>NC_057862.1:427250668-429953168 GCF_019393635.1 Dromiciops gliroides | reverse complement strand
GTAAAAGATGCCAAGGGTGTCTTCCAGACAAAGTGGCTAGGTTCCCATAAGTATTTGTATATTTTACACAGAATTAAATTAAAGGAACCTTCCCTCTCTATGTTTTAGCCTATAAGAAACCTATGCTGTTCTATATCTATAATATTGTAAATTTGAGAGAGTTGAACTAGCTGATACTGGAGTTTCCTTTCATTTTTAAATCTAAGCTCATGGTCTGGGGTTAATTCTTCCACAAAGATTTTGCATGTATTTAAAGGTAGGCATGAGGAACTAAGTGTATCAGGATAATTTCTCATGTTAATTTTTTTTCAAAATCTTTTTATACTACCTTCTATTTAAATATATCCCTTACCATCCCCTACCTAGATAGCCATTCCTTGCATCAAAGAATAATAAAGAGCTTTCAGTCTAGCTGGGATGTAGACTCCAAATGCTTTTGATCACATCCCTCTATTATTTCTGACCTGGAATAGAGGACAGGACATGTGATCTCATTGATGTGGGGAACTCTGAGGTGAGGAAACTCTTTTTACCAGTGCCAGATGACACCTTCTTTGAAAGGTAGAGTCTTAGAGAGTTGCCTAGAGCACTGAGATATTGAATGACTTGAGTAAGATCACACAGTGAGTATATCTCAGAGGCAAAACTTGAACACAGATCATCCTGGCTCTGAGGCTGACTCTTCATCTGATATGCTAGGGTGTCTGTGATTTACTCATAAATCATATGTATGTATTTATAGAGTATATGTATACCTGTATATACTAATATATCCTTCATAAAACATATATTAAGTAGATATTTTACCTCTCCAGGCCTTGGATCCTGGCCACACTCAAGTAGCTTTTTAATTCATCCCTAGCCTTTTATCATCTTTGTCAATTTGTTGGGTGTGCCTCAGAATTGTGTTGATGTGCATTTTTCTTTTCTTTTCTTTTTTTCTTTTTGGCAGGGTAATGAGGATTAAGTGACTTGCTCGAGGTCACACAGCTACTAAATGTCAAGTGTCTGAGGGCAGATTTGAACTCAGGTCTTCCTGAATCCAGGACTGGTGCTTTATCCACTGTGCCACCTATCTGCCCCCCCCCCCTTTCTTATTATTAGTGATTTGGAAAATTCTTTCCTATAGTTATATGACTACTAAGAACCTAAGGGGGCAGCTATTCGTATTTTGTCCAATTGTGAAAATATACACAGGGAGGTCAGGTACCTAAAAGTAAAAATCAAAGTTAAGGGTTAGACATGTGATGTTTTTTATTTAAATGAGCCCCACTCAGGGGCAAGCAGAGAAGTATTTAACTATGGGTTGTCAGGGATTCAGGGAATGGGGGTTAGTAGGGGTAGATGTTCATCTAACATCCTTTTAAAGTTTAATCTTATTAACATTTTCTCTATCACTTTCTAAATCAACAAAACAATAAATCGAATTTTGGTTTGTAGCTTGCTGATTTCAAAAGTATAAATGGTCACATTGAAAATTTAACAATTGGCTCCAGAATACATATATATGGGCCCACTCTTTAAGGAAATCCCAGCTGAGGGGAAAGGACTCATACACATCCAGCAATACAGAACAGAAAAGGATTAAGACCTAAATTGACTAGGGAAAGTTTCAAGGAGGGAGAGAAATTTGAGTTGGGCCTCAAAAGATGTGTAGCATTTAGGGAGGTAGGAAAAGGAGGAAAAAAAGACATTTTAGTTAAAAGAACAACATCATGAGCAGAGCTTGGAATTAGGACAGTGTATTTATAGGCTAGAGAAGAAACTACAGCAGAGAGACTATTAAGGAGCTGCAAATAGCAAACCCTAAACAAACCCTGGGCAGGGAGTCAGGAGACCTGGTTTCTCAGCCCAGCGCCGTGTGTGATCTTGTCTGCTTAAATCACAACCTCTCTCATTTTCCTCATCTGAATTGTGAATCCCAGTCTTCTGGCTCTGGGACCTTAGGGAATCCCAGGTTCTCTGTGTGAGAAATGAGTCAGGATTGTCTGTTCATTGAGGTTCCTTCTTGAATCTGGCATTGTCTTTCCTGAATCTGACTTTCTATGAGTAGTGGGAAATGCTGTTGGATAGGCACAGCCAGATTGCAGATGGCCTTGAATGTCAGACTAATGTGTTTAGATTTGATGCACTGGGAAGCAAGACACACAGGAAGGTTTTCAAGGAGAAAAGCACATATCATTTGAATTAGGCAAGGGGTCCCATTGTTTTGTTCTTCATTCCCTCTCTTCTGTCAAAACAAAAGGTCAGGAAGGCACTAAAATTTGAGCTATCACTTCCTCTGTGAGATTTTGATTATGACAGGACTGTTTGCAGTGCTCCAGTTAATGATGCAGAGGCATTTGGGTGACTTTGGTTCTCTCCTCATGGGAATTTATCTGGAAATGCTACTTCCCCAGGATGACCCTAAGCCCCTCTATCCCTTGAATGATTGACTTAGGGAAGTCCATTGGAATATGGCACTCAAGAAAGAGCAGAAGTCTATTTGTCATGCAAAAGGATGAAGCCCTTGACCAGGTTTTGGAGACCTTATCCACAGCTGGCTATCTTACTTTGTGGCATTCTCCAGCAGCTGTGACCTGAGCCATTATCTATGTCAGCAACCAGACACATTGTTGTCAGCTTGTATTTTTTAAAAGGTCATTTTGCCCTTGCCTATCTAGCAGAAAAGGCCTAATTACTAATTAAAACTATAGACTTCCCAGGTTAGAATACTAATTCTTTACAGCTGCCCAGACTTTAATTGTGTTTCCCTACATGCATCTTAAGGAGAAGGTGGAGTGTGGGATAGAGTTTTGATTTTTAATTGGCTTAATGATGATAATCCAGCTATTCAACTCTATATGCTATTCTAACTCTATGAGAACCATTTTTCAGACCCTATCAGCTGTCTTCCAGATTCCCCTCCATTTATGTTCACATATGGGAATATGATGATGTAGAAGACCAATTACCCTCATCTTTCAAATATTTCTTAGATCATACTTGAGAAAAGTGGTACACAGGAAAAAAACTGGGATGTGAGTAAGCATGTCATGGGAACAAAGTCCTAGACTTGGAATAGGGAAGACCTGGGTTCAAATCTTGCCTCTAATACATCCTAACTGGGTACCCATGAGCAAGTCACTTGGCCTCAGTTTTTGTGCTATAATACCTAATTCCCAGGCTGAGACTGGAGTGAGGTAATAAATATAAATTTAAAAACACTGTGTAAAAGTTAATTTTCCTTGGCCCATACCCTGATGTAGATAGGAGAGAGGGATGTTTTTACACACATCTGTGCTATTGCACAATATAGTCTGAGCCAATCAAAAATAAGAGAAGCTAAAGATAAGATATAGCTCTACCGACTTCACAATTATGCTTTTAAGTCTTAGGATGAGGGTAATGTGTTCTTTTTAAATGGAAAAACTCAGTTTGAAACTAGAGCGTTTATAGAACAGTAATCTGTATGGTGGCAAAAAAGTTCGACCTCCCCCTTATAAAATGCTTTCCGATGAATACATCTTTTTCTGAGTGCCTGATGCAAGAGGATAAGGCACCTGAGCACTTTGTTAGAAAGCTTTTCCTCAAAGACAGGGCATTGGAGAAGCTATTATTGTGGGCCTTGAGTGGACTTATGATAGTGCAAGCTGTAGTCACTCAGTCTGCTAAGAGGCATAATTAGTCCTGCTGAAATGCACGGATTGAACCCTCTTGTTAAGATAAACAGCCAGCATGCTCTCAGGGAGGTTGTATGTGCAATGGCTGGGTTCTGAGCCATCTTTATTCAGAGTCAAAATAGTGCCCTTGATAGGCAAGGAAACAGAAAGATAAAAATGAGTGAAACTAACCTAGACATTCATTTGTAATAAATGATTCTGTGACTAGGACCATCTTATACTCCATTCTCTTGTCAACTCTGTCATAAATTTTTGGAGATACAAGAGTCATTTGAGATAATTTAGTCCATCCCCCTTAGTCTATAGGTCTAGAAACTGAAGGACTGAGGGAAGGACTTGGGCTAAGGGTCACCCATCTTGTCAGTGATAGAGCTAGAACTCCACCCTGACATCTCCTAAGGGCAAACTCAATATTTTGTCCCCTACACCACTGCCCCTCAGTACACCTTTGCACAGACTCCTAGCAAGAATAGGAACATATGGAGGTGTTCACCAACTAAGGAATGGCTGGACAAATTATGGTGGATGGATATAATGAAATATCATTGTTCTGTAAGAGAAATGATGAAAGAGATGATTTTAGAGAATGCTACAAACATGTATAAACTGAGACAAAGTGAAGTGAAACCAGGAGGACAATTTATATAATAATAAGGCTGAAAATAAAGGCAACTTTGAAAGATTTAAGAACTCTGATCAAAGCAGTGAGCAAACATGTTTCCAGAGGATCTATGATGATGTATATTACCCACCTGCCAACAGCGATGTGATAGATTCAAGGCATAGAAGAAACCCACTGTGTGGATTTCTTTTGCTTGAATACGTTTGTTTCTAGGTCTTCTTTTTAAATTTCTTTTGGGTGGGGCCATGAGGGTTAAGTGACTTACCCAGGGTCACACAACTAGTAAGTGTCAAGTGTCTAAGGCTGGATTTAAACTTAGGTTCTCCTGAATCCAGAACTGGTGCTTTATCTACTGCGCCAC
This sequence comes from Dromiciops gliroides, assembly GCF_019393635.1. Taxonomy (NCBI): domain Eukaryota; kingdom Metazoa; phylum Chordata; class Mammalia; order Microbiotheria; family Microbiotheriidae; genus Dromiciops; species Dromiciops gliroides. Next base: position 429,948,523 of record NC_057862.1, on the reverse strand, counting down.
TTAGCTGCCCCCACATTTGTTTGTTTGTTTGTTTTTAGTAAGGCAATTGGGGTTAAGTGACTTGCCCAGGGTCACACAGCTAGTAAGTGTTAAGTGTCTGAGGCCGGATTTGAACTCAGGTACTCCTGAATCCAGGGCTGGTGCTCTATCCACTGCGCCGTCTAGCTGCCCCCCCACGTTTGTTTTTTACAAGGCTTTTTCTCCTTCTGTTTTTAATTGGGGTGGGGGGATTTGAGAGAGATAGCAATCATGATGCTCCCCCTAAAGGCCACTGAAACTTTTTTTAAATGCAGAAAATAGGAGACAGTTCAGAAGGAAACAGTGAAGCAGGGCAGATTCTAAAGTAAGTTGTTGAAATAGATATAGATATATAGATAGATGCATATAGATATACACACATACATACATACAAATATATATATATATTTAAAGCAAGTCTTGTTTAATATAGATTCATGATATATAATCTTTTGACATTCTATTTTGTATATGGAAATGCTCATTTCTTTTTTTGGTATTTAAGTTCAGAATTTTAAAATTAAAAAATGAAAGCCCCAAACTATATCCATCTTGTACACAACCCTCATGGAAAGGTTTTTGGTGAAGGGAAAATAACAGAGAAATTGATGCATTCCAGAGCATCTCCTTGGAGATGGCCATCCATGGCAATTTGTGATCGCAAAGCTTGGATGAATCTGTGATCTCACTCATGTGGGTTTATCTTCTACCAGTGCTACCAATTTGAATCATAAGGCATCAATACCTTCTTATACTCCATAATTCTTAGCCTATCCTTTCATAAATTCTTCAAAGAAGATCAGCCTGACATCCAGGAAGACTTCTTGATCTTTTCATATTTTATGGATGCTAGTAAAACATTCAGACTGTCCATCTGTTAGGACTTCCACTGATTGAATGACCCACCTCTGTTTCTAATCATATATAGATCATGGTTTAGGTCCAAAAGAGACAGAAGAGATAATATAGGTCAGTACTTGTATTTTTCTTTCTTTTCTTTCTATTTTTTTTTGGCAATGAGGGTTAAGTGACTTGCCCAGGGTCACACAGCTAGTAGGTGTTAAGTGTCTAAGGCCGGATTTGAACTCAGGTCCTCCTGAATCCAGGGCCAGTGATTTATCCACTGCACCACCTAGCTGTCCCCTACTTGTATTTTAAAGATGAGGAAACTGAGGCTCAGAAAAAATTGTGTGACTTACCCAAGATTACACAGGTAGCAGTCAGCAGAGGCGGAATTTTGAATCTGGGTCCTCTGACTTAAAATTCAATACTCTTCATCATACCTTTCTTCCATTTAAATGAATGACCACTCTTTTAAGTACCAGTATTCCAAGACCTGTGGAAGATAAACAAATGCATAACACACAATGTCTTCCCTTGATTAGCTTATGATCTAAATAGAGAGACAATACACACAGAGCTAAGCAATGTAAGATAGTATGAATGGCAAAGACACTACAGGAGGAAGAAGGTAGCAAGCTCTTCATTGGCTGAATGGCCAGGTGATTACTTAAGGGGAAGAAACACAGACTACTTATCCTGGCATATGTCTTTTATACTTTTTCTATATAAATTGTCATGGTTGCCATGACAGATGGATAAGATGCTACAGCCTAGTTATACCTACCAAGAATTTTTCTTTTTAAAATGTTTTATTGATGCTCTTTTCATTTATTATACCATTGTTACTTTCCAGTGATCCTTCTGATAAACATGATCCTCCCCTGTAACAAATGTATGCAATCACGCAATACAATCGAAGAAGTCACAAGTATTTATAGAACTTAATGTGTATCAGACACTGTGCTAAGCCATGGAGATACACAGAAAAAGTAAAACAGTCTTTTCCCTAAAGGAGTTTATTATATTCTGAAGGGAGAGACAACATGAATAGGGATAGGTATATACAAAATAAATGAAGTATAGATGGAAGATATCCTTAGAGAGTGTTGTGGGTCAGGCCTGACTCTGACTGGTTTCTTTCTGTTTTAGGTACAAAATTGAAATAAAATGTGACAATTAGCATACTATAAGAGGCAACAAAAGGAGCTATGGATAGCCATTGTGTAGAAAGGATAGTTAACAAACACACAGTACTTAGCCCAATTAGATGTTACCCTTCTCTTCTCCATATGCTTCCAGACACCAGGGTAGGGTGTGGTATATGTGATGTTTAAAATCTAAATGTGTTGTCTAAAAAATCTAATGTGTGGTCACCTTAAATTAGAAGCTTTAGCACCAGTCTTTGGGCATTAAGCAGTTATTAACACATATTAGGCATTAGAAAAAAAGAGAACACATGGAGTTAAGAAAGGCCTATCTAGCCTAGAGTTCCAGTCTGGTTTGGTTCTTCCTCAGGTCCTCTGCCAGGAGCCTGCTTCAACCACGAAATCTCCTCAAACTGAGTGTGGAAGCTTTTTATAGGTCTGGAGCAGAGGCGGTCCTTACACACTGCTTCAAGATGATTGGTAGGTGTTATCCAAATCTATTGGTTCACTGGACTTGAAGGTGGTCTCGAGTTGAGTTCAAAGTCCTTAGCTTCTGAGAACAATACCTTCTTAAGGGCCAGCCAGGTGTGGTTATAATCTAATTAACTTGAAGTAGGCTAATGAGAAAAGTCAATCACTCTCACTTAATTCAATCATTTTAGATCACTCGCCGGGTGGGCCTTTGAGTATCTGCCAAATCCCATTATTTTCTCACATATACAAGGCTTTTGGACATCTGCTAAATCTGAAGGGCCCCAGCTCAACAAAGGTAGGGTTTTTATACCTTTGGATGGTCAGGAAATCCTATTCTGGAAGCTGTTTCATCTACAATGTGATGTGACTTGATTCTTAGACCCCTGAGCCATATGAGTCTTCCTTGCTACTTAAGGGAAAGAATTATACATTACATGGCTGGAGGGGGAACCCTGTCACACTGCACCCCTTGGTAGCAAAGTCCTAAATGTCTTCAAGAGGAGAGGTGTCAAACATGTGTCCTGTAAGTTGTATCCCTCACCATTGGCAAGTGAAGCCTAAACCAGATGAAAATATTCTTGGGAAATATTTTACAAAATAAATAAAATATACAATAGAATATAAATAATGTTAATATGTAGTTTTCTAAGTCAATATGTGTGCTGCAGAGATCTTTATGTACAATTTAGTGGCCCCTATTTCTATTTGAGTTTGATACTAGTATTCTAGAGGAACTTATATCATTTAAATGGCTGTAGGGACATTACTGGACAACCGTAATTTCAGAGATTCAAGGAGCCTGACCTAAGCAGAACTGGGGTAAAAGAAGAGAAAAAGATAGAAGAATCAAATAAATAAGCAAACAAAAATGCCCCCCCTAAAGGAGCAACCAGAAAGTCCCTAATCTCAACAACCTGGTTCTTGTAGTGGGTCTCTCTCTATAAAGAGATGATAATGATTAGGAGTAGTACCAGAAGAACAGAAGTACACTAAAGTATGGAAGATAACACCTCTGGCATGGTCCCTAATTATTCATAAAAAGGCAGGGTCATGTAGAAAAGAGTAGCTGAGTTCATTGAAAAAAATCCTCCATTTACTCTGATATCAAAGGGGAGAATCTCTGATTGTCTAATGCTGTTTCCTCTAGGAACCAGACGACTCAGCATGTCCACCACCTAAAAATAGGTGTAGATGAAGATCTTCTCCAAACTATATTCCCAGAAGATTCTTTTACATTCCAGACATAAGGCACATGGCTCTGTGCACTGGGAAGACTAGCCAGGACCTTTATTTTCCATATTATTAGATCAATGGCCACTGCAATCTAATTGTAAATGCTTTTCTTAAATCAGGCAGAGTTTTTGAGAAGGCTGGCAAAATGGTGATCTCAAGAACCAAGTTCTCATACAAAGAGGAGTTTTGAGTTAATGGAGGAAGCAGAGTATTGGGGCTTATACTGGAGTCCGCAGTTTCTGGAAAATTCACAATCTGTTTGTGAAGGATACTAGCACCCAAGATGAGGAATGAGGGTAAGATTTTTGAAAGTCCATTTCCAATTAGTGATGCTACCTATTATGGCTACCCATCTTATTAGAGATATTATATAACCCAACTCATAAAAGGCATTTCTGAGTGCAAGGTGATTGTATTACCCTGCATTATCTGATCAATAGCAACTTGGGTCCAATAACAGGTGAGCAGTTGCTTTTCAAGAGTGATTTAACAAACTTTGTAAAGCTAGCAACTCCAGAAGCCTTTGGAAACTTGTTTAGTCTGACCACCCCAAAATGCATGTCAAAAGCATCACCACTTAGCCTGGTGCTTATGGACAGTGGTCTCAAAAAACATGGATCCCATAGAGTCACAAGGACTTGGAGAAGAGAATGCTAGAATACCCTCTTTAGATCTTCCAGGATTGTAGACTGTTCTAGGTCCCACTTAAAAGAAGCAGCATCATGGGTGATTCAGTAAACAGGAACTATTGGCATACCCAGGTAGGGAATGTGGGTTCTTTAAAACCAGTGCCCAGCAAGCCTTTTGTCTTCCTTTTTAGATTGCAGGGAATAGAGTGAGGAGAGACTAGCAATTGGAGAACCTTAGAAAGGTCTTTTGTAGATGGTGGTATTTGAACTGTCTTGAAGGAAACAAGAGATCCTAAGATGTAGAGGCAAGGAGGGAGAGCATTAAAGGCTTGGGGCACAGTCTTTACAAATTCATGGAGCTGAGAGATAGTATCCATGGGCAAGGAACAGTAAGAAAATTAATATGCCTGTACCATAGACAGTATGAAGCAGAATAATGTATAAGAAGACTAGAAATATAGGAAGGGGCCAGGTTGTGAAGAGCTGTAAATGTCAAACAAAGCAGTTTACCCTAGAGATAATAGGGAATCACTGGAGTTTATTAAATGGAAAATGGGTGGAGTCAATTTAGTCATATCCAGCTTTAGGAAAATCACATTGGCATCTGTGTGATGGATGGATTGGAGTTGAGAAGGGTGAGAAATGAGTCAGGGAGACCAATGAGAGAGCTAATGCAATAATCCAGGAAAGAAATGATGGGGTCTTGAGCTTAAGCAGTGCCTGTGAGTGGAGACAAGAAAACATATTAGAATTATTGTGGAGGAAGAAATGATATCATTTGGCAACAATTGTATATATGAAGTGAGTGAGAGTAGAAAGCTGAAGTTGACCTTGGTGACTAGGAGGATAATGGTACCTTCAGTTGAAAGTAGTAGGAGAGGGCCAGCTAGGTGGCAAAGTGGATAGAGCACTGGCTCTGAATTCAGGAGGACCTGAGTTCAAATCCGGACTCAGACACTTGACACTTACTAGCTGTGTGACCCTGGGCAAGTCACTTAGCCCTCATTGCCCTGCAAAAAAAAAAGTTGTAGGAGAGTATAGAAAGGGGAAAGTTTGTAGGAAAGACAATGATTTCAGTTTTGGACATGTCAAATTTGAGATGTATAAGAGATATACAGAACAAAACACAAAATAAGTAGTTGGTAATGTAAAGATGGAATTCAGAGGGGAAACTATAGCTGAATATAGCGATTTGGTAATCGTCTGCATAAAACTGATCATTCAAGCCATAGAAGATGATGAGTTCTAGAGTGAGACGATCTAGAGAAAAAGGAGAAGAGCATTCAAGACAGAATTTTGGGGGACACCCAATGTTAGTGGATATGAGTGTGACACAGATAAAGATTCAGCAAAGGAGATTGAGAAGTAGTAGTAAGATTGAAGTTTTTACATTCTCATGGCCATCATGTATATATTGTTTGTTTTTGTTTTTGTTTTTGTTTTGGGTGTTAAGGTTTTTTTGCAGGGCAATGAGGGTTAAGTGACTTGCCCAAGGTCATACAGCTAGTAAGTGTCAAGTGTCTGAGATCGGATTTGAACTCAGATCCTCCTGAATCCAGGGTGCTGCTTTATCTTTTGTGCCACCTAGCTGCTTTTGCCACCTAGTTGCCTTTCATCATGTATATATTTTTTCTTGGTTTTGCATACTTCACACTTTATCAGTTCTTAAAAGTCTTTACAAGTTTCTCACAATTCTTTATATTAATCCTTGCTTACAGTACATTAATATCCCATTACATTCACAGACCACAGTTGCTCAGCCATTCCCTAATTGATGGGTACCCACTTTCCTTAGTCCTTTGCTAGTACAAAAAGTGCTGCTATAAATGTTTTGACATATGTAACAGCATGTGTAGCAGTGGTATCACTAGATCAAAGCTTATACAGTCAAGTCACTTTTTAAAAAATCATAATAACAAGTTGTCATCTAGAATATTTGTACCAATTAACATCTCTACTTGCAGTGCCTTAACAGGCTTGTCTTCCTGCATTACTCTCCAACATTCACCAATTTTTGTCTTTGGGTATCTTTACGAATACCATGCATCTCTCCATTGACTCTTAGATCACCTGCACTTTTGAATCTTTGGAAGTGATACTGTTCTATGATTTGTAGCCAGAGAAAATTACCTGGAAAATATTGGTGTCAAAAATATGGTCTTTTGTGGCAAAGGGAAGCATGGGACCATTGAATAAATACTCTGTGAAAAAGAGAATATAGAAAGATGTGAATTAACTTCAGTGCTATGCCTTGGGGGAGGAACAATTTGGTGTCTTAAGTCTGGAGTGAAAATAGACTTTCTCTTTCAACTCCCACCTGAATGATCAAACCAGCATCCCCCGTGGCCTGCAGCTGGGAAGCTTCACTAGTTGCTCCATTCAGAATCAATTTTCATTCATAATTCATTAGTGTTTGTGCACCTTCATTATTTATGTCCCCTATGAAATCCTTAGTAATTAATTGTGTGGTATTATTCAGGAGGCTTGTTTAAAGACTAGATTGACAGCAAAAATATGTATCTTTATTTAATGAACTGCATTTAATCTTCTCCCTCCTTTTGTAGCTTTTCTTTCAAAGGACCAAGGCTTGCTTTCAAGTCTATTGTGTTCTGTACTATAGAAAGTTGGGTCAAGTACAGTTTCCTTTTCCTGAGTTCTGAACTGATTCTAAGAGGAGGAGGAGAATAGAGTGGAAAAGGCACTAACCCTTTCCCCTTCATTTTCTGCTCTCTTATACCAGTATCCAGAGTAATCTTTAAGTATTTATCCTATGGGCAAGTTCTGGTGCTCTAAAAACTTTATGAATAGTAGAGTGAAAGTGCCCAGCAAACACAATCCTCCTGGTCACCACCAAGCTAGTGAGATACAACCTAGAATCTTCTAATTTTGCTCAGGTTCAGGTGACTGGTTGGTTTTTCAAACTTCTCCACTTCACTACATTTTTAAACATTATTTTTTTAAAATGAGTCCTAGGGGCAGCTAGGTGATTCAGTGGATAAAGCACTGGCCCTCGATTCAGGAGGACCAGAGTTCAAATCTGGCCTCAGACACTTGACACTTACTAGCTGTGTGATCCTGGACAAGTCACTTAACCCTCACTGCCCTGAAAAAAAAATGAGTTCCAAATTCTCTCCCTCCCTTCAACTGCTCCCCCACCCATTGATAAGGAAAAGTAATATGAACCCATAATACATGTGAAGTCATGCAAAACATAACATTTTCACTTTCTAAAACCAGTTAATAGACATTCAGATTTGGAAGAAATCTAAGAGATTTTCTAGTCCCATCTATATCTGAACTTATACAACTTCCTTGACAGTGGTCCATCCATTGAAGACATCCATTAAAGTCTTCCAATGACAAGTTGACTTTCATGAGAATTCTTAGCTCCAGAGAATCCATCCGTTATAAATCTTCCATGGATTTCAACAAATGTACTACTGGTCCCATTCTTCCTCATTTATACACATACTACTTCCCTTCTCAAACACCTTATAAATATTTATTTAGTAAGGACTTATAACTTACATCCTTCCAACAAAATTTGGGGTCATTTGCCAATTAAACATGTGATAAAAGAAGGTAGTACACAAAAGACATAGGGAAGGTTTTTGGGGAATCATTTACATCACAGAGCTGAACAGTGAGTACATCTATCTCAGGATAATCCAAATGGAATTCAAGAGGTCATTGTAGAGTTCCCAGGTACCAGCCTTCCAAGGAGCCATAATGGCTTTGGAACAGGTTAGGAAGGTCACCTCATCAGTGCTGTTATTACAGCAGAGCAGCACAATTCTGAGGCCACAGAGCCAGCTGGGAAAAGAGAAATGCTGCTTCAATGGGGCTACTCACATATGCTTCATAGCTACATTTAGGCTCAGAAAGTGAATTGTGACTGCTCAAGGTACATATGGACTTCAAGTCTTTTTTTTTTTTTTTTGAGGCAATCTGGGTTAAGTGACTTGCCCAGGATCACACAGCTAGTAAGTATCTGAGGCTTAAATTTGAACTCTGGTTGTCCTGACTCCAGGGCTGGTGCTCTATCCACTGTGCAACCTAGCTGCCCTAACTTGAAGTCTTTCCTAGTTCAAGAATCACAGGGTCAATACTTTCCTCAAAGTCTCATCCAGTCCATCCCTCTGTTTTTCATTATATACTGTGAGGTTGGTCCAGCATGGATTATTAGCCCTGTATTACTGATCAGGACATGGAAGTTCACAGAGGTCATAAGATTTAAAACCGGAAGGGACCTTATAGAGCAGAGGGTTCAAAGCTCAACTCAAATATCACCTCCTACATGAAGCCTTTCCTAAAGCCTCCCAGTGACTAGGGCCTCCCCAGTAGCTCACATTTACCTGGTATCTTGGATTGTGAGTTCCCTAAGCCAATGCAATCCCAGGTTCAGTCCCTATCCCTATTACTATCCTATATCTTGTCTCTATTTATATATGTTCATGTTTCTCTCAATAGAATGTAAGCTCCTTGAGGGCAGGGACAATTTCATTTTTGTCTTTGTATCCCTGTACCTAATGTAGCATCAGCCATGTGGAAGGAGTTTGATAAATTCTTGCTAATTGATTGCTTGATTGATTACTCAGTCAAGGGGTGTGATGGAGCTCAAGAGAGCACATTGTGAAATTTTCAACATAAGCATTTATGCATTGGAAATTGGCAAATGAAATAAAGCAAGGCTTGATTTATTGTATTTTTGACTGTCTAGACTTAAGAAAGTAATGAAAAAATGTCAATAATAAAAAATTAAAATTAAATCTGTCACGAATATGTTTTTTCAGAGAGCCAAATATTAAACATTTAACATCATATTTCTGTTTCAGTCAAATCCCATCATTTTGCAAATGAGGGCAATGAAGCCAGAGCAGTTAAATAGCTAGAAGAAGGAGTATCAGAACCCAAGCCTTCTGGCTCTACAGCCAATGCCCTTTTACAAAAATTAAGATTTTTTTAAAAATGATGAAATAATGGTTAGAAAGCCATCCTAAGAACCAGAAAGACATGAGTTCAAATTCCTCTTCTGATATATACTGCTTATGAGAGCCTAGGCAAATCACTTGACCTCCCCATGCTCTAAGTAACTAAGACCCTAAATTGCAGATAAAAATCTGGTCTGCATTGGTAGAATGAATTTCCTCATATAGGAACTCCATATCCCAGGGTTCAGTTCTTATCTCAATCTTATTATAAACTTAATAATCATGAAGGCTTTTGTGTCCTGAGAAGAAAAATGAAATCTGTATATGAAGCTATGAATTTCTGTTATGTTGAGTTTCTGTTGAATTTTTAAAAAACTGATCCAGCATACTTTTCACAACACCATCTCACAAAGAAACTTGCCCAAGTTTGTCCATGGTTAGGCAGAAGCAAAATCAAAATTAGAACTCATGTCCCCTGACTTCTTGTTGAGAACTGTGTCCACTATAATGGACACTAGTGTTCACTCAGTGGCTAATACTCTTTCCTTATTGCTTTGTTTAATCCCAGGCTTCTCCATAGCACAGCTCAGGTGATGCCAAAAAGAAGACCTGATTGCCCTAGTGGCTGAAGCAGGTAATGTGGAGTGCTTAGAGCTTGGGGAAACATAGAAGATGCCCAAGTCATCCACTGAATCCTGGGCTATCACCTGTTGTCTTGATTTTTGTCTGTCCACTGGAAGAGAATGAGGCTGATAACTTTGTGCAACCTTGTATTGCTTAAATCCAAGTCGTGCACAAGTCAAGGCATCACCCTGTGATATCATTGGTCCTCCTCAAAGACAAAGGATTGTCACCACCACCATTGCCTCTCCCCTCTCTAGAAATTACTTGTCTTATTTTGCAGTCATGTGAAGTAGCATGGAAAGCTGGCCTCGGAGCCACATCTTCTTACATATTGCTCAAGTCTTGCCTCTGACCCATACTGGCTGGATGACCTTGGCCAAGTTACTTAACCACTTAAACCTTAAGTGCTCTGGGCAACTCTTTAAGGCTGTAGGCGACATACAAGGCACTGATCTAAAATGGCAGAGGAAGTTTCCTCCTCTGGGAGTTTTCCAATGAAATCACAGTTCTAGCCTCTAACCTTATCCCTACTTTGCCCATATATTGTATTTACTTATCTATGCAGATGCTATAATCTCCCAGGTAAAAGAAAACAAGAAGGAAGGAAGGAAGGAAGGAAGGAAGGAAGGAAGGAAGGAAGGAAGGAAGGAAGGAAGGAAGGAAGGAAGGAAGGAAGAAAGAAAGAAAGGAAGGAAGGAAGGAAGGAAGGAAGGAAGGAAGGAAGGAAGGAAGGAAGGAAGGAAGGAAGGAAGGAAGGAAGGAAGGAAGGAAGGAAGGAAGGAAGGAAGAAAGAAAGAAAGAAAGAAAGAAAGAAAGAAAGAAAGAAAGAAAGAAAGGAAGGAAGGAAGAAAGGAAGAAAGAGAAGGAAGGGAAGGGAAGAAAAGAAAAGAAAAGAAAAGAAAAGAAAAGAAAGAAAAAAAGAAAAGAAAAGAAAGCTCCTTTGGAGCAGAGACTATTTTGTTTTTACCTTTGGATATGCAACCCTTAGCACAGTACCTTGAACATAGTAGGCACTTAATAAATGTCTTGAATTGAATTTGTTGAATTTGCTGAAACACCTCAACATCTGTTCAGAAAGGATGTATAGAACACAGAAGAGGTTTTAATAAAGAAGCAAGTGTGATGTACTCACCTCTCCTGGCAGAAAAAGGAAAAAAAAATCTATCTGTTCTCCAATTGGCTTAATAATAGTTGTGTCTTCAGGCAATTCAATTCTTCTAGCCCGTACAATCATTTATTGGAGTGTGAGAAATCTGCTAGGCTGAAAAATGCTTACCCTAGCTTGAGGCTAATGGTGTGTTGGAGAAAGCTACTCCAGAGCCAAGAGCTCAAATCACAGACCTATTCCTGAGAGCCCTGGGCCATCGGAGGTCGATTTTCTGTCCCCTCTCTCTAGAGAGGTGATATTATTATCCCTACACCACCAAGGAAAATAGGTAACTTGATCCCTGAACCTGAAAAGGGGGCCACTGAAAAAAGATAAGAGTATTAGCAGGTGCAGAGCACATAAGGAAATAAAAGTATTGGTAAGGTTTGCTCTGTAACCTGTGTTTATTGAGTGGGTAAGACCCAGACAGGAGTTTTAATGCTGTACTTCTCGCTCAGCAGGCCAGTTATCAGGTAGTGATGCTCTTCAAGACCAAGGTAGCCTTTGTTTCCTCTCCAAGGAAATATCCCCAAATACATTGGACTCCTTCCATCCTAGAGGCCCTTTATTTTACACAAGGCAGCTCTTTCAGGGCTATTCGGAGAAATGAGATGTTCTATTGTTGTTTAATACCTTTTAGTTTGGGGGTCTCTGTGTGAAATAGAAATCACCGGGATTCTAGACTAATCTGAAGTACCTGGATGTGGGATTTCAGCCACTGTGACAGTGATCGATGGAGAGGCAGTAGAGGCCTGAAGGGTGCTGTGAGCTTTCATAATTTCATCTTTCTCTAGTGATTTATGAGGAAGGTGGAGGTGGGGAGGAGGAGGGATTTCTGAGCGCATTATTCCAAATCAAGGCCCAGGACTTGCAAACACTCTAATGCTAAGCAGCCTGGTGCAGGTGAGGGCCTGCACAGAATAAAACCCAAGCCCTGGGGAGCAGGAGGTCGACTGGCGATTGACAGCTTTGCCCTATTCCAGTGTAATCATCGCAGTACTGCATCAGCATTGTGAAGTCATTTAATTAGTCGCAGAAACATGGACTTTGAGAGTTGGAAGGGACATCTGTGGCCTTCTAATCCAGCCCATACAAATTAGGAATCCCCACCATCACATAACCAACAAGGGATCCACCTAGCACTTACATCAAGGCCTCCAAGTATCTTTCGAGGCATTTACAACATACTTACAAGAGTGTGCATGGAGAAGGGAAAGTAATAAAGAAGGGATGGTCCCTTCATGGACTTTAGAGTCTGGAGAAAAAAAAGACACACACATAGCCACAACCAGCCAATTTGGGGCACAGGACAAGCAGCATAGAATTTGCCCACAGATCTACATTTTAAGATGAATTTCACTGAGGTGAGAGAGACCCCAGAAGAAGCTATTGTTGGGAGATGCTTGCTGAGATGGGAGCACAACATAGGGTCAGTGACTAAATCAATCATAGTGAGGCTCCTGGTGAAAGAGCATTCTATCTGGTAGATTCTTCCAATATGGCTCCCATGTGTTTGTGATCTCATCAATGTGGACCCCCACCCCCACCCGAGTTATGAAGGATTTAATCTTTCATCCCTCTTTCCATAAGTATGTCACACTGGTTCCCCCCAAATGTCGAAGGCTTTCCTTGCATTCATTCCTTTGTGTTATATGGATACTGATAGAACATGAAGACTCACTGTCAGCTAACCCTTGCTCTCATTACTTCACAGTGGCTCATTTATTTTCTAGTCATACATTTCTTTGATTTCCTTTATGCCACTTGTTCATGTATTATCTCCCAGCTGCAGTCTACTTATACCCACCATGTATCTCTCCACTGCTGTTTGGCTGATCCTTAAATCCAAATCTTTCAAGACTATAGTGTACTTTGATTTGTAGCCATATAACATCCCTGAAAGGATACTGGTCCATTAAAGAGACTTTTGTTTCAGGGTGAATACTGGGGTCACTTAAGGAATGTTGAGACTTCCCAAAAGTAATCCAGTCTATTTTTAACCCCCTGTTCAATTCTGGATCCAAGTCATTGCCCATTGAATTTTATAGTTTAACTAATTACTGTGCTAAAGTAAGTTGTTTCTGTGTTGTCAAAGTACAAGTGCTGTTAGCACCCTCTAAATTTTGGTGCCTCAGAACAAAGCCCCAGTGACCCTACTGTAATTACAGTTCTGCACATATGAAATATTTAGATAATTCAGAAGTCGTACTTAATGCTTATGTATTAGGATGTACTTGTACAAGGACATAATGGTGTGTGACACAGAATGTATACATAAGTAGGAAAGAAATGTAGAACAAGGAAAGCATTGTCATGGAATGCAGTTTGTGAGGGAAAGCTTTATAGGGGTGGTGAGCTTGTGCTATTCAATGAACCCTCTAAATAAAGTCAGCATCCCAAAGTGGAAAGAGGAAAAGAAAGGATGGACTAAAAGTCTAAAAAACCTAAAATGTTAGAGAAGAATTGTTGGAGGGATGGCTCTAGTGCCAGCAGCCTCTTATTTCAGGTTTGCTGTTGGAACAAAATGGGGTACTTTAAAAAAAAAGACTTATTTTTCCCTAACATAGTAAGGATGTTTTGGTACTTAGCTTTTCTGATAACCTCACTCATCTCCAAATGGAATGTCTGGTCAGCAAGAAAGGGTCAGATGACTTGAAAGGACTTTGGAAATCCATCGTGTCTGAGGGCTCTACCTTGGACATGACTGGCACCTTTTATACCCTTAGGAAGCTGTGTCAGGGAATCTGGGGCCAATCATGTCCAGAGAGCCATTTTAGGTAAAGTCTCCCCATATTGGACATGGGAAAAAAGTTGTATCAGTGAAACTCTGATCCTATCATGGGGATCAAGAACTAGGTTAGGAAGGAGGGATTTACCTCAATCCAAAGATATCCAACCTTTATACAGTGAGAAGTATAAAAGAACTTCAACATGTTATGTTTGTATAAGGCATGTAAACTTGGTCATGCTATTTAGGGTACATAAGGACTAAAGGGGAATTTTCAACTCTATCTTTCTCTTTTTAGTTTGTTTTTATTCTTTTCAACTCCAGTTAGTTTCCACCTGGGCCATTAGGTAGTTTTATTGTAAGGGCAAAGAATGTCCCTTAAAGACGACTGTAGTCCCTGACATAGATAGACAACCAGAAGAACCAAAATGTCTGATTCAAAGGAATTGGAGCCCAGGACAAGGATGGTGATAGTGGTAAATGGTAGGAGAAGTTCATCTGGAAAGTCAGATGTCTAGGCTCCTATTCTAGAGCATCTTTCATTATGGTACCCAATCACTATGACATAACAAAGAACTAATAAGAAGAATTCAATCCTGATTCCTTTTCCTGTCCTCCATATCAAATGCTAAGCTGCTAAAAAAAGTATTAGTAAAGTGTTAGAAGGGAGAATTAATAAGAGACCTCAGAGCCTCAAAAAGGAAGATCAGTTATTGATGTATTGATCAATCCAAGAGCAACTTGACATTTAAAAGGATTTCTGGGAAGACAAAGAAGTTGTAGTTAAGAAATAGGTATTATTCTTCTCCAGGGCCTAAACAGCATCAGTCCATGACTGAATGATCACAGATAGAGGCCCTTGTTTACAACAGGTAATAGAGAGCAGGTGAGATTATGGATGGCTCAAAACATTGTATTTACAATATTAACGGGAGCAAAAGACATCAAATCACATTACATATTGGAAGTATTTTTGTCTTTTTAAATAGTATTTTATTTTTCCAATTATATGTACAGATAGTTTTCAACATTCATTTTTATAAGATTTTGAATTCCAAATTTTTCTCCCTCCTTTCCCAAGACGACAAACAATCTGATATAGGATATACATGTGCAATCATGTTAAACATATTTCCAGTCGACGATGCTGTATCTCAGTTTAAGTAAAGCCAACGTATGTGCAAATGTGTATCTCAAGCTACAGAAATAAAATCCAGTATCAGAGTGTCAGAAGTAGCTGCTAGAAAATAGAAACCATCTAATTCAAGTCCCTCGATTTATTTTCTTGCGTAAGATGTATCAATGCTATTTGTTTCTCTATTATGGTTATTTTGGGACATATCCCCACTCCTCAACCCAATGAGCCCTTTCTTGTTAACAAAGAAAAACAGTTAAGCAAAACAACTGATAGACAGAGTGACTGTGTCTGGCCATGCCTCCCACATTGTATACCTGTGGAATTCCATCTCTCTGCTGAAATGAACAAACCTCTCCTTTTAGAGCTGAGACAAAGAAAGGTCATACTTACAAAATAATATTAAATGTTTGTTCAAATTAAAATTATTCATGTTGAAAGGCAATTATTCACTTTCTAAAAAGATTTGCCATGGGACTGATTCATTAAGCATTAATTTCATAAATCCACTTAAGATACCATTTCTGACTTTAAAAAATTGGGATTGCATCTGTAACAATAGACCTGGCCCCAGGACAACTGAAGGCACTTGCCTTCTCCCCATAAAGGATCTAATTTTCTAAGCTTACATGAGTACTGGGATCAGTTCTTGGGGTACCTCTTCTCTAAAGAGAGAGATCAGTTCCTTTTTTTCATTATTTGTGGCTCTTTATACCTTTACCCCAGTTTAGTTTTTGACTCATTTCTATGGTCTCCCAAAACAAAAGGAATAGAAGGGTACCCAAATTATAGTATAGATCAGGTACAGGAGTGACATTTATTTTCTCTGCACAAAATGCTTACAACAGAAAAGATTCATAAGCATGTGGTGATTTTTTTCAGTCATGTCCAACTTTTCATGATCCTGTAGATCATATATATTGTCCCTGGAGTTTTCTTGGTAAACATAATGGAGTGGTTTGCCATTTCCTTCTCCAGTGGATTAAAACAAATAGAGGTTAAATGACTTGCCCAGGGTCACACTCAGGTCTTCCTGATTTCATGTTTAGTACAATATAAACTGAATCACCTAACTACCTCCAAGCATGCTTTGAAAAAGTCTTAAAAACATGAACAGTAATCTGTACCTCTTATGTAATGATTGGAGTGACGCCACCTTCTGGAGAGTTACTGTAGGAAAGTTCTGCCACAAGGAGAAGGTGTCCGAGGGCAAGCCATGTGGTCAGTTCCTTGGCGTCAGGCAGTGATGTTTGCTAGTGGGTACTGTCTATCAAAGCTACCAGCCAATCAACTTGTGGAGCCTCCCATTTCTGGGAGGAGTACATGAAGTAAGCGGACGCTGGTGGAGGGGTTCTTGCTCTCTTGGATTTGAGACATCAGCTTGGTGGCAGGACTTCAAGTGGGTTATTAGGAAGGCTAGGATTTCCATGCTATATGGAATCAGATCTCAATCTTTCTCTCTCTTCACCAAATTCTTATTCTCCTTAATAAATACTTAAAAGTCTAACTCTTGCTAAAGCTTATAATTTATTGGAGACCACTCATTAGATATTTTAGACAGACTAGCTATAATTTTAGCCCCTTACACTTACCATACTATGGCTGGTGGTTGAGACTTAAAACATGGAGCAATTAGTGGGACTACTGAATAAGCATTTCACATTCACCTTGAATTTGCACTAACAATTCTCCAAAAGTCCCTATCTTTTGGCAACTAGCCTAGAACTTGGTCTCACCCTCCTATCAGCGGTCATCTTCTCCTTCAAGAAGCATTGTAGTAGCTACAGGAAACACTTTATATCATTTATGTAGCAAGATGACAAACCCAGGAACTTCTTAACTTCTGAAGCAGCTGTGCCTAAAAAACCTTATCTCATGACCACTGTTTAGTAACATAAGTGACTCAGGGAAAGAAATGCAAAGCAAGAGCAATAGCTAGAGGCCTAAGGTCCAGGTTCAGGCTTCACAAAATGACACATGATGTAGTTGTCAAGTAAGAGTAGGTACCAGAGGAAGTTGATGGAGACAGGAGGACCTGAGATCAAATCTGACCTCAGACTCTTACTAGTTATATGACGCTGGACAAATCATTTAACCTTTGTTTGCCTCAGTTTTCTCAACTGTAAAATGGAAATAATAAATAGCACATACCTCCCAGGATTCTTGTGAGGATTACATGACCTAATATTTGTAAAAAGCACTTAGGACAATACCTTGCACATGGCAGACACAATATAATTGCTTATTCCTTTATTTCCTGGGGTAGATGGTAAAGGTACCCTACTTTCCTTTGCCCCAGGGAGTCCTAGAGAGTTCCACACCATACATTCTAAAGAACGGAAGAAGGGAGGGAAGGCACCAGAGGTCAGTCATTCTTTTTAAGACCATGGCGCTTACTTAATGGTCAGTCCTCTTGGATACAATTCACTCCCTCTGCTGCCATCACAACAGAAATGTGTCATCCCAAAGCACCAAGTCCTTTAGTACCCATCCACTACACATAGTCCAATGGAAGTGGCCCAGAACTCCACAGATCAAGGACAGGGAGGGTCAGTCAATTTAACCCCATTACAAACACAAAATTTTAGGACTGCATTTCCTACACTAAATAAGGTTTGCCAGTAGTGTTGCCTGTTTATCTAAAGGTTATATACTGGATAGAGCACAGGGCTTGGAGTCAAGGAGACTGAGTTCAAATTGAGCCTCAGACATTTAATAGCTACGTGACCCTGGATAAGTCACTTAACCCTATTTGCTTCAGTTTCTCATCTGTAAAATGAGCTGGAGAAAGAAATGACATCCAATATCTTTGCCAAGAAAATCCCAAAAGAGCTCATGGAGAGTCAGACATGACTGACAACAACTTTGGCAACAGAGAAAAATAAGAATCTGGGACCAGACAAGGGTCAGAAAAACCGAATTTATTCAAATTGATTTATTCAAAGTGAGCCATTTCCCCTATATCTCAGACTTCCAGACTATTCTTATTTGTACCTGATAACCTTCCATCTGCCTACCTTAACACTTCACAGAATAAGCCAGGTCTATGATGAATATTTTATGCATGAATGATGATATGTGCCTGTGTATTTACATACATCTAGGAATTAGAGGGACATTGCAGTATGACAGAAAGAGCTCTGAGCTTTGAGTCACAAAAGACCAGTTTTCAAATCTTCCTCTTAATACCTTACCATTGTCTAACCATAGGTGAGTTCCTTCATCTCTCTGACTCTCAGTCTCCTCATCAGTAAAATGGGTGTGATAATCCCTGTGTAACATAGGGATTAGCGGCAGCATGACATAATGGATAGAGACTCAGCCTCAGAATCAGGAAGATTTGGGTTCAAGTCCCTCCGCTGATGTGTATGGCAACCCTGAGCAAATCACATAGTTCCTCAGTAAGTGTTCTAGGCAACTAGCTAAGATGCTAAATTTCAGGATAGTTAATATCTGCATTAGTAGAAGGAATTTCCTTTATATCAGTGATGATCTCTATGATTGGTATCTGTCCC
The DNA here is from genome assembly GCF_019393635.1 of Dromiciops gliroides. NCBI lineage: Eukaryota > Metazoa > Chordata > Mammalia > Microbiotheria > Microbiotheriidae > Dromiciops > Dromiciops gliroides. The sequence goes on along the minus strand of NC_057862.1, from coordinate 429,930,101 downwards.
AAAGGCTTATTGAGAAATGTTTTGTTTGCCTTTCTTTGTATTCCCAGTGCTTAGTATGTTGCCTGGAACATAGTAGGTACTTAATGTAGTATACCTGGCTAATTGAATGAATTGATGTAGGTAAAGCAATAAAGGAATACCAGTTATTAGTGTGTTATAGTAGAAAGAGCACTGGCTTTTGGGTCAGAAGATCTGTGTTCAAACTCTGATTTCATCACTTTTTAGTGGTATGGTTATGACCATGGGCAGATTACTCCACCCTCTGCATACCTCCTCCCCTCCCCCGCCCCAACCCAAGTTCATTTGCCATTGGGAAAGTCATTTAACCTCTGTGCCTTAGTTTTTTCACCTGTAAAGTAGCAACTTTAGACTTATGGATATCTAAGAGGTAGGCTAGTTCTGTATCTATGCACTTAAGATCCTTTGGGGATGTGTCTCCTTTTTTTAAAATTAAAATTTAATTTTTTCTTTTAGTGAGGCAATTGGGGTTAAGTGACTTTCCCAGGGTCGCACTGCTAGTAATTGTTAAGTGTCTGAGGGCAGATTTGAACTCAGGTCCTCCTGAATCCAGGGCTGGTGCTCTATCCACTGCACCACTTAGCTGCCCCAAGGGGATGTGTCTCCTGACAAAATACAAATGTGAGAGATACCTGGGAAGGGTAACACATTAAGCCAATGTTGCCTTCTGAAGGGGGCCTTTCCTGTTCCCTCCTCAGACACTAATGCCTTCCTCTCTTAGATTACAACCCATCTGCATCTCTCTCTCTCTCTCTCTGTATAGGTGTACATGCACTATATAGTGCATGTATACACATATATGTGTGTATATATATATATATATATATATATATACACACACACACACATATACATGCTCATATATGTATGTAGATAGATTAGACAGATAGATAGAAAAATAGATAGATAGAGTTATTTACATGTTGTCTCCCCAATTAGACTGTGAGCTCCTTGAGGGAAGGGATTGTTTTTTGCCTCTGTATTTGCATTTTTTATCTCTATTGCTTAGCACAGTACCCTGGTCACAATGTGTTTAATAAATGCTTTTAGATTCATGGATCTCTACCACCCAATAACATCTGCACAAATTTACATATCAGATAAATAAGTAAAGGGAATAGGCCTACAATGGGAAGAGAACAAGGGGCAGGTAAGTTTGAATGAGTTATAGGGAGGACAGATCAGAGCACGGAACTTCAGCAGTGGTGGGGGGCGGGGTGGGGAAAGACATGGAAAACCCAAAGCAGTGGAAACAAGAGATGGGAAACTTCTGCCCAAATTTAAGCTCTCAGATGCTACTTTGTCCCAAACCTGTTGTGGGTCCCCCGTTTCCATAACCCCTCACCTGCAGACCCAGGGCTAGTTACCTCTGAACTGCTGTCACTTCTTTCTCCTACCTGGGTTCCTATCACCTAGATTTCTTCCTGAGGAAAAGGACACAAGGTTCCAACTTTCTCTATTTTCTACTCTCTCTGGAATAAGCCCCTAGAATTTTTCAGTTTTCTAGAGGAGTTCACTGTGGATAACTCCAAGGAAACAGAGATGGGATTTAAAGAAAAAGAAAGAGGAGAAGATGGAAAAGTCAAAAGCTCAGAGAAGTCCGTAGGTCTGATTCTCAGTGAGGTATGTGGGAAGAGCTCTGCCTTCCCACTCTCAGTCCCTCTTTTCTTTCACTGACATCTTTTGGTTTCTATCCCTGGAAGTCAGCTCTGACCAGATCTTATCAACTTCACTGATATTACAGTTTTGCTGAGGTCTAGCAAACCACTCTTCAGTCTGAGAGGCAGCATAGGGCTAGAAAGGATGATAGATTGAGAGGCAGAAGACTACAGTTCATGAAATCATAGGTTTAGGAACCTTAAAGAGGCCATTGAGTTCAAATCCCTTCCTCCCATTTTGCAGATGAGAAAACTGAGGCTGAGAGATAGTCACCTACTCAGGGTCCTACAGATAGTGAGTGTTAGAACTACCTTGCAACATTGGGAAAATTGTTTTATCTTGCTGGGCCTCAGTTTCCTCATTTGCAAAATGGGAAAAGGGTTGGACTCAGTGGCCTCTGAGTGCTTCCAGCTCCAAATCAATTCTCTGGTCTATGAAGTTCCTCTGAGTTTGAGGGTTGCCCTTAGAAAGATGTGGGGGTGGGGGTGGGGGGCGGCGCGGCTAGGTGGCGCAGTGGATAGAGCACCGCCCCTGGAGTCAGGAGTACCTGAGTTCAAATCTGGCCTCAGACACTTGACACTTACTAGCTGTGTGACCCTGGGCAAGTCACTTAACCCCCGTTGCCCTTAAAAAAAAAAGAAAAAAAGATGCAAGGGCTTCTTCCTCTCATGTAGTGAACACCTTAACACTAAAGGTCTATCACATTCATCAGGTGATGCTCCGGACAGGCATGAATCTCCTTCTGAACAGCTTCCCCAAAACTGTCTTCTTCTCCAATAATTTTATTTCACAGAATGTCAGAACCAGAGAGGGCCTTTCAGATGATTTCATCCAGTCCCCTTGTTGTACAGGTGAGGAAACTGAGATCCAACAAAGTTAAGTAATTTGGCCAAGTCTAGACTATAGAAAGTTGATCTCCAATTTATATCTCCTGCTCAAATACCAGAACATCTTCTGACTCAAATTCCAGTGCCCTTTCCACTACATTGTAACACATTTACACATGGGGCTTGGTTTCTACTATATATCCCCATACTCTACAGAGCTCTGCACATCACTGCCACTCAATAAGTGCTCACTGATTGCTTCCTTGATCTCAGAAATTTCCTCTGCCTTCCCATCTCGAATACAGGCACCTAGATTCCAGCTTTGAGACAACAGCAGGGCCAGGCATGAAATATTTTCACAAAATGTTCTGATCTCTTCGTGAGGCAGATGGTGTGCATGACGGTGGAGAGGAGGGGAAAACAGAGTGATGGTGACTAAATTGAGAGCAGGCAGTAGATTCATCCTAGCCTGGAATAAGAATTCTCCTATCCGATTCTTGCAAGGTTCCCTATGTATTGTTTGATCCACACTTTCAGGACCCAAGGACATCTGCCTTTTCAGGAGGAAATTCTAAGGCAGCTTATTTTAGCATGGAATTCTTGCTTCATGGATTACCAAAAGGGTGCCCATATGTTAAACGGAGAAGAATTTGTGTGAATACGGCACTGGATCTCTAGTGTAGTCCTCAAAAGGAAAGAATAACCAAGAAGTATGAGATTCAAATTTCAGCTGAAGAACTAAAAAGTGGGAGTGTCTACAAGTGTGGATATGACCCCTAAGGTTCTTTCCAGTTCTAAATCGAAGATCCTATGACTTACACCCGGACACACAGCTCTTTCTCTTTTCTCATGACCCACTGAATTAACTTTGTATCATTGTGGTAGTGCTGGTGGTGGTGGTTTGTCCTTCATTCTCAAAAGAGGACCAATGACATCATGGATGATGTCTTGACTTATGAGTGAATTGGGATTTAAGTGAAGCAGAGTTGCACAAAGTCACCACCCTCACCCTCTCTTCCAGATCATATGCTTGGACAGAATGTTATATCCAACTGTGTATTTATTCATATCTCATCTCGTACTAGTCTTTTAATTATTTTATGTGATAAAGCATGTCTCTCCAATCACATTGTCAGCTCCCTGGGCAAAAGGACAGTAATCTTATCTTCTTTTCCATAAGAAAGGGAGCACATAAATGAATGAATCAATCAACAAACGCTGATCAAGCACCCATAGTATAAGAGGTACTATGCTAGGCAATGGAGACACAAGGACAAAAGTGAACCAGTTTCTGTCCTCAAGGAACTTACATTCTATCAGGGGACACTACAAATGCAAATATAGCTATACACAAAACCAAAAAGTCTTGTGCAGAACGTATTAGCAGCTATGGAGTTCAGGGAAGGTTTAATGTAGAAGGTGGTGTCTGAGCTGAGTGGTAAAGGAAAATAGATATTCTAAGCAGCAGCAGTGGGGAGGGGATGCATTCCAAGAACAGGGGGACATCCAGTGCAAATGTCCAGAGACAAGTGATAAGAGTGCCATGGTTGAGAACAGGAAGAAAGCCAGTTTGACTAGACTTCAGTGCGAGTGAAAGGGAATAATGTGTAATAATTAGAAAGAAAGGTGAGATTTAAATGCCAAATAGAGAATAGAATATAACATGATATATTATATGATATAACATGATATAATGTAATATAATATGGTGTGGTGTGATATGATATGATGTGATGTGATATGATATGATATGATATTGGTATAGATATAATATATATTATATAGATATAATTATATGATAATATTATAAAATTATATATAATATATAATTATCTACAAATATACAAATCGTATACAAGTATTATATAGTTATGTTGTATGGGCCAAAAGTCATGGTGTTTTAATAACTTTTTGAAAAATGTTTTTCCTTTCTTTTTTGTCATTTACAAGATTTGATTTTTCATACATAATGTAAATTCATTTTCTAAATATACTGCATATGATGCTATGGTATTGTAAATAAAAAATAAAGGAGTTATTAAATATTGAAACCCCTTCATGACTTTTGGCCCACCCTGTATAAATGTTAAATATAAATGGAGTACTACATATGTTATATTATCTTTATATCCTAGAAATCTCACACAGACAGCAATACTGTATGATTAAGAAGTGTGAAAGACTTAACTATTCTCAACAATACAATGATCCAAGACAATCCCAAAGGACTATTGATGAAACATATTATCCACCTCCCAAGAAAGAACTGATATTGATGGAACAGACTGAAGCATGCTATTTTTCACTTTCATTTTTTCTTTTAATCAGTTTGCTTGTACAAAATGACAAATATGGTAATGTTTTACACAATCATACATGTATAACCCATATCTGATTGCTTGCCACCTCAGGGAGAGGAAGGGAAGGAAGGAAAGGAGGGATAAAAATCAGAACCCCAAATTATAAATAAAAATGTTTATTACATTTTCTTTTTAAAAGGAAAAGAAACCAAGAGGAGTAACATGGTCAGAACCTTTAGCATAGTAGTCGCTTTGACAGTTGAGGAGAGTGAGGCTACTCAGATATTCCTCAGACTAGAACTAAGCATAGGTAACCATAAAGAGATCAAGGCATACAGAGATGGTGCCAAGCCCAACATGAAAGGAGATGAAATGTGGGTCACTTGGTATTACTTTTAATAAACGTTTACATTTTCAAGCGCAGGGGATAAATCTCTACTGTACTCACCATAGTCTACAATTTTTCCTTTTGTGAAAAATCAGGTTACAAGTGTTATAGTAAAAGCCAAAAGACTCCAAAGGGTGGTAACATACAAGGGATGCGATTTTCAGAACTCATCTTAGATCTGTCCACTAAAGGCCTCTGGTGCCTCTTCTTGGCATGGGGGTGACCCTGGGGTTTCTAAGGCTATTTTATTCTAGTATAAGCTCTGCCCTGTCATACCAAGTGATTACTGATAGATTAATCAGTCAATAAGCATTTATTCAGTATCTATCATGAGCCTGGCCCTATGTTAGACACTGAAGACAGAAATGCAATAGCTGCTCTTGTATCCTATCAGGGAAGAAACCATGCAGATATATAGGAATATACAAAAGATCCAAGGTGATGGGGAGAGAGAAGGCATTAGCAGCTGGGGTTATCAGGAAAGATCGTCCTATAGAAGGTGGCATTTGAATTCAATCTTGAAGGGACAAGAGATTCTAAGAGTAGCAAACCTTAGAATCTTAATCTCACAACAGAGGATAAGTCTGTTTTTTGATGGCTTAAACATGTTTGGAGATGCTTCTCACCAGCTAGACCTCATAGTGATACTGGTTTTTTTTAACCATAGCAGCTTTTCTGAGACAATCTATCATGCCACAGAAAGGTTATAGTCTGCATTGTGAAGGGAGCACACATACATTGCCTTGACCAGCATTTATTAAGCACCTCCTATGTCCCAGACACTATTTTAGGCTTTGACAATGCAAAGACAAAGACAAAAAATAGTACCTGCCCTGGAGGGGCCTATTTCTGACCCAGATCTTCAAGTAAGTATGGATGTACTAGTTGCCTTGTCTCCTCAAATCTGACGAAGACTGACAAGATGGTGAAATAGCTCAGGTCATTCCATCTAGTTCCAGCATAGATCTGCTGAATATACTTTCCCAGATGTAAGGGAGAGCTCAAAGCACTTTATGCTTTGTTTTTATTAAGCAGAATATTATTTAAGCAGTTAGATGGTGAAGTAGATGGAGTGCTAGGCCTGGAGTCCAAAAAACCTGAGTTTAAATGCATTCTCAGATGTTTACTAGCTGTGTGACTCTGAGCAAGTCACTTAACCCCTGTGTACCTCAGTTTCCTCTTATGTAAAATGGATATAATAAAGTACCTGCCACTCAGTGTGATTGGGTTTTTTTGTTGTTTTTGTTTTTTTCTGTTTTTTGCAGGGCAATGAGGGTTAAGTGACTTGCCCAGGGTCACACAGCTAGTAAGTGTCAAGTGTCTGAGGCCATATTTGAACTCAGGTCCTCCTGAATCCAGAGTCAGTGCTTTAACCACTTTGCCACCTAGCTGCCCCACACTCAGTGTGATTGTGAGGATAAAATGAAATATTTATAAAGTGTTTTACAAACCTTAAAATGCTACATCAATGCTGGCTATTATTATTAGCCATTGCTGCTTCATAGCCATGGTCCCAAACAATGAGGAGCTGACAGAGATATTGTCCAGTCCTAAATAATGACCAACACTGGGGACAGATCTCAAGATTGAGTTCAAAGGTGCTACCCAGAGGTATCTTGTACAAGATTCCCATCTGAAGGAACAGGATTTTTTGGGGAAAGAAGAGGACGAAAGTCTTTCAGAAGAGCATCCTCTTCTCTGACATCAGTCCCAGATGGAGCGACTAAGCAAGGCTTCACATTGATTAATGCAGGCCTGAAAAGGTAATTCTACCTCCAAGCAGCCAGGTTTTGGAAAGTTAGATTTGAGAAATGAGGGGAGCAGTGACAGTTCTGTCACGGAGAGGAAACAAGCAGATGAAGAAGTGCATACATGAATAACTTCTCAAAATTCACAATTAGAGCTATCAGCCACCACCACCACATTCTTTCCCCCAGGCTCCTCCCTGTCAGACTCTTTTAGGAAGTGTCTAATAAAAAGTAGCTCCATTATGGATTCTGTGGCTGTCAGCGTTTTCAGACTCTGGTCCAGTGCCTGTCTATGGTTCAGGAGCCTCATTAAGAGTCTTGTAAATTAGAGATGCTAAAGATGCCAGCAGACTGACAAAATTAGGGCAGATGTGAAGTGGTGACATGATATCTCACTATGACCAAGTGCCAGCTCAAGCTAGCCGAGGGCCTGTCAGCCACCACTAATGGCCAAGAGACCTTTTGCCTTTATGCTCCAGTCTGAGAGAAGAAGAAAGAAAGGCAAGGCAGAGGTAAAAGGGCTATGCTTGGGTAGTAAGCCTGGCAGTGAGAAGAAGACATAGGGGCATGGAAGGAACTCATCATTCAAATCATCATAATCTTAAAATTGGTGAACATTTGCCCATGGTACTCTCCCTATTCAGTAAATCTCAGTGGCTCCCTATTACCTCCAAGATCAAATGTAAATTCCTCTCTTTGGAGCTTTAGGTTTTTGCAACCTGATCTCTTTTTCCCTATCTGAGGTCACTTATCTACACATTACTCCCCTCCACATACTCCACCATCCAGGTATACTGACCCACATGCTGTTGCTCACATATGACCCCAGATTTCCTACTTCCTGACCTTTGCATTGGCTGTGCTTTTTGGTCTGGAATGCCATCTCTCCTCCTCTCCAGCTCTGAAGAACGCTTCAAGTTTCAGCCCAAGTTTTCTTCAGGTCTCAGCTCAAATATCACAGCCTTTCCTGTTCTCCCTAACTTCCAGTGCCTTACTTACCCTCTAAGGTTACCTTGTATCTACTTTATATACATATTGAATATAGCTATATATGCATATGTTGTCTCCATCATTGTGATGTGAGTAGCTGGAGGCCAGGGACAATTTTACTTTTGTTCTTTATCACCAGTGCTTACCACAGTGCCTGGCTGGGAGCTGTTATTGTTGATCAGTCACTTCCAATTCTTTGTGATCCTATTTGGAGTTTTCTTGGCAAAGATACTAGAGTGATTGATTTCCCATTTCCTTTTCCAGCTCATTTTTACAGATGAGGAAACTGAAGCAAACTGGGTTAAGTAACTTTTTCAGGGTCACATAGCTAGTAAGTATCTGAGGCCAGATTTGAAGTCAGGTCCTCCTAACACCAGGCCTGGCACGCTATCCACTGTACCACCTAGCTGCCCTCCTGGGTAGGAGTAGTAGTTAATAAATAGTAGGTGATTAATAAATATTTGTTGATTGCCGTATTGGCTGTGCCTCCAAGAGGCAAAACGAATGGGGAGGGACTAGAAAGCCAGGTTTGGGAATCAATATGAATTTCCCAGTAGTGAGAACTGTCTAATAATATATTGAGATATCTTGAAAAATAGTGAGTTACTCTTTAACTCCAAATGTTAAGGCAGAGGTAGCTTAATTACCCATTGAAGATATTAGACCTTCATTGAGTTGATCACTAGAATCACTAGAGGTGATTCTCATACTCACTTGGTCTGGATGACCTCTAAGGTCCCTTTCTACTCCTATATTCTACTAAAGAGCAGGGCAGGAACAAAGTTGTGATGCAGGTTGAGTCTTCAGTAATCTCGCCTCTTTTTCTGTTCTCTCCCGACTCACGTTCGGTTCTGCATTTCCATGCCAAACCCCTAGGCTTGCCTTTTATTAACACTTAGGTTGTTTTCCCCACTAGAACCACATTTTATATGCCATTTGACCCTCCTCACAGCCCTCTGAGTTAGGCAAAACATATATGATAGCCATTTTATAGATGAGGAAATAGAGTCAAAGAGGCTGACTGAGATTTTGTGATTTGCCCAACTAGTAGCAGGCCCAGGACCACACCCTATAATTTCCTTTCTCCCAGTCTAGTATTCTTGCCCCAATGCCAAGAAGTCACCAAAATCGATTAAAGGCCTTCATTCAGAGATTATAGGGAGGTAATCTCTCCAAAGTAGATTCCTATTTTAAGAGAATCTTGGAAAAGGTAGAACTAAAGGAACATAGCTCTAATGATATAGCATGAGACCTTAGATAATAGAGAAGACCCAGGGGTGGCTAGGTGGCACAGTGGATAAAGCACCGGCCCTGGATTCAGGAGGACCTGAGTTCAAATCTGGCCTCAGACACTTGACACTTACTAGCTGTGTGACCCTGGACAAGTCACTTAACTCTCATTGCCCCACCAAAAAAAAAATTAGAGACCCAGGGTGGAGGAGAGGCCCTGAAATCTCATATTCTGGATGGAGATCTTGGAGGAAATGTCATTTATCAATAGTATTCCAATTCACTAAAGGTAAATCCACTTAGATGAACACAAAGCTATTACAAAAGTCTGTCTCTTTAGGAAAGTAGGCTAAAGAAAAGAAAAGGGGAAAAGAATAAACCTTTCAAAAGAACCAGCCTCAATCCAAAAGGCAATGGGAGAGCGGCACGAATGTGTCTTTGTAATAAAACATCTTGAGCTTAATAAGGCTCTTGGTAAAGTGGGATTACACATTTCACCCATGCTCTATCTGCCAGGATGCAAATTCCTTTCTTTCTTTCTTTCTTTCTTTTTTTTAACTCGCCTTTCTTGTTCAATCCTATTAGCAAGCAGGGACTCAGCAATGCAAACAGAATAAAATATGTGTGAGCAGAAAGGCAAAAGCCCTGGGACAGCCTCTAGGAGGGGCGGTATCCATGCACACACTCAGCCAACCCTTCTCTTTCCTTCCTTCCACACACTTAACCCCTAAGATGAAGATAGTGTATGTATGACTTGGGGGTGGAAGAAGGGGAGTAGGAAAAGAGGGGTAAGAGGAGGAGGGGGAAGAAGAGGAAGAGGAGGAGGAAGAGGTGGCTACAAGCCTTTGGACCTACCTGACACCAAAATAAAGGTTTGTTGTAAAAGGAGAGTGATACTTTTTATTAGAGAAATCCTGAAGGCACTGAAGTCTTGAGGCAGAAAGCCCAGACTTGATGTGATATTGACTCCTCCACTTGTAAGTCAGTACTCAGCTGCTCTGCCCCCCGCCCCAGCCTGCTGCCAGACTCGGGGTCCAAGGGGAAGATACAAGCAAAGTTTAGCATATCTAGCCCATTGTGCCTCCCTCTGTGGCCTTGAAGTCCCAGAAATGCTTCCTAATTTCTCTCTATTCTGTCATTTGAAAGAATCCTTCCAGTACAACCTTGAAAAGACTCCTCCCTGTCCCACCTTCCTCACAAACACTCCCCTTCTTGAGGACAGTCAAAGGGGGCACTGCAGTAGCCAAGCAGGCTCAGATATTGAAGAGTTTCTGAGTTAGTAGTAAACCCCAATATCCTCCCCCCACAAAAAAAAGAAAGAAAAATTGAGTTTCAAATTCTCTCACTTTCTCCTGCCCCTCCCCCATCCCTTGAGAAAGCAAGAAATATGATATTAATTAAACTTGTGAAATCATGTAAAACATATTTCCACATTAGCCATGTTGCAAAAGAAAAAATATGCAAAAATACGCAAAAAACTCAAGAAAAATTAAAAAGTTTTAAAAGTATGCCTCAATTTGCACTTGACAATTCATCTGTTTTCCCTGTGGAGGTGGGTGGCATTTTTCATCATGGGTCCTTTGGAATTGTCCTGGATCATTGTCTTGATCAGAATAGTTAAAAGACACATCACTTTGAAATTAAACTTTTAGAACTGGATGAAACCTTAGATATAATTTTATAGGTAGGGAAACTGAGGCTCAGAGAGGGCAAGACTTATCTCAGGTCACACGAGTAGATAATGGTAGAACAATGGCCAAAATCCAGGTGTTTCAACTCTGAGACCAACATTTCTTGAGTTTATAGGAATGGCTATTCCAGAGCTATTACAAACCATAGAGATTATCTACTCATTTTATAGATGAGGAAACTCAGAGGGAATAAAATGACTTATCCAAGGTCACGTACGTAATTAATAAGAAAGGCATCCAAACACTTGTTCACTGACACCACATTCAGCAAATAAATCTCTGTCAAAGTTTCCCAGGGTGATTCTTTCTCATCTATATAGACCAGTGAGTGATGTGTGAAGTAAAATGTAACCCAGGAAATCAGGCAGCATCTACCAAGAAGGAGTAACTAAGGTGAGCCCTGGGTTGAGAAAATGCTGAATTTACATGATTTGCCAGATGTATTTAGTGTCTCCTCTTTCCCACCCCTACCCCCACCTAAATTCTAATCCTGTTCCATTCCTTATTTTACCCCATTTGTGGGGGTCACCTTTAAGTCTAAATCACAGGTGCCAAGTAATCAGCTCCATATTGTATGTCAGCAGTTGCTGCAGGAAAAAAATGTTTAATTTATCACCTGTTCCAAGAGCTGGGAAAAAATAATAATAATTCTGTCTGAGCACTGAGAGAATATTATTTACAGCCTCGAACTTTCACAACAATTTGAATGCAAAAGAGGATGTGCTGTATTTATAGCAGTTTGTCTCGATTGGAAGGAAAATGCATTTGAGAGCAAAACAGTACGTTTCTTTTAAGTGTTTGAAAGGGGGGTGGGGGGGACCCAGTAAGCACTCAGAATTCCACGGGTGGTAGAGAACTGAGAAAGTTTTCTAGCCTACAAAGAATAAATCAGTCAGTCAATCAGTGGCAGACAGCTCAGTGCCTGGCAGTGCTGGATAGCTTTATTTTTATTTAAAATAACATTTTTATTGATTTTGGTATAAACATGCAGGCAAGGATCAAGGATCCAAAAAGATGCCGCATGCATGAGAATACCTAGGGGCAATGCTAGAACGGCTTCCTAGAGCAAAGACAGAAAGTAAGAGGGAGAGTGAGGGGATCCACAGCCAGATTCCCTGGGGTGGTGGGCTCAGTCCACACAGATGTGACTTGACTCAGTTTCCCCAGAAGCAAAAAAGGAGAATGCACCTTCTTCCTTCTGTCCCAGGGGGCAGGGAAGATTAATGAATGACTAAGAAGAGCTTTGAAGATGAAAAATATCCTGGATGCACAGAGGATTAATCATCATATAATACGTGTTCCATAACCATGTGGTGACTTAATTACCCATTGCCAGCAGAAGGATTTTCTTCTTACTCTCTGGAGGAATAACCAGACTTTGGAACACAGAGGCACAGATTCCACACTGTGCTTCCGCTCTTTTAATGTCCACCTATGGCCGTGGATAGTTTGTTTTTGTTTCAAGAATAAAGCCTCCATCAAACAGAAACATCCATCTTGAACCTTAGAGGGGCTCTTCCCTAAAAGCTATCACCGCAGGAATGCAGAAAAATCACCCCAAGAAGCAAGACCTAAAGAGCTCTACTTACTTTAAATTTAAATCTCTTAGTGGCTTTGTAAACACCAGTTAGGGAGAGAAAAGTAAACCTTTCAGGTCCTTTCCTTTTTCATAGATAGGTGTTGACTCATTGATCTCAGGGAACGATGGGAATACATGGGAATTGTAACCTGGGGTGAGGACCCAGAGATGAGAATGTGACCTGTTGACCTTTTCCTAGAGGACAGACTTTAGGGTAGAAAGAGGCTCTGAGGTCCTGAGAGGTCAAGTGATTTCCCTGAAGTCACACTGGAAGTAAATGGTAAAGCTAGAATTTGAAGGCTTGTTTTTCCACTTCCCAGTCCAATGTCCTTTCCTTTCCAAATGCCTCCACCGAAGTGTCAGTGTCACTTCATTAGACCAAGTACTATGTCTTATGTAATCTTTCTCCTCAAGTACTTAGCACAGTGTTTTGCATACAACAGGAGCTTAATAAATGTTTGTTAAATTGGATTTATTCCTTCTTAGAAAATTCATACAACTAACCATGACCACTCCAGAGTTTTTCCAAAGCCCAGGATCCAGTGCAGGCATTTCCTATCTCTGTTCACTCTGGTCCCCTCCCAAGAGGAAGGAAACCAGCCACTAAAGACTGAAGTGAGTACCGTGCCAGCCAGATGCTATCATCACCACAAATTGTCTACCTGCCTTATCCTTAAAGTGATGAAGGTATAATTGGAAATTGGGTTTCAGGGACTGGCCTCCATCATTTCTAGGAGGGAGTGCCATACTGGAGTCAGCCATGGCGAGATGGGGTCGCTGTAAAGTTATTCTTCCTAATGGGTGTAGGTGAACAGGCTATAATGTACATAATAAATGTAACCACAAAACACTGATGGAAAACCGATTAACTGAGAATATAAAAACCATCAGGGCTGGGGATAATGGAAGCTGTTAGCTCCACTTGGTGCTGAACTGCAATTTGAGGGACATATTTCAATGATGAAGCCTCGGGTCCCCAAATGTTCAGGGGGCATTTAGCATATAGAACTGTGTTTAGCATTTGCTTCATTTCTAGGACATCTTGAAGGATGATGCTGTTAAGCTCTCAGTACAAGAGTTGCATTCTTGGTAAATGGCAAATAACAGAAACAAAGAACTCCCATCATCATCCATGGGGCATCTGGGGTTCAGCCAATTTGTGTTCAATAGGAGAATGCTCAGCCCAAACCCTGAACATCATGGATGGAAGCTTCCCAGGTCCAAAATGTGTTTGCTCCTTATCCTGGTCACTCAATGTAGTGTAACAGTAGATAGTCCTAGAAGAGCTGGATCAGAATCCTGGCTTAGCACCCTTTAGAGGGCTTGAACTTGAAGAGAGAAGGCCTGGGTTTGAATCTGTGTATGATTGGGCAGGTCATCTAACCTCTCTGGTTAGAGGGCACCTGCATTTTTAAAAATGAGAAAGTTGGGGAACAGAAAGGAAGGAAGGAAGGAAGGAAGGAAGGAAGGAAGGAAGGAAGGAAGGAAGGAAGAGAGAGAGAGAGAGAGAAAGAAAGAAAGAAAGAAAGAAAGAAAGAAAGAAAGAAAGAAAGAAAGAAAGAAAGAAAGAAAGAAAGAAAGAAAGAAAGAAAGAAAGAAAGAAAGAAAGAAAGAAAGAAAGAGGCCATCTAGGTGGTACACCCGCCCTGGATTCAGGAGGACCTGAGTTTAAGTCCGGCCTCAGACATTTGACACTTACTAGCTGTATGACCCTGGGCAAGTCACTTAACCCTCATTGCCCCCCCCCCCAAAAAAAATAGAAAGACAAAATGACCTCTAGAGTCCCTTCTACCTTTAGATACTTTGAATCTGTGATTTTCTCAGACTAATATCTTCAGTTTCACTGAATTGACTCAGTCATTATCAGGATATAGAAAGTATTTGCATACTTAAATGTAATTTGCTTTTTAAAATTTCTTATCAACACACTAAATGACCTTTTTACCTCATAAAAAGTATAAAGGATTAATTCAAAGTAAGGGATAGAGGAATGGAAAGAGAGACAGATAAACCAAGCAAAAAGTAGAGAGCGCAACAGGCAGTTTATGCTTTAGTCTGGCACTTTCTCTATGTGTGAGAAAGGATGCTACAAACCTTAGTATGGACTAGACCAGGGAGCAAAGAAGTATGACATAGTGAGGAAACAATGAAAAATGAAGAAGCAGCACACTTCCCAGATCCTCTTGAGTCACCTCTTCCCCATGTACTTCCATTGTTTTTCAAATGTTATCAATTCCTAGAACAGCAGGCATGGCCATATTGGAAAATCAGTACAAATAAGCTCACAATATAGAGCCAAATGACTCAGGGACCAGTACCTCAGAGCTCTGTTCCATTAGCATAGATAAACTAAGATAAACCATAGCTAAACGCATCAAAAATGAAGATAAATGATTTAAGGGGAGAAATCTTAGCACCAACTCTTAACTTCTTAACAAAGCATATCCTGTCCCTTCTATGTGAAAAATACATTCCTTTACCAATCAGGCCTGGGATTTCAAGGAATAAAGATATAGTCAAATAACAATTAATTCTTTACAGTCCCATCCTTGAAACTAACTGTAGGGTTTGTTGATAACATATGAACTGCTGGTGAAATACTCATATAGGAAGAACTCGAGAAATGGGTCCCAATCTTGGTCTAGCCTTGGGAAATAAAGCTGTGTACTTTACTATATACTTTAATGTTTCCAAGAGGTCAGTTCTACATAGATATAGACTAACTCATTAAGGTCATTAAGGACTATGTGGTTTTATTTTGATGTAGACAAATGTACCAAGTGCCAATGCTCCAATTTAGGCTAAGCCAACTCTAGGTACCACTGATTATATCAATATGAGTAGCAGATATAAGAATAAACATGAGGGCTGGTAGAATTTCTTTGGTGTCAGGTGCTGAACTTATGGTCTTATCAGTGATACTATCAATGATAAAAGTAGTAAGTAATAAAACTAGTAATTAATAATAACTAGAATTTACATAAAACACATTTAGCTGTTATTATTACCTATGTTTTACAGATGAGAAAATTCAGCTACAGAAAGCCTAAATGACTTATGTAGGGTCACACAATTAGTAATAACTTAAGATACAAAATCAAGTCATCCTGACCCCTAGTCCTTTGTTCTCATTTTTCCCTCTGTGGGAAGGGGCTTAGTTTATCCTAGCCAGCTTATATCAACTTCTGATCTGCCATGAGAGATGGTCTATACTAAACTATCTACACTTTCTCTCCTGAGCTCCTCTTGTCATTAAGATTCTTTAACACTTAAGGCTTAACAGGTGCTTTCTTCACAGTCACCCTTTGAGAGTAGGTGGTGCCAATACCAGCTTCAGTTTACAGATAAACACAGTGAGAGCAGTATAAAATTTGTTTGAGGTCACACAGCTATTATGAAAACCCAAATCTGAACTCCTTTCCTGACTCCTGGTCCAGCAATCTTTCCGTCATCCTGTACTGTATTATACAATACATCATGAACCCGATGAGATGAGGAATAAAGTTTACAGTCACAGAATAAATGATCAAGAAGAGAGAATGATGCAAGAGAGTGGACCATCAACTCAGACAATTGCTTTCAGATTCTGCCCCTAGACACAATCCATCTCTGGCAACACTATGGTTAGTCCTGTGCAGTCCAAATTGGCTCCCTCTTCAGAGGGTGCACTGGGAGAGCCAAGGTGAGAATTACTAAAGTGTTAACAGAACTGGATCAGTCCTAGCCTGGTTTCTCAGACTAATCAGTCCTCAAGTCAGCTAAGTGATACACAGTATAGAGGTCTGGACTTGGAGCTACAAGATCTGAGTTTACATCCTGCCTCAGACTTTTCCCAGGTATGTGACCCAGGGCAAGATATGTAACATCTGTCTGCCTCAATTTATTCATCTATAATAATACCTTCCAAGGCTACCCTGAGGATAAAGTGAGATAATGTCTGTAAAGCATTTCACAAACCTTAATGTGTTATAGAACACAAGATATTATTATTGCTGTTGTTGTTGCTACTTCTATCTTCTTGAAGACCCACTTCCAGCTGGGTCTCATACTCCCATTCTCCACACCTGCAGGATACTAGCATGATCACTTTAGATTTCCGATCCTTCCTCACCTTTGCTTCTTAAAATTCCATTTGAAGAAAAAGAAAATTGGGGGTAGGGGGTAATGGACAGCAAGGCCCTCTGATAAAAGACTTGTTTCTCAAATATATAGAGAATTGAGTGAAATTTATAAGAACATAAGTCATCTCCTAATTGATAAATGATCAAAAGATCAAAGGCAGTTTTCAGATAAAGAAATCAATGCTATGTATAGTGATATAAAAATTCTCTAAATCATTATTGATTAGAGAAATGCTATTAAAATAACTCTGAGGTATCATCACACACCTATCAAATTGGCTAATATGACAAAAGGAAAATGACAAATGTTGGAGGGGATTGGGATAACTGGGACACTAATTCACTGTTGGTGGAGTTGTGAACTTATCTAATCAATTCTAGAGAACAATTTGGAACTGTGCCTAAAGGGCTAGAAAATGGACGTACCATTTAACTTAGCAATAAAACTTTTAGAACTGCACCCTAAAGAGACCAAAGAAAGAGGGAAAGGACCTATATGTGCACAAATATTTATAGCAGTTCTTTTTTTGTAGAGGCAAAGAATTGGAAATTGAGGGAATATCCATCTATTGGAGGATGACTGAACAAGTTGTGGTATATGATTATGATGGAATATTATTGTGCTGTAAGAAATGATGAACAGGATGGTTTCATAAAAATCTGCAGACTTAACATGAACTGATGTAAAATTAAATGAGCAGAAACATAAGAGAAGATTTGAGGTTCAAAAGAAGGAAAACAATTTTCCTAATAACTAGATCTTCAAAAGTGAATTAGAGAGGGCATCTAGGTGGTGCAGTGGATAAAGTATCGGCCCTAGATTTAGGAGAACTTAAGTTCAAATCCAGTCTCAGATATTTGACACTTTTACTAGTTACCTGACCCTGGGCAAGTCACTTAATCCTCATTGCCCTGCCAAAAAAATTCTTTACATGTAATTGAGAAAAAATTAAAATAAACAACAAAAAATAAAATTCCCTTTGAGGCTCAATTGAAGCACCACCTTCTTCCCTTCAAAATTACCCTATGTCTATTTTGTGAATACATTTATATGTTACCACACACAAAGTATGGGGACCTATTGAGAAAATACTATCAATGTAGGACATAACCTTCTCTGTAAGTGGTTCTGGGTGGAGCCTCGAGAAATTGGTGAATAAACACATTTTTAGGCTGTGACTGTCAGTCATTTTTCAGTAGTATGTTCCCCTATCCCATATTGGATGGTTTGAAAATGCCTTCTTCATTTTGCACCTGAAGTCTATTATCTTTCTATTACTAAGTAGATAGCATGTTTTATCATTGGTCCTCTGGAATCTTGGCAAGCTATTGTATTGATCAGTTTTAAAATCTTTCAAAGTTGTTTTTCTTTACAAAGTTGTTGTTATGACATAAATTATTCTCCAGTTTCTGCTTATTTCATTCTACATCAATGTATATAAGTCTTCCAAGGTTTTTCTGAAACCATCTTTCATCATTTAATTTCTTATAGTACAAATATTCTATTGTCTTTACAAAGCACAATTTGGCCATTTTCTGGTTATTTCCTATTTCTAGTTATTTTTCATGATAAAAAGAATTGCAATAAATATTTTTGTTCACATGAGTTATTTTCCTCTTTTTTAAATCTCTTTGGGGCCCAAAAGTGGTATTAATTAGGGTTTGCACACCTTAGTGACTTCCTGGGGATAGTTACAAGTTGTTTTTTTCAGAATGGTTAGACCAATTCAAAGACCAAAGACCATTATTAGCCTCTACCAATAGTTGCATTAGTATGCCTGTTTTTATGAGCACCTTCAACAATTGTCACTCTCCATTTTTGGTGGCCTTGCCAATATAAATGTGAGGTAGAACCTCAAGGTTGTTTCAATTTACATTTTTCTAATTAATGATTTGGAACATTTTTATATGTTTGTTCATATAGATTTCTTCCTATGAGAACTATTTTTATCCTTTGATCATTTGTCTTTTAAGGAATGGCTCTTGTTCTTATGTATTTGATTTATTTTCTTATGTATCTTGGATATGAGACCTTTATCAGAAAAAAACTTGCTTCCTTCCAAGTTAAATGTTTCCTTTCTAATTTTAATTACATTGAATTATTTTGTGCAAAAGCTTTCAAAAATTATATAATCTAAATTCTTCCTTTTATCTTCTGTGAACCTTTCTGTATACTGTTTGGTGATGAATTCCTCCTTATCCATAATTACAAAATGCATTTCCTTCTTTGCTTTAGTTTTTTATGTGTGTCTTTTTATATAAAAGTGTTAGATTCATTTGGAATTTATCTTGGTATATGGTATGAGATATTATTATAAATCCAAATTTTGCCAGACATTTCCAGTTTTTCCCCCAACAAGTTTTTATGAATAGTCCTTTTGTTGTTGTTCAGTTGTGTCCAAGTCTTCATGACCCCATTTGAATTATTTTTGGCAAAGATACTGGTGGTTTGCCATTTCCTTTTCCAGCTCATTTTACAGATGAGAAAACTGAAGCAAACAGAGTTAAGTGACCTGTCCAGGGTCACACAGCTAGTAAGTGTCTGAGGCTGGATTTTAGCTTAGGTCCTCCTGACTCCAGGGCTAGCCCTGTATCACTTAACTACTCTAGTGTTTTGGGTCATTGGGTGATTGAACATTGTGTTACTGAATTCATTTGTGTCTATGTGTTTATATATTTTGTTCAACTGATTTACTTTTCTGGTTGTTGTTTTTTTTAAATAAACTAATGCCAAATCATTTTGATGATTACTACTTTGTAGTATAGTTTGAGATCTGATACTGTTGTCCTCCCCACTTTTTCCATCATTACCCTTGAGATTCTTGCCTTCCTTCAGATGAATTTTATCATTTTTTCTAGCTTTGTAAAGTAGTATTTATTAGTTTAATTGGTACAGTTCCAAACAAGTGAAGTAACTTAGGTAGCATTGTTACTTTTGTTATATTGGCATGGTGTACTCATGAGCCTACTTATGTCTGTCTTGCTGTAAAGAGTATTTTGTAATTATGTTTATATTTTTCCTTTGTGCATTAGAATACTTTCTAGGTGCATTACATAAAAGTTTCCTGTACTATAAAAATGGGCATACTAATAGTATGTATTTTATAGGGTGGGTCGAGAGACTCAAATGAGATGATGATGTACTTAAAGCATTATAGAACAATTGCTATCATTCTGATCACTGTCATCATCATCATTGTTATCACCACCACCACCCTCATCATCACTACTGCTTTAATACATGGATGACAGAATCTGCATTATCATGAGCCACACCCATTCCTCTTAGTATTGAAAGGATTTGTTCAGCACCCCAACCATACCTGAGCTGAAGGTTCTAAGTCTTGCCTTTCACTCTGTGTTCCAATATTTCTGGTCTCCAACTCTGAGAGATGATTAGAGGGAGTGTTGGAGAAAGAGTTTTAGAAGACCCAATCTATGACATGTTTTTTATTGTTGTTGTTGTTTTGGTGGGACAATGAGGGTTAAGTGACTTGCCCAGGGTCACACAGCTAGTAAGTGTCAAGTGTCTGAGGCCATATTTGAACTCAGGTCCTTCTGAATCCAGGGCCAGTGCTTTATCCACTGTGCCACCTAGCTGTCCTCCAGTCTATAACATGTAACGAGAAGTTCTGTTCCACCACACGGAGAGAGTTCCACAAAGAGGGAACCCAAGTCAAGCCTAGGAAAGCATTAGGAGAGAAACAAAAAAGTATTTCTATACAATAAGTATTTAATTCAGCTCAATGCCTCCTCCTGTAGTGACTTGCCTCTTGGCTTAATTTTCCACATTCTGCCCACGCTGCTATGCCCTTCAGCAAGGTTAATCCTTTCCTAATGTAAGTTTAAAAATTAAATCCACCATAATGTACAAATTTCCTGCATAGCTTCATTCCATTCTTTTATTCAAAGTAAATATATTTGCACAATGAATACCCAAGCAGGTTTTCAGGGCAGATAATACATGCATTAAGTACTCTGTGAGGGACTTTCCTATGTCATCTATTCTACATGACAGTCTCAGCTCAGCTCCAGTTCAATGTTGGCATGCAAGGGAGGGCAGGTTACCGTGTTAAAATTGGGAACTAAATTGAAGCCATGCCATGTTGGGCCATTGGCAGAAATGTGTGGGAAGGTTGAATTAGGCACGAACTCTGCTCTGGTGCCTTTTCCAATTTTAAAGCTCAAAAATAAGTGTGCCCTTGCCTATCTTTCCCCTCCCCGCATCCCACTTTAATTCCATTCAATCAAACAGTATTAAGCACCCGCTACACACAGTGTGTTGTGCTAAGGGCTGGAGACACGAAAATGAAAAATGACAGTCTCTGCCTTTGAGAAGCTTAGACTCTAAGTAATAATAATGATAACAACAAAAAACAATAACTCAGTTCTATTTAATGATTCAGGAAGAATTTATTGGTGCCTTCTATATAAGAGGCGCTGTGCAGGACTGTAGGGATGCAAACACAAAAGGAAATACCTGACTTCAAGGAGCTTATATAGTCAGATTAGAGAGCTAGAAGAACTCCTCACAAACCATCTAGTCCAATACTCCCATTTTATAGATTAAGAAACTAAGGGCAAGGAAGGTTAAATGACTTTCCCAAGGTTATGTGGGGTATAAGTATCAGTGGCAAAATTTGAACCTCAACCCTCTGACTCCTGAGCCAATGTTTATTCTCCTGTTGTTGTTAAGTCATTTTTCAGTTGTATCTGACTCTTTGTGGCCCCATTTGAGATTTTCTTGGCAAAAATACTGGAGTGGTTTGCCATTTCCTTCTCTAGCTCAATTTTTTTTTTTTTTGGTGAGACAATTGGGGTTAAGTGACTTGCCCAGGGTCACACAGGTAGTAAGTGTTAAGTGTCTGAGGCCGGATTTGAACTCAGGTACTCCTGACTCCAGGGCCGGTGCTCTATCCACTGCGCCACCTAGCTGCCCCTCTAGCTCATTTTTATAGATGAGGAAACTGAGGCAAACAGGGTTAAGTGACTTAATCCGGATCACACAGCAAGTAAATATCTGAGGCCAAATTTGTACTCAGGAAGATGAGTCTTCCTGACCTCAGGCCCCAGCACTCTATCCACTGCACCACATAGCTGCCCTTCATTCTCCTGTACTAGGACTATAAAGGTCTCCTCACTTCACAGTAAATAGAAAGTTTTAATGATGACTTTTTTTAATACCACATATATTTCCTAATATCAGACTCATCCCATAAAAAAGTTAAGTAAAAGCGATTAAAAGGGCTACTGCTTCTGACAACATATGCAATAGTCAGGGCCCTCCTAGTTCCTCACTCCTTGACCAAGTAGATCCTTTAGTATTTTTTTCCTGGGAAGGTAGAAATTGATGTTCTTCCCATCCCAAAACTGAAAGAAGCGTTCAGGAAATGTATTTTCCCCGTAAAAGTATTTCGAGGGGCAGCTAGGTGGTGCAGTGGATAGGGCACTGGCCCTGGAGTCAGGAGGACTTGAGTTCAAATCCAGCCTCAGACACTTAAAAAAAAAAAGTATTTCGAGCTCTTAAGTGCCTGGTACACAGAAAGCACCTAATAAATGTTAGTTGATTGAAATCAAGGATTTTTTGGACCTGACCTATGATTTTATTGATGTTGGGAGCTCCCGGGGAGGGACTTCCTAAACCAAGGCAAATATGCACCTTCCAGTCCTAGAGAGTTTCCTGAGAGAGGCATTGGGAGGGATGACTTGCCCTGAGACTCCCAGTAAGTGACAGAGGCAGAACTTGAATTCAGATTTTGCTGATTCTAAAGCCAGTTTACAATCCACTCTACCACAATGCCTTAATTTGGTCAAGCATGTTCACTTTATTTCCTCTTGTGTCCAAGTCAATAGAATGGTAAATAGGGCAAATGGGGCAGCTAGGTGGTACCATAGTGTTTATTGTGCTCAGCCTAGAGCCAGGAAGACTCTTCTTCAGGAGTTCAAATCTGGCCTCAAACCTTTATTTCAAATCTTGCCCTGGGCAAATAAATTACCTCTGTTTGCTTCAGTTTCCTCATTGGTAAAATGAGCTGGAGAAGGAAATGGCAAAACCACTCCAGTATCTTTGTCAAGAAAACCCCAAATGGAGTCATGGAGAGTTGGACACAAATGAAATGACTAAGCAACAACAACAAAGATAAGGTCAATGCTAGGTGTTTTATGTTGGCTTCAGCAAGGCATTTGATAATGTTTCTATGATCTCTTTATGAAGAAGATTAAAAAAATAAGGAAATGTACAAGTGGATTTGGGAATATACCTTAAATGTTACTCATAATTTTTGGGAAGGCAAGAGGAAGGTATTGGGCAAACTCTTCCTGTTCTTCAGGCACAGAAAAACTCCAGCCAAGATTATCTGCCCAGTGAGAGAGAAATTCTGATTTATGGGACGCAAACTATTACCCTGCAAACAATGGCCATCTATCTTCAGGTGGATGACAGACTCTTTGCCTGGTATTATTGTCCTTGGGAAATTTAAAATGGACTCTGTGTGAAGACTGTGCTCTGCCAGAGTCTTAGGAATTTCAGCCTAGTCACCCTGAGCGACCTGGAGGCAATTTCAGTTATTTATGTTTTCCCCGTGCCTCTTGCCAGCATTCCCCCGTTCTGCTGCTCAGTAGGGTCTCCTCCAACTTCCTGCCTCCAAGTATTTCTGAGCTAGAAGGATCTTTATGAAAGCATATATTAGTATCTGTTTCAGGATCCTTGTGGTGAAGAAGATAGGCAGATCTGAAGGTAAAATCTGAAAGGAAGAAATGAGGCCCACTGGCTTCTTTGCTAACAAAGCATGGGAAATAATTTTGATGTACCCTTCAGGGACAAGACCAATGCCCCCACCCCCTTCCAGGCCACCCAGGTTACATCAGGTTTCATCTGTATGGAATTGTTAGATTTGCTTAAATGGAAGAATGCTGATGGATGGTGGGGAAAATAGGGCTATTTTATTGCTATTTTACCTGTTTCTCTTATCAAGGAGAAACTGGGGGGCGGGGAGGGAGAGTGGAACAATCATTGTTAAGAAGGCATTGGAGCTAAAGATGTAGGACATATGAAAAAGGCATCTGGCAACTCAACATTAATTCAGATCTCCGGATCTGGATGAAATCCATTATGGGCCACTGAAAGAACTCAAAGGGATGAGCTTGGAACTGCTGACCTTTGAAGAATTATGAAGATGGGGAAGGCCTCAGAAGCAAGGAGACAGGCCAGCAAATGCTTTAGTTTTTAAAAAGAAGGTAGAATATGCAAACCTTAGACCAACATGTTTCACATGGATCCCAAATAAAATTCTAGAATGGATTTTTAAACTGATTGCTTAGGAAGGTGCTTCATTAGCCACAGAGGATTATTTGAATATGAACACTCAGAAGGAGAAGCGGTTATTACCAGGAACCTATGTGAATTCACTAAGAACAAGCCATGCATGCTACCTTTATTTCCTCTCTTGTCCAAGTTAATAGATTGTTAGATGAGGACAGTGCTAGATGGTGCATATTCATTTCAGCAAGGCATTTCACAAAATTTCCCATGATATCTTTATGGATCAGATAAAGAAATATGTGTGAGATGAGTGGGTAGGTGGATTTGGAAGAGAATAGAATGCCAATTATAGAACTAATATGAATCTGAAGGGTTCTGTCCTCAACTCTATTCTGTTCAATACATATCAATGACTTGTATAAAAAGAACATCATTACAATTAGTGCCAGCTACCTTACTACTTGTATACCCTCTAAAACTTCCATCAACCATGCTTTGGGGACTTAAGCACTCAGATTTGGAACTTCCATCCACCATGCAGATCTATTCTATCATGATTGGTGAGAGCCCACCACAAATGCTGCACCTGTTGTTCTTCAGTTGTGTCCAACTCTTCATGACTGCATTTAGGGTTTTCTTGAAAGATACTAGAGTGTTTTGCCATTTCCTTCTCCAGCTTACTTTATAGATGAGAAACTGAGACAGAGTTAAGTGACTTGGCCAGGGTCACACAACTAGTAAGTGTTTGAGGTCAGATTTGAACTCAGGTCTTCCTGACTCCAGGCCCAGTATTCTATCTACTGTACCACCTAGTTGCCCCTACCACAAATAGAAGGCACCAAATCTGACAATACTTCACCCCAATCATCTTTTTACTATCCATCCTGCAGCCAGGCACAACATTCCCTCTCCCCCCATGCACAACCCATGCCAACTTTTTATCTCTTGTTCTGGTGACTATAATCAAATCATACTATGATTATATCCTTCCCTGGTCTATGCTACCCTATATATACTGTCTTTCTCTATTCTGATGTATACTTCCTTAGGGCAAGGACTGTCTTGTTTTTATATTTCTATCTCTAGCACTTAACATTTTGTTTAGGATATGCCTTTCATTTATTTATTATTGGATTTTAAAATAAGATAAAACTGGGATATTTAACTAGCATATTTGGAAAACAGAACCAACAGCCCAAGATATCTCAGCAGGGTAGTATTTGTCATTTGTGACAAGATTAAAACATAATTGGGAGGCAGCTAGGTGGCGCAGTGGATAAAGCACTGGCCTTGGATTCAGGAGGACCTGAGTTCAAATCCAGACTCAGACACTTGACACTTACTAGCTGTGTGACGCTGGGCAAGTCACTTAACCCTCATTGCCCCACAAACAAAACAAACCAAAACAAAACAAAACATAATTGGAATAAACATAAAACTCTTCACTTAGATTAAAAATGGCATAAGACAGTTGGTAGAGTTGTTTACTAATCCAACCATCAACTGTTCATACCCTTTGACTAAGTAATACCATTACTAGGTCTATATCCCAAAGAGATTTTAAAGGGGGGAGGGGGGTGGTGAGTGGGAAAAGAACCTATGTGTACAAAAATATTTATAGTAGCTCTTTTTGTGGTGGCAAGTAATTGGAAACTGAGGAAATGTCTACCAACTGGGGAGTGGCTGAAGAAGTTGTAGTATATGAATGTAATGGAATACTATTGTGCTCTAAGAAATGGCAAGGAGGATGACTTCAGAAAAAACCTAGAAAGACCCACATGAACTGATACAAAGTGAAGTGAGCAGAACCAGGAGATCACTGCAGACAGTATCAGTAGTACTGTATGATGATCAACTGTGGATGACTTCACTATTCTCAGCAATACAGTGATCCAGGATGATTCCAAAGGACTTATGATGAAAACTGTTATCAACCTCCAGAAAAAGAATTTATGTAGTGTGAATACAGATCCAAGCATACATTTTAAACTTTATTTTTTCACGGTGTTTTTCCCTTGTTTTCTTTTACAGCATGACTAATATGGAAATATATTTTCCATAGTCACATATGTAAAACCTATATCAAATTGCTTAGCATCATACAGATTACCTGCTGTCTAGGGGAGGGGTGGAGGGAAGGGAGGGAGGGAGAAAAATTTGAAATTGGAAATCTTATAAAAACAAATGTTGAAAAATATCTCTACATGTAAATGGAAAATAATAAAATACTTTTATTAAAAATACCTTGTCAAACAAAAGAAATTCCTTTGGGGGACAGTCCATTTCTCCATCTCTCATTAGCCCCCAACTCCAAGTCAAGTCCTGAAATAAATAAGACTCATAAATGGAAGAATAAGGCATCTTTAATTGAAATAACAGGGTAGCAAACCTGCCACTCTGGGGGATGTTCCATAAAGACACTGACAGGAAAGGTTCTTATACTTGTAGGAGAAAAGGGGGAGGGGGCACATTAGGTAGTGAGGCTTGGTCATGAGACCCCAGTCAACCTTAGCAATCCGGGCAAGAAAACCTACTTTATTCTGAGTTGTTGTTGTTGTTGTTTGCCCCTTCATAATCTAACTTGCCATAAATCCCAGTGAGGGACACAAGGACATTAGGAGTCACTTTGGCAGCTGATGTGACTCAAAGCTGGCTTTGTTTACAGGAAGTTCCCAGGATGGGGACTTAGCTCAATCTAATTGAGAGTAAATGCCTCCAAGGGTAGGAATTCAAGGACATTACTAGAATTCTGACATTACTAGGATTGTTCAGAGGAACTTACAGGTAATAGGTGATATTATATTAGATATTAACAATTTTCTGTCATATTAACATTTTTCATCATTTCCCCCTCTGATCCTCTGAGAAGTTGGCAGCTACTTAATGAATCACTAGGTGGTTTAACAAACAATAAATAGTTTGGGGGAAAGAGCAGAGAGATTGATTGATGCATTGACAGGAGTTTTGGGGGGCAATCCCCAGCAAGCAAGCAGGTGTTACAGTAATTTGATATATGCTATATATGTGCAATCATGTAAAATATATAACTATAGTAGTCATGTTGTGAAGAAACAGAGCAAAAGCAAAAAAGTTATGAAAAAAAGTGAAAATAGTATGCTGAAATATGCATTCAGACTCCATCTGTTCATCAGTTTTTCAGAGAAAGCTCTGAAAGTGGACAGCATTTTCCATCATGACTCTTTTGGAGTTGTCTTGAATAATTGTATTGATAAGAAGAGCTAAGTCAATCATAGTTGATCACACAATGTTCTTTGTTACCACAGAGAGAGCTGCTACAAATAGGTCCTTTCTCCTTTCTCCTTTTTTTTTTTTTTTTTTTTTTTTGCGCAGGCAATGGGGGTTAAGTGACTTGCCCAGGGTCACACAGCTAGTAAATGTCAAGTATCTGAGGCCAGATTTGAACTCAGGTACTTCTGAATCAAGGGCCGGTGCTTTAACCCCTTTCTCCTTTTAATACTCTCTTTTGGATACAGACCTAGTAGTGATATTCCTGGATCAAAGGGTATACACAGTTTGATTACCTTTGCACATAGTTACAAATTGCTATCCAGAATTTTTGGAAAAATGGTTGGATCAGTTCACAAGTTCACCAACAATGTATTAGTGTCCCAATTGTCCCATATCCTTTTCAACACTTATCATTTTCCTTTTCTTGTCAAATTAGCCAATCTGAGAGCTATGAGGTGATACCTCAGAGTTATTTTAATTTGCATTTCTCTCATCAATAGTGATTTGGAGCATTTTTTCATATGACTATAGATAGCTTTGATTTCTTCATCTGAAAACTGCCTGTTGATATCCTTTAACCATTTACTAATTGGGAAATGGCTTGTATTCCTATAAATTTGATTCAGTTCTCTATATATTTGAGAAACGACAGCCAAATAAGTTTATATGGAATTTCTTCTTTACTATAGGCAACTGCTTTGGAACCTTAACAGTTTTCAAACATTTTATTTTTCATTAACAGTTTAGCTCATAAGTAAAAACATTAGAAAAAAACTGTGTTCCTTACAGCATACCTGCACAATCATATCATAAACAAGATTTTGGATTTGAAACATAAACAAAACCCATTTCTAGTTATCTCAATTGAGTTGAATACATCTCTAAATTACAACAGAAAAATCATTCTGAGCAAATTTATGTGGAACTTACACAAACTGATCTGCAAACATTCATATTCTAATTAGGTGTGCTAGGTATTTATACCTCAGTAGTTCTTAGGTTTAAGCATGATGGAATTTATACCATGTCAATAGCAGTGTTGAAACAAACATAACCATGTCAAACATCTTGTTAGATAAAACAACAAAGAAACTTTTTCCCATTATCATAACCCAAATGAAATAAAGTATTCTAAACACAAAATTTATAACCTAAACATATCCAAATTATAAGGGAATCTATTTTTCTAACTATGATGTTATTACCAAGTTCCTCATGTAGGAATGTGTTTAATTTCACATTAACAATACTAGGAAATACAAATAAAATTTTACCAGTTTGAATTCACACACATTATTGTCAGGTTAACTGAAAGTTTGCTGGTCTAAATATCATAAAATTATAGTTGGAGGACTGGTTTTTGTCCCAGGCTAAAAAGATCTAAGGAGTTTGGTCTGTTGCAGGCAGGGCATGACCTGTTTTCCCCAGGCAGAAACTTTTAAGAGTTTTCACAGAAAGACTTAATAATTTTCAATTTGAACAATACAAGGAATCATTTAACATTTAATAGTCACAGATCACAATAGCTAATTTTATATGGTGTTATATGTATAATATGGGCAAGACCCAGGGCTAAGCCCTCTATGAACCATCCAGAAAGGTAGGTGGACAGGACTACCAGATGCTCATCTAACCTTACTTGGAAGATACTAAAGTCAAAGCTGCAGAAATTCTTAGGGCAGTGTGGTATAATGGGTAGGGATTTAATTTTTTTTTTCATTTTTTTTTGTAATTTCTAGTTCTCAACTAAAACCAAATCATTGTACTTGAACCTGAGCATGAGGCTAGATCTTGAAGTCTTAAAAATATTGACACCTACTCAGTTGTAAATTTGCCACAAAAGACCAGCACTGGAATTACTTTAAACTGTTATACAGAGATTTCAGAAAAACCTGGAAAGACTTAAGTGGACTGATGCTGAGTGAAGTGAGCAGAACGTAGAGAACATTGTACACAATAACAGCAACATTGTACAATGATCAACTGTGATAGACTTAAGTCTTCTCAGCAATACAATGAGCCAAGACAATTCCAAATGACTCATGATGAAAATGTTCTCGGCATCCAGAAAAAAGAACTGTGGAATATGGATGCAGATTGAACCATATTGTTTCTATATTTTTTATTGTTTTTTGAGGTTTTCCCCTTTTGTTCTGATTTGTCCTTCACAACACAACTAATGCAGAAATATGTTTAACTTGGTTGTACATATATAACCTATATCAGATTGCTTTCTGTCTTGGGGAGAGGGGAGGGAAGGGAGGGAGGGAGAAAAATTTGGGACTAGAAATCCTATAAAAACAAATGTTGAAAACTATCTTTACATGTAATAGAAAATACTAAAATATTTTTATAATTAAAAAAAATTAAAATTAATAAACTGTTAGCCAGGTCAAGTGAGATTTTAGGACTCTGCCTTTCACAGATGAGGCCATTTTAAGTGGTTTTTGTTATGACAACTTCACAGAAAAACATTATTACTATCTTCTATATGTGTAAAGAGGTTGTTTTTCATAACATAGTTACATCAGTCTTTTAACAATTAAATCTATAACCCAAAAGAATCAAAGAAGGATTCACTTTACTAAGACTATTTCTAAAACAGTAAATTATTACATTATATACATTATTTTCAAATAACTGAGGTTGCTTGGCTTAGAGCTGCACAGCTAACAAGTTTACTGATCTGTCCATTTTCCCCAATTTGTCTTAATGCCAAATAATATAATAAATTCTAGGAGAGACACATTTCACTTAAAATGAGACCAGAATAAATTCAGTTACACCTGGATCTATTTTCCAAATGGCATCATACAGAATTTTAATTTATAATTTCAGTTATTTAGTATTATATTTTACACAAGGGCTATTGCCCCCCAAGCATTTCACATTATAGAGTTCACTATTTCCAGCTAATGCACTGCCAAAGATTTAAAAAGTGACAGTAATCTATCCCAATTATAACACTTAAGGACCCATTATTTATCAAATTTCTCCTAGTCCTTTATAACTTTCTATATTTGCTTTGAAATAAAGCTGCAATTTTTAATCAGTACTATAGTCCTCAATCTTCCTACTTAAACAAAGTCAAACTTCCTCAAACCCTCTCAATATGCTTAAACCTTCACTTCATTTTAAAATTTATTTTAATATTTAGAATTTTATTTTCCCAAGTTACATGTAAAATACAAATTTTGGCATCAATTAAAAAATTATGTTAAAAAAACAACAAACAAAAACAAAAAGGGGCAGCTAGGTGGCACAGTGGATAAAGCACCAGCCCTGGATTCAAGAGGACCTGAGTTCAAATCTGGCCTCAGACACTTGACACTTACTAGCTGTGTGACCTTGGGCAAGTCACCTAACCCTCATTGCCCTGCCCCCCCTGAAAAAGTTTTGTTCGAAATTTTCTTCCTCCCTCCCTCCCCACCCCCCAAGAACTCAAGCAATTCAATATAAACTATACATGAGCAATCATGAAAAACATTTCCACATTAGCCAGGTTGTGAAAGAAAACAGACAAAAACAAAATTTCAGATAAAGGAACTAACAAAAAATTATCCATCAATCTGTAATCAGATACTATCAGTTAAGGGGCAGTTAGGTGGCATAGTGGATAGAGCACTGGCCCTGGATTCAGGAGGACCCAAGTTCAAATCCTGCCTCAGACACTTAACACTTACTAGCTGTGTGACCCTGGGCAAGTCACTTAACCGCAATTGCCTCACCAAAAAAACCCCAAAAAACAGATACTATCGATTCTCTCTCTGTAGATGGATTTCACTTCATTTTTAAATACATCTCTCTTATGGTTTAACAACCCAAACATTTTTATTTACCTTCCATATTGGCACTCAAGCCTCTATATCTCTTAAAAACAGTTATAGGGGGCAGCTAGGTGGTGCAGTGGATAAAGTACTGGCCTTGGATTCAAGAGGACCTGAGTTCAAATTCAGACTCAGACACTTGACACTAGCTGTGTGGCCCTGGGCAAAACACTTAACCCTCATTGCTCTGCAAAACGAAACAAAACAAAAACAAAACAACAACAACAACAACAACAAACAGTTATAGCAAACCAAGGAACTATTATGAACACAATTACAAAACACTTTTTACACAAATAAAATCAGATCTGCACTAATGGAAAAATATAAATTGTTCATGGGGAGACCATGCTAATATAATAAAAATGATAATTCTACCTAAATTAATTTACCTATTCAGTGCCATCCCAATGAAACTACCAAAAATCTATTTCATAGAGCTAAAAATAATAATAACAAAATCCATATGGAAAAACAAAGGGTCAATAATATCAAGGGAATTAATGAAAAAAAATGCAAAGGAAGGTAGCCTAGCTGTACCAGATCTAAAACTATATTATAAAACAGCAACCATCAAAACTATTTTGCATTGGCTAAGAAATAGAGATATGGATCAATGGAATAGGTTAGGCACACAAAACACAGCAGTAAATGAATGAAGCAATCTCCTGTTTGATAAACCCAAAGATTGTAGCCTCCAGGATAAGCACTCACTATCTGACAAAAACTGCTTGGTAAAATTGGAAAATATGGCAGAAACTAGGCTTAGACCAACATTTTACACCATATACCAAAGTAAAGTCAAAATGGGTACAAGATCTAAACATGAAGGGTGATACCATAGGCAGATTAGAAAAGGAAGGAATAGCTTACTTATCAGATCTATGGAGATGGGAAGACTTTATGACCAAAGATGAGATAAAGAACATTATGAAATGCAGAGTGGGTCATTTTGACTACATTATATATTTTTTTGAGGCAATTGGGGTTAAGTGACTTGCCCAGGTTCACACAGCTAGTACGTGTCAACTTTCTGAGGCCAGCTTTGAACTCAGGTCTTCCTGAATCCAGGGCCAATGCTCTATCCACTGTGCCACCTAGCTGCCCCTTGACTACATTAAATTTAAAAGTTTCTGCACAAACAAAACCAATGTGAGCAAGATTAGAAGGAAAGCAGAAAGCTGGGAAACAATTTTTACAGATAGTGTTTCTGATAAAGACCTCATATCTAAAATATATAGAGAAGTAAATCAAATACATAAGAATATAAGTCATTCCCTAATTGAGAAATGGTCAAAGGATATGAACAGGCAGTTTTCAGATGATGAAATGAAAGCTATCTATAGCCATATGAAAACATGTTCTCAATCACTACTGATTAGAGAATTGCAAATTAAAACTACTCTGAAGTACTACCTCATACCTATCCAATTTGCTAAAAGGACAAAAAAGCAAAATGAAAAATGTTGTAGAAGATGTAGGAAAATTGGAACACTAATGCACCATTGGTGGAGCTGTGAACTGATCCAACCATTCTGCAGAGCAATTTGGAACCATGACCAAAAGGCTTTAAAACTGTGCACACCCTTTTGACCTAGCAATACCACTACTAGGTCTATATCCCCAAAAGATCATAAACTAGGGAAAAGGACTTACATGTACAAAAATATTTATAGCTGTTCTTCTTGTGATAGCAAAGAATTGGAAACTGAGGGCATGCCCATCAATTGGGGAATAGCTAAACAAGCTGTGGTATGTGAATGTAATAGAATGCTGTTGGGCTGTAAGAAATGATAAGCAGATGGATTTCAGAAAAACCTGGAAAGACTTAGATGAGCTGATGCTGAGTGAAATGAGCAGAACCAAGAGAATGTTGTAGCACACAGTATCAACAACACTGTGGGATGATCAACTGTGATAGACTTAACTCTTCTTAGCAATACAAGACAATGGAAAAAGACTTATGGTGGAAAATGCCCTCCACATCAAGAAAAAGAACTGTGGAATCTGGATGCAGATTGAAGCATACTATTTTCACTTTTATTGTTACTTTTTTGCTATTGTTCTTGTTTATTCTTTTTTGTGTTTTTTTTTCTTTTTGTTCTGATCCTTCTCTTATAACATGACTAATGTGGAAATATGTTTAACATGATTGTAATGTATAACCTATATCAGATTGCTTGCTGGCCTCCAGATTGGGGAGGGGTAGGAGGGTAGGAGAAAAATTTGGAACTCAAACAAAATGTCTTTACATGTAATTGGAAAAAAATTAAAACCAGTTTCTCACACTAGACTACTTTCCTTTACTTGCTCAAAATATACGTTTCAACTATATTCCAGACTGCATTCATGTCAACTGTTTTTAGCTAAATTATTGGGGGGCTAGGCTGGATTTTCTAAAATATTGCTATTTACAAATTAATGGCTATTACACCCCTTTGGGCAGTATTTATTATTAAAGTATATTAAATATTAGTAAAGAACTGACTGCATGGCATTTAACAGAAGCAGAAAACCCCCCAGCAACATTTTGTCTCTACTTTACCTATATTGGCCTAAGAAGAGACCACTCACCAACGTAGCATTCTGAGCCTAGTATGCAAGCCAAGAAACACTGACCTCATGGTCAAGGTTTTTTCCTCTTTTTCATAGAGGCGGGTCCTTACATACTGATCAAAGCTAATTGGCTAGCATCATTCAATTCCATTAGGTGGCAAGACTTGAGGTTGGTCCATATTAAAATAAGTTGTAAGGGTCTCATGGGAGACTGACCCCCTGAGGGCAAAGTCAAAATCCAGAAAGGTTACTAATCCTATCAGTTCACTGAGCTAGTCACAAAGAGTCTATCTCCATTTCTATTGTATGCCCTGCCTGCCCTGCACAGGATTAAAACTCCCTCCTAAAAACTGACCTCTCTAAAGTAGGGGAGGGGGAGGGAAGAAAAAGGGTCTTCCCCCCCTAAATCCATTATTAATAATTATTTTCTCACATTAGTATAACCTGACTTTCCCAAACATATAGTTAATTTGAACCCAGGTGATTTTCTTCATTAATTACCCATCAAAATTATACTCTTATTACAATTCAGGTGTTCTCTAGGAAATAAAAGAGCTCCAAATTTCTCTCATTTTTCCAAAAAGAGATAGAAACTTATACTGCTTATTCCTAGTCCCAACATAAGAAGTTTGTGGAACAAATCCTTTATAAAAAATCCTTATGGGGGCAGCTAGGTGGCGCAGTGGATAAAGCACCGGCCCTGAATTCAGGAGTTCCTGAGTTCAAATCCGGCCTCAGACACTTGACACTTACTAGCTGTGTGACCCTGGGCAAGTCACTTAACCCCCATTGCCCCGCAAAAAAAAAAAAATCCTTATGGAGCCAAGATGGCACTGTAAGTAGTAAATTGCCATTAACTCCCATATTCAACTCCAAACAACCATAAAATAGCACCCCAAACAAATCCTGAAACAGTAGAACCAGGAAAAAAAACAGGGTGAAGCAATCTTTTAGTACGAGAAACTTGGAAGATCAACTAGAAAGATCTGTTTCACTTGGTTAAAAGGGGAGTAAAATCTAGTACAGGAAGCTTCCCAACTAGCCAGCAGCAAATTGTATCTCATCAAATTGATGCAGGAATGGATTTATTTGATTAAGAGGCATCCCAAAGAATTACAAGACTCAGTGACTATTAGGGAGATGAAAATGATTGTATTTATAGTGAAAAATGTAGGCTATTTCCTGATTATATTAATCTCTTCCTTATGGGAGGTTCATATCCTATTTTGGAATTCTTGGGGTCCTAAGACATCCCCCAAAGTGGGTATCTTTCTCACTAGAGGTGTGTTTTGGGGGGTTTAAATGTCATAATGTGAACTTAAGGACACATTTGGTACTTCTGTGCATGTTCCTAAAACATGTTTAAACTTATCAGACCCCAAGGGTTTCTCTGTTAAGTATATCTCTTTGTTTTAAGATCTGGTTTTTAGGTACAGTTTCTGTCTCCTGTTATCCAGGATTATTAATCCCTGGCTACTGTTTCCTTGGTCTTCTGTTGGTGGTGTTTGTTGATAAGAACTCAAACCCTCTGGTTGATAAGAACTCAGGTCTTAGTTTCTTAATTAACCTTTCTAGCCTCCTCCATCAAAATCAGTGGGAGATCCCAAGCCCCAGGCAGTGGAGTAGGAAAACACCAACACCAGGATGCCCTTTGTGCCTCAGCAGAGCCAGAGGAATGGGCAGACTCCAGCTCTAAGAACCTCCACTTGCTTCAGCATAGCCCCAGGCAAAGAAGTAGATAGCAACCATACTGGTGCCCAAGCAAATAGGTAGCCCACAGCAGCCAGAGCACCTCATGCTTCAGTGCAGCCCCAGGGAAATGCAGAAACACCCCACTGGCCTCAGCACATTTCAGATACCAGTACTAGGATCCTGGCTTAGTTCCAGACCCCTAGAGCCTCCAGCAGTGCCCACCACTCCCCATCACACCCCCTTAGTGTATCACTAGACAGTAGGGTCTCAGTGCAATATCAGTGTAGCACCAGGTAAACAGGGCCTGTAGCCCCTGGCAAAAGAAGCTTCACTCTGGCAACTGAACTCAAATTTCAAAGAAAGAAAAAAATCAAACAAAAAAAAGGAATCTGAACATAGAGAATTATTATGGTGACAGGGAAGATCAAGACACAAACTTAGAAGAGGACAACAGCATCAAAAACCTATGGGCAAAACCCCCAAAGAAAAATGGGAAGTGGTCTCAAGCCCAGAAAGAACTCACAGAAGAGCTCAAATGGAGCTTAAAAACCATATGAGGGGGCAGAGCCAAGATGGTGGAGAAAAGACATTAAACACACAGAGCTTCTGATACAATCACCCCCAAAATAGCAATAAAAGAACCCTTGGAGCAGAAAAACACACAAAAATATGGACTGAGAGTTTTCTTCAGCTATAGACAGATTTCAGGGGGCCATGCTGGGCCACAAGTAAAGCCTAAACCCACAGTCAGGTCGACACACCAGACACCCTCTGGAGAAATTTGCTCCAGAGCCTCTGAATCAGCTGCAGCACTGGCCTCTTCTGGAACTGAGTGTGAGGTCAGGTTGAACAGCTGGGGGGGTGGGAGTGGGGTATGTGCAGGGGTACCAATGGACTGGAGGGAAGAATTCAACTGTCCCACCCCAGCAGGGAACCAGGAAGAAATCCTGAGCGGTGGGAGACCCAGGTCGGGGAGGGAAGCAGGGGAGCAGGCTTGTCGAAGCTAAGAACCACACCACAGAAAGCTTTGCTGGTTGGTTGTTTAGTAAGTAGGCTTGAGGTTATCTCCAGACCAGAGAACAGGCCAGGTGAGATTAAAACCTGCTCCCCACACCAACCAAAACACCTGGAACCCTCTGAAGCTGGTAACAGGAGTCAAGCAGAGAAGCAGCTCCCCACCCTACCCCCTCCCCCAGTGGAGAATTTAAAATCAAATAAAATCGAGGCCAGGGAGGCTGAGAAGAAGCCCAATCACCCCCTGGGCCACACTGTAGCATGAACAGTGTGTCCTGGAATCAGTGCTACACTTTATGAAGGAGTAAAAAGCCAAGAAATAGTAAGCCAGGATGAGTAGGCAGAGAAAGCAGAAGACCATCGAAAACTTCTTTGGGGGAAAGGTAGACTACAATGCAACCTCAGAAGAAGATAATAACAGGGTCAAAGCTCCAACATCCAAAGCTTCCAAGAAAAATATGAATTGGTCTCAGGCCATGGAAGCTCTCAAAAGGGACTTTGAAGAGAAAGTAGAAGAAATAGAAGGAAGATCTAGAGAAAGGGAGGAAAGAATGGAAAGAGAAATGAGAACGATGCAGGAGAGTCATGAGAAAAAAGTCAACAGTTTGAAAAGCCAAATGGAAAAGGAGATTTGAAAACTGTCTGATGAAAATAACTGCCTAAGAATTAGGATTGAACAAATGGAAGCTAGTGAACTTATGAGAAACCAAGACACAGTAAAGCAAATCCAATTGAATGAAAAAATAGAGGGCAATGTGAAATATCTCCTTGGAAAAACAGCTGACCTAGAAAATAAATCTAGGAGAGATAATTTGATCATTTCAGGAAACCTTAAAACAATGACCAAAACAAAAGCTTAGACAGCATCCTCCAAGAGATTGTGATGTAAAATTGCCCTGATATTCTAGAAGCAGAAGCTAAAATAGAAATTGAAAGAATCCACCGATGATCTCCAGGAATATTATAGCCAAATTCCAGAACTCCCATGTCAAGGAGAAAATGTTGCAAGCTGCTAGAAAAAAGGAATTCAAATACTGTGGAGCTCCAATAAGGATAAAGCAAGATCTAGCAGCTTCTACATTAAAGGACTGAAGGGCATGGAATATGATATTCCAGAGGGCAAAGGAACTGGGACTACAGCCAAAAATCACCTACCCAGCAAAACTGAGTATAATCTTTCAGAGGAAAAAATGGGATGTCAATGAAAAAGAGGTCTTTCAGGCATTTGTGATGAAAAGACCTGAACTGAATAGAAAATTTGACTTTCAAATACAAGACCCTGGAGAAGCATAAAAAGGTAAACAGGAAGATATATTAAAAGATCAAACTGTTTACATTCCTACATGGGAAGATAATACTTCAAACTCATAAGAACTATCTCAGTAAGCAATTCACAGAAGACACAGGTATGAACTGAATATTGTAAGGGCTAAAATTCTAGCTATACTGTCCAAAATATCTAATGAGTGGTCGCCAATAAATTATAAGCTTTAGCAAGAGTTAGACTTTTAAGTATTTATTAAGGAGAATAAGAATTTGGTAAAGAGAGAAGGAAAGACCTAGATTCATCTATCTATTAAAGGGAGAGCTCATTTCTAGCTGCCTTCTCCACCAGAGTCCTCAGGAAAGAGAGTGAGCCAGCATGTCAGCCTCCCCCTTCTTCCTCCCACCAGCAAACTTCACTTCCTGACACCAAAGAAAAGACGCATGGTCTTGCCCTCAGAGGCCCTCTCCTCATGTTGGAGCTTTCCTACAGTAAGTCTCCAGTAGGTGGTGTCATTCCAATCATTACAATATGAAGGGATGATACCTGTAAAGCATTTATGTTTTGTTCTTTGTGGGACAGACATGGTGGGGTGTCTTATGACTGTGGCCGGATTTGGGCTTGGGGCCTCCTGGGTCCAGGGCTGGTCCTTTGTCCACTGTGCCACCTAACTAACCCATGATGATATATTTAAAATAGGGTTGAGGTATAGGAGGAATAGACTGGGGGAGGGGGAAGGGGAGAGATGGCCTGGGGAGAGGTAGTTCACATGCAAGGAACAAGAAAAAAAAAGCTTATGGAGAAGAGAAGAAGGGAAAGAAGTTGGGGAGTGAGTGAACCTTAATATCATCAGAATTGACTCAAAGAAGGACTAACATACATACTCAAGTAGGTATAATAATATATTTTTGCCCTGAGGGAGGGGAGGGAGATAAAAGGGGGGGGGAGGGAAGGAAGGAAGGCCAGATTGGGGGAGAGAGCAGTAAAGAGAAAAACACTTTTGAGGAAGGTGAAGATGTTCTGCATTACTGCACAAGTATGACATTGAATTGCTTGATCTCATAGGGAGAGTTGAAGAGGGAGGGAGGAAGAAAAATTTAGAACACAGAATTAGCTCAAAGACCTTAATCTCATCAGAGTGGGCTCATAGAGGGAATAACATTCATCCCCAATTGGGAGGAGTAATCTATTTAACTCTACAGGAAAGTAGGAGGGGAAGAGGATAAGGAAGGAAGGGTGAAAAAAAGGGAGTGCAGAGCGGGAGAGAGGATAGTCATAATTAAAAATTATTGAAGAGGAATAGGTAAAAAGAAGATAGAAAATAGAGTAAATACCATGGGAAGGGAATAGGATGGAGGGAAATAGTTATGATGATTGATTATAATGGCAAAACATATGGTACCTACTTTGCTGGGCTATTATGAAGAAATTCTCTGTCAAGTTTAAGGTACTATATACAGGTTATGATGAATAGGATGCTATCAGAAAAACCTGGAAATACCTACATGAACTGAAGCAGAGTGAAATGTACTGTATACAAAATAACAGAAATAATGTAAGATGATCTGCTGGGAATCATGTGGTTATTTTCAGCAAGGCAATGATCCAATATAACCCTGAAGGACTTAGGAAAATTGCAACCTATCTACAGAGAAAGAACTGATAGTATCTGAAAACAGATGGAAACACATTTTAAAGTTTTTTTTTCCTCTTTGACAATTCCTTAATCTCAAGTTTGGGTTTTTTTTTTACTGTTTTCTCTCACAACCTAGCTAACATGGAAATGTTTTCCATGACTACTCATATATAACTTATTTTGAATTGCTTGAGTTCTTGTGGGTGGGGAGTGGGATTGGAGGGAGGAAGAGAAGTTGGAACACAAAGTTTTAAAAACTTGATGTTAAAATTTGTTTCTACATATATTTTGGAAAATAAAATTCTATTTATTTTTTTAAATCATATAAGAGAGATAGGAGAAAAATTGCAGAAAGAAATGAGAGTAATACAAAAGAATTATGAAAAAAAGAATCAACACCTTGGAAAAAGAAAAAAAAATTGCTTAAAAAGTAGAGTTTGTGAAATGGAAAAGAAATACAACAATAAAATGATGAAAACAAGTCCTTAAAAAGTATAACTGGTGGGGCAGCTAGGTGGCACAGTGGATAGAGCACCAGTCCTGGAGTCAGGAGGACCTGAGTTCAAATCTGGCCTCAAACACTTGACACTTACTAGCTGTGTGACCCTGGGCAAGTCACTTAACCCCAGTTGCCTCACGTACACACACACAAAAAAAGAATCCACCATTTGCCTCAGGAGAAAGATCCCAAAATAAAAACTTCAAAGCCAAATTACAGAACTAACAGGTCAAGGAAAAAAAATATTGCAAGTGGCCAGAAAGAAACAATTCAAATGTCAGGGAGCCACGATAAGGATTACACAGAACTTAGTAGATGCAACATTAAAAGATCAGAGGTGATAGAACATGATATTCCTGAAGGCAAAGGAACTAGGGCTACAACCAAGAATCACCTACCACATGAAATCAAGCATAATACTTCAAGGGGAAAAAATGGTCATTCAGCGAAATAGAAGGATTTCAAGCTTTCTTAAGAAGACCAGAATTGAACAATAAAACAATTGATCTCCAATACCAGGACCCAAGAGAAGGTAAACGAAATCAGAAGAGAGGCCACACCTGGCGAGGTGGTAGACAGAAGCAAAACACTGTCAAGGAAGGAAAGGGCTATAGGAGAAAGAGGACAAATAAGAGGAAAAATAGGATGGAGGAAAATACACAGTAAGTAATCATAACTATGAATGTGAATGGGATGAATTCTCCCGTAGAATGGAAATGGATAGCAGAGCAGATCAAAAAAACAGAATCCTTCAATATGTTTTTTACAAGAAATACACTTAAAGCAGAACACTACACACAGAGTAAGGGTAAGGGACTGAAGCAGAATCTACTATTCTTGACCTGAAGTAAAAAAAGAGATAAGGAAGGAAATTACATCTTGCTAAAAGGTACCAAAGACAATGAAGTAACATCAATATTAGAGATATATACACCAAGTGGTATAGCATCCAAATTCTTAAAGAAGTTAAGCGAGTTACAATTTTATGACCAAACAAGAGATAGAGCAATATGAAATGTAAAATGGACGATTTTTATTATATTAAATTTAAAAGCTTTTGCACAAGCAAAACCAATGCAACTAAGATCAGAAGGAAAGCAGAAAGCTCAGAAAGAATCTTTGCAGCAAGTGTCTCTGATAAAGGCCTCATTTCTCAAATATGTAGAGAACTGAGTCAAGTTTTAAGAATACATTTCCCCAATTGATAAATGGTCAAAGGATATGAACAGGCAGTTTTCAGATGAAGAAATCAAAACTATCTAGAGTCATATGAAAAAATGCTCTAAATCATTTTTGATTAGAAAAATGCAAATTAATTCAACTCAGAGGTACTAGCTCACACATATCAGATTGGCTAATATGACCAAAAAAAAAAAAAAGGAAAATGATAAATGCTGGAACGAATGTGGAAAATCGGGACACTAATGCACTGTTTCTTGGAGTTATGAACTGATCTAAGCATTCTGGAGCTAAGCTATAGGACAACCAAATTGTACATACCCTTTGATCCAGCAATACCACTACTAGGTCTATATCCCAAAGAGATCATAAAAAAGGGAAAAGGACCTACATATATAAAATATTCATAGCAGCTCCTTTCATAGTGGCAAAATATTGGAAATTGAGGGGATGCCTATCAATTGGAGAATGG
Source organism: Dromiciops gliroides (assembly GCF_019393635.1). NCBI lineage: Eukaryota > Metazoa > Chordata > Mammalia > Microbiotheria > Microbiotheriidae > Dromiciops > Dromiciops gliroides. The sequence continues at coordinate 429,888,901 of NC_057862.1, read as the reverse complement.
CTGAACAAGCTGTGATAGATGAATATAATGAATATAATGAATATAATGAATATAATCTATTGTGCAATAAGAAATAATGAACAGGTAGATTTCAGAAAAACCTGGAAAGACTTGTACAGAGTGATACATAGTGAAATGAGGAGAACCAGTAAGATTCTTTCCTCTTCTTGATATAAAATCATGATGTGTTTTGTTTTTGGTTTGTTTTTATTTTGGTTTTTCCTTGGGAAGCAGTGTTCTTATCTCCTTTAAAATAATTCTAAAAAATGTTAACACAATCCTTACATTCCCATACTTGACCAGTTCAGAAAAGCAAAAGGAAAGGAAAGATAATTTCAAAAGCTTAGAGTTTCTCAGAGTAGTTAAGAAGGGTGCACATAATTCATTCACACAGACTTTGAGAGTCACACACAAAATAGCCCAACGGCTTAAAAGACAAATGGAAAACACTCAAAGGTATGTGATAGTGGCTTTTGGGAAAGCCTAGTTTGACTTTAAACTATAGATAGCATGACGAAAAGGACATAGAGGTGCTTGATTTTTAACCTTCATCCTGCTTGACTCTCTGCTGAAGTTGGTATTTGAGAAAGCACACACAACAAACATAGGGCTGATAATACAGGATTCTATTCTCAGTTTGGGTTTCTGGCTGTCTCTAGTTACACATATACAAATACTGTGAAAATGGATATCTTGATTTGTTTAAGTTCTCTAATTATTCAGGTAACCAGAGCAACTATATGAGGACTGGCTGTACTGGCTAACATATCAACCTAGATGGACCTGCAGGAAATCTGTAACTCTGAGGCCAATTAAGCTCATATCAGTTTTGGGGCAAAGACTTATCTGACTGTAGGATATGCATGACTATAGATATATCCTGTTTATAGTCTTTTTTGGAGACAACCTTATCTTCACTGATTCCTTTGACTTTGCAATAACCCCCTTTTTTTTTTTTGAGAGAGAGAGAAATCTTATCAAAACATTTCCTAATAAGGGCTTGAACTGAACTGCCTCAGATTTATATATCAAAGGTCACATCCTTGACCCTTGGCATTCCTCACTCCACCCCCTTTCCTTGGGAATGGGACCCACTGACTCATTCCTTTCTAAACCCACCTTTCCTTCCAAAATTCCTTACCCTGTCTTTGTTTAAACTGTATATAAACTCCTACAAACTGTTACCTGGCAATACAGCAATAGGATAGAACCCATAATCATGCTAAATTTTCTTCCCTGCTTAATAATTTCTTTAATTTCACAGGCATTTTTCTTTCTCTGGTTTCCTTTCCTTTTGGGAAAAAAGATGGGGATTTAAATCTCCAGAACTGGCCTTTTCATTTTTTAATTTTCTCCTTTGGGGAAAGAGATCAAAATTCCCTCAAGAGGGTATTTGCCTCTGTTCACAATTCGAACCGCACACTTAACATTCTACAAAGACTGAGAAAAGGCAGCCTCTTCCTTAAAAAAATAATTTAATGTGTATACAAGAATGTCCTTTTTTAGATCAAATTCTGATATTTTCTTTCTTTTTGAGATTCCAGTTGGCCTAATCCTTTAGATTCATCTTCCCTTTTCAATTTTGATTTTTTAAATGTTTTCTTGCAGGGATGAAAACCTAGATTCCTGTTTCCTTCTTAAAATATTCTAACAGCCACTGATTAAAGAAGTCCCATTTAAGGCATTTGATTTTTGGCTTTGCCTAACCAAGGGACATCTTTAAATAGTTAATTTTATCCTTTGCAAAGGATCCTTACCATGGCCAGTGGTTTTTGAGGATCAGATCCTAGAACTTGCAAGTATGCAAACTGCCTTAAGAGGCCAAATAAAGTGGACCCTGAATTGATCTGGCTCAAGGTGTCTTTGTTTGCAGGCAGGTCCCAGGGTGGGGATTTAGTACAACCTAATTGAGAGTAAATGGCCTTGGGGAGTAGGAATGCAAAGGCATCACTAGAATTCTGACATTACAAAAATCGTTCAGAGGGACATTTGATATTAACAATTTTTCTGTCATCCATAAGTTGGGTGGAAAGGTAGCCTAAGGGGAAGGTGAGAGAGAAGAGTCACAGGCTAAAAAAGATGGGAGAAAAGATGACTTCTTCCATACTCTGCAAGCAAGCAAACACACACACACACACACACACACACACACACACACAAAATTTGTTTTTTGTTTTGTTTTGTTTTCTTTAGGTGAAAGAAAATTCTACTTAACTTCCTCCATTTCATGATACTCTTTCCCCTGGACCACAAGCTTCAATGGAAACACATTAACTTTAGATTTACCGTAGAGCATGAGTCAGCTGTGGTGTTTGTCTTTCTTAGAGGAAGGGAAGGTGAGAGAAAAAGAAAAAAAATGAATACTAGTCCTAAGCAAAGTTTAAGGGGGGCTTGCTGAAAAATCTCCACATACCCCAAATAGTTATGACACAGGACTGAAATTCTCACCTTTATAGATGTTTCTCTGGTATAAACCATTGTCTCTAGGAGACTGCAGATAAAATGCCTATCAGTTACCTGGGAAGCTTGCATTAACCCCATTAGCTCACATAATGTAATCAGATTTCTCCTCACCTGGCTGGTGAGATGGTGATGAGTCAGGAGAGTGGTATGTTTTGATAATGGAAGGAAAATAGAATGAAGATTTGGGGGTCCTGAGAGGGAAAACATCACCCAGTAGCCTTGCCACTCTGAAAAGTCTCGAGGCCGCTGAGGAACACATTATCTAGGGTGGAGGCAGAAGAATGCTAGGCGTTCCAAGCTGCATCTACTTGGCAAGTTGATCTTCCTTCAATTGTCCAAGAGGCAGTCAATGAGAAACATGTCCAGAAAGGACTTTTCTCCCTGAGAATTGTTCTTTTGAGCAGATTCTGACAATGATGAGAATTGACTTCCTCTGACCAGGATCCCTGCACTCAGCCTGAGCTGAGAACATCCAATCCTTTCAGAATCCATAGGACTTTTCTTCAGCTCTTTCTATTTCCAGAAGGGGGAATATCACTCACGAAACTGTGCAACATTGCACACTAGGGTCTCAGCAATGTTTCCTATAGTCTCTAGGAGCCTTGCTTTCACAAAAGCCTAAAACCACATCCCTGAATGAGCATAGCTTGTAGGGAGGATTAAAACTTGGTAGTAGGCTGGAGGAAGGGGTAGATGGGGTAGGGGAAGGTGAAAAGGGTTGTGGAGAAACAAAGGAGAAGAGAGAGAGTCAGGCTTTAAATAGCAGCCTGGCAGCCAATGCTGTCATTTTTCCTTATCCGGCAAGGCTTTCAGATTTGCAATTAAAGTCCGGCCTTGGGGAGTGGGAAACATACAACTGTCAGATAAAACTTAGGAGAATAGAATCTTAGAGCTCATAGGAAGCTCAGAGGCCATCTGTTTTGCCCCCAGCTGATCCCATTGGAATCTTTAAACGGAACTAGCATCCCATTCCTGAAGGAGGGGTCAATGGTGATTAGTTCCAGCTGGGAGGCCCAGTGGAAGAGACAAAGAAATTAGCTGTAATGATTCCCCCAGTAATGGAATAACTGGAAAAGAAATGGGAAGCAGGGCTGGAATTGGGAGATAACTTTGGAAGCCAAAAGTTACCAGACTCTAGAAGAGGAAGAACTTGTTACGGAGCCTTCCAGAACTGTTTAGGGAGAGACACTGCCCCAACACAGTAATTATCCTAGGCACTTCTGACCATAGAACAGTTTCTTTTTTTTTTTTAAACATTCTTTTGAGAATAGGTATTGGGTCTTGATCAAAATGGAAGGTAGGGGGGTGCAGCTGGGTGGCTCAATGGATAAAGCACCGGCGCTGGATTCAGGAGGATCTGAGTTCAAATCCAACCTCTGACATTTGACACTTACCCTCATTGCCCTGCAAAAAAAAGACAAAAACAAAATGGAAGGTAGTGTATCATGGTGGAAATAGTGCTCCATTTGGAGCCAGATGATATAGATTCAAATCCTGATAACACCACTTCTTTGTGTAACTTTGGGCAAGTCATATGACTGCATTGGGCCTCAGTTTTCTCATCAGGAAAATGAGGGAGTTGGACCTAATGTCATCTAAGGTTCTTGCTCTAAATTTATGGTTCCATTCCCTGTGAAATTTACCCCTTCCTTTTCTCAACATCCCTTTCAGCTTTCTCCCAAGGCTTCAACAGGGGAAGGATTGTGAAGGCAAGGACATTCTTATTCTAAAGTGGCTTTTCCTCTTTCTCTGCCTATTGACATTCTACTCTGTAAGGGCCAAATTTAGTATGGGGAGAGTTAATCGGGTGACTCACTGTAATATTGGGATTCAGAAAATAATGAGAGTTAAAATGTCTAGGACCACTTGACATAGTATCTCACACCAGTAATTCCTGATAGTGGGGAGACTGAGACTGGTAGATTTTTTGAACTCAGGAGTTCTGATGACTAAAGCCTATGAAGTGTCAACAGTTTATCCAGAACAAATATGGAGAGCTTTCTAGAGAGTGAAGGTACAGGAGTAATGGGAAAGTAGCGTACAATGCCTAAAAAGGGACAAAGCAGTCCAGACTAGAACCCAAGCAGATCAAAGTTCTTATGCTAATTAGTTTGACTGGAACTGTGAGTGGCTGCTGTACTTCTAGCCTGAGAGAAATAGGAAGATCCAGTCTCAAAAAAAAAATCATGGGAATATTCAAAGTGTTATGATAAATTGTATACAGTAGGTGCTTCATAAATGTTTTGCTGAATATAAAAATTTTGTGCTTAAAATTATTGATTCAAGGACAAGGACCATGAATATTCTCCGTAGACTTATACCCAGGTTAGGCATTTCAGCAAACACTGACCATTATTTCAATTATCCTTGCTTGGTATACAGTTTAATTGAAGTAGCACTATTCAAAATACCCAAATAGTGTGAAATACCCCCCCAAAAAAATTCTCCCTTAACACATAATAAAATCATATAATATCAAATGTGTAACAGCATATACCATGGAATATTATCAATATAGAAATCCTTATATTGATTCTTCTTAAACTCTAGGGAATCTACCTCATTACAAAAAGGAATTTCCATATAATACACTGTCTTTTGTACAAAACTTCTCAAAAAAGCATCAAAAGGGGGGGGGAAGCCTAGGGTAGGGGTAGAGCTAAGATGGAAAAGAAAAGGCAAGGACTTGCCTTAGGTCTCCCAAATTCCCCTCCAAATAACTTTAAATTATGCCTTAAAACAAATTCTGGAGCAGCAGAACCTATAGAAGGATGGAATGAAACAAATTTTCTAGCCCAAGACAACTCAGAAGGTAAGTAGGAAAGGACTGTTGCATTCAGGCAAGAGTGGAGCACATCCCAGTGCAGGCTGAGCTTGTACCAGATACACAACAGAAAACTAACAGCAGGCCTTGGGGGCAACTAAATCATCAACAGAAGAGTTTTTAGCTCATAGAGGGTAAGTGGTTTGGACAGCTGGTCAGAAGATTACAAGGGTCCTTTGCTCTCCTTAGATCATAACATATTAGAAGAACTGAAAGCTTACAGACCCACACAACTAGTTCTGAAAATGGCTGCAGAAAAAAAAAAACCTGAAGCTTGGGGTGTTGCCCCTTTTACCCCAAGAGTAGAGCCCAACTTAAATATAAAGCTAAAAGTAAAAAATAAGCTGCGGAAATGAGCAAACAAACAAACGAACAAAAAAGAAACTTACCAAAGAAAGATACCATAGTGACAGGAAAGAGCAAAACACAAATTCAGAAGACAACAGATTTAAAACTGCCACATCCAAAGCCTTAAAGAAAGATGTGAATTGGTATCAGGCTTAAAAAGAATTCCTGAAATAGCTTTAAAATGGTTTTTAGGAATCAAATAAGAGGTGTAGAGGAAGAATCGGATACAGAAATGACAGTGATGCAAGAACATCATGAAAAAAGAGTCAATAGCTTGGTAAAAGAGGCACAAAAATCCCTGAAGAAAATAACAAAGTAAAAAACAAAATAGGCCAAATAGTAAAAGAGGCACAATAATCCAATAAAGAGAAGAATGCTTTAAAAAAGCAGAATTGGTGAAATGGGAGAAGATGTACAAAAATTTATTGAAGAAAAGAATTGTTCAAAATGTAGAATTGGCCAAATAGAAAAGGTGACACAAGAGCTCAATGAAGAAAATAATTATTTAAAAATTTGAATTGATCAAGTAGAAACTAAAGATGCCATAAAAAATCAAGAAATAATCAAACAAAAATTTAAAAATTAATAAAAAAAAGAAAATGTGAAATATCCCATCAGGAAAAATAATTGGAACATAGATCAAGGAAAGATAGTTTAAGAATTATTGGATTACCTGAAAGCCATGCTATAAAAAGTGTCTAGACATCATCTTTCAAAAAATTGTTGAGGAAAACTGCCCTGATATTCTAGAACCAGAGGGTAAAATAGAAATTGAAAGAATCCACCAATCACTTCCTGAGAGAGATCCCAAAATTAAAACCTCCAGGAATATAGTAAAATTCCAGAGTTCTCAGGTCAAGGAGAAAATATTGCAAGCAGACAGAAAAAAACTATTCAAATATTGTGGAGCCGCAGTCAGGTTCACACAAGATTTAGCAGCTTCTACATTAAAGGAGTAGAGGACTTGGAATGTGATAGTCCAGAGAGCAAAGGATTTAATATTACAACAAAGAAATGTATATCCAATGAAACAGAGATCTTTCAAGTATTCCTGATGGAAAGACCAGAGCAGAATAGAAATTTGACTTTCAAATTTAGGACTCAAGAGAACCATAAAAAGGTAAACAGGAAAGAGAAATCATAAGAAAGTCAATAAGGTTAAACTCTTTACTATCCTACATGGGAAGATAAAACATGTAATTCCTAAGAACGTTCTCATTATTAGGGCAGTTAGAAGCAGTATACATAGACAGAGGGCATAGGTGTGAGTGGAGTATAATGGAATAATATTCAAAACATAAAATTAAAGGGTGAGAAAGGGGAATGTACTGGCAGAAGGAGGAAAGGAGAGGTAGAATGGAGTAAATCATCTCAAATAAAAGAGACACAGAAAAACTTTTACAATGGAGGGAAAGATGTGAGAAGGGGGTAGGAGCACTTGAATCTTATTCTCATTGGAATTGGTTCAAATAGGGAATAACATACATACTCAAATGTGTATGGAAATTTATCTTACCGAACAGGAAGGGAAGAAGGGAAGAAGATTGGGGGGGGGGGGGTGCGGCTGAGGCAGGGGTGGGTACTGATACAGGGGAGGTCAGATTGGGAAAGGAAGTAGTCAAAAGCAAAACACTTTTGATAATGGAAAGGGAAAAAGGAGAAAGAGTAGGATAAAAGGGAGGAGTGGGAAAAATAGGATAGAGGGAAATACAGCTAGTAATCATCTTTGAAAAAATATAACAAGTTTTTCTGATAAAGTCTTCAATTCTTAATATATAGAGAATTAAGTCAATTTTTAAAGAACACATGTAATTCACTAATTGCTAAATGGCCAAACAATATGGACTGGCAGTTTTCAAACAAAGTAATCAAAGCTATCTATGTTCATATGGAAACATGCACTAAATCATTATTGATTTGAGAAATGCAAATTAAAACAACTCTGAGGTACTACCTCACACCTATCAGTTTGGCTAATATGACAAAAAAGGAAAATGACATATTCTGAAGGGGATTTGGGAAAATTGAGACACTAATGCATTATTAGTGGAGTTGTGAACTGATCCAATCATTCTACAGAGCAATTTGGAACTATGCCCAAAGAGATATAAAACCCATCGATCTAGCAATATCACTAGTAGTTCTGTATCCCAAAAATATTTTAAAAAATGGAAAAAGTCCTACATGCATAAAAATAATTATAGCATCTCTTTCTCTGGTGGCAAAGAATTGGAAATTGAGAAGATACCCATTAATTGAGGAATGACTGAATGAGCTGTGATATATGATGGTGACTTAATACTGGTGGGCTATAAGAAATCTGGAAAAACTTATGTGAACTGAGCAGAACCAGGAGGACAGTGTGCATAGTAATAATATTGTATTCTCAGTAATATAATAATCCAAGATAATTTCAAAGGATTTATGATGAAAAATAATATCCATCTCCAGAGAAAGAACTGATGAAGCCTTAATGCAGATGGAAGCATGCTTTAAAAAAAAAGCTTTCTTTATTTTTCTTGTTTTATTTTGGTTTTGTCTGTGTTTTCTTTCACAACATGACTAAGATAAAAATGTTTTGTATGATCACCTATTTATAACCTATGTCAAATTGCTTGCCTTCTCAATGAGGGGTGTAAGGGAGAAAATTTGGAACTCAAAGTTTTAAGAAATGATTGTGAGAAAATAGTTTTTACAGGCAATTGGGGAAAAATAAAATATTATTTTTTTAAATCATCAAGAGGAAAGTGACTAGTAGTCCAAAACAATAAAGGGTCTTCTTGTTCGTATACTAAGATCTCTGAGGTTGTTTCTTGTCACATCTCTGAGAGCCTACATTAAAAAAAAAAAACCCTCACTTCTATAGGTTGATTTATGGGAATCCTACACTAATGGGGTCTTGGAAGTAATTTGAGGGCATTGGAGAATATTAAGTAACTCATAAGAAAGGAACTTCTAGCCAGTACCCAGGCCTAGCCAGATGGGTTGGTGGCCTTGGTTGTTCCAGGATGGTCATGATCAAAAGCAAACATCTAACTAACTTAGTCATAATTAGATTGATAGCCTTTCCACAAAATATGCATATGGCATGTGTATTCCCTCCTTCAACTGCCTCGGAGGGATCCTTTGAAGAATGTCTCTGAGCATGTTGTACTGCATGGAGTAACTCTAGAGCATCCAGGAATTTAGTTTTACTGGCAGTAGTTTCAGTCTTGCTGATTGAGCCGAACATCTCTACCTTCATCTCATTTCCCCTCCAGGAATTCCTGAGTTTATTGGTCTATAGTGCTTATTTAACATCTGCTTTGTGACTTCTGTGTTTTTGTTGTTGTTTTTTGCTGTATTATTCTTTAACATTTACCAATGTACACATTAGTCCATGTCACTTCACCTACTCAGATACCTTCATCATCTCCCTATTGCCTATAGACAAACATAAAAATTCCCTCACCAAGTACTTAAGACTTTCTACAATATATAACCTACCCAGACTTATTTCATATTACTCCCCTTCACAGATGCTGCCTTTGACTGAAATTGACAATTAGCTGGGGGGGGGGTTAACTTGGCATGCTCTCTCCCACTTTTGTGCATCTTTAAAAGAAAGTGTTACTTATTTTTTAACATTACCTTTGCACATCTGTGCAAGCCATCCTTTAACCTCAACTTTCATATTTCTTTGGATCAGCTCAGCTCAGCTCAGTAGCCACCTCCTACATAAAACCTTCCCTTTTCTCTGTAGCTGAAAATGTTCCCCTATGCTCATTTTTTTTCCTAGAGCCCTTTCACTCTTTTTGCTCAATCATGCCTTACCTTGTTTTCCTAATCGTTTTTCTTTTTTTTTCTTTAGAATTTTTCCCCAATTACATGTAAAAACAATTTTAACTTCCATTTTATAAATTGTATTCCAAATTCTCTTCCTCTCTCTCCACCCCCCTTTAAGAAGGCAAGCAATTCAATACCTTATCTTGTATAATATAATGTTTATGTCATAGTATCCAAGGCTCTAAGAGAACACGAACTCTTGCAGGGCAGGGATTATCTTTTTTTCCCCTTAAATTTTGTATTCCCAATGCCTAGAACAATTGCCTTGCTCATATTAGGCAGCTAATAAATGCTTGTTGAGATAAATGTATGTTCCGTTTTCTAAGTTATATTGCCAACTCCTAAGAAGGAACATGCCTTATGTTGCTTCCATCTTCCTCACAGCACAGTCAAAGGCCAGGGCTGTCCAACGATTATCCTTTGGTTGGCTGAGTGATTGATAGTTGATGATTATTGTCATTGTTTTGTTTAAGATATATCAAAATCAGGTTTCAAGAGAGGGAGCCAAAAGGGCAGAATTGACTGAAAGTTACCAATGACTTGTTGGAGGCAAAATAATAAATCAGAATCATAAAATGTTAGAGTTGGAAGGGATCTTTAGAACAGAGAGTGAACATAGAATATCATAGTTGGAAGAGACCCTAGAGATATATTGACAGACAAATAGGTAGGTGGATGATAGACAGATAGATAAATGATGGGTGGATAGGAAGATAAATGATGGATGGATGGATGGATGGATGGATAGATGAATGATAGATAAATGATAAGTGGATAACTAGATAATAAAACACTTGTTAAGTCCTATGTGCCCTGCATTGTGCTAAATGGTCAGGGATACAAAAAACAAGATAATAATGTGGTCCCTATTCTCAAGAAGTTTAAATTTTAACATGGGGAGACAATAATACATAAAGAGAAGGTAAAAGGGCTTAGAGAAAGTACTTAGAGAAAGCTGCTGATGTGGATAGTGAAGATAGAAGGAAATGAGCATCATGGCTGAGAGTTATGATGATGTGCCAGTTCCATCTGATCTGATTCCTTCATTTTACAGAAGAGGCTCAGAGAGGGCAATGATTGCATAGGGTCACAGGGCTAATTTACATCAGAGTTATGCCTAGAAGTCTCCTGACACTCTAAAAAGGGATCTTCCCACTGTACCTCACCATTCTCCTGAAGCTCCAAATTTCCTACCTTCACAGTTTGCCTTCCCTTCTCAGAGCCCCATGTTCTCCCTCCCCCAATTACTTTGTTCTTCTTCCTCATCTGAGGCTCTGCTTCTTCCTATGTAAGTTCATTGAATATAAGGATCATATTTTTTGCCTTTCCTCGTATTCCCAGTGCTATGAACAAAAGATTTGGCATAGAGTAAGCACTTAATGCTTGTCAACTAACTAACTAACTAACTAACTAACTAACTAACTAACTAACTAACTAACTAACTAACTAACATAAAAAGACAGGGAACAGTGTACAATGCAAGGGCACTGGCTCAGTCAGAAGACCTGGGTTCAAATCCCCTCTTTTATACCTACTGTTATATGACCTTGGGCAAGTAACTTAACCTCTCTGGGTCTTCTTCATCTATAAAATGAAGTAATTGTACTAGATGGTATCTGAAGTTCCTCCTATCTCTAAATCTGAAGCCATAAATGGCTTGAGTATATGACTTCTAAGATGTTTTCCAGCTTTTACATACTTATTATGGTTTCCTAGGCTCCAGGTCATTTCTTCCCCTATCAAAATATCTGGATCAATTCCAAGGAAACAAACAAACAAACAAATAATGATGTAATTAATAATGAGCCTTCCAGGGTATGTGTGGGTAGTGGGGTCCTCTGGACAATCCCGTGTGCAGATGACATTGTTCTATTTCCTTAAGCCCAAGAACATCAAAGATTTTCCTGGACAAGATCTGTAGCCACTTAAAAGGAATATGGTTTGTCCATCCACACAAGAAAGACCAAGGGGATGAAGAATGTCTATTGCCCATTTTCAACATGCATTTCCATGTACAGCTTATAGAACTAGTTCATCAGTATGTATATCTGGAACAGAAGGTACAGATGGACAATAAACTGGGTTCAAATTGAATAAGAGGAGTAGAGTAGGTCAGATTGACTTTTAGAAATTGCAGGCCAAATCCCAAGCATCCCATTACAACAGACTCATATTTTTAATAACACCATTCTCCCAATGATCTGTATGGCAGGAAGACATGGAATACACTGACCTCCAAAGAATTAAAAATTAATATTTTGCCAAGAGCAATGGAAAAACCCACAGTGGACATGAACAGGCTGCAATATGAAACACTCATAAATAATTCAGAAGAACAGGAATAAAATGTGCCATGGAGGAATTGTTGAGGTGGGGGGAGATGGGCTGGTTCTGTGATGAGAGTGAGGGATAACAGGTAAAGAGCCAGAATACTTCCCTATTAGCTCCATAATATCAGGAGATATCAAAACAGGCCTCCAGCACATTGAGCACCTCTGTGTGGTAAACATAGGGGAGGGTATAGACAAGAGTCAACACAGCATGGGTAGGCATGGTTTTCCATCTGTAACTCTGGGAGGAACTAACCAATGAGATCAAACATGCATTTGAACATTTGTGTTATAAGAGGGGACAGGAACAAGCACTTGTGAAGCACTTATGTGCCATACACTAGGCAGCTAGGTGGCGCCATAGTGCACAGATCACCGGGCATGGAAGCAGGAAGACTCATTTTCTTGAGTTCAAATCCAGTCTCAGATATCTACCAGCTGGGTGACCCTAGGCAAGTCACTTTATCCTGTTTGCCTCAGTTTCCTTATATGTAAAATGAACTGTAGAAGGAAATGGCCAACCATTCTAGTATCTTTGCCAAGAAAAATGGGGTTATAGTCAGATATAACCAAAACAACTGAACAATAAAATGTGCCGTGCACTTATGTTAAGAGCTTTATTAATATTATCTAATCTGATCCTCACAACAACCTTGTGAGGTAGGTGCTATTATTGTCCCCATTTTATAGGTGAGAAAACTGAGGCAGCCAGAGGTTAAGTGACTTGTCCAGAGTCACAGAGCTAGTAAGTGTCTGAAGCAAGATTTGAACTCCAGGTCCAGTGCTCTATCCATTGTACCACCTACTTGTTTTCTGGTATTTTCTCTGGGGCTTTCTGGAGAGACTGTCAGCCCAAAGGAATGACTCTGCTATCCAGAAATTCAGGCACTGTCGGAAGGATATTTTATTTAGTGAGGCCTTTTTTTGTGTCTCACACCGTCCATCCCTTGGTCAATGGGCATTTATGAAGTTCCTGTTGTGTTTGAGGCACTATGTTAAGTGCTGGTCACACAGAGACCAAACGGTCCCTTTTTTCCAAGGAGCTGCCATTTTATTTGGAGAATATCATATACATACTTAAGTAAATACAAAATGTATACCCAGCAAAATCAGTGTAGAAAGTCTCACTTCAGTGGAGCTTGGAGGAGACATTAGCTTGTGCAGACATGGGAGAAGGAATGGAGTACACAGGGAAAGTCATGTGTAAGAAGGCTGGAGACACAGGTTGGGACCAGACTGAGAAAGGTTTTAAGGACTCAATGGGGACCTTTGTGTTTTGTCCTTGAATAGGAAGCCACTGGGACTTCTTGAGCAGGGATAGATGTGTGCAGATAGGTTGAAAAGGGAGACACAGAACAGGATTCTATTTTATTTTATTTTTGTGGGGCAATGAGGGTTAAGTGACTTGCCCACGGTCATACAGCTAATAAGTGTCAAGTGTCTGAGGCCAGATTTGAACTCAGCTCCTCCTGAATCCAGGGCTGGTGCTCTATCCACTGAGCCACCTGGCTGCCCCCCAAAACAGAATTATGGGGTGATGTCAATAGTTGAGCCTAGTTAATGTTAGCTGACGGGAGAGAATCTCAGCTTTCCCACCTGTGTGACTTTAGTCATTTGATATGTCTGGGCCTGGGTGTATTCATCTGTAGAATGAAGTTTAGATGGTTCTCCAGTTCCAAATCCATGAACCGAGGGTTCTGAAAGGGAACACTGACTTTGGAGCCGGACGACTTTCGTACAAATTCAGACTCTGCTACTAAATACCTGGGTAGTTTCTTTGCAAATCACCCCCCCCTTTAGGCCTCAGTTTCCTCTTCTGTAAAATTAGGAAGTTGAATTAGGATCTCTTCCATTACTAAACATCCATGCTAAAAAATCACTCTCCATGACAAGTTCAATCTTCATCAAGACTTATTAAAAATTTCAAACTGGGGCCAGAGTGAATAAAGACTATCAAGAGGCAAAATGGTGAAACTCCCAATTTTCACTTCAACTTCAGTATTGATGTAAAAAGTAGCACCTTTTCCAGTCTGGCAATAGACTGTCTGGCAGAATTCAGCAGCCAGAGGTGAACTCACCAGTCATTTCCCAAGCCATAAGCCTTGCTGCTAGATACAACACTGAAATTCAGAATATATGGTACTCAGGGCTTGAGAGGGATATTTGTTCAGCAACCCTTGTATTCCTCATTGACCAATCAACAAATGAGTGATCAGAGAGAGGTTAACAGGACAGTTTGATCCTTTGTCATAGGAAGTTTCTAGTAACCACTGAAAAGGAAGAGATTAGAAAGTCAGGTAGACCTGCTCATGGACTTGTCAGAAGTCCCTTATGACCCCTCTGGGCCTCAGTTTTCTCATCTATAGTAGCTAGTTACCATTTACATAGTGCTTCAAAGTTTGCTGAGAGCTGCACATGTTATCTCATCTGATCTTCACAACAACTCTATGAGATAAGTTCTATTACTATTCCCATTCTATAGATGAGGAAACTGAGTCTGATTTGAAGTCAAGTGACTTGCCCAAGGTAACTTAGCTAGTAAATTACTGAAGCAATATTTGAGCTCATCTTCCCAAGTCCAGCTTAATATTCATTCTACCACCTGTCAAAGAGAAATCATTCTTTTTCTACCTTTTTATTCAGGTATCTAAAATAATGCATGCAAAAGTACGTTGTAAAGGTTAAATTTGTAAAATGTTCATAATTGTAAGCACAATTGTAGAAAGTTAGCATCATTTCATCTTTTTATCTATTGGGAGGAATATTATTTAAAGTTGAAAAGTTAGTTTAATAATTAATATAATTCATTTGTAGGCCACAGGGATATGATTCCCTTCTTCCATCCCCTATCCTCCCTACTATTAAATAAACAACTCTCATTTATATCCCTCACTGGGGAAAACAAAACAACACACCATGATTTCACATTTATTCTCTTTGAACCTTACAATAATAGCTGTGAGGTAGTTCTGGAATTATCATCTCCATTTTTCAGATGAGGAGATTGAGGCCCAGAATGGTTATAACTTGCCCCAAATCACATAGAAAGCTGTGAGCTGAGAAGGAGGAAACCTCCTAGGACAAAGGTCAAACTTTTCTATTAACCTCTCTCTGGATCTGAGATTGGAACTCTGGTCATCTCCTCCTAGTCTTACACAGCCTGCTGCCTTGGGTAGTCCAACATTCTGGTGGAAAATGTCTTGGGTCAAGTTAGGTAGGCCTCAGTTTCATCTCAGATGCTTTGTAGGAATAATTGTACCCTTTTCCCGCGTGTCAGTTTATTCCATAGGGAAAGCTCTTATGGTGACCCCTGAGGTACAAGCCATTCAGGTTAGAGAGATAGCAGTTTCCGTACCACCAGGCTGCCCTATAGTCACGAGCACAGTTTCCTTCACGACGGTCATTATCTCGATCTTTAGTTGAAAAGGGATGGTTGTTATGATATGTCAGTGAGTCACCTACAAAAGGAATGATTTAGACCAAGTTAATCTCCTTAGCCTGGCATTACAAGGTCCTCCACAAATGAGACCCACTCTTTCTTGCTTCATCTTACACTGTTCCCTTAAGCCACAGAACTATGTTAGGTCTCAGTTTCCATCTATGTAATTAATTAATAGTTTAAGCTTGAAGTTGTCTAACATTTTAAGTTTAGGTCTGAGAACTTAAGACAAGTTTAAGTTGGACATTTTAAGTTTTAAAGGTTCCTTCTAGTTCTGAAATTCTGTGTTCTAAGGTCCTTTCCAGCTTTCATATCTTATCAGATGATATCTCTGCTTCAGCCTGTCTCCTCATTCTCCTTCTTTGCTTTTTGTCCCATCTCATGCATCCTTGCATGACCAAGACCCCATTGTGATCCACCTGCATCACCTTCCACAAAGTCTCCTAGGATTAGCCTGTAGTTTTCATCTTCTGCTGCAATCTGGAATGACCTGTACTTGGCAAAGGAGTGGTTGCCATCAAAGTCAATAAGATCTACCTGTAACATGAAGGTTTCTATGAGAGAAGGATTTGAAAAGATTTTGACCAGACTTTTCTCAAACCACAAGTCTGGCTGGTAGCTCCAGGAGTGAAATTCTGTATACAGTGGCTTGTGACTTGTGGTCAGTGGTTCCCATATTCCTTATTGTCACTCAATTATGATCCCATTTAGGATTTTCTTGGTGAAGATACTGGAACAGTTTGTCAGTTCCTTTTCCTGCTCATTTTATAAATGAAGAAACTGAGGCAAACAGGGTTAAGTGACTTGCCTAGGGTCACACAGTTAGTAAGTGTCTGAGGCCAGATTTGAACTCAGGAAGATGAGTCTTCCTGACTCCAGACCCCGTGCTTTGTGCACTATAGTGCCACCTAGTAGCCCACCATTCCTTATTGAAACAAGAAACAAATGGCTGCTCAGAGGAGGTTAACAGGAAAGTTTGACCCTTATCAAGGGAGGTTTCTGGCAACCAGTAGAAAGGAACAGATCTGAATGTCAGGTGGCCCCGGGCATGAACTAGACAAGTCACTTTTGGACCCCTTGGGCCTTGGTTTTCTCAACAATAATGACTAGTTTGCAAAGCAATGGATATATTATGTCATTGATCCTCACAACAATTATCACCATGTGGTTGGATGAGTTGGTGAGCTGGATATCAAGAGTGCCACGGGATTGGCGAGGGGAGATCTGAACAGGAAGGGGATTCTAGTAATACACTTACTAGCTCTATCTATGTCTCCCACGGAGTCTGGGTGTTGTTCCCCAGCCATAAGGATTATCTTTACCCTCCACCACAGAAGAATGGCTGCATTTGGAGGTGAAAGTTACCAAGAAGGTCTTCACCACCAAGATATTTTCACAGTGCCCTAAACCTAATGACTGAAAATTCACTGTTCCAGCTTCATGCCCTGGGGTTAAGCAATATCCTTGCCTGGGCCCTCTTTAAAATAGGATCATTTCCCTGAAAGATTACTGTGTGAAGTCACTGACATCTCAGTGTGAGTCACTTTATCAGACTTCTCTTTGATTGGAGGAGCTAGGAAAGCTCAGGACCCTGGGTGCCTTTAGGGATAAAAGGAGAGAAAAGGGTAGAGGGGAAGGCAGGACTACATCCCAATAATTCACATTCATATAGTGCTTTAAGGTTCATAAAATACTTTCCTCACAATAGCAAATCGATATTTGTTAATTGAATAACTCCCCCTCACTCCCATGTTTTACTGATGAGGGAACTAAAGTACAAAGAAGTAAGTGATCTGCTTGGGATTATGCAAGTAATAAATGCCAGAGACAGAACTTGAAAGTAGACCTTCTGATTCTTTCTATTTCCACTGGACTGTGATCCTTGAGAATAGAGACTGTGTTTCTTTCTTTGCATCCTCGGAAATTAGTACAGTAAGGGGCAGCTAGGTGGCACAGTGGAAAAAAAGCACTGGCCTTGGATTCAGGAGAACCTGAGTTCAAATGTGGCCTTAGACACTTACTAGCTGTGTGACCCTGGACAAGTCACTTAACCCTCATTGCCTTGAAAAAAAAGGAAAGAAAGAAAGAAAAGAAATTAGCACAGTGCCTGGAATATCTGGTGTTGTTATTTAGTTGTTTCCAGTCCTTTCTGACTCTTTTTTTAATTTAATTTTTTTAATGGGGCAATGAGGGTTAAGTGACTTGCCCAGGGTCACACAGCTAATAAGTGTCAAGTGTCTGAGGCCAGATTTGAACTCAGGTCCTCCTGACTCCATGGCCAGTGTTCTATCCCCTGAGCCACCTAGTTGCCCCCTTTCTGACTCTTCTTGACCCCTTTTGGTTCACTTGGCAAAGATACTAAATTGGTTTGCCATTTCTTTTTGCAGCTCATTTTACAGATGAGGAAACTGAGGCAAACTGGGTTAAGTGACTTGCCTAGTGTCATACAACTACCAAGGGTCTGAGGCCAGATTTGAACTCAGGTCTTCTTGAGTCTGGGCCTGAGACAATCCACTGTGCCACTTAGCTGCCCACCTGGTATATAGCAGGTGCTTAATAAATCCTTATTAACTTGATTTCTATTATACCATTGCTTTCAGGTTTGTGGCCCTGTATTTTCCCCTTCTAGAGTATCTGCCTTGTGTTGGCATTCTCCAAGGTCCAACTGACAAATATTACAGGGCAGGGTTGTGTGTGTGTGTGTGTGTGTGTGTGTGTGTGTGTGTGTGTGTGGTGGAGAAGGGAGGCAGAGTGCCCAGGAGGGTGGTGTTTGTTTGTTTCAGAGAAGGAAAAGCAAGATGGGGATTATTTGGGGCCCCAGCGGAACCTGCAACAGGGCCGGTAGTGATGGGAGGTGGGGGAAGGCCTGAGTCAGTCCTCCTTCAGGTCCTCACCTTGAGCTGTTAGTAAATGAAGGTTATCATTTCCCATCCAGAAATCCCCTAGTTGACTGCCAAAGCCTCTCTTGTATGTAGCCCAGTCCTGAAAGAAATCCACAGAGCCATCTATCCTTCTCTGGAAAACCTGTAGGGGAATGAGTGTCACAGTCGGAAATCATCTCATGTCACTCCTAGAAGGGCCTTGGAGATCATGCAATCCAACTTTTCAGTTTTATAGATGATGAAGAAACTCAGTTCTAGAGAAGGCAAGGGAATTTTCCAAGGTCACACAGTCGGTGGCAGAACCAGAACTTGACCTTGGTTCCTCAAGCAGGGCCCTTTCCACAGGGTCACTGCTGATCAGCAATGAGCTTTGATACTCACAATCCAACCCCCGCCGTCGGTGTCCATGTCACAGAACACAGCCAGAGGCTTACTGGGAGAGAGGAAGACAGTGTACCAGCCACTCAGGGTGTTCCCTTTACTGAACAGCTCTTGGCAGTCTCTGCTTCCTGGGAAAGAGATAGGAGAAATCCAAACCAGCAGAGGGTGGATGCTTATTTGTGAGAGCAAATTAGACCTCTCATGTCCCTGGATAATGGAAGAATTGGATACAGAGTCCTCATGGCTCAATTCTTCTGTAAACTGTTCAAGTTCAAGTTGCTTTATCACTTCCAAGAACATTCTTAATATTCATTATATTTAACTTTTAATGCCTATGGACCAGATCATAATAGATCTCATCTGTGAAGAGAGCCCTTGATAAAGAAACTCAAGCTATGCTGATCTGTAACTACTCCAAAAATCACATGGCCTTAGATAATTCCCTGGGACATTAAGAAATGATGGGACTTAGGGGCAGCTAGGTGGCACAGTGGATAGAGCACCAGCCCTGGAGTCAGGAGTACCTGAGTTCAAATCCGGCCTCAGACACTTAACACTTACTAGCTGTGTGACCCTGGGCAAGTCACTTAACCCCAGTTGCCTCACTAAAAAAAAAAAAAAAGTGATGGGACTTCTCCAGGGTTACAAATCCAGTATGTATCAGAGGCAAGGCTTGAACCCAGGTCTTCTTGGTTTCATTTACTATACCACACTGCCTCTCATCAACACCTATATCTTGCCTTATGTTGTCCTGCCTAATCATTTTTTGTTTTGTTTTACTTCGTTTTAATTTTGGTGTTGCATATGTCATCTCCTTTCTCCAAGAGAAGTAAAGGCTGTTTCAACAGTCTTAGTTTATGCCTAGCTTAGCTGGGCTTAAAACTGCACCTAGAATTTTGGGACACCCTGTACAAGCTGTTGATGAGGGTATAGATGAGGAGAGGAAACTCAGCACCTGGGAAGCCAAAACTGACAAGGACCTGTATTCAATAAAGTTTCAAGTGCACCTTTGACTGAGCCCTCCCATCAGCTCAGGGCCCCAGCTTTCTTTTTTTTTCTTCAGGAAAATGAGGGTTAAGTGACTTGCCTAGGGAGACACAGCTAGTAAGTGTCAAGCATCTGAGGCCAGTTTTGAACTTAGGTCCTCTTGAATGCAGGACCCATGCTTTATCCACTTCACCACCTTGCTGCCCCCAGGGCCCCATCTTTCAATACCAAACCATGGTCCAAAGTTAGATGGCTTACTAGGAGAATCAAGAAAATTCACCTGTCTTGCATAGGTCAGTTCCTTCATCAACTCCTGTATATAGGAAGAAAACCAAATTAGGTGGTTGAACATCAAGACACATACACATCTACCCTCAGGTTCTGCTGACATGTATACTAATAACTCATATTTCAATACCGCTTTAAGGTTCACACACACACAAATGTGAGGGGGGGTGTATAAGTATGCTACTGCCATCAACACTGCTTTGAGTCTAAGAAATGGAATTTAGGGGAAGTTTTCTGACTCATAGCAGCAATTGACTTTTTAAGAATGAGCAGTCCAATGAATGGAGCCCCAGGAGGCTGTTCTTCTTTCAGCTGGGTATCTATGTTATATCCATGGCATTCTTTGATTTCCTTTTAATTACGTACCTTTGGAACACATCGGTCCTGCCTTCCCAGGAATCCCAGGCGGGCCTCTCTCCCCCGTAGATACCAATGAGATGGGAATGGTGATAATAAACTCTGACATTTAACTTGAAATTCACCAACTCCCCTTCCCCCCACTGAAGTCTACATACTTCCTAGATTATAGGATTATAGAGCTAAAAAGGGACTGCGGAAGCCATCTAGTACAACTCTACTCTTCTTATCTTACAGGTAAGGGAAATGAAGCCCTGTGATGGATAAATTAAAATAACTGAGGAAACAGAATCCAAGCTATATGATTTATTAGCAAAACAGGCATAATAAATAGGTCAATGGACTCCTCCATCCATCCAAAAACCCTGAATACAGAGTGAGACAGATTTTTATGTATTAAAAACAATTCACCAAATGAGACCAATTAATTAAAAGAAAGCAATTAACAGCATACAAGCCAGGATACAGAATTAGGTAATTTGATTTCTTTCTTTCTTTTTTTTTGGCAGGGCAATGAGGGTTAAGTGACTTGCCCAGGGTCACACAGCTAGTTAGGTGTCAAGTGTCTAAGGCTAGATTTGAACTCAGGTCCTCCTGAATTCAAGGCCAGTGCTTTATCCACTGCGTCACCCAACTGCCCCTGGTAATCTGATTTCTAATTGGAGGACAGGTTGAAGGCTTTCCAAGTTGGGAGGGGGGTGAACAGGTTTTGAAGTCTTTTCTTTCTCAGAATTGAGAGATGCTGATTAATGTATCCACCTGCATTTATGAAACAATAGATGGCTTGTGCCATCTAGTTCCCCATGGGTGATTTGAAGAAAAACAACAAGATGGAAGAAAATACATGTGGCAGCACAAGATGGAGTCAGTGTTCATCAGATAGAATCTAATCAGCTCTCTCAATTCCCTCACCAAACCAACTCCATTTTGTAACTGCTCTTTCATCAACCTGGAGGGAGTTAAATCACTAACCCAGAGTCATCCAGGTAATAGTCAGGATTTGGCCTCAGGTCCTCAAACTCCAAAGCCAGCATTTTTTCACGCTGTGATATGGCCACATCTTGTCAAACATTATGTTTTCCAGTCTACCCTAACCTCTCCCCACTTCCTGAAACTCCTATTGCACATATTGTCTAAGAGTCTGGACCAACTTTAATTGTTTCAGCACTGGATTTTTGCCCTAGAAAACCTAGATTCAAATCCTTGTGCTTCTATTTACTCTCTGTATGGTTTGGGGAAAGACATTGGTAGCTTTCTGCATGTCAGTTGGTTCATTTATTTTCTGACCAAACTTATGATTGTGCTGGGGTAGGGAACTTCACATAAGGAAACTCCTTCTACCAAAGCATTTCTGCAGCTACCCTGGCAATTTGTAGTGTTAAAGAGTTCCCTGAAGACACGAGATTAAGTGACTTGCTCAGAGTTACAGAGCAGGTACCAGTGTCAGAAGCAGGATCTGAACCCAGAGCTTCCTGACTTTGAGATGGCTTTTCTTTGTATTAGGTCACATTACCATAAACTGGGGTAAAACACTCACATGATCTACCTCACAAAGTTGTAAGGATTGAGGATGATCATGTATATAAAGATTCTGTATACTGTAAAATATTTTTTGAATGCCAGCTATTACTACCACTACAACCCTATCTCTTCTCCCTCACTACTATTACTACTAGTAGTTTTACTATTATTATTATGATTCATACCACTATTATTATTATGATTATTTCTAGTATTATAATTACTACTACTATTGTGATTCCTAATACTATTGCTACTTCTGCTAATATTACTAGTATGATTACTACTATTACTAGGGCTACTACCACCATTATTATTACCACTAGTATCACTATTACAAGTACCACTACCATTCCTACTATTGTTACTATTATTACTACTACTATTATTAGTCCTACTCCTAGTACTAGTACTGCTATTATTGCTACTACTCCTATTGCCACTACCAATACTAATATTACTACCAGCACCATTACTACTACTGTTACTATTATACTGTTACTATTATGATTCTTACTACTAGTACTATTACTGCTACTATAAAACTACCATAACTACCACCACCACTAATAATAATATTAGTTCAAATTAGCACCCAGATTTCTGGATTAATAAAATAAACTATGAATTCATAATCTAAGCCATGTACTCAATCATATGGTCCTTTCAAGGTATTTTATTTTCTCTCAAGACCAGTGACATTTTTTTTTATCCTGAGAACTCCATTATTTGCTCTAAACAGCATTCCAAGAGCCATAGTGTGTAGTCTGAGAAACACAGATTGCAATTAATTATGTTGATGTTTATGATTGTTAGGAAAGCTGCATAATGTAGTGGATGACCTTAGAGTCAGGAGGATCTGGCCTCAAGTCCAGTCATTTAAGTCTCAGAGCCTCAGGCAAGATACTAGATACTTGCAATCAACTTTGATTTTTGGATGGGGGTTGAGAAGATGGGAAGACACAGTATTTGGGGATCTGAAACTTGCCTAGTAAAGAGCCATAGAATCCCCACCCCACACATACACACACACACACAAACAAAAAACACTGGGTGCAAATGACTGACAAAAACACAGGTTCTTGATGTGTCAACATGTTAGAATTTTTTTTTTTAAGTGAGGCAATTGGGGTTAAGTGACTTGCCCAGGGTCACACAGCTAGTAAGTGTTAACTGTCTGAGGCCATATTTGAACTCAGGTACTCCTGACTCCAGGGCCAGTGCTCTATCCACTGTGCCACCTAGCTGCCCCAACATGTTAGAATTATTAGTGGTAATTATCATATTTGTCAAAATGGTGGTGAAGTATTTGCATTTGTAATCTATCAACAAACAGAGTATTTAATACACATCCAGCTCTGAGCATAGTGGTATGAGGGAGGCAAAGATGAATGGCCCCCATCCCCTCCTCAATCTTTCCATGCATAAGAGAGGGAAGATGATGCTAAGAATTACCATTAACATAGTAAGATCAGTGAGGATTCTGAGTTCAGACAAGTGAGAGGTATCACATTCGGGTGGGAGTCTTGGCAAAGCCCAATATTTAAAGTGAGACAATGGTCATTTGGGGGAGATAGGGCAGGTATTGTCACATTTGACAAGGAAACTGAAGTTAAAAGAAATTAAATGAATTCCTAATATTCCCACAGTAGGTCAGAAGTAGAGCCAAGACTATTATATATATATATATATATATATATATATATATATATATATATATATATATCTTTTGACTATGTATGCTAAAGTATGAACTTGTGAATTAAGCATAGTCCCTCTAAAACTTACTTATTTTCTAAAAGGATTTTCCAAAGATACTTATTTACTCTAGATAATATGCCAAGAGCCACAGCTTATAGCCTATGAACCTCAGTTTTCCCAACTTTATATTATATGGCAAGTGATTCACTGTTCTGTGACCAGTTCCAACCCATTATCAACCAAATACTGTGGACCCACAGCATATGGGTACATACCTCTCTTTCCATCAGAGCCAGCTTCTCCTTTGGGACCAGGGGGTCCAGGAAGGCCTGGACAGCCTTGGAATAGAGCAATTTTGTCAGACTCCCCAAGACCCACAATCTTTACACCTGAAGAATGTGAAAGACACACACACACACACACACACAGACACCATTGAGTATCATATTTCCTATATTGTATTTTCTATAGAAACCAGAAGGCAATTATCAGAAGGGACCCAAAGTCAAAGCTTATCTTCATAAGTTGGACTTGGATAACTGGGGGGAATTTCTTCTCATGATGTTAAGTAAAAGAAGATGAAAACTTATTCTTAACATAGAGAAATTTGAAAGTATAGAGACAATGTTTTTTAAAGAATTAGTTTTACTCTTGGTCGGAGCTGTCTGATTATCACTACCCAGAGTATAGGTAATCCCTGCCAAAATGACCCTAAGCAAGTTGAAGGGATGAGAGGAAAGAGGAAAAATTAGAATGGATACTAACACATAGAAATTTTTGTAATTAGATGAAAGGAGATTTACCATGGGAGGGGCTTTAGAGATAATCTATTAGGGGGCACAGTGGATAGAGTGCCAGCCAGAAGTAGGAAGAATTATATTCCTTAGTTCAAAGGCTGCCTGACACTTACTAGCTGTGTGACCCTGGGTAAATCACTTAACCTTGTTTGCCTCAGTTTCTTCATCTGTAAAAATGAGCTTTTGAAGGAAATGGTAAACCACTCTAGTATCTTTGCCAAGAAAACCCCAAATGGGGTAACAAAGAACTCGACATGATTGAAAACAACAGGGTTATGAAATAATCTTTTTTGAAGAACCATGAGGAGAGGAGACTTTGTCAGGATTCCCAAGATATCTAATCTTCACTTCTACATGCAAAAAAAAAATTTTTTTTGGTGTGGCAATTGGGGTTAAGTGACTTGCCCAAGGTCACACAGCTAGTAAGTATCAAGTGTCTGAGGCCGGATTTGAACTCAGGTCCTCCTGATTCCAGGGCCGTTGCTCTATTCCCTGTACCACGTAGTTGCCCCCTGAAAAAGAATTTCAAAGAGAGGATGTTCAAGTAGGACATCATGGTATAAGAGGAGATATGGTATATTGTATTAACCTACAATCAGTCTGAAAAAAACCCAATTCAAATCATACCTCTGACATGACCATGGGGAAGTCATTTAACCTCTCTGAGGCCCAATTCCTCATCTATAAAATGGGATGATGATAATAATAATACTCAAAGTCTTTCTAACCATTGCAACATCCATCTGCATATAGAAGTTCTGGGAAGAAAGAGAAGGGGTAAGAGGTCAGTGGAGAGGAGAGATCCCCTTTTTTTTGGAGAACACAAGGCTATAGAAGAGAAATGGGAAAGAGCAGAGGACTACTGAGAAGAATGGGTCTCCATGTTCCTTAGGACTAGATTCAAGAAGGAATATTTGGTCTAGAGCTTAGAGCTATCTCTAGGAATCTCACTCACCTGGACACTGGCCGACCTCCTGAGCAGTGGAGGTCATGAGGGACAGGCATGCCACGAGCCAGGAAACCCTGCGCATGGCTTGAATAGGCTCTTCAGCCTCAAGGTTCCAATCACTTCTTGGTCCCTCTGTCTTTGGCTACTAGAGGCTGCCAGATCTTATAAAGGCATTGGAAAGCCAAGCCTCATCCCACCTCCCTTCTTGTTTCTCTTCTTCCTAGGATGAACGGTTTGCTTTGGCCCCCTGGTAAAGAATCCATAATCTGAAAGAATGTTCTGCTCTAATTAGATCCTTCAGAATTTCCTGCTTCCTAGGAACTCTTTTCTTTTTCTTTTTTTTTCTGGACCTGTTATTTCCTAATGGGTGACTGACTACCTCTCTTGGCACCCTTCTGCAGGACAGTCCCAGATATGCTTCACTCCCTTCTCTCTGTCCATTTCCCACACAGCCTCAACAACCACCTTGGGGCCTACACCACAGATTATAACCACTGAGGAGGTTTTAACCCTTCCATCTTCTGAATCACAGTACAGGGGCATGGATTGGTGACTCCCTAGTCATCTCCTCCATAGCCTCACTAACTACCTTGGTGCCCACAGTAGGGCACCAAGTCCTGTACTCCACCCCCATCCACCTAGCCAAGTCTGCATCAAATCAACTCTGCCATAATTCCTCGGAAGAATATGTGAATCTCTTTCTGAAACAACATGCCCCCCCACCCCTCCCATCCACTCTCCAAAGTACATATTATCTCTCCTTCTTAGAATATAAGCTTCTTGAGAGGAAGGATTGTCTTTACATTTGTATTTGTATACTTAAGGGCTTAGCACAGTGCTTGGCACATTTGTTATTCAATCATTTTCAGTCATGTTCAACTCTTCCTGACTCCATATGGGGTTTTCTTGGCATTTCCTTCTCCAGCTCACTTTTACAGATGAGGAAACTGTGGCAAATAGGATTAAGTGACATGCCCAGGGTCACATAGGTAGTAAATGTCCGAGGCTGGATTTGAATTCAGGAAGATGAGTCTTCCTGACTCTAGGCCTGACACTGTATCCACTGTGCCACCTAGAGATTAAATGATTTGCCCAAGGCTTGTGTCAGAAGGACTTAGACCCAGGTTTTCCAGGGTCAGCATTTTATAAACTACTCCTGTCATGGTCCTCTTCGAGAATGAAGGACAGACAACAACAAATGTCACTCCCCTAGGAATATAGCATGGAAGAACCAAAAGTAACTTTAGAGATCCTTAGTCTACCCCCCCACCCCAACCCCATTTTATAAATTGATAATCAGTGAGAAAGGTGAAGACTTGCATAAGTCAACTCAAGTAACTTACAGCCAGCAGAGATTCAATCAGGAGGTCTCTGATTCTAAATCAAATAGATTTTGTTTGTTTTGTTTTTTAAGTTTCACTGTATTTATTTCAGGGCAACCAGGAGGTGCAGTGGTTAGGGGACCAGACTGAAAGTCAATAAAAGTCATCTTTCTAAGTTTAAATATGGCCTTCCACACGTACTAGCTGTGTGACCTTGGACAAATCACTTATCTCTGTGGTTTTTTTTTTTTATTTGTAAAATGAGCTGGAGAAGGAAATGGCAAGACACTTCAGTATCTTTGCCAAGAAAATCCTAAAGGGGTCATGAAGAGTTGGACACAACTAAAAACAATAAAAATTTCTTTTAAAAAATCATAAATCATTTCTTAGAAAAGAGTATTGCATTCTGCATACTACTCTGAATGGTTGCCGGGGACATGAGGACTATTGGTACCTTTTCTCCTCTATCTCTCCCAGCCCTCTCCCAAAACTATAGTGAAAACAAAGCAAGATGTTTACAAAAATTACAGGAGGTGATGTTTTTTACAATGAACAAAAATAAAATTCACTCTCTCAATGGCTGTTGCAAAATTTCAATGTGAATTTTATGTACCCTTCCTCCCCACCCCATTTGTAAGGAATTAAAGCAAAATATTTAGTGAATAGCAAAAAATTCACTACACCTCAAATGCAGAACACCTATGAAGGAGAGAAATTCTGACTTTTTGGACAGAAATAAATTTGAAAAAAACAAAAAAGACTTTAGTTCTTCACTAATTTTTGGAAAACTTTGCAGAATACTTATCCACACTTCAGAAAAGAAAAAAATTCCATTAGAATCTTTTCAACATCTGCATATTGCTTCATACTGGTTTGCAATAAATGCTGAGCATTCTGAAGAAAATCATCGCAACCAATTTTGGATCATCAAACATCATTGTGAAACCATTAGAATCAGAGGTTTCATCATAGAAATTGGAACATGGGGCTGTGCATGTTCTTTGATGGGAGACTCAGATATAAGATCCAGTAGGATCTTTACATATTCCACAACCCTAGCAGGATTTCCACAGAGAAGAATGACTCTATTAGTGCAACAAGAACAGCATTCACTTTCCCAGAAAAGCTCTGTAGTTGTCTGAATGTCCTCTCAAAGTTCTCTAATTTTAGCACTTCTAACCCCCATAATTCCTCCTGCCAGAATCTGATCAATCAACAGCCTTAATTTACAATCAAAGTCACTTCCTTTACAGTGTTGGTAATTTAAGCATGCCACAGCATCAAATTTGACTGGCAGTTGACTGGTGATGCAGTGGGTGAATTTCTCTAATTCTTTCAATATCTTTATTGATACCCCATATGTGCTGAAAGACGCTGCTGTCTGGGACTAAAACATAGATACTATAGTCTGTATAAAATACTTCATTTTTTTGCCTCCTTTTCCAATCACTGCTATAATATTCTTCTTTTGAAGCAAAATGGCATAATTTGACCATCTCATCAATGTTACTAGATCTTTCAAAGGTCTGCTCCTCCTCCATATCTTCAGCAGGATGCTTACCCATTCATTGGTTTCAGTATTGAAGAAGGCTTTTTTCCCTTGGCTGCTCAGTCTCCATTTTCTCAGAATAAATGGATAGACAATAGTCCAAGGACACTTTCAGCTGCTGCTCCAGTTAGTTGGAACTATACAGAGACCAATCATAGGTCTCACTCTCCAGCCCCATTCACAAATCTATCTAATAGTCTTTCTGTTCACTAAATTCATTAGTTCTCATTCCCTTCTAGAAAAATCAGACATTCAGACCCCATTTGCAAGGATCCTTCCATTAAGAAGCACTTGCCTTGAACACAATTACCAAACACTTTTCAAACAAATCAAATCAGATCTAAAAAATTGGAAAGATATCAATTGCTCATGGATAGGCCAAGCTAATATAATAAAAATGACAATTCTACCTAAATTAATGTACTTATTCAGTGCCATACCAGTCAGACTACCTAAAAATTATTTTATAGAGCTAGAAAAAATAATAACAAAGTTCATCTGGAAAAACAAAAAGTCAAGAATATCAAGGGAAATAGTGAAAAAATAATACACAGGAAGGTGGGTTAGCTCTACCAAATCTGGAGATCTAATATAAAGCAGCAGTCATCAAAACTATCTGGTACTGGCTAAGAAATAGAGTGTAGGACCAATGGAATAGGATAGGCACAGGAGACACAGTAGTAAATGACATTAGCAATGTACTGTTTGATAAACCCAAAGACCCCAGCTTCTGGGATAGGAATTCAGTATTTGACAAAAATTGCTGGGAAAACTGGAAGATAGTATGGCAGAAATTAGGCATAGACCAACATCTTACACCTTATACTAAAATAAGGTCAAAATGGATACACGATTTAGATATAAGAGGTGATACCATAGGTAAATTAGGAGAGAAAGGAATAGTCTACCTTTCAGATCTTTGGAAAGGAGAGCAGTTTATGACCAAACAAGAGATAGAAAATATTATGAAATGGAAAATGGATGATTTTGATTACATTAAATTAAAAAGTTTTTATACAAAAAGAAGCAATACATCCAAAATTAGAAGGGATACAGAAAGCTGGGAAACAATCTTTATGGCCAGTACCTCTGATAAAGGCCTCATTTCTAAAATATATAGGGAACTAAATCAAATTTATATGAATCCAAGTCATTCCCCAATTGAGAAATGTTCAAAGGATATGAACAAGCAGTTTTCTGATGAAGAAATCAAAACTATTCCCACATGAAAAAATGTTCTAAATCACTATTGATTAGAGAGATGCAAATTAAAACAACTCTAAGGTACCACCTGACACCAATCAGATTGGCTAAAATGACAAAAAAGGAAAATAATAAATGTTTGAGAAGCTGTGGGAAAATTGGAACACTGATGCATTGTTGGTGGAGCTGCGAACTGATCCAACCATTCTGGAGAGCAATTTGGAATTATGCCCAAAGAGCTATAAAGCTGTGCATACCCTTTGACTCAGAAATACCACTCTTGGGTCTTTTTCCCAAAGAGATCATAGAAAAGGGAAAAGGACCCACATGTACAAAAATATTTATAGCTGCTCTTTTTGTGGTGGCAAGGAATCAGAAATTGAGGGGATGCCCATCAATTGGGGAATGGCTGAACAAGTTGTGGTATATGAATGTAATGGAACTCTATTGTGCTGTAATAAACGATGAGCAGGTGGAGTTCAGAGAAACCTGGAAGGACTTGCATGAACTGATGATGAGTGAGATGAGCAGAACCAGAAGAACATTATACACAGTATCATCAACAGTATGGGTGGACCAACTGTGATAGATTAGATTCTTCTCACCAATCCAACAGAACAAGAATGTTCCAAAGGACTCATGATGGAAAAGACTCTCCAAATTCAGGGGGGAAAAAAGAACTGTGGGATATGGATGCTGATTGGACCATACTATTTCTTTTGTTTTTGATGCTGTTGTTTTTCTAATTTCAAGTTTTTCCTTTGTGCTATGATCCTTCTCATATAACATGACTAATGCAGAAATATGTTTAATGTTATTATGCATATTTAACGTATATCAGATTGCCTGCTGTCTAGGGGAGGGGGGAGGGAGGGAGAAAAATTTGAAATTTGGAATCTTATATAAACAAATCTCGAAAACTATTTCTACATGTAACTGGAAAATAATAAAATACTTTTATTTAAATAAAAAAAGAAGCACTTGCCTTGCATGTCTAGCTTTAAGTAATTGCTCTGTCTTCATTTGGCTTTTGCTTGCATGTCATCCTTAGAAGCTTTGTACAGGTGGTCCCATGCTGTCTTTGGACAATAAAGTATTTTCTGGGCAGGACATTCTGTCTTTCCTCCTCTTCTCCAGCTTTTATTGTCCATGTTATTCAAGAATACTTATATCACATACTTCTGGGTACTGTCAGTTATCTATGCATGCATGCATTTTGTTTCCCCACCTAGATTGTGAACTCCTTAATTGAAATAATAATCAAAGTGATCTTCCTAAAGGGTGAGTCTAACCATGTCTCTATCCCTAGTAACTTTCCATACTCAATAAATTCCACTGGCTTCCAATGACCTCCAATTAACTCCTTTGCTTGGTTCTTAAAGCCCTTTGTAACCTGGACCCTTTCTCCCTTTCCAGTCTTCCTATACTTTATTACCCTTCTGCATACTCTAATCTAATGACACAAGCTCTCTGGATATTCCTTTCCCACAATATCCCATCTCCAGATTCCTCTGTGCCTTTTTCACTGGATATCTCCCATTTGTAATTCTCTCCCTCCTCATCTCCATTTCCTGACTTCCCTGGCTTCCTTCAAGACTAAGCTTAAAGTCCACCTTATGCAAGAAGTCCTTTCTCATCCCCTTTAATATTTAATGCTAATGCCTTCACTCTAAGCTAGGTGGTGCAGTGGAAGGGTACCAGCCTTGGAGTCAGGAAGACTTGGGTTCAAATATTCAAGCCTCTACTTCTCTTTCTAGACACTGGCTACAAACTATGGAGCTCACTATCTATTCCATATTCTCTCCCTCTTTTCAACTTTTCTTTATGAGCTGTATTTCTCTTATTAGACTGCAAGGTCCTTGAGGACAGGCACTGCCTTGTTTATTTGCATTTGTAGCCTTAGCGCTTAACATCATTTATGGCACATGATAAGAGCTTAATAAATATTCTCTCTCTCTCTCTCTTTCTCTGACACCCCCCTCTCTCTGTTCTCATCTTTCTAGGTAATCCTAAAATTTCTTTTCCTAATCTGTAAAAGATCAAAATACTCATCCTACCTCCAATATAGGGTTGTCACAAGGAAAGTGTAATAGAAAAGTGAATTGTTGTTATTATTCTTTGAGGGCAGATATTTGTTGTATTTGAGTCTTTTAATGGCCCTATGAGATTCCAGGAGTAGGAGAGAAGATAAAGAAGTAGATATCTTGAACAAGGACCCCTGTCCCTCTTGAGACCAATGTAAGACTGCAGGTTGGGTATAAACTATTTCACCTAGACCCCAACTGCCAACTCTAGAATCCTGTGGAGCAATATAATACAGTAATTGGAAGTTAATTCAAAAGCTGTGGTTCATTAACAGTCCACTGGACCCAGTTGTGAAGGGTTTGACCTTGAAGTTGTTGGGTTTTTTTCCCCAATAATCATTCTCTTTGGGCTCTTTTTCCCCTCACCAGGTTCTGCCCTGAAAACATCAACATTCAGCTCATGTCTTTCCCTTGAAGGATCTTCAGTTTCCACACAAGTGTTCAGGTTAACAAGGCATTGAAAACCTGTCCTAATAGATTTTTATTTAACCCAACAGAAAATGCAAAGTAATCATACCTTGGCCCAGAGTCATCAGGAAAACATGCTTTCCTTTGTGCTGTGCTTCTACCTTTCCCTAAATGGCCTTCCAAACTTAGAGGACTATATCAGGAATGGAGTTTCTTTACAAGAGAGAAGGCCTTGAGGTCTTTAGAGAATCAAACAACTCCCTGACTCCAATAGGCCTATACTTCTCCAGAGACCTATGCAGTCCTTACCACTTAGGGAACTATGTTAGGTAGTTTCACCTTCAAAAGGTATGACAATAAGCATTTATTAAGTGCTTACTATGCACCAGGCACTGTGCTAAGTACTGGGGACATAAATACAAGAAAAAAGAGAGCTTCTGCCTTCAAAGAATCATACTCTGGTGTGCAGCTAGGTGGCATAGTGAATAAAGTACCAGTCCTGGATTCGGGAGGACCTGAGTTCAAATCTGACCTCAAACACTTAACACCTACTAGCTGTGTGACCCTGGGCAAGTCACTAAATCCTCATTTCTCTGCCAAAAAACAAAAAAAACCCCAAAAACCAACCAACCCACAAAAACAAACAAACAAACACAAAACAACAACAGCAACAAAAGAACTGCTCTGACAGATAATCATACTAAAATGAGAGAAGACAACATAGGAAGTGAGATGAAAACTGGGAGTGGGAAAAAGGAAAGGGAGGTACTCATGATTGTCCACGGTGTTGAAATCAGGAAATACTGAAGCAAAGTTGGAAAGGGGATAAAGGATGTCAGACCTAGTTCCCTTCTCAAAATGGAAGACTTAGGAAGAAGTCATCAATTAGTGAAGGGGGCCACAAGGAGAAAGAACTTGGTATATACTCAAGAGTCAAGAGATAAGTCTTTTGCTGGATCATCTTTTTCTAAGAAGCTTCTTAATCTATGTGACTTACAGTATTGCCCTACATGGGGCCCAACAAAGTGCCAGATCCAGGTTTGCTCTTCCAATGCAGGTGCCCTGTGCCTCATTGCTCTTCCTCCAACTCTCCTCTAGTTGTTGCTTCCTTGTTCCTTGGCTCACCAGTCTTTTTCTCTCAATGGCTTTCATTCTTCTTCCCATTTTTCATCTGGTGAAAGCTCCTTCTCTTCTTGGGGTCACAAATAATTAATTGTTGGCCAGAGGTGTGTGTCAAATGCATTCCTGAACCAGATTAAAATGTAATATTTAATAGTATTTAACAGAATATTTAACATGTAACAAATATTTAACAAAATAAATATTCAATAAAATGTAGATGACATTATGCTTTAGAACTAAGTCAGTATGTGACCTGTGGGGATCCTTATGTATGGATTAGTGTTCCGCATTTCTATTTAAGTTCAGCATCACTAGTATGGCACACCCTCCAGGCCTTGCCATATGGGTCTCTTGTCTCTAACTCCCTATCAGTCAGTTTATTTGTTACCAGTTTGTCAAGGTACAAAGTTCTAAGTTCTAAGGATAGACTCCATAGATGTGCTGGCCCCTTTCCATATAAAGAAGCCCATATAATAGAGCCTAACTTTCCTTCTCTCTCTCTCTCTCTCTCTCTCTCTCTCTCTCTCTCTCTCTCTCTCTCTCTCTCTCTCTCTCTCTCTCTCCAGGGCAATAAGGGTTAAGTGATTTGCCCAGGGTCACAGAGTCACAGAGCTAGTAAGTGTCAAGTGTCTGAGGCTGCACTTGAATTCAGGTCCTCCTGAATCCAGGGCCAGTACTTTATCCACTGTGCCACCTAGCTGCACCTCCAACCTTCTCTTTAAAGGCCAAACCCTGACTAAGTAGTAGAGATGTGTGAGGTAAGCTGTGAACTTGAGCCACTGACAGAACAAAGGCCTCATGAGAGGACAAATGAGGATTCAGACAAAAATTCTGTGACCTAGGTACTATAAGAATTAGTATCCTCATCTTTTCAGATGAGGAAACTGAAATTTAGAAATATTAAGTGACTCGACCATGGCCACACAGCTAGTCAATCTATTTTGACTTGTGTGTAAATGAGTGATGGCTCACTCAATCCCTGACTGTGCATCTTACTCTCTGGGCTTTGCCACCATTGCTTGGCTACCTTTGTACCCTGCAACTAGACTCCTATTCATCAGGAGAAAGCTAAGTGAAGCATCCCATAGAGCTTTGGGTCTGGAGTTGGGAAGACATGAGTTCAAATATAACCTTAGACAGTTGTTAGTAGCTGACCTTGGACAAGTCACTTAATGGCTGTAAAGAATTAATTATTATTTGAGGTTTTATGACCCCATCTTTTGGCTAGAATTAAAAAAAAAAACTCAGCACATACACTGGCCTCTGGGGCTCCACAAACAGCATGGTGCTCCACCCACTGGTTATAGCCGTGGCCATGACACTGGCACCTCACGTCATCACCACTCGCCGATGCCTACATGGGCCTAGCAAAATTATAATGATTTGAAGCCCAGTGAGGGCAGTCATGTGACTGTCAGAGTGGCCAGCCAATTGGCTGGGGCCTGGAGGTGGTCAGCCCTGGGGTCTGCTAGGAAGTCATCATTCTAGCTTTAAGCTCTATCCACTGTACCACCTAGCTGTCCCACACATATAGAGTATTACATTCAGTTCGGGGTAGTTCATTTTATGAAGGATGTAGATAAAAGTCTGAGCATCCAGAAGAGGAAAGCCAGAATGGTAATGGGCTTAAAATCACACCACACAAGGGTTGTTTGAAGAGAAGACATAGGAGGGACAAGATAACTGTTTGGCCTCAGTATCTCTAGTACTTAGAGGGGATGGGAATAAGCATTTACATAGCTTATGTTAAATGTCAGGCACTATGCCTTTACAAATACTATCTTATTTGATCATTGTCATAATCCTGAAAGGGTTATTACACCCATTTTTCAGTTGGGGAAACTGAAGCCAATGGAAGTTGTGACTTGCTCAGGCTCACATAATATTTCAGGATGGATTTGAACTCATAAACTCACTGAGCCACCTAGAAAAATAATAATAACATTTATTTAGCATGAACTTTGTGCCAAGTGCTGTGCTATCTATCATGTGTTATCTCATTTGATTCTCAACAACAACCCTGCAAAGTAGGTGTTAATGTTATTATCCCCCTTTTACAATTGAGGAAACAGAGGCAGACAGAGAATAAGTGACCTGCCCAGGGTCAAAATAAGTATCCAAGGGCAGATTTGAACTTGGTTCCCGGGGCTGAACCACCTAGTTGCCCCAGCACAATGCATAGCACACTACTTACCACTGTCACTCGTTGGAGGGAGCAGTGGGTTATCCCTCATCATAGGCTTTAAGCAAAGTTAGGATGACCTCTTGCCAATTATATTGTAGAGGAATTTCTCATTTAGAGGTAAATTAAACCAGATGGTCTCTGAGGTCTCTTCCAACTTTGAGATTCTGTGATTGTATGGAAGCTTTTGTACTCTGATGGCTGCGAGGAGGTCTCAGAAGATAACTTTTCTGTGTGAAAGAATGAATGAATGATTCAAACATAAAGACACTATGGTATAATGGACAGAATATTGGACTTGGTGTTGGGAAGACCCATTTCAAAAACAGCTTCTAATGCTTAAGATTTGCCCATCAGCAAGTTACTTAACTTCCATGTGCTTCAGGCAAGTCCTTAGGATTTATCTACTAAGTCACAGCCAGGTATAATCATGATTTGGGGAGATACTTCCCACACCAGGGGTTCCCCATGCTGACAAAATCACATTTTCTTTCAGTATTTTCAGAATTCTTTCCATCCTGAAACTCTACACATAGATCCTAGGATTGAGCTTAGCACAAAATGACAACTGAACTTGTCTACCTAAAATCCCCAGTCAGGTCTAGTTCTAAGGTATTAATGGACAGGAAGAAATGAATAATGACAGGACTAATCAGGGGACTGGTGCAGCCTCTGAATCATTCCTGCCTTACAGGAGCACATGGTGAGATTTGCACATTTCCCACACAGGGAGTAACAGGGAAGTCAGCACTCCTGCTTAGAGCTGTGATTGGGGGTGGTGAGTAGGGGGTAGGGTATGTTTTACCATCTGGCCATCCTGCACTTTTCACAGTAACTCCTTCAGTCCCAGGTAGTTTCTGAAGAAATATTTAATCTAAACCAGGGATAGGGACTTAAAAAAAAACAATTAAAAAGTAGGTATTAATGTCTCCACAAAATACATTGTTAATTAAGGACCACATGACAAATCATTTAGTGAGCCTTTTAATTTTTAAGTGGTTCAGTGAAGGAAGGAAGAAAAAAGAAAAGAAAAAGGAAGGAAAGAAGGAAGGGAAAGGGGTTAAGGGAGGGAGGAAGGAAGGAAGGAATGAAGGAAGGGAGGGAGGGAGGAAGGAAGATAGAAGAGAGGAAAGGAAGGAAGGAGAGTATGATGAAAAGAGGAAGTGTGAGAAGATAGGAGAGAAAGAGGAAGGAAAAAAGGGAAAGAGACTTTTTTCATCTGTAGTATTGACAGTCTTACATGTGTGTGACAATTGGAGTGATGCCCCCTGCTGGAGAGATACTGTAGGAAAGCTCCACCATGAGGAGAAGGCATCTGAGGGTAAGCCATGTGGCTTGGAAGGTCAGTTCCTTGGCATCAGGAAGTGACATTTGCTCATGGGTACCGTCGTTCAAAGCTACCAGACAATAAGTTTGGAGCTGTGTATGTGGACGGGCTGTTTCCAGTTTCACAGGAGGCTTGTGGGATGAAGAAGGGGCAAGGCTGGCTCTCTTTTGCCGGGACCTGGTGTGGAGTGGAGCAGAGATGCTGCCTCCCTTAGATAGATGGATGAAGGCATCTTGGCCTCTTTCTCTGTCCTCACCAAATTCTTATGCTCCCTAATAAATGCTTAAAAGTCTAAACTCTTGCTAAAGCTTCTAATTTATTGGTGACCATTCATTAGATTTTTAGATAGACTAGCTAGAATTTTAGCCACATTACAGACAGAAACTATTCAGATGGTGAACACAAAGTATTCATATGTCCTCATGGAATCCAACAATAAGCAGACAAAGACAAAGAAAATCAAAGGTTGCCTTTCTTTCAAGGCCCAGTTTAGATTCCTCCTCTTAGAAGCAGACTAGTAACTAGAATAGAACATTGCCCCAGGATTCTGTCTTCCCAAGGATGATGTTTCCTCTCCATGGTGAATGCCATCCTGACACTTGTGTGTCTTCTGCAGGTACATGGTACAATTGCTACCAATGGCTTCTCTGGGGGATGGGATGCAACTGTGACATAACTGTTCTCTGAGACACTTTACCCTTATTTCTTTTCAAGGTACCACAGGTACCATGTCAGCTAGTTATGGCTGTTCTGTGAAGCATTCCCTGATCACTCCAATCTCTCCTTTCTCTGAGTTCTTATAGTACTTATTGTTTGTTCCAGTCATTGCAAACCCATTATGTTGTCTTGCACTTTTCTTTTTATGTGTGCGTCTCATGTCTTTTTTCAGGGCAGGGGCCATGCCTTTGCCTTTTTTTACATCTCTATGGTGCCCAAATAGACTTAATAGTAGGCTTTCAACAAATGCTTATTAAATGAATAAATGAAATGGGGATGAAACTGGATCTACTTTGGATGGGCTATTTGGGTTTTACCTTCTTCTGGGCCATGAATGCAAAGGACTTGGTTTCTTTTTAATTTTTATTGATATATTTTTCTTTTTATACTACATCCCCTTCTTAATATTTCCTCCCCACTTGATAACAAACAATAAAACAGAGGAAAACAAGTTCAACAAAACCAAGTAACACAACAATTAAGTTTGGCATTGCATGCATTCTTCCACATTCATTATTTTCCTATCTCTGCATCCAAAGGGAAAGAAAAGCAGTCTCATATCTTCTCTTTGGGGCCAAGCCTGGTTATTAGTTATTTTATTTGTTATTATAATTTCATAGAATTTAGTTTTTATTTTGTTGTTGATCTCTTCATTTTCATCATTATAGTTATTGCTTATATCATTTTCCTGGTTCTACTTACTTTATTTTGTATCATTCATATATCATGCTTCTCCAGATTTAGAAAATGTAGAATTTTGTTGGGATGAGGATGCCAGGAACACAAATGATAGTCTGACCATGGATATAGTAGCACTGAAAGAAGGGGTGACTATCATTTTTTTCAATAATATTTTATTTTCCCCCAGTTACATTTAAAGTCTCATAGTGTTTTTTTTCAGCAACAAACATTTATTTTATTTTCCAGTTACATGTAAGGGTAGTTTTCAACATTCATTTTCATAAGATTTAGAGTTCCAAATTTTTCTCCCTCACTCCCTCCCTTTCCTCCCCCCTCCACAAGATTGCAACCAAGTTATATATGTACAATCCACAAGTGTTCTTTTTATCAATTCTTTCTATAGGGGTGCATTGTAAGCATGCTCATTAGTTCCTTGGGATTGTCTTGGATCATCGTACTGCTGAGAGTAGTTAAGTCATTCACAATTGCTCACTGAACAACATTGCTGTCACTACACACAATGTCCTCCCAGCTCTGCTCACTTCACTATAAATCGATGTTCATTAGTCTTTCCAGGTTTTGGGGGGATCATCCTGTATCATTTTTTATAGCAAATTAATATCTCATTACATTTATGTAACAAAACTGGTTTAGCCATTTCCCAATTCACAGGCATTTACTTTGTTTCCAGTTCTGGGTTGCTATGAAACATTCTTCTACGAATATTTTGGTGCATATGGAAAAAAAACAATAAGTTTCTTGTTGAGCTGAACCTTTTAACTCAATTCCAACTTCCTGTTTCATTTTATCCTGTCCTATATGACTTCTACCCTTTCTGGGAAGATAGAGTGGAATCATGATTCTTTATGTGCTTTGGGATGTCTATTCCTGTGAGATCCTTAGACTGTTTTCTTTCAGTTATTGCAACACAAACACATCTTGATGCCAAATGATACTGTGAGACTGAAAATCCGAGCAGAGTGCCAGGAAGCAGCCACAGCCTATCCTGCCCAGGCTGATTACAAGTGTCAAATTAGAAATCCTATTGTTTACTGGAGTGAGGGTGAAGGCAGTAAAAAGAGAGAATCAGGAGACATTTCCACTAAATCCTGAGACTTCACTGAAGCAAGAAATGAAAATGCCCCCTAGGAATTGGTCCATATAAAGACAGTCTTTCATTGCATAGTCAATCAAGCCTATACATTCCTTCAGTCATTAGTGAAAGGGCAGGGACTAGACAGGGAATGTTTGATGGAAGGTATATGAGAACTCTTCTAGAAAACAAATTGAAACTATACCACAAAAACTATTAAAGCACTTTTAGGCATCTACCTAAAAGAGGTCAAAGACTGAGAGAAAGGTCCAGATGTATAAAGAGATTTATAGCAGCAATTTTTGTTGTGGGAAATTACTCAAAACAAAGTGGGTACCCATTCTGG
The DNA here is from genome assembly GCF_019393635.1 of Dromiciops gliroides. Taxonomy (NCBI): domain Eukaryota; kingdom Metazoa; phylum Chordata; class Mammalia; order Microbiotheria; family Microbiotheriidae; genus Dromiciops; species Dromiciops gliroides. Next base: position 429,849,775 of record NC_057862.1, on the reverse strand, counting down.
GGAGAGGCTGAACAAATTATGGTGTGTGTGCAATGAAATAAAAATTATGTAAAAATTATGAATATGAAGAATTCTGAGAAGCTTGAAAAGATTTGTATGAATTGATACAGAATGAAATGAGCAGAACTGGGATAGTAGTTGGAGAGTAAGTCAGTCAAAAAGCATTTATCAAGTGCCTACTATGTATCAGACACTGTGCTAAGCCCTGGTGATAAAAATGAAAGGCAAAAAACAATGTCCCCTCCACCCCCATAAAAAAACAAAACAAAAACAACCCAGTCCCTTTTCTCCATCTAATGGGGAAGATGATGTATGAACAACTATGTACAAATAAGATACAGGATAAGTTGGAAATAATGAGCAGAGAGAAGGCAGCAACATTAAGGGGGATTTGGGAAAGGCTTCCTGTAAAAGATGAGATCGGCGGGGGTGGGGGGGGGGGTCCTGTGCCATAATACAAGGGAAATAACTCTGACTCTGATCAACAATACTGGCTTAAGAAAAATGGTGATTGGAGCATGCTTCCCACTTCCTGGCAGTGAGGTGATGTGCTCAAGGAACAGAATTATTATTTTTTTTATTTTTAGATTAGGCCAATGTATTGATTTGTTTTGTTTTGTTATATTTATTTCCCACAAGGAAGGACTTGAATTCAGGGGTTGGGGGTGAGTTCGTAGGTTGTGATGATACAAAAAAAGAAAAAGTAATGAACATTAATAAAACATTCACAATAGACTGAAGAAAACAAAAATAAATTTAGAAGAGGAAAGAAAGGCAGAGAATGATTTTGTTACTACCTTGTTAAATTTAATATACACTTTTCAAAAACAAATTATCTAGCAGCAGTTCACAGATTCATATACAATCCTTTTTTATTCCTTGTCCGTTAAAGTGTTTGTTTTTGTTGTTTCTTAAACTCATAAAATAAAAATGTAACAATAAGAGGTACAATGCAGGTTCTGGAAGCCCCAGAATCCTCCCCGCCCAACCCCAGGATTTGGAGGAGGCTATGAGTAGTTTGTACCTTCCATATATAGCTCTGATTTTGTTCTTCAAGAGATCCTTAACTCAAAGGATTTCCCCCATAAGGAAAACTTGATATACTGTGAATGAGAAGAGACCAGGTTACTGGGATGCTATGTAAGTGTAGGGGCAAATGGGATTAATAGATGGTTGTAACATTGGCTCTGAGCTCAAGGAGTTTTACCAAAGGAGAAAGACAAATATCCAAATGGCTCTGATGGAAGGGAGATTTAAATAACTGTAAAAGTGGAAGTATAATGAGTGTGGGCTAAACAAGGGCTTGCCTAGCATGCTCGCATCTAGAGGGTTCTTCCTCCTTGGGGCAATGTGGGGTGGGGGCTGAGTTTCCTCTTGTGTAAGTATTACTAAGCTTAATGTGTCTGTTTTCTATGAGACACTTTACCAGGCAGGTGTACCAGACACAAAGTAAGCCTGTTTGCTGAAAGGAGCCAATCAGGATCCTGCGGTGAGCCAAAGTCTTGCTCACTCCCAATTGCCTTTGCTGGTGTTCATTGGCTGATTTTGTTGAGATGTGCACCCCAAACTGGCCTAAACCAGCCTTGTGGTCTGCTGTTCCTGTAAAATATCCTGCTTCTGTATCCCACTTGTTCCTAGTAAAGAGTGTCCATTCTTTACCCTAACCATTCCCCAAATCCCTGCTTTGTGGTTTTCAAGCATAAATTGCCCCTGTCTATCCCAGATCATGGGCTCCTTTGTAATTTGTGCTGGGGCACCTTGGCATTCGTGTCTGATTTTCTTCCTAATAAAACTTCTCTGTTTTTGATTCAGCTGGACTCCTCTGCATTTTGAGGGGTGGGCTCTTCTGGTTGATACTCTCTAGTACAAATGTCTCCAAGTTGCCAACATGATGATCCTGTGGACACATTCACAGGGCCTGTTCTACCCCCATCCTCTGTTTGGGATGAAGCATGTACTCTCTTGGGGGAATGAATCACTCCCACTTCCACTGTGACTATATCCATGGTCAGACTGTCATCTGTATTCCTGGCATCCTCAACCCCAACTACCTGTGTCCTTGGTGCAGGGATTGTTGTTGATGGCTCTGTACAAAGAGCTGACAGTGAAAGGACAGGAAAGGGAGAAGAGGGACAAAGGAAGGGACCATGGAGAGTGTGATGCAATATTTAAGAAGTAAAACAGCACTTTCACTAGAGGAGGGCATATTAGAGAAGGCTTCATGGATGAATTGCCACCTAAGTGGGCCTTGAAAGATGGAAGAGATTTGGACAAGGAAGAGATTTGGACAAAAAAAGTTGTTGTTCAGTCATTTTTTTAGTCGTGTCTGACTCTTCGTGACCCCATTTGGGGTTTTCTTGGCACAGATACTGGAGTGGTTTGCCATTTCTTTCTTCAGCTCATTTTACAGATGAGGAAACTAAGGCAACCAATGTTCAGTCCTTTAAGAGGTTAAGAAGATATGCCTGGGGGTAGCTAGGTGGTACAGTGGATAAAGAACCAGCCCTGGATTCAGGAAGCCTTGAGTTCAAATCTGACCTTAGACACTTGATACATACTAGCTGTGTGACCCTGGTCAAGTCACTTAACCCTCATTGCCCCACAAAAATTAATTAATTAATTTAATTTAATTTTTAAAAAGAAGATATGCCTTCCAGGAATAATGGAGCCCAGTCCTTTTCTTTGATAACATAATGGCAGTGGAAGCCACAGTGTCTTATGTGGAGCATGAACTCAATTAGTTAAGTTTGTAGTGGCATAACTGATTGCCTTTGGCTCTCTTGTGTGTTTCCTTCCTTTAGCACTGACCTTGTAAGAACCAAAATTATAGGGCAGTGGAAGCTGGCATCTTCTCCTTTTTAAGTACCCCAGCAGGAGCACAGATAGTTTCCCTGAACAATGGCAGAAGTAGGCTGGCACCAAGGAGAGAGCTGGCATCAGAGAGCGGTCACTGGAAAGACCCAGTTTGACTCTCTGATCAGATGATGCCAAGAAAAGTGAAATGTAACACTGCTAGTCTCTTAGCTGACTATACTAGTAGTGTTTCATTTGTTAAATCCAAATTGTGATTTTTCCATGCTTTAGCTATTGCTTTCTCTGTAGGAACAGACCACCAGTCTTATACAGAATTAATATTGTGTCTTGGGGGCCTCTTTTTTTTTTTTACTTCACCTCTTTTTGGGGAAATACTTAGATTTTCAAGCTCTAAATATAACTACAATTGAAAACTTTCCCCATGATGTTGGGGTGGGAGTTTGTTAGTAAGCCAATAAATATGAGAAAGGGGACATATCCATAGCACAATATATGCACATATTGCATTTCTTTCTTTTCTTTTCTTTTTTTTTCTTTTTTTTTTTTAGTGAGGCAATTGGGGTTAAGTGATTTGCCCAGGGTCACACAGCTAGTAAGTGTTAAGTGTCTGAGGTCGGATTTGAACTCAGGTACTACTGACTCCAGGGCTGGTACTCTATCCACTGCACCACCTAGCTGCCCCACACATACTGCATTTCTATATAAACATATACTGTTTATATGAACCCATAAATATATACATATAAACAAATGTTAAGTTTTTTGTACATATATAAATATTATCTCTATATACATATGTGTATGTATAAATAATTTATATGTATAACAACTTCAATAGGGCTACTAGGTGGTGTAGTGGATAAAGAGCAGAGCCTAGAGTCAGAAAGACTCTTCTTCCTGAGTTCAAATCGGGCCTCGGGAACTTAATAGCTGTGTGACCCTGGGCAAGTCACCTAACTCAGTTTGCCTCAGTTCCCTCATCTATAAAATTAACTGGAGAAGGAATTGACAAAACACACCTAATGGGGTCACAAAGAATTAGACACATCTGAAAGAACTGAACAACAACAAATCTACTTGTTTTTTTCTGTGTGGATAGTTCATTGAAACTCTCTTGAGTGATTAAGGATAACATTTAGAAGGTTTTTTGCTGCTTTAGGGCTTATGGCAATTAGTACAGTTAAATTCATGATGAGGAAGTGTTTAGAAAACTTATTTTTTTAGAAAAATAAAAGAAACAACAGCAAAGGCAAAGGCAGCCAAAACTTAGCTAGCCCTAGAAATGGAGGATACAGGGGCAGCTAGGTGGCGCAGTGGATAGAGTACTGGCCCTGGATTCAGGAGGACCTGAGTTCAAATCCGGTCTCAGACACTTGACACTAGCTGTGTGACCCTGGGCAAGTCACTTAACCCCAATTGCCTCCCTTAAAAAAAAAGAAAAGAAAAGAAATGGGGTATACAGGAAACACACTTATTGTTTGTTATCTGTTCATTTGGTTCTATTCTGTTAAATGCCAAGAGTTTTATGTGAGATGTCATTTTTATTTGATATATTTATTTGGCCAAATGTCTGTTAATAAATTTGTAATTTAAAAAAAAAATTCCTCAAAAAATGTTGGTGTTTCTGGACTATTTCCTGAACATAAATTCCAGATATGAGGAATAGAGAAAGGAAACAGACATATTAACTGTAGAGAAGAGTAGACTTATAGCACAAATGTTGGCTCCAATTCATTTCTCAGAAATGAAATGAGTAACCAAAACAGGTAATAATAATCATATCTAATATTTAAGTAGCACCTATTCTAGGCCAGGAACTTTGCCAAGTGCTTTACAAATGTCTCATTAGAACCTTACAACAACTCTGTGAGGTCCTATTATTAGCCCCATTTTACAGATGAGGAAATGTGGTCAATAGAGGTTTAGTGATTTGCCCAGGGTCACATACCTAGTAAGTACCTTAGGCTGGATTTGAACTCAGATCTTCTTAACTGCAGCTCTCTATCCTTTTGCCACCTTATTGTCATGAGACATGTAAAAAAAATGGGGTCAGTTTCTAGGCCCAGTAGCCTCTAACTTCTTTTTTTTTTCTTTTTAATTAATTAATTTAATTTTTTTTCTCATTACATGTAAAGATAGTTCTCAACTTTTGTTTATACAAACTTTCCAATTTCAGATTTTTCTCCCTCCCTCCCCTCCCTCCACCCCTCCCCTAGACAGTAGGTAATCTGATATAGGTTATCTATCTATCTATCTATCTATCTATCTATCTATCTATCTATCTATCTATCTATCTATCTATCTATCTAATAACATTAATCCTATTTCTGCATTAGTCATGTTATAAGAGAAAAATCAGAGCAATGATGAAAAACCTCAAAATAGAAAAAACAGCAGCACCAAAAACAAAAGAAATAGTATGGTTCATTCAGTGTCTATACTCCACAGTTTTTTTTTTCTTGGATTTGGAGATCCTCTTCTATCATGAGTTCCCTGGAACTCTTCTGTACCATTGCATTGGTGAGAAGAATATAGTCCATCACAGTAGATTAACACTCAATGTTGATGATACTGTGTACAATGTTCTTCTGGTTCTGCTCATCTCACTCATCATCAGCCCACACAAGACCCTCCAGGTTTCTTTGAACTCCTCCTGCTCATCATTTCTTACAGCACAATAGTATTCCATGGTATTCATATACCACAACTTGTCCAGCCATTCCCCAATTGATGGGCATCCCCTCAACTTCCAATTCCTTGTCACCACATAAAGAGCAGCTATAAATATTTTTGTACATGTGGGTCCCTTTCCCCTTTCCATGATTTCTTTGGGGAAAAGACCCAAAAGTGGTATTTCTGGCTCAAAAGGTATGGACAGCTTTGCCTTTGGGCATAATTCCAAATTGCTCTCCAGAATGGTTGGATCAGTTCACAGCTCCACAAACAATGCATTAGTGTTCCAATTTTCCCACAGCTTCTCCGACATTTCTTATTTTCCTTTTTTGTCATTTTAGCCAATCTGATAGGTGTCAGGTGGTACCTCAGAGTTGTTTTAATTTGCATCTCTCTAATCATTAGAGATTTAGAGCATTTTTTCATATGCGAATAGATAGTTTGGTTTCTTCATCAGAAAACTGGCTGTTCATATCCTTTGACCATTTCTCAATTGGGGAATGACTTGGATTCTTATAAATTTGATTTAGTTCCCTATATATTTTAGAGATGAGGTCTTTATCAGAAGTACTGGTCATAAAAATTGTTTCCCATCTTTCTGCCTCCCTTCTAATTTTCGATGCATTGCTTCTGTTTGTACAAAAATTTTTTAATTTAATGTAATCAAAATCATCCATTTTGCACTTTATAATATACTCTATCTCTTGTTTGGTCATAAACTGTTTTCCTTTCTGAAGATCTGATAGGTAGACTATACCTTTCTCTCCTAATTTACCTATGGTATCACCTCTTATGTCTAAATCGTGCATCCATTTTGACCTTATTTTAGTATAAGGTGTAAGATGTCGGTCTATGCCTAATTTCTGCCATACTATCTTCTAGTTTTCCCAGCAGTCTTTGTCAAATACTGAGTTCCTACCCCAGCAGCTGGAGTCTTTGGGTTTATCAAACACTACATTACTAGTGTCATTTACTACTGCATTTCCCATGCCTATCCTATTCCATTGATCTACCACTCCATTTTTTAGCCAGTACCAGATAGTTTTGATGACTGCCACTTTATAGTAAAGCTCCAGGTTTGGTACCGCTAACCCACCTTCCTTTGAATTTTTTTTCATTATTTCCCTGGATATTCTTGATTTTTTGTTTTTCCAGATGAATTTTGTTATTATTTTTTCTAGCTCTATAAAATAATTTTTAGGTAGTCTGATTGGTATGGCACTGAATAAGTAAATTAATTTAGGCAGTATTGTCATTTTTACTATATTAGCTCTGCCTATCCATGAGCAATTGATATCTTTCCAATTATTTAGATCTGATTTGATTTGTTTGAAGAGTGTTTGGTAGTTGTGTTCATAGAGTTCCTGGGTTTGTCTTGGCAAGTAGACTCCCAAGTATTTTATATCATCTACCGTTACTTTAAATGGAATTTCTCTTTCTATCTCTTGCTGCTGGACTTTGTTGGTCATGTATAGAAATGCTGTTGATTTATGTGGATTTATTTTATATCCTGCTACTTTGCTAAAGTTGTTAATTGTTTCAAGTAATTTTTGAGTTTATTCTCTAGGATTCTTTAAGTATACCATCATATCACCTGCAAAGAGTGATAGTTTTGTTTCCTCCTTGCCTATTCTAATTCCTTTAATTCCTTTCTCTTCTCTGATTACTAAAGCTAACATTTCTAGGACAATATTAAATAATAGGGGTGATAATGGACATCCCTGTTTCACCCCTGATCTTATTGGGAAGGCCTCTAATTTATCTCCATTGCATATAATACTTGCTGATGGCTTTAGGTAGGTACTGTTTATTATTTTAAGGAAAGTTCCACCTATTCCTAAACTCTCTAGTGTTTTTATTAGGAATGGGTGCTGTATTTTGTCAAAAGCTTTCTCTGTATCTATTGAGATAATCATATGATTTTGGTTGGTTTTCTTATTGATGTGGTTGATTATATTAATAGTATTCCTAATGTTGAACCAGCCCTGCATTCCTGGTATAAATCTCACCTGGTCATAGTGTATTGTCCTGGTGATCACTTGCTGTAATCTCCTTGCTAATATCTTATTTAAGATTTTAGCATTAATATTCATTAGGGAAATTGGTCTATAATTTTCTTTCTCTGTTTTTGCTTTGCCTGGTTTTGGTATTACCACCATATTTGTATCATAAAATGAATTTGGTAGAACTCCTTCACCTATTTTTCCAAATAATTTGTATAATATTGGAATTAATTGTTCTTTAAATGTTTGGTAAAATTCACCCATAAACCTATCTGGTCCTTGGGATTTTTTCTTAGGGAGTTCATTAATGGCTTGTTCAATTTCTTTTTCTAATATGGGTTTATTTAAGGATTTTATTTCCTCTTCAGTTAACCTGGGAAGTTTGTATTTTTGTAAATATTCATCCATTTCATTTAGATTGTCAAATTTATTGGCATACAGTTGGGCAAAATAATTCCTCATTATTGATTTAACTTCCACTTCATTGGTGGTATCATCACCCTTTTCATTTTTGATACTGGTGATTTGGTTTTCTTCTTTCTTTTTTTAAATCAAATTAACCAATATTTTATCTATTTTATTGTTTTTTTCATAAAACCTGCTCTTTGTTTTATTGATTAATTCTATAGTTTTTTTGCTTTCAATCTTATTAATTTCTCCTTTAATTTTCAGGATCTCTAGTTTAGTATCTAATTGGGGATTTCTAATTTGTTCTGTTTCTAGCTTTTTAAGTTACATGCCCAATTCATTAATCTCCTCTTTCTCTTTTTTATTCATGTAAGCATTTAGAGGTATAAATTTTCCCCTAAGCACTGCTTTGGCTGCATCCCATAGATTTTGTTATGTTGTCTCATTATTGTCATTCTCTTGGATATAGTTATTGATTGTCTCTATGATTTGTTGTTTGGCCCATTCATTCTTTAGACTGATATTATTTAGTTTCCAATTGATTTTCATTCTACTTTTCCCTGGATCTTTCTTACATGTAATTTTTATTGCATCATGATCTGAGGAGGATGCATTTACTATTTCTGCCTTTCTACATTTGACTATGATGTTTTTGTGCCCTAATACATGGTCAATTTTTGAAAATGTGCCATGTACTGCTGAGAAAAAGGTGTATTCCTTTCTATCCCCATTCAATTTTCTCCAGACATCTATCATGTCTAACTTTTCTAGTAATCTATTCACCTCTTTCACTTCTTTCTTTTTTATTTTTTTGGCTAGATTTATCTAATTCTGAGAGGGGGAGATACAGATCCCTCACTAGTATAGTATTACTGTCTAATTCCTCTTATAACTCATTTAACTTCTCCTCTAAGAACTTGGATGCTATACCACTTGGCGCATACATATTTAATATTGATATTACTTCATTATCTATAGTACCTTTTAGCAAGATGTAATTTCCTTCCTTATTTCTTTTAATGAGATCTATTTTTGCCTGTGCTTTGTCTGAGATAAGGATTGCTACCCCTGCTTTTTTTACTTTAGCTGAAGCATAATATATTCTGCTCCAGTCTTTTACCTTTACTCTGTGTGTATCTCTCTGATTCAAATGTGTTTCTTGTAAACAGCATATCGTAGGATTCTGTTTTTTAATCCACTCTGCAATTTGCTTCTGTTTTATAGCAGAGTTCATCCCATTCACATTCACAGTTATTATTACTGACTATCTATTCCCCTCCATTTTATGTACCCCCTTTGTACTTTTTCCCCCTTGTTTCACCCTATTCCTCCTCACTGATGTTTTACTTCTTACCCCTGCCTCCCCAATCTGCCCTCCCTTTTTATCACCCCCCTCTCTTTTCTTTACCCTTTTCTCCCTTGCTTTTGTCCTCCCTTCTATCAGTCCCCCCTTTCCCTTTCCCTTTTGCTTTCCTAAAGAATGTGCTAAGATCCCAATGAACATATATGTTATTCCCTCTTTGAATCAAATCTAATGAGATTAGGGTTGAAACAATGTTCACCCCTCCTTTCTTTCCCTCTATTGTAATAGGGTTTTTTTCACCTCTTCATATGATATAATTCATCCCATTCCACCTCCCCTTTCCTTTCCTCCCCTTAGACTCCCTTTTTAACCCCTTAATTTTTTTTATCATCACATCAAAGACAATTTATATTTATACCCTCTGGGAAAACTCCTTTTCTCTGCCCAAATACATTTACAGTTCTTAAGAGTTATGAGTATTATCTTCCCGTGTAGGGATATAAGCTGTTTAACCTAATTGAGTAACCTTTTTTTCCCCTCTGTTTACCTTTTTAAACTTCTCTTGAGTCTTGTATGTTAAGATCGAATTTTCTATTCAGTTCTGGTCTTTTCGTCAGGAAAGATTGAAAGTCTCCAATGTCATTAAATGTCCATCTTTTCCCCTGAAAGAGAATGCTCAGTTTTGCCGGGTAATAGATTCTTGGCTGCAATCCAAGCTCCTTTGCCTTCCAGAATATCATATTCCAAGCCTTGTGGTCCTTTAATGTTGAAGCTGCCAGGTCCTGAGCAATCGTGACTGTGGCTCCATGATATTTAAATTGCTTCTTTCTGGCTGCTTGGAGTATTTTCTCCTTCACCTGATAATTCTGGAATTTGGCTACAATATTCCTTGGGGTTTTCCTTTTGGTGTCTCTTTCAGGAGGTGATAGGTGGATTCTTTCAATGATGATTTTATCCTCTGATTCTATAATATTAGGGCAGTTCTCCTTAATAATTTCCTGGAATATGGTGTCTAGATTCTTTTTCTGGTCATGGCTTTCAGACAGACCAATGATTCTCAAATTGTCTCTCCTCGATCTGTTTTCCAGATCAGTTGTCTTTCCAATGAGGTATTTCACATTTTCTTCTATTTTTTCATTCTTTTGATTCTGCTTGACTGATTCCTGGTGTCTCATGGATTCCTTATCTTCCAACTGACCAATTTTAATTTTTAAGGCATTGTTTTCTTCAGTGAGATTATGCACCTTTTTTTCCATTTGACCAGTCAATTTTTGTGCTTCCTTTTCCAAGCTGCTGATTCTTTTTTCATAGTTTTCTTGTTTTGCTTTCATTTCTCTCCCCATTTTTTCTTCTACCTCTCTCAATTGATTTTTAAAATCCTTTTTGAGCTCTTCCAGGAAGGCTTTTTGTTCTTGAGACCAATTCACCTTCCCTCGTGAGGTTTCAGATGTAGGCAATTTGAGGGTATTGTCCTCATCTGAGTTTGCGTTGGCTTCTTCCCTATTGATACAGAAGCTCTCAATGGAGAGGGCTCTTTTTTGCTTCTTACTCATTATTTCAGCTTATTTATTTATTTTTTAAGTTGAGGTCTGCTCTGGGGGCACCAGGGTGCCTGTTTTGGGCTTCTTGTGCAGGGGTATAGGTGCTGTGTGACCGGCTTTTTACTCTGAGGCCTTTATAGTGTGTGCAGTTTGCCCCCCTGCACTTCCTGTCTGAGCGCTCAGCCAGGCGCCAATCCCGCCTGACCCATTCATGGCCCTCCCGGCTGGTCCTTCTTGGCCACCAGATTTTTGAGCCAGGTTCCAGGGGCCTCAGTTGTTCGGCTGTAGCCCGCAGCTCCTGCTGACTTGCCCCGACCCCCTCAGCGTTGGGCTGCTGCCCTGCACTGGGACTCCCTTTTGCCCAAGTCAGACCGACCTTTTCCTGAAGTCTTCTAAATTATCTCAGGTTGGAAGACTGTGTCTCTCTGTCTCTTTTCAGGTTCTGTAGGGAACAGAAGGAGAGCTCAGGCAGCTTGCTACTTCCTCTCCGCCATATTGGCTCTACCCCAGCCTCTAACTTCTAGGCTTGGGCTTCTTAAATTTTTTTTCACTCATGACCCCTTTTTACCCAAGAAATTTTTACATGACCCCAGGTATTAGGTATACAAGATAGGTATATATAACCTTTTACTATTGCCAAATTATTCACAACTCCCATATTCAGTTACCAGGCTCCATATGAGGTCACAAGTCATAGTTTAAGAAGCTTTTTTCTAGGCTACACTAAGATAAAATGAATTAATGAATGTAAGCTTAGGGGTCATCAAGTCAAGCCCCACCATTTAATACATAAGGAATGTGAAGTCAGAGAAAGGAAATTTCTCACCCAAAGGTAGTAAATACCAGATCTGGAATTCAAACCTGAGTACCCTGATCTCCCATCCAGTACTCTTTCCTTAGTGGCAGCTAAAGGTACCTAGTGTAGAGTGAGCAGGAGATAATAGGGGGTCTAGAAACCAACAGGTGCCCAAGTTTTTAGTCAGGGGGAACAATAGAAAAGTCTTAGTGAACTTTTATCTTAAAGTCCTTTCAGATACAGATGTTCAAATTTATATAAAATCCTTATTTTGCACAAGGGTATGTGTCCTCATTGTCTCTATTTGAGAATGACCAGAATAGGGCCCAAGATAATACCCCTTGTACCTTAAGCTTAACTAATTATGCTCGACATGAACAGAAATGTAAAACAAGTAAAATACCTGAACAGGTTTTATTATAGGAGTCACATGTAAATGCAAAATCAATATAAAATGATATAATATGAATGTAAAAATGTCATTTCTCTTCATTTATGTGTCACTTTTTCAATATTTAGCTTTTCCCTGACCACTTCCAAACCATACTGCCCATAGTCTGGCTATCTTTTCTGACCTCTTTGTGGTCTTCCCACCAGAATTCAGGTTCTGTCCCTGGACCCTGGGTTCTGATAGGTGAACCTTCACCAGGATTTGCCCAAAACTAAGCCGTAGAACCACTTCCCTGGGATTTCCAACAAACTGCATTTGTACCATCCCATTCCTTCCTTCTAGCTTCCCTTTTGTTTTGTTTTCCTTCTTTAGAATGTAAGTTTTTGAGGGTAGGGATTATCCTGCTTGTTTGTATTTGTATTCTCAGTGCCCCACACATTGTAAATATTTAATAAATGCATTTTCATTCATTCATTCATCCATTCATTCATTTCAGTTTGTGTGGGGTTTTTTTGGTGTGCTTCTGTAGGGTATCAATAATTCTGTTTCCTATCTACAGCAAATCAAAAAACATACCTTTCGACCCAATTATTCCATTACTAGAATTTTGTCCTAAAAATATCATGAAAGGAAAAGTGTCCTCTTTTTAGAAAAACATTCATTTACTACATTTATTTGTAATAGCAAAAACCAAACAAACAAACCAACAAAAACTAGAAACAACCCATATGCCCAATAGTTGGAATGAGGTAAAGAAATTATGGTATATTGATGGTATACTATATAACAGGCAGCTAGTTGATTCAGTGGATAGAGAGCTGGGCCTGGAGTCAGGAAAACATGAGTTCAAATCCATCCTCAGACCTTAGGCAAGTCATTTAACCTCTAGTTGCCTTAATCCACTAGAGAAGGAAATGTTAAACTGTTCTACTATCTTTGTCAAGAAAACTCCATAAATAGTATTGACATGATATTAGTCTAGAAAACTGATGAGGAAACTCCAGCAGTGTAAATCAGTACCTTCTCTACAACTTATATTCTTGTATAGTTGTCTGAGGCAATGAGAGGTTAAGGGACTTACCCAGAGTCATACAGTCTATGTTAGAGACAGGGCTTGAACTCAGCTCTGACTCTGAGGCTAGACCTCTATAAATTATCTTTTGTTTTTAATGCATTAGATCAGAGGTATCAAAGAAACACTATCATACTCCTGATCATAGCCTAAACCAAATGAAAATGTAATTGGGAAATATTTAACAAAATAAATAAAGACGAAAAAGAACATAGATAGTATTACTGTGAGGTTTTCTACATCAGTGTATGGCCCTCAGGGATTATTAAGTATGGTTTAGGGGTATGCATTTCAGTTTGAGTTTGATAATACTGTATTCCCATCTTGCTTACCAGGAACTCTCTAGTATCTTTAAGAAGAACCTCAACTTGAATTCTTTATAGATTGTCGTAGTTCGTGATTTGTAACCTTGCAAGAGCAATAGGAGACTTATGATGTCTTAGGAAAAAAAAAAAGATGAGTTTTTGTATTAGGGAAGCATTTAGGACTATTCAAAACCCTGAAATTTTCCAAAGGTGAATTAACCCAGCCTTCTACTAATCTGGACTCACCTCAGGTATACATACAGATAACATAAATACACATATACAGATAGATAACATTTCTCTATAAACATATATTATATAATCCATCAAAAAGCATAAATGTTCTATAGAAATATTTAAATGCCCAGGGGACAGATGGACACTGTGGGATCCTGCCTGGCTCAGTTAGTTTTTTTCCTGGGACTGGTGCCACAGAATGTAGTGTGTGGGGTGGGCTCCAGGCCGCCTGGGGAGCTTCAAGGCACAACCAGATTGGCCCGCCCCCACCAGTCTGGTCTCTGGCTCATTAGGAAAGAAGTCAACACATTTTGAGCCCTTACTCCACAGGGTAGTGTTCTAAGTACTCTGGGGAGCAACCAAAAGAATAAGAGAGACAGACTTTGACCCAGAGGAGATGACAGCCTATGACCTAGAGGACCAAATGTAATGCAGGCAGGAAAGTGGCAAAGCATTGAAAAAACAACAACATGATACAAGAAAAAGCAAATTAATTAAGATGTTGTTTTCCTGACATTATAGAACACTAGTGATGGAAGAATTAAAAGTGAGTATCACTCAGAGGGCAATGGAGAAGCACATGGTCGGTGTAGGCGGACTGTAATACATGACAAATAAGGAGTAATGAAGACAAAGTTGAGTAAAGGAAATCTTTGAGGAATTTTTATGATAGAAAAAAAGCAATGGGCTGGTCATGGGGCAAGAGTTGGTGATATCTGATGAATAGCCCATGCATTCCATTGCTGTCCTTGTGAAGTCAGGAGAAAGTTTCCTCTCTCACACTGGGTAGACTACCTCATGGCAAAACTTATGAAAGAACATGGACAAGAATCACACTGGATGGGCAGATGAGGATGAGTGAGGGGGCTGCTTTGTTGGAAGAAAGATCCCATTGATGAGCTCTCAGATCCATTTGTCCAATGGAGTAATTCTTGTATACATATAGTTTGGGTGGCACTTCTCTCTGGGTCTCAGTTTCCCTATCTGTAAAATGAATAGGTTGTACTAAAGGAGCTGTAACTTGACTTTCTGTCTGTGGCATTCTAGGATTCAGTCAGTCAGTTGACAAGCCTTCATTAAGTGTTTCCTACGTACCAGGCACTGAGCTAAACTCTGTGAGTTCAAAGAAAGGTGAAAGGCAATCCCACCCTCAAGGACTTTACAGTTTAATGTACTGTTAAGTCTTTAAAGAAAATATTTCCTGAGCTCCTGTTGTATGCCCAAGTCTGGGGTGAGCAATGTGGGAGAGACAAGAAGGGAAAACACAGTCTGTCCTCCAAGAGCTTGTATTCTAGCTGGTTTTCACATGAGAGAAAGAATTAGAAGACAATTCTAGGTAGCTTATGATAAAGGGCTAAAGGATGGGGGTACAGACACTAAGTATTGCCAGTGTTCAGAGGAAGGACACTCCCATGCTACCATAACCTGATTAAAAATCATTGGGAAATATTTAATGAAATAAATGACAAAAGATAACATAACAGAGTCAATACATGCTTCTCTACTTATGGTGTAGTAGCCTGTTTCTATTTGAGTTTGACACCACTGCTGTAGACAATGCTTGTGGCTGAGCACAAAGATGTCGGGTCTGTAGCCTGGAGAAATCAGCAGTCCATACCTCCTAGAACAGCTGTGAAAATAGAATTTAGATTAACTTGTCCTGTAAGCTAGGTAGGAGAGGGTGTTCTCCACATTGGCCAAATAGCGAGGCCACTGGAGAGCCTCAGGGGGCTAGGATCCAGCTAGACAGTGTGTGCTGGGGATTCAAACATTTTCTTTCTTTCTGTCCATTTCTTGAAAATTCTGTGATGAAACCATTTCCTTTCCCCACTTTTCTGCTGCCTGGCCTAGGCTTCTCCCAGAAATAGGACTGATTTGTTCTTTGGGTTTCCTCTCACCGAGAGCATTAGGTCATGCTGCATATCACAGAGATATTCAAGTTCCCTTACTATGTTGTGACTATTGTGGGGTGGGAGATGGTGGTGGTTACCATGGCAGGGAGGAGACAAGATGGCTGGCTGGGTCAGAAAGGAGGTGTGCCTGTGTTTGCATGCATGTGTACATGCATATATGTTCATAGTTACATGTGCATATTTGTGGACATTTATAATACTAATACACACTTTGGAAAAACTTTGAGATTTAAAAAGTGCTTTCCTAACACAAATTTCTGTTAAGTAAGTAATACAAGTATCTTCATCATGATCACCACCACCACCATCACTGTTATCTTATTTTTCTCATCTTTTCTGAGGAAGTTCAGATAGAAATGATCGAAGTACAAATTGCTATCCTGCTATTACTCTATATTCTATGAAATATTGAACAGATGAACATAATAATTGCTCTTTATGGTTCAATAAAAGTATTAAAATATAAGCTCATTCTTAGTAGGCTTATAAAAAACCCCCTTAGTACAACTCACATAGAAGACAGAACAACTGGGATGATATAACAGCAACAATAATAAAATCAACTACTATTTGTATAGCACTTTAAGGTTTGCTGTTATTATTGTTTGTTTTCATCTGTGTCTCTATGACTTCATTTTGGGGTTTTGGGGGATTTTTTGGCAGACGTACTGGAGTGGTTTACCATTTCCTTCTCCAGCTCATTTTACAGATGAGGAAACTGAGGAAAACAGGTTTAAGTGACTTGCCCAGGGTCACCCAGCTAGTAAGTGTCTGAGGCCAGGTTTGAACTCAGGAAGATGAGTCCTCCTGACTCTAGGCCCAGCACTCTACCCACTGCACCAACTAGTTACCCTTAAGGTTTGCAAAGTGCTTCAAAATATCATCTCATCTGATATAACAATCTTGTGATGTAGGTTCCATTATTATCACTATTTTACAGATGAGGAAACTGAGGTAGGCAGAAGTTAACTGGCTTGCCCAGGGTCACACAGCTAAGTATCTAAGACCAAATTTGAACCTGTCTTCCAGATTCCAGCTCCAGTGTTCAGACACTTACAAGTCACTTAACTTCTGTCTGAATCAGTCTCCTCACCTAGCTCAGGATTGCTATGAAGGTCAAATGAGACAATATTTGTAAAGCACTTAGCAAAGTTCCTGACACATATAGTCACTTAAATGTTTCACTCTCCCTTCTATCTACTGTGCCATTTAGCCTCCCCCTATTCTCCATGATTTTGATCTCATCTTGGTCTTTGGTTTGTTCAAAGCTGTTTGTTCCACATAACTGGTAAATTATGCCTAGCTTGGTATTCAATAGATGACGCATTTCTAATTTTCTAATATTTCTTTACCTAATCTACATAGAACACTAAGCTTGGGTATCTTAAATATAACATACCTATAACTTCTAATACCAATGATTTGGTCCTGAATTGCCATCATAAACCCCTCCATTTCTATATACAAATCTGAATGATTCAGTTATTTGTTCAGTGCTTTGTCATCTATATATTATTGGCTGAGGTCATGTAGACATTGCCCATCAAAGGTCTTTTGACTCCATTTTGGGATCTCGGTTATTTCCTAGTCTCTATTTGAAGGTAAGACAATTAGAGCTGCATTTGCTAAACTCAATAGCAGGTTCTTACTATCAGTCTTTACTATCTCTTGGTAGAGTAGCATTTGCTTGTTCCAAAAAGATTTCTCTACGTTTGTTTTTTTTCTTACTTTTATGCCCTATGTTCTAAGAATAGCTAGCATCTTATGCCTCTCTTTCCTTTTGTGGCTCACCTCCTTAAGAAGGCTATCTACAACAGGTGCCTCCACTTTCTCTCCTCTCTCCCCTCAACTCTCTTCAGTTTGGCTTCTGACCTCACTGTGCAACTGAGCCTGCTCTCTCCAAGGCTACTAAGGATCCCTTATTTGCCAAATCCAATGGGCCTTTTCTCCATCCTCATTTTCCCTGACCTCTCTGCAGCCTTAGACACTGTTGATCACTCTCCTTGATAACATATTCTCTCTAGACTTTCATGACACTGCTCTCTCCTGGTTCTCCTACTACATGTCTGAACCACTCCTTCTCAGTCTCCTTTGCTTTATCTTCATCTAGATCATGCTCACTATGTGTAGTTATCGCCTAAAGTTTGGTCCTGGGCCCTTTTCTCCTTCTTGTTGTTTGGTTCTTTCAGATGTATCCAACTCTTTGTGACCCCATTAGGGGTTTTCTTGGCAAAGATGCCAGAGTACTTTGCCATTTCCTTCTCCAGCTAATTTTACAGATGAGGAAACTGAGGCAAACTGGGTTAGTTGACTTGCCCAGGGTCTCACAGCTAGTAAGTGTCTGAGGGAGGCCCAATTTGAACTCAGGAAGAAGAGTCTTCCTGACTCCAGGCTCTGTTCTTTATCTACTGCACCACCTAGAAGCCCTATTGAAGTTGTTATACATATAAAACATTTATACATACATATATGTATATAGAGATAACAGTTATATTTGTGCAAATAAAACAAATATTTGTGTATATACATATTTATGGGTTCGTATGAACAGTATATGTTTATATAGAAATGCAATATGTGCATATATCTGTGCTATGTATATGTCCCCTTTCTCATATTTATTGCTTACTAACAAACTCCCACCCCAGCATCCTAGGGAAAGTTTTTAATTGTAGTTATATTTATAGCTTGAAAATCTAAGTATTTCCCCAAAAAGAGGTGAAGCAAAAAAAGCACTGAAGACACAATATTAATTCTGTATAAGACTGGTGGTTTGTTCCTACAAAGAAAGCAATAGTTAAAGCATGGGAAAAATCACAATGTGGATTTAACAATTTAAACAAAGAAGGCAAGCAATTCAATATAGGTTATACGTGTATAGTCATGCAAAACATTTCCATATTAGAAATGTTGTAAAAGAAAACATAGGCAAAAAAACCTTAAGAAAATAAAATAAAATAAAACATGCTTCAATTTGTATTCAGATACTATTAGTTCTTTCTCTTGGGATGGATAGCATTTTTCATCATAAGTCCTTCAGAGTTGTCTCAGATCATTGTATTGCTGAGAATAAATTCACAGCTGATCATCTTACAATATTGCTGTCACTTTGTACATAGTACACTTCACTTTTGCATCAGGTTTTTCTAAGAGCATCCTGCTCATCATCTCTTATAGCACTTTAGTGTTCCATCATAATCACAGACCACCATTGGTTCATCCATTTCCCAATTGATAGGCATCCCCTCAATTTCCAATTCTTTGCCACCAGAAAAGGGCTGCTATAAATATTTTGTACCTAAATGTCTTTTCCTTTTTTATCACTTTTTGGATGCAGACCTAATAGTAGTATTGCTAGGTCAGAAAGTATGCATGGTCTTATAGCCTTTTGGACATATTTAGGATATCTTTTTCTATCTTACATCTTGTCCCCCTCCATATACTCTGTGATCATATGACACAATTCCTTGCTGTTTTTCCCACCTGACACCCCATATTCTAACTCTTAGCATTTTCACTAGTTGTCCCCCATGCCAGGAACACTCTCCCTCCTTACTTCTGCCTCTTGGCTCCTCTGGCTTCCTTCAAGTTGCAGCTTGAGTCCTGCCTTCTGAAAGAAGCATTCTCCAGTCCTCCTTAATCTTAGTGCCTTCTCTCTGAGACTGTCCCCAATTTATCCTCTCTCTAGTTCACATATAGTTATTTACATGTTGTCTTCTCCATCAGAACTGGGACCTCTCTTGAGAGCAGAGACTTTTTTGGGCCTTTCTTTGCATCACCAGTGCTTAGCACAGGTGCTTAACAAATGGTTGTTCACTTGACTCATCTGACTTCCCTAGTGCCTCTTCTATGCCAGACTCTGGACTGGGCACTGAGGATATAAATATAAAAAATGAAACTATGCCTCCCCTTGAGGAGCTCACATTGTATAATAGAACTAGGCCCTGTTAAAAGGGAGAAGCAGTCCTTTTCTTCCTCATCTCAGTCTCTGACTCCAGCCCCTCTTTATTTTTAGAATTACTAGATTAAGTGAGTGCTAAGATTATTTCTCATTCCCAAATGTTTGAATTTAATGATCAAGAAAGAAATAATAGTTGTAGCTAACACTGATCACTCAGTGGGGCTAGAATGCCTCCAGCTTCCACCTCAAGTGAAATTCCGGATTTCTTCTTGTTTGGTAAAATGTCATTGAATCTCTAATAATGCAGTAGAAAAAAACACCCCAGTGCTCTTTTTATACCTTTAGTTACTGTATGGCTGATACAAGGTATTTTGGCTCTTTTACTAATGAACCTTTCCTTTGACTTAAATCCCTCCCAACACTCCCTTCAATACTGAACACAGCCCAATATAACAGGGCCAAAATTCACTAGTGTCCCCAAAATTTGGATCTGCAGTCAGATCCATGCAAATCATGGCTCTACCACTTATTACCTGTTTGACCTTGGACAAAGTACTTTTTTTATTTGACCCATCTTTCTCATCCATAAAATGGAGATAGGGAAAGAGGTTGGATTAGCTGTTCTCTAGAATTCCTTCTGATTGTCCTTCACTTTGCTTTTATCTTGTTAGATGAGTTCTGTGTGTCTTTATGTTATGATATCTATTCAGTGTCATAATGCCAGATCTATCAGTGGACATAATATTGCATTTAATCACACCAGCCCTAAAGCTTCTAAGCCTAAATTTCCTACTCACTTCAAGGCCTGTGTAAATGGCTGAATAAATAAACTTTTATAAAAATGCTTCCAAGGAGCCAAGATGGAGGATTAGGGACAGATACCCAGATGTACTCTCCCAGCATTCCCCTCCAAATAACTTTAAAATAACCATGGAATTTTGAAGCAGCAAGCCGACAAAAGGCTGGGGTAAGACATTTTTCTAGCCTAATAAAACCTAAGAGGTCATCAGTAGAAGTCTGTATCACTGTAGTGGAAGCCTGTCTGAAGCCCATACTGGCTGAGACAGCAACAGTAGCTTCTGCAACAGCAGCAGATTGAGGAGCTCTTAGTCCAGAGATTGGAAGGGGGTCAGACAATTGTTTGGAAAGAGATTATAAAGGACCACTTTGCTGTCATTGGGTACAGCTGGCATTGATTGGTAACTCTATTGACTATACACAGTTCTAGGTCATAGAGAAAGACTGATTGTCAGTCACAATGAACCATGGGCCTTAGTAACAATTACAAAGCAAAGATAAGTACTAGTACTCATAGTTGCAGAGGACCAGAGGCCCTTCCTGGATAAAGACCAGAGTGTAGAGCAGGAACATTGTGACCATAACTCTCCCAGGACCACTCCATCTTAGGAGCACAAAAAACTTGCAGACCTCCATAACTAGCTCTGAAAACATCAGCATGATAAAGGCTATAGCTTGGGACAGTGCCTTACCCCCAGGTAAGCAGAGCGCAACTTTAACATAAAGTTCAAAATCAAGAAATTGGCCAGAAAAAATGAGCAAACAACAACAAAAGAATTTGACCATGAAAAACTACTATAGTGGCAGGGAAATCCAAGACAAACTCAGAAGATAACAATGGAAAAACAGCTACCAAAAAACCCCACAACCTTCAAAGGAAAATGCTAATTGTATCCAAGCCCAATATGATTTTCTTGAATTGTTGAAGAAAAAGATAATAGTAGCAAAGGAAAAATTGGGAAAAGAAATGAGAGTGATGCATGAAAATTATGAAAAGAAAATGAACAGCTTGATAAAAGAGGCATAAAAAACTGAAGAAAATAACACCTTAAAAAGCAGAATTGGTCTAATGGCAAGATAACACAAAAATTCACTTAAGAGAATTCCTTAAAAAACAGAATTGGCCAAATGAAAAAAGAGGTACAAAAGCTCACTGAAGAAAATAATTCCTTAAAAATTGGAATTCAGTAAATAGGAGATAATGACTGGAACACTTCAAGAAACAATAAAATAAAAAAAGGAAGAAAAAAAAGGAAGAAAATGTGAAATATCTCTTTGAAAAAACAACTGATCTTGAAAATAGATTGAGAATAAATAATTTAAGAATTATTCCTGAAATTATGAAATTATTGTGGAAAGCCATGATCAAAGATAGCACCTAGACATCATATTTTAATAAATCATCAAGGAAAATGGCTCTGATATCCTAAATGCAGAGGGTAAAATAGAAATGGAAAGCATCCATCTAGAACCTTCTGAAAGAGATCCCAAAATGAAAACTCCCAGGATGATTATAGTCCAGGTTAAAGAGAAAATACTTCAAGCAGCTAGGAAAAAACAATTCAAATATCATTGAGCCATAATTAGGGTACCACAAGATTTAGCATCTTTTACACTAAAGGAGTAGAGGGCTTGGAATATGATATTCCAGAAGGCAAAAGAGTTAGAATTACAACCAAGAATCACCTACCCATCAAAATTGAGTATAGTTCTTCAGGGGAAAAATGCATAGTCAATGAAATGAAAGACTTTCAAACATTCCTGATGAAAAGACCGGAGCTGAACAGAAAATTTGTCTTTCAAATGCAAGACTCAAAAGATGCACAAAAAGTTTAGTTTCCTACATGGGAAAATCATACTTGTAACTCCTAAAAAAATTTTCATTATTAGGGCAGCTAGAAGGAGT
Source organism: Dromiciops gliroides (assembly GCF_019393635.1). Taxonomy (NCBI): domain Eukaryota; kingdom Metazoa; phylum Chordata; class Mammalia; order Microbiotheria; family Microbiotheriidae; genus Dromiciops; species Dromiciops gliroides. The sequence goes on along the minus strand of NC_057862.1, from coordinate 429,827,714 downwards.
ATACATAGACAGACACAGGTATGAGTTGAATATAATGGGATGGTTATCTAAAAAATAAAATTAATGGGTGAGAAAGAAGAATACATTGGGAGAAAAGGGAGAGGTAAAATGTGGTAAAATATCTGACACAAAAGAGGCCTGAGATTTTACAGTGGAGGGGAAGATGGGGGGAAGGAGAAGAGAGTGTGTGAACCTTAACTCTCATTGGAATTTACTTAAAGAGGGAATAACATACACATTCAGTTTGGTATAGAGATATATCATACCATACAGAAAAGTAGGACAGAGAGAGCATAAGAGAAGGGTGGGGCTGATAGAAGGGAGGGCAGATTTGGGGATAAAAAAGTCATTAGCAAAACTCTTTTTTTGAGAATGAAAGATGAAAGGAGAGAGAGAATAGAATAAATGGCAGAAATACAGGATGAAAGGAAAGACGGTAATCATTACTGTGAAAAAAAATTACAGCAAGTTTCTCAAATATATAGAAAACTTAGTGATAGGGACAGCTAGGTGGAGCAGTGGAGAAACTGAGTTCAAATCTCACCTGAGACACTTAATAGCTGTGTGGCCCTGGACAAGTCACTTATCCCCAGTTGCCTTAAACATTTGAGATCATCTCCAGTCACCTCATTGTATATCTTGCCACTGGACCCAGATGGCTCTAGAGGGGAGTGTGAGGTTGGTGACCTTGCACAGCCCTCCCTCACTTAAATCCAATTCAGTACAAGTCATGATATCTGTCATGGTCCTCTTGGAGAATGAAGAACAAAAACAATAGAAAAAGTGAATAAAATTTATAGAAATAAGAGTCACTCCTCAATTGATAAACAGTCAAAGGATGTGGACAGGCAGTTTTCAGACAAAGTAATCAAAGCTATCTATAGTCATATGAAAATGCTCTAAATCACTATTGATTAGAGAAATGCAAATTAAAACAGCTCTGAACTACCACTACACCCTTAACAGATTGGCTAATATGACAGAAAAAGAAATGAAAAATGTTGAAGGATATGTGGGAAAACTGAGACATTAATGCACTGTTGGTGAAGTTGAATACTGATTTAGCCATTCTGGAAAGCAATTTGGAACTATTCCCAAAGGCTATAAAACCATGCATACCTTTTTATCAAGCAGTAGCATTGCTAAGTCTGTATTCTAAAAAGATAAAAAAAAAAGGAAAACGTAGAAAAATATTTATAGCAGCTCTTTTAGTGGTGGCAAAGAACTGGAAATTGAGGGGATGTTCATGAATTGGGGAATGACTGAGCAAGTTATTGCATATGGTTTTGATGAAATACTATTGTGCTAGGATGCTCCCAGAAAAATCTGGAAAGACATGAACTGTTGCAAAGTGAAATGATCAGAACCTGGTCAACATTGTACACAATAACAGCAAAATATTTGATGATCTACTGTGAATATCATAGCTATTCTTAGCAATACAATGATCCAGGACAGTTCTGATGGACTTACAATGAAAGGTGCTGTCTATCTCCAGAGAAAGAACTAGTGGAGTCTGAATATAGATCAAAGATAATTTTTCTTTACTTTCTTTATTTTTCTTGGGGGTTTTTTGTCTGTATTTTTTTCCACAGTATGACTTACATGGAAATGTGTTTTGTGTGACTACACATGTATGCTTGCTTTTTCAATGAGAGGGGAAGAGGTAGGAGGGTGAGAATTTGGAAAATTTTCAAAATTTGAAAAGAATGTTAAAATAGTTTTTCATATTTAATTATTTATATGCTATCTCCTCCATTAGATTTGTGTGTGTGTGTGTGGGGGGGAATGAGGATTAAGTGACTTGCCCAGGGTCACACAGCTAGTAAGTGTCAAGTATCTGAGGCCAAATTTGAACTCAGGTCCTACTGAATCCAGGGCTGGTGCTTTATCCACTGCACCACCTAGCTGCCCCCCTGTTAAAATAGTTTTTACATGTAATAGAGAAAATAAAATTTAAAAAGAAATTATATTGGGGACATTTTAGAAAAACATGGCAAGACCTATATAAACCAAGGTGAAGTAAGCAGAACCATGAGATCACTGTGCACAGTAGCAGCAATGTTGTAATGCTGATTAACTTTGAAAGATAACTACTCTGATCAGTATAATGATCTAAGACAATTCCAAAAGACTTATGGCGAAAAAGTGCTACCCACATCTAGAAAGGGAACTTATGAATTCTGAATATAAGTTGAAGTATAATTTTCTTACTTTTTCTTGCATTTAAAAAAAGGCTAATATGGAAATGTTTTGAGTGATTTTACATGTATAATTGATATGTTGTTTACCTTCTCAGTGAGTGTGTATGTAGGGGGGGTTGGGATGGAGGGATAGAATTTGGAATTCAAAATTTTAAAAGAAAAGAATGTCAAAAATGTATAATAAAAATTTTAAAGTGCAGGCAAAACAATTACTTGCCACTTCCTTAGTGCTCTCTGCATGACCTTGGGCATATCACTTAAACTTCAAAGTCTTAGCTTCCTCATGTGTAAAATAAAAGAAGTGTACTAGATGGCCATGGAGGTCACTTTTAGCTCAATGGCCCTATGATCCCCACATATGGTGACTTTACTTTTGCTTTACTTCCTGCCTGGAATGCCTTCTTTTATCCTTTCTCTCTAAACACATTCTAGTCATTCTTCAAGGCCCTTCTTTAGTCCTGCCTCCTTCAGGATTTTTTTAAATACCATGACTCATGATAGTCTCTCCTCTCCTGACCTTCCAATGCACATAGTCTGCACCAAAAAAACATTGGCTCAATTATAACCTTTCCCATCTGATTCTCTAATTGTTTTGCACATTTGCAACTAGACTCTCTTTTCCTGGAGAGCAGAAACTATGTGTTCCTTCAACATCCCCAACTTTTTCACATCCAGCATTGAACAAACACTTGGGTACATAGTAGGCATTCAAGAAACACTTGCTTCATTGACAAAAGCAAAGTCCATACTCACCAGACACTCTGCTCCTGGCCTAAATTCTTCCAAACCCCAAAAGAGAATAAGTTAAGAGATCATTTGACTTAACATCACTCACAACGTTAAAACTGGAAGGGAACCTTAAAAATCATCTGGCCCCATTCTTCTTCTTTTATAGATGCACAATCAGGCCTACAGGGATGAAATGATTTACCAAGGTCACACAGCAAATCAGTGACTCAGTCAAGTCTAGAATCCAGTTCTCTTGGCTTCCATCCAGAGTTTCCCCACTATAATCTTATGTCTTGACTAATTCTTTGCATTTTCAACGCTTCTCCCATGACTGTAATATCTGTGAATATTGCTTCCCAATAGCAATATAGCCTGTTGTCTTTTCAGCTGCACTAGCAACATTGAAGAGTTCCATGACATTTTTCAGTATCGGAGGGAGGCAAACTTCTAACTTGAACAAGACGCTGAGTAAGCTGGTGTTTGCTCCATTCCAATACCTCCCTATGGAGTACAGTGCTTAGCGCATAGTAAATGCTTAATAAATGCTTATAGATTTATTATTTTTTTAAAAAAGCAAAAGAAACACCATTATATATAGCTGTCAATATCTACTTCCTATATAGAGGAGGCATCATTTCTGAAGTTTTTAAAAAAGTTGTCTCTCTAATAGAGTTTGTATTACCTTTCTCTCTGATAAAGTTCTTTATTTTGGGAACTTCAAGACCTTCTAGTGGTCTGTTGGCACATCATTGAATGAAGGGGAAGAGGATATAATCAGGCTTCAACATACTTAAGAAGACATCCACATCACTTTGGTTAAGGTGGAAACAGGAAACTTGATTTATTGAAAAAAAAACTATTACATTTATTCCTTTGTTACACAGGTTTAAAATATTTAAAAATACCCCTTCCCTGGGCATTACAGTTAAATTTTATGACATGTTTACTGGGCTCTGAGGAAATGCACAATACGTCATTTGATAGTATATTTCAAAGGGCTTTATGTATTAGAATCTCTTCCATAGAGTTTTCTTTTCTTCCTTTTAATCAACATCTATTCAAGTCATATATATTAGGGCAAAAAAATAAAATTACACAAAAAGAATTTCTGCAAATATAAGAAGTAATTTTATTGCCATATACCGTAGCTAAAGTGGTCTTGGGAGGAGGGAGAAGGGGACATGGGACAAGTTTGTACTTCATTACAAATTACAATAGTTTAAAGGCATCAACAGGGGGAGAAAAAAAATTTTTTTAAAAATTACAAAGAAATTAAAAGGACAAAACTTCTTTGATGAGAGATCATCACAGAATCACATGACCTAGACAAAAATCACATGGTACCAACGCAACCATTCTCTATGGCTTTTCTCTTTTGAGGAGATGAAATTGTGAGCATTTGATTGTCTGCTTCCTCTTGGAATATGACTGCTGAACAATCCAGGAGCTAGAATTTTCTTTGGCATGAACAACACCTATTTTTGTTTTATTGGAGGGGATTAGTGTGCCCCCCCTCAAAGAATCTGCTGTAATTTTCTAAGCTAGTACCATTTCCCAAGTTGGGATGAGTAGGCACGATGGGAGGCACCAAGGCAAAGCACCATAGCAGTCAGCATCCTAGCCTTCTGTGGCAAACTCAGCTACCACCCCAGTGGAACACCCTGGGGACCCTGGGACTCTCTCCCTTAAAACCAACTCAGTTTCCCTTTTCACAGATGGAAAGGGCATCATGTGTAGGGAACTTTTCACAGTAAATGATCCCCTTTCCTCCCTGACTCCTGGAGTCCTCCTTCACCTGCTCTTCCCAACTCAAACCTAGGTCCCTACCCCACGAGGAGGGACAAGCCACATCCAGACATACATGGATGTTTCCACCGCAGAGATCCAAGGGAAGTAATCTGCAGAAGAACGCATTCGTGGCTTTTGCAGATGGAAATTCAAATTGCTTACGTGGAAAGAAGGCTGTGTGAAAGCAGGGCTCCTGGCAGCCATACTAGGAATTATGAAGCTAATTGCACATTTCTCTGTCTAAGCTGTTTTTAAGGCAGCCCAGCTGAGACAGCTCACATGATAACTGGACAGCTCCATCTTCATTTCAGTACAATGAACAAACATAAATTAGCACCACAAACATTCAGGAACTGAGTACAATCTGGGATAATTACAACCAGAGAACATGTATGAATAGTCTTTTCTTTTTTCCAAACCAAGTAAGTATACATAATATGTTCTACATGGGCATGATAAGCTACCAATAAGACAACAAGAGACAGGCAGAGAGGGAGGTTGGGTGTGGGGAAGAGTGCTTTCCACATACTGAATGGGTATGAAGGTGACATGAATTTATATTAAGGTCCAGGGCATGAGGCACAGGCTATACAGGCAATTGCCAATGCACAGAAGGTAGGGAGAACGCATCATGACTGGGCACCCCCAGTGTTGTATTAAGGAGTTCGTCAGATAGATAGATAGCACCACAAGAGAAATGTTTTAAAAAAAAAAGCACCAATTTTCACGTATTATTTATAGAAAACAAGATTTCCCTGCCATATACATTCTCCCATCAGGATCTGCAGGAAGAGAAAGAAAATGTTTGTTTTTTTCACAAATAATTGCAAATTAATCTAAACTTGCCTATGAGGGGAAGCATGCATAGAAAAGGCAGAATTGGAAATTGGGTTCCTCTCTTGTTTTTGCTTTTTTTTTCCATTTAAAAAGCAGAGTTGATGAAAATGTCTCAGGGAACAGTGGCACCAACATGAATTTGTTTGTTTTTATTTGTTTTGTATGGGCATCCCTCTCCAGCATGAATTCTTTCTGACTTGTATACTTGTCCCTTCTGTGGCAATTTCTCAGTTGAGGGTTCCCATTGCTAATTAGTAATGGAAAGCAAGAATGGAATTCAGACGAGTTGTCCCTGTTTCTAGTTTCCCATTGGAATTGTGGTTTCATCTGCATGCATGTTGAGAAGCCAGGAATACTTAACATTTATAATAATATACAACACAAATATTTACTTACAAACTTACAAAAATATAAGCACCTTTAGTACATGGGAAAGGTATACACAGAATGACATTTAGCAATCATCTTTGGGGGGATTTTTTTTCTTAATAAATGGAGGCACTAACAATTGTGGAAATGACCTTTACAAAATTTTCTTTGAAACATTTTTGAAGGTCAAGTGAATCGCACATTTTCAAGTTTCTTTTATACCTAAAAAACAAAACACTGTCCATGAACACTGATCGGTTGCAAGTTGTGATAAGAAAAGTCTTTGCCCTATGTTGTTTCTTTTTTTGCCATGATATGTTGGAGTGTATGAAATGTGAGGTCCACAGAAAAACTGGAGAAACAAGCATTTGGTGGGATGGACAATAGTTGGCTTTTGATTGGCTGCCTGTCATGGATGGTTCATTTAGATCATGTGATTCGATTCCTGTTAGGAGGAGCAGTTCTCTCTTTGCTTTATTCTCTGTCTTGGTCTTAGATTCAACACAGTGAGTGCTGTGGCACAGTTGAATTCAGGTGGATTGGGAGGGGTTGGGGTGAACTTTAAAAAAAAAGAGACCATTTGCTGTCCAGTATCAACGTGCGTGTGACACACACACAAAAAAAAAAATGGTGAAATGAGGTTACGATGTTGCTCATTTGGAGACTAGATTTGGGTGGCTCTTAACCCATGAAGCAAGCTGGTCCCACTTCGAATCCAAATTTCTGTGAGGCTTCACCAAAGTCATTAAACATAATGTCCACGATAGGCACTTGTTCCACTTTGGGGGAGTTGACTTCGAGAACAGTCTTCTGGTAGCCTTTCTTTGTCTAAAATTACAAGGATAGAGGAAAGGGGGAGAGAAGCAAAGAGACTGATTAAAAAGGAAAAGTCCCAATCCCTGGGAGGTTAGTGCAATCATCAAATACAGTCTGCTTACAGAGAAATGTATGTGGGGTAACACATGAACTAGATCGCCTTAATGCAGTAGTCTGCAGATGGAATATAGCCCTGAGAATTCACAGACCAATACAAATGGTTTGTTGTTGCTGTTGTCATTCAGTCTTATATGACTCTCTGTGACCCCTTTTGGTGTCTTTTTGGCAGAGATACTGGAACAGCTTGTCATTTTCTTCTCCAGTTTATTTTATAGATGAGGAAACTGAGGCAAACAGGATTAAGTGACTTGTCCAGGGCACATAGCTAGTAAATGTCAGAGGTTGGATTTGAACTCACAAAGCTGAGTCTTCATGACTCTAGGCCCAATGTTCTATTCACTGTACCACCTAGATGTCCTAAATGGTTTGCTAGAGCAAATCAAACTTGGGCCCCAGGAGACAAATCCTATTAATGATCCACGTCACTGTCCAGTTGCTATTGCAACTGGACAGAATCAAATATGGCTACCTAGCTTCCCTGTAGTCTAGCAGTCTGTGGGAACCACAGAATGTAGGACTATGGGCCTTGAAGCAACCTGAGAGAGGATAAGTCCAGTATCCTCACAGTACAGATATGGAAACAAGACTTAAAGACATAAAGTAACTTGTGCCAAGGTCACACAGAGTTGGTTGCAGGGTAGAGACCTAGGTCTTCTGAATTTTAGTCAATATAATAATAACATATTTAATAATATCTAACACTTATATAGTTATTTGAATCTCCCAAAGCTTTTTAAAAACATACCTTCACACAGGCTTCACAATAACCGTGTGAGGCAAGCACTATCATTATCATTACCCTAATTTTATAGATTAGGAAGCTGAGATTCTGAGAGGTGACTCTGTGACTAGACAGTAAGCATCAGAAGGGAGATTTGAACCTAGGCAGTTTTGTTTTCATATCTAGAATGCTATCTGCTATATTACATTTGTCATGGGGTGCAGAGCACCCCAGAATTTCTCTGGGGCCCACCGAGGAATCTTGTCCTTGAGAGACTAAACCAGAGGACAGATATGCTTAGAGAGATAAGTGGAACCAAATCGGACTGAGCTAGCTATCGATCTCCACCCTTCATTCTGGTCTCCCTTACCCCCAGGGAGATAAGTTTAAGTGTGGCTGTGGCCTTTTTGTCCTGAAGAGTGATCCATAGCCACCCCTCACCCAATTCCTCCAGTCACTGCCAGTGGAGGATGGTCCTCCCTCACTAAAGGAACTTTCCACAGGCAGATGGTCCACCCCCATCAGTCCTCTATAAAAGTACCTGCCATTCTCCTGCTCAAGAGATTGGTACCTCTGAGCCACGTGCTTTGTGCCTATCTCCCCATGAGAAGTCCAAGGATTTCTGTCATGGTTTCCCTCCCCCCACCCTTCCCTTCCCTTGCCCCTAAATAAACTACCACCTTATTCTAACTGCTTTTGTGTGCAAGAGGGTGTGATTCTTTAAAGAAGAATTCCTAAGAACCCCAACCCATACCCCATTTCCCCCATTACACATTGCTCCTTCAAGTTAATAGAAAGGCCAGTGAACTTGGCCTAATTTTAGGCAGATGGAACATGAGTATTTCCCAAACTTGAAACTTCAGGGAAACTTGGGAAAAGTATAATAGACCTAGTGGGTATATCTGAAAGGTCATTTCGGAGTCTGAAGAGGGAAGTCCTTCATTAGGTAGAGATTATACTATATGTTCTCTTAAGGTCCCTTCCAACTCTGAGAGGCTGTAGTTTGTGGTTTTTGTTGTTGTTGTTGTGGGGGGTTTTTTGTTTGTTTGTTTTTGTGGGGCAATGGGGGTTAAGTTACTTGCCCAGGGTCACACCGCTAGTAAGTGTCAAGTGTCTGAGGCTGGATTTGAACTCAGGAACTCCTAATCCAGAGTCAGTGCTTTATCCACTGCACCACCTAGCTGCCCAAGGCTGTAGTTTTAATGTAAGCTTTTCTATGTAAAAATATAGACCTGGAGCTTCACCCCCAACACACACCCTTTGGGACTAGGCTAGGGAATGAGGACACAGTGACTCCAATACAGGCCTTTTACCTCCCTAAGGATGGGGCAGAAATTGCCAAACAGATATTTGCAATTTCATCTGAATTTATGGGCTGCGTGCCTATGATTACCAAAGTGCTTTGAGAGGACATATTTAAAGTTTGATAGAATCCTCAAGGGTTCTGACTGTTTTACTGGGCTGGCTGGTCACCCCGTTATTTCAGAAACATAAATAACTATTATGGTAGCAGCAATGTTCCCCCTGGGGCATGCAAAACTGCACAAACAAGTGAATTTATGCGATGTAGCTTTTCAGCCCATCACACTCCATGATTTGTTTCTCTCCAAAGGACTGGGCACATCCGAGCAACTGTGCCCATCAGGGCAATAAGATCAGTGGTTAACACATCCAAATAATGGCCCGGGAATTAGAACTTCAATTCCTTTGATATTTGTTATTACAATACAAATCAATCCAAGTCTCTTAGGCCACAGCAGGTGTTCTAGCCTAACATATGTATCCTATATTTCTTTGGGAACTCTCCTCAGCTAAGGAACTAGAGAGTGCCAAGAGGGAGAAGCAGAATTCACTAACATGATATCTAGTTGGTCAGTTAGGGAGGGGTCATTTGGCCCTTTGCAGTGGGCTAAGGGGCATGCTGGGGGGGGAGGGGCTGGCAGCTAGATTGTGTATTGCCTGAGTAGAGGACTGAGATCTTAAAATGTCTTTTCTCTTAGATCTGGTCATTACTGGCTACCATTGAATGCTGGAGCTGTTGTTCACAGATGAAGCAGAGAAAGCTGATGACTGGACTTACTGTATTTGAAGAGAGAGGCCAAGAGGGGAAAGGAATGGACTCATGATAGAGACAGACGGGGAAGTGAGAGGATCTATATTCAAATTCTACCCCTGTCTTTTATAAATCATTTTGGGTCTCAGTTGCCTCAAATATAAAAACAATATGAAGTTTCTGAATTCCCCTCTAGCTCTGGCTCTATGAACCTATGAGCCTTAAAATCCCACACCTAGAATGAGGGGAACCCTCACTGGATTTTATTACAAGAGGGGAGTTTAAGACCAATGATGAACCATCCTACTTCATCCAGTGGAGAAGAAAATAAATGGAGTTTATCCCTCTGAGAGGAAGGATGGATTGGGATAATAAACAGACTCAAGGTAAATTCTTAGAAGAGAAGTCCATGGGGGCAGCTAGGTGGCGCAGTGGATAAAGCACCGGCCCTCCTGGATTCAGGAGTACCTGAGTTCAAACCCGGCTTCAGACACTTGATACTTACTAGCTGTGTGACCCTGGGCAAGTCACTTAACCCTCATTGACCAGCAAAAAACCAAAACCAAAACAAAACAAAACGACAACAACAAAAGAAGAAGAAGAAGAAGAAGAGAAGTCCATGGTGAGTCGTTAAGCAAAGTAAGGGTTGGAGTTACTAGCCGTGATTAAACATCAAGAAGGGTGACCATGGCTTTCCCCAAATGGGGTTCTTTGAGGTCCTTCTCAGATTGGCCACTGGAAGAGTTTTAACTAGTAATTTTGAAAATCGGGGCAATCCAATTGATCATAGGAGAGTTAGGTGTGGAGAGGACCACAGAGTAGTTCCTATGGTGGGGGAGAAAGAAACAGCATATATTTGGGGGTTCTCCTCTCTCCCAATTGATCAGTGATCTCCTAATTATCTAATCTAAGGACATTTTCTCAATCTTCATCCTTGATCTTCCTGTAGCATGGGATGAACATTACTGACCACCTGTTCTCCAAAAAACTCTTTTCTCTCTGGGTTTTTGTCCCTGCTCTCTCCTCTCTTCCTCTCCATCTGGACACTCCTCTGACCAACCGACTGACCCACTGACTGACCGACCGACTGACTGACCTCCCCCTCCCTCCCTCTCCCCCCCCCTCTCTCTGTGGGGCAAGGAGAGTTAAGTGACTTGCCTAGAGTCACACAGCTAATAAGTGTCAATTGTTTGAGGTCAGATTTGAACTCAGGTCCTCCTGAATCCAGGGCTGGTGCTTTATTCACTGTGCTACCTAGTTGCCTTCTGATGTCTCTTTCACTGGACCTCCCACTAACTGGGTGTTCCCCAGGGTGCATTCTGGACATTATCCTCTTTTCTCTCTACAATCTTCCTTGGTGATCACTTTAGCCCCTAAAGGTTCAATTATCATCTCTCTGTTTATGACTCCCAAAACCACATGTCCAGCTATAGTTTCTCTTCCTGAGTTCCAGTCCCAGATAACCAATGGCTTCCATTTCAAATTGGATAGCCCATAGACATCTCAAAATTAGCATGTCCAAAACAGAACTGTATCTCTCCCTCAGACAATTACTGGTTGGGTGATCCTGGTCAAGTCATTAACCTTTTGCAGTCTCAGTTTTCTAGTCTATAAAAAGGACATAATAGTGCCTACCTCTGAGGGTTGTTGTGAGGATCAAATATATGAAAGGGCTTTGAAAACCTTAAAGTTCTATATAAATGTGAACCGTTATTATTATTATTATTCATTTCCCTCACCTAACATAACTAATAAGTTGTCAAATTTTAATGTTTCTTTCTCCATTATATTTCTTGCATATGTGCCCTTCTCTCTACTCACATAGCCAATACCTTTGCTTGACCCCTCAATACCTCTTGTCTGGACTATTGCAACAGCCTCTTAACTGGCCTTGCTGTCTCATTTCTTTCTAATTCATTCTCCGTACAGTTGCCAATGCAATTTTCTTAAAGTGTGTCCCCTCTCCTCTGACTCCATAAATTCCAGAAGCTCTGTAATATCTCAGATCAAATATTAACTCATTTTGGCATTTAAAGCTCTTCACAATCTGGCCTCTTTTTATCTTTCCAGATATCTTATTTATTACTCTGCTTCATTCACTTTCAGCCATACTGGCTTACTTGCTGTTTCTCACCAATGATGTTTCACCATGCTTTTGCAATGGCTGACCCCCATGTCTGGAATGTTCTGCCTCCTCTTGCATCCATCTCATTTTATCTCTGCTTCCTTCAAGATTCAGCTTAGCTCCTACTTTATTCCTCTCAAAGGTTACCTTCAGTCTATTTTCTTTTTTTCTCTTTTTTTCTTTTTGCAGGGCAATGAGAATTAAGTGACTTGCCCAGGGTCACACAGGTAGTAAGTGTCAAGTATGTGAGGCCGGATTTGAACTCAGGTCCTCCTGAATCCAGGGCTGGTGCTTTATCCACTGCACCACCTAGCTGCCCCCAATGTATTTTCTTTATACATCTTGTACATACCTATTGTCTCCCCCATTAAACTGGAATATCCTTAAGAGCAGAGGCTGTTTTTACTTTTTTTGTATCACTATTATTTAGCACAGTGCCTACCTTAGAGTAAGTTCTTAATGAATGCTTGTTGATTGATTTGTTCTTTTTAAACTAATTAGTCTTGCTAACTAGATGCCAGGCTCAGATGTTTCTACATTGCAGGAGGGCAAATACTGTCAGTAACCTATAAATTTTGACACCCTTATATAGTTCTAGGCAGCCTATCCCTAGTTATAAGTCTGGCATGGGCACAAACCTGGTTAGGGTGGCAGTTGGATGTGTACAAAGTTGCAAATTCGCCAAGTGTCTGTGGAGTGAGTTTGAAGGCTACCCAATGTTTTTACTGCTGAGGTATCTTCTTCATCACATTGTATTTGATGGAGAGAAAAAAAAATTAAATAGGTGAATGGTAAAGTGTTAGACCTGGAGTCAGGAAGATCTGAGTTTGAATCCTGCCTCAGACACTTAGTTGTGTGATTGGACCTATCATTTACTCTCTTTCAACATCAGTTTACTCATCTATAAAATAGGGATGATAACAGCATCTATATCATAGACTTATTGTGAGATTCAAATGAGATAACCTATGAAGAGCTTTGCAAATCTTAGCGCAATGTAAAAACAATATCAACAACAACAATAAGAATAAGAATAGCTAGCATTTATATAGTGCTCTAAGGTTTATGAAGCACTGTACTTACGTAATCTCATTTGATCCTGGTAGGTGTTATTATTATCCCTGTTTTACAGATGAGGAAACTGAGGCTTAAGTGACAGGTTAAGTGACTTGCCCAGGGTCATGCTGCTCATAAATATCTGAGTCAGATTTGAACTTGGGTCTCCCTGACTCCAAGTCCAGCATTCTTACTCATTGGGCCACCTAACTGCCTAAATACTAGCTATTATTATTATTAGTGGTAGTGGTAGTTGTAGTTGTAGTAGTAGTAGTAACAGTAGTAGCAGTAGTAGTAGTACCAAGTCTCCCCTCTTCTCTCCAATTATGTCCTAGGGCAGGTTGGGAGCACCAAGCCCTGGTTCTAGCCCTTTGCTCTAACAAAGTGACCTTGTTTATTTCTTCAACCCAATATCCTAAATTCCCTGTTTTGGATGTCAGGGTAGATTTCCTTCAACCCAATTATTTTATCACATTTTAAAATGTAATTATTTGCCTTCCTCATAAATCAGCTCTGCCAGTTTGTCCATACCCCAGGCTAGACTCAGGAGCCTCTGGCTCTCACTGTGGAGATGAAAGATATTGAGTCTCCCTAGGCTCAGAGGCCTGGAAAATCAATGATCTCATATAGATTTCAGAATCTGGGGAAGAGGGAAGAATGCTCTTTTCTCTTTACAACAATGGGAGGAGAATTAAGGATGACAATTACATTCTCCCCTTTCGCCCACACTGTATTCGCTGTTTCCTCAAAGTGAATGAAGGGCACAGCTTTATCAGGGGCTAATCTGGAGCTCACAGTTTTTGGATACTTCCTAAAAGGAGTTGGAGTAGCCTTCTTATCCTATGATAAGAAGGGCAAGATCTTCCAAAACACACACACACACACACACACACACACACACACACACACACACACACACTCACTCTCTCTCTCTCTCTCTCTCTCATATCTATATTCAGTTATTCCTTTTGCCTAACGTAGAGTCCCTAGAACACCTCCATTCTATTTGTGCCTCCATAGAACAAGTATTACCTTGAGGAGATGATGAATTAAACCCTAGGACCTATCAACAAATCATCTAGTGAGACAAACTTATTGGGTTATAGCAGGACCCAGAGTTTAGGTACATTTTGATTCAGGGTTGCATGAAGGAAAGGTCCATCTCTTATCCTTCAGTCAAAACTCTGGAACTTTGTATATAAACATGGATTGCAGTTCTGATCTCCTCTCTTTCATGGGAATGCATGTACCACCCTGCAGATATGAAGATATAGTCCCTAAGCCACCATAAGTAGGACTTTGAGATATTTTCCCAGCAGCTGGGTTGAAATGAGCCCTCTAAACCCTGTGCCCTTTGTCACCAAGGGAATGCATGAACACACACATGATGGCTGTGTATGTGTATATATGCATGTATGTTTGTATATGTATATATACACATGTGTATATATACATACATAAAATACATGTATACATATGTACAAATGTATATATTAGAAGAAATATTGCAGAGTGGATAGAGAATTGGCCTTGAAGCCGGGAAGACCTGCATCCAAATTCTGCCTCTGATACATACTGATTGTGCCCACTTGGACAAGTTACTGAATCTCTCAGCAACCTAGGTAAGTGGTGATAGACTCAAATAAAAAGAGGGCCACTAAACCATATATAAGGATCCCTTTGAGCTGTATATTGATGTGGAAAGCCACACATTGACACTATCTATGTCTTGTTGTATTTTTATTTATTTTATTAAATATTTGCCAATTTGATGTTAGTCTGGTTTAGGCTGTGTTTGACACCTCTGCCCTAAGCATTTTCTAAGATTATAACATGCAGAGAAGATATTGAACTGCATTAGCAGAGAGAGATTCCTTACCCAGGAGTTCCCAAAAGAAATCACAGTTCAGTCCATATCGAATCCTATAGAGCTAAATGTTCATTAAGTCAACCTTGGCCCTAGGGGTATGGTACACTGACCATGGTATCAATGAAATACTTACTGCACAGCCATCCATGAGAGCTCGGATATAGGGGTTGTTGTCATAGGACATCTCTTCATCATTGGAGCCCAAGAAGCGAATGGCTTTGTCATAGCTGCCTGTGGTGGCATCTTGCCAGGCGACTGACTGGTAGCAGTTATAAGTGATGTTCTGGCGTGCCGAAGCACTGAGGAGCCTGAGGAATGTCATCTGTACCACTCCGACTGGATTTCCCTCTGAGTCCACGTAGGAGAGCTAAAGTGTATTGGAGACAAGGAAGGGAAGGAGAAACTAGGCAGTGACATAACAGTAATGAATGACCCATAAAATCCTGGCATTTATATATAGTGCTTTATGCTTTCCAAATTGCAGTCCCATTTTTTATATCATTTGAAATACAGTGTAAAGTCACAATTGAACAACTTTGAACTACATAAACACACCTGAAAGCCTTTTTTTAATGAAAACAAAATCAGCTGCCTTAAGAATGCACAGGTTCAAAAGGAACTTTGCATTTTGTCATGGCATGTATCATGCTCCATTTTTGCCCCTCAGTGACATCTGATTCATGTCCTCACTAGATGTTAGTTGCCAATGGCAAGGACCCTATCTTTATCAAAATGTTGGATCCCCTTCAGTGCTGAACACAGTTCTCTGTGCAGAGTGGGTGCTTATAAATTTGACTGGCTATTGTCCAATGAACAAATGACCTCTCAGTGGTCAAAGTCTGAACATCCAGAGCTCGAGGATAAGCTTAAATCTCACTTATGCTACAAAGCCTTCCTTAACCACCTCATCCCTGCACCATCTCTCCTCTGTATGAATTTCTAAGTATTTGTTGTTTGTCATTTGGTCATCTCACCCTGTTTTTAGGCTGTTTTGTGTATCAGATTCTCATTTCTCCAATGAGATGATAAGATTTCAAAGGCACAGATTGTCTTACATTTCCTTTCTTTTCTAGGGGTCATACTTATACTACTTCTGTACCTTCCATAGTTCCTAGTACAGGAATATAACAACCAAAACAACAATTTACATTTTCTTTAAACCAAAAGTTGCCCTGTCTGTGGATCATACAAGGATCAAGCAGTTCTAAAAACCTGGCTCAAAGCAATCAGGATGAGGACCTATCATATTTACATAAAACCTACAGCTTTAGTTGGGAATCATCCACCATTGAGGATGGGTTAAGGAACATCTGGTTCCAGTGGCAGGTTTTGAAGAAAGAATTTCCTATACCACAGAAAGGTATCAACAAATTATGTCCCACACTAGCTATGATGGCTATCAGATAACTGAAAGGTTTGGTGACATAATCCAAAGTGGGCATACTGTCTCATCAGGGATGCCATCTAACATTCAGAAGGCTGCATTTCCATGTTAGAAGACAGAGGAGAGATCAAGACATATGGAACACTGGTAGCCAAGTCTCCAATATTCACACCAAAGGGAAAGGAAGAACAGAAAGCATATCTCTGAATAATGGTCAATATCAAAGGTATGCCAATTAGGCTGTGGATTATATTGTGGATTTTCCTGTATTTTACTGATGGATTTATCCTAATTGGGTCTTACTTTGCATCACAGCAAAGTGAATTTGCTTTCCTTAAGCCCCCCTTAATGGAAGGATTGGGAAGGTTCCCAGAAGGGTGAAGTTAACCTGAGGCTTCATATTTTTAAGCAACTTTTGAGATCAGAAAATTGATAAGCAAAACTGATAATCAAGAGCCCTTAGCTTAATAACACAAGAATGGCTTCCTCTGTACCACTGGAAAATGAAGAAAAGAAACCAAAACTCAATTAAAAACATAAGAAGATGCTCTGTCTCAATGTGTCCCTGCCAACAGAGCTTGATTGAATATGCTGGAGCCCAATCTGAAGGGTGGCATGTGGGCCTTGGTCCCTTTGGCATATTCTAGGGAAACTTCTAGGGGAACCAAAGAGTGCAGACATCTGGAGATCTCAGTATCCTTTTGAATACACATGGGTCCTCCTGTACAATCTTTATATACCCATCTGTAACAAGGAAAAATTTCTCCAGTAGGCAGACTCTGGCCTGTCATTCCATTCTTCACAGATGGATGCATATTTCCCCCATCCACAGTTACAGCTGGCTTGCTTGGCATTGAAAAGAGGCTGGTTTACTAAACCTCCTAGGAAAAAATAATCCCAGAGCCTGGAGAGACAAGAAAAAACTCTCTCTAAGCTTCCCCTAAAGAGTCATGGAACAATAGTCAGGGAAGACACCATCCTACTTGGCTCCAATAGCAATGGATGGATGAAGTAATTCTCTAATGTAAGGTACTTGTCATTTAAGTAGCTGATCAATCAAAGACTTTTTTATTGATGTTTGGAACACCATTATGGACACTGGAGGAGAAGGAAATACAAGGAAATATGAGATGTTTAAGGCATTTGTAATCTAAATATATATTAAGCATAAATATACATGAAGAGATATCATGAAACAAAGCAGTATACAAGATCCAAATTGCACTTGGTCAGAATGTCAAGGAGTTGTCATTTCATAGATGAATGGATTCCCTTCACCCATGCAGCTGGCAATCTGTCCATAAAACTTTGTGCTTAAGTCTTGGTTGCCAAACATGCAAAGATGTTCATAGGGCCATAGATGTAGAGCTTGAGGGGGACTCAGAGAACATCTGGTCCATCCCCCTCATTTTACAGATGAGGAAACAGAAGCCCACAAAGGTTAGGTGACTTATCTAATGTCACATAGGTAGTAAGAGTTAGGGGAAGGATTTGAATTTAGTGTTATCTGCCTTCAGAGTCAGTGGTCTTCCCACTGGAATACAATGTTCACAGGAAGGAAGGATTGGTTCTGTCTAGAGTAGTCAGGGGCAGTTTTTTTATGGAAAGGGTGAAAGTTGAGCTAAGTTGGGTTGGGAAGGGTTTGGTATGCCTTTTAAGAGCTGATCAAGTCAGATAACATCGAATTCATAATAAACCCTTATAGTTTTCTAATTGAGTTAAAATCCTAAAATGGCATGAAAGGTAGGCAAAGTTAGGCTTTGATTCTGTGGGCTGAATCAGGAGCTATTTAATTCCTAAGTCAGGGCCATGGTGACACATCTGAGTTCTGATGAGCTGGGAGCACAGGTAGAAATATGGTCACAGAGTGGGAATCTCCTCCTGAGCAAAGGTCAGTGCCATTTGCTCTAATGAAAGGTCCCTATATTACTTGGTGATCAACCCAAAGGCCAGGCTTACAGAGAATCTAGTTATGGGCATATATAGAAAATTCTCTTTTAAAAATATTTTAGGCCATACAGAGTCAAACTGTTGAGACCAAAATGCAGAGTCACAGAACGTTGGAACTAGAAGGGACCTCAGGGGAAAACTAGTCTAACTCATACCTGATCTAGAATTCCCTCTATAACACACCTGATAATTGACCATCCAGATTCTTTTTGATGAGCTCTATTGAGAGGAAAAGCGCAATATCTCACTCTACTACTGGAGATCCCTAAGTGTCAGGGAGTTATTCCTTATATTAAATCTAAATTTGCTATTTAGATTGTTCCTTGCTTTATCCTCCACAGCCGAGCTGATGAAATCTAATTTTCCATATTATGACTTTCAATGACAATTTTCTTAGTCCTCTCCCCACCCCAGTCTTCTCATTTCCAGGCTACCATCACTAGTTCCTTCAATTTTTCCCCATATGGTGAGACCTTGAGTCTCTTTACCATCTTGGTGACCCTCCTCCAGCTGCTCTTCATATTATTAATGCTCATCTTAAAATGTGGTTACCACATCTGAATATAACAGCCTAGATGTGATGTGATCAGGGAAGAGTACCACAAGGGTATAACCTTCCTAGTTCTGGACACTATAACTTCTTTTAATGGAGTCTAAGATCCCATTAGCCTTTTTGTCTGCCATACCTTTTTGTAGACTCATATTGAGCTTTTAGCTTACTAAAACTTCCAGATTTTTTTCAGATAAACTTTAGCCCTCAGATTTTTTCATGGAAAAGAATAGTGCATATTTTGCCAACTGCAAGTAGTTAACAAAGTCTAATATATCAGGAAATATGAATGACTTTGTAGGCCATGACATAGAATTTTTTTTTCTTTTTCTAGAAGGCAATTGTAAAGGTAGCTAATCTGCAAGAAGGAACCACTTCTTTTTCCCATCCTAAACAAAATCTAGACGTTAAATGAAGGTGGGTCAAATCTAGTGGTGTTGGTGGGGGCGGGGGAAAAGAGTATATGTGTGTGTGTAGGGGGGGGGGAACCAAACAAAACCATAGTTAGTGCTTGGGGTTGAAACACTTGAGTTCAAATCCTAGTTCTGGATTGTGACTTTTGGTAATTTACTTCATTTATCTGAACCTAGATGTATTCATTTGTAAAATAAGGGGCAAATATGATGATCCCTAATTTCCCTTAAAACTCTAACAGAGGGATTTTGTTTTAGATCATAAAACATATTCATATCTAATCATTAATTTTACTGATATTATATTTTGTAAAGACATGCTTTCCTGATATCATTTAATTCATGGCATTTCTCCATCCTACAACCACTCAATTTTTAAAAATCAAGATGAATTAAAACTAATTTTTCTTTGAGTGTTTTTTTTTTTTGGTGGAGGAAAAGGGTGAGATAAAGGGGAGAATTTTGTGACCCTGTAGAAAGTCTTCATGGGGGTTGCAGATTCATTACTGGGAATCATTTCCTTAGATGGTAACATTCCTGTTCCTTCCCTTGATTTGAAAACAAAGCAAGAGTCCAATGTTTTCAGCACCTGACTTCATGGCCCCAAATAGGTCTAGACAAACCGAGTTCCAGGAACATATAAGTAAAAGAATGGTATACAAACCAGAGATCAGGATCCGTCTGGGTAGTCCTTCTGAGAGGGAAATATGACTGACTATGAGAAATAATGCATGCCAGAAGGAAGAGATAAGAGGAAAATCACTAGGGCACAGAAGGATCTGAAACAGGAAGCCCCCATTAGGGGCAGCCTGCCAACAGGATAGACTTTTCTTGAGACACCACCTTCCTTTCTAGGTTGCATCTCTGTGTGGGAGGGCCACCATGGCTCACTGGAATGAGGTCCTTTCCTCAAGTGGGAGAACAGAAGTCCCCAGGCAATTTTAGTTCCACCTATTATGTTGGTGAACAGCAAAGGTAAACTATAACATCCCACAAGGAGTGGCCCTCATTGAATATTCATTCAGGCATCTGCAGATGCTGAGGAGGGGGTGAGGAATAATTATTTGGAAGCAACAATAAGAGAAAGAGGTATTTTCCTTTGAACTTGGCCAACAGTCTGTTACCAAAACAAAAGGTCCAAGAAAGCTTTCTGGGCTATTCTGAGTAATGACTGGAAAACGAATAGCTCACCCTCTTCTCCTTTAATGGACTTTTGGGAAAGAGAGAACATTGGTGGACACTAAACTATTATCTGTGGGAACATGGATGTTGGGGGAACTTCCCCTGTACAATTCTGCTGGTTCACTCCCTCTCAGAGCTATACTGCAGACTGTAAGCATCCCCCAAAGTGGAATAAATTGCTGCTGGCTGCTTGATCCCCTTTGTAGATTGCAGAAAGGTAGCTTGTCATTCCTAAATCTGTAGGGCTTTAACATCCCACAGAGCCCTACCCTCACTCATCCATCCACCTCACAGTCCCCTCATCCCCACCACACCTGGGACAAATGCCACCGCCTTTCAAGCTACTAGTTTTTATTGAGTGATAATTCACTTCCAGATCCTTCTGTGTTTTGGTGGCTATTTTCAGAGAAGGGTGCAAAGGACAGAAAGATCAGAAAGAAAGCAAAAGAGAATGAAGACAGGACAAGTCTGCAGTGCAAAGGCACAAAAATAAAATAACAAGAAGCCTCTCATCTTGTGGCAAGGGCAAGAACACGTCCTGAAGGTGATGGGCAACTGACTGACCTGGTTGGGTCTTTGTGCATTTGTTTTGATTTGGGCAGCAGGAGCAAGAAACAGAGTATGAGATATTAATAATTAGCCAATGATGTGCTTGGAGGCTAAGCAATGAGGGACAAACTATCAAGAGCTGCTAGATTAAAATGATGGCTCAAAGCCAAGGCTCTTTGAAATATTCTGCAGGGGTGGGGTAGGGGCTAGGGAAGAGAATTGAACACTTTTCCCATGGAATTATGCAGAGCTAAGACATGAGGGCCAGCTGGGTGCACACTCAGGAGGAGAGGGATGGGGGACAGGGCCATAGGTACCTATGGTGTCTTTTGGGGGTAGAATTTGCTGATCTCCATAGCTTGGATTCCTGGACAAGAAAGCAGCTCCTTAAAGTGGTTGAGGGTGGAGTGACAAGGTCTGAGGAAGGGACCAAAAGGAGAAAGGTTTAGGTTATAGACACCATTTCTTGACCTTTCTCTATTCTAGAAACTTTATTTCTACATTGACAATGGGGGCCAAAGAGGGGGAAAAGAACCTGTGTGAGTGGCAATGTCTAGGATTTCATGGCATTCTGCCATGCAAATGAGAGGGATGTGGCCATCCGAACCTCAAAGGTAGACCTGGACCCAGGTGTACATGGGAGAAAAACAATCTCTACCAGGTCTACACTATCCAAAGGATGGTTTACATTCTGTCCAAATCAAGTTAATTTTTTAAAAAAATTTTTTCTCCCAACTGAATAAAATCTCATTTGCTAGAGCCCATATTTCTTACATATTTCTAAAACCGTATCTAAGGCCATAACATAGACAGTACCTCCAAATAATGTAATAGAGTAGAGAGATGAGTCCAGTCCTATCCATTACTGTTTAAAGCTTCAGGGTCAATGAGAACTCAAGGAAGAACAATAAAGGCAGCTGGGCATAGAAATAGTCTGGGAAGATGAGAGGGAAATTTTGTCAGGAAGGGTCCCAACATTGCAAGGGTCTAGAATGAATTTCATTCTGTCCATAGGCTGGCAATGGACAGAATGAAATCCTCCCACAAAATGTTTGCATTTGATTCTCAGGCTGCTAGAGAGCCCCTGTACTTTGGCAGACGCTGAGTCTCGTTCCTGAACAGTACCCACTCCCAGCTGCCACTCTGGACTCCCTGAGCTCTGATGAGACTAAATTTAAAATCTGCCTCCCACTCCCAGTCCAGAATTAACTTTAGACTGGTGTGGCTTAGGGGGGGAAGGGGTAGGGGGAGACTGGAGAAAGGGAAGGAGGAGTGTGGCATCTTTTCTCAGAGTCTCACCCAAATGTGAAGAAGTTTGGCTAAACCTGTAATGGCAAGTGCCCAACTTGGTTATTAGTCCAACATGCAGAGTGCCGTGAGTTGGCCATGTCCAAAGCAGGCATGGGCCGAGAGGGCCCTGCCGAGGTTAGCCACTTACCATAGAACCTCGCTTGTACTGACTATACCAGGTAGAAGGCTGCTCTTTGGGCCAACGGGCCATTTTACTCTGTAAAATACGAGACGGGGTGGAGTTTAAAGCCAAAACTGCAAAGAGGTGAGGGGCTTCCTTACCAGTTTACCACGCTTGAATTCACTGAACCAGGAGCCTGGGTTTTCCTTGGGCCAGGAAGTAATTCTGGCCTAAACACATAGCCGGGGAGATGGAAAGGGAGAGAAACAGAGAATACAACAGTTAATTCTCCTGCCTCAGTGAAAAAATTGTCCAACTTTCTTTAAATCAATATCCTCAAAGTTCTTTCCACCAAATATTATCCTTCAAGATTGCGTTAGATTTGGTGGTACTCACACCTCTTTAGTACCCTTAGTACTCCCTGCCCCTCTAATTGGAGAGCTGGAGATGAAGCAAATAATTCCTCCTAAAGCCTCCATTTAAAGAGGGCTCACTGGTCAGTCAACTCCATTTCTCACCAGTTGCATTCCTTGGACTGGATTCCACCACAAGGCATTTCTCCACCCCATTTCACCCCACCTCCAACCTTTGCAGGTTTCTTTTCTGGGTTGTTTTCCTGCGTTAGATTGTAAGTTTTTTGTTGTCTCTTTTTCTTATTTGTATCCCAGCACTCGACACAGTGCCTAGCACATTGTATACTCTTTTTTTCCCCTTTTTTTTGGTGAGGCAATTGGGGTTAAGTGACTTTCCCAAGGTCACACAGATAATAAATGTTAAGTGTCTGAGGCCAAATTTGAACTCAGGTCCTCCTGACTCCAGGGCCAGTGCTCTATACACTGCGCCACCTACCTGCCACCCATAGTATACTCTTAATCAATATTTATTGACTATTTCCATACAGAGTCAGCCTCCCATATTATACTTACTGTAAGAATTATTTCAGAATAAAAAAGCTCTACCCCTACATTCTGATGTTTCCCAGCCCTGTACCCAACAAGTGGCCTGTCTTAATTCTAGATAGAACTGTTCTATCTTGAGATGATTATTCATTCCTTTGGCTGAAGACAAATGAAAATACCACAGAGAGGGCTACATATTAGCCTGTTCCCAATCACTATTACATTAATTAGAGGCTCCAATATGATCACTTACTCAGAGTAGCTCTAAGCCAGAAAGACTAGAACTCAGAAGAGATAAATTCTCATGGGGGAACACGGAAAGAACCAGAGCCGCAGGCGAAGTGAGTCTATGGCCTAGCACTAGTAGGGTGCTGAATAACCAACCTGGCCAAGGTTTGTGGAAGGTCTATTGCTGATTTAGGGGTTATTGGATAAAATCCCCTAAATTCTTTTTTTTTCGATTTTTTTTCAATTTTTTTTGGGGGGGCAGGGCAATGACGGTTAGGTGACTTGCCCAGGGTCACACAACTAGTAAGTATTAAGTGTCTGAGGCCACATTTGAACTCAGGTCCTCCTGAATCCAGGGCCAGTGCTTTATCTACTGCACCACCTAGCTGCCCCCCATCCACTAAATTCTTAATGCTTCCCCTGATGGTATTAATGGGCTCATTTCTCAAGTTCCTTCTGCAATCATCTCTCCATTGCTCATATTTAACAACACTTCTGCCTGGGAAATAGCCAAAAACATCTTTCTGCTTGGGTTATTAAAGTACTGGTTGCTCTGCGAGTAAGCGGTTTTCCTTTTTGATGCTTCTCCATGCCTGGTACAACCCCATGGATGTGTGAAGCTTTGTAATTGTGCTCCATAGACTGGCCTATCACACTATTGCTGCCGAGGAAAGGAAACAAGACCTGCTTCTGTTGCCAGCCTCTCTAAATTCACTTGAGATATTTAAGCATCACCTCTGTGGGGTCTCACCCAAAGCAGCATGGATCTTCCTTTTAATTCAAATGAGGGGGAAGTTATGGTGATTGGGTTTTATTTGTTTGATCATTAATATATTTGAATACTTAATTTTCCTTCATAAAAATGTTTCAATTTTTAAATTCTGAAGTTAATAACACCTAATTAAATGGTTATTTCCATATTCACTATAAAGTAGGAAGTGATTCTGCATGAAGATGCAGATAATGATGATAATAATAATAATAATGATAATAATAACAAACACCATTTATATAGTGCTGTAAGGCTTACAAAGCACAATACATATAGGCTCTCATTTGATTCTCATAATAATCCTAGAAGGTAGGTGTTATTATCATCCCGATTTTAAAGATGAGTAAACAGCCTTGCCCAGTGTTACACAGTAAATGTTTGAGGTGGGATCGGAACTTGGGTTGTCCTAATTTAAGTCTGAAACTCTTACCCACTATGGAATAAGTATAGCTTGCTTTTAAAAATTATGTAATACATTCAACATGCAACTTTCAAAGCTGTCCTGCTATTCTATGATTCTATCTGACCTTTTCTCTTCTCAGCTTTAAAATAATTTTCTTGGGAACTATATCCCTTACCCTACCTTCCCCACCCCTACCCTGCTCACTCTTAGTTAAAAAAACAAACAAACAAAAACAGAACAAAACCTGCATTTAACAAACATGTATAGAGAAACAAAACAAATTCCCACATTGGTCATGTCCAAAAACACGCCTCACTTGAGCATCTTGAGTCCATCATTTCTTTTTTTCAGGAGGCAGATACCATCATCATCAATCCTCTGGAATTTTGGTTGGTCTTCGTGTCAATCAGAACTTTTAAATCTTTTATTTCTTTTCTTCCCCCTTCCTTCCTTCCTTCCTTCTTTTCTTTCCTTCCTTTCTTTCTTTGGGCCAATGAGGGTTAAGTGACTTGTCCAGGCTCACATAGCTAGTGTCAGTGTCGGAGGCCATATTTGAACTCAGGTCCTCTTGAATCCAGGGCCAGTGCTTTATCCACTGCACCACCTAGCTGCCCCTCAGAGCTCTTAAGTCTTTCAAAGTTTTTGTTATTACTGTAAAAATTGTCCTCCTGGTTTTCCTCACTTCACTCTAGCAAATTCATACAGGTCTTCCCAGGTTTCTCTGCAACCTTTCATCATTTCTGATGGCAAAATAATATTCCCTTAAATCCATGCACCCTAATTTGTTTAGCTGCTCCCTAATCCATGGCCACCACCATAAGATTCCAATTCTCTGCTACTATGAAAAGAGCTGCTATAAATGTTTTAAACATATGGGTCCTTTTTCATCTTTCTTTGATCTCATTGGATATATAGGCCTATAGCTATCACTAGGACAAAAGTTATGCAGAATTTAGTAACTTTTAGGGCATGATTTCAAATTGCTTTCCAGAATGGCTAGGCCAATTTACAGCTCCAACAATAGTATATTATCATGTTTTTTTTTGCCCCTACATTTCCTCCAACATTTGTCATTTTCCATTTTTGTCATCTTTACCAATTTGTTGTATATAAGGTAGAATCTCAGAGCTGCTTCAAGTCACATGTCTTTGTTAGCGACAAACTCCTTTTTTTTTTCATATCTCTGTAACTTGGATTTTCCTTTTAGAACTGTCTGTTCATATCCTCTGACTATGTGTTTATTAGGGAATTGTATCATTGCTTCAGGAGGCAGAGTCTTTGTTCCTGCCAAAGGGATCCCTGAATCAAGAAAATCTAGGAATCCCTTACCTCTTGGAAAGCAGGACATGGGCCATCAGTGTGATCTGAGGAATCTGTTTCATTCTTTGCCTTTGAATTTCCAGAGCTGAGCACTGCACTGGACACATAGTAGGTGCTTAATAAATTCTTGTTGATTGATTGATACTGAAGTTGGAGGTGGAAAGCTCAGAATGCTAATAGAATGAAACAGCTGGATCGGTGTCTTCAAAGAGCAGTGGGAGGAAGGAAAGAGCAAGGCCTCCTCTCCTCAGACAGGAATCCAGTCACGATTCAGGAGGGGATCCGTGCTCAGAAACAAGCTCCCTTCATGCCCTCCATGAAGTGTCAATAATTCAAACCTTTACTCCCCTCACCTAGCAGGGTCTCTGAATCCAAACACCCCAGAACATACCAAGAAAACAACAAAGGAAAAAGCTCTTTGAGGGGAAGGCCCACCTAAACAGGTCACTTTTCTGCCTCCCTCAAGGACTCTGTCCTTTCTCATCTTTGTTTTCAAAACCACCCAGAATCAAAAGTTTAATTCAGATCATCTGCCTTTAAGATAATTTGCTAAGGCATCTCTGGGGCTGTAGTTTTCTATCCTGGAAAAGCCTGTACTCTCATACTCAATTATTTCCCTTACATTTTATGTTAGTGATCTAAATGGGTATTTCCCGTGCTCCCCCACCCCACCCCACTCCCACCCTGGCCCCTACCTTGTGCTGCCATCTTGGATCATAGCATAATAAATCTAGAGCTAGAAGAGACCTCAGAGGATACCTCATTCAATACCTCTCATTTTACAGATGAAGAAAATGAGGCCTTGGGAGAGTGAGTGAGTTGTCGGGGGTTACACAAGTAATGTCAGAGGTGAGAGGTGATGCCAGGGCCTCTGACTCTCAAGCCAGTGTGTTTTCCACTGTACTCTATTTTTGACTCATTGCAGTCATGCTAACATTGGGCACTAAGAGACTGTCATTATAAATCCATTTCTATGAGACTGAAACCAGTCACTTTACCTTTATGGCTAAAAGATTCTTCACAAATTTTGTCAATAAGAATTCATTGCATTCCCGCCCCCCCAACTTATCCCTCCACAAAAAACACAAGATAATACTCTGGGCCCCTCAGGGAGAGCTGAGCCATAAATGGAAGGCATTACTTCACTAGGAAATCTTTGTGCTTACGAGAAACCTTTCATTCTAATTTACCCACAGTGAGGCTATTCAGGATGAATAACTGGAACCAGAGGAAGCTGAAAATAACAAGATCTTTTCTAAGTTAATTTAATTCTTGGAACTGGGCCAACATGAAAGAACCTGGAACCAGACAGGGCAGGTTGTGTGACTTTGGGTTTTGTTTGCCTCATGAAATTTCCCACTTGAATAGTAAGCTCTCAAAAGTTTGAAATTTCATTCAGGAGAGATTTGAACCCAAGATCCCCAAATCGCCCAAGCTGACATTAGAGCCCAACTAGAACTCACCTGATCCTTCTGACCCAAGTGTATGTAAGAATATATCTTATTTCCAAAATGATTTAGAGGGAGGAAGGATTGTGGCCCAGGAGGAAAACTTGGGTTTAAACATTATTCCCTTAATGCTAGGACTTAATTTTCAATCGGGAAGTTATTAAGGGTGTAGCTTTAAAAACTGGTATTTGTGAAGGTGTGTATAGATATGATATATCTTTATGTGTATATATATATATATTTATATATGCACATGTATATATAAAGTATTTAAATATACTATGCACATACAAATGTGTATATATATATACTGTGGGTATATATATATACACACACATGTATGTATATAGGTATATATATACATATATTTATTAAATATGTATGTATATGTGTGTATATATATATATTTATATATTTACACACACACACACACACACACACACACCAAAGTGAACCCTCCAAATTTGAAGGCAGCTAACTCTTAAGTAATGAATCTGATTTTTTTTGAGGCTTAGGAAAATCAATTTCATTACAGGTATAATAGAGGCCTGGCCAAGAAATATGGAGGTTTGGGTTTTTGTTCTGGCTTTGCCATATACTTAAAATGCAATCTGAAGCAAAAAATTTTTGTCAGTCTTAGTTCCCTTATCTGTGAAATAAGGGGTTGAAAGAGAGAATCTGCAAGGTCTCTTCTGGCACTGATGTGCTCTGCTCTGTGAAGGCCCTGCATTGATCTAATGCCCAGTTTTCATTCAAGACCTGCCAGAAATGAATCCCTGCACAATTGTGATGTCTTTGTTCCTGGTGAGGGCAACATTCTGCAAGAGGGCAAGAACTTTTCAACATTTTTGTATGTTTTTTCCCCCTCCTTTACTGGTCACATTGACTAGACTACTATGATAATTCTGGGTTCACATGGCTGAGCTTGTCATTATTGAGAGCCCAAGATTTAGTCATAGTACACATCTTGTCCTTTTAGTGAAGAAATATTTCCATATCCACTTGAACAGTCTTAACTGACTGATTAAGAAATACTGACATGTTCCTCTCTGCATCCCAATCTCTTAGTCTCTCTCAGGCTGCCTCCTATGCAAGGTTTTTGTGGACAGCAAAAGGTTGGAGAAGTGTCAACAAGCACACAAATTGAATCAGCCATGCAATTAAGAACAAAAATTACCCGCCCATAAAATACAGTTACCTGTCTGCTCCCCCCCCCAACCCAGGAAGTATGTATCTAGTCATAAAAAAATGAAATCCACACTTTCTGCCTAACATAAATCTTTATGGCCCTGAATAACTACCAAAAGGGCATATTTACAAAGCTGGAATAAATCAAGAATATTCCTATTATAAAGTATGGTCAATGTCTTATTATAACCCAAGGATAAATAACCATATTAAAAGTAATCAACAACTCTCTGAAGACAGTAGGCAGTTTACAAATCCTTTTCTTTCCATTTCTGTGATGAAGAAATCAAGGTATGGCCAAAGATTAATTCTGTTTTAAAACATTTTTTTTTCGATTAATTCTTTTTATATGGGCCAAACCACGATAAAACGCAGCTTCGGGCAGAAAAAGAAAGCATCACTTACTGAGGAGATCCTGGGAAGCTTAGATCTCCCTCTATACCCGAGTCCAAATATTTGAGGAGCTGTCATAGAGCAGAGGTATTCGATACTCTTTGTGGCTCCCCTGTGGCAGATGCCAAGAGGTAGATTTACACTCAATGTTAAGAAAAACCTCCTAACAATTAAAGTTGTTCATCAATGGAACAGGCTGCCTGGAGGTCTTTGAGTTGAGTCTGGATGGCCAATTATTGGGAATGTTTAGGTTTAAGGTAAACTACATGGCTTCTGGGGTCCTTTGCAACACTGAGTTTTTGTGCTCCTGTCAAGGATTTAATGGAATTAACTGAGAAGTTTACATTTTACATTTCTATACTGACTTCAACAAACCATTTTCAGGTGAGGATCTGGGTGCTTCTCTATGCCAAGCTAGTCAAAAATGAATGCACACTAAAAATAAAAGTGAGTTGTGAGGGATAGCAGTATTCTATAACACCATCAACAGCCTTTGCATTCCTTCTCAAAATTGTCAAACCTAAAAAGGATGAGCTATAAAAGAAATGTGCTCATATATTTTCACACACACACATTCCATTCCAAAATTGTCAGACTTAAAAAGGATGAACTATAAAAGAAATATGCTGATATATTTACACACCCAGACACATAGATCCAAATACACACACAGACACACAGACACCCTTAACAAAGAAGCTAAATCCCAATCCAACAGATCAGAGAGGCTTTGAAGAAAATAAGGTCCCAATGGTGACAAGAAGAATGAAACTGACATAAAATTAATCAGAATTCAATTGACTCCAGCATTTAATTAAACAGGAATTTTTTCTGTCATTGAACTCTGAGGAGAAAGATATAACTCATGAAAATACCCCACGGGTTATTAGAGTTCAAGCAGGAGCTCTCCAAAGATGTCCCTGCAGTTATTTGGCAATCAGTTCAGTCTCCCATACCTTATATTTCAAAATATACACACCCTGCATGCACCCCTAATGCTCAGAGCAATGATGGCCAAAGTCGTGCAAATTCTTCCAACAAAGACCCAGTGTTGTTCACTAGACTGAAGTAGCTGTGGTGGGAGCAGGGACCCAGGAATTTTCAGGAATATTTTCAGAAATATTTGAACAAAAAATGGTGATTCTACTTGAGCCTTAATTAACCAGAAAGCCCAATTCACCAGCAGATTCCTTTCCCTAAAACTGCCAGGCAACTGATGTTTCATTCTACTCATTTACTATTATTTTCTATTTTAAAATATCTTAAGTTATACTTCTGGAAGCTAGTCCTCTTGATCCTGAAATGATCAGGAAGAAATAAACTGAGGCCATCCAGTTGAACTTACCAGATGCATAATATGCACACTAAGAAAATTTTCACAGGGAAATAAATTATGCCAGCACTTACCCCTTCTGATTTCTTATCAGGGAAGATGCAAGTTTCTCCACCAGCTGTGAAATTGCAGTAAACTTTGAAAGAATCCCTAGAGCATCCTTGGTTAGGGTCAACCCAGTATTCACCTGTTGTCAGAGACAAAAAGTGAGTCAAACAGTGTTCAGGGTAATTGATTCTTGAAATATTTCCTCTGCCTTAGATATTAGTGTCCCATTTCACCTTAACACTTAAAGTGTTTGGTCGGGGCAATGATTCCCACACCTTTTTCTTTTTCCTATGAAAGGTATAAAGGAAATCTATAGAGTAGTTCTGTGGACCCAGCTGGACCTGTGACACACATAGGACAAGCTATAATGAACAAGGCAGAGTGGATAGTTAATGCAGGATGAATTTGGAATGATTTTCTTGTATGCTTGGGTTCAAATTCTATTAAAATAATTTATTTTAGAAAAATTTAATGGGTAGTTTTTAAAGGGTAGACTAAAGTCAAGAGCATTAAAAATAAAAAAAAATAAAAATAAAACCCAACCCCCCTGCTGAGCTTCCTTAAACAGGAAATGAGAAGCTAAAATGATTTACTTTTCTAATATAAGCACAGTACTTGACTTCCTCATGGACTTAAAAAAAACACCCTAATAGGTTTACAAATTATGTTGCTGGGCATCTCTAGTTCCTAATAACAATAATAGCTAACATTTATATAAAGCGTTTTACATACATTGTCTCCTTTTACCCTCACAATAACCCTAGGAGGGAGGTGCTATTATCTTCATTTTACATACATTATCTCCTTTTACCCTCACAATAACCCTAGGAGGGAGGTGCTATTATCTTCATTTCACATGTGAGGAAACTAAGGCAGACAAAGATTAAATGACTTCCCTGGGGTCATGCAGTTAGTAAGTATTGGAAGCAAGATTCAAACTCAAGTCTTCCTGATTCCAAACCAAGTGCCCTCTTCACTGGGCCATATAGCTGTCCCTCCACCTACCGTCGGGGAAGTCAGGGTGGCAGAGTTGCAAGTCCTTGCAAGTACGAGCAGGATTGTGCTGAGTGCCTAAGGGATGCTTCATTTGCTCAATTTCCAGTTTCAAAGAGTTGAGTGAGCCAAAGATCTCTTCCATGCCATCGGCATAATCCATGTAGTTCTCACCATTGCCATCATCAAGCAATTGGCTGGCATCAATGTTACGTCGGGTCCTAGAAGCCTGAATGGGCAATGGCTGAATGACTTCACCTGGAGGGCCCTGTGATGTGGAAGAGGCAAAGGCAAAGTGAGCAAACACTATCAATTTAGAAACATGTTAAAGAACATGAGCACAGTTAGAAGGAGCCTGTATGTATTATAAGGGCAGTGGATTCTTCCTTTGTAATGACTCATTCTTTCTTTTCTTTTCTACAGCTCTGCCCTAGTCTGCATTCTTATCACCTCACACCTGCTACATGAGACTAACAAGTATCCTGTTTCCAGGTTCTACATTCCTATTTTAATTCCTCCTATACAATGAATCTTACTAATTCAACAAATGTCTATTAGGCACCTACTGAGGGTAATGCATTATGCTGGGCTGTGGGGGATGTGCAAAGCTCAAGGAGACACAGTCCTTGCCCTCATGAAGCTTATGGTCCAGTAGAGGGATTCCCCATATATTTCTCCTATGTACAATCTCCTATGAGAAGCCTTTCCTGATCCTCCCAGCTGTTAGTTCTCTTTCTCTCCCTTTTCTTCAATTTATCACGCATACACTTATCTGTTTGCATGTCTACTCTAAGGAGAATTTCAGCCCCTTGAGGACATGGGCAGGTTTTATTCTTTGTCTTTTTTTAAAACAATTGGCATTCCCAGAACCTACAATGCCTTGTACACAGTAAGAGATTAATAAATACTTGTCAGATTAAACACATATGATACAAAATCTTCTTTAAATGCCTCTTTTGATCATATCACTTTGCTGTTGGTGTTTTAACAATGGCTCCCTAGAATAAGTCTAAGCCTGCTATTCAAATCCTCCAATACATGGTACCATCCTAGGATCAGAGAGTTACAGCTGGAAGGGACTTCCTATAGATTCATTTTGGTGTCCCCACATGACCCTTGGCTCTGGTTCAGTCTATTTCCTTCTGATACACAGCCCCAAAAACGTCCCTCTCTTGTTTCTGACTTTGATTTTTTGGTTCACATGTTCTCTCAATCTAGAACTTCCTCTCCAGTCCTTTCCACAAATCCAACATCTTTATTCTAGTCCAGGTTCTGCTCACATTCCCCCACCTCTAATTCTCCCATCCTGAAATATGCTTAAATTATATTTCCCGCCTCTGAATTTCTATAGTAATTTTACATTTGATAACATGCAGCTTTGTATAGGTAATTGATTTATGTATGTGTCTTGTCTCCCTAGCTGGGCTGTGAACACCTGGAGAATAAGGACTATGTAATCTACATTTTTATATCACCCACAACTACTCAGGAGCATGTACCATACAATGCTTATTCTACACTTTTGAATCCCCAAAACTATTAATTTTCTAAGTGTTTATATACATATATATAAAACCAAGTTTGGGAATAAGATTCAAGGGATGCCTTCTTTAACTCAGGAGGAAATTTCCTACCATTTTTTAAGCATAAAGGTCATCTGCTACCAAAAGATTAAATCTTATTCATTTTCCTTCCTTGAGCTCTCCTTCCTGTGATCTGGAATTTCCTAGAAGGAAAATGCTGTGACCATAGACTTTTAGATTTTCAAAGAGTACTTACGGGTGGACCAGGAGGCCCAGGGTGGCCAGCCTCTCCTTTGGGACCTGTGGGGCCCTGGAGGAAAAGAGAAAAGTAAGTATGTGCACAACCAATGGAGAGCATTAGAAGCTATAGAACAAAATGTTTTTTTTTTACAGGAATTACTCATCTCAGTAATTGAAAATTTGAAAAAAAGACCTCAGCGAAGGCCTTCAAAGACAAACACTGATAACGGACAGGGATAGGGCCTATGAAAATAAACAACAACAAAAAAAGGGATGGAAAGAGAGAATGCAGATTCGTTCAATACATCCCCAATGCCAGAAAGAGTGTCTTGCATACCCATGCTCTTGGATCTTAAGAAAACAAAATTTAGGGAAAACTAGCAAGTAATTTTTCACACAGCTAAGCATAATATAGGAAGCTCAGAGTTGACTAGGTTGGAAATATTTGTTCATAAAGGCTTTAGGTAAAATAATGAGAGATCCATGATGAGTTTTTATGAAAATCTAGGGATCCTTGGGATATATATGTCCCTCCCAGCATGCATGTAGAGTGTAGGTTCAGTGTGGCAGCACACCTAACCCATGGTCTATGGCAACTTATGATATCTGCCCAAAATCACAGACTTGGAGAGTTGAAAGGGCTCTCAGGAGACAGACCACCCCATACACAAAGAGTCCCCATTGTAACACGCCTGACAAATGTTTGTCCTGCCTGCCCTTGAAGATTTCTGAGAAGGGGGACCCATCACCTTTTGGTGAGGAAGATTTTCTTGAGATTTAGTTTAAAAAATGGCCATTTTGTAACTTGTCCCCGTTGCTCCAGGTTTTCCTCTCTAGAACCAAACAGTAGAAGTCCAATCCCTCCCTTATACAACAGCCTTTTGAATACTTGAGGAAAGTTATCATGTCCCAGCTGATTCTACTCTTCTACAGGAT
The DNA here is from genome assembly GCF_019393635.1 of Dromiciops gliroides. Taxonomy (NCBI): domain Eukaryota; kingdom Metazoa; phylum Chordata; class Mammalia; order Microbiotheria; family Microbiotheriidae; genus Dromiciops; species Dromiciops gliroides. Next base: position 429,793,863 of record NC_057862.1, on the reverse strand, counting down.
AAAAATGTTCAGTTCCTTCAATGGATGCTTATATGACATATCCCTGAGGCCTTTCCCCTACCCTGGTCACCTTTATTTGAACACTCTTCAAGGAGACTAAAGTCAAAGGGAGTAACCATACCCTTAAACCACAGAGACAGAGTATTGTGTTAGAGATGAACCATTTTATTCAACCCAATTGAAGCCAATTATTGAGTTATTGAATTTCCTTTTCTTTCCTTCCTTCCTTCCTTCCTTCCTTCCTTCCTTCCTTCCTTCCTTCCTTCCTTCCTTCCTTCCTTCCTTCCTTCCTTCCCTTCCTTCCCTTCCTTCCTTCCTTCCTTCCTTCCTTCCTTCCTTCCTTCCTTCCTTCCTTCCTTCCTTCCTTCCTTCCTTCCTTCCTTCCTTCCCTTCCTTCCCTTCCTTTCCTTCCTTCCCTATGGGGAATGCCCAGTGAGGAAACTCCTTCTGCCAATGAAAATCAGAATCTATCCTCAAACTTAAAGAGTTGCCTGAAGTGCTGAGTGAGACCTGAAGCAATTGAACCAATACATGTCAAGAAGCAAGACTCAACACCAGGACTTCCTGGCCCCAAGGTCAGGCAAGGTGGAAGGCATGAGAAACTCGATTCACTACAAGCATTCTCTTCCCTTTCACCAAAATTTCCCCTATCTGGGAGCTAAGAAATTGGAGATCAAAGATAGCTAAAACAGGAACTGCTCAATCTAATTACTGCAGCAGAAGTTCTTTCCTAAACTTCTAAGGCAACACAATTGGATTCCCTGACTATTTAAAACCCGAAGACTGGGCACCATATAGGGAGGATATTGACAAACTGGAAAGAATCCAAAATGGGTGATCAGAATGATGAAGAGCCTAGAGACTAAACTAAAGGAAGAAAAGTTGAAAGAATTAAGGATTTTTAGCCTGCAGAAGAGTAGACTTAAGAGGGGGTGTTTTTAGGGAGTTCTAGCACCTCTAGTCTGAGGGTTTGTCCAGTCATTTTTAGGGTTGCTCACACACCTTGGGTGTCTACCTTCACTTTTTACCTGTGGCTCCAAGAAGCTATAATATGCTCAGCAGGCACACCACGGTAAACCTGTTGGTAAATCAGGGGGATGTCCACCACAAGCATGTGAAGACTTCCCCCAGTGGGATGGGTAGATGAGAACAATTTGTTCCAAATGCCATGAAGGCTGCTGAAGCAGGCACTCTGGAGTGCTTAGATCTTGATCAGGCATCAAAAACACCAAGGCCGTCCACTGCATCCTGGGCCAATGTCAGTCATCTTGATTTTTGTCCTGCCACTGGACTTCAATGATTCAGGAAAAAAAAAATGAGGCTGATGATTTTGTGCAACCTTGCCTCACTTAAATCCAATTCACACATAAGTCAAGAAATCACCTGTGATATCATTGGTCCACTTCAAAAATGAAAGACAAATAATAAGACTTAGGCAGAACAAGAGAGCTATCTTTAAGTATTTGACAGGCTGTCACATGGAGGCTCGTTTCTCTTTGGTCTCAGAGAAGAAGTAGGAGAAACAAGTCTTCATTAACCAAAGACCACTTGTCAGGGATGTTCTAGTGGGGATTCTTAGTCAGGTACAGGCTGTTTTAAATAGTCTCTGAGTTTCGTTCCACCTTTGAAATTCTGAGAAATTACCCCCATGAATTTTAGTAAATGCAGTACTTACTGAAGAACCTTTAGCACCTTTGGGACCAGGAGGGCCCTAGAGATAAAGAACAGGAAGTTAGGGCCTGGGCAATAACTTTTTCTACAGCCTATGTCCGCTTCCCCTCCAGATATAAATTCCTTATTTAAACACTTTTAGTTTGCAGTTTTCACTTTTATATCACCTATATTTCCCAATATTTCCCTTTCCTCTGTTCCTTGGCCAGCAAATCATTCATTGTAACAGAGAATAAACGGGTGAGTGGGGAAGAGGTTCAGCAAAACTAATCAACACATCACCTGAGTTAAACAGTATATGTGATCCAATATAAGATTTTAAAGGTTATTAAATTCAATAACCTTATACTTTACCTTATACTCTATTCTCACTTCACGTTGGCTCCTGCCTTTTTTTTGAGTCATTTAAAAATGCTTACTGAATGAATAAATACATTATTTGTGGAGGTAGGAGAAAGAGAGGATGAGGTCAAGCCAACCCAAATGTAGGAAGGGGAGGGGTGAACTTGAAGGTGCCAAAACACCTTGCCAAGCCCTAAAGTATATCTCCTACCCACTCTCCTATAGGAACCAAAATCCCCACCATTAGAATCAATAATGAGTTTATTAACAAAGGGGCAGGGGGGAGGTTGTACCCAAAAGGCCACTGAAAATACACATAGGCTCCCTATAAGTGTCCTCTGGTGCACTCTCCCAAGAAAACAAAGTCTAGGCTTAGTTGATCAAATTAGCCAGATGTCCCTGTGAAAGCTAAGGGGATAATATTCAGGGAAGGAAAGCTCAGGGATTGTCATGGAGGTCTGGATAGACCATTACAGAGTCAAGAGATTGCTGGTTGCCAGGGACAGCAGTAAGGTGCTGCTCGTTTTAGAGGGAAAGGGAATAAAGAGGAACTTCATCTATTTTGTAATTTTGCCAAGGACTGGTCCTGTGAACCAGACATCATAATGGTTCCAAGAATACAAAGGGGTATCTACAATGCCTACCTATGTGTGTAAATAGGACTCCCCAACTACCCACCAGCCCTGTTTCATTCAGTAAAATTGTACAAGATCCTGTCTATCTCCTGGTCTCTCATACTTCAAACCCTGCTTTCAATGAAATTCTAATTAGATCAGTGGCCATCCCAACAACTCTCTCCAGCTCACAGATACCAAATCCTGACTACCTCACTCAACCAGCCCATAGAAGGCAAAGTCCGTGGATATCTCCCATTTCTCCTTCTCATTTCATCCTTGACCCTGACCCAGGCATCTCTGAAACTCTAGAAGCAAACTGAGTAGTATCAAAGCTAATTTATCCTTCCAGATACTCACTGGTAAACCAGGAGGTCCAGGGGGACCAAGGGGACCAGAAGGACCAGTTATACCCTATAAAAGAAAGATAAAGGGATATTAAAATCCAGTCTCTTCAGGCCGGCAGCCCACATGGAAATGATGTTCTATTCTGCCTCCCTCTCCACCATCATATTAAGGGTCACTGACATCAACTTCCCTAGCTGACTGATTTATTCTTTATATTGTATACCAACTGACTGGGTTATTGTGAGACTCCAACAGGCTAATGTGTGTGCAGTGCTAGGGCAAATGCTAAAGTGTTATAGAAATGCCAATGATTATCCCTCTTCTTCTTATGACTATTGAGTGACCAATTTTCCAATTAGTTTCCCAACAGACGCTCTCATTTGCTTGAAGATGTGTGTGCCTCTATTTTATAGGGCCCCATTTATCATCCTCAGAACACTTTACACACATTTTGGCACTTGGGTAGTAAAATAGGGAAATGTAAAAATCACTTTTACATTGAAGACTACCTTTTAGTTGGGAGAGAGGCAGCAGCATGACATTCATATCATGGTGGATACAAAGGCAGGAGGATCTGGGTTCAAGTCTCACTTCTGTCCACTCTGGCTCTGTGACTCTAGGTGAGTCACTTAACCTCTCAACGTTCGAGGCAACTTTCTAAGAGCATAAATTGCAGAGAAGGTGTTGACCTGCATTGGTAGAAGGAACTTCTTTTTCTAAAAGTTCCCTATACCAATGAAACCACAGATCTAGTTCCTATCCTTATTCTTTTTACTTTGAAAGAGGTGTAGATGGCTAGTCAGGAGAGTTGAGTTCTATTCCTAGCTCTTTACATAGATCTCAGTTTATTTATTTGTAAAATGAGGGCTTTAGGATAAATGATGATGGTGGTGGTGGTGGTGGTCGTGGTGGTGGTGGTGGTGATAACAGTGACAATAATCCCATCATCATACACTGGCAGATAATTTTGAGGTTTAGGAAGAACTTTCCCATGCGTTACCTAATGGATGATCTCTAAGCATCTTTAAATCTCCATAATCCTAGGGATTTAGTTTGTCTGGTTATTTTGAGAAGGCTAGACAACCAATAGTATAATGGGGGCCAAGTCACCTACCTGTTCTCCTTTAGGACCTGATGAACCCTGAGGTCCAGGAAGACCACGGTCCCCTTTTTCACCCTGTTCACCAGGAGGTCCAATAAGACCAATCAGACCCGGATGGCCCTGCAATAAAAGAGGGAGATGAATGTGCCTATTTCACAAGTGACTAAAGAACGGAGCTACATTTGAAGAACAAGATGTGAAACACATTTAGTCTTAGAGGAAGGAAGCACATAGAGTAGAGGATCCCACCTAAGAAAGAGAGGTATAGCAATTTTGGGGAAATCCACTTTAATCAATAGAATCTTTTGGCAAATTCTATCTTCACTTGTTCCTTCTATTCCCCTGACCTTTCTGAGCTCTTTTCTACTTAACCAAACCCAGTCCATCCTTCAAGGTTTATCTTGAGTTCCACTTTGTTCATGAAGACTTCCCTGACTACTCTAGCCCACCATGTTTTCTCCTGCTCTGAACTCATTCTGTACCTAATGTGAGGAGCTGACAGTTTAGCAAATACTGCTTCTCAATCTGTCCAATGCATCTATGCTTTGTGTGCTATCTAGAATGTATAACCTTCTTGAGGGCAGAGACAAATGCTTCTTCTTGGCTCAAAATTGTCAAAGATTTCCTCACTTAGTGGTCAATCTTCTGGTGCTAGAAGAGCTAGGCTGGTGATCAGACAGTAGGCCCATTGTGTTGCAATCAGACTTGAAGCCTTTCCAGCTGGGCATTAAGACTCACCAGAGCTTGAGTTCTGCTTAGCATCACCCATAAAAGCCCATGGTCCCCACATGCCAAAATGAGTCATAACAGTAGAATTTTGTGGAAACCATTCCCAGAACTCATAGTATTTATTTATTTATTTATTTTGGTGAGGCAATTTGGGTTAAGTGACTTGCCCAGGGTCACACAGCTAGTAAGTGTCAAGTGTCTGAGGCTGGATTTGAACTCAGGTCCTCCTGAATCCAGGGCCAGTGCTCTATCCACTGTGCCACCTAGCTGCCCCTAGCACTCATAGCATTTATAATATCTAGTACCCCCACTCAAGACCTCTAATGCCTCATCATGACATAGAGGTGGCCCTGTGTTCTTGGAGGCTGTGTCTTCTCCTAGGGGTATAACCCTGGAGGAGAAGTAATCCATCATCCCCCACCTCCACCAATTTCCAGTATAGTGGAATTCTTGGTAAGCTCAAGAGCCTTGGAGACAACCTCCCATACTATTGGCGACCAGCCTGCCCCACCTCCATTGGCCAGGCAAGCAAGTTGTATAGAGATGCAATGTGGCAACTGCCTCTGCAGGTACTTTAGCCCCATCCTCATCAGCAGCCATAGCTACTGAAGATCCAGAAAAGAAAGTTCTCAAAGCTGAAGTCCATCATATAGTTAAACATCAAAAATGGATTCCATTTTATTCATGGAAATGACATTTAAGAAAATGCTAGGGGCAGCAAGGTGGCGCAGTGGATAAAGCACCAGCCCTGGATTCAGGAGTTCCTGAGTTCAAATCCGGCCTCAGATATTTGACACTTACTAGCTGTGTGACCCTGGGCAAGTCACTTAACCCCCATTGCCCTGCAAAAAAAAATGCTAAAGGAGTATGGGACCTTTCCATCTGGCTTGCTCCTGAGACCACCCTTATGCATTATTTCCCCTGATTATATGTTGAGTTCCTAGAGAGCAGGAATTGCCTAACATTTTGTATTCCTAGTGTTTAGCAAAATGCTTTGCATATAGTAAACACTCAATAAATGCTTTTTCATTTATGTCTGTGAAAGGCATTGAGCACAGGCCTGCCAATAAATTGCATCTTTGCTGTCTGAGCACCAGCCTATCCAAGTTCAGAGAGGTTCATCTCCAGGTTGGCCACAGGGTAATGCTTTAGCCACGGCAACTCTTGTGGATCATCTATTACTGACTCTCAGAGGAACTACAGAGGCTTCTAGGTGCAACAGTGGATAGAGTGATGGAACTCAAGTTTTCCTAAGTTGGGCTCCAGACTTTAGACTTCAGACACTAACTAATTAGATATGTGATCCTAGGCAAATCACTTAGCTTCTGTCTTCCTCAGTTTCCTTATCTGTAAGAAGAGGATAATGATAGCTCATAACTGCTAAGGTTGTGAGTAGAAAATGAGATAATATTTGTGAAGTGTTATATAAGTGATAGCTATTACTAGGTTTGTCTGTGGAGTCCAGGTGGTCTTATGTCTATGGTAGCCCATACCAATGAAGTTACAGAGTTCTGTAGTATAATGTTCTATAAAGTTCTATAGTATAATGATTCCTGGCACTAACTGCCCACCTCATAACACACGCAATAAAGATTCACTACTGATTGATTCTGAAACCTGCTTCCTTCCCAGCCAGGAGCACAGGATACAAGAGAAAGATGGTATTATTTAAAAGAGAAGATCAGAGATGAGGTTTGTTTATAACAGACATCATACCTTTTCACCTTTGGGACCTGAATCTCCCTTCAGACCTGGAAGGCCTGGGGGACCCTGAAAGAGAAAAGTAGAGGAATTATATCTTACCACTGATGACCATTGGCTTATCTGATTTAGTTCCCTATAGTAAACAAAACCAAAGTGTTTCTTGCCAAGTTTGTACATTAAAAATCCTTAAGGTAATGGATGGTACTTACCATGGGACCAGGGGGACCATCTGGGCCAGGAGATCCTGGTAGACCTTGTTCTCCCTGAAAAACATGGCCTCTGTATAAGGCTCAAGCACAATAGCTTCTCCAGTCATAATCTATGTTTCCCCCTTCATTCCCTAAGACCCTCCTTCCACTTCTACTTTGCTTAAAATATGTGTGTGTATCTATATGTCTGTCTCTGTCTCTCTGTCTCTGTCTTTTTCCCTCTCCCTCTCTCTCCTCCATCCCCTTGTCTCTCCTCTTCTCTTCTCTTCTCTTCTCTTCTCTTCTCTTCTCTTCTCTTCTCTTCTCTTCTCTTCTCTTCTCTTCTCTCTCTCTCTCTCTCTCTCTCTCTCTCTCTCTCTCCCCTCCCATCCCTATCCTCTTCTCTCTCTCTCTCTCTCTCTCCCTCCCCCCCTTCTCTGATTTGACCTTTCCCCATAGAAAGCCCTCATTCCAGCTTGCTTGGATTGTGAAATGGTCACCAGTGTTCAGCCTGAGCTGCCCTTTGGTCCATAAGACATTTACCACAGGGCCTGGAATCCCTCGAAGGCCGTCAGGTCCAGGCTTGCCTGGTGCACCTTGTGGACCAATTGGGCCAGTCTTTCCAGGTGGGCCCTCCAAGCCAGCTTCACCCTATGGGAAAAATAGAAGAAAGAACATGTTCTGTGAAATGCACGCAAAAGTCACTGCTTAAAGATTTTCCTATTTGATAGGATCATAGATTTAAAGCTAAAAGGGAAGGTCCAGTTTCCCCTCACTTGTCTTATTTTATAGATGAGGAAACAGAGATCCAAGAAGTTAAGTGTTTTGAGCCAGGTCACACAAATCCAGACATCTCAAGGCTGCACCCAAATCTTTGTGTATTCAGGTCTCTACAAAGTTATGGCTCTGACCCCTTGGAGTTAAGTTCCTAGAGTTTCCTATAGAGCCCTTGGGGCAATGACAATGGGAGACAACCATATGCAGTTTGGCAGAAAGACACTTAAACATAAACACATGCTATAAGGAACCACCCCAAGGCAAGACAAAAAAAATCATTAACATTCTTCTGGCATGTGTTAACTATCTCTAAGGTTGGAATAAAATGCAACTTCCTTTGAAGCCAAGGCCCACAGCTTTGCTGTTGCTATTGAACAACTGGGTTAGGGAGTTAAATGCTAATTTTTTTTTCTTTCATCACCTCTACACCCCACCCCCTCGACCCTCCAAACAACTCCCTCTTGGGTATTATGCCGAATAGTCCAGGCAAGATGCAAGTTACCTTGGCTCCTTTCTCTCCTTGTCTTCCTTCAGGGCCAGCTGGTCCGGGAGGTCCCTAAGGAAAACAGAGGATAGACTTGAGGCCATTCACTCTCTTCTCTCTGGCCGACCTCCTCCACTCAGGCTTTCTGCCCATACCAGACACCATGTCTTGGAGAAACCTCCACTCTGGGGCCCTGCTGTTCTGAATCATGATCACCTCTCTTAGATCAGTATCTCAGGAAAGTTTCCACAATGCTTTGTTTTACTAGTACCTCCTCTCCAAATGCCTTGTTTCCCTCCAGTTGTGGAGTTATGGCCAAATTAACTCTGCCATTGTTCCTTACTTGGCATGCCAGTCTACTGCTCTATGCCCCCCTTGATACACCTGCAATCTTCCTGACCAATGAGCCCCTTCATGGCCACCACTCCTTCATGTGGGTTGTGTCCCCCATTCAAATGCAAGACTTTCTGAGAGCAGGATTGTCTTTGCACTTGTATTTGTATCCTCCATACATAACATAGTGCTTGACACATAGAAAGTGCTTAATAAAGGCTTTTTTCATTCATTCATTCATTCATTCATTCATTCATTCATTTTTTCAGCCAATTGAACACAGAAGGACCAAATCAATGACTGATAAGAGAGAGACAATAATGGTTTGGGGACTTTAGGGAGGGTGGGGACAGTGTTGCACAATCACCCCTGGTTCACATAGGCTCTAACTCAGGAAAGTTATTATTACTTCCATGTCCCCTTCACCAAACTCACAAAGAAAAAATGCAGGGAGACAAGAATTGTTGCTGTGACTATGGTCTGGCCTTATTTTTCTAGTTCCCTTTTACATAGTCTGATTTAGTGAGGGTAGACATATGGCTACATTATTCACCATAAAAATGTCTTGATTTTGTTTGTGTTTGCAACAAATTCCAATAAGAGGGAAAGAAATGTAACCCTATTTCAATATCTGATCTATTCCTCAATTACTGATAGAACTTGTCCTATTACCCAAAGAGTCTGGTACCAATTTGATATGATAGTGATGTCATACTATCAATCAATAAATAAATCAATCAGTAAGCATTATGTGCCTCTTCCATACCCAGTACTGTTCTGTGATAATGATGGAAGTTGAGTAGAAAGTACATTGTGGACAGGAGCAAAGGACATTGACAATTGCTTCATATAGAAAGCCAAAAACCCAAGATTTTCTTCAAAGCTATTTACCCTTTTGCCTGGAGGTCCAGATGGCCCTGGTTCACCAGTAGGGCCTGGGGATCCCTGGATTTAAAGAAAGAAAATGGGAAAAGAGTTGGAATCAAGGCTTCCTGATTAACATGAACCAAAGTGGATAGATCCCAACCACCTTGAAGGGGGTAATAATGGTTAATCAATTCTTTGATTATCAGTTCTAAGCTCTCCCCAGCTAGCCTGAAACTGTATCTCCCTTTCTCCCCTTGCGCATCATAGCACAAATGCCTAGAAATCCGGAATCACATTAATAGGGACCTGTATTAATCTAGCTGAAGGAATGCTCTGCTACAGGTTACACTGTCTAATTAATGTCCTGACTGTGGCTGCATGATCACTACCTACTCCCATTCTGCAGCTCTGCTACACTATGGAATGGGAATAATCAAATCCCAAGATTCTGGACATAAGCCTCTCACCCTCGGGGCACTCATTTCACAACAACCAACTGCTCCATTAGTTGGAAGGTGGGTGGGGGAGGGGGCATGGTTGGGTGGAGCTAGAAATCTTCTCTGAGTAGAATACTAAGCAATGGACTCTGCTGGAAGCAGGGCCACATTTAATCATAAACTCAGCATCTAATTTAGGATGAGAAATCCTGTGGTTATAGATGCACAGATGGCAGGAGCTGGAGAAGTCCCAGAGGTGTCATCTGCTTCAGGCCCTCTAGGTTCTAGACAGAAATGGACCGAAACCCTTCGAAGTAAATGATTTCTCCCCATGAGCAAAGCAAGGTGATAATGCCAAGTAAGAATGATAGTATTATTTTCTGCCAGCAAACTTGGAATGTGATTCCTAGTGGGTCTACAATACTGAAAATAACTTACAGTTTGACCAGGTTCACCATCATCTCCTTTATCACCTGGTGGACCATCTTGACCCTATGGAAGAAAGACAGATGAGTTAATTCTAAACTCCCCGATTTCTTACAGAGACCCTACAATCAGTGAGCCTTTTTGAAGCTTTCCACTCATTAGCAGGCTACATGAACCTGCAAAGCATCCTCATTTCCCTTTCAAAAAATGTAGTCTGTATTGACTCGAGGCAATTTATTTTCTCTGAGGAGATGTTTAGAAACAGGAAATACATTTTTCCTTTATTTTATTTTTTTACAGCCATCAAAATATTGAAGCCTGTCAGGAGAGAACAGTGCAACAAAGTGGAATTCTTTGTAGCTTAAAAAAAAATCCTACAATGAAGAGGGTGGGGAATAGGGAAGATCAAAAAGTCTTTGCTCAGACCCCAGCATCCATGCCCAGTTGATACTTACTGCAGGACCAGGTTCTCCAGGGGGACCAGGATCACCAGGGAAACCAACAGGGCCCTCAAAAGAGAAAAAAAGCATCTCTAGGTCATTATTTATCTGGCTGAAAACATCACACCCCTATACCATCACATCTACATTCTCTTGCTATTTTAGCTGACTGTTGTTGCCACAATGTGTCTTCGTTACCACACTGAATGCCTCTTCTAATGGAATGTATCTCTGGCAGAAACAAGGAAACCAAATTCACAAATTTATCAAGTTCATTTTTAAGTGTAAATTAATCTTTCCTATTAAGTATCTTGAAAGGTATTATGATACAATGAATAGAAATCTAGTCTTGAAATCAGGAAGATCTGGGCTGGAGTCCTTTCTTTGACATGCATCGGTTACATGATCCTAAGCAAGTCACCTAATTTCTCAATGGTCTGGGCAATTTATCTAAGATTGCAAGTTTCAAAGAAACTCCAACCTGCACTGGGAGAGTTTCCTTATTGAAGAATTCTCTATAGCAATGAAATAATGGGTCAGTCCATATCCCTGTTCCTGTCTTAGCAAATTAAAGTTTTCCTACCTAGTCCATACCAGGTATATTTCTCTAATAGGACTTTTCAGAAAACCTTCCAGTTTTTTATTGGCATTTCCCATTTCTAACAGCTCACCATGTTGTTTCTTCAACTAGTGTTTCAACAATGGTGAATTGCTATTGTTGTTTCTGTTCTCTTTCAGTCATGCCTAACTCTTCATGACTCCATTTGGGGGTTTCTTGGCAAAGATGCTGAAGTGGTTTGCCCAGTCCTTCTCCAGCTCATTTTACAGATGAGGAAACTGAGGCAAACAGGATTAAGTGACTTGCCCAGGGTCACACAGCTAGGAATTGTCTCAGGCTGGATTTGAACTCAGGATCATGAATATTCCTGACTCCAGACCCGGTGTTCTATCCTATACTACCTACCTGTCCTTAACAATAGGGAATACTCATGTTTATACAGCACCTTATGGACTATCATAAAAATTAGAGAGCAGATACTATTACCACATTTGACAGAGGAGGAAAGAGGATTCAGAGAGGTTAAGTTACTTTCATAATGTCACACAGCAAGCAGATGGCAGAGCTGGGACTGAAACCCAGATCTTTTGACTCAGAGTGCCTCTTTTGTCATATGGAGGAATAACATATTGGAGGGGTGAGGTAAAGAGTGGATCATTGAAGTGCCTGCTGCCTCTCAAACACTGTACTTGTGACTAACAGTACTGTTAAAAAAACAAACAAAAACCCTGCTATGATAGTGTGGAATTAAGAATTGGTCACTCAGGGAATTACAATTACACTTAGAGAATGACACTTGTTAAGTTTGTTTGGATGTGGTTACCAGGCATCTCCACCTTTTTATTTGGCATCAGGCAGATACTCACAGGGCTTCCTTTTGGTCCATCATCACCAGGAGGGCCTTTGGGCCCAGGAGGTCCTGCAGCACCAGAGGGACCTGATTCACCCTTTTCTCCTCTTTCTCCTTTGGGTCCCTAGAGGCAAAAGGCAATTCCTTAGGAAGCTACAAAAACAGCCTTGTGGTTTCTTTATAATCACTGTTGGTCAGCATTGTTACTTGGCCCTGTATTTACTCAACATTACAACTGACAAGGAGTCCACCCCTATTCTCTAGTTAACACACTCACCACTTATGAGGGATTGCTTGACAAAGCTGTTTTGAAAGCTTAAAACAAGTTGGTTATAAATTCAAGAAGACTATCTGCTTTCTGGGGCTACTCCAAGGAAATAGCTGTTGGCATTTGGGGACGAGTATGTGTTTTGCCACTGCCAGTCACAGAGGATTACAACATTGTGGAATCCAGCCAAATGATATTACAATATTTAGAAGAGAAAAGGAAAAGGAAAAAGGAAGAGGAGGAGAAAGTAGAGGAGGAGGAAGAGAAGCAGGAGGATAAGGAAAAAAGATGGTGGAGGAGGGGGAAGAGGAAGAGAAGCAGGAGGAGGAAGAAGAGAACAGAAGTCTGACCAGCCTAACAGTCCACAAAAACTCCCAAGTCTCATTTGCTGGTTACAATCTTAGATTTAGAGCCGGAAGAGTCCTTGAAAGAGGCCATTTAGTCTAGGAGTTCTTAAATTTTATTGTATCATGGACTCCTTTGGCAGTCTGGTGAAGCCTTTGGACCTTTTATGAGAATAATGTTCTTAAATACACAAGATAACATCCAAAGGAAAGCAATTATATAGAATTTTTTTCCTATCTAACTTCATGAACTCCTTTCCTCCAAAAATCTGTCCATGGACCCCTTGGTAGTCTATGGATTGCAGATTAAGAATCCCCAATATAGTCCAACCCTGATTTTAAAAATAATTGTTACTGATAGCTTTTGTTTTTTATCACCCCAAGTTCCCAATTTGTGTCTCTCATAACAAATGGGGGGGGGTAGTTCATTAAAATAAACCAGAATATTGAAAAAACTCCTGACACTTAAGTTGTATACACAGGGGCTCCACCCTTGCAAAGAAGAAGGGAAAAGTGATCTCCTTTTAGACCAAGCTGATTCTTTTATTTTACAAATGAGATAACTGATGCCCAAAGAGGTACCCTGAATTTCCCTAGCTTGTGAGTAGTAGACTTGGGATGTATTGTTGTTAAGATAATTTGGCATGATTTTCAGCTTCTAGCTTCTCAGGGGTAACAGTGTACCCACCAGAACTGTGAAAGGGACTGAACCTTCTTTCTCTTATGATGTGGCAAATGAGAGAAAAAAGATAGAGATGGGAGGTAGGGGAGAGAATGAGAAAAATAAAAGAAACGTCTTCTACCCTCCCAAGAGTACCTGTAGAGATTTCTCTCTCTAGGCTTATAAGAGACCATGGGGTTGAGCATATGTCTAATTGTTACTATTAATAAGAACATTCCATGCATATGTTAGTAACTAGCTAGAAGAATGATTACAACAACAACAATAGCAATCGATATTGCTTATAATATTTCTCCAAGTAAAGTAATACATATTTTTTAATGTGAGATTGAGACTCCTCTGTGCCTAAGTCAATGGTTCTGTAAATTTTGTTGACTAGAAAGATTATCACCTGGTGGTCAAAATTCTGGATCTAAGCATCGTAGGGCTTAGCTAGGTTGGTTCTTGGAAGCCAAATACATAGTCTGTCTCTGGAGCCATATTCCAAGCCCTTCTTTCATGGTAGAACATGTCAGAGCCTATATTTAATTGACAAAACCTTTGAAAGTCCCAGGTCACCTCAATACCTGATGACAGTGAAGGATTATAAATCATCCTGCTTCAATTCACAGGGTAACCCCAAAGTCTCATTTTCTAATGAGAGAAAGTTTCAGGGAGATGACCTGGTTAAAGAATTTTCTGCTTACGCCTCTATCCATGTCTATCCTGTCATCCATCTAGATGAGAGCACATCTCTATCTATGCTTAAAGCTATTCCACTTACCGGGAGGCCACCTTCACCTGGAAGACCAGGTTCTCCAGATTCACCAGGTTCACCCTGTTGGAAGAAAAGGAAAACACAATTAAGCTACTGAACATAAACAGAGTATAAAGGACTCAATACCAGGAGCATAGGCTTGTAGATTTAGAGCTGGAAGAGACCTTAGAGGTATTATTACTCCCATTTTACAGATGTGGAAACTGAAAACCAGAGACCTTAAGTGATTTGTGTTTAAGTCAGAATTTGAACCCAGATCTTAACTCCAAGTTCAGTCTCCTCTCCATTACATCATGCTGCCTCTCCTGGAGTATTTCTTTTGCTGAAGAGGAACAATATGCTTAGATCACCTTTTGGTACCAGCACTATCAGCTGCTCCACATTGATGCTTAAGTGCACATCTGTTAGCAGGAATAATCCTGACATTCTCTTTGCACTTGGGATGCTAAGTTTCCCTTTAATTTCCTCTTATCATTAAAAAAAAAAACAATGATGGAAGATTTCATTGAAAGGCCTGAAGTCAGGAAGAAATCCACTGCAAACTGCATGTGGAATGTATGTAGATGGATTCACATCCATTTCTTTCTTTTTATCCAAAGGAAGAATGTGAAGTGTTGACAAAGTGGGGAGAGCTCACGCGGATCAATGTGGGGAAAGAAAGGAAGAAATTGCATCATGTCTAGAAGATAGAGTGCTCTGGGTGAAGAACAATTTGACTAAAAGTGGAAATTCTAAGAATAGGTTTTATGATGCTTCAGGATAGAGCTGCTTACTCTTTTCTAATACTTAGCTGCTAGAAGGTATAGGAATAATGATAATAGTTAATATTTATGGCTTGCCAAGTGCTCGCATTCATTATACTGTCTGATTCCCCATAACAATCCTGTGAGGTAAGCATCCCCGTATTACAAATGAGGAAACTGAGGTTCAGAGAAGCTAAGGAAGAGTTTTGATGATGGATAAACTGCTTTGAATCTTCCTTCATGCAGTCTGTTGATGTGTATACAGGTATTTAATAGCTCCCAGTTGAATTTTTCTGGGTCTACTACCATGGGTAGGAAGCAGCTACTGATTTATATATCTGAAGGTATACACACACATTCTATGTGTATAATAATCTGTATATTTGTTCATGTGGCATGCCACATATCTGCCTATACACACAACTCATATAAATTGGATAAAGTTTTGGGCACCTAAGCACCCATGCCATGGGTGAGCACATATACCACTGACTTTTGTGCCTAAATGGAGATACCCATTCATATCTGTAGAGACCCTGGTTCTCCTTCATTAATAGTCATTGACTATAAATAGTGAATAAATAATAAAAATCACCTTCTCTCCCACTGCTCCAGGATTTCCTATTCCTCCTGGAGGACCTTGCGGACCATCAGCTCCTGGAGGACCAGATGGTCCTCGGGGACCAGGGGGTCCAGGAGGGCCCTAGGGAAACAGAGAGTGAGCATTTAGCATCTGTAATGGATGAAAGCCATCAACTAAGAAGAAAGTCTTGCAATTGTGGTCAGTCATGCTCACCATCTGACCGACGTCTCCAGTTTCTCCTTTCTCACCTGGGGGTCCTGGTAAGCCCTGTGGGAAGATGAAATGGCTCAGCAACATTTCAGTGGATACTGATGCATCATGCATTATAAATACACTTCCCAGTGATTACAGACACAGGCTTGCAGTGATAGGAGTCATTCAAAACTTTGGAGGGTTTAAAAAATGAGGGATTCATATTTGTTTTTAAGTACAAATATGGGTGCCCTTGAAAATATTGGAGGCACTTCAAAGCATATAATGATGCTTTACCAATGAGACTCAGAAGGAGATAGAAAGTTGTCTGGCCTCTTCATCCTTTGATTTGTTTGTTTTATCTATAGCGTTCTTTTGTAGGGGGTGGGATGGAATTTCACCCATACAAAAGTATTAAGGTGAGGGGAGTAGTAACATTAAAAATAAGTCGGAATAACAAAAACCAAAACAAATAAATAAAGGGGGCAGCTAGGTGGCGCAATGGATAAAGCACCGGCCCTGGATTCAGGAGGACCTGGGTTCAAATCTGGACTCAGACCCTTAAAACTTACTGGCTGTGTGACCCTGGGCAAGTCACTTAACCCCAACTGCCTCACAAAAATAAAAATTAAAAAACGAAAACAAAAAATAAGTCGGAAGCAAGAGATTAATGGGCATATGCTAGTGGGTAATTTAGGGGCCAAACTACAGAAATATCACCCTGAATTTTTTTCCTAAGCCTCTAGCTCATCAAGATGTGTGTCACACTGAGAAAAGTATTCCCTGTGAAGTTACCTGCAATCCAACTGGCCCTGGGGGCCCAGGAAAACCTCTTGGACCTTCATCACCTTTCTGACCAAAAAGACCTTGCTGGCCTCGTGGGCCTGGCTCTCCGTCACCGCCCTATGGGAACATAATTGAGAACAATGTGTGAACACATCCAAATGATGAAGTGGTTTGTCCAGGAAGGGTAGCTGGTCCTCAACATTAACAGTAATGATGAATACTCACCGAGGGGCCAGGCTGGCCTATGGGGCCTTGAGGACCTGTAGGACCTGGGGGGCCCTGTAAGAAGGTAAGAGAGATGTTTAGAGTTGTTTCTGATATCACTGATGCCCTTAAACCAACAGGCACAGATGCCTCTTAGTCACATGGTTTTCTCCCCCTTCTCTCAGCTCCCGTGCACTGAGTTTGGGAATCTTTTAGGAATTTTCATTACCTATTTCAGATTGTGTGTGCATGTCTTGATTGTAAGCTACCCAAGGGTTGGGACTATGGCATCCTCTTTGTAATCTCCCTTGGTGCTTAATACAGGGGCTTGTACAAAGTAGGCATTCGATAATTAAGTGATTAAGTCAATGAGTGAATTGTCAATAGGGAAATGTGGGTGAGAGAACGCATTAAAGGAAATTCCCTGACCTGTAGACACATACTGATGACATACCTCATGAGACTGAACTGTCTTATAGATACATCTCATTATTCAAAAGGGGAAATGAAAGGTTGCTAAGGTCTTTCCTGATTTTCCCAATTTTAGTTTGTATTTGTTTAGTTTATTTTGTATTTATTTTGCGTTTATTTTTCTGTGTATCTATTCTGTTCTGCCAATACAATGTAAGCTTCTTGAGGGCAAGGACTGTTTCATTTTTGTCTCTGAATCCAAAACAACCAATACAATGTCTAATGAATGTCTGCTAAACTATTAAATTGAATCATGGAAAAAAGCCTATGCCCACTACTGGCAGCTGGAACATTTATGCTGCTCTGAGTACACCCAAAAGAAGTTTACTTAAAAATAATCTTGAAACTCACCTGTTCACCTTTGTCTCCTTTGCTTCCCTTCTGCCCTGGCTCACCAATCTCACCCTATTAGAAAAGAGAGTAAGAGTCAGTCACATGACTGAATAAAGCAAGGTTTTTTGCTGTTGTTGTTGTTGGGTTGTTTTTGTTGGTTTGTTGTTGTTGTTGTTGTTGTTTTGAGAAAAAGAAGATAACTTTTCAGAGTTGGAGGTTAACTGAGCACAATCCACCAATTATGCTTAATTACCCATGAGATCCTATGATGTATTATTATTACTTTTGTTGTTGTTGCTACAATCATCTCCCTCCTACACAGTGCCACAGTTTTCCAAAGAAATATTTAGACACATAAATTTGTATTTTGTGTTAGTACAAGTGCTGAAAGTGGAGAATTTCCTCTCTCCTTGTACAGGGAATAATAATATGTTTGAAAATATCACAGAATGGAGGGGGGGTGAAGAAACAGATTGGAATTCTTAATCAGCCATGATTGAGTTTAATGGGCATGTGTTAGTGGGCAATTTAGGGGCAAAAGTATATCATCCTAAGTTTTGTTTTTTCAGCATTTTGTGATGGTTCCTTCAGGAAGTAAAGTACCCTCTGCATATTCTTAAGTTTCATGACTGAATGTGAGATCATAAACAGAAAGCAAAATTGAGTGTCTTCAGTCAATGGAAAATTAAAGTCCAGGCCTCTTATAGAATAGCTCCAGACTCATACATTTCAAAACAGACATAGAGTGAAACCTCATTAAGTTGGACCCTGTCAATTCCAGAGGTTGAGATGATTCATCCCAAGCCCAAACTGGGCTGAACTTTTCTACCATGCTGTCTACACAGGAAAGAATTTGTGAAGCTAGTGATGCCTGTTACAAAATGGCTGAGGAGGTGGCTGAGTTACTTCAGAGGAAAGGTTTTTTTGTTGTTGTTGTTTTGTTTTTAAGAATTCCTAGGTAGTTTAAAGTCCCCATTTATATTGATATACATTTTACTGCAGGGATCTGCTGATTGGGATCAGAAAATTTCAGGTCTCAAAGGGAGCATTTAATCACAGAATCACAGAATTTCGCAGCTGGAAATTTTAGAGACCTTCTTTTCTAGTTCACCCCTCCACACTTTAAAAATGAGGAAAATAAGGCACAAAGAAGTGATATGATCTAAGGGTACAGTGAGTTACAAGGTCAAAACTGCAACTAGAACCCAGGACCCAACTCTTTCCTCCAATTAATTAATGTTAGGTACTTTTGTAAGAGGAGCAATTATCTGGGAGGAGCGGAAAATGTGGTTTCCAGTAAAGAGACTGGAAAATTCATGGGTAAAATGATAATAACATATTATTGTCATCTGGTCATTAAAGCAGATACACTAAGGAGATCTCTATTTGGTTGGTGCTATGGAAAGAAAACTGGTTTTGAGGTTAGGAAATCTGGGTTTAAATCCCAGCTCTTCTACTCACTAGCCATTTAACCTTGGGTATCTCTCTGGGCCTCAGTTTCCTCATCTATAAAATTAGGGTAATAATAGTCATTATACTATCTACCTTCCAGAACTGTTATGAGGAAAATCCTTTAAAAGTCTCAAAGCACCATATACATGAGTTATTATCATGTCCTGTGATTTCGGTTCCATTATTATATGGCCTTGAAAGTAATTTCTTAAGAAGTGTCTTATAGTTAAGACTAGGTAGGTACTTGTTTAGATTGGAGTTCTTCCTAGGAAAGAATTAGGGAATTTTTACTCCATGTCATTCTTGGAGAGGAATTGCCAGCTTCCCCAACTTTTTCTCACCTTATCTCCATCTTCTCCAGGGGGGCCCACAGGACCCGCTGGGCCAGGGAGCCCCACAGGACCCTGAATGCCATCTCGGCCAGCTGGCCCTTGAGGACCTTTCTCACCCTATGGATGATACAAACCCAGTGATTAGAAACCAATGGATTCTTTCATTTTATAAGTATGACCCACAAAAGGAAAGCTTAGACACAATGAAACAAAAGAAAGAAAGAAAGAAAGAAAGAAAGAAAGAAAGAAAGAAAGAAAGAAAGAAAGAAAGAAAGAAAGAAAGAAAGAAAGAAAGAAAGAAAGAAAGAAAGAAAGAGAAAGACAGACACCAAAGCATCTTCTCAGGGCCATAGAATACTCACAAAGGGGAAAAAAGTGATGTAGAGGAGATAGCTGGGAGGGGGGGTATGCAACTTCCCACAGCTGCCAATTATTCCTTGATTTTATTTAAGGTCAAGAATGGTCCTTTGATGTTAGTGATACAGGGGCTTCTTTGAAGAAATTAACCCTAAGCATTTGGAAGGTCATTCAAAACTTGAAGTGTGTTGATGAGGCAAAAGAGCAAGTCAGTGGTCCTTCAATGGGACTTCCTTCTGGCATGATGCTGAAAGAGGACTTGATTGGGAGCTTGTGATCTAAGACTGAGAAGATGTTGGGGTGGAATCACTGAGAGTAGAGTGGGAGTGACTAAGTGACGTGGAGTTAGTGTCTGGCTGCTTGGGAGTTTAGTGTGGAGGATGAATCTTGATTGGACGTTGTGTAAGGGAGAGCAAGAATTAAAGGAAGTCTGAGGCAGCAGTCCATCCTTGTGTTTTTGGATCTGAAACTGTGTAAGCTCAGAATCCTAGAGATCTCTCAGAGAGTAATGCTAGCTCTGCAAAGCAGGGAATGAGGTACAAAAGTCAAGTTTCTGCGTCCCTAACACAGACCTCCACAAGAGGAGATAAGTGGAGGGTAGGGAGTCCTGAGTCAGGGGGAGGGAGATCTGAGTCAGGGGTGGGGGGAGGGAGAAGTGGATCTAGAACTTGGGTGTATATGAGTGGATCTATGCCATTACCCCAAAACTGATACTATCCACAGAAGAATTCAAAAATGAGGTACAGCCACTTAAAAAAAAAACCTGTTTCTTGAGTTTCTTTTCAATTCTATCTAATAGCAGTGCTTAACCTAACATCTTCTCTTCTGTCACTTTTTTGAATACATTTTTCTGACCATTATCATTTAAGCTCTGATTAGTCCTAAGAAAAGTAGGTTCTCAGGCTCCTAGATGTAGAGCTGGTAAGGACCCCAGAGGCCTCATCATTTTATGGATGAGGAAACCGAGGCCCCCAGGGAGGTGAAGAGATTTGCTCATGGGCACACAGGTGGGATTCGAACCTAGTTCCTCTGGATCCAGAGCCAGCAATTTCCCCCACTGTATCATACTACCTCCCTTGCTGTACTTATTTTCACTTTAGGGTTTCTCAGCATAGTGGTGGAGTCATTTTCTTCTGACATGGCAAGCGTAATTCATCAAAGGGGAAAAATTGATAGAAAAAATGTAGCTGCAGCTTTTAGATCTGACCATAGCATTGGCTCACAAAAACAGCTTCACTTTCTTCCTCTGCTGCATTTCAGGAGCTGATGCTTCTGGTTTCTCTTCTACAGTCTCCTCTCCCTTCTCCATGAATCACTTTCTCCTCTTCACATTTAGTTCGTATTGATATCAATTTCTCCTCTAATTAAGTCAGGAATAAATGCCAGTACCGAATATAGAATGTTCATATAACTTCCTTTCCCCACTTGACTAATCAAGCCAGTAGTTCTCAGAGATACACTGACCTTTTCTTCTCTCTTGAGCTATTCTGGGGGAATTGAAAAGCTTTTAAATGGATAAAGCAATTCTTACTGGGCTCCTGCTTAAATATTTACTTTCTTGAAACAATGAACAAAATAGTTTTCAACTGAATTTGCTTTGGGTTTATATGTGCTGAATGCCTGATGTGCTCTGGCTTCCTGGTACATAACTCAGTTGTATCAAAATCCTGGGTGCCCCATTGTAAAATGATTAGATGTCATCTAAATTGCCTTTTTATCTCCCCAATAAGGCATTGAACATATTATCAATGGCACAGATGTTCCAAAAATGGTTTCAATGGGAAATTCTTGCCCGAGGAATGGTACTGGGCTGTTCTTTTTTCCATGAACCACCAAGAGCAAAATTTTCAGGGAAAATAACACTTTTAATAACACCAATCAATCAACAAAATGCTTTAACTCAATCTGAAATTGCTTCTGTTGGTGTTTGCCAATTTCCCCTGGAACCTGGACCCAGTCAGGCATTCTAGATTCAGGATCAAAGACTGCACCACTGTATATCTGCATGACTATTTGCATGTAGGAGCAGCCTGGGTGGCCATAAGATTGCAGAACTGAAGTCAAACAGGAGTCACAATATGAGGCTTCGAGGGAGTGAGCTTCCTTACATGTTACTCAGGGGAAAAGGATGCAAGGAGCTTATCAATCTGTTTCTTAGGAATTTTTAAGAAATGAAAGGATATTCCTGAGTCAGAAATGGGATGGGATGGATGTTGCCTATAATTAGAGGCAAGGATAAATGATGTCCCACTGTTGGTTCTACTCCTAATAGTACAGGAAGCCAGAAAAATTTGAGTTTTCTCAAAAGTTAAGCAGTAGTTATTGCAAAGGAAGAAGAGGCTTTTAAGGGACATGTTTTAACCATATTTTCTGAATCAATAGATAACTTCCCATGGAGAAAAGAAATAAAAATTTTCAGTTCAGAGTGCATGGCCATAACCTCTAGATGTAGACTGATTGCCTCACTAGGGACCAGGTCTAGAGAAGTCATCAGAGCATTTTTTTTGAGTTCCCCTCTGTTCCTTCTCTAGTTGAGAAAATATTATTGTTCTCTAGTTGTGCTAGGTGTGTTAGTCAAGTTTTTCCCCCCAATAATAACAAGACTGGTAGCTCCTCAAAGGTAGAGATGGGTTTTCTCTATCTTTTGTGTTGCAAACTACAGCCTGGCCCTGCCCTTCCTCCCCCCCACCCCAATCCCCTGTACCCATTCAGCAAGGCCTACCATAAAGATAGGCACATAGCAAAGATGTGTTGACTTGACAGATTGAAACAGTTCCAAGGTTTCAAGAAAACACTATCCCAGAAGGGAGTATCTAATAGCCATAAACCATCTTAAAACCACTGGACAGTATAGATCAGGCATTTCTGGAACAGGGTAAATGGCTTTGTGACCAAGCCCTTCCACCTTCCCATCTGTTGCTTGAATTTTAAAAAGGCAATATTGTCTTGAGGACAGTAGTCTAATTTGGCATTATCCTTTTCCCAGGTCACTGGGGGCAAGGAGATTTCTTAAATTAGACCAATTCTTTTCCTTTCCAAGAGTTTATTCCCTGGTCAGGTGGAAATTGTTCACCCTGCCTCTTGTTTTCACAGAAGTCATTTAAACTTCTAATTGCCAAGAAACCAGAGCCCTGCAATCTGCTACTTAGGAATTTTCTAAGAAAAGAGGATATATTCCTCAATCACTGTAGTTGCATGGGGTGAACACCATATTGGAGAACTGTGAATGGGTGAAAAATTCCCATGCTAATTTCCTTTGAGGTGAAAGGTCAAATATGGATGTCTATCAGCTAATACAATCCAAGGGAAATGTCACTAATCATAAATCATGGAACCTTGAGGCCTGTCCCAAGGGCCAAGTCAATAGTGACTAAAGTTCTTTCTAGCTCTCCTTCCGTTCACATGTTCTTTGACACAGCTGTAGAACGAATGTTTGGATGTCGCATTCTTAACCCAGGTGCTAAACATACTGAGTTACAGATGATTGCTAGTCCCTATATATCCCTTCTGGCACAAGGAATACGCCAAAGTAATTCCCCTAACATTAGGGAATCCTCTCCTTGGACTAGAATCAAGAAGCCTTGGATGTTACCCATTCTTTTCCAAGGCAGTTCTCAACCTTTGGAAGTAACCCTGCCTCCTCCCTTTCCCCTCCCACTCCTCTAAGGGCTGCCCTGAGAAAGCATCTTTACATAATGTAACCTGTTGAAGAAGGAAAGAAGGACAGGGAGACAAAAGCTGTCTTCATAATTTCAGAGGGGAAAAATGGCTCTTAGCTTATGCTATTCGTCAAAGCAATACTTACAGGGGCACCTTTCTCCCCAGCAGGCCCAGGTGGTCCTTGGGGTCCAGGTCTCCCAGGAAGGCCAATTGGTCCAGCAGCACCAGCTGGGCCCCTTTCACCTGGAGATCCCTGGGATAAAGAATAAACAATGATGCATGAAATAGGATCATTGCCAACGATCTCACAGAAGCATGACTTTATGGAATACTGTGCTCTTTAGCTCACTCTTTCACTCCCGAATCTATAATGGCTTCTTATTGTCTATTGTATGAATAAACGACACAGTCTGGAATCCAAGAGATTCTTAAATTGGTCTCACTTTAAGTATTCACACCAGATTCCTTGTAGTCAGGTATCCACCACTACTATATACCTTATGAGTAACAGAATCTTACTGGTGGAAGTGGTCTTTTGTTTGAAGATAAGAGGATCAGAGGGGACATGGGTCTCAGAGGTCCTTCACTTCATTTTGTTATTCAATTCAAGAGACATTTTATTTAGACATAAGGAAGAACTTAATAATCTGGGAGAAAATATCTATGCATGGGGTTCATATACGCATGTATATGTGCACTATATACATAGACATCTCCACCTCTGTCACCATTTGTTTCTGTCACCAAGAAAATAGAATATCAGAAGCAGAATGGAAGATTTTTCATTTTACACATAAGGACATTGAGCTTTAGAGGTTGCCTTGTACAACCTCTTCCCTAAAACAGAAATCACCTAAGAATCTGAAAGCCTTTGCCTTAGCACCTCAGTGACAAGGAGTTCATTACATCATGGGGCAACCTATATAATTGGAGGGCAACTCTCATTATTATCAAGCTCTTGGGGTTTTTTTTCCTTCATATGGAGCCAAAATTTGCTTTCTTGTAATCTCGATCCATTGGTGCTAATTCTTCCCTCTGGAGCCATACAGAATAAATCTGCTTGCTTTCTCAAATGGTTCTCTCTACCCTGTGCCTCAAATGTGTGGAGATAACCATTATAGGCATAGAGCTGGAAGGGACCTTGGAGACCACTTAGTCCAAGCCCCTTATTTAATAGAGGAGCAAATGGAGGCCTAATGTTAAGTGACTTGCCCAAAGTCACATAAGTAGCAAACAGCAGAGGTAGGTTTTAGTCCCAGGTCCTCTGATACTTAATCCAGTCATTGCCCCATTTGTAAAGTGGTTAGCAGAGTGGCTGGCATGTAGAGGGTATTTACTAAATGTCTGTTCCCTTCCTCCTTCCCTTCCCTCCCCTCCAAGAAATAGATTCCTAGTTGATTCAATAATTCCTATGACATGGGTGCTATATTTCTCACCATCAAGATTACTTTTGTGTATGTCAATATCCCTCTCAAAATAGGAATCTAACACACCCTTATGATGATATAGACTAAATTATGGCACCCAAGGGTATTAGAACTTTCAGGTATGCATCAGCAAGGTTTTTGTTTTGATTTATAGGGGGTAGGAGAGGGAAGATAAAGTAGAATAAAAGAAAAAATACTACTCTATGCCAATCAAGTTACCAAAAAATTATTTTATACAGCTAGAAAAAATAATAACAAAATTCATATGGAAGAACAAGAGCTCAAGAATATCAGGGGGATCAACGAAAAAATATTGTGAAGGAAGGCTGCTTAGCAGTACCAGATCTCAAACTATAGTACAAAGTGGTAAACATCAAAGCAATCTGGTACTGGCTAAGAAAGAGTGGTGGATCAGTGGAAGAAACTAGGCACATAATACACATTAATAAATGACCATAGCAATCTACTGTTTGATAAACCCAAATAGCCAAGCTTTGGGGGCAATAACTAATTATTCGACAAAAATTACCAGGAAAAGTGGAAAAAAATTTGGCAGAAACTAAGTATAGACCAACATCTCACATTGTATACCAAGATAAGGTAAAAATGGGTACATGGTTTACACATAAAGGATAATATCATAAGCAAATTAGGGAACTATGGAAAATTTTACCTGTTAGATCTATGGATAAAGGAAGAATTCATGACCAAACAAGAGATAGAGAACATTCACAAGATGTAAAATGGATAATTTTGATTGCATTAAATGAAAAAGGTTTTACACAAACAAAACCAGTGCAGCCAAATTAGAAGTAAAACAGGAAACTGGGTGGGGGGAGGGTTCAGAGCAAGTTTCTAGGAGAGGTATCATTTCTCAAATACACAGAGAACTGAGTCAAATTCATAAGAATATGAGTAATATACTAATTGATAAATAAAAGATATGAACAGGTTTTCAGATAAAAAAAATTAAAGCTATCCATCATATAAAGATGCTCTAAATCACTATTGATTAAAGAAATGCAAATTAAAACAACTCTGAGGTACCACCACAAGCCTATCAGACTGGCTAATGTGACAGAAAAGGAAAAGACAAATGTTGGAGGGGGTGTGGGAAAATGGGGACACTAATTCACTGTCGGTGGAGTAATTAACTGATCCAACCATTCTGGAAGGCAATTTGGAACTATTACCACAGAGCTCTAAAGCTGTGCATATCTTTTGATGCAGCAATACCACTATTAAGACTGTATACCAAAGAGATCAAAGAAAAAGAAGAGAATTTAGAACTCAAGTTAAAAAAAAAACAAAAGTTTAAAAAGTGTTTACATGTAGTTGGGAAATATTTAATGAAATAAACAAAATATATCAGGAAAAGAAGAAAGAAAAAAGTACTACTTACCGCTGGACCTGGGGGACCAGGAGGACCTTCATTGCCTTTCAATCCAAGAGCTCCCTTCAAGGAAAGAGAATTTCAGTCAAAAGGAGCCTTCAACAACCTCCTTGATGTTTTTTGTCTGTATTATCTAAAATTAGTTCATAACCTGGCATTTATGAACTTTGAAAATATATATTTTTGATAACTATTTCAAATAATTGGTTTTACTATATTCACATGCATTTTCTTTTATGCATTAAAAAGTATTATTCAGAAAAGGAGATCTTAGGCTTCACTAGACTGCTAAATGGGTCTAGGACACACAAAAGGGTTAGGAACCCCTGGTTTAATACATCATTCTGTCATTCCAATTCTTTAACTTACCACTGGGCCAGGGAGACCTCGATCGCCAGGGAATCCTCTCAAGCCTGGAGGACCATCTTTCCCAGGGATGCCAGCAGGGCCTGGATCACCCTGGAAGGGAGAATCACATCTTAGATTTCTCTTAAGTAACAAATAACTTCTAGTTATTCCTTATTATTTTCTGATGAGCATCATAAGCTTGTATTCTTCTAAAACCCAGCACCAGAGTGAGTTTGGATATAGCTAACTGTGTTGGATCATCACATTTCCACTTAAAGACCTTGGTTGGATTAGGATATAGGACTTTCATCTTTTTTCCTCTTTTAAGTATGGGATCTCTGATTTTAGTTTGGATCAGCAGGTAGGTAATAGAAGTATTATACATATTTATTTATAGATATGATTGTGGGATGTACAAAATAACCATTTGGTCCCATGGCTTTTATTTTACTACTTAAAGTAAGCTTAGTGAAATAAAAAGCCACCAAACTCTTACAGCACTTTGACAAGATCTCATTCAAGTCATGGCATTTTCCAGTTTTTTCTTCCTGGATAGCTAAGATTAGGTCCAAAAGACACTTTCTAGGTAAATATCCAAGTCTTCTTCAGTATCACATAAAAGCTGTAATATGGTTATCTAAAATAGTTCAGATTGTAAGTTACCTGAGCACATGGGCTATATCTTATCTAGACCTTCTATTTCCCCTAGCACCCAACACAGTAAATGGTGGCTGAATTTGTTGGGGAAGCCCCTGATCAGATTAGATTAATGGTTCTCTGCATAAAAAATATGCATCCTCTTGATCATTTTTATCCTCTGTTTATAAACAGATCCATTCAAAATGAATCAATCATTTCCTTAAGGGGAACAAAGCTAAGACCCATCAAATTGATAAACTGTGGGAGTGGTTCTTTCAGGAAAGTATTCCCCAATACAAAGAAATGAACTACCCACCTTAGTTCCTTCCTTTCCAGCAAGGCCTGGGAGACCCTGCTCACCTGGAGGGCCAGGTGGTCCAGGATGGCCACGTTCTCCCATTGGACCAGTTTCTCCAGTGGGGCCCTGTGACGATCAGATAATAAACATGTTTTCAAGGAAAAAGGGACAGTAAATTGAAAATTTTCTTCTCTTACCCAGTGGCACCACTCCTAATCAGTAGGTTAAGGGTTTGTCTCCACTATTTCAATTTCTCTTCTCCCACCAGTAAAGATTCTGAAAGGAGCCTCACCAAAAGAGATGATCATAGGAAACTGACATCCTTGATATCATTGAGTAGATATATTAACTGCTATTGTGTGGCTAGCTTTTATTTTTCCCCGAATTGACTGCCACCTTTCATTAAGCAAAGCAAGGCTTTCATTACACAGGAACATAGGAGGGAAATGAGTTCAATGAAGTATCACCAAATCCACTCAGAGAATAGCTATTGGTGAGGAAGAAAACTCACCATGAATAACCCCTAGAGCTTTTTTTTTTCCCTTCTGTTGTGTGACCAGTACAGATCAATATCTTATTCAGTGCTATGTCTGCATCAGGTGTAACATTCTAAGAAATGTATTGATCTGTAGCTCTGTTTAGCTGATACTCATCCTACCTCCTGGCTGAAAATCACTGTTCCCATTGGTTTGCTAAAGATTTCATTGGTGAGTGTCCAGTGAGAAATACACAGATGTCGGAAGGATCAAGAGAGGTAAGAATTGGGAAAGTGATTACTAAAGAAAATTTTAAGGGGTTCTCTATTATGATAAAGTCCACTCTTCTTAGGTTGGCATTTAAAACCTTTACAATATGGCCCTAACATACTTTTTTTAGGCTTATTTCCCATTACTACCTGACATGATCCCTCTGTTTCAGCCTGAAAAACTCATTTCCTCATGGGTCTCTGAAGACCCTTTGCAGGTACATCTCTTGCCTCTATTCCTTCAGCCTCAAACAGTATTCTATATACTTTTCTCCTACAAGAATCTTACTTATTCTTCAAAGCCGATCTCAAGCTCATGAAGACCCCTGGATTACCATAGTTCACACTGATTTCATCTTCCTCTTATCACTTGCATTTACTGTCTTTCCCACTCATTGGGTAATTACCATAAACCACCATCTGTTCATGTGTTTGTGTCTTGTCTCTCATCAGACTGTAAGCTCACTTAAGGGAAGACACATGTTTTTTTTTCTTTTGTATTCCTTCACAGGGCTAAGCACATGGCTTTGCATATAACAGAGATGCAAATAAATATTAGTTAACAGGTGGATTTAAATTCATCAATCCATTTCTTCTCCATAGTTAGGTTTCCTGTCTGGGAAATCATATTCTTTAAGGTATGTCTGGTGAGTGCTAGAGGACTCAAGAAATATTCCAATGATAGTATCTTACCTGAGGGCCAACAACACCTGGGGGGCCTGGTGGACCAGTCTTGCCTTGGAAGCCCTGTTAGGAAAGAAGTTTATTATATTTGAATATGCAAGGCAACTCATGTCTACAGGTCCTAGTAACATCCCATTTCTCATGAAAACATTTACAAACTCCCTCAACATCTAGAGGTCCCAGATTTCACAAGAAGAACCTCCATTCTTCTTGTTTCACTTTTACATTTAATTTCTTGAAGGTAATGAACCCAGATGAATTAGTGGCACTCACTGCTCTCAGTGGACCATATTTATGTGCTGAGAAACAGCGTTTAAAATCAACAATTAATCTTTTTGATGTCATGAAACATTCATTTTCAGAATAGACTTGGTGCCATTTTTCCCCATGTCTAGCTAGTACAGCCAATGTTCTTGGCTGTTTCTCATTAGTGGCTTCATGGGTAGTTCTCTCTTTCTCCCATTGGTGCTTCTTATGCAATAGATAATTTAACTCACTCGCTATTCTGAGCTTTCTAAGCAAGCAATTGTGATTCCATGCTGGTTCTAAAATTCAGTAGTTTAAATTGTCTATATGACTCTAGATTGAAATGAAATATTCTCTTTCTGGTATGAATAATTTAAGCAGAGGCAAGAATACGATGATTTTACATTTGATAATAAGTTTGAAATCTCACAATCTGTCATTTAGAGGAGAAATTAGTCTTTAGGGACACACAGATTTTACTATTGATGTCTAGGATATTCTTGCATCTCAAAGAATGGAGCATAGCCCTGTAGCCTTCAAAAGATTCTATTTGTTTCATATAGAATACCATTATACCATAACTGTATCACCAAATGCATTTGGGAAATAGTTATTGGTAAGAAAGAAAATCATAATGAAAAATGTCAGGGACATTACTTTATTGTGTGGCCATAACAAATAAAATCAAATACTATGAACTCAGAATTGCTAAACCACTAGTGTGACTTACTGGAAAGAACACCAGATTTGGAGTCAGAGAGACCCAATGTGAATCTGGACTCTATAACTTTATACCTATGTGACCTTAGCTAAGTCACTTAACTTCCGAGTCTCCATTTTCTCATCTTTAAAATAAGGAAATTGGATGATATGACTGCCAAGATTCCTCCCAGCTCTAAATTTATGATTCTATGAACTACAGAGGCACCCACATTTCCCAAGAAGTAGAGGAATGCTATTTCTTCAAGATACAGATACCTTAACCCTCCCTCTAAAAGGAAATTTTTCTCTGTTCAGCATAGGTCATTGAACTGGATGCAAAGACTGGGACTGGGAATGTTCTTAAGACAGGGATACATTTCCATCACATAAGAGGAAAATAAAGGCAATATAGGATTTGAGGGAATTCCTGGACCACATAATCTTCATCCCTGTGATACTGGATACTCACGGTGTTGAGAGAGAAAAAAAAAAAGCCACACACACACACATGCATACTCAAGCCAATGCATCCTGGGTTCCATGACAGTTCATTGGGAGTATATATAGCTAGACACCATATGTTTCCAAAGTCTACATGCAAAAGCATGGAGTTATCCTTATTGCCTACATTTAAAACTGTAAGAAACCTAGTCCCTTTGTTTCCAATGCTGAGCAGGCCACAGTGGCTTTTGGAGGACAGTTCTCCCTCCATTCCCAAGCTGAAAAGTATCTTTTCACTTCATGTTGATAACCATTTTCAAAGGAATCCTACATGGCTGAAACCTTCAAGGGCATTTGGCTCAACTCCCTCATTTTGCAGTTGAAGAATCTGAGGCCCACAGAGGCAGTGAGTTAATAATAAAACGGAGACTATTATCACCACACAGCCTCTTAACACATGCCACTGCCAGCAGGATCAGCATGGAATTGAGAGAAATCAGAACAGGGCAAACATTGGGGATAGGACATAAATACCTCTCATGGGTATGTATATCCATTTGGGCCTTTGTAAGATAAACACCTCTTTGGCAGAAATGCCCTAAATAGGCCTCAAAGATGAAGACGAAGCCATCGCCCATGTGAATTACTGCAGGCCTCTCTCTTTACTAAGCTCAGCCTTTAGGAGTGTAAAGAGGCACTAAAGAATGCAGATGGAAAATGCTTACAGGATTTTCTTTGCAAATGACAAGCAGCCTAATTATTTTAGAAACTTCCAGGTTAACTCAGAAGGGGGAAAATGCACCAGATGCAAAGCCTTCTACCTTATTGCTCCAGCAGGGCATTAGAGAAAAAATGCAAAGCTCAGAAGGAATGTTTTAATTTGTCCCTGTAAACAAAATATCAAATTAATCTCCATCTCTTTGCTACCACGCATCATGCAACATCATGGTTAAGAGGTAATTAAAAGAAATTTCATCAAAATGAACCAAAGTGGGGGAAAGGTAAAAGAAACATTTTTTCAAAGCAGACACCAAGAAGATATTAAATACAACATTTTAAAACACATTTTACAAGGGGGCATACATTTGCTGTGGACATCCTTAAAGATCATTTGCCACCAGGCAAGAAAGAGATCGGCAAAGAAATAGAGCCAGTTCATCATACCTTCTGAATGCCTCATCATTGTCCTTGGTGTCACATAAT
Source organism: Dromiciops gliroides (assembly GCF_019393635.1). Taxonomy (NCBI): domain Eukaryota; kingdom Metazoa; phylum Chordata; class Mammalia; order Microbiotheria; family Microbiotheriidae; genus Dromiciops; species Dromiciops gliroides. The sequence goes on along the minus strand of NC_057862.1, from coordinate 429,762,702 downwards.
GTTTGCATCTGCACAATAACATCATTTAAAGTGGTGTGCAGAGAGAGAGGGGGTAGGGGGGAGGGAAAGAGGGTAGGGAAAGAGAAAACATAACGGAGTAACAAAGTAGGCAGGAGACAATTCAAGTTGGGGCATAATTATCCAATAGTCTGGGCCAAGGCATTGTCTGTTTCTCTGTAGCCTTCGCAAGAGAACAGCTTCAGTGAGGGTAATACTGGGTTTCACACTCAGCTTGACCAATCAGGACCAACTATAGACTGCATGAGCCTTGTGTGGTTGTCCATATTATTGATCTAATAGCTTTCCAAAAACTAAAAAGCACAGGGGCATTTCAAAGACTGTCCACCATTATGAAATTCTAAAGAATGGGAAAGTTCATTCTGAAGGTCAAAGATAAATATGTGATCACTATAAGCAGCTCTTATTTAGACTACAGAGATTTTTCCCTTTGAAAAGCCTAATTTAAAAGGTATAATTATTGTTCTTACGAAGGAGAAGGTCAACATTATGTAACTAATTGTGAAGGTCAGCATCACATGTAACTATGATATAATTTGCTACATCCAGGTAATTGGTAATGGCAAGATCAAGTTCAAAGGGATCCTTCTTCCACAAACTCACACATTATAAAAGCATCATACAGTGTAAGCTAAGAAAGGGATCCTCTTTAGTTCCCTTCCAATTTAAACACATATATAGTAGCATATATTCCAATGTAAACACACAAGATACTCTGGATAGACTAGAAACATGGGACTAGAAACGTGGGTACACACGAGTTTGGATAAATGAAATTGCGTGACATTTATTTGTGATTTTCTACCAATATCAAAATGGGCTTCTACATGGCTAGCAGTTAAATCCCTAAAGCTGGTTCAGAAGCAAACACAGAAAGAATTGTTCTTAGCACATCCTAGCTATCTTCTCCAGGCTAAGTAACTCTTCTAGTCTACTTCAATGTTTAAAAAAATATTGTTCACTTCACCCATGTAGGCATTTACTTGACTGGCAGCACTGGCACTTTATGCTGTGGTAGACTGTACCATTAGAGCCCCACTCCCAATAAAAGGTCACCTGGTTTCCAATATTCTCATGATGTTTGGATGTTTCTCCAAATTTGACTAGTCTGGCTCTGAATGGCAGTCCCTTACTAGGGCTAGTAACAAAACCTTTCTAAATTTTTACCTCCCAGAGTCTCAGGTATTCTCTAGCCCATAATGAGACATCAGGGTAGGCTTTTAATTGAGAATCATAGCCTAGACTAGATTAATAAAAATTTTAAGTTGAATATGTGGCCCTCAAAAGAAGTCATTAGTCTGATTTGTCCAGCCACAAATGTGGCTTGATTCTCATAGACTTCTTGACACAGCTGAAGAGACACAAGTCTGGAAGTAAGCACTGATGTAGCAGGTTCTACAATCTACACAGAATAGCTTAGAAAAACCAACTAGCATGGTACAAGTCAGGTTTAATGATTCACCAACATTTCCAGATACTTACAGTTTCACCTCTCTGTCCAGGGTGCCCAGGAAGTCCATCCTTTCCTGGAGGACCCTGAAGAAGAAAATGGAGAAGGTTTCACTCAAGTTCCTCTAAGCAAACACACTGTTAAAGAAATCAAGACCTGATGGTGGAAAACACTGTTTTTTATTTTTATATTTTGCAATTCAATGGTTTTCCCTATGGACATTTCAAAGTAATGCATTATAGAAATATTCACTGTTAAGCATTTTCTTGGGGATCACTAATGATTAAATCCAGAAGAAAATGTATTGTTGACAGGAGAAAGAGACTCATTTTTCTGTAAAGGACCCTTGTCTTGTCTGGTTTGGGGAGTACTGGGCAACTTGAGAAATCAACAGATGGTGTGACATTGATATCAACTTATTAGGCTTGCTTTGAGAGAGTTGACATGGTCCCTTGCCCATAGAAAATGCTAAAATAAATGCTTGTGGGATTGGATTGTGTCCCTCCCAACACTTGTCTACAGAAACCTTGTCAGTGATGACACCAATATGGGCAAAGGCAATACAAAAACAACACCCATACTTTAAAGTTGGCAACAACTCTGTGAGGTAGGTAATGCAAGTGTTATTCTTCCTATTTTACAAATGAAAAAAAATGAATGCTAGCAGAGACTGAGAAGAAGTTACTTACAGGAGGGCCCTTTGGTCCGGGAAACCCTGTGGGTCCTTGAGGTCCGTTCGGTCCCTGGAGACAGAAAGCGATTTAAAAGCTGAATTTTAAAGAAGTGCTTTTTTTGCTATATTTTCTCTTAGACTAACAGTTGCTAGAGGGTCAGGGATGTATCTTATTCACCCTTGTGCCCACCTGGCATATGGCATTCCTCCCTCGGGTGTCACTCAGCACTTTTCTAATGAGTTTATGGCATAATGTTGTATATTACAGTTCTTTGTATTTGTGTCTGATTATCTTCTGACTAGACTTAGAGCTCCAAGTGCTCAGGGACCATGTCTGTTCTAAACTTGCCATTTCTATCTCTTCCTATCTACTTGAAGTAGTAGGTATAGTAGATACTGTGGTACAGTCAAAAGGGCGACGACTGTTTCTAGAAAACCTGTATAACTACCTGTATAACCTTGGGTAAATTGCTTAAGCTCCCTGGGCCTCAGTTTCCTCATTTGTAAAATGAGAAGGTTCTACTAGATAGCCTCTGTGGTCCCTTCCAACTCCAAAACTATAATCATATGATCCTAGCATATGCATAATAAGATTTGATGTGGATGAATTAAATATCCCTGGATCCAGTGAAAAGAAACATGCACTGGTATTTGGTATGTACATTTGTCAGAGAAAGTAGTAACTAGAGATAGGATTCTTTGAAGACTGTTACTGCCCTGGATTAGAGAAGACCTGCCAATCATCCTTGATAGCCCCTGCTTTCATGAACACTTCCCAATGCCAACTCCAAACTGAAAGGGCTTGTTTGCTCATCATAACATCTTGCCTGACTCTCTCACACATACTCACTCGCGCTCTCTCTCTCTCTCTCTTTCTCTGGCACCTCCCTTACTCTTATTATTTTTATATATTTGTTATTTTATTTAATTGTTCTTTGTTCTATTAGATTATAGATTCCTTTAGAGAGGGTCTGTATTCCATCTGTCTTTGTATCCGTGTGTGTGTGTGTGTGTGTGTGTGTGTGTGTGTGTGTGTGTGTAAAATCTCATTGAATCCTCACAAAAACAGTGTTAGTTAGGTGATATTATTACCCTCATTTTACAGATAGGAAAACTGAGGTTGAGAGAGATTAAGGGACTTGGCCAGGGCCACATAGCTAAGAAAGTCTGAAGTCTGAAGGAAGATTTGAAGTCAGGTTTTCCTGATACTAAATCCAGTGCTCTATATACTATGCCCCTAAATGAAAGGCTGAAGCATTTCAAAGTGTTTGCTCACTTCAGCTGAGGTACAGCTAGGTGGCACAAGTGGATAGAGCATAGGGTGTGGAGTCAGGAAGACCTGAATTCAAATCTGGCCTCAGACACCACCTGTGTGAACTGGGACAAGTCACTTAACCCTGTTTGCCTCAATTTCCTCATCTGTCAAATGAGTTGGAGAAGGAAACAACAAACCCCTCTAGTCTCTTTGTCAAGAAAACCCCAAATGAGGACATTACTAAAGACTGAATAACAACAACAAAAAATTCAACTAAAAGTAATCATCGAAAAGAGAACTATGGACCTTTGCCTCCTCCAACTATGGAACTATAAGCCTTGTGTTTATCTAAGAATGGATGTGATCCAAATTTCATTGCCTCAAGCACTTTTCAAATGCCCTGACAGTAGCTAAGGGCATGTTGTCTTATTCCCTACTGGCTGTAATTTTTAGTTTAGAGATTTGTTTTTTTGAAGTTCCCTACACCTGTGGTTAGCTTTCTTCCTTGTAAATCTCAAGAGTAAATCATATTCCTTTAGGAAATTTTCACTTTCCTGGGTGGGGAAAGGGGTCACTGTCAGTAGGCTTTCTGGGTACTAAGGAAAGAAATATGTTTGAGGAGGAAATGCATGCTATAGGCACAATCCGGCAGTGTTGGAAAAATCTTACCCGTTCGCCAGGAGGACCAGATGGGCCATCACCACCAGAGTTGCCCTTTAGAGAAAAAGAAGGAAAAATAGCAATATTTGTTAATTTTGAAAGATTCTATCATATGATATTATAAAAGTATAATAATCTTTAAAAAGGCAGATGTCATAAAGACGTAGCTGCTCAACTTCCCTAGGATTTTCTCTGATTTTCTAATAAAGGACTCATCAATGGCCCACAAAAGGCTTTCTATTATCCCCTAGTACCACTGAATATAAATAAATGACTAAAATAACAGCAATAGGGCTAGGGCACTTGAACAGGATAGCTGATGCCTGTTGGGAGAGAAATGCTAAGCTTCAGTCAAAGTATTTATCAAAAATTCATGTTGAAACAAAGCACAGCTGTTTATTTTAATGCCTACTTCAACATGGTGACAATGTATTTTCCCATAAAGGCTTTACTATAATTATTCCAAAATGGTAGCTGTGGATGGACTCAGTTTATGGGTTGGATAGTGATATAAGATAATTATTTATATGTCATCACTATACTGCTACATTGTTATTAGCAATAGAAAGAGAGAGAAAGGGGGGAGGGAGGGAGGAAGGAAGGAAAGAAGGAAGGGAGAAGAGAGAGGAGAGGAAAGGAGAAGAGAAAAACAAAAGAGAAAACCTCAAGCCAATCAGAAACTATTTTCTCCACAAAGGTAACTCATTTTAGAATATCAGTATCAAAAGAAATAGAATCATATAGTTGACTAAAGCTTATATTTTTTAAAAGAAAAAAAAAGGATTAGTGATTTGATTAACTGGCTCTAAAGCCATTTGTCAGGAGGGAAAAGTTGTGTGTTGCTGGCTCAGATTCTTACTGATGACAAAAGATCATGCTTTGTGTTTCTGACAAAAATCTCCCTCCAAAGATCTCTAAGTCCTTTTCAAATAAATAATGAACCTTCACCATGAGGAATGGGTGATCCCAGCTGTGTTTGGGGATTTATCAAATCCCTGGATCTAGCATTCCAGAATGAAACAACTGGGGCACTATTGAGCCAACATTTTCCCTGTTCAATATTTAGAACCACATGTGAATAAGAGATACACTTAGTTGTGTAATTACTTGTGTAATTAGTTGTGTAAAGGTCATTAAGGAAGGGAGAGGGAGATTCCTTCAAAACCTAAGATTCCTTCTTTTTATTTTTTTTCCAGGAGGAGAAAAACGATCATCCTCATCTGCTAGATGCTTTGACAGCATTCCAACTTCATTTCAGTCTGTGGCATTACTTGATGGTGGTCTGGGACAAAGAGTTTGAAGACATACCTTAGGTCCAGGTTTGCCAGTGATCCCTCTTGGACCTCTTTCACCACGTGGGCCCTGGGAACACACCAAAGTAGAGAAAATGTTAACTATCCTAGAGAAAGAGGTTCTTCCATTCCAGCCCTTCCTCTGCTCCATTCATCATCTCTGATCTTTTAAAGATCATCTGAAACAGAAGCCCCCAAAGACAAAACAATAGTTACCGTTGGACCTCGTTGCCCTCTCGGTCCTGGTTTTCCAGGTGTTCCCTAGGATCAAATGAGAGGAAGGGTGAATCACTCATGGTCTCCCAGTTGTTACTGTCATCTCTAACAACAGCCATTACTGTGGTCTGATGACTTTCAGTTTAATTTAGCAAACACTTACAAAATGCCACAGACTTTCAGCTAGAGGTATAATGTGAATTCAGGAAGTCCTGAATTCAAACCATCACCATTCTTAGGAGATGGCATCAATCTCGTGCTGCAAAGGTGACTAGGTGACCAGTATTCCCTTGGTACTAGCCAGAAAGAAATCCCAAATTCTGGGCATCAACTATAGCACCATTACCTCCCCTATTTTCAAGAGAAATGTAAACAGGGCAAGTGAAGTTGCCATAGGCACAACCCACATAGGATCATACAATTGCACAGGCTCTTTTGAGGTGCATTTTTCTTATTGCAATTTGAATGAGGCTTAAGCCTACACATACATGGGCATGCATGCATGTGTGCACACACATACACACACACAAACACACAGTAAGAGAAAAAATCATTATTGTAAGAAAAAATGAAAAGAAACAACTCTTTTCATACATTATTTACTTGAACTACAGTTAAGCATATTAGCTATTAAAATTTCAACAGATTCTCTCGACAAGCAAACTTGCAATTTGGAATATAAATCATATATGAAAGTTATTTTTCTTCTCTTCTAATGGATTTGGACTTCACACATTCTCCAAAGCATGGAGCTATATTTGTTATATTTGTGCTATATTTGTTTCCCAGAAAAGCCATAAGAATTGGAAAAAATAGAGTTTACCTACTGCCTTCTGGCCTAATGGATCACATTGTCATATAGCAAGGAAAGACAGAGCTGGGACTAGAACTCTGAGCCCTTGACCCCCTTCCCCTTGCCATACCCCAGTCTGGTTCTCTTTCTACTGCACCATTAAGATTATTTCTTGTAAATGTAGACTCTAGGGAATGCAAAGTAAAGCCATGATATTACTTGAATGAGGATTTTTTTTTTATTATTCCAAAGAACCTCATGTACCTTTATAGTTTCTCAATCTATCTTATTACACTTCTGGTTTCTAATGCTAAAACTCCAAAAGGATCAGATTTTGTTAAGGGTGACTCATGAGAACTACTGACTGTCACTTAATCATCAATCATTCATTTGCTTTGAAACAAAAACCTGCATGTTAGCGGTCTGCATTTTGAAAGGAATTTAATAAAAAGCATTTATAATGATGAGTTAATTATGTTGCTTTTTAACAATGCACTCTGCCTCCATTGCTTTAATTACATGGCAATATCCTTTGGCAACAGAGAACTGTTTGCACAAGAAAATTAATGAAACATCTGCTTTTTTCAAATTATAAACTTTACACCAAAGCAAACACCCATGACTGAACTGAGTTTGTTCCTGGCATTTATAAATGGAGACACATTGGTCATGTTTGTGTTTCTGAAAGCAACCATGGTAAATGGATCCAACTATCTTATAAAATGAGAGTGGGGATTCAGGGGAGCTGAGCCTACATAGTTAGTCACCTCTGTTTCTATATGCCTAGCATCTAGCCCAGGGCATTGCACATGGCAGGCATTTTATAAAGTTTATTAAATTAAATTGAATTGAAAATTACATGGCGTGGGTTTTAACATTGTGGTAAATAAATGCCCAGTCTTCATCTGAAACCAGTCAGACCCAAAATTCATGCACACAAGGCCTCAGGACCAAACCCAACAAAGAAAACTACAAGACATAACCACAGTTTTAATCTGAGCTTCCCAGGAGGAATTATGTTCAAGGACTTTGTTTTCCTTTCTTTAAAACAACTCTGGTCACCAGCAGCTCATGGTCCAGATAATTGGACCATAGTACAGAATGATCCCTTTAGTATGTAACCTTTGACGTGAACAAATTGCTTTCTTGACTCCTCCTTGAAGAATGCATGACCTCTAAAGTGGCTCATGTCCATCTCTCACTTCAGTTGCTCCTCTCCAGCACTCTTTGCTTTGTGAAGGGACCCAGGTCCCTTCTGGGAAGCAATGTGGAAAGAATAGTGGGCTTGGATTCAGAATATCTAAGTTCAAGCCCAGAGGTTGCCAATAAATAGTGTCACAGTAGCCATGTGACTTTGGACCTGCCCCAATCTTGTTGCACCTCGGTTTCCTTATCCATAAAACGGGGACTATGATACTTGCACTAATTACCTCATAGGATCATTGTGGAGTAGGGGCAATGCAGTAAAAATATCGGTGGACTGGGAGTTGTGAAACCTGAGTTCAAAGTCTCCCTTTGTCATTTACCACCTGTGTGATTTCTGGCAAATCACTTAATTTTTCTGGACCTCCTTCTCTTTGCAAACTGAATGAGTTGAAGCAGAAGACCTTAGAGGTCCTTTGCAGTTCTAAATGAGTGCTCCCATTTAAGGAGTTTATAAGTTGCAAAGCACTAGAAAAGGTAATTGATGTTATTATTAGTATTGTGCTTAGTTGATAATCAAACAGGTCAGGAAAGTTCTCACATCCTGGGGTGGGGGGTGGCAGGTGTGGGGGGGGTGGGGTTAGGAGGACAGCCAGTGATCTCCAATTCTCTTTCATTACAGGGTGGGGCTTGCTTCCGAGGGGAGCCCAGGGAGGCCACTGAGGTAAGCTTATCATTTTGCTGATGCCCGTCTTTCTGCTTATGGTCATGGCCAATTTTTTTTTCAAGGTGGAAAAATCTATTCATGTTCAACCAACAGACTTAAGATGTTTTTGCTAATAGCAGACAAACAGAAGAAAAACCAAAATTCCTAGGTTAAAATAAATAGACAAATGGCATTGGCTCTGATTATCCCAGATGAAGAAGGATGCAATTATCAATGACCCCAAGCTCTCTTTGGTCTACTAAAACCAGGTGCCAAATTGGAAAAAAATTCCAAGAAGAGGTTTAAAGAAGTCTGATTCTCAAAATTCATGGTTATTGCTCTAAAGTTTTCCATTACTAAAATCCAACCCACCCCCAAATCCTGGGGGCCTGCTAAAAAGTCCTAGATGAGAGGATATGGAAAAGAAAGAAGAAGGGGGGCCTAGGGCATCTGCAAATGGCAACCACTGAGCCAACACTGTAACTCTGAAACTAAGCTGTCCTCAAGAGTACTATGGAAGGCAAACCCAGTTAAGGTGTCCTAAATATTTACATATTCTTCCTCTATTCCGGGAACTTTGCAGGGAGAGAAGGGGAGTAGAGGAAGGGGATGAGAATGGGGGTGGGAGAACCTCAACTGAAACAGTATTTAAACCATCTTTCCACAGCAGTAACTAAACAGAAGGTTTATGAGTCTGACAGATGCACTCAGTTCTCTGAAACAGGAGGCTATGATTAATTCTGACAGGGGAAAGATAAAGATGGCTGGTCTCTCCGTCTAACAACATATTAAACACCATTACCGTGTGTTCAGAAGAAAAGTAATGGCCTCGTTTTCCCATGTTGAAGTCCCTGTTTTGACTCATGCCAAAAACACAAAACGGCAGTGGATTTAATTTTCCTAATTTGGGTTCCATTGTCAGGAAGCACATGAGGATAACATACACAGCAGAAATGTGAAGAGTAGAGTTAAATTGCAGTTTTCAGCACTTGGGGTAGGAGAGTACCTAACAAATTTTGACTTTTCTCCCCCACCCTGCATTTTTCACACAGTCAAAAAGCCATTGGAGAGACCTTGAATTGTGCTCTATACTAATTCAGACCAAGAAGCAAAAACATGTGGTGCAGATATTCATTCTTTTCCAACTCTCTCACTCTGAAAATGGAATTGTTCCATAGCCTTCTTCTGTTCAACACAGTATCCACTGTGAGTGCCTCCATCAATTCTCAGCTGGGCAGGATTAATGAGGTGCAAGCTCCTTGCTCTGGTTGAGGTCGAGGAACTCCTGTTTCTCATCACCTTCTCCATTGTTTCCCATTGCTTCTGACCAGATTTTAATCATTTCCATTTGGGGCTCTTGGAGGGTGTTTTGTAAAAGTGGCCAAAGACTTCTGACAAGTGACAAATCTTTATTGGGTTCCATGAGTATATCTGCAGTGACATGACTCAAACTTAATGACCTGATAACTGGACCTAGGAATGAGACCAGTGAAGAAGGAGAGAGCTAGCCAGAATCAGTGCCACCATCCTCTAGCATGTGGCTCAGAGCCATGCTGCAAATGCCACAGGAACATTTTGGAGAGAGCCAGTTTGTTGGTTCAGTAGTCTCTGGATGCCTAAGTAACTCCCTGTTTGTTAAACCAGGAATTTTTTTTTTTACAGTAAGCTCTTTAAGCTCACTGAGGCAATGCATTAATTAATTAAACAGTTGTTCAAAGAGCCCATCTTAAAACAGAGAAGTATCTAAGATATCAGAGAATCTGGAATCAGGGAATCTGGTTGACACTCAATGCTCTAAAAATTCAAGACCAGAGTTTTCTAATGAGGTTTAAAATGTTTAAGATCTTTGCAATCATTGATTCCAAAGCCTTTGCCTCACACAAAGAAATTGTTTTGCAATGGTTGCTACCATTTTAAAGATGGCACTATTGGTGATAAGTGAGTTATGGAGCAAAAGTAAGGGATGGTAGATGAAGATAACCTTTGTATTCCATTCGTATCCATGAAATATTTTACAAAGAATTAGACTGTCTCCAGAAGTAGTGGATTCCCCTTCATTGGCCACCTCAACCTCCAGTAACGAGGAATGCTATAGTAAGGATTCCTTTCAATATGGTTTATATTAGATTCGGTGACCTTTAAGGTCCCTTCTAACTCTACAACTTTGAGTTAGACCTTCATCACTTTGGAGAGATCCTCTGTGGAATATTTTGGGAAAGAGCATTGGCAAGAATCACATAGGATGGAAAAGTAAGAGTGGGTTGTAGACTGTGTTGATGGAAGTAACACCCATTGATAAGAATCATTGAGTATAAAAAGATATTTCTGGTAAAACTCTTGTATGCTGAACAAAATTGGATTTACACTGTGAATGCTTCCCAATGATAAATGTAGATATTCCTAACATACAAGATTAACAGAGCTTAGACTGACAGAACCTTGGAGAAAGATTGATCCAACTTCCTCCTTTTATAACTAAGAATACTGCAGGTCCAGAAAAACAGTGCAACTCGAATAACTTTCTACTACACTAGTATGGTTACCTTCTTTAGATGCAGCCTTTGTAGTCTGACACTTCATTGAACTAAGTTGGTAAAGGGAAGCCTTTGGTTAGTAAGACACCATACAGATCAAGGTCCCTCTCAGAAAGAAAGAGGAAATTATTCAGTTGCAAAGTAAAGACTTTAGAAAAGTCCAAATGGATATTATAGAATCATAGGATCCCAGAGTTAGAAAGCATCTCTCAAAAGTTATCTAGGCCAATTTATGCCTGAGCAGAACTCTCTCTACCACAGCTTCAAAGAGTGACCATCCAGGTTCTGCTCAAAGACATCCAGTGAAGGAGAAGTCATTTTCTCCTAGGTCAACCCATTATTCCATGGAAAAGCTCTTGCTAAGCATAGTACTCCAGAATTGTATAGTGCTCATTGTATATGAAAGACATGCTACTGACCCGGTGTCCTCAGGGGACATTTCTGAATTGCATCTCTGCTAATGGAGAAGAGCTGGACAGTGAAATCCACATTCTCTTACCCAGGTCCCCATCTGACCAAAAGTACATGTTCATGAGATGACTATGGTAAGGCTTTGGTTTGAAGTCATGGAATAGAGCAAAGTCAGTTTTTCCATACGAGGTTCAGCCCTTAATCCCTGACTTCATTAGGACTAAGCCCTAAACACTAGAGGGGAAGTTCATGGAAAATGAAAAGAAATGACACGTTATCGCTTTGAGGAATGACTTTGCCACTGGCTTATTTTATTGGCAGCATGACATTACGTACAAACTGCTGTGACCGACATGGTCACAAATCATCAAAAATCACACCAAACCTATAACAATGTCATGTAAGGGCTACAGAAATGAGGGCAAATGATCTAGTATTTGGCACTTTTGCACCTTCTGTGTCGTTTGATGAGTCAGCTGGGTTTGGGAGTTCTCTGGCTCTCCCTCCATGTTTATACTGTCAAGTTTCAACCAGAACAGTCATCGTTTTTCCATTTTGTGAAATCTGGCAGGACACATTTGTTTACATGGGACTTGGCTGGTGTCTAATCTATCTCCCCGTTCTCAAAAGAGCATATCTACTCTGCCTTTGAACATGATAACATTAACGTAGAGCAACATATTTCAAGAGAACTCAAAACATATAATTGTCTCTGTTGGGGCATCAAAGGACTGGCAATAATTGGCTCAAGTTTATGTTGAGTGCTTGGTCTTGTAATGGTACATAAGACAGGTGTCTTTTGGAGGGTTTGTGTTCACAAAATGCCAGCTCTAGATAACCTTTGAATGAAATTAACGATTTAAACCCATTCTTTACCTCTTTTTTTCTGTCCCTTTCAATGGCCTGGGTTAAAGGGTGTATTCTAAAACCTCTAAGAGGTCCTTTCTTTGTTCCTGATTGGCAATATATGAATCATTAAAACATGATTTTATTAATGAGTGCCCAGGGGAACCCCATTCTGGGAAGACCTGCACACCAGGCAGAATTATTTTGGAAAAGGGAGGAAGGATATTAATTTTACCCAGGATGCTGCTCTGAGAATGCCTTTAGTCATGACAATAACAAAGGAGCATCAGACTCTTCAACCACTTTCTTCTACTTCAATTCACCCAGGTAGAACAAAGAAATAAAATGCAAGAATATTGAGTTTGGACCAGGGGAGATAGTAGTGGAGGAAAAGCATGACATAGTCATTTCTTTCTTTAAATTCCCTAGATGGACAGTTGTAGTTACCTGGATAAAGGGATCAGGGGGCTGCTGAAATAGACTTCTAAGGGTCTTACTGTTGGGAACAGCCTTCCTAGATGCAGAAAGTGATCAGGGATTCAGGTTTGTTTCTGCTCATATTTGGGCCCACTTCTAACACACCCATTGTGCCATTTGTCAAAACTGTCATCAGCACTCACAGCTAAAAAAGGCTTCTTCCTGAAGGTTAGCAGCTGCAAAAAGCATTTCTAAGTGGGAAAGCAGGTGAGAAGTCAACAAACACTTTTTTTTTTAAAACCACCAAATCCCCAAACAAACACATACATTCTGGTAACAAAATGGAGAAGTAAAGCAACAACAACTAAAACAACAACAAAAATCAGCATAGGTAAAGGACTAAAACACCCTTACTTACCCTTCCACCCTTCTCTCCATTTGCTCCAGGGAAGCCAGGAAATCCAATAGAACCCTGCAATAAAGTGGTGGGGGGGGGGGAAGGCACATGAAATCAGCTGGGACTGACAGATACTGAAAGATTCTAGGGGAAAATATCTGGTGTTATTGTTAGCCTCCATCAATCCTAACTCACTTCAAAAGAACATATTGAAACTATTTACACCCCAATCCCTCAACATGCATTTCAAAGTCGCAGAATTTCAGAGTGAAAGGAGCCTCCAAACTCATTTGATTCAATGCTTACATGACTGAGAACCTCTTCTCTGACATCCCCAATAAGAAGCTTGCTACTATATCCCAAGGCCGTCCATCTCACTTGTGGCCCGCTCTAATTATTAGGAAGTTTCTCTTTCTATGAAACCAGAATTTGCTTCTCTGAAATTTTCATCCATGGTAGAATAAAGCTAATCCTTCTTTTTCATGATGATCCTTCAAATATTTGGAAAAAAACTATCATATACACCCTATTTCCTTTCTCCACAGTAAAAATCCTTAGTTTCCATAACTCATCTATATACACTATTATCTTGAGACTGCTGAGCACTGGAATGCCCTTTCAGACACTCTCTTGCTTTCAGTGATATCCAAAACTAAATGCAACATCATAGCTAGAGTGTGACAAGGGCAGAATACAATAGGACCATCATCTCTCTTGTTACGGACACACACTCTCTCTTAATGTAGTCTAAGTTTCTATCAATGTTTTTGGCCACCATTTACCACAATTGACTCATATTGATCTTGCAATCCCTGAAAACTTCCAGATTTTTAAGATGGGCTTCATCTCACAGGAATGGAAGACAAGGGACACTTATTTATTCACTAAACAAACATTTATTGAGCATCTGCTACTATATGTATATCTGTATTAGATGATGTGGACAACACAGAGATATGCAGGAAGGTCCCTGCCTTTAGGCATCTTACAGTTCTGTTATATAGCAAAGAATTAGCCGGGTCTCAAACATTTCTGTGGGATTAAAAACCAGGAGAGGGAGACAAAACCTACTTACCTGCTGCTAGTTCACCTGCCTATCATGTCCATTCAGACAAACATGTGAAATACACAGAGCAATTTGTAGCATCCCACTATAAGTTGTATCAATGCTATCATCTAGAAATGAGAATTTTGTATCTGGATATAAATGAAAGTGTTTAGTTCCTTAGTTCCATTGGTCTTATTGAGATATCTAAAATAAATTTACTTGAATAAGTGCAAAGTTACTAATGCAGTTCTCACAGACAAAACACTAATTTCACTAAATTTGTTCAACAAATATTCCTTATAAGCCTACAATATACAAGACACCACACTGAGTGCTAAATCCCTTGTGCCACTATATATTATGCTCTGTATGTCTATATAAGCCCAAGATATTCTCTTTAGCAGGACAGGTATCCAATTCAAGGAGCATCTTCCTGTTCTCTAAGTGAATCGCTTATTTACATTAATCTTCCTGCCTAAATTACAGTCATCCAGTCACATGCTTGGTTTCTAGGCACTTCTTTGAATATGACAAAGCTTGAACTTTAGACCAAGGAGCTAAGCTCAGCTGAAACTCTCATGAACTAAGGCAACTAATTCAGAGGTGAAATCTTAAATACTTATCACCAAGAAGAGCTGTATAATCTGAAGTATGTTTTGTTTCTAATTCCTTCCAAAGAGAATCATAGCATCAGTAGCTGGCAGCAACTTCATAGATAATCTAGTCTGATGCCTTCATTTTCAGAAGGAGAAAACTGAAGCTCAGAGGTTAAATGCATTGCCCAAAGTCACAAAGCTAGTAATTAGGAGAGCTGGAATTCAGATCTGTTCTTTTGACTCCAAATCCATTTTTTTCTAGTATACATCTCTGCTTCATTCTGCCTTGTAAGAGATTTGTTTTGATGTTTGGGTTTTGGTACTAACATGTGTGTGCACATGCACACACATACTTATAGGTTAAAGTCTCGGTTGTCACATTTTCAAAAAGCTATTTGGAACTCTGGAATAGGTTTTCCATATTAGGCAGAGGACGATGGAAAAAAATGCTGACTCAGCGGTCAGAAGACAGATTTTAGTCCTGGCTTTACCATTTACCACCTGCTTGACCTTGGGTATTTAATCTCTCTGGACCCCTGCTGCCTCATCTGTTAAATAAGGGAGGTGGATCAGATGACCTCCAAAGTCCCTTACAGTTCTACATCTTATGATACCTATAATCTATATGTCTACACACAGGTACACACACACACACACACACACACATGCTCATATTCTGTTCTCTCTCTCTCTCTCTCTCCCTCTCACCCAGCCTCCTCTTGTCACTCCCTTCTCCTCCCATTCCATCCCGGGGCCAACAATTTGACAATGTATGCGTTGGTGGCTAAAGAGATAATTGCCTGGATGCCAACCTTTTTCTTATTTCATATGTATACAGAGAGCCTTGCAGTTTATAGCTGCAGTGGGAGTTGCAGGGCCTGCCACAGATAGATGTTTTCATAAATCACATAATGCTCCCCTTGCCCTAATGCCTCCACTGCATATAAATGATGTGCTTACATATTGTAGGTGTGACGATTAGTATTCCATAGAACTGTTTTGAATCGATCTTTCCTTAACCAGGGTGACATTCCTGAGGACTCCTGTCGCAGCCCACTCGCTTTCCTTTGTTAGTATGACTGAGTATAGTCAAACTCCGTTAGGCAGCCAGCTAAAGGTGTCTTAGAATAGGCATCATATGTAAATGCACTACAGAGATGAAACACTCTTTTGCTGTTAATTATGTCTCCAGTGTCAGGCAGCCAGTTATTTTTTTTTAAGGAAGAACCATGAATAATAAAACATGGAGTTCGGATAAAATAATTTTTAAATAGTTCCCAAAGCCTCTAGGAGCTGTTAGAATTAGGCTAGAACATGATTTCACGTGAGAAAAGTTCTTGTCTTTCGTTTACACTTGGTTCCTGGCAAATGACCTTCAAATCTCCAAAGTGTTTCTTCCTGATCGCAGATTAGGTTTTGCAAGCTTTGAACATCTGCAACTTGATAGCTGATATCAACCAAATGATGCTGTGGAAGGCAAGGCAAACAATCCAGCTTTGGATGTGCTTAGTGGGATGTATTCACTCTCCATTCTCACTTGAGTGAGTTCCACTACAGAACAGGCCTCAGTTTCCAACTAGGCTATAAATATGCAGGGGTCCAGAAGCAAAGACACACTTTAAAAAGCAAAATGAATCCCCAGAAAAAAAGGTCATGCTTCGTGATGGAGAAGAAGCAAGAGTGTGAAAGAAAGGAGTGAAGGAAGCTAGAGACCAAAGGAAGAGATTGGCATGAGCCATACATATAATTGAGAGGAAGCATCTAACCCACTCTCAAGTTACCTTTGGACCTTGTCTTCCAGGGTAGCCTGGTAAGCCTGGGACTCCAAGTTTTCCCTAGAATAGAAACAGAAACACTGAACGTTGAGTTTGGGGGCAAGCTTTATATTTATATTGAAGTACAGACAGAATACAAACACTTGTTTGGAAGGTGATATGGGAGAAATACAGTTTCTGAGAGCTTAGGAATGCAGAAGATACATGCAAGCCAGTTTTCTTCAAGGGTGATATTTCTAAGCTTTGATAAGCTGATGTTAGCCAGACAAAGGCAATGATTTATAAGTAGGAAAAACTAAAGTGATCCGATTCACAGCCCTGTAGTGAAACTGTCTGAACTGATAGCCGGGATGAAGATACATTTATCATGTCCTATAGCCTCGTGAGGAATGGTTCCTAGCAATTATAACTGCTCACATTCATACAGCGCTTCACATTCTTTCATTTGATTCTATCAAGTCAAATTACACATAGTTGGGGAAACTGTGTGCTCAGCTCAATGCCTAGGCACTGTGGGGGAAAGAGAGAAAGAGAAGACATGGCCCCCGCCCTCAGGGGACATGTTAACTGAGTGGGCAATAACTTCACATATGAAACAATGACAGACCCTAAAGGATCAAGGATGAGCTTTGTGCTCTGGGAGTTGAGAAAAATATGTCTGCTCAGGGAAAGGCTCAGTTACTCAATCAATAAATCAATGAATCAATAAGCATTATTAAAAACCTGCTATGGACCAGATATTAGCCTAGGCACTGGCAATACAAACTGAAAGAAAGAAACAATTCCTATTCTCAGAGTGCTTACATTTGAATGGGTAAGACAAGAAATACAAATATCAAGAGAAAAAATATAAATTAGTTAAATATAAGATGGTGTGGGAGGCAGAGCCCCAGCAGTTGGGAGAATCTGGAAAGGTTTCCTAGAAGAGGTGATGATTCAACTGAATCCTGAAGGAAACCAGAATTTCAGAGTCAGAGGGAAAGAAGGAATGCATGGGACATTGAGGGACAGCCAGAGCCAAGGCACAGAGATGGGAAATGTTTGGATCCTGATGTGCAGGAGGGGAGGGGATGTAGAATAAGGTTGGGAAGATAGGTTGGCACAGGTTGTGAAGCAGTTTAAAAGCTAAATCGAGAAGTTGATATTTTATCATAGAGGTAATAAGGAGCCTCTGAAATTGATTAATTAGGAAAGTAACAGATCTGTGCTTAAGTCACTCTAATGGTATCGTGGAAAATGATCTGCAGTCAAAAGAGACTTGAGCTAGGAAGGTTAATTATAAGACCATTGCAATAATCCATGATGGGGGATGAGAGGTCTGAACTAAAGTGCTCAGAGACATTAGCCTCAGAAGTGTATCAATCAGTTCCCCAAAGTTCAGCAGGTAATGGAGGGAGGGAGGGAGGGAGGGAGGGAGGGAGGGAGAGAGAGAGAGAGAGAGAGAGAGAGAGAGAGAGAGAGAGAGAGAGAGAGAGAGAGAGAGAGAGAGAGAGAGAAAGAGAGAGAGAATATTAAGAATAGTGTAGAAAAGTAATTTGAATCAAGAAATTACAGCTAGATCTCAATGTTGGTTGGATCCAAACAACTCCAAGAAGTAGATAGAAGTAGAGAGGGGATGAGAAAAGTGTCTGATATGAGCCTTCCTGAGCTCAAATTGGAAGAAAGATGAAGATTCTTTCCTCCTCAATCTCACCATCCTTTCCCAACTAAGATTTACCTTTTCTCCAGCAGGACCAAGAGGACCTGGGTCACCATTAGGACCACCACGACCTTTTGGACCTTCGGGGCCATCTTCTCCTCTTGGGCCAGGTGGCCCAATCTCACCCTATGAATAAAACAAAAACATAAATCAGAGCTGAGGAGGACACCAAAAAACATTTCTCCTTCCTCAGCCCCTTTTCATCCCCCATAAAACATCCCATCTTCCACTACGCCTGCCTTGCTCAGCATCTGCAATAGGAGATGGGAGCCATTGAGCACCTCATGGAAAGTAGCACTTTGGTTTTCCTTCTGCCTCCTGCCTCAATGAAGCAGATGACAAATTTCCATTGTTACAGGCAAAGAGGAGCTATTGTATGGTAAATTATAGGCCTGCATTCAGTTAGCTATGTTGGATTCATTGTATGGAGGTTGAGTTGCTATTTTTCTCAGACTGTGGGATCCTACACCTCAATTATCTCCTCTAAATCTAGTGCCTCTTGGCTAAAATAACTTGGGTTCACAACGGCTGTACTCAATTCACTCTTCCAGAAATACTTCAGAATCTCCCAAGTAATCTCTGGCAAGAGGGTATGGAAAGGGACTAATTTTTTTGCTCAGAAATTCCGTAAGATGTGAACAATCCAGACTCCTACTTAGAAAATGGTTAGAAATGGACTGCCTGTTAATGGGTTCTCCCCTGAGATTTTTTTTATTAAGGTAGCTATAAAACAGCTGCCAAAAACCACAAACTACAACAACAAAGCATATGGCCTGGGAAAAAAAGCCAATGACTTACTTATTCACAATTTCTTGGGTCCTAAAGGAATATCAAATAACCCATGATCTCTAAGCAGGCCTATTCTATTTTCACATTCATGCTCAAACAATAACAACAACAACAACAACAATCCCAAATAAGAAACTCTATGAATGGTAAATAAGGACTAGCTCTTTCCTTTGAGTACATATATTTTTATGATCTCTTTTAGAGCCAAGGAGGGTCCTTTCAACGGGAACTCCAAATAGATGCACTTAAATCTTCAAAAGGGAAGAACATATTGGATATTTCATGTCATGTTGATATATACATAGGTAGCAGCAAGGGATTATCAGAATGAGAAACAGTATAGATTTCAGGTTCCCTGGTCTCCAAGGAAAGCTCCAGAATCCTTAGGCTATTTCCAGTTTGTCTATCCAGGATGTAATTATTTAATATGAGGTACAGATCCCTTTATTTACCATTTTTTAAAATATATATAGATATAGAATGTTTGTCTATTGTCTGTCAGATTATGGTAAAAACAGATTAAAATGCTACTTAGTTGAGCTATCTCTTGAAAAAACACCTGGACCATTACTTTACAAGGAAATAATTACAGTGGCAGGAAGGCAAGATCAACTCTCAGCGGACATATTTCTATACCAAGTGTGCTCTATAGCTACTGTGACTGCCTGCAATCTTAGAGAAATTTCTTTCTTTTTTTCCCTCCCTCCCTCCCTCCCTTCTTTCCTTCCTTCCTTCCTCCCTCCCTCCCTCCCTTCCTTCCTTCCTTCCTTCCTTCCTCCCTTCTTTCCTCCCTCTCTCTCCCTCTCTCTCTCTTTCCCTTTTCTTTTTCTCCCCTAGCAGCCTATTCATTCTGAGGCTGTTAGTGAGACTTCACAGCTCTCATGCTAAGGCGTCTTGCCCTGTGTTGCTCCAGATAGGAATCTGACTTGAGACAGATTTCTGCTTCATTTGCATTACCCTCTTCTCATATATACATGAGAGCACAAGCTGGTGGCCCTGTGGGGTGTGTGTGTGTGTGTGTGTGTGTGTGTGTGTGTGTGTGTTCGTACGCGTGCGTGTGCTTGTGAGCAGCCCATTGAACCCTATTTTCCCTCAGCAAAGCTTCATCTGTAGCAGAACTGAAATATTCATTACAAAAGCAAGGTGGGTTGTTACAACTTCTTTCCCTCACATCCCAAAAGAGAATGACAGAACACAAGAATTTTTCAAGTCCTGGTAAATAGTCATTGTGGATGCAAGGGCTTATGCCATGTAAAGTAACATGAGTCTGGAGTGGTAGAAAAGGCACTGAGAGCCAGGGGATCTCGTTGTAGTCCAAACTGTACCACCAACTTGCTGTGCGACCTTGGGCAAGTAACTTTCCTGCTTTGTGCATTTTTCTTTATCTGTAAAAGGATGGGAGTTGGAGCAATAGTTTGGCTCTATTTAAGATTCCTTTCTGCTCTGGCATCCTATTGCTCTCCCGTATCCCAAAGAAGGCACTAGGATTTTCAGCCATATACATAAAGACAATCATTCTAAACTCCCCGACTGCAAAAGAGAAGATATTGCAAACTCTAAATACTCACTCGGTCTCCTTTAATGCCCATGTCACCTTTAAATCCAGGAAATCCATCTTCACCCTGAATAATGGGAAAGGAAAAAAAAACCACATATGTAAAGAATGGATATAGAGACATGTACAATATGGTTGTTTTCCAATTCACACATCTATTCTACATGATTATGTGCTACCTATATAAATTAAAAGATAATACAATTCTCATCCAAATATATTTCATTATGAACCCTGAGTCCATCAACTCATGTTTCATCATCGTCCACCCCAGTTTTAAAAGGTTTCATAGAAGGACCAGTATGGTCATGCTTTTATTTCATTTCTACTAACAGCTTTCTGATGCCACCAGCCTAGATGACCTGCTAACCTGGAGTGATGTGTGTGTGTATGTGTGTGTGCATGCACACACACAAGTATATCATGTTGTGTGTATATATATATATATATATACACACACACAAATATAAATATACACATATATATCTATACGTATCTCTCTCTTTCTCTATCTATCTATCATCTTTTTCCCCATGCTTTGGAGTTAGGAACTCTCTGAAGTAATCTTGAGGACTCCTAGAGAATATAGAATAGATGGTAATCCTACTCTAAAGTGACATCAGAAGCCCTTAAATCTATTTGTTGTTATTATCTTAGATTCCCCTTTAGTCTGGCCTGCACATCCCCTACCAAGGGACTATCAGGGAGGAAAATGTAAAAAAGCCATCTATGCTGGAGCTTCTACTATCACAGAGAGCTGGGCATAGCATTTCTATTCCCATTACAAGGAAGAAGATTTCAGGACTTCTTTAGTTGTCTATTCCATCTGTACTCTCACCATGGATTTAGAGGAAGAGGCCTAAAGAAAAATATCCAGACAATGAAACCAAGCCAAGTTGTAAACGTTCAAGGTCCCGACTTGGGGAGCTCATATGTCAAGGAAAAACACAATTCTTGATGAAATGATGAGGGCACTGCTGTCACCAACCATCAGCATGTCCCCTGCCAGGGCCCGTGTCTTTGACATCTGTATAAATGCTGGCAACTTATCAGTAACAACCACAATTATTCTGGAGCATTGTAGAGCCTGTTTTTCCCCCTCCAGAACTGTTTCATACTCAACTTCAACAGAGCTCAAAGGATACTGTCAATAATTCCTACAGAATTGAAGCTTTCAGAGCTGAACCCACTCTGTACCATTTCAAACAATGAGTACAAACATGTGTCTTTCTGTCAAATGTGCCAGTGCTAATGTCCAATTAAGGCCAATTAATCAGATTATGTACCTATTGGGTGCTTCTGGTATAATGGTGTTCATAAAAGCCATTTGTCTTAGTGTTTTGCCCCTTAGAAGCGTTCATTCTATATAAACAGGGACTATGCCATCTAACCTTTCTATCTCCTCTAGCAACAAGGAACATGTTTTCTCCATAATTCAGGAAAGGGGGTCTTAAGCTTTTTGGGTATTTCATGGACCCCTCTAGTGGTCTGGTAAAGTCCTCCTCAGAATAATGTTTTTAAATGCATGAAATAAAATGCATAGGATTAAGAATCTCTGCTTTAGGAGTTAAAAATGTTAAATGGGGGACAGCTAGGTGGCGCAGCAGATAAAGCACCGGCCCTGGATTCAGGAGTACCTGAGTTCAAATCCAGCCTCAGACACTTGACACTTACTAGCTGTGTGACGCTGGGCAAGTCACTTAACCCCCATTGCCCCGAAAAAAAAATGTTAAATGAAGGACTTAATGAAAGATTATATGCCTGGTCCTGTTCGGGAAGCTAATAATACAAGAATGTTCTTTTAGTGGGATGGGGGTGAGTTAGCAGGTAGTGACAAAGGGGCAAAAAACTTTTGCATGTGTTTTTTTTAAAGAAAACACCATTAATAAAACATTAACAAATACACAGAAGAAAGCCAAAGTAGTTCAAAAGGGAGCAAAAACAAACAGGATGATTTTGTTACTATCTTGTTAAATTAATGTATGCTTAAAAAACAAACTGCATGAAGCAGAAATTCAGATTGTTATATAATTCTCTTATTTGTTCTTTGCATATTGGAATATTTGTTGATAATTGTTAAATTCATAATAAAAAATAAGGATAAAACTGTCTCTTTTGTCAATGTACTTAAATCCAAGAAAAAACCTTTGAACTTGGTTAAGTAGTCCCTTAAGAGACAGTTGGTCAGCTAGATGGCACAGAGTACCAGGTCTAAAGTCAGGCTGACTCATCTTCATGAGTTCAAATCTGGCCTCAGATACTATCTATATGTCAGTGTTCATCTCAAATGAGATAATGTAGGTAGAGGGCTTTGCAAACTATAGAGGCATCATTTTTTTTGTCTTTCTGTCCAGGAACAATATCTATCCAGATTGAAATCAGCTGCCTTCAAAATCCTGGAGAGCCAAAATCCAGCATGGCTCAGTGATGCTCTTCTAACTAAAGACCCAAACACTTGGGTAGATGTCAGAAACCAGAGGACAATTCACCTCAGTCTGCCAAAATGCTTTCCAAAAAATATACTCACCTTTTCACCCTTAGTGCCTTTCAAACCACGGATGCCATCTGCCCCCTATGCAGAAAATAAGAGGAAGACATCACACATTTTATCCTTTAATACACATGAATAAAGAGACTTTGTACAATGCAAAGATCTTAGACTTACAACGAAGCCCCAGGGTTCTGGGAATCCATTGATCTCTTAGTTGCCTATAGGAGATGCCCAGGCCTCCATCAGGCAAATATAAGTCCTGCTCTATGCTGACTCTCTAGGAATGGGGTTTCCTTGGACATGAGGATCTCCAGGCCTGCCTGTAACACAGTTCTTCTAAACTCATTTTGAAATCATGCAGAAAAGGGGGCATTGCTATGGAGTAGTCAGGAGGATAACCATGAGATTTGTCATCATTGAAGAGGAAAGATGGCAGAAAGGGGGCTTCTCAACTGGCACAGAAGAGGTGGACTACAGTCCACCACCATATAGTGGTAGAATGGGGTATGCATCTTCAGATAGGCCCAATATGTTGATTTGTTTTTCTTGACTAAACTAATTGCTCAAAGAGTTTAATTGGGGAATGGGGAGGCAGGGAATAGCTTGGAAGTAGCAATGATATTGTTGTTGTTGTTGTTTTTAAATTTATGAAAGTATTTTATTATTTTCCAGTTATTTGTAGAGATAGTTTTCAACATTTGTTTTCATATGATTACTAGTTTCAATTTTTTCCCTCCCTTCCCTAGACAGCAAGTAATCTGATATAGGCTATATATGTACAATCACATTAAACATATTTCTGCATAAGTCATGTTATAAGAGAAGAATCAGAGCAAAAAGGAAAAACCTCAAAGAAGAAAAACAACAGCACCAAAAACAAAGAAATACTATGGTTCAATCTGCATCTATATTCCACAGTTCTTTTTTTCTGGGTTTGGAGAGCCTTTTCCATCATTAGTCCTTTGGAACTATCTTGTACTATGGTATTGCTGAGAAGAATCAAGTCTATCACAGTTGATCAACACATAATGTTGATAATACTATGTACGATGTTCTTCTGGTTCTGCTAATCTCACTCATCATCAGTTCATGCAAGTCTTTCCAGGTTTCTCTGAACTCTTCCTGCTCATTGTTTCTTATGACACAGTAGAATTCCATTACATTCATATACCACAAATTGTCCAGTCACTCCCCAGTTGATGGGCAGCCCCTCAATTTCCAAATCCTTGCCACCACAAAAAGAGCAGCTATGAATATTTTTGTACATGTGGGTCCTTTTCCCTTTTTAATGATCTCTTTGGGGAAAAGACCCAAGAGTGGTATTGCTGGGTCAAAGGGTATGCACAGCTCTATAGCCCTTTGGGTATAATTCCAAATTGCTCTCCAGAATGGTTGGATCAGTTCACAGCTCCACCAACAATGCATTAGTGTTCCAATTTCTCCATAGCTTTTCCAACATTTATTATTTTCCTTTTTTGTCATATTAGCCAATCTGATAGGTGTCAGATGGTATCTCAGAGTTGTTTTTAATTTGCATTTCTCTAATCAATAGTGATTTAGAGCATTTTTTCATATGGGAATAGATAGCTTTGATTTCTTCATCAGAAAACTGCTTGTTCATATCCTTTGACCATTTCTCAATTGGGGAATGACTTGGATCCTTATATATTTGATTTAGTTCCTGATATATTTTAGAAATGAGGCCTTTATCAGAAGTATTGGCTATAAAATTTGTTTTTTTTTCTTCCCCCCTTCTGATTTTGGATGCTTTGCTTCTGTTTATACAAAACTTTTTAATTTAATGTAATCAAAATCATCCATTTTGCATTTCATTATATTCTCTATCTCTTGTTTGGTCATAACTGTTCTCCTTTCCAAAGATCTAAAAGGTAAACTATTCCTTCCTCTCCTAATTTACCTATGGTATCACCTTTTATGTCTAAATCATGTACCCATTTTGACTTTATTTTAGTATAAGGTGTAAGATGTTGGTCTATGCCTAATTTCTGCTATACTATTTTCCAGTTTTCCCAACAGTTTTTATCAAATACTGAGTTCCTAGCCCAGAAGCTGGAGTCTTTGGGTTTATCAAACAGTACATTACTAAAGTCATTTACTTCTGTGTCTCCTGTGCCTAACCTATTCCATTGATCCTCCACTCTATTTCTTAGCCAGTATCAAATAGTTTTGGTGACTGCCGCTTTATAGTAAAGCTTCAAATTTGGTACAGCTATCCCACCTTCCTGTGCATTTTTTTTTTCATTATTTCCCTTGATATTCTTGACCTTTTGTTTTTCCAGATGAATTTTGTTACTATTTTTTCTAACTCTATAAAATAGTTTTTAGGTAGTCTTATTGGTATGGCACTGAATAAATAAATTAATTTAGGCAGAATTGTCATTTTGTTGTTTTTTTTAAGACCATCGATAAATCCTTTAAAACGAAAGCTATGAGCCTATGATCACTGATCTGGGAGTCTAGCAACTTTGGGTTTAGTCTCTATGAGACTACTAACAGATAGATGATCTTAGGCAAAGTATCTTATATTTCTAGACCTTAGTTTTCCCATTTATCAAATGAGGGAGCTGGACCAGAAAATCATTGAGAGCATCTGCAGTGGTTAAGAAATGGTACAATATAATAAAGATACTGGCCTGATTGGATGTGGTGTGGTGGGGGATGAAGAATGGAATTAATAAACTATCAAGCTGGAGCTGAAGATATATATACTTTCCTTGGGAACACTGCCTGATTTCCTTAGACCCAGGGCACATGTTAATTTTATGGCTGGTCTTCACACTAATCTGCCACCTGACAGCTAATGACTTCCCACTTTGCCTTCTCAACCCAAGCAGTATCAAGCTAGATAAATTGATTGTGTATTAGAGGCTTTTTCAGGTCATCCTCTATGTTGAATCCCCACTTCAGGGCCGCACCCTCCAAATTAATGTTTGAAACAGAAACACAGCAGGGTGGATGGCTTGGCACAGCCACACTTCCCTCTGTAAGAAAGATGGTTTTTCAAGTGCCCTCTTGTGGCAAGAGGTTTCTTGAGCCAAGAGACTTAAGTTGGCAGTGACCTCCTTTCTGTCCCTGAGGCTGTGAGAAGCCTAGGAGGCCAGATCTGCAGAAACCTGTCATATGGGAATGGGGGTGACAGCCTGAAGTGACAGTAAATTGTGGCATCCTTAAGCACACCAGTATTTAATCAACCTCTGGGCGGGCAGGGAGAGACTGAGGACTGAATAGAGGATAAAGTATGTAATTATCCTGAAGTTCTTATTACCAGACTCAGGAAAGGAGAAATACAGTTAAATGCTGTCTAGCACTCCCCTCCTCCCTCCAAGTTGCCTTGTTTAGTATTAGGCTGTACTAGGTACCTAAACCATTAACTATAATAGAAACGTGGCGGACACCAAGATTCATGGTACACACAGCAAAGAAATGCTAAGGGGAAATGGAGCCCTGATATCAATCCACAGCTACCACAGGAAGGGAATGGGGGGTGGAAGGTGGGGTAGCTTAGCAATGGCTATTATAATGTAGGCTGACATTAATTATATTAATATGGGTCGAATGCTCCATTTTCTGAACCATTAGTCTCCTATTGAACTGCACCTGGTTTTGTAAGGTTGTTACAGAAATAGCACAGCCTCCTCCAAACATTATTGGAAAAGGCCAAATGATACTTTAGGTGAGCAAAATGAGTCCCCCAGTATAAATTGTCTCAAAATGAACCAATGATGGGATATGGAACCAAAAATAGAGAAAAATTAAAACATAAACAAGGGGGAAAGCATCTATATATAATTTAAGTGAAGGAATCCAGGGAATCCCATTTCCCACCCCCAACCACATTAGTCACCAGGTTCTGGAGGTTCAAAGGATAGACAAGGACTCGAAAGGATTTTTCTTTTTCTTTTTAATTTTCAGGTCTGAAGGATAGACCAGAACCTATGGGATTATTTTTGTCTGTGCACCAAAGACTCTAGATCAATTCATAGGAGGGATTCTTAGACATTTTATCACCTCTTTGGGTTTTTATCGAGTTCAACACAGAGGCAGGCATTGGACTTGATTCATTACCTCTGATGCTAAGAGGAAAAGTTGCTGAAGGAATTATAAAGGATTTGAATCTGATTCAAGCAGTATGGGAATACTGTGTTCAAAACTACTTATATGGAGTTTAAGTTTACATGTAAGGAGATGGCTAAGTTTAACCTCTACTGCACAGAGTTAATCCAGGGATATGCAAACTTGTAGATGGATATTTATACCAAATAGAAATTATCTTTGGAAAGCACAGTCTAGTAGAACTAACAGAGATGGGATGTGTTGCAGTGAAAAGAGTGTCAAATGTGGAGTCATGTGGAGGCAGAACACAGCTTGGAGATCCCCTAGCCCAATGCTTTCATTTGTAAAGTAAAGAAACAGGCCCAAGGAAGAAAAAGATCTAGCTCAAAATCTAGTAGGTTACGCTTAGCAGAGCCTGGATTTAAATCCAGGGGCTTTGATTTCAAATGTGATGGTCCTTCCACTACACACTATATAGCCTCACAAGTATCCTGATAAAAGCCAGCTATACTCTATCTATGGTATTCCCCTGATCTAGCAATATAGTAACTGTGTCCAAAAAGGAAATGTGCTCAGTCTACCTTGCCTGGAGAGAACCTAGGTTGGCTTCGAGGAATAATCACTTCCCATTTCTAAGTGCCCTCAGTCCAACCCTTTAATAATCTATTTGGAATTTTGGGAAGAGCTCAACACCAGGCTCACTGGCCTTAAGTAGGTGAAACTCATCTTCTTTAAAATCACAATACTTGGACTTACTAGCTGTGTGAACCTGGGCAAGTCACTTAACCCTCATTGTCCCGCAAAAAACAAAACAAAACAAAACAAAATCACAATACTTGGAATCCATGTTTTAAGTTTCAGCTCTCTATCAGCTGTGATTCTGGTTCTACTCAAGCCCTCTGAACCTCAGCTTCTTCATGTGTAATGGTGGGATGATAATATATGCACTATCACCTACCTGATGATGTTTTCAAAGAAAGTATTTTATGAACCTTAAAGACAGAGCTAGACTATGTCTAAATCTCCTCCTTCCCCTTATGTATTTCATACATTCATCTATGTATGTATGTATGTATCTATCTATCTATCTTCTTTCTACATTCTAGTTAGCAAGCTATCATCTAGCTCTCACCTGAGTAATTATTAGTCCTAGCCTTGCCACTAATTCATGTAGCCCAAGGACAAGTTAATTGTCTTCTCTGTGTCTTGGTTTCCTCATTGGTAAAATGAGAGAAGTTGAATTAGAACCTAAAGGTCAATTCCATTTCTCAAATATGTATGATTTGGCATGTATCCAAGCAAGCAAGCATTCATTAAGGTCCTACTTCAGACTCAGTATTGTGGGTAAAAAAAGGACCAAAGTTGGAAGACACCTTAGAGATCATCTTAGCCCCTCATTTTATAGGAATAAGTGAGCTAAAAGTGAGCCCAAAACATCAAGTGATTTATTCAAGATCACACAGCCAGGGGTGCTAGTCAGGCAGAGCAGGGGCTAAATCACAGGCCTCCTGAACACCAATCCATTTCTTTTTCAAGCATTTTTCATTCTTTGACCTCGAAGAGATGTTAGATACCCTTTTATACATAAGGAAACTGAGGTTCAGAGAAGAAGAACAAGTCATCCAAGGCCAACCACCCTGTGAGCAACAGAATTACAAATAGAACCCATGTCCCAGGCATCTCAGTATGTCTTTTTTTCCAAACTAGCCCAAAATATCCCAATGAAGAACCAAGCCCTTCAGAGGCAGGGGAATATACTATGCAAACTCTGATCAAACCCAGGTGGGTGTCAGGTTCTAAATCGACTAAGGGAGAAATCAGGAAGATGCTGCGGGAAATTAATGAAAGGCAGAGGAAGCTATTTTCCCCAGTGCCAGTGTGGGCATTTGACTAAAAATAAGTAGACCTCCCTTGAATGTCCCTGTATCATCCTGCTAAAGATGCTAATTATGGTATTAATCATAACCATTAGCCGTCACCTCTATTCTGCACACGTGGAATCAGTTAATAATCTGTGCACATTGCCTGTATTCTTAATATAAGAGAGGTTTCTTTTTCTGAGAACACATTTCTTTCTAAGATGAATGCTTTTTCCTTTTCTTTTTCTTTTTTTTTTTTTAAAGAACCTCTCCCCATCGCTCAGCTTCCAGGCTTGACAATAAAAATTGAAACATTGCTCCTTTCATGCTTATGTCTCGAATGGATGCTGATCAGGGAGACAAGATATAATTATTTATCATGAAAATTTTAAAGCAAATATCTCGTCTTCCCCCCTCCCTTAGAAATACAGAAGTATTCAATTAACAACACAGCACTATGGGAAACTATGTTTTTAACTTCATGCCAGAGATTTTTCACCATATACTATTGCTCCCATCATCAGCTTCTTCCTAATCTGTCACCTTTATTGCAGCTGCAGTTCATTCCAATGAGACGATCTGGAGGAAAGGAATGGAGGCATTTAATTTTCCCTTCCTTTTTTGGGTGGGGGGCAGGGCAATGAGGGTTAAGTGACTTGCCCAGGGTCACACAGCTACTAAGTGTCAAGTGTCTGAGGTCAGATTTGAACTCAGGTCCTCCTGAATCCAGGGTTGGTGCTTTATCCACTGTGCCACCTAGATACCCCCTAATTTTCCTTTCCTGTGGAGAACTGTAGGATTTAGAGGCCTGAGAAGCAGTACTGTGCAGTGGAAAGAGCCTGAATTGGGAGTCAGAGGGCCTGGGTTCAAATCTCAGATTTGTCACTTAATTACCCTAGGCAAGCCACTTAACTGGTCTAAGCCAGAGCCTTTTCAGTTAAAAATAAATAAGTGAATTGTGGGAAGTCAAAGGGGAGCAGGTACAGCATGGAAAGTTAAACTAAATAATCTCTGAGGTTCCTTGTAGTTCTGCATCCTCTGATTTATGGCAAATCCTTTCATCTTATAGAAATTAGGTGGTATGGAAGTCAAGTGACTTGTACAAGGTTATGGACATAGCAAACTAGCAGAGGCAGGCCTCAAATGTGGCTTCTACCATTCAAATCCAGCAGACCTTTTTTTTTTTTTTTTTTGGCTGAACCATGCTGAGGGAGATTTGGGGAAAGAAGAGATTTTGGGGAAGCTATATAGTATAGGGGAAAGATGCTTAATTGAGAATCGTTCTAGACCCCAGTCCTAGTACCACTAATTTGCTGTGTAATCCTCAGGAAAGCTACTGTACCTCTTTGGGCTTCAGTTTCCTTATCTATCAAAAAGGGACAATAGTTCCCTGCATTGTGAGGACAATATGAAGTCATCAAGGAATATGGAAGCATTGTAAAAAGTGTAAAACACTATGTTAGAATTCAAAAGTAAATCTGACCTGAGAGATAGTGTGGCATAGTAGATAGAGAGCTGGCCCTGCAGCCAGGAAAAACTGAGTTCAAGTCCTTTCCTGACACATACTGGCTGTGTGACCTTGGGCAAATTATTTAACTTTTCAGTGCTCAAGAAAACTCACTCTTCAATTCTCCAGTTCCAGAGGTAAGAGGGAGTTTTTGTACCAGGAAGGTCTCTATACCAAAGAGATCACAGGTCCAGTCTCAGCCCCTTTTCTGTTCGTTAGTTGTTGGGGTTTTTTTTTGGGGGGGGGGGATGAGGGTTAAGTGACCTTTCCAGGGTAACACAGCTAGTGAGTGTCTGGGGCTTGATTTGACTCAGCCCCCATTCTTGATTTATCAAAGGCTATCTATATTTTCTCTTAAAAAAAAAAAGATGAACACTGGAGGAAGAATGCAGCCTGTTTCCTCAAAGGTGAGATACCATTTACAAATGCCTTTTCAGTCAACTTTATCAGATAATGAGACTCCTCCTACTCATAATTCTGGAGACTACAACCATATACCCGGATCTCGGCATGTAAGCATCCAAAGAGAACTGCATAGCTATAGATTAAATTACATAGTTCCAAACAGATGCAGTTAACTTTAATGAAACACCACAGGACTTGTGTTTGGATATTGCTGTGGTGCTCTGTGCTTTGTTTAACAAGATTCTAGAGGCCTTTAAAACCGCAGAAATACAATTTTGGATAAATGGACACAGATCACACTGAACTCCCTCTCTTAACAACTCTGATTGGGCCAGACTTCCCAAGAGGGGCTGATTTTCTCTTTAAATGTGAAAATGCCTCCTAAGACATTTTTCCATGCTTTACTGGGAGATGGTTCCAAGTTGGCCACCTGAGTCTGAGGTCTGCAGCCTGAGAGGGATTTCAGAGGTTGACAGGAGAGCCTGACAAATTGTATCCACCCACAGAAACAGCTCAAGGCTAAAGGACTTCATTCTGCTGACAGATGCCTGACTAACCTGACTGATGATTTTTCACACTTCAACCACCTTAGTTGTTAGTCCTAGACTCTCTCTCCATTCCTGATTCACATCAGAATCGTTCTCATCAAATGATGTAGTATTTGTATAGAGTTTTGCAAACTTTAAAGTACTTATGTCAGTTAGTATTCTTCTTCTTCTCCTTCTTCTTCTTCTTCTTCTCCTTCTTCTTCTTCTTCTCCTTCTTCTCCTTCTTCTCCTTCTTCTCCTTCTTCTCCTTCTTCTCCTTCTTCTCCTTCTTCTTCTTCTTCATGTCATTCCCATTCTCCCAGCATAGTTATTTAATCAGGTGTGGCAAGTGTAGCCATGTTCGGTCAGTACTTCTATAGGGAGTTTATGGCAAGGCTTAATCATAGAAAGATTCTGTAAAATTAGTCAACAAGATTAAAGTCCCGAATTAAAGGACAGAGAAAGAAGAGAGAATTTCTGCTGTGAGCCATGTTCTTACCTTGACTCCGCGAGGACCTGGGTATCCAATTGGACCCTGGGGACCAGGTGGGCCCTAGGATTTAAAAAAACAATTAGGCTTTTTTCAATGACCCATTCATGCTGTTACCTCATAACTTTGGACAACTTGATGACTCAACGTAAAGGAAAAGATTCTTCTTCATCTGGGCCAAATTGAAGATCAGCATCCTTGGCCTATGGCCCTAGACAGATGATGACTCTAAGTACAAATGGTTTTTTAGCCTATGAGAAAGTAGTACCAAATGAAGAGTGTAAGAAAGTGAAATCATATTTCTACAGCAAAGACTTTTAATGAAGAACTCCCAGTGTATTTGAGTGAAATAGTTTTGTTATGACCAAAGGATGACCTTGCCTTAGATCCCAAGTTTGAAAACATTTGTTCCCATATGTCCATTAGAGATTAATCTTCAAATACTCTCCCTCCTCTGGGCAGCTGCCTATCCACTGAAGGAATCAGTTGACATTTATTAAGTTCCCTTTATGTGCAGAGTTTGGGTCATCCTCATTCTTTTTTTTTATAATATATTGAGACCTCTCCTAAATTTCTTTTCCAACTATAGAACCTCAGTTGGTAAAATTCTATCCCTTGCCTATCTCAAAACCTTCAGCATGACAGGAAGACAACCCAAGTGTGTCATTTTGTCAGTTTCCCTTTTTAGCCTTTGCAAATTTTTGACAGGAAGGTGCCGCTAAGCAGAGTGGAGAGGTGGGAAAATGGCTATGGTATAAACCAAGACATCATACGAATAGTGACTGAATGGATTGGGAAAGAGGAAAGAGAACAGGGCAAAATGTAGTCTCCTGCCCATGACCCTTGTGAGGCAAGGTCACAGTGAACTGCTGATTTCAACAACTACTACACAAACTTCTTAAGCATGCACAGGATGTAAAGAGCTGAAAAAGAATGGACAATACTAGTCATGTCCAAGGTGTTGAGCAACTATAGTGAGCAGTCTAGTAGGGGACTCTGTCATCATAATCAATCAAGGTTCAACCACACCCACAACCAAAACAATAGATGGAAATCTCATTTAGTGTATGAAACAACCAGCACCTTACAGAATGGGAAGAGCTCAGATCCAACACCTGGAATTATTACATCAAGCAGTGACATCAAAGTTTAATTCAATGGAAATTGGTCCCACAAAGTTCCTGGTGATCTTTGGTTAAGCCAAGAGGAATCTTTATTTTTAAAGATTGTTAGAAACCTTTTGAGGTTATGGCAATAATTCAGGGAAAGTTACAGCCTTTAGCCCAACACCTACAGATTGCCTAATGTTTTCAAAAAATATTTTGACAAAAATCTCCTAGGTTGCTGAGTATAGTGTTGATATTCTAGAGACATAGCTGATTGTCACGTAGAGGAGAGGCCTTAGTCATGGATTTAGGTGCTATTTCTCCATGCCAGATGGTATCCAGGACTTGCAAGGGTGAAGATCGGGCCAACTGACCAAGCTACTGTAAAAGAGACTAATGAATCCTTTCCAACGCACCAGGGCACACAGTAGAACAATGGATCATCCTTCCTAAAAAAGCCAGACTGCATAATTCAGGGTTGCTAGTTTTGAACTATTTACTTGGAGGGCAGAGAAAGAAATGGTTTAATTGGTTTAAAGATTAGGGAGGGGAACCCTGCATGAAACAACTGCATTTAATCTATGATTTTTTCCCTCCTCTATCACCCCCACAAAAGCGTCTCCATTATTTGACATGGATCACTACACATCCTGAGGGAGAGTTGGCTTCTGGAGGATGTCTGACTTCACAATCCTCTTTCTATCCCCATACCATTTATGGGGGATATATCTAAGAGACCTCTCTTAAAGGGAAACTGTGAAAATTACACTGTACAAATTATCAAGATTTATGTGCAAAGGTTTTTTTTTCCCCAACACAAAAACAACCACATATCCAGTATTTTAAAAATGTAATAATGCACTAAAGGTCTTTTAATCCCATCTCTTCTACTATAATAAGCAAACTCGCAAATTTATAGAATAATGCATCTTTTTCACTCCAAGTTATTTTTTTTTGTTCTTCTCCCTTTGCCCTCTCTACTTACACCAGATTCCCTTTTATTTGAAGGGTCATATTTTTTTTTTGGTGAGGCAACTGGGGTTAAGTGACTTGCCCAGGGTCACACAGCTAGTAAGTGTCAAGTGTCTGAGGTCGGATTTGAACTCAGGTCCTCCTGAATCCAGGGCTGGTACTCTATCCACTGCACCACCTAGCTGCCCCTGAAGGGTCATATTAAGGTTATAGATGCACAAGAATTATGAGAGTATGGCAACCATAGAAACAGCAGCCTTGGTGTAGTGGATAGAGACCTGGCCTTGGAGCCAGGAAGACCTAGCTTTGAATACCAACTCTGACTACATAGGCTACTTGGCCCTGAGAAAGTTAGCTAATCTTTCAGTGCTGCAGGCAACAATCAGCTGCAGAGAAGGTGCCAAGCTGTATTGGTAATAAAGGGAGTTTCCTCTATCAATGAAATCACAGGTTCAGTCACTCTTCTTATGATAACCACGGATTATTATATTGCATAGAAGAGAATGGGAATCCCACCAAGAATTGAAACAATGGATTGAGCAGTGCTTAGATGCAGATTAGCTGGACTGGAAGACTTGAGGATCACATGAAGTAATTCCTGGTAGCTGGTTCTCTTCAGTCTCACCACCTCAAGCCTGCCCTACCTGGTGCATACATACTTAGATGGACCTGCCCAGTCTTCTGAGATGCCAAAGAGGAGTACTGTCTTTTACTTGATGAAACTTTCAGCACAAAGATGTCCTAGATGAGGCTAAGGCATTTTAGAAAGAGACTCACCTGACCACCTTTCTCCCCTGGAGGGCCTTCTTTGCCAGGATGTCCCTGTTGACAGAAAAGAAGAACAATGAGTTCTTCCATGCACCACTTTGGAAAATACCACTGGTTCACGGTTCATCTCTCTCATAACATCATTAACAATGCTTTCTGTGGATCTTTTCACTCTTTTCCCCAAAGAATTCAAGCCATCCTGCAAGCATATCTTAATGTGGTCCTAGCACAGCACCACCCTCCATTACATATTTTACAGATGACCGAATTGGGGCACAGGCAAGAATAGCAATTTGCTCAAATTTTCACCCAGAAAATCAAGTCCATGGCAGAACTGGGGAATAAAAAACAGACCTCTGACCTCTAGCTATCACAGCTTCCTAGACTGGCTGTCACTATGCTGCCTCTAAAAACTTAAATATCTGTTTTCTAGAAGAAAAGCAAGATGAAAGGCTGTTGACAAGGGCTAAGATCAGCAGCTCCCATCACTCAGCTTGGAACTGATTATAGTTCTTTCTCAACTTACATGGGTAAGGAGTTTATCCTGAGATTGTAGGCCACAACCTTATTTAATTCATGTCCCACTTAGAATTCCCATCTGGAACTGGGAGAAACCTTTGAGATCCAGAAGTCCAGGCCCTATATTTTGCAAATGGGGAAACAGGTCTAACTAAAATTGATACACCCTTCACCCCCAGTGTTCTTTTAAATTCAGGCATGTACAAATTCATTCTTAGGTCTGGGAGTGCCTAGCTTTCCAGCACAGTCTATTATTCAATGAACTTTAATCACTCTGGCTTCATGTTCAATCAGCCAGTATTTAGAAAACTAAAGAAGAGAAATAGTCACCGTCAAGAAATATTGCTTCAACCAAAGCTCAGTGGAAGAGTCACGTGGACCCTATGGTCCATCACTTATAGAAACATTATAATAATGCCTTTGTTTAAAGTGGGGGGAAATATTTATGTATTTGGTTTTAATACTTAAAAATGCATTTTACAGTTTTTCAAAGAGTACATAATAAGCCAACCAAGTCAGGAAGTGTAAAACCCTGTCTTTGTGCCTTCAAGGGTATCTTAATGCAGCAAATAGCCTCATGGCCAAATTTTTACCCGGCCCACTGCTGTATTCCTGTTGGTACTCTAGCAGGAACTGTGATTGGAATTCAGGTCATCAGATGGCAGATTCATTTCCCTCCAAAAAATCAGGATTGCATGGAGATATTTCCAAATTTGAAGTTAGGGAGCAGTTCCCAGAGGCCCTGTTTATTTGAGACCATTCAGTCTGACAAACAGGTTTTTCTTGCACTACTTAGGAGTAAGCAGTGAGGTGGTCATTCTGACACATCTGGAGCCTAGGGGGTGGGGGTGGGGGTGGGGACTTTACATTTTGACTCAAGTGTAGCAAAAGTATTACCTACAAGGCTGTGAAGAAACAACTTTTTTTCTCTGTCAGAGATCCATTTTTTTTCCCACAAAAGTGATTTTTTTTACTCTCTTTTGCTATATCCACTGTATTCATCATAATTCCCATGAGTTTCAGAGAGTATCATATTTGAAGAAGACAGCATGGAGTTTGGGACACATTACTCCAAAAAAGCATTTTAAATAATACTCTATAACTGACAATCTCATTGGAGTTGGCTGTTCAAAACAAAACAAAAACAAAACAACTTAACATCTGGATGGCTGTTTAAAAAAAGTAAAAAGTATATATTTAAGAGTATCTTTTATTTTACTGCATTAGAAAAAATAATAAAATTATGTTAAATTAAAATTTTCTTGTATAAATAAAACCTATGCAGCCAAGAGTAGAAGGAATGCAGAAAATAATTGGGGGGGAAATTTTCATAGACGATCTCTCAGATAGGATGTGATTGGGTTGGAATATTGCTATGATGTAGGAAAGGATGAGCTAGTTGACCTAGATAAACATTTGAACTTATGAAGGAAGATGCTACCCACCTTCAGAGAAAAAGATGACAGATGGAAATAAGCAGAGTACAGGCTTACATATATGTATGAATATATAGGTGTATACATGTATATGTTTATGGATATCTATGTGTATATATATATGTTTAATTGTAGCCTTCTTTAGGGTGGGAGAAGGGGGAAAATAAAGTACACAGCAGAGAACAAAAGAAAACCAACAAAGAAGCAAAGAAAAGCTGGGCGGCTCTGAAAACAATGCATAGTATTTATTACATAGGTTTTTTTAATGGAAATTTATTGTCTTATATTGAATCCTCTCGTGTTCTCCTGTGTATATGGCAAAAATATTTTCTCTTTTCTCACTTTGTATGTGTTTAAAATAAATATTAAAAATGTACCCAAAACCCCCAATCGATAAAAAACTTTTTATGTGTTTTAAAAAAGAGTAGATCTTTCCTACTATATTGAAGTATATATAGAAAGATTGTCTTCTTAATTCTCCATAAGGAGGATATGTATACTGAAGTAACTCCATGGTATTTGTCTGGAGACATCCACATGCTGCTGTCTGGCCTACTTTGGAATCAATAACACCCACCAATAAAAGAGCTGGTCCAAGCGAAAGATGCAGTTTGTTTTTATGACTGAAAGGTCAGCCTATGGCCAGGAATTATAGCTCATTCGATGGCCTGGTTTGGTAATGGTGAAGGGGAGAAGGAATGGAATGGGATCTAGGCTGTGCCCAAAATCACAGTCTGTGGCTAGTTTGTTGTTTCTCAGTGGTTTCAGTCATGTCTAACTCTCCATGACCCCATTTGGGGTTTTCTTGGCAAAGATACTGACATTTCTTTCTCCAGCTCACTTTACAGATGAGAAAACGGAGGCAAACAGGGTTAAGTTACTGGTCCAGGATCACACAGCTTGTAAGAGACTGAGGCTATATTTGAATTCAGCTTTTCCTGACTCTAGGCCAGGTGCTCTATCTACTGCACCACCTGGCTCTCCTGTGGCTAGGGTTAGGGCTCCATCTGTGGGCTAGAGCTAAGAAGCCACAGATCTAAAGATGAAAATTAAATCAGAGCTGTTTACTAATCAGATACAAAATAATTATTAACATAATTAACCTTTTATTTAGTTTGTCTTCTTATGGCATTATTAAAACTATAAAATATAGTATAGTTGTAATAACTGATTTGGCTTATTATTTTTATTGAAATAGCTAAAATATTCCATATGCAATCAACATAATCAAGGGAACCCATGATAGCCCTTACAGATAGAATGACCTAGTAAAAACTACCCCCATTCTACATTGTTTCCCCTCAACCACCTTATTTTTTATAATTTGCACAGCTTGACCATGGACTAGATTTGTGAATTTAACTATTTTCAAGAGATCTCCAATTTCGCAGTGCAGTTTTGAGCTTACAATATTGTAAATTCACACCTCTCTCTCACCCTTCATTGTCTGCAAACTAAAAATACAGCTTGCTATTGCTATTAGGACTTAGCATCTCCCTTTCTTTCTACAGAACAGATTACTCATTTAGAATATTTCACACCTAGCTGACAATTTCTCTTCCTCCTCTTCCCCTCCTCCACAAGTTGTTAAAGATGCCAGGGTAGGTTCCAATAATTAAATGACACAGAGTAATAAATAAAAGCTTTCCCACCAAGGCAATCGCCACTCTTTGATTGAAACACATTATGAAAAGCATGTCCCAAACCCAATAATTACTGTGCAATCAGGCATGAGACCTAATGTGTATTTATTAACAGACTTAGAGTATGAGTCAAATGAAGCTCAGAAATGTCCACCCTTATGGATCTGTAAAATGTATCTTCTGGCTGGGAGCGAGTGGATTGCTGTGTTAGGGGGATGGGAAGTTGGGATGCAGGAGAAGAAGAGCATTCAATTCAACTCCATTTAATGCAACAAATTTAATTCAAATAACTTTAACTCTACTTACAGGAGGTCCATCTGCGCCAGGCATTCCTGGAAGCCCAGGTTTCCCTAAGGGGCCCTAGGAAAAGAAGATCAACAAGAAATCACACTGTGGTCAATACTTGTAACATATTTGTCTAGTATTCCCTGATTCTACATATGGGAAAATGGTAACACCCCCACCCCCTTCCTCTCCCCAAGGTGACTTTTGAGGATCATCTATCATGACTTGGACAAGGTCTGAATCAGAAGATGCTATTGAGAGATGCTGATTATCATATTCTCAAATGCAAGTCATTAAAACCGATGAATGAAATCAGGACCCAAGCTTTTACCAAACAGGATCCCAAATGCTTCATTCATCACAAAGATTCAGAACTTTGCAGGATAGATAGAAGGAAAATAGCCAGAAAGATGCCTCTCACAAAGGAAAGGAGGAGGGAAGAGCACATCTTAAAAGCTATAAGACTCATTTTAGAACCAGTTTACACCATGAAGAAATTCCATTGAGCAAACCCTGTTTTTCATTCAGGGCACTCAGCTTCCACTAACCAATACCCTCACCAAAATGAGGTGGCCAATCTGGGAGAATTTTCACCTCATGGGGTCCCCAAGCCCCCCAAATCATGGGAGTCATGCATCAGCAGAATTCATTAGAAACAATCCCATGCCGGCCCCAGAAAATGCTTTGTTTTAGAGCGAAAATTCCCCTGCCTGAGGCAGAAAGGCAGAGGCTTCTATTGGTTACCCAGACCTCTACTCTTATCCCTTGCCTCAAAGTTTTCTTAGTTAATATCTTAGTGAAAACATCCTGACATTTTACTGCCCTCAAAATGCTGCCTTTCAGCTGGAAAACAAATGCAAATGTTATGAATTAGAGATTAACTGTGCAATTTTCCTCTTCCTGGCCTGGACATAGACAGATTAAATGTTCCTATATACAGACAAGAACAGATGTGTAATGGGCAATGAGGTGGGGTAGTGGGGAAGTAGTCAGATGGACAAATGCATACTGATAATGGCCATTACATTATTTTGTACTGGGGAAGTGGGAAGCACAAGTACATACTTTTTCTCCTGGTGGACCAATTGCACCCTGAGGACCTGGAAGACCCTGGAAACAAAATGAATGAAGGGAAAGAAGTCAGATCATTTGATTTACCCAGAACATCTGCTTAGTATGTGTATATCCTCTTTCTACCTTATTGACCTCCCATCCTATTCTCCTTCTGAGAATAAAATGCACCAAAGCCCAAAATGCCCGTCTCTGTACTTGACTGTTGGCAATATGTGGTATACTGCATTAGCTGCAACAGACTAGGCCTCATGTCAAGGGAGAGGAGTACTTGGGAACTACAGTGGTTGAAGTAGGCTTTCAGGAATGGGCTTAAATGGATGACTGCATGTTGGGGAAATTATTCTAACCATGATAAAGCCCACTTACATTTGTGGAGAGACTGTTACAAGTTTCTAAAGCATCATCAAATTCATTATCATATCTGACCTTTTGAGGCAGGTTTGGTACCTATTATTAATTATTTTCCATTTACAGATAAGGAAAAAAGGCTCAGAGTGATTCAGTGACTTGTCCAAAGCATTGATAGGTCTAGGACCCAAAACTGTCTTTTTAAAAAAATTTTTTTGGTTGGGCAATGAGGGTTAAGTGACTTGCCCAGGATCACACATCTAGTGAGTGTCAAGTGTCTGAGGCCGAATTTGAACTCAGGTCCTCCTGACTCCAGGGCTGGTGCTCTATCCACTGTACCAACTAGCTGCCCCCCAAACTGTCTTTTTTTAAAAAAATAAAATTTATTTCATTTTTCAGATTTGCATTCTCTCCTTCCTACCACCCTCTCCTTATCTCCACTGAGAAAGTAAGAAAAACAAAAAAAATTTCAAACATTCTAGTCAAGCAAAATAAATTTCTGAATTGACCACCATGTCCATTGTGTGTGTGTGCGTGCGCACACGTGGGCGCACGCATGCCCCAATCTGTACTCTATCACCTCTCTATTAGGAGGTAGGTACCCTGTTTCATACTATGTCTTTTGGAACTATGGTCGGTCATTGTATTGACTAGAATTCCTAAAAATCTTTCAAAGTTGTAAAACTAGGTGTCTTAATTAGTGTGTCTCTCATTGGGTTCTGGGGTCTCTGGGTCATGAAATTTCATCCTTCAGGCAGATAAGACTCACCTGGGCACCTGGATTACCCTGCTGTCCTGGGGGGCCGGGTTCTCCCTGAGGACCCTGTAAGAAAGGAAATAACAAAGGGACTGAACAAAATCCAAAGTGGTATTAACAGTCTGTTCCATGAAGAAGCAGTGACTTTCCAACCTAAAAATTGGCTCTATTGCAAGGCCTATTAACAAGAACAGTAGAAAATGTTGAATATTGACAGAGACAAAGAACTGGGATCCATGGACAAAATTATGCAGAACGAATTGGTATTCAAACTAAACAGTTCTCTTACATC
The DNA here is from genome assembly GCF_019393635.1 of Dromiciops gliroides. Lineage (NCBI taxonomy): Eukaryota > Metazoa > Chordata > Mammalia > Microbiotheria > Microbiotheriidae > Dromiciops > Dromiciops gliroides. Next base: position 429,721,876 of record NC_057862.1, on the reverse strand, counting down.
TTAAAAGATATCGTTTGGGTGGTAGGAAATTATTCAACTCCACCCAACAGGCAAACATAGAACTTGATGTCCAGAGTTGATAAAAACTGAAAATTTTTAAAAGCTTAAAAAAAGCTTTAGGTAAATTCCTGAATGACAGGGGTTTTGAACAGGTTATTAAAGAAGGTGTCACTCACATACAACATTCTATGTCCTGTCTCTATGCCTTTAAAGAATCTGTCTCCCAGGCATGAAAAGTATTCTTGCCTTGCTTCTACTTATTAGAATCCTAAGCCTTTTTCAAAGCTCAGTTTTTAAGTGCTTGAGACCTCCAACATCAGGCCTTTCTTCTCTTCTCTTTTCTTTTCTTTTTTCTTTTTCTTTCTTTCTTTCTTCTTTTTTTTTTGTGTGCAGTGCAATGAAGGTTAAGTGACTTGCCCAGGGTAACATAGCTAGTAAATGTCAAGTGTCTGAGCCCAGATTTGAACTCAGGTCCTCCTGAATCCAAGGCCTGTGCTTTATCCACTGTGCCACCTAGCAGCTCCCCTCCTTTTTTAACATCAGGTCTTTCTTGATCCCCCTTCACATGCACTCCCTATCCCATGCTAGTGGCCAATCTCCACTAAGATTAATTTAAATTTTAACTCACATAAATAGTATCTCTATATATGTATATGTTATTTTTCACAATAAAATGCACACTCCTTGAGGACAGCCATTTTCATTTTTGTCTTCAGATTTCTGTACCTAATACAGTGACTAGAACACAGCTAGTGTTTAATACATGCTTGCTGACTGATTTGACTTGTTGCCATCTAGAGTCAGTCCCTGATCTATGAAATGACTTCAGGTGTTATTTTTCCCAATAAGGAGACTCTGGCTTGTTTGTTTTGTTGTTGCTGTTGTTGTTGTTGTTGTTTGGCAAAGATAAAATTTTTTATACAAGGGATTATGGAGCTGACCAAATTCTCAAGCTGTTCTGTGCCCAACCTCAGAAACTGTCTGATACAGGTAGCAGCCAAGCTTGCCGAAGTAGATGCTTTCCCAAACTGCCTGAAATTATGCATGGTTGTATCCATTCAGAAAAGAATGATCTCTTTTGCTACAGTCTACCACTGAGCCTTGTAAAATTAATGCCCTGCTAAAGGCCTTTGCATGATGGTGACTGGTTTCCACAGTGAATGCTCATTAAAATATGCAAATATGCCCAAGACTCCCAGCCCAGGAATATTATGCAAGGAACTCATTGGAGGAAAATCAAGTTTCAATTTAAAATTCCCAAGTCATCCCAATAAGCCAGTATCTTCCAGACAACCCTAATATGGAGAGTATCTTCTGTGTGGCCTGCCAGCTCTCTGTGAGCTTATTTTAAAACACACATTTGTTATCAACTTGTACACAGAAAATAATTTCTTTCTACTCTGACATAGAAAAACAAGGGTCTATGGTGGTCAATCATTTTCCTGAGATGGCCAGCCAAAAAGAGGCCCAAGCTTGCAGTTACTAAGCCATTGTCCTCTTTAAGGCCTAAAGCCTATTCTTTTAAAGCATGTAGGTTTGCTGATTTCATGTTTAAGTACTTTGGCTCTTACTCTAAGAGCATACATCATGATACAACAGATACTGGAGGGCACTGAAAGGAGAATTCCCTTGAAAATCCACTGTAAAACCAGCATGCATTAACTTTCCCTTATTATAGAAATAGATTCTCTCCTGGACTCAAAATGAATGTACCCAGAAAGTAATTAGCCCTTGTAATTTAGGAAAAGTGATGTGTCTGGATACTTAACAAAGACTTACCACATTTCCCTTTGGGCCAGTTTGTCCATCCATACCCGTCACACCCTAGATAAAAATGTAAAAAAAAATACATGAAAAGAAAAACCCCACCCCAAGAAGACAACATCCAAAAACCAATTCATCATCTGATGTCAAGGTCTTTGGGGCTGAAGGAGAACAGCTGTGTGAATCGTGAAAGGCTTGCTTTAAAATTGCATCAGCTCAGCTTGCTCTTTGGACTCCCCCTCACCAAGGAGAGCAATGCCAGCCAAAATTTCCTAGTTTCTGTACCTGCTGGTGGGAAAAATTCAGGGCAACAAACTGTTCCCACTTCAGAGGAGGAAGCATGCTGGGAGAAGGCACCCTGAAAGAACAAGCTGGCAAAAAAAGGGATGGAAACAACTTCTGTGGAAAATGGGAGCTTTGTTCTGGCTGCAGAACCATCTGCCTTCCTGGTCTTGCCTGAATGAGGGGAATGGAGCTGCTTCCTTCCTCACGTGACCAATATGTCCTGTCCAAAGAATTCTAGCCTTTTTTTCTCAGACAATGCAGAATCACTGAATTTAGCATTAGAAGGGGCCTTGGGTACCCTCTAGTCCAATCTATAACTAAAAGGAATCTTTACTATAACACACTTAACAAGTACTCATCTGGCTTCTGCTTGAAGATTTCTGTATAGGAGAACACCCTACCAGAAGCAGCCTATTACACTTTAGGACATCTCTAATGAACAGGAAAAAATTAAATCTGACTAGTCTCAATTTCCAGCCTCTAGGGCTAAACAGAAAAGGTCTAATTTCTTTTCCATACAATAGCTCTTCAAATATTTGAAGACAACTATCAATTCTCCTCTGAGTCTTCTTCCTGAGGATTAAACATCCCTAGTTACTCCGACCCAATAACAGGCAAAGGGATGGAGGAGGTTGGGGACTGTTGCCCAGTTTTCCAGATACTGTACCTGCCTTACCTAGGTAGGATAACAAGACTTTGGTCAGTGTTTTCCAATCACTGATTTGCAGCCTAGTCTACAAAAACTTTTACGGCCAGAGGCCCTTGCTTCTCAAAACCTATAAACTTAAAAAAACAAAACAAAACAAAACCTACCTCATACTTTTCCATGACTTGTGGAACCTGCCCCCTAAGCTACCAGGTGTTACTGCATTGAGGCAATGATGGTCGAAGTCATGCAGTTTTTTTAAAAAATGGAGATATTTTTTCACTCTGTAGTACAATTTGGGTGGGGAAGCACAGCTTTCTGTTAAGTCTGTCTCTCAGCCTACATTGGCCACCCAGGTTTACTTGAATAGAAGCTGATTTTATCATAGGCTCTACACCTGGAAAGCCCAACAGAGGTCATCATATACAAACCTCTCATTTTATAGCTGAGGAAAACTGAGGCCCAGAGAGAGGAAGGGCTTCCCACAAGTTTGCCCAGATAGAAAGGAGCAGAGCAGGGATTGAAACCTTTATCATCGGACTCCAAATTCAGTATTCTTTCTGCTATACCAGTGGTTCTCAAATGATATGCCAAAATATCTTGGTTTGGGCCAGGTGTGCTGCAAATGGGACAGAAGGTAACTTGGGATCTGTGTACATGGGTGCATCTCTCATCTCTCCTCAAATGTGTCACCATTCCCCCCCGCCCCGGCAAAAAAAATTAAACAAATGAATAAACAATAATGATGATAATAATTCACCATGATTAAAAATACTTTCAAAACTATGGTTCTATTATATACTAGCTCCTTCTCATTACCCCTTACTTAGACTACATCTTAACTGTTGGGTATAGTACTGACAGTCCATTTGGAAGAGTATGTATCTAAGGGAAGGAAGTGTGGGTCACATCCAAAGGGGGCTGAGAATCTCCTTAGTAATATTCCAGCCCAATTCTCTAAAAACCATGAAGAGAAAAGTGAATCCAGTCACCAAGAGACTCTAACTCCATAGCATGATATTGTTTCTCTTTTGAGTGAACTACAGGGGATAAAAAAAACCATAAAATGAACCATCTTCTCTTCTGGGCTTTGGAATACACATCAGTTTCACTTCATGGTCACATATAACTTTGGGTGAAGAAGTGAGTTGTAGAGAAATGATTACAAAAGTGGAGACAGGAGTCCAGGGGGTGTGTGTGGGGAAGGTGGGGGGAGGGGTCTCATTCTCTAGACTTCAGATTCCTCCTCTATAAAGTGAGGAAGTTCAGTGAAGGCCCCTCTCAGCATCGCTGCATTATGGGTCTACAATTCTCCTAGGAAACAGAAACGAGTGGCACCGGTGACATTGGACCCCAGGAATACTAATTCTCCAGCGTTTGTATTTTCACCTAAAACAATCATTCTGGGGAGTTGCACAGGTTAGAGAGAACACCTGGATTCCTGCTGTTTCTCTTTTTAACATTAAAAAATATATAAATGTAGCTTTCTGGGGAAAAGAGGTAGGAAATTCAGAGGGAAAACAAAATCCAGCTCTAAATCTAAGCCCTTATTTTGTAAACTTGCAGTATTTCTAATGAAAGCACCATCCCTTCCTTCCAGCTTTGAAGGATCAGGGCCACCTCTTACTTGTGCACTTTAAGCTTCTGCTAACACCTCATGTTTCCTTGGAGCAGGTGTTCACAGTGATCAGTTCAGATTATGTGCCTGAATGACTAAGTGGGACATTATAGCCCTGACAGAGGGACAGACTTGGATTCTCAAGGGCAACAGTGGAGTGAGAGGTGCAAAGCAGACCACATAACTTACAGGAGGTCCAGGTGGGCCAGGTGGACCCTTTGGTCCAAGCAAACCACGAGGTCCCTAAAATAGAGTGAGAAAAGAGACATGTCACAATTCCACTTATGAAGATGTACATTTAGATGCAGTATCTGAAAACTCAGCAGCATAAAAACATCCTGCAGAAATGCTGGCTTGGCCATGAAGTGTGTCCTTTATGCGATGTCCTCCTTTCTCTCCTTCCCTATTGAAATCCTACCCATCTTGCAAAATCTACAGTAAGTTCTACCTACTGAAATCTCTGATGGTTTAAACAGTCATTGATCTCTCTCTTCTGAACTCCTTTAGTGGTGATTTTCTATAACATGAAATCTAGCATATATATATATATATATATATATATATATATATATATATATATATATATATATATATATATATATATATATATATATATACATATACATATACATATATATATGTAGACACACACAGAGTCCCAAAAATCTCAGTACAGTTTTAAACTTTAATAACATAAATAAATTATTAAATAGCTTTATTTACTTAAAACTTCAATAAAACTTTGGGGTTACTCTATGTGTGTGTGTGTATATATATATATGTATATATATATGTATATATATATATATATATATATACACACACACACACACACACATATATATATATTCATATGTGCTTCTGTAAAGTCCTACTGGAGATTTAAGCTATTAAAGCTACTTCATAACTAAATGTTCATGTTTTGTTGTACATATAGATATCTATTTGTGCATATATGCATATAGTCCTTATATGCGTATATGCCCTTATGAACATACACACATATGTATACTATATAAATACACACACATGCCCCTAGAGAGTAAATGTGTTAATATGTATGTAAAAAGAAAAGACTGAGAGACAGACAAAAAGATAGAAAGAGAGAGATGGAAATGGAGGGAAGGGGAGAGAGAAGTCTGCAACTGCTCCACATATCTAGGTCTTTGCTTCTCCAAATGGACTGTAAGCTACTTGAGAGAAGGACCTAGGGGGAGGTTTTCCCCGCATCTCCCCTGGTGACTTGCAGAGTGACAAGTACACAGCAAGAGCTCAACAAATATGTTCAGATTGAAAATATAATTGGACTGGTGATAAAAGCAGTGCTATCTCGGGCTATATCTGAGTTCTGGAAACATTTTTAACTGGCTCATTTCATTCTCAGAAGGGAATCAGGCCCAGAATAAACTGCTTCATGTGCCAAACAACTGTATCAAGAAAATTCATTGTCACCTCACAAAGTAAAATGCACACATGTGCGTTTTAGATGAGCCATAAAAGATAATGGTGAAAACTGGATTCCCATCCATCATAGTTAGTGTTAAGCCTTACAGATCACCTTTCTTCTGCCTTAGTCTTAAGATTTAGAAGCCTGCTTACCTTAGTGCACTGTGAAAGCATTTGAGAGCTTGGTATGTTCTTAGCTCTCCATCCTATTTAAGAATTCAGTCACCACCAGGTCTGGTGTACGTTTACCATGTTTGTTGAATGAAACTGAGTTGCAGATCATATCCTTTTATAGAGAGACAGTGTCACAGAATAGATAGAGAACTGACTTTTTAAAAGTTAGGAAGACCTGGATTCAAATTCATTCTTTGACATATAGGGCTGTATGACCAGAGGTGAGTCACTTAGCCCCTTAGCACTCTAATCAATTTGATGAGATTACAAATTGCAGAAAGAATGCTGACCTGCATTGGTAGAAGGACTTTTCTCAACTGGGAACTTCCCTCTACCAGTGAATCACAGTCCAGTCTGTATTTCCTATTGTTCAAGTGAATTGAGTTGAATGTCATATGCTTTTTTCAGGAGTCTTTAACTTAACTAGGTGTGTCCCACACAACTCCCCTATTCTCCTTGGCCAACTCCTACCCTACATCCTTCCCTTTTTGACAAAGGTCAATAGAAACTACTGGCTTTTAAAACAGACCTCTACCCTCTCTTCCTTGCTTGTAAGTAGGCTTTCCTTGACATGCCAATTTGGGGAAAAGGATAAGAAGAGAATGAATAAGGAAGATCCCTTAAGGACAGATGAACAATTGAAAAATCAAGATCATTCTTTCTGGTTCTCACAGGGAAGAAAATAATAAAAACTCACCAAGGAAAACATCATCCAATTATGCTTCACTTCATGGTGAGCTTCTAGCTGAGCCACCTCTCTTTGGGAGATCACCAGGAGACTCTAGACCCCCTGCCTGATACTTCATTATCAGGGGTCCTTAAAGCTGATGTTTCCTGAATGTATTTCTGAATCATCATTGTGGAAAATTGTATACAGTTACAGGCAGGAGAAAGACAACTGGAATCAAACTTTCCAGGCAGAAGAGCATGCCGCAAAACTTTGGGAAGAAACCTAGGATGGTTCTGTGTAATTGATATGAGTTCACTTTCCTTTCTGTAATTCAGGGAAAGAAGCTGTGACAATGGATTAGGTCTATACCCAGAAGGGCACTTTTAAAGATGGCACCAACCAGATGTCAAAGGCCCTACCTGCTGCTTTGAAGAACCTTCCATCCTGGTCACACATGCATTTTGACCTTTTATTGGATGAGTGTCCAGGGACATGGATTACTAGCCAATTAAAATTTGATAGAAATCGCCTAGGCCTTTTCCGTGTTTATTATTGTCATCTAAATGCTTCCTTCATTATTGTAATACCTGGCCCTGTAAATGTTTTAAGAAGTTAATAACCCAGAAGTTATTGCTTAGACATGTATTAAAGAGATAGCTATGTTGATGAATTCTTCATAGAAGTTAATAGGACATCTAGGGTATAATTTAGCCCCAATGAATCCATAAACGTCATCCCCGTGTTCTATAAAGTGTTTGCAACATTTCTCATCAATTAATGTCCCCATACACATACTGCCAAGTTGGCATTTACAACTAAAAAGGGACATTTTAAAAGCACCAGTATGTGAAGAGTAATTAATGCCCTTTTCCTAACCAAAGAAATCAGCTTTGGCCCAAATACAGCAGCCTAAGTGAAAAGATCATAAGATCATCTGGTTGCTCAGGTCACAGGCATGCTGCCAGGGAACTTTGCCTTTAGCAAAGGCTTATTATCAGAAAAAGTGACAAGCTCAGATTGGTTGGTCATCCCTACTATTGTGAGCTCTGAGATCCAAAAGGGACACTGCAGAGACCCTAGCCTTGTTCCAAAAGACCAAATGTCTTCCATTTATTCCTTTATAACCATATTGTGGTGTATTAGAAACGTGCCTTTTTACCCCCCAGAAAAGTCCCTGGATTTGTGTCTATATCTTTGGGTAACTTAACAAACTCCACTGCTCTCTTAAGTTCCTGGATGGTAAATTCCTTGAGAGTTTGTGTGTATGTGTGTGTGTGTGTGTGTGTATGTATATTTTATTTTTGTATCCTCAGCATCAAACACAGTGTATTATGCACAGTTAGGACTTAATAAATATTTGATGAATTGGAAAAAAATGATTCATGGTTATAATCAAACTTAACACAGTGGCACCTAAATGTTGGACAATAGTCCAACTGCTGAGTTACTGATTTCCTGATGGGATTAATGGACTTACAGGCTCTCCAGGTAGACCTCTGGGTCCGACCTCTCCATCATCACCCTAGAGGGAAAGAAAAACAAGCGGGTTTGAGAAACACCACCCAGTTTCCTTCTCACTAAATATTAATCATGCAGAAAATCGGTTTCCCTGGAGCAATCAGAGGGCGATCATGCATAAGGAAGATTTTTCTCAGCCTAGAGAAGTACATGGCACATTTGCCAAATTTACTGGCCCTTAGAAATACTCTAGCAATCCCCTACACTTCATTGTTTCAGATAACAGGAGTTAGCTGGATGTACTGTGGGAGAAACAAGAGGCATGTAGGGCCAAAGCATCCACAGTAGCTCACAGACCACAGGCTCCAGTGAGGAGGAAATCACACACAAAAGTCAACTGAGCTCAATAGTGTGGGTTATCTTCATGAATCTCAGATATTAGATGGAGAGAGGAACCATGAAATCATCCAGCCTAACCATAGGAAGTCACATGTCTTCCCACAGGGCTCGAGAGGAGCCACTCCAAAACAAACCCAGATTGGGTTTTTCCAACCACATAATGTAGAAAATGACTTCATTGTTTCAATAAACTCAAGAATTACTTCTCAATATTCCTCTTCCCTTTGATTAATTGTCTTTTTGGCTCAACTGGTAAGTGATTTCCCTCCTTCAGCATCTACTGAAGAAAGAAGGTCTGTGGAGAGAATGTACACTCTTCATAAACTTACAAGCCACTATTTTAGTTTGCTCTTGCTTGACCAAAGAAAAGCTATTGTATATCGTCCTTTAACCCTTATTCCTTGGAAATCCTTTTGCTTCTCCACTCTGAATTCCCTCTAACACCTAACTCAGATGAGATCATAGCAGGCAGGAAGCCCATAAGTCTTTTTGTTGAAATCTTTCAGTTCTAGCACAATCGGGGGGCCCCCCCCCCCGTCTAAAAATCCGGCTGTACTGTTCCTTAGACTTGGGCCTCAGCCAATCTCAGAGAGCCAGTAGGGAAAGTACCTTCTGGACACAATGCATTAGCCAGAATGATAAAGTGAGTGGGGCATGCTTGACATTCCCTCTCATTTGAAAGATCCCCTCTGCCTGCCTCTCACCGTCAGCTCCCTGGGCTCCCTCACAGTTCTCTACTCTCTATTTCCAACCTGATCTGTATTACACATTCTGCCTTAAGTAACACACTCAATTGCACATCTATTTGGTATTTCATCTTCAATTTTCTTGCCCAGGTTCACTGGGGGATTGATGGGCTAGATGCAGTCAGGGATAAATTAGACAACTTACTCTTTCACCATCATCTCCTGGAGGACCTGGGGGACCTGAAGGACCAGGATCGCCCTGGAAAAGTAAGATCAGAGTAAGACAAGCCTTGTTGAGTTCTCCCAAGGAAATCAATATATTTTTGCTCAGGTTCTTTTGGGTTTTGTGTTTAGTTTCTTTCTGCTTCCTACCCTTCAAATTCAAAGCCCTCTGCAAACATTTTTCCTGCTATGCATGATGCTTTCAGAGTTCAGCCAACTCAGATGACTGGGAGAATTACTAGATGGAAAGATTCACCGCCTGAGTGAACATGTAAGTCCTGAAAGGAGAGAGTTTGCTAGACTGCCTGTACACTTAGGACATGCAACAGTTCACAATCTGCATGCATGAAATCTCATGGAAATTCAATCTAAGTCTGATAAAAAAAATGTTACATGAGTTCTCTCCACACAGAGATCCAGAGAGATGTAAGTTGACACTCCTGTCCTTAGCCAAATAGTGCAGACTATATAAAAAACAGCAATCCTCTAAACAGGCCCAGAACATGAACCAATGAAACAAAATGTGAAAGGTTCATTGGTCCCAACTTCCCAGTAGATTAGGCTAGGAGTTTAAAAAAAAAAAACAGCAGCAGGTAACTAAGAATTAGAATTATAAAAATAGCCCACTACATTGATAATTCTGTGATGACTTTAGATACATAAGATATATCAATAGATTTCTATTTTAAAAAATAATAAATTAGGATTGTAGGATGTTAGACTTGGGAAAGAAGATGATCTATTTTGACCTTGTAATTAAGGGAACTGAAACCCTGCGAAGGGAAGTGACTTGCCACAGATTACAAGGGTAATAGTGACCAAGATGTGATTAGAAACCAAGCCTTCTAATTCCATTTATGTATTTCATTTTATAGGGGTTTATAGATTTAGAGCCAGAATGGTTCTCAGAGAGCTGATCCAGCCCCTTTATTTTAAACACAAAGAAATGAGACCCAAAGAGTGACCTGCACAAAGTTACATAGCTATCAGGTTCTCTAAACCCCGATGTCCCCTCAGTCCACTCCATCATGACACCTCTCCAAATTCCTTCCTCATGAGCACAGGAGGGTTTGTGCAGGTGGTGTTTCAGTTTTGCAAATAAGGAAACTGAGGGTCAGAAAGATTAAATGACTTGTGCAGTACTACCAAGCTAGGAAGTATCACAGATAGGATTTGAATTAGCTACATACAAGTCTAGCTCTCTTGCCAGCATATCAAATTGTCTATCATCAGTCTGATTAGTATATAAGACAAATACCAAAACTCAGACATCCAAATAAGTACTGTCCTCCAAATTACAGTGGTTCCCTTGCCCTCAGGAGCTTCTACCAGAGGAGCTATCTTTAGAGCCAGTTTATAGGGCATTATAAGTTACCAACTTCATCAAACTTGAACTCCAAAGTGGCATCTGCCCTCCTTGGGTACCAACCTGAGTCATCAGACTTACCTCTAAACTATTTGGCTCTTTCCCAAAGTTGAACCCACACTCAAAGCATAAAGTTTTATTAGCTACTGGAGACACTGAAAGAACATGCCACTGCGTTCCTTCAGGATGTTTTCCCATTCACAACAAAAGTACTCAGTGGTGTAAGAAGGAATGGAAAGGGAAGGGAAGAGAAAAAAAAATTATGGATGAACTCAATGTTGAAAAATCCAGTTCTCAAAGCTACTCTCTGATCATCCTTTCCTTCAGATAATTGAAACTACTGAGTAGTTAGTCATTAGGCAGTTATAGGTGCCCAGGAGCTAAAAACTCACCGTATTTAGGAATAGAAGAGCCTGGAGAGCAACTTCTCTAGTTCTTTTCTAGTGCTTTGTTGTCTTTTCAAAGGCAATTATAACTCCCTCTAATGTGTACAGCCACTAAGGCATCACCCTGAACTTGCCAAAATCACCTATTCTGTGGTGTGAAGTTTTGGGTTGGTTTTTGTTTTATTCCTCTCTCCTTTGTGTGCTTAAACAGCAGGTTTTTGGATTATGTCAAGGTGTCTGAAGGCATCACTAAAACATTGCAGTAAATGTCTAAACAGGAAACTTTTTTCTTCTCTTTTTAATTCAATTTCAAAATTATTTGCTTTGGCTTAATTATGAACTGCAGAAAAATCTATTTATTAATGATAATAATAGCTAGCATTAATATGGCACTTTAAAGTTTGCAAAGTGCTTTACAAATTTCATCTTATTTTATCCCTGCAATAACCTTGTAAGGTGGGCACCATTATTATGCCCATTTATTTTGGGGCTGGTTGAGGAAGGACCTGACTTTCCAACAACAAAGAACTCTCTTAGTTATCTTTTCATTTCTTCTTCCTTATGTCCCTTCTAGTTTCTCTAAATTCTCCATCATTCTGGGAGACTAGACACATAATAAAAGGTTCAAAGAATATCTTTATTAATATTGTTTAGTTATCCTCTTAGAAGTCTGGGCCATCATTCCTGTGCATTAGCAAAGCTTCCTACCTTCCACTTGGGGACACCAAGACATTCCTAGGAAACATCCATGACTGTCAAGGCTTACTATGGGATTTCTCTGTTAACTATTTTTAGGTACATGGTGATTACATTTTCAGTTCTTACCCTATGTCCTTTCTCTCCAGGCAAACCAGCCAAACCATCAAAACCACGGTCACCCTAAAAAGAAAAGAACAAAGAAAGTCAGTTCAGATTCTCCATCACCCGAACATCATCTCTCCTTCACTCTCCAGGCATTATGGGGACATCGGGTTCAATTCTTCCCTGTAAGAACTGTAAGCAATGCTTCAGTGCAAGGACATGCATCCATTGTGCAACCTAATAATGAATACACTGGGTCCAGCTTTCTTCTCTGACCCTATGGCCTACCCTCTTCCCTACTTTCCTCACTGGGCTATAATGCCACCAAAGCTGAGAGAGGGGAAATTGTTACTTTTCAAGACTCAGGAGCATTCTAAATCTGGAGGAGTCTTGGGATATAGTCTAATCTAGTAGTTTTCAAATTGTATATCTGGAGGACCCCAAGATCCTTTCCGGGGGTCTGCAAGGTCTAATCTATTTTTATAATAATACTAAAATGTTACTTGCCTATTAAAATGTTCCTCCCTTTTCTAACTACGTATCTGTCTGAGGCTAGATTTTCTGCATATATGTCAGTCAAAACAACATATCACAAAAGATTGAATGCAGAAGCAGATCATTTATTAAGCAAGATACTAAAGATTTGTAAAATTCTAATTAATTTTTGTTTTGGTTTAGAAATATATTCTTTGGAAAATATTATATTTTATCATATTTATGTTAACATGTAATAGGCTTATTATTGTCATTTTAAATGAATGAATAAATATTTTTAAAGTTTATCAGTTTTAATTTTGAATATGGTAGATATTGATATATATATATACAACTCATATAAACAAAAAGTCTTTGAGGTCCTCAATTTTTAAGACTATAAAGGGATTCTGAGACCCAAACATTGGAGAAACTGCTGGTCTGGTCCATATGTTTCATTTTAAAGATGGAAAAACTTGGGTCTTAGGTGGCTTGCTCAAGTCACTCAGTGACTGAGCAACAAAGATGAGAATAAAATTCAGATTTATTTCTGAAGTCTTGAGCCACTGCCTTTCTCCTAACACTACTTCTTGGATTGTTAGGACAGGGCTGAACCTCAGTATGTGCTTAATAACTACTGGGGAGGAAGCAAAATATGAAATTTCATGAGCCTCCAGAGACAAGTTCATAAAGTCCATTTCAATATTCTGCATTATCATCTTATGTTCCATCCCTAAAGCCCCAAAGCAACCTCTACAAGCTTAGGAGGACTTCATAGAACTTTGTCTGCAGTTAATCCTTTTAGGTTGGACTCCTTTCTTTTCTTTCTTTCTTTTATTTCCAAACTCCTTTCTTAAAAGCATGTAAAGTATTACTTCCTCCATGAGACTTTTCTTTATCAATCCAGTTATTAGTGCTCTCCACTCTGAAATTAATTTGTATTACTCAACATGTATTTTTCTATTTTGCATTTATTTATTGACTTGGCTATGTTGTAATTGCTCACACACCTTAGCAGAATGTAAACCCCTTGAGGACAGGGAATATATTTGGAGTGAGAGGGGGTTTGGGGACTCTCCAAGCCTAACAAAATACCTTGTACATAGAAGCCATTCAATATGTCTTTTGAATTGAATTAAATTGAATCAAATACAGCAAACAACTTCCACACTACTGGTTCCAGGTAGCAGTGATAGAAAGTCTATTTAATGGATCTCTTTGGGGTATATCAACTTTTAATTAAGTCCAAAGCATCAAGCAGTCATTCATATATTTGTATGTGTGTGTGTGTGTATATATATGTGTATATGTATATATATGTATATATATATACATACACACACACACACACATATATATATATACCCATAGTTCTCAAATATTTTTTACTATGAAAATGAAAATGATGGTGGTACTAAGTTCCTAGCCATGATATGAAAGCATTGATTAATTCTATCAAATGGCAACTCTAAAATGGAAAACATGACAGAAACACAAAGATTTAGAAAGGACCTGAGAGATGGTATAGCTTAATTCTCTGACCATTGAATGAAGCCCTTTCTACAATATCCTCCCCTAAAGTAGCATTTGGAATGCATTTGTCATGTAATAGGGTATACCATAGTCTTCTGAGTTTGTGTCTTATTTCTCTGCTAGCTTGGGAGTCTTAGGAACTCATCTGATCTAAACTTTCTTATCTACCCCATGGATGAGCCAGTGACACAGAAAGTGTTTAAAATACATCTAAGTCCCTATTAAAGCAAACAATTAATTCCCCTGAAATCATCACATGTATTCAAATTCACATTAATGTAAGTTATAAGCAAGTAAAATATGTTCATCAATTCTAGCCCAAATGGAAACATACAGTGAGAATTCAAATAATGATACTATTTCAGAGGATATGTTCTTTGTACAAATAAGAACTTGTTAGCCAACCTCTGAATGAACACCTCTAGATGAATTTTTTATAAACACAATAGCCTAGAGATTTTTTTCATACTGATTAACTAGCTAGGGATGGAAAATAAGGAGTGAGAGCCCTAGTTACTTCCCAAGAAGAACAAAGAATCTGCCCCTCACTAGCATTCAGCTGAGGTCTAAAAATCGACCCAGAATTCTTATGAGAAAACAAAGGTTCCCTCTGAATGGCAGAGATACCACAAAACCAACTCTTACCAGCAATATCTTCTTCTGTACTAGGGTAGGGGAAACCATGGCTAAAATCAAGATCATTTCAGAGACACATGGAAAAGAAGAAACAAAAGCCTTATAGCTGTTGACCAAAGACATGAGAAATGATTTTTTGTGTCTTTCCTTGAAGTCCTTGAATGCATTCAACATCTAATATAGTTAGATCGATCTCTCTCTCCCTCCTTCCTTCCTCCACCATTCACACCCATACTTCCTTTAAATATGATGGACACTCACTAAGGTTTTAGAGGTTAAAGTAACCAAGAAATAATCTAGTCTAAATCCCTCACTTGACAGAAAAGAAGACTGAGTTCTAAAGAAATAAAATCAGTCAATGAACACTTAGTAAGGGCTTACTATATTCCAGACACTGTGCTAATTCAGGGAATATTCATTCATTCATTCTTTCTTTCATTTATTTGGTGAGGCAATTGGGGTTAAGTGACTTGCCCAGGGTCACACAGCTGATGTTAAATGACTGAGGCCAAATTTGAACTCAGGTCCTCCTGACTCCAGGGCTGGTGCTCTATCCACTGTGCTACCTAGCTGCCCCTCAGAGAATATTTAGAAAGGCACAAACACTCTCCCTACCCTCCCAATCCTCAAGGAGATCACATTCTAATGGAGGACACAATATGCAAATAATACAAGATATGTGTACATATATATATATATATATACACTTACATATGTATGCATATATATTGCACATACACACACAAGTGTATAAAGGTGTGTATATATAGGTATTTATACATATGTAGGTATATATAGGCATATATACACAGTATGCTGATAGGTATGTATGGGTATTTATACACATACTTATACATAGCAATATGTGTATATGTACACATACATATGTGTATGTATATACACGTAAATATTCTTCCTTTACAACATACAAGAGGTCATATGGCTCATGACCTGAAGAGAACACATGGTGTTTTCCCTAGAACATGACATTATGTGCTCTGGAACAAAACTTGGGAATTTACTAGTATCTTTAAGTGAGGTTGAAACAGTTTCTAGGCTGTAGCTTTTCTTACAGTTGTTTTGAAGAAATTTTGATCTGTACATTCATGTGTGGGTTTTTCTCAGTTGAGATTGCAACCCCCTCATGCTCAACACCCACGTGGAGAGAAAGCCTACTTGTCCTTTTGAATAATAATGCCAACTGTTCCTTTTTGTAATGGAATATACCCAACATATCAGGCGCCTTCTCTTCTACACCCAATGGAGTAATGTGGGCAGATTGAACTCTCTTCTCCTTCTGTGCCAGGATAGTATGCAAGATGCTCCCACAAGATCAAATACCAAGCAGAAATTATTAAGTAGAGGTACCTACCTTGGGTCCAGTTTGTCCAGGCATGCCCCTAGCACCATCACTCCCAGCTCGTCCCTGGAATAGAAAAGGGGAAAAGTCAAACACAAAAGGGAGAAGAGCCCTCCAAGACATTTAATAGGCAATTTGCAATTAATTTCCATGGAGGTAAAGTCAAAACACTCACATAAGACTTGTTGGCTGACAGTGAGTCCCCGTGGAGAGAGCACAGGGCTGAGAATTATGAGATAGAAGTTCTAACCTCTGCCACAAATGCACAGTATGAATTTAGGTGATTCAATTTTTCTGGGACTCAGTTTCCTCATGCATTAAAGGGAGCTGACAACAAATGGCCTAGTAGATACAAAAACAATTTGAAAAAAAAGTGCACTATATATGTGAGAGATGATTACTTTTCTGTTGTGAAAGATCATCATTAGCTCTCTCTCAGCAGTACTGTTTTTATGGCATGGGGGTTGGGGGAGTTTCAAGTCACAGAATACAGAATGTTTTTAGTTGAAAGGAACTTTGGTTAAACTTTCATTTTGTAGATGAGGAACTTGAGACCCAGAAAAGTAAGGTTACATATTCAAGAGCATATAGCTTTTTAGTGCCAGGGCCAGGATCAGAACTTACTTCTCCTGACTTCCATTCAGCTCAGTGTTCTTATCACTTACCACATGACCACTGTCAAATCAATTATTTCTCACTATCATAACTTTCAAGGTCTAAAAGCATGGGTTGGGGTTCCAGCAAATCCCATTTGGCTAGTGATAACAACACAACAACAACAACAACAATACATAGCATGCTAAGGCTTAAAGAACTTTTTATATATATATTATCAAATTTGATCATTATATTTTATGGAATTAATATAACCCAAAATAGGTAAATCACATGAGGTATGTTATCTTAACTTCATAATGTATGACTTCATAAATATATATGTATAGAGTCATCTTAATAGTAAAGGGGTGAACCAGTCCATTACTTAGCCATTTACTTAGAAAAACTGTCATTCTGGCTTTTCAACCTGGCCACTGATTAAACCAGCCTGTGCTAAATTTTGATTGTTCCAAGAAAAGATCCGCCCAAATAATAGATGTGGTCAAAATGTGGGCTAATATAGCATAGAAGACTAATTTAATAAATAAAATTATAAGAGAATCACTTGTTAGCTTTCAAAGCATTCATTTTGCTAAATCCAGGAAGGAAATAGACATGTTAACATGCATTTTTTTAATTAAGCAGAAATTGCAAGGGCCTGAGATCTGGCCAATGGAAGATTTGACTTCTTCATGCTTTACTCCTCATCTCTTTCCTTTGGAGCCCTCCCCATATCCTCTAAAAGTAAGACAACAGGAAGGTGGCATAACCAAGAAAGGAAAATCAGGAGTTGGTTCTTTGTACTTGCCCCTGTTAAAAGCTACAATGATGCTTGAAGATGAAAATTTTCTCATTGTCAATAGGTGACAGTCATAGTTCTATGTCCAAATTTGCTTCTTAGTAAACACAGAACTGAACCAGGTGAAATAGTGGGTTCTCTCCTTTCTAAGCCCTTGTAGGAATCAAGGGCAATTAGTCACAAATGTTCACTCAATTTCACAGCATGAGGCTGCTACTGAAAAATGTTCAGATGCCTTTGTAAACTATGATGGCATACCATTTTCTAGGTTTCATTGGCAAAGAGATCCTATAAGTATCCTTAAAGAACAGGCTACAAAATAGCTTTTGTTCCATGATGCTGAGAGAAAAAAACACATTCCCTCAGAATGCATGCATCATTGTTATTTCATTGACTTTTTTAAAAAGTAAAGAAAAAACAAAAGAAAACAAAATGCTTAATCCTAAAGTAACCTCCACAGGACATGATCAAGTTGCCTATGTATTTTCTCTTCTCTCTCTACCTTTTGATCCCTGTAGTGGGAAGAAAGTCAGTTTATTTCCAGTAAATCTGAAGAGAAACAGTTGCATACAGTAAAACATGTAATCAGAATTTGCTTCTGCTCTTCACTTTTAGGAGAAACTGTCAAATGATTAGCAAAAGAAATCCATCCAAGTTTTAATTAAAAGACAAAAAACTTCCACAGGATGCCCTGCATTATAAGATAATGGGTTGGTTAGGCCCAGCCTCATATCTCTCATAACTATTGCACCAGTATGTAAATTTACCCCAGGACCCTGTAAGATCTTCAGTTATTAAAAGAAGATTGAATCATATTCTGGATATTGTACATGTTGCAAGAAATAAATGAGCTATTGTATGTAAAATGTCTTGCAAAATCTTAAAGTGCTAGACAAATATCATTTGTTATTATTATTATTATTTTCTTAGTTATTTAGACATAAAACCATACCAATTCATTTAAGAACTTTTACAACTACACAGAAATTCCAATTAATCAGAAGTATACACCTTGAGTATTCTGGATAAATGAGGACTTACTAAATGGATGGAATTAACTTTTTTTTTTTGGTGGGCCAATGAGGGTTAAGTGACTTGCCCAGAGTCACACAGCTAGTAAGTGTCAAATCTGAGGTTGAATTTGAACTCAGGTCCTCCTGAATCCAGGGCCAGTGCTTTATCCAGTGTACCACCTAGCTGCCCCTGGAATTAACTATTTTAATCTGCATATGCATGTAAAAAAGAAAATGAATCAGAGTAATCCTCTGCAATTGAGTTCAAACCCCAGATTCTCAGCAGAAGAAACTGGGATTTAGTACTCTACTGTTCTCCCAGCTTGGGGCTAGTGCTGGGAACAGAGGTTTGTCCTGAGAATATATAGTTTCTAGAGGCCTGTTATAATACCAATAGCAGAGGCCCATGTGATAGAGATGGGTTGGACCTCCTTGGGAAACCCTCCAAAAAAAGGCCATTTGTACACATTAGAGGGAATTGCAAAGAAAGACCTCATCTGGGATAAGACAAACAGGAAGAATGACATGGTTTTCTGAGGTCCTTACGTGGGTGGGCCTCACCATATGTGACAGCATTGGTTTTAACTCAGTTTAGGTTTAGTTTCCTGAGGAATGTCATTCTCCATTACTGTGACTCATTGCTCCTAGATTTTTTTTATCAGACATCTGAACCAAGATCCTGAGGCTCCCAAATGACAATGTAAATACCTACCCTTCTCCCAGGCTTTCCTGCTGGTCCAGGAGGGCCTTGGACACCACGAGGACCCTATCATAAAGAAAGGAGGAGAGAAAATAGAGAGCCAATGAAATATATGATATCTTCAGGAATAGGAGAGGATTGCTCAAGACTACAACCTGTGACAAACATAGAGAGATGTTTTGCTGTTTAATCTCCTAGCCTCTAAACAAACGGACAGGGCTGGGACCTAGTAAAGGGATCTTCTCTACATAGGGCTGGGGAACAGAAGGATAAGAAACAGAAGGTATAAAACATGTAAAACTGCTTTTTCCATCTCCAGATGTCAAAGTTATTTTTGATAAACTTCCAGCTTTGTATAAGACAGTCATAATGTTATCTAATTTTCCCAAAGAGGAGCAGTTAATGGGTCATGTCACCATATTAGCAGTTGTGGTGTTCAGTATTCCGGATGCAGACCCTTGCAGAAAGGGGATATTTTCATACATACCTGAGGTCCCATATCTCCTGTCTCTCCCTTTAGACCACCGCTCCCAGGAGGACCCTAAAGAAACACATTCTAGTTATGCTCCAGAGGCAGAGACAGGGAAACAACATCAAGAGATGCTTTGATAAGGGGAGGGGTGGTGGAAGGAACAGTGAAAATTTGCTACATAGTGGCTAGGTTCATTTTATTACATTTCATTCAGCGAGAGCACTGAGTCATGAGAGTAGAGACATACTTCTGGCTAATGTTCTTGATAGAATTCAGGAGGACAGGATTGCCCACAAGGCATAGAGAAACGCAGTTCTTTATACCAAAGCACAGAATCGTGACATAGCTCTCTGTGCTTCTATACTCCCTATTTCTCTCTGAGGAAGGTTAGAAAGGGAATTGATACTTCTGGTAGGGTTTGAACCAAGTGACCTCTGACGTTCCTTCAGATAGCAAGATTCCATGATTCTGGTATCTCTCCCTCTGCTACTCAGTGACTTACTCTTGCCCTCACCAATTCCTGTTAAGGTACTATTAATTAATTAAAGAGTTAGGCTTAAGTTGTGAGCTCTCCAAAGAGTGTTTACCATCTATCCCATCTTGCCTCACTATATTTTCCCCAAATTCCACCCAAATATTCCTGAAATCAGGGGTATTCCTCCCTTCCACCTCCCCTGTACCTCTCAAGGTGAGCCATTGCCACTGTGATTCAGTCGGGCTACATCATAGTGGCTTTTCAGGAAACATGGTGCAATCTGTGGCTGGCTACTCTCTCTAACAGCCTCCCTGATGCCAGTGGAGCAGTCATCCCCTGATCCCACTCAGAAGATAGTTAATTGAGTGACTTAGCATGGCACCTCTTAAATGTTGCTAATTTCACACATACGATACAGAATTAGTTGTGATTCCTGGTTCATAGATGGCCCTACTGTGTTACTATTATCATAGTTGAGCTCAAAGTTCTATGAAAGGGGCCTATTCCATAAGCCAACTGTTGAGTCCCAATTGTAATATATTTATGTCAGTCTTACTATCAACTTACCACAGGACCTGGTCTCCCGGTAAGACCCATTGGGCCTGCTGGTCCCCTTAGTGCCAACTGCAAGAAAAAGAAGAAAAGGCTGTCAAATGTTCCTGGTGGCTACATTTAACTGGGCATGGAAAAGTGTCTGGTGGAGAAGAAGCCAAGGAGCAGAGCAGGTTTCTTCAAGCCCCTTCTAATGGTCACTTTCATTTGATAGAAAAACAGCTTCCAAAGATCAGGCTTTTAAAGAGGGCACTGGAGGTACTCGTGGGAAACTTTCAGACCTACTGCTTACCTTGAGGCACTGGCAGGGTCAGATCTAGGAAATACTGGGCATAGAATCCAGTTGAACTGGACAGCTCCCTGTCTTCCCCTCCTCAACACACCTTGTTCTCTCCTGTTCAAGGTATTTCCTATGGCTGGAATGCCTTCCTTCCCCCTCCCTGCTTGTTAAATCTTGCTTTCTCTTCAAATCCCAAATCCAGCATTGACTTCACAAAGCCTTCCCTGATTCCCCTACTTACTAATGAATAATCTTCACTCTGGGACCTCATAGAACCTTTTGGTTCTCAACACCTGAATGTACCTGTCACCTTACTGATGTATGTTATAGTTATTTGTGTTGGTGTGCCTTATTCCCCTACCAGACTGCCAGTTCCATGAAGGTAAGAGCTATGTGTTAGCTAAACTTTGGAATTCTTTCCTTACTCTGCACACAGTCCGCACTTTAGAAATATTTGTTATCGGTTTTAAAAGCTCCCAATCTCCTATTTTCTACACACATTCTGTGACTCTTTCCTACTTCAAACAGAGCTTAGCATCCTCCCATTCCTTTCCATAACTCCCTTGTCAAAAACCTGCTCTCCAGGAGGGCTCTGATCTCTGCACTTACACCTTAATGTGAATGGTGGTTAAAATGCACCCTTCCAAGGGGATTTGCATTTGAAGCTTATTCTCTTTTGGGGGAATGCAAAGGTTTCTCTATTATAGGGACTCTAGGTCTTAGAAAAAAGATGAGAGAGAGAGTGAGTATGTGTGTTAGTTAAGGTCTTTCTGGCATTTTTCAAACCAGATCTTGTCTACACACTACCAATGTGTAAGAGCAGCCTGGACTATGTGGTATAGTGCAAAGAACATTAGAATTAGAGTAAAACAATATAGTTTGCATTGTAGCTCTGCTACTTTCCTACCTGTGTGGGACTCTCAATAAGTCACTTCCCCTCTCTAATATTCATCTTCCTTATTCTACAATAAAGAAACAGGACTAGACCTCTATGATTCTATATAACACTAACTCTATGACCTTATGAATCTCACCCATTTGCAGGAAGGTTACCTTTATCACAGATCCTGAAAGTCTGCTGCCATCACTTCCTCCAATTTCCCACATCTTGGTCATTCTAAATTGGAGCTTCCTAACTGGGTCTAAGGAGCACTTCACAGACTACCTCCCGAAGATGCACACAACCTGCCTCACCTGGGCACAGCCTTATCATTTCTCCCCAGCATGTCACTTCCTTTCAGGAAGGTTTTTGCTTTTTTAAAAACCATCCCCATAAGTACATCACTAATTCTGCTTAAACTTTTAAAAATACACAGATTAAAAATCAATATAGGCAGCACCAAGTCCATAAATCCCTTTCTAGGTAATGGAAGCTGCCATGCAGTATATTACATCACTTGGACAATTTGTTCCATAGCAACCACTTGATACTTAAAATGTCCTGTAATTATCCATGCGCTCCAATAATTAACATCTACTTGGGGCTGCACTCAGAGCACCATAAATATTGCACAAACACTGGATTATTTAGAGCCTTCTTTATGACGTCCCATTAAGGGAGCTGCTCTGAAGGATCACCCACCCGGGCAGCATTTGCTCTTATCACGAGCAATCAGCAATCTGGAGATACATCAATTAAAAATGCAATTAGCTAATTGACTGAAGCAATGGAAAACAAGAGTAATAAGAGAAGAAAAATTTCCTTTCTGGACTCCACTCCTCCTCGTGAATTTAGTCTACCATGAGGATGGTAGTTTTTTATGTCCAGATATCTCTTTCCTCTGTCTTTTTCTCCTTCCTCTTTCTAGAACTGATATGAGACAAAACTATATAAACAGTCATGGTCTTAATCCTATGCAAGTTGGCAGAATGAATCTTTAGCCCCGCCTTCTCTAACTCATCCCTCCTTGTGCATCTCACTTGGGTACTTTCTCCTCTCATGAGTCTCTTCCCTGTCTCCTCAGACTAGTTTCCTTCTATTCGATCCTTAGAAAGGCCAACTCTCAGGAATGGCTGTGACCTTCATCCACACTGAGGTATACATGACTGATGGCAATTTAGCAAATTCTCTCTCCCAATGTATTGTTATTGTTTATCCTTCATTCTCAAAGTGGACTGATGACATCATGAGGCTGATGTCTTGACTCTTGAGTGAATTGGATCTAAGTGAGGCAGAGCTGTGTAAAGTTGTAAGTTTCACTCTCTCCTCCAGAATCATCCAAGTCCATTGGCAAGACAAACATCAAGACAACTGTCCAGGATGCAGTGGGTGACCTTGGCCTTTCTAAACTGAGGTCTTTCCCAGGTCTTAGTTTGTCTGTCGCAATGCCTATTCAATGACTAAAGGCCAGGTAAGAATTGAGACAAGTGATTAGTATTTTAATAGGGCTCAAAAATGTAAGGCTAAAAGAACTAGGTTTTCTCTGATATAGTGGAAAAGAAGATTTGATCTGGAGTCAGAGGAAGGAGAAGGGAAATGGAAGGGAAGAAGCAATTATTAAGTGTCTACTCTATGCCAAATACTGTACACTAAGTGCTTTACAAATATTATTGCATTTGATCTTCACAACAATAACCCTGGGAGGTAGGTACTATTACTGTTCCCACTTTACAATGGAGGAAACTGAGTCAGACAAAGGTTTAGTGACTTGTCAAGAGTCAAACAGCTAGTAAGTATCTAAGGTTGGATTTGATCTCAGGTCTTCCTGACTTCAGGCCCAGTGCTCTATTTATTGTGTCATGTAGGTGCTTAGAGGAGCTGAGTTCAAATTCTGACTCTATTATTTACTACCTATTGCCCCAGGCCAAATCACTTTACTTCTAGGCCTCAGTTTCCTCATCTATAAATGAGGGGATTAGATTAGATGACTCTGTGGTCCCTTCCAGGTCTAAATCTATGTTCCTAGGGTGGATTCTGAGGTATTTACAAGTAAATAGGAGATCTTCACAATCACATAGTGAAGTGCCCAAACTGCTCCTGACTTAAGTGAGAATGATGAAGGTCAGGAATGGAGATGAGAGTCTAATTAAAGAAATCCAAGCAGATTTCACTCCTATTCTTAGACATAACTCTTTGGGTGGTTATTTTTATAGTTTGGTATGACCCTTTTGGATTCTACTCCTGAATCCATGTGAAGGTTGGCCTAGGCCATGCACCTCTAGGTGTGTTAACATTCCTTTCTCACCATGGAAACTCTGTGAGGACAATGATTGTGTCCATCTTTTGGTTTATTCTCTGCATCCAGTAAAGTGTCCTAATACACATCGATAATGTGTGATAATTAAGCCAGGAAGCCCCACCTCTCTTCTTACTGGTTACTCCAGGTGTCCCACGTATCCAACTTAACAACTGACAATTCATTTAACTTTTCCAACCAGACATAAATGTCTATAGAATTATCCCATGGCCATTTCCTTAACCTCTATAATATTAAATCAGAAATTATTCAAAGATGCCTTTGCTCTGTACTGCAAAATCAACAGAACTTGGGCAGGTCTTTAGTTTGCACCAAACCACACCCCTCCTCACCAACTCTCCCTCCATTCTCCTACCTTAGTAAGGATTGAAAACCATATTCAGAGTTCAGTCATGACAAAAATTATTTATTGCTCCTATGCAATCCATCCCAACTGGACCCCACACTCCCTCATATCAACATATTCCAAAATAATACATACCCTGGCCTGCTGTAGAATGGCTTGGGCTTGTGACTCCTGGGCTGAAACCATTGGTCCTTTTGACCCTGCATCACCTCCCCCTCCAAATCGGAACTGTGGAGGAAAAATCAGAGAGGTAACTGGGGTGAGGTTGGAGGTGATGGAAGACCTAAAAAGCAGGAAGTACCTCAGAGCACTTTGCCCCAAGATATGGGAAGTACATCTTATCCCATCCTGATACTGACAAGCTTCAAGGTTGTAGGAAATGGTCAAGTTGGTCAAAAGGAGCCACAATTCATTCATTAGTTGGAAGAAACACAGAGTATCTTGGTGCAGAGTTCTACTCTAGTGTCTTTGTGCCCAGATGTGTGAACACTCCTGGAATCCATTTAGATAAACCCTGTCAGGAGCCCAAAGTCTTACTCTGCCTTTACCCACCATCATTCTGATGCTTCATGCAGAAGGATACTCTGCTCATTTTCTTGAATTTGTTTTTTTCAAGGAGAATCAAAACCCTCTGTCAGCTTTTTCAATAACTCACTCTAAAGACCATTATCCCATTTATTCTGAAAGACAAATCCAGACACCAAAAGTTGAGGTCCTCAAAGGAGAGGAGAAAGTAGTTCTCAGTTCTTCTCTCCCCACCTCTTCTCACCTCCAGCCCTCATACACTATAAGCAGTCATTCTATTTCATTAACAAACTGTCTCTACCTCTGCTTCTGTCCACTATCATACATAATGACTTAGGCTTATTTCTGGTTTTGTTTAGAGATAAGAATTAAAAACATTCCCAGAAAAGGAGTAGGCTTTCAACGCATAGGGGACACTCAGGCTTCCCTCCCTCTAAATCCCTTGGCTGGGTTTGCAATATATTTTAAAAATACATTTTGGGATAGCTTTTGTTTCATTTTTACCACTCCAGAATTACTTCCAAGATCCCCCTTTTATTCCCTCCCAGAGAGCCATCCCATGTAACAAAATAATTTTTAAGGACAAAAATGAAAAAGAAGAGAAAAAACTAGCAAAACTACTCCATACATCAAATAAAGTCTGAAAACAAATGCAATGTATGACACTTGTGGACCTCCGTCCTAGGAAAAGAAATGGGGTGTGGGGTGCCTTTTCATATTTCTTCATTGGAATTTTACAACATTCACTTTTTATTTTTGTGGGTTTTTATTTGTTTCTATTTACATTGTGGTTGTCATTATGCATATTGTTTTAATTGTCTCCATTCTACATCAAATCATATAACATTTTCCATTTTTCTATGTTCATCATATTTATCACTACTTCTATCATAGTAAAATTCTATTACGTTCACATAGCACATAGCACATAGTTATTCCCAAATCAATAATTATCTACTTTTTGTTTCTAGTTCTTTGCTACCACAAAAAGTGCTACTTAAATTTTGGGGGTATAGTATAAGGACTTTCTTCTCATTTTTTACTTCCCTAGGATATAAGCCTAAGTAGCGGCATCTCTGGGTCAAGAAGACCATTTATTCAGAAATTATTTACATTATTCCAGATGGATTTTCAAAATGGTTGTACTGATTCACAGCTCCACCCACAATGCATTAGCATGCCTATTTCCCCACAATCCCTCCACCACTGGCTCTTCCCATCTTTTATCATTTTTTGCCAATATCCTACGAGTGGCATCTCAAGTAAGCATTTAAATCCTGTCTCTATCATTAAAATGGAGACAATGCTATCAACTTTGCAAAAGCTGAGTGGCAGATGCTAGATTTTCTCAGGTCACCAAATGCTTTACTTTCCCAAGTCAATACTGACCCCTGCCCTATCCTCCCATCTTCCTCATGCCCTTCCCTTTGTTCAAGCTCTTAAAAAGGCCAAAACCTAAGCAAACTAGAGACAGGGTATGAGGGCTTCACTTTCACATTGAGGAAATTATCACACATGTGGTAGCATAAATAAAGAGAAAGAACTCAGTGGAGAGCATCAGAACACCCAAGTTCTAACCTTTAATCTCTCATGAACTTGTGTGCCCTTTGCCAAGTCACTAGTCCTTGTTTCCCCATCTGCAAAATGAAGCTAACATCACTTCCATCCTTGATTAATAACTAAGGATAAAAGTAGAAAGCAGCACAGTCCTTCGGAAGTAAAAGTGGTAGCTGGGTGTGATAATGCATGCCTGTGATCTCTGCTGCTGGGGAAGGATGAAGCTGTTGGCTCCCTTGAATTTTGGAGCTAGAGGAGGACAAAAACCTATTGGGTGTCTGCACAAAGTCTAGCACTAGGATACCTAGGAATGAGCAAAGCAGCCAAAGTTAGAAAAAAATAGATTAAACTTCTGTACCAACATTAGGATCTGACCCATGAGTGACCACTGTATTTTCAGCCTAGGCAAGATAATGAAACTCAGCCTCAAAAAACAAAGTGAAACAAAAAAAAATTGCAAAAGTTGTCCATAAAGAACAAATATTGTTAAATTGATTGTAGTTTTTGTGGGATAAATATTAACACTCTGAGTACAAGAAGATAGAGTTTGGGAACAAGGACCAATAACGACCAGATGGATATTTCTTCTTTCACTCCATCAGGGACCTGAGTATATCCTTAGTGCTTTAATTTACCTTTCAGTATAAAAAGGACAATGATCCAGAGAATGAGATGCTTGCAAAAGCTAACATAGAATCATGAATCTCCTGTGAAAAATCCAAGGAAACAAACAGTATGTCCTCCTTGGCAAAGAACCAGAATAATGGATGGGGAGAGTAGAGCATGTTTTTGTCCCTTAGCAGAGTAAATACAGCTGAATGAACTCGGGGGGGTTTAGATAGTTTGTCTAAAAGTGGCCTGGCCACTTTGTTTCCCACCTACCAACTCTGTCCTTTGGGGATTGAGATTTCTCTCTGTTAATGTCACATGGGCTTCTCCAGTCTCTATAAAAGCAGCTCACAGAGAATGTGGTGGAAATTCGTTCCTTCTTTTTCCTCCCCATGATATAGTACAAGAGCATGAAAAAGTATAATGTCAACATATTCATACACTTTTACAATATAGAACGTAGGTGATGCCTAACTTATTTTAACCACCTCAGAAGTGATGTGTTTTTTGTTTTTTTCCAGTAGTGAGGACAGGTTGCATTAAACCATCCATGCATCTTACCTGGCCTCCTTTTGTGACTGGCAGAAAACACTCATGATAAAGATAGAGTTAGGACCATAGTCTGTGGCTGGGGAGTGCCAGAAAGCTCACTGAAGGGATAGACTCAATGGCTCGACCTCATAAGTGATATGTTCTAGTCACAGAGTTAACCAAACTTTGATGTTTCATAAATACACCCAATAGAAGAAGGATACTCACAGGTAGCATAAGCATGGTCCCTGGAGGTCCTGGCAAACCATCAGCTCCAGGAAGGCCCGGGCGGCCAGGAGGACCCTATTGGGATAAGATGAAAACAGAATCATTTAGGTGTGGCTCAAAAGAACACCACCTGCATTTCTAGCCCTGCATTTGGTGCTGTAGGGAATAAGAAGGAATTAGAAGGTATGATGCCTTCACTCAAGGAGTTCGAAATATAGTTAGGGAGATACACAGACACACACACACATACACACACAAGCACAATGGAGAGCACTTAAAGATGTTATATCATCAAGCCAAGTGCACCAACAACCATTAAGCACCAGCTATGTATCAGACACCATCCCAAGTACCAGGGATACAAAGAAAGGCAAAAGACAGTCCCTGCTCTCAAGTTCATGGCCTAAAGAGGGACATGATATGCCAACAACTCTATAAAAACAAGAGACATACAGGATAAACCAGAGATTAACAGAGTTAAGGCTGTAGCATTAAAGAGGATTGGGAAAGGTTTCCTTCAGAAAGTAAGTCTTTAGCCGAGACTTGAGAGAAACCACAAGGTGGCACTAAGGAGGGAGAGAGTTGCAGACATGAGACAGCAAGCAAAAATTCCTGGAGTTTGAGGGATAGAGGATCTTGTGTGAGAAACAATAAGGTGGCCAGTTCCATTGGCTTATAGATTAGATGGAGGGGAGTAAGGAATAAGCTGCTATTTGGGTTTTTTTTTTTCTGTTTGGTTGGTTGTTTGGTTTTTTTGTGGGGTAATGAGGGTTAAGTGACTTGCCCAGGGTCACGCAACTAGTAAGTGTCAAGTGTCTGAGGCTGAATTTGAACTTAGGTCCTCCTGAATCCAAGGCTGGTGCTTTATCCACTGTGCCACTTAGCTGCCCCCAGGAGTAAGGAACAGGAAGGCTGGAAAGGTAGGACAGGACCAGGTTAAGCAAGGCTTTAAAACCAAACAGAGGATTTTATATTTGATCTTGAAAGTCATAAGAAGCCACAGCAAAGCACTTCACTATGTAGTACAAGCTAAAAATAAATACAATAGACATTCAGGGAAGGGAAAAATTATGGTGGACTTAAGACAGTGGAGAAGGTCTCATGGAGCAGAGGAAATGAAAATAGGGCCTGGAAAGATTTAAAAGTAGAAGAGGGTGGCATTCTAGGAACAGAGAAAAGAGGACAAGAAGAGGGCTAATGTTCAGTAATTCTGGAACCATAGAGTAGTACCATGTCATGAAGGGTTTTCCTTTCTAAGCTGAAGAATTTACATTTTATCCTAAAGACGATTAGGAGCTACTGAAAATTCTTAAGCAAGCAGGGGAATAGCATGATTAAGTTTGTGCTCTAGGAAGATTATTTTGGTGGGTTTGGTGGAGAATAGATGAAAGAAAAGAGAAACTAGAGAAAAGGAGACCAATTAAATTAGTTTATATCAGGACTGAAATGTCATGTTTTTCTGCTAGATTTATCTTCTCATTGTTCAAAATCCAGAATGATTACTCTTCTCCACAAATCACTTTAAAGAACATTTGCAGCTGTATTTATACCACCTTTATTTTCCTTTAAAAAAAATTAATAGAGAGAGGAAAGCATTGGCAAGTTGCAGGTCAGCCTCTCATTATGGCACATTTCTCAAGATTCTGGTAACCTGCAAAACTTTGAGAGGATATATTTATGTGTATGAACTTGCACCTGCTCACCAATATTCATACAGATACACACACACACACACACACACACACACACACACACACTCAACCTTATCTCTCCTTGCTGAAGCAGCAGAGTCTACTATTTTGAAGATAGATTCTTAGAAAGTCACTTATTCACAGTTGGTAGTGATTTTTTTCATCCCTCTATTTATCCCTCCCTTCATCTTTCCTCCTTTTTCCTTCTCCCCCTCCTCCCTTCCTCCTTTCCTTTCTATTCACACAAAACTCTGTCCAAAATCCCAGTCAAGGTATTACTCAAGCTCAGAGGATGCAACCACATCCCTCTGTATTACAAATCCCATGAGAATTATCTCGAATTTTCATTTTCTTGGCTATGGATTGGGGGAAAAAAATCTGATATTTCTTCTTTAGGAGTCAAGTATTTTCTGAAATTGAACAAACTCAACAGAGTAGGTTCCAATTTGGAACAGTAGAACTTGAATATATCAGTTACTGGAAGATTGCCCTCTGGAGTAAATGACTTTAGAGAACACCTCTAAAATGTTCATGGGGGTGGAGGGAAGAACTCAGCTGCCTTTTCTATGTATAGTCATGTAGGGTATAGTTAAAACTTCACTAATTTCAGCCAAACTGACCCACTTGCTGTTCAAATCCAGTCACAGACACTTACTAGCTGTGAGACCCTAGGCAAGTCACTTAATTTCAGTTTCCTCAACTGCAAAATGGAGATATAAAAGCCCCTACCTTCCAGGTGAGGATCAAATGAGATAATATTTGTAAAGTGCTGAGCACAGGTCGGTGCTTAATAAATACTTGCTCCCTTCTCCTGTACCTGGGATCCCATTACTTGACACTGCACCTTTCCTTATGCAGCCTGCCTATTCCCTATGCCTGGAAGTCACTTGTGCTTCATCTCTGTCTCTTAGAGTCCTCAGCTTCCTTGAAGACACAGCTAAAGGGCCATACCTCCTCTGGAGAGCCTTTCTAGATCTCCTTCCTTTCTAATGCACACTCCCTCCTCAAATGTTATCATATAAAGAATGTAAGCTTCTTAAGAGCTAGGGCTGTTGTTCAGGCTGCCTTTTTATTTCAAGGACTCAGCCCAGTTGCCTGGCACATTTTTGGGGTCATATTTGTAATTTCATCAGTGTAGGCATTTAATAAATGCTTGTTGAATTGAACTGAATTGACCTGAAACAGTAACATAGCTTGAGAAAAATGAACAACAGACCTTAAAAGAGCCTGATGATTTATCTGCATAAAGTACAGTCCCCTGAGCTATAAGACAGAGGCTGCATTTCAAACCAGCCTATCCATTTTTCAAGACTACTGTGAAAATGGACCCATGATATGACTCTCACACTGTTTACTTAGCTCAAGTCAGACATATGGGACTCTCTGACTTAGCTGATGAGGAGTTGATAGGTACATAAGTCAGTTCCAGCTGCTGGATTAAAGGGGCAATAAATAATTCGAGCTGGCCTCTTCTCACACAAGAAACTTCTTAAAATTTAGTACTTGATCGATTGGTTCCCAAATCATTACCTTAACTCGGTGTCCTTGGTCAGATAAGGTGTTGTTTGTTTGTTTGTTTGTTTGTTAAGTAGTTGTGTAACATTGCTTGTTTCTTCCATTCATACACACACAGAGACACAGAGGCACACAATGAAGAGCTATCTTGCATATACAAGGAAAATTTTGCATTTAAACAACGGAATGATTTTCTTAAAGACTAGGTAAGAAATTATTGGCCCAACTGCTGCTATGCAGGGTAAATGTCAGAGGGCATACATAACAGTAATTTGCTACAAAATATTTGCGATAAAACCAGCAAGTCTTTATCTTAAAATCAGGATGAAATGAAAGAGCATGAACCTCACAGTCTAAGATTTAGAACAGGTCGGTGAACAAAACTCTGAACATTGACTCATAACGGCTGTGGGGGAAATAACTCCAAATCTCTCACAGAAGCTTTTATCTTGACACTTTCTACCTTTGCTAAAGGAAAGAATTAGGAGTGAGGCAAATAATAATAATAATAATAAAGCTTTCTAAAGGTTTTCAAGATGCCTGTACTTTTAAAAAATATATTTTTATGCAGTTGTTTTCATGTAGGCATAAATTTGTAATTTCAATGGCCTTATTTGAATTCAAGAGATAACAAGAAACAAACCTAAGTGCCCCCAACTAAAGGGGTAGAAAATATGTGGTGGGTCACACAGTAGATAGAGGCCCAGGTCTGAATTCAGGAAGACTCGTCTTCCTAAATTTAAATCCAGCCTCAGACATTTATTAGCTATGTGACCCTGGGCAAGTCCCTTAACCCTGTTTGCCTCAGTTTCATCTGTAAAATGAACTGGAGAAGGAAATGACAAACTACTCCATTATTTTGGCCAAGAAAACCGCAAATGGGGTCACAAAGAGTCAGACGCGAGCTGAACAACAACAGCAGTGGAAAGATCACTCAGATCAGAAGTGAAAAGACCACGCTCGATTCAAACCCTGGCACTGCCACTTTAGTGTATGACTTTGGGGGAATCACTTAACTTCTTGGGGATTTGACTTGATGACTTCTAAGATCCCTTCCAGCTCTAAATCCATGAGACAATGGCATTTGTGCCAACCTGCCCTCCCACCCCTTCCAACTACACTAACTCTGGATTATTCGGTTCACACTTTTATCCTGGGATTAGAGGATTCTGTCCTTCCTGTAGTTCTTGCTACTTTCTATGAGATCTTGCTTTTTTCAGAAAGTCCACAACTCTCTTCAAGTCACCTCAGACACTTTCCAAGGCACTCCTGTATGTGGAAATAATCAAAGTTTTGCTATCAAACATTTAACTATTTATTAAAGGAGGTCCCCTTGAAAGCCTCTACTTAATATGCTAATTAAGAGACTTTGATATGAATATATATTCATTTACATATACACACATATCTACATGCGTACATATATATGTGTGTATGATACATAAGAAATGTCACCATTTCTCATATTCTGACACCATTTTTCGCATGAGTCTGGTAAATGTGTTTATAAAACAGTTTTTGTATAACCTTGCAAATAAGTCTTGAACATTTATTAGCCTACAAATTTACTTTACCAGCACAGCTTGCTCCCAGGAGGTAGAGACACAGTGAAATAAATGAATTCTATACTACTCACCCAGTATAAACTGTTACTCACAAGCCTGTGGTTATTTTCAAAACTAATATAGTACATGCCAGACACTGACTGCACATAAATCAGCCTACCCCTTTTCATGCTGAAATTGCCTTGAAGCTGAGCTCCAGGACCTTGTAGCGGCAAACTGGGGAGGCCAGCTACCAAGAGTATTCATTATACAGTGAGATCCCCTTGTATGAAGGAAGCAGCTTGGTACAGTGGAAAGAATACTGGTCTTGGGGTGAGAAGATCTAACAAGGTCAGATCCTGGCTCTGGTGCTTATTAACTGTGTGAGGCTGGGCAAGCTGTTTTAGCCACTCTATACCTTAGTTTTCTCATCTGCACAATAGGGATAACAGTACAGAACTGTTGTGCAGAAAGTATTTGTGAACCTTAAACCATGACAGGAATGGAAGCTGTTTTTGTTATCATAAAGCTTGTGTCTGTCAAAGAGACTGGGCTTTACATCTGCTCCCTGTACTATATCAGGCTTTTGCCATCTGTATTCGTTATATTTCAGAGAATGTGATTTCACCCACAGCATAACTGAATTCACGTAGCAATGAGCAAGGAAATGCTGCTACACTTGACTGTCTTTGGCAATAAGCCTTGGTGGTATGTTAGGGAAGGTGGACTTTCAAAAAGAAAAAGAAAGAAAGAAAAGAAAAAAGAAAAAAAACATGGCTTAGTACAGGCATATAGTTATCTAGTAATAGGGAATTGCTGCTAAATGTTTAATAACTAGATTTGGGGGAGGGTGTACACACAATACATTTTAAAGTTTATTTTGCATTGTTAACATTTCTCCCATCACTTTCTCAAGTCTAAATTGTCACAACAGTAAATCAAGCTCTTATTTGTAGCAGTTGCAAACTTCTGAGTTGTAAATTCCCACACTGAAAATTTAACAATCAGCTCAGTAGAGCTGGACCCAGAATACCCCTGGCTCAAGACTTTGATCAAAGCCATAGGGTTAGAACCAGAAGGGACTTTGGAGGCCACTGAGTCCAACACCTTTATTTTACCTATCAGGAAATGGAGGCCCAGAGGTTAACTGACATGTCCAGGGTCATACATTTAAGGGTAGAAATGGAAAGGGGAATTGGACCGTTGGTTCTTTTTCATTCTTTTTGAAAAAGTTTTATGATGCTTTTTTCTATATCAAAATCATTTCCTGCTACACATCCTCTACCCCTCTGAGGCTTTCCTTATAATAAAGGTAAATAGATTTTAGGAAAATAAACCAGGATAGCAACTGTTATCTGGAAGTGTATACAACATTCAACACCCAAAGTCCTCTTCCTGTCTGATGAAAGGGAAGAGATGTGTTTCCTTATCCCATCCCCAGGGCTAAGATTGGACATTGTAATTACATTATTTCATTCTTCATGGAATTTTAAACAAAACCTTTGGATAGGGGCTGTCTCCTTCCTTCAGGTAACAAGGGTGTAAGAAATGTCTGCTGGAAAGTATCATGGATTCTAGAATTCATTCTCAAAAAAGAATGTCATACATGAGAAGAAATAGGTGGTGTGGGAGCAGAGGGGAGGGAAGTGTCATTCTCAGCAATTTCACAGGCCTTAGGAACATGATTATTATTTCACCCCAAATGTATTCAATATACCATGAATGGACAAGCTTCTGTGGTTATCCCAAATCTATCATGAGGGCACCAGTTTACTAATGCCAGCTGGATCTCCCAAGATTTAATTAGATGATAAATAAGCTTAATTCTTTTTAATGGAAAACTTAAAACACTCAATGAGCTATAGAGTTACAAAAACACTGTGCTCACATTCTTAAAAAAAATCCATTCTAATCCTATCATTCTGGGGAAAAAGAATTAATTGACTGTTTGTTATTTTAGACTGCTGGTAACTGGTGTGTGTTGTTAAACGGATGGCCAAGAGGGCAATAACTCACTATTCGGATGCTTAGTTGCCATCTAAGTAATACTAATGTTACCCTCCAAGTCAGAATTCTGCTCCAATTGGACTTTGTTAAGGGAGGCTTTGTTTGGGGATGGGAAGCAGGTGCAATACCTTCAGGAGTATAATCAATTCCCAAATGGCTTATATCATTTTGTAAGTGCAAGCTTCATCTCTGCCAACTAAATCACAAGACTGTTGAAGACAGGGGTTCTTAGTAATTAAGTCCTTAAGTAATTATTAATTCATGGTAGTTTACAGTTGCTAGTGGCTAGTTCCCCATGAGCTCTAAGGATGAGCTGGTTTTTTTCTCTTCACCCCACCCTCAGCACTGGGGTATGGCCAGTGCAGCATCTTACACATGCTCAGTGCTCAATAACTGGAGCAGACTGACAAACTGCCATTGTGTTGTCAAATTCTGGCATCTTTGCAAATGTCATCCATACTTTGTGAACACCCAGAGCTCTAATGATTTCAGATTCAGTTAACTGCTTTGCCAATATTCATAGATGGAAAGTCTGTTAGAGTTGTTTGTCCATGAAAATGCACTAGTGATTTGCATTGGTGCCGAAAGAATCAATTCCAGACAGTATTGCAGTGAAAGAGTCATCTGGCCCCAAACTGAATTCAGTGGCCAAGATATGTGGGGACCACACTTCTTTATCCTTAAACTCCTCTTGGCACAGAGTTAAGGTTAAGGGAGCCAGCTCAAAAGGGATCCCAGCCAGTTCAAGATCAGCTTCCTGATAGGACATGATGATAAGAAAGAGAGAGGTAAAATGAAAATGCTAGCAGGAGAGATTATATATCAAAGGCGTGAACGATTGGTTCAATCAATCTCTCTTGGACCAATCCCCAATTCTTTATTTCTACTTCTACCACTCTGAATACTAACCCATGAGGATGATTGCAGTTGTTTTCTGATAGGTTTCCCTGTCTCTGCCTTCTCTGTTCTGCAATCTATCCCTCATGCCATTACCAAAATAACCTTAAATTCTTTTTCAAATTCAGAGGTATGTTTATGCTACTCCTCTGTTCAAAAACCTTTCATGGCTCCCTATTACAACAAGGAAAAGTTCTGACACCTTTGCCTGACATTCAAGTCCCCTCCATACACTCTCTGGGTCCAGGAACATTTGCGTATGAACACCCCCTGTGCTCTTCTGTTTTCATGCCTCTAACTGCCTTGTGTTTGGGAAGTTCTCCCTCCCTCTGTTCCCCTGCTGAATCCCTAGCCTCCCTTTAAAGCTTCGTTTACATGCCATCTCTTCCAAGAACCTTTCCCTGACAACCCTAGTCAATAACAATCTTTCTCTGGCCCTCAGATAACATTTTGTTCTGCAC
This sequence comes from Dromiciops gliroides, assembly GCF_019393635.1. NCBI lineage: Eukaryota > Metazoa > Chordata > Mammalia > Microbiotheria > Microbiotheriidae > Dromiciops > Dromiciops gliroides. The sequence goes on along the minus strand of NC_057862.1, from coordinate 429,685,956 downwards.
TTCTCTACTGCATTTATCAGGTATTGTTGTCTAGCAGAGTTATCTGTTTGTTTCTTATCCTTCTCCTAGGCTATAATATAAAGTTCATGAGGGTGGGGATCATGTTCTATCTAAACTCTGTATATCCCCCAGAACCATACTGTATACAGTGGAAAACACTTACTAAGTGGTGAATGAAAGGGTACACAAAAAGAAGAAATTCTGACATGATGGCAAGGCCTTTGCATGCAAAAAAAAAAAAAAATGTATGTTGAACTGAATTGTGAAATTCCCAAACCTGGAGCACATTTTCCCCCAGGTCTTCCAATATCTTTATCAGGTCCTACTTAACCAGTCACCCAACCCTTCTAAATGTAATGTCCTGAAGGTGTCAGAGCAGCATAAGGTACACAGGATAGTCTAGTCTAGGAGACGGAGCATGAAAACACAAAAAGAAAACTCTTCCACGAAAGCTATCATCAAGCAACATGATGAACTGACAAAGGAACACTTGGTAATTCAGATGATGAGTCCTAGGATACAGGAGATAGAGGTTCTATTCTTCCTGTCTCCACCCTTGGTGTTGCTTTCTGGGCACAGGCTTAACTCCTTCATAAAATGAAGGGATCACACTTGACCATCTTTCAGAACCCTTCTACCTCTAAAGCTTCCTAGGATGCATCCAGCTTTAAAACTTAGTGATGGATCAGCAAGTTTTTACCATGGAGGAAGGGCGTGACCTGAGCCCTGAAGGACAGATAGGATTTACCTTGGTGGATCCTGGCCCCAGTAGTACCTCTAACATAGTGGTGGTGGGTGCCAGTTTCTCATGGGCTTTACTATCTTCAGTATCCAAACCTTCATAGGATTGCTTATCTAAGAAGGGTGGCATACACCCAGCCAGATATTCCCTGACCTCTGTTTCATTGACCCCGACACTGAGAAGATTGCCATAAGGCTAGGACGCTCCTTAACTAAAGGAGTTGCCTCAATCAGGAATATTCCAGCAGCACATCTGGATACAGCTATGCATATTCACAGCTTCACAACCAGTCCCAGCAAGACACCTAGAGTAGTGCGAGTGTTGTGTTCCTATATCACACCTCACTCTTCTGTATATTGTCAGAGATTCCAGCCCCAAAGGCAGAGACCAGGTTATTGCTGGCAAGAAATTAAACTGTAAACTAGATCCCAGCCAACAAAAGATACCATCCTATCGCAATCACCTGTACAAGAGGATGATACAGAGGAAAGAGGCCTGGCTCTGGGGCTAGATGACTTGAGTTCAAAGCCTACCTCTGATGCCTGAAGTGTGGCATTGGGTAAGTCATTTGGGCTGAACTGGATGGCCTCCGAGGTCCCCTTTAGCACTAGGTTTATAATCCAATTATATACATTCCCAAGACCTTAATGATCCGAACCAGAGTAGATCTCTTCATCACTCCACATCTATTCCAACAGGGAAGGAAAAGTTGGCCCCCCATGCTCAGTCCCAGAGTGTCTCTTTCAATTCTTTACCATCTCTCATGGGACACAGAATTAACTCAGAGACACGGGACCCTGCCCAGGTGTTCCTTTAATATAATCCGATGTCTTCTGGCATAGGTGTTTGGTTTTCCAGGAATATAAGGGAATCCTAACAGGTCTGTAAATGCTCACCAGAAACAATACCCAGAATTTGTGGTTCCTTTGCTGTGGATGTTTGTTTGTTTGCCTGGACGCTTGATTCTGTGGAGAAGGCTGGGGAATAACAGGGTACAGAGCCAAGAGAAGTGTGGGCAGATTTGGATAGGCTGTTTGACAAAGATGGTCTTTCAAGCCTGACTAGTCTAGCCTTCCACGTCCTCTAATGTGGCAGACAGTGCCACGCAGAACTATCCTTTCATACCAAATGTCCAAGGCCACGTGTTCCCCAGACCTCAGCATTTCCAGTTTGGGAACTGGCAATCAGAGAAGGTAAGTGAAGAGAATTCGTAAGATTATACAGATCATAGGTTTAGAGGTGGAAGAAATCTCAGAGGTCATCTGGTCCAATTTCCTTATTTCTTAGATAAGGAAACTAAAGCCTATACATATCAGGTGACTTGTCCAAGGTCACACAGTTAGTGAATGGTAAAACCAGGATAGGAACCCAGCTCTATTTACTCTAGTGTCAGCTTTCTTGCCACTGCTTGATCCACAATGATTTGCATTGCTTTCAGAGCTTGGAGAGCCATATAACAACCTTCCAGAACAAAAGCTCTTCCCCTTCTTCCCATCTATCCAAACAACCTAGCTAGAACATAACCCATACCTAACTCTTCCATAAAACCTTCCCTAATAAATCTAGCATTCACAATGATTTCTCCTGAAATCCTGCAGCATTTATTGTCTAGACTAAATAGTCTGGCTCTTTGTTACTTATGGTCTTGTCTTCTCCAAATAAAGTGTAATCAGGGCAGCTAGGGGTCGCAGTGGATAGAGCACTGGCCCTGGATTCAGGAGGACCTGAGTTCAAATCCAGCCTCAGACACTTAACACTTACTAGCTGTGTGACCCTAGGCAAGTCACTTAACCCCAATTGCCTTACCAAAAACAAAAACAAATAAAGTGTAATCCTGTTGAAGGTAAGGCCTGCAGATCATCTTCTCTGTGGCATCTTGAATATCCTACAACATTTAACTATCTGTATCAATTATGTGTTGTTTCTTTTTATGAGTATGTTCTGCTTTTTCTAATCTTGGACCCCTTAGAGCAGGCTTTGTATTGTAGTCATCTTTTTTTTTTCTTCCACACAATGTCTAGCACATAATCACACACAAAGGAATATTTAACATACTTGTAGCCTGATTTAAAAAAAAGTCCTCAAACCCTAATTCACAGCTTCTAATAAATGCAAAGCATCTTCAGTATGGATCTCAGACATCAAGCATTTAATACCACCCAAAGCCTTCCCATGGGGCCAATCAGTTTCCTTCCACAGAGACATGTTGGTCCTCAAAGTCTAGACCTTTGGGCATCAAAAGTACATTAGTCTCGCTGTGACCTGTTAATCCGACTACACTCACTTCATGTGAAGTGGGAAGAGAAAAAAATCACAATAATGCAGTACTTCCCAGGCCCACTAGATGTCAGACCTAAATTGTAGCTACTGCTAGTACCTACAGGAACATGTGATGGAGAAGTGAAGCACAGAGACGTGTGTGCATGGTGGGAGGGTGAGATAGGGGAAGTCATAACAAGATAACCTAGTTTCCTTTTTTTTTCATTGGTAGGGAAAAGTCGATTTAGAAATTCATCTTAGTCTCAAGGTATTTACATGGAAAAAAATAGTACTGATTTGTCCTGGGGCTTAGGAAATGAGTGTTTTTAATAACCAGAGAGAGCTGAAGTGAGTTATTGGGGCCAATGATAAATTCCCCAAAGGAAGTAAGGGGAATTAAATGCAGGAAAGTAGGGCAGTCGATCTGTGATTTCCAACCCAACACTGTTCCTGTAGGTATTAACTAGGGCTGCCAACCCATCCCCAGCACTCAAGAGGAGCAATCCTAGACACAGGGATGGGGAAATATTCAAATAAACCTCCTCCTCCAAGAAGCCTCTCTGATTCCCCCAGCTGCAAGTGATCTTTCTTTCATGTGATGTCCCAGCATATTATTCTGTTGTCTCATTTCTCCTGCTAGACTAGGGGCTTTATTAAAGTTAGGAACAGCATCTTATTTATCTTTGTATAGTTTAGCACAGAGTTTAGCACAGTTCCGTTAAAAATATTTATTAAATGAATGAATGAGCCTAAGCAATCAAAGTTGACCCAAACTTACCCTCTCTCCAGGATCACCCACTTGACCTGTTGGGCCAGCAGTCCCCGGAGGTCCTGGAAGCCCCTAACAAATAATATGAAAGAAGGATAGTGTCACCCACTTGTACCCTATAAATTGTATATTGCCCCCTTTCCCATTTCTTCAGTGGCAAAGAAGAGTGAGGGAAGAAATTTAGAGCCCCACCCCTCAAGAAATGTCAGAGCAGTACCACCGACCCCAATGAAGCTTTCCTTTTTTCATCTCCTTTCCCAGGAAACAGAAATTCAAGATTCCTGAAGTTCTCCTCAATTTGACCCCTCTACAAGGAGCAGAATCCTCATCATTGCAGTAGAACAGATACAGTTTGTTACTTACAGCAGGGCCTTCTGGGCCAGGGGGGCCTTCGATAAGCATTCCCTGAAAAAGAAACAGACAAGAATAGGGGATGGATTCTGAAGCCACAAGCCACACACTTCACACATACCCCCCCATTCTATCTCCAAGAAGCAATACCCAGTGGGGGCTTCTGAGACCAATGGGGATGGATGCCAGCAACTCAGGGTACCTCTGGAGACTGAAGGACAGGGCTTTCTGTCTCCCCAACCCAACCACATGCTTAGGCGTCTCTAGTGGTTTCCATTGTCTCCCCTTCTGAGTTCTATGCGGTGATTAGCCACATGTGTCTCTGTAATTAAGGGGCTGCTGCGGTAGGTGGGGAATAATATAATGTTACTCTATGGTTTTTATACACATATTAATCCATTTATATAACATGAATCTGCAGAATGCTAATCACTAGACTAGCAGGTTCCCTTTCTGTGTAGAAAAAAAGAGAAACTCTTTAAAATCCAAAGAGAGAAATGAGGTCTTTCTGTAGAGTCGGCAGAATCCCCATCTGTCTTTACACAAGATCCCCAAGTCTCATTCCAAGCCCTTGGCTCCCACCCTCCCTAAGCTCTCTTCATAGTCCAGTTGTTTCCCCCTTCAGAATGAAAACCAGTCCATGTACTCTAGCACAAGCCTGGAGAGAAGGAAGCCCAAGGGACCAAGGGCTCCTCAGAGGTCAGAGTTGATGGGAAGGTCATTTCATGGTGGCTCAGGACCAGAAATAGAAAGAAGGTTCATGTCAGTCACTGTGAGAGACTGTCTCCCTGCCTAGGGGATGAAGAGGAGAAATAAGCAGGATTCTTACCTATGGGGCTCCATTTGTTAGGGCATGACGGGATCTTAGAGCACAGAATATTAAAGAATATCAGCTAGGAAGGACCTTAGGACATAGCATGTTGCAACACCAAAAAGCAGCCCTAGAAGGAACTTTAAACCACGGGATGTTAGACTGTAGAATGTCAGTGCTGGAGGGAACCTTAGAACACAGAATGTTAGAACATAAAATGGGAGAACTGGAAGAGACCTTACAAATCATCTAATCTAACTCCCTCATTTTACAGATGGAGAAACTGAGACCTGATCAAAGAAAGTGGTTTGATCAAGGCCTTCCCTTCATTAATATTCTAATTTTCTCCCATGGAGTGATTGGGAATTATGGATAGATTATTGGAGGCCCTGTCTGGCAACTAGGGAATTGATGAATAAATGATGATCTATCAATGTAAGGGAATACTATAATACCATAAGATGACAAGTATGAACAATGGAAAGAAATATGTAAAGATAAATAAAGTGATGTCAAGCAATGAAATCAAAATTAGAAGAGCATTAACACTGAGTATATTAAAGAAACAAACACAAATGGCAACAAAACTGTAGAAGTACATGGACAGAAAATAAGAAGGAAACATAGAATATATTGATTATTATTACTTTTCCCCTCTTCCTTTTTAAGATCAAAATGTAAATAGTTTTTTTTGTTTTTCTGAGGGGGTTGATTTTATATATATATTTTGTTAATTTTTAATACTTGGTGGGAATTATTAAGTTTATAATGAAGAATATTTTAAATAAATAAAAAATGAAGGATTCCAACTATCTGTGGAAGGGGTAAAAATCACATCTGAGCAACTGAGCTAATGAGCTCTGTAATTAATAGGCTTGCTGTATGCCCATTTAGCCACGTCAACAGGGCTCACCAGGCCTCTTTCTAGCAGGCAACAGTACAGAACTGTAAAGGGATACACACTTTGTTGACACAGATGTACAAAGAAATATTTGTACACATTATGTACACAATAAGTTCATCCAAGCAACTTAATAAATCCCAGCTTCCTTCTTTCCAACAAGAAGCAATCTTCCACTTAGGACAAAGCCAGCTGAAAAGACTCAGAGATTGAGAAGAGATTACAAGGATAACTAACCACTAGACACTTAGAGAGTCCAGGGAAACTGTAGCTTTCTTCATACATCAGTTGACATGATCAAGGAGCCAAGGGTTTAATTTGTTGAGATCTTGTAGGAACTCTGATCTGGGACCTTTTTTTGAAGGACTTGTGTGTGGAAAGAAATTAGAAAGGCTCAGTAAGCTTCTCCACATAGGAGAGATCTAGGTTAATTATCAAGACTAATAAATTATTAGGCTGGAGACCAATATTGACCTATTAACTTACAATGACCTTTATGTTCCTAGCTTAATGCTTTTTCATTTCCCAACTGGAGGTTGTCTTCATTTGGGTTCTTAGCATATTGGGATAGGATTTTGAAAAGATATGATCATATATAGGCAAACTCAATAAATACAACCATTGGGATATGCTATCTGCTCTTTTTTTTTCTTTTTTTCGGGGCAAAGGGGCTTAAGTGACTTGCCCAGGGTCATACATCTTGTAAGTGTCAAGTGTCTGAGGCAGGATTTGAACTCAGGTCCTCCTGAATCCAGGGCCGGTGCTTTATCTACTGAGCCACCTAGCTGCCCCCAATGCTATCTGCTCTTAATGAAAGTTAGCAACTTCAATAAACATTTATAAGAGATCATAAAGGTCACCTTTGGTGTGTTTGTTAGGAAACAATAGCCAGAAAACAAAGTAAACCCCAATGAAACAATAGCAGAAGGGACAATTCCAAGAGGGTCTAGTGGTTTTTCCTACAGAGTTCTGGAGATGGTAGAGGCAAGTGTGGAAAGGTTTGCTACTCCAGAGAGATAAGTCTTTGTGCTTTTGAAAATACAAAATACTTAGGACACCTCTCATCCCTGGAGGACTTTCCCTGGGAAGCACAATGCCTGTAGTCTTCAGCCTGCCTCTAATAAATTCACCTCTGCTCAGCTGAGCAGTGTTCCCTTATAAGGAGTCTCGGAGCCTTTCAGAAAGCCTTGCCTGGTGCCACATCTATATGGGAGACGTTAAAAATATTCTCTGTAAAAAGGGAGGGGGCTCTCTGGCTTCAGCATCCAGTAGGGAGCCATGTGATTGAGAGGAAGGGAGATCTAATTGTGTTTGTGGGAGAAGTGGGGGGGGGGCGTGGTTAGGAAGATGGCAAAGGTTGGGGGGGGGGAGGGGGAAGGAAGAAGGAAGAAGGGGAAGCCCTAATTAGTTAATTCATGATACAAGCATTCTTGGCATCTCTCAGGATTCAGCCATCTGTTTATATGGAACTGAGACTTCAGGGACATCTGGAGAAACTCCAGGTTGATAAATTCCAACTGTTTACATTATCTCCTCCGATGGGACTGACCAAGGGGGCAATGGACATTGCAAATAGGATGGGGGTGGAGAAGGAAGAGGCACATTTCAAGAAGTCATTGCTGGGGCCAGGGGTGGGGGGGAAAGGGAAACCCTGCTTTAAGTGAATCCAGATGGCCATTAAAAAATAAGTTGAAATGCATTTTCTGGGTGCATTTTTTTTGCTTCTACTTTTGCAGCTCTATCTTCCAGTACACTCTTGTCTGCCACTTTCTCTAGTTTTACTCCCAAATGAGGATACCCTACCAGAGTCCCTAGCACCTCCACTATATTTCCTATCCCCAGAAGTCATATCTTAATTTCTCAAAACAGAGTGCTAGAGGGCTATATGGATAATCCAAATGAAAGTAAAGCTGGGTGCTTTTCCTAAGAAATTGGACCAATGTAGACTTGCCTATATGATGTCATTAAGTCGATAATCCTTGATTAAACTTAGTCTCATTACTCAGGGGTAATTCTCAACACCTTACTAGTTACATTATATATTCCAATCCAGTTTGATTATTCATGGAAGCAATGGGGGGGCCCAAGGGAGCAACCAAAAGTCAAGGGTAAGTTATTTCAAAGATAATACATCATGTTGCAGACTGGGAAGAGATTACAGCAAACCTAGGCCTCTTAATAAGAGACAAGCACAGCCCAGAAGAGGGAGAAGCCACATTTCGTCTTGTTTCCTTTCTGGAAGTAGATGCCAGTATTTGAAACTAGCTCCACCAGCCAAATTCTTTTGGGATGATTCTGCTTGAGCTGATTTCAGTTACCCACCCCCACCTCAGACCCATCCCTTGAGTTTGCCTTGTAATTTTTCAAATTGGAAAGCAAAGGGTAGTTTACCTTTTACTCTTTTTCCTTTGTATCCATACCCCTGCTCCAAACAGGCATGGCTACTTTCCATGAACCTAGAGGGTGCCACTGGGGTGGGCAGAGGGGATACCCCAACAGAAACCAAGGATGGATTTGTCTAGCAGTCCACAGTCTGAGGGTTATGAAAAGGCCGAGCCCTCAAGGAAGGATGCTTGGCAGGAACAAGATATACAGCACCAGGAGGGGATGCTACTTCATGGCTGGAGTTTGGTTTGGTCAAATCAAGGGCTATAAGTTCCTAGTGGCATCAATCATGACATTAGGCCCTGGGTTGCTAAAACTAATTTAAGACAGCATTTCTTAATATGGAATCTGTGGAATTCTTTTAACTTTTTCTTTGTTAACTGTATTTTAATACAGGGTATCCCAAAATTCTTAGTGCAGCCTTAAATTTAGGTTAAAACTATAATTGGTTTATTTGAAAATCCCCAGTATTTTATTTTATGAATTTAAAAACATTATTCTGTGAAGTGGTCTATTGACTTGACCAAACTGCCAAAGAGATCCAGAACACACATTAAGAATCTTTGTTCTTAACTTAACTTAACACTTACTAGATGTGTGACCCTGGGCAAGTCACTTAACCCCCATTGCCCCGCCAAAAAAAAAAAAAAAAAGAATCTTTGTTCTAAGGACTCCAAAGAGAAAGAAAATATACCCACCACTATAAGAAGCCTGAAGGCAAATGGAGAATGACAACAGACAAAGGCCAAGCAGACTTTTTTTGTGTGTGCCTCATGCTTTAGTTTTATACTGGGATTGAAATTCTTGTTTCTGATCAGATAAATGACTATCAAGATGAGAGCTTCTCTCATTCGACCTACCCAGCTCCCATCGCCAAAGGCACCAGGATGCTACTGCAGATAAAGCACTGGGCCTCAAATCAGAAAGTTCTTAGTTCAGATCAGGCTTCAGATACTGACTAGCTGTGTGACCCCAGGCAAGTTACTTAACCTCTATTTGCCTCAGTTTCTTCAACTATAAAATGTAGATAAAAACAGCACCTACCATCCCAAGGTTGTCCTAAGGATCAAATGAGATCAATTATAAAAAGTGCTTAGCACAGTGCCTGACACATAGTGGGTCCTTTTTTATAAATGCTTATTTTCTTCCTTCTTTCCTTCCTTCTTTTTGGTGATGACTAGCAAAAACCTACACTGAAAACATAAGGCCTTTTGGGCTTGTCATCAACCTAGGTTCTGTGCAACATAGTCCAACACAGAGACTAGAAGGAATATAGCTCGTTCTGAATATACCTGGGATGGTCACAGAATCCAATAAGGAACCCAGGCAAAAAAAGGGGCATTAAACAGCTCACAAGAGCATAGAATTTATCAAACAAGGAAAGTCTGTAGAAATCAGATGATCCTAGATTTGGAACTAGAAGGGACCTCAAAAGGTCCTTGGTCCAACTGTCTCATTTTATTGATGGGGAAACTGAGGCTCAAGGATGTGACTTATCCGAGGTTTTATAGATATTAAGTGGAAGATATAGTGTTCAAAACCAGATCCTTTGGCTCCAAATTTAGAATTTTTTTTTTCTACACAGTTACATGGCAGCAGAGAGTTTCTAATTCTAGCCAATGTTTGCAAAAATCTCTGAATCCACAAAGTGGGCACTTTGAACCCAGAAACACCCACTGACATTGTCTCCGCTGTATTGCTATTCAAAACCTAGTCCTAACTCTGTGGCTGGTCTCCTTTGCAATGGAAGCCATCCGTCATCCCTTCTTGAATCTTAGCTCAAGTGAAACGTGGCAGGATGGATGGACTCTGAATCCTGGCTCCCTCTCAACTCTCCTGCTCCCTAGCCCCAAGCAGACTTAACCCAGGGCCGGCACTCCCACTGCAGAAGCTCCAAGAGGCCACGCCCAGTGTTCTGAGCTACTTGGCACCATTCCCCTGGCTCCTTACTCTATAGAGGACCCGACCATAACTGCTAAAGAATACTGAAGATTTCAGGTCTGTAATCCTCATCCCTAACTCTTTTGCCCATTTACCCCCTATTTTCCCCAAAGCCACAAACAACTGGCCCACTAATACTCAAAGAGAGGTTCTAGAGCCAGGTGTAAAATTCTTATTTCCTCAACTTCATTATGAACTCATGGAGAGGAAGAAACAATATCTTACATTTCTCTGGTGATCCCCAGCAGTGCTTAGCACATCACTTATTGAATAGTAGTTCCAATAAGCAATTTAACTCAATAAAGACTCGTGAAGTACCTACTATATGCAGCACTATGTTATGTGTATAGATACAAAGATAGATACCACATAGCTGCTGCTTTACAATCTAATGTAAACAAAGAATACAGATAACTATGGTTCAAGAGGGGGATGTTTAAAAGTAAGGGAAATGTCCAGCCTAGGTGCTACGAGAAATTTGAGGAGAAAGAAATCTATGAAGGACAAGGATGACTTCCTGGAAGTGATAGCCCCTGAGTTGGGCCTTGAAAGAAGAGAGGGACTTCAGCAGATGGACAAGAGAAGATTAGAGACATGGGGCGGGTGGGGGGGGCATTCTAACAATGGAAAATCATCTGTCCTAGAGATAGTTTAAGCCAAAATGAGAATGGAGGATGTAAGATTGTAGTTAAAGTAGACTGAGACAGAGAGAACATTCCAGGGTATGTCTTTAGGCTGGATTAAGTAAATTGTAAGAAGCCATTTGAAAGCCAAAAAAAGATTCTTAGTAAATCTTGTTAATGAACTATTCTGGGTCTCAGGTTCTCCCCTACATGTTCTCTCTATAGGCAGTACTTTTGGAATATTCATGTTTCTTACATGACATTGTGTATACTTTTCCCTGTTCTGAATAAATTATTTACCTTAGCGATTCCTCATCTGTTGTCTCATCATGCACTCTTCTCATTCATTCTAATGAGGGTTTTAGGGTATAACATTTTGATGGGTTTGCATGTTTATAACAATGACAAGCTGATAGCCCACAGTTTTTTGTCATGCCTGAGTAGCCTACTGAAGCAAGGAACCATTGAACTAGTCTCCTTGTTGTTCTGCTCACTGGTCACACCTTCTGCACAAACACAGGGCCATCCAAACTTCAAAAAGCCACCAGCCCCTCTGACGGCATCATCTTCCAAGGAGGGGAGCAACCTGGAGAGACTACAGGGTGCATGAACACTCCTAGGGAGCTTTAAGGAGGAAGATGGAAGGCATGCTTACCGGCTCAATGATTGCAGGTTCTCCCTTCTGTCCTTTCTCCCCTCGGGGTCCTCCAATCTGGAATATAGAGAAGGCATATCAACAGAAGCACAAAGATGAAATAAAACTCTATCCATAGATAGCACTTTTGTGCTATACTGCTATACATGGGGTCCATTTTACATGACAAATAAAAGGGAGTGTTTAACAGTAGGGGTTCTATCTCTGTGACTCAGAAAGCTCAGAAACATTTAATATGATGCATTTGGAAGCATATGCTATAATATATATAATGTATATTATGTATAAAATATAAAATAATATGATGAGATAACATATCCTATCATGTAATTAATACATACATAATATTATATGTACATAATATTACATATATGCATATATATGTGGGATATATCTATTCTGAAGGAAAATACTGGGAACAGAACTCAGGCAGGAAAGAGTTACTCTGTCTTATAAAAGACTCAGGCATAATTATATGGCATTCTCACCCCTTCATAGATTGTATCTTGGTTTGCAGGCATCCCTGGTCCAATCTCTGATGGAGAGATGGTAGGATCAAAATAGGGATCATAGTAATTCTCAAGGTCCTTAATAGTTTCCACAGCAAAATCACTGTCTATGTCATCTCTGCCTTGATCTGGGTCTGGAAATGGTCCAGGCTAAAGAAAGCAATAGGAAAAACAGCAATGAATAACATCAAAGGTAGCAATCTGTGTACTCAGAGTCCTTTCTGCAGAGCTTACAACTTCGGGAGCTGCATCAATGGGGACAGGGGTAGAAAAGCTCATGAATGATGACTACACTGTCCAAGAGAAGATATTCTATCAGTACAGGAAATGATACAATTTGATAAATAATTATTAAGAGCACATGTGGGTGAAGCATCATACGATTCTTAGCATTTGCTGAAGTCATAGGCATATATAAATTTATACATTATCAGAGCTGGAAGGGAACTCGTTGAACTCACTCATTTTATAGGTATGAAACGAATACCCAGATGGGCAAAACTGCAACTTTAGTGACATTCACCTCTCCATTGAAAGAGAAGCAGGATATCATAACTCACAGCTCTAGAGCTGAAAGGGACCTCAGAGGCCAACTTGTCCAACCACCTCATTTTACAGATGCGGAAATAGAGGCCCCAAGAAGTTAAGAGACTTGTCCAAAGTTACACAGGTAGTAACAGGCAGAGACAGGATGCACCAGCCTCCAGATTCTGAGCTTCAGATCAATCTAAGAGTCCTTTTTCTTTCTATTGTACCATTCTGCCTCCCTTGTAAAAGTAATCATTCTAACAATATTAATGTAGATTTCGTCCATTAATACCTTAAATTTGTATAGTCATCAATTTTTCTAATCATTTTTCACACATTATTACATTTACTCTTTTTTTTTTTTTTTGGCAAGGCAATTGGTGTTAAATGACTTGCCCAGGGTCACACAGGTAATAAGTGTCAAGTGTCTGAGGCCAGATTTGAACTCAGGTCCTCCTGAATCCAGGGCTGGTGCTCTATCCACTGAGCCATCTAGCTGCCCCTACATTTACTCTTGATAATAACATTTATATAGACTTTAAGATTTTTAAAAGTGCTTTACATATAGCTACTCAATTGATCCTCACAAAAACTTGTGAGGTTGGGAGGTCAGGGCTCATTATGCTCATATTATAGAGGAGGAAGTTGAGGCATAAGAATTATCCAGGGTCAAAATAGTGTGAGTCAATGGTGGAACCCGAGCTGGCCATCAGATAGCTTAATTCCTAGGCCAAGGCTGTTTTCCTCTAAACCAGGCTGTTTCCCTGTCCTGAGCCATATTGTAAAATAATAGAACAGAGGTTACATTGGTAGAGTTGGTGATGATAACAGTGCTGGTGGGAATCTCAGCTCCTCCAACAGTGTCAGTAGGCTGGTCAGGGTTATCAACTCCCTCGTAGATATCCTCATAAGGGGGTGGTGTGTAGTATTCATCAGGTATGGGTCCATACTCATAGTCACTCCCTCCCAGGTTTGGGTCCACTTTGTCATCCCTTTCATTGGTTTCGGGGATTGGTGGTGCATCTGTCGGGGGTGGAGTCTGCTCCTAATAGCCAGGTATACATGAAAATAGTTACTCAGAAAGCACGTGCAAGAGACATTAAAAGTCAAATATCTAAATCACTGAGACATGTTTCAGACAACTGGAGTAAAAAACAATCACAAATTGTTGCCTTTCCACTGAAAATGCACAGGAAGAGAGGGAGAGAATAAGTATTTTTTATATAGCACCTGATATATGCCAGGCATTGTTTTAAATGCATCATGATTATCTCATTTAATCCTCACAACAACCTTGGGAGATATGTCTTGCTATTCTCACCTTTTTACAATTGAGGAAACTGAAGCAGCAGAACCTAAGGGATTTTCTTAGGGTCACACAGGTAGCAAGCATCTGAGTCTGTATTTGAACTCAGATCTTACTGATTCCAGACCCAGAGCTCTATTCACTGCACCATCTAGCTGCTTCAACAACACAACTGATCAAACAGGTCAACGAGTGCAAGACAAGGTAGACAGGGATAGAATGCTACCCAATCTAACCACAGAAATGCTTATTGTGGGTATTATTTTTTAAATTGGAAAACCAAAGAATATTAGGGCTGAGATAGACCTCAAAGATTGTTTTGTTTAACTCTCTCATTTTACAAGATGGGAAAAATGAGAAAGGATCTGCCCAGCGTTATATAGCATTTCACTAATGGCAGAACCCAGACTACAACGCACATCTCCCAACTCCAATGGTAGGACTCTTTACTCAGAGAGCTCCAACTCAACATCATTTGCTATTTCTTACATGGATGCTGATAAACTGAGTTAAATCCAGATGTGTGCTGGAGCTAGATCCATCTGGCCTATGGGACTGTTCAATTTTTAGGATGAGCATTTTTGCTTCAAATCTGGGCTTGCTTTATTGTTTTGTGGATTGTCTAGACCTAAGAAAGTGTTAGTAATGCAAATTAAACTTAAGCCTGTGTGGGCTTATTTTTTTTTAAATTCTGGAGAGCTCAGTTGTTAAATATTTACCAACACACCTAGTATTGATCAATAAACAATGCCTGAGCAGCAGGAATGTAATAGAAGGCTCAGGGAATGAAGTCATTAGGAGACTGAAGGTTTAGTGATGGTATGCTAATAATTATAATAATAAGTAGGCATTTATACAGTACTTTAAGGCTTTCAAAGTGTTTACATGCAGTGTTTCACATGAGCTTCACAATGCCACTGGTTAAATCATATCCCAAACAATCACTGCTGTCCCCTTCTCCTCTCCCCACCTCAAACTTGACTCTGTACAAACTCTAGGCAAAACCATTTCACTGGCACAAGAATAAAGGCACATAGCCTACAATCATCACCATGCTTAGCAAGTGGGTCAATACACCATCACAATCTACATGTACTCTGTCCAGCTTTACACTAAAACCAAGTTTCTTTTTTTCAAACTCTCCTCACATTCTGCTCAGGCCCACAGAGTTTTTAGAACTCCATTGTTCAAGAAATTCTCAACCAAAACCAGAGAGGAAACAGGCCTGCATCCCTCCCTCTGTCTGGCCCATACCTCAGGAATTTCTGTAGCTTCTCTAGCAGCTTCAACAGGTTTTTGGGTGGGGGGCTGGGCTTTTCCTGGGTCGTCAGGGTCTTCATAGTATGGATATTCATAGTAGTATGTCTCACCATCTCCCTCTCCTTCTGGATACTGTAAAGAAATAGCAACAAGACTTTGTGAAGATGGCACCCTCTGGAAGAGACAGTTCTGCTTTTGAAGGCTGAGGGAAATTTTATCTTTAGAAGATTAAAAAAAAAACAACAACAACACAAGGTTTTTTCGCTTGTTGTTAGTGTGTTAGCAGAGGCGAGGGATTTGCTGGAGATGGATGGGCAGGAGGTGGGGGGTGGGGGGGTGGGGCGCAGGAAGCGGGGGTGAAAAGGAACCTTGAATAAGCTTATTCTATGTGGACAATAGTTAATATTTGTCATGCTAAAAAAAACCAAGAAAGTATAAACATGAAGTTATAAACACAAGCAATATAAAACCAAATCTTGTCTTTCTAAAATAGAGCCTAGAAGTTGGACATAGGCTCTTTCACAGGATCAGAGGATCATAAAATCATACGCACTAATTTCCCCATTTTACAAATCAGTAAGTTAAACCTTTGAGAGGTACAGTTACTAGTCCAGTCTCATAAATAGGAAGTGTCATACCTGGAACTCTTAGTGTCTATCCTCACGGTGCCATGACATCACTGAGCCCAATTGCAAATGTACTAGGAAGAATTTGCTATTTAAGTACATTTTGAGTTGGAAGAGACCTTGATTCCCTTCTAAATACCTAATTTTACAGATGAGGAAACTAAGGTATGGGCAGGTAAAATAATTTGCTCAGCAGGTCTGAAGTGGGATTCAAACCCAGACCTCCTTGCTGTCAAAACCAAGCACTCTCTTCACTATACATTGTTCTCTGTGAACATTACTATTGTGAGAAATAATTATTAATGACCAATATCATAAGGAACTTCAGATCTTCCCTTTTTATTAAATGCTGTAATTCAGACACACTCTCCTCAAGACTATACCCAGATAGAAGCAGGCATGCTGGCTCTGTCTGGGTTTGATCTGAATTCTTTAAATCCATTACCTTATTTAGAGATATTGTTCAGATCAAAAGGACTCTTAGTCTTTTAACTTAATATAATCCACCCTTAATTATGTGAGCCAATTAGATTTGATTAATGTATAATGATCCACCTCTTATCAAAAAAGCATAAAAACCTGAAAAAATCGCCACTGGCCTCTTTGGACAATGAGAGGTTAAGGAGCAACTTTGTCAATCCCTTACATGCGGACTGATAAATTGATAATAGTTTACCCAAATTTGTGTCTCTCTTAATTATTTTAACCATCACTCTATCTATCTATCTATCTACCTACCTATCTACACATATGTCTACATGCATGTGTGTATATATGTTTATATACATACTATGTTTTTATAATTATATTTATAATATAATACTATATAATTATATCTTTTAATTATATAATTTTATAATTAGTTCTCTTTTAAATTAAAAAAAACCTCTTATTCACAGAAAATCAAATATTTGAGAGATGTCTTATGCCCTGGTCAGACCCTATTGAGAGTATTATATTTGATTATCAGCACCACATTTTCTTGAGATACATTTGATTCTATTTAATAAGTATTTATAAAGTATCTATTATATGCAGGTGATTGTGTCAGGGCTGGAACCCTGACAAGATGGAGTGTGTCCAAGGATATTTATTCTACATGAATTCCAAGGAAATAACTAGGTCCAATGGCTGAAAGTTAAAAGATGAGAGATTTAAGTTTTAATTCAATCTAAAAAACTTTCTACCAATTCAAGATATTCAATAATTGAATGGACTATCTTAAGAAACTTGAAGACATCTAAAGATTGTTAAGGGTAAAAAAGAACATACAATAGCATATGTATATGGGTTTTAACTATGAAAAAACATATACATAATCATTGACAAAGACTGGGAAAGAATTTAGATGGGGTGTCAAGAAGGGTTAATGGTTAACTGGCTTATCACTTTTATAAATATCTTTAAAAAGTTATTCCACTGATTTTTATTTCTCCAAAAACCACTACCTCTACTCCAGACTTTCATCTTATTATAGAACGTTATTCATTACAGTCATCTCTGTTGATGCTTTAAGGTTCTTAAGGGGAAGAACATGTCTTAATTAAAATTTTTATCTCCCACAAAAATGAGTATGTTCCACCATCTCTCGCAATGCAGTATTCTTTAGGGATAAGCATTTAATAAATGTTTGTTGTGTGGTAGCATTGAAAAGTCCTAAAAGAAATCTCTTTGATCAATTAAACAACTGACATATATTGAATGCTCAACCCTATGGCTCCAAGCATGGATGGTAGGAAAGAAAGGGAATATACCATTACAAGTTGAATGAGAATGCCTGGTTAGAATCGTTCCTAAAATAGAAAACTTCTTGCACTTTTCCTTGAGGTATTGGCTGTTTTCCCAACCAGAATGCAAACCAGCACTACTCACCCATCCAATTGACACCATCCTTAGGCTTTGGGGGTTTGTGGGAAATGCAAAATGATTTGTGGCTTAGGCACCTACCTCCACATCCATAAAGCAAAGATGACCCTTTGTTATGCCATGGCTGGTGAGGAGTATGGAGTGGGGTATCAGGAACAAGGAGGAGAGAAAAAAAAGCCTGCAGGTTCTAAACTCAGCTTTAGAGGCTGGATGGGCTAGATTTGCATTTAAATAACTTGGGCTTTCAGCATGATTCTGCTACTTACTATAGTTATGACCTTGGGTAAGTCTATTCATATTTCTGGGCCTCAGTTTCCTTTTCTGTAAAATGAGGGAATTGAACTAGATGATCTTTAATGTCTTTTCCAGTTCTAAAACTTTGAATGTTGATCTCATTCCCAAGTAGACAAACCACAGGGGAATTTTCATTCTCATGGAAACTTTTGCTCTTTTTCCTTTAATCTTCATACAAGTTACAATTATGTAAAGTGTGCAGAACACACCCAGAGGAGGTAGAATTATGAAGTGTTCTAAGAGGTTCAGACACGACAGTCAACAAGGGCTCATCAACTGACACAAAGATAGCCCTTTGGACATCAACACACAAGAATGTTGTTGTTGTGTGTAGTTTGGTGGGTTATTTAAGCTCTCTGATGGGCAGTTGTTGAGTTTCTCCTGGCTCCTGGGTTGGGTTCTCACTTCTTCCGACTGATGGACAACCTCTTGAGTAACAAGGAAGCTGATCAAAATTAGGCCCAGGGAATCCCTGCTGTACTCAACATCCATGGTTATGAAAAGTTGTTACTTAAATTTATTTAGTGAAAAAATAGCTCAAAATTCTTGAATTTTGAAAATTCTCAAAAATCCTCAAAATAAATGCTTAAAAATTCACAGAGCAATTTCCATACAAGTCTACTGTGGCAAGTGCTATTACCCCCATTTTATGGATGAGTAAATTAAGTCTTTGAGAGGTACAGTTACTGGCCCAGTCTCATAACTGGGAAATGTCAGACCAGGAACTCTGAGCCTCACCCTCATGGTGTTATGGCATCACGAGGCCCAATTTTAAATGTACTGGGAGGAATTTGTTATTTAAGTTCACTCTTGGGTAAATCATTTTTTTTAACATGAAGAAACCTCTTTTTGAGTGATTTTGCTCCCCATAATTTATCACTTGGATAAACACAGACTTTTACGGGATCATAGGATTTATAGCAGAAAGGGATCCTAGAGATAGATTTGTGCTAACCTTTTCTCTTAAAGATGAAGTAGCAGAGGCTGAGAAAGAAAAAGGGACTTGCTTAATATCATACAATGAGTTCATAGCAGCATACGATTTCAAATCCAGGTCTTTTGAATTCCAATTCGGTGTTCTTTCCAGGGAATCTTAAATGTTGTATATTGTTACTAACTGTAAGTCATTCCCCTCCAAATTCCAAAAGAGTGTGCTGCTGTAAACCATAAACACAGATGTACTCAACATCTCAGAGATACTCAAATCCCTAAGGATGCTCTGAGGGGAAGGGCACAACAGTCTGCTTATGTATTCATCTGTATAAGCATGGATGAAAATGAGATCTCAAAGATACTCTAAGTTCCTAAGGATGCTAAGGGGATATAAAGTGTCCAGAAGATATAGGGTAATCTCTTCTTACGTATTCATCTGGGTTGGGGTCCTGAGACTGTGGGGTGTCTGGAACAGCAGTATCACAATCCGGGCTGTAGTGTTCGCAGTAATCATAAGCGGCTCTGGCGTCAGGGATGATAAGGAGCTGCTGGATATCACCCTGGAAAAAAAAGAGGTGGGGGAAGGAAAGCTGTAAATAATGGTTGACACTTATATGGTCCTTCAAACTTTAAAAAACAGTATCTCGCAGCTAGGTGGCGCAGTGGATAAAGCACTAGCCCTGGATTCAGGAGGACCTGAGTTCAAATCCGACCTCAGACACTTAACACTAGCTGTGTGACCCTGGGCAAGTCACTTAACCCTCATTGTCCTAAAAAAAACCAAACAAACAAAAAAACAGTATCTCATCTCGAAAGGGTCTATGTGGAAGATCCCTTCACCAATGCTCCTAACTTGGGAGAGGAATCTTAAAGAGGTGCCCAAGGCACTGAGAGAGTTAATGATTTATCCAGGGCTCCACATGTAGTTAGTGTCAGAGGGGAGATTAGACATCAGGTTTTCTTGAAAGCATTCTCAGCATTCTAGCCAGTAGCTACCTTGCCTCTACAGATATTTTCATCCCCTCTTGACCAATGAAGAATGGAAACATCTTAGATTTAGAGCTGCAAAGAATCCCAGAGCTAAGCTCATCCAATGTTCTCATTCTTCAAGCTCAGAAAAATTAAGTGACTTGCCCATGCTTATAAAATTACTACATAATAGACAGCAAATTAAATCTAGATTAATTCTGACAGACAGTCCAGCATGCTTTCCACTATACTAAGCTAGTAGAAAGAAGGAGCTAGGTGCTGTAATGCATATAAAAATGAACTTGTAGTCAGGAAGACACAAGTTCAAATCTAGCTTCAGATATAGTTTTGTGGACCTGAGTAAGTCACTTAACCTCTGTCTGCCTTAGTTTCCTCATCAGTAAATGGGAATAATAGCACCTATCATACAGTGTTATTGTAAAGATTAAATAAGATAATATTTGTAAAATGCTTTGCTAAACTCAAATTATTATATAAATGATAGCTACTTTACTTCTATGTGATGGATATTCAATAACAATCATAATTAACATTTATACAATATGTTAAGATTTGCAAAAAGCCTTTTACAAAAGTCATCTTAGCTGATCTTTACAACTCTGAGAGCTATGTATTATTATCATCCCAATTTCACAAAGGGAAAATGAAAGTCTAGTGACTTGCCCAGGGTCATACAGTTAGGAAGTATCTGAGGTAGGATTTAAATTGAGGTTTTCTTGACTGAGAGGCCAGCACTCTATCCACCTCCTAGCTTCAATGATATAATGAAGTTGTCAACAAGAATACCTAAGATAAGGCTGTGATTTCAGGGAAGCCTCTCTTCTGGATTCCCTCTATTTCTTTTTCTAGCCCTCTTTCTCCATGCAATGCCTCTCACCCCAAGTGCCCTCACAAGGCCTCTTCTCTCCTATTGCTGGGAAAGTGGTGGGTGAGAGAGAAGAGACAGTCACTCTCTCACTTGGTCCCTTTGTAAGCAGGGAACCAACTGAAAAGCTGACTAACAAGGGTTAGAGTTCAGTTGTGGGCAGGGGGAAAAAAAGACAAGCTTATCGGTTCACAGAAGAGCAGTGAATCCACTACCATAGCCTGAGTGCTTTAAATCCCTGAGGCTAAAGATGCTGAAAGGGAGGTATCTCCTTCAGGACCCAAAACGTTCTAGCTGGGATTCAAGAGTACCCTAAAATTATAGAGCCTAAAAGATGGAAGGTAAATTAGCAGGCGTTTAGATCAATCAAACCATACTGGAACAGGAATTTCCTTTAACCATTCTCAACAAATTGTCATCCAACCTCTACCTGAGGACTCTCAGAGACAGAGACAGAGAACTCAATATCCCCCACTTTGAAAGAACAGTTTTCCTTATATCCAACCCACACATGCTTTTCTTCAGCTTTTACCCACCTGATTCTGAATTCTGTTCTGCTCAAACAGTATCCTAATGCTAGTATACTCGGCCCATGGGAAGTGTTTGGTACAATCTTGTCCTTTCCCAGATGGAATACACTATTCTGTAAACTAAAAAGGTGGTTTGTGTTATCACAACAAAGAAAGATCCATCCCCTGCCTTTCTTCATTTCCTTGTACAGCCAAGTCTGATTCTGGGTTTTGATGGTTTCTCCAAACACTCAGGGCCCATAATGGGCTTTTATAGGTTTTACATGTGGGGCAGCTCTTCAGATCAGAGCATATAGTCTCCACCTGGTATCATTAGTTATGTCTTTGGGCATGAGGTCCATCACCCCATTCAGACTGCAAACAACTTGAAGGCAAGGAATGTGTTTCATGCTTTCTTATGTGTCAAGCCTAGCAGAGGACTGCAAGTGCTCAATAAAATCTTGTGGCAAGTCATGAGAGAAGGGGAATAGATGGGGACAGCAAGCCAGGAAATCTATTCCTAAATGGTCCTTAGCGAAGCACAAGGTGTAGGTGGCTTCATAGAAGACAATACAAGGAATGTGAAGTTCATTTCACAAATTTACCAGGAGTATCTCATTCCTGTTAAATATGGCCTTCATTGCTTACTATTTCAGTGTACAAAAATTTCCCAAATTTATATACATATACACTTATTTATATACATGCCTATGTGTATGCATATATGCATATGCATATGTGTAGGGATACATGTACACATGTATGTATGTGTATAACATAAATACACTTTCCAACAGAGCTTTATTAACATCCGGGACACTGCTTTATACTCAGCCTTACCCTGGGGTCACCTTACTTCCTAGTTCCCTCTCCTTAAGTAAAATGAAATTGTTCTCCCAGAGGGGGCTCAAGGGCAAGATGAGAGTAGTTTGCCTGATAATCCTGGGGTTGCCTCCAGGGAGGGTTGATAGTCTATAATATCCTGTAAAGTAACTTGAAATTAATTCCCTTCTTGGAGGAAAGATAAGGTTTAGGGGCTGCTGATACACTCAGCAAAGCCCATGTAGAATGAGAAGAGCTGAGTTTTCTCTTTTACTTTTTCAATTTGAAAGAACCCAGATGTAGACCTAGGATTGGAACTTGATCCATTTTTCCTGGCATTCCTGCACAGCAAAAGATTATTTCTAGGGGTATTTCACAGCTCCCATGAGCTCACTTCAACAGCGTCTTTAGTTTTTGCATGCATTCTCAGATTCTTTTTTCCGCCTCAAAGTGTATAAATCTTCCCTTGCCTTTATCTAGGACTCATTATACCTCTGACTGTGAAGCACCCAGCCCCACAAGATCAGATGAAAAAATCAACATTATGTGGGAAAAGTTGCAACACAAATTTAACTTGAAAATGGAAAGCTAGAGTTTACCACTAAAAAGATTCCA
Organism: Dromiciops gliroides; assembly: GCF_019393635.1. Classification (NCBI taxonomy): domain Eukaryota; kingdom Metazoa; phylum Chordata; class Mammalia; order Microbiotheria; family Microbiotheriidae; genus Dromiciops; species Dromiciops gliroides. The sequence continues at coordinate 429,663,396 of NC_057862.1, read as the reverse complement.
GAGTATTCCGATAGTTCTAAAATACTTGAAGGGTTCCAGAGCTGCATTAGCATCCAGAACATTACAAACTGTAGAATTTCAGAAGGGAAGGAGACTGCAGTGGTCATCTAGTCTAGCCCAGATCTGAATAAGAATCCCCTCTATAACATATAGGCTGCATGAACATCCAGCCTGGCTTGAAGATATCTGATAAGGGGAACCCATTACTCCTCAGGGAACCCACACTATCCACAACAAGATAGCTCTTTTTGTTGGGGAGTTTTTCCATATGTCTTTTTAATTTTTTCCTAAATTTGTCTGATTGTGACTTTTATCTGCTACCGGTAATTCTGCCTCATTGGAATTATTTTCTGTTTGTCTTTAGAAGTTCACTCTCAAGACCTTCTCATCATTCCTAGGTGAACTTCTACTATAAAACTGTAGCCATTGGAAACCTATCTGTCCTTTCATTGGACCCTCTGAAATCTGCTCTCCAAAAAATCAAGGGTAATTGTCAGACTATGCCCATCTTTCTCTTGGTTCTCTGCCATGTACTCTAAGATGTAGTGGTCACTTTTCCCAAAAGCCTCCATCATTTCTACTCATGTAACCCACTTCTCCTTGCTGGTGAGCATCATACCCGGAATGGTATGGTTCCTCCATTTGTAAAGGATGAAATTACCATTGAGGAAATTATTAGCCATTGCTTTTAGCAAAAAGAGAGTGCCAGTAGTCCTCCAGATAACTGAGTGTCCTCATAACTATCCTATTAATATCCTTATAACTGCTGTATTAGGCCCCCCATGCTAGATTTATGACAATTGCCAAAGTTCTCATCTATTTCTTCTTTTGGCCCAACTAATCTATAATGTACTCTAATAATAATATTGCTTCATTTTTTGCTTCCATCTGCTGACCTTCATTCAACTGCCCTCTTCTATGTTTCTACCCTTTGGGTTCCTAGATTTCCTCATATGGATATTTTTTAGACTTGCTGTATGATCTCATTGATATGGGAAGGTACAGCTGTTCTGAGATTTTATTATTTTTTTTTGGTGAGGCAATTGGAGTTAAGTGACTTGCTCAGGATCACACACCTAGTAAGTGTCAAGTGTCTCAGGCTGGATTTGAATTCAGCTCCTCCTGAATCCAGGGCCAGTACTCTATCCACTGTGCCACCCAGCTGCCCCAAAATTTACTTTTTTTGCCAAGGGTCACACAGTGAGTATATCATAGGCAGGAACTGAACCTTGGTCTTCTTGACTCAGAAGCCAGTTCTCTGTCAATTTTACTGAGCTGACATTTAATTTACCTTTAGAAGAAAATACATGGGTATGTCTTTTTAAAATATAATACTATTCTGACCTCAACTCTCCATTCCTTTTTTCCATCATGTTCTTTTTGAATAAAGTATGCCTTCCAGAGCGATATTCCAGGCATAGATCTCAACAAGTGTCCATTTCCCCTTCTGGAGTCAAATTTTTCTCCTTGAGTTAGGAACACTAGCTCACCTTCTTGTTATCCATAATTTATGAATTTGTGTATAGATGTCCAAAGCAATGAATTTTATTGCTGGATCCATTCCTAAATTTTGTCTCTTGAGAATTTCTGGGCATAACTGCTGCCAAGAGAATTCCAGAACCCTAGTAAGCTTCCAGAGAAATCAACTCGCCAAAATATTACAAGAGTTCAGGAAAACCATGAGATTCCAGAATATTCTCTTTACTGGCTTTGTTAGAATGATATGCCCAACCCTTAAGTCAGAGTTCTGAGACTTTGTCTATCCAGAGCACAGAGAAGGTAACATCTAACATTCTATGTTTTGGTTGAAAATTACCTCCAAGTCTCTACCTGAAATACCAGTTAAATCTTTAATCTTAGAACACTTGGCTTGTTTGGAGTATAGAATACTTATTTTTTTATTTTTTCAATAGTCTTCACTCCAACTGAACCAGAGCCCTGAGCAACTGTCACTGATTGTTTCCTGGGCCTGATGCCTAATTACAACTTTCCCTCTTCCTGGAAGGAGTCTAAGAACCAGCTTAAAGGCCCCAAGCAGCTTTGAGGTGGCTTTGTTTCCAGGCTAGTACTTAACTTTGTTTGACCTTAAACCCTGAGGAGGATCCAAGAAGATATGTTTAAATTTGGAAAAAACCAAACACAACCCAGTCAATTCAATTCAATAGCACCTGCTATATGAAAGTCACTGGAGAGGCAAAGGTTTATAATGATACAATCCCTGCTTTAAGAAGCTTACTATTCTACTGGGGGGATGAAACAGATATACACATAAGCATGATACAGTATCACGTGTGCACTCTGATGCAAGAGAGCACTTGGTTTTGGTATGAGAAAGACCGGAACCACTGAACCAGAGAGGCGAAAGATAGCTCAAGAAAAACCAGCTGCTGCCAAGAGGTGATATTCATCAAGCACACTCCCTGAGAGCAGAGTTCTATGCTATGGGATGCTCAGAACTTGCTATCAAAAAGAATTATCTACTATCTATGGGAACTTGTCAGGGTTTCTTTCTTTGGCTGGACCTTGCTCACACCCTGGGCTAAGAGCCATTATGGGCAGAACACTCTAGGACCCCTTGGGGCTTAATACTGCCTCCAACAGAAGGGCCTAGACACAAGGCAGCCAAACCAACTAAACAAATCTTAACTGAGAGTCTACTATGTGATCGTTCTCAATGTTAAGTTTCTGGTTGGGAGTTGTCATCTTCACTGAGTTGGCACTGAGGTCAGACAGGAAAGACAATGAACACTGTCCAGACTCGGCTCTGCCCCATGTTGTCTGTGTGACCTTGGGCATGTCAGTGGCCCTCTGTGGCTCTGTTTCCTCACTGGGCACAATGAGGTCGTAGGCCAGATGACTTCCAAAGGTTCCATCCATATCTATGATTCTGTGAGTTATGGATAATCCAGGTAGGCATAGAGGGCCAATGCAACCAAAAGGCTCTAAGAAAAATGACATTTTAACACATTTACAGAACATTTTAAAGTTTGCCAAGTGCTCTACACAAATTACCTCATGTAAGCCTCACGAGAACCCTCTGAGGTAAGTGATAAAGGCATTATTTGGCTGAAGAGGAAACTGGGGGGGGGGGGGAGGGAAGTGACTTATCCAGGTTCCTAAAGTTCCTGAAGTGTCAGCGGTGGAATTTGAACCCATGTCTCTCCTGACTCTAAGCCTAACATGCTTTCCACTACATTATGCTGCCTATCCAAGACAGTACATAAGCAGATAAAGCATTTTATAGTCTAGATATGAGAGAAATTCAAAGACTGGAATGAGAGCTACAAAGGGGGTGGAACTAGAGCTGGGCCTTGGCTGATGGTTGAGATTTGGAAAGGAAACTAGAAAGAGGTAGAACATTAGAGACAGAGAGGGGAGGAAGGAGATGGGGTGAATGAAGGCATAAGTGGAAGAATGAGCCATGTGTGAAGGTTCAATGCTGACAACTTTCTGGCTTGAATGGAACATCTGTGCTGAGGAACATTAAAAGACTGGCACCAAAGTGGGACTTAGCGACTAATCTAACCCCCTCCTTTGACAGAGGAGAAACTGAGGCCCACTGAGAAGTGACTTGCCCAAGGTCACGCAGTATGTGAGCATCAAAGCCAAGACTACATTCCAGATCTTCAGACTCCCAATCCAGTGTCCCTTTCACCATACAATTGCCTCATAAGATAATGCACCTGAGGGAAAATGGGAAAGGAGGTTTCTTTGTCCACAAGGCAGATGTGCTCATAAATTGGGCTACTACCTTCCATTCTTTATACTGTGCCACCAAAAAGCAATCCATAAGTGGGAGGGAGCAGGAGGGAGAAATCATTCCTTTCACAAAATTCCAGTTCCACGGTTGCTCCCAGCCCTGAGAAGTTTCTGAGACATACTGCTGGTTTGACAAAAGTTTGCTTTTTGCTCCATATTTTGCTACCTCTGGGCTTGTAGCCACAGCAAACTGTGTAGGAATAATAAAGTTGGGGGGAGGGTTTTCCAGTTATTTCAGACCTAGAGGAAAGGAAGATAACAGCTCACACCCTCATCCTTCACTGTTTTGTAAATTCCTCCAACACCCCAGAAAAGAGACAGAGTTCCACTCTTCAATTGCTTTTTTTGCTTTTCTTTTCAGTTCATTTCTTTTCCTTTTTTCCTGTTATAACATCTCCTTTTACATTTGCAAGGCCACCTTTGGTGGGGAGGGGGAGTGTGATGTTGGAGGCTCCCAACCCATAGCTGGAACCCTTCAGCAGATGAGAGCCATATGGCATGAATGCTGAATCCAAACCACACATTTTTATTAAGCAGCATGACTTCAAGTTCAAATTTCAGCCAATTTGAGCAAATATCTTCCCCTTTTCAACTGACAACTTGACATCTGAATATATGTTCTTTGAATGCATAAATTTAGAAAGTAGGAGGAGAAACCTGTGAGCCATGGGGGAGGAGAGAGCAAGCAAGGATGGGGTTTCACAGATTTGTACAGTGACTCAATAAACAGTTAGTTTCTTCCCTTTGTATGATTACTCTTGGTCTACTTTGGTAGCATGAGTCCAGATCAGGTTTAGGAAATTAGGCAGAATAACAGGGACTTCAGGGTCTGTTCTAAATCCTAATTCCCTTTCTCGAACAGCATGGCCAATGGCCCACAATGAAGCCAGGGAGACCACTTGGGGAAGAGCAAGTATGGTGACCCAGAAGGGGGATGCTCTTGTGTGGGAAAGTCAAGATTCTATTCCCCAGGCTTCCAGCTCTGGTCAGACATCTTAAGTCCCTCCCGAACAATCTGCCAGACCCACAGCTGTGTAGACTGTATAATGGAAGGACCTCACTCTGCCCTCCCCACCACAGGGTGTACATAGAGACTGCTGCTTTGGGATTCTCTAGGCCATGGCTTGAAGCAGGAAAAGGATAATAAGGGCCCCAAATGGTCTGGGCAGGAACCCAGAGCCCAACACTCCACCATTATACTCTACATTCATCATAAGAGAAGAACATACTAAAGGGATCTCCTATGGGGTCATTAAAATGTTGCCAAACTCTCTTTTTGGTGGTTGGGTTTTTAAAAATAGTAACATTTATTAACTAAAATTCAACTGAATGTAAACCTCGAGTAATGAGATTTTTTAAAAATCTGGAGTCAACTTTTAAAGGAGAAGTACCAGAAAAACCAATATATATCAGAGATCTTGTTGCTGTTGTTATTGTTTAATACAATAAACTTACATGGGATGGCTCCATCTCCTGCCTTCCATATTTCCTGTCTTAAATAGTGACCACTGACAAAAGGTCTAGGAGTCAGGACACTTGGGTTCCAGAATCTAGGATATTAGAACTGGAAGGGATCCCAGTCTGGCAGCAGGGCCCCAGACATTTTGCAAAGGGCACTGCAGGCCCTAAGTGTGGCAACGACTCTGGGTCAGGCCCACCTTAGTCCAAGTTGCTGACGTGGAATGCAGAGCTGAATGGTTGTATAATAGAGTACAACTGAGCCAAGTCTTGCTGAGATTCCTCTTCCTCCAAAGCTGACAACAAACCCTCCCCAAAAGCCTGAACCCTTTCATCAAAAGCAAAGACTTGGAGGGAACACTTGGAGCTTCCAGAGACAGTCAGAGCCCAGTCTCCTCTGCTTATAACCTGGAACATCTTCACCATCTAGCACCTGATACAGGATGACTTTCTATTCTTTTTGTGTTTAAAAATTCCGTTATCATCACTGGCACAAACAACTAAGTCAGAACCCCACCCAAGGACCAAAAGTCCAAACCTCTCATTGCCAAGAAATAATAGATATCACACCCAACAGATATTCCTTTTACCCATATCCTGCTCCGAGAGCCTGAGATGGACCCTAGGGAAATCCATTCTGAAATCTATTGCCACATTCTCTGCTCTTCAAGTTGTTTTTGTTGTTGTTGACTGATATTTTCACTTGAGATCTCCTACAGGGCAATACAGCCAACAGTGCTGAAAGACAGATGTTATCAAGCAATCTGCATCCCTAGGCCCACCTACAAAGCTAATATTCTTGGAGGAGAGACAAAGAAACAGAGAGAGCAGAGGCAGAGCCAGACAGAGACAGAGACAAAAAGAGAGATAGATACAGAAGGAGAAGAGAGAGACAGAAACCTCTGAAAATGTGTGGGACAAAAATGAATAGTAGTCTCTAGCACTGACCATGCTCCATTCCCTTAAACTATGGCTAACATAGATTAGAGTAAAGGGGAACCAGGCAGTGAGAGCAGTCAAGTCACACTGGGTCACTGAATAGAGACAGAACCCAAGTTAGCCTTCTGTACTTAATCTCTTCTGGCATACTTCACGAGGATGGTTTTTACTGACTCCACTTTTTTTCTATTTAGACTTCTTGGGAAATGGTCTAGGCTTCAAATACCGGATTATAAAGCTTGGGAAAGAATCAGGACAAAGATTTAAATTAAGCCATTTTTCCCATTAAAAAATGGCATGCTTTAATCAAACACATGTTTATTTTAGTCTGTGAAGCCAACCACTACAAAGAATTGCATTTCCTCTTTTATATCCCCAATTCTTATCCTGATCACTAGGGAGGGTATTTACAAAGGAAATGTGGAAAACATATCTACCTCCAAGCTATTGACTCCTATTTGGTTGCAGTGAAGGAGGAAATAAATCATAGCATCATTAACTTAGAATTGGGAGGGACTTCAGAGCTTATCTAGTCAGAGAAATGAAGTGACTTGTCTAAGGTCAAACAGGTAGTGAGGGAGAGAGGTGGCATTTTAACTTGAATCCTCTGGCTCTGAATCAGAGCAGAAACAGGCATCTGGCAAGAGTCTAAAATCAGGAACAAAACATGAAAATAGAACTGCATGTTTATATTGGACCTTAACTGATTTTCTCCCAAGTCTGTGAGGTAGATAATATCTTTATTTTTTAGATTTAGGAAGCTGAGGCCCAGGGATGTTAAACATCTCCCCTGAGGTCATACAGATAATAAGAGTATTAGAAATCAGAGGGCAGATCTAGGTCTCCTGACTCCAAGCAGAGTGCTCCTTCCTATATACTAACATGTCACTGGACTACCTGTCCAATCAAGGCAAGTTCTCTTTAGGATGGGGTCTTACAAGGATTGCTGGTCTCTTGGGAAGATCACAAAACCACATCTTAAGCTAATGTCCTCAAATTTCTAATGGAAGAAGCTACAGGTTCTGCACAGCAGGTGAAGAGCATTGGGTACCTATGACATGCATTATTGGATAGGAAATAGTATCATGGAGAATGAGAAGAGTGTGAGCTAGAGAAGTAATAATAATTATAATAACTTATTTATATGAAACTTTAGAGTTTGTGAGGCATTTTTAGCATACATTATCTCATTTGAACCTCCTTTTAGTCTTTTAAATTAAGATAGACAGGTGTTATTGTTGCTATTTTACCAACAAGGCCTTGGTCACACTTTTGTTCTTCTTCTTGTTTGTCTTCACTCTCAAAGAGGATCATGACATCAGGGTGATGTCATGACTTGCACTGAATTGGATTTAAGTGAGGGAAGACTGTGCAAGGTCATCAACCTCACTTTCTCCTCCAGAACCACCTGGGTCCAGTGGACTGGATATAGATCAGGACCACTGGAGATGGACCTGGATGTTTAAGGCAATTGAAGTTAAGTGATTTTCCCAGGATCACACAGGTAGTGAGCATCTGAGGTGAGATTTGAACTCGGGTCCTCCCAACTTCAGGGCCAGTTCTCTATCTACTGCACTACCTAGCTGCCAATCATACTGCTAATTTTTAAAGTGAGAATTGACCCAGGGTAGTATTCCTGATTCCAAAGTTAGATATTTTTCCCCTCATTCTAACATCTCTCAGCCCTCTATAAAAGCTTTTTTTTTTTTTTTTTTTTTGCAGTTTACCCATCTCCAGTGACTTAGATTCTTATATGACTGGCCTGCTACAGAGGAAAATTAAATATGTAACAGGAAATAAAGACTTATCCAGTCCAAACAGTAGTGGACAAACAGGAAATCATTAATCTTCCTCAGAAGGCCCTGTGTTACCCAGAACCCATCCCAAAATTTCTCTTTTGCTGAGCAGGGAAGCTGGGGAAGAGGTCAGATTATTCTTTATAAGATATCCTGTGAGTAACCCTGGCCAAGGGGAGCACTCGAGACAGACAGTACTGGACCCCAATCCTATCTTCTAAAGGAGGAGTTGTTTTTTTCAGAAGGACATTGTTTTTATTATTTTTTTCAGGTTAAACATTTTTATTTATATTTTCCTGTTCCAATCTCTATCCCTCCTTCCCTCCGTCCCCTCCTCCACTACCAGAGGTGGCAAATAATCTGATATGGGTTATGCATATATGATCATGCAAAACATCATCATATTTGTCACTTAATGAAAGAATGTGAGAAATAGCATGCTTCAGTCTGTTCCATGAATATCAGTGCTTTTTTAGGAGGTGGATAGTATGTTTCATCAATATTCTTTTGGGATTGTTTTGGATTATAGGAGGAGCTCTTAACCGGAGATTCATGTACTTATACATATAAATTCATATATGCACATGTTCATAAGTGCGTTTATACGTATATCCATATAGGTTGCACATAGAGAAATTGCATATATGTAAGCTATATTTCTATAAAAATCATAGCCAAACAGACACAGACACAGACACACACACACACACACACACATATATGATTTACTCTCCTCATTCTTCCTGAACTTGTGGCCCATGCAATAATGCATTTTATAGGCCCTCAACACTCTTTACCTGATGTGTAGAACTTGTAGCTTCTTATGTCAGAAATTTGAGGACATTAGCTTAAGATGGGTTTTTGTAGTCTTCCCAGCAGCCTTTCTAAGCCCCCATCATAAAAAGGTGCTCTGTCTAAGCTCTCCTTCATTGGACAGGTAAAAGAAAGCTCTGTTTGCAGCCATCACTCAAGTGAAGGGCCCAGGATACTCTGTGAAAGTGAGGTACATAGGAAGGAGCACTGCTAAAAGTCAGTAGACCTGGGTCTGAGCTCTGATATCGAATACCCTTATACCTATATGACTTCAGGTAAAACACAACCTCCTAAACCTTTGTGCATGCACACACATATACATCTATAATCTACACATACATATGTACATATGATCACATTTCAATATAATTGTAATCCTATGTATTTTATTTTATGCATTTAAAAACATTATTCTGAGAAGGGATCCATACCCTTCACCAGAATGCCAAAAGGGGGTCCATGACACAGAAACATATTCCTGTTCTCAAGCCAAGCCCCCTGAACTTATGCAAGTGAGCATTAGGGATGAGGCAGCAGAGTGCATCCCCTGGGGGCTGCACTAATGAAACAAATTGGCTTGCCATTTAAAAATAGCATGCTTATCCTGAAATTAGGGAAACCTAGAGAGGCCCACAATGTGGCATTTTCAATTTTAGAGGAAAGGAATGTATAGAGTGTGTGAGCAAACCTGGATCCTGCACTCATATCAGCCACATTTGTCTTCCTAATAAGGAACCTCTGCTTTGGCCAAACCAGGCTACTCACTGTTCCCAAAGTACATTATATTTCCCTGGCCTGAAATTGATCTTCTTTCGTGCTCCCCGCCTCCAACCAATGCCATGTGTGGAGCATATTAGGGGCTTAATAAATATCTGTTGATTGACTGATCTCTGCATAATCTATGTCAAGGCTCAGCTTCCTATGTGAAGCCACCTATTACTTTACCAGTTAATGATATTGCATCATTCATTGCTTTTATCTGCTACAGTACTGTCTGTACTGCACAGTTTGGCCTCTGAGTTGACACTGATTTCTATTGAATTTAACTAGTCTTTATGGGTTCCTTTTGTATCCCCAACAAGACAGTGAACTCCTTGAGGGGAGGGGGTCACAGTTTCTCTCTTTGTCTTAGCACCTGCATTGCTGGTCACTGAATAGGTACCAACTCAGCTGAGTTGGGCATTGTGGGGCACACCCATGATCCCTGTCACAGGGAAGGCCAAGGTTGGGGGATCCCTTGAGGTAGGGAGTTCTGTGTTGAGTAGGGCTAAAGCTAATTGGGTTCATGCACTAGGTCTGGTCCCAGTATGGGGACCTACCAGGAGGAGACTCCCACCAGGTACTGCCCAAGGAGGGGCAAAGTGTCCCAGGAAGGAAATGCAGCAGGTCAAAGCTTCTATGCCAGTCTGCAATGAGATTGGGCTTAGGAGACCAAGAGAGAAACACACAGTGAGACAAAAACATAGTGAGAGAGACAGAGGGAGAGACCAAGAAAGAGATAGAGTCAGAAACAGAGACAAAGACAGAAATCTAGACAGAGATAATGAAACAGAAACAGAAAGATGCAAAGAAAAGGAGAGAGAGAGAGAGAGAGAGAGAGAGAGAGAGAGAGAGAGAGAAAACAAACAAACATGAGAGAGATGGAGACAGAGAAACTCTCTTCAAAATGTGCTCAAATCTGATAAAACCTCAGAGGCTTCCAAAAGCAGCTCCCTCATCTCTATCTAATGCTTGGACCAGCCCTCCTGGCAGGAAGTCAACAGACAGAAACCATAAATGAGAAATCTATGAGCACAAATCCAGTCAGTACCAGCATCTTGCAAGTTTTTCTTGGAAAAAGTCCAGGAACCAGGATCTACAAAGGGGGCTGTAAATATAGCCTTTTGATGAATTTTTCATCAGGGACAAGAAAATCAAATAGGTGAAACATCATTAACTATTTAACCAGCACAAACGATACTAAGCTACTCGAAATGCGTCAAATTACCACCACCACCACCACCCCTTGTCCTACACATAGAAGAAGGAAAAATATGTTTCTAAGATGTTCCTCTGACAATGAGCATGCAGCCAGCCTTGCTGGGGAGTGGATAGTTGAACACAAAGCTACGAATACCCTTCTGTACTTCTCAAATCAGTGGACACTGCTCGCTGAATTATAGTGTTCCTTGTCAGTTTTGCCTTCATAACATCCCTATATGCCCCCTCTTCTCCAGTCTCGAAGCCACCACCCTGGTTCAGACCCTGATCTCACACATACAGAGAGAGAGAGAGAGAGAGAGAGAGAGAGAGAGAGAGAGAGAGAGAGAGAGAGAGAGAAAGAAAGTATTCTGAAAGAGAAAGTATTATCAGATAGGAGTACATCAGGAAAGGCCTCCTACTGAAGGTAATGATTAAAGCTAAACCTTGAAGAAAGCCAAAGAAACAGGCAGAGGTGAAGGGAGAGCATTCTAGTCATGGAGAACAGCTTTCTATCTGGTCTCCCATCCTCAAGTTTCTCCCCATTTTAATTCATCCTCCACTCAGCTGGCAAAGTGATTTTTTTAAAATTGTTGGTCTAATTATGTCACCCTTTACTCAATGAATTCCAGTGGCTTCCTATTAAACACCGGGATCAAATATAAAGCCTTCTTTCTTGGCATTAAAGCTTTTCATTGTCTAGGCCCAACCTACACCTATCTCTGATATACTTTACACCCCTCCATATAGTCTGGGATCCAGCTGCACTAGCTGACTAATGTCCCTAACATAATAAACTCCATCTCCTTTTTCTTTGCCTTTCTACTGGCTGTCCCTCGTGCCTGGAATGAGTTCCTTCCTCACCTTAGCATCCTATCTTCCTTGATTTCCTTCAGTATTCAGTTCAAACTCACTTTCTGCAGGAGATTATTCCCATTAGAATGAAAGCTTCTTGAGGTCAGGGACTGTTTTTGCCCTTCTCAGTGCTGCCATGGCTTAACAAAGTACCAAGCACATAGTTCCAGTTGCTGTTCCAATACTGTTGACTGCATGACTGTTTTGAAAGCCTGTTCCCTAATAGTAACTTCATTAACAATGTCTTCAATAAAGGTAGGGGCAGCTAGGTGACAGAGTGGATAGAGCACTGGCCCTGAAGTTGGGAGGACCTGAATTCAAATCTCACTTCAGTACACTTACTAGCTATGTGATCTTAGGCAAATCATTTAAGCCCAATTGGCTTAAACATCCGAGGCCATCTCCAGTCATCCTGATACAGATCTTGCCACTGGACCCAGATGGCTCTGGAGGAGCATAGCCCTCCCTCACTTAAATCCATTTTACTGCAAGGCCTGACATCACCCTGACATCACAGTCCTTTTCAAGATTGAAAGACAAACAACAACAATAAACTTGAATAAAGGTGAACATGACTCTCTCAAAAATTTGGAAGGTAAAAAATAAAAAATTTCATGATAACTGATTCTGAGACAATGTAGGTTAGTGAATAGAGTAGTGGAGCTGGAATTCAGAAAGACTTGGATTCAAATTTTGTCTCTGACATCCAAGACTTGGATAACTCTCTAAGATTGTCTATTAAATTTTTTAAGTCACTTGAGATTTGCCTCTAAGGGAAGGAATTCCTACCCTGATGAAATCCCCAATATGTTATCATCTTAGTACTAATTTTACTCTGAGCAGTTTGCAGGGAAAACTTTCTATCCTGAACTCAAGACTGTTAGCCTGGCATATAATAAGAACTCAATAAATAGTTATTGACTGACTGACCAACTTGCTGAGAAGGTGTCAGCATTAATAGCTAAACGGAGTTTCCTCATCTGGCAGTCCCATGAGCCAATGAAATCCTAAATCTAGTCCCTACCTATACTGTTCTTTTTATACCGTGAACCAATATTTCCCCTAAATTTTTATTGGTACAATCTGACAATTTGCAGATGGGGAGGTCTTTGCATTTTGCTTAAAACAACAATGAAACTTCATGGCTTTCCAATTTAAATAAGACATCTTTTATATCCTCTGACTTGCCTTCTTATAGGGTTTTTCTGCACACAGCAGTGTCAATGGCCCATTTCCTGATCTTCAAGAATCCTGTTATCATTATACTATACCCTGGGTAGTACAATGGATAGAGCACTGGACTGCATACAGGAAGACATGAGTTCAAATCCAGCCTGAGACACTTACTAGCTGCGCAACCCTGGGAAAGTCACTTGACCTCTGTTTGCCTCAGTTTATTCAACTGTAAAATAGAGATGATAATTGTATCTACCTCTCAGGGTTGTCGTGAAAACCAAATGAGATAATAATTATAAAGTGTTTAGCACAGTTCCTGGTATATAGTAGGCACTATATAAATTCTAACTGCTATTGTTATTATTATTATTATTATGGGTATGATCAAGCTGCATGATATAACCAACAAAGAATATTCAAGAGGAACAGGAGTCAAGGAAGTCATCAAAGAACTGATTAACAGAGAGAGAAGCTGGACTGGTCTTATAGCAAGAGTAAAGAGTGACAGGTAAATGACCTGTTTCACTTGTACCTTCATGAGGTCAGGAAAAAACAAGCATAGCCTCCAGCACATGGGGTGGACCCACTGTGGTAACCTTCTAGGAGAAAATGGATGAGAGGTGCACAGGAGGGGCAGATATGGATGGGTAATAATCTGCATATTCAGAGGGAACTCCTGAACTGATGTGCTCACACCTCAATCCGAGGAGGATTCACATATTTGACTTTCAGGTTTCATATATGGGAATCTATCTATCCTGGAGTACATTAAGGTTGCATTCCTTGATGTGGACTACAGATAGTTTCACATTGAACCATATATACTCTCCCAGAATAATGTGCAACAAGTATGTAAGTGTCTGCCACATGCCAAGGACTGTGCTAGACACCAAGAATACAAATACAAAGAATAACACAAACCTTAATCTCAAGGAACTTATGTGGCTAATGTCATCTTCCTAAGGCACAGATCTGACCATGTCACTCCTTACTTGACAAATTCCAGTTGCTCCCTATCATCTCTGGGATCAAAATATAAAATCTTTTGTGGTTCAGAGGCCTTGATAACCTGCCCTGCCCACCTTCTTTCCAGTCTTCTCATACCTAGGTTAAAATCCCATCTCTGACACTCATTAGCTCTATGAGAAAGGGCAAGTCATTCAAGCTCTCTGAGCCTCAGTTTCTTCATCTATAAAATGGAGCTAATGCTGTATCTATCTGATAGAATATTTGTAAAAAAAGAAAAAGAATATTTGTAATGTGCATACCCTCTTGAAAAGGATGGAGATTATGTTTAAAAAATTGAACTGAAGAAAAAATGGAGCCGACTCCATTGACTTCTGACTCCACAAATAGGAATCTATCTAGATAATATGTTTAAAATGCTTTAAAAAATTGAAAATGATCTACAGATGCCAGTTATTATTAATCATACTCCTCCTTAACACTGGGCCCCTGAGTAACATGGGAATCACTGTAGATAGGATTCCTCCTATATTTAGATGTTATGTAAGGGATAATACTATCACTTAAATTGATTTTTATAGTATTTCCCTATCTGGCATCTCATTTTCCCCATTCTAACAAATAAAAGGACAATTAGGATCCCAGTTTTACCGATAAGGAAATTAAGGGCCATAAAGGTTAAGTCATTTGCCTAGGGTCATACTGCTAGGATTGGAATGGAGCTTTCTCTGCTCTTAAAGCATGTTTTTGGTCATTAGAATACAGCTCACAATTTTCAGCTTCCAAAGACTCACTCCCTCTGAATTGAGGAGGGTGATTTGAGATATGTGTACTATAATGGAGCACAAAAAGCCCTAGACTAGAGACACAGGTTTCATTCACCCTGGAAAATGCAAGCATTAGAAGCAGACACACTTAAGGCAAGCTGTTTACATCAGCATCTTTTACTTTGCCCCCAAGTGTGAAGATTCTATAAGAGCTTCTCCCCTTTGCTTTCCAGAATGCTAAATCTGTCTCCCACTGCCTAAATGCACAAAGCCCTACTATGGGCTTTATCCATTATGTGAAGTGCTCAATCCCTAAAAGCTTTCAGCCAGAGTTCCTGATGGTCATTATAGGCTTGTTTCACTTCACTGCATAATACCCTCCCCTCCCCTCATTCCCCCAGTCCCCTGCAGTGGATGCTCACTCATCCAGCCCACAATCTCAGCAAAGTGCGAATTGGACTCTGATTCAACAGGGTTGAATGTTGTCATTGGCGGTAGCAGAGCCCAGGGCATTTTGCTGAGGGAATCAAGTTCTGTCTTTCTGGATAATGAGATTTTATCCAGGCTGTGTTTCTATTATGGACTGAGGAAATTGCAGAGTTTTCATTGGAGAGCATGAGCAACCTTGAGGGACCATGTAGTCTGTGAAAACTTCAAGTAAGACCAAATTACAGAGACCATAACTGCCAAAGCATTCCCCAACTTATATTTCTCCTTGTGGTATTGCTGTGTCTAACCACACACTCAGGTTCTATATTTCCTTTACTATTCTATTTAATTCTGCGTTTCCTTCTTTTCGGCTTAATCTCTTTGGGTCATTGAGCTAAAGCCAATCATGGCACAAACTATTTTTAAATCCAGATGTCCCTCTGTCTCCAAATCAAATATCCAAATACAAATAAGGAAATCCGAGCAAGTACTGCCTTGTTGCCTATAGACTTTTAAAAAATAGCAAAAGCACTTCCTGCTTGTAAACTGGAAGACAAGCAATTTGGAAAGACAAGCCAGACTTGTTCTAGAGCCAAAGGATATGTGGCTAGAAGGTACATGGTCCAAGGAGCAAAAACAAGAAAATTTGCCTACCACCTTACTGCCTACATTTCCTGGCAAGGGTTTCTTGCCAGTTCGAATTTTCCACTGGTCTGTCAAAGAGAGTTTGCTTCCTGCAACACCTGCACAAACGTGCAAGCTGACTTGGACTTGGCTGGGGATTGGGGATTCAAGCCAATGTCACTCATCAGGGCACTATCTGGAGAAATTAGTAGCTTAAGGGTCACATACCATTGCTAAACATATTTCAGAAGATATGTATTTTCATGACAACTCACTTGTCTCACGAAGGTGCAGCTCAGTGGGAAAGCCAGGTTTCTAAACATCACAGGATTGTGGCTTTGGAAAGGCTCTTAGAGAACATTGAGTCCAGATCCCTCACTTTACAAATGTAAAAACAGTGGCCTATGGAAAACAGCTCGAGCAAACTAATTTTATTTGTATAGATTATTTTTTCCTACTCCCCTCTCCAACGGCTAAGCAGCTGCTTGAAAGCAAGGACTGCTGTGTTTTTCTGTTTTGTTTGATTTGGGTTTGTTTGTGTGTGCATGTGTGTGTGTGTTTGTGTGTGTGTGTGTGTGTGTGTGTGTGTGTGTGTTTATCCCTAGAGCTTAGCATAAAGCCTTGGCCATTTGATAAATATTTGCTGAATTGAATTGAGAACTGAAAGAGGATGCACAATGTAGGGTATGGTGAGTATTTCAGCTCATTGGGAGCATCGAGACTGTGAAGGGGTATGAGAGGAATCAAGGCCGAAAAGGCTAGATAGGATAGGAGACATACGCTTGGTTGTAGAGCAGCCATTCTAAACCTTTTTGGTGTCATGGACCCTTTGGGCAATCTGGTGACAAGTTCATTCAGTCCAGGTAAATAACCCCTGTTTGAGAGCATCTCAAATGTAAAGTCCCATTCACTAGGCAATGAGCAGCCAATGGAGATGTTTCAGTAAGGACAGTAAGATGATCTAAGCAGTTTTTCTCTAGAGTGATTCTATGGATGGATTAAAGGGAGTAGACAATAGAGGCAGTGATACCAGATTAAAAAGGCACAGCCAATGACCTTTTAAACAAGAGTTAGAAGAGAGGGGCTACATTTGAGGAAATGGTCCAGGGAGAAAATTGAAAAGAAAAAAAAAAGAAAAAGAAAACTCAAGACCCAGAAAGTTTGAATGATTTTCCTAAAGGCACACAGAATGAGGAAGTTAAGATTAGTTTTGTTTGTTTGCTTATTTTTTAAGTTTCCTTTTTTTAAAATTATGAATTTAAATATCAACAAATATGAACATTTTATTAAACAAAAAAGAACATAAAAGAGGATTGTATATGACATCGTGATCAAATTTTACACAGTAGTACCAACAGTGTTCTACTTGTCTGATTCCACTTCTGAACTTCCTCCTGCTTTCTTCTGTATATTTTTTCTTTCTTTCTTCTTTTTTTTTTGCAGGGCAATGAGGGTTAAGTGACTTGCTCAGGGTCACACAGCTAGTAAGTGTCAAGTGTCTGAGGCTGGATTTGAACTCAAGTCCTCCTGAATCCAGGGCCAGTGCTTTATCCACTGTGCCACCTAGCTTCCCCTGCCTGTATATTTTTTAATGGTTCATTAAGAATCTTTTCTTTCTTCTTCTCCTTTGTTTTTGCATCATTATCACTATCCATAGACTTCTGGCTCTCCTCAAGTCCTTGGCCAACCAGAAGTCCTACCTTGCAACACATAAGTACAGTCAAACAAAACAAACCTACACTTTGAATCTTCTGAAAATGTCTACCTCATTCTATAGCTATGATAACCAGGGCTTTTGACTCAAAGGAATTAAGTGCTTTTCTAGGCTCTGAGATTGCAGGCTAAAAGACAAAAAGAGCTCAATGGAAACATAGGTCTCATTTCCCCGGTGCCCAATAAATTGGATGGACTCTAAGTGCTCCCGGATTTCAGGGAATTAAGGAATGCTAGAGGTACTAAGCAAGGTTCCCATAAACAATGGGACTTCACTTGACCTTGAAGTATGGAGAGGATTTAAATGAATTTTACTTAATGCAAGAAAAAAAATAGCAGAATGACCTAAATAATTTAATCAGCAGAGAGAGCTGGTATTTATTGCCACAAAGCCTTCACTATCTTGGAAGGATAGGGACTTTCAAAGAATCTCAATGTTAGAAGGGATCTCAGAGATCATATACTCTAAGATGGTCATTGGTCCAAGAATCCCAAACAAATGGATGTTTAGCCTCTACAGGAAAGGCCTTCAGTAAGGGGAATCCACTCCCACACGACTTAGTCCCATTTTGGTTTTGGACAGCTTTAATTATTAAGAAGATTTTCTTCACACTGAGCCAAAATCTGTCTTTTTACCTATTATTCCTATTTCTATCCTCTATGGGCAAAGAAAATGCTCTTGCAAAATACAGCCCTTTGAATACTTGACAATAGCTAATAAGTTTCATATAAGTCATTCTTTTTTTTCCTCAAACTAAGGAACCCACTTACCATTCTTCATGTGGCATGGTCCCCATACCTCTCATTTCTACCAATTACTTTCCCTCGCTAAACTCTAGCTTATCAGTCTCTTTCCTAAAATGTAGCACTAAGAGCTGCATCGGATGATTACTACCTATGTGACCTTAGGCAAGGCATTTAACATTCCTTGGCCTCAGTTTCCATATCTGTAAAATGAATAGCTTATATGATATCTCCACTGAAGTATCTCCAGATGTAGAATCCTATGATTTCATCTCTATTTTTCATTTTCTTTTTCACATAGTACATATAGTTTAATTTGTATTAACTTAAATATGCCCATGAAAACAGCAGCTAGCATACATATAGTATTTTGATATTTGCAAAGCATATTCCATATGCCAAGTCATTTGGTCTTCAAAACAATTTTGTGAGGTAGGTGCTATTATTGTTCCATTTTACAGATGAGGATGTATCTGCATCTGGAAAGGAGAGGATAAATGATGACTCCAATGAGGGTCTGAGGCAGTATTTGAACTCAGGCCTTGCTGATTCCATGCCCTTCATTCTAGCTGCCTTTGATGTGACTATGCGGGGTAGAGAGCACAGAAGGGACACTGTTTTAATCAGCAGAGGGAGAGAAAAAAGATGCAATGAAACATGCTGTTATTGTTGTTTTTAATAACAACAGAAGTTAGAAATAACTGTTCAAATCATGACTTTTAAAGCCTTACTCAAAACTGTCACTTCCTGAAGGAAGTCTTCCCTGATCATTTTCCCTGACCCTTGGACCTCACATAGCACTTTATTTCCATTTTCCTAACACACTTACTATGTTGTGGATTACAATGGGTTAGTTATATGTTCCCCCCAAGTTGTAAGCTCCATGAAGGCCAAGGTTTATATTTTATGATAACCATAGGACTCTGCACACAGTAGTCACTTAATGAATGTTGGTTGAAGTGAAGACAATACAAGGCAGGATACAGTTACATGTCAGGGTATGTGGGCTAGGGTTGGGTGTAGAAACTAGATGCTGAAAAAGACTCCATTATTTGCACTGGAAAAAGACAGAGCTTGCTTGCTACAAATTAATATTCTATATTTTTGTATCATATAATGATTTATTTCTGTATATGTATTTGTGTTTATATATATGCATATATATACATATACATATATATATATATTTCCTGCAAGTTATATTGTGTTCACCAGTCTTCCCCTTCACAGGTAGAAATGAGTACTTGTTTCAAGTGATTAGCATCACAATAGCAATGAAAAGTATCCATAAAAGATCTCAAGATGCAATAGTAAGTGATTTTTAAAAATATAGAATCCAGGACAAACAATAGCATATATTAATGTAGACCTTAAAGGATCACAAAACAATCACATTGTGTCATTTGAGCTGCACAACAATAACTGAGAGAGGTAGTACAATTATCCCCATCTAATAGATGAGGAAACTGAAGCTCAGAGAAGTGACTTGCGTAAGGTCACACAATTAGTAAATGATAAAGCCAGGATTCCAATCCAGAATGTCTGAATACAAGTTTACTGTGTTAATAAAACTTGAGATAATTCAATAAAAGGCACATTGGATTTGGAGCCAAAAGATCTAAGCTTGAAACACAGCTCCACTACTCAATCCTTATGCCATGACCTTGGGCAAGTTACAATCTCTTCGGGCTGTCATAGCCCCATCTGTAGAATTTGAAAAGATGATTTCTTAGGTTCCTTTCATGTATTGCTATGAGCTATGAGTGTGCATAGGGTGTGTGTACTGTTAAACATTTTACAACCAACTCTAGAAAAAACCAAATGAGCACATGACACATTTTCAAGTTTAATCCTTATTATTAACATTTTCTCCATTACCTTCTTCTAGACAGTGAACAAAACAATAAAACAAGTCTTGATTTGTACCATTTGCCAATTTTTGAG
This sequence comes from Dromiciops gliroides, assembly GCF_019393635.1. Taxonomy (NCBI): domain Eukaryota; kingdom Metazoa; phylum Chordata; class Mammalia; order Microbiotheria; family Microbiotheriidae; genus Dromiciops; species Dromiciops gliroides. The sequence continues at coordinate 429,643,454 of NC_057862.1, read as the reverse complement.
GTGTAAATGCTCACGCTGAAAATTTAACAGTTGGTTTTCATGAGTTGGTATAAGCTGGTTCTAGCACATCTCTACATATACACACTGATCATAACTCAAATCAAGACCTGAAACAAAACCTAACCCGCTTATATAGCCAGGCAACATTCTACAGGGGAAGGAGCACTGATTTAGGAGTGGGGAGACCTCAGTTTTAATCTATCTGAGTGGTCTTGAGAAAGTCATTACTTGCCATCAGGCTGATTCAACTTCCTCATCTGTGGTTGTTCGTTGTTTTTTTTTCCTTCATTCGCAAAAAGGACCATGGCATCAGGGTGACATCATGACTTGCAGTGAATTGGATTTAAGTGATGCAGGGCTGTGCAAAGTCACCAGCTTCAGTCTCTTCTCCAGAGCCATCTGGGTCTAGTGGCAAGATATATATCAGGACAACTGGAGATGGCCCTGGATGTTTATGGCAACTGAAGTCAAATGACTTGCCCATAGTCACAGAGGTCTGAGGGAAGATTTGAAATCAAGTCCTCCCAACTTCAGTGCCAGTGCTCTATCCACTACACCACCCAGCTCTATCCAGCTACCCCTTCCTTATCTGTAAAATAATGAGATGGTACTACATCAATCAATCTACCTAATCTCCAAAGAATCTTCTGACTACGAACCAACTCCTAGGTGTTATATCCCTCTACTTCACTCTGTGGCCACATATGCCCCAAAATAAAAATATGTATGTATGTTAATAAAGATTAAGAGAGGGGCAGCTACGTGGCACAGTGGATAGAGCACCGGCCCTGGAGTCAGGAGTACCTGAGTTCAAATCTGGCCTCAGACACTTAACACTAGCTGTGTGACCCTGGGCAAGTCACTTAACCCCAATTGCCTCACTAAAAAAAAAAAAAAGATTAAGAGAGAATTTGAAAAAGAACTGTGGAATATGGATGCTGATTGAACCATACTATGTCTTTTGTTTTTTGTGTTGTTGTTTTTCTTTTTTGAGGTTTTTCCTTTTGTGCTCTGATTCTTCTTTTATAACATGACTAATGCAGAAATGTTTGATGTTATTATATATATATATATGTATATACATAACATATGTATGTGTTATATATAACATATGTATACATACATATACATATATAACATATGTGTATATATGTGTGTGTATCTATCTATATCTATCTATATCTATATCTATATCTATATCTATATCTATATCTATATCTATATCTATATCTATATCTATATCTATATCTATATCTATATCTATATCTATATCTATATCTATATCTATATCTATATCTATATCTATATAAAACACCTATATCAGATTACCTGCTGTCTAGGGAAGGGAGGGAGAAAAATTGGAAATTGGAAATCTTATATAAACAAATGTTGAAAATTATCTCTACATGTAACTGGAAAATAATGAAATACTTTTTTAAAAAAGAGAATTTGGAGATATGTCATAGTTGGGACTTTAATTTTATTTAGGTTTTTTTGTTAGTAAAATTGCTCAAGTTCGTATATATATATATATATAGATATAGATATAGATATATAGATATAGATATAGATATTTTAGTGAGGCAATTGGGGTTAAGTGACTTGCCCAGGGTCACACAGTTAGTAAGTGTTAATTGTCTGAGGCCAGATTTGAACTCAGGTACTCCTGACTCCAGGGCCGGTGCTCTATTCACTGCGCCACCTAGATGCCCCCGTATATGTTTTTAAAATCTGTCATGCCTAGTTTCTATGATATCTCTGAAGGAGACAGTAAAGGGACAGTTAGAGAGAGACTAGCCAAGGAAGGTTTCCCAGAGGAGAAAGAAACTTCAGCTAGGATTTAAATGACAGATAAGATTTTAATTGGCAAAAGGAAAGGGAGGCCATTTGTCTATATATGAAAGGGATAAAGCCAATATCAACTCTGATTTCACCTGAACATCTCAGATAGCTGGAATGTCAGGGTCCATTTTTGCATCATCAGAAGGAGATTCAGAACAGAAAAAAATTTAAAGTTTGGGTTCACTTAGAATCATAACATAATTCTAACAGAACCCTTCATCAGGAACCTGAGAGTTGAAAGACTGATATGGGTTCAAAGATGGAGCAGAAAATTCTTCACTTCTGAAACTCAATACTTTATGTAGCAAGTTTTGGAACAGCATCTTACAGCTGTCTGAATCTATAGGGACATATATAAAAGGCTAACCCAGAGAATGAGAACATTGACCAAGGTTTAGAAAACCAGAGTCTGGATCAAAATCCTGCCAATTACCCATTGTCTTTTACACCTATGGGCAATCTTGGTGCCCAGGAGGCTGATATGAATACCTTGTCAAAGCTCAACTTTTCCTTTTAAGTCAACTTCATCAATCTGATGAATATGAAATAGAACTTTGTGGATGTTTTAATTTATATTTCATTAATTATTAGTGATTTAGAGGATTTTTACACAGTTCCTTCATATGATTTCTTCCTTTGAAAACTGTACATAGGCTTTGAGCATTCATCACTTGAGGAATGTATCATGCCACAAGAAATCATGTAAGACCGAATTTCAGAGAACCTTGGAAAAATTTATACAAACTAATGCTGAATGAAATGAGTCAAACCTGGAGAACAGTACATACAACAAGAACAACATTGTAAAGACAAGCAACTTTGAAAGACTTAAAAACTGATCAATGCAATGACCAACTGCAATTCCAGAGGACCCATGAAGACTGCTAGCCACTTCTAAGATTCGGAATGAGACATACATTTTTTAGAAAGGCTAATGGTGGGAATTTATTTTACTTAACTATGCATATCTATTACTAAGATTTTTAATTTCTCACAAATGAGGGTATAGAATTAGAGGGGAAAAATAAATGCTTGCTAAATGGGAAAAAAATAAAGCAAGCTTTTCATTCAGAACATTTCTCTGCTAGTTACTGTTTTGGGGATTTCACATTAAAAAAAAATTCAGCTGAAGGACGGGATCTGATCCTTACTTTACTAGGCTCCTCTTGCCAAAATAAATTAAATGAAAATCTGAATACTTGTTTGTACATTCTTCTTCCCTGATTCACCCCCAAGAGATGGAAAAAGAAAGAAATACTTGCCAGTGTTTGGCCAGATCATTTTATGAGGTTTTCAGAGTACAGGTGGGGTGTGATAATGAGCCTTTCACATATTCAGCACTATTAACTCAGGTTAAAGTAAATTTTTCATGAAGCCGACAACTAATTCACCTGCATAATATTCCCACTTTATGCTTTTCCTCTATCCGCACCTTCTCTACCCAGTGAAAATCTATAATCTCCACACCCAAACACACAGCAGTTTCACATTCCAGTCAAATTCCCACCAGTGGCTACCAGCCAATTGCTATTTCATGAATGTTCAAGGTTACGTTTCCTCACAGTTCATATGATGCAAGATTACTAAATTTCACACCTCCATCACCATCACAGTAAGTAAGGACTTTATGCCTGGCTGCATCCCAAAGGTCAGCACAATTCAAAGGTCAGTTATGGAAGCCAGAGGAAAAAAAAGCATGGAGGGACTCCAAGATTCTTCTTTGTCCCTAGAAGGTAGCTCTCCCATGCAGAACATGGCCCCAGTAATGTGGTCAATATATGAACAAATAAGTTTGCCAATATGACTCCAAACATCCCCTATTTTAATGTGTCAGGGTGCCTTGTATGCTGTGCCATCTCACCCTGATATGAAGTTAGTTCTTTGTCTTTCATAAGATCATAGATTCAGAGGTAGAAGGGACTTTAGAGGTCATTGGGCCTAGTCCATCTCCAACGTGTGGCCAAATGAGTAAATACAAAATCCAAAGTGATCCAAAGTGATTTCATTATCATAGTACACTAGCAAAATCCATTTTAGCATATAAAATCACGTCTCTAGCTATACATTCCTGGTGCCTAGCATGGTATTGTACACAACAGGAACTGGATGAATGCCTATGGAACTGGATGATCCATTAAATTCCCACCATACTTTGCTGGTTCTCATTTGCTCTTCCATATTACAACTTGAAGGGATCTTAGGGGTCATATAACCCATTGAACCCCTACTTATATATAAACACTGGAGCTCATCTTGAAAATGACAGAAGAGAAAGAAGCAACTGAATAGTTACAAAATGCTCCTGTTTTGGGAACATCAGCGTTATAAACAATTACCCAGCTTTAATGCTATACCCAAAAGCCCTCACCATTTTCCCACCACCACCACCTTAAGCAAATGGGGTTGGCCAAAACTAAGTGACCATCCTTCCAACAGTCAGGGATCTCCCAAAACACAAGAGTGAAAGGGAAAAAACATGGAAAATGATGACTCCTTCCAAGATTCTTTCTCCATGATTGTAGAAGCTATGCTTGAGGGTGAAAAAGTCAAATGACCTACACTTAATATTCTGCACAACTCATTAGGAAGACCTCTTCCAATTCCCTTCCTCAGGGCAAAATATTTAATATGACAATATACATCCAACTCTGCTAGACTCAAAGTATTAAGACAGCCACCTGCATTGGCCCAGTGGGGGTGTCTGGTGTAGGCTACAATTTCCCTCTGGATTTTGGCAAAGGGCCTGGATTGCCGCCCAAGATGAAGGGGAAAAAAGGCCCACAGAGTGAACATGTGTTTCATCCATTCCTACCTCAATTCAGAAGGCTCTCTGCAAGAAATCAACGTAGAACAGCCCAGACGGTGACACCAGTGTGTAAATTAACAGGTCTTTACCACATGGCCAATAAAAATCACTCTAATTCTGGCTTTGTGTTGATTTTTTGTTTGTTTAAAGGGAAACAAAAAAAAATCTCTGACTAAAAATGTGACTGATGGTCTGGGAATATTTTAAACTGTTGAGGTCAATAAGATGATTGAGAAGGAGAACCAGGAGAATGAAGAAAAATAAGCGAAAAATGAGAAGAAAGAGAAGAGAGAAAGAAGGCCACTCCTGCCTGAATTCTCAGCATTATCATGGCTATCTCATTTGCCCCATGCCTTTTCAGTTAACACAACATTAAAACAGGGACAAACAGAATTCTGACTCTTTAGTAAAAGGCCTCACTGAGGCATTAGAGGGAATTAGTAGACTGAATAACCTCCTATCTGCTGAGGGTTTTGAGAATGGGATTAGTAGATGAGTTTTCTTTGAAGAGTATCTAAATTCTTGAGCTCTCCCTGAATCTTTTTCTTCACCCACTTTTCCTTGTTCTGCCTTCTATTCGATGGCTTGATAGTGCAAAAATATTTGTTGAGAGAAAAAAATTTAGAAAACTAAAATGAGGTGGCAATAATAACAATATAATAGTTATTGTTAGTGCTTTCCAGTTTATAAAGCACTTTCCTCAAATCAACTTTGGAAGGCAAGTAGTAAGGGATCATTTCTATATTAGGGATGAGCAAATGGAGGATCACAGAGGTGATAGGATTTGCCCAAAGCCACACTACTAATAAATGTTAGAACTACAATATTTAATAATTGGAGATTTCATAGGTTTTATTTGTCAATGGAAGGAAAGAAACAAGCATATATTAAGCATCTAATATACCCAGGTACTATGATATATTTTACAAATACTATACATATTTTACAAATCATTTGATCCTCCCAAGGACCCTGAAAAACGGTGTTCTCATTAGCCTCATTTTGCAGTTGAGGAAACTGAGGCAAACAGAAGTTGCCACTTGCCTAGGGTCACATGGCTAGTTAGTATCTGAGGCTCGATTTCAATGCAGGTCTTTATGAGTCTGAGATCTCACTCTATCCACTGAGCCACCCAGCTGCCTTAGGAAACCAAGGATCCACATCATAAAAGAAGATTGGGGATGTCTGGTTATTTATTCCCCAGCAGTATAAGGAGACCAGATTTTGAGAATTTAGAATTTTACAATTGAACAGAATAATGAATGACAGAGAAATGTGAGGAAACATCCAGGCTGAAATTCTTTTCTAAATCACTGAATATTAGTAAAGGAAAGGACCATAGAGACAAAAATGACAATATATGACGTGGCTATAGCATTTTAAGTTTGCAAAGTCTTTCACACTTATTATTATCACTTTTAATCATCACAACCACCTTATTGCCTTGGTGCAATATTCTTATGCTCATTTTACATATGAGAGAATTGAGGCTTAGAGAAAGGAAATGCGGTTAGCAAGTTGCAAAGCTTAGATTTTAACCTAGATCTTCTGAATAATAAGTCTCATGCTCTTTCCACTCTTCTAGTTTTTTTCTGCTTTCTCTTTTATTTCATGCCATCTTCTTTTCCATACCATCTGTTCACATAGTCTTTATTCCATTCTACTATTGGTTGCAGCTTTAGTAAAAACAAAAGTGTAGCGGTTCTCAACTAAGTCCAATCCCCTATTTCCACCTTACTCCTCAATAACCTCCACAGTTACCTAGGAGGCCCCAATGACAGACGTCTGGCATTACAAAAACATAGTGGGAGCATGGCATTGTAACCAAGGGCTCCCTAAAATTCCAGGACTTCCCAAGGGCATTGCTTTGACAAAGGCCTTTAGCCAGAGCACCAGAAGCTCAAGTTGCTACCAAGAAAGGGAAACTGCCCTAACAAAATTCCCAAATTAGCACCAAGGGTGAACTTGTTCTTCATTTCCCAGGAAAGATCTGCTTCATTTGAGATTGCCCTTCATAATTGCATGCTAGGATTGTCCATCCTGCTTGCCAATAGATTCAGTTGGAACATTCTTCTTGCCAGCAAAGCTGTTTATCCAATTCTCTTGCTTCAGCTGCAAAAGGATGTCTAACACTGCATGGTAAGCACGTCTCTGCTCACTTTCTGATTTGCTTCATTTCACTATTTTCCTAATGTATTGGGTCACCTTTGCAAAGCACATTCTGTTTCTGAAGGCCCTTAGGTTTGATATTTCCCCTAGGACCTACATATCAGAAAATCCATTGTAAACGCTGGCATGATGTCATTAGAAAAGGACAGGTTTCCAACATTACGTCACCCCCATCTGGGCTGAGAAATAGGATTCAACTTCTCACAATTTCCATGGAACAAACCCTGAACCCCTTGCTGACTAGTCAACAAGAGAAATTGAATTAAGCAGTCAATTGAAAGTATAACTATGCTTTATCTAACATGATCCATCAAGCAGATCTCTTCTGCATAAGCTCCCCCGCCTTTCCCAGGCCAATGGTGAATGGTCAGACAACCTACTCTTTGCCAGCTAAATGTCAGGAGTAAACTCTTATTACTTTGCTTGCCAATTCACCCTATAGAGAATAGCCAGAATTCTGAAAGATGAATTTTCCTCTAACATGAGACCATAGAACAGTCTCCCTTATTAGAAAACATTAGGAGGTATTTATTTTCCAGCAACGCCTGACCCCATCCGTCACAAAGTGTTTTCAGTCTTGCAGGCCTCTGTCTTACCAACCCGCACCCTTTTCAGGGCCCATGATATTAATAACTCAGCTTGCAGAAAGTGAGGTACTCTAAGCCTTAGTCTAAATCCCTCCTATATGGATTCTTTTTTTATTTTTAGTTTTTATTTTTTTTTGGCAGGGCAATGAGGGTTAAGTGACTTGCCCAGGGTCACACAGCTAGTCAAGTGTCTGAGGCCAAATTTGAACTCAGGTCCTCCTGAATCCAAGGCTTGTGCTTTACTGCACTACCTGGGTGCCCCCCTCCTATATGGATTCTTGAACATTTCCTTCTGCCCATCCTTCTAAAGCCCTTATCCGGGCCAAGGACTTCACCATCACTACTTACTGTATTAGAGAATTAACCAAATACAAGAAGTCATATACATTCTAAGTTCTTGCTACTGATTTTAACCCGGATGGCTACTGTTATTCCAATGGCTCTCAGAGAATCCCAAACTCAGCATCACATCTATATTAATTAAACCTAGATTACAAAATGAATTCAATAAAAGTCCACCCTAGGTACATTTTTCATAATCAGTTTGGATTTCATTGGCCTTTGCCTACAAAGCATATTGCAATTAGACCCATTTCCTTGAAGTTAACCAGGCCCTACTCACTTTTTTTGTTTTAAATCTTTCTGAGGAAAGAGCTGTTAACATTGCTCTGTTGCCAGGACACTAGCCAGGAATCATAAGGTGGCCATCTGCATGGACCAGAACAAGTTCCTAAAGGCATCATCCTATTGTATTAGATTTGCTACAGCTTTTATTCTTAGGTATCTGTGATCAATATTTCTTAATGGGGAAGGAAGACGTCCTTGTTATTCTGACATGGAACATATGAACAAAACCACAAAAAGTTTCAGGAACCATGGCAGGATCGGACAAGAGGATGACCCCATCCATACAAAAAAATTCAAAATGCTCCTTTTCCTGCTTGGTGCAATAATTCATGCTGAGCCATTTACCTTCTTCCCACAGGAAACTTTAGTTTCCTATCCCACCAAGTAGAGATTCAAAATATCCTCCAAAGTTTCACAGTTTTAGAGCTAAAAATGGACCACTGCAGCCTTCCCTTTGTTTAGCCATCAAAGCAATTCTCCTAAAGCATAAATCTAACCACATCTCCCCAAAACTCCATGATCTCAGCAGTTCCCTCTTAGCTTTAATATCAAATATAAAGTCCTCTGCCTGGCATTTCAAGCTTTTTACAACTTCACTCCAACCTGTCTTTCCAAGATAATTATACATTATTCCCTTCTGTGCTCACTGTAGTTTGGTCAAATTGACCATCTTGTTCTTCTTCATATACAGCACACACCAGATATAGCCCATGTGTAGGATGCCCTTCCTCTGTCTCCCAGAATCCCTCATTTTCATCGCAGCTCTGATCAAGTACCACCTCCTAATGAGGCCTTTCCTGATCATCCCAGATGTTATTGTCTTTCTCTCCAAATCAGTTTTGTACCTCTCTATATACACTCATACTTTCTTAGCTAAACAGTCTTCTCCTTGAGTTCAGCTTATTTTCCCCTTTTTCCTCTGTATCCCCAACATCTAGCACAATGTCTGACAAAGAGTAGTAGGTGCTTAATAAATGTTTGTTCTGTGATGGACTTTAGAAGTCATCCAGCCTCACTTATTCATTTTATAGATGAGGAAATGAAAACCTAGATAAATTAAGTGATTTCCCTATGGTCATACAGGCAGTGGGATAGTCATGATTCAAACTCAGGCCCTCTGATGCCAGATTCAACATTCTTTACAATATGTCACATTGCCTCTGCTTCAAGCCTCAGAGTAATGGGTCCTAACTCTGCCCAAACAGCCTGCAAAGGTCCTCCCAGTGCCTTCTGGCCAGGAAGGGTATTTTATGCTGACAATTGGAGTTCTTTTCCCTGGGAAACAGGGCAGTAAGGTGATCTTGAACATTAAAGCCAAGCCAATATCTTATGTTTTGGTTTTGTGTGGATGGATAGCACCGCTTGGAACAGGGCAGCAAACCTCACCATTAATCTTCCAGCAGCAGACTCGAACATGGTGGCAGACATTCAAGACAGGGCCATGATTCCAAGAGAACTGAACCCCAAGCAAACCCCTCCTTATGTTCCAAATATGCTGGTCCCACCAGCAAGGCTGCCTTAAAAAAACAACTATGGATCCAGGAAAGGGAAAAAAACTGCCTATTAAAGCCCATAAATTCATAGAAGATTTAAGGGATGCGGAGACATCTTTAATAAAAGAGTCAAGAGAGGTGTTGGCTTCATGTGTTTCATTTTCCATCACCCCGTGCCATATTATAGACATGGGGCTGTAATGTGGTCTTCTTGTGCTTGCTCCTAAAAGCTCAACAGCAAAGGAGGTGAAATCAGAATTGGCACAGTGAGCTGCCCAGACTGCCAGCCCTATAAATTCATTCGCTCCTTTCAGCAGTTTTCCAAGGTAGTGGAAAGAGTACTGCATATGTTTGTGGTTCATATTGACAGAGAAATTTAGGTTAGTCAAATGTACAACACATTATAGAAGTTGACAAAAGTAGTAAACAAATGCTCGATTGAAAGGTTATTTCTTTTTCTCATACAGAAATGTAATTCCCTTCCACAAGTGATTCTCATTCCCATACTGTGTGTGTGTTGTATATAGATATATAAAGATATACACACACACACACACACACATATATATATATATATATATACACACACACACACACACATATGCAGGTATGTATATATAAATATTCATATTTGTATATGTCTTTATGAATATATATAAGATTATACATTTAGAATTGGAAGAGACCTTAGAGGTCATGGAATTTAACCTCCTCATTTTACACAAGAGGAAACTTTGCTGAGAAAGGTTAAATGACTTGGCACACAGCTATTAAATGTCTAAAGCAGGATATGAACTCAGGTCTTCCAGAATTTATACCCAGTGATCAATTCACTGTGCCATTTAACTGCCTTGATATGCCCCATATGTATATTTATACTATAACATACTATGATATTCTAAATATGTGTGTGTGTATATATATATGTGTATATATATATATATGTATATATACATATATATATACACACACACATATATATATATACACATTAAGCCATTGAATTTAAGGTAGGTAATAACCCTAAATATCATTTAGTTCCCAAGTTTGCAGACTTCATCTGGTTAGCTGGAATAGGGAGAGGTAATATAGTGTAATGGAAAGACACTGGATTTAGAAACAAGAGTTGGATGCTAATATTGGCTCTGCCACTTATTACTCGGGTGAGATACTTCACTTCTCTGGACTTCCATATCCTTAGATATAAAATTTGAAAGATAAGGAAACTGAGCCTCAGAAAGTGCCTTTAGGCACTATGAGGCTACATAGGATATAAGTATCAGAGCTAGGATTTGAACCTAGGTGACTCCAAATCCAGGGTTCTTTCTCCAATACTACTAGGATGGAGACACACACACACACACACACACACACATCACTAACTCTCTTTAGACAACTAACTCCTTCAAAGTATCTTGGAACGAGCCCACTTCTGTTCCAAAAGGACTTCTTCATGGATGAAAGAAAATTCAAGCTCATCAGAGTGGATTAGCCAGAAACTGCTTCTTCAGCAATTTACTCCCCTCCTCAAATCCCATCTTGGGGAAGGGAAATTCCAGGAAAGAATATGTCAATGGAAAAGTCAGGCCAGTGGAAAAAGGGAAACTGCGATACCCGCATCCACTGCATTTTGTTCAAATGTTTAAAATGAGAGAAGACAAAAGAGCGAACCGTTATTTCAATCGGATGCCATTATATTTCCTGCAGAACACTGGACTTGTGCTAAGAAAACCTAAGTTTATCATTTGTTTGGTCTTGTTACTTCTTGAAACATTCAACGGCTTAAAAGCAGATTTGGCTCCTGGCCCAGAAACTTGCTGGCTCTACCTTACCCAAACTGCTCCCTCTATGGCCTATGTCTTGATTTCTCCTCCCATTCTTCCCTGTCCTCATAAAAGAGCAAACTAAACAGGTGACTCCTTTTTATATCAATTGGCAGAGAGCTACTTTTTGCCCCGCTATCCAGCTCTCTCATCTTGGCCTCCAAAGAGCCATCTTCTGGCCTCAACTGTAGTCATTCAAAAATAAGCCATTTTATATGTGTTTTTATATAGAATAATCAACCAATCAATCAGTATTTAATTAAGCACATACTATGTGCCAGCCACTATGCTAAATGCTGGGAATCCAAATACAGTGAATTCCTAAAAGCTAAATACTTATAGGTTAATGAAGAGCTTCCATTCAAAAGCTGAAAGGAACTTCAAACTCCACCTTCCTTCTACATATAGGGAAACTGAGGACTGGAGGAGTGAAGTATCTCACCTAAGATCACGCAAGTACTAAGCAGAGGTGCCAAGCTTAGAAGTCATTTTAGGATCCCAAATCCAGTGTTTTTTCCACTATACCATTCTCTTCCAACTACCTAGGTGTGGCAAACAGAATTGGGATGACCACAACTACATTCTACACTTTATTTGGCAAGAAAGGAAGGGAAAATTTCACATTATGTTGCTGGATGATCCAAGCGACCTATGGAGAAGTCATCGGGAAGGCCAAGATCAGTTCCTTCTGTGTTTTGGAAGGTCAGCTGAGAAAGTCATTTCCATTAACTCACAGCATGTACTTATATAGGCTTAGTACTTTCCACATAATAATCTCCTCCAGATCTGCAGTTCCAGCTGCCTACAGGATATCTCTGCCCAGCCGTCCCATCAGCACCTCAAACTCAACATATTCAATTAAAATTTGCTCTTCCTTTTATTTTTGCCATTTCTGACAATGACACTACCAAGCTAGATTATTATCAGATTCCTACATTTAAGATTCTTTTTTTTTTTGAGGGGCAATGAAGGTTAAGTGACTTGCCCAGGGTCACACAGCTAGTAAGTGTCAAGTTTCTGATGCCAAATTTGAACTCAGGTCTTTCTGAATCCAGGGCCAGTGCTTTATCCACTGCGTCACCTACCTGCCCCCAAGATTCTCTCTCTCTCTTTTTTTTTTAAATGTATACTTCCTTTACCTGGCTATTGAGAAAAGTTCAAAATTCTCCTGCCTGCTAGTCAAGACCTGGCACCTCCTAACCTTTCCAGTTTTATCTCATACTCTTCTAAATTCTATCCAAAGTGGCCTACCTCCTCTCCCAATCCCCCTCCCCAAATTCTCTACATTTTTCTCTGTCTCACCAGGACTTGCCTCACAGTGGAATAATGTTTGGAATAATCTACCTGCCACCTTTTCCTTCTCCACATTTCTCTCTTGTGGAGTCTACACTTCTATTCCATGACTTTTTCTCTGCCCTCCATATTAGTAATGACCTTTCATTCTTCAAATGTCACAAAAAGTTTCACTTTGCTTATCTCCTTTGCTGTACCTACATAATTGTGAGTTCCATAAGGCCAGGGACTGCCTACCACAAGCCTCTCTACATAGTAGACTCATAATAAATGTCTACTAAACTGGACTAAATGTGTTGAATCCTATGCTAGCCCTGATAAGTCCAAAGAAGATTCAATAAGGTAGTCAAATGAGGGTCTTAATTCTCCCTATCTAGTTCTGCCATTTAATGGGTAGATTGGGGTCCCATGGGAAAGCTTTCAGGGGACCCCATCCTAGCTTCACTAGTGGAAGCATCTTGGACTTCCTCAATCCAAGAGTCCTTTGCATCAGAGAGAGGCCAGGGGGATCTATATTTCTTGGAGATATACTTCCACTCTGGATATTCTTTCTTACTAAGTGGATATTAATATGGATATGAATAAGGGGATGAATGTAGATGTAGGTATAGAAATAGATAGATGGCTGATATAGAGAGATACAGTTACAATTACAGATACAGATAGAGATAAAGATACACAGAGAGAGACAGAGTCAGAGAGGATACAGATACAGTTATACACACACATACAGGCAGGCGGCACCATGTTTGGAAAACAGTACGATATATAAAAATTAACAACAGGTTATAGTGGTAAAAACACAGGAGTGAAAGAACTACATGTATATGATCGATATGTGTGTATGTATATACAGAAATTGGTACGTGTAAGATATATGCATGCACTACGTATATATGTACATATACATATGTACAATATGCACACGTGTGTGTGTGTGTGTGTATTATTCTATTTCCCCATAAAAGATGAGGCCACAGCACTGACTAAACATTTGAGAGATAGATGGAGGCCCAGCCTCACCTACTCATCAACTGTGAAAATAGATTGGTTCCTACTTTAACTAGAGTTGAAAGAGATACTTGGGAGCAGAAGAACTCTTGGAAAAAAATTAAAAGAAAGAAAAAAAGAAAAAATTAAAATAGAAGAAAAGCTCATTTTTAGTGTCCTCCAAACTCCTCTTTTTTGTGCCCCTATCTTCCCTCTAGTAACTTCTCTTTCCTGGATGCCTTTCCTAAGGAAGATGCTATAAGCCGAGACTGGAAAATACCCAATAAATGCACCCAGGATGATGGCTTCAGGTATTATCCTGTCTAGAGGTTTCCAAAGCCTTCAGGATGCAAAGGGACGACTCTCTAATGATGGAATTATTTGAGGAGATATTTGATAGAATCCTTCTTGGCACTTCTCAAATTTTTTCATGCAAAGAACAAAAGAACCTGGTTCTACATGATGATAAGTTTTCTAATTCTACCTGCCATCCAATGGCTGATTGTTTATGAAAACAGGCAACTGCATGAGTAAGAGCTTCAGTCTACTAGTGATGGTGACTCTGAAATGTAGCCCTGAATGGTCACTAGTCACCAGTCATATTTGATTTTTGCCAGTGGGGGTAGGGAAACAACGTGTGTTTTTCCCCCCTCTTTCCCATAATCTGCCAGAACATTGTGTCTTGTCTAGGCCACCAATTCACTATTTCCAAAAATATAAGGCCTCCAAAGACCCCATGTCTAAGTTTTTGATGGAATCAAGATTTTCCCTTCACAAGATCCCATTAGCATGCCTCTGTCCCTACAGGGACTGAAGAGCTCTTCCTGGAACTAGTGTTAGGCCAGGGAAAGGCACATAGTCCAGTGGTGTCAAAGTCAAATAGGAACAGATCTCTAGGGGACACATATTGACTTAGAAGAAGACAAATTAGCATTATCTATGTTGTATTGTATTTTAATTTTTTTTAAACATTTCCCAATTACATTTTATTCTGCCACCATTCATGTTTTGTGGGTAGCAAGTTTGATACTCCTGCCCCACACCACATATCTCAAGCCTGAAACAACTGGGGAATTTATTACCATCAGAATTTGATAAAATTCTGAACTGAATGTACATTGTATACAAAGAGGGTATAACTTAACATGTAAATTTATTTATTTATTTGCGGGGCAATGAGGGTTCAGTGAATTGCCCAGGGTCACACAGCTAGTAAGCGTCAAGTGTCTGACACCGGATTTGAACTGAGGTACTCCTGAATCCAGGGCAGGTGCTTTATCCACAGCACCACCTAGCTGCCCCCAACATGTAAATTATACTAAATTAAATATATGCATACACTTCAGGATAGAAGTATCAAACATGTGGCCTGCAATATTCTCAGTCCTGGCTAAATAAGATTAAAATGTAATTGAGAGATATTTTACAAAATAAATAAAAATACAATAGAACATAATGTTAAAAATGTGGTTTTCTAAGTCAATATGTGCCCACAGGGATCTTTATGTATATAGTTAAGTGGCCCTGTTTCTATTTGAGTTTGATACCACTACTTTAGAACCCTCCTCATTGGAGCACATTCCAGTCTTCAAAAGGAAGTAAGCCAAGTTTGATGCTTCATCCCAAGTTAGTCACTTGTCATCTGAACCACGTGTAAAATGATCAAGCAGTCAAAAAACATTTATTAAATATCTACTCTGCCAGGCACTGTGTAAGTGGTAGGCAAAAGACAGCCTCTGCTCTCAAGGAACTCACAGTCTAATGGGGAAAACTACATGTAAACAACTCTGTATAAACAAACTAGATACAGCATAAATTGCAGATAATCAAAGACAGATAGCCCTGGAATTAAGGCACATCAGAAAAGGCTTCCTGTGGAAGGTGGGATTTTCACTGTGACTTGAAGGAAGTCAAATCAGAAATCATATCAGATCAACAAAGTAGAGCAATGGAACAACGGATTCCAAGCTCCATTTATTTAACTTGGAGGATGTAGGGGGCTGGGGAGGTGCACTGATATTCTGTTCCATGTGTAGTGATTATTGCCCAGTGGAAGGTGAACTCGAATGGCCCCCACATTAGACAATGAGATCAGTAAGCCATTCCAATAAGCATTTACTAAGTATTTGCTCTGTAGCTATTATGGGCATCTAGGTGGCACAGTGGATAGAAGGCCAGGCCTGGAGTCAGGAAGATTCATGTTCCTAAATTCAAATCTGGTCTCAGACACTTATTAACTGTGTGAGCCTAGGCAAGTCACTTAACCCTGTTTGCCTCAGTTTCCTCATATGTAAAATGAGCTGGAGAATAAAAACCATTTCAGTACTCTGCCAAGAAAACCCCAAATAAAGTCACAAAGAGTTGAATCCAACTGAACAATAAATGTGCCTATACGTGTGTATACATACATGTGTATACACATGCACATACATACACATATTATGTTCCTTGAAGGTGAGACTGTTTTGACATTTTTATATGCCTAGTACTTAGCATAGAGCTTAGCACATAGTAAGTTCCCATTAAATGCCTATTGAACTGACTGACTGATCTCATTATCTAATGTGGTGGTCCATTTGAATTCATCTTATCCTCCTCTCTCTCTCTCTCTCTCTCACACACACACGCACGCACGCACGCACGCACACACACACACTGCTTCATGTGCAAAAAGGTATATACATATATGTATAAAGGTGTGTATAACATATATGTGGCTCTGATAATTTTAAATAAAATTGAATTAAGGAAAAATGAAAAATATGTTTATATACATTTTTCTTTTCATTCAATTTTCTTTTATTTTCAGTTCAAAATTTTCTCACTCCCCCTAGCCTCTCCACTCTTCAAGGAGTTTACATTCTCTCTGGGACAGCCATGTAAATAATTGCATATAATACAATTACTAATAATATATGTACAGTAAGGAAGGATCCTTCCTTAGGAAAACTAAGATGATTCACTCTTTGCTTAGCATTTAGGACCTTCCACCATCTAGAAATAATAGCTAGCATTTATAAAGCACTGTAAGATTTTCAAAGCACTTCACATATGTTATTTAATTTGTTCTATGTGCTGCCTTGTCTTCCCCAACTTACCTCACATTAATCCCCTTCATCTATTATAAACTCTGAACAAACCTGACAATTCCATCCCCCAAATCATCACATTCCTTTCTCCTTCTGTGCTTTGCTAATGCTGTTTCCTATACCTAGAAGGCAGGCAGGATGATACAAAGACATACAGTGGAATATAATGGTATGAACACTGGACATTGGGGCAAGAGGTTCCAAGTTTAAATCCCAGCTTGATACCTTGTAGCCATGGGCAAGTTCTTCAACCTCCCTCCTTTATTATCTGCAAAGTAAGAGAGCCAGATCCCTCTTGGTTGGTAATGAGCTTCCCTCTCAGACCTCACACTGCCAGTACTCTTTACTGCACCTCTAATGAAATTACCATATAATATTGTATATCATGTATTAGAGGCAGCTAAGTAGCATTTCAGATAGACTGCTGGACTTGGAGTCAGGAAAACCTGAAATACTTACTGACTGTGTGACCCTGGGCTAGTCCTTTAACTTTTCTTAAGCTCAATTTACTTATCTGTAAAATAGCATCTACCTCACAGGGTTGGCATGAGGAACAATGAAATAATGTGTAAAGTGCACTGTAAACTTAAAATGCAACATACATGTCAGCTATTATTATTGTTATCATTATTCTTGTCTTATTGCTCTACTGGGTTGTAAGCTCTTTGAGAGCAGGGGCTGTATCTCTCCCCACAACCAGCAGAGTGCTCCAAGTGTCTACATGTTGGCAATAAATGATGTTGCCAAAATGAATGAATGACAGCAACCAGCTAAAGGAGGCAAGGCTAGGGTCACTGGTGCACAAATTGAGTACAGCATTATAGCTGCCCACAGAATGTGACTTTAAAAGTGGCAGAAACAGCCCCAGACCCTAAAATATTTTCTCTATCAACCTGTGTAAATGCTCAAAATTCTGTCATCAAAGAATCATTCTTTTGAATCATGAAAGGTTGGGTTTTCTTTCTTATTTTTTAACTTTCATAATTCCTCTGTCAAAATCTGAATCTTTCTGAAATGGTTGACCTGTTAAGTCTTATGAACTAACACCTGAATGGGGGTTACTTTAGTAAATCTTCTTCAACTGAAACACTGAAGAGAGAGCAAAACCCTATGGGAAGGTGACATGAACCAGGCCTTTGGAGCAGAGGGGGAACAAGATCATAATACTGAGGAGGAGGGTGCTGACAGATGAGGTTGGTCACATCAATGGCTGCCTTGCTCATTCCAATCCATCTTCCATTTTGCCACTAAAGTGGCACAGGTCTGGTTGTGTTACCCCCACCCACTACCATCTTCCTCACCCACCCTCCCCAACACATACTCAGTAAATTTCAGTTGCTTCCTATTGCCTCCAGGAGCAAATACAAAATGCTGTTTGACATTCAAAGCCCTTCATCACCTAACCATTCCTACCTTTCCAGTCTTCTTACACCTAACTCAGCAGCATATACCCTTCTAGCCAGTGACATGAGTCTCCTGCCTGTTCCATGAACAAGAAACCTCATCTCTTGGTTCTGGGTATTTTCTCTGATACCTTCCCCCTGCTTGGAATGCTCTCCCTCCTGCACTCTTATTACTGACCTCCGTAGCTTCCTTTAAATCCCAAGTAAAGTCTCACCTACAGTCAATCTTCCCTAACTCCTCTGAATCCCAGGACCTTCCCTCAGTCAATTATTTCCTATTATAGCTTGTTCCTAGTATACAGCTTGTTTTGTATAAATTTGTTTAGATGTCATCTCTCTCATTAGATTATAAGATCCTTGAGAGCAGGACTGTCTTTTGCCTCTTTTGGTATCACCAGTGCTTAGCACAATGCCTGGCACAAAGATGGCACTAATAAACATTTGATTGATTGAAGTCTGCATTATACATCCCTGTTCTTTGTACCTAAATGTTGAAGCATGAAGTCTGGTATTACTGAAGCCATAGAATCAGGCTGCTTGAGGGATTCAGGCACCACAGGGAAGAAATGTTTATTTTTACCCAGGAGAGGCTTTGGGGGGGGCAGGGCAATGAGGGTTAAGTGACTTGCCCAGCATCACACAGCTAGTAAGTGTCAAGTGTCTGAGGCCGGATTTTAACTCAGGTCCTCCTGAATCCAGGGCCAGTGCTTTATCCACTGCACCACCTAGCTTCCCCCTTTTAATGGCTTTCTACTGGTATATCAAAGGTGCTTCTATGGGGCCATATATACCAAGGGTCAAGACTTACCCAAACTTTCTAGCATTTGGTAATTCCGATTAGAAGATAGCACAGTTGCCCAATACTCAACCTCTATGTGACAAGCCAAAGACTTGGCCTACTATCAAATGAGCCTAGAGTCTCTCGGCCCTCTCTGAAAGTTCCACGTAGCCCAAGAACTAATTGAATTTTAAGGAGGAGAAGCCATCTTTCTATGAGCACTAGGTAGTGGCTAAAGAAGTACTTTGAGATTTCACTAACCTTTCCCTTTTTGCAGATCCAGTTTTGAAGCGTAGATATGGGAAGAAGCTCAAATGTCATCTAATCCAATGCCCTACTAAACAGACATCCCTTCTAAATTCTCAGGGTCATAGATTTAGAGATAAAAGAAACTTCGAGGGCTATCAAATCCAACCTTTCATTTTACACATAAGAAAACCAAGGCCTAGAAAGGTTAAGTGATCTGGCCAAAGTCAAATAGCTAGTGTATGAGGCAGGTCTGTCTGATTCCAAGTCCACTGCACTCTCCATTGTAGAACACCGTATCCCTGACTAGTCAACATCTAACCTGATGTGAGAGAAGTCTGAACTCACTGGTGGCTAGATGGTTGATTCCCTTTAATGTAAAAAAAAAAAAAAAAAAGTCCAATCTTGTTTGACAAGAAGGAAGCCCAGGAGGGCAAAAATAGATCTATTGAAACAAATCCACTCAGCCTCAGCACTTTTTTTTTCCTGGAAAAGATCATACAAGGCATTTAATGGCTTCATCACATTCCACCTCTCTTCATTAAAAGGATGGTTCCAATTTTCCAATACTTAATTCTAACATCCAGGAAACTTCATTGCTAGAGAAAACACCTCAAACATACCATTAAGAACATGTGGTTTACAAAAATTGCTCTTTCCAGGTTCCACTGTAGCAATGAGCTGCATCTCTGTTCTTAGTCACCCTGAAGTCTGCACCTAGAAATAACAGTTTACTGCAAATCCCTAACTTTAAACACACTCCTGGCCTTTTTCTCCCAAGCACCAGGGATTAAAAAAAAGTTTTAACGAGCTGCTTTTTTCATTTCTATTTCTAATTTTAAAATGAAATTCATTTTAATGAGAGAAGGAAGATGGATAAGATGAATGGAACATTGCTCTTTGAAGCTTTCATTGAATTCAACTTAGTGGTATGGTCATCCTAATTTGTCTGTTGTACATACTCAAAAATGGTACTCCCTAACCATTCGGAAATCAGAAAAGCAATCTAGCTTTTCAAGTGTGATTTCATAATAATCAATTGCCTGATTTTCTCAAGTATGTCTCCTAGCTTAAGATATGACTTTTTGGCAGTAATCTTCAATGGGGGTACTATGAATAAGCAGGGTCATTGCTCCTGCCAAAGCTCCTTCATATTTATCTAGTGTAAATCCCTGGTAGTTCTGCATTCGGTAGATTCGGTAACCTACCCAACCTCCTTTTTGATGAGGGCATGCCCACACTGGCTAACATCTGTCACTAAGGTAGTGAGGCCAATATTTTCAGAAGCGTGTGCAATGGGTGTGCCCCAGCAACATGCACAATTGTGTAGCCCTGCAGGATCTGAGAACGCCTGCCCCACCCCCCATGGCAGAATGTTTTCTGAAAATAACTCTCCTAGCAGATGAGGTACAAGCAGGGGCCAAAACCCTAGATGTTCCTCTGATTCAACCAGCTTGACTGTCATCTCCCATAGCACACCTGCCTCCCAAACCACCGACAGCTAACACTTCACAATCAAATATTTCCACTTGAAGGGATTTGTCCTGCTGGCCACAGTTGTTTCAGCTAGGTTTGAAGACTGCCCACATTTGACTTGTAAGGGGAAAAATAACTGAAACCTGCCTGGAAGACCATTAGGTTAGCTATTTTAAGGATGTGGAAAACAAAAAGAAATTTCTTTAGCTGAAGATGAGAATACCTGAAATTGAGTTCTACTTGCATGCCTCATGTCCTCTGGCTGATTCAGCTACATTCCCTACATGGGGACGGATATCGTTACCAATTAAATAGAAACAGAAGGTACACACATATTATTCCTCCTGCACAGTGGGCAGCTAAGTGTAGCCTTTGCAGATCAGATCACCAGTATCCATTCACAAAGAAGAAACAAAGCCACAACAAACCCAGTTCTAGCTGAATGGGATATGACTCACTGCTGAGGATGCTTGCATTGCTGGTAACCCCATCTCAGACGCTCGATCATCCAGGAGCAGTGGTTAAATGATTAGCAGTCTGCCTGGCCTGGAAGCTGTTCCATCCAGTGCTTATTAAGAGAGGGTTTCCAGTGTGATCTCAGTCTGGCATTCCAAGATGTCAAAAGGAAAACCAGTCAAGTCTGCATCCTTTTTTGTCAAAAATACAAGTAGAGCACTTCAGCACATCATCCTTTCACCCTTGATATACAGGATGGGATAGGGATAAAGTCTGCAACCCACCAATGATTATTTTTATAATAACAATCCCTTCTGATAACTGGTGATCTTACAGATTTCTATACAGCATGAATCTTTCAATCCTAGAATGTGCCCAACTTTTTTATCATAAAATTATTTTTTATTATTTTCCAGTTACATGTAAGATAGTTTTCAACATTTGTTTTGTTTTGTTTTGGGGCAGGGCAATGAGGGTTAAGTGACTTGCTCAGGGTCACACAGCTAGTAAGTGTCAAGCGTCTGAGGCTGGATTTGAACTCAGATCCTCCTGAATCTAGGGCCAGTGCTTAATCCACTGTGCCACCTAACTGCCCCCTCACCACTTGCTTTTTATAACACTTCTAGTTCCAAATTTTTCTTCTCTCTTCCTCCCTTCCCTCCCCCTTCCCAAGAGAGAAAACAATCTGATATAGGTTATACATGTTCAATCACATTAAACATTAGTCATGTTGTGAGAGAAGAATCAGAACAAAAGAGGAAAACCTCAAAAAAGAAAAAGAAACAACAAAAAAGTAGAAATAGTATGGTTCAATCTGCATTCAGAATCCACAGTTCTTTTTTCTAGATGTGAAGAACATTTTCCATCAAGAGTCCTTTGAAAGTGTCTTAGATCATCGTATTGCTGAGAAGAGCTAAGTCTATCACAGTTGATCATCACACAATGTTGCTGTTACTGTGTACAATGTTCTACTGCTTCTGCCTACTTCACTCAGCATCAGTCCACTTAAGTCCTTCCAGGTTTTTCTGAAATTTGCCTGCTCATCATTTCTTATAGCACAATAGTATTCCATTTACATTCATATATCACAACTTGTTCAGCTATTCCCCAATTGATGGACATCCCCTTGATTTCTACTTCTTTTCCCACCACAAAGAGAGCTGCTGTAAATATTTTTGTATGTGTGGGTCTTTTTCCCTTTTTGAGATCTCTTTGGGATACAGATCAAGTAGTGATATTACTGGGTCAAAGGGTACGCACATAATACGTCCAATTGATGTGATAGATAACCTAACCCACTACATCTTGTCTCTAGCCCATGGAAAACTAAACTACAACCATCTCAGTAAATGTGCTGGTGTATAATACAAAGCCACAAGCCAATTTCCACAGATAGGGAGGAAACAAATCTCAAGACAGGTCTCCACAAGTCAATACTGAGTGGACCATAAGATGTCACTGGTATGACTGACATTTCTTCTTTAGCTTTTCCTCTTACCTCAAACACTTCCTCATCCAGGATCCTGGTGCCAAATACAATGATCCCATTGACATCAATGATGGGGTGGTCACTCCGGTCCAAGAATTTGGTTGTCTTCTTTTTACAGTCCAATACCAAAGTCACATTTTTCTTTTGAACACTAATAGCTATTCTGTGCCACCTGCAAAAAAATAACACCGATGGATTCATTAAACTTAACTTGGCATTCCCTATGAGAGAACTGATCTGTGCCTGAAGTATCCCTAAGTAAAGAACCATGCTAAGTATTAATACAGGTGTTTTGTAATGGACACATCTATTTTTGGCAGTCATAAGTGTCTAAGTAAGTAAGACTTTCTACCTTGTACCCAAATTCTGGCAACTATCTTCCCTAGGTACAGCCTGGAGCATGGTACAGTTGATAAGGGGTCAGAGGACCTCAGTTCAAATCCTAGCTCTGCTATTTTAATACCTATGGAATCATGTGGAAAGTCATTTAACCTCTTTTGAGGTTGAACAAGATGTCCTTTTAGGTCCCTTCAGGATCAAAATCTATAATCCTAAAATCTAACTGAAGTTACTTTCCCACAAATATATGCAGCGTGAATAAAGGGGACCAACTAAGAATGTGAATGGTTCAGAGTACTCCATCCCAATTCCTAGAAAAACAAATCAAGTTGGGGAAGCTAGGCAGTGCAGTGGATAAAGCACTGGCCCTGGATTCAAGAGGACCTGGGTTCAAATCCGGCCTCAGACACTTGACACTTACTAGCTGTGGAACCCTAGGCAAGCCACTTAACCCTCATTGCCCTGAAGAAACAAAAAATCAAGTTAGAAGCCCTTCCAGTGGTAGGTTTATTAGTGTCATCTTCCTATTAGCAGAATGACCCATTTTTCTTATCATTATTACTCTGAACACTAGACTGA
Organism: Dromiciops gliroides; assembly: GCF_019393635.1. NCBI lineage: Eukaryota > Metazoa > Chordata > Mammalia > Microbiotheria > Microbiotheriidae > Dromiciops > Dromiciops gliroides. The sequence continues at coordinate 429,619,969 of NC_057862.1, read as the reverse complement.
ACTGTTCAGGTGGGAAATGGCCACCTTGTGTATAGAAGATACTCCTGGTATGGTATGAGTTGGACAATAAGGCCTCCCAGCTTTAACTCTTTATGGGCCTTCAAAGAGCACCATGACTGATTTGATCTGTAACTTACAAAAACCGAACAGCCACATTCCCCAGGATATGTATTTAAAGAATCATAAAGTGTTAGGGTTCTGGGAGAGAAATAAACGATATTAAACCCAACCCTCTTATTTTCCACATGAGATCCATGACTATCTAATAACAGAACCAGGGCTTTAGTTCAGGTCTCCTACCTTCTAGCTCATTGTTCTTTCCACTGAAGTACACTGTCATATCTATATAAAGTTCAATAGGATAAAATATGCATAATAATAATCAAATATGCATAATAATAATGGGATCAAATACACATTTAAGAGCATAGATCATCCAGCTGTGACAGTATGGCAAGGTGGAATTACTGTTGGACTTGGAATTTGAAAACCTGAGGTTAGTTCTAGACTCTGACATGTAATAGTTCTGTGTTTTCAGGCAAGTCATTCAACTACTATAGGTCTCAGCTATAAAATGGTTGTAATAATAATTGTATCACCTACTTACTTCATGGTACTGTTCTGAGGAAAGTACTTTGTAAACATAAAATGCTATATAAATGTGAGCTATTATCACATATCCAACAACTACTGAGTAGAATCAGCTAATCCAGTGATTGTAGTTGGAAAAAAAATCAACTACCAATTATCCTAAATTCCACTTACTTGCCATCTGATAAGTTAATGCCCCTGAAGAGTGGATAGTCCTCTGGCCCGGGTTTCCCCATGTGGTCCTCATAGAGGAAGACGGGAGACCGGCCCATCTCCAGGCCAATCTGCTGGATCCCCTGCTCATTATAAATGGAGACCAGGAAGGCCTGGTTGCCCTTTTTGGCTTTTACAGTGGTTAGAATGGAGAAGTCCTCAGGAAATGATGAAGCTGAAACAGAAAGAAAACAAGCAAGACTTCAATGTCTCAATAGTAAATTCTTAATCTTGAGGGTGAATTCCATCACTTGTCACATAAATTGTTCTTCTTTAAAGGCTTTAGGTTCAAAAGGAAGTGAAGGAGGAGTTATCAAAATCCAGGGGTACTCAGCCAGAAATATCAGCCTTGTCCTCTCTGCTTATCAGAGTTGGCCAGGGATAGTCAGGGCACTATAACAAGGTGTGAGTTGAGGAACCTATTACTGAAAGAAAGGAGCAGGTGCCTTTGGTTTGAGTACTTTAGTACTTCACAATACTACAGTTTTTCTGAATTACTGTGGTTCAGTTTTCCAGACACAGGAAAACTTCACCTTGAGGAACCTAATGGACCCCCAAACTTCATTATACCTTGCAGGGTAGGAAAGTAAAGAGAGAGTTGGTAATACAAATCCCTGCAGCTGATATGTTAGTGCCCTCTGGTGATTAAGCATCATAGCAGTTCTTACAAGGTACCTTTCCTAGTTCAAGGCACTGGGGCAAGGGCACACAGCTGAGAAGGCAGAAGGGAAATTCAAGAGAGTTTGATAATCTGCTAAAATCTAAAGGGGAGGACAAAGAGATTAGAAATTCCACACAAAACACCAATTAAGCCATTATTGATCTTAACACAGGGTGAGTGACTTCTTGGGATTCCAAGGAAGGGAAAGGAGAAATCACAGAAAATGTCACACCTGGCTTATTCACAGTCAGTTCCCCCAAAACATGGCTGTAAACGCAACTATCATTTCTTTAAATCAGTACCTACAGTTAAGATTTTTTAAAAAATTCAACTCTGTAGTCTCATCCAACAGAGACCAAATTTTCCTGTGGTTGACTCACTCAATCCTTCCACACCTTTGTGTGCTAGACCATCAACTGGGTGGCTTCATGGAGAAACTGTCCATGGTTGGTTGATTAGGACCCCGTGATAATGAGGTAAAGATTTGACCTTGAATTGCCAGAGGACAGTTAACTTTGCTGTGTATGGCCATAGACTAACCCCCTTACTTTTAGTAACACTGCCTTAATCAATAGGGAAAAAATGAAAAGTTCACATAGTAAGGGAAGTTATGAAGAAAGACCTGATTTTATTGAAGATTCAACTGCAGATACCATCACTCTTCCTAATAATGGTGGTGGGCTGCCACTCAGGAACACACTTGTCTTGCCCGCAGTCACATGCATGCTGTTATTAGCAAGAGGAATTGCTGGAGGACCAGAACCTTTTAATCTTGATGGGTACCCCATATGATGGGGGAATCTATTTTCTGCTACCCTGTTTAGCCACAGTAAACCAGTCACTCTTCTGAAGCCCTCCCTGAGTGGTTATTCTGAACCCTGGCTTTATGAGGCATAATTTAGCCTCTAAGTTACCATGGGTTTGGGAGGAAATGAGTTAAACAATAAATGGATACAGTTTGACATACCACAAACATTTCTGAAGTAAATGCCTATGTTGCACAAAGGCCCAGCCAATTATGCTCTACAGTCATTGCTTTTCCCATTTTCTTGTTTTACGGGGTTCATCCTGCCTCTCACTTTATATTCCACTCCTATATCCTGTTAATTCCAGACACGTTTCTGTTTGGGATAAGCTAAGACGCTGGGAAATTATGGAGCCCACATTCTCGAGTATGATATACAGTTCAGTTCCACTAGCCTAGATATGTTGCCAGTTCATTAAAATGCTGTTTCTTTCCCTCTCTCTTTTTAAAATCTCCATGGTAACGAATTTGCTCAGTTCAAATAAACTGAAAGGATAAATTATGTTTAACATTAATCTGTCTCTTGGCAAAATAACAATGGATTTAGTGTCACTGTTAGAAATGGTCTATTCTATGCATTGACATGTGCATGGGATTTTAACTGGTACGTTTTATAATCTATGGCATCTATACAGCTGGGAAATATGATTGTACTTTTAAAAATATATGCTTCCTACTTTATTTTGCTGGGGAAATGTGACACTTTGGGATAACTCTCATCTGGGGATTCAGTTAACTCATTCATGAAGCCCTCTGTAGTATCTCAGTTTCACCAAATGATGAGACTGCAACACCTGCTTGCCTGTTCCAGGCACACAGTAGGTGGCCAATAAATATATGTTGAATGAAATAATACTGCACTAGTGAGAAAAGTTATTGGATACATTGATTCATCATGTAGCTTGAGGAAACAAGGTAACAGTCTAAGCTTGAAGCACCTGGACCCAGCCAGAGCCACCAGTTCACACGCAGCCTTCATCCTTTCCAAAAATTCATGGCAGATTTTGGGGGTGAGGGAAGTGTGAGGTCTCTTTGGAAGGCACTGAGGGTCTCAGTGGAGGAGAAAGATGCCATCTGGCACAGTTCTTAAAAGCTGAGGATTTGACCTGAGGCCAAGTTTCCACAAGCCTTGCCAGGGATGCTGAAGGCTTAACTAATCCCCTAGACAGTATTAGTCACTGTCTCAAAGTGAATTGTAAAAAAAAAAAAAAAATGGTGTTGAAACATCTCCTAGAGGCTAGGAATGCTGCAGAAGCAACTTTCCTCATTTAAGGACTAGTTAGGGGAGAGAAGAGCCTTCTGATGTCTCTGCCAAGGAATGGGTGGACCTTAAAGCAGATTTAATCAAGGCTGACCATGGTTAGTCAGTGTTAGTTCTTATCTTAACACAGACGAGGTAGAAAGTGAAGAGCTAAGTAGAGTTAGCCTTGAATATGTTGAGGGAAGGAGAGTATGGAATAGGCAACCATCAGGACACTGTTCCTTGTAAAGGTACCAAGAAATGTTCCCCTTATCTCAAAATATTTCCTTCATCCATCTACAAAGTGTCTGAAATTCCATCATTATCAATTCATTCTTGTAGGATGACACATTGCTTCTAAGCAGCCTCTTTTAAAATGCAAATGGAAGGGGTAACAAATTCAGACCAAATTAGTTTACCAGCTGGATTTCCTTCATGATGATGAATGAGTCAGTAAAAACAGGACACAAAGGAGATGGAATGCTGATCATAGGGAGCTAGGGAGTAGGATTCTGGAGCAGAGGATGCCACTATCCAGACAAAGCAAACAAAATGCAGGATAGGAGTGAAGGGGGTGTACCTGAATCCCAGGTAAACTAGAGAAAAAAGGCATCTGGGAAGGCATTTTAAGAATAGTAATGGCTACCATTTAAGGTTTACAAAATGCCTTACAAATCTTATCTCATTTAATCTTCACAAAAACTCTGGGAGGCAAGGGGTGTTATTATTCCCATTTTATGGAAGAGGGAACTAAAGCAGGCAGAGGCTAATTGATTTGCCTTAGGTGACAGAGCTAGTAAGTGTCTGAAGCCATATTTGAATTCAGATCTTTCTGCCTCCAGTTTTAGAGCTCTATTCACTGTGTCATTCAGCCACTTTAAAAAGATATCCTCTTCCTTAATCCTCTTCCTGGTAATGAAAGTGTTCTTGCCTTCTAATGGGAATTCTGAATGCAGATTTCTGCCATATTTTTTAATCCAAGGAAAATTTCATCAGGGTACTGACTAGCAAATTAATTTACCTAGGATAAGCAGCATGAAATGTGACCTTGATTTAGTTGGAGTGGGACAGTAGCTTCCACCAGGTCATCAGGAGGCATTCCCCCAGGGTACTGTGAATTGGAGCAAGATGGAGTCAGATAGAGAGGAGTTCAGTCCAGGTGCAGCCTTGAGCAGGAGATGAAACAATTGTTGGCTTTCTATTTTAACTAATTATCTTGCCGACTGGGTCCTGAGTCTAGTTGTTTCTCTGCTGCTAAAGGACCACAAGTGTCATTGATACAGAATGTAAGCTCCTAGATAGCAAGGATTGTTTCATTTTTGTCTCCATATCTTTAGTGCCTCTCAGAGAACCTAGCATAATAGGCATTTAATAAATGCTCATTGATTTATTGCCCTCTACACTTCAGCATCCTTGGTCAAACTCTGGTTTCCTTGTCAAGGGACAACTCTAAATTTCACTTCGTATTCAAAAAGCTATAGATAAATCATTTACTTCCTCCCTAGGTAGTAGGAGTTTTTCTCATTGGGAGATAGGGATGTGATGCTTTGCAGATTACCAAATGCCATCAGTCTTCAAAAAGTCAGAAGAAGTAATGGAGTAGGATGGTTTGATCATTTACTTCATTCATTGTTGATGTTAGTTGTCTTTAAATATTTTATACATTCTTCAGCAAAATTGCTCACACAATGAATTGGTCCTAGCTATACCAATTTAAAGACCTTTTCTGGTCATATACATCTTTAATAAAGAGGTGAGTCAGCTGTGTACTAAGAATGCACAGAGTAAAGTGTTGGTGCCCCTGAGATTTTAAAGAAATCTGAGGGAAAGACTATAGCATGTTGAGTAAATGTTAAATTGTGGAAAATTATGGATAAGAATCACAGAGAGGGAATTGCAATCTGCAGAAGCAGAGGGAATGCCCCCACTAAGGAAAACATAGATGCACTAAAGTATCTAAGTAGAATAGGTTCTCAAAGTAAATATGACCTTTAGCTGAAACAAGCCCAGATTTTGAATTTACTGGAGTTTAATTATCACATGATTAGAAATCATAATGGAGGAATCAACCAGTAAGACTTTAAACTTGATCCCTGGGAATGACCTTGCTAAATGCAAGAGAAAAGCTGTACTGATCATTCATTCCCCTGAGAGTGGTCCTCAGGGAAAAGATTCTATTAAGCAAGCTCAAACAATCCAGGGACAATGTGAAATCCAGACTTGGCTCCTGCATTAGTGTGTCTATGCCTAGAGTCAAGGAAATGGCTGGAAGTCTGCTTACACAATCAATGAGTTGGGATTGGAATAAGAATCTGTCCTGACCTGGTGTAGTGAGTAGGGTAGCTGTTACTGAGCAATGGATCACAAACCAACTTATTAAGTTGAATGGTATAGTGCAAATCTTAAATTGGTCAGGGTAAAGTGACAGTCCTATAATTGGCTCTGGGCCCTCCAAGAGAGAAAGAAAGCCTGGTGTGACTTCAATGCTAAAAGATGAACCACCTTAACACAAGTGGCTCTCTCTGTCTTTGTCTCCCTCTGTCTCCATCTGTCTGTCTCTCTCTCCCATCAATAAGATACAGAGCATTTTACATGAAAAAACCTTGTTCTAGTCTCACTCTGAAATTTCACTCACCTTCCTTTTGCTAATCTGATATTGCCATGACTTTCTTTGAATCTATTATTTTTTAATCTAGCTACAAATCCATAAACCATGAAAAATGGATTGATTTTCATCTTATTATTCATTCTAATAAAACTAGTCAGTTTGGAAACAGCTTAAATTATGACCCTTCTTTTTAAAATGGTCAAGTCTGATCTAAAAGTGTCTTTAAGACAAATTTGAGTCATGTGGAGAATCAAAGCAAAATATGAGCTCTTTTATAAAAGCAGTTTATAAAAGGGAAAGAAAGAACACAAGAATTTATGTTTGCTTTTTAATTGTTCCTCTCCATATTTAGAGTGACAAAATATCCTATTGTCATAATAATTCTCCATAAAAATACCTTCCCTTAGATACTATAGGGAGAATAATAAACACTATCTATTACTCAAGCTGTTTGCAAGCAACTGAAATGATTTGTAATTAGTAATTGATCATATATATATATATATATATATATATATATATATAAACCATTCAATTCTACTAATTAAAGTAGGTCCCCTAAGGCCTCCTCCTGGATAATACTTTGATGACCTACTTTGAACCACAGGATGTTCTTTCTTAAAATAAATAGAGGAGAGTTTTTCATGGTCTATAGTTTAGGCTTGTCACCAAATCCCATGGAATTCATTTGGATTCTTGAAGCTTTATTCCTTTTCATGGTGAACAGCATTTAAAAAGGAAGGCAACATGACACATTTCAAAACATTTGGATGGTCTGTGATACTGTAGTTCACAATGAAGGACCCAAGATTCTTCAGTACCTTTGCATGGAGTGAGGGGACACTATTCCTATATTTCATAAGTTATTGACTTTCTTTCCATTACAAAATGGTGTTTCTAACAACTGGGTGATCCATCTTCTGCAGAACATTGCAAAAATTTACATGGTTAAAATCTTCATCCACCAATTCTTTCAAAATGGTTGAAATATTGGCTATTGTAAATCTCTCCACATAAAGTGTGACAGTTATCCCTTGATGTGAAATATGATTCCTGTTATTCATTCTGAGTGTATCTTAGCTTATTTAAGACTTTTAAAATGATTTCTCAAAGATGGCAGAGTACAAGCCAGGACCCAGCTTAAGTCTCCCAACATTCTACCAAAAATAACCTATTCAGAAAAACTGAGTATAATCCTACAAAGGGGGGTCGGGAAATAAACATTTAATGAGATAACAGGACTTTCAAGCATTCCTGATGGGAAAAAAACAACGGAACTGAATAGAAAATTTGACATTCAAACAGAAGACTCAAGAGAATCATGAAAAGGTAAACATGGAAGAGTAATTAATCATAATGGGACTTAATATAATTAAGCTGTTTATATTGCTATATTGGAAAATGGTACATATAACTCCAAAGAAATTTATTATTACTAGAGCAGTTAGAAGGAGGAGTCTACATAGACAGAGGGGGCATGAGTGTGAGTTGATTATGTTAGGATGACCTCTCCCCAAAAAATGTAAGGGTGAGAAAGAGGGATGCATTCAGAGAAGGGAAACGGGAAAAATAAAATAGGGAAATTTTTCTTGCATAAAGAAGGCATGCAAGGATTATAATGAAGGAGAAAATGGGAGGTGAGGCAATGATTGTACTTAGTCTTATTGGAATTGTTTGAAAGAGGGAAGAATACATACACACATATATAATCAGTTGAATATAGAAAACTATCTTACACAATAAGGAAAAGGAGGACAAGGGTATAAGAATGATGGGGATAGGGGTTGATAAAAGGGAGGGCAGATTAAGTGAGACAGTGGTGAGAAGCAAAATGGATTTTTTTTGTGAGGCAATTAGAGTTAAGTGACTTGCCCAGGGTCACCCAGCTAGTAAGTGTTAAGTGTCTGAGGCCGGATTTGAACTCAAGTCCTCCTGAATCCAGGGCCAGTGCTCTATCTACTGCTGTCTCTTCCTTTTGCCTTCAATCTTTCCCAACATCAAGGTCTTTTCCAATGAGTCCTATCTTCTTATTATGTGGCCAAAGTATTTAAACTTTAGCTTCAGTATTGACCTTCCAGTGAATAGCCTGAATTCATTTCCTTAAGTGTTGACTGATTTGACCTTCTTGCTGTTCAAAGGACTCTCAAAAGTCTTCTCCAGTTGCACAATTCAAAAGCATCAGCTCTGTGGCACTTAGCTTTCCTTATAGTCCAACTCTCAAAGTCATACATTACTACTTGAAACAGCAGAGCTTTGATTGTACATACCTTTATTGGCAAGGTGATGTCTCTGCTTTTAGTATGCTGTCCAGATTTGCTATAGTTTTCCTTCCAAGGAACAACTATCTTTTAATTTAATGACCACAGTATCTGTCTGCAATGATCTTTGAGCCCCAAAATATAAAATTTGACATTGCTTCCATTTTTCTCCCTCTATTTACCAAGAAGTAATAGGAGAAGTTGTCAAGATCTTAGCTTTTTTTGATGTTAAGCTTCAAGTCAACTTTTATACTCTCCTCTTTTGCCCTCATCAAGAGGCATCTTAATTCCCCTCCACATTCTGTCAGCAGAGTGGTATCATCTGAATATGTGAGATTGTTGCTATTTCTCCTGGCAACCATAATTATGGTTTTTGATTCATCCAGCCTGGAATTTTGCATTATGTAGTCTGCACATAAGTTAAATAAATAAGGTGCCAATATAGAGCCTTGTTGTACTTCTTTTCCAATCTTAAAGCCAGAGGTTGTTTCATGTTCAATTCTAACTGTTGCTTTTTGGTCTACATACAGTTTTTCAGGAGACAAGTAAAATGATCTGGTACTCCCATCTCTTGAGGACTGACCATATTTTGTTGTGATCCACACAGTCAAAGGTTTTAGTGTAGTCAATCAAGCAGAAGTAGATATTTTTTCTGGACCTCCCTTGCTTTCTCCATAATCTAGCAAATGTTGGTAGTTTGGTTTGTAGTTCCTTTGCCTCTTCAAAAAACAGCCTGCTCTTCTGGTAATTCTTGGTTCACATACTGTTGAAATCTAGCTTGCAGAATCTTAAGCATAACCTTGCTGGTGTGTGAAATGAGCACAATTATTCAGTATTTTGAACTTTTCCTTGGCATTGACTTTTTTTAGGATTAGGACATAAATTGGTCTTTTCCAATCCAGTGACCACTATTGAGTTTTCCAAATTTGCTGGTATATTGAGTATATATCAGCATCATATTTTAGGATTTTAAATAGCTCAGATGGAATTCCATTATCTCCACTAGCCTTATTATTACCAATGCTTCCTAAGGCCCACTTGACTTCATTCTCCAGGCTGTCTGGCTCTAGATCAGTAACCACACCATTGTGGCTATTGGTGATACTAAGATCTTTTTTGTATGGTTCTTTCTTCTATTTTTGTCATCTCTTCTTACCCTCTTCTGCTTCTGTTAACTCACTACAATTTTTGTCTTTTATCATGCCCATTTTTGCATGAAACATTCTCTTGATGTCTCTAATTTTCTCTAGGAGGTATCTTGTCTTTCTAATTTTGTTGTTTTCTTCTATTTTTTTTTTTGCATTGCTCATTTAAGAAAATTTTATCTCTCCTAGCTATTCTCTGGAATTCTTCATTCAGTTGGGCATATCTTTCCCTTTCTCTTTTGCTTTCCTTCTTTCCTCAGTTATTTGTAAAGCCTCATCAGGCAGCCATTTTGCTTTCTTGCTCTTTTCCTTTGGGATGTTTTTTGGGGTTTTTTGGGGGGGGGTCATTTGTTGTTGTTCGTGGTGGTGTTTTGTTTTGTTTTGTTTTTGGTGGGGCAACGAGGGTTAAGTGACTTGCCCAGGTCACACACCTAGTAAGTGTCAAGTGTCTGAGGCTAGATTTTAACTCAGGTCTTCCTGAATTCCCAGCTGGGGCTTTATCTACTGCACCACCTAGCTGACCTTTTTTGGGTTTTGAAGGGGTTTTTTTGCTTTGTTTTGTTTTTAAATTTTCTTTTTTGAATTTTTTTCCTATTACATGTAAAGATTTTGTTTTAGTTTCAAATTTTTCTCCCACCTTCCATTCCCTCCACCCTCCCGAAGTCAACAAATAATCTGATATAGGTTATATATTATAATCATGTTAAACATATTTCCATATTAGTCATGTTGTAAGAGAGGAATCAAAACAAAAGGGGAAAAACACAAGAAAGAATAAACAACAACAATAATAAAAAAGCAACAACAAAAGTGAAAATCGTATGCTTCAATCTGCATTCAGACTCCACAGTTCTTTTTCTGAATGTGGAGAGCATTTTCCACCATGAGACTTTTAGCATTATCTTGGATCATTATATTGTTGAGAAGAGTTAAGTCTATTACAGTTGAACATTGCACAATGTTATTGATACTGTGTACAATATTCTCTTGGTTCTGCTCATTTCACTCTGCATCAATTCATGTAAGTCTTGCCAGGTTTTTTTCTGAAATCCATCTGCTCATCAGCACAATAGTATTCCATCACATTCATATACCACACCTCAATTTCCAATTCTTTGCCACCACAAAAAGACAGCTATAAATGTTTTTGTACATGTGCATCCTTTTCCCTTTTTATCATATCTTTGGGATATAGACTTAATAGTGGTAATCCTGGGTCAGAGGGTATGCACAGTTTTATAACTTTGGGGGCATGGTTCCAAATTGCTCTCCAGAATGGTTGAATCTGTTTATAGCCCCCAAAATAGTGCATCAGTGTTCCAATTTTCCTACATCTTCTCCAACACTTATAATTTTCCTTTTTTGTTTTGGATAGGTGTGAGGTGGTACCTCAGAGTAGTTTTAATTTGCATTTCTCTAATCAGTAGTGGTTGAGAACATATTTTCATATAGCTTTAATTTCTTCATTCTTTTGGGATGTTGTTGTTGCTGCTTCCTGTACAATATTGTAAACCTCTGTCCATAGTTCTTCAGGCACTCAATCTACCAGATCTAATCCCTTAAATCTAGTCTCCACTTCCACTTCATATTCATAAGGGATGTTATTTAGGTCATACCCATACAATCTGATGGTTTTCTCTACTTTCTTCAGTTTAAGTCTGAATTTTACAATAAGCAGCTAATGATCGGAGCCATAGTTTGTATAGAGCTTCTCCGCCTTTGACTACAAAGTATATAATCAATCTGATGTCTATATTAACCATATGGTAACATGCATCTGTAGAGTGGCCTTTCTGGTTGTTGAAAAAGAGTGTTTGCTATGATCAGTGAGTTTTCTTGACAAAGAGCTATTCCCCAATTGATAAATGGTCAAAGAATATGACTAGGCCGTTTTCAGAAAAAGAAATCAAAGCTATCTATAGTCAAATGAAAAATGCTCTAAAGCACAATTGATTGGCAAAAGATAAATTAAAACAACTCTGAAGCACCACCTCATAGCTATTAAAAATAGCAAATGCTGGAGGGGATGAGGGAAATTAAATACAATGGTGAACTGTTGGTGGAGTAGTCAACTGGTCCAACTATTCAGAAGCTTTGATCTAGCTACTATTTCCACACTCCAAAGATATCAAAGGAAAAGCATCTATATGTACAAAAATATAGTAGCTCTTTTTGTGGTGGCAAAGAATTGAAATTTAGAGGAAGCCCATCAATTATGGATTGGCTGAACAAGTTGTGGCATATGCTTGCAATGGAATACTATTATGTTATATGAAATGTGAAATGGAGTGGTTTCAGGAAAACATGGAAAGACTTATGTGAACTGATTTGAGTGAAGTGAGCAGAACCAGGAGATCATTGTATAGCAATGTTGTAATGATATACAGCAATATTGTAATGATGAACAACCATGAAAGACTTAGCTACTCTGATCAATACAATGATCCAATAAAATTTCAAAGGATTCATGATGAAAAAAACTATCCACAAAGAAAAATATTGATGAATTTTGACGATGAATTGATAAACAAATTGAAGTATAGCTTTCTTATTTTTTATTTTTCTTGTTCTTTATGTATGATATAGCTAATATGGACATATGTTTTGAATGACTTTATATGTATAATTTATATATGGCTTCTCTTCTCAGTAGGTGGGAGAGGAGTGGGAGGGAAGGTTAAAATTTGAAACCAAAATTTTTTTTAAAAACTAAAAATAAATATTTAAACAATAAAATTATCTATCTTTGATTTTCTTTGCTGTGTGCTAACCAGATATATACCAAACTACCCTAGTTTATATCACAAACAAGCATAGCGAATTATGGACTATAAAGGTAAGTTCTCAAAGAGGCTTTTGGTTGTTAAATGGTTACAGATAGTCTTGTCTTATATCAGCATAAAGACGGGAGGCAGTGGTGAAATGTATGGGGCTTATCTCATCAAGGTAAAAAGACATTCTCCCAAAAAACTGACCAAATCTCCTCCCATGGGAAAACTCTTGAAAGTCAAGTTAAAACATTTGGTGGAGTGGAAAAGATCAGAGGAAGCCAACTTAAAGCTTACAAAATCTTTTATCTTGAATAAGCTAGTGGCTCAATGTATTAATAACTAATTCTATATAAATAGAATTCATCAATGTAGAGAATTCCCTAATATGGGAATTTTTCCACCTAAGAAGATAGCAATCCTTCTGTGACTTATATAAGATCTAGGGAGTTGTAGTTAACTAAGGCCCATAGAGATTAAGTGACTTGTCTTGGATCATACAGCAATTGTGTCAGAGATGGAATTCAAAGTCTTCCTAAGACCAATTCAAATGGACTCCATTATACCTCCTTACCTCTAGACAGTATAGCCAGTGGATAAAATTTTTGTTTTGGAATCAGAAAGACTTGCAAAAGAATCACACCAGAAATTTAATGAGCTGCATGATCCTAGTTAAGTCCCTTAAACTCTCTCAACTTTATTTTCCTGATCTGTAAAATGGGGTAATCATTAGCAACTATCTCGGATTTATTGCAAGAATCAAATAAGATAAGCTATTCAAAGTGTTTTGCACTTAAAAGGCTATATAAATGTGTTATTATGAACTGAAAAATCATCCTCAAATAAATCACCCAGTGTCCAAAAAAAGAGGAAAGCAAATACGTAAATATGTATCTTTTCCAAATGCCTTGAAACTGTCTGTGTAAGATTAATCTGTTAGGAGTGTGTGCTGAGGGTCCCAGACCTCCCTCTCACTCATGGCAGGGGCCCTGGTTGAGTTAGGAAAGTGAACTTCCCATTACATATTCTCCTATTTCCCAAGGGGGAAATCAATCACTGGCCTATTCACACTTGTCAAGATAAAGTCATCTGCCTTTACTGCTGCAATGTGCAGATCTGTAATGGTCCTCAAATAGTGTGGGTTCAGGCATGATATTTTGGTTGCTGAAGTTTCTTCAGGTTCTTTGTATATAATTAAAAGCATAGGTCTGGTTCTTGGTAAATGAGTCTCATTAAAAAAGCCTCTCTCCTTCTAGTAGTCATAATGTTTGATTCATGTGTTTCTTAATACCGTTGTCCTTAACTAAGGTTCTCTCTGAATACATTTCCTTTATGATGACCCTGAAGTCTCTTTTAATCTACCCACCCACAAAATTGTCCTATACCATGCACACTTAGAGCTCTGCTTAATACACCTGGACATTATACTTGTTTGGAAAAGAGAGATGTGAACAGATGTAGCTAATATTCCTACTTCCATGCAGAGATGTTCATACCCTTGTCATTACATGGTGAGGGCTGCTTAGTTTTGTTTTACTACAATTAGATTAAATGGTCTCCATCAGAAGGACTACCTAGAAAATAATATATGTTTCTCCATATAAGCTTTCCAGTACAATTCCATAATTGAAGACCAGAGGGTCATAATTTCCATGCCCCTGGAATAAAAACAAAGACTTCTTACCAGGATACAGCTGCTTGGTAGGTGCACTGAGTTGAGCATCCTTTGTAACTCGGTAAGCAACATCTGGTCCTTTGGAAGATTTTCTGCTTGCACAGAAACCTGTTGTTTTTGTTATCCCATCAGGCAAATTATGGAAATCTAATACCTTTAAGAGATCTGCTGGTTGGGCTGAAAAAGGAGAAACAAGAGACAAGAATTAACTACCAAATGGGAAATGATATTGCAGTGATCCACAATCATCAATGTCAAGAGACACTCATTCTCACACTAATAATCTACACAGAAGTGACAACTCTGAAAAAAAAAGAACTCGATGCTCTCCTTACTCCTAAATAAATCTGTGTTAGGTCTACAAGTTATAAAAACAGTTATAAATACAGTTATCCCTTCCATGCTGTGACCTTCTCCATTGCAGTTTCAATATATTGCTGGTCAGCATAAAAAATTAAATGGGAATTTTGGGGGAGTTTTGTGGAACCCAGGCAGACAACACAGAACCTCTGACCAAAGAGTTAACCCACATTTTACAATAAGGTACTGTAAACACCCCATAAAAGAAAAAAAAAAAATCAGATTTCTTCTCTGGAATGAAGAGATGGCCAAAACATTTTATTCAGCTATTCCAGATTGTAGGGTGCTGTGCTTCCAACCTCCTAAGTGTTTTTATAGGAATAGCAAGAAGGCTAGTGCCACTAGATTACAGAATATATGGTAGACTGTAAGACATAATAAGACTGGAAGGGGATTGGGGTGGAGTGGGGAGGTTATGAGGGGCTTTGAATGCCAAACAAAGGATTTTATATTCAATCCCAGAGATGATAGGGAACCACTGTAGTTAATTGAGTGGGGGATGATATAGTCAAACCTGAGCTTTATGAAGATCTCTTTGACAGGTAAGTAGAGGATAGATTGGAATGGGAAGAGATTTGTGGCAGACAGACCCACCAGCAGACTATTTCAATAGTCTAGCCATGTGGTGATGAGGGTCTACAGCAAAGAGGCAGCATCAGAGAAGAGAAGGGAGTGTATATGAAAGATGTTTCTAAAGTAAAACTGTCAGGCCTTGGCAAAAGATTGGACATGGGGAATGAGAGAGAGTGGGAAGTTGAGAATGATACCTCAGTTGCAAGTCTGGGTAACTGGGAGGACGATGGTGCCCTTGATAGTAATAAGGAAGTTAGGAAGGGGGGAGGGTTTTGGGGGTGAAATATAGTGAGTTCAGTTTCAAACATGTTGAATTCAGGATGTCTAGAGTATATCTAATTCAAGATATTTAATAGGAAGTTGGAGTTGGGAGACTGGAGGTCAGCAGGTAGGTTAGGGATGAATAAACAGATTTGAGAATCATCAGCATAAAGATGATAATTAAATCCACGGGAGCTAATGAAATCACCAAGTGACATACCAGAAAGGAGACAGGACAAAGCTTTGTGGGATACCCACAATTAGTAGACAAGAACTAGATACAGATGCAAAAGAGATTTCTCAATATCTTTTGACTGAGAAGGCCTGGTCAGATAGAGTAACATTACAGAATCCTAGAGAGAAGAGAATATCAAGGAGAAGAAGGTGAACAAGTTTAAATGCCGACAGTGAGGTCAAAAAGAATGAGAACTTAGAAAAGACCCTTAGATTTGTCAGTGAAAAGGTCACTGTACTCTTTGGAGAGAGCAGTGTTGGTTGAATGATAAGGCTGGAAGTCAGACTAGACAGTAAAGAAGAGAGTGAGAGGAAATGAAGTGAGGAAGTGTGTTTCAGTCAAAAAGAGAAAACTTTTCTAAAATGCTATTCCTATGAATGAAAATAGCACCCGAGTGTTGTTAGATCACTGACAAATATCCTATTCTGAGGAAATCTTCCTTCAGTAATGTTCTAAGATTTATCTTCTGATTTCAGAGACCTCACTTTCTGGGTCTCCTTGGGAAATAAATCATTAGATGGTTCACTGGTGTTTTCCTAATTTTTAACTATTCCTGCTATAGTTATATATGTATATTCTTTATCTCCACCCCAAAAAACTATGAGCTCCTTGAGGCAGAGGTCAGGCCTAATTCATCTTTATATGCTCCACTTCATGTCAAGCACATATCCTTGCAGGCAGTAGACATTTAGTAAACATTTTTTGAATGGATAAATGCATGGATGAATGGATGGGTGAATGGATGAATAGCAGAAGCCTGGGGTGAGCAATCTATTTCCAAAAACTTGAGAGGTTTAGTTTACCCTTTCAAGGATGGATGAAAGAAAACTGAAAACTGATCTTCAGGAGACAAAGATTATTGGATCCTGGATTCAGTGTGAATTTCCTATGCATGAGGAGTTTGAAAGGTGGTGTGTTTTTTTGGGGGGGAGAGGGGCGGGGGGGGGGAGGGTGAACTGGATCTATGATTTCATTAGAATTTCCAATGAGGAAACTACTTCTACCAATAAAAATCTGAAACTATTTTGCAGCTAGGTGGCATAATGGATAGAACACTGAGCTTGAAATCAGAAAGACTCATCTTCATGAGTTCAAATCCAGTCTCAGACACTTACTAGCTGTGTAACTGGGCAAGTCACGTAACCCTGTTTGCCTCAGTTTCCTCATCTGTAAAATGAGCTGGAGAAGGAAATGGCAAACCACTCAGTATCTTTGCCAAAAAAACACCAAATGGGGTCATGAAGAGTTGGATATGACTGAAAAAGGACTAAACAAGTATGGGAGAGGCACTTGAGGACCACAGCATCTCTGGGTTGGAATTTTGGAGGCTAGTTCAATGTATCCTCCACAATATACTTGCCAAGGGGGCAATCAATCAACAAGCATTTATTAAGCATTGTCTATTGCTAAGCCCTGGGGATACAAAAAGGGGTGTGGCAAAAAGAGTTCCCACCCTCAAGGAGTTTACATTCTAATGAGGGAGACCACATGAAAATAATGAAGAGAAAACCACTACTGCACACTACCTTCCTCGTTTCTGCCTATACACTCAGGTACTTAAAAGGGCTCAGGTCACAATCTATCCAAAACAATAAAAAGGCCAGTCTCTACCTCACAGGCATTGTCCCCCCAGGGTGCTTCCTCCCTACAGATATCTATTTTAAAATAATCTTGAGAATTGGGGAGCACCTCAGAGGTCTTCTAGCCTACACAACACTTTTCCTACATTGGCTAGACCATTATCCTTGAAGGAAAGTCTAAGCCTTAAACTTAAACATGAATGAAGACAGGGCTATCATACTTGGAAAGCACTGACTTTTTTTTGGGGGGGGCAGGGCAATGGGGGTTAGGTGACTTGCCCAGGGTCACACAGCTAGTAAGTGTTAAGTGTCTGAGGCTGGATTTGAACTCAGGTACTCCTGAATCCAGGGCCAGCGCTTTAACCACCGCACCATCTAGCTGCCCCAAGCACTGACTTTTAAGGCCCTATAACAGATATGTGGTGTTCGGCTTCTGGCAGGAAGTGTGTACCTGAAGACATTGTGCTTGCTTCTTTTTTTAATCACCCTTGCTATTATTTTACATGTCTATAGCGCCTTTCCTCCAAAGAGTTCATTTACTTCTCAAGATGATGCAATGGAAAGCATGCTACAACTCCACCCAGTTATCAGTTATCATTAGTAAAATAAGAAAAAGAACCTGAAAATCATCACTTAAACAATGCCAAATCCCTTCAGTCCATAACATCAGTTAAAAGAACAGTGGAATTTACAGAAGTCAAAGTGACTGACAGCTTGAACAATGCTTATGGGCTATTTAGGTAATGTATTAGCTATTTGTGTATCTTGATTCACTACTAAAGGGAAAAGGGAGCACAATTAACGCATTTTATCTCCCATAGCCATTCAATTAAGATCCTTTTTTTCAATAACGTTTTTAGGGGAGATTGCCAATTTCCATTTTAACAGAAAGACCTCAATCCCAGTCCACTCCATTAAGGAATTAGGATTTTACCATAGTCTAATAGCAAACAGCACAAAAGAATAAAGTGTACAGGAAGACCCCTGTGAACTCATCTAGCTTGCTGAATGTCATTAGGTTTATCTCCCCACTCTTCCCTGTGCCTTGACTTCCCCCTTGCTTAAAACAAAGTGGAGAGAGGGAAATAATGATGCCTTGGAGGAAGTCTTAATATTCTGAATCCTTTATTCAGGAAATCTCCTCTAGGAATAGTCTATAACTTTGTCATACCACTGGCAGTAGAGCCAAATAAAACTGGATTGGGGGTTTAAAAAAAACCTTCCTTCTTTTCTTTTCTTTTTTTTTTCTCTTTCTTTCTTTTTTTTTTTCAGGACAGTGAGAGTTAAGTGACTTTGCCAGAGTCACACAGCTAGTAAGTATCAAGTGTCTGAGGCCGTATTTGAACTCAGGTCTTCCTCAATCCAGGGCCGGTGCTTTATCACTGTGCCACCTAGCTGCCCCCCTAATCAAGTCTTTCAAAACAAACCACAGGTTTAGGGCTGGAAGGGACCTTAGCATCTGACTAGTCAAGTCCCGTTATTTTACATATGAAGAAACCAAAGCTCAAAGAGGCTGAGATTTCTGGAAAGTCACACAGCTTACAAGTGATGGGACCATTATTTGAACCCAGATCCTTCTATTGCTGCAATAGAGTACTTTCTCAAAATCAGCCAACAATCAATCAGTCAACAAGCATTTATTAAGTGCCTACTATGTGCCAGGAGTACACACATAAGAAATGAACAATCCCTACTCTTGAGGGACTTATATAACAAAATCATCTGGACAAAGCATAAAGCCCCAACTGAATTCCATATGATAGAGAGCTCTAGAACAGCATGCGATTTCTAACACACACACCGAAGTTGGCAAGTGGGAAAAGGCTCAATGGCAGATACAATTGACACCATTATACTCCCTTCCTTATTACTAGTAAATGCCTCTGTTGCTGACTCACAAGTGCCTGGGTTCAGACTGAAGTTAACAGTCACCCTGCAAGCTCTAGAATTCTCTAGGATTTCAGGTTCTAACTTTGACAAACCAGTTTGAAAAGTGTCCTACTCCTGTTTTCATGGGTAAGAGTTAGTCCCTGCACTGTCATATGTGTATGTTGGTGGTAGCTAGGTGGCACAGTGGATAGAGTGATGGGACTAGAGTCAGGAAGACTCATCTTCCTGATCTCAAATCTGGCCTGAGATACTTACTAGCTGTGTGACCCTGGGCAAGTCACTTAACCCTGTTTGCCTCAGTTTCTTCATCTATAAAATGAGCTGGAGAAGGAAATGGCAAACCACTTTAGTATCTCTGCCAATAAAACTCCAAATGGGGTCACAAAGAGTTGTACATGACAGAAAAAAACTTGAACAACAACATCAGATAGGGTGAGGATCCCCTAAATGCAGAGGAAGAGTGGAGGTCAGAAGGGCCTGGCATGCTATGGTCCATGACTGAATGACTAAACAACTACCAAATTAGAGGAGATAGAAAATTAGTTAAAATATAGTCCCTACCCTAATGAATAATATCCACTGGATAATGATCCATCAAGTATCTCTATTGATTGACAGTTTGTGCTTCCAGTTCCATCAATTCATCAAAAATAAAGAATTCAATAAGTACCTGCTATGTTCCAAGCACAGCGTGAATGTTCTACAAATTGCATCTCATTTGATCTGCCCAGCAACCCTGGGAGGTAGGTCCCACTATTATTCCCATTTTACAGATGAGTAAACTGAGGCAGATGGCAGATAATTGATTTGCCCAGGGTCAAACAGCTAGTAAGTGTCTGAGGCAGGATTTAAGCTGAGGTCTTCCTGGTCCTGGCCCAGTGTTCTATCACTGCACTATCTAGATGCCTCAGAAAGACCCTACATTTCAATCCTTCTTCTATCACCTAATAGGCATGTAAACAGGAGAAACACACTTTATCTCTTGGTACCTCAATTCTTTCATCTACATAATGGGGATAATTAGACCTGATCTACTGATTTCATAAAGTTGTTTGTGATATAAAATTGGACTAAGTGAGATAATTCATGTGAAAACACTCGATAAACCAAAAAAACATGCAAGAGTTGTGGGGCATAGTTTCCTTTAGCACTCCATTCCCATCACCACTATTGCACCTGGGATAGGACTCTGTGGAAATCTGGCACTCAGTGAATGCCTCTTGACTTGAATTTGATTGTCAGAGGCAATACAGATCACAAGGTGATGGATTTGGCTGTGGGGAAACATTCCAGTTCAAAAATATGCCAGATTGAACAGATGCCACCATGCCAAGAGCCAGTTCACCCACAATGCTAATGACACAGCCCAAAACTCTGGCTCATCTCCCTGCAATTCTGTTCCAAGATTCTGTTCTGTTACAGTAGCCAGTTGGGGAAGGGGATCGTTTTTTATTTCATCACTATGAGTCTTCAAATCTAAGCCCGTTCCACTATTCTCAGACTCCTTTCCTAACTTCTTGGAATATCTGAGCTCAATAACCTGTTTCCTAATCTCTCATGGAAGAAAAAAAAAAAGGGTGTGTGTGTGTGTGGGGGAAACGGAGGGAATGCAGCAGGGAAAGGGGAGTGGCTAACATGCTAATATCCAGCAGCCTTGTGGATTTTTTTATAGACCTCTGCTGTAACAAGTTGAAGAGGCCACCAGATCTTTCCTAGGACCTCTGCCACCTCCTCAGTGCAGTTTAAGGGAATCCCCAGGCCATGTAGCTGAACCAGTGTGGGAAGGGTGGAGGAGGCAATTGGCAGGCAGAGAGATTTCTGGAACTAGTCAGCTCTGAGCTACATACTGTTAAAACCATCTGCTTAAACAAGGAATTCACAGGAGAAACAAATGCCTCCAACTTACCAGGAGAGGCTACATGCTATGGTGGAAAGAGCACTGAGTGTGGGAGGCAAAAAAGACCTGTGTTCAAATACTACCTCCATCATGGCAGGCCTCTGTGTGACCCTGAGCATGTCACTTCTTTCTGTTCCTCTGTTTCCCCACCTGGAAACTGGGAATAATACTTGTACTTGGAATATTCTAGGGGGCAGCTAGATGGAGCAGTGGATAGAGCACTGGCCCTGGATTCAGGAGGACTTGAGTTCAAATCCAGCATCAGACACTTGACACTAGCTGTGTGACCCTCGGCAAGTCACTTAACCCTCATTGCCCCCCCCAAAAAAAAAACACTTAATTTTGTAATTCTTGAAGCTCTTCAATTATGTGCTTTGTTCTTATTATTTGAAGGGGGAGAGGATAAAAAGGGATTCCTTGATCAAACTGATGATCTTAGAAGTAAGGCTCACCAATATTAAGTATCTGTGGGGGCAGCTAGGTGGCACAGTGGATAAAGTACCAGCCCTGGATTCAGCAGGACCTGAGTTCAAATCTGGTCTCAGAACTTGATGTGTACTAGCTGTGTGACCCTGGGAAAGTCACTTAACCCTCATTGCCCTGCCCCCCCAAATTAATAATCATAAGTGTCTGTGAACCCTCCCCTAAATGAATGAATTATCAACTGTACTGTGAGATGGGTTGTGTGGGAAGGGTCGCCCCACTTGGCTTGTCTCTAAAAGGACATCAACAGGCCTTTTCTACACTTTTGTCTCTCTTATGGGGAAACTAAGAAAGCAGCAGATCTAGGTGTAGTATGGTATGGTGGAAAGAGTCTGGGATTTAAAGTCAAAGGAACTTAATTCAAATGTGCTACCTATTTACCTATATGACCTTGGGCAAGTCATTTAACCTTTCTGGGTCTCATTGTCCTCATCTGTAAAATTTGAGGGTGGAAGGGAGAGTGGTATTAAACTAGATGACCTTGAAGGTTTTTCCTACTTTTAAATCTATGAGCCTGTATGTAGACCTTGGTCCTGGGGGAGGAGAGAGGGTGGTGAGATCCTTTTCTCAGACCCATTAATAGCAGCCTTTGGAGCAGAAACATGTGGAAATTACATGTTTCCTCAACTACATGAGGAAACTTCGTGGACCCTAAGCTTCTGGCCCCAGCCTTGGTGAGGCAAAGATGCACCCTCTTAAGCCCATGCCCCCTGTGGAGAAAGAGGCAAGTCATGTGGTCTAAAATGGTTAGTCATTGCAACCAAGCCTTCTGGAGAGGGATAAAGGGCATTTTCTGGGTACCATAATCCCAGAATATAGCCTCCTGAAGAACAGGTGGACCCCATGCACAGTGCCATCCTCAGAGGCTTCTCCAGAAGTCAGAAGTTAAAGAGTGACAGAATGCAGCAATCTACAGGGGAATTTCAGAGTGGCATCAGCCTCTTGGGGAGAAAAGGATATGGCACATGGTCATCAAAGCTAGTAGAACACTCTGGTGACTTAAGCTAGGAAAAGTGGAGTGAGGCACTTGGACTTCATACTCTTCCAATCCATGACGTGTTCCGAATGTGCAGGCTGGATGCCTATCTGCACCTCTGGGATATAAAAAAGAACTTAAAGGAATATCAGGGAATTATCCTCTTAAACAATCCCAAGTTTGCTTTCCTTCTGAAGGAAGTGAAAACCACAGGGTAGTGTTTTGAGTCTGTGGAAAGTGGGATTCGTTAAAGATGAAGGACAATTGAATCTAGTATCCTGGTGCTACTGTGAGTCTTTTTTATGCTTTCTGAATTCTTTGTGGTCTTCCATTAGTCTTTTTGTGTATTTTATCCACTGTGACACCTAGTTAATTGCACCAACTAAGCTAATTGTTAAACTTTCAGTGTGAACATTTATACTTTGGAAATCAAGATATGTTACAAATTACAAATTTGTTGATTGTCTAGATTTAAGAAAATGGTGGGTAAAATGTTAATAATGAATATTAAACTTAAAACTGTGTCTCATGCATACATTTTTTTTTTCAGAAAGCCAATTGTTAAAATTCCCCATGACATAATAGAGCTCTGGCCCTGGAATCAGAAAGACCTGAGATCAAACACTTACTCAGATGCTTACTGAGCAATCCTGGGAAAGTCATGAAACTTCTATTTGCCTCAGTTTCCTCAACTGTAAAATTGGGCTAATACTAGCACCTACCTCCCAGGGTTGTTATGAGAATCAAATGGGATAGCATTTGTAAAATATTTAGTATACTACTTTGTATATAGTAGGTACTTAATAAATGCTTGTCTCTTCATGATGGAAAATGCTCTCCAAATTTAAAAAAAAACACAACAAACTGTGGAATATGGATGCAGATTGAAATGTACTATTTCTTTTGGTTTTGATTCTGTTGTTTTTCTTTTCTTTAGGTTTTCCCTTTTTGCTCTGATTCTTCTTTCACAGCAGGACTAATGTAGAAATATGTTTAATTTTATTGTACATATATAACCTATATCAGATTACTTGCTGTCTTGGGGGAGGTGGGAGGGAGGGGAGGGAGGGAGAAAAATTTGAAACTAGAAATCTTATAAAAACAAATGTTGAAAACTATCTCTACATATAAGTGGAAAATAATAAAATATTTTTAAAATTAAAAAAATTAAAATAGAAAAAAATAAAGGCTTGTCTCCTTCCTTCCAACATTGGCTACCCGTGTGATTATGAGCAAACCATTTTACTTCTTTGGCCCTCCCTTTCCACATCTATAAAACAGTTAATATTCCTTATACTACTATTTCAACATGGTTGTTGCCAGCCAAGGGTTTCTTGAAAGCATTATACAAATCTGAATTATAATTATTATTTGCTTACTATCAGAAGTAATGCACCAGCCTTCATCTACTTCACAGCTTGCTGTATAAACAACTGAACTCTATCAACAGGTAGTTGCCAGCTTTCTAAAAGGCAGATTTAACATGATAGCAAGAGAAAAGAGATTAGTCAGAGAACCTTCATTCAAATTCTGGCTCTTTCATACTACCTTTGGGACATGGGCGATGTCAGGTTACCACCTATTGGGACTTCAATTTCCTCATCTGGAAAATGAAAAGGTTGGCTAGATAATATAGTTTAATCCAATCTCTAGTGTTTCTTCCCTTCTAAAGCCAATGACCTTATGAATAACCAGCACTGAAGAATGGGACCCCAACAAATCTACTTCTACCATTGTCTATAGGAATCAATTTCCTCTTAGAAAGGAGTGAGGTCTGTTGTTTTTGAATCCTGTTTCTCCATCAGTCCTCCTGGAGCTGCTCAGATACCAGATGTTCAAGTGCCCACATAACTTCAGCATAAAACATTCTCATGACACCCATAAGCTGCACCATCAATTTGCTAATCTGACCTTCTTAGCATCAATAAAGATGGTGTTAATGAAATGAGTCAGATTAACCACTTCTGATGGGCAAAGCATTAGGAGGATGCACTACTGGATCATGACCTGATGCTGTAAGCAAAATTCTGTCAAAAAGATAAACTATGGAAAGCAATGACCCCCTGGTGCTGCCCAGAACAAACTCAACTTGACAGGTTCATTTAGCCTTGCCAACACAATATGTTGCAGCTTTCTATTCAGAGCAGCAGAAGAATGACTGTGCTTTCTGGATGGGCTCTTGGGGCCTTCAGGAACAGCCAGGATTAGCTGGACTGCTGCTTTTACTTGAATGGAAATGGGTTTCTGACAGCTAGCTGCCACCCTGGATACCTCTCCTGTGATTCTGAAGTGCAAAGAAGGATGACATTAACCCATTCCACTGCCCTCCAGCAATCCTAAACTGGAGGAAAGGGATTACACAGAAAGTATCCTTATCTTCTTTGAAGAACAAAATCCTCAAGTGACAGAGTTGCTCTGTCCTGGATACAAACTCTGTTTAAACACACCCACACCCACACCCACACACACCCCTAAACTTTCTGAGGTGAAAGAAAAAAATAAAACGGGATGAAGTCCCAAAGTCACAACATTAGGGTACAAAAAGGGTTGTCTTCAGGAAAGATTCCATAAGTGCAAAGCTTGCTTTTCTCCTTTTGCACTCAATGCCGCCATTATTTCACTCCTGTTTGCTTCCAAAGGCATGGAAACTGTATATAAATGGACAAATTCCAAGCTGCTGACATCAGCTGAGGGCTGCTACAGCTTTGGAAGCAAGGGGTAGAGGAGATCCCAGGACAGAAACAAAAGCTATATACAAAGTCAATGAAAGCTATGCTAAGGCCTAGAGAGACCAGCATCAAAATTGCTCCCAGCATTGGATCATTAAAAATAAAAGCTGGGGACAGCTAGGTGGTGCAGTGGATAAAGTACCAGGCCTGGATACAGGAGGACCTGAGTTCAAATCCAGCCTCAGACACTTGACACTTACTAGCCGTGTGACCCTGGGCAAGTCACTTAACCCCCATTGCACCGCAAAAAAAAGAGAGAGAGAGAGAGAGAGAGAGAGAGAGAGAGAGAGAGAGAGAGAGAGAGAGAGAGAGAGAGAGAGAGAGAGAAGCTGTGATCAGCATGGCAAAACATGAAATCCAGAATTTATGACATATAAAGGGGTGCTGCCATTGAGTTGTTTCCTTGTATGGATACCAAGTCAGATCAAACCCCCTTCGTGGGACAATTGGCTATGACAACCACCATTTAGCCAGCTGCAGTTATCTTCACTGGTTAAAATAGGCTTGTCTTTGTCTGAAACCAACCTTGCATGGAATACCATGTTTATTTTCTTAAAGCATTTCTTGATCAAAACACCCTTCTGTTCAGAAACATTCAAAGGCCACAGAATTAAGGCCAAATGCCCTCCCTAGCAGTTGAGAACCTCTAAAATTTGACCATAGTCCACCTTTCCAAACCTGTCCCTGCAAGGAAACCCCTGTTCCAACCTGACTGGACCCCACACAGTCCCCAACATATGTGATGGGTGTTACTGACTGTCTCTTTGCTTACATCATTTCCACAATTTGTTTCAGCACCTACCCCTGTCCATGTCTCTGAATTCTAACTATCCTTCAAAGCATAGCTCAAAGCCCACATCTTCCTTTAAATCTTATCAGACACACAGAGCCCAGACTATATCACTCTCTCCTTCTGAACTGGAGGGCTGAATCATCAATCCACCCAACAAGCATTTATGAAGCACTCTGTTCTTCTTCTCTGTACCTTGAGGATATCTACCTCTTTTTATTTGCATACCCAGAACATAGCAAGTGTCTTGCGTATAGTAGGCACTCAATAAATGCTTGTTGATTGAATTCCTTCTATTGCCATTTACCTTTTTGTCCTGGCCTTTCTCTTCAACTCCTTAAAAGGAGTTCAATGTCTTATAATTCTATCTCCTTCAACATCTAGCACAAGTAAGAACTGTGCTTCTGCTAGAATGATAGAACTTAGAAGTAGAAGGGATCTATCATACAATCCATCCCTCCCATTTTGTAGATGAGGGTGATAAAGTCCAGAAAGGCTCAGCATCTCCACAATGTCATCTGGTAAATCAATAGCAAGACTTTTCTTAAGTAGGCACACAGTATATGTTTGTTTATTTCCTCATTAATCTTCTCTCCTATCCTGCTTTCTAAAGAGGATTAGTAGACACATAAGCCTTTGAATATAAGGCTTATACAGACTTGACTACAACCTATAGGAAAGGATTGCCTCAACTGATACAATCATGAAATAATCCCACTCTAACTCCTCTTAGTGTTTTGTTTGTGTTTGTTTTGGGGTTTTGGGGGGGTTTTTTTTGGTGAGGCAATTGGGGTTAAGTGACTTGCCCAGCCTCACATAGCTAGTAAGTGTCAAGTGTCTGAGGCTGGATTTGAACTCAGGTGGTCTTGACTCCAGGGCCGGTGCTCTATCCACTGCACCACCTAGCTCCTCTTAGTGTTTTATGGCATACTTGAAAGCACATTGGATTTGGAGACAGAAGACCTGGTTCTGTACCTACCCGCATAACTTTAGGCCTGTGACTTAACCTCTCCAAACCTCAGTTTCCTCATTGTAAAATAAGGCAGATGGAGATAGACTAGGATGACCTCTCAGGTCACTTCTTATGATCCTATGGTCTTCTGGGGAATGGAGCAGTCCATTCTCATCAAGCAATATTAAAGGGCAAGTCAGGCTTCTTAACTAGCCCTAAGGAAGGCAAAGCAAGACAGCAGGCATTTATTAAGGTCTTATTACATGCCAGACATGGTGCTAAGTGCTGGGAATACAAATATAAACAGAAATATTTTCCCTTCTCTCCAGGACTTCACATTTTAATGGAGGATGACAACACAAAAAAGAATAAGAGAGGAATTTATTGAATAATAGGTGAAGGTCACTGGTTTTGTCTCATCTATCTAGTGCTTTAGAGTTCTTGAGCATCTTGGAATGAGCTCTCCAAAGTAGTGTGGGCAAAGGGTTCCTTCCAACATTAAAATTCTAAGGCTTTATGAAATTATCAGAACCTCAGATCACTAAGCATTATCCTCCCCCACCCTCCTAAAAGGTTAATTCATGTCCAGATACCCAATTGGTTTTCTGTCCTTGTGTTTGAGTAATAACCTATTAACCAATCCTCCATCAGAGGGGCATCTTAATGCCCCCTTTTTTTTTTATAACAGAGGGGCTTTAGAATAGGGATAGCCAGCCCAAAAGAAGACTAGCTCCCTGATCAATGACTTCAGGAGAGCTCCCCTGTTGGCCAGAATAAAAATGTGGCACCCTCAGTTTCCCCTGAGATGACTCCATGAGAGCAAATTCCTTGGGTTATTCACATTACACTGCAAGCATGGACATGACCTTCAGAACCTAGAGTAATGTAATGAAGTTTTGATAGCTGCTAAATGAAGTGCCAGGCTTGCTTGCTGGAAAGGAAAGAAACCAGGGCTGTTTGAGATTAAATGGGTTGCATTTTTTAAAAACATTTGCTAATCAGTAAAAATTTTCCTTTGAAGTTCAGATCATCTTGTTCATGCCAGACTTGGGGTGGTGGTATTATTTTTTCCCTACAAAATTTTCATGCTAGATATCCATTAATCATAAGAGCCTGTGTTTTCCTGTACCCATGTCCACAGCTGGGATCTATAGGCAGCTGAACACAGGACACGCTGTCAGATTTAACCAGGCCATTCATAAGAAGCTATTCAAATCTGGAGGTCAAATGTATTATACAATTCTTCCCACCCCCAGCCTCATTCCTACTTGTCAACATGACTGAAATCAAGCTCTCAATTGAATGCAGTGCAGTCCAACAAATATTTACAGTGTGGTGAGGCTAAAAGAGCACCGAGCTTGAATATAAGATTCAGAACTAAGCTTTCTGATTCTAAACACTCCCTAGCTACATGACTATGGATAATTCACTTCATTGCCTATGAGCCTCAGCTCCTTCATCTGCTTCATAGCATTGTTGTAAGAAAAGTGCTTTGTACAGGCCTATAGCAATAGGAATGACTATTACCACAATCATCACTGTGAGAGGTAACATTGTCATGCTGTACAAAGGGCTAGCTTTATGGTAGGAAGATCTGGGTCCCAGGCTTGCTTCAGACACATGCCAAACGTGTGACCATGAGCAAGTTATTTCTTATTGTATGAAGCAACTATATATGTGTGTGTCTGTGTATGTATGTGTGTATGTGTGTATGTGTGTATGTGTGTATGTATGTATGTATGTATGTATGTATGTATGTATGTGCATATGTCTTAGGCAGCTAGGTGGCACAGTAGATAGAGTATAGGCCAGAACCAGGAAGATTTGGGTTAAAATCCAGTCTCCAGCACTTACTAGCTGTGTAAGCTTTTCACTTAAACTCTTTTTGCCTTAGTTTTCTCAACTGTCAAATGGGGGAAATAGTGGCACCTACTTCCCATAGTTGTTGTGAGGCTCAAATGAGATAATATTTGTAAAGCACTTAGCACAGTGCCTGGCACACAGAAAGTTCTAGCTAAATGTCAGCTATTATTATTATCACATGTTTACATATACACATGCATGCATACTTACATAGTAAGGCTTAAAAATGCACCCAAAAATTTGGTACGCCTGGTGTACACACATACATGTGTATGCATACATAAATGCATGTGTGATCATGTGAGTGCATGTGTACACATATACGTGTGCATGTTTATTCATTTGTATTTATAAAACCTATGATCTCATCAGTGTAGGGAACTATTTCCTGGTGATATACTTCCTCCGCCAAGGCAGATCAGCACCTATAGTCTCAGAGAGTTACCTGAGGAACTGAGAGTTTAATTGATTTATAAACAGTCACATAGCCAGTACATATCAGAGGCAGAATTTGATCCCATATCATCATGAATGTGAGCTGGGCTTTCTAACCACTTTATAATACAGCCTCTATTTCTGTCTCTCTGTTGCTCTCTTCCCCTTTCCATATATACCCACACACGCAAATGTATGTATGTATATATGTATTTATGTATGTGTAGTACATATGTATATGTGTGTATTTACATGTATGCACATATATAGACATATGCTTGTATAGACAAAACATGTGTTGTGTTCATATACATATGTATGTGCAATTTTTCCTGGGCGTGGTTTATAAAGAAGAAAGATGATATGGATGGTGCTTGTTCTCAAGGAGTTGACATACTAATTAGTTTCCCTCTATAGTATTCTAGACACAGCCCTCCACAGATACACAAAGAACCTTCCACTTCTACAAATTAAATACCACTTAGAACTTCCGGTAGTTCTTGGGTCATTTTCCAAAAAGAAATTTCGTCAGGAGTTACACTTTACAATAAAAGGAAATGTGGGGGGCAACTAGGTGGTACAGTGGATAAAGCACCAGCCCTGGATTCAGGAGGACCTGAGTTCAAATCAGACCTCCGGCACTTGACACTTACTAGCTATGTGACCCTGGGCAAGTCACTTAATCCTTATTGCCCTGCAAAAAAAGGAAATGTGACAGAGACAGGAAGTGACTTGATCACAGTCATAGAGCTGGTAAGTAATGAAGTGAAGGCTAGAAGAGTTTTCCTCTAATTTGTAAGACAGTTCATAAGTCAGGTACACTCATGCACTGTTTTTGGTGCTGGGAACTGGTCTACCTGTTCTGGAAGGCAATTTAGAACTATTATAGAACTATGTCCAAATTGTTACTAACCTGCGCGTACCCCATGCAATACCACTACTAGACCTATTATACCTTATGTGCAAAGAATTTACAGTATTTCTCTTTCTTTTACTACTAAAGAATTGCAAACTAAAGGGGGTATCCCTCAAATAGGGAATGGCTAAATAAATTGTTGTTGTTGTTGTTGTTGTTGTTGTTGTTGTTTAGTATTTCAGTCATGCCCAATTCTTCATGACCCCATTTGGAGTTTTCTTGGCAGAGATACTAGAATGGTTTGCTATTTCCTTATTCAGCTCATTTTGCAGATAAGGAAACTGAGGGAAACAGGATTAAGTTACTTGCTCAGGGTTACACAGCAGGAAATGTCTGAGGGCAGATTTGAACTCAGGAAGAAGAGTCTTCCTGACATTAGGTACAATACTCCATCCACTGTGCCACCTAGCTGCCTCTATAAATAAATTATATCATATGAATTAGTGAAATGTTATTTATCTGTAAGAAATTATGAAAGGGAACATTTCAGAGAAACCTGGTAAGATATATGAACTGATGCAAAGTGAATTTAGTAGAACCATAAAGAAATTTTATTCAGTAACAACATTAAAAAAGAAATATAACTTTGGAAGATTGAAGAAATATGAGCAGTGAAACAACTAACCAGGATTTAGAGGACTGAGGATGAAGCATGCCACCCACCTATTGACTGAAATGTGATGGACTTAAGCCACAGAGTAATACATATGCTTTTGAATATGGCCAGTATGGGGATTTGTTTTCCTTGCTTTTGCATTTCTGTTATATGGGCTTTGATTTTCTTTTCTTTTCTTTTCTTTTTTCCAAAGGGGAGAGTGGTACATGGAAGAGAGGAACAATAAAAGAAACAGAAAGAAAATAGGGTCGTTGAAGAATTTTTTTAATGAAGAGAACAGAAGGAAGACCAGAAAGAATATCAGACAAGAACAGTTTGAAAGTTATATTTTTATTTGTCTAAAAAGAAAAATAAACTGTACATAATAAAGATTCCCAGATTCAAGTCTCTTTTTTGTGCAAATGCCCATTCTACTTGACAATGACTAAATTCATAACAAAAGTAAATAATTTTAAAATAACTAAAACATTGAACCATGCTACCTCATTAGATTGCAGATGTTCAGTATTCTCTTAAAGATACTTCAAAAGTTCTCAAAAAGCAAAGAATAATATTTGGGATTTGGGGAGGGAAATTTGTGATATAGTTGATATAGTATCTTACCCTTAATGAGCTAAACAACTTTTTACAGGATTTAACCCAAGAAGAAAAGCTGGGATTCCTTTGAATTAAACCATAAACCAAGATATTTAGAAAGAGTACTCTTTCTCCACATAACTCATATATGTATGTATATATACATATACATATCTTATTTGTATATAGATATGCAACATACATATGTACATATATACGTATGTATATATAAATATATATTATTTAGATACTGTTGCTCTGGGAAAAACCCTAGAACTTCCCTCTCTGGTCATTAGACTGTGAGTTCCTTGAGAGAAGAAATTGTTTTTAGCCTTTTTTTTCCTGTATCCCCAGCATTTAGCAAAGTGTAGCTTAGAACATAGTAGATGCTTAATAAATGCTAGGGCATCTAGGTGGTGCAATCAATAGAGCACCAGAGGGGCAGCTAGGTGGCGCAGTGGATAGAGCACTAGCCCTGAATTCAGGAGGACCTGAGTTCAAATCCAGCCTCAGACACTTAACAATTACTAGCTATGTGACCCTAGGCAAGTCACTTAACCCCAATTGCCTCACCAAAAAAAAACCAAAAAAAAAAAAAAATAGAGCACCAGACCTGGAGTCAGTAAGACTAATCCTCCTGAGTCCCAATCTAGCCTCAGACACTAGCTGTGTGACCCTAGGCAAGTCACTTAACCCTGTTTGCCTCAGTTTCCTTATCTCTAAAATGATCTGGAGAAGGAAATGGCATAGTACTCCAATATCTTTGCCAAGAAAACTTCAAACGTAGTCACAAAGAGTTGGACATGAGAGAAAAATGACTGAGCAACAACAATAAATGCTAGTTGCTTGGCTGGGTTCCTGGTTACAGGACAGAACTGGAATTGGAGCTGAGGGATATGAAGTCCACATCTCTAGTATTCTTTCCTTTGTCCTACTGTAGAGGAGTTGTTTGGCCAAAAGACTAGGCATTGCTCCAGCTGACTTTGGATGAATCTGGTATCTTTAAGCTCTGACAAGACCTTATCTGGTGGTTTTCAAAATAACTTATAGGAAATTAGAGTGGACCAAAGAATGTTGAGAGCACCACCTTCTTTTGCTGTGAACAGTGGAATTTGGGTCTTTAGCCAAGGCCTGATTTCAGAAATACATGAAGTTAGAGGATTTCATCAGCAGAGACATAAAATAGAATCTTATGAATATCTCTTTTTTTTTTTCTTGGAAAACATTAGGATCACTCTCAAATAAATCAACTTTGTTTTCTTTCTTTCCCAGGTGTATAATTCACCTGAGTTCTATTATCCAGACACTCCTGGATTAAGTAGCTGGCCATTCTCACTGACCTTCATGTTACTAACTATGTCTACCTCAGTTTTTATTCTAATAATTCAAGGATTCATTATTTTGTTTGTGTGAAGACTTCTGTGATTGACAGAATTTGCAACTCCAACTTACCTGTCTAGACTGGTATCCCTCAGTTACTTACCCAGCATCCAAAAGGTTGCTAAGTTGACCACTAAAAATCAGACACATAACATAAGCCATTCCTACACACATATTTGAAACCTTTTCAGCTTGGTAAGGCCCCCCAAGGCTTGACATTTTTTTTTCCTGGATAGGTCTTTCAGCTTTATGATATGCCTATGCTACTATGAAGGTCCCACCCTACATCCTGACTCTTTCTTATGTCCCACTCTGTCCCACCTCCTGCAGATACTTTCAAACCAACCTTCTACTGGGACTTGGAAGGTTGCTGGTCAGGGATCATTGGCCATGTCATGGGGGCTAGGGCTAGACTTTTTCAGGGGTAGGATGCCTCCTCTCCTGCTGTTATTGAACGTGACTAAGGCACAATATTTCCTGAACCACTCCCTGTTCTGACTGCATTTGAGCCAGGAACCAAAATTCATTATGGTTCTGTCTGTGACCTTAAGCAAAACATTTCCCTTCTCTAACCCTCAGTTTCTTCAACTGGGACTAACATAGCTGCCCCATTTGCTCCATGTGGCTGCTCTCAGGTTCCAATGGGATGATTGATGGGAAAGTGATGGGAAAATATGAAATAATTTCAAAATTACAACTGTGACACATTACTCCTGTTTTAACAATAGGAAAACTGAAACCCTGAGTAGCTGTGACTTGGCCAAAGTCACCCTCTAAATTGGCAGTAGAGCTGGAACACAAACACCAAGGCCCCCCGACTTCTGATTTTCCCTGTAATGCTGGCTGCCTTTCTCTCAATTATGATATTTACTATGGAGAAGTCACCTGACCTCAGCATTACTCCTCATCCCATCTAATTCTATAACTATGTTCTCATAATCCCTCCATGTAGGAGGCTCCTAAGAGCATAGTTATTATGATAAAACCAAGGTGTCTTAAAGCTAAGAGGATTTATCAAAGAGATAATGTAATGGGAAGAAAAGTTTAATTCCCTGGTATACATTCGTGGGCACAACCCCCTTTCTCTCCTCTTTTCTGAAGGAACAATCATAATGCATTTACACTTTTCAAAATGCCTTGGAGTTGTTTGGGTTTTTTAAAAGATCTGAGTCTACCTTTTTTGTTTTATAAGATTATCTGGTGTCCTAATAAAGAGATGCCTTTTGCTTCCTAAAATGTCACCTTTGAGATTTTCCAAGAGCTTCATCTGATAAAAGGGTGCACGTCTGCCATTCCTCAGGAAACAGCACTCCCTTACTTTCCTAATGTTCACAACTTAAAATACATGATCCCAGATCTTGGAAGGAAAAGGTTTACAAGGTAAAATTCTGCCAAATGGACAAAAATGGCTATCATAGCTGGCTCAGATGTGGATTTTAAGGGATGGACCCAATTACTTAGAAAGGGAGTTGGCTACAGGTTCTGAAATCAGGTTAAAATCGTTTTTTTTTTTCTTTTCTCTTAAAAATAAAACTTTTTTGAGAGACACTAAAACAACTGCACGGGGCCCAGTATGTTCCAAATATGGACTCATAGAAAGTTAGAACTCAAAGGGCCTAGAGTTCATCAAGCCTCAACCTTTCATTTGACAGATCATAAAACTATGGCTTAGAAGGGAAAGCGACTGGCTATATATCATCTAGGACAGATTCAGGATTAGAACCCCGGTCTTCTGACTCCCAGGCCTATGTCTTTTCTACTTTATCCTGTTGTCCACATTTCAGTTCACTCCTCATGAGCATGACATAAGTTCTGGGCAAAGCAGGGACAAGTGTTCTGAAGCTTTAGCCTTCTCCACCCCTCTCATGCTTCCCAAGAGGCAACAAATTCCAAGCCAAGTGGGTCCAGGCAGTAAGATCTCAGCCAGGAAAGGAGACATAGCCAGAGGGGGAAAAATCCCAGAGGCTTCAGACCTTCCCAAACCAACACTGTCTTTGAAGTAGGGAACCGGGTCAGCTAAGGTCACACTGCCAGGTTAAAAAATAAACAAGCCAACCTTTGGAGGGTCTGATCTGAAATTCTTTCTAAATGACCACGCTATGGAAACAAGTGAGAAAGGCAGGAGGTAGAGAATGTGCTGAGTCTTTTGAAACTGTGGGGACAGCAGGGAAAGGAGGAAGGGGCGATTTTTTAAAAGACGAAATTATCAGGGAAAGGGACTTTCTTATTGTTTATAGAAAGATTTCATCTGTGGCTGCATCTCTGATTAAGTCCATAAACTTCACTGGCAAGGCAAAATACTAGTTCATTCATGGGAATTGGAACTCTAGGTCCTCGGAGATCTTGTATCACTGTGGGATTTTGTCACACATCATTAGCCTGTGACACCGTTTCCTGGTTCACACTCACCTTAGAAAAATTACTAAGGGTCTGGCATGCCCTTGCCAGACCATCTTACTAAAAACACCACCTTTCGATTGAACACCACTCAACAAGCACTGGACTTGGCCCAACCTACTATGTAGTAAGTGCTGTGTTAAATGCTGAGGGTACAAAAGACACGTTCACCCTATTATTCCCCTACACTGAATTTTTACTATTGCCTTCTCTAGTCCATTCAACAAACATTTGTTAAATTCCTTAGGTGTATAATGCATTCTGAAGATAACAAGAACAAACACAAAATAGTCCTTGGTCTCAAGAAGCTTACATTTTTCTTGGGGGATAGGAGGTAATCCCCAAACAGGACTTTAAAGGAAGCATGGGATTCTATGAAGCAAAGGCGACTTGGGAGACCACTGGTACAAAGGCCCTATGGTGCCAGGTGGGTTGTTATGTCTAGGGAACAGTTAATAGGCCACTCTGATGGAGCAGAGAGTGCATAAAGGGGAATGATACAAAATAAAACTGCAAAAATAGGGGCTTTAGATGACAAACTGAGAAATTTTCTCTTAGGAGAAAAAGGAAGTCATTGAACTTACAAGTAGGGAAGAGAGATTATTGGGTCTATATTTTAGGAATATCAATTTGGCAGCTGTGGTGCAGACGGATGGGAGATAGGAGTGGTGTACAACTAAGCTCCTCAGTCGGCCCTTCTTGGCCCCATTAGAGTAGATGGCTCAGCACTAGCCTATCTAATCCTAATCACACTGCTCTACTCCAGCTGGGCTAATATATCCCACAGACATACCGTACCCTTCTAGCCCCAGTCAGTTCAGAAACAAATAGGGATGTCGGAGGTGCTCCCATGGAATGCCCTCTCCTCTGCCTTCTACCTCTCCTAACCCTGACCACTCTTTAAGACCCCTCACTTTCTCTGTGAAGTCTTCCCAGACTATTCCAGTTCTCTTTATCTCATCTGAACTCCTGTATCCATTTACAGCCTATATCACTCAATTTAATATTCACTTTTATATTGTTTTGTATCATACATGTTGTTTGACTTTGTGCCCTCTCTCTCCATTGGGGTGATAATCTCTTCTAATACAGAGGCTATAGGTTATATTTCTTCTGTATCCTTTCCAGGGCTTCTCTCAAGACTGAGTGCACTTACTAATTAGGAGTTCCTTATGAAGCCCTATGAAGCCTCATAGTATTTTGTTTGTACCTTTCCTAGGCATTCACATTTTACTTAGCATTATAGTTAGTGCACATGTTATTTCTCCTACTAGACAATACACTCTTTGAGGGTAGGGATCATATCTTACTCATTCTTCTCTGCATTCCCCACAAACCCTAGTCCAGTGACTTGCATGTAGGAGGCATTCAATAAATATCTATTGAATTGCAATATCCGAAATAGCAGGTACTCAGTAAACTTGTATACTAATGAATTCAGTCTCCTTTCCCCCCAATTACTAACAAGAGCACTAAGAGGTATCTATAATGTTTCTGATCAGACATTTGGGTATAGTCCATAGACCTCTATTTTGATTAGTTATCAAAGCTGCTAGCTCTTTCCTGAGTCTACCCAGGAAAACTAGAAACCCACTAACCTGAACAATGAATGAAGAACAGGAGGATCAGAGACCAGTCACCTCTTGTTATGAGAGTAGAAGAGTCCTAGGAATCAACAAAAGATAATACACCAAATGCTGCTGTCAATGACAATAGAATTCTAAAGGTTGTATACCAGGCAAGGCAGAGTATTTTGCACCTCTGAGGACTTTAATCTCCAAACCACAAACCTTTTCCACAAGCCCACTAATTAAGAGTAAACACCCAGAACCAGTGACTCCACTGTGCAGACAGATGGAAAATTCATGCAAGTCAGTACCACTGTCTTCTGGTTCACCTCAAGCCTTAGAATCTCCTCTTACAATCAATAAAACCTCTGTTCTGGAAATGAGCAGTCATTGCAGGGGAAAGAATCATAATTGCCCTTTGCACCAGATAATTTACCAGGAGCCGGGCACACTTTCTCTTCCCAGAAAACATCAATTTCTCTCAAGTTAGAGATTGTAATTTCCTTTGTTCCAGGAGTGAAGTTGCATCCAATCATTACAGGTCCGGGTATTAGCTCAGGAACAAACACCATAGGGAGTGTTTATCTCTATTGGTGTTAGGAGCAAGAGCAGGAATAAATGTTGAAGGTAGATTGTGATCCAAATAGGAATCAGAAAGGCAATAGAAACTGAAGTGAAAGGTGAAACTTGGCCTTAGTCATAAATACAAACAGCTTTGTGGTGTTTGCTCAGCATGGTGCTTGGATGGGTTCAAAAGCCAAATAAGATCAGTGGACAAGGTGATGTGAAATGCCCTATTGCTTCATGTCTCTCCCTAGTACAATCCCTCCTCCTCTGATGCCAAAATATTTATGCTTAACACATAGGTCTAACCAAGTGTCTTCCCTGCTCAAGAACTTTCAAAAGTCCCTACTGCCTCTGAGGAAAAAAATAAGCAAATCCCTCAACTTGGATTTGACTCCAGAATGCCTTTCTAGGTCTTTCACATTATTTCCTTTTATTCACTCTACATTCTAGCTAATTGTCCTATTTGCTGGTCCTCGTACATGACATTTGAGGGCAGACACTATTTTTGGCTTTGTAACAATGACTTGAAGGTAGTAAATGCTTAATAAATATGTGTTGAATTAAATTGCAGTGAACTTCATCTGTAATAAGAATGAATAAAGTGCCATAAAGGAATTTTTTTATAGAAATTATCTTCACATGAAGCAGATTAAGCCTTGTCTTGAACAAGTAGAGAGTCAGGCAAACTTTAGGGAAGAATAATTGTTTCCTATACTTAGGGATCTAAGTAGAAGGCTTGGGTGATTTCTAGAATTTTGTAAAATGTCCATTTTAGTGCCCAAGTTTCTTTCCTGAGATAGGAAGGGAAAGCTAGGATTCTTGATTTAGTTCACATAGATTTGGAGTAACTTCTCCCCCAGTCAAGTGTTGCTGAAAACTGAATCAATAGGGAGGCCTTGGTATCAATATGACAAGTATCCTTGATGCTGAGAGGGGGCATTCCCTAATAAAGCATCAAAGAGGAAAAAACATGGATAACAGGGGCAGCTAGGTGGCACAGTGGATAAAGCACTGAACCTGGATTCAGGAGGACCTGAGTTCTACTTTGACCTCAGACACTTGACATTTGCTAGCTGTGTGACCTTGGGCAAGTCACTTAACCCTCATTGCCCCGCCCCCAAAACAAAACAAACAAACAAACAGAAAACAACAACACAGATAACTCAGGAAGATGCTCCTTTTCATGAGGAGCTTCCTAAATCCGATCCAGGACACAATGGTGTAGACGGGAAAGAACACTCGATTTGGAATTAGGGATCTGGGCTCAAATCCTGACTCTGCTATTTACTCCTTGTATAACCTCGGACAAGTCACAACTTCCGCAGACTTCAGTTCCTCATTTGAAAAAATAAGAAAAGAGGACCTTTGAAGTTCCTTCTAGAACAAAATCTATATGCCTATGACCAGTTCAGTACAAGATAGGTTCTAGGATACAAACAAGGGAAAACATAGTATAAGACTATTAGATAACCCAGTGGATACAGCACTGGACTTAGTCAGGAAGACCTGAGTTCAAATCCAGCCTCAGACACTCACTAGCTGTATAATCCTGGACAAGTCACTTAACCCTCTTTGCTTCAATTTCCTCATCTGTAAAATGAGCTGGAGAAGGGAATGGCAAACCACCCCTATTTTTTTGCCAAGAAAAGCCCAAATGGGTTTGCAAGGAGTCAAATATGACTAAAAAATGACTGAAAAACAACAAATCTGACACTTACTAGTTGTGTGACCTTTTGCAAACCACTTAATATCCCCCCCCTTTCCTCATCAGTATAAAACGGGAATAGTAATAGCATCCATCTCACAAGGTTGTCGCACATTTGTAAAGCAATTACAAGTCTCAAAGAACTATATTTTATTGTTGTTCCATAGCGATTAATGGAAAGAATACTGGATTTGGAGTAAAAGGTGTTAGGTTTGAACCCCAGTTCTGCTATCTATTAGCTTTCTGACTTTGAAAAAATCAACTAGCCAATCTAGGCCTCTGTTTCCTCCATAAAATAAGGAAATCAGGCTAGGTGGTCTCTTAAGATCATTTCCATTTCTAAATATTATGCTCCTAAATTAAGAACCAGTTAGTCTGACAAGCTGCTAAGCTTTCTTTTTGGCCAAGATTTTGGTTGTTTTGTATGCTATCAGCCTATCCAGAAGACACATCTTATAGAATACCATCTCCCACTCAGGTGTGAAAAACTTGAAGCACAATCAGACCCTATATCAGATGGGATCACTCTGTCTTTTGACCTGACAGGTATCCTGAGTGAAATTTTAACATTCACTTTGAGTCAAGGGGAGAAGTTTCATTTGCTTGAGATTGCCATTTATATGGAAGTCAGAGAGGAAGAGAAGCTCCCAATATCCATCTGGCAGAAGACCTCTTGAGGAAGTCTCTCCCTATGGAAACAACTTAACACTAAGCTCAGCCACTTGGAATTTCTCAGCATTCCAGGCCCTGTAAGAAAACCTAGGATGTTTCCAGGCTGAAAGTGTAAAAGGCAAGGGTAAGCCCTGCCCTGCCCTCCACACCAGCCAGCCATTTGTTTCTCAGACTCTTAAATCAAAAGTGTAGACAGACTGGCACATCCCTCCAGACTAGTAGATGAGGAAGAAGCATTGTTTACATTTTCCGTCTTCCCTCCACCCCACTGCTAATTAATGGCTCCTCTCCCCAAGTCATAATTTTTCTTTCTGCTTGCAAAGTACTTAATATACATCATCTCATTTGTTCTTCTAAATTATTCATGTGCTCCAAGTATTATTATTCCCATTTTACAGATGAAGAAACTTGGGTTCTGAGAGGATAGGTGACTTGGTCACCGTAACTAAAGAAGGGGGATTCACGACCACCCTAAAATGATTTTTGACCTTAGGCATGTCTCTTCTACACTTCTACATCCCATTTTCCTCAAGTTTAAAATGAAGGGATTAGGGGCAGCTAGGTGCCAGCACCTCAGCAACACCTTCTTATCTGAGATCCACTATCAGCAAATTTATCACCCAATCCAGATCCAGGTGGTTAACACCTATTGATTTCTAGGACATGCTCCTTCCTTCCTCAATTAGTTCAGGGCTTAATTTTTCTAGTTTTCCTCACACTCCAAGTCAGACTAGGAGTCTTCAACATACATATTGATGTGCCCTCAAAAACTGTAACTTCCTGGTTCTACTCAATTCCCATGACCTGTTACTTCACTCCACCTCAGTTACACACAGAATGATCATGCCCTTGGACTTGCCATCATCCACAAATGTTCTACTTCCATATTCATGGACTTGGAAATTCCTTCATCCAATCATAATATTTTATCATTCCATCTTTCCCTGTGCCTTACTACCCCTAATCCTGTTCTTCCTCCTCACTCTAAGCTAAAACTGTTCTACCCCTCAGTTCTTTCCCAGGTCATCAGTCTTGCAAAAGCTACAGTCCTCTGCCTTCCCTGGCTCAACCCTTGGTAAACCATTCAATGTTACACTATCCTCTATTTTCAAATCCTTTGACTTCTCACCCCATCAATGATCACACCTTGTCAAATCTTAAACTAGATTACTTCCATAATCTGTCTCATGTGGCCTATCCATGTGCTGCCGATCAGAGCAGGAGAAAGTCACAAAGCTATGCTGTTAACATTTACCAAAAATTTATGTTACAAAATCTTAATTAGGCTTTCACTGCAACAAGGCAATCCTTTTGTATCTCCCTAATGGATTTGCTCCCCCAAACACCACGATGGCTATTCCCAACCTTTTTGTCCCCTTCAAACCTCCCACAGGATTCCTTTCTCTATCCTTTCATTTGAGGCCCTTGCCTCGTGTTCCACTAGAACAAAACTAAGACTATTTTCTGAGAGTTCCTCTTCCCCTACTTACCTCACTCTACTAAGATATTTTCCCCAACAATCTCCTTCTTCAAATACTACCTACCATGAAAAGATGGTGCTTCCCTTTACTAAGGCAACCCTTTCTACATTTATCCCTGACTCTAACCCATCTAATTTTCTCTAGTAGATTGCTCCCACTACAATCCAAATTATCTGTTATTCTCAATATCTCCATGTTTCCCCCCTCCCCATCTTTTTTTTAAAAAGCTTAATATTAGCTATTGCCTGAGATGTCTCTTCCTCTTTGGTCACTTAGTTACCAAGTATTAAGCATTCATTATTTGCAGGCAGTGTGCTAAATATAGGAAATACAAAGAAAGGCCAATATTTGGTCCTGCCATCAAGAAGCTCATATTATAAAGGGGGATATGCAAACAACTATGTGTTCACAAGATACAGAAAGAGTAGACAAAATTTAGAGACTGAGAAAAGCCCCCTGAAGAAAGCAGGACTTGGGTTGAGACTTGAAGGAACTCAGGGAAGTCAAAGGGTAGAAGGAGGGAAAATATTCCAGGCATGAGCATTCCAGGAATGACAGAGAAAAGGTATAAAGTCAGGAGATGAAATGTTGTGAGGAACATAGAGAAAGAAGGTCAGTGTCACTACATAATATAGCACAGAGAAAGGAGTAATGCGTAAGAGGACTGGAAATATAGGTAGGAAAAAGGTTACAAAGGGCTATGTGTCAAATGAAGGAGTTATTTATTTGAACCTGAAGGTAGCAGGGAACCAGTTACTGAGTTTACTGAGTAGGAGGATGAAAAAGTCAGATCTGTACTTTTGGGAAATTACTATGCAAGCTGAGTGGAGCATGGACCAGAGTTGGGAGAGATTCGAGGCAGTGACAACAACCAGATGGCTATTGTAATAGTCTAGGTATTAGGTAATGAAGGTCAGCTTGAAGCTAGAAAGGACAAGGCTCAGCAGTAAATTAGATATTTAGAGTGACTGTAAGAGAAGAGTTGATGATGACAGCAACATGGTTGCCAACCTGAGTGACTGGGAGGGCAAAAATCATAACTAGGATAAGAAGGGAAATAGCTGAACATTAATATATATATAATATGAATATATACATAATAACTGTGCATGTAACAAATACACATGCATATATACAGAGATGTATATATACAACTATATGCACATATATGTATACATACATGTATGTGTGTGTAAATATTTCTCAAAAGAAAAAAATGTTCCAAATCGCTGACAGTAAGAAATATGTAAACCCCAAGGATTTACCTTTCACACAGCAAATTGGCAAAGATGAATAAATATGGATTAGTATGTGCTGAATGAGTTGTAGAAAGATGGGTATACTAATGAGTTGTTAGTGGAGCTGTGGATTGGCTCAAACATTCTAGCAAAGAATTTAAAATTATGCAAAATGAATAACTAAAATGCTCATACTCTTTGACCTAGAGATTTCACTGGTAGGCATATACCCCAAGAAGGTCTATGACAAAAAGAAAGGACTCTTGTACACCAAAATATTATAGCAGTGTTTTTGGAGTTGCAAAGAACTGAAAATAATTATATATGTGTATATATACATACATATATATATGCTGTTAATGGCTAAATAAATTGTGGTACCTATATATAATTGAATATTACCATAGAAATTATAAAAACAGAGAATCAAGGAAAAATTTATATGAACTTATAAAAATAAAATAAATAGAAACAGGAAAACAATATACATAATGACAAAAACAATACAAATAGAAAGAGCAACAACAAAACCGTCAAAACCAAATGCTATAAAATTATAATTCCAAGCTTGGTCCCAAAGAAGAAATATAAGAAATACTTTCCCCTACTTTTTTGTAAAGATAGAGTACCATGGAGGACCTGTGACCTACATATGACATCAGAATTTGTTTTATATGTAATTGTTTTTTCTGTCCTTTTTTGTCTTCTTCTTTTTAAACTCTTTATTATAAAGGCTGATTCTCTCAGAAGGAAAGAGGAGAGTGATAAAATGGGAAATTATAGATGATATAAAAATAAGAGATATCAATAATTTTTTAAAGTGTTCTACCTACCTTTCCTCCATTTTGTATCTGCTGCTCTGCCTAGTTTCAACTGCATGGAACAAGGCACCTCTCTCAGGGTAAGATGATCACTTCTAAACTTGCCAGCCTACTGCTAATTCAAGCCTTGATTGATACCACCTTTTTCAGCCTCCTTTCTCTTCTCTGATAGGAGGGCTGGAGAGCAGAGTACCAAATTCTTCCCCCTGCCTTCCCAATGCCAGGAACTGGGCTCAATTCACTCTACTTTATACCTGCTGCCCTTCCTGGTTTCCACCCCACAGAACAAGATGCTCCTGTACTAGGTACCCCATCTCCCTTCCCAGCACCCCTTCTATCATTCTACCCATCCTTTCCTGACTTCTTTTCTATGTTGTCTGCCCCCTTTTGATTGTAAGCTCCTTGAGGGCAGGGACTGTCTTTTTATAAATTGTATCCCCAGCACTAGCTCTAAGTAGACACTTAATAAATGTTTATTGGATTGAATTTATTAGATTGAAAATAGGGGTGACAGCGATGACAGATGCAGGCCAACTCCCCTGCTAGGATGAACTTAAACTCCACACATTTCCTCCCATGGTGCACCCTCTATCCTTCAAATAGATTAATGTGTCAGTAGTCAAACAAGGCTGCCATTCAGTATCTGGATCAGTGGTGTACATAAGCATGATTAAATACTCACTAGATTATACAAGAATATGTAAATGCAGTTTGTACAAATTACCTGGGGTTGCTGCAGCAGCAAGTTGTTGTTGGTTTGTGTGTGTGTGTGTGTGTGTGTTTTTGCAATTTGTGGGGTTTTTTTATATATTTCTACCACCCCCAGATCTTAAACAAGGAAGTCTTCTTTGGTCTCTAGTGCCTTCTGTTTCTCTAAAGCAGCTGTTGTCAAACTGTGATCTCCTAAAAATAGTTCAGTAAGGACAAAACTATTTTCATAATAATACTAACTTTATTCCTTTCTAATATGGTAAATATGTAACCCAAATAAGTAAGAGA
Source organism: Dromiciops gliroides (assembly GCF_019393635.1). Taxonomy (NCBI): domain Eukaryota; kingdom Metazoa; phylum Chordata; class Mammalia; order Microbiotheria; family Microbiotheriidae; genus Dromiciops; species Dromiciops gliroides. The sequence goes on along the minus strand of NC_057862.1, from coordinate 429,576,045 downwards.
TCTTTAGGGGATCCTCAATTATTTTTAAGACTCTGAAGCAGTCCTGAAATCAAAAGGTCTGAGAATCATTTCACTAAAAGGAAAGAATACAAATAGGCCATTTCTCCACCTCTGCAGGGGATGTGGAAGCCAGAGGTCTCATGCATCAGTTGTCCACAATGGGCAGTTGAACAGTTATTAGATTAAGGTTATTGTCCCAACTCTACTGTAATCTAGTTGCATACCATTAGCAAATCAATTTTCTCTAATATCTGAGTTTTGTCCTATGAGATAGTTGGACTAGATTAGATGTTCACTGATGTTCTTGCTAGCTTTAATGATCTAAGAGCTAGGAGCTAGATATTTCTCTTGCCGGGGACTGCTATATACCAAAATGAAACAATGCTATATGAAAAGCAATCTTATTTTCACAAGAGATGCCCTGCCCCCTCACTAGAACCAGAATCAGAGGCAGGACTCAATGACGGGGCTAACCCAGAAAGGTGGTTTTAATTTTTTTCTATCTTATACAGTAATGGAAAAGTACTTCTTTAAACGTGTAGCCTGTCATGGTCCAGTGGAAAACAGAGTGGACCTAGAATCAAAAATCCTTAGGTCAAATCCTGTCTATGCCATTTTTAAACCTATGTAACTCAAAATTAGTCATTTCATCTTTCTGAGCCTTGGTTTTCCCATCTGTGAAAGAAGGGGTTGGTTTAGATGACATGTGAAATCCCTTCCAACTTTTAAATCTACACTCCTTATGGTCTCTTGATGGGTGACTAACAAGAAAAGAAAATTATTAAACTGGAGAATTACTGTCAGCATTTCCAACCAACAAAATAATTTCATATTCCTTAATAGCTATGTGTTCTGAAGACAAATGCTTCTAACTTTTATAGTCAGAAGGGATTCTCAGTGGGTATCTCCTCCAACTCATACCAAAAGGGAAGCCTCCCGTACATGACAACTTGTCATCCAGACTCACCTAGAAGACCATCACAGAGAAGGAACCTCCCCACTGCCTCTAGGGACAACCTGCTCTGCTTTTAGATAACTCTAATTGTTGGGGATTTCCCTTGACATCACGCTTAACTTTCTCTCTTTGGTTTTCTTTTTGTTTCTGGTTTTTGTTGTTTGGGGTTTTTCTTTGCGGGGGGTTGTTTGGGGGTTTTTTGTGGGGCAATGAGGGTTAAGTGACTTGCCCAGAGTCACACAGCTAGTAAGTGTCAAGTGACTAAGTCACATTTGAACTCAGGTCTTCCTGAATCCAGGGCCAGTGCTTTATCCATTGTGCCACCTAGCTGCCCCTCACTCATTACATCTTACAGCAGTTGTTCCTGAGTCTATTCCCTAGGACTTCAGAGAAGCAAAATCCCTATTCCATAAGACAGATTTTCAAATGGCTGAATACAGCTATCACTTCCTCCTTCTCTTTCCTGTTCTTTTTCTCTTCTCCAGTGAAAGCCCTTCACCCTCCTGGTTTTTCTCCAACTTAACAATGTACCTTTTTATACCTTAGAGCCCAGAAATGAACACAGTACTCAAGGTATGTGTGACAAGGGTAGAATACAGAGGAATTATGACCTCCTTATTCCTGAAAGCCATGTCTCTCAATGCAGACCAAGATATTAGTTCTTCTGGCCACCATATCACCCTGCTGCATCCTGCGGGGCTTTCATTTCACTAAGGTCACCAAATCTTTTTCAGCTTCTCACTAATCATGCCTGTCCCACTATATTCTTTTTGTTTTGTTTTGTTTTGTTTTAAGTGAGGCAATTGGGGTTAAGTGACTTGCCCAGGGTCACACAGCTAGTAAGTGTTAAGTGTCTGAGGCCGGATTTGAACTCAGGTACTCCTGACTCCAGGGCCGGTGCTCTATCCATTGTACCACCTAGCTGCCCCCCCACTATATTCTTAAAGAGATATTTTGAAAATTCAACAAGTGCTTGTTTTGGTTTATTTTGGGTTTTCCCCACAGCTACTAGTAAATGAGGTTATGTTTATTTTTTTACAGAAAGGTCTGAATTTGACAGGTTGGGGCATTTCACACCAGGGAACCAAATCACATCGAATCAATAGTAATGGTCTTCAGTCCTGAAGTTCTTCCCTAATATGTGACATTAATATTGCCTATAATTTGAATTAACAGGTACAATAAAAGCTCAACAAATACAGCACTGTGCTAGGAAAAGATGAAAATTCAGATAAGACACAGTCCCTGCCTCAAGGAACTTGCCTTCTTGGAGATATAAAAAGCTCTTTGAGAATGAGAATTCAGATGACAACTAATTCAAGAAGTAGCTAGAGAATGAAACTAATTTCAATACTATTACTAAATCTTACCCTGTAAGCCATTTGAAAAAAATGAATTTTAAATCATCTCTTGTAGCTGAAAGCAAATCTGATCATGTGACACCCCTGGAGACATAACCGAACTTGTAAGCTCACTGATCTAGAAGGCAACTGAGCTACCCCTGAAGTACAGGCATTGGGATCATCCTCATAGCTTTTCATTGTGTTCTCTTTATCTGGCACTGATATAATTTTATTTAATTGTGCGATTCAAACAAGAGAACAACACACAAGGTCATTCTGACCTTTAAAGGAATATTTTGCATGGCCTCCCACAGGGCCAGAATGCATTTTTCAATTACGATGGTGATCCAAGTATTCAGAACACTCTATTAGCCATGACTCAAGATGGTTGGCATAGACACAAAACAACACATAATTATACAATGACTAGGCAGGACCTGCTCCCCCCAAAAAAACTGTACTGAAATCAGGTTGTTGTTCTTCAGTCACATACAACTCTTTGTGACCCCATTTTGGGTTTTCTTGGTAAAATACCGGGGTGGTTTGCCATTTCCTTCTCCATCTCATTTTACAGATGAGGAAACTGAGGCAATTTGTTAAGTGACTTGTCCAAGGTCATACAGCTAGTAAGTATTTGAGATCAGATTTGTACTCTGGTTGTCCTGACTCCAGACCTGTCACTCTATCCACTATACCAACTATCTGCACAGTGAAAACCATTGGGCAGGGGAAGCCCATCAGATCATGAGAAGGCCCAAAAAAATATGGTTCTGTGATTAGAGAGAAGTGCTAAGTTTACCAAAGTCATAGGTTTGATCCTTGTGCATGTCAATTTAGTTTTATTCAGTTTTATAGCTATGGACTACATCCATAACCTTGGTGAGCAAAAACCTGAGCAACAACTAGAGACATTTGTGTCTGAGATGCCACGAATTGCAAGTGACGTGTAATACAATCTCCAATCTAAAAGGGGGGGACAGGAAATAGACCATCTGTCAGTTTCTAATTCTTCTTGCCAACCAGGTTCTAAGCCCTCTTGTTTCTATGCTCCTAAAGGACCACAAGTGCTATCAATCCTCTATGAATCAGCACCCTAGGGCAAAGTATCAACTCATCCCACCCCAGTTAAGTTTCTGACTATCTGGCAAAAAAGAAACAGCATCAGTCTCATGGGAGATTGGATAACTCAAAGTAGGTCATTCCCATAACTAAAAAAAAACAACACACTAAATATCCACTCATCATCTATTTTGTGCTCAAAATATGCCAATATTTCTATGGTATTTTCCTTGCCACAACAATCCCTAGAAGGAATGAAGTGTAAGTATTGGTACGCCCAACTTAGAGAAAAACAGACCTAGGCCAAGAGAGTTGAAGATTCTGCTTCTTCCCAAGGGGAGTAAGACCTTACTTATTAATGGTGGGTCTCCTTCATTGTATCTTTAAATCCAAAGGAGACCTGACTTCCTTTGTTCTATCTTTAGGATTGGTTTGGTACAATAAACACCTCAAGAGAACCAGAGTCCTGATCTATGAAACAATATTCTCATACATTCAAAAGAAAATTAGTCTTTTTTCATTGTTCTTTACATAGATGGGCCTCAAGCCATCTGCATGACACATGATGAATACATGAAAAAAATCTCAGTGATCAAGTGAATTCAACTTAGATTGGGTTTGGTATTCAACATTGGGAACCAAAGGAAATAAAACCATCACTATTCCCTCCCTTGCTCTTCTAAAGGTCACTGATGGGGCAACTAAGTGGCATAGGGGATACAGCAGTGGCCCTGAAGTCAGGAGAACCCGAGTTCAAATCTCACCTCAGACACTTACTAGCTGTATAACCCTGGGCAAGTCACTTAACCCCAATTGCCTTAAATATCCAGGGCCATCTCCAGTTGTCCTGCCATTGGACCCAGATGGCTCTGGAGGAGAGGGTGATGTTGGTGACTTTGTACAGCCCTCCCTTGCTTAACTCCAATTCAGTGCAAGTCATGACATCAGCTCCTGATATGATCCTCTTCAAGAATGAAGGACAAACAACAGCAGTGGACACTGATACTGCTTCTAGGAAGAAAGACAGTATACTCCTATGTTTTATGACAGAAGTTCAAATCTAGGCACTGTCATTTATCAGCTGTGTGCCTTAAGAAAAACGTCTCTGGGGGTGGGGGATTTATAGGCATGGATGTATACAACATTGGATTTGGTTAATATATTGGAGAATTTAGCTAATTTTTTTCTCTTCTATTCTTTGTTATAAGGGATTGCTCTCTCAGAGGGGCAGAGGGAGTGATATACTGGAAAATACTGAGTGATATAAAAGCAAAAGACATGAATAAAAGCAAAATTTTAAAAATCTGGATCCTTAATATCTTCATATAAAGTATAGATTTTAGCACTAGCTACCTTGCTGGCTTTTCATGAGGAAAACACTTTGCAAACCTTAAGGCATAATATAAATGTGAGGTGTTATTATGAATATTATTTCTCTCTTGGATACTAAGACAGAGATATTTTTACCAATTTATTCAAGGCCACATAGCCTGGACATGACCAAGATAGAAGAGGAATTAAGGACACCTGCTTCCTACTCAAGCTAAGCTCTCAGCAAATATTCATGAAGAATTAATTTAACCTCATTGCATTTACACTAAGTAGTGCCTCAAGTTGATTTGATTCCTCACTTTGGGAATATCTTGGCCCCTTCCCTAAACCCTCCCCTTATCTGTCTACCTTGTTTTTTTACCCACATCTGTGGTACGGCCTCCACTTCCCACATGCCCTCACTATCCCCTGATCTGCCCTGGGGCTTCTCCTTTCTAACCCTCACTACCTCTTCCCTGCCGTTTTACTGGGCCTCCTTAGATGGATCTGAAATCTTGTTGGTAGTATCTTCCAGCACAAATCACACTTCATCTGCACCTCCTTCTGAGCCATTCTTGTCCAATTTGTTTCATAAATCTTTTGGAGTGGATCTACCCAAAATAACAGAGGAGACAAATGTCTACTGTAGAAGAATTTGTGGATTTTAGTTCCATTTGCCTTAACTTCCTGCTTAAGGGATTCTGCCTTACTTAGTTAAATTAAACTATTTGAGGGTTTCACAAGGAGGAATTTCACACCTTTAGAGTTAAGATTCAGGAAATATTTTGAAGTCCTAGCAGCTCTATCTGAGTAAAGCAGAAAGTCTTAGTTAAACAGTTAGCCTGGGGCACAAAAGGCCAAAGAGACCTGGAATTCATAAATTACAGTGCTTTTCCAACCACCCCAAATTATTTTGTATAAAAACAACAATAATAATAGCCAACATTTATATAGCAACTATGTGCCAGGTACTATGGTAAGGTGCTTTAATTATTATCTCATTTGATTCTCATGACAAGTCTAAGATGTAGGTACTATTATTATCCCCATTTTACACATGAGTAAGCTGAGGCAAACAGAGGATAAGTGACTAATACCAGCTAGTAAGTGTTTGGCACTGAGTCAAGTCTTCCCCGTTCAAGTCCAATGCACCACCCAACTGTCTGTATCTGGGTTGTTGTTGTTTGTCTTTTGTTCTAGAAGAGGCCCGTGACATCAGGTGGTGATGTCATGACTTGTAGTGGGTCCAGTGGCAAGATCTATATCAGGACAACTGGAGATGGCCCCGAATGTTTGAGGCAATTAGGGTTAAGTGACTTGCCAGGATCACACAGCTAATAAGTGTCTGAGGTGAGATTTGAACTCAGGTCTTCCTGACTTCAGGGCCAGTGCTCTATCCCCTGTTCCACCTGGCTGCCCCACCTGTCTGTATAGATTTTGTTTGTAGAAGACTGTAAGCTTCTGGAGGGGCTGGGTTGGCTTTGTTTTTGTTCTTGCATCCCCAGTGCCTAGCATTATACTTTGTACACAGTGGGAGCTTAACAAATGCTTGCTGACTTGAATTTACAGTTATTCTTCCTTTGCTATGTACAAGAGCCAGCAATTAACCTTTATCTGCATCACTTACATTCACATGAGGTTCTGAATATTTACTTTGTGGTACAAAATGGAATAAATACTATCTCAGGACTCAAAGGACATAGATTGAAATCATGACCCTACCTCTATTAACTTGAATAAATCACTTAAGTCATCTAAGCCTAAGTTTCATTATCTATAAACTGAGGGTGTTGGATGAGATGACCTCTAAGTTTCCTTCTGGAGCTAAATAATCTTTTAATCTTTTAAATCAGCTGATTTTTCATATCAGAGATCTTTCTACACTTCCTTTACTGGAATACCAGCTCTAGTGAATGTTAAAAAAAAAAAACCACCATTGTCAACAAAACCTCCTTTGAAAATAAGCAGATCATCATATGTGCCTACAAAAAAGAAATCTGAACTGAAATATTTAGCCTAATGAAAACCAGCCCCTCTATTGGCCCCTCCCCTTTAAAATCTAACAAATTCAAGAATGTGCTTTCAAGGGTGCCCGAAAGTTAAAACGCCAACATCACCCAGCTAAATGTTTTCCATGGGTCATCTTACAAGTCATTTGGGCCAACTTCTCACTTGATCAAAGCCAGAAGTTCCCATTACTAAGATGGAGTCACACGAACATGTGTTGGGACCACAGAAGTAGCATCAAACCCAAGGACAAACCTGTCTCTCTGACCCTTCTCCACCCACCCCCAGTCAAAACCTGCTTCTCACAAAGCTAGAGTCTTATTTAAAATGTCCTTCCAGAAATATTCAGTGGAACCCTGGTTGAACCAAGGCTGGCTCAGACCACATATCTAGAGGATTATTCACTCTCAAATAAAAGGCATTTGTTTTAAATAAAGAAGCACATTTTGGCAGAGGGTGACCAGCCCATGGCCAATGACAGCTTTTCCCCGCTTTTGCAATGTTTCTTTCCAAGCTACAGTGAACACAAGGACATCTGACCCTGATGTTTCAGGCTTCCTCTAAGGGACAGCCCTCCAGTGGGAAGAAGTTGTGGAAAGAACACTGGACTTAAAAAGTCAGAAGAGCTGGGAACAAGTCCAGACTTGAGCAAGGATGAATTGTATCATAATGGGCAATGCATTTGTTCTGTGAGTCTCTGTTTCTTCAGCTCATCTGTAAAATGGGAATGATACTTATACTGGATGCCTCACAGGATTGTTGGTAGTAATTTATTTTGCTACCTCTAACATGCAATATATAAAGGCAATTTACACTAATTATATTACAAAATAGCAGGTTGGCTGAAAGGGAAGTGGTGTGTGTGTGTGTGTGTGTGTGTGTGTGTGTGTGTGTGTGTGTGTGTGTGTGTGTGTGTGTGTGTGTTTTCCATCACAGTGATTCAAAACATTGCCTGCTAGGACATGGATGCACTGTGATCACTTCGGAGAGTGTCCATGCCACTGAAATTAGGATCCTTGAAGTTTTACAGAAATGATCATTTGGACAGAAAGTAACATCACTAGGAAAGAACAGGAAAGAAAGTACTTAATCCTCTTTAAAAGAAAGGACATTGGGGGCAGCTAGATGGCACAGTGGTTAAAGCACCAGCCCTGGATTCAGAAGTACTTGAGTTCAAATCCGGCCTCAGATACTTGACACTTACTAACTGTGTGACCCTGGGCAAGTCACTTAACCCCCATTGCTTGCAAAAAAAAAAAAAAAAGAAAGGACATTTTGTGAATTTAAAAAATTATATTCTTTCGAATTGTCTTTGTCCACAAACTGTGTATCCTTTTTTGGGGAGGGGGGAAGCATTTGCATGACTAGTATGACATAGCTAAACATCCTGGGCAAAAGGGAACCTCAGCTTCCCAAACCTGAAGAATGACCTTGACCCCATCATCATGTACCATCCCCTGCACCTGAAAAGCCCACTTCTCTTTCCATCACCTATCCAAACTTTCCATCAAAGGTCCGGTTCTGTCCTGTCTCACTTCCTCCCTGGCTACTCCATCCCTATACTATTGCTTTCCTTGCCCAGAACTCTTCTACCACTTGGAGTATGTGCCGTACCATTTTCTGCCTAGTTCTAGCATGCTCTGTATCATCCATTCTGATTCATGGGTTGCTCATTCTGCCTTTGCTTGAACAAGGAACTTACTAGGTAACAGGGACATTACGAGTGAGCATTCCTCCCAAGAGTATAAGATGCTGTCTCAAGTCCCTTTCAACTTGAGATTCTGTGAGTGTGGGGTTTGGTTAATATAGAAGAGAGAGAAGAAAGGAGGGAGATGATTTAAGATGGGAAAATATATGTCCCTGGTCTGATTTGGGAGCCAATGTTAAGGGAAATAAGAACTAACACAGAAGAGACAATATTTTGGAGTAGAGAAGAAGCCAGCTGGAAGAGGACCTCTGAGCCCCTTCTGTCTTTGGTTTTCTATTCAGTCCCAAAGATGAATGGACCTGCCTATCTTCTCCCAAAGGCAAGATGAAAGCCACTTTACCCTCAGGGCCTGGTGAGTCACCTCCATCTGCACAAACCATTTATAATTAAATGTCTCTACTGCTTTTAACTTTCTAAAGTGTTTTTCCCCCTCTATGATCTCATTTCATTTTATCTTAATAATGACCCTATGAGGAGGGTAGAATAAGTAATCAATTCTATCCAACAAGGATTTTTTGAGCACCAACTACATGTGAGTTCCCATGCTTGTCACTGTGAGAAAGAAGATACATATATGTCAATCAAGAATTCAGTTTCCCTAGTGTCAGGAGGACCTGAGTTCAAATCTGGCCTCAGACACTTGACACTTAATAACTAGTTGTATGACCCTGAGCAAGTCACTTAATTCCAATTGCCTTGCCAAAAAAAAAAAAAAAAAGAACTCAGTTTCCTTTTCAGCAAAATGGAGATAATTATGCTTGCATTACATACCTCACAGGTTATTCTAAGGAAAGTGCTTTATAATCCCCAAAATACTTTGAAAATATGGGCTACTCTTGGGGAGATCAGATTTTTGACACACATATAATGATGAAAGATAGAAGAAACGGAAAAGTTCACAATATTAAATGCCCAAATATATTGCTATTTGACCAATGACAAAAAACTGAGGCCTATAAACTCTCTGGGTCTATATTTCCTCATCTCTAAAATGAGGGAGTTGGACTAGATAAACCTCTCCAACTCTGGATCCTAAAATCCTATGACTTCTTGAAGGTCACACAGTAGGTCAATGACAAAGTCAAAGGTCAAATCCATGTCTCCTCAGCCCAGTTCTCTTTCTAACACACCATGCCACCAGAACAACCAAAGACTTCTCAAAGGACCCAGATCCATAATAGAGGTTTTCAATCTCTTTCTTTCTCTACCTGGCAAACAGAAAAAGGAATATTAACACAGGGTTGACAGATAGTTTAAAAAAAATCTAATCACACCTGTCTTTCGAGTTTCCCTCTATCTTCCCTCTTTATTTCATACTCCTCTCAAGGGCTCAAAAGGATGAATGGAAGGTCAGAGAAGACAATCCTTAAGAGAAACTAATAGGGGGCAGCTAGATGGTGCAGTGGATAAAGCACTGGCCCTGGATTCAGGAGTACCTGAGTTCAAATCCAGCCTCAGACACTTAATACTTACTAGCTGTGTGACCCTGGGCAAGTCACTTAACCCCAATTGCCTCACCAAAAAAAAAAAAAAGAGAAACTAATAGTCATTGGCTTTGTTTGGGTTTGGGGAGTTAGAGTGAGGGACATAACGTGCAAAATCTCATTGGGGGCAGCTAGGTGGCACAGTGATAAAGCACTGGCTCTGGATTCAGGAGGACTTGAGTTCACATTCAGCCTCAGACATTTGATACTTACTAGCTATGTGACCTTGGACCAGTCACTTAACCCTCACTGCCCTGTCCAAAACATAATTGAGGGGGGAAAAACCTCATTGGAATGACATCCTTGGCGATCCACAGGATCATACAATTAGAGCCAAAAGAGATCTGAGAGGTCATCAAGTCAAATTCCCTCCTCTTGTTAAGGAATAAGCTGAGGCCCAGAAAAATCAAGAGACTTGGCCAAAGTTACAAAAGTAGTAAGTTGTAAGGTAAAGTTTCCAATCCAGGTTCTCTGACTCCAAATCCAGTGCTTTTTCCCCCATGCAGGACCACCTGATAATAAGATTGCAGAAGCATAGAAGCATCTCAGATTTGGAAGTCACCTCAGAGATCCCCTGGTACAGCTATGCCCTGTGATATTCTACTAAGTCTCTGTGAAATAAGTTCAGCCTGGACTTACTTTACACTGAATGCTACATAATAGAAAATTGGGTTGCAACAACATTCCAATATGAATGGCCTTTCTTGGTTCAAAAAAGAACTTAGACTTCTCTGAATCCAAGCATGAGCACAAGTATACACATAATCATAAGATAACATCCAGATAGTATGTTAAGGTTTGACAAGTATTTTACTTATATCTCATTTGATCCTCACAACAGTACTGAGAGATAAGTGCTATTATTATTCCTTTTTTGCAGATGATAAAACTAAGGCTTGGAGAGGCTATTCCCAAGTTATTGCCCAGCTAGTAAATGTTAGAGGAAGGATATTAATTCAGGTGTCTTCTCAGTCCAATTCCAGGTCTCTTTCCACTACTCCATGGTAACTCTCACATGATAAATTGAGTGCTGGACTTGGGGTCAGGAAGACTAGAGTTCAAATCCTGCCTCAGATACTTACTACCTGTGTGTGGCTAGGTAAGTAATTTATCCTCTCTGGGACTCAGTTCTTCCTTTTTAAAATAAGGGTGTTGAATTAAATGGTTTCTAGGTTCCCTTCCAGCTCAAAATCTTTGATCCCATGAATCTATAAGTCTAGGACAGCTAGGTGGCACAGTGGATAGAATGCCAAGTCTGGAGTCAGTAAGACCTGAGTCCATATTTAGCCTCAGACACTTATTAGCTGTGTGACTCTGGGCAAGTCACTTAACCCCTGTTTGCTTCAGTTTCCTTACCTGTAAAATGAGCTGGAGAAGGAAACCACTCTAGTGTCAAGAAAACCTCAAATGGGGTCACACAGAGTTGGACACAACTTAAAAATGACTAGACAATAGCATGAATCCAAGATCCTATGAAATATATATGTATATGTATGCATATACATATATACATGTGTGTATATTTTCATATATAAACACACAGTATTCAAAAATTCTTAGTGCACTTTTAAGCTATTTAAACTTTAAACTACAACACACATATATGTATCCATATATGGGAGCAGCTAAAGTGGATAGAGTGCAGGTATTGAAGTCAGGAATACTCATCTTCATGAGTTCAAATCTGGCCTCAGATACTTACTAGCTATGTGACCCTAGGTAAGTCAATTAACACTATTTATCTCAGTTTCTTTATCTATGAAATGAGCTGGAAAAGGAAATGGCAAACCACTCCAGTGTCTCTGCCAAGAAAACCCCAAATGGAGTCAGAGTCAGGCATGACTGAAAACAACTCAACAATACATATGTATAGAGGTAGATTGATAGATAGAAATGATAAAAGGTAGATAGAGATAGATGAAAAGAAAAAGAATGACAGATGATAGAGAGATAGAGATAGACAGATAAATAGACAGACATAGATAGATAGATAGATAGATAGATAGATAGATAGATAGATAGATAGATAGATAGATAGATAAATGATAAAAGTATAATTCTCTTTATAATCCTTTGAAGATCCTACATTGAAGTCCACCTTACAACCTTCATTCTGAACTGGTACAGTCAGTAACCATGACAAATAAAAAGTAATTTCCTCATGAACTACACTCATGACTCAGTGAAATGAAACCAAATTCCAATTTTTGGGAAGGAGTTAAGCTCCTGTAAGAAGCCCCCTTCTCTTCTCCCTATACTGCATCTACAAGAGGATTAACACCATTCCATCACCAACCCGAATACTCAAGGCAAGCATATTTCATGCCTTTAGGCTGAGAAAGTTTCTGAGACCAGTTCTCTTAAACTGGGCAGTAAATGGCAGAGGTTCAAGTCCATCCATAAAACCAGCCTCCTTCCCTATAGCTGGCCCCATAAACTTTTAATCAAGTCTCCACTGTGTGCTATACTTGGTAATGACTGATTACCCAGCAATACACACACACAACCCCTTCCATGTTCTCTAAGCCAACTATAGTATTTTGAGCACCAGCGCCACCCAAACACTTTACGAAGACTCCTAATCAGAGAAGTCATAAAGAATTTCAGGTCCAAGGAAGAGTAATCCCAAGAGCATTGGAGACATTAGGTGCTGATTCCATAGTTACCTTTGGCAAGTTATTCCCCTAAGCCTCTGTTTCCTCTTCACAAAAACAAAGGGTTTGGAGTATATGATCTCTAAATCCTTCCAGCTTTAATAGTCTAAGAATAGATGTCCTCCTTCCACATTGGGCCAATAGAGTGGAAGAGGAAATGCAAAACATTCCAATTCCTTGTACCTGGAGATTTATGGGGAGAAGCTGAACCAAAGTAATATAGTCAGTCAGTCAATAACATTTATTAAGTGTCCAGTATATGTCAGATACTTTGCTATGTGTTGAATATAGAAAAAGAGGTAAAAGGGAATTCCTATCCTCAAGGTGCTCACAGTCCAATGGGGGAAATAATATGCAATCAAATATATACAAACAAGAGATAGATAGATGATAGATATATACATACATAGTTATATAGATACATAGATGATGACTATAGATAGATGACAGAGATAGATAATACATAGTTACATAAATACATAGATGATAGATTGATTGATAGAAGATAGATAGATGATAGATAATAGGTAGATGATAGAAAGGAAGGAAGGAAGAAGATAAATTGGAAACAATCAACACAGGGAAGGTACTAGAATTAAGAAAGTTTCGGAAAGGCTTCCTGTACAAGATGGGCTTCTAGCTGGGACTTGAAGGGAGGCGGGAATGAGGAAAAGATCATTCAAGGCATGAGGGAAAGCCATAGAAAAAGCCTGGATCTGACATGGAATGTCTTATTCTTGGTACAACAGGGAAGCCAGTGTGAGAGAATCAATGAATATGTGAGAGAAGTGGGGTGTAAAGTGTAAGAAGACTGGAAAGACAGGTGGGGGCTAAGTTATGAAGGACTTTAAACACAAAACAGAGGGCTTAGTATTTGATCCTGGAAGTGACAGAGAACCACTGGAGTTTATTGAGTGAGTGGTGGGAGGGTTGACATGGTCAGACCTACACTTCAGGAAAATCACTTTTGCAGATGAATAGAGCATGGACTGGAGCAGGAAGAGACTTGTGGTAGGCATTGCAGCCAGCAGGTCATTGCAATCATCCAGGCATGAGTGGAAGAGAGACTGTACCAGGGTGGTGGCACTATCATAATTGAGAAGAGGGAGGTATGTTTAAGAGATGTTGCAAAGATAAGATCAACAAGAATTGGCAATAAATTGAATATGGGGGGTGAGCGATGGTGAGAAGTCAAGGATGATGTTGAGGTTTTGAGCCTAGGACACTAGGACGATTTTGATGCCTTCAATTGTAATAGGGACATTTGCAAAAGGGAAGAGTTTGTGAGGAAAGATGATGAGATTCATTTTTGACAGGCTGAATTTAAAATTTCTACCATACATCCAGTTCAAGATGTCTGATTCTATGCCCCATCTCACACATCCCTGGGGTTCAGCCACCAGCAGTGAATCCTTCTGAAAAAATGTAATAACAGTTTGTGGTAGATTTCCCAAACCAACTTTGCTGGGCTAGTGGGAGTAACAGACACTTGGTACTATTAGCAGCTGCATAATACAGTGTGGTAAAAGGGGCTGAACCTGGAGTCAGCAAAACCTGAATGATCAAATCCTGCCTCCTTACACTGAAAAGCTCTGTCTAAATCCCCTCATTTTTCTGAGCCTCAGTTTCCTTAGCCACAAAATAAGGATTGTCATACCTATAGTATTCACTTCACAGGGTTGTTGTAAAGCTCATAGGATGAGATAATATTTGTAAAAATGAGACAATATGTTAAGGGTTTTGAAAAACCTAAATGTCAAATTATTCATCCCAGGTTTGCCTAAGCCCCAGCATAGGTGTTATCCTGGGAAGACTGGTTCACTTGCTTCTAAGGTAAAATATGTAATTATGAAGTAAAGGCATGTGTTTCATTTTGTTGTTGTTGTTGTTGTTTGGTTTTGGGTTTTGGGTTTTTGCAGGGCAATGAGGGTTAAATGACTTGCCCAGGGTCACAAAGCTAGTATCAAATGTAGGAGGCCAGATTTGAACTCAGTCTCCTGAATTCAGGGCCAGTGCTTTATTCACTATACGACCTAACTTCCCCCAAGACATGTGTTTCTAATAGTACCTTTAAATTAGGGAGGAGGAAAAAAATTCTCAAGACTAAGATACCCAATGCCCTGCCCATTTTGGAAAAGTATCTCAAAAGAAACTTGTCTTCTTGACATCAGACTGAATCAACAGAATTAAGAAAGGAATTTGGAATTTGGAAAAATAAAAGGAAAAAAGTGCCCATTACCTCTTCTTTTGGATAAAGTTAATCAAGGAATTTGGTGAATTTTTTAGCCTCATTCATTGATGAAGAAGAAAGCCTCATCTATTCACTAATTTGTTCTTTTATTTAAAAAAAAAAGAATTTATTAGATGTATACAACACTATAGTAGATGCCAGGGGAGATAGATTTTTTTTTTTACCAGACCTAGTCCCCAACTTCAATGAGTTTACACTCTCATAGGAAGATGAGCCACAAATATATAACTATGATATACAATATTACATAATATCATAGATTTAGGGCTACAAAGGACCTTAGAGATAAGCTAGTCCAACCATCTCTTTTTATAGATTAGAACAATGAGGTTCACCAAAGTTAAGAGGCCATTTCATTGAGTTGGGACTGGAATGCTGGACTCAGACTAGAGAAGGCCTCTGTTTAAGTGCCATTTCTGATATTTACCAACTGTGTGATCATGGACAAGACATTTTGCCTCACTAAGCTTCAGTTTCTTCCCCTGTAAAAGGGGAATAATACCACCTGTAGTATCTAAGTCAAGGACTCTTGTGAGGCTTAATTGAGAATAATATATAAAACATTTTGTAAACTATAAAGTACAATGTAGATGCCAATTATTATTAGGCAGCATGATAAATGCATTAGACAGAGCACAGTGCTATGTTAGATCATTAGGGGCAATTCAGAGTTCACATAAAATTTGAAATCTGAGCTTATCTTTAAAGCTTTGGTAGGAAATAAGCAAGCAAAGAAAGGGATGGAAGGCATTCCAGGCATAGGAAATAGAATAAGCAAAGGTGAATAGGAAGAAATTTTGTGCTAAAGAGACAGAAAATTATTCAGTTTTGCCAGAGATTAGTTTAATAGATAAAAGGTTAATAAAGTATAGGGGTAATATAATAGAGGATCTTGAATGTCCAGCAAAGATTGTTTTAACTACTTAAGAGACAGTAGGAAGCCAATGAAAATTTTTGAGTGAAAGAACAACATGATCATATTTGTGTCTAAGGAAATTTGTAGTCATAGAACCATAGATTCTCGATCTTTTCATTGTTTTTTTTTTTCCTGGCATTCTTTAACCAATCCAAATGAGTGTGGGTGGGCAAAGGATTAACTGAGTAAGGAAGCATCGGAAAAATAACAAAAGTGGGAAGAGCTGGTAACCTAAGTCAGGCAAAATACAAATCATTGTTTGAGCTGATGATCTTTGCTATGCCAAATAGCTGTAAATTTAATTTCAAGGGATCATAGATTTAGAGCTGGCTGGGATCTTAGAGATCATCTAGTCCTATAACCTCACATTATAAATGAGAAAATTGAGGGCCAGATAGGTAAAGTGACTTGCCCAAAGTCACAAGAATAGCAAGAGGTAGGACTGGGATTTAAACCAAGGTCCCTTGATTCCAAATCCAGTCTTTTCCATATCACCAAGTTTCTCTTGAGACAACAAATCAGTACTTAAAAAAACAGTAAATTCTATTACCGAAGCTCTACTTATATGAAAGCCTTCCTTCTCCTCTTCCTCCTCTGTCCCCCTCACCTTTGTATTTTCACATATTGGAATTTCTCATTATTTTCCATGCTCTAGAGCCTGGATAAAGCCAGTGGAGCTCAGGCAGAGAAAGGGAAAGGAAACCCTCAAAAGGCAAGAGTGCAATTAGATGCAGTTGCCCCTCCCTTCCAGAATGTTTTGCACTTTCACAAGTAATGACAGTAGTTTATATGTGATGTGGAATTCTTTCCTACCTGGGCCATTCTAAAGTATCTTCAGGGGATGGGGGAACAAGCCACTAATAAAAGATTTATTCATGCAACAGGAACCTATGAAAACCTCAAAATTTATGCCTTGGGTCTAAAAACCCTAACTCACCTAAAAGTCACCCTCTAACTGCTGTCCTGTTCCTCTAACAGAGGTATTGGGTTTCTTTCTTTTTCTTTTCTTTTTTTTTAAGACCACAGGCTGTTTCAGTGCACTAACTCATGGGGAAAGAATCCATTTGTGGGAGAATAGTTGTACCCAAAGCAGCTGCTAGCCAGTCAGGACGCAAACAGCTCATACCCCAGCTGCTCTGTACTTTAAAGTCCAATGAGTAATCCCCAGTCACAATCCTGGACGTACATTTTCCACAAGATCTAGAAATCTAGTTTTCTGCAATCCCACCTGTAGTCCCATCCCCCAGGCTCCCTAGACTTCCCACAAGGCTGGATTGTGAATTCTTCACTCCAACATTCTATCTGTCTCTCCTTCTCCATCCTTCCCGTCCCTCCCTCACATATACCCTCCCTCCAACCTAATTCCCAGCATCCATATTTTCCAATTGGGTCTCATTCCCTACAATAGCTGAGAGTGTCCTCTTTTCAACACAGTCTCTGTGTCCAACTTGAACCTCCTTATCACCAGCCACACCCTTCCTCCTCCCCTCCCAACCCCAAAGAACATCCTCTCTTCACCACAGAGCTGTTGATTCCTGCCACCCTTTGGAACGTGCCTCAGGCTAATTGCTGAATCCACCTTGTCTTCTGAAGAAAGAGAAAATCAAGAAGGCTGGCACTGAGCCAGAGTAGGCCACCCAGATTGTTACACGAGCTGAGTGGGGCCTTTCCCCATGAACAGTGATGCCCTAGTACAAGGAAGGGGTATGTATTTGGGAGCAAGGGGCAAAACCAAAAAGTTAACCTACCCATCAGCATAACAATTATCTATTGGTCATTTAATTTCTGCAATGTTATTTAACTTTTTGTGTGTGGATAAGTCTTCTCTCACTAATTAGATTGCAAATTTTCTAGGGGAAAAGCCTGGGTTAATGTATCTCCTTAAGATCAAGCACATAGTTGGTGCTCAACAAAGATTCTATTCTTTGCATGAATCAGGACCTGCATAGGCTATAATTCAGTACTCTTGAGCAAACTTACGAAGATATAAACCCAAAACAGCAGTGACAGCTCCAGTTCCTTCTACTTTCAATAGCAGAGGAGTGTGCTTCTCCCCTTTCCCAAAGCTAGGGCTCTGAGAGAATAGGATAAGTCAGGAAAAGGACTTCAATGCAAGGAATATACCCCATTATGCTGAAGATAAGAGCTGCCAATGCAGCTACTATCTTGGTAGCAACACAGATGCTGCTGGGAAGCAATTCCATTCAATACAAGAAGCATTTTTAAGTGCCTACTATGTAAGAGCACTGTGCTCAATACTTTCTACAATTGTAAAACTTAGATCCTCAGCTCCTGACCCTTCCATTTACTGCCTGTGTGATCTTAGGCAGCTGCTCCACATTTCTGTTCCTCTTTCTTCAAGTGTGAAGTGACTAGAAAACATCTAAACATTTTTCCACCTCTAAATTTATGATACTATGACCTTATACAAGCAGAGTACTATAAACATTCTACTCTGAAAGGTGAGAGAGCATTGATTAAAGGGATCATTAATTAAAGGTTTCCTTCAGGAGGTGCTTTCTGTACCCAAAGCCAGGTGCAATGTTCCCTCCCCACCTCTGGATGGAGTGACTTCCCCCTCCTTTGGTATTCCCCTAGGCAGCCATGAAGCACAGTGCTGAGCCTGAGTTCAAAGCCCCATTCAGACATTACTAACTTTGGGAAAAACACTCAACTTTTGGGCAAATCACTTTAACTTCTGTCCGCCTCAGTTACCTCATCTGTAAAATGAGGGTTACAATAGCACACACACCCTGCCCAGGATTGTTGTGAGGACAAAATGAGAGGGCATCTGGAAAGTACTTCACAAACATTAAAGCACTACATAAATGCCATTGATCACCACCATCATCGTTGTTATTATTGTCAACCTCTAAGCCACAAGTAACCGCTGTCATTACATATATGATCATAAATGGTCACAAACTCCCTCATTTTACAGATGGGGAAACTGAGACCTGGAGAAGTTAGGTGAGTTGCCCAACATGCCACAGCTAAGCATAGAAAGTTTTTCTCACATCCTGTGCTCGTCAGAATTGGGCCAAACTTGTCCATCCTAGCCAAAAGCCTTCAGTCACAGCTTGCTGGTAAGGAAACTAACTCTGAAAAATCCCTTGATCTCTTCTACTCATCTAAATAAATCCTCTATATCCTTTAAGAGCCAGTTCATGAGCCCCCTCTTCCACCAAATCTTTTCCTCCTATACCACTTAATTGTAGGCACTTATTACATATATTGCTTTATAGCCTTAAGGATCTTTTTTCCTATATATATCACTTGTTTTCCCAACAAGCATTAAGTGCCCACTATGTAATAGACATTACACTACATGTTAGGGATACTAAAACCAAAAATAAAGTGATCTGCCCTCAAAGCACCTATATACCCTACAGGGAGAAACAACAAACATATATAAGCAAATACAAAATATGCAAAATACAAAGTTATTTATGCAGGTGGGGCAGATTGTAAGCTCATTCAGGACAAGGACCCTCATACAGTCTTCTTTGTATAGTGCTTAACACATAATACTTTGACTCCTAGAATTTTAAAGCCAGAAGGCAGCTTAGGGATCCTATTTCCAACCTTCCTGCCCCATTTTATAGCAGGGAAACTGAGGGTTCCTATGTCACTAGAAAAATCACATCAGAGAATTTTTAAAATGACTACCTTAGAAGGAACCATATTTCCATTAATTAATTTGTTTGTTTATTTATTTAATTTTGTGGGGCAATGAGGGTTAAGTGACTTGCCCAGGGTCACACAGTTAACAAGTATCAAGTGTGTGAGGCCAGATTTGGAAGATTTTTAAAATTTATTTGATCAAGCATCAAAGTTCCACTTCTCTGAGGCTCAGTCTCCTTGTCTATAAAATGAGGATAATAATAACGACTATATTAAAACTCTAAAACTACCAACCTTTCAGGATCATTGAGAGGAAGGTACTTTGCAAACTTCAGTATTGAATTAGATGATCTCGATGGTCCCTTCCAGTTCTAATTCCTATTATCTCAAGAGGCTGGTAAATAGGAACTATTCTTATTGAATCAGGTAAAAAGAAAGGATTATTGTGCTGTCAAGAGGGAGTTTATGAACCCCAGATTCAAGGTTCTTTAAGTGGGCTGAAAGCTACCTTTTCCATTCCTATCACCACCAAAACCAACCTTCTAAAATTTTTGTTGTTTCCCATTTTTGAAAATTTTCCCAATTTCCTAGAAACTAGGGTCTAAGATTCTAGACTAGGTACTAAGTTCCTAATTTTATGCATAAATCAGATAGAATTCTGAAGGAGAGCTCAGTCTTACTCAGTCAACAGAGTTTCTTTCCTGAGGGAGCAGGTCATGTACACTGACTGTTCAAATCATACCTTTGACATTTGCTACCTGTCTAACTTTGGGTAAGTCACTTTCTCTCTCTAGGCCTCACTTTTCTCATTTCCAAAATGATAGGGCTCAAATAGATGGCTTCTAAAGTTCCTTCCAAGTTTAAATCTATCAGCCTATGATAATAACATTTAGGATTCATGTCAAAAAGATTATTGCCAACTTGAAAACACAAGTTATAGAGTTCATGGAGAGCTGTAAAGTAAGGGGAGGGAAGGACGAAAGGACGGGACAGGACAGGACAGGACAGGACAGGACAGGACAGGACAGGACAGGACAGGACAGGAAAGGAAAGGAAAGGAAAGGAAAGGAAAGGAAAGGAAAGGAAAGGAAAGGAAAGGAAAGGAAAGGAAAGGAAAGGAAAGGAAAGGAAAGGGAAAAGGAAAAGGAAAAGGAAAAGGAAAAGGAAAAGGAAAAGGAAGAGGAAGAGGAAAAGGAAAAGGAAGAGGAAGAGGAAGAGGAAGAGGAAGAGGCTGCAGACAGGGAAGGGAACCAATTGAAACTCCAAAATAAATACTTATCCTGGCATATCACAGATGGAGTCTAACTAGAACAAGAAGAATCTCTATGGGGCAGCTAGGTGGCACAGTGGATAAAGCACTGGCCCTGGATTCAGGAGGGCCTGAGTTCAAATCCGGCCTCAGACACTTGACACTTACTAGCTGTGAGACCCTGGGCAAGTCACTTAACCCCAATGGTGTGTGTGTGTGTGTGTGTCTCTCTCTCTCTCTCTCTCTCACACACACACACACACACACACACACACAGAATCTCTAAATGGTTCTTGGGTAATATTATAGTACAGGGCTCTGGTGCTACTAGAGAAAGTGGATCAGGAAACATGTTTGTGATTGATTGAAAGGGAGACAGATTTGCATTTCCTGGAAGGTTTTTAATTATTAAGATATTGACTAGGCATCAATGTTTATGGAGAAATCCACATTCCTTGAGCCAGACTCCTTTCACCAGCTGTTAAAATTCAGAATATGTGAGAATTAAGTCATAGAAATGAAGAAGAAAAGAACTAAGAGTTAATACAGACCCACCAGAATTTTATCTTCACCTGTCCCTTACAGTAAGACTTTCAGTAAGGTGAGAACTACTTTCTGTAGTCTAACATTTCACTGGCCCTATTCAGGTCTAGGCTTCTTTCTTTAAAATTAGGACTTGGTGATTCTTAAGTGGTCCACTGTTGAGTCTTAGTGGTTTTAGGTGCTAGAAATTCTCCTTAGAGAAAGTAGTAACCTAAAAGTAACTGCATGAAGCAATGAAAATTGAGGAAAGATGGAAGACCTGGTAACTTTTGATAACAATCTCAAAGTTTCCAAGAACTCTCCAGGTGTGAGAGTCCAGAAATGGTTTAGAGAAAAGAAAAGTGGAAATACCTGTATTTGTAAAAATTCAAACTAAAACTAAAACAAATTAAAAGAATAATAGCATTTCAGTAAGAAAAGATGAAGCTTGTGCAGCTAGGTGGCACAGTGGATAAAGCACTAGCCCTGGATTCAGGAGGACCTGAGTTCAAATGCAGTCTCAGACACTTGACACTTACTAGCTATGTGACCCTGGGCAAGTCACTTAACCCTCATTGCCCTACAAAAAAGGAAGGCAGGAAGGCAGGAAAGACAGACAGACAGACAGACAGACAGAAAGAAAGAAAGAAAGAAAGAAAGAAAGAAAGAAAGAAAGAAAGAAAGAAAGAAAGAAAGAAAGAAAGAAAGAAAGAAAGAAAGAAAGAAAGAAAGAAAGAAAGAAAGAAAGAGAGAAAGAGAGAAAGAGAGAAAGAAAGAAAGAAAGAGAGAGAGAGAGAGAGAAAAGATGAAGCTTAATCATAGACCCATGGAAGAGAAGATAAAAGACATTTTCCTCCTTTCAGTTGAAAGACAGGGGACTATGGCTACAGAATTCACTTTGTGCGTTTTACTTAGCTGTTTTTCTTTGCTACAAAGGAAGGTTCAATGTATATTCTATTAGATAATTGCTGTGGTCAAAAATGCATCAATAAAACCTTTTTAATGAAACAAATTATAAACAAGAGGGAGAAAACGGAGACTCAGAGGGCAAAAGATTAAAGTATATCAAATTTAGGAAGAGACTAGAGAGGGTCAATACAGACATACATCAAACCCAAAATGTAAGAACCAGTTCTTGTCCTCTAGACAACCTTTGAAGAATGAAGAAATAGCATTAGGAGAAGAAAAAGAAATTTGACTTTAAAAATAAACAGAACTCTAAAGACCCAATGAGAGCATCATGTACATGAAAGTGTCTTGGCCTTCTGTTTAACATTTCATGTAAGTTTCACTGGATTTTAACCCATAAATCTTCTTACCCCAAAATGTGATACAGGACAAAAAATATAAATAGTGTCAAAAAGAATATAAAAAAAAAAGAATATAAATGAATTTCCAATCATCACACCCTTAACAAGTTACTGTAGGAAAGGATACAGGGGATATTTGTGGGCATGTACTTAGCCATTTTAGATTAATGTCTTAGAAAATAACTTTGCTTTCCCACAAACTGTCCTTCTATTGCCATTTATCACATCTTACACTGAAAGAATCTTGGGTTATTCCTGTTCTTCTCAAGAGATATGTAAACTATGTTGATTCCAGAGAACCAACGGTAGCACCAATCTCCCTCCTCTCAAAGGAGCAAAATGTGGTATATGCTGGTCATTGTGGTCATTGTGTTGATTGGTTTTGTTTTCATTATTAAAAGAGAGAATTCAATGTGGAAGTTGGGTGCATATTGGAAAAAGGGCATCAATAACATTTTGAAACGAAAAGAAAGGGAAAATAAAGAATGGCAACTCAAAATATTTAAGTCACAGAAAAATTGGTTCTGCCTCACTGGTTGTCTTCAATCACAGAAAGTGTGACCACCTATCAAGTATATAGCAGAAAATAATCTGTTTTTTCAAATATAGATTAGACTAACTATTGAAGCTCTTTCTGAGATTCCATGACTCTGGGCAAAAGAGGACAAGCAGAAAAGGAGATTCAGAAAGAATGACGTAATGAACTGACAGAACTATTTCCAAAATACACCCTGGCTCATAGGCCCATGGAAACACAAAAGAGAAAGTTGCATGGCCTAATTAGAAAAAAATAATAACAGTGAGTACTATAATGCATGGACTATTTTCTACAGATCATAAATGAGCCTTCAGATCAAGTCACTTGAGTAAAGAAGGAACAGGAAAAGCCAAGTCTAATGTAAAAGGGCAATGAAATCCAGGTGGAGATGGGGGTGCTGTAAAACACATGCAAAGCTGAAAACTGGTTAGCCATGTACCAATGATCCTGTGGTCAACAACAAAAAAAAGGGAACTCATGAATTAGTTGGAATCAGTGATTTATGTTTAGACATTCCTAGAAAGATTTGGGACATACCAAATAGTCATAGTAAGTCACAGTTATATCGAAGTTAAGAGCACAGGAAAATGTCAGGAGAACCGTGGATTCTGACTGAGAAAACATTGAGCATATAACACTTGCGTGAGAAGGTATTCTTGTACTCATCTGCAAATAAATGATCAGTGACAACAGCCAAGTTAGAATTAACATAAAACTTGTTCTTATTGGCATGTATATCTAGTGGATCGTTTCAAGACAAGTCTAGTATCGAAGATATAGGGTTTGTTTAACCCTTGGTATCTGGCATAAGCAGGAGTTGAGCCCATGGGTTGGCACAAAGCTTTCCTGATTGTTAGCTTCATGACAAGAATTCGCTCAGGGGCTGGAAAATGGATGTGTGTGTTGGTGTATTACAATTCTGTGCCATTTTGTGGTTGAGATGTCATTGAGTAATGGTTTAGAACTTTATGACTTCTTTAATTATTTGTCTTTCCAAGTAGGAAAGAGTTTGCCATCCCAGTAAAGCTATCAGGAGGCCTTCAATTTTAGCAGCTATCCCATCATATACCTTATAATGTAACTGTGGGATGAAATGTCTCACTGATGACCATGGCATTCTACTTGCACCTCGTGTTACCTAGTGAAGTACAAGAAGCATTACAGAATGCTAGAGGGAATTCCTTTGCTGAAGGTCATAAACATAGTTGATGACAGAGTAGAGAAGACCCAGGTCTTCTCATTCCCAAACTTGTGTTCATTCTACTATACTCAATGGGAAAGGTCTACGATACCTCTCTTCACCTATCAGCTTCCAGGGCTCAATCATTTTTTTGTCTTCTTTGGGCCTCTGATGATTTAAAGATGTGGAAGCTCCCCATAGAACAACTAACCTTACCCAGATGAGGTTATGTCTGAACAGTAATAGCTTAACTACTACACCAGCTGATCCATTGCTCAACCCCCACCCCATTCCTAGAGTCTACTGCATGATTACAAATTTCATGAAGTAGATATTTAAAGAGAAAAGAATTTGTGAGCTCCCCACCTCTTATCTTTTATGGTGGTTGGCTTCATTGCTGAATTTTCCACATGTTTCTTTCATTGAGCGTTAATGGATATTAAGCAGACATGACATACCTGGCTAAGTTAATCCTCTCCTATCACTCTCTCCTCCCCAATAAAATGGAAAAAATTATTCAACAGAGGGCAGCCTGCCTCATTTAACAAAATATGCTATTTGTGGCTGAACCTAGGTTTCCAGCCTTAATCCCAAAGATCCTATCCAAGACAGCATTAGAAGCTGAGCATATATAGTCATACCAAAGTATGGCTTTGAAGAATGAATTAAGAATGATGGAAACTAAAAGGATATATAATTCCTCAGAAAATCAAAACTTAAGTGCCTTCAGAGATCATCTAGTTCATCTCACTCATTTTTTTTTTTGGACGGGGAAACTGAGCCCCAGAGATGGGAGGTGACTTGCCCAAGGTCACAGAAAGGCTGAGCAGAGACCAGAGCCTAGAGCCCATAGCACCTAACTTTCTGCCTGGGATGCTCCTGAAATTCAAACATTAATATGTACTACATATCCTCAACATCCTCACAGTGTCTGAATTATGGTAGGTGCTCAATAAATAGGAGGGGAGGGGAAGGAAGGTAAAAAGGAAGGAAGAAGGAAGGAAGAAAGGGAGAGAGGGAAGGAGGAAGAGACAGAGACAGACAGAAATTATCTTTGTAGCATCTCACTTCTCAGCTTCTAACCTTTTCCCCCAGTTTCTCAGCTGATTAAATAATGACAATCAAGATAAGACAACGACACAAAAGGGTTGACAAGAAAGATCTTCCCATTTGCACTTCATTTTCTCATCATTATTCCTAGAGAGGAACCACACTCTGTGCTTTTTGTATTATCACAAGAAGTTAGGAGCAAATCAAATGTCTATAAAATAATACCAAAGCTCTAACATCCAAGGGGAGCCTCATATTTAATCTAGCAATTTGGATTTTATAAAGCAAAAGAAAAATCACCCCTAAATTATTACTATTCATTTTTAAGGGACATTTTCATAAATCAAGGTTGCTCAAAGTGAGATTTCCTCCTACTATTTTGTTTGATACCCAGAAAGCACAGCAAAGTTAATGTATACTATGGTGCAAAGAGCACTAGGTTTGGTGTCAAAGGGTCAAGGCCCAGTTCTAATTTCACTGCCTTTGTGACTTTGGGCAAGTCACTTTGGGAAAGTGTGACTTTTCTCATCTATAAAATGAAGGGCTTGGAATATATAACCTCTGAGCTCCTTTGCATCCCTAAATGTATGAACCTATATTACCAACCAGCCTGCAATACCCTCCAATGCTAATTATGTCTCCAAAAGGGGAGAATTGGACTAGATGATCCCAAAGGTCCTTGCCATCTGAAACTCTGCACTCTGTGGTTATGTGATCTACCTCACTTGTTTCCCATACACCATTTGACTAGGACAATGCATTGTCCTATAGGTTAAAACCAGAATCTTAAAACCTGAAATACTTAAACATGCAACTTATGTTCAACAGTAAGAGGGAAACCAGCCCTTGGAAAAAGACCAAATTGATATGACAGAAAAAGCAATGGGAGAACAAATTTCAGCTTCACAAAAATTCAGAGGACATGCCAGTAAGGAGCTCCACCAAAGTAATTCCCAAGACTCTGTGAATCATAGCCTTTTCAGCAGGACAGCTGTTTGCAATCTGAAGAAATATGCCCCCAAGGTAAGGAGGGAGAGAGGATCCGCTGGTACAGGCAAGGCAAAGGCTAAGGATGTCTATGAGTGTGTGAGGTAGAACTCCAGGAGATCCCCAAACACATAAGGAAACCCTAATGTAAACTCAGCTCCATCACCCTCCTTCCTCCACAAGAATAGGGGTTCTCACTAGGTGGTACAGTGGATAAAGCACCGGCCCTGGATTCAGGAGGACCTGAGTTCAAATCCGACCTCAGACACTTGACACTTACTAGCTGTGTGACCCTGGGCAAGTCACTTAACCCCCACTGCCCCGCAAAAAAAAAAAAAAAAAAAAGAATAGGGGTTGTCTAGCAACTCTCCTGTGGAACTGAAGCTGAAAAAAGCAAAATTCTCTACAGCAGCAGTTTCCCACGTTTCTAAAAGTATAGATTGCATGCTTCAAGAGGACAACCCTAGAAGTACTTCTTTCTTTGCATTTTGGCAGAGGGGAAACTAGAGGGAACCACACTCTGTGGCTTTTGTATTTTCACAAGAAATTGGGAGCAAATCACATTTCTGTAAAATAATACTAAAGCTCTAATATCCAAAGGGAGCCTCATATTTAATCTAGCAATGTGGATATTAAAAGCAAAAAGAAAATCACCCCTAAATTATTACTATTCATTTTTTAAATTACAAAATTATTTTTATTATTTTCCAGTTACATGTAGAGATAGTTTTCAACATTTGTTTTTATAAGATTTCTAGTTTCAAATTTTTCGCCCCCGTTCCCCAGGACAGCAAGTAATCTGATATAGGTTATACATGTACAATCACATTAAACATATTTCTGCATTAGTCAGAGAAGAATCAGAGCAAAAAGGAAAAACCTCAAAAAAGAAAAACAACAGCACCAAAAACAAAAGAAATAGTATGGTTCAATCTGCATCCCTATTCCACAGTTCTGTTTTTTTTTTTCTTCTGGATTTGGAGAGCATTTTCCAATCATGAGTCCTTTGGAACTGTCTTGGAGCATTGTATTGCTGAGAAGAAGGAAGTCTATCACAGTTGATCAACATATAATGTTGATGATACTGTGTATGATGTTCTCCTGGTTCTGCTCATCTCACTTATCATCAGTTCATGCAAATCCTTCCAGGTTTCTCTGAAATCCGCCTGCTTTTTTCTTACAGCAGAATAGAATTCCATTACATTCATATACCACAACTTGTTCTGCCATTCTCCAATTGATGGGCAGCTCCTCAATTTCCAATTCCTTGCCACCACATGTGGGTCCTTTTCCCTTTTTTATGATCTCTTTGGGGAACAGACCCAATAGTGGTATTGCTGGGTCAAAGGGTATACACAGCTTTATAGCCCTTTGGGCATAATTCCAAATTGCTCTCCAGAATGGTTGGATCAGTTCACAGCTCCACCAACAATGCATTAGTGTTTCAATTTTTCCACAGCTTCTCCAACATTTATTATTTTCCTTTTTTGTCATATCAGCCAATCTGATAGGTGTCAGGTGGTACCTCAGAGTTGTTTTAATTTGCATCTCTCTAATCAATAGCTATTTAGAGCATTTTTTCATATGGCAATAGATAGCTTTGATTTCTTCATCAGAAAACTGCTTGTTCATATCCTTTGACCATTTCTCAATTGGGGAATGACTTGGATTCTTATAAATTTGATTTAGTTCCTGATATATTTTAGAGATGAGGCTTTTATCAGAAGTGCTGGCTATAAAATTTGTTTCCCAGCTTTCTGCCTCCCTTCTAATTTTGGATGCATTGCTTCTGTTTGTACAAAACCTTTTTAATTTAATGTAATCAAAATCATCCATTTTGCATTTCATGATATTCTCTATAACTTGTTTGGTCATAAACTGTTCTCCTTTCCAAAGATCTGAAATGTTAAACTATTCCTTCCTCTCCTAATTTATCTATGGTATCACCTTTTATGCCTAAATCATGTACCCATTTTGACCTTATTTTAGTTACTATTCATTTTTAAGGGACATTTTCATATATCAAGGTTGCTCAAAGTGAGATTTCCTTCTACTATCTTATTCCATACACAGAAAGCACAGCAAAGTTAATGTTGTATAGGTTTTGGTGTCAATGGTTCAAGGCCCAGTTCTAATTGCACTACCTTTGTAGTGATTGTTTGGTTTGTTCTTTTGGTTTTTTTTTAAGTGAGGCAATTGGGGTTAAGTGACTTGCCCAGGGTCACACAGCTAGTGAGTGTTAAGTGTCTGAGGCCGGATTTGAACTCAGGTACTCCTGACTCCAGGGCCCGTGCTCTATCCATTTCGCCATCCAGCTGCCTCTCTTTGTAGTGATTGTTAAGCTTGCTTAGAATTCTTGATTCCTGCACCACAACAGTAGGCAATGCACTGTAAGTCTCTAAATCAAGGACATTCCCTAGGATCAGTTATAGATATATGGAAAGGACCAAGCTTGTAATCAGGAAGTCACTTAATTGTGTCTCAATGACACCATCAGGGGAAATATGCAATTCATACCCAAACAAAAGGAATAATAACAACCTAAGTATTATCTGAAGGTAAATTGGAGATTATCTAGTCAAACCCCCTCATTTTATAGAAGGGTGAGCTTGCCTAAGGTCAAAGGATGATGACTCCACCTAAAAATCCTGAAATGTGGGGACTCCACAGTGCTGAAGGAGGTGGAACTGGAAGAGAGGACTTGGTTCATTCAATTAGTATAAGCAGGACACAAACAAATCCTCTTTGGAAACTCAACAGTGGCCCAGACCCCTCAATTTGACTCTGATTTTCTAGCAACCTTTTTTAGAAAACTGAACCAATTCACAGGGAGAAGAGAGCAAAAGGTTCTGATTTCAGCTGTTCCTAGAAGATGCCACCTCAGCAATAGCCAGACCACCATAGCTACACAGGACTGATAACCATTTGGGTGCCAGTTTGGCTGACCTAAGGATTGTTTATTTTGGACCATCTAGACAGTGCTCAGGGAAGTAAGAATGAAGCAATGGCTTGTAATCCAATTCAGCTCGATTCAATTCAATGAGTATTTATTAAGCATTTCCAGTGTACAAGACACTGTGCTAGGTGCTAGCTGTATAGTACAACTTAAAAACTCTGGCTTGGGAGCCAGAAGGCCCAGGTTCAAATCCTTACTTTGTCATTTCTACCTGTAGGGTCTTAGGTCAGTTTCTTAAATTCTCTGAGCTACAGTTTCCTCATACAGAAAATGAGTAGGTTGGATTAAATAACATCTGAATTCCCTTTCATCTCTAAATCTGTGATCCTGTCTTCAAGAAGCTTACAATCTCCTGGAAGGAATACAACATGCACACAGATAAATTCAGACACTCCAGGAGGGAGAGAACATTAATGATTGGGAGAATCAGATAATACCTGTAAAAAGTGGCCCATGAACTGAGCCTTGAAGCCAGATAGAGATCCTAAGAGGCAGGGGTAGGGGAGGAGTACATTTTAGAACCAAGGAATTAAAGAGGAGAGAAATGGTACAGAGGTGACACACATGCCAAATTTAGAATGTCAGCTTGGCTAAGTACTTTGTATTTATTATCTTTAGGCAATAGGTAGTCACTGAAGATTTTTGTTGTTGGTGGTGGTGGTTGTTTGGTGTTTTTTGTTGTTGTTGTTTTTGTGGGGCAATGAAGGTTAAGTGACTTGCCTAGGGTCACAGAGTGAGTAAGTGTCAAGTGTCTGAGGTCAAATTTGAACTCAGGTCCTCCTGAATTCAGGGCCGGTGCTTTATCTACTGTGTCACCTAGCTGCCCCCTCATTCCATCTGGTCTTGTAAGTACTTATTCACATATATCATCTCCTCCATAAGAATGGGAACTCCTTGAAGGCAAGTACTATTTTTTTGCCTTTTTGTTGGTTGACTGACTGACCTCAGTGGATCTCAGATGTTTCATTTGTAAAATGGCAATAGTAACTATTTTAATTCGATAAACATTTTGTAAGTGGCTACTATGTGAAGAGTGTTGTATCTAATTTTCCTGGCAGCAGAGAACTGGATAAAAGAAAATCTCTTGAGGCCCTTCCAGCTCTCAAAACGATAGCTCTGGGAGCAAGATAAACTTGGGTACATCTCAACAAAAGTCAGCCCTTCAAAGGACAAATTTAAGAGGAATTCACAACAAGTTGACTCCCATTATTTACATGCAGAGACTCTTAAGAGTCTCTATTGGATTTCCCTTGGGCAATAACTGGCATAGTTATTTGCTTTTGTGGGTTATGCTCATTCTTTTTTTTTCTCCCTCTCCACCTCTGTTATATGGTTCAGTAGCCTGTGAAATCTGTTTCCTCTCTGCCAAGTTCCCCAGACCTGGATCAATTAAGACAGGCCCCTTGGCCTTCCTGTCTAAAATGGCTCGGGGCTCCTGCCCCAAATACAGCTATTGGCTTCAGGTATGAGATGGATCACCTAAGGTACCCAGATGAAAGGGATAAGACAGAAGCCAGGCGTCAGAGCAAGCAAATCTACCATCTTTAACCCAAATGCTAATTACAATAACAGCAACTGGCATTTTGGGTTCTTTAAGTCTCTTTCTTAAAGTTCTTATTTATTTTATTTTTAATTTATGGAATAAAACAAGCATTTCCATAACATATCATAATAAAAAGACGATTGCACATGAAACCACAAATCTATGGTGTAGAACTTGCTATTCCTTTTAAATATGTAATAGAGATATTGTGTAAATTTCTTTTTTTTCTTTTCCCCCCACCCCTGCAAACTTAAAAAGCTTCCATTATCACATCTGAACCTCATGAAACAACTCTGTGAGATAATAACGAAGGTTATTATTATCACCATCCCACAGATGAGAAAACGGAAGCTCCAGACCAAGAGGACCTGGAAGAGAAGAGAAGATTTCTCATTCATGTCAATTTGATTAATACCTCCTTCTCTCTGGGATCAAGTTTTCTCTACTGTCAAATAAAGGGGTTGGATTGGGTGACAGTTTAGTTCATATCCTTATAGTATTTTCTCACAACCCCTCCATGAGGGTAGTAGTTTAAGAATTATTATTCTGACTTTACTCCAGGAAATAAAAGCAGAGAGGGGCACATGAGTTGCCCATTATCATTGCTAGTAAACAGTAGAACTGACACAAACCCAATCTTGCAGATTCCCAATCCATATTCTTTTAAAGGCCCTTCAAAACTTTCTTCAGTTCTAGGAAGTTGAACTGTCCAAAGAAACTAGAACTCAGACTCTAGAAAAGAAGCCAAGCAGGAGTATTTGATTTATTTTTTCTTTCCCTCTCCCTAAGGTAAAGTCCCAAGTCTTGCAAAAGAAAAAAAAAAGTCATCCATCTAAAAAGAATGAATCACTGTCTATCAAAGGATGAGAGCAATAGATCTACTTACCCAACCTAAGACTTCATCTCCTTAGATTGTCCTTAGACAAACGGGGTCAGAGTTTGCTAGAAATCCAAGAAATGAACACACATGTCCTACCCTAGGCATACAAGTTCTATTTTTGAGAGCCTAAGCTGCCAGTGCAAGTATCTGAGGAAATAAGCCAGAGGGTCCCCTCGCCTCATTGTCAAGGCAAGCTGTAAAGCTCTAACTCTTTGGTGAATGACCCTATCTAGATATACTTGGAGCCCAGTGATCAATCACGGAGTCATGTTAAGCACTTAATCATTTGTCAACAGTTTTTATCAAGGTTTGGAAATGAAACCACAATTCCCAAAATGAGAGAACATGCCCTATGAAAATAAAGAACTCGCTGTCCCAAGTTTGGGTTCTTAGAACCTCTTCCTCAATCTAATAAGCATTATATTAAGCCCTTCTATGGCCAATGCACTATGTTGGGCACTGGAGATATAATGAAAAAATGTATATTTTTTAAAATTCCTTCCTTCAAGCAGCTCACATTCTCCATTACCATATCTCAGGACTATGAAAAAGACAAAGAAACTAGCTCTTCTCAACTTCTCACACTCAGATTACTCCCCTAATTCTCAATTATTGTTCAAAATTATGATCATAGAGGCAAAGCTAAACAGCATGTATGTTTTCTCCAAGTTCCCTGTTGTTTAGTCATTTTTCAGTCATATCCAGCTCTTCATGACCCCCTTTGGAGTTTTTTTGGCAAAGACACTGGAGTGGTTCACCATTCCCTTCCCGGCTCAATTTACAGATGAGGAAACTGAGGCAAGCAGGGTTAAGTGACTTGCCCAGGGTCACACAACTAATAACTAATAAGTATCTGAAGCCTGAGGTTTGAACTGAGTGAAATGTGTCTTCCTAATTTCAGGCCTGCACTACCTAGCTTCGCTGGCAAAGCCAGGAGTAGATGATAAGATACAGATAGCCTGACGACCAGTCCAAAACTCTTTGTACAAGTAAGACACCCCAGCTCAGGTCTTCAAGGAGACTGAATATTAGTTGAGAAGTTATTAATAAGAAGAGCAATAATAGCTAGCATTTATATAGCACTTTATAAATTTTATAATTTTATATAGCACTTTGTAAAAATAAAAACATTTTACACATTATCTCATTTGAGTCCAACAACATATATGATCATAATTTTGAACAATAATTGAGAATTAGGGGAGTAATCTGTAAGGTAGGTTCTATCATTATTCCCATTTTATATGTGAGGAAATTGGAGCAGAAATTTGTTCAAGATCACAGAACCAATAAATGACAGAGACAGAATTCAAAATCAAGTCTTCTTGACTCCCAAATTCAGCACTATTATCTGTACCACCAATAACAACTAAACTGAATGAACCCAGATTGAATGCTAGAGGCATCCAGGGTATGATGGGATTGGAAGGTTTCATGAAGGAAGGAAGATTTGGGTGGTTAGAGATGAGGGAAGAAGGCCTCCCAGGCTCTAGCATTCCTGAAATCCTGGCCCAATTCACTCACTCCTCAATGGGAGTTCTCCCTCTTCCAAACACTTGGCTCTGGCCCATTCATAGATCACTAATCTGGTAGATCATGCATTACCTGACTGGTGACATTTCTGTCTTCAGTATCTGCCAACATGTTTAACCATAGCCTGAGGCGTGCAAATCAGAATTGTAGGCAGGACTTTAAAAGCCTAATTTCCTGACTCAGCCCTGATTATGTCCTGAGCTATACAACTCCAGGGCCAATGCCACCCTCCCTGAGAGCACTTCCCCTCCCTCACTGGGAGGCCCTTGGAGGAATAAGTCATACTGCTCACTTTCTAACCTTAGCAAAACATTTATCCCACTTCTCTCAAAAGTTCCTCATAGAAACACTTTGAGAAAGGCAGGCCACGATAACGTTTTATGGACTTTAAAGCACTAGCCAAGTGGGAGGTTTCATTAGTATTGGTGCAATGGAAAGAAGGTTGAGTGTCAGGAGACCCTTGTCCTGGCCCCACTTTGGACATTCCATGTTCTAAAGTTCCTTTCAGCTCTAACATTCTACATTCTAAGGTCTTCTCAGATCTTACTTTCTATGTTCTAAAATTGCTTCAGGTTCTGATGTTTCATGTCTGAGGTTCCTTCCAGCCCTGACATTCAATGTTCTAATACCCCTGCCAGCAGTTTTAACAATCTGTGTTCTAATGTCCTCCCCAGCTTTTATTAACATTGGCAATTCTTTCCTGAATGTGCACACACTGCTGTTTCTCCCTAGAGCCTGCCCTGCTCACCCAAGCCCATGGCCTATTATTACTGGACCTTTCATTTTCCCAAACCAAATCAACAGTTTGAAAGTTGGGGCCATGGACTTAGAAAACTTTAACCTTTCACTTTCAAAATGCCAGTGACTAAGTCATCCTGGAAGAAGTCCATTAGTGCCAGGACATTCTTTGGTCTCAAATATAGAGAACAACTGATCCAGCTGTTGTGTGAGTCTATACGATGATTGTGCATTGTACAAAAAAGCAGCCCTGGGGCAATACCATTGTAGGTCAGAGCAGGGATAACAGACTGGCAGACCCAGAGTTCTCCCTGTCAAACTACTCACTAACATTCCTTTAATTCAGTCAGTTTAAGATCATGGGACCATAGAATTTTGAGGTATAAGGAGGGCTGAGTCAGGAAATTAGGCTTTTAAAGTCCTGTCTACAATTCTGATTTGCACACCTCAGACCATGGATCTCTGAGATCATCTAGTTCAGTGACCTCAAATTCAAATAGAAACAGAAAACCATGCATTAACATTATCTATGTTACATTGTATTTGTATCTGTTTTGTTAAACATTTCCCAGTTATATTCTCATCTAGTCCGGGGGCTTGGAGAGTTTTGCAGGTAGATTACTATAGGAGTTTGACACTTCCAATCTAGTCTAACCTCATTTTGTGGATGAAGAAATTATAGCAATTGCATTCGTTTCAGTTCAATTCAACAATTACATCTTTAGTGCTGAATATATGCAAAGTACCCATTTAAAGCAATGGATCTAATTGGTGAGGTTTGAGCCTCTCTTCAGAGAAGCTCAAAACTGCAGAATTTGAGAGCTAGAAGGGATCTCAGTGACTATCCATTTCAACCTATATATGAAGGAATCCCCAACATAGCATGCTGGGATAGTGGGTCACCCAACTTCTGCTTTAAGAAGTGGAGGATGGGGCGGCTAGGTGGCACAGTGGATAAAGCACCGGCCCTGGATTCAGGAGGACCTGAGTTCAAATCCGACCTCAGACACTTGACACTTACTAGCTGTGTGACACTGGGCAAGTCACTTAACCCTCATTGCCCCACAAAAAAAAAGTGAGGAGGGAATAGATCATGCTGTCATATCCTTTCTCTGTGACTTAGCTCTTCTTAGGTCTTGGTTCATAGATACCAAAGTAAATAAATGGTACAGATCTAGAACAACTTTCACCACTCAAAGGAGAGCAATGGATTAAAAATGCCCTGCCTCGATATAGATATAACCTATATCAGATTACCTGCTGTCTAGGGGAGGGGGGAGGGAGGGGAGGGAGGGAGAAAAATCTGAAATTGTAAAGCATGTATAAACAAAAGTTGAGAACTATCTTTACATGTAACGGAAAAAATAAAATACCTCATACATTAAAAAAAAAAAAATGCCCTGCCTCCAAATTGAAGGCAGCCCAGACCAAAGCAATGTAGGACTCAGCCCCTCAGCCAAGGGGGAGTGGGAAAGTGAATACAGAATGTTCTCGGGCACCCCCTCAACCTCCCTCCTGGCCTTTGCCACAAGAAAGTCATGGCATTTACAAGATTCTCTATCCTTAAGATAATCCTGCCACTTGCCAAGATGAAGGGACAATGTGGTATAAGGGAAAGGAGCCCTGGATTTGGAACCTAACAGGACTGGATTGGATCCTGGCTATTACTCCTTCCAATCTGTGTGGCCTTGGGAAAATCACCGCCCTTCTCTGGTTTCTCTACTTATAAATTAAAGGGGCTAAGTAGTCTCTAGCCTTTCTAGCTCTAAATTCCATAGTCCTCTGTGTATGCATCTCAAAATTAATTATTCTTTAAAAAAACAATTAAAAAACACACTTTCAAGCTGTGATTCAACTCCCCCCCTCCAGAAAAACCCACTGTGACTCTGTGGCCATGGAGGCTTTCTGACAGAATGGAATGACCTTCTAGTATTACCTGCTGCAGGAAAAGGTAAAGAGAGGGGACTGCAGTCATATTTCACCATTTTAAAGCCTGGGCCAAGAAAAAGAAAGGGGGAAAGAAACCTCAGCCTTTAGGGAACATTAGCCCTGCTCTTTCTTACCTTCTCTGGTTCCTTTTCTCCTTCAGATGTTACATGAGCAATTTGATTCCAGTATATCCCAAATGACAGAAGTTTGGAATTAGGGGTCTGCTTTTTTGTTTGTGGGGTTTTCTGGGAGTAACAGAAGGGCACAGTGTATGGGGAACAAAAACTCTGTCCCTTCCCTTCCCTATGATGAGAGTGAGGACCCAAAATAGGAATATTTAGGAGGCTCATCTTTGCTTCCTTTATTCTCTGAGGCAAAGGGGAATGAGGATAATTCCAACCAAAAAATAGCCTTGAGTGGCAAGCTGCAGTTTTCTCAGTGTGGGTCTTTCTCACTGGTACCAGGCTACACACTGTGCTCCAAAGTTGGCAACTTCCCACCTCAGAATATCACATTGCACTACCCGGCATGCCCTTTCCCATTTGGTTTGCATATGTATGAAAGATTTGCTCATTCTCACCACTTCTCCCCTCCACACACACCCAACCCCTCCTATCTGATGTCATCACTGCTATATTGGCCTGGTCCAGATGAGCCACATGTTTTCAATTAGCCATTGCAATATCATCACCCTCCAAGTAGCACCATTGGGTTTGACCAGTTTCTGCTGTCAGTCACAATTCTAACTCAAAACTCAAAAAAAAGTTCTTCCTAAAAGCTCTAGTAGCTGCTCTCCTATCTCCATCCCCAAGGAAGTTCTTTGACTAAGGTTTTCCTAATTTTAATTCTAAAGGAGCTGTTGGGAATACAGTACTGTGTTTGGATGCATTTTTTTTTCTTTCTTCCAAGAGCCTCCACTAGGAATGATGTTAGCTATCCTTAAAGAAAGAAGACTTAAAATTCATATGGAACTTTTACAAGTGTAACTTTGTTCTTTATCTCCTTTCTCCAAAAAGAGGGCAGGTTAATTGCACAGAAAGAGGAAGGCATAATTATTCTTTGGTATTTGCACATTGCCTGGGAAGAAAAATTCAACCGCTGAAGTAAAATTACAGCTTCATACAACCCAATCTGCATTTCTGGCTTCTCAGAGGAGCCCTGAGGATGAAGAACACAGCAGGGAGTAGAAAGAATTGCCCAGAAAGCACCCCCCCTCCCCTTTCCTTTGAAAACAGGAGGAAACTTGCAAGATTGAGCTGTGAATGTGAAGATACCAGCAAGGAATCCTTCATCCCAGCTGAAAAACTGGGAACTGACTCAGTCTTTCAAGAAGCTAATTGAACTCAATTGCCAGCCTCAGTTTTTCCATGTAAAGCCTCTTCTGAGCTGAGGTGAGGGGTGAGGGGCTAAGGAGAAAGCAGAGGGACACATTTTTTCCATCTGTAACATGTCTCTGGCTCTGAGCGCCCAGTTTTGCTCAGCACACCCACATTTGTTTGTCTTTTTGCACAAAGCATTCTTATTTACAGTTTAAAAAACTTTAGAATGGTCCCCAAGCTTACTTGCAGACTCAGCACATAGCTGAGCACACTTGGTTCTCCTAAAGACATAGGCAGCCTTGATACACAGCAAGGCAGAATCATGGCTAGCAACAAAAAAACAAAAAACAAAAAAACCCCAAAAAACAGTTTTCTACTTGATCCAGTAATATAGGGAACTGTATTTCTCCCCACCCGCCTCACATCAAGCAAGGAAGGCAGAATGAAAAGCCAAAGGCACCACTTTATTCACTGGTGTGGGGTAATGTAACTTATCCTCATACATGAGATCCTAACAGATTCTAGATCTAGATGCAGAAGGAACCTCAATGATCATTTCGTCCAACATCTTCATTTTACAAATAAAGAAACTGAGGCTCAGGGATATTAAAGAACTTGCCAAAACTCGGTTCTTTTCTCTGTGATCCCAGAAGTAAAATGCATTCAGTTCAGTCCTATTAAAAACAGATGCTTCAATGATGCCAGCTCAGGAATGGAATGGAGGAGGCATTCGCATGAATACCATAATGGAATTAGACAAAATTAGGAATAGAACCAGGGCCTTAGAGAGATCATCTGGTCCAGCCCCCTCATCTTGAGGGCAGCTAAGTGATGCAATGGATAGAGCACTGGACCTGGAGTCAGGGAGATCTGAGTTCATATGCAGCCTCAGACACTTAACGGGTGTATGACCCTGGGCAAATCACCAAACTTCCCTCAATCTCAGTTTTCTCATCTATAAAATGGGGGCAAAAAGAACACCTACCTCCTATGGTTGTGAGAATCAAATGAGATATTTGTAAAAGTAATTAGCACAGTGCCTGGCATGTAACGGGTACTTAATAATTGTTTCCTTCTCATATTACAAGTGGGGAAACTGAGGTTCAGAGGAGAAAGGGGATTGACTGATCTGATGTCCCCAACTGGAAAATGCATCAGAACTTGGACTGGATCCCAGGTACACTGATTCCTGGACCAGTGTTCCTCCAACACATACCACAATGCTCTTCCCCCAGGTAAGAGTTTGAAATAATTTTTTTATGATATCCATGCTAACACAACAGAAAGTGTTCTTTTTTCCCTCCCCTAAATCCAGTTTGGTTCATGCTAGAGAAATTTGACCCATATAAGGTGAGAGAAGGGGAAAGGGAAGAAGCAAGGGCATAATCAGCCACCTTTGCACCTGAGGCAAGTGATTTGAAACAGCTGTTTGCTGGGGATGAGGAGAGTTCATGAATCCACGATGGCTACTTCTGGAGAGGCCCCTAGCAGTGAGGAGGAGGGGCAAACCATGATGTGTGGCTGCCATCCTGGAGCTTTCTATTTAACTAATTAGCCCTGCTAACCAGGTGCTAAGTTCAATCAGTCTATGCTGCTAAAGGACTAAAACTGTTGTCAGCAGCTTTCTAAATTCCTTCTAAATTTCATCACACCCAGGCAAAGCCCTGCTGGTTCCAGGGAACTGTAGTTTCCATTCTTGTGAAAGGCACGATGTTAAGAGGACTTTGTATGAACGTTTATGAACTACACATATATATGTCTTGAAATTCTTAAAGATTCATGGGATCGATCATGCTGAGGGCACCAAAGCAAGACCCTTCAAGAAATGTCAACCTCAAGAAAGTGCTGAATGAAGAGTAAGAGAACCTGGATTCAAATACTCCCACTGTTCCTAACTAACTAGGTGACTTATACTTCCCGAGCCTCGGTTTCTCCATCTGTAAAATTAAGGATTTGTACTGGATAACATCTAATATTCCTGCTTTCTCTAAATCTATGATCCTAAATCCTCCTAAAATAGTTCTGTATTGGAGATGGCAAACACTCTTAGGAAGAAAAGTGAGTTATGCCAAAGAAGTGTGACAGAAGGAAAATCTATGAAAATTCTATCAATTGACTGCAGTGTACCTATAACAAAAGGATTATTTTGAGGGTTGATGTAGTAAGGAGTGGTACTTTCCCCCCCCAAAAAATGGACTCCAGGAATCCATGCCTTGGATAGCTACAAAATAACCAAAACAGGGATGGAAAAAATTCAAAATTGTTTAAGTTTTCATGTGTTTTGCTTATATGGGAAGTTGTTTGTGTGATAAGATACTTTAGGAGGAAAAGAAAATGTGGGTGGCCTTTTAAAAGAAAGAGAGACTCAGAATGTACTTCCATTTCATGAGAAGCTTGGGTCAGTCCTTAAAGTTAAGGAAGTAACTTGTCAGTAACAGATTTTCTCTGGAGGAGCTGGGTCCATTTTAGACAAGCAGAGTTCAACTAAGTGTGAACTAATTAAGAGGGATGTCCTCTCAAAAACAAAGAGAAGGCTATGTTAATAAGGATAAGTAAGAATACAATTTAGTGTGTCAGGTCACACAGTGAGTTAGTGACTGAGCTAACAGTGGAACCCAGGGCTCACAATACCCTTGCCAGTAGGTGCCACCATTGACCACATGATAACCGGAGACTGAAAATTTCTTCAATTTGAGGTTTGGGGTCCAAATAAATCAGTAAATAAACAAAAGTCCATATTTATCCAAGTATTTAAATACTTTATGAAATGAGTTTGACTACAATGAGGGATATCTGAATCAAGGATCACAAGTAAGATCCCTGAATTATATTCTAGGGAATGTAATGTTTAAATAGACCTGGCATAGGCAAAAGTCTTCTTAAGTTACTATCATTTGTTTATTTATCTCTATGGACATATATCACATGTTAATTCTATTAATTTTTGAGTTGCCCTAATAGTAAGTAAATGTACCATGAGTAACTTAAAACTAGTTTACTTCTGTTTTTGTTGTGTTTTATTTTCCAAAAAATAAACATTTTTATTTAAAGTTTTGAGTTCCAAATTTTACCCCTCCTTCCCTGCCTCCCCTCCCTGAGGTGGTAAGTAATCAGGTACAGTTTATAAATGTGCAATTATGTAAAACATTACCATATTAATGTTTGACTTTTTAAAAAAATTTGTTTAATTTGTTCTTTCCTTTCTTGACCTCAGTTTTCTCTTCTGTAAATCTGTGGCATTCAAGCAAATTGTCTCTAAGATCTCTTTCAGCTC
Organism: Dromiciops gliroides; assembly: GCF_019393635.1. Taxonomy (NCBI): domain Eukaryota; kingdom Metazoa; phylum Chordata; class Mammalia; order Microbiotheria; family Microbiotheriidae; genus Dromiciops; species Dromiciops gliroides. The sequence continues at coordinate 429,535,725 of NC_057862.1, read as the reverse complement.
ATACCTTCTATGTTCTATATAGTAAGATCCTATGTCCTAAGATTGCAGATACTTCTGCAATTCTATGCCTCTATTACTTATAACGACATTGTGGGATTACTGAGTGACTTCTAATTGTGTCTTCCTGTCTGGTACTACCCAACTCCCCTTTCCTCTACATCATGAGATTTTTCTCTCTATCAACCCTGACTACCGAATATCTTTAAAAACTGAATGAAGGTAAGATTCTAAAATCTATTTCCTTAAAAAAAAAATTGGAAAAAGAAGCATCTTGCAGTTGCCTTCTTTCTTCTATCTAGATATCAGCATGGAAAACCTCACTAGCCATCCAAAGATAGCATTTGACCCCCACTGTTCCACGTGTGAGAATTCTGCTTATCCGTGGCTCACATCTTGCCAAGAATTTATCTAGAGGCTACACTTTATCTCTTCCTGTATCTGTCTCTGTCTCCCTGTTTTCAGAATGGAAATTTTTAACCCAGTCTCTTTACTTCACATATACCCTCCCCCCACCCCTGTGGGCTGAGCTTATATACTCTGGAACCCACAAAATTTGGGGGAAATCTGTCCTGAGAGAGAAGTTCCACTCAAACAGTGGTTTCCATGAGTGAGGTCTGAGTCACCAGAGGACAGTGAGATTCAAAGCTTATATGAAATTATTCTATACAGGGTGACAACATCTTGAAGAGCTGCCAAAGATCCAAAGATAAAGGTTTAGTGTATCCAACACTTTTGTTCATCTGTTCCCCAAAGTGTCTACCACCACCCAGGACTGATCCTAATCAAGCTAATTAAGCTTTTTTTCACCTTCCTTATTCTCTTTCCATGACCCCTCTGCACACCTAGTTATATGACAACAAAGTGTAGGGGCAGATAACTGGTGACATTGAAAGAGTGTCAGATTAACAGACAGGGAGACCTGAGTTCAAATCCTGACTCATGCTATATAAATGCTAGCTATTAGAGTACTGGACATACCCTCAAATCGACCTCTGAAGTGATTATCTTCAGTTATGGGGGGGCAGGCAATTAGAAAGGGCATGTAGTGAAGACTTGGAAGGCAAACTTATGTTTGTTTAATACCAAAGTTTGACAGGGAAGAGGGTACTGGGGAAGGAAAAGGACTCATTCTGGTATTCCCACCTTTCCCTTTTCACATTATTCCTTAGTTTTCACAGAGGAAGGATGTTTCTGTCGACATGGGCATACATGGGCCAAGGACCATACAATTTGGCATGTTCTGCCATCCGGTGGCAGGAATTACAGAAAGCTTTGAAGGCAGAGAAATAACATGTAGGGTAACATTTACACTGTGGGTAAGCCCAGGGACTTGTAATTGACCTGGACCCCAAACTGTATTTTCAAATCTGTCTTCCAATAAGGTAATTAACCATATAAGAAGCTTACTGTGTGATAATAAGAGACTAGAAAAGCACCCAGGGCTCCCTCAAGAAAAATGCATTTTTCTCTGTAGCCCTTCAGAGACACAGTGTTTATACTCCTTTTATATATTCCCTAATCTAATTTATATTACATTTATCTTTTGCTATGTCTTATCTCCCCTATGAAATAATATTATGGTGTTATAGAAAGACTTATGGTCATGGAATCAAGAGAAACCTGGATTCGAATCTTTCCTACAATGTTGACTATCTCTATAGACTTTGGCAAGTTCTGGGCATCTTGCCACCTGCATTTAATACTTGAAATATCTACATCATGAAGGTATTTATGAAGAACTCTAGAAATAGGAGATTTTTTAATTGTTAAGTTGCTGGAGGGGGGTTAGGAACTAGGGCTTATTTATCATTTTTGTCATCCCCCAACACCTAGCACAATGAATAATAATAATAATTAATAACTGCATTTATAAGGTGCTTAAGGCACTTTATAAATTTGATCTCATTTGATAAGAACTTAATAACTATTTGATAAATGAACAAATAAATGAATGAGTGAATGAGCAGATGAATGAATAAACAAATGAGCTCAGAGCTCTGACCCTGGTGATGGGAATTCCAGGCAAAACAGAAAAGGAAGGCAGCAGATGGCAGGCCAGGATCTCCAGCAGGAGAGATATTTTGGGGAAAGACAGGACCTTGCATCACCCCTCATCACACATCAAATGTGCAGATCACTTGTTCTGCCTTTATTTGGGTCAGCTCAGCCATCACCCCTAAGCATCTTAATATACACATGGCCCATACCAGAAGCCTAATAATTAACATCTGGCAAATTCTTAACATCAGATGAGCAGATTATATGTAATTTAAATAGAGAGGGGGAAAAATAGAGGAAATAATTATAGAATAACCCTTCTGTGTGCAGAAATAGAAGCCTTGATCAAATGATCTTGAGGAACTGACAAAGACCCTGGATAGCAAAGCAAAAGATCTGTTGGTATCTTACTATACTCTAAGCAACTTTCCTTCACTAATAGCACTTGTTCTTAAAGCGCCAAGCCTCCTTTTCTACTTGTCACATTTTCATGTCTCAGTCTCATGGAGGGAAAAAACACTGCACTGAAAATGTTTTCCCATTGCCTAAGTACATGCATGTATCTTTAGACATACCACTTCTTCATCCTGGCTTTGACATGATCTCACAAACACTCTGTATTCTGAAGAGACAGTATGGTACAATGACTAGAGCACTGGACCTGGCATCAGAAAGATCTGGGTTCAAATGTTCCTCACACATTTACTGGCTGTGTAATGTGGTGGTACAATGGAAAGAGCACTATATTTCAAGTCAGAAGAACTGGGTTCAAAGCCCAGCTCTGTCATTTACTACCTTTGTACTATTGGGCAAATAACTCTACCTCTGTGGGTCTCAGTTGCCTCACCTGTAAATGAGACTGTTGGACCAGACAGTCTCTAAGGTACCTTCCAGCTCTAAGTCTATGATCCTATGACTCTCTCTGATGTATGTGAAGTTCTTCATGTACAACTTAAATTGCTATATAAATGAAAATGATTGTTAGTGAATCCAGAACTGTAAGATCATATACTACAAAATGTGTGTGTAGGTATGTGTGCCCACACACACACACACACACACACACACATAGATATGTAATGTCATTAATATATAATGTTATATGTAATTCATATTCATGTATAAGGAAAGAGAAAGCCAGACAGACAGAAAAAGGAAGGAAGGAAGGAAGAGAAAAAGAGAGAGAAAAAGAAAGGAAGGAAGGAAGAAAGAAAGGAGGGGAGAGAGAGAGGAAGGAAGGAAGGATGGATAAAAGAGGCAGTATGGGGAGTGGTTAGTGGGGCAGCCTTGTAATAAGACCTCCTGCCTTTGATACATCCTAGTTGTGTCTATTGATAAATCATAATCAGACTCTAAGACTATAAATTAGAAATAAACTACCAGTCTGCCACGGGGGAAGGTGTTTCCAAGCCAGGATTTCCACATACTAATGAAAACACAAGTCTGAACCGACAGAAAAAGAAATACACATACATGCATGGAGGGGCTTTACTTCTTCAGGATTCCTACATTTAAAAGATGGGTGGTAACATTATGTGGTTTTTGTTGGTGGTGGTGGTGGTGGTGGTTCTTTAAAAAAAAGTAATCTCCTAGAAACTGAATAACACTGGTCTACCACCAGGGCGGAACTTGTTCCATTTCACTCCAGAGTCCTATGCTCCTCTGGTAAGAGCACCACCTCCCACATGGGCTTCTTTCATCCCCCACAACAGGATCTGCCATCCACTGTAAGCATCCAAAAATGTCACAAAATGGAAAGCACATTCTCAGTGCTAATTCAGCCCTCTAATTGACAGATGTGGACAGATGACAATATACTTTATATGGGACATTGTCAGGCTACTGATTCTTTCAAAGTTATGTATCCCTATTCCAGTGATCACCATTAGTTACTGAAAACATTCAGAAAAAAGGTATGTGTATGTATGTGGCAGAAGAGTGAAAACTCAAAAGAAAAACTTGGATCTCCTTAATATTGAAAGCTGGGAGAGGGAAAAGAAAGGAAGGAAAGCAACTCCTTCTGGAGCTATTGACAAGAAAAAGCTTCTTTTCCCTATCATATTGCTTCTCACTTTGCATAGAGGAAGCAGGTTTCTGTTGACATAGCATGCACAAGCTAAACACTATGCTCTGGCATGTCCTGTTATCTGCTTTTATATGGAGCTTTGAAATAGAAAGGGAGATGGCATTCAGAACAACATGGGGGCAAATTCAATTATTTTTTATAAGTATGTACTATGTACCAGGTACTGTGTTAGAAATTAGGAATACCACTTATTAGCTGTGTGACCCTGGGCAAGTCACTTAACCCTCATTGCCCCACCAAAAAAAAAGAAAGAAAGAAATTAGGAATACCAAAAAAAAACAAAAGCCAGTCCCTGGACTCAAGGACTTTCCACTTGTACAGAAGGCATGAACTCTGTCTGACACAAATAAATGATGGAAACTAATCTGAAGAAGACAGAAATCATTTATATAGGGGCATAAGAAAAGACTTCACATAGGTGGTTGCACCTGAGTAGAACCTTAAAGGAAGCTAAGGATTATAAGATTCAGAGGTCATGGGGCACATGCAGTGCAAATACATGGAGATTGGAGATGAGATGCCTGAGTGTAAAGAACAGGATGGAATTGATCCATTTGGCCAAACAGACCCTGTATGAAAGGGCACAAAGTGAAAAAGTCTGGAGAGGCAGGGTAAAGCTATATTCTGAAATTATTTAAATACCAAACTAAGGAGTTTATATTCTATTCTAGAGACAATGAGCCGCTGAAGATTCAGTGGAGAAATGTGGTTAGAACTCTGTTTTAGCAAGATTATTTTTGCAGCTATATGAAGGATGGATTCGAGAGCTGACAAACTAGAATTAGGAATATCAATTAGGAGGCTCCTATAATAGTTAATAGCTGAGAAGAGACTGAAGTAGGGAGGTAACAGTATAAATGGAGAGACAAGGACAGAGGCAAGAAAAGTGGAGAAGGCCAAATTGACAGGACTTGAAAATTAATTGGATATGGAAAATGAGAGAGAGAGTGAAGAGTCAGGAATTACTGTGAGGTTGCAAACCTGGGTAACCAAAAGGAAGGTGATTCCCTCAATCGAAAGATGAAAGTTTGGAGAAGGGGCAATTTTGTGGAGAGGCAATGAAGGAAAAAAGGTTCTTCTGTTTTATACATATTAAATTTAGCTACATATGGGATATTTAGGTGGAGATGTCCAGCAGGCACTTAGTTTTATGGGACTGAGATTAGGGTTAAATATATAGATTTGGGAGTCATTTGCATAGAGAAGATAATTGAACCCAGGGGAACTGATGAGATCACTAAAAGAGAGGGTATAAAAAAGAGAAAATGGCCCAGGACAGAGCCCTAGAGGATACCCATATGTGGGGGGCGGGACATGGATGATGATCCAGCAAAGAATCTTGGGAAAGAATAGAGAGCAGTGCCACGAAAGCAGAGGGAGGAGATAGTATCCAGGAGGAGGGGATGGTCAACAACCAACTGGAATGGAGAAGGAGAAGGATAGGAAGAGGGAGGAAGAGGGAGAGAAAGGGAGAGAGAGGGAGGAAGAGGGAGGGAGAGGGAGAGAAGAAGGGGGGAAGGGGAAGAAGGTAAAGGAAAGGAGGAGGAAGCAAAGCAGTTAATTGTCAGTCCTCATCATTATAAACCTCCCTCCAAGAGCCTAACTATTCAAGAAGGATAGCAAGAAGCAGAAGCAGGAGAAAAAACAAAAAACAAAAACAAACAAACAAAACCCCCAAAAAACGAGATAACAAATGTGGAAGAATTTTGACAAAAGTATAAAACAGCTCTGTGAGGTACTATTTTAACCACTAAGAGTCATTCTGGAGTAATGAACAATGGATTAACCCTAAAGTAAAGAAAACCTAGGTTCTGGTCCTGCCTCTGGTCCCCACTAGCTCATGGACAAGTTACTTAATCTCCCCCAAGTAACTAAGCCTGTAAATTACAAATTAATTGCTGATATGCATCTGTGAAAAGAATTTACACAGAGGGAGTTCTCCATACCAATGATATCACAGATACCTTCTTCCTTCCAACCTCACCCCCAGATTATCACTATTAGAGGTTGTTTTATTCCTTCATGATTAACCAATGGCACTACTCACTAAAAGGACAATAAATGAAGCTTCCTGGACTTGTGCCAAGTACTCAATGCGACTGTTATTAGCCCATGAAAAAAATTATCAATGAGTGACTGTTTCATCATGCCACAATCCCTTCCGCCCCACCCCTTTGTAACTCATGGGGGTGGGGCAGGGGGAGAAGAGCAGAAGAGCAGCCCTGGGGTCCCTGCACAGAACTGGGAGCACCAGGAAGGATGGAGAGGAGACAGCTGAGGGGATAGGCGGAGAGAAGAGAGAAATAAAAGACAGAACAGGCAAAGCTTAGCCAAGTCTCAACCAAGGGAGGGGCCATGGTGAGAGTCCACAAATATCTGAAGGGTGGGGTGTAGGGGTGGGAATTTCATGAGGCCAGAGGACTTCAAGAGAGAGCCAGCCACTCAAAGCAATGAGATGAAAATGAGAAGGAAGATTTAGATTTGATACCAAGGGGAAAAAAAAAAAAAACAATTCTGGACAGTGACAACTGCTCTACCATGAATAGCCTCTGGAGGATGACTAGAAACCCCACCCACTTGGAGAAATTTTAAACTTAAGCAAAGAAATTAAAATAATATAGAGCACATTTCCACTGTGACTGGTAGAGGGACTAGATAATCTAGTTGATTTCCTGCCTAAGTTGTCTGGGGAAACATGGAAAAGTCTTCTTTGCCAATATCACTGATTCAGTGGAAGATTTATTATTTGTGAAAGCCTGTCCACCCCTTCCACCCACTCACTTCCAGATTCAAGTATTCTTCAAGGGAGATAGTGCAAAAAAGTCACATGACTTTGTTCTGGCAATGAAATCAGGACAATATGACCTCAATTTCCAAATATTGGGGTCATGTTTCATTTTGCATACACTCTCTCCCCATTAAAATATTGAACACTTTTCCCCCCAAACAGCCAAAGACTAAATCTTACTTTCCATTCTTTCATTGGCCAAAAAGGAGGCCAAAAAGAAAAAAAAAAGAGCTGTTATGGAATAACTCTGAAAACATCTGGCTGAGAGTCCCAAGTGAGTAAAAAAAAAGTCACTTGTATATACCTTTTTCCATTTTCTCTGGGTTTCAAGCCCTAAGCCATCAACTCCAGCAATAAATTACTGCATTCTCACAGCCAAAGCCAGGAGCAAGTCCCTTTGAGGAAAAAGGCTTGCTTGCATCAACCCAGATAAGCACAACCAGCATCAATGCACAAGTTTCTAAAAAGCTAAGTACTGAATGATCTTCACCAAATAGAATAAGATCAGCCATTCCTTGTCACCCCCATTTCTTTTCCAGTGAAGTCCCCCCCCCTTACAAGCCAAATCAAGAGAATTCACGCAGAGTATAAAGTAGCAAATCCACTGAGATCTTCTTTCTTGAATTCCAAACTTGATGTTTCCCCATTCCCTTCTGAATCATCCAGGAATGAAAGTCACTGTTACAGTGTTCCTTACCTAGGTTCTCAGACAGCAACAAGGAGCAGCTGCTATGGATTGGTCAAACCACCTAATTGTGGTTAAAAGGCAATTAAACCATGGCATGCCTCATTCCCCATCTCCCTCCTGGCTTTTCTTCCCTTATTATCTCAAAAGAAATTTAGGACCATGTATCCTAGAAGGATCAAGGAATTTAGAAGCAGAGGGGGACTTTTAAAGATCCTAAAATAATATACTGGGAACAGGAAGGGAATTTTAAAACAAACTTTTCATTTTACAGAGGAAACTAAGGTCCAAATGAAAAATTCAGCCACTGTCACAGGAGCCATAAATAGAAGAGCTGGGATTTGAACCCAAGTTCTCTGATTTCAGACCCCAAGTTCTTTCAGCTATACCACACCCCATCTAGTCCAAGCCCTTCATTTTACAGAGAGGGAAAGTGAAGCCCAGAGAGAGAAGTGATGTGGTTTGACCAAGGTCCCACTGCGAGTTAGTAACAGAGTAGTTATTTGAACCTAGGTTTCTTTACTCCTATCCCAGTCCAATGATTTTTCTGCTGTATTCTAAGCAATAGAGCTGTCCCCAGATTCCTTGGTACTGCTTCCTCAACCAAAAGCAAAATGTACCGAGGGAACAGAGAACATCTCCATTTGAAAAAAAAAAAGGAAAAAAAAAGGATGATTACCAAACTTTGTTTCATTTATAAAAGCGAGGGTGGGGAGCTTGTGGATAGTAATATGAAGAGGTGTGCTTTCCTTTTATAACTGCTTTTGGTGGTGGTGGTGTTCAGTCGTGTGTGACCCTTCTTGATCTCATGGACTATATTTACAAATGTTAGCAACCGGAAAAGTAGCCCCTTCCACCTCTCCCCCCCCCCTACGAACCAGATAACCTTTTCTCAGATAAATCACTAGAGCATGTTTAAAAAAGCAAAGTATTCAGAGAAAGGTGGTAAGATAGCGCTTCTGTCACAGACTTGTGTGACCTGGGACAATTCACTTCCTCCTCCTGGATCTGTTCCCCTTCTGTAAAGTGAAGATAAGATCTCTATAAGATCCCACCCAGCTGAATCATTCTGCAATTTTATCATTCTACCCCTATCCCACAATTAATCAATTAGTCCTCCAGGACTTTTCACTTTTTTTCTTGGAAAAGCAAAATTCTTACTTATTAGAAGGTCTTACCCTTTTGCAAGTTATGAGTATAATGATCCTGAATTGAAGCTATTTACCCCAGGTAAGCCCGGAATCTCTTGAGTCTTAATAGCAGACAGTTTTCTGGGCAGAAGTTTGTTACTTTCTAAGCTAAGCAGAAGTCAAGTCCTTTTGCATACTCAGCCAGGAAGCTTCGGGTTTTAACATGACAGGGGCTTACCCCATCACTCTAGCCCCTCTCTCCTCCCACTGGGCATCTCTGACTACAGTTCCAGAGTGGTTGCTACAAATATTTTAAAATAGTTTATATAACTTTGACCACAAGCCTGGCCTCAGGATCTGTACACCCAGCCCTGGAAGGAAGAGACAAGCAGAAAGTTGTATGCCTCATAGCCTGGGGAAAGGGGGTGGAGGGGTTGAAGGGGAACAATTTTGGCTCTTCTTCTGGTCTCTGCATCCCCAGTGAAAAAAACTTGAAAGGATTTGAATTAAAATCCATACTCTTATCTCCTTCCTCTCTTCAATCACGGAAAGAAGACTACCAAGAGAAAGAGAAAGTATGAGTTCTGGGAACAACTTTTACACGCCTCGCCTTCCTCTCCAGATTTGCAGTCTAACTCTAGGACTTTGGGGGCTGGGGCGGATATGTAATCTAGTACTGAGAGGATAGAGCTATAGGGGGCGACGGTTCCCAGTTTTAATAAAGAAAAGTTTGGGGCTTTGCCTATGTGGGCCAGAGTTGAGTGCCTTTGATCTGTGAGAGTGGGAGAACAGAGCTTTCTGGACAAAAGTGAACCGTCCTCATGGGCGATCATTTCGGTTCATCAAAAATAGCCCTATTTGCACACAGCTCCCGGTCCCGCTACGATTCTGGTCCCTTTCGTCGGTTTGGGAAGATGGAGGGAGGAGAAGGGGTTATTGTGTTTTAATGTTTCTTCCCTTTCACGGGGCCCCAGAGAAATGGCATTCAGAAGACTTAAGCAGCTCCAACTTTTTTTCTCCCCTACCCCGGAATGCTGGGGCTCAGGAAAGCCCAACTCGATGCAACTCTGACCCGCCCTGACCCAGTGCCTCTGGGCTCTCCCGCAGTTGGCCCCAGAGGTACCCAGAAGAATGACACAAGTGCGCACCGCTCGCCCCAGCTCTGACCCCAGCTCGGGTAGAGAAGGAGAGACAGCCTGAGAGCCTCGGTCCAGGCTTACCTGCGTGGCTCGGCCAGAGGGCGGAGAGGAGGAAAGCGGCGACCAGGAGCGGGTAGTCGCGTATCCAGCTTCGCCGTTTCCACCGTGTGTGGGCGTCCATCCTCACGTTCACCCGGGGCCGCGGGGCAGTTTTGTGGAGGGGGCACTTGGCCAAAGCGCTGGGAGCCCAAAGCACCAAAAAGATCCTGGGAAATGAAAACTTTTAGGGAGCCATGAGGAGGTTCACTTCTCTCGATCGCTCTCTTTTTAAGAAAAAAAAATGAATTTTAATGTTTTAGGGGGCAGGGCGGGGATTCGACTTGTTGCAGTGTGGGGATTGCCGGGTCTGAACGGTGTTAGGAGTCCCCCCCACCCGGATCCTTCTCTGACCCCCTGCCCTTATTTCCTTCTCTTCTCCTCTCTTCTCTTCCCTCTTCTCCTCCTCCTCCTCCACCTCTCCTCCTCCTCCCCTCGACCTGCTCCTTCTGGGGATCTCGTCTCAAGTGATGTCCCCTGCCAGCCGGACGGAGGAGTGAAAACCTTTTCTATTCCCCCCCCCCCCTTTCTCCCTCCCTCCCTCTCTTTTCTTGAAGGCAGAGAGAGGCAGGGGCTGTCGATCCAGGCAGCCAGCAGCAAATCAGAACTCGACGCCCGGGTCTGGGAGCTCGGCCCCCGGTCTCCCACTGGATAACTGGGTTGGTGGGGGTGGGGAGTGCCGGGGAAAAGAAGAGGGGGTGGGAGTAGAGAGCGAACGTGTGGTGTGTGGCAAGCCTGTTCTTTTCCCTGCAGCGAGTTCCCCCAACCACGCCAGGGGAGCCGCAGAAGGGCAGGTCCAGCGGCAAGTTTGAACCGAGTGAAAGTAGACTTTCATCCGGCGGCTGCTGCTTAAGCTTGGGCAGAGCTAACTTAGGTGTCCACACCTGGCTGAGAGCCACAGGAATGGATCCCAGATCTCAGAACAAGGGTCTGGGCCAGCTTCTGGATACCCGCGGAGCAAAAGGCCCCTTTGCTTTACAAATACAGTAAGCCTTGATTAAACGCCTGCTGTGTGCAGAGCTATGTGCAAGGTTTGGAGTAGATAAAAAGTTTAAATGGGATAGGTCCAGAGTCTTTATGAATAACCCCACAGACAGAAGGGCACAATGTTGCTGGGTAAGAACATCTAAGAGTCCCAAGTCACAAGCAAAATCGAAGGCTGGAGGCCAGAGCATTCATTCCCTTTTTCCAGAAGGGCCAAAGTTAGAAGTCACTCCTTTTTCCTGTCTCCTCCCCAAACCCCTCAATAAAAGAAATTATATAAAAACTTCGAGTTATCCTACTCAGTGGACTGAAATCTATCGATTCTAGGGTTGTGCAGACTTTTCTGTGACAAATAGCCCAGCAAGAGAACTTTGAGTGAACTCTACGGGCCTGTAGGATGACTCGTTCCCATGTTAGCATTTGAGTTTGTCATTAAATGCAACAATGGGCTGATTTTCCCCATCTCTAAGGCATTCTTATTTTTTTTTTTCATTTTAAAGAATCTCCTTTTGGAGCAGGCTACCAGGAAAAGGGATTTCCTTCTCCAGAGGGAAGATGGCTAGAGCCTTTTATTGTTTTCTCTGTTAAAACTTTATTAAAGCCCTCTGTTTCAGCATCCCCAGACCATGGCTGGATTCCTCCTCATCTGTATGCAGACAGACTAAGGAAAATTCCTTCAGGCAACAATCCCAAACTTCTTTGATTTTATAACTTACAAACTTTCGTCAAAGTGCCACCTACCTACCTACCTACCTATCATCTAGCTATCACCTACCTGGCTGTTCAGCTATCCAAACATGTATATATAAAAAATGAATTAAAATTGATTGTTTTGAGAAAGCAGTACTTTTCTTTAGGAGAGTCCTCTGTGAATCACCAAGGCAAGGTGCACTCTCCTCAACCCCAGCTCTCAATCAAAAAGTGATGTGACATTTCCCAAATTAATTTTGTTTCTCTTTCATTCCAAATGTAGTAAGTATAGGGAAATGGGTAAGAGAAGGGGGAAAAGCTGGACCTTTAACTCAAACAGAGCTTTGGTATTTCAATTCCACAATACAATGATTAAAATTCTACATTCCAGAAAAAGGAGACTACCCATTTTTTTTTCCTCCCCATCTTCCAACACAGTGAATTCTCACAAACCAATTCCCAAACCTGGAATAAATACTGTCCTTGTTTCCATCTTTCAGAATCTTTGTCTTCCTTCTAGACTCAATTATTCTTCTATAATGGTCCTCCATGATGCCTGTCATAATCCCCCCCACACCTTTCTGTTTTTAGTGTTCTATCCATCATCAATTTTCCTCTCTATATACTTATTGGAAGGGGATGGTATTTTTTCCCCTCCAGGTAGAATGTAAGCTTTGTGAGTGCAGGGATCGGTTCTTTTTGTGTATCTTGGCATTCCAAAAAGGTATCAATTGAATTGAACTGAATTAAGAGGTTTTGTATGACTATAATTCTTCCTTACCATATCCTCATCCTAACAAAAGACCAGTCCTTTGACAATACTGGACCAACCTTTCCCTAGAGACCACACATAGCCACTACACCCTTCTTTACTCTCCATAACCAAACAATTCCCTCTGCATACATGTCCTCCCAATGGACAGTGCTGACATGGGTCAGTGACACAGTTATCAGAAGATAATGTGGATTTTCCAGCTTCAGGTTTGGGAATGTTTTTCCCCTTCCCCCAGGACACATGGGCTATTTTTCCAACAAGCAGATTTAGGCATTTATGTCTGTCATTTATGCCTTTGGGGACTTTTAACTCAGATGTAACATCTGGTTTTTGACAGAGTTACCCTAGTGTTAAAACAGCTGGGCCAACCAAGAGCTCAAGGTCAAGTGACTTCCCCAAGGTCAGACCATGAGTCAATTGCTCAGAAAAGAGTACAGGGTAAGACATTTATGGTTAATGGGTTGTTCATGAATAATACCAACATACTCTATTGCTTTAAGAATAGTGGACAAAATTTTTCCCAAAGAGATCATGGAAAGGGGAAAAGGACCCACATGTACAAAAATATTTATAGCTGCTCTTTATGTGGTGGCAAGGAATTGGAAGTTGAGGGGATGCTCATCAATTGGGGAATGGCTGGACAAGTTGTGGTATATGAATGTAATGGAATTCTATTCTGCTGTAAGAAACGATGAGCAGGAGGAGTTCAGAGAAACCTGGAGGGTTTTGCGTGGGCTGATGATGAGTGAGATGAGCAGAACCAGAAGAACATTGTACACAGTATCATCAACATTGTGTGTTGATCTACTGTGATGGACTATATTCTTCTCACCAATGCAATGGTACAGAAGGGTTCCAAGGAACTCATGATGGAGGAGGATCTCCAAATCCAGGAAAAAAAAAAACAAACTGTGGAGTATAGATGCTGAATGGACCATACTATTTCTTTTGTTTTTGGTGCTGTTGTTTTTCTATTTTGAGGTTTTTCCTCATTGCTCTGATTTTTCTCTTATAACATGACTAATGCAGAAATATGTTTAATGTTTATATATATATATGTATATATATTTATATATATTGTGAGATTTAAAATTGGATATTAGATCATAAATCTCCCCTACTTAACCTTTCCCTTAATTTATCTCCCAGACTAGTAAATGGAAGAAGCTTTTGGTTTTCTAGATAGACCTTTTATTGTTATGGTAGTCACAAGGTGATGTTGATTAGAAGGATAGGAAAGTAGAAACACAATACAAATCGTCTTAAGTCTAAGCTTAGTCTATATTCCTTATAAAAACTCACCAAAACCGAAGGCCACCTTTGGAGAGAGAGAGACCATCTGTGCAGCGCAGTCAGGAGACCAGCAGAGCAGGAAAAAGCCCCACTTCCGTTCTCTCCTTGTCTTTTAAGCTCTCACCCCGGAAGTCGAGTGCATAGCAGGCAGTCTGACATGTGCAGCAGGCGCACTGGCGTGCGTAGCTCATGCCATTGGTCTCCTCCCCGAAAGGGTGGTCCTTCAAAAAACTGGCGTCTTTCAGTTATCCTAACTGACTGTTAAAAACTTCCATTTTTTTTACCACTATATATATATATATATATATATATATATATATATATATATATATATATATATATATATATATATATATATATATATAACCTATATCAGATTACCTGCTATCTAGGGGAGGGGGGAGGGAGGGGAGGGAGGGAGAAAAATCTGAAATTGGAAAGTTTGTATAAACAAAAGTTGAGAACTATCTTTACATGTAACAGGAAAAAAAATAAATAAAATACTTTATAAAAAAAAAAAGAATAGTGGACAAAGCCCTACTAAACTAGTAGATAAGAGGACTGAGCTCTAATCCCCACTCTGCCACATGACCTCGAGCAAACTATCTCCCCTCTCTAAGACTCAGTTTCCCCATCTGTAAAATGAGAGAGCTGGACTAGGTGATGTCTAAGGTCCTTCCCAAGCTCATTTGTATCTGACTCAAAGTATTTGTTGAGTGCCTCGTGTGACTATATAGTTTAAGAGGAAAGAGCCGCGCCATTCATTTTTGTAACCCTAACACCTAACACAGTCCTTTACATATAGAAGACTCAATACATGCTGTTGAATGTGCTGTTGAATGCAGGAAAGCAGGAAGTTATTTGATCTCTGAAATAAATAAATATCAAGATTCTTGGGTCACAGTTATCCCCTTGGCTTGACTTCTGTCTCACCTAGTCCCTCTCCCTGACCTCTGTGTTTTGCTTCTCATCATACAACAGCTCTTTGTTTTGGAAGTGTATTCCCTCCTCCTCCTCCCACATACCCCTCCAGCTCTAAACCCAACCCTCATTAATGCCAGAATAATCTTTTAACAATAATTTGGAAAAATCGACCATTTTAATGGCCCACGGCAAAACAACAACAACAGAAAAACCCACAAACACACAACTGTTTTTCTTAGTCTTCTACAGAGCTTATCAAATGTCATGAATATGAGGTGCGAAAGAAAGGGAGCAATAAGCAACAGGGCAAGGGCTTCCGCAAAAAAGCACCAGGCTTCCCCCTGCATTCCTAGACCTTGGGGCACTTGGGAGGGACTCAGAAAAAAAGGAAAAGAATTGGGACATCCTTTCACTGAACAATAGAAGCCCTTATCAACCCAAGCCCCCTTGTGCCAACAAGTTTTGGCACCTTTTGTGAGGAAGCTGTGGGGCCAAGTATCTCAGAGACATCCTTTGGAAGTAGATATTACCAGGGCATTGATTCCTCCTCAAAAAGGGACTTCTGGAAATTTTGAGCAATAGTTTGTAGTTGAATTTCTCAGTAGGTAAAGTACTGTCCTCTAGAGGCTAGGGTCATGGGCTGATCCCAGTCTGGTCTGATTAATTTTATCTGTTTCCCCCAGCCACAGGAAAGCCATTTAGCTCATTGATGTGTATAGCTTGTCCAAAAAGGGGGAGGGGCACTAAAGGAGAGAAAATGAGAATGATTCAGTTCAACCAATCCTCATTCATGGGGGTTGGGGGGGGGGGAAGAAACACTATATTTAACTGAATAGAAAAAGAATACCATCTCTGCATATAAAGGAAAGACATATGATCATGGATACTTCACAGTTCTTCTACAACTATAATAATTAAATTTAATAGTGCTACAGTAGAAGTCACCACAGCTATTTATTCAGATCTGTGACATTGGGGAGGGGGCTGGGATAAAAAGGGCTTATTGCTGGCAGAAACTGGATGGGAAACTTTGTTGACTGTCACCCACATATAGTTCACACTCCTAAGATCATGCTCTTTCTGTGTTGGCTCTAAGATGGTCCAATATAGACAACATTGTGGAATCACAATGTCAGCTAGAGAAGAGGCAAGAAATGCAGTTACTTAGGAAGCCCAGTTGTTGAGTAAAATGAGGGTGATGTGAAAGGTTAAAATGACAACTTTATCAATTTAATCTGAAGCATGATGTATCTTGGATTTTTCTTGGAACAAATGACTTCTTTTTTATGGACCACAATCTGATGTTAAGAAATCATATGTAAGTGATGAACTACCCAAATTTGATATCTCCCCTATTCCTCACATTCTCCCCAACTCCCCCCCCCCATCCTTTCTGATGGGACTTAGTTGAGGGATTATTCTTCTGAAATATTTTTAGGCTGGGTCCACATGGCGCCAGACTTACCAGTCTAATTAATCAATCCAGGAAAAACAAGATCAGTCAAGCCAGTTGTTCTGACGTCACTTAAACATGGTCTGGAAGTCAAATAGGAGGCTCCAGTTTCTTTTCATCATGAGGGCAAAGTGGGAACTCAAAGAGAAGCCGAAAAGCCCTCCCTCATAGCTGAGCAAGAGGACAGAGATATAAATCATAAAGGTTGTAGTGGCTCTAACCTAAACAGGGCCTGACATCTCAAAAGATTCCCTTGATGGAAAAAACAGACTGAGCTATTCTCTCAATACACTGAGCTCTTTTCCATCCTGCTGAGCCAAAACTCAGTCGGAAATTGTTCCATTTTTACGTCATGCATATAGGCAGAAGCACATTGAAACTGATTGTTGTTGCCTGAGGCCAAAAGAACTCATCAAAAAGTGAAACTTTTAGGCAAACTGGGCACCATGTAGACCAAGCAGATGGTGGAGAAACTGAACTGAACAGCACTGGCAGTTAGTTCAATAAGACCAGTTTGAGTTTATAGAAATAGGCTATCTTCCTGACTGTGATTCACTTGGCATATTATGTTGGAGAAAAGTGCTTTATGCTGACTAGAATATAAACTCTGTGAGATTAGAGACCATGTTTTATTTCAACTTCAAGTCACCTCCCTAGCACAATATTAATGGTGGTACAGTACCTCCAGATAGGCACTAAATGATATTGGTTGTTGAATGATAACTTTCAAATGAGCTAATGTAAGTGAAGAGCTTTGCAAGACTTTAATAAAGTGCTATAAAAATGCTAGCTATGGTGATGATAAGTGATCTAAGGGAAAAGCAATGCAATTGAGAAATACTACAATTCTAATAACTCATTACAGGCCAATTTTTTTTCCACAATAGGGAGATAGCCATGCCACCTGCAGAAGTTTCCCTTCTGGTTTTTTGAGGTTTTTTTTAGTGTAAAACTTCTAAATCAATTTTCCACATAAAAAGTCTACATTGGAGATTCATACTGGTCTCTCTTGGTAGAGAACAGGGGATAGAACTACAAGGTTCAGAACCCATTTCTGGTCAGGATCAATGTACAGAATAGCATAATCATAATTCAAAAGTCAAACAGGTTTGTGAGCAGAAGAAGAAAAGAGGCAGCATATTATAATAGATAAAATGTTGGATTTGGAGTCAGT
This sequence comes from Dromiciops gliroides, assembly GCF_019393635.1. Taxonomy (NCBI): domain Eukaryota; kingdom Metazoa; phylum Chordata; class Mammalia; order Microbiotheria; family Microbiotheriidae; genus Dromiciops; species Dromiciops gliroides. The sequence goes on along the minus strand of NC_057862.1, from coordinate 429,518,510 downwards.
GGGTTCAAATTTCATCTCTGACACAATTTGAATAACCATAGGTAGATCATTTCATCTCCACAGGGTATGCCAAAAGTCATGAAGAAGTTTCAATATTTAATTTTAAAAAATCATTTTCAAAAGTTTATTGAAACATTGTGACTTTTGTCCTACCCTTTATAAGACTCAGTTTCCTTATATGTAGCATGGGGATAATAATATCTGTTATTCTATCTCTCAGGGTAGTCAGTATCAAATGAAAGCACTTTGTGATCTTTAGAGAGCTCTATAAATGTCAGTTATTATTATTTAAAATATATTTCTATTTATTTTATTAAATATTTCCCAATTATGTTTTAATTTTTTAACATTATTTTAAAATTTTTGAGTTCCAAATTCTCTCCCTCCAGCCCACCTCTTGAGAAGGCAAGCAAGTCAACATATTTCCATATTAGACATGTTGCAAAAGAAAACACACATACACAAAAATAAAAAAAGCAAAAAAGTATGCTTCAGTCTGCACCCAGAGGTCAATAGTTCTCTCTGGAAATGGATAGCATTTTCAATCATGGGTCCTTTGGGATCATTGTTTCAATCAGAGTACCTAAGTCTTTCATAGCTGACCATTGTTACCATATTGCCATTACTGTATACAATGGTTCTCCTAACTTCACTTTGCATCAGTTCATAGAAGTCTTCTCAGATTTTTCTGAAACCACCCTACTCATGATTTCTTATAGTACAATAGTATTCCATCACACTCATATACCACAACCTGCTCAACCATTCCTCAATTAATGGGCATCTCTTCAATTTCCAATTCTTTGCCACCATAAAAAAAAAAAAGCTGCCATAAATAATTTTGGGCAAATAGGTATTTTTCCCTTTTCTTTGATCTCCTTGGGATAAGAACCTACTGGTGGTATTACTGGGTCAGAGGGTATGCAGTTTTATAGCCCTTTGGGCATGGTTCCAAATTGTTCTCCAGGATGGTTGGACTAGTCAGTTATTATTAAGATAAAATGTCAGTATAAGGTAGAGAGTTGAACCTAAGATCCATAACCTTCCATCTTCTTTTAAGGGAGGCCCTGACCTGTTTGGGATTAGACTGGAGATAGATAAATGTGAGGCAAGTCAAAGAAACTATTCTAGGAGTTAAAGAACCAGAAACAAAGCCAGGAAGCCAGGCAAAGCCTGACATACCTCAATAAGCAATTCACCTTTCCAACTTCTCACTACACCTATACTCAGATCTGCTACTTGAATCAAATCTATAATCCCTACTGTCTCTAATACATGCCTCTCCCATTCCCATTTGTGTTCATTTTATTTTGCCCTTCATGTCCTCGCCCCTACATCTATGTGCTGCCTGCCCTTCTAAACCTAGTTCAAGTCCAGTACAAAGTTCCCCCTGCTCAATCCAGCTCTTCTCTCCACTCCTATAACTCTTAGTTTTTGGACAATTTATAAGATCATAGGATATAGAAATGGAAGAGCCCTTAGAGATCATCTGGTTCAATGCCTTCATTTTACAGATGAGGAAACTGAGATTCAGAGAGGATAAAAGGGATTTACCCAAGTTGACACAGGAGATAAGAGGCAGAGCCTTCTTATCCTCAACCCAGAGCTCTTTCTACCATACAAGGCTACCATATTTAGCAGTAATCATATGTAACCTTATAGTTATCCATATATATGTCCAATTTCCCCTACTAGATTATAAGGTCCTTGAGGTCAGGGACTTTGTCTTGAATACATTTCTATATCTCCCACAATATCCACCACAATGCCTTGCAGAGTGTTCTATTTCAATTGCCTTTCCTGTGAGAAAGAGCTCTTACTACTAATAGAAATTCAATTCAATAATATCCTATCTTTTCATATACCTGATTTTATATAATGTTTTAAGATTTATAAAACCCTTAACATTATCTTATGTAACGATTGGAATGACGCTACCTGCTGGAGACTTACTGTAGAAGAGTTCCACCCATGAAGCGAAGGTCTTTGAGGGCAAGAACAGGAGTCTTTTCTTTGGCATCAGGAAGTGACGTTGGGTAGTGGGAGGAAGAAGGAAGAGACTAGCGTTCTGTCTCTGGCTTTTCCTTTGGACTCTGGTGGAGAGCGGAGCTAGAAATGTGCTCTCCCTTTAATAGATAGATGAATGTAGGCCTTTCTCTTTACCAAATTCTTATTCTCCTTAATAAATGCTTAAAAACGTAACTCTTGCTAAAGCTTATAATTTATTGGCGACCACTCATTAGATATTTTAGACAGACTAGCTAGAATTTTAGCCCTTAACACTTATTTGTATTAGCTTCTTTTGGTAGATTAGGAAACTGAAGCTGAGAGAAGTTAAATCATATACCCATAGTCACACAGTTGTTAAATATCTGAGATAGAATTTGAACTCAGGTGTTCCAGGCTCCAAGTCTAGAATGTCATCCTTTATGTTCCCTATGTTCATGATCTAATTGTTTCAAGTATATGTGTTTTTCCCCATAACTAAGCTGTAATTTACCAACATTGGGCACCATATGTTATACAATTTTTCTATTTCTATGATTCCTAGCACAGTGTTTAGTGGGTACATGGTAAATGCCCTATGAATGCTTGCTGAATTAAATTAACAAATCATTGTTCACAGGACTATGGTGATAGGTGAATGCTATGTTTCAGAAGAACATGCATATTTTTGGTTCTGGACAACAAAACCTTGCCTTTAATGTATGCCAGATTGATAACTGAATGAAAACTAAAAAAATATGTATCCCTATGCCAAAACATTACACCTTTGGGGGCCAATGTAAAAGTTAGAGCAATAATAACTACTCAGCCTGACAGATAGTGTTCTATGCCTCCATACCAGTTTAACCACAATTTCTGAAAACAAATCCAATCCGGCAGCTTTGCCAACATCATCTTATTACCAGATAAAGTCAGAAATGGGACTCTTGTCAGAGGTGCCTGATTTAAGGCATAAACAAGGACACCCATATTAATTTTTTTTCAGTAAATAACACATGTATCTAAGTGAAGAAAACAATGCATTGTCAGTGGGCTAAAAGTTAACTTGCTGATAATCAACATGAAAACAGAAATAAGAGTTATTATTACTATTATTTTAAATATAATAATAGCATATTTTGACAGAGGGTATAATAGAACTCACAGTAATTCTATCTGGACCTGTCTCCCTCCAATCTACAACCTCTTGAAGCTGGACCCATGTACCTGTCTGCAGTAATTTATTTCTGTTTTCTTGTCTCCTTTCAATAAGTAGTATAATGATTGGAATGATGTCACCTGCTGGAGACTTACTGTAGCAAAGCTCTGCCATGAGGGGAAGGCCTCTGAGGGCAAGCCATGTGGTCAAGGTCCTTAGTGTCAGGAACTGACATTTGCTCGGGGGTACTGTCTATCAAGGCTACCAGCCAATCAACTTGAGGAGCCTCCCATTTCTGGGAGGAGGACGCGAAGTAGGAAGCGGGACGCTGGTGGAGGGCTTCTGTCTCTTTTGGTTCCTGACCTCACCATGGTGGGTCAGATGATAGGGTCTCTTAGAAATAGTTAGATTTTTACCTTTCTCTCTGATCCTAATGCTCTGTAATAAACACTTAAACACTTAAATACTCTTGCTAAAGCTTATAATTTATTGACAACCACTCATTAGATTTTAGATGGTATAGCTAGAATTTTAGCCCCTTACAGTAGTATACAAGTAAAGGTTTAACAATCAGCTGGGGAGGGGGGAAGCAAGCACACATGGTGGGCTTTTAAGTTTAATCTGCAATACTGATTTTTTCTATATCACTTTCTTAAGTCTTATATAATCAACAAAATGATAAATCAACACCTATTTAGTAGTATTAGCTGATTGTTGAAGCATCAATTCTCACATTGAAAGTTTAATAATCAGTTCATGGGAGCTGGTCTGAGATGACTTTAGTTCACTCCTACAACCTACCATCACCTGATAACAAACTGAAAATATACAGAGGAACTCAGATCTTCCTCCACCATCACCACAGTAGAAATCAAAAGAGGATGCCAAATGGAACAAAAATGAAAGAAAAAAAAATGAGAAGTAAGCATCTTATCCAGGACTAAACAAAAATGGTTAAAAGCATGCAGGGGCTAGCAAAGGGGTTGCATATTGGAGAAGCCAGCTTAATCCCTGTTAAACAGGCCTGAAATCTGAAAATTTAGGGAGAGGGACTACACCAAGAGACACATGTGTGAACAGAAAAAAAAATCACCTAATATGATGATGAAATGCTACGGGTTAAGGAAAAACTAAGAAATAAAACCACACAAAGAGACTGACTTCACAACAAATACTAGCAGAGCCACAAGGAGGAAAAAATGACTAGTTATAAGGACTACATGAAATCTTAGAAGAAATGAAGTAAATAGTAAAATGGGAAATTAGAATTGAAATAAAAACCCTTGAAAAAAATCAGGAGAATAAATAGTTTAGGACAAATGGTTAAAAACTTATCCAAATAATAGACTCTCTAAAAAATAGAATGCTGCAGTTAGAACTCAATGTCTCTATGAGACAAGAAATACTTGAACAAAGTCAAAAAATTGAAAAAAAAACAGAAGAAAATGTGAAGCATATATTATTTAAACTAACTAGACTGGAAAACAGGCCCAGGAGAGATATTTTTTACATGACCTAAAATTTGAATATTATCTTTAAAGAAATCAGAAAAGAAAGAAAAATACTCATATCTATTAGAACCAGAGGGTGATATGAAAATAAAAACAATTTGCCATTCATTTCCTAAAATAAACCCCAAATCAAATATCATGAATCCAGGAAAATCACAGCCAAAATCAAGAGCTCCCAAATTAAAGGAAATATACTCTAGGTACTGAGAAAGAAAGAGTTCAACACTAAAGAACCATAGTCAGTACAACTACCATAAAAGTGAAAATCTTGGATTTCCTAAAATATGATATTACAAAAAATTAAACTACAACAAATAAGACTTACAAATAAGAGTAACTGGTCTTGCCAAACTAAGTATCATTTTGTAGTGAAGAAAATATACCTTTAAGAGAATGGAAGACTTTCAAGTATTCCTGATGAAAAAATCAGAACTGAGCAGAAACATTGAAATGAGAAATAGAGGAGTCAAGAGAATCCTGGAAAGGTTTTTTTCTGTTTGTTTTTTGGTTTTGGGTGTATGTGTGTGTGTGTGTGCGTGTGTGTGTGTGTGTGTGTGTGTGTATGTGTGTGTGTGTGTGAAATAGAAAAATCTAAACAATGATAAAATGTTTATACTCTCAAAGAAAAATAGCAAATGTCCCTTCAGAATCCCACTGAATCCAGGGTTCAGAGAGCATGTTAAGAAATACATAAATACACGTTGTTTGGTTTGTTTTAAGACAGCAAAAAGAGAGAGAGAGAGGAAAATAGGAATATAGTAAAGCAGTGATGAATGCAGAAGAATTTATTACTATTTCAAATAATTGAGGTGTACAAAAGTAACAAAATGCAAACATAGAGGAAGATTAAGGGGTGAGCAGGCATCTTTGAAATCTCACCTGTATTTCAACCAGCCAAAGAAGAATAAAACATACACAATTTGGTACAGAAATAATTAAATTCAATAAGGGAAAGGATGGAGAAAAGAAGAAGAGGATTAAGGAGAGCTGAATTAGGGGGTAGCTAGGTGGCACAGTGGATAAAGCACCAGCCCCTGGATTCAGGAGGACCTGAGTTCAAATCTGGACTCAGACACTTGACACTAGCTGTGTGACCTTGGGCAAGTCACTTAACCCCCATTGCCCTGCAAAAAAAAAAAAAGAGAGAGAGAGAGAGAGAGAGAGAAGAACTGAATTAGTGAAATAGCAGTCACAAGCAAAACAAGTATCACATTCATAGAATTGATCCTAAAGAAAAGGATTTATAAAAGAGAAATAAACTGTGAACTAGAGATTGGGGGCTAAGCAAAGAGAGAAGGTATGGAAGACTAAGAACTGACCATTTCAATTGTAGATTATTAGTGTCAATCAAATTCTTTCTGTTTCTCCAACTCCTCCTTTGAAAAGAGGGGGTTGGTAGCAATATCACTATTAGATCTTTTCCCCAAAGAGATCATAAAAGAGGGAAAAGGATGTACATATACAAAAATATTTATAGCTGCTCTTTTTGTGGTGGCAAGGAATTGGAAATTGAGTGTATGACCATCAATTGGGGAATGGCTGAACAAGTTGTGGTATATGAATGTAATGGAATACTATTGTGCTATAAGAAACGATGAGCAGGTGGATTTCAGAGAAACCTGGAAGGACTTATACGAACTGATGCTGAGTGAGATGAGCAGAACCAGGAGAACTTTGTACACAGTATCAACAACATTGTGTGTTGATCAGCTGTGAAAGACTTGACTCTTCTCAGCAGTACAATGGTCCAAGGTGGTTCCAGGGGACTCATGATGGAAAATGCTCTCCAAATCCAGAAAAAAAAAAAAGAAAAAAAAAAGAACTGTGGAATCTATATTTTTTTGTTTGTCTCTATTTTTTTGTTTGTTTTGCTTTTCTTGAGGTTTTCCCTTTTTGCTCTGATTCTTCTTGCACAGCATGACTAATGCAGAGATATGTTTAATGTGATTGTATGCATATGACCTATATTGGATTGCTTGCTGTCTGGGGGGGGGGGGGAAGGGAGGGAGAAAAAGTTGAAACTAGAATTCTTATAAAAGCAAATGTTGCAGACTATATCTACATGTAACTCAAAAATAATAAAATAATTTTATTGAAAAAAATTTTAATTAAAATTTTTTTTAAAGAAAAAGAAGAAAGGAGGGTGTTGGAAGGTAAAGAGAGGAAAAAATATGTAAAAGAATTGATAAAAAAGAATATGATAGCAAAAAAGATATGAATTTAAATCATAACTGTGAATATAAAAGGGATAACCATTAAATAGAAGAGGATTACAGTACATATTAGAAAATAGAATCCAACAAAATGTTATTTAAAAGAAAACTGGCAGGGGGCGGGGAGGGGCGCAGCTAGGTGGTGCAGTGGATAAAGCACCGGCCCTGGATTCAGCAGGACCTGAGTTCAAATCCAGCCTCAGACACTTGACACTTACTAGCTGTGTGACCCTGGGCAAGTCACTTAACTCTCATTACTCCACACCAAAAAAAAAATCACATAAAACATCAGTATTAACACAGAGGTAAAATGAATCATTGGAGTAGAATCTACTGTTTCAAGTGAATTCTAAAAAGCAGAGGTAGTAATTATCTTAGGCAAGGCAAAGTAAAAAAAAAAAAGATTGTGGGTAAAAAAAAGAAAAGAAAAGAAAAGCAAGGAAACTATGTTATGCTTAAGAGTCCCACTGAAAATGAAATAATATGAATTGTGTGTGTGTTCACCAAATGGCATAACATCTAAATCATTGGATAAAATCAGTAGCAAAATTATAATATATGGGGACTTCAATGTATGCCTTTCAGAAATGGAAAAATCAAAAATAAGTGAGAAAGAATTTGGGGGTATAAGTAGAATTTTTAAGTTATCTTTAATATATCGCTGGCAATTACTGAAGGAAAATGAAAATATATCACAAACAAATCAAGAAAATAACCATAGGCAATGAGGAAGAAAAATTATAACTTTCAAAGAAGATATTTAGAGAATTTTATAGTTAAGTAAAATTAATTTTGACAAAAATAATATCCACAGTAAAGAATTAAGATATAAAATAAATCCACAAAATAATCAGCCTTTTTGTATACTTTTTGAAAAGTTATGTGTGCACAATCATGTTAATCATATTTCCACATTAGTCATGTTGTGAAACAAGAATCAGAACAAAAGGAAAAAACCACAAGAAAAAAAAAGCAACAAAAAAAGTGAAAATAGTATGCTTCAACATGCATTCAGACTCTATATTTTTGTATACTTTTAGCAATTTCCAACAGGAAAAAAAGAAATTCATTTCAAAATATCTATGCAATATTAAAAAAAAACCCTATGAGTCTATCTACTGTTTTAACTATACATGGTATAACAACTATACACATATAGTTGTATATTAATACAACTATAAAATGCTTTTTAGAGAAATGAAATCAGACCTAAATAATAAGGAAGATTTTAATTGTTCAGGCAACATAATAAAATGACAGTGTTACCTAAATTAATTTGCAGATAATCTGCCATACCAATCAAACTACCAGTGTTACTTCCTAGAATTAATAAAAATTAAAATAGAATTTATCTGCAGGAACAAGACGTCAAGAATCTCAAGGGAAATATTAAAAGAAAGTGGGAATAAAGGAAGACTAGCAGTATCAGGCCTCAAACTTTACTACAAAGCAATAATCGATAAAACCAGTATTTGTTTTTTTAAAAAAGTGGTAAATTGATCAGTGGAACATATTAGGTTTACAAGAAGTAGGGGCAAATGAATTATAGTGCCTGATAAACTTAAAGATCAAAAATCCTCATGTATTTCTTACTATAGTTTTAGATATAAAAGATCCAAATGTAAAAAGAAAGGGTATAAAAGATTATAATATAAACAACCTAGGATATCAGGGATAGAGATACCTTTCTTAACTATGGATAAGGAAAGAAAGCCCAAGCAAGCAAATGTTAGAGATGATTATAAAGGATAAAATAGAAAAGTTTAACTCTCAAATTAGTTTGTTTTGTTTTGTTTTTTACAGGGAAATGAGGGTTAAGTGACTGCCCAGGGTCACACAGCTAGTGTCAAGTTTCTGAAGCCGGATTTGAGCTCAGGTCCTCCTGAATCCAGGGTTGGTGCTTTATCCACTGTGCCACCAAGCTGTCCTCTTAACTGTTAAAATTTAAAAGATTTAGTACTAACAAAATCAATGTGATGAGAGATAAGCAATTGACTGGGAAAAAAATCTTTCCAGCAAATTTCTGTAATGAAGGTGTGATAGTCAAAGATATATAAGGAATTGATTAAAATAAATAAAAACAAGAGTCATTCCTCAATAGATAAATGTTCAAAGAATATGAACAACATGTTCCCCCAAAACCAGTAGAGGGGTATTAGCATTAATATATTTTAAAAGGAAAAGAACATCAATGGAACACTAAAAAACAAACAAACAAAGCACACACACAAAACAGAAGGAAGTTCAGATGGGAACACAGACAAGCATAGCTGTTTTGGAAATACCATGTTAAATTTAATATGTACTTTTAAAAAAATGGAAATGTATTAAGAGAAATTCACAGCATCATATGCAATACTCTTTTCTGTTTATATATAAGAAAATTTTTTTATTTGTTGATTTTTGTCAAATTCATAATAAAACAGAAAAGAAAAACCTCTGTGGATTTACTTTTGTGCTGCAGACATGGATGCATGTGTGTTTATGTTAAACTAATATTTGATTTATCCAGAAACTTTAATGGTGCCCTAAGAGATAGATATTGTTGCTATGAAATAAAGTGCCAGCTCTTCAATTTGGTATTTCATATTTTGGATACTCAGGCTCCAATTTACCTTTCCATCCTATCTTCATATCATTCTCCTTCATACAATCTACACTCAGACAAACCGACCTATTTGATGTACCTTATGTAATCCAAAGTAGTCAACATAAAAGGAGCTGGCAGTCTCCATCATGTTAGTTTCTTTCCAGAGTCTTCCTTCAGCAACTTGAGTGGCATTGGTATTTCCCATCTCCTCCTGAAGCTAAAAACCAGAAGCATTTGAAGGGACTGCAGGATTCAAAAAACCTAAAGAAACTTGAGGTATATATATATTTATATACACACATAAATATATATGTTGTGCATATATGAGTTATTTATGTGATAACTATATTTCAACAAATTTGTCATATATATTATTTCTATATATTATTTATAAAATAATTATTTAGATATTTAAAATACTAAGTTATTATCTAAATGTAATAATGTATTCTATGTCATATATGTGTATATATGTATCTATGTCTGATATGTATAAAATATAATTATATATGACAAATAAAAAGAATATTAAAAAAGAATAAACAAAAGAAACTTGAAGCAATGGAAGACTTTCAGGAGAATCAAAGAGCTCTCATCTCTCCTGCTCTTACCAACTGTGTCCTGCCCCTCATGCAAGCACAGCAGTGTGGCATCCCATAACAATGGGCTTTGGGACTCTGGTTACACCTATACAAATCAACTATTTCCTTCCTCTGGTTTGGCACAGTCTGAATCAGAGGTAGGGAGCCTAAGCAGCAGACTATTTTCTTTTTTTTTTTTTTTTTTTTTTGTTTGTTTTTGTTTTTTGTTTTTTGGTGAGGCAATTGGGGTTAAGTGACTTGCCCAGAGTCACACAGCTAGTAAGTGTGTAAAGTGTCTGAGGCCGTATTTGAACTCAGGTCCTCCTGAATCCAGGGTCGGTGCTCTATCCACTGCGCCACCTAGCTGCCCCAGCAGACTATTTTCAATAGTCAAGGAATGAGGTGATGAGGTCTGGCACAAAGTGGTGACTGTGTGAGCAGACAGAAGGACACATATAAAGAGACTCTTTGAAGATAAAAGGGACAAAACTTGGCAACAGGAAAGCCAGCTAAGCACAAGTGAAGAGATGAGGATGGTACCAAGATTGTAAACATGGGTAACTGAAAGGATGCTGGTGCCCTTGATAGTAATAAGAAACTTGGGAAGTGGGAAGGGTTTGAGAGGGAAAATAGTGAGTTCTGTTCTGGTCATATTGAGTTTGAGATGCCTAGAGAATATCTGATTTGAGATGTCCAAAGGACAGTTTGATTTAGGAATGAAGCTCAGAAGAGAAACTAAGAATGGATATATAAATACAGGAACCATCTGCATAGAGATGACCCATTGGAAGTTGATGAGATCATGAACCAAGATAGCACAAAGGAAGAAAAGAGGACCCCAACAGAACCTCATGGTACACCCACAGTCAGTGTGTGATCTAGCCAAAGATCCAGCAAATAAGACTGCAAAAGAGTGGTCAGACAAATAGGAAAACCAGGAGAGAGGTGTTACGGACACTTAGAGAGGAGACGGTATCCAGAAAGAAAGGGTAATTAAGCCATGTTAAATGTCACAGAGAGGTCAAGGAATCTCAGGATTGAGAAAAGGCCATTAGATTTGGCAATTAAGAGATCATTGGTGACTCTGGAGAGAACAGTTTCAGTTGAATGATTAGATAATAGTTAGCTATGTGGTGCAGTGGGATAGAGGGTTGGAACTGGAGTCAAAAAAACCTGAGTTCAAAATGTGGCTCAGGTAGTCACTAGCTGACCCTGGGTAAGTCATTTAATGTCTTTTTGAATCAGTTTCTTCATCTGAAAAATGGGAATGATAATAGCACTTACCTCCATGAGGATCAAATGAGATAATATTTGTAAAAGCACTTTGCAAATCTTAAAGCACAATATGAATGTTACTACTTTTATTGTTATTATTATCTAGAACTGAATAAAAAACGTAGATTGATCTAATGTAAATGACTTTCTGAAGGAGTTCTTTAAGGAGGTCTTCTCTAAGAAGAGGAAGAAAGGTGAAATCTAGCTAAATGATTTCCATAGTATTCCTATGATTTTTTTAAAAAAAAAAAGGAAATTAAGTGATTCTGGTATGAAGCCAGAATGACTCTCTCTGATTACTGTTTTATTATCTAGATTCTACTAATCACTCCTTTAATAATACATTCTAGAAATTTTCCCAGGAATCTATCACTTGCAGATTCAACATGCTTCACTTTTTAAAATATTCAGAACAATATTCCTCTTCTTCAGTCCTTCAGTATCTCTCCCATCCATCCCTTTTGCTTTAAATCTCATTCACATTGATTGATTTTGGGGAGCTTGGCCATGGTGACGAACTCATTAGATTCAACTAAGTGATCTCTTATTGTCTCTCTACACATCTGGGGTTTTAACTTCCTATTAACCACAGTCCAAAGGTCATTCTCCATGATGGAGGAAGAGGAAGAATCAAAGCAGAAGTTTAGTAGCTCTGCCTTCTCTTACTTTTTTCATCTTCTTACCTATTACCCCCAAACACACACATGATCCAGTGGCATTGGCCTCCTTTTCTAAACAAGATACTCCATCTGTCCATTCCAGGCACTTTCACAGGCAATCCCCCACACCTGGAATGCTTTCCCTCCTCATGTCTGAATGCTGACTTCCCTGGCTTCCTTTAAGTCCCAGCTAAAATATTACCTTCTGTAAGAAGCCTTTCCTGCTCCTTCTTAATCTTCGTGTCTTCCTCCTGAGATTATCTCCACTTTATCCTGTATTATATGTTGCTTTTACATAACAGTTTACATGTTATCTCGCCCATTAGATTATGAGCTTCTTGAAAGCAGGAATTTTTTTTTTGCCTTTCTTTGTATCTCCATTCCTTAGTGCAGTGTCTGGCACATAGTAGGTGCTTTCTTAATGCTTCTTGACTTCTCTTTATAATTCATTAATATCCTCTTGTCCAACTCCCTCATCTTAGAGGTGAGGAAGGTGATACCCAGAGACAATGAGTTTACTGCTCTGAACTTATGCTCACCTAGAACACACAGATATTTCTTCAGATGAACTGTGGTCTAGATCACACAGTAGGTCCCAGGAAGTAGGAAGAAGAGCCAGGATTTGAACCCAAATCCCCTGCCTCTGCATCTAGTACTCTCTCCACTTCATAAAGCTGGGCAATCTTGGGTAAATTACTTGCTCTCTTGGAGCTTATGGCCATGATTTGCCATAAATTTGGATCCTGTCTAGAAGGAGATCTTGGGCAGAATATTTCAATGCTTTCACCTTATTTAGGAACAGCTCTACTTCCTGAAAGAAAGGTAAACTGAGAATTAAACTGGCTTCTCCTGTGGCATTCATGAGACCTTAGTTATATGGATTTCTGGGCCCAACTTTCGTTTTCTTTTTTTTTTTTTGGGCTGGGCAATGGGGGTTAAGTGACTTGTCCAGGATCACACAGCTAGTAAGTGTCAAGTGTCTGAGGCCGGATTTGAACTCAGGTACTCCTGAATCCAGAGCCGGTACTTTATCCACTGCACCACCTAGCTGCCCCCAGTGCTTTCATTTTCAAAGGCACCATACCAAAAAGGTCTTTTCCTCACTTTGAATTTCTTTCTCATTGAAACCATGAGTCTGTGTCAAGTTGGACCACCAGTATAATAAGACTCCTTGAGGAAGAATGAAAGCAAGTCACAGATAGTAAATATTAAAGTTAATTTTTTCTCTTTCTCTTTCTCAACAAAGAGATTTTTGTCAACAATGAGTTTTTTCTCTTATAATAAACAGCATAATTAAGTTCATAGGCTTTTCCATCTCTTCATATAGCCTAATAGCTTGTCTCAAACTGGATAAATTCTTAATGTCCCTCAGAAGTGATGGCCTAGGCAAAAAGGGGAGATAGGTCACAACCATGCCTGATTCTCTGCTCTTTGGGATTCCACTGACTTCCTGGCCCAGCTGCTCTAATCTCTGGGACTGGTATGAGACCTACTACCACCACCACAAACTGATGCTAACTAAAGGTTTGTTGATGATAATAATGAATATTAAACAGCAATCTAGATGTAATATAAATAACCTTAGACTTAAAGTTATAAGACCTGGGTTTGTATCTAGGATCCCCATAGGTTTTAGATTTGAGAAGGATCCTTAGATGTGACAGATTCATTGATTTTCAGAGTTTGAAAGGACCTAACAGAGAAGGGAAGAGAATAAGCATTTGCTAAGTGCTATGTGCCAGGCACTTTACAAATATGATTTCATTTGATCTTCACAACAATCCTGTGAGGTAGGTATCATTATTATTAGCCCAGTTCTACAATTAGAGAAACTGAGGCAGAGAAGTAAAATAACTTTCCCAGGGTCTCCCAGCTAGTCTGAGGCTAGATTTGAACTCATCTTATTGATTTCAGGACCAATGCTCTATCCAATGGACAAGCATATGCAGTTGGCAGCATATGCAAAATCTGTCCTATATCTTCTTCATTTTGTCTACACTTTGTCTCATCAACCTCATCAGTTCCACTCTAGTAGGACACATGATTACAACACATAATATGATTGTCTCTGCTACTCACTACCTTATGTGACCTAGGACAAGTTACTTTCCTCCTTTGAAGCCCATTTTCCTCATTTATCAATGTAAGATGGTTGAATGTTGGTCTAAAGACTAAGAGTGAAAAATCTTCATGGAAGAGAGCGTGTGTAGAGAGGCATACCCCATATATACTAGTGTGACATGCAGCCAATGTGATGATAGATTTCACTTAAATAATTGTTTGTTACAAGGGAGCATTCTGCTAGAGAGAATGTTACTATATATATGTATATATCTGTCCCTTCCTAATACATTCTATAATCAGTATATCTGTATCTATCTATCTATTTATCTAAATCATCAGTTAAACAACATTAAACAGCTCCACAATAAATGAAATGGTCAGATTTACCTTTAAATTTCCTGACTCTTAGAGTTCCCTTTAAGGCCCCCAACTCTAAATCCTGTGCATTTCATGATTAGTGTATCAGGAAATTAAAAACACTATTATAGTACTTCCGGGGTGGAGCCAAGATGGTGGAGGAAAGGCAGTGAGCTCCCAAACTCATGACAGGATCGCTCCAAAAAACATCCAAATAAGGTTATAGGAAAATGCCCAGAGCACCAAAACTCACAGAAGAATGTGCTGAAATCATCTTCTAACCAAGAACAGCTTGGAAGGTCAGAAGGAGGAAGCTGCTGTGCTGATACAGGAGTCAGGTCCAACCCCACAGTCACCCTGACACAGATCCAGTCTCAGGAAGTCCTCACCAGAGAAGGAGACCCCCAGAGCCTCTGAATCAGCTGAAGCACCAGTGTCGTCTGGGAATAAGCTCACAGTCTGGTGAGTGGGCTGAGCCCTGGGCAGCGGAGAGACTGCAGTGGTCTATGCTGGTGCTAAGGCAGAACTTGGATTTTACACCCCTACTGAGAACCAGGTGGTAGGCTCGAGTAAAAGTGGCCCAGGTTGGGGAGGGGCACAGGCTCATCGGAGCTAACAACCACAACACACAAAGCTGGTTGATTGGCAAGTTGGTCTGGAGTCATCTAGGACCAGGAAACAGACCGGGCAAGGGAAGAACCTGATTCTCCTTAAATCATACCACCTGGGACTTCTTAAGCTTGGGATACTTCAGCCTGGAAACAGTGCCCCACTTTAAGGAGCTAAAAGTCAAGTAAAAGAAAGGCAAAATGAGCAGACAGAAAAAAGTGAGGACCATAGAAAGTTTCTTCAATAACAAGGAAGACCAAGGGGCACCCTAAGAGGAAGATGTCAACATCAGGGCCCCTATATCTAAAGCTTCCAAGAAAAATACGAATTTGTCTCAGGCCATAGAGGTGCTCAAAAAGGACATTGAAGATAAAATTAGAGAGGTAGAGGAAAAAATGGAAAGAGAAATGAGGGTGATGCAGGAAAGACATGAGAAAAATGTCAACAGCTTGAAAAGTCAAATGGAAAAGGAGGTACAAAAGCTCTCTGATGAAAATAATTACCTAAGAATTAGGATTGAACAAATGGAAGCCAGTGACTTTATGAGAAACCAAGACACAATAAAGCAAATCCAAATGAATAAAAAAATAGAGGGCAATGTGAAATATCTTCTGGGGAAAACTGCTGACCTGGAAAATAGGTCCAGGAGAGATAATTTGAAAATTATTGGTCTACCTGAAAACCATGATCAAGGAAAGAGCTTAGACACTATCTTCCAAGATATTCTCAAGGAACATTGCCCTGAAATTCTAGAAGAAGAAGCTAAAATATAAATTGAAAGAATCTATCGATCACCTCCAGAAAGAGATCCCAAAAAGAAAACTCCTAGGAATATTATAGCCAAATTCCAGAGCTCTCAGGTCAAGGAGAAAATATTGCAAGCTGCCAAAAAGAAAGAATTCAAGTACTGTGGAGCCCCAGTCAGGATAGCACAAGATCTAGCAGCTTCTACATTAAAGGACCAGAGGGCATGGAATATAATATTCCAAAGGGCAAAGGAAATGGGATTACAACCAAAAATCACCTACCCAGCAAAACTCAGCATTATCGTTCAGTGGAAAAAATGGGACTTTAATGAAAAAGAAAACTTTCAGATATTTGTGATGAAAAGACCTGAACTGAATGGCAAATTTGACTTTCAAATACAAGACCCTAGAGAACCATAAAAAAAAAATAATTGGAGCTGGGGGACATACCTGGGGTCGTACAGTGGGTGACTGTCTTGTGTCGCTGTGAGGCCAGGTTTTGGCTGGGATCCCCCTGGGTCCAGGGGTGATGATTTGTCCACTGTGTCACTTAGCTAGGTGATAACATCTTTAGGGTTAAATTGAGGGGTGAAGGGAATTCATTGGGGGAGGAGGAAGGGCAGAATTGAAATCCTACATGAAAGTAACAGGAAAAGGCTTATGGAATGGGGGAAGAGATGGGAGAGGAACAGGGCAGTAAATGATTTTTACACTCATCAGAAAAGGCTCAAAGATTTTAAACTCATCAGAGCTGCCTCAAGGAGGGACTAACGTCCTTGACACACCTAACTGGGTGGAGTAATCTATTTAATCTGGGCAGTAAATGAGCCTAACACTCATCAAAATTGGCTCAAAGACCTCAATCTCATTAGAATTGGCTCAAGGAGGGAATAATGTACACACTCTATTGGGTGGAGTAATCTCTATAACCCTGCAGGAAAATAGGAGGGGAAAGGGATAAAGAGAGAGGGGCAAAAGAAGGAAGGGCAGAGTGGGGGAGGGGACAGACAGAAGCAAATCCCTTTTGAAGAGTGATAGGATGAAAGAAGATGGATAATAGAATAAATATCATGGGGAAGGGAATAGGATGGAAGAGAAACAGTTAACAATAGTAATCATGAAAAAGAGAAAAGGGGGGAATATTGTACAAAAATTATTTATAGCAACTCTTGGTGGAGGCTTAAGAATTGAGAATCAAGGGAATGTCCATCAATTGAGGAATGATGGAAAAAGCTGTGTTATATGATTGTAGTGGAATGGTCTTGTGCTACAGGAAATGACAAACAGGATGATCCCCGAAAAACCTTGAAAGACTAATGAACATCGATGTATAGTGAAGTGAGCAGAGCTGAGAGGACATTGTGCGTAGTGATAGCAGTATTGTTCAATGAGCAATTGTGAATGACTTAACTACTCTTAGCAGTACAATGATCCAAGACAAGCCCAAGGAATTAATGAAGAAGCATACTACACACCCCTATAGAAAGAACTGATAAAAAGAACACTTGTGGATTGTACATATATAACCTGATTGTGATCTTGTGGAGGGGTGAGGAAAGGGAGGGAGGGAGAGAGAAAAATTTGGAACTCTAAATCTTATGAAAATGAATGTTGAAAACTGTCCTTACATGTAAATGGAAAATAAAATAAATGTTTGTTAAGAAACAAGAAAAAAAAGTTCTACCCTTCAAAAAAAACCACTATTATATAAATTTGGAGATGGAAAGGAAGTTGTATTTATGGGTCACATTTTTTGTTGTTAGGTTGTTTTTCAGTTGTGTCTAAGTCTCCTTGACCCCATTTGGGGTTTTCTTAGGAAAGTTACTGGACTGATTTGTCATTTCCTTCTCCAGCTTATTTTACAGATGAGAAACTGAGGTAAACAGGGTTAAGTAACTTGCCCAAGGGCACACAACTAATAAGTGTCTGAGGCTGGATTTGAATTCACAAAGATGAATCTTCCTGACTCCAGGATTAGCACCTGATTTACTGTACCACCTGTATCTAGAAGTTACATTTAAGAGTAACTAATAGGATAATGGAAAGGGTAATTTTAAAAAATGCAAACAGCATAATAAAACAACCACAAGAGATGAACAGAAGTCTTGTGAGGGGAAGGGTGGGGGTGGGGGGGCCTTTACTAAGGGCAAATTTCTAACTTGGTCTGGAAATGAAACAAAGATACTCCAACTTAGAGGTAACTGCTACCAGACCCTGCATTATCTAATCTAACCTCCAGGTGTGGGCACCCTCTAGCCCAGGGCTTTGCTTTACTTGCACTTAGGAGTGCCTCTGACCTCCTCAGGGTCATGCACCTCAGACCCTAACTGCTGGAGGAAGAAGAATTTTCCCTATCTTGGTCTTTAAGAATCCTCTTTGGGTTTCAGGTTGACCTACATGTCCTCTCCTTTCTCTTGTCTTCTCTCTCCCCCCTCACTCTCTTCTGTCACTTTTCTTCTTTTTTCCCCTTTCTCTCCATTTCCCTTTTCTCCTCTCTCTTCTTTTTTCCTTCTCTAATTCCAGATTCCTAGAACTCTTTACTCCAACCTGTTTCTTTCTGTATCATTTGATTTCTATCAATCATATTCATTAATAACAAAATGTAATCATAATTCATTTAAACAGTGATTTAAATTTTCTAGAACACTTTTTTTTCAGAACAGCTCTGATAGAGGTAGTACAAGTAGGAATATATCCATTTTTCAGATGAGAAAATTGAGCCTATTAAAGTTAAGTCAATTGCTAAAGGTCCTGTAGTTAATAAGTATTTGAGGCAGAATTCATACTCAGATTTCACACTCCAAGTCTGGAGTCTGAGTGAGGCTAACTAAGGCTATATGACAGGCTATACCTAAATAGTTTTAAGAATGATTATATGGTTCATATCCTTTACTGAAGCTTGGCTTCTATACCTGTTATTATTTTCTTCTGCAAGACAATGAGGGTTAAGTGACTTGCCTAGGGTCACACAGATAGTAAGTGTCAAGTGTCTGAGGCTGGATTTGAACTCAGGTTCTCCTGAATCCAGCGCTAGTGCTTTATCTACTGTACCACCTAGCTGCCCCTAAACCTGTTATCTTAAGTGAGCATCTGTGCCTCTCTCTCCCTCTTACCTCAACTAGGAGCTGCAGTGATCTGACAGAATCTTGACATTCTCCCTCACCTTGTCAGTAAAGTCTGTGATCTTTCCCTTCAGACATCACTTTGATTTGTACCTCTCTATTGTACTTATCTCAAAATGTTGCATATTGTGTATCTTTGTGTCACATCCCCCAATTAGAATAAGAGTTGCAAGAATGGAGGACCTGTGTCTTCTCTCAACTTTGTATCTTCCCTGACATCTAGCACTGTATCTAAACTGTAAGTCTTTAATAAATGGGTTTTTTGAACTGTACTGTATCTTTACCTGGAGCCCTTTAACATGATAAGTAGTAAGGTCTCTGTGTCAGAAATAGACTCCCAATCTCTTTTTTCAGAACCTGGACCCCCTAAAGGGTTATCCTATCTGAAGGACAATTCCAGCCCTCAGATCATTGGGTTGTACAGAGATGGTTGACAGGTCCTGTCTTCTGTGTGTGGTCAGCCCTTTCTCAGTTCTACCTACTCTCCCATGGTCCCTGACTCCTCATCAGTCAGAGAAGAAGATTAAGGTCCTCCTAGAGGTGAGAACTCCTCATGTTCTTACAATATATGATATCTTAGAAATGAAAACTATATAAACCCTAGCAAAAGTAAGATGAGATCAAATCTACCACAATTCTCAAGTCCTTGTAGTAGCCCAGAGAAACTTTTTGGTACCTTAAGGTGTTTGAGGATTGATCTGTTCAACAGAAAAACCACCAGCTTAAAAAAAAATGTAATTAAAACTGTTATTGGAGATCATACTGACCACTTCAACTGAATTTAGCCACTAAACATTTAAAATATTCCCAGCTCACTTAACCAAAATGGCCAAGTGTGTGTGTGTGTGTGTGTGTGTGTGTGTGTGTGTGTGTTTATGTTTGAAAGTATGTGTGTGTGAAAGTGTGTGAAAGTGTGAGTCAAAATGCCAGAAAGACAGTATATCCTTTAGGCAATTACTTAATTAGGATCCTCTTTATACTCCTCTCAACTGTAATCATTTGTTTGTTTGATCTGAGGTTTGCCACAATCACACAACCTAATAGTGGAGGATCAATAGGTTTGAATTTTACAGTGGGTGTAAATTAGAGAAGTCCCCTAGAATAGTGCAAAGAGGCTTGATATGGAAGCTGGGAAATCCAGGACTCCTAACCTCAGGGCTCTAGTTCTGGCCCTGCACTGTTTCACTCTGTGATCTTAGGGGAATTCCATCCTTCGTCTGAATCCTTTTTGCCACTCATGGAATGAAAGATTGGACTAGACCAGGGATTCTTAAACTTTTCTCACTCACGACCCCTTTTTCCTGGAGAAATTTTTACCTGACCCTGAGTATATAGGTATATAAAACAGGTATACATAATCCTTTACTGTCACCAATTTTTTCACAACCTCACCCCCATTCAGTTACTCAACCCGAAGTGGGGCTGAGATCTGCAGTTTAAGAAGGTAGGGACTAGACCACTAATTCCAATTTTCTAATGTTCTAAAGTTATGTAATCTTGCATTTCCAAATAGTTGATATTTTCATAGAATCACAGAATCTCATCATTGGGAGGCCTTTGGCTCAAGAATCCCCTCCAAAACCTACCAGCTAGCCAGTCAGCCTTTGTTCGATGATTTCTAGTGAAGGAGAACCCACTACCCCTGAGGGGGCCCCATGCCACTTTTGGATGACCCTCCCTGATAGGAAACTTTAAAGAATGCTTCTCTTTGCAATATACTCCCATTGCTTTAGCTCTGTTCCCCTGGAACCAAAGAGAATACATGTAATCTGACTATTACACAAAACCTCTGCAGACTGCTATTTTGTCACTCCCGAGTCTTTTCTTCCCCAATTTCTTTAGTTGTTCCTCCTCTAGCCTGAACTCAAGGACCTCTGCCATCTTGGTTGCCTTCTTCTAGACACTCTCCAATTTATTTTCTGTGAGGTCATTAATATGTCAGTTCCCTCCAACAATGCAGTTCACAAACCATTCATGCCTTCTTGTCCTCCATGCAGTTTATCTCTGTCTTCCCATAAGTTTACCACAAGAGATCCACCCAACGTGCTGAGGGGCAAGAGTCTTACTTGCTTTCTCCTGGCATTGTGGAAGGCATCTCCACTTGCTATCCCTAACTTTCCCTGTGTGAAAACCCATCTTTGAACAAAATCATATATTTCTTTTATGAATTCTTTACCCCAGTATTAGGGATCACTAAGTTGTGCAGTGGTAGGAGCTCTGGACCTCACATCAGGAAAACCTGAGTTCAAATCTAGCCTCAGATAATTACTAGTTGTGTGACCTAGGGCAAGTCCCTTAGCTTCTGTTGGCCTCATTTTCTTCATATCTGAAATGACGCTAGTGTTATTGTGAGTATTGAATGAGATAATAACTGTAAAAGAGTTTTTAGTACTCCAGAGAATATAGCTGTCCATGACTTTTAAGTCTATTAAAACACCCGTGTAATATTGGTATTAAAAAGATGGGTCTATTTCTGGGAGAAGTTTGGGATCATGAAAGTAGCTTTGCAATTTCCCAAAGGCAATTTAGCCTGTTCTCCTCCTGTTCAATTATGGGACCAACTAAACCCATTTTCAATTTAAACAGTGTCCTTCCTAAGGAAAAAAAAACAGCATAAAGAAATGAATTGAAACTTCATACAGAATTTTGAATAAAGTCTATTAAGTTAATCCAATTAATCATCAGATTATGGATCCAGAAGGCACCTCAGAGATCCAAATCTCTGATTTTACAGATGGGGAAACTGAGAACCAGGGATTTTAAATAACTTCATGAGGTTCCACTGGTAGTAAGCATCAGATGTGAGATTTGAACCCAACTCTTCTTCATGCCTTCCTATAAAAGATACAAAGCGGATGTACATGTTGAGGACAGATTAAAGGTACATTTTACCATTTGAATTGTTACAGTTGACAACCAGATTCTGAAAAATGACCTCTGTGTTTTTCTACATAGGATATTCTAAATGAAGAAGACAAATTCAGGCCTACTTTACCAAGAAATCATGAGTATGTCAACAGAAAATAGTGGGAAGAATTCTTCTGAGTGATGCTGGATAACGTTGGACAAGCCAATTTTTGGAAGAACTGTACCATTCCTAGTTTGCTCCATGTGTATTCTCCTAGAGCAAGGGAAAGTTTTCAATGGCTAAAGTTCAGCACAGACAACAGAAGCTTTTTTACAGGTCAGCTCTTTGCCCATTACTCTACATCCCAGAAAGAAGGGCCAGCTGGTGACTAGCAGTGATCAAATAGTCCCAATTCTGAAAGACACAGATTCTAAGCAGAAGAAGGATGTGCTCAGGGTGGCATGAAATAGAAAATAGAGCCAAGTGAAGTAAAGGAAATTTTAGCTGATTGTCAGAAAATACCTCAAAAATGAGAAAACTTGAATAGCCACATCATTTCCTAAGGGATATATGAGAAGTTCCAGGACTGAGTCACTTGAAAATGACCTCTGTGCAATTTAGACAACCCCATAGAGAATATGCCCACAGCAATTAATAGAGGTAGACTGGATGACCTAATGGATTTTTTACCCATTTCTAATTCCTGGTAAATTTTCATAACCCTGGCTTTGAATAATAAGCAATGTGTGGGAGGATTTATAGAATCATAGACTCATAGATTCTTTAGTGCTGAAAGGGACTTAGTCTCCTCATTTTGCAGATAAGAAAACTGAGATCCAGGGAAGAGAATTGGATAACTGAAGACCAGTAAGTCAACAAGCGTTTATTAAGTACCTACTATATGCCCAAACTGTACTAAGTGCTGAGCACATTAAGGAAAGCAAAGACAATTCCTGCTCTCAAGGACCTCACAATCTAATGGGGGAGACAGCTTGTAAGCAATTATGTACAATCTATAAACAGGATAAATTGGAAGCAATCAACAAAGGAAGACACTAGAATTAAGAAGGATTGGGAAAAGTTTCCTGTAGAAGGTGGGATCTTAGTTGAGACTTGAAGGAGGTTAGGGAAACCAGGAGGCAGAGATGAGAAGAGATCATTCCAGGCATGGGGGACAGCCAGAGAAAATGCCCAGTGTTGGGAGACAGAGTGTATTGTCTGAGGAATAGCAAAGAGGCCAGTGTCACTGAATTGAAGAGTTTGAGGGAGGAGAGATAGTGTAAGGAGTAAGCAGACTGGAAAGGTAAGGGAGAGGCCAGGTTATGAAGGGCTTTGAATGATAAACAAGAGATTTTCTATTTGATCCTGAAGACAACTTGGAGGTCACACTGGGATTTAGTGGCACAGGCAAGTTTAATTTGGAGTTTATTCAATGTTGTGCCTTCCTGACAAGGCAGGGAATCACCTACTCTCCAAGCAGGGTTCCATAGCCAAAGACTTCTGCCAACAAGTGGGGCTTTAAAAACTAACTTGTTCCAATTCTAAGTTAACACCCCTTAGGTGCCTCAAATATTTTCCATCTATAATGTTGTGGCATTTGCACCACGAGAGTGACACTATCCCCTTGGCTCCCTTTGATCTGCTTAAATTATAGTTTCACTGTGTTTTGGGCTTCCAGCATGACAAAACCTGTCATTTAATATTTAAAGCCAGTGGCTTAGAAATGCAGTACGTATATCATGGGTACCTAATCTTTCCAAAATTCCTTCCAACCCAAGTGAAGAGTTTAAAGAAAACTCCTTTCTAAGAGAGGGAACCAGCAATCAGACCAAGATCTGGTTTCTTATAAATTTATCCAACCAACCCACTAGCCTCTACATGAAAAATGCTCACTTGTGTCCATTTGGAGGTTCAAAAACCACCTTTGGATTTCTTGAATTCTTAAAAAATCAGTTTCATCTACAAGAGGGCTTCTTATAATAATACCTGGAATTTAGGTGGTACTTTAAGGTTTTCAATGTAAACCTTTCTTTCTTTGATCTTATTTGATCCTCACAACCACATGATGGAGAGTATTATCGGTATTATCCCTCTTTTATAAATGGAAAGCCTGAGTCTAAGTGAGAGAAAGTGACTTGTCCATTGACACAGAATTAGTCAGCATCAGAGTCAGAATTCAAATCCAAGGATTCTGGATTCCAAGGATAATGTCATCTCTGCTATAGTGGTGTCAAACTGAATAAGGATCCCTGTCGCTGCATGTTGACTTGGTTTTAAAATGTGATATTATTTATATTTTGTTGTAGTTTTATTTATTTTGTTAAATATTGCCCAATTATATTTCAACCTGGTTCCTCACATTTGACATTTCTGCTCTATACTGCCTTGATTCTTTTTTTTTTTTCCCTTCACGGCAATGAGGGTTAAGTGACTTGCCCAGAGTCACACAGCTAGTAAGTGTCTGAAGCCAGTGCTTTATCTTACCTCAAATCTTTAATCCAAGGCTTAGGACAGTGCCTAGAACATTGTAGACACATAATAAAATGTTCATTGACAGATTGAATGATTTCTCTGTCCTAGATAATGCCCCTCTCCTAGAATATCCTCCAGGATCCTCTTCCAAGTTCAATACTATATTCCAAGTTGCCTCCTCTGAGAAATCTTCTCTGACTTGATTTTTAAAATTTTTTTAAATCCCTTCAGCACTTATAAATTTAGTCTCCTCTACATTATCAACAGTGGGGCTTCAGTAGGAAACACATAGAAGTTCCGGGTCTAAATCAAGGAGCATTTCTAGTCAGAAGGTCTGTATTTGCATCTTCACTTGGATATTCACTGGATGTGTGACCCTGGGCAAGTCACTTTACCATCCTGGGCCTCAATTTCTTCATCTGTAAAATGGTGGGGACAATGACAAATATAATAAAAATAATAATATATGATAACTCAAACTTAAATACTGCTTCAAAATTTGGAAAGCACTTGCCTCACAACCACACTGTAAAGAAGACAATGGAAATTATATTCTCCCCATTCTATGGAGATGCTGATACTGAGATTCAGAAAGGTTAAGCCTGTGGTCACATAGTTAATAGATGTCTGGGATGGGATTTTAAACTAGGTCTTTTGATTCTAAATCTTTAAATCATGGTATTGTTGTGGGGAAAGCACTTCACAAACCTTGAAGGGCTAGAGAAATGAGTTATAAAATTAACTTCCAGGGGGCAGCTAGGTGGTACAGTGGATAAAGCACCAGCCCTGGATTCAGGAGAACCTGATTTCAAATCTGGCCTCAGACACTTGACACTCACTAGCTGTGTGACCCTGGGCAAGTCACTTAACCTTCATTGCCCCACGAAATAAATAAATAAGTGAAAATTTAAAAATACAATTAACTTCCAGTGATGCTTTGTGGCTATAAATCACAAAAAAACCCCAAAGCCCACCATCTTTGAAAGATCAAGATTGCAAGTGAGCCAAAGGCCAATGAATACAAGGTGTATATAAGCAAGAGACAGCTTGTTACCAGCTTTCTTGCACACTTAGCAGTGTCTTACCAGTGATGACTTGCCCACAGAAAGTGGCATAAGAAACTTCATGAAACCCACGTATGACCAGAAAAGGAAATGGGTCAGTCATGTATAATGGAGGATTTACAGAAAATAATGGACAAGGAAGGACCACAGAGGATTACAAAGTATGTATGTCATAATCTGATCCCACAAAAAAAAAATGCCCATGATGATGAGATCATGGACGCATTATAGTATTATTTTTTAATTTATGGAATAAAACAAGCATTTCTATAACATAGTACGATAGAAAGATGATTGCATATGAAACTACAAATCTACTATGCACAACTTGTGGATTCCTTTTAAATATAGAACAAAATAATCATATACATTTATTTTTTGTCCTTCCCTCCCCCCACCTCCCTCACCCTAGATTATAAATAACAGCACTAACAATTCATATGCTATTTTAATAATACTTTAATGAATGACTTTGAGTAAATACGTTTTTAAAATATTATAGATTCTCAAATTAACTATAAAAGACAAAGAAAGACACTATCTCTTTCCAGAGAAAGAACTGATAAATAGAAATATGTATAGAGTATATATGATGCCTATAGTCTTCATACTAGCACTCGGTAAGGTTATATCCCTCCCAAGCTCATCTAACCCCATCGATTATCTTTTTTTAGAGATGGGTGTAGGAAAGGACTTAATACCAACAGTGAAACCCAGGGTAAAATGGGTCTCAGAGGTTAATCCAACAGCCTGTGTAACAACTTGTTGAAAACCTGATAACAGTGTCAGGAAAAGCCAAGGAGCAGGTAGCTTATCAAGGTCCTCTGAGGCCTCTGAGGACAAATAGGGGAGAGAAATAAAAAGGATAACAGTTTTTTCCTTAGTGTGGGGGTGGGGATATCCTGGTTACCAGTGCCTGTCTAGACAGCTGATGTCAGCTCCACTGAATGAGACCTGGACCTGCTTCCCTAAATCAAAGACCAGGCCAAAACTATAGTTGCCCCCAAAAGAGATTCTCCTATCCAGGGATCCAGACTCCTATTTATAGTTCTGACTTGGGCTTTCACAAGATGGTAATTTCATGTGCTGTCATAAATCTCTCTTTCCAAAGTGATATTTGTAAGTCAGTGGAGAAAGTAAGCCAAGAACCAAAATTGCTGAAATCCAGAAGAAGCCATCCATTTGTAGCTGTTGATATAGAAGCAGGATTTACAGGAGTCAGCTCCATTGTACTTTGTTACAAAGACAGATAGATGCATTCAAGTGGACTAGATGAACCCATGGAGTTCAGAAGGCCATTGGTGTGACAAAGGAAAGCTCAGGGGTTTGAAGAAGGCAGTGAATGGTTTAGCTTGTGACTCAGCTGGTTAAAGCACTAGGTCAGCACCACAGAATCTAGTCTCCAAGTATGTGATGAGCTCCTCCTGACTACTTGACACTATACAAGGCTGACCACTTGGAGTTTCCAGTCTAGACACAAACAGATAAAACTAGTTGAGACCAATATCTGTTGGCAGAAAATGAAGTGTGAAATTGGGTGCTTCAGATTAAAGGAAAAGGTTGGTAATATTGGCTGACAAAATGGTGCTCCGTTTGAGAGGGATAACAGGGAGTTGTTGGCAAGCTCTCTTCCTTTAAAAATTAGGATTTTCATTTTCCATAAAAGAGTTCCTATTAATAATTTCCTTCATTTTTACCAAGGTGACAGCCATCCACAGAGAAGAGAGGTAATGGGGGTTAGGGGAGAGGGTCTGTTCTTTTTGAAACTCCACTTTATCAAAAATGGCATGTGTCACGGATAATTCCTTGACAAGGGAAGAGACCTAAAGCCTGAGGATCCTCCCTGATAGTATATCTTGTCAACCAGTTGCCTCATTTACCCTCAAGTCATTCAGAATGTTTGGGACAGGAAGCAGCTTGACTCCTCAAATCTCTGTTCCTTGTCTATTGAAGATGTCAAGGAAAAATCTACATATAGAGTCATGGAATAATGGACTCTTTGAGCTGAAAGGAATCTTAGGATATAACCTCAGAAATAGAAGAGACCTTAGAATATAGAATTAGAAAAGATCTAATAACATAGACTGTTAGAGCTGAAAGGAGATAATAATTTTTATAAAAGATTAGAACAGGAAGGTACCTTAGAACACAGACTATTAGCATCAGGTGGTAACTTAGAACACTCATTATTAGGTCTGGAAAGGACCTGAGTGATCAACCCATCCATTTCACAGATGAGGACACTAAGATCCAAAATTAGTTTCAACCTTCTTAAAACACTTATATATAAACTATATATAATACACACACACACACACACACACACACACACACACACATATATATATATATATATATATATATATATATATATACACCAAAATTCACAGTTCTTCAAGCATTCCAAGCTTCTCATCCAGTTATCCAACATAATATACTCCCTTAGAAAAAGGCCTGTTTAATTTTCATAGCCCCTAGCACAGTATCTGGAATACAGACAATGCTTAATAATTGCTTGTTTATTTATTGATCCAAGGCCTTCACAGTCCAGTTCCCATTTATGTTTCTGCCTGATTCATTCAATATAAGTTGGCCACAGTTATTTCCCATGTGTCTTTTGGCTCCAGCCATGGCTAACTGTCTTACTATCCATTCTTCCCCTATGCCCACCCCAATTCCTTCACATACACAATGCTCATTCCCACATCCACAATTTGGTTTGTGCTGTTTACCTTCCCTCTATTTGTAAAGTCATATTTCTTTCTGATTCTTATCTATCCTTCAGGGCCCAGACCCATGCTTAGGCCCTATTCCTCCTCTTCTATGAAGCTGCTCCTGAATGTTCCAATATGACTCCTCTGAAATCCTGTAGTACTCAATATTGTACTACTAACATTGTCAGAAGCCAATGTTAAATTGAAACTGAGGAAGGAGTCTCTGTCCATGGCAAGAAATGTTGAGGTTGAGTTAGACTCTGTTTCCCTCAAAATCTCACTTCTTAGTCCCTTGTTTCCTCCCTCCCTTGACAACCCCAGTTCCAAAACACCAGAGAGAAGAGAAAAGTTAACTCTACAGATGGAAGAAGTCTTATGGAAGGGAAGCAAATGAACTTTAGGACAGACATGTGCTATGGAACTTTAGGAAATGGAAAAATAAAATACCATTTTGTCTCACTGGCAAAGAAACTAAGAAAAGTGATGAATAAAACTCAGAAAAGTTCAAGCAGTATTACATCCCAGCTTAGGGACAGATGTTTTAAGCATAAATCCATTGGTATTCTCATTCAAGGAAATTCACTTGGGCAAAAATATACAAATCTAATAAAAGAGAATTCATTGGAAACAAGAACACAGAATGGGGACAGACTTCAATGATCCTGGAAGGAGAGAATAGAGACTTTTTGGAGTCAGACTTGAGAAATTCTGACCTGGTAAGCAAGAGGACAAGGGACAGGAAATACTTCTGTTCAGACAGACCCTTTTATTCCTTGCCTTATTTTTTAGCCTATACCCATTTCTGATTGATAGGAGAAACTATTTTTAAAAAGAAGATTGGTGCATGAGGCTGGTGACAAGCAGGTGGAATTCAGGGGGCAATAAGGGTCCTGGGAGTACAAAGTTAGGTCTCTTAATCCATGACTCAATGCAGGAAGCAGCAAAAAACAGCTTGTTAAACATGAACTGGTTCACCCTGAAAGTGCTCCAAAACCAGCAGCTCAAATTTGTCCAGAGGTCTGGCTGGAAGTTCAGAAATCAAAGCGTTAGAGAGGTCCTGTTCATCCCCTATTCTCGAATATTATGTATTTATTTTGTGTTTATCCTGTATTTAGTTATCTGTGCTTATGTTGTATAGCAGTATTCAAATATAAGCTCCTGGAGGGCAGGAACTTTTTTTCACTTTTGAATTTGTTTTCCTAGCACCTTGCACATTGTCCTTAAAAAGGTTATCACAGGGCAACCAGGTGACACAGTGGATAAAGCACTGGCCCTGGATTCAGGAGGACCTGAGTTCAAATATGGCCTCAGACACTTGACACTTCCTATCTGTGTGACCCTGGGCAAGTCACTTAACTCTCATTGCCTCACCCAAAAAAAGAAAAAAGTTATCACATAGGGCAGAGAGGGGAGAACTCAACACTAATATTCACTGATTTCCTTCACCCTCTGGCAAAATGGCTAACTTTGGGAATCCATGGTTAGCCAGTCATTTGGGCCTGATTGTGACTCCTGTGTGCTCCCTGCTTCTCCCTTTCTGGGTGAAAACTTCAGCTCTGCTTGCATTTTCAGATGGAAATTTCTTCCCATTCATTTTCCTCTTGGTTAAAGTGCCTCATTAGACTGGCTCTTCCAAGTACCTCAATGTTGGGAAATAGAAAGCTTGGTCCATTGTCACCTTCACAATGCCTGCCTTGTGGTTCTCACATTGGCCTGACTCTGAGGCCAGGAGACCTCCGCCCCTTTCCTGGGTTTTATCTCTCTCAGCACTCTGCTCCCATTCAAGTAGTAATACCACCCCAGTAATTGTCCTACATGGCTGATAAAAGGTGTAGGCTAGAACAACATGTTTTCATCATCATAGTTCAGTCAAATAGCTATTAACTATACTAATGCAAGGGTTATTCATACCTTTCACTGGCATACTATGATATGGAGCCCCCATGAGAGAGTCCCACAAAGGACTTCCTTGTTTTGTCACTTTAGAGATCATTAGGGCAAGTCCAATTTCATCCTCTTGGTCTCCTTTAAAAAAGAAGGGAGGTAGCAGAGAGGGGAGAGAAGAGGGTAATGAGTAGAAGGAATACTCTATGGGTTTTGTCAATAAATGACAACATTGTGAACAGTAAACTTTCCTCTTGCTTTACAGATAATTACAAGGGCTTGTCAAACAGAATCAGCTGAAGAGAATTTTAAAAGAACTAGCTAGCTTAAGTGCAGATCCTTGAAGCTGCATCTCTGTTTCCTCCCTGATAAGGAGCAGTGTTTCACTCCAAAAGAATGTATCACAGGTTTTTTAGACATGTTTTCCCCCAAGGTTGGCTTGAAAGGTAAAGGCCTACAGTTCTTTTAAATGCACAAACAGGATCTTCAGCTCTAGATTTTCAGAAATGAAAGCAGTCGGACAGTCTGGGACATGAATCATGTTCAGGGTTTGGAAAAAAGTTGTAGAATCATGGAAGGCTGAGGTTTGGAGCCTAACCCTGTAAGGGATGATACAGTTAATAAGAACCATGTTAATTATTACTTTTTGAAAAGACCAGCTCCTTATTTCTACCAAAGAAAGGATTGTCTTCCTGCTTCTTTCCCTGCTCCAGCTGGGGGTTAGTCAGGCTAAATATACAGCTTAGTCAAATGGCATTTAATTCTCTTGGAATCACCACCCAGTTCAGTGAACATCATCATATTCCACACACTAAGGCCTGTGTCCCTTAGTGGTGGTTTGAGAAAACACTAGAAAGCCTCTGATTATCACAAAAGGTGTTATAAAATTCTCAGAAAACACCCTCTCCACAAAATTAATTAACATTGCATATGACCCTTCTTATCTTTATGGTCTTCTAGTGCCTGATTTCCCTCCAGGGTATTCTGCCATCCAGTGGCTGGGCTTCCTTCTGTTCCTCAAATACTTCATTCCATCACCCAAGTCTATGCTTTTCACTGACTGTCCCTTCATGCCTAGAACATTCTCCTTCCTCATTTCTATCTTAGATCTGCCCTGGCTTCCTTCAGGTCACAGCAAAAATTACACCTTTTCTCTTCTGGGTCACTCAACCAGTCCTTACAACTTCTCAAATCTCTCCAAAATAAAGATGTTTCAGCTGTCCAATGGTCTAAGACAATGGTATCAAATTCAGATAGAAACAATCCCTGATGACCCTGTATTGGCTTTGAAAACTTCACATTATTAATATCTACATTGCACTGTATAATAATTTATCTTGTCAACATTTCCCAAATATATATATATATCAATACAGTGATCCAAGTGATCAATACAGTGATCCAAGACAATTCCTTTTTTGGGGGGGAGGCAATGGGGGTTAAGTGACTTGCCCAGGATCACACAGCTAGTAAGTGTCAAGTGTCTGAGGCTGGATTTGAACTCAGGTCCTCCTGAATCCAGGGCTGGTGCTTTATCCACTGCACCACCTAGCTGCCCCAATCCAAGACAATTCCAAAGGACTCATAATGAAAAAATTCTATCAACCTCTAGAGAGAAAACTGATGACCTCTGAGTTCAAATTGAAATACAATTTTCTCACTTTCTTTTTTTATTTTTATTTTTTTGAGAAATGGCTAATATAAAATATGTTTGGAATGACTTCACATGTACAATTAATATATTGTTTGACTTTTCAGTGGGTAGGGGAATAGTGGGAGGAAAGGAGAGAATCTAGAACTCAAAATTTACGAAGAAAATAATTCAAGGGGGTGGAGCCAAGATAGTGGAGGAAAGGCAGTAACATCTTGGAGGTCCCCACATGATCACTCCAAAAACCTCCAAATAATGCCATAAGGGAATTCCTGGAGCAACAGAACCCACAAAAGGATGGGGTAAGATTATTTTCCAGCCAAAGACTGCTCATAAGGTCAGCAAAAAAGGTCTGCTATACTGGGGTGGGAGTGGAGCCCAGCCCCCATGGCCATGCCAACACAGATCTAGCCTCAGGCAGGCTGCACCAGAGAAAGAGACCTCTGGAGCCACTGAATCAGCTGCAGCAGCAGCTTCTTCTGGAATTCAGCTCACAGTGAGTAGGTTGAACGCCTGGCCAGGGGGAGATTACAGGGGTCTCTGCTGGTACTGAGGCAGAACTCGGTTGTCTTGCCTATGCTGGGAACCAGGAATCAGTTCTGAGTGGCAGTGACCCAGGTGGAGGAGGGGCACATTTTTTCCCAGAGCTTGCAACCACAGTGAAATTCAATTTTGTTTCCAAGTTAAAGAGCAAGTAGGCCTAGGGGTACTTACAAACCAGAGCATAGGCCAGGCAAGTAGAGAACTTGCCTCTCCTTAAATTGTACCACCTGGGACCCCCTGAAGCTTGGAAAAGTGAATCCTGGAAGGAGTGTTTCACTTTAAGAATGAGTTAAAAGTCAAAATATAGGCTAGCAATAAGAACAGACAGAAAAAAAATGCGGAGCATAGAAAGTTTCTTTGGTGACAAGGAAGATGAAAATATACCCTCAGAAGAAGATAACAAAGTCAAAGGTCTTATGTACAAAGCTTCCAAGAAAATATGAATTGGTCTCAGGCCATAGAAGCACTCAAAAAGGACTTTGAAGGTAAAAAGAGTTGGAGAAAAAAAATGAGAGTGTTACAGGAAAGTCATGAATAAAAAGTCAACAGCCTGAAAAGCCAAATGGAAAAACTCTCTGAAGAAAATAATTGCTTAATAAATAGGATTGAACAAATGGAAGTTAATGACTTTATGATAAATCAAGACACAATAAAGCAAATCCAAAGGAATGAAAAAAAGAAATAGAGAGTAATGTGTAATATTTCTTTGGAAAAATAGCTGACCTGGAAAATAGATCCAGGAGATAAAATTAGAAAATTATTGGTCTACCTGAAAACCATGATCAAAAAAAGAGCTTAGAAATCATCTTCCAAGAGATTTTCAGGGAAAATTGCCCCAATTTTCTAGAAGCAGAAGGTAAAATAGGAATTGAAAGAATCCACCAATCACCTCCACAAAGATATTCCAAAATGAAAACTTCCAGGAATATTATAGTAAAATTCCAGAGCTCCCAAATCAAGTAGAAAATATTGCAAGCAGTCAGAAATAATTCAAATACTGTGGAGCCACAGTCAGGATAACACAAGATCTGGTAACATCTACATTAAAGAATTGGAGGCCACGGAATATGATATTCCAGAGGGCAAAGGAATTGGGGTTACAACCAAAAATCACCTACACAGCAAAATTGATTATAATCTTGCAAGGGAAAAATGGGATTTCAATGAAAAAGAAAAAATCAGGCATTTGTGATGAAAAGACCTGAACTGAATAGAAAATTTGACTTTCAAATACAAGACCCTAGAGAAGCATAAAAAGGTAAACATGAAAAAGAAATTATGAGAGATGTTATAAGGTTAAACTGTTTACATTCCTACATGGGAAGATGATACTTCTAACTTATAAGAACTTTCTCAGTATTAGAGCAGCTGAAAGTAATAAATTTTGACAGAGGGCACAGGTGGGAATTGATGATGAAGGGATGATTTCTGTAAAGCATTTATTTTTTTGTTTATCTTTTGTCTGAGGCCAGATTTGGGCTCAGGTCCTCCTGGGTCCAGGGCAGCTGCTTTGTCCACTGTATCACCTAACTGCCCCATGATGACATCTTTTTTTTTTTTTTGGTGAGGCAGTTGGGGTTAAGTGACTTGCCCAGAGTCACACAGCTAGTATCAAGTGTCTTAGGCCGGATTTGAACCCAGGTCCTCCTGAATCCAGGGCCAGTGCTCTATCCACTGCACCACCTAGCTGCGCCCCCATGACGACATCTTTAAAATAAAATTAAGGGGTGAGAGGATTGCACTGGGAGAAAGGGAAAGGGAGAGGCAAAATGGGGTAAAGTATCTCACATAAAAGAAGGAAGAAAAAGCTTATGGAGTTGAGGGGAAGATGGGGAAGGAGTGGGGGAGTGAATGAGCCCTACTCTCATGAGAATTGATTCAAAGAGGGAATAACATACACACTCAAGTGGGTATAGTAATATATCCTGCCCTGTGGGGAAGTGGGAGGGGAAGTGGATAAAGGAGGAGGGGTGAAGGAAGAGAGGGCAGATTGGGGGAGGGGCAATCAGAATCAAAACACTTTTGAGGAGGGATAGGGTAAAAGAAGATAGAAAATAGAGTAAATATCATGGGGAGGGAATAGGGTGGAAGGAAACATGGTTAGCAATAGTAACTGGGGAAAAATTTGAAGCAGAGGCAAGAGCAATGTAAGATGAGAAGTAGAAGGATAATGATGATGATGGTACTTACTTTGCTGGGCTATTGTGAAGAAAATTCTTTGTCAGGTATAAGGTCCTATATAAATGTTAGCTATTATTGTTGTTACAATAATCAACCCCATGGGTGTTTTGTAAGAAAAAGAAAAGAAAAATAAAGAAAAAAAAGAAAAGCATTGTAAGGGCCAAATTTAATATGGGGAATTAATTGGGCAGCTCCTCATACTATTGGGGTAAGGAAGGAGATTAACAACCTCTTTCAGAAAAAAAAAAACAGGGTTTATTGATGGGAACAAATTTAAAACACAAGTAAGGTTAATAAAATAGGGACCGAGAAAAAAAGGAATAAGAGAAGGAAAATTATACGACCTGAAATCACACCACCACCCAGACTCAGCAGTTCCCAAAGAGCAAACACCTGCATCCCATCTCTCTCTCTCTCTCTCTCTCTCTCTCTCTCTCTCTCTCTCTCTCTCTCTCTCTCTCTCTCACCAGAATGAATGTCTCTTCCCTTCCTAGTTCCTCTCTCCCTCCCCCAAAGGGGAGGTCCTTCAAGCTGATTGGTTGAGAGTGGTCTCCTGCTAACATCAGTAGTACACCTACAGGTCACTCAGGGCCAGCCAGGTGTGGCCTCCAACCAATCATCCTTAAGTAGGTACTTAGTTTCTCATTCTCACCCAAATCAAACAATACTGAATCAATCAGGTGGGGCCCCTGGCATCTTCCAAATTCCATTATTTTATCACAGAATGCTAAAAACTAAATAAATAATGTGTTAGGGGGGAAAAAACCATATTCCCCAGAACACTAGAAAACCTTTTCAATTAAACTCATACTCATTTGAAAGAGATCAGCTTAACCATTCATAATGGAAAAACAAACTGGATGAAAAAGTCATTGTAACCAAATGTATTTGGACTGCATATATTTCAGGTAGGCAATGTAAAGAATCAAAATTAGAAGGAGGTAGAGATCACACTGGATTGCATTTAAGCAATTATGAAGTGTTCTCAGAGGTCTTATGCTTCTCTAAGAGCCTAATATTTTATTATTAATAATAATAGCTAGTATTTCTATAGTGTTTACAAAACACTTTATATATGTTACCACTCATTTGATCCTCAGAACAACCCTGTAAGGTAGGTGCTATTATTATCCTGATTTTACAAATGAGGAATGGTGAGGTATCTTGCTCAGGTGCACACAACTAGTAAATGCTAAGGCAGGATTTAACTTAGGTCTTGCTGTCTACAAATTCATCACTTATACCTAGCTGACTTTTTTATTTTAACTCCAATATTCTCCGAGGAGTAGTGTTTGGCTACAAATCCAAGAATTCTACAAGTTTACAAAAATCACAATTTCAGGCGACTCAAAGGATAATGGGAAAACACACAATGTATGGAAACAGCATAAAGTATATTAACAAGGATAGTCTGGTATTCAAGAAATGACATCCAGGCTGTCTTTGAAAAGGGAAAGGAAGCCAAGCACATAGAGAGATTAAAGGAAAACAGATATACAGCCTCAGGGATTGGTGCTCTGGTGACCACAAATTGTTAAGACCCAGAGGAAAACCTTCAATAAGTTGAGTGACTCCTCTAAGGAGAAGTTATTGAAAGATATGGACAAATACCTCACAGGATGAGAAGGTACTAAAGGTGTGATTATTTCTACTTGTGAAGGGACTGCTCACATCAATTAGATTGTGAATCTCTCTAAGTCTTGAAACCTAAAATGACATATTACTTCCTCAAGGTTCAGTTTTCTCCTTATCTGCCTCCTACCTGAAATTTGGACTGTCCTTGGAATGCTGGGCTTGAATAGGTGACCTTTTTTTGCCTTACCTTGATGAAATCCAGGCCTCCATATTACTTCCTGACCATTTCCAAACCATGTTGACTCTTGCGTAGCCTTCTTCTTTCAAACTCCCTTTTACATGTTGTCTGCCTGCATTAGAAAAATAGTTAATAGGGGGTAGCTAGGTGGTGCAGTAGATAAAGCATTGGCCCTGGATTCAGGAGGACCTGAGTTCAAATCCAGACTCAGACACTTGACACTTCTAGCTGTGTGACCCTGGACAAGTCACTTAACCCTCATTGTCCCACAAAAAACAACAACAAAAAAAAAACAACAGAAAAATAGTTAATAGTAATAACTAGCATTTACATAATACTTTGAGTTTTGTAAAAAACAAACATTATCCAGTTTTATCCTCATAATAGCCCTGGTCAGTGATATTATTATCCCTATTTTACAGGTGAGGAAACTGAAGCAGGCAAAGGTCATACAGATCATAAGTGTCTGAGGTAGGATTTGAACTCAGTTTTCAGGTCCTAACTTCAGGTCTATCCCTCCATCCTTTGCACCAATTATCTGTCAATGTGGGGCTTATATTTGTATCCTCAGCACTTAGCATAATGTTTGACACTTACTAAGTGCTTAATAAATGCCTTAGCATTCATGAAAAATAAAGATAATAATCCTTGATCTTCCTCTTCTATCAGGGAATTGTAAGACTCAAATTAAAGAATGCACATAAAAGGTCATTACAATTTTTAAAAATGATATAAATGAAAGGTATTGTGGTTGCCTTACAGTGGGGAATCCCTAACAGGGACATAGCTTTCACCCATTTACATTTTTTTTTAATGAATTACAACATACAAAGTTGGATGTCCAGAATCCCGGTCCTCAACTGACTTTATTTTTTATTTTTTATTCATTTTATTTTATTTCATTTTTCCCCAATTACATATAAAGATATTTTTTGAGTTCCAAATTTTCTGCCACCCTTCTTTTCCTCCCCCCTCTCCCCCACCTTCCTAGGCCAGCAAGCAGTTTGATATAGGTTATACATTACAATCATGTTAAACATATTTCCACATTAGTCATGTTGTATGAGAAGAAGCAGAAGAAAAGGGGGGGGGGAGAAGCAAGAAGGTATAAACAAGAACAAAAAAGCAACAACAAAAGTGAAAATAGTACACTTCTATCTGCATTCAGACTCTATAGTTCTTTTTCTGAATGTGGAGAGCATTTACCACAATAAGTCTTTTGGCATTGTCTTGGATCATTGTATTGTTTAGAAGAGCTAAGTCTATCACACTCAACTGACTTTAAAAAATTCATTTAGCTCCACTCACTCCAGGCTGCATCAGCTGCTTTCCCTGGTTTCAATACCACAGGACAAGATGCCCCTCCCAGATTAAGTTTATCACCTCTAATCTTACCATTATGCTGCTAACTCAATTTGCCTGACACCACCTTGCTTTGTTTCCTCTCCCCTATAATTGGAGGGCTATAGAGTGGAATCCTAAACTACTTCTATTGCCTTACTTTATAGAGGGCAGGAAATGGACTTAGCTCATTTCACTCTGTATCTTTTGCTGCTCTTTCTGGTTTCAACTCCACTGAACAGGAACCACTCCCCCAAGCCCCTCCCAAACCCCCAAACCCCCAAACTGGGTACTATTGTTCTGCTCCCCATTTCCTGTCTCCTTTTGTATGTTGTCTCCCCCTGTTGGATTATAAACTCCTTGAAGGCAGGGACTATTTTTCTTTGTACTGTGTCCTTGGTGCTTAGCACAGTGCCTGGCACATAGTAGGTGCTTAATAAATGCTTATTGGGTTTACTGGATTTGCTTATTCCAAACTTTGGAATGTTGTGGGTAAAGAATTGTGGAGTCCTGGGGTATTAGTAATAGTAGTTTTCCTTATTGCCTCAAAGAGTAGCTCTTTTAAAATGATATAGGACTTTCTTACTCATTTCATGGCTCTTTTGCTCTCTGGCTCTCTCTTGCTGTGTGTGTGTGTGTGTGTGTGTGTGTGTGTGTGTGTGTGTGTGTGACACACAAATACACACACATTCCCCTTGCCAAACATAGCAGACATAAAAAAATAGCTTAATGAGCCTAGCAGATCTTTGAAGCCCGGGAAACTTGTGTAGGATGCCCTGAGAATATGCTACAGAGTGACTCTCCCCCACTGGAATAGGAGTAGACCAGGGAACATCTGGGATATTTATCCTTCACCACAGAACAGATTTAACAAAAACACGGAATTTACGAGTTGGTCGCCTGTTGGAATGTCATAACTACTGGAGTCCAAAGACATCCCTGCTCATGGAAAATTGGTCAGCATGTTACAGGTCTCTTCCCTCATAGGAAGAAACTTGGTCAACAAGCTGGCAGAGCTGGGTTGGGTAAGTAAGCAGGTTAATGACAATTGCAGCCACCACCAGAAGATACAAGGAGGACAAAACACAACTTCACTAATATTCCAAGTGGTATATTTCATGTTTTTAAGGCTACATGGCACGGCACATGTTTCTGAGAGGGAAGAGGTTCAAACATGGTAGCCATAGACTTGGGTCATTTAAATTCAATGAGGTGGCAATTTCTGCTCAAAAAATAGAAGAACGTACTTCATGTTCAGGGAAAGAAAGGCCTATGTATTTCCTTACACTGTGAACATGGCATAGAGACATAATGTGTTCCTAATGAAATTTGCCTCCATCAAATGTGGCTTTTTCCCAACTAGTGATTTCTAAAAGCACTCACTGTTTTTAGAGTAGTTAGCCCTGGTGACTTTATAGAGAACATGCAATGTGTTTATTCATTAAGAAATGGGAAAACAAACAAACTCAAATCGAAAGGGATTAAAAGACCAAAAAACTATACTCTTTTTGATCTTTGTTTAGTTTGAATAGGCATTAAAGTCAGAAAAGTTTTGCGTTGGGAAGGAAAAGGCATTGCTGCTTTTATATAAATTCACAAATAAATAAATTGCAGATTTCTTCCCTCTACCTAATCAGGAACAGAGAAGGGGAGAGGAAAGGGGTGCAAATCAAATATCCAAATCAAAGTCCAGACATCCAGGCAATGACATGGGAAACGAGAATGGCTTGAGGTAATCAGGGCCAGGGAAACAATGCCATCTTAAAAGCACTCCTTTTTTTAAAAATGGGCAAAAGTGACCATTCACAAATCTTTCTAAGAACAAAGCAACAGACAAGCAACATCATTCTTTTCCAGGCCCATACTTTAATCCTTTTTAGCATGAATGCTCCACTGAAATGACCATTAAGTGCCTAGACCATACCATTATATAAATATGGACTATAATAGTAATAATAATGATGATAATAACTAACATTTATATAACATGTCAAAGCTTATAAAGAACTTTAAATGAACATGACAGAAGCAATATCTACTCTAAGTACGAATATTGAAAGGTCCTTACTATATAAGCAATTCCCCCCATCCCCCAAAAAAAGTAATGCAACTGATGTCTAGATTTAATTAGTCCAGGAAATTTAGGCTCAAAGCTTTGACATTGCTTCCTAATGGCCTACACTTCCTATTGTTGAGTGTCAACACACATCAGACTAGGCACATGATTATAGCAAATACAGAGGTAAGGGGAACTATGCTCTGCTGGACAAAATCTATCTCTGCTGAATATTCTTTCTTTGCTGAAGTATTGGAGAGGTGAAAGTCAAGATGACAGAATAAGAGAAAGCAATACATTCTACTTCCCTCCACAACTACTTCAATTATGTTCTCAGAAATGTGATTGGGAAATCAACAAAGAAACTACATCTTTCCAGTCCAAGATCGTAAACTCAAAGTATGGGCAAATGAACAGGACAAGAACTGTGGGAAAAGGGTGGTCTGTGATCATGAACTTGGTTAGTAGATCTCTGAGCAAGGTCTACAGTATGAGGGATGTCCAGAGATGATCATGAACCCAGCCCAGAGCCCAAGCCAACAGAGCAGGGTCTTTCAGAGGGAAGGGAAGCCTGTCCTCAGCACTCAAAAGTTTGATCCAGGATTACTCAGAGCAGACTATGAACTCAGACCTCAACAAAGGACAGCCATGTGGGTCATGGATAGTGGGGGAGGTTTCTACCTGAGGAGCCTGAATGGCTGACCTAGCCTCTAGAGTCCTAAGCTAGAATAGCAATATCAGGTTGACCAGAACAAAGTGCTAAAAAGTAAATTTTTTAAAAAGTAAAGCATAATTATGGTACCAAGGGTACCAAGACACAAGCCCAGAAGAGAATAACTCTAAAACATCTTTAAGCAAAAATTTCAAATAAAAAGACTTGCCTAAAATACAAATTAGATTTCCAAGAACAAATTATGTGGGTTTTTAAGGGGTTAAATGGCATAATAAGTGAAATGAGAGGGATAAAGGAAACAATTGGGAAAAGCAGTTGAATCTATGAAAGGAAAATAATCTCAAAATAAGAACTGAAAAATTTTACTCCAGTGACAAACTCTGAAAATTAGAATGGATAAAACAGAATTTAATGACTCCATGAGACAAAAAACATAATGTCCAAATATTTAAAAATAGAAGAAAATCTAAGGTATTTCATAATGCCTTATGGCGAATGACCAAGAACTGAGAAAACAAACATGTGAAGAAGAGTTAATTCATTGGACTATCTGCAAACCATGACCACAAAAAAGAGTCTGGATATCCTATTCCAAGAAATCATGGGAGAAAACTGTCCAGTTCTCTTTGAAAAAGAGGGCAAAATGAAAATGGAAAGAATCCACCGCCTGAAAGAAATCCCAAAAGTAAAAGCAAAGTCACAGAAACTTCATAGTCCAAATCCATAGCTTCCAGGTAAAAACAAACAAACAAACAAAAAATTGTAAGCAGTTATAAAGAGTACAAGTACCAAGTAATCAGAGTCAGCATCACACAAAATTTAGCAGCTACAACTATAATGAGTCAAAGAACATAGAAGGCAAAAGATATAGGCTTACAAGAATTAATAAGAAAACTTACATCTAAATCTACAGGAGCGGGAGGGAAGAAGGATGGACCTTAATGAAATGGAGGACTTCCAAGAATTCATGATAGCAAAGACCAGAGATGATTAGAAACTTTGAAATACAAACACAGGAGTAAGAAGAAAAATAAAAGGTAAATATTACTGAGCAATTGGTAAAATACTTTATAAGGTTGAAATGTCTGCATTCTAATGGAGAAAAGAGGGGGTGATAAAAGCTTCTCTTAAGAATCATGACATCAGGGGTTATAGAAAGAATCAATAAAGAGGAAAACCTGTTGGTGGTCTTTGTTATATTTTTATTGTCTTAAAAAGAGAAAGCAAAGAGATGGGGGTCATACACTAAGAAAAAGGGAGAAAGGGAGGGGTGGAACTTTCCTCACAAAATCAGGGTGAGCAAGTGGAAGTCCATATAGATGAGGAAGAAGTGGGGGGAGGCCAGTGCTGTCAATTGAACTTTGCATTCATTTAAACTGTTCAAAGAAGAATAGAATACACATCCATAATTTGGTATAGAGATATATTTAATTCAACAGGGAAGCAAGGAAATCAGGAGAGGAAAGGGGGAGAATAAAAGGGACAATAGATCTAGGAATGGTTGGTAATCAACAGCACACACACACACATACACACACACAATTTCTAAGCATGATTATGAAGAGAAGTTTAAAAGTAAGGAAAGAAAGGGAGAAAGGGGTCCAGATGAAAGGAAGAGAAGTAGGGTAGGGGGAGTAAAAGATGTTGTCATCAAGCATAAATCTGAGCATACTGCTGTTACAAGACCCTCTTCTATGTGAAGAGCTAGAGGGGATCAAAGAGAAGGAAAATTATCAAACAAAAGGATGAAAGGACATTGATACATTTTTTAAAAATCTTTACACAAATAAAGCCAACAAAGGCAACATTAAGAAGGAAACAGCTGGGTAAAAATCTTTGTGGCAAGTTTCTTCTTTAATTGCCTTATTTCTAAGATATGTAAGGGACTGATTTCAATTTGTGAGAATAAAAACCATTTCTCAATTGGCAAATAGTTAAAGAATATGAACAGAAAGCCCTCAAGGGAAGAAATCCAAATGATGTGTAAGTTAGTGTGACAACTGGAGCGCCGCCACCTGCTGGAGAGTTACTGTAGGAAAGCTCTGCCATGAGGAGAAGGCATCTGAGGGCAAGCCATGTGACTTGGAAGGTCAGTTCCTTGATGTCAGGAAGTGACGTTCAACGTTTCCAGTTTAGACAAGAGGCTTCTAGGAGGAGGAAGGAAGCGTTGGGTCCTTTTTGTTCCTGACCTCGCTATGGTAGGTCAGATGATGGGGTCTCTTAGAAATAGTTAGATTTATACCTTTCTCTCTGATCAGTAGTTCCTAATGCTCTTTAATAAATACTTAAAAATCTAAACTCTTGCTAAAGCTTTTAATTTATTGGCGACCACTCATTAGATTTTTAGACAGTATAGCTAGATAGCAACTTTACAATAGCCATATGAAAAAAAATTTCCAAATCATTAATAATTAGAGAAATTGAAATAAAAGCAACACTGAGGTTCTACTTCATACCCATCATAGCAGCAAAACTGAACCAAAAAAGGAGAAGAAAATGGTAAGTATTAGAGGAACTGTGAGAAAACAAGCACCTCAGTGCACTTTTGGTGGAACTGTGATTTGGCCCATCTGTTCTAGAAAGCAATTTGGAACTATGCCCATTAGTTACTGTGCACACTCTGACCCAGAAATGCTAGTAGCAGGCGTATATCCCAAAGAATTTCTTTTTAAAAGCAGAAAAGGTCTTAAATATAAATATTAAATATTTATAGGATTTCTTCTTGCGGTGACAAAGAACTGGCAACTAAGAAGATGACCATAAATTGGGAAATGGATGAATTGTTTATTGTATATTAATGATATGGATGAATTAATATAAATGAATGAAATGGAACACTATTATTTTATGAGAATTGGAGAAATAGATGGTATTTCTTTCTTTTTTTTTTTTTAGTGAGGCGATTGGGGTTAAATGACTTGCCCAGGGTCACACAGCTAGTAAGTGTTAAGCGTCTGAGGCCAGATTTGAACTCAGGTACTCCTGACTCCAGGGCCGGTCCTCTATCCACTGTGCCACCTAGCTGCCCCAGAAATAGATGGTATTTCAAAGATTCATATGAAATGATTCAGAGTTAAGTGAGAGAACCAGGAGAATAATTTATATTAGCACATCAACATTATAAAATCACACAACTTTGAAAGACCTAGAAACTCTGATCAATTAAATGATTGATCATTATTATAGAAGAAGAATGATGCTCCACCTCCTCATGGAGAGGTAAATATATAAAATGAGACATATTTTTGGACATGGCCAGTATGGAAATTTGTTTTTCATGACTATGCTTACTTATTACAAGGATTTTGTTTTTCTTTCTTTTTTTTCAGTTGGGGAAGTGGTAAAAAGGAGGAAAAGTGCACAATCATTTTAAAAAATAACTTAAACATTTTTCCAAGCTGTTGAGTAAATTTCCTTTTCTTAGATGGTCTATATAAGATGTTATTTTATTCCAATTCCAAGCTAAAACCATAGAACCAGCCTGATTTATGTATGGCCTGGAACAATATATTATCTCATTTGATCCTTACAACTACCCTGTTATGT
The DNA here is from genome assembly GCF_019393635.1 of Dromiciops gliroides. Lineage (NCBI taxonomy): Eukaryota > Metazoa > Chordata > Mammalia > Microbiotheria > Microbiotheriidae > Dromiciops > Dromiciops gliroides. Next base: position 429,474,852 of record NC_057862.1, on the reverse strand, counting down.
AGATCTAACCTTACAGTAAGGAAACAGACTGAGAGAAATTAAATTACTCAGGATCAAACAATTAGTAACTGTCTGTGGAGAGATTCTAACCCAGGCTTCCTCATTCTAAGTCCTATTGTTCTAACCACCCTACTGCCTCTCTCTGTATTAAAGGATCTAAGAACATAATATCATGTTAAATTATGGGATTATAAAGTCATGGGATTTAGATTTAAAAGAAACAGTTATCTGCTCCAATCCCTCAGTTTTAGAAGCAAAGAAACTGGGGCCTTAAGATGGTAAGTGATTTTCCTAAAGTTAAATGGTGTTGGAGCTGGGATCTGAATCCTAACTCCAGTGACCTTTATAGCATACCTTATTGTCACATGCCTGACTAAAACACCTAGAAGAAATTCTACATAATAGCTGGGAAGATCCTCCATAGATCAAGACTCACCTTCTATCTCCTCATTTCTTCCATTGGTGTACATATGGAATGATGTAAAAACCAGACTGAAGAGTCCCCCCAAGCTTCCCTGGGCATTCTCTTTCCCATTGTATCTGAAAGCTGAACCCATTTTGTTATCGGAGTCTGGCAGGTTTAATATCTGTGTTCATTGCTTCATGTGATGTTTCATCATTCCCTTGAATCCTGTGGAAAAGAAAATAAATTTTCTTCCATTACTTGCCCTCATAGAAGTATTCCTTTCTTGGAAGCTACTATTATATTTCTCTTCCTTTGAAGTTTTCTGAAAAAGGTAAAGTTTCTACTAAGAATCCTTAAGGTATATGCTTGCATTTATGATAGCCAAGCTATTTGAAGAAAAGATGCCATGGTTAGTCCCCAGTTATCCTCTCTAAAGGAGAACAGAGGCATGAATAATACAAAAAACAAACAGACCCATTGGATAATCCATGTTTATCTCACTCAATAAAATGTTTATATGTCCCATAAGATACTCCAACCTTTATGTTTGATCCTCATTCTTTACTGGTTCAGCCCTGGGATTTGTTTCAAAGTGTAATGACTAAGGTTTACCATGTGACAATCTATATGACTGATCCTTCAAGGGCAAGGTCAAATTCCAGCCTCCTTGAAGTTGTCTTCAGTGACTGCACCCCACCATTGTCTACCCCTTCTCTGAATTCATATAGTATCACTCTCTCTAGTACCACATATGTATATAGTCTCAGATAAGATAGTATCTAAAAGTGCTTTGTAAAACTTAGAAGTGCTATACAAATCTGAACCATTAGTATATTATTATATAAACATAGATTCAATTTAACATTTATGTGTATAGTTTTAAAAATTAATAAACATGAGCAGCTTCCTCTTTAATATTGCCTTCCATTTACTTTCTGTACAACTTGTACATATCTATTTATTTATATGCTGTTTCCCCTAGTAGAATACAAGCTCCTTCAGGGCAAAGATGTTTTTATATTTTCTTCATATCCCTAGCTTTTAGTACAATGTCTGGCATCTAGTAAGTGTTCAATGATTGCTTGAAGTGGATTGACTGATTTAATAGATTTTTATTGATCTATTTTGTTTCTATATCACCTATATTCTTCCCCTCTATTCCTCTCCCTCCCCTTCCTTTCCTTTCCCTTTCCTTCCCTTCCCTTCTTCCCTTCCCTTCTTTACTTCCCTTCCCTTCCTTTCCCAGAGAGCAATTCTTTAATACAATAAGTTTTTTAACAAGAGGAAGAAGAGGAAAAAAATAAACAAAATCAATCAACACAGCTAAAAAACTTGGCATTCTGTGCTATGTTATTATATTCTATTTGTAGACCCACCTTTCTTCAGATGAGATATCTTCTCATATCATTTGAGGAGGGATAGACTTATTCATTATATTTTATTAACATTCAATTTCACTTTTGATTGTTGTGTGGTAGTTGTTCTTTGCATATTGTGGCCTCTAGATATATAGATAGATAAATAGAGAGAGAGAGATGTATATATATATATATGTTTATGCATATATATACAAATATGTGTATATATATATGTATGTGTATACATATACTTTTTCCTAGTTCTCCTTACTTCTCTTTGCATCAATTCATTTAAGTCTTACCATGATTCTCTGTATTTCTCATGCTTAGCAACTCCAAAAATAATGCATTAATGTGTCTATCTTTCCACAACCCCTTTAACATTGTGTTTTCCTTTCTTTTATTATCTTTGCCAACTTGCTAAGTATGAGATGAAACCTAAAGGTTGTTCTGATCTGTATTTCTCTTTATCATTAGTGTTTTGGAGCATCCTTTCATATGGCTGTAAATTTGTAAGTTTTATAACTTTGTAAGTTTTCCCTTGAGAATTCTTTATTCATATAGTTTTGATGATTTATCTATTATGGCAATAGCTTTTGATCTTATGTATTTGTGTTAGTTGTTTATATAATTGTTCAGACATATCTCACACAAAGACTTTTTCTCCCAATTGACTGTTTCCCTTCTTATCTCATCTGTGTTGCTTTCATATGGGCAAAAGCTTTCTCATTTCATGCCATCAAAATTACCCATCTTATCCTTTGTAATTGCCTCAATCCCTTGTTTGATTAAGGATACATTGCCTAATCCAAGATATGAAAGATTCATGACCATTCTTCATTTCTAATTTTTTAATAGATTGATTTTAAAATATTCAGGTCACGTATACATTTTGAATTTACTCTGTATTATAGTACAAGATATTATTCTAAATCTAATTTTTGCAAGTAGTTTTCCAGTTTTCCCAGCAATTCTTATGAAATGGGGAGTTCTTTCATGGTTAATATATGAGAGGTTATTGAATATTGAATTATTAAGTTCATTTCTTTTTATTTTTTCCTAATCTATTTTGATCCATTGATCTACTTTTCTATTTTTAACCGGTCACAAATGACTTTGATTATTACCATTTCATAATAAATTTTGAAGCCTGGAAGTGCTATTCCCTCTGCATTCCTCTCTTTTTTTCTGTTTTCCTTGATATTTTAGATCTTTTTTCTTTCAAATGAACTTTATTATTATTTTGTCTGTTCAATAAAGTATCCTTTTGGTAGATTGATATAGGACTAAATCTGTATATTTTGGTGGTATTATTATTCTTATTATGTTGGTAAAGCTCAGCTATGACCACTGAAAATTTCTCCTATTTAAATTGTCATTATATCTTTAAAGGGTGTTTTGTAATTAATTCTATAAAAATATTGAGTATAATTTTACATATTGTCTCCCAATATTAGATGCACTTTGTGGTTATTTTGAATGGAACTTCTTGCTATTATAGCCTGATAAATTTTGTTACTATTATATAGACATGCAGTTGATTTTTGTGGGTTTATTTTGTAACCTGCAAATGTGCTGATGCTTTTAATTGCCTCAATTTCTTTGATGATTCTCTAGGATTTTCTAAATAAATCATCATGTCATTAGTGATTATTGTTGTTGCTAGCTTTTCTAGAATGATTGAAATTACTGTGTGAGAAAGTGGCTTCCTGACTTTATGCCTCTATTTATTCAGAAAGCTTCTAGTATATCTCCTTCGTTATGATGCTTCCTTTTGATGATAAAGAAATAATTTTCATCATATTAAAAACATTCCCTCTATGCCTATCATAAAAGAGAGTTGTACTTCATCTGAGGCTTTTCCTGCATTTATTGAGATCCTTATATAGATTTGGGATTTTTAAAAATACGGTCAATTATATTGATTACTTTAGTAATGGTAACTATCATTGCATCCCTGTTATAAATCCAGCAAAAAAAAAAATCCAATAAGAAAAGACAGACTTTTTTTTTTTTTTGATGAATCACCTTAGGGTTTGGGGTTGTTTTTTTTCCCCCCAGGATTCTGTTTTTACATTTTTTATTTAAGATTTATTAATATATTAAGACTATGGTTCTCTTTCTTTGCTTTCTCTTTATTTGGTTTAGGCATTAGACCTATATTTGTTACATAAAGGGAGTTTGGTAAAATACATTTTGTCTTGGTTTTTAAAATAATTTGGATAGTATAGATAGTATTTTTCCTTTAAAAGGTTGAGAGGATTTTCTTGTAAATCCCTCAGAATCTTGTAACAGGATTAATGCAGAAATAGGATTAATGTTATTATGTGTATATATATATGTGTGTGTGTGTATATATATATATATATGTATATGTATAGAGATATATAGATATAACCTATATCAGATTACCTTCTGTCTAGGGGAGGGAGGAGGGAGGGGAGGGAGGGAGAAAAATCTGAAATTGTAAAGCATGTATAAACAAAAGTTGAGAACTATCTTTACATGTAACGGAAAAAATAAAATACCTCATACATTAAAAAAAATTAAATTAAATTAAAAAAAAGTAAATCCCTCAGAATTAGGAGTTTCTATGCCCTCCTTTAATAGTTACTTTACAGCTTGTTCTATTTATTTTTCTGGGATTGAATTATTTTATGATCTTTGTTGTTTTGCTACATTGTGTATTTTATATTTTTGAAAGCATTCTTTTATTTCCTTTGTGTTATCAATTTTGTTGGCATATAACTGTTGTCTTAGTGGGTTCTAAAATTTCTTGCTATTTCTTCTAGTTTGTTCTGATTTCACCTTCTTCATTAAATTGTTTTTTTTGTTGATTTGAATTTCTGCTTCTTTTTAATTAGATCAGCTAAAGATTTATCAACTTTACAAATAATTCCTTCCTTCCTTCCTTCCTTCCTTCCTTCCTTCCTTCCTTCCTTCCTTCCTTCCTTCCTTCCTTCCTTCCTTCCTTCCTTCCTTCCTTCCTTTCTTTGTTTCTTTCTTTCTAGACACAGTCACACATGTAGTAAGTGTCTGAGACCAGATTTGAACTCAGGTTCTCTCTCAATACTCTATCCATTGTGCCACATAGTTGCCCCTAACTTTACAAGTAATTCCCCAAAATGACTTTTTTGTTTGTTTTTTGTTTTGGGGTTTTTTTTGGCAGGGCAATGAGGGTTAAGTGACTTGCCCAGGGTCACACAGTTAGTAAGTGTCAAGTGTCTGAGGCCAGATTTGAACTCAGGTACTCCTGAATCCAAGGTCAGTGCTTTATTCACTGTGCCACCTAGCTCCCCCCCCCCAAAAAAAATGACTTTTTAAATTTTATTTGTAAGTTCTATGATTTTTCCTTTGGTTTCTTATTGCTCTTCTAATTTTCAAGATTTCTTCTTTTGTGATTCTTTTGGGTTTATTTTTTGGCTTTCTAATGTTTTAAGAATTCATATTAATCTCATTAAACTTTTCTTTTCCAATTATATTAATGGGGGGTTAGGATTTTTCTTTTTGCTTAAGACTTCTTTACATCCCAGAAATTTTGGTATGTTATCTCATTATTTTTGTCCTTAAAATCATTATTAATTGCTTCTCTGCTTTATTCTTTGACCCACTCAAAATTTAGGATTTTGTTATCAATCTTCATTTTATTCTGTGTCATTTGTTTATGCTCCTTGATTTAATTAATATTTTTTGTGTTACGATCTATTAAGAATGTGTGCATTGTTTCTACCTTTTCTTAAACATTAATTTGAAGTTAATCTACTATCTACTACATAGTCTATTGTTTTAAAGTGCCTTCTGGTGCTCAGAAAAAACATATATCCTTTAGAGGTTCCATTCATTCAGTCAGTTAGTAGTCAAAACTCATTTAAGAACTTGTTATGTTTCAGGCACTGTATGAAGCTTTGAGGATGTGAAGAAAGGCAAAATATTATCTGTATCCTCAAGAAGTATGCAATGTATTTATTTATTTAGATTTTTATTTTCCCAAATTACATGTAAAAACCAATTTTGACATCAATTTTTTAAAAAATTTACGTTCCAAATTCTCTTCCTCCTTCCCTCTCCACCCCCCCCCCGAGAACTCAAGCAATTCAATATAAGTTATACATGAGTAACCAAGTAGTCAAGAAATATGCATTTTAATGGGGAAGACAACATATATGTAAATAGCTTTCCCCAAATCTTCCCACAACTAAATTTTCTTGTTACTTTCAAAAGTACCAGGGGCAGCTAGGTGGCACAGTGGATAAAGCACTGGCCCTGGATTCAGGAGGACCTGAATTCAAATCTGGCCTCAGGCACTTGACACTTACTAGCTGTGTGATCCTGGGCAAGTCACTTAACCCTCATTAACCTGCCAAAAAAAAAAAAGTACCACCATCCCCTTAGTTACCTAGGCTCATAGCCTTGGTATCATCTCAAATTTTTCCTCTCATCCCACATATTTAGTCAATGTTTCATGTAGAGGGGTTTGCCTGGGCAGGGACTGACACTGGAATGAAAGAGGAGATAGTGGAGAAAAGATGTTTGAATAATGTAGGGTGAGGAGGAGGCTAGAAGAGGAAGTTCCTAGCCAGCAGTCTCAATTATTTTTTTGGTGAAGTATGAGACAAGGTGCTCAGCTGAGAGGGTGGGGAAAGAGAGTATTGTGGAAGACTTGAGAAGAGGTGAGAATGAAATTAGCTGTTGTTAGGAGTGGGATAGTTGTTGTGGTGGTGGTTGTTGCTTGTCCTTCATCATCAAAGAGGACCTTGACATGGAGGAGGTGATGTCATGACTTTCAGTGAATTGGATTTAAGTGAGGGAGGGCTGCACAAAGTCACCAGCCTCACTCTCCCACAGAGCCATCTAGGTTCAGTGGCAAGATACAGATTTAGGATGACTGGAGATGGCCTCCAGGAATCGAATGGTAAATCAGTTAGGAAGGAATAGAACATTTGTGTTGCTACTGTGAAAGACCAGTTGAGATCATATAAGATAAATTTTCGGATTCACTAAGCACTGTTTCATGATTTCCTATATCTCCATTAAGCAACACATGAATTGAAGCAAAAAGACAGTTCACAGGAATGTGCCCCATATTTCAGGGTTAGCCTTTGTATTAAGAGGTTTGTTTTCTTTAAATCCCTAAAGATGAAACCATTTATTTATTTGTTCTTTCTGATAATTGCATTTATTTACCTTCCTTATGTTCATGCTGCTTGATATTTCTTCTGACTGCTTGCAGAATTTGTTGCTTATCACTGAATTTATGAAATTTGGCCATTAAATGTCTTGAAGTTTTAAGTGTAAGGTTGTTATTATTTTTCTGGAGATGATTTGTGGATTCTTTCAACTGGGGATTTGTTTTCCTCAGTCAAACATTGGGGGCAGTTTTCTTGTATCTTGCATTATAGTGGTCAGTCCTCTGAGAGATCTATTATCTTTAAATTGTCTCTGCACCTCCTGTCATTGAACTCAATGATTTGCTTCAACAGAGATCATGTGTTCTTTTAATGTTATTGCCTTCTGCTTCTCTTATTGCAGATTGTTCACTTCAGTGTATTTGTATTCTAAATTAATGTCATTCTCCCTTTTGTATCCTCAGGGAAACCTCAGCAGAGGTATAAATGTTTTCTATTCTGCTAGTTATTTCTATTGTATAGCCTATAAGTTTTGGCATTTGTTCTCTTCTCATTCCTCTTATGTTTTTCATTTCCTTTTTGAGCCATTCTGGAATATCTTATAGTTGTTCCATGCTCTCTATTTCAGTGCTCTGTCAAGCAATGGTTCCATTTCCTTTGTGTTCTAATATTTGTTTAGAGAACTTTGCAATCTCATTAATGTTTTAGTATTCATTCTTCCTTCAAATTTGATATCCTCCCTCTTAATTTTTCTACTTGTGCCCTAGGTTTTTAGTTGATTTTTTCCTTTTGAAATCTTTAACATTTTCCACACTTTCCCCTTATTTTCTCCTGTCATTCACTTTTTATCTTTTCTCTTTTACTGTGGGTGCATACTCAAGGCTAGCCTGTTAAACTGCCTCAGACCCCTTTCATATTAGATGACTTACCTTTTGCCAGTCTCAGTTCTTATACTAAGTAGTTTTTGGGAAACAGGACTAGCCCTACCTGAATTTCAGCCTCCTTACCTTCAAGCCTAGTGTAGCCACTCATGATGCAACCTTCCCCCTTCCCTAGTTCTTTCTCTGTTTCTGGTTCTTTCCTTCTCTGACTGGGTTGAATTATACTGTACCACTTTTTTTTTGCAGGATTGGGAGCACTAGAAAATGGAGTGGGTGTTGGCAGCAGAGTTTCTGAAGTCTTAGAATCCCTAACCTAAGTGGCCCCTTGGGCAAAAGGTAGCAAAATTTTTGTCCTTTCTCTTAACATACTTGAGCAGAGTAAATGTCTACTGCTTGATGCAATTGGATGATAGGTGGGAAGGGGGATCGGTACACCAGCATAGTCTCTGAAGCAGGAGGGGAATCCTTGTGTGAGTTCCATGTACAAACCCATAGATCAATTATCCTGTGCACTTCTTTTCAAGTGTGGTGACTGATGGAGGAAGGGTGCTAAGTGAAGACATTCTCTAGTGTTAATTCATAGGTGTCACCTTGTCAGAATTCTTACTCTCTTGTCCCATAGATTCAACTGTAATTACTCTAACTCTGGCATATAATCCCTCTTCTGAAGGGTTTTTGAAAGCTACTCAGTATGACAGAGAATATATATTCCACCATCTTGTTGGTCACATGATCCTTAGAAAGACATACAATGGTTTAGTGGCTAGAGAGTTGGTTTAGGAATAAGGAAGACCTGGGTTCCAGTCTCATCTCTGACATACAGATTGTGAGCTCTTGGGCAACCTCTCAATGTCCCCAGGTAGTTCTTTAATAGTATAAGTTGCAGAGTGGGTGACAATCAATATTGATAGAGGGAGTTTCCTTACTGGGAATTCCTTTTTAGCCAATGTAATCATAACAAACAATTCTGAGAAATAATTTAATACACATTACTGTTTAATGAAGGATTTATTGGTAATCTACTTTTTGGTAATCCTTTTGCTTCAACATTTGGATTAATCTGTGATTTGATGGACAGGAGCACTCCATCCAATTGTGCAAAACCCAACCTAGCCATGACCTTTCATTCCCTGGGATGCTGTACTCCTGGCCATATCATCTACAGTGGGACCCAATTAGTTGTGGACACCATCCTCTAGACCTCTTGACTGTACATAGTTGCCAATGCAGCACAGAGGCCATCAACACAGATGACCATCAAGCAGAGTTATCACTGGTTTGTTATCTATCGAGGAATCCTATATGATCTTAACACATAAATTGGAGACATCTTATTAGGAGGGACCAAGGCTAGATATTAACATTACTAAATCAAAAACCTTTATTTTAATATTCTTAACAAACCAGCACAGTGGAGGCTTGTATAGTCTGCACCTTCCAGTCAATTATATGACCAAAAATATGTGGCCTGGCATCATCAATAAAGATTCAGTAAAAATATATTAAGAATTGTATTTAGCATTAAGCATAATATAAGCATATATTAAGCATGCTAAACATCACGCTAAGTGCTACAAAAAAAGGAACAAAATAGTCCCTGCCCTAAAGAAAGTCATGTTCTGATGATGCAGAAAATTGTTCTTTAAAACCTACTTTTTTCCTTTCTTATATTTTCAGTAAAGATGCCTTCAGTACATTTATAATCTAGACTCATAAAACCCTAGAGTTGGACGAATATTCAAAGTATGGAATAAGGTCCCTAAGTCAGTCTTATTTGTTGTGCTTCTAGAGAACTTGGAATCATGGCAAATGCCTCTGATATTACATATTACTAACATGAAGAAGCTATGCCAGGAACAACTAGGTGGCACAGTAGATAGAGTACTAGCCCTACAGTCAGGAGAACCTGAGTTCAAATCCGGCCTCAGACACTTATTAGTTGTGTGACCCTGGGCAAGTCATTTAACCCCAGTTGCCAGGAAGGAAGGAACAAATGAACAAATGAATGAATGAACAAATGAACGAATGAATTGGGGGTATAGTTAGAATTCACATAGAGCTTTAAAGTTTGCAAAGTGTATTACATATATTATCTCATTTGATCCTCACATGAACTTCATGAAATATGTGCTATAATTATCCCTATTTTATGGATGAGGAAACTGAAGTTAAAGGAATTTGTGATTTGCCCAGGAACACACAACTAGTAGGAGGATTTGAGCTCAAGTCTTGTTGACTTCAACTCTAATCCTCTATCCCCTACACTATTTAGCTACCTCAAGGTGAAATGTGTTTCCATGGTAAAGAATGTGGAGTTGTTCTTTTGGGGGATTTTGAAGGATCCTTAGTGGTGTTAATAAAACTAAGTAGCCCAGAATAAATAGATAACAACTCCCTGTGTCAACACAATTTTATTAGGAAGATAGACAAGATCAAAAGTTCAATACAACCATACATTCTTCAACAGGGGTTATCCAGTCCAACTTTGGGCCTTATGTAGGAATCTCCTCCACAATGTCTTAAAACTTATGCTTGACAATTTTCCTGCTAAAGTTGTATTGTCCTTTCAAGGTGCTCTTTCCTCAGCCTAGGTGACTAATTTAAATGAGCATCACCAAAAATCCATCAGATTCCTAAGAGAGAATCATTTAGTTTTTAGTGAACTGGAAAAGGATCCTAATAATAAAGTGATGAATATATAAAGGGACATTTATAAAAAGATAATAATAACTCACATTTCTATAGCACTTTATGATAAAGAGCTTTACTTACAACAACCTTGTGAAGTAGATAGTATTATTTCCATTTCGCAGATGAGGAAACCGAGGCTCTGAAAGATTAAGACACTTGCCTATCATCATGTAGTTTATAAGTTTGGGAACTACAGCTCAAACCCAGGTCTTTTAACTCCAAGTCCAGGATTCTTTCCATTGGATCATAGCATCTCCAAGTTACTACATTGTTTAGTTTAATTTCTCATCCTTCCTGGGTTGGATTCTAAGTCTGATTTGTCCTCTTGAGAAAAGACAGAGTGGAGTTACCCTCATGCTCTAACCCAGTGACCTTGGATCCACTTCAGAAAACACAAGACCTGAGACAATGGGTTATCCTTTCACAAAAAAAGATCTAAGACTGGGAAGCTGGGTTCAGGCAAGTCACAAAGAGAGACTCACGCAGTAGGCTGGAGATGGCAATTAGGGAGGGAAGAAGTGTTTGTATAGTGAGTCAGAGCTGAGCAACGTGATCTCCCATTTGTTACCCATGGACCTTTATGGAAGCAGGAGAAACAGAGACAGCAAATTTGGCAGACAACACATTTGTTCGTTCACTTGAAATGCTGAGCTGTAGCCAGCTACTTTAGAGGAAGACAGGGAAGATTTTTCTAAACGAGGAGGTTGGAAATATACTAACTTGGGGAAAAGCCCAAAACAGAAAATATCTTTAAAACAAACAGTTTTACCATGTTCTTTAACAATGAAGCATAGAAATTAGTGGCTAATAAAGGTCTGCCATGTGAAGGTCTTTCTGGGACTGCTTTAATGAATAGATGATAATTTGCCATTTGGAGAGGAATTCTTCAATATATAAGTGCCAGAAAAAAGTGTCTCCTTAAATAAGCTAAATATTTCCCCTTGCAATTCTGTTTACAGAATTATTTTCCCTAGCAACCCCATAACTCATAGGTAGCCAGGAGGGAAACTGCAGTCCGGTCCCTATCAGAGTCATCTAGGGTTCTGAAAGAGGGGGTTTAAATTAATGAGATTTTACGGCAGTGAGTCTACATGTTCACAAAATGTTATAAGTGCCCAAACAATAACTCTCCCTCTCCACATAGTCTAGCTAGGCTGTTTTTCCAACTGAAAACACGGTTCAAAAATTCTCCTGTAGCTAATTCCTTCCAGAAGGGACCAGACAGAGTATTGCTACTGTAAATAGATTTCTTCATTATCCTGGGGCATTTTTTGTCCAAAAGACTGACCAAAAAAGTAGGAAAGAGCCAGTAACTGTCTCAGTTCTCTTCAGGTCCTCTGCAGAGGTGTAGGAGAACATGACACAGGGAAAGAGCTGGAAGGATCAGCATGTTCCCTCATTGTGGAAGTAATCAGTCAGGTCTAGTTCATTAAAAGACTTGGCTAGGGAACTATTATCCTGACCCTTGGGAGTTTCATGGGAATAAAGGCTAGATGAAAGAGATTGCTTTTTTAAAAAACAGGCATCTCTATTTTTGTCTGAATCTCTGGCTACCTGATGCAGCAACAGGATGGTAGGTCCAAGATGCAGAGACTAAAGGTGTAGAGGGCCCATGTTATTCTTGAAGGGTGTGGGAAGGCTCAAAACCAGAGGCTCTCGGATGTGTTTACCATGTGACTCACTTGAATAGTCCCATTCCCCAGCATCAGAGCCAAGACAAGGCATTTGGTGTATCCTGGATACTGTTTGGAAATGGTGCCCCTGGAGTGTCACTGTCTGCTAGTGGTTTTGTGCCTCCACTGAGACATGCAAGACATGACTGATCACTAAATAATTCCATTGGGCATTAGAAGTGTCCAATTATGTTTTTTCAATCGTGAAAAAGCAAATTGCAAAGTGTTCTTCATCACGTCTCTAATCCTGTCTAGCCCCAGCTCTGCCTATAAAATAAGAGAGGTTCTGAGATAGTCTAGATGCTCAGGAGAAAAGATATAGTCATGATTGTCCCTTTTTTTCCCCCATTTTTCAATTGCCTCAGATCAAAGGCTAGGTATGGTGGAGGAGAAAACAATGACAGAGAAGGTGGGCTGGACAATGAACCAGTGCAAAAAAGACTGAAGAAAGTGTGGCAGATAATGTGAAAATTGGCTTAAGGGCAAACAATCTAAGAATTTAGAAGCAGAACTAGGTGAGGCTATGCTAGTGAGAATCCACTTTGACCCTGGCTCCTTCACATTCTCTTGAAATTCCTCAGATGCATAAATGAAAGAGTTTGACTCTGAGTTCACAAGATAGGTGTTATTAATAATCAGAAAAGAAAAAGAAACACTAGTGAGCAAGCTTACACTGGTGGAATGTCAACTTTGGGAGTCAGAAATGTCTAAGAGGAGTCTTTACTGAATACCTACTTCATACTCAGCCCTATAGGAGGCCCCATGTGATCTATACATTCATTTGGTCACATGTTCACAAGATCATCCCACAGAGATCTTGAAAGTCTCACTTGGGATGCAAGATTAACACATCAAACATATAATTATTTGAACACCTAATCCAACAGAAGGCAGGATGGTGTTATGGAGAGAGACCTGGCCTTGAAATCAAGGACACATGGATTCAAGTGCTACCCCTGTTACTTGGATCATGGGTAAGTCCTTTAACCCCTCACTTTCCCAGGCAATACCTTAAAATGACGAGTTATAAATGAATTGCCAGACAGCATCAGTGGAGTGAGTCTCCACACTGGAAGTTCTCTATGCCAATGAAATCACAGGTTCCATCCTCCTACACCAAAATCAAATCTAAATATTGATATGAGTGATATGAACTAGAGACTGTAAGGTGGGGGCCAGACCCTCTAGAGAAAGAGGATACTATGGCCTGACCCCAAAGGGTATGTGATCATCTAGTCAATGTGTGAGGTGAGTCACATTGACCCTCTCCCTGAAAGCCCATCGTAGGGCTTGTCTCCAACAAAATCACATCCGCTCCTATTGCCCAACACTCCCTCACTCTGTCAGCTCACCACTTAGTGTGCAAATTCCCAACCTGTAGACTTCCATACCCTCAAGGCAATTATAAACCAGTTTTAACCCTACCCACAGCAGCAGCTGCAGAGGTTCCATTGAGAAAGTTTCCATCCCCATCACCTTACCTAGTCCCTGTCCCCCGGAATACCTTATGACTGCAGCAGGTGCCCGTTGTCTTAGAGTGTGAGTTCTAGCACTGGGTTAGGATGGATCAGGTGCCCCCTACCCTTTCTCATTTCATTTTGGAGGGCACAGAGACACAGAATAACCAGGCATGATTGGGTTGCAGTATGTATCACAAATCTTAATACATTTTATTTTCCCCCAAATCCACTCCTCTTCCAAATTTCCCTATTCCTCTTGTGGGACTTGCCACTCTTTCTGTCACCTATATTCACAAAGTTGGTATTATCTCCTCACTCTATCTGACCTGGCATATGCAATTACTTCTTAATCTTGCTTCTACTTCATCATCTCTTTTGCATGTATCCCATTCTGTCTTGAACCTCATAGGCACCAGCCTAGTTCAATCCTCTATCAACTTTCTTCTGGACTATTAGAATAGTGTCCTACATTCTCCACTCAGCTGCCAGATGGATTTTCCTAAAGTATAAGTGTGAATATGTCACTCTTCTATTCAATAAGCTTTGGTGGGCTTTACTGACTCTAGGATCGAATATGGTTTCATATTTATGTAATCTTTTTAATTTCTACTTTTGCATATATTTCATAATGTATATAATTATTAGTTTGGTATGGTGTGGTGAATAGAGCACTGGACACCCTGACCATTTCCCTAATCTACTCAATTCCCATGACTGACTCTTCTATTCCACCTCAGCTATAGTACAGATGATCATATCATTGATTTTACCATTACCCACAAATGTACCACCTCCGTGTTCAAGAATTCTTAAACCTCCTATCTGACCATAATCTATTAACTTTTCACCTCACCCTCTGCCTTCTTTTAGAGGGGTTGCACTGAAAGGTTAGACTTAGGTCCCTTGTAACTCTAAATCTATTATTTCAAATGTACATACTTTAGGGGATCCACATTATTTTTTCATGATATAAATGTATAATCAAAAAAATGTGGACACCACTAACATAAATAGTATCCAAGTCTTAGAAAAGATTACCTCAAAAGTAAATGTGTTCCTAGGCTGTACCCAGAGAGAGATAGTGTCAAGAACAAGAGAGGTGATAGGCCCACTGCTTTCTGTCCTGGTCAGATTATATCTGAATATCTATCATGTTCAACTCTGGTTGCCCACCACATAGGAAGAACATTGGTAAATTAGAGTGATCTAGGGAAGGGTACCAAGGAGGTTTGAGGAGACTGGAGAGTATACTATATGAAGATCAAATGAAGAAACTAGGAATATTTATCCTAGAAAAAGATTTGGGAGAAACATGAGAAGTCCTTGTCTTCAAGTATTTTCAAGACTGTCCTAGAGAGGAGAGATGAGGCCTGTTCTTCTCTCCAGAGGGTTAGCATTAGGTAAGATAGGGATAAGTTGCATGAGAAACAGATTTTAGTAAAATATAATTTTTTCCCTAATAAATAGGACTTCCAAAGGTGGAATGGGTTGCCTACCAAGGGAGTAAATCCCTTAACTATGGCAATGTTAACATAGAAGCTGCATGATTATTATTGGGGAAGTTATAGAAGCAACCATGAGGTTCTGGTACAGATACCTTTTAGGTCATTTTTAATTCTGAGACTCTGTGATCCCATGAAGACTTATGGTGGGGGTTGAGGAAGACAGTGAAGGAGAGGATGGCTACCATCTAGTATATGAAGGCCTGCCAAATGAAAGAAGAATTTGGCTTATTTCTGTGTTGCTCTAGAGGTTAGAACTAGGACCGAAGGATGGAAGGGACAGAAAAGCAGCACTTGATTCAGTAAAAGGAAGAACTCGGGAAGTAGTGAGCTCCCTGTCTCAGTGATAGAGTCAGGGAAGTTATAGGAGTGATTCCTATACTGTGTGGAAATCAGGTTAATTTACCCTGTGATATCCCTCCCAGCTCTGAGATTCTGTCATTCTAAGATTCCAATGCTTATAGGAGCTCACTAAAGGAGATAGGCAATAGGGAACAAAGCAGTCCAAATACAATTAATAATAATAACAGTAATAAAGCACCGGCCCTGGATTCAGGAGTTCCTGAGTTCAAATCCGGCCTCAGACACTTGACACTTACTAGCTGTGTGACCCTGGGCAAGTCACTTAACCCTCATTGCCCCACAAAAAAAAAATAATAACAATAATAACCAACTACAATAGTAATGATGATGATAATGGCTAATATTTATGTACCACTTTGAGTTTTCACCAAGTATTTGCCTATATCATCTCATTTGATCATCACAATTAAGAGATGAAGGTACTATGGGTCATGTTACAAAGGATACCAAAGCTCAGATATTAATTGACTCTTTAACCTGCTTAAGGGGCCGCTAGGTGGCTCAGTGAGCCTGAAGATAGGAAGAATCATCTTTCTGAGTTCAAATCTGGTCCCATATACTTCCTAGGTGTGTGACCCTGGGAAAGTCATTTAACTTTAATTGCCCCACTTTCCTCCTCTGTAAAAAGAGTTGGAAGAAAGAGAAAAGCACTCCAGTATTTTTGCCAAGAAAACTCCAAATGAGGTCATGAAGAATTGGAAATGACCGAAAACAACCACAAAAGCAGCCTGCTCAACGTAAAAATCAATTACCTGAGTCAGAAAATGGAAATTAACCTCAAACTCCTGCCCCTTATTCCAACTTTGAACCAGGCTGAGGATATGGAGAGGAGTGGAGAGGAAGAGAAGAATAGTTGCTTAAATGGATGTCCCTGTCCTTTGGGGAGGTGGGGCTCTTTTCAGCATAGTACACTGGGAACTTGGGTTCAAATCCTGCCTTTATGAATCTCTATTTGTGGACCTCAGTTTCCTCCTTTTTTAAATGAGGGGGAGGGGGCTGGCCTCTAAAGGTTCCTTTATACTAGAAACCCATGAACTGAAGAACCGTTTGAGTTTTACAGAAGGTATTGGTGTCAATGGATCACATTTTATTTCCTCATACACACTGATGTTTCCTCATCATTGCTGATGGATTTAAATCCAACTCTAATAATAATAGCTCAACTTTATATAGCACTCTAAGGTTTACAAAGTACTTTGACAATATTATCTCATTTTATCTTCACAACAACCCTAGGAGGTAGGTGCTATTATTATCCCCAATTCACAGATCAGGAAACTAAGACAGGCAGTAGTTAAGTGACTTGCTCAGGGTTGTACAAACTATTAAATATCTACATGTAGATTTAAACTCAGTATGCCTGACTCTAGGTCTTATAGTCTCTCCACTGTGTCCCCCGGCTGCCACTCTACACTCTATAGCCCCCCTCAGCCTGTTTCCTTTGTGACCAAAAGCACACATTTGTGAGGCTGAAGGGTAGTCTTAGAGGTCCCTCTGTGTTTGGAGTTAGCAGACAAGAGGTGTTCACCCTCTGTCTGTTCCCCACACACTCTGATGCACTTTAGAAATTGTCTTTTGCAGGTCAAGAACTGGTAGAAAAACTACTATGTAACTATCACAAATTACAAACAGTATTTCACTTATATAACTCAGCTTGTGTCTGTATGCACTTGAAATTTAAAAAAAAATAAATATTTTAAAAAAGTATTCCCATCAGGAACCCATCTCTTCCAAAAGGCCAACTGAATTAGTCAGACCTGACTGTACTTTCCATCATCCATATGTTGTGCAAACATTCCACAATTTACATTACCATCCTCCACAGAACCCAGCAATTTTTGGCTTTTGCAATCTTGAGGCCCAGACCAATCAGTGTGAAATCTCATTTGAAGTGTCTGCTAAGAGAGGTAGTGTGGGAAGTTAGTTTTCTGTATTAACTTAACATTCCACAGTGCTTTCCCCTCCAAACAGTATATTAATATGTGTACACACACACACACATGCACACACAGAGGCAGCAGCCCTCCTTGATCTGGACATAAAACCAGACTTTATCTGTTTATCTCAGGGATTTCTGATGCCAACATTCCAATCTCAGATTTTCTAATAGAGCCGGAACATACAACCCTGCTAATCTGATCCTATGGTCTAGTTTAGCAGAAGTATTCCTTTATCACACAGTTGAAGTCAGAAAGCAGTTTGTTAAAGGAAAGATTACAGTCCAGAATGATGGAGACTGTGTGTCATCCTAATGGCAGCAGCTGGTACTCATCCAACCAAGCTCCCACATACTAAAGAAAATGTCTTTTAACTGGACACAATACACAATACTTTTTTTTTAAATTTCCTTGAAATTTTATCCTCAGAGGCTCTGCTCTTTAAATCTTTTCTTCAAGGGTCCATTTAGCCTACTGTGGGGAACCCAATTTATATCAGTGGGTTCACCATGCTACCTTGACCAAGACAGAAAAGAACACGTGGCAAGATTACAATCACTTAGAACATGACTTGAAACCAGAAGGGAGGAATGAATGGAGTCAAGAGACCTGGCAGAGAATATTGGTAAACCACAGTGTAGTGGAAAGAACACTAAGCTAGAAGTCAGTAGACTTTAAGTCTGAGTGTTGAGTAGGAAGGATAGTACAAAAACAGTTCACAGAAAATTACTACCCAACATCAGTAAGGAGAAAGAAATCACTTAACTGCCCTTGATGAGTTTAAGTCAGCTGGTCAAAACAAACTAGAACCTTGATTACAGAAAGATCTCGTAGGTGTACTGCCAGAGAATTTAAAAGATTGTGGAGAACAGGAAACCTCCTGAAAGCCAGAAGAAGGGTACATATCCCAGTTTTCAAAATAAGGGAAGAAAACAGACTTTGAAAAGCACAGATCAATGATCTTTAATTTCCGTTCCTGGCAAAATTCTAGAAAAAAAAAAAAACATTATTAAAAAGATGGTTAGTGAACTTTTAGAAAAGGAAGCAGTGATCATAATGAGCCAGAATAACTTACAGAAGCCCAGGTCATGCCAGATGAACTACTTTTCCTTTTGTGACTGTGTTATTGTTTTGTTAAACAGTGTTATTAGTGGTGTTAACTCAAAGAGAAACAGAGGTCACTAAACCATACAGAAGGATCCTGTGGGCTGCATATTGACTTAGAAAACCACCCATGCTTTTTATTTCTTTTTCATTAATACATTGACACATTAAAATCAAATAGGATCAACATTCTAATATGGTTCGGGCTGCATTTCAAAAGTGTTGTAGGGGCAGCTGGGTGGCGCAGTAGATGGAGCACCGGCCCTGGAGTCAGGAGTACCTGAGTTCAGATCCGGCCTCAGACACTTAACACTTGCTAGCTGTGTGACCTTGGGCAAGTCACTTAGCCCCAATTGCCTCACTTTAAAAAAAAAAAAAGTGTTGTAGGCCATACGAGGCCTATCGGTTGTTTGACACCTCTACTGTATATGTATATATATATATATATATATAAATATGTATATGTATATATATAAATATGTATATGTATATATATATATATATGTATGTATGTATATCTTACCTGGGTTTTATTTTTTCTCCAATAAATTTTTATTTCTTTCATAGATTCAATTACATGTAAATACAATTTTTAACATTCTTTTTAAAAACTGAGTTCCAAATTCTTTTCCTCCCTCCTTTCCCACCTCCTTGAGAAGGCAAGCAACATGATATAGATTATACATGTGAAATCATGAAAAACATTTCCATATTAGCCACATTGAAAAAGCTAACACTTAGCAAAAACAAAACAGAACAAAACAAGAAAAATAAAGAAAGCAAAAAAAAAAAAAGAATCGATCTGCATCCAGACTCCATCAGTTCTTTCTCTGAAGGTGGATAGCATTTTTAATCATAAATCCTTCAGAATTTTCTTGGATCACTGTATTGCTGAGAATAACTAAGTCATTCACAGTTGATCTTTATACAATATTGCTATTACTGCGTACAATGACCTCCTGGTTCTACTCAATTCACTTTGCATCAGCTCACATACATCAGTTCCCAGGTATTTCTGAAATTATCCCGCTTGTCATTTCTTATAGCACAGTAGTATTCCATCACAATCATACACCACTTGTTCAGCCATTCCTCAATTTATAGGCATCTCCTCAATTTTAGAATTAGACTATGTAGTTTTCAATTACTTTTTTTTTGAAGGGCAATGAGGGTTAAATGACCTGCCTAGGGTCACATAGCTAGTAAGTGTCAAGTGTCTGTGGCGGTTGAACTCAGGTCCTCCTGACTCCAGAGCGCATGCTTTATCCGCTGTGCCACCTAGCTGCCCCATTAATTACTTTTTAATCTATGTTGTCATGGCCCTTAGTTGAAAGTAATTTTTATTTCATTATGACCTGAAAAGGATCCAATTAACATTTCTGCTTCTCTGCATTTGGTTGTGAGGTTTTAATGCCATAATATATGGTCAATTTTTGTCAAGGTACCATATACAGTTGAGAAAAAGGTATACTCTTTTCAATTCCCATCCAATTTTACCCATAGATCTATAATATCTAACTTTTCTAAAAATTCTATTCATATCTTTAACTTCTTTCTTATTTATGTTATGGTTAGATATTTGAGTTGTTTCTTTCTGGCTGCTTGCAATATTCTTTCCTTGACTTGGCAACTCTGGAATTTGATTATTATATTCCTGGGAGTTTTCATTTTGAAATTTCATTCAGGAGGTAATCAGTGGATTATTTTTTTTCCAGGCCTTTCTGAAATCATCTTGCTTGTCATTTCTTATAGCACAATAATATTCCATTATAATCATATATTACAGCTTGTTCAACCATTCCCCAAATTATGGATATTCCTTTTATTTCAATTCTTAACCACCACAAAAAGAGCTGCTATAAATAATTTTGTACAAATAGGTTTTTTTCTCTTTTGATGGATGTCTTTGGGATATAAACCTAGCAGTGGTATTGCTGGATCAAAGGGTATGCACAGTTTTATAGCCCTTTGGGCATAGTTCCATCTTCCTCTGCAGAATGTTTGGATCAATTCACAACTCCACCAACAGTGGATTTGTATCCCAGTTTCCAACATCCAACATTTTCCTTTTTTGTTATATTTTCCAATCAGTGGATTACTTTGATTTCTTTTCTACCCTCTGGTTCTAGGATATCAGGGCAGTTTTCCTTGATAATTTCTTGAAAGATGATGTCTAGGGGGCAGTTAGGTGGCACAATGGATAAAGCACCAGCCCTGGATTCAGGAAGACCTGAGTTCAAATCCGGCCTCAGACACTTTACACTTAACTAGCTGTGTGACCCTGGGCAAGTCACTTAACCCTCACTGCCCCACAAAAAAAAAAAGATGATGTCTAGGCTCTTTTTTTGATCAAGGCATTCAGGTCATCTAATAATTCCTAAATTAACTCTTCTCATTCTATCCAGATCATTAGTTTTTCCAGTGAAATATTTCATAGTTTCTTCTATTGTTTTCATTCTTTTGACTTTGCTTTATTGTTTCTTGAAGGTGGAGTCATTAGCTTCCACTTGCTCATTTCTAATTTTTAAGGAACTATTTTCTTTAATAAGCTTTTGTAGCTCCTTTTCTATTTGGCCAATTTTACTTTTAAAGAGTTTTTCTCTTCAGTGTATTTCTGTGCCTCTTTTACCAAACTATTGACTCTCTTTTCAAAATTCTTGCATCTAAAACCTTGCCTAGGTTTTTAGCAAAGCACTTGACAAATCCAACTAGTATTTATAAAGTGCCTACAATGTGCCAGGTACTGTGCTTTCTCATGCTATTCTTGAAAAAAAGATGGAGAGTATGGGTTAGAGATCAGTACAATTAGATGGACTCTGAATTTGTAGAATTATCAAAAGAGCCTGAAAGTGAAGTCAGTAATGGTTCCATGTCACTTTGGAGTAAAGTCCCCAGTGGAACATCCCAGAAATAGAAATCTGGGCTTGTGCTTGTGCTACTGACCAGTTTTGTTTTGTTTTGTTTTAATTAATTTATTTATTTTTCTCAATTACATGTAAAGATATTTTTTGAGTTCCAAATTTTCTCTCACCCTCCATTCCTCCCCCTCCTAAAGCCAGTGAGTAATTTGATATAGTATATACATTACAATCATGTTAAACACATTTCCACATTAATCAGAACAAGAGGAGAAAACGCAAGAAAAAATAAACAAGAACAATAACAAAAAAGCAACAACAAAAGTGAAAATAGTATGCTTAGGTCTGCATTCAGACCCCATAGTTCTTTTTCTGAATGTGGAAAGCCTTTTCCACCATAAATCTTTTGGCATTGTCTTGGATTTTTGCATTACTGAGAAGAGCCAAGTCCATCACAGTTGATCATCACACAATGTTGTTGATATTATGTACGATGTTCTCTTGGTTCTGCTCATTCACTCAGCATCAATTCATGTAAGTCTTTCCAGGTTTTTCTGAAATCCATCTGCTTATCATTTCTTACAGTGCAATAGTGTTCCATTACATTCATATACTACAACTTGTTCAGCCATTCCCTAATTGATGGGGATCCCTTCAATTTCCAATTGTTTTCTACCACAAAAAGAGCAGCTATAAATATTTTTGTACATGTGGGCCCTTTTCCCTTTTCCATGATCTCTTTGGGATACAGAACTTGTAGTATGGGTCAAAGAATATGCACAGTTTTAAAGCCTTTTGGTCATGGTTCCAAATTGCTCTCCTGAATGGTTGGATCAGTTCACAGGTCCATCAACAGTGCATTAGTGTTCCAGTTTTCCCACATCTTCTCCAACATTTATCATTCTCCTTTTTGTCATATTAGCCAATTGGATAGGAGTGAGGTGGTACCTCAGAGTTGTTTTAATTTGCATTTTGCTAATCAGTAGTTATTAAGAATATTTTTTCATATGGCTGTAGATAGTTTTAATTTCATCATCTGAAAACTGCCTGTTCATATCCTTTGACCATTTCTCAATTGGGGAATGACTTGTATTCTTATATACTTGATTCAGTTTTCTATACATTTTGGATATGAGGCCTTTATCTGAAACACTGTCTATGAAAATTGTTTCCCAGCTTTTTGCTTTCCTTCTAATCTTGTTTGTATTGGTTTTGTTTGTGCAAAAACCTTTAATTTAATGTAGTCAAAATGATCCACTCTGCATTTCATAATGTTCTCTATCTCATCTTTGGTCATAAATTCTTCCCTTCTCCACAGTTCTGACAAGAAAACTATTCCTTCTTTTGCTAATTTACCTATGATATCATCCTTTATGTCTAGATCTTGTACCCATTCTGACTTTACTTTGGTATATGGTGTAAGATATTAGTCTATGCATAGTTTCTGCCATACTATTTTCCAGCTTTCCCAGAAGTTTTTGTCAAATAGTGAGTTCTTGTCCTGGAGGCTAGAGTCTTTGGGTTTATCAAATAGGAGACTGCTATATTCATTTACTGCTATATTTTGTGTGCCTAACCTATCCCACTGATCCTCCTCTACTGACCAGTTTTAACCATGACTTGCCTAACGTTTTTCAGATTTGCAGATGACAGAGACCTGGGAGAGAGAGTTTACAAAAAGATCATGACAGTATATAATATAAGGCCCAAACTGTAAGATGAAATATAACAAGAATATATGCGAAGTATATGTGAGTTGGGTTCAAAAATGAACTTCACAAGTATGACATGGGGGAGGAAGGATTAGGGAGCAGTTTCTAGAGGCAATCTGTAATTTTTATGTCTTAAAAGCCAGAAATTCTGTTGTAGCCAACAGCATGACGTGGTAGCTAAAAAAGTTAACATAATCTTATGTTGCATTAAGAGAAGCAGAGCTTTTTGGGAATAAGGATGTTAAAATCCTGCTGTACTCTGCCCCAGTTATACCATATCTGAGGTATTAGGTTCAGTTCTAGATACAAAAATTTAGGAAGAAAATTGATAATTCTATGGAGAGAGCAACAGAATGGCAAACAACAAAACCAAGGGCCTCAAGTCCATGCTCCATGACGATTGGTTCAAATACTTAAGGATGTTTAGCCTGAAGAAGAGATTTCAGGGGAGACATCATTACTGTCTTCAAATATTTGAAGGGCTGTTACTTGGTAGAAGGATTGGATTTGCTCTTTTGAGCCTCAGAGGACAGAATCAGGAACAATGGATAGAAGCTTGAAAAGGACTCATTTAAGTTTGATGTCAGGAAACGCCTGCTAATAAATATTTTTTTCTTGTGAGGCAATAAGGTTTAAATGACTTGCCCAAGGTCACACAGCTAGTAAATTCTAATAAATAATTAGAGCTATCCAAAAGTGAACTGGGCTCCCTCATGAAGTAATACGTTCCTCCTCACTAGAGGAGACTAGATAATTGTTTATTGGATATGTTGTGTGTGTTGGGGGAGTGGGTGTCCTTGGGCAAGGTTTGTTACTAGAGGGTCCCTGCTATCTTTCCACACTCTAAAATCCTATGATTCTGGATCCCGACTCCCCCCAAAATCTCTCAGAGCCTCAAATTTCTGATTCATAAAATAAGGGAGGATAATAGTTTCTGACATTTATGTAGCATTTCTGGGTTTTACAAAGTGCTTCTATTACAACTGGACATCTGAGTGGCACAGTGGCTAGAGTTCTAGGCCTGAAGTACCAGGCCATGAACACCAGACTTTAAACCCAGCCTTAGACACTTACTAGCAATGTGACTCTGGGAAAGTCACTTAGCCTCATTTGCCTCACTCAGTTTCCTCATCTGTAAAATGAAATGGAAAAGGAAATGTCAAACCACTCCAATATCTTTGCTAAGAAAATTCCAAATGGGATCACAAAGAGTCAGACATGCCTGAAACCATTGAATAACAACAAATATATCACAACAGGAGCAGGAAGCAAGTATTATCCCCAATTTACAGATAAAGAAACTGAGGCTTCAAGACCCAAATGCTTTGACCAGGATCACATGTACTTAAATGTCAGAGACAAATATGATCACCAATCTTTTAATTCCACATGTGGAGTATTTTCTGGTTGTACCATACTTCTGCTCTGCCTGTCTCACACACTGGTTTTGAGGTTGGAATGAAATAATCAATCAGGGGGCAGCTAGGTGGAGCAGTGGATAAAGCATCAGCCTTAGATTCAGGAGGACCTGAGTTCAAATCTGGCCTCAGACACTTGACACTTACTAGCTGTATGACCCTGGGCAAGTCAATTAACCCTCATTGCCCCGCAAAAAGAAAGGAAGGAAGGAAGGAAGGAAGGAAGGAAGGAAGGAAGGAAGGAAGGAAGGAAGGAAGAAAGAAAGAAAGAAAGAAAGAAAGAAAGAAAGAAAGAAAGAAAGAAAGAAAGAAAGAAAGAGAAATAATCAACCAAAAAGCATTTATTCAACTTTTACTACCTGGGCCTTAAAAGACAATGATGAGGGGCAGCTAGGTGGTACACTGGATAGAGCACGGGCCCTGGAGTCAGGAGGACCTGAGTTCAAATCTGGACTCAGACACTTAACACTTACTAGCTGTGTAACCCTCGGCAAGTCACTTAACCCCAATTGCCTCACCCCCCCAAAAAAACCCCCAAAACAAAAACCAACCAAAAAATAAAAAGACAATGATGAGATAGATAGTCCCTGCTCTCAATAAGTTTACATTCTAGGGAGGATCTAAGTATGGGTGTGTGTGTGTGTGTGTGTGTGTGTGTGTGTGTGTGTGTGTATACATGTGTGGTATGTATATGTGGGTATATGTGTATATGGATATATGTGTGTATATGTATGGTATGTATGTGTGGTGTAGGTGAATGTATGTGTATATGTGCATGTGTGTGTGTACAGAATAAATTCCAGGTAGTTTAGACAGTGCACAATAGACCTGAAGGATGCCCATTACAAAGGCACAGGTCACAGAAGATCATGGATTTTTAAATGACCATAAAAGTGATTTGTAATCATAGTCACTGCCTAGATGAAAACTACTGTTAACATTGTGGCATACATTCTAGGATCCCTTCCAGCTGGAACATTCCATGACTCCGCAGGTCCCTGGGGTTATTAGGTGCTGTTACCCACAGCCTTGTGAGGAAGTGGAGGGACAGAATGAGAAGGGAGCCCCGTACATTGAAATCAAGTTACAAAACAGGTGCTGTCTGGGCCACCACATGGGGGGGGTGGCATTTAGATGTTGTACATCTTGTACTGTACAGGCCCAGAGGCCCTCAAGTCCTAACTTGCCTGGAAAAAAGATTTGGGATGTTGAGACATAGAATAAGTTAATGATTCTAGCCTTCTTTGTGGTGATTATTGCAGAGGACTGTTAAATTCAAACAAACATGCTCCTGATATTGCAAACGTAGCCACAGTGTCTTTGCATTTAGTTGGGTTTGGTATGAGTTTTGCTGGGGGGTTTTCAGCCTTTTTTGTCAAAACCAATATAAGGAAATTCCTTAGACAGCTTGGTAACTCTTCCATAACATATGGCCTTAGACAAATGTCAGGAATATATGAAATGTCATGGGGGAAATGGCTGGTGTGGGGGTCCTTAAGTATTCCTCTTTAAAGAATTACACCCTCTCACACACAAATCCAATTAGAATAAAATAATCTTTTATTTAAGCACTAGAGAAAGGAAACCTTGAGAGGGGTCTCAAGGGGATGTGGTTCTCTGAGATACCTATCTCCTTGAACAGGAGAAAGGCAAAAGCTTTTATAGAGGAAGGATGGTAAAGGGGCAGATGGTGATCTTCTGACAAGAAAGTTCTCTTTGGGGGTGGGGAAGCTGGAATGAGGGGAGGTGGTCCTGACTTCTGTAGTTATCTGTCCCCTTGGAGCCACTCAGGCAGCACCCACGCCTAATGGGACTTATCTCTATCTCTTCTTCAGGTGTGTCTGTCTTCTCAAGGAGAGTCACCCCTTTAGTTTAGCTTGGCCAGTTTAAACTTTAATAGTCCCAACCCATAACAGGAAGGTTAAATAACTTCCCATGGTCACACAACTAATTTGTTCCAGACATAAGACTTGAATCCAGAAAGCCTGCTTCTCCTCTATCCATTCTATCATACTACTTCTTTGCACTTAGATAATCTTGAGGAAACAACTCTCATGACATGCTCTTCATAGTCCATCCTTCTTTAAAGATGTTGGAATAGTGAAATAGGAAGGAAATTCCATGTTATGGAAAATATTAAGTTCTTTCCTATGTAAAGGACCTGACTCACCTCATGGAAAGACCAAGGTGTTCTGAAGTGATGTGATTCTCCCATCAATAAGAAAAAGCCCATGGATTTAGAGCTGGAGGGCACCCAAAAAACCATCTACCTATTTTTTTAGTGAGGCAATTGAGGTTAAGTGAATTGTCCAGGGTCACACAGCTAGTAAGTATTAAGTGTTTGAGGCTGGATTTGAACTCAGGTACTCCTGACTCCAGGGCCAGTGCTCTATCCACTGTGCCACCTAGCTGCCCTACCCATTTTCTAAGTGAGTAAACTGAAGCCCAGTTAGGATAAATGATTTGGCCAATCTGTATCCTCAGCACTTAGCACAGTCCCTAGCACATAATAGGCACTTAATGTTTGTTGACTGAAATAAGCAGACCTAAGAGAACAGTATATACCCTTAATGAAAGCATCAACAAAAGGAAGCTGAACTCTGAATATCTGGAAAACCCTAGAATATTCTATTCATTGTCACATATAATAACTGGATGGGATGTTGTTGCTTAATTGCTTTTCTTTCTCCCAAGGGAGTCTTCAATATGGCCATTTTTTCCACCCAAAAATGGATAATATATAATGGGGATGGGGTTAGAAGGAAGTATCAATAAGACATATAAAAATAACCAACTATCTTTTAATTGCCCAATCTCAGTTGTTCTTCCTGACCTCTGGTTATTTAGAACAGTCAGCCACAGACAAGCTCAAATATCAGTACATACTATTGAAGTATTATATGGTGTGATACTTAAAAACAGTTTGTTGCTGTCTTTTTTGGTAAGCTTTACAGGTATTTAAAGTTTTCATGCTCCTATCATTTGAATACTATGATGACTTTGTGCATTTGATACTTTTTCATTGATTAGTGCTTGAGTAAGTTTTGTTGCAAAATGATTTTATTTCATAATAGGATATTCAACTGGAATTGGTTTTAATTGGATCAAACTGGATCAAATTTGGTGTTTCTGTTAAAGCACATTTCTGCCATTTTAACATTTTTCCTTCCCTTAATATTTTATTTCATTGCCAGTATTACAAACTTCCATAGCAGTCATCTACTTTTTAAATGTTGTCCTAACTGTTACTATTATGGTATTTTTAGGCAGCCTATTTTTTCATACCAAGTGTGAGTTTATCAGAGCCAACCTTAATGAGGTGTCTATCTTTATTTTTTTAATTAAATGTCCACCCTCTTCCAGTTAAATTTGTGTTATGGTTTGCATGTTTTCCCTTTGGTTAGAGGCTTTTCCTTGCAGGAAAATCACATAGCCAAATGCTTATTAGAAAGAATTTTCCCTATCTGGGGAATTCTTAAAGAAATTCAATGACAGGCACTCTACAGGCTCCATTGTCTCCCAATTGTTAGCTTCCTGACAAGTGCTTCAACACTGGCCAAAGCAACCATTTTTATTTCACCCTTTGAAATCATCACCAGGTATCCTATGTGCCTGCTTTCTCCTTTCAGCAACTCCCTTGCCACTAAGGTCCCTATCAAATCCTGCTGACCAACTCTTCTGCAGCAAAACTTTTTTACACCTCTCACCTGAAGAACTGGTTACTGGCTTCCCTTCAAAATTACTTTTGATCTATTTTGGATCCAGTTTGATCCAGGGGTTTTTTTGCTTTCAGATAATACACAGATAGTCCATCCATTCCCTAGGACTGTATATGAAGCCCTTGAAGCCTTGTAGAAATTGTTTGAGTTTTATAAATCCAAAATGTCAGCCAAGCCTCACAGTGCCAATGGAAGACAGTGATGCTTCACAAAGTCTTCTGGAGACATGGAAGAGTGTTGGATATTAAGATGTGCTTTATGCTCAGGGGCAGGGAAAGAAGAGAGTGATTTAATGACCCAAGTGATTTATGGATGCTTTTTGGATCATCACATCTAGGAAGAAAAAAATAATTAGAGTAGATCATGGTTTTTCTGTAGTTTATTCCACAGATTAGACTTAAACACAGGTCAAATGAACACCTCTTGAAACAGAACCATTCACTACATACAGGGGAACATAAATAAACCTGGTGACCCTTTCTTCAGTGGCAGCATGACAAAAGGGTTCCACTTTTTTTTTTATTAATAGCAGCTGTATAAATAAAGCCTTGTCTCCTTGTTACAGAGAAACCTGTGCTCAATGGCATCTAGTGATTAAGAAGGAATCTTACTACAGCAGCAGCAGAGAAAATACTCTTCCCCTTCTCCCCAAGTGGTAGGATCCCAGAAGGAGAATATTCTAGAGAACTAGAAAAGTAGACAGTTTTCCCACCCACCCCATCCTCCTTAGGGAGGTTGTTGATTTAGAGTGATTTGAGACTTATGAGACACAATGTGAGAGAAAAAGCAGTATTTTCTTTATAGTTACTAAACAAGTAGATGGTGAGCATAGGAGCACATACTGAGGGACTTATCTTTGACTTTTGCCATGAGAAGAGGAGGAAAGGTCAATAGGAATGCTCAATACCCCCCACCTCCTTCAATGTATATCAGTATACCTGACTCATGTTCTTGATAATTAGACTAGTATTCATTCTGGACATGTCATAGTAGAAGAATATCACAAATTTGTAATCATTATACCAGAAACTGGAGTGGGTGATTTATATTCTTTTTAACAACACACAGCAAGGATTATTGATCCCTGGGCAATATTTTGTCAACCAAATTTGATGGGAGGGGTAGAAAATAGTCACAGTGAGAAATTCCTAGTCTAACAGTTTTTTGTTCAGTTTTACTAGAGAACCATATCCCTAATCAGACAGGAAGCACTCTGATGACCTTTACCTGTACAACCAGGTGTTAATCCTAATTTCTAAGACTCTCTTCATTGGTGGAGCTTGATAACTTGATGCTCTACACCTGTGTGAAGGGTAGAGTTGAATCATCTACTACCACCACTACTACCACCACTACCACCACTACCACCACTACTACCACCACTACCACCACCACAATTTTCATTTCATTCAATGGTGTTTATATTGTGAGTCTTGGGATAAGTTGCTATGTTGCCATTATTAGTTTATAATCTGTGAATTATTATAAATCAGACAAGAGAGCTGATGTTTTAAGAAGTTGAATATAACTATTAGGATGTAAATTTATCCTCTGCAGGCTCATTTAAATCATTCTTGGGGCAGCTCGAGTAGGAGACAGAATGGCAGAAATGAAATGTAGCTCAAATGATTCTCATATGATTTTAAATTCTTCTACTATGTCACTGTACTGCAAAAACTTCTCATCTCACATGTTTGGGGGTTTATGAGTATTTGCTATGGCAACATGAATTAGAAATGTTTTTCTTAACTTTTTATTAATCACTGTTATATCTGGGCAATTGTAAGTAACAGTTAAGTCTATAAAAATGGTCTGGTTGAATGCAATTTATTTCTGAGCAGGAGTCAGTATATACTTTGTATAGCTCTCTTGTCCCATTGTGAATTTACATCAGAATCCTCTGGTTACACAATCTGCTTGTGATGAAATGATCTTTTTGTTAATGTTGACAGAAATTGTACAAGAAAATGACTGTGTAACTTGTATACATATAGGCAGTTATATAGTTTGAGCAGCTAAATGGCGCAGTGGATAGAATGCTGAACCTGGAGTAAGGAAGACCCCAGTTCAAATCTAGCCTCAAAGTAGCTATATGACCCTGGGCAATACACTTAACCTGTTTGCCTCAGTTTCCTCATCTGTAAAATGAACTGCAGAATGAAGTGGCAAACCACTCCAGTATCTTTGCCAAGAAAACCCCAAATAGGGTCACAAAGAGCCAGAGATGACTAATAACTAAACAACAAAAAAATAGTATTATATATTTGTAAAGGCTGTAGAGACCATTTCAATTTCATTCAGCAGATATTTATTGTGTCTACTATGTTCAAGGTACTGGAAATAAAAAGATAAGAGAAGTCAAAAGTATAAATTAAGACTGGTATTGTATAGATGTTCATTGCTCTAAACATTTTCCCCCATTAAACTTTGACTTTAGGATGCCAGTTAATTTCTTATCATAGCCCCAACTATTTCCTTGATAGTGTTATTCTTTTTTTTTTGAGGGGCAATGAGGGTTAAGTGACTTGCCCAGGGTCACACAGCTAGTAAGTGTCAAGTGTCTGAGGTTGGATTTGAACTCAGGTCCTCCTGAATCCAGGGCTGGTGCTTTATCCACTGCGCCACATAGCTGCCGCCAATAGTGTTATCCTTGATAAATTTTGCCTAGAGAAGCCAGAAGAAAGTATTTAGTATTCCAAGCATTTATTAATATAATTTATCCTTAATCTTCAAGTTCAAAACCCTCAGACTCAATTTTTCTTTGGTATACATTACAATTATATGCTTATTGGGTCCAAATGTCATTTTGATATTGAGGGAGAACGCATCCATAAGATAAAGTAGCTGTTTGATGTGCTTTTCAATGCAGTCATATAGCTTGATGTCATTTGTGTATGACAAGTGATTAAAATGGTATGACTCTCTCTTTGACTTCAAAGACCCAGTCACTTCTATTCAGAAATGCTAATAATGAAGTTAAAGCTAGGCAGGCCCATGGTGGGCTTCAACTGTCTCTAGGAAATTCCATGGTTTATATCGATTGGTCTTGACATTTTTGTGTTGGTGGTATGTTTTAAATAGAGAACAGCTTTCCATGTGGACATCAAATGATCTGGAATTCTCACTGTGCTTAAATCTATTTTATCTACTTGCAGTATATGACTAATCTGAGTACAGACCTGAGGCTTTGCAATAATATTAGAGGTAAATTATAGCATCCAGGTGGGTTGTTCAATAATCACTAAACTGAGCCCAAATTAGTGGTGTACTCCTGTAGTCTCTGCCACTGGGAAAGTTGAAACTGGTGGATAACCTGAATTCTGGAGCTCTGAGCTTCAAGAGGGCTTAGCCAATTGGTTACCCACACTCAGGCTCACACAAGTATGGTGAGTCTCATAACTGAGTCTCATAACTTAGACTGCCTAAGAAGTGGTGAAACAGCTCAGGACAGAAATGAAACAAGTTAAATTTATTGATTTATTGATTTATTTTTTCGGGGCAATGGGGATTAAGTGACTTGCCCAGGGTCACACAGCTAGTAAGTGTCAAGTGTCTGAGGCTGGATTTGAACTCAGGTACTCCTGAATCCAGGGCCGGTGCTTTATCTACTGTGCCACCTAGCTGCCCCCAAGTTAAAATTTCCATACCAATGGGGGCGTGGGTTGGAGGGAAGAGGTGAGGAGGAGGGCAGGAGGGGTTGGTTAAGATTTTTGAGGATACTATATATCCAGTCAGGGTGAAGTAAGAAGAATTGGTCTCAATCAACAAATAAATAAATGAACAAATAAATAATTGTTAAATTGATCAATTGCCCTTAAGCTCTGCACGTTGTAGTGTACCCTTGTTTTTACTCTTCATCTAATTAATTATTTTCTTATAAGTATTTATAAAGACTTTTCATGGTCAGTGGCTTCTACAGCAAGGCATTTCTAACAGGTATGATATTGGTGTTTCTGACTTATCCTGATGTGTCTTCCTTCCTCATGGCATGAGAATATAAAGAAGCACCATTTGCTCCATTGTCCTGTGTCAGACTGGTCATGATATTTTTGAACAGAACCTTTATGAAACCCTCAACTGCCCCATCTATTTCTTAGATTCACCAGAGCAGTTACATCTTATTGGCCAAGGTACTAATCTAATCAGTGATGTCACTAGAGCCCAACTGGCTGACATTTCAGAGTTTTTGCCAGGCCTCCATAGGCCTAACAAATACCACAGCAGTCTTAGAGAGTACGAATATATCTCTACCTTATCTAACTATGGCTCTTCTGCCACAAGGATAATGAGAAGGATGATGCTATTAAAAATGATGATGGTGATTTCCACAAGTTATTTCCAACATAGAATAACAAAACCCTAAAGCAAATTCTACAACTCAGTGTATGTTGATGTGACAATTATGATTTAGAAAGATGAATTTGATAACTAAAAGGTATATGTTCTCTTGGTCAGAGCAAAGTATGAGTTTTGATGTTCTCCCTAAGACATCCCTTTGATCTCACCTTTACTTGGACTTCACTGAACTTTCATGCCATGGTAAGGAAAATCCACTGCTGTCCTGCTTTTATTACCTTAGCCTTAAGACCTTTTCAGACTCACTACTAAAAAGATTGTTCTGTTAGCAAAGCAAAGGGAATAGATAGCATTGACCTAAGAGCTGCAAGTCTCTTTCCTCTTTTGGCTCCCAGGTAAGCAACTGAGACCTGAAAACATTCAAGCTATCCACTATACTTCTAGTTTCTATGGAAGACTACTCTATAATATATGCTTTTAGGGATTTTTAGGCCTGGGGTGAGGCTAAAGATAACACTTCTACTATCTATTGTAAGATTGTATTTAGTTTCTGTTAAAAGGAATGTTGACATCTGCTATATAGAGAGCAATTTTTAAAAAATCTTGTTTTCAGGAGAAACCCACTGGTAGTCTTGCCAAAATAACCCAAATCCATACTCTTAAGAGCATTAGGGAGAAACCTAACTGAGACCATCTTAATCAGCGATTCTTTTTTTAGAAGCCCAGAAGAAAAGCCTGTGGGGGACTATGTTGTTGAGTCATTTAACTCATGTCCAACTCTTCATGACCCCATTTGGTGTTTTCTTAGCAAAGATACTGTAGCAGTTTGTTTGTTTTTTTTTCCCTCCAGCTCATTTTACAGATGAAAAACTGAGGAAACAGGATTTAAGTGATTTGCCCAGGATCACACAGTTAGTAAATGTCCGAAGCCAAATTTACACTTAGGTCTTCCTGACTCCATGGCCCATGCTCTGTACTATCTACCTGCCTGTAGGGGACTGTACACCTCATAATGTACAAGTGTAAGTTTTAGAATTCTCAGGGCTATACAGGATAAAAATCTAGTATCATATGAATTCTTATTGTCTGCACTGCTACCAGAGGCTAATGGTATTATAGTCATGAGGTTCATAAAAATGTTAAACAGAAATACATTGTCATACTTGAAAAAAATGGGGATTGCAGTTGTGTTTGGAGAATCATTCAGGGCTATTCAAAAGCAACAGATAAGTCAACAGAATTTTAAAGCATTGTTTGAAAGTAATGCAGGGGGCAACTAGGTGGTGCAGTGGATAAAGCACCAGCCTTGGATTCAGGAGGACCTGAGTTCAAATCCAACCTCAGATACTTGACACTTACTAGCTGTATGACCCTGGGCAAGTCACTTAACCCTCATTGCCCCACCAAAAAGAAAAAAAAAGAAAGTAATGCAAATTTCAGGTCATGTGACCATTAGATCAGCAGATTAGTCTTTAAATGTAAATTTCTTCAAGATCACCAACACTATCCCAAAAGGAATTAGGTGTCAGATGTAGAATAATAACAGCTAAATCCATGAGAGAAGATTGAACCCCAGACAAAATAAAATCCTTTATTCTGATAACCACAATGTATGAGATGATTATGGATTTGAGTCAGATTAAACTCTGAGGATAGGATCTGGAAGATACCCAGCCCTGCCCCAGTATAGTTAGTTTAAAAGTTTATTGCTTGTCAAATTCTCACTGTCTCCTTTAAGTTTTATTGCCAATTAACAGTATTTTTACTTCTGCTCAGTCTCCCCACTTGTCAGCTACATATTAGTTTTATCTGGAATCCATCATGTGTCAGAACCCCAGTCCCTGTTGAGTGAATCGGGGAGTTTGACCACCAATTCAATACTCGGGACTCAAGAAGAAAGGACAAGGCTCAGCACAGGATGCAGCAATTAAGCTGAGACCAGATGTTAAGTGACATGTCTCTTTTTCTCAGAGCAGAATCCCCTTGACCCTAGGGTCCCAACAATGGATTATTTTTTTATTCTTTATTCTATTTCTTTGATTTCCCAACATAGCCGAAGAAAAAAAAATTGGGGGGGGGCGGGCAATGGTGGTTAAGTGACTTGCCCAGGGTCACACAGCTAGTTAAGTGTTAAGTCTCTGAGGCCGGATTTGAACTCAGGTACTCCTGACCCCAGGGCTGGTGCTCTATCCACTGTGCCACCTAGCTGCCCCCAGAAAATAAATTTTAACCCTGTCATCCTTCTAAAATTAACACAACTACAAAACAATGCTGAAACACTTGAGTGACTCTTCCTGTTATTCAAGTTGAATATCTTTAGAGATAGGGACCTGGAGAGGGGAAAGGGGAGTCAATGGGAACTGTGAGATCTGAAACATCTGTCACTCCCCCGTACCCTCTTCCTTAGGTTTGACCTTGTTCCCCCTCCCCTTTTCCCCCTTGTTCCTGGAACACATATGCATGTCTCCATACATTGATCACGAGCTAAACATGCACCCTGGGTGAGACAGGATTGGATGTTAGATTGTGAGCTTGCCCTAGTATGCATGGGGACTTCCCCCCGACCAACATTACTATAAAAGCTCAAGGCATGTATTAGCTATTGCGACTCAGTTATTGAGTTTGCCCATTCCTGCAGGAATGTAATAAATCTGTCTCTGCTTGACTTGGTGGTCTCCTCGAGTTATTTGGGTAAACTGAGGCAGTTTGCCCCAAACAACAATTTACTGAAAACTGATTGATCCTCATCTATTCCCCATTCCCAGGCCAATGAATTACAAGGGGCTAACCAATCTTTGTCAATTCTAGACTCTTATTTGTCTTATGCATCTCTCCCAAACAAACTTTCCCCTCCCAAAGAGTCCCCAGCTTACTCCCTGGACTTTAGGTTATTACGTAAAAGTATCAATGTACATTAAGTAGTTTCTCTTTAGAGTTAAGTAGTTTCTATAGTCTCATAGCTCCCTTTGTTCTGTTACCCCATATAAACCTTGTCCTCAGTCCCCATATTTGGCTATTCCTAGCATTCTTGCTTTGTGATACTCTGAGTTATAGCTCCTCTGCACTCATTAAAGACTTTATTTCCCTTATATTGATTGTTTCATTAATTTTCAGGTAAACAATTCATTACTACTAAAGAACTTTAATCCTTAAAGCACTCACTGCTTGCCCCCTTTCTCCACCATACAATATGGGTCCTCAGCAGGAAACACAAGCAAAATCATACCTTTGTTCCTGAGACTTATTTCAAGATCCTCATTACTTTATCTCTGGTTGAATATTTCCCCTGCACCCCCCACCTTCCCCACTTTACCTTCCTTTACCTACCCCACCTTTCCTACCTCTCAAGAATCAGCAGACACTGATCCTGCTCACCTAAATGAAGAAAAGGAGGAGAGTAAAAGGAAGAAATGAGTGGGGTATCATTATAGGTGGCTAGATTATGCTAAAAGTAACAAATCTAGCTGGGATTGGTCATGTTCCCCCCCCAAAAAAAAATAAAAAATTATATAGGGCAGAGACTCAAATTGAGAAATTGACATGGGGCTTAGGAAGAAGTTTCTACTGTGAGAATCAAAAACAAAGATGACCAGATAACAGGACAAACACACCTAAAAAGTAAGGGAAGATAAAATTCTATAGCAGGAAAGTCAGGTGTGGCTACTACCTGACCAGAGCTAGGAGACAGAGATAACTTCAGAGGTCAAGACTATCATTCAAAAAAAATTCTCCTCAACTCTCAGGAATGACAAGCATCCAAGCTTTCCCTACTCTGAAAAGGAACTTTCCATTTGCCTTCCTTCTGTTCTGGGAGGAGAATGTTTCTAATTCACCTCCTCTCCAGGGGTAAAATCTTTGACCTACCCCTTGGTTACTTTCTCTAGCACCAAATTAAAGACCATTTTAATCCTAATTGAACTGTGTGAGAGAGTATAATTCTTTACAGAGGAATACCTAAGAATTCCCACCTTTTCCTCCATGACAGAATAATACATACCCTAACCCAGTTAGAATGAGGTTATTTTTCATATGAAGGAAAGTGAACCTATGATCCCTGAAGCCTCTTGATTCCCCAGAGAGCATGGAACATAAAAATAGTTCGATTATAAGATAAAAAAAATTAATAATGACTATAGGTTAAAACTGAGAGTCCTCAGCAGAGAATTTAAAAATACAATTGATTGATGAGAAACAATGGAATCTATTATAGTGGATCTCAAGAAGTAAGAGATTAATTATTACAAAAATTTTGAAGTGGAGGAGAATTTGACAGAGAAGCAAAAGAAAGCAATGTTAAAACAACATATGAATTTTATGCAAGTAAAAACATTGAATACAGAATGAGAAGAGACAAATTAAGGATCATGGATTTCCTTAAAGAACATGACATGTCAAAAAAAACTTCAATACCACTATGCATGAAATAATACAAGAAAACTTTCTGGTATTTCTGAGCACAGACAAAAATATCAATGAAAAGAATTCACTGACCAGTGCCAAGAAAAAAAAAAGAAAGAAAGAAAGCATACTCCAAAGTCCAAGGCATGTAGTGGTAAAATTAAACAATTTCAATGGTAAACCACAAATTCTACAAGCAGAAAAGTAGAAAGACCTACAACCAAGAAGGAAAGGAAAATTTAAAAAATAACATAATTATGCTATAGACACAGAAGGGAATAAGATGGAATAGTCTAAAAAGCAAAGAGTAAGATTATCTGCAAACAGCCTATCAGCAAAGAAAAGGTGGGCAGTCAACAAAAGAGTAACATTGGAATAATTCCTGTTAGGGGCAGATAGGATCAAGTAAGCAGAGCATTAGACTTATAAACACCCAAACTTCAGATGCACAAGAAAGGTAAATAAGTAGAATGATGAAGAAAAAGAATATATAATTAATAAATTACCTAAGTTTTAGAGGTTATTATTTTAAAAAAGAGGATAACTAAAGTACAAGGTAAAAGAAAGAACAAAGAGTTACTCACAAGGGATAAAAACATTTAAATAATAAAGATTTAATTGGAATGAATCCGAATTAAAAAATGGGAAAAGAGCTGAACTGAAGCTACATAGACTGAACTTCCAGACTTCCCCACAGCTGAATCTATGTCTTTTGTAGAAAGGAGATGCTGAGGGCAAGATTACATAAATAGATATGGAGTGAGGGATTGAGGGAGAGAATCAAATGTGTAATAATCTTCCTATATCCATAGGTGAATAGTTAAGAGATCAATTATTCTTAGAGTTTCTTGGCAAGAGAGGGAAGTGCTATATGAGAATGAAAGAGGTAGGCAGAGGGAGAACATTGAAACCAGGAACAGAAAGGGAGTTGGGGTGGAAGAGGAAAAGAGATGGAATCCCATGGAAGAGCACACTCATGGAAAAGGACCCATTTGCCTATGGCAGGAGAGAGTGACCCTGCAATGATATAAATCTGGAATGAATTGGTGCATTGCATTGAGAGGTCTACTTCTCTGAGAAAGTGTGAGCCTTCATGAGCAGCATGTCACTCCCAGAAAATGATGTACAATCCTAGGGGCAGCTGGCAACCAAAAAAGTAAATGAAGGGTGAGATGGGGGACATACAATAAGATAAGAGATGGCATGGGCTTTGAGAAAGACAAGGCTAAGATCATGACAAGGGTAAGAGGCAGAGTTGAGCTATGCGATTTGGGATGCAGAGGATCTTCCCTCACTGGTATTCCTTCAATGTTGCTTTGTTTCCCTCATGAATTTGCATTTCTAAGAATGAGGCACATCAGGAAAAAAAAAATTGGGGGGGAGAGGAAGGTTAGGGCAAATTCTGCAAAAGTAATAAGCAAGAATTGCTTAGAAAAGGGAGATCAATGGAGTTGTATTTAAGACGACTGTATGACAGGCCACAGAGGAGCAGAGCTCTCCTACATTACTCTAGCAAAGATCTAAAAATATCACCAGACTGAAAAATGATTAAGAAATTCAAAGTAAAACTAAAGTCAACTGTGAAGGGAGCGGGTTGGGGAGGGGAAATGATTGGACTCAGTCACCTCTAAGATCCCTTCTTGCTGTAAATCTGTGATTTACTATAGTCCATGCTCTGGAACTACTCCCACCTACACTGACAAATAGGGATCTCTAATATCCTCTGTGCCTGCTCAGGGCTCTAGGGGAAGTCCTAAGGGTAGGAAGTACCTTTCCAACACTATAGCTCATGAGCCTCCATCCAGGAATGAACAAAAATAGAAAGCCAGAAAATTGCAGGACCCTCCTCTACCAGAGAAACTAGCATGAGCTCAGGTAAACAAGCTGGAGATTGTTTACCAGTGCCTGTGCTCAAATCAGAGATGCTCCAAACACAATTGTTTGGGAAACAAGAAAGCCAGTATGAATGGATAGCAAAGTCCCAGAGGCCTCATAAACTTTTAACATTCTAACCACTCTGAGCACCACCACCAGAAGTACTCAGCCCAGACACCCTCTAGCCTTCCTTGAAGACTACAGTATTCTATCTTGGGATGGCTCTGATGCTTGTACATGGCAGGGAGGGGTGGGGAGGGAGGGGCAGAGGGGAAGGGTTTGAAACCCACAGTGCTCTGACTGAGGACCTTGTGCTGGGAGCTAGCAGTACCCTGATGGGGTTATACTAAAGGGGACAATAGTCCTCAACTACCTAACCTGAGATGCTCCTGAGCAAAAGTATCAAATATATGGCCCACTAGCCTCACAGAGCCCTACAGTGACAGAAACAATAAGGTAATTGGGAATTATTTAGCAAAATAAATAAAAATATGATTTGGTTTTAAGTCATTTTCAACTCTTCGTGATCCCTTTTGGGATTTTCTTGGCAAAGATACTGGAATGGGTTGCCATTTCCTTCTCCAGCTCATTTTACAGAAGAGAAAACTGAGGCAAACAGGATTATGATTTACCCCAGGTCACACATCTAGTAAGTATCTGAGGCCAGATTTGAACTTAAGAAGATGAGTCTTTCTGACTCCAGGCCTGATACTCTATCCCCTGTACTATCGATTGCCTAAGTCAATAAATACACCACAGCAGGAATAATTATGTACAGTTTAGTGGCCAACTTTCCTATTTAAGCTTGACACCACTATTCCAGAGAAATCTTAAAAACCACAGTATTCTGGAGGCAGCTAGGTGTCACAGTGGATAAAGCACCAGCCCTGGATTCAGGAGGACTTGAGTTCATATCCGGCCTCAGACACTTGATACTTAGTAGCTGTGTGACCCTGGGCAAGTCACTTAACCCTCATTGCCCTGCAAAAACCCCCCAAAAAACAAAAACAATTAAAAAACACAGTATTGTAACCCCAGGCCATCCAGGAGAGCATGAAACCCACAAATGCTCTAAGTGTACATACATTAGAAAGGAGAAAATCAATGGCAGGAGTCCAGGTATTCCTTGTCAACACCAAAAAGGGCCTTTATAAACAGGTGGAGTCTGGCCCTTGCAAAAAGTCTCAAATCAGAAACTGAGTTTGGCAATATGAGAAAACAAAAACAAAAACAGATATCTAACACTGGGAAGAAATATTATAGATCAAGAGACACACAACAGATACACTAAGAAGAGAATAAAATCACATCAAATATAAATTATACTAAAGAGGTCACCACATGGAATGACTCACTTTGACCATTTGCAAAAAGACATATCTATATCATTTAAAAAATGTTTATGTTACAAGATTATACCATAGAAGATGTCCATTCTCTCTGGGTATGGTAGAAAAGACCTGTATGGCTCTACCACTCTTTTCCACAAGGCACAATAGCATAGCTGGGTAATTTTTTTTTAAATTCAGTTTGGGGCCACAGTTGACATTGGTTGGCCTGTTACTGTTTGTTATTGTGCTGTTTTTACTTAAAAACAACAATCTTTTGGGGGGGGCAGGGCAATGAGGGTTAAGTGACTTGCCCAGGGTCACACAGCTAGTAAGTGTCAAGCGCCCTATTTTGAACTCAGGTCCTCCTGAATCCAGGGCCAGTGCTTTATCTACTGCACCACCTAGCTGCCCCCTGGAAAACAACAATCTTACCTATAGTACCAGTTCACTGTATGATACAGGAAGGACCTGCTTCTAATTGATCCTATCTCTGTCACTTCCTACCTGTGTGACCTCCAATAATGACCTCTCTGGATCTCATGAAGAAGTTGGACTCAATGGCCTCTAAAATCCCTTTTGACTGTCAATCTGTTATGATCTCATGCTCCTATGCCATACTGTGCTGGTTTACAGTATCTATTGGTCAATTATTTAGTGGAAGAAAGCAGAATTTTTAATAGCCCCAGGTTACCCTGAAAGAGTTCTTTTCTCCCGAGACAGCTAGAACAGATAAGAATGAATGCCTTGTGTTCCTAATTTTGTGCTTGTTCCACAGATTTCCAAGAGGTATGAGGATCTAGCTTCCTCAGAGACAGCTCAAAGAAAGGCTTAAGTGGTGGACATTAGATGCTAACCTTTGTGGCTGAGTGTGAATGCTCTCCTCTCAAAGGAGATTTTCTGCCCAATTCAGAACCTGCTGCCTTGTTCCTTTACTTGTCATCTGCCCAGAGTGCCCACGTTCCTTAGCCGGTCAAAAGGAGTCCTGACCACCTGGAAGTCAGGCTGAGTGAAAATGTATCTAGAGTTAATATTTTCTATTTTTTCAATTTCTTTCCAACTTAGCTTTCTAAATTCAGACTAGATTTCCAGGCTTCCAGTAAGACTATGCCTACTTTTGAATACTAGGTTTCAACAACTTTCTGAAGAACAAGGCACTCAACAGTCAGTTAGTAAAGTCCTAATCTTATGCCTCATTGAAGCATAATAGTGAGGAGCCTGGGTCCTCAAAGGTTACAGCAGGGGAGCGAGCCCAAGCTTGGCCTTACCAAGCTGAAAATGGTTCAAATAGTCTGAGAAATGGGCTCCATCCCATCCAGCTGTTCCCAAAATGACCAGGTTGAGAGCGGCTCATCCACAGACCATTACCCACCCACCAGAGGGTCAACCATTAGATGTTTTTTTTTCAGCCAGTGACATGTATGGAGACCATGATAGTTGTCTTCAGATATTTGAAGGGCTATCATGTAGAAGAAGGATTAGATGGTTTTGCTTGGCCCTAGAAGGCAGAATTGAGAATAGGTAGAGGTTGTAAAAGGGCAAATTTGAGTCTGATACAAGGAAAAACTTCCTAACAATCTGAGCTAAAAGTTGAACATGTTGATGTGGCCGGGCTGGGCAGAAGCGGGTAGTGAGGGGAGCAGGGGGAGGGAGGGGGGAGGTAGTGAGTTTCTCATCACTTGAGTTTTTCAGGTAAAAGTTGGAAGATCACTCCTTGGGGATATTTTAGGGGGGGTTCATGTTCAAGCTTGCATTGAATGAGATGGTCTCTGAGGGTCTATGATTCTCCAAGGTGTAGAATGGTTTTATTCTCCTGGGAGATAGAGCCCCAACACCTACAACATCAACCCTGTGTGGGAGATAGAGATATTTAAAGGCATGAGCCTTGCCTTCAGAGAGTTTACAGTCTATTTCCAGAGGCAGCGAACACAGATACAGGTCAGAAGTACCAACACTTCAAGGCAGTGAATGTGAAATTATATATGTCAATCAATAGTCAGTCAACAAGCATTTATTTAGAGTTTACCTGGGAATACAAATATACACAGAATGAAAGACTCTTCCTGTTCTTGCCCTCAAGGAGCTTTCATTCTACCAGGCAAAGACAGCATATAAAAAAGAGCTTAAAAGAGTGGAGGGGGGCTGGGAAGATAAGCTCCTTAGAGGGGTGGGGTAGGGGGGAAGTGATAGAGAAAGTCCTATAGAGATGAGTTCATCATACAGCAAGCCTGGAAAGGAATGTTGGCATCTTGGACTTGAAAGTGCTCTTTAAACTGGAGGTCCTTGGACATGAGAGGTCTGGGTAAAGAGCATTTCCAGTCTGAGGAATCCAAGGGTGGAGTGAATTTTTAAGACTGATGAGATTTATATGGAATGATAGAGAAAGTCCTTTAGAGATAAATCAGCCCAGCATCCTGGAAAGCAATAAAAAGTGAATGTGGGTAGGGGAGATCATTGGGGAAGTTGGGAAGCTGACAAAGATAAGATTTAGTTAAGTGAAGAAGAGGCAGAAGGAAAGTGGTAGGTGGAGTTTCAGAGGCAAGAACTGGGAATGTACTCTCAAACTGTCTTGAAGTATCCCATCCAGATCTGCTCTCCTTAAAGAGTGCCCCCAACTTCAAATTTATCCTTCCCTTTTCCCTTTTATTAAATTCAGTCCCTTTTAATAAATTCTTTTTCTTTCTGTGCCCTGCTCTGAGAGAGCAGTCAGAGAGAAAAATAGCTAACAAATGCCCTCATCCAGAGGTGTTTTAACAAATTTAAGGATACTGTCTTGAGCATGTGGAGTTGACATATAACATTTAATACAAAAGAACATTCAAATGAATGGGTGAATGAATGAATGAATGAATGAAAAAACATCAATTAAGCACTTACTAGGTACCAAGCACTTACTAGGTACCAAGCACTGTGCTTTCTGCTGGTGATACAAATGGAAAAGTAGAGACAGTTCCTTTCTCTCAGAGAGCTTCTATACAAAGTGGGACACAACACAGAGAAGGGGAAGAGTGATCAGGGAGGGATATATTATTTGGTAAAAAAGTTACTGGGGGAAGATGAGTAAAGCTGAAGGGAATAGATTCAGACACCCTTTTCCAGGAGCAATTAAGAGTTGTTTTGATTATGGTTCTAAGGCAGGAGAGGGGGGTGGGTTGAGGTTAAGGTTGCGGAAATGGGTGGAGGATGTGAAATGGCCAGTGAGTGAAGTGTGGCTAGAACTGTACCTGGATGTGGTGGGTAACTAAGGCACCACCAGTCAGCACCAGCAATTCTTCATCCAGGAGAGATCCAGACATGAAAGTGCTACTACATTATCAATTTCTCCTGGAGTCCCCAGTTAGAAATTATCCTTCTTTCCTCAAACCTTGAATATCATTTTTGGTAGCACTTTTAGCAAAATATATTTGTATTACAGTGCATGTGTGTGTTTGTGTGTTTGTGTTTGTGTGTGTGTGTGTGTGTGTGTGTAAATATGTAGCTTCTATATTCTAGATTATAAGCTCCAGGAGGACAAACGCTATGTACATTATCTTATTTTCCCTCTAATGGACAACATAGTGCTCTAAACATAGTAGGTACTTAAATGATTGTTGAATTGGATGAAGTGGTAAAATTGTAGGAATTATGACAAATATACAAAGGGCAGGAGAGATAACTTTGGATGGGGAACCATCTTCAAATTACATCCTATAAGGACTGCCCTTCTTTCCTTATACCTCAGTTTGCACCCCTATAAAAGGGGACTATTAGAGAAACTAAGAATAAAATGAAAACAATGTTTTCATGGTTAAACTTGAAGCAGACAGTGTTAACATTTCTGGGGAAATGTTTTTAACAGGATTTCCCCACCTGGGACTTTTTGGGCTGCTACGTCCTTCCCCAGCAGGAAACTGGCTCATGCCACAAACTCAGAGCTTGAACCTGGTGGGTTGTCCTTGCTATGGGCTTCTCCATGCACCCCTGGCACAATGCCCAAACTGAGCCAATGGTTAATTGAATCCTTCATTTCTCAGACGGAGCAGAGGATGGTGTTGCCCCTTTGGTCATTTCTGTCCCCTGAGCTGGCCCAGCAGGGAAGGCTGTGTCTGGAATTCCTGTGGCGTGGAAAGGTTTATGTTGGAGGCTACACTGAGGCCCTGCTCAGAGAAGTCAGGGCCAAATCAAACAAAAGGCAGAAGTGATTCTAATGATTTGATGCATTAAGTGTGGCAGCAGTTCCAGAACAAATATGAGAGAGGCAAAGATTTTCTTCCCTCCTTCCTTGGGCAAAACATTCAGTTTGCTTTGACATGAAGTATTCCCTAAAATACTTGTGATCCTACTACATCAAGAAAGAAGAGGAAGGAAAGGATGGAAAGAAGAGAAGGGAGAAAGGAGAAAGAGGATAAGGAAAGAAGGAGGAAGAAGAGGAGAGGAAGGGATAGAAAGTAAAGGGAGAGAGAGGGGGGCAGCTAGGTGGTGCAG
The DNA here is from genome assembly GCF_019393635.1 of Dromiciops gliroides. Lineage (NCBI taxonomy): Eukaryota > Metazoa > Chordata > Mammalia > Microbiotheria > Microbiotheriidae > Dromiciops > Dromiciops gliroides. The sequence continues at coordinate 429,430,283 of NC_057862.1, read as the reverse complement.
TAGATAGAGCACTGGCCCTGGATTCAGGAGGATCTAAGTTCAAATCCAGCCTCAGACACTTGACACTTGCTAGCTGTATGAACCTGGGCAAGTCACTTAACCCCAATTGCCTTACCAAAAAAAAAATTTTTAAAAGAAAGAAAGTAAAGGGAAAAAGAGAAAGAGGAGGGGGAGAATGAAGAAAGAAGGCAGGAAGAAAAAGAAAAGTAGTAGGAGGAAACAGTATGAAGAAGAGAAGTGAGAATGTTGGAGAAAGCAAAGAGTAGTGAGGAAAAGGGGAGTGAGAAGGAAGAGAAGAATAGGAGGAAAAGGGAGAAGAAGAAAAGGAAATTGAGGAGAAGTAAGGAATAGAAAGAGAAAAAATGTGGAGAAACAAAGGAAAAGAGAGGAGAAAGAGGAAAAGAAGATGGAAAAGGAAGAGAGGAAGGAAGATCATATAGAAAGATAAGGGACAAAGGTAAGGAGAGGAGGAGAAGAACTAGGAGGAGAAAGAGAAGACTTAGGATGGAGTGGAATAAGAATATGGGATAAAGGTGGGGAAACAGGAGAAATGGAGGTGGATCAGAAGAAAAAGGTGAAGATGGAAAAGGATGAGGAGAAGAAGGGAATAAATCAAGTATATTTGAAAGGAAGAGGAAGGAAGAAGAGTTGAAAGAAGAAAAAGGAATAAAGAAGGTGACTAAGGAAGAGAAGGGAAGGAGGATTAATTTTAAAAAACAATGGTGAGAAAGATGGCTAGGGAGAAGGATTAAGGAAGGAGCAGTAGAGAAAAAAAGAAAAAGGAGAGGAAAGAAGGGGAAGTAAGAATAGCAGGTAGATTGGCCTACTGGTTAATGCAGAGTATAATTGGCTCTTAATGAATCTGAGGTATTGGAATTGGGAATAAGATGGGACTGATTCTTCTGACTGCATAAAACCAACACTTGGACATAGGAGGTTTCAGCCTTTATGGTACAAGGGGAGGAGACAAACATGGTCAATATCTGAATTCCAAAAATGGAAGACAGCCAAGAGCCCTAGGCAAAAGATTAGAGCACTGCCTGTACCCACTTACAAGTCTTAAAGAAAGGGGGAAAGGGTCTCCAGATGTTTAGACCAGTGCTCTTTTTAATAATTATTTATCTTCAATTCATCCCCTGAAGAAGTTTTCTCCCATATTTTATTGCTGTTGGATCTTCTCTAGTAGGGAGGAATGATTTCAACAGATACAATGGTCCTTTTGTCAGAACTCCCAAAGATTCCATTGATGCGTCATGTTCCTCCAGGTCACTAAAACCCTCCAATCATTGGGCAGGTCAACTAGAGCCAGTTTCCCCATTAGCCATCTGACTACAGGACAGAAAAATGAATTAGCTAGTCTCTGTGGGCAGGGCAATGAGTGGGTTCATTGCAATAGCCTTCCTGTATAGTTCCATTACATATTCTCTTAGCACCTTCTGTGCCTTGAGACAGAAATATCTTCTGTCTCCTACAGTCACCTCAGTAAATACATCAAAGGGTGGCTCATCACTTCTTGCTCATTATCTAATGACTTGCCTCACCCAAGCAGAAAAAAAAAAGTGACTGGCAGAGACAGAAAGGGTCTGTGTTAGGAGTGGGAGAGAACATAACCAAGATCAGCTCATGTTGGAGAAAAAATTTATAGGATTGATTAGACTTCCCTGAGTATGAGGAATTAAAAGGAAGGAGTGCTAGGAGAACATATGGGATCATTGGGAAAAAACTAATATAAAAAAGCTATAATCATAGTCTCAGTGCATTCTGAATTGGATGCACCATATCTGGAATGTTGCTTAGAGTTCTGGATACCATGCTTTAAGAGGAAAATTAATAAAGAATTGTACAAGGTGGACAGAAGAAAGCTGAAAAGAATCACACTCTTATTGGATGACACAACTTTTTGAAGGAATTGAAAACAATAAAAGCCACAACTATGCTGGGGCAATCAGGACTTTGCTCCAGGGTGCCAAATCTAAGAAGGTGCTCAAAACATGTACAATTTTTCAGCAAATAGAAACAACTGACATTAAATTAGTATAACTGATTAAAATAAGAAACTTCCAGATAGCCTTTTCCTCTCCCATCCTATCAACTCTATCTATCCCAGGTGAGTTACACCCTATCATAGAACTACCCTGTACCCTTGCCATGGTCTTCTCCATAGCATCTTCATGGTATCCTGTAGTCCTTTCCCACAATGAGACATTGTGTCTTTATTTCTGAGGCTCTCTTCTTCCCCTCCTCATCTGAATTTTGTTTTTATTGATTACTTTGGACTCTTATGGTGAGACATAACAGCTGGGCATGAGGACAATGCTGGCATATATATACCCATATAAGCATATGTACACACATATAAAGGACTCTCATGACTCCTTCAACATAGTTTAAAAGGTCAACAATTCAATAACAAACATTCATTGAGCACTTCCTATATTTAAGGCACTATGCTTGACACTGGCAGTACAAACAAAAAAAAAGACATTTCTTAATGAACTTACATTCTGCTGGAACTAGAACTAAGGAGTAGAAGTTATGTGGAGGAAGACTTTGATTTGACAGAAGGGAGAATTTTCCAACAATAAAACTGTCCAACAATGGAACACACTGACTTGTGAGGTAGTGATCTCCTTGTCACTGGATGTCCATTCAGAAATCATATTGCCATCTGTCATGAGTGACGAAGAGTAGTTCCCACTCTGCATTGGGTTGGAGGTTGGATGGGATGACTTCTATAGTCCTGTCCAATCGTCAAATTCTATGATTGTGATTCCAAATGATGCATGTAACATTACATAAGAGCTACAGAAGAATTCAATGCAACAAACATCTACTAAGCATTGGGGTGCAGTAGGAAAGACACTGGCCCTGTAGTCAGTCAGTGAGTCTGTAAACATTCATTAAGCACTGACTATGTGCCAGCCATTGTGAGTCAAAGAATTGATGCTTGCTATTTGTGTGGACTTGGCCAGGTGCTTACACTCCCTGACCTTCTGTTTCCTCATCATACAATGAAGGGAGTAGGGCATCTGCTTAACATTCTCTAAGGTCTCTTCCAGCTCTAGATCTCTGATACTGTGACCTACTATGTGCAGAACACTTCAATGTCCTGGGACAGAAGCAATATTGAGAGAGGGCATAGTCCCTGGCCTTATGTAGCTTACAGTTTAATACGGAGATAAAACACACACAAAAAAAAGGATAAATGGAAACATACAAAATACTGCTTGAAAATTACATTAGAATAGGATAAATCAACCTGTTATATCAGAATTTAGTACCTTGCTTATGGTTTCAGAGGGTAGCTATTAATTCAATAGCCCAAAAGCTGTAACTCCTGCCAGAACCTGTCTAGTAATTCTGTGTCCCTGTTCAGGAAAAGTCAAACATGAAGTCCATCTAATGGTCATTTCACATTGCTCCTTTCACCAGGTCAGATGCTCTTTGCAGAGAAGTCAAAATTCCTGACACAGTCCAGCAACTGTGGGCTGCCTCATTAATGCAAGCATTACTTAAAGATTTTTTTTTTGCTTTCTACAGAATGGAATGGGAAATATACATGGCATGTTGGAAGAGGGGGAGGGGGCATGTCAAGCTCCTATGGAGAGCAGAAACATACAAAATTGACAGACAGGATTGGTCTTATGTCCCAGCTGGGATACAGGCTCTGGGTCAGGGTCTGACTTGCTGACCTCTAAGGACCCTTTTTAATCAGAATTTCTGTGATTTTACAGAATCAGCAGAGTATAGGTTCCAAGAATATCTGAGCTGAAAGGGATCTTGGAGATGATCTACTTTAGTCATTTTACTTTGAAGAGGAAAAACCCCAAACCTAGAAAGTGAAAAATGGTTTGCCCAAGTTCACACAGTTAGTTAGTCTCAGAGTTGGGACTAGATGCCAGATCTACTTAGTTCCAGACTAGAACTTTTCCCCATGACACTATGTGGTGGTTGCCCACACAGAATGATTGGAAAAGGCAGGCCTTGGTCCAACATATTCATGCATACACAAAGACCAAAAAAACCTGACCATCATTGATGTCATCAATGATGTTACCATTTGAGATCCATCATTTTTTCATTAGAGAGCAGCAAGAAAGCACAATGGACAGAGCACAGGGCCTGGAGTCAGGAAGACCCGAGTTTTAATCCTGCCTCAGACACTTATTAGCTGTGTGACCCTGGACAAGCCACTTAACCCTGTTTGCCTCATTTTCCACATCTGTAAAATGAGCTGGAGAAGGAAATGGCAAAGCATCTCAGTATCTTTGCCCAAAGAAAACCCCAAATGGGATCATCAAGAGTCAGACATGACAGCACCACTAAACAACAACTACAATTTTTTCCCCCGTTAAGATATTGCTTTCTTCTTTTTTAAAAATGTGGATTTCCCTGAGAAGGAATCATTCGCCAACACCTAACATATTCTGTAAGCACAGTCTGTGCCTTAAGAGACAGAAATGTCTTCTGTCTCCTCCAGTCACCTCTGTAACCACAATGAAGAGTAAGCTCTTTGCTGAAGCATAAAGTGGGCAGTGAAGATTGGTATGGAGCTCAGAGAGGTATCATTCAAAGAGGACAGGAAGGGGAGGGGAGAAATGGAACAAATATTTATTAACTGCCTACTATGTACCAGGTACTTTGCTAAGATATTTTCAATTATTTCATTTAATTCTCACAATACCCCTGTGAGGAAGTTACTATTATTAAGCCCCATTGAGGAAGACAGCTGTTATGTGACTTACCCAGGGTCACACAGATAGCCAGATAAGAAATAAGTTCTTCCTAAACACTGGCCTGGTGGTCTATCCATTGCAACATTTGACTGAGGGAGGGAAGAGAAAGATAAGGTGTGTGACTTCACTACTTTGTTAATATTCATCAGATCAATAGGCGCCAAAGTCAAACCAATTCAATACAATCCAATAAGCATTAAGCACCTACCATTTGCCAGGGACTGTGTTACTGGGAATATGATTAATAAAAAGAAAGACAGTCCCTACCCCTAAGGAGTTTATAATCTAAAGGGCGGGGGAAGGGGACACAACACACAAAAGGAAGGAGGAAAGTGGAAGGAGGGAGATCAGGGGATACACAAGGTGGGGCCATCTTGTCCCATGGAGTTGAAATCATGCAGAGGAGTGGAGTGAGCTGGGAGTCTAAGACTCTGCCCTCTCTAAAGGAAGGCATTGTGAAGAATTTGGTACTCCACCCTTCAGACTGCCAATCAGAGGAGGAGGCTGAGGGAGATGGTGTCAATCAGGGCTTGAGTTAACAGCATGGTGGTGAGTTTAAAGTGATGAGCTTATCCTGGGAGGGGCATCTTGTTCCATGAAGTTGAAACTAGGCAAAGCAGCAGATGTAAAGTGGATCTTTGCCCACAGGAATTATGAATGTTGGGGATTCTGTTCCCCTTGGTTACCTGATATGTATAAAGATAGGGAAAAGATGATGCTTCTTCATCTTAGCTACAGTTAAAAGTCAGAGTTGTACCCATTGCCCACAGGGTTTCAAGTCTGGGAGAGCCCATAAAATACAAAAATGAATCATGAGAAAATCTGTTTTGAATTCATTTGGAGAATAATATGAACCTATTTCTCCTTCTTTTCATGGTTTGCTAGCTCTTTCCTGAATGTTCTCCAGCTTCTCCACCCTCTTTTTAATTAAAACATAGAGGCTAGAGATGGACAAAAAAACTCTATTAAAGGGTCTTTTCAATGCCCCAGAGGATTCTGGGAAAAGTATGAAATCTGTTTCATGATGAATGTCCAACTTTGAGAGCCAGGAAACCCTCATGCTGAGCACAGTCAGATTCACTAATTCTCTGAATGGATAATAGGGCTTTTAAAATCCAGTCTTTTCCAAAAGTCACTCTCTAAGCATTGCACCTGTACCACAAGAATGAATACTAAGGCTGTTTTATTTTATGTAGTGTTTGTGATAATGATAGTACAAGGAGCATTGAACTGGGAGTCAAATGATTTCAGTTTTAGTCCTGGTTCTAATTTATTATGTAACTTTAGAAGAATCACCACCTCTCCAGATCTCAGTTCCTTAACAATAATAATGAGGGAAGTGAACAATATCCATAGAATCCTCAATTTTCTTCAAAGCATAACTCAACTATCAGCTACAGCATAAAAACCTTTCCAGATTTCTTTACCTTCCTGTCCCGCCCCAACCAGGGAGTTAGCAGTCTTGCCCTGCCCTTGAAGCTACTTTGTATTACTCTATATAGGCACAGCATAGCCTACTTTCTATTTAAATATTTTGTACTCAAATACTTTGTATTTCCTTATTTGTATATGGTGGCTTATCACTGCAGTAGGATGTAAGCACCTTGAGAGAAGAGACTTTTTTTTTCTTTGTATTCCTAGCACTTAACACAGTTACATTTTAAGCACTAATGAATACTTGTTCAATTAAATTGAGCTAATAGTGATACTATTATTTTATAGAATACTCTCGTTATACCACCATTATTATACTTAGAACATGAGTCTCTGCTCTCAAGGTGGCAAAGCTAGGACTACAATTCAGGTGTTCTGACTTTTACATAAGTTTCTTTCCCCTACACCAAACTGAGCTGCTCTCCCAATGACATCTATTAATAATTAATAACTAAACCTTGAGAATAATAACACTTTCCAACTCAAGAATACAGCTTGATTACAAAAGGACTAAGGTGTTGTTGTTTTTTTCAATTATAAGGGACCTTATAAATAATCTAGGCATCTAGGTGGTGCAGTGGAAGGAGCACCAGGCATGGAGTCTGGAGTACCTAAATTCAAATATGACCTTGGAGACTAACTAGCTATGTGACCCTGGGCAAGTCATTTAACCTCTGTTTGTTTCAGTTCTTTTTCTGTAAAATGAGGGTGTTAATAGCACCTACTACCCAGGGTTGTTGTGAAGGTCAAATAAGATAATAATTGTAAAGCATTTAGCATAGTACCTTACACATAACTAAGAATATATAAATGTTAGCTATTATTATTAGTCCAAACCCCTCATTTTACAAATAAGAAACCTGAGGCCCAGGAAGTCAGTGACTTCTACAGGATCACCTAGACAGCTAAATTAAAAGGCTGTTAGTTGAACTAGGTATTTTAACTGCAAATCCTCCAAAGTCAAATCAGGCCTCATTTTGTAGAATTTGCCAATTTCTGAGGTGCAGATGCTCACACTAAAAATTTAACAATTGGCTTTTAGAAGTAGTTAGAGCTGGTTCTAGCATACTCCTGATGATAACTCAGGTCTCTTTTCCAATTGTGGTTCTTATCTTCTAGCCCACTCCCTGTAACCTACAGGTAAATATACTTTCATTATGGTTTAGCATATTTTAAATGCATGAAAGAGAAAAATAAAATATTGGCTCATAGTGAGGAAAAGGCATCTCCTTTTGCATTAGTAGTAGTTCCTTCAGTTAATAATTGAGTTTATACATTTGCTCCTCCCAAGGGACCTAACTCTCTCAGAAGACAGTGGCCGAATGGAATACCCCTTCCTAAACCCACCCCCAAACAATCTCATAGTCAATTGAGTGGTAGAAATATAGTGTCTTCACCATAACCTGCTGGCTCACTGGAAATTCATCAGAGGGAACAGAGTTAAGAATTGTCTCATTCTTCTCTTCCAAAACGTCCACTCAGCAACTGGCTGCACCTTCTCCATTTACCCTCCAGTTGGGATCTGGCAACAGCCTCTCAAGCAGTCTGAATTTCCATTCAACTATCAGTGTGGGGCTAGGGAGGCTACTGTCATATCCAAAGACCCTCATCCAAAGGTCTCCTTCATGGTGGATCATATGATAGTCTGGTGTATCACCAGACCACCAAGCAGTCCTATCTATCATTAAAGAGCTTTACCCAGCACAACCGTCAACAGAACTCCTGTCATTTTGGGGTTGTATATATTACCTCTCTATCCTCTGATGTAATCTTCCCAGATTGTACAAATCCAGTGGGAAACCAAAAGAATGAGAGGAATAATCCACCCTCATGAATTATTGAAATGATCTATAAATACAACTGCTCCAGGCCAACCAGACTTCAACTGCTTGTATAGATCATGAGATTGTAGGTTTAGAACTAGAAGGGACCTTAGAAATCATCTGGTCCAAGCCCCAAATTTGTAGAGAATGAAACTGAGTTTGGGGGTGGTAAAGGAACTTTTTCAAGATCACAGAGATAATATATGAGGGAGCTGAGATCCAAACCCAATAAAACTTGAGGGCTTTAAACTCTCCCCCACCCCAAGCAAAGAGATTGCCACTTCAATCATTTGTACAAATGCAATGAGTGTTTGATTCTCCCATAAAGGCAGTTAGAACAGAGAGTATACCATATCTATTAGACAGAGAACTGCACAAGGATGGCCCAATCACCCAAGTGAGAGATGATGCTGTTCCCAAGAGTATTTTGACCATCAATCCAGTATTTTTTGCCTAATGTCTACGCCTGCTTTAGCTACACCTAATAGTGGGATTCTGAAACTAAATTCTCTTAAGAGAATTTAATGGAGTATAGGAGGAGGAAACCTGACATGAAGAATGACATGCTGATTTTAGAGAACAAAAAAAGGCCAAAACAAAACAAAAACCAGGAATTTAGTTGTATGCATAAAGATCAGGTTTAAAGTCCCTCCTATTCTCCAACGTTTCATTTTAATTCACCCAGAGTTTGAGACTGTGATTGACGTCTGATTTTCTTTTAGAAAAGTGACTATGGCTGCAAAGAAAATACTTATTTCTGGCTTTTGAACTGGCAGGCTACTCCCAGAAGCCTGCCCTGATTCTGATCAAATGTCTAAAAGTTTCCATACAGGCCGCCAAGTTAGATTCTGGTTGTGGAAATGTTCAGAGATAAACATTCTCAATAAGTAAAGCCCAACAGTGAGGAGGCAAAGTGGAGAGGCCTATAAAACTTCTGAGTTTAACAAGAAAGAATCAGAGAAGAGACCATGGGGTATTGTTGATCCCCTGGCCCTCTCTCTATACAAGGCTGGGGAGAGATTGAGGTTTGGGAATAAGAAGTTTTATAACAAAGGATCAGCCAATCACCACCTCAATACTGAGTGTTCACTATGAGCTCAGGACTGGGAGAGGGATTTAAATTGTAAGATTCACTCATTGTTTTCTGGTGAGAATGAGAAGGAATATATACACATGAAGTAGCAGTGAACAATACACACTACTTAATAATTATTTCTGCAATTCAATAAATGTGTACTAAGCTCCTATTATGTATAAGGCACTGTTCTAGGGTAGGGATACCAAGACAATAAATGAAGACAATAAATTTTCCCATTGGGAAAATTTTATGTTATGTTATGTTATGTTATGTTATGTTATGTTATGTTATGTCATGTTATATCATGTCATGTCATGTCATCATATTATGTTATGTTGTTATATTATATTATTATGTTATATATAATATTAATCATAGAAATCTAAGATTAGTTGATCAAGAAGCATTTCTAAGTGTTTACTGTATGCTTGGCACTATGTTAGGTCCAATACTTTTAAAGAGAAAATTGGAATACTCCTTTCTTTTTTGGAGTTTGCATCTCTTGTTATAGACAGACATGGCAACATAGTGGATAGAGAGTTAGCCTCAAAATCAGGAAGACCTGGCTCTAAGTGCTATCTTTGATACATACTGCTTGTATAGGTTTGTTTTCAAATTTTAACATTGTTTGTATTTGTTCTTATATAATTGTTTTTAACTGAAAATATTACAAAAATGATGGTGGAATACTTAGAACCAAAATTATGTTTAATAAAAAAAAAATTTACATACTTGAACTATTAACAACAACAACCTATGGGAACCCCCATGGGAAAATCACTTAACTACTCCATTAGGTAATTCTCTAAGATTATTATTTTTTTTTTGGTGAAGCAATTGGAGTTAAGTGACTTGCCCAGGGTCACACAGCTAATAAGTGTCAAGTGTCTGAGGCCGGATTTGAACTCAGGTCCTCCTGACTCCAGAGACAATGCTCCGTCCACTGCGTCACTTAGCTGCCCCGATTCTCTAAGCTTATATAGTGTATTGCATAAAAGATGCTGGCCAGCAATTGTAGAGGGAGTTCTTCACTAGAGAGCTCCCTATACCAGCTAAATGATTGGTTGCATCCCTATCCCTGTCATTTTGGACAATGAATGGTATGGTAGATAGTGTAGTGGTACTGGAGTCAGAAAGATTTGAATTAAAATTCTGACCCAAACATTTAGGTAGGATAGTGGGCAAGTAATTTCTGTCATCCTAATTTCCTCAACTATAAAATGGAGATAATAACATCTCCCTTACGGGATTTTTGTGAGATCAAAACCTATGAAAAGTGCTTTGCAAACCTTAAAGCTCTATATAAATACAAGTTGTTATTTTTTATTGTGTACATAAGTAAGTAAATGTAAAGCAGTTTCAATGGGGAGAGAGTTCTAATAAGCAGGGAAGCAGGAAAGGTCTCATATAGGAGGTGGGATTTGAGATGTGCTTTGAAGGAAGTTCGAGATACAAGGCAGAGACAAAGTATAGACTAAATTTCAGGGGTCCTCAGTCTCAGAACTAAAAAGGTCAGAATAGGTCAAATTTCAGAAATGAAACAGCACCTTCAGTGATCCCAAGTTACCTGCTACCTACAAAATCTATTAAAAAAAACAAAAACAAAAACAAACCACATTTCTCTTACTGATTTGATACAGCTACAATGATGGATTATTGCTGTCTTGGAAGAATTAAAATTACAAGTGACCCGGGGGCAGCTAGGTGGCGCAGTGGATAAAGCACCAGCCCTGGATTCAGGAGTACCTGAGTTCAAATCCGGCCTCAGACACTTGACACTAGCTGTGTGACCCTGGGCAAGTCGCTTAACCCCCATTACCCCGCAAAAAAAAAAAAAAAAATTACAAGTGACCCAAAGGGCAAAGGAAATCTGTGTATATGGGAGTTGTAGAATATTAAATTGTGATATGCAAATGAGAAGTGGCATAAACTATATCAGGAAGAAAGGGAGGAAGGAAGGAAGGAAGGAAGGAAGGAAGGAAGGAAGGAAGGAAGGAAGGAAGGAAGGAAGGAAGGAAGGAAGGAAGGAAGGAAGGAAAGAAGGAAAGAAGGAAAGAAGGAAGGAAGGGAAAAGAAGAAGGGAGGGAGGAAGTAAACATTTATTAAGCAATACTATGTGCCAGGCTCTGTACTAAAGCCTTAAAAATATTATTTCATTTGATTCTCATATGTCTGACTAGAAAATGATGCCATTTATGTTTTGAAAGCAAAGCAGAGTAAACAGTACCCATAAAATATTAAAAGACTTAAAGTCTCCACAGGAAAGCTTCTGACTAGATTCTCTATGGAGGATATTCCCAAAGACATGGATAACTATCTCCCAAGTTGCAAAAGGATAGAAAACCTGCAATCTACACTATGGAAGAAGTATTCATTTGGATAAGCACTTGCATCTTTCAAAATATCACAAACAGAGACTGCATGCTGTGGGCATTCAGAAAAGGGGAAGATTACTTTGGGCTAAAATGATTAGGGTAGGCTTCCAGGCATATGGGATCTGAACAGGAACTTGAAGTAGAATTTGCAAAACTAGATAGAAGTGCAAAGTCCTTATAGGTAGAGAGAACCACCATCATCATCTTCTTCTTCTTCATCATCATCATCATCATCATTACCATCATTAACATATTGTTTTTTGGTTTGTTTGTGTGTTTTTTTTCCTTTTGCAGGGCAATGAGTATTAAGTGACTTGCCCAGGGTTACACAGCTAGTAAGTGTCAAGTGTCTGAGGTCAGATTTGAACTCAGGTCCTCCTGAATCCAGGGCTGGTGCTTTATCCATATTGTATTTTAAGGTTTGCAAAGTGCATTGCAAATATTACATGATTTAATCATTACAATAACTCTAAGAGTTAGGTTATATTATCTTTATTTTATGGATGATAGACAGAAGTTAAGTGACTTGCCCAAGGTCACACAAGTAAGAGTCTAAGGCAGGATTTGAACTGGAGTCCAAGTCCTATACTCTATCCACTCTATCACCTAGGTAATTAATAATAATGATAATAATATTAATGATTAATAATAATAGCTAACATTTATATAGAACTTACTATGTGCTAGGCACCATCTTTTTGTTGTTGTTCAGTCATCTTAGTTATGTCCAACTCTTGTGACCCCATTTGGGCTTTTCTTGGCAAAGATACTAGAGTTGTTTGCCATTTCCTTCTCTGGTTTATTTTACAGATGAGGAAATTGAGGCAAACATGGTTAAGTGACTTTCTCAGAGTCACATAGCTAGTAAGTGGCTGAGGTCAGATTTGAACTCAGGAAGATAAATCTTCCTGATTCTAGGCCTGGAACTTTATCCAAGTGCCACCTTGCCCCACTTATCACCATGCTTAGTGATTTACAATAATTGTCTCATTGATTCTCACAAAACAACCCTGGGATGTAAGTGCTCCTATTATCCCTATTTTATAAATGAGAAAACTGAGGCAAAAAGAGGCTAAGTCACTTCCCTGGAGTCATACATCTATTAAATATCTGAAGCTGGATTTGACCTCAGGTCTTCCTTATCCAGGACTGGATACTCTGCTGCCTAGCTGTCCCTGATCATCATCAAAAAGAATTTAAGTGCTTGTTACCTCTTGGGCCCTGAGATGAGTTCTGGGGATATAAGTAAAAGCAAAAACAAGTTTCTTCCTTCAACTATCTCTTATTCTAATGGAAGAGAACATATAAACAATTATGCACATGCATGTTATATACAGGCTAAAGGGAAGGATATAAACAAAGGCGGGAATGAAGATGGGAGACAAGCTTACAGCAGCAGCTCTGTGTAAGTGAGTGAATGGATCCAGACTATGGAAAATCTTGAATGCCATATTGAGAAGTTTCTCCTTTTTTTCATGTAACAAGAACAGAAGAGCAACAGAAAGTCATGTTACCTGAAACAACTCCATAATACCTCTAACCCAGGATCCTGTCTCTACTTGAAGCACTGAAGACTGGCTTAGGTGAGGAAGGTTGTAGTCTCCCCTCTGATGTCGCCCCTCCCCATGGGTCAGGCATCATACTTTGAGAAAGACATGGGGGCAACTAGGTGGCACAGTGGATAGAGCAGTGGCCCTGGAGTCAGGAGGACCTGATTTCAATTGTGACCTCAGGCACTTGACACTTACTAGCTATGTCAGCCTGGGCAAGTCACTAAAACCTGATTGCCTTGCAGAAGAAGAGGAAGGAGAAGGAAAAGAAAGGTAGGGAAGGAAGGAAGGAAGGAAAGAAAAGAAAAGAAAAGAAAAGAAAAGAAAAGAAAAGAAAAGAAAAGAAAAGAAAAGAAAAGAAAAGAAAAGAAAAGAAAAGAAAAGAAAAGAAAAGAAGAAATTGGAGAGTGACCAGAATGGTGAAGGATATAATGAGATCAAAACCCTCCTTTCTTTGCACTTGATCTCATAAGTCATATATAATAGCATTATAAATCAAGAGTAGGAAGAGGCTGCAGAGGTCATCTTATCCAACTTCCTCATTTTACAGATGAGGAAACTGAAACCTCAAGAGATCAAGTGGCTTGCCCAAAGACACACAACTAGTATATGACAGAACTGTAATTTCAAACTAGGTACTATGACTCTAGATTCAATGCACCAGGGTCAGGGTTGAAGAGGCAAAGCATGGACATAAAATAACAAAAGATTTCTTTTTTAAATAGTATTTAATTTTTCCCCAATTACATGTAAAGGCATTTTTAACATTCATTTTTCAAAAGTGTTGTGTTCCAAATTTTCTCCCTTCCTTTTCCCCCTCCCTTCTTTTTAAAACAGTGGGCAATTTGATATAGGTTATATATGTGCAATCATGTAAAAAATATTTCTGTATTAGTCAGAACTAATTCTAAAGAATGGAAACCCATACCAGTAGTTTTAAATTTCATTTGATATTTTTTAATCAACAAAATTAATTTCCTCCCCTACATCCCTAACTCAATCATTGCAGTTTATTTTGATATTGAAATATTGATCGATACCTACTTTATTCCTGGCAACTTTCCAGTTTCCCAGAAATTTTGTAAAATGAATTCTTAAATCACCAGGTTGCGTCTTTGGGTTTATCAAACATTAAGATAGTGTGTTCATTTGTTTCTCTGTGTTATGAACCTAATCTGTTCTAATGATCCACCTTTTTTTTAACAAGAACCATATAGTTTTGATAACTACTGCTTTGTAGCATATATAACAGCAGTGGTGTTAATGAACATCTTTGCTTTATCCCTGATCTTATTAGAAAGGCCTCTAGTTTATTATCATTCTATTAAATCTTAGTTCTTGATTTTGGATATATACTACTACTCATATTAAGGAAACACCCATTTATCTCTACATTTTCTTATGTTTTAACAGGAATGGATTCATATATTATAAAAATATTTTTCTGAATTATATGATTATTGCTTTTCTTATTGTTAGTCTATTACACTGGCAATTTCAAAAATATTGCACCAAACCTTCATTCCAACATGATAATAGTGTATAGGTCACCAACGTGGCACAGTGGATAGAGTGGCAGGCCTGGAGTAAGGAAAATTCATCTTCCTAAGTTTAAATCTGGCTTTCGACATTTACTAGCTGAGTGACCCTAGACAAGTCACCTAACCCTATTTGACACAGTTTCCTCATCTGTAAAATGAGATGGACAACCAAATGGCAACACTTCAGTATTTTTGTCAAGAAAACCTTAAATTGAGTCACAATAAGTCAGATGTGACTGAAATGATTGAACAACAATAGTGTATAACATTGGTGATACATTCATCTAGTTTCCATGCTAATATTTCATTTAAAATTTTTGCATACAAGTTCATTAGGGATATTGGTTTATAATTTTCTTTCTCTATTTTAACTCTTAGAATTTGCTTTTCTTTGGTAGTTCATTTATAGCTTGTTCAATTTCTTTTATCTGAGATTGGATTATTTAAATTCTCTATACATTATTTTGGTAAATGACATTTTAGGTATTTTTGTAAATATTTATCCATTTATTTAGTTTTCAGTTTTATTGAATATAATTGGATAAAATGGTTTCTAATAATTTATTTCTTGTAAATTATTTTCATTTTTGACATCAGTAATTTGGTTTTCTTTCTTTTTTAAAACTAATTATCTAATGGATCATCATTTTAATGTTGCTTATCCCCTCAAGAAAAACCCAGCTCCTAGTTTTATTGCTAATTCAATTTTTCTTTTGCTTTTAATTTTGTTAATTTTACCTCTGATTTTCTTCAATTTGGGGATTCAATTGGGTTTTTTAAATTTGTTGCTTCTCTAGGGATTTTTTTTTTAGTAGCATGCCCAAATGGTCTGTTCTTTCTCTTTTTCATTGATTCAAGTTTTTAGTGATTGAATGTTCCCCCAAGGACTTCTTTGGCTATAGCCCAAAACTTCTATGTGTTTCCTCATTGCTGTCATTATCTCTGATTAAATTATTAATTGCTTTCTTTGATTTGTTCTTGGTCCCACTGATTCTTTAGAATTAAGTTAGACTCCAATTAGCCCTTTAATGAATATAATTTCTTGGATTATTATTCTCAAAAAATGTTTAAAATATTTCCATATTTTTACATTTGTTTGCAAGGTTCTTATGCCCTTATATATTGCTAATTTTTATAAAGGTGCCATCTATAGATGCTTCAATTCAGTAATCTCTAAAGGTTATCATATCTAACTCTGCTAAAATTCTTTTCAAGGCCTTTTTTTTTTTCTTTTTGTTACTGTTGCCTGGGTCTGAAGGTGCTATATTAAAATCTACTACTATAATAGTTTTACTACCTACTTTTACAATAAATGATTTAGCTTTTCTTTAAGTATCTAGATGATATCATTCTGTACATATATGCTAAATAGTGATCTGACATTTGTACCTTTCAGATAGTGTTTCTCTGTTTATTTCTTTTAATCTTCTATATTTGCTATATTTGTTTCATTTGAAATCAAGATTGCACCTTCCTGCTTTTTAGAGTTCATTTGAACTATAAAAGAATTTGCTTTATCCCATTGCTTTAATTTTGAGTGAATATTTATGTTTCGTGTGTGTTTCTTCTAAGCAACATATTGTTGGTTCTACTTTCTAATTCCTCTTTCTATCTTCTTCCATTTTATGGGTAAATTCATTCCATACCATTCATAATTGTGATTGTTGATTGTGTATTTCCCTGTATCATATTTTTTAAATATATTTTACTCTCTTTACTTCCATCACCTCTTAACAAGGAATGAAGGTAATGAATAAAAGAGGAGTTTGCCCAACATTATTGTTCTATGCTCACTACAATCTGCTTCTGCTACTTTGCCCCTCCCCCCTTCTTCCTTTGCCCATATCCCAGTCACAGGTTCTTATTCTTTCTTTTTTATCATTCAATTGTTCTTCCATTATTTTTCTTTTTTTCTCTTAAAATTCTTTTCATTTTAAATTTTGAATTACAGAATCTCTCCCTCCTTTCCCCAGCCACCAAAAAGGCAAGCAATATATCAAGTATACATGCAAAACATATTTCCTTATTAGTCACATCACACACAAAAATCAAGCAATCATTAGAAAAAAATTACTTCAATTTTCACTCAGTTTCCTCTCTGGAGATGGATAGAAATTTTTCAACATGAGTCCTTTGGAATTTGATTTGGATCATTGTATTAATCAGAGTAATCAAGTCTTTCACTTTCATAGTTAATTATCATTATATCTCTGTTTACTATACACAATTATCTCCTAGGTTTTCTCACTTTGATTTGCATCAGTTCATCTAGGTCTCATATTTTTCTGAACACTCCCCGCCCCCATCACTTCTTATACCACAATAATATTCCACAATCATATGCTACAAACTGTTCAGCCATTCCCCAACTGATAAGTATCCCCTCCAAATTCCAATCTTTGCCACCACAAAAAGAGATTCTATAAATATCTTTGTACTTATAGATCCGTGTCCTTTGTCTTTGATCTCCTTGGGGTACAGACTTAGGAGTGGTATCATTTAATCAATGGTCATGCATAGCTATATAAATCCCTGCGCACAGTTTCAAATTGTTCTCTAGGATTGCTGGACCAGTTCACCACTCCACCAATAGTACATTAATGTATTTCTTTCCCCCCATCTCTTCTAATATTTGTCATTTCTTATAAATATGAAGTGGTACCTCAAGGTTGTTCCAAATTGCCTCTCTCTAATCAATAGTGATTTAGAACAGTATTTCACATAACTATGAACATCTTTGATTTATTCCTTTGAAAACTGTGGATAACATTTTTCATCATTAGTCCTTTGGGATTGTCTTGGATCATTGTATTACTGAGAACAGCCAAGTCTTTCACAGTTCTTCATCATAAAATATTGCTGTTACTGTGTACAATATTCTCCTGGTTCTGTTCATTTAAGTATGCATCAGTTCATGTAAGTCTTTCCAGGTTTTTTAAAAACCACCCCTCTTATCAGTTCTTATACCACAATAGTACTCCATCATAACCATATGCCAGTTTATTCATCCATTCCTCAATTAGTGGGTGTCTCCTCAAATTCCAATTCTTAGCCACTACAAAAAGAGCTGCTATAAATATTTTGTATATATAGGTCCCTTTCCTTTTTCTTTGATCTCTTTGGGGTACAGATGTAGTAGTACTACTCGGTCAAAGTTATGCACAGCTTTATAGCTCCCTCAGCATAGTTCCAAGTTATTCTCTAGAATGGTTGGGTCAGTTTATTACTCCACCAACAGTTCATTAGTATAACTATTTTCCCTCATCCCTTCCAGGTTTATTGTGAGGATCAAAAGAGAAAATTTTGTAAAGTGCTTAGCACAATGCCTGGCACATAGTAGGCACTATAAAAAATGTTTATTTCTTTCCCTCTCTCCCTGTCCCCCTTTAAAGGGCTTCATACATGATTGTGATTATATTAGGAGAGGGTTACCATAAAGAAAGAGAAAAAAAGAAAAGAAAACAGCAGGGAAGTTTTAGTTGGCTAGGAATGCTATGAAGATGAAGAAAGTCTGTTCCTCTCATTAATTCCACTAGCCTATACAGAATAAATAGATGACCTATGAGTATGAAAAGGGGAGTTTCTAGAATCACACCTAGCATGGCAAGATATTCATAATATAAGGAGTACATGGGAACTGAGACCTACTGAGGGGACAGCAAATTCACATCTCCAATTTTACACTGATTTGGGGCATTTAATCACTGAATGGAAAGGCAGGAAGAAATTCAGAATCACCCAGGGAGATTAAGTGACTTGCTTAAACTCAAATAGGTCCTAATCATCTGAGCTGGGCTATGAACTTGTTTTCTGACTTCTCTTCAGACTTCTTTCCCCATCAGGAATTGTGTCTGCTTGAAACTTTAACATAAAGCTGCCATTTATTTTTTTTTGTAGAATTCCAGTTCATGGGACTCTACTCTATTTCCTTGGAATCCTTAGAAGTCTGCTCTCCTAAAAACTAGAGTCAGACAAACCATGCTTGATTTTCCTCTTCACCTTGGTCCCAAACACTAAGAGGAAATTCTCATTTCCCCTAAAGATCACCATTATAGCCACCATAGAAACCATTTCCTCACTGTTGGTAAGAATTTGATCCAGAATAAAATTTCCTCTTGTTGATTACTTTAGAAGGACGAAATTATCATTAGGGCAAGTCAAGAACTGATTAACTGCTTTGCTTTTGGCAGAAAGAGAGCTCCAGTGCATGTCTGAGCATTTGAAGTCTCCCATCACTACTACATCATGTCTCTATGTTAAGCTTGTGATCTATTTTCCAAACTCTTCATCTGTTTTCTTTTTTTCCCAGATCATCTGTAGTATATTTAGATGACCAAATTACTTCTTTTTCTGACTCCATTTGTTCATTCATTTATTCAACAAGCATTTATTAAGACCTTACTATGTGTCAAACATTGCCAAATTGATATTTACCCACATGCATCCTCTCTGGCTCCTGGATTTCCTTATGTGACTATTTATAGATGCTTCTCTACCCTTTACCTATTTGATTTCTTTTAAGTAAGGGTTTTTTTGCGTGTGTTTGTTTGTTTGTTTGTGAGGCAATTGGGGTTAAGTGACTTGTCCAGGGTCACACAGCCAGTGTTAAGTGTCTGAGGCCAAATTTGAACTCAGGTCCTCCTGACTCCAGGGCCAGTGCTCTATTCACTGTGCCACCTAGCTGCCCCTTAAGTAAGGTTTTAATAAGCCAACAAGCACTTATTATGTATCTACTATGTATCTATAAGGCACTATGAGAGGCTTTGGGAATATGGGAGAGACAACCTTTACATATATATAGACAAAATAAATACAATATAATTTGGGGGAGTTATCAGATATGGGGGATCAGGAAAGGCATAAAGGAGGACATAGTGCTTGATCTGGGTCTTGAAGGAATCTAGATATTCTAAGAGATGAAAGTGAGAGAGAAATGCATTTGGGGCGCAGGGGCACAGTGAAGGGAGACAGGTAGTGCAAAGTTGCAGAGATAGGAGATTAAATTCCCCATGTAAGGAATAATAAGAAGGCCAGTCTGGCTGTAAGGTAGAGTATATGTAAAGGAGAATAATGTGTAATAGTATTGAAAGTGTAAATTTAAATTATGTCATGAAGGGCTTTAAATGCCAAACAGAGCTATTTATATTTGACCCTAGAAGTAATAGGGAACCTCGGGAGTTTATCGAGTATAGGCATGATATGGTCAGACTTTAATTTTAGGAAAATCACTTCAGCAGCTATGTGGCATCAGGAGAGAAATGAAGCTGGCAGGTCAGTTAGGAGTCGATTGTAATACCTACTGTAGGCCAGGTAATAGGTGAAGAAGGCTTGAATCTGGATAGTGACTGTGGGAATGGAGAAAAGGGGACTGATATAAGAGAGATTGTAGAGGTAGAAATGACAATTCCTGACAACTGAGTAGATATGTGGGGTCATTGAAGGAGAAGACAAAAATGACACAGAGGTTGAAAACTTAGGTGACTGGAAAGATGATAGTGCCTCACATAAAAATAGGGAAGGTTAGAAGAGGGGAGGATTTGGAGAGGAGAGATAATAGGCTTTGTTGTGTTGAGTTTGAGATGCCTACAATGGACATCCAATTCAAATGAAAATGGAAATAGAAAGTAAGTCCTCAGTGCTCAACAGAGAGGCCAAAGTCTCCCTCACATCAGGGCGGCTAGGTGGTACAGTGATAAAGCACCAGCTCTGGATTTAGGAGGCCTGAGTCCAAATCCGGCCTCAGACACTTGACACTTACTAGCTATGTGACCCTGGGCAAGTCACTTAACCCTCATTGACTGGCCAAAAAATCAAAAAGACGAAGTCTCCCTCACATCTCTGGCCAAGTCCTCTTGTGCAGAAGGGGAAGGGTAGACAGTGTAATCTTTTTTCCACCTCTTCATATGATATAATTCATCCCATTCCACCTCCCCTTTCCTCTCCTCCCCATAGACTCCCTTTTTAACCCCTTAATTCTTTTGTATCATCACATCAAAGACAATTTATATTTATACCCTCTATATAAAGTCCTTCTCTCTGCCCAAATACATTTACAGTTCTTAAGAGTTATGAGTATTATCTTCCTGTGTAGGGATATAAACAGTTTAACCTAATAGGGTAACTTTTTTTTCCCCCTCTGTTTACCTTTTTAAACTTCTCTTGAGTCTTGTATGTTGAGATCAAATTTTCTATTCAGTTCTGGTCTTTTCACCAGGAAAGATTGAAAGTCCCCAATGTCATTAAATTTCCATCTTTTCCCCTGAAAGAAAATGCACATTTTTGCTGGGTAATAGATTCTTGGCTGCAATCCAAGCTCCTTTGCCTTCCAGAATATCATATTCCAAGCCTTGTGGTCCTTTAATGTTGAAGCTGCCAGGTCCTGAGCAATCCTGACTGTGGCTCCATGATATTTAAATTGCTTCTTTCTGGCTGCTTGGAGTATTTTCTCCTTCACCTGATAATTCTGGAATTTGGCTACAATATTCCTTGGAGTTTTCCCTTTGGGGTCTCTTTCAGGAGGTGATCGGTGGATTCTTTCAATGATGATTTTATCCTCTGATTCTATGATATCAGGGCAGTTCTCCTTAATAATTTCCTGGAATATGGTGTCTAGATTCTTTTTCTGGTCATGGCTTTCAGGCAGTCCAATGATTCTCAAATTGTCTCTCCTCGATCTGTTTTCCAGATCAGTTGTCTTTCCGATGAGGTATTTCACATTTTCTTCTATTTTTTCATTTTTTTTATTCTGCTTGACTGATTCCTGGTGTCTCATGGATTCCTTATCTTCCAACTGTCCCACTTTAATTTTTAAGGCATTGTTTTCTTCAGTGAGATTATGCACCTTTTTTTCCATTTGACTAAGTGAATTTTTTAAGGTATTGTTTTCTTCAGTGAGATTATGCAGCTTTTTTTCCATTTGGCCAAATGAATTTTTTAAGGCTTTGTTTTCTTCAGCTTCCTTTTCCAAGCCGCTGATTCTTTTTTCATAGTTTTCTTGTTTTGCTTTCATTTCTCTCCCCATTTTTTCTTCTACCTCTTGCAATTGATTTTTAAAATCCTTTTTGAGCTCTTCCAGGAAGGCTTTTTGTTCTTGCGACCAAGTCACCTTCCCTTGTGAGGCTTCAGATGTAGACAATTTGAGGCTATTGTCCTCATCTGAGTTTGTGTTGGCTTCTTCCCTATTGATACAGAAGCTCTCAATGGAGAGGGCTCTTTTTTGCTTCTTACTCATTATTGCAGCTTATTTATTTATTCTTTAAGTTGAGGTCTGCTCTGGGGGCACCAGGGTCCCTGTTTTGGGCTTCTTGTTCAGGCGTATAGGTGCTGTGTGACCGGGCTTTTACTCTGAGGCCTTTATGGTGTGTGGAGATCCCCTGTCCTGCACTTCCTGTCTGATTGTGCTCGGCCAGCCAGGCGCCAGACCCTGGCGTCTGATCCCGCCTGACCCATTCGTGGCCCTCTAGGCTGGTGCAGGTAGGTTTTTCCACTGTCCTTCTTGGCCAC
Source organism: Dromiciops gliroides (assembly GCF_019393635.1). NCBI lineage: Eukaryota > Metazoa > Chordata > Mammalia > Microbiotheria > Microbiotheriidae > Dromiciops > Dromiciops gliroides. Next base: position 429,408,243 of record NC_057862.1, on the reverse strand, counting down.
CAGATTTTTGAACCAGGTTCCGGGAGCCTCAGTTGTTCGGCTGTGGCCCACAGCTCCTGCTGACTTGCCCCAACCCCCTCGGCGCTGGGTTGCTGCCCTGCGCTGGGCCTCCCTTTTGCCCGAGTCAGACCGACCTTTTCCTGAAGTCTTCTAAATTATCTCTGGTTGGAGGACTGTGTCTCTCTGTCTCTTTGCAGGTTCTGTAGTTTCAGAATCTGTCCAGAGGCTTGATTTAATGTTCGTTTTGAGGGAACAGAAGGAGAGCTCAGGCAGCTTGCTGCTTCCTCTCCGCCATCTTCCAGCCCCTTTTCAACAGTGTAATCTTTTAATGTTTCTTCTTTTTTTTCAAGAGAATTTACCTTGGGGGAAGGGAGGGAGAGATTTCTTTTCATTCTCCTCTTTCAAATGTTGATCATTTGCTCCAATTGGAACATTTCTTAAGGTTTTTGAGGTGGGGCTACAAAAAAGTAGATTTGATGGGAATCTTTCTCTTGGCCATCTTCAAAGATATTTCCTTCTCCCCTCTTCCTAGTAAATTTTAGAGGAACTTTAAAAAAAAGGGGGGGTTCTGCTTATATTCAGCTTTCCAAGAATATATCTAATATCCAAAAAGAGGTATACTTGTATATGATAGAATCCTGCTGTAACCTGGTTCTTTTAAGTAGGTTATGATGTGGCCTAGAGGCAGTCATGTTGTAATGGATATAGAGCTGGCCTCTAAGCCAAGAATCCCACCTCTGACACATCCTGTTTGTGTGATTCTAGGCAAGGTATTTAACTTCTTGGTGCTCTAAATTACTCTCTAAGACTACAAGTTGCAGGAAAGATGGCAACCATCATTGATAGAGGGACAGTATCTCAGTGAAATCACTGATCCAGTCACTATCTCTAAGATGTAGCATAAGTCAAGTCACACACCTCTAAAATAGAATATTTCTGAACTGTGCAGGCTAATCCATCAGACTGCCTAAAATAATCACCTGCAGGGTCTAAGCCCCTGTGTTGCATACAGCAAGAAGGATGACTGGGGAAAGAGGAAAGAGGAGGCAGGATGACAAGTCAATGCTATAAGAGAGAGCCTGGAACCAATGACCCTGCCAGATATGGAGGCAGAAAAAGCCTAGTAGCCTCATCCACTTTCTTTTTTTTATTACTATTAATTCATTTTCAGCATTTTTTAAAAATCGAGTTGCAATTTCTCTCCCACCTCCCATTCCCCACCCACCCACTGGGAAGGCAAATAATATGATATGAATTATAAATGTGAAATCATGCAAAACATTTTCATTTTAGCCATATCATGCCCCCCCAAAGCAAGAAAAATAGAGAAATTTATACTTCAATTAGCACAGAGTTTATCAGTTTTTTCCATGAAGGTAAAGAGCATTTTATATCTTGAGTCTTGGAATCTTGGATCATTGTGCTGATTAGGGTGGCCAAGTCTTTCACAGTTGATCATCATACAATACTGCTGTTGCTATTGTTCAATGACCTCTGACTTTTGCTACCTTCACTTTGCATCAATTCATATAAATGTTCTCAAGTTTTTCTAAAATCCTCCTCAATTTCTATTTTAGCTTCTGCTTCTAGAATATCAGGGCAATTTTCCCTCACAATCTCTTGGAGGATGTTGTCTAAGCTTTTGTTTTGGTCATGGTTTTCAGGTAGTCTGATGATTTTCAAATGATCTTTCCTACATTTATTTTCCAGGTCAGCTGTTTTTCCAAGGAGATATTTCACAATGTCCTCTATTTTTTCATTCAATTGGATTTGCTTTACTGTGTCTTGGTTTCTCATAAGGTCACTAGCTTCCATTTGTTCAATCCTAATTCTTAGGCAGTTATTTTCATCAGACAGTTTTTAAATCTCCTTTTCCATTTGGCTTTTCAAACTATTGACTTTTTTCTCAAGACTCTCCTGCATTGCTCTCATTTCCCTTTCCATTCTTTCCTCCTTTTCTCTACATCTTCTTTCTATTTCTCCTACTTTCTCTTCAAAGTCCGTTTTGAGAGCTTCCATGGCCTGAGACCAGTTCATATTTTTCTTGGAAGCTTTGGATATTGGAGCTTTGACCCTGTTATTATCTTCTTCTTCTGAGGTTGTATTGTGGTCTAGCTTACCCCCAAAGAAGTTTTCGATGGTCTTCTGCTTTTTCTAAAATCCTCCTTCTGCTTTCTCTGCCTACTCATCCTGGCTTACTATTTCTTGGCTTTTAAGTCCTTCTTAAAGTGTGGCGCTGCTTCCAGGACACACTGTTCAAGCTACAGTGTGGCTCAGGGGATGGTTGGGCTTCTTCTCAGCCTGCCTGGCCTTGCATTAATTTGATTTTAAACTCTCCACTGGGGGTAGGGGGGATGGGGGGGGGCTGCTTCTTGGCTCTGCTCCTGTTCCCTGCTTCAGAGGGTCCCAGGTGTTTTTGTTTGAGGCAGGGCAGGTTTTAATCTCACCTGGCCTGTTCTCAGGTCCAGAGATAACCTCAGGCCTACTTACTAAACAACCAACCAGCAAAGCTTTCTGTGGTGTGGTTTTTAGCTTCTGATGAGCCTGCCTGCTCCCCTCTCCCACCTGGGCCTTCTGCCACTCAGGATTTCTTCCTGGTTACCCGCTGGGGTGGGACAGTCGAATCCTTCCTCCTAGTCCACTGCTACCCCTGCACTTACCCCTCCCCCCACCCCAGGCCAGCCGTTCAGCCCAATTGCACACTGGGTTCCAGAAGACGCCAGTGCTGCAGCCTATTAAAAGGCAGTGAGGCAAATTGCTTGGGCAGGTGTCTAGTGTGTTGGCCCGATTGCAGGGTTAGGCTTTATTCGTGGCCCAGCACGGCCCCCTGAAGTCTATCTATAGCTGTAGCAAACTCTCAACCCAAATTTTTGTGTGTTTTTCTGCCCCAAGGGTTCTTTTATTACTATTTTGGGGGTGATTTTAACAGGAGCCTTCTGTTTAATGTCTTTCCTCTGCCATCTTGGCCCCACCCCCAGTTACTAGTGCAAACTGTATTACCCTCCATCCTATTCCCTCCGCTTGATATTTACTTTATTTTCTATCTTCTTTAACCCTATCCCTCCTCAAAAGTGTTTTGCTTTTTACTATCAAAGAGATGTTTAATAAACTTCAATAAAATAAGCACATTTAGAAAGCTCACAGGATAGATGTCAATGATGGATAAGCTCATCCCACCAATACAATCACCCATACTACCCTTCCCCTCAAATCTAACATGAAAAAGAAAAGGAAATCCTTCAAAGTTTGGATTTCGGTGAGGGCCCCTTTACCAATAGCAAGAACACAATGTCTTATGTGGCCTAACAAGAAAGTAAAACACAGAAGCATAAAAATTCCACAAAATTTCAATACTTAAGTGACTTGGTACATACTCAAATGTAAAATAACTCCAACTCCAACTTTATATCTATACATAGTTTTAAAGCAACTTAATATAATTCCTATTTTTATTTATACTTTCAAAGGTTCTTCAGGTGAGGTATGTAAACATTGTCTAATTAATTTTTTTCAACATTTCAGACCAACAATTCACAGCATACATTTAATTTTCATCCATTAAAGACACAGTATTTTCCTATCCCCACTAACATAACAGAAATCCAGACCAAGAAATATTATCAAATCCTTAAGAGTACCAGCTTGCAAAATTTCTCATCGTTGCTCTTTGCTAAAGGTAAAAGGAGGGGGATTTCACATTGGCCAGGATTATGCACACAGGACCAGAAAATGGGAAAGACCCTCTGGAAATACAATCCTTGGATATGTTGGATAACCTTCTCTAAGACTCTGTTTTGCTTTTTACTGCCCCTTCCCCCAATCTGCCCTCCCTTCCTTCACCTCTCTCCCTCTTATTCCCCTCCCCTCCCACTTTCCCTCAAGGCAAAATATATTACTATACCCACTTGAGTATGTATGTTATTGCCTCTTTGAGCCAATTTTGATGAGAGTAAGGCTCACTCACTCCCCTGCTCATTCGCCATCTTCCCCTCCACTCCATAAGTGTTTTCTTATTTCACTTATGTGAGCTACTTTACCAACTTCCACCTCTCCCTTTCCCTTTCTTCCAGTGTATTCCTTTTACCCCTTAACTTTATTTTAAAGATGCCATCATGGGTCAGCTAGGTGACACAGTGGACAAAGCACCAGCCCTGGACCCAGGAGACCCCAAGCCTAAACCTGGCCCCAGACATAAACCATCCCACCCCACCTCCTCCCTGAGTGCCCCACAAAAAATAAAGATAAACAAAAAAATAAATGCTTTACAGATATCATATTCAATTCACACCTGTGCCCTCTAAGTATGTTCCTTTCAGCTGCCATAATACTGAGAAAGTTCTTATGAGTTAGAAGTATTATCTTCATGTGTAGGGATGTAAACAGTTTAACCTTTTAATATCCCTCATTATTTATTTCTCCTGTTTACCTTTTTATGCTTCTCTAGGGTCTTGTATTTGAAAGTCAAATTTTCTATTCAGTTCAAGTCTTTTCATGACCAATGCCAGAAAGTCCTCTTTTTCATTGAAGTCCCATTTCCCCCCCTAAAAGATTATACTCAGTTTTGCTGGGTAGGTGATTTTTGGTTATAGTCTCAGTTCCTTTGCCCTCTGGATCATATTCCATGCGATCTGGTCCTTTAATGTAGAAGCTGCTAGATCTTGTGTTATCCTGACTGTAGTTCCACAGTATTTGAATTCCTTTTTTCTAGCTGCTTGCAATATTTTCTCCTTGACCTGGGATCTCTGGAATGTGATTATAATATCCCTGGAAGTTTTCCTTTTGGGATCTCTTTCTGGAGGTTATTGGTGGATTCTTTCAATTTCTATTTTACTTTCTGCTTCTAAAATATCAGGGCAATATTCCCTGACAATTTCCTGGAAGATGATGTCTAAGTTCTTTCTTTGATCATGGTTTTCAGGTAGTCCAATGATTTTCAAATTATCTCTCCTGGATCTATTTTCCAGGTCAGCTGTTTTTCCAAGGAGATATTTCATATTGCCCTTTTAAAAATTTATTTGGATTTGATTTATTGTGTCTTGATTTCTCATAAAGTCATTTGCTTCTTTTTGCTCTATCCTAATTCATGAGCAATTTTTTTTTTCAGAGAGTTTATATACCTCCATTTCCATTTGGCCAATTTGGCTTTTCAAGCTGTTGACTTTTTTCATGACTCTTCCGCATCACTCTCATTTCTCTTTCCTTTTTTTCCTCTACCTCTCTTACTTTTCCATCTACCTCTCTTACTTTCTCTTCAAAGTCCTTTTTGAGTGGTTCCCTGGCCTGAGACCAATTCATATTTTTCTTGGAAGCTTTGAATGTAAGAGCTTTGACTTTGTTATTGTCTTCTTCTGAGGGTGTATTCTGATCTACCTTGCCACTAAAGAAGTTTATGACCGTCTGCTGTTTTCTCTGCCTGCTCATCTTGACTGCCTATTTCTTGGCTTTTAATTCCTTCTTAATGTGTGGTGCTACTTCTTGAATGCACTGACCCAAGCTACAATGGGTCCCAGGGGGTATGATTAGGCTCATTCTCAACCTGCTTGGCCTGTAACTAACCACAGCCTGCTTTCTCTTTAACCTGGAAGCAGAAGTCTGCTTGAAATCTGATTCTCTATGATCAGAAGCTTGATGTGCCTATGCCCCTCCCCCACTGTGCCACTGCCACTCGAGTCTGCTTACTGGTTCGGAATATGGATGCTCTACCCCAGCTTTCCTCGATAATCTCTTGAAATATGATGTCTAGAGTCTTTTTTTTTTGATCATGGCATTCAGGTAGTCCAATAATTCTTAAATTATCTCTTGATCTATTTTCCAGGTCAGTTGTTTTCCAATGAGATATTCACATTTTCTCCTATTTTCTTTGATTCTTTTGACTTTGTTTTATTGTTTCTTGATATCTCATGGAATCCTTAGCTTCCACTTGCACAATTTTGATTTTCAACAAATTATTTTCTTCAGTGAGATTGTGTACTTTTTTTTCATTTGGGCAGTTCTACTTTTTTAAGGAGGTCTTCAGTGAATTTTTGTGCCTCTTTTACCATTAGGTCAATTCTATTTTTTAAGGTGTTATTTTCATCAGTACTTTGGTACCTCTTTTACCAAGCTATTACTTATATTTTCATAATTTTCCTGCATCAATCTCATTTCTTTTCCCATTTTCCTTCGTCACTCTCATCTCTTTAACTCTTCTGGGAATTCTTCTTGAGCTTGTGTCCAAAGTAACATTTTTCTTTAAGGTTATTCATGTTGTCTTCTGATTTTGTAACTTGGTCTTCCCTGCCACCCTATTAGCTTTTTATGGTCATGTTCCTTTTTTGTTGTTTGATAATTTTCCAGCCTATTTCTGGACTTTGAACTTTAAGTTAAAGTTGGACTTTTCTCGCTGGGCCTGGGGATACAATATCCCAAGCTTTGGGGTTTTTGTGCTACTATTTTCAGAATTAGTTCTGGGGTTCTGCAAATTCTTGGTGCTTCTGAGTTGGTGTGATATGGGGAGAGGTGTGGTCATTGTTCTTATGTTCTGTGCTCTGGTCTTTACCCAGGAAGAGACCCTGCTTCCTTAGAGCTACAAGTACTGGTGCTCCTCTTGTCTGTGGAACAGTGACCTGGTTCCCTGCTCTCTTGAAGCATCAAGACTTCTCTACCTTGGAACTGCAACTAAAGCCCCTGTTCCCTTCTTACTGACCACAAGTGTTCCTCTTTGCCCTGGAATTGCAACCCAGAACTGTATATGGGAGGTAGAATTGCTGATCAGTGCCAGCAAAAGGTCCTTTATAATATTTTCTGACCAATTGTTTAATCCACTTACCATCTCTGGGTTGAGAGTTCTAGAAGCAGCTGTGACTGCTGCCACCATTGCAGTTGCCTTTAAGGCCCACTTCTTTTGCTGCCACCACTTGCAAGCTGGGATTGCTCCCATCCCAGTATGACAGACCTCTTCTGCCGACCTCCTAAGTTATGGATTAAGATCAACTTTGTAGGAAACTTTCCATCTGATTACCAGTATCTGAAACACCTGAGAGACTTTACAATCACACCCTGAAACTCTACAGCTGAGGCTTGTTAGTTGATCATCAGCTCCCACACCTGAAAGACTTTCATTCCACAACTACACCCAGAGGACATCCCAAGAATCATCTGAGAAAAGACTTCCAAAGGCTTAAATGGACATTTTCCTGTTTTACTTTTCGCCATTGTATACACTGTTTATAATGTCCACTTTCTAAAGGGGAGTGCCCCCTTTAGATTTTCTGTTTGTAATGTCCACCTGCTAAAGGGGAGTGCCCCCTTTAAGCTTTGTTAATGTGTCCCTCAATTTCTTTTCTCTCTTTTAATTCCCTTTACTTTGTTAGTGATAAGCATCTGTAATGTTATTGCTTCATGTAAGAAAACAATGTTTATTCATGAAGCACAGGGGGAAGTGTGAGAATCAGGGTGCCACTTGCAGAGAAAGACATTGTGAGAACCAGGGCCCTGCCCCCTAGCAGATATTTGGTTAGGCATCCGGTAGTCATCATTTTTCATAGAACCTCCTAAAGTCATGTCAATCAATGCTACCAGCCAATTAGCTTGGAATTGTGTATGGGGACTGCCCTGTTTCCTGTTCTATAAGGGGCTTCTGGGAGAAGCCCCTTTTTGTTCCAGGACTTCGGGTCAGTGGCAGACAGAGAGGAAAGGAGATAGGCTTCTCTTGCTTTACTGTACTCCATGTGTTATCTTTACTCATTGATAAATGCTTAAAAGCCTAAACTATTGCTGAATTTATCAGTAAATTTAGTTAGTTTCCTCCCAAAATTGGAGGGGGCAGGGGCAGGTAAGGACACACATTAGATTTTAAACTTCACACAGGACTGCTCTCCTTCCTCATCTCTGCTTCTTGGGATTCCTAGTGTCCTTCAGAACTATGCATTAACATTCCTTCTTCCCCCACCTCATGCAGCTGCTAGAATCTTCCCCTTTCCCCTTTAAGGTTAAATTCCATACTTTTTCATATACCTTGTATGTATCTATTTATTTAAATTTTGTATCCTTTATTTGGATATAAACTTCTTAAGTACAGAAACTATTTTTGCAGTACCTGGAAAATAGTTAAGTGCTTTCTTCTTCCATGTTTGACTGATTATCATGAACTTTTTTTCTCCTGTGAAAAATGTCCTCTTCTTCTTGGGAGGAGCTACTCCCTGATTTCCTAGATTAGCCAGTAGAGGAATCTGATGGACTCAAAACTTCTATATACTTGAGACTCTAGCCAGGGTCATGACAGCCTCCATCATGTCACACTTATAGCCAGATGCTCTACCATTGATGGAAACGTTCAACATTTCTCTCCTGCCAATGTTCCTGGAAGTTGCATAAGTGCCTGCAGCAAAACTTCCCTCAGACATTGAGATCTCTAATCTCTTGTAAGTCATCCTGGGCTTTATATTGGCTCTAAAATGTTTAAGATGAGCATACTCAAATATAGACAGATGTTAATACAAGTGAAAATCTACTAAATGAATCCAAGGTCTGGGCTCCATCTATAGAGTACTCCCCAAATCAATCAGTTTAGTTTTAGATATGAAGGGTTCTGTCAGTATAATGATAATAACAACTAGCATGTTTATTGAGCTTTAAAGTTTACAAAAAACTTTGTATAGATTATCTCATTAGAACTTGATCACAACTCTGTGGGGTATCCACTACATATAATATTTCCCCCATTTTACAGATGAGAAAACTGAGATTAAGTCATTTGCTTTTCTGAAAAGATTAGGTTACTTGCTCATTGTGATACAACTATCAAGTGTCAGAAGTAGAATTTGAACCAGTACCTTTTCCTTTCTTTTTTTTTTGTGAGGCAATTGGGGTTAAGTGACTTGCCCAGGGTCACACAGCTAGTAATTGTTAAGTGTCTGAGGCCAAATTTGAACTCAGGTCCTCCTGAGTCCAGGGCTGGTGCTCCATCTGCTATGCCACCAAGCTTCCCCCAGTACCTTTCTGATTCTAAGCCAAGCATACTATTCTTTTTTTTTTTTTTTTTTTTTTTTGCAGGGCAATGGGGGTTAAGTGACTTGCCCAGAGTCACACAGATAGTAAGTGCCAAGTGTCTGAGGCCGGATTTGAACTCAGGTCGTCCTGACTCCAGGGCCGGTGCTCTATCCACTGTGCCACCTAGCTGCCCCAAGCATACTATTCTTTACAGAATTTTTTTTTAATTGATGACAATAATAATGGTGATGGTGATGGTGATGATGACAATAACTTCCTCAAAGCCTAGTCTATCATCCATGCTGTGATAAAATGCTAGTAAATCAAGCTCTGGAATCACCACTGATTAGATCAGCACTCCAGTCAATATGATGCAATGGCCTCTGAGATACACAGAAACAGACAAGGTATCAAGTAGGCTAGCTTACTTGAAACCATTATATTTATCAGCTGAAAATGGAAGATGGAAGAGCAAATAGTGCTCTTTCATTTTTCAGTACCACAAGAAGGTTCTACAAAAGTCAGTCACACTGGAACAATTCAGAAATTTCTCTGACCCACTCCCTGGAAATGCTTCACAGCAAATGAGCTAATATTAATAAAGTGCTTAGCACAGTACCTGGCACATAGTAGGTGTTATCAAAATGCTTATTCACTTCTATCATTATATATGGCTAAAGAGTACGAAACATAAGGTATAGATGGAATAAACTGAAGATATTAATGTTTTCATAATTTTATATTACCATATCATAACACAATTGGAAGCAGATCTTTCCAGTTATGGGCAAGGGTTGTACTCTCAGCTCAAAGACATACAACAAACTATTGTTTACCAGTATTGAGCAATCTTAAGAAATAAATTCACAGGGCAGCTAGATGGCGCAGTGGTTAAAGCACCAGCCCTGGATTCAGGAGTACCTGAGTTCAAATCTGACCTCAGACACTTGACACTTACTAGCTGTGTGACCCCGGGCAAGTCACTTAACCCCCATTGCCTGCAAAAAAAAGAAAGAAAAAAAGAAAAGAAAGAAAGAAAGAAAGAAAGAAAGAAAGAAAGAAAGAAAGAAAGAAAGAAAGAAAGAAAGAAAGAAAGAAAGAAATTCACCCCAAGTCCAGATTAGATGAAATAGCATCTAAAATTGAGTAGCTGCTAAAATCTGAAGAGGATAAATGTGAAGAACCTGAGGTCTTTGAAAATCTTCACTTAAAACGAACTCCAAAAAATCTACTTAATAACAAAGTGAATGACAAAAATATTACCAATGTTCCAAATGACTAAGAAAAAGAGATGAGCACACATAGAATGAAGTTTTGAAAAGTCCTTTTTGAGTTTGATAGCACAAATACAATCTCAGCAGACCAGCTATCACATAGTAGCTATGTTCAGATAGAGAACTAATGGATTTAGACTGCAAATTAAGGTATACTTTCTTCTCTTCCTTTTACCTTATTTCTCTTCTTTCTTCTTTCTTTTTCAGACATGACAATTGAGACAATTTGTTCTGCATGACTGTACATTTTTGTAAGGGGTTTTATTTGTCTTGCCTTCTCATTGGGTGGGGGGAAAAGAAGAAAGAATTTGGAAATGATAATAAAACAGTTATTGGGGAAGAAAGTAATTATAAATGCACACATTTTCCCACAAAATTTGTTAAAAGTATAAAAACACTTTAGAACCTGTAAAACTGTACATGTTGGAGCTGTTATAAAAGAAAAGGTGGGAGCAGCTAGGTGGTGCAGTGGATAAAGCACTGGCCCATGATTCAGGAGGACCTGAGTTCAAATCTGGTCCCAGACACTTGACACTTACTAGCTGTGTGACCCTGGGCAAGTCGCTTAACCCTCATTGCCCTGAAAAAAAATCAAGGTGAAGCTATCAGGGAGTTTTCCTAAAGATAGGTATCAAATATGACCATGACAGAAGTGACTTGAGAAGTTTATGGAAGAACTGTTTTGAAAGATTATATAAATATCCACCACAGTTAAAAACTTGAATGCCATATCACCCAATTAAAGTCAACAAAAAAGAAATATGTAGTAGAGTAACCAAAACGTTAAAATATATTGGAAACTATAGGTTGCTTTAATTAGAGGTTAAAAGCAAAACAGTCAAAGTGTTAAGGGGATAGAAAAAATCAGAGTAGTACAAAGGATAAGAGTTTGACATCAACCAAAAGCCTGACCACAGAGGCTTGAGAAGCAAAGAACAGAGGAGAGTGAGCATCCCTGAAGAATAAGATTGTAAAACATGTCTAGTCATTTATATGGTCACAAAAAAAGTCTTAACACAATGAAAAAACAAATTGAAGCAAATACAAAACAGAAAGCTTACACACCATCAATATAATGAATGACAGAAGAGTTATATCAAGGGTGATGATTGTAACTCTAGCTTCTTTGTGGAGCTGGATTTCACCATCTTTACGATCATTATAACTATTCCTATCCCTTGGCAAACCAGAGGTCCTTTACCCATAAGCTATGAACTTGTTTCTCAAGTCAACAAGTATTTATTGAGTGTCTGGTGTGCCTCTAGCCTTGTTCTAAGCACCCTGGGAAGAAAACAAAGGGATAGTGAAGAAAAAGAGACAATAGTCCCTGCTCATTAGGAGTTTACAATACAGTTTACAATAGGAGGCAGGCAGTCATGGAATCTCAGTTGGAAACTTCTCCAAGGACCTCAGAGGTCATCCAGGCCAATCTGTCAAGTAGTCATCAAACTTCATTTGAATTTCTCTATTGAGGGGAAAGCCAATAACTTGACAGGCAGCCCAAGCTATTTTTGAACTTCTTCACAACTTCTATCCTTTTTTCCTATTTCTGCCCTTTGGGGCCAAATAAAGTAAGTCTAATTCCTTTTCCATGTGAGCGATCTTCAAGTACTCCAAGACAATGATCATTTTCCCCATAAAGCCCTCTCATGATCCAGGTACATTATATCCTGTCAGTGTTTTTTTTTTGTTTGTTTTGTTTTGTTTTTGTTTTGTTTTGTTTTTTTAAATCTTAAACCTTAAAATTTCCTTAAAATCTGGTCACCAGAAAGAAATACATTACTTCTACAGTCTGACCCTAGGGGAGTTCAGAGGAACTATTACCTCCTTAATTAAGGACATTATGCCTCCTTTAAAGTAACCTACAATCATTTTAGCTTCTTGTTGTTGTTGTTGCTACTGCTGTTGCTGCTGCTGCTGTTGTTGTAGTTGTTTCCATATCACTTTGGGAAGATGAGAGAGAATACCCTGGAAAGTATTGTTCAGAATTATGAAATGAAAGAGGACAAATGTTTATGGATAGCTCAGTAGCTATCAGAACTATGTAACATGAGTACATTCTTAATGAAGAGGGTCAAAAGGTACTGGACAAGGCAAACAATAAAAAAAAATTACAACTAATGTTTTTTCTTTATGTCAAATATCAGAAAGGAGATATCTGGATATACCTAGAAGTAATTTCTGAATTAGCCATTTGTGTGTAGTCACACCATTAACTTATTAGAATAGGTCCAAAATCAACAGCAAATTAGTAGGGAGGATAAAAATTACCTATGAACAAGGTCCCATAAATGGAACTGAGCAAAGCAAAACATATAAACACTATCAAAGTTTTCTGCCAAAATTTAACTTATATGGAGTGATTTCCACAACAAGGATGGCAAAGGAGTATTGAAGGAGCTACCACAACTAATCACTTGATCTTCTTGCATTATCTAGAGGAATGAAAGCAGAATATAACACTGTACTAGAATATAAAAATTATTTGCAAAATTGTATATAGCAGGATAGTAGAAGACTACAATCTGTATATGTATTGCCTCATAATATGGAGAGAAGAAATAGATGGAAAAACAAGTGTGTGGAGAGCTTAATGTGGAGCTTAATTAGGTTGAATCATCCCAAGGGTATTTAAAGGTTAATATGGAAGTAGAACATCAAACAAGTATCCCTAAAATGAAGCATCTGTCAGTGTTTCTATAATAAACTCTTTTCATCATTGATAAGAACAGAAAAAAAAAAACAATTTGGACTCTAATAACTAAATCCCTGATGTGCTGTATGAGGAAGTTAAAATAGAACTAAAGAAGATGAAGTTGGGAAGAATATCTGGACAATACAAATGGTACATGGAAGAAACCTATGATGGAAGTGAAATAACTTGGAAAAATTTGTGAGATCAATTATAAAAATACATTTAAAAGATGCAAAGACCAAAAGTCACAAATTAAAAAAAAATAACACATGGCATTATTATCCAAAATGGCAGTTGAGAGAACATCAATAAAATATTGATGTAACCTAAATATGCTTAGAGTTTCATATCCAAAAAGATATATTGGAATTGTCTATACATGCACTGAAATTATCTTTAATGAAAATATGACTTGGGTATAGATAGACCTTTGCACATTCTTTTCCATGGCAGATAAAACTTCACAGTCACAGAGTGGATCACATTCTCTTGTATAATGGTGAAGAGAATTCAAGATCCTATTGTGTGTTTTGCTTGTTAATTACCAAAAAAAAAAAAAATGGAAATTCAGCTAAGGAGAACAAAATGAGGTCTGAAGTGTTTCCTATAACAAGGTATACATATTCTTGTGCTTTTTAAAAAAAATCAGATTTCTTAAAATCATACAAGATTTTTTAATAGACACAACCACAGATATAATTTTTTAAATCATTTTCTGACTATCAATATGAAGTTAGCATAAAATGCAAACATTCCCCAAGTTATTCCTCACCATCATGGAGAATTCTGATATGGAGTTTAAAAGGACAAAGGAATCCCTATAGATGGTAAAATTTTTCAGATGCCCCTGTTTGTGAATGGAATCGATCCCATGGAATCAAGCCTTGGAATATTCCAGCCTCCTTAATGAGAATCACAACCACTCAAAAAAGATCAGATTAGGAGTCCACATGGGAGAAGTCTGGTGAAAGGCCTATTGTCCAGACTGTGACAGGCAATTGGATTTAAGATTCATTGAGTTAGTACATGTCACATACCTTGGAAAGGCCAGAGTTAAATAGGAGGAAATACATAGAGGAGAATGCATTTGGAAAATTATGCTGCATCTTCAACAATTATTGTCTGTTCTCCCAAACAGGAAAGCATCTTTTTAACACCGATGTTCTTCTAGTTATGCTATATGGCTGAGAATTATGCTGTATCATAGCAGTTCACACTAAAATTCTTTAATGGCACCTTGAGCAGTAAATAAATATAGCATATTATGAAAAGTATATTAAATTACTCTGAGATTTCACAGTATATTTTGTTGCTGTTGCTATTGATAGAGGATGGTGGATCAAAAAACATTGGGAAATACCCACATACCAAGATCTTTGAGAAATCCACATTTTGAATGACCCAGGAGAAATGGAGGTAAGGCTCAGATCAGTGGTGTCAAAGTCAAATAGAAATGGGGACCACTAATTCATACATAAGGATCCCTGCAGGCTACATGTTGAATTAGTTTTAAAATGTGATACTATTGATTTTAAATTTAAATTTTATTTATTTTTAAAATATTTCTCAATTACATTTTCATTTTCTTAGAAGTACTTGAGTGTCATAAGTCACATATAGCCCACAGGCAACATATTTGACACTTCTGACTTAGAAAGTAGTGGGGGTTGGTAGAGTGTAGTATATTACCAATAATGACTTGAGAATAAGAACTGGCTTAAAAGAGAATATCCAAGAAATGAATTTATAAAATATGGTGGAACAGTCAGCTAAGTAAAGCAAAGATAACAAAGATAAAAGATGATCAATTTAAATGTTTAATGCTACCTAATGAATATCGAAAGACTTAAAGGAATGATTTTAACACAATGTTTGAATCCTCTGTAGAGGATTTATAGTAAAATATGGGAAAGAGTTCATAAAATAAGAAGCATCTACATCAATAAGATTACTAACTTAATGATGTATTAAAGCATTGAAAGGTATCATATTGTTTATTCATAGGTGACAGACAGTCCACTTAAATCCCCATGATTGTTTTCAGAATTGCAACTCGTCATGTCTTCTCCATCCTGTACTTGTAGGGTTGATTGTTTGAACCTAAGTATAAACTTTCACATTTGTCTGGTCATTCAAACAATTTCTATCCACTAGCTATATTATTATCTAGCCTATATCTCTCCATGTTGTCTACACAGAAAATTTGAGAGGTTTATTTTTTTTCCTCAAATGCTTTGCCTAGGTGTAAGGAGACCTGAGAAAGGGCAAACTGTGCTGTGTTTCTAGGATAAAATGGGAGCAAGAACAATAGGCTTTCAGCCTTCTTTAATCAAAAAAGCCATTGATATTTGAATAAAATGGAGAAATGTGATGAGAGGAGAGTATAACTACTTACAAGCCACATTATCTTTTAGCTCTTTCTCCATTTGAGTGAACAGAGTGATATGGATATTTATGTGAGCCAAGGGTTATTATGAAACCTAAGAACTAAAGTGAATTTATCTCTAGAAATTGGGTGACTGTTGTAATGAGATAATTTTAAGAGATAGTATATGAGAAGGCAGTTAAATAGAGTACTGAAAATGAAAGATTCCAACAACAGATCTGACTTTAGTTTGGCCTCTTTTATCTTCTGGTGCAGTTGGTCTGAGAGGAAGAGAACTTATCACTGACTGAAAAAGTTGAGTGAAGAGAGCTCATGCTAACTCCACAGGCACTGGCAAAGAATACAAACTGAAAATAGCTATAGAAAGTGTCTTGGCTATTGACCTTTCATCTAGGAGAGAGGCTTACTAATCACAGCATCTCCAGGAGAAAGAGGATAGAGTAGTAAGCTGCCCTTAAAAAAGCATTTCAGAAAAAATACTTTTGCTGATACACAGTAGAAAGCTAAAAGAACAGCCTGAAATGTTGTATGGGACACTTAAACTGGCATCCATTCTTCACCATCATCACCCTGGAAGACACAAGTGGTCAACTCCTTGAATGCAGAAGCTTTAAGGTATGTGTGTATCTGTGTCTGTGTGTGTTTGCCCTGGAAGAGATCTGTAGATGGAGGAAGAAAATTTGCACCAAGAAAGATCCCAGAACATAGTCATTCTCTGAGAGCAATAAGAATGCAGTACCTACAACCCCTGGCAACATACCCAAGGCTAAGAAGAAACTAATAAATGGAATATATTTGACCTTCCAGGTCTTAAGTTGCCACCTCTATAAACAGCTCCAGTTGCTGAATGAAGCTTTGGAGCTGAAAGATGCTCATGGTGGGAAAGAACCTGAGAGGAACTATTCATACCTCAGCCAATGAAAGTCAGAGAGGAGATTCCACTTGCTGTCAAGGCAAATGACTTTTAGTAAAAAGTTAAGTACCTGACTCCGGGTAATATAACTACTCCTACCCCATAGACCCTCTATTCCTTATTTCCTACATATATCACTTCCCCTTAAATACTCACCTTTGAAAATTTCCAATCTCCAGACCTCCCCCCTTCCATCTTGAATGTCTAAGCCTCAAACAATATTAAGGCATTCTTCACTAAAACAACAGATAAATTAGGCAGGGAGAAGTGGCTTGACTCTCTGTGCAGCCCCCTCTCCACTAGGCTATGCTCCTTCACTTTAGGGTCCCTCTAAAAATGGTTAAGCAAGAATGAGAACATTAGAAGCATTAGATTCATAGACTTAGAGCTGGAAGAGACCTCAAAAGCCTCTTTATTTTACAGGTGAGGAAACTGAGGTTATGGGAGCAACTTGCCAAAGTCACAGGTATTAAATAAGAAACAGGATTAAAACCCAGAGTATTCTTTCCATTCTACCATACTGCCTTTCTTTAAGATGGAAGGCTTTATTTATAGCTATGAGGGTTTCTTGGAACAGTTACTGTGAGGTGTTTTTGCCATTTTGCCAATGGGATGAGTTGTTGGGTGGAGTTCTTCCCATTCAGTTGTAAATGTCCCCTCCCCACCTGGGAGAGTTATCTTTCCCATTTAGCAAAAACATTGTTTCTTTCTTCCTAGGATTTAGTCTCTATAAACATAGCTCTGAAATGTCCATAGGAGACTGTAGGGAAATAGAATGTGCTTCTACCAAAATATGTTTTGTACTCTCTGGCCCAGGGTTCCTTAAATTGGAGTCCACAGATCCTAGAGTCAATGAAATTACAATTTTATATTCACTAACTTCTAAAATTTAGCAGTCCCTTCAATTATGAATGCAGGCAGCAAACATTTTGATAAGGGATCCATAAATTTCACCAGATTGCCAAAAGAGTTTGACACAAAAATAGTTAAGAACCCCAGTGCTAGCCCCAAATTCTCAGCAACACACTAATGATGTAAAGTGAGATGAACTGGTATTTCCCTTTCCCCTGCGCTATGTTCTCCTCCTTCCTCATTCTTTCCCAAACTATTTTATCCCCCTTTTCATATCTTTTGATAATTTTTATAGATTTATTATTTTTAATAAAGAGATAATAGTTTTTAAAAAAAGACTCTAAAGTTCCACCTCAAGTCCAGAAAATTGGCAAAGATAATAAAAGATTGGACTCATTAATGTTGGATGGGTTGTGGAAAGATCGGTATATTAATTAATTGTTGGACAAGCTATGAATTAGTACAACCATTTTGGAAAACAATTTGGAATTATGTAAACAATGTGACTTACCTGTCCATACACTTTGATCCAAAATTCTACTGCTTAGCACATACCCTAGGGAGGACATGCTTCCTGGATTTCCTCACATTAGTATATCTTTTAACGTACAAAACTATTGTGTCCTTTCCCCCCTTTACTTAGTCTGTTCTTTTCAAATGAGGTATGCTCTTCTAGAGTCATATCCCTTTTGTATTTCACTTCCTATTAAATCTCAGTGATACTTATAAGGTCAAATTTGCTACTGTGAATTAGAATCTCAAGCTTACCTTTTTTGCTTTGTGCATTTGTGTATAGACATTTGACATTACAGGTTTCATTACTGATTTCTTTTGGATTTTGTCTTTGTGAATTTCTGAGTACCTCTACTACTATTCTTTGTACATTATTGTCTATAATGCATATAAAACTTTTAGGGAATAGTATATTGTTGTTATTGTTGTTGTTTGTCCTTTGTTTTTGAAGAGGAAGATGGCATCAGGGTGATGTTATGACTTTCAGTAAATTGGATTTAAGTGAAGGAGGGCTATGCAAGGTCACCAACCTCATTATTTCCTCCAGAGCCATCTGGGTCCAGTGGCAAGATATAGATAGATAGATAGATAGATAGATAGATAGATAGATAGATAGATAGATAGATAGAAAGATAGATAGATAGATAGATATATGTGTGTGTATATACACATATATACATACACACACATATATGTATGTATGTATGTATGTATGACTGGAGATGGTGCCAGATGCTTAAGGAAATTGGGGTTAAGTGACTTGCCCAGGATCACACAGCTAATAAGTGTCTGAGGTGAGATTTGAACTCAGGTCTTCTTGACTCCAGGGCCAGTGCTCTATCCACTGCACCACCTAGCTTCCCCAGAGAATAGTATATGACAACAAGTCAAAGACCAGATTGATTGTTTGGTATTCAAAATAAGTGTCGTTAATAGTGGGCAGGGAAGTATGGCCATGGTGCTGCATGCCCACAATCTCTTCTACTGGGGAGGCTGAGGCTGGAGATTGCTTGAGGTCAGTAATTCTGAGATGAAGTGACTTAAGCTGATCTCATGTTCACACTAAGTCTGACATAAATATGGTGAGCTTCTAGGAGTTGGAAGAGAGGAAACCAGGCTGCTAAGGAAGGACCAGCTGGCCCACTTCAGAAAAGGAGCAAGTTAAAGCTCATATGTTGGTCAGTAATAGGAGACAGTCTATGAGAGCCTGCTATACTTACAGCCTGGGTAAGATAGGGAGATTGTGTCTTTAAAAAAAAAGTTGAGAGGGAAGAGACCATTAAAAGAGGTTGTATGTAAACCAAATCTTGACTTAGAATAAAGGTCAGCTTTATCAAGAAGAGGCTTCATGTATAGTGTGTAATGAGCAACACAAAGAGTTCCTCTCCCCAAATCATTTTCATCCCACAATTATCCTTCTCCCCAAGTGGTTCTTAAAATGTTATCATTAGAGGTATATTTTATACAAGATAAACAATTATGGGGTCATGAAAGGTCTCTTGGGGTATGTGGTTTTTGAGCTTACATTTAATAGAGATAAGCATTCCACAGCAGGTAAGGAGGGAGAGGATTCAAGACAAAAGGGATAGCCTATGCAAAAGTGTGTTGATAGGGGGTGGAAATGCCAGGTAGGAAGAACAGCTAGCCTGTCTGGACAAAGCTCTATAGCTTTCAATCCATGTGGCACAAGAAGTGATTAGAGATAACAAAAAAGGAAAATTTTGGATGTTGGAGGGGATGTGGGAAAACTAGGTTTCTTATCCACTATTAGTGGATTTGTGAACAGATCCAACCATTCTGGAGAGCAATTTGGAAGTATGTCCGAAGAGCTATAAAACTGTGCATACCCTTTGATCTAGCAATACCACTACTAGGTTTATATCCCAAAGATATCCCCAAAGAGAGAAAAAGACCCATTTGCACAAAAATATTTATAGCAGCTCTTTTTGTGGTGGCTAAGAATTGAAAATCAAAGGAATGCCCATCAATTGGGGAATAGCTAAACAAGCTGTAGTATATGATGGTAATGGTATATCATTGTGATATAAGAAATGACAAGCAGGATGATTTGAGAAAAGCCTGGAAAGATTTTCATGAACTGATGTATAATGAAGTGAGCAGAACCAGGAGAACATTGTGCATAGAGATAGCAATATGGTTTGATGAAGAATTGTGAATGACTTGACTATTCTCAACAATACAATGATCTAAGACAACCCAAAGGACTAATGATGAAACATACTATCTATCTCCAAAGAAAGAACTGAAATTGAATGAAGTATGCTATTTTCACTTTCTTTCATCTTTTTCTTTTGAGTTATTTTATACAAAATTACTAATATGGTAATGTTTTACATAATTGTACATCTATAACCCATATCTGATTGCTTACTGCCTCAGTGAGAGGGGAGAGAAGTGAGGGAAGGAGGGATAAAATTTGTAACTCAAAACTTTAAATAAAAATGTTTAGTATTATTTTTTTTCAAATAGTGATTAGAGGTTCATCTCCCAGAGGCTTCATGTCTGTGGACATGATCTTTGTTTCAGTTGAGTTCAAAGAGAGAGACAATGTTTCTGGCTTTGGGCCCAGGGTGACTCCAAGGACCTGAACCCAAGTGACCTAAAAGTATAATGGTGCTGTGAACAGAAATAGGGACATCGGGAGGAAGGATGGACTTTGGGGAAACAAAATTAGTTCTATTTAGGATGTTGTGAGATTTGGGGGTTTATGTGATATCTAGAAGTTCCTCTAGTAATAGCTCCTTCCTTGGGGTTTTGGAGGTAAGTGGATTCTGATGCCTCACAGAGAGGAAAGCCCAGTAAGGATAAGGACATGTGATCTGAATCTGGTCATAAGAAGAAGAGAGGAGAAGGGACAAAGGTATGCTAAAGAAGTAGGTACAAGCTATCAAAGACAAGACACAATTCTCTGGACACCAACCCTGCACACAGTTGGGAAGGAATAAGACAGAAGGAGCAAAGGGTCTATGTTGGGAATTAAGAGGAAGTCATCACTTTTAATCCTCATAGATTTTTTTAAAAATTCCTTGGTTTTTTGGTTTTTTGGTTTTTTTTAGTGAGGCAGTTGGGGTTAAGTGACTTGCCCAGGGTCACACAGCTAGTAAGTGTTAAGTGTCTGAGGCCGGATTTGAACTCAGGTACTCCTGACTCCAGGGCTGGTTCTCTATCCACTGTGCCACCTAGCTGTCCCAAAATTCCTTGTTTTTTAAAAATAGTCCTTTATACTCTTCCCTATTACCCTCACCCTGTGAACTAAGTCATGGGAATAAAATAAAACCCAGGAAAAATAGGGGCTTAAGGTGGAGTGTGAGGCCCCATCTCAGTACTCTGAATGACACAATTACATATGGAAGCCTTATGTCTCCTCTGGGACCCTGACATGACATCTCATAAATAGTCATGCTTTTGAGACTCCAAAGAAAAATTCATCTCTCTGATATGTCATTTCCCTGACAAGGGCCCTTTTCCCTTTTATGCAAATGTTAGTGAGCCAAGTGGCCATTCCAGAAACTTGATTGGCTCAGCCTCTGGGACTTTTTAATCATGTCATGTGAGGAGTGTTGACCAGACTCAAGGTGGGTTTTGTTCCTCAAGAAGAACATCTGTCCCCTGGATCCTTCCAAAACCCCCACCATTCTACTACAATCTGCTTCCTTGCAAGATGGGTTCTCTAGCAGCCTCATGATATATTCAAGGAGTGATACCATATGTGCTAGAGTCCCTGGGTATTCAAGTGTTGATGCAAGCAGAGTACTGATATTATAGTTAGAACAGTTCCCATTTGCTAGGTATTGTGTTGTTAACACATCTTCACATTCAGCTCACATTCCAAGTACTAGCAATGAAAATGATTCTCCCCTGGGTCTTAGACTTTGCCGGTCTCTGAACCTTCACTCATGTGAAATTCCTAGTTTAGCTTGCTGGCCATCTCCTTAGTGCCAAACTTAATCTTTCCCATATTTTTAAACTCTCCTTGGTAAAGCCTAGAAGATCCCCAAAGCATCCCACTATGGTATAATAGAATGAACATTGTTCTCTTTCCCTCTCCTTCTCTCTCTTTTTCTTCCACACCCCTCCATGTGTGTGTGTGTGTGTGTGTGTGTGTGTGTGTGTGTTCCAATACATATGGAATGTCAGCAAAGCTCAGGTTCAGAATCAGCACCTCAGGTTTGGAGGCCATGTGGTTCAGCCTGTACCTGAACAGAAATCCCCCATTATATCATTCCTGCAGGGTCCAACCATTCTAGAGAGAACATTTTGGAATCATGCCCAGAGAAATATAAAACTATACATACTCTTTGACCCAGAATTACTACTACTTGGTCTATATCCCAAAAAGATCCAAGAAAAAGGAAAGGGATCTATATGTACAAAAATATTTATAGCAGCTCCTTTTGTAGTGACAAAGACTGAAATTGAGGGGATGTTCACCAACTGGGGAATGGCTAAACAAGTTGTGATAATATTGTAAGTGTTCAACTGTGAAAGACTTAGCTACTCTAATCAATACAATGATCCACAAGAATTCCAAAGGACTTGTGATAAAAATGCTGTCCACCAGGCACCTAGGTGGCACAGTGGATAAAGCACCGGCCCTGGATTCAGGAGGATCTGAGTTCAAATCTGGCCTCAAACACTTGACACTTACTAGCTGTGTGACCCTGGGCAAGTCACTTAACCTCATTGCCCCACAAAAAAAAAATGCTATCCACCTCCCTAGGGAGAATTGAAGGATGCTGCAAATTGAAACATATTTTTTTCACTTACTTTATTTTTCACGGTTTTTTTTCCCTTGCAACATGGCTAATATGAAAATATGTTTTGCATGACTTCATATGTATAATCAATATCATATTGCTTGCCTTCTCGGTGGGTGGGGGAGGGGTGGGAGGGATGAGAGAATTGGGAATTTAAAATTTTTTTAAATGTGTTAAAGTATAATTATTTTTTAAAAACCTCCCACTTGAGCCCAATTCAGCACATGCTTATGTACTTCTAGTCCCACTTTCACCAAGGGTCTGCTCCTGACAAGTAACAGCACAGGAGAAGAGTATGGGGTCTTGGAGACAGAAAAGAAGAGTTCAAATCAAGGCTCTGACCCTTAGTACATCAGCTTGCTGAATCTCCATTTCCTCCTCAGGCCTGCTATGATTTATGTACACATACTCCTCCCCCAACCCTTGCTCTTACTCTGGGAGCAAAAGCCAAATATTGCTCCTAGGAAGGGCCTTATAATCTACTGCCAGTTCTTCCATTCATCATCCCTGTGACTGCTGGACCAGAACTTGGGAGGTATGTCAATGGTGCGGTGGTTTGGGAGTCAAAGGAACTTAATCCCAATCCCATTTCTACCATTTTCCACTTTTGTGGCTTTAGGCAATTGACACAACCACTCTGGGCCTCTGCTTCTTCATTTGTAAAAATGAAGGGATTGGAATGGATAACCTCTAAGGCCCCTTCTGGCTTTTCATCTACAGTCTTTTCTCTAGTAACTAACCATTACATAGCACTTACTTTGTGCCAGGCATTATGTTAAGCACTTTTTACAAATGTTACCTTATTTGAGCCTTGCAACAACCTTGGGAGGTAGGTGTTATTATTATATCTTTTTTTTTTTTTGGTAGGGCAATGGGGGTTAAGTGACTTGCCCAGGGTCACACAGCTAGTACGTGTCAAGTGTCTGAGGCCGGATTTGAACTCAGGTACTCCTGAATCCAGGGCCGGTGCTTTATCCACTGTGCCACCTAGCCGCCCCCTATTATATCTATTTTACTAATGAGGAAACTGAGGCAAACAGAGGTTAAATGACTTGCCCAGAGTCACACAGCTAGTATGTATATGAGGTTCAATTTGAACTCGGGTCTTCCTTATTCTAGGCCCAGGGCTCTATCCACTATACCATCAGCTTCCTCATTTCTCCCCTATCTATACTGTATTAACCAATTGGAAAGTGAACTTCTAGAGGCCAGGAACTGTCTCATTTTTGTAATTGCATCCTCAGCATCTTACACGGTACATGGCACATAGTAGGTACTTAATAAAGGTCTATTGATTGGTTGGTCTGAACTATGTAGGTGATGGTGGTGGTGATGATGATTGATGGTGATCATGATACACATACTACCTTAACTCACCAAATTGTGAGGAAAGTGCTAGGCAGATGTAAGCTACTAACAGGTTTTGTGGCTTTTCAGAATGTCCTGTATATTCTCTAGCATTCAGGGGTATTTTTTGCTATAATCCCAAAACATTACATTGATACCATTTGAGCCATCTGGAGTTAGGAACCCATCAGTCCTGCCTTTGCAGCTGGTCAGCAAAGAAGAGTCACCCTTGCTTTGGACTGATTTCCTACTGAATGTGTCACCATTCAAGTCTCTGCAGCTTCATGGAAAACTGCTGGTGTGGCATTTGAGTAAATGAACTCGTCTTTGTCTGGACTCCAGATGCACAGAGCAAGGACTGCTGAGCCCTTCTCAGGCAATCTTTTGATCTTTGCCTGAAAGCAAATACCACAGCTTCTCCCTTATCGTGGCAGCCTTTTTTATGGTGAACCCTTTGTCTCACTGGAACACAGAATGACCTGAGGAGGGATACCTGCCCCATAAGAGACTGTTTAAATCTCTGAGACAACTGTCCCCTCGTAGGCTTGCCCTCAACTTCTGTATTATTTGTGCCAAATGTGAAGTTTTGAATCCTACTTAATGAATCAACTTTATCAGTCGCCCAACTAGGTTCACCCCACAGATCAACAGATGCTAACTGATGGCTGGCATGGATTCAGACAACATTCTGTAGCTGATTCTGTTTTAATCAAATCCTTCCTCTTTTTCATCTCCACAATCTGAAGAATGTCTACCCTCATATTAAATAACAGTTCAGATGTCACTTTCTCCATGAAGTCTTCTCTGACCCATTCCTCCTTCCCTAGGAGAAGTAATCACATCCACTCTTGAACTTATAGCACTTTGTAGATCTCTTAACCATTCTTGGATTATGTAGAATTCAAGGAATTATTTTAGGTACATATTTTATTAAGCACTTTTTTTTTTACACAAGGCCTTCTGCAATGCACTGAGAATATCAAAATAGATGTAACACTCTGCTCTCAAGGAGCTTACAAATAAGGCCCAATTAAAGTGCAGTTGGGAGAATGAATGTAATTTAACTGGCATAATTGTGGAAATAGAGAAGTTCAGTCCTAGGGAATGGTGTGAACAAAAATATAGAGGCAGGGAAACAAAGGACAAGTGTAAGAAATTATAATTAAGCCAGTATGGTCAGAGTGCCTAGCAAAACAAAAAAGCGGGGGGGGGGGTCATGTAAGTTATGGATATCTGATGTCAGACCCAGGATATCCTTGATGGCAAAGCAAAAAGTCAAGATGTCATCTAAAAGGTATTATAGAACTTTTGAAGGATCTGAAAGGAAGAAATCAAATGTTTAACTTTTGACTGACAACTAAAATTCAAAGTCAAAAAAACATTCTAGGGAAAAAATATCCTATGGGGGTGTCTCTTCTATGCTAAAAGTGGGACTCTCAGAGATACTAACTCCTTGAGATCAGATGAAGTTGTAAAACCCAAGAGTGCCACTAAAGGTGCTTGAAGTTAATCATGGGGTGTTCAAGGTAAATTGATATGATTTTGTACTTGTCAATTCTTTTTACCATCAGTCTGAGGGAATGGACCATGTCTGCCAATCATTTCCAGTCAAAAGCCAAACATTTAGCAAGCAAATAAATATATGATCCAAGCTTAAAATGGAGGAAATACTAAGAGTTGAAGTGTATAGATTTTATATACAATATCTTCAGTGGAATACAAGCTACTTGAGGTCAAGGACTATCTCTCCTTTTATGTGTCTCCTCACAATGTCTTTCCTCACAGTGCCTGGCACTTATAAGCATTGAATAAATTCTTGTTGAATTATTTCATTTGAATTTCACTGGTATTGTTGTTCTCATTTTATTTGTGTGCAAGTGGAGAATCATACAGGTAGAGTAGCTTGTACAAGATTAGAAAATGCCAGAGTCTAAACCCACATCTTCCTCACTCCAAGTCTAGCACTCTGTCCCCTACACTCTGCCCCTTGAAAACAAATAATATTCCCCAAGTTGATTGGGCTATTGGAGTGGGTCCAAAAAAAAATAGTGGTTAGTAGATCTGGTGAAGGATGAAGCCAACATTTTGAATATTTGTAGTATTATGGAATAACTCGTACACTATTATTTTATTCTATTTTCTTCAAATTCAAGCACAGTCATGACCACTTAGTATAAAAAAAAACAAACAGTACTTGAACCAGGTCTGTTCTCTGCTATGGGAAGCTGTAAATCAAGACCATAAGGGACCACCTTTGCAGCGTTGCTAGGGAGGATCCCTTTAATACCTCTCATCTACCAGGTTCATAGTACAACATGAGTAGATGTGAATATAAATCCTACATTTACCCTTTCCCCCAAGACACTCTGCCCACTCCAGCCTATGAACTGACATTTGGAAGCATATGAATTTGGAGACGCAATGGCATTCTCTTTGGAAACCATCCCAACTTGGATCAGCTTCCCAATGTCAGCATTTCCCCATCTGTGATGCCTGGCTAAGCAATTCTCCTCCATACATGCATTCCCCTCCCAGAGCCCATACTTTGTACTGTTTGGCTTGGCATTAGGGCTTTCCCCTCCTCTTTCCCCATATTAAGAATCCCAGGGTAATTTCCTTTCTCACCGGTGCACAAAAGCCAAACTTCCAAAGACCATACTCCAGATGTTCTCCCTCCCTAATTTTCTCCATCAGGATACAGAGCTCTTGTTCCTCAGACTTTAAATTTATTAAAAGTCAAAGTCAGTCAGAGACAATGCTTCCATTGGCCAAAGGCAATATCAGCCATTTTGGAGGACAGGAAGAAGGGAAGGGAACCTATTTTAAATGGGAAGAAATTCTGTTGAAGGACTAGAGCTGCAAAGCTGGGCATGCCTTCATGATACCTATGCAAAGTAGACACAACTATTCAATGAGTTCATTTTTAGACTATGAGTCAAATTTTAACAGAGGGATTCTTTTGTTGAAATCCCAGAAACATACTTGATTTATAGCACCCCTGTGACACAGAAAGGAAGGGTTGATTTCCAATAAGATTGGGCTTGGGGAATGAGGGAGGAGGAGTGGTCAGGGATGACCCCACTCTTTGATGGTGAAAAGGAAGACCTCAGAGAAATATGAATACACTTGGTTCATTTCCCACATGATGCTGAGGTTTGCAGAAAATGAGGAGTGAAACTGAACATGCTGTTCTATGAATTAGAAGGGGTGGGGAAAACTGAACACTTCAAAATCCTTTATCTTGAGCCTCTGCATAATCCCAACACCTAGTTAGTGGGGAAAGAAATCAAATATATACTGAGTATATGGTCTCAGGCCTGATTCAGGCTTTATGGGGGGAATACAAAGAAGTGTAAGACATTACCTTCAGTAAGATTACATTATAATTTCAGTTTAGATAAAACAAAAGTAAAGATTTAAATAAGAACATAAGATTTAAATTGGAATAAGGGCTGGATCCAGGGAACTCCTGGATGGGAAACTCCCTCTACCACTGTAGAGTACCATCTTTTCTGCAACTTAGAACACTTAGAGCAGAGTTCTTAACCTTTTTTGTGTCATAGACCCCTTTAGTAGTCTGTTGATACATATTGGTGCCTTCTTAGAATACGGGTTTTAAATGAAAAAATATATGTAAAATTACAAAAGAAAATGATTATATTGAAATATAATTATAAAAATAAAGGTCCCAATTATCCTTCAAGATCCCAGATTAAGAACCTTTGTATCAGAGTAATGTTTAGAGAACTTAGAGGTTAAATAACTTGCCCAAAGTCACACAGGTAATAGGGAGTATATCCAAGATAGCCCACGTCTCCTGGCTCCCAATCCAGTGTTCTTGTACTAATGCTTGAGACATTGTCACAAAGGATCACATAAGACATCAACTGCCCCAAAAGCGTTTCAGATAAGAAATACCATAGGATATCAGAAGGAAGAATTTTTGCCTGCCTGAGATGGGATTAGAAGAATTTATTCACACATCTGAATGGACCAATAGATTCATAGCTCTGTTCATAACATCCCTACCATCTTTAACACACATATATTTTGCCCAAACCTGGTTGTTTCTTAGTTAATTCCAACAAGTACCAGGATGAAAAGGTGAAGAACAACACTGTATTCATGAACTATCATATATAGTATTCAGGACTCTTCCAAAAGCCCCAGATCAATTAGAAATTGAACCCCTCTTCTTCTCTAGGATGCATTTGCCCTTGGAAAGGCCTTATTTTGCACCACCATTAGGCATTTAATGGCACTGGTATTTAATAGTGCTAACTTAATATAGAGCAAAGCATCTTAAACTATGGGTCATGGCCCCAATATGGGGTCACATAACTGAATGTGGGGGTTGAAAAAAATTTGGCAACTATAAAAGGTTATGTATATCTATTTTATATACCTATATATGCAGAGTCAGGTAAAAATTTCTCTGGTGAAAAGGGTTTGTGAGTGGGAAAAGCTTAAGAAGCCCTGCTATAGAGCAACATTTGATTGTTTTAGCTCTCATACTTTTGCTTAACAAGTCTGAATTCAATCTTTCCCTTTTCTTAGTTATCTGAGAGTTGTCCAAAAGTGGCATGGAATGCCTTGGAAATGAATGAGTTTCTCATAAATGGATATCTTCAAACAGAGGCTGGGTAATCTCTGGTAGAACTGTTTTAAGACCATTCCTTACATGTGGGATGGGGTCCTGGGGAGGGGGGAGGGGCGTTACAGATGACCTTTGACCTTCCAGATCTGAGATTCTATGATTCTATAGGTGAATTCATATAGCCTGGGTATTGCTCAGCCCTAACAACCTTCAATGGGACAATAATGACCATGATGATAACAATGATGAGGATGATTATGAGGAGGAAGAGGAGGATACCTGACACTCATAGAACATGCAAAGTTTTGTAAAATGTTTTACAAATATTATCTCATGATATCCTTATAACAGTCCTGGTAGAGAAATGCTACAATTAATCCAGGGATTTCATTCAGAAAGGTACTAGGAACTCTCTTAAAGTATTGAGACCAACCAATCAATAAGTATTTTCTCCAAAATAGCACAGTTAAGGAAGAGATAGTAGTAGTAGAGTTAAGACTGAAGGCAAACCAAAAGATTAGTTAGAAGAGCAAGTATCAAGATTGGTTTATCCGAGTAAAGGACTAAGTTAGGATGTGATTAGTCAGATAAAAGATCATGAGACCTAGAAACCTGGGCAGAGGTAAGTTGCTGGTTAGGTAGCCTAGTAGAAGAATGTAGGATGGGATATAGATTCTTCACCACAGCAGAGAAGATTAAACAGGAATCATATGAGTCTACCTGGGAATTTAGTAATAAATTATCAAGTCCAGCAAAGAGCCCTGCATAGAGTTCCCTAAGTTTTGTGTAATTTAAAATTCTAAATGTGGGTTCTAATCTGTCCCCCTCAGTTTTGGGGGGAAACTGGCCAAAATCACTGATAAATGAATTTAGGCTTTTTAAGGATTTATTAAAAGATATAAGATAGTAAAGAGAGAGAAAGATTGAGAACAGATTTCTTATAGCATGGAAATCCTAGCTTTTCCTACCAACCCATGTGAAGTTCTCCCACCATGTCAATGTCTCGCCTAAAAGAGAGCCTCAACCCTCAACCAGCATCTGCTTCCTACTTCATGTTCTCCTCCCCAAAATGGGAGGTTCTTCAAGCTAATTGGCTAGTGCCATTCAAATCCATTGGTTCACTGGACTTGAAGGTAGTCTAGAGTTAAGTTCAAAGTTTTTAAGCTTCTGAGAACAGTACCCTCTTAAGGGCTAGGCAGATGTGCTTATAATCTTGTTAACTGAAAGTAGGCTAGTCAGCAAGCAATCACTCTCACTTAATTCAATCAGTTTAGATTAATCTCCAGGTGGGCCTTAGAGTATCTGCTAAATCCCCTTCTCTACCACATTCCATTATCTTGACACAGTTTTCAGGTCCTTGCTGCCTAATTCTAACAATAGGGCTCAGACACTAATATGAGCATCTTGAACAGGGAAGAAACTTAGATATTAGCTGGTCCAATTGCCTCACTATAGAGGTAAAGAGTGAGTTGAGTAAGAGGATATGATTTGCCTAGTGTCACACTAAAAGACTCAGATAAAATTCACCTTTTATTATTAAATGTATTATCTTTCCCCATTTGAATATGTCATATTGCTTTCTTGTAGTTGAATGTTGGATGAGCACTTGCTATAGTGCACATGGTAATTACTTTTTGTTGTTGTTGAGTAGTTTCAGTTGTGAATGACTCTCCATAACCCCATTTGGAGTTTTCTTAACAAAAATACTATAGTGGTTTACCATTTCCTTCTCCAGAGAAAATAACTGATATTGTTTAAATAGAGACTGAAGCATGCAATTTTTTATTTTCTTTCTTTCATTCTTTTTTCTTTTATTCAAATTTTCTTGTACAAAATAAATAATTTGGAAATATTTTCCATAATTGCACAGGTATAACCTATATCTGATTGCTTACCATCTCAGGGGTGGAAGGAGGAAGGGAGGGAAGGAGGGATATAATTTTTTTTTTAATCAAATGTTTAAAAATTATTTTAACATGTAATTGGGATGGAAGAAATAAATAAAGTATGTAAATGTATGTATATATGTATTTGTATGTGTATCTATCTCTATCTCTGTCTCTATATCTATATGTGTGTATATATCTATAGATATAGATATAGATATATGTTTATGAAGGTCAGAGAAAGACCAAATGCACTGCAACTTTAGCCTCTGGGTGACCAGGGTCTGGTGATTATAATTCCATTCTTCCTTGGTGGTCTTAAGATCCCAAATGTCATTGAATTGATTAATTGTCTTTTGCCTTGGATTGTTTTCATCATCTCTGTTTGCATTTTGGCTGCCATAAGAGATCAGCCAGCCACTGGCCTTGCCTCAACCTGAAAACACTCGAGGTGGGTGGGGTGGGAGGTGTGGGGGGTGGAATCAAAGCAGCAAGAGACACAGATGGACAAATGGAAGAGCAAATCAAGGAAACGGCTTGCCAAGACAGAGGAGTAAGCCTTTAGTACCACAGCCTATTCACCAATGCCAATCTCTACAATGAAACTAAAATTCAGAGACTATAGCAAGGATTCTATAAGGTGCTGTTTTCAAAGGGAAGCTCTATTATTTGGTTTTTATTTTTCAGTTCAAAAAATATTTATTGAACTTCTCTTCTACATAAGGCCCTATGCTAGACATTGAGAGCTGCACAAAGTCCTGCTCTCCAGGAGCTTCTCCAATAGTCTAGTGAGACAGAGCTGACATGGACATCCAAGGAAAATATAATAAATGGTATCTCTATGACCTTGGGCAAGGCACCTAAATTCTTTGAGCCTGTAAAGTAAGAGAATTGGACTAGATAGCCATTGATGTACATTCTAACTCTAGATTTATGATCCTATGAGCTGAGAACTATAAATAAGAACTCGTAATAGTAATTTGTCTTTGTAAATAAACTTTACTGATATTTTTTCTTTATTTTACCTGGATTTCCCCCTCTGTTTCTGCCCTTAACCCTCTCAGAAAGTCATCCCTTGTAACAAATAGTTAAAAGAGAAAGAGGGGGAAAATTAAACAAAATTCAGCACAATCAATCAATACATTGGAAAAACCTGATATTATGTGCAATGTTTCATACCTATGGACCCAATCTCTGTGAAAATTTCTTATTACATCTCTTCTTTGTGGTCAATCTATTTATTTGTTTGTTTATTTATAATTCCATGATATTTAGCTTTGTTTTGACATGTTTGTTCTTTTCATTTACATTGTTTTAATCATTGTATATATGGTTTTACTATCTTTGGTTACTTTACTCTTCATCAGTTCATATAAGTTTTTCCATGCTTCTCTATATTCAATTGGTTCAAAGTTTCTTTTAGAATAATAATCATTCCATTAAATTAATGTATTACAACTTGTTCAGCCATTCTCCAGTCAGAAGGTATATACTTTACTTCTAGTTCTTCACTGACACAAAAATTGTCTCTATAAATATTTTGCTTTATATGAAGGTTTTCTTTTACTCATTGGCTTCCTTGGGATATATGCCTAGCACTGGAATATAAGTGGCAAAGGGTATAGACATTTTAGTTACTTTAATTACATAATCCTAAATTGCTTTCCAGAATTATTGTATTTCACAGCTCCATCAATGATTTGTTAGTGTGCCTGTCTTTCCACAACCCCTTCAACATTGACTATTCTTATCTTTTGTCATCTTCACCAAGTTTCTAGATGTGAGGTAAATCCTCAGGATTAAGCAACTCATGTTCCTACAACTCATTAAAGGTTATAGGATCATATCAAGCTAGAGATAGAAAGTATTATGAGAAGTAAAATGGACAATTTTGATTACATTAAATTAAAGAAGTTTCGCACAAACAAAACTAGTGCAGCCAAAATTATAAGGAAAGCAGGAAGCTAGGGAAAAAAATTTTATAGCAAATTTCTCTGATAAAGGTTTTATTTCTCAACTATAAAGGGAACTGAACCAAATTTATAAAAAAAATAATATGAGCCATTCCCTAATTAATAAATGGTCAAAGGATAAGAAGAGGCAGTTTTCAGAAGAAGAAATCAAAGCTATTACTAGTCACATAAAATACTACGAATCACTATTGATTAGAGAAATGCAAATTAAAACAACTCTGAGATACCACCTCACACCTACAAGACTAACATGACAGAAGAGGGGATGTGGAAGGAATATGGAAAAATTAGGACACTAATGCACTGTTGGTGGAGTTGTCAACTGGTCCAGCCATTCTGGAGGATAATTTGGAACTACACACAGAGGACTATAAAACTGTATACTATCTGACCCATTGATACCACTACTAGACCAAAGAAAAGGGGAAGGGACCTATTTCTGCAAAAATATTTACAATACCTCTGTCGCAAAAATGTCTAAGTCTGACAAAGAAAATAAACAGCAGAGTCTCCAAGCTGTAAAAAGAAAGATAGGTTTATTGAGAAAGGGTACCTGTCTAACAATAAACCTGGTCTCAAGTCTAGGATCTGAAGACCCTGAGC
This sequence comes from Dromiciops gliroides, assembly GCF_019393635.1. Lineage (NCBI taxonomy): Eukaryota > Metazoa > Chordata > Mammalia > Microbiotheria > Microbiotheriidae > Dromiciops > Dromiciops gliroides. The sequence continues at coordinate 429,375,456 of NC_057862.1, read as the reverse complement.
AGTATCAGCCCACATACTTTTATACCCCATGAGGCTTAAATGTTTATATACCATACTAATTTTAGACAAACTTCTCCCAATTTACCTCCCATGAAACATAAAGTTAATCAAAATACTGTATGTTTGAACTTTTAGTCTACAAATAAACAGTCATTTTCTTGGCATACTGCCATGTAAATGGGACAGTGTAACTTTTTAATTTGTCTAAAAATACATATTCACAAAATAAAACAATTATGAAATTGTCTACAATAAGTATTGTCAAGGCTGAAGTCAATCTTGTCTTCATTTAATAGCATTTTATAAGCACTACTGCCTTATTTGCTCTATAAGAAATACTTAAACAGGTTAAATCACAATCTATACACTATATGCAAATTATTAAATGACAATTTGTAGTATATAATATTGATTAAATCCCATATACCTAAAAAAAAAATCACATATCTAAGAGTTGGGAAAAATCTCACTCACACCTCTTTTAATGGTGACAATAAATTGGAAATTGAGGAGTTGCCCATCAATTGGGGAATGACTGAACATGTTGTAGCATATGATTATGATGAAATACTATTGTGTTATAAGAAGTGATGATCAGGGACAGCTAGGTGGTGCTGTGAATAGAGCACCAGCCCTGGAGTCAGGAGGACCTGAGTTCAAATCTGGCCTCAGACACTTGACACTTACTAGCTGTGTGACCCTGGGCAAGTCACTTAACCCCAATTGCCTCACCAAAAAAAAATGAACTGAATATAATAAAGGACAAAAGTGCAATTAAAAAAAGAAGTGATAAGCAGAATTCTTTCAGAAAAACCTAGGAAGACTTATATGAACTCATGCAAAGTAAAGTGAGCAGAAACAAGAGAATGGTATACACAGTAACTTCAATATTGTAAGGATGATCAACAGTAAAAGATTTAGATACTTTGATCAACAATGATCCAAGACAATTCCAAATGACCCATGATGAAAAATTTGAGTGCAAACTAAAGCATACTTTTTTATACTTTATTTTTCTTGGGTTTGTGTGTGTGTGTTTCTTTTGCCACATGGCTAATATGGAAATATGTTTCTCATCACCTCATATATATAATAGATATCATATTGCTTGTCTTTTTTGTTGTTGTTTTTTGTTGTTGTTGTTTTTTGGGGGTGAGGCAATTGGAGTTAAGTGACTTGCCCAGGGTCACACAGCTAGTACGTGTCAAGTGTCTGAGGCTGGATTTGAACTCAGGTCTTCCTGACTCCAGGGCCAGTGCTCTATCCACTGCGCCACCTAGCTGCCCCATTTCCTTGTCTTCTTAATGGGTAAAAGAGGGTAGAAGGGAGGGAGAAAATTTGGAATTCAATTTTTAATGGATTTTTTTATATGTAATATTGTGAAATATTTAGAAAAATAATTTTTCCAAATTTTAAAAAGATTATAGGATAATAGATTTAAAGCTGATAAGACCATAGGGATCATTTAACAGAAACCTCTTGCTTTACTGATGAGGAGACAGAGACCCCATGAAGTTAAGTTATTTGGCTAAATTCATCGTCATTATGTAGCAGAGCAGGGATTTTAATGCAGGCCTCAATATGCAATCCCAGAATTCCATTCCATAGATCAGAGAGGTGAAAGTCAGAGGGGTTAAAATTCCCATAGTCACCTAGCTAGCCAGAGGGCTCCAGAGGGGATCAGAGGATAGAAAAATGATAGAAGCCTGGAGCAGCTGTGGAAGGTTTTCTAGAAAAGTTACCATTTGAATTGGGTCTTGGAGGATGGGGAAGATTTCAAAAGGAGGAGGAGCTACTATTTTCAAAAGGAGGAGGCAGAAAGGCACAGATAAGTAGGTAGATAACACTTTTATTAAGGGCTGACTATGGGGCAGGCATTGTACATAGGATTAGGGATATAAATTCAAACAAAATGAAAAACAGCCACTTCCCTCAAGGAGCTTACATTCTAATGGGGAAAGACAACACATAAAAAGGAACTAGGTGGAGAGAGGGGTACCTGGTACAGGATTATAATGGCAAACTTCTTAGAGTTAGGAGCACAGCTGGGAGGGGAATGAACCATGGCCAAACTTGGCCCCTTCCCAAAATGGAGGCCTTGAAAGGAACTTTCCAATAGAGGATGAGGACACTATAGCAGGGGGATATCGTAGGCCAAGAAGGTCATGGGCACTGAAGGAAGTTTCAGGGTAAGAGGGCAGCTGAGTCATGGTAGCAAAGTTCAAAGGCCAAGAAAAGTTCAGTGATTTGCCTACATGAGGTAGGAAGATATGGAGCTAAAACTTGGACCCAAGGACAGACAGGAAGAAAATGCATTCCTTATGTAGGAAACTTATACCAGCTGATCTTGAGATAGAGGGTATGGTTTTTGTCTGGATGGAAGGGTTTTCTAAAGGAAAGCCAAATAATGATAGACTTTGTCATATGTAACAAGGTACTAAAGTCTACCAATAATAAACTCTAATTAGAAAGAATTGTGGAATTTGAAGGGACCTAAGAGATCATCCAGTTTACCCTCCCACCTTATAGAAGAGGAAAATCAGGACTGTAGAAAGAAAAGAGTGTAGCCCAAGATGACACAGTGATCTAGAATGACAGATTGTCAGAGCCTGAAGAATATTTTTAAAACGTCAACTCAAACTCCAGCATTTTATCATTGGGAAAACTGAAGCAGAGAAAGGGGACAGATACTAAGTTCATAAAGTGTAATAGCGGGCAGCTAGGTGGAACAGTGGATAAAGCACCGGCCCTGGATTCAGGAGAACCTGAATTCAAATCTGACTTCAGACACTTGACACTTAATAGCTGTGTGACCCTGGGCAAGTCACTTAACCCCTATTGCCCTGGAAAAATTAAAAAAAATTAAAATTAAAAAATAAAGTGTAATAAAGTCACAATGACTCAGTGAAAAAACAAATAAAAAAGTTATCTAGTGTTCTGCATGCACACAGTAGGTGCTTAAATGTTTGTTGTAGTCTGTTTTATTATGTCATATGAGATAAATACAACTATCATGTGACAATTCAGTAAAATATCAAGAACACACAGAGCAGTGGTTTCCATGGCAGATTGCCTGCACCTAGGGAGGCAATCCATTGGGGTGCAGGATAAAATATTAGAAATTCTATTTACATTTTTAATCTTAAAAAAAGTAAATCCAATAATAAGTATTTATTAAGCACCTGCATGTACCAGGCAGCTAGGTGACACATGGAATAGAGTAACAGGGCTGAAGTCAGAAAGACCCAACTTCCTGAGTTCAAATCTGGTCTCAGACACTATCTGTTGACCCTGGCCAAGTCATTTATCCCTCTTTGCCTCAGTTTCCTTATCTGTAAAATGAGCTAGAAAAGGAAATGGTGAACCCCTCCAGTATCTCTGCCAAGAAAACCTCAAATGGGATCACAAAGGGATGAACACAACTAAAAATAGATTGAACAGCAAAAAACTACATGTATCAGGCACTATACTAAGTGCCAGAAGAAATAGAATGAAAATCTTCTTCATTAATGTTTAATATATGATTGGCACTATCACCCTTATTCTAGCCACATGTCAGGCAGCTGCATTTTATGTCTGTTATACAAGATATTGCCTTCTCTTACTGCTGTGGACAATGTTTATAGTACAACATTTAATAACAGTGGTGGTAATGGACAACCTTGCTTCATTCTTGATCTTATTGGGAAGGGTTCTCACTTATTTCTATAATAGATAATGCTTGATCAGTGTTTCAAATAGATACTGCTTATCATCTTAAGGTAATTCCATTTATTCCAATGTTCTCTAGTGTGGGGTTTTTTGGTGAGGCAATTGGGGTTAAGTGACTTGCCCAGAGTCACACAGCTAATAAGTGTCAAGCGTCCAAGGCTGGATTTGAACTCAGGTCCTCCTGAATCCAGGGCCAGTGCTTTATCCACTGCGCCACCTAGCTGCCCCCTCTAGCGTTTTTGATAGGAATGGGTGTTGGCATGCAAGATACTGTAAGGGAAGAATGGAGAGTACCAAAGTGGTTAAGGATTAATAGAAGTGCCATCACTCATCCATTCACTTTCAGCATATCACAATCCATAGCAATATACATGTGACCAATTCAATGGAAGTCCATGTTATGTTATCTTGTTTTAACTAAACCAACCCCCATAAAATGGACAAATGCCTTCAAAAGATCCTTGCCAAGAAAGAAACTCCCAGTTGAATATAATATTAAGAATGTGAGAGCAAGCAAGTGACAAGACAAGGCAGAGATGATATCTCTCCTGCTCCTAGAATGAAGTCTTTGCAGGCCACATAAGCAATGATGATCCAATCAGATCTGACAATAAGTTAAAAAATTAGAACTACCAAGAAGACAATTTGAAATAAGGATTTACATCTACTCTATTATGAACCTCACCCAAAGAGTACACAGTTATATTATACCTTAAGATCCTAGTTAATGATGGTATTATGTCATCACAATTAGTAAGATATTTAAAAGCTAAGCTTTTTTTAGAAACAATGATTTTTTTCAGCTCATTTTTTATTTAGAATTTTTCCCCATCTTACATGTAAAAACAAATCATTAACATTGGTTTTTATAATTTTGTGTTCCAAATTCTCTTCCTCCCTACCCCCCTTAAGAACTCAAGCAATTTAACATAAGCTATACATGTGCAGTCATGCAAAACATATCAGACAAAAAACTTTAGAAATAGGAACTAACAAAACAACAAAATATACGTCCATCTATATTCAGATACCATTAGTTCTTTGTCTGTAGATAAATTGCATTTTTTCATAAGTTCTTCAGAATTGTCTTGGATAATAGCACCGCTGAAAACACCTAAGTCATTAGAAGCATATCATCCTATAGTATTGCTGTCATTTTGTATACAGTATATTTCAGAAACAATGGTTGACCTATAAAAACTCTTAGATCTGAACACTTTCAAAACATATTAACATAAACAACAAAAACCCAACAAAAACATGTAAACATAATTTTCTAACCTGTGTGAAAAGTCTTCCAAAAGAAGTTTAGTGGTTTTCAAATGCACCTGTTAAAAGCATAAAAAAGGGCAATGCTTTCCAATTAGTATGCAAGAACACCTGCTTGACATCAGGGAAGAGACAAATTTGCTGGCCAAATTTCAACAAAAAACTTTCCTAACTGGGAATGAAATTACAAAATGGGAATGAAAAATGAGATTAAAAGATAATACACTTCCTTCATTTGGATCTAAGTGTCTTTATGATGCATCTTTTTTCAGCTATGAAAGCTACCACAATCAATTTACAAAGTAAATTGAACTGAAAAGCAGACCTTCAAATCACTGAATCTCAAAAGGTTAAATAAAGATTTTTTTAAATGAAGCATCCTCAATTATGCTGCTTTCATTAATTTATATTATTATTTAGTGAGAATGAAAATATTTTGCATAATTAATAAAAGTTAAACATTTAAAAATATATTTCATCTTTTTAGTTCTATTTTTGTTTAGAAAGAAAACAAATATTTACTATATGAAAAACACTATAAATGTTTTATAAATATTATCTCGGTAGATCCCCACAACAACTCTGGGAAGTAGATGTTATTACCTCCATTTTACAGCTGAGGGAACTGAGGCAGAAAGAGGCTAAGTGACTTCTTCAGGGTCATATAGCTAGAAAGTACATGAGACTGAATATGAACTCAATTCTTCCTGGCTCTAGGCCTAGTGTTCTATCCAGTGCTTTATCTAGCTGCCTCTAAGGTTGTTTATATTCTATAACATACAAGATACATTAGGACAGATGTATGATATTTCAGTCCATATGTCTATATGTAGAAGTGTATATTCAAAAATAATTATTGCTATTGGTACATGATCAAAAAAAATGGGGACCACTGCTCTGCGATCACTATGTGGGAGAACCCAAGACATAAAGGCCAAAATCCTGGGTTTAAAATAAAGTTTGGTCCAAGTGTGGTAGTTATCTTTGAGACATTGTTGTGCCATTGCTTCAGTTGTGTCTAATTCTTTGTGGCCCCTTTGGGAGTTTTCTTGACAAAGATACTAGTATGGTTTACCATTTCCTTCTCCAGATCATTTTACAGATGAGAGAAGTGAGGCAAACTAGGTTACGTGACTATTCCAGGGTCACACTGTTAGCAAGTGTCTGAGGCCAGATTTGAACTCAGGGAGATGAATCTTCCTGACTCCAAGTATGGCACTCTACCCACTGAGCCACCTAGCTGCCCTAAAAAACTTTAGAGGTCATCCAAGTTCAAAATCCTGATTTTTGTTGAGCACTGAAGAATTGATTAGTGGTGGAAGCACCTGCAAGAATAAGAGTGTACTTTTTCCCAAGGGAAAGGGTCAGGAGATAAGAGACTGGAGTACACAGGGAGATAGGCAGAGAGACTGGCTGAAATTATAAAAAATCTCAATAAACAAACCCACAGAATGATCTTCACTAGAAAGTACCCTGAACAAACCAAAGAAGTAATGACTTCCACAGCCCTAACAAAGTGAAAGTAATTGCTGTCTGACAGAATACTTACACTCCTCTTTTTTTTTCCTCCCACAATGGTACAGAGAGAGAGGAGGAAAACTTGGCTCAGCCAATTTAAATGAACATAACAAACATCGGATGTTCAATGAGTGGGAAAATAAAGAATCTCCCAGCTTGTAGACACCTGTAAAACTACTCCTCTCTTGAGTGATTCAAGGCTATGCCAGTGAGGAGAGTAAGACAGGAAATAATAGGGAAGAATGCTGGATTGGAAGATAGGAAAATTGGCTTAGAGAAGTGAAACCAAAGGCAAAACCATTCCTCTCTCTGTGCCCCAGTTTCCCCATCTGTAGAATGGAGTTGAACTAGTTTGTCTCTAAGGTTATTCCTGTTCTGATATCCTATGTTCTAATGTTCTTTCCACATCTGGCATTCTATGTTCTAGAATAGATTTTCCTCAGCTTTCTCATGATATGTTGTAAGGTCCCTTTAAGCTCTGACAATTTATGTCCTAAGGTCCCTTCTACTTTTCACATTCTATTTTAATGTTTCTCTCATCTCTGAACTTCTATATCCTAAGGTCTCTTTCGACTGTGAAATTCAATGTTTAATGTTTTCTTCCAGTCCTGAATTTTTTTTGGGGGGGGGGTGGCAATGAGGGTTAAGTCACTTGCCCAGGGTCACGCAGCTAGTATCAAGTGTCTGAAGCTGGATTTGAACTCAGGTCCTTCTGAATCCAAGGCTGGTGCTTTATCCACTGCACCACCTAGCTGCCCACCCACACCCCCCAACCTCCCACCCCGATCCTGAAATTCTATGTCCTATGTCCTAGGGGCTTTTCTCACTCTAACCTTATGGCTTCTAAGGTCCCTTCTCCTCTGACATTATTTATTTATATATTTCCTTAAGGTTTACTATTTTTTGTTCTAAGATTTCTTTTTGCTCCAACATTCCATATCCTGGATTCCTCTAAGCTCTGACATTCTGAGTTACTTTCTACCTTCCCATTCTATGGTTCATGTCATAGGGAAAACACAGGGATGAGAAGTGATCTACCAATGTTCCTTCCAATATGGCATTGCCAAATTCCACACACAGACCCCTTTTCCTTTCTTGAGATCCCTTCTCCAACAGTCAACAAATTGAGATCTTGTATTTTCTAGACTTTTAAGTCTATTGTAGAACTGTGAAAATATAACCTGCTTTATAGTAAATTGCTTATGAAAACTCATTTCCCTTTCCCATGTTTTCATCAAGTATATGTTATTTTCTCACTCTATGCTAACCATCTTTAAAAACTGGACAAAGGAAAAAGATAAAATCTTTTTAAAATCAATGGAAGACAAAGCTTTTTAAAGCACTGCTTTATTAGTAGACATTGTGCTGGAGGCAACACAAATTTAAAGGCACTCAAAAATCAATGTTCAAAATATCTCAGGGCAGATTCCAGAGAGAGAGAGAGAGAGAGAGAGAGAGAGAGAGAGAGAGAGAAAGGATGATGATGATGCATAGCATTATTACAAACAAAAGATGACCAAGTAGAGCCATATGTATGAATTAATTTTGTTCTTCTGGTCAATATGATAGACATGAATGTAGGAGGGTCAATAAAATCCTCCAAACCAAGGGCTTATCATTGGAATGAAGGTGAACTCAGGCTTTCAATGGCTATATTAAAGGAAGACAAACTCTACCTGGTTCTATCACACTGTAAATGCTTCAATAACAATCCTAGCAATGGAATGAGTGAACTGTCGAAGAACCTACCTGACTAAGCATAGAGAGAATTGCCACCAGGGAACTGGCCCCTAGATAATGAACTCTTTGTTTATGATGATCCATGAAATAAAGAAAAAAATAGTGCTACCTCCACTTTATTCTTACTTTTCTTCATTTTTCCTCTTGATATCCTAGATCTTTTGTTCTTCAAAGTGAATTCTGTTATTTTATTGAGTTCTATAAAGTTTATCTTTGATAATTTGATTGACATAGCAAAACATTTATTATATTTTATTTTTTATTTATTGAATTAAAACAAACATTTAAATGACATAGTATAATAAAAAAAGATGGTTATGCAAGGAACTAAAAATCTATTATGTACAACTTGCTATTCCTTTCAAATATACAGTAAAGTTGTCATGTAAATTTATTTTTTCCCTTTTTTTTTCTTTTTCTCCCCCCCCACCCTGGAGATGGCTATCATTAAGCCATTCAACACAAATGTGTGTGTGTGCGTGTGTAAAATCATTCTATACATGCTTCTATTGATCAGTTCTTTCTCTGGATGCAGATAGCATCTTTCATATGGTCTTTGTAGTTAATTTGGGTATTTATAATAGTCAAAATTACTTATTTGCTCAAAGTTGCTCTTAAAACATTACATAAAATCTTCTCTTAGTTCTGCTCATTTCACTCTTTATTATTTTGTGCAAGGCTATCCATGTTTTTCTAAGATCATCATGATCATCATTTCTTATAGCAAAGTAGTATTTCATCACAATCGTATACCACAACTTGTACAGCCATTGCCCAATTGACAGGCATTCTCACAATTTCCAGTTCTTTTCCACCTCAAAGAGAGTTACTATAAATATTGCATAACATATAGGTTAATAAAACTGTAAATTAACTTTGGGAATATTGTCATTTTTTATATTGTTAATAGACCCAACTATGAGCTTTGAATATTCTTAACAGCTAGGTAAGTGCTATTATTATGCCCATTTTACAGATGAGGAAACTGAGGCAGAAAATGATACACATTTTTTTTCAAAACCACACAAGCTAATAAGTATCTGAGATCATATTTGAAATCAGGTCTTCCTGATGACAGATCTAGCACTCTATCCACTATAACACCTGGATGCCTCTAATAGTTAGCATTAATATAGAAAAGCACTTTACATATATTACCTTACTTGATTCTCAAAACACTTTATATATAGTACCTTACTTGATTCTCACAACAAGCCTGCTATTATTATCTTCATTTTACAGATAAGGAAACTAAGACTGAGAGAGGTAAAGTGACTTGCCGAGGGTACACAGCTGGTGTCTTGGATTAAAACTCAGGTCTTCCTGCTTTCAAGCCCACCATTCTATCCATTACTCCCTTCATTGTTTTTAGGGATATTTTGTGAATGAATCTATACAAGTATTTTGTGAGTTTCGATAGATCCTCAAATAATATGCATTTTGGAGTTATTTTGAGTAGGATTTTCTGTTCTGTTCTGCTTCTTCTGATTTAGGCAAGGCAGGGCAACCAGCATTTATTAAGTACTTACTATATGCTAGGCACTGTACTAAGTGCTGAAAATATTACAAAGAAAATAAAAAGCAGTCCCTGACTTAAAGAAGCTTACACTCTGAGGAAGACAATATACAAAAGGGGAACAATAAAAGGGCAGGGGGAGGGAAGAGAAAGGAGCTATCCACAGGAAGATATGGTGCTGAAGTATGGATAAGCAGAAGCAAAATCTGATGGGAATGAAACATGGTACTACCTTTTCAAGTACTCCTATTTCCTTTTCTGAGATTGGCTTATTTCAGTTCCGTATTTGGTCTTCTGTTAGTTTGGACATTTCATATTTTTGAAGGTATTCTATTTCCTTTGTATCCTCAGTTTTAGTAGCATATAATTATGTACAGAGGTTTTTGATCATTCTTTTTATTTTTTTCTGGTTTTGTTATGATTTCACCTTACTCATTAACTAATTTGGGGATTTGATTTTCTGCCCTCTTTGTGTTTTTTTCTTTTTTTTTATTTAGAATTTTCCCTGTGACATGTAAAATACCACATTTTTTCACATTGATTTTTTAAAACTTTGTGTTCCAAATTTTCTTCCTCCCTCTCTCCTCAACCCTCCCTAAGAAATCAAGCAATTCAATACAATGTAAGTGATGCATGTGCAGTCATGAAAAATATCTTCACATTAGTCAGGTTGTAAAAGACAACAGACAAAATAACTTTAGAAAGAGGAACTAACAAAATAAAATTATACTTCAATCTGTATTCAGATACCTTCAGTTCTTTCTCTGTTGATGGTTTGCATTTTTCATATGTCCTACTGATAGCATCCTGCTCATCATTTCTTTCACAGTTACTATTGCTAAGTGTATTACCCTCCATTCTATTCCCTCCCCTTGATATTTACTTTACTTTCTATCTTCTTTCACCCTATCCCTCCTCAAAAGTATTTTGCTTTTTACTGCCCCTCCCCCAATCTGCCCTCCCTTCCTTCACCTCTCCCCCCACCCAACTTCTGCCCCTCCCATTTTCCCTTAGAGCAAAATATATTACTATACCCAATTGAGTGTGTATGTTATTCCCTGCTTGAGCCAATTCTGATGAGAGTAAGGTTCACTCACTTTCCCCACTCGTTCCCCATCTTTTTCTCCACTCCCTAAGCTATTTCTTGTTTCTTTTATGTGAGCTACTTTTCCCCAGTCTACCTCTCTCTTTCCCTTTCTTCCAGTTCATTCCTTTTCCCCCTTAACTTTATTTTAAAGATGTCATCATGGGTCAGCTAGGTGACACAATGGACAAAGCACCAGCTCTGGCCCTAGGAGGTCCTGAGCCCACCCTACCCTGCCTGCCCCACAAAAAACCAAGGATAAAAAAATGCTTTAGAGACACCATCTCTTCATATTCAATTCACACTTGTGCCCTCTGTCTAAGTATATTCATTTCAGCTGTTCTAATACTGAGAAAGATCTTATGAGTTAGAAGTATTATCTTCCCATGTAGGAATGTAAACAATTTAACCTTTTAATATCCCTTACGATTTCTTTTTCCTGTTTATCTTTTTATGCTTCTCTAGAGTCTGGTATTTGAAAGTCAAAATTTCTATTCAGCTCAGGTCTTTTCATCAAAAATGCCTGAAAGTCCTCTCTTTCATTGAATGCCCATTTTTTACCCAGAAGTCTTATACTCAGTTTTGCTGGGTAGGTGATTCTTGATTGTAATCCTAGTTCCTTTGCCCTCCAAAATATCATATTTGTAAGGAATTAATTGTGTTTTGGGGTTTTCATAACCCTATCTTTGCTTTATTATGGTCAAACTAAAAAAAAATATAAGCTTGGGTGTGTACTTTGGGAGATAATTGAACAAACAAGAGGAACTCAGACCACAGGGAACATTTATTTAAACTATGTAACTAGCCTTTCTCTAATAGCTTTCCCAAGCCCACATGGATCTGGCTAGATTATAATGGGGAGTGCTGAGACAATCAGAGACTCAGTATGGCTAAGAACCACCCCTCCCCTTCCTGTGAAAAAGGCAGTTAGAGATTCAGTTGGGGTTCAGTTAGAGGGAGTTAGGGAGAGGGAGAAGAAGTTAAAAGGCAGTTAGTTAGAGAGGGTTCTGAGGAAAATGGGGAAGGAAGGCAGACATTTTAGAGGAGCTGCTGGTGTTTGACTTTTGGACAGAAACAGAAGAGACTGCACAGCTGATTCTCCTTAAAGCTACAGATTTGGGGTGTGGTGAGTTTTTTGTTGTTTTTTAGGCAAAGCTCTTTGAAGCTAGCTGGGCTGGAGGCAGGTTTGGGTGACTGGGACCTTTTTATCCCAGAGATTTATACATTGTTTCTAGTTCTATTAATTTCACTTGTGTGATTCAGATAGTGTTCTAAACTTGTTCCCATTAATAAACCTGTTTTGTTTTTGAAAGAGGCTGTTTCCTTTTTTACACAAACATTAAGGTGAGCCACCCAATTAACTTTTCCCAATATTAAATTTGGCCCTTACATATTCCATGCCCTCTGGTCCTTTAACATAGAAGCTGCTAGATCTTGTGTTATCCTGACTGTAGCTCCACAGTATTTGAATTCCTTTTTTCTAGCTGCTTACAATATTTTCTCCTTGACCTGGGAGTTCTGAAATTTGACTATAATATTCCTGGAAGTTTTCCTTTTGGGATCACTTTCTGGAGGTGATTGGTGGATTCTTTCAATTTTTATTTTACCTTCTGCTTCTAGAATATCAGGGCAATTTTACTTGACAATTGTTATGTTTAAAATCTAATGTGGGTCCTAACCTGCCCCCCCACCCCAGTTTGGGGAGGGGGGAACTGTCTAAGATTGCTGATAAATTCAGCAAGAGTTTAGGCTTTTAATGATTTATTAAAGCATATTAGAAGTTAGTTAAGAGAGAGAAGCTGAGAAAGCCACTTCTATTTAGCTATCCACGCTACTATAGAGAACACGTGGAGTAGGTCTTTCTACTCTGTTCTGCCCCTGCTGCCACCACACCAAAATCCTGGATGAAAAGAGAGAACTAGTGAGCCAGCCTCAATTTCCTATTTCCTGTCTCCCTCCCCAAAAGGGGAGGTCCTTCAAGCTGATTGGTTGAGAGTGGTCTCCTATTGATGGCATAGTCCAGAGTCTCTGAGAACAACACCCCACTCAGGGCCAGTCAGGTGTGGTCTCAATTTAATCATTCTTAAGTAGGTTCTCAGTCAGTTTCTTAGTCTCACCCAATTCAATCAATTCCAAATCAATCTTCAGGTGGGGCCCCTCGGTGTCTGCCAAATCCCATTATTTTATCACACAATTCCTTGGAAGATGCTGTCTAAGTTCTTATTTTGATCATGGTTTTCAGGTAATCCAATGATTTTCAAATTATCTCTCCTGGATCTATTTTCCAGGTCAGCTCTTTTTCCAAGGAGATATTTCATATTGCCCTCTATTTTTTTATTCATTTGGAATTGCTTTATTGTGTCTTGATTTCTCATAAATTCATTAGCTTCTATTTGCCCTATCCTAGAGAGTTTATATACCTCCTTTTCTATTTGGCCAATTTGATTTTTCAAGTTGTTGACTTTTGTTTCATGACCCTCCTGCATCACTCTCATTACTCTTTCTATTTTTTCCTCTATCTCTCTTACTTTATCTTCAAAGCCCTTTTTTGAGTGCTCCCATGGCCTGAGTTAATTTTTGTCTTTATAAATTTAAATGGTAAGCCATTTGTAGCATATAAATTTATTATTAACATTGGTTTGCTGTGCTTCCTTTCAGCATTATGTAATTTCTTTTTTAAAAAATCTCTATTTAAGGGGCAGCTAGGTGGCACAGTGGATAGAGCACTGGCCCTGGAGTCAGGGGTACCTGAGTTCAAATCTGGCCTCAGACACTGAATACTTACTAGCTGTGTTACCCTAGACAAGTCACTTAACCCCAATTGCCTCACTAAAAAAAAAAAAAAAAAAACCTCTATTTATAATGTGACCTTTTTTGTGTTTTGGCTTTGTCTGACAGAATGATCACAATTACTGCTATTTTGGATTTAGTTGATACATAGTAAATTTTGTTCCAGCTCCTTATTTTTAGTCTCTGCCTTTGTTTTCTAGGTGGGTTTCTTGTATGACAAAGAATGTGGAGTTTTGTTTTCTTATTCAACAGTCAATCTCATTTTATTGGTTTAATCCATTCACATTTTTTTGCAGGGCAATGAGGGTTAAGTGGCATGCCAAGGATCACACAGCTAGTAAGTGTCAAATGTCTGAGATTGGATTTGAATTCAGGTTCTCCTGAATCCAGGGTTGGTGCTTCATCCACTATACTACCTAGCTGCCCCCTGATCCATTCACATTTAAAGTTATGAGAGTGAAATGAATAATTCTACTCCATTTGGCTCTCTGATATTTTTTTCTGAATTAAGATTTTTTTGTTCCTTTTTAATATTTTATTTTGTCCCTACAATTATTTTTGCTTAATTTTTCTTAAAGAAACCCTATTCTCATAAGTTCTTTTCCTGTCCCATCAAATCTCCCCTTCCCTTTTGTTATCCCTTTCCCTAGTTTTAGGTAACATCTTGATTCCTTTTTCTTTCTTCCTTTTAGAAGTTTGTCTAATTCTTCCCCTCTTTTTCCTACTGCCAGTTAAATAACTAATTAAGATCCCCATTCCTTTCTTCCTTGTCAATCTTTTTGTTAGGTTTTTTAAATTTATTATACCCTTCTATTTTTTCTCCTCTATGATACAAGATTTATTAAATAAATGAACAGTATAATCTAGAGCCCATAGAGGAAATATATCGAACCTACTTGTCATAAAATTTGAAAACTTTTCCATACAAATAGCATAAATGTTCAAGTCAACATTTATTAAATACCAGCCTAATATGCTCAGTATACTCCATTCACTAAGAATGAAAAAATAAAAATTACATAGGCCAGGCCTTCATAGAGCCTGCATCCTACTGAAAGGAATACATGTGTAGAAATGAGTGTGTATATTTATACATTCAACAAGATAGAGTACGTCACATTCTATGAGATAGGTAGAGTGTGATTTGGACAAAGGGTATACCTCAAATTCTATAACAGACAGTGGCTTGGGCAAAGAAAGGATACAGGCAAAATACTGAATATGTATACTCATATATGCTGACCCCCAAGGACCTCTTCTTGATGGTGTTGGTTTAATACTGTTGGATTTCCTTACAGACACTCAGACTAACTTGGAAGAAGGCCTGACTAAAATACTGAAACTTCATTTGCTTATTTTTTTACTTTGCAAATTTTAGACTATTTTCATGCATTTTCTCTCCATCTAGATTAGACTATACACTATGGAACTCTCATATATTTCCCTGAATCTCTGACAATTTCTTATATACTGCTAGGCACATTTGGTGGCTATTGTCATTCAGTCATTTCATTCATGTCCAACTCTTTGTGACACCATTTGGGGTTTTCTTGGCAAAGATACTGGATTAGTTTGTCATTTCCTTCTCTATCTCATTTCATAGATGAGGAAAAGAGGCAAACAAGGTTAAGTGACCTGACCAGGGTCACATGGCTAGTAAGTGTTTGAGGCCAGATTTGAACCCAAGAAGATGAATCTTCCTGACTCTATCCACTGTGCCACCTAACACATGATGTGTATTAAATAAGTGTTGCTGAGTGACTAGCTCTAAACATTGTTGCAAATTTTTGAATAGTAAATTTTTAACTTTGTTTTTTCATGCAAAACATATTTCTAGCGGCGGCTAGGTGGCACAGTGGATAGAGCACCGACCCTGGAGTCAGGAGTACCTGAGTTCAAATCCGGCCTCAGACACATAACACTTACTAGCTGTGTGACCCTGGGCAAGTCATTTAACCCCAATTGCCTCACTAAAAAACAACAACAACAACAACAACAAAAAAAAACATATTTCTATGTTAACCATGTTATAAAAATATTAAAAGCAAGGAAAATAAAGACAGTGAAAAATTGTCAAAAATTTTCATCTGCACTCAGTTCATCAGCTCACTCTCTCTGTGGAGGTAAATAGCTATTGATTAGAATAGCTAAGTATCTTATAGTTGATCATCCTTATAATACTGCCATTACTGTGTACAATGTTCTCCTAATTCTGCTCATCTCATTTTGCATCAATTCATGTAAGTCTTTCCAGATTGTTCTGAAACCACATCCCTTGTCATTTCTTATAGCATAATAGTATTCCTTCACAGTCATATATTACAGCCTCTTCAGCCATTCCCCAATTGATGGGCATCCCCTCAATTTTTACTTCTTTGCTATCACAAAAAGAGCTGCTATAAATATTTTTATACATGATTTTTTTTCTTTGACCTCTTTGGTATAAAAATCTAGTAGTAGTATTGCTGGGTATTGCTATTTTTACACTGGAGTAGTTTACCATTTTCTTTTCCAGCTCATTTTATAGATAAGGAAGTTAAGGCAGATTGGGTTATGTGACTCACCCAGGGTCACACAGCTGGTAAGTGTCTGAGGCTAGATTTAAACTCTAGGCTCAGCATTCTATCCACAGTGTGACCCAATTCCTCTTTCCTTGTAAGAGACAGACAGAAAGAGGGAGGGAAGGAAGGAAGGAAGGACAAAAAAGGGAGTGACAGGGGGAAGAAAAGAAAGAGGGTGGAAAGAAATAAAGAAGGGAGAAAAGGAAGGTAGAAGGGAGGCAGGGAGGAAAGAAGAAAAGAAAGAAGGACAAAAAGAGGAAGGAAGGAGGAAAGGTAAGAGAAAGGAGGAAGGGAGGAAAGAAAGGAGGAAGAAAGAAAGGAACTGATGCATAACAGATGGACAGTCCATGTATAATGCTGATATCCATGAAATATTAAAAGACTTGGAGGAAGAACTCTAGCAGATAGATAGATAACCTATAGGAGACTTCAATCAATCAACAATCATTTATTAAGTGTCCATTATATTTTAGGCACGTAAAATACAAAGACAAAAATTAAATAGTCTTTGTCTCCAAGTGACTAACATTATATCAGGGGAAATAACCCTACAAGAACATGGACAAGAATAATATCAGAAGTGAAGGCATGGGGGGATTGTGATCTGGACTTGTAAAGGAAATACATCCATAAGGTCAAGGAACTAACTATTGAAATACTGAAGTAACTCTCATTCATATGGTACTTTAAAGCTTAAGATGCAATTTCCTTACAATAAGCCTATGTTGGACTTATTGAGGGGTTAGTAAAAGTATCAGTATCATAATTTTGTAGACAAGGAAACTGAAGTTAAGAAATGGTAACTGACTTGCTCATGGGGTTGCAAATTGAGAATGTTTGGGCCAGGATTTTAACCCAGACATCTTGATTCCAAGTCATATTTATGTCTATATTAATATGTAGACATAGATACACACAGTCTTACATATAAATTATGTATGTATATACATACACCTACACGTACACGTACACGCATACATACACACACACATATATATACACATACACATACACATACATATACATATACATATACATATACATATACATATACATATACATATACATATACATATACATATACACAAAGGGCAGCTGGAGGTGCCATAGTGCATAGAGCACTGGGCCTAGAGTTAGGAAAAAATCATCTTTCTGAGTTCAAATCTGGTCTCAGACACTTACTAGCTGTGTGAATTTGGGCAAATCAGTTAATCCTATTTGCTTCTTCAGCTCAAATGAGCTGAAGAAGGAAATGGCAAATCCTCCAGTACCTTTGCCAAGAAAACCCCAAATGGGGTCACAAAGAATTGGACATGATTGAAATGAATAAATAACAAAAATACATATAAAAACACATGGATTAATAATTCATTCCATCACTGGTACTAGATTATGATATACGATTTGGAAAGACCAGATATGAAATTCAGAGTGGCATCTAATTATCCTGATCAACACAGTGCATTAATAATTCGATTATATATAGGCCATTGTGCTGAGTCTACGTGGAATGGAAGAAGAGTAACTAAGGCAACACCTCCCAGTTGTCGCTAAGTAATTCCTTAACAATGTACAGTCGCTCTGTTTATAGAAAGAATGCTGACCATATATTTTGGTTTTCCATGCACTATACTTCACTAGGAAAGAATGCAGAACCCACCAGAGAAGAAGAGCCTGCACTTTCCCCAGAAAACCAAATCCCTTCCCAGGAGCTGGAGAATGTGTCTCTTGTGGTAGGTCTACCTTTCTCCCTACAAATGGAGAAGGCAGAAATGTGATTAGGAGCATTTAGAACAGATCTCTCCAAATATACCCCATGAATATATCCCCTCATTGCCTAAGGGAGTGGCCCCAATACCATAGCTCATGATGCTTAGCTGTCTGAAAACTAGTCCAAGATAGGAGATGGATTATTCTGTGACATTCACTGGTTTGGGGGCTGGTTTTTATCAACTGAAACAACTACACTTTCCCAGAATAAAATTTCAGCACATTCTGAGTTGGTGAGACAAGGGCTCTTCTCTCAACACTAGCCCCTTAATGACTTTTTCTCATTTGCTGGAAAACAGACATTCATGTGTGTACACACACACACACACACACACACACACAAATACTGGCCAGGGTAAGATGAGCTTCAGATGCTAAATATAGTCATGTAGGGTACTACAGAGCTGAAATGGCCATGTCATCAGGTCAGCCATCAGGAAAATGTTTTCATATTTGACTTCTATCTTTACTTTATGTGATGTATAGACCAACGTGTATTTTATATCCAGAATGTGGCTTGTAATTTCCTGTGGCTTGAAAATCCAGATGTTTCCAAGTTTAGAATTTGCAACATAAAAATGAATTTCACTGAAAAACCCCTCTTTTAATTTTAGGGGGGAGTTTCTGTTTGAAGATGGAATTCTCTGCTTTGCAATCTGGGCCCCGTAAAGGAGTGGGAACAGCAAATGGCTAAAATATGTAGACAACCACAGAAGGCTAAATGGGTGAGTGTGTCTGCCTGGGGACTGAGAACTTGATAGAGAAAACAAGACAGAGAGAAGCTACTGGGGATCAGAATGACAATGAGGAAAAGCCCTATCACCAGAAACCTGGGCTGGTGGGATGAATTAGCCCTCTGAATAAGTTGTGGCTAAGAAGCCCTGTCCTCTCTAGTTACTTAGAACCCTACTGACAAAAGTCTGAAATAGTCTTGGTAATGAGCTGACCAAAGGGGCTCTAGGAGCCCACTCTTTAGGGTTGGGACAATGCCTTCACTTTGTTTTTTCAGCTCCTCTGTAATGAAGGGTACAGGACTGTGATTCATGCTGGTGGTATTTTTAGGCTGACTCAATGAGCTGGTGGAAGTAGACTAAGTTATTAGAGGGTGAATGCTAATTACAAACCAATCCTTCTTATCCCAGATGGCTAAAGGAGGGACCACAAGGCTTAGTGACCATACATAGTCTTAAGTAGGTTTTCTTCAGTTCTCCTGGAGTTGGGTTTTTTTCTTAAGATAACATAATCTTCTACTCTGCCATATTTTCTTATTGGGCTAAACTCTTCACAAAGGTCCCTTATTCCCAATCACCCATACCTCTACTTCAACTCAAACAAAATTTTCTTTCTCTAAAGTGGACCTTTACCTACCGTAATCTGCTTCCTAGTGAAAAGATTAAAGAGCTGGCTCTGAGTGTCAGCTTTAGCTCATGTAACCTCATGCAAGCAAAGCAATCAATGTCCTCTGGAACTCAGTTCCTCCCATATGTAAAATGAGAGGCATGGTCTGGATCAGTGACGTTCTGTTCAGAGAGAAAATGGGGCCAAACCACACATAAGGATCACTAAGGGGTGCATATTGACTTAGAAAACCACAAATTATATTATCATCTTATTGTATTTTTATTCATTTTGTTAAATATTTCCCAATTACATTTTAACCTGGTTTGAGCTCTACTGGGAGTATTGTGGCCATATGAGCTTGACAGCCAGATGTTTGATATCTCTGAAGTAGAGGCTCTCTGACCTCCCTACCAGCAGTGACATTCTGCTTTAAGGTCCCTTGTAACTATAATTCTCTATATTCTAAGGTCCCTTCCAGCTCTGACATTCCATGTCCTGAGGCCCCTTGAGCTCTCAAATTCTATGTTCTGAATTGTCTTCCAAGCTCTGACATTCCATGTTCTGGATCCTCTTCCACTTCTAATATTCTATATTCTGAAGTCCTTTCCATCTCTGAGTGCTTGATGGGCAAATTAACTGAAAGTATCACCTCAAACATTCTTGCACACCTAAGAGTTTATAGTTAGACTATTGTGCTTTTATCTCATCTAGAATCCTTGTGGTTGTTTTTCCTTTCTTTTCTTCTTCTTTTCTTTTGCAGAGCAATGAGGGTTAAGTGACTTGCCCAGGGTCACACAACTAGCAAATGTCAACTGAGGCCGGATTTGAACTCAGGTCCTCCCAAATCCAGGGCCGATGCTTTATCCACTGAGCCACATAGGTGCCCCGTTTGTCCTTTCTTTTCTTTCTTTCTTTTTTTTTTTTGCGGGGAAATGGGGGTTAAGTGACTTGCCCAGGGTCACACAGCTAGTAAGTGTCAAGTGTCTGAGGCCGGATTTGAACTCAGGTACTCCTGAATCCAGGGCCAGTGCTTTATCCACTGCGCCACCTAGCCGCCCCCCTGTCCTTTATTTTCAAAGAGGATCAGTGACATCACAGGTGATGTCTTGACTTGCTCAGGAATTGGATTTAAGTGAGTCAGAGTTGCACAGTGATCAGCTTCACTCTCTCTTCCCTAGTCATCAAAGTCAAGTGACAAGGCAAAAGTCAATAAGACTGCTGATGTCCTGGGATGCAAAGGATGACCTTGGCATCTTTGATACCTTACCAAGCTCTAAGCACTCCACAGAGCCTGATTCATGGTTGTTCCACCAAAGGAAGTCTTCACATGCCTGGGGTAGATGTCCCCCTAACTCATCAATGTGTCTAAGGCTTGTCAGTTACCCTGTCTGCGGAGATGGTTTAACCAGGTGTGGCTGTTGTTCGGGCTGTCGCTTCTTGGCACCACAGATGAGAGCTGACTGACCAAAGGTGGACAAGCAGCCCTGTAAAGGGCCTTGGAAAGCTCTCACCTTATAGGTACTAGTCCTTCTGGAATACATCCTTGGCCAGGTATTCAGAGACTTCCTGCAGTTACCTCCCTCTCCTGCCTTACCTCCCTTTCCTATTTTGACTCTCCAACTCTGCCATTCAGTTGTAGCTAAGGAAGTCTTGTCTACCACTACCACCATCTATAAGACTTCCCTTAAGGACAGCCCTCCCTGACTCACCTCATTTCACATTCACCACCCTGTTTCAAACTCTATGAATACCTTTAGTTTCTTTATGGATGTGTGTATGTCCTGTCTTCCTCATGATACTGTAGGCTCCTTAAGGAAAAGGCTCTTTTGTTTCTTGGTCTTTCATGTGAAGTTCAATACAAATTGTCAACTAAGCTCCTGCCTTGGGTCATTATACCAGAGAGAAAGAATGAGAGGATGAGAGACAGATAGACAGACAGAGACAGAAACAGACAGACAGACAGACAGAGAGAGAGAGAGAGAGAGAGAGAGAGAGAGAGAGAGAGAGAGAGAGAGAGAAGGTAGAAAAGCATTTGTCTGAGAGTTGGGACATTTGGATTCTAATCATAGCTCTGTTAACAACCAGCTGCATCATCACCCTTCTTTTTCTCCTCATGTAAAATGTGGGAAATATGTTATATGATGGCTTCCAGTTCTTACTACTTTGATTCTGACTCTAAGGACAACAGGACACTTCTTTGGGCACCTTCTGCTCAAGTGCATCATAAGAGGCCTGGGTGGACGATGGGAAAGAGAACAACTGTTCATAGTGGAAAGCGTAGGAGAAGAGGGCAAGATTATAGAGCAAGCAGGACAGGGAGGAGGCAGGTTAAAGACTAGCAGATGGGTTGGGGTGGAGAATATGGAGAGGAAAACGTCCGTGAAGTGGGCTTGGAGAGGCTCCATAGAGGAAGGTTTAACACACCATCTGAAAGCCTGCATTGTGGGGTGAGAAGAGCAAAGGGGCAGGGTACCAAATAAGACAAGTGAATGGAGAGGTTGGTCTAGCATGACTGATCATTTAAGTACCATAGCCCTGGCTGTGGGTGAGAGGAGAGACCTGGTTAGGATAGAATTCCTTCTTAGACCAAGAGAGCAAAATAGATCAGCTGTATTCCTTCCCAAAGAGCAAGGCCAGTTTAGTGATGGGCCAAAGGCTTTCTTTCCCCCTGCCAGCAGCTGTGAGACAGCTGTTTTTATCTGTTCCCTCTCTCTGTCCCTGTACATCCTTTACTTCAAGTAAATTTTGGTCCAATTGGGATTTTGTTCCAAATGGTAAATATTTTATTCCCATCTGTTCCGTTCCCATACTGATGAAACCAATGACTTTAACATAACAAGGGAAATACCTTCCTTTCTTCAATTCAAACATTTGGAGCCAAGAAGTTTTCTTAACTCTTTTAAGTAGCCCAGGAAGGAGAATGTGGTAGTGCTGGACTTAGAATTAGGAAGACGAATCTGAGTTAAAATGCCATCCCAGACTCTTCCTAGTTTCGTGATCCTGGAAAAGTCACGTGCCTTCTCTGAATCTCAGTTTGTTCATCTACAAAATGCTGATAATAATGCCTATAGAACCATGGTTTTTGGAAGGCTCAGATGAGATAAGGAAAGGAAAGCACTTTTCAAGCTTTAAATATCATTTGTTATTATTGTTATTTTGCATAACACTCCCAACAGAATGGTAGACTTAGAGATCATACCTTTTTTCACCAAAATGCAAGCCACAGATATCATATAATTGGGGGAGGGATCCTCATATGCTCATGTTGCAGATGAGGAAACTGAGACCCGAAAGAGAGAAGGGACTTGCCCAAGAACACACAATTATTTAGGGGAAGATTGGAGGGGTGTGGGGGAAGGGAGCCAGGTCCACTGATTTTCAGTTCAGTGATTTTCCCACTAGACCATATTTTCACTTGAATTTTGTATTCCATATTTTAGTTCTAATTCTGCCCCCTTCAGCATAAGTACAGAACTTCTCTGAATGATCTATCATACATTCTCCTCCTGTCCATACTTTTTCCTTCCTCTCTTTCCACTCTCCAACCTCAGGATTAATAAAAACCGACAGTTATAGTTAACTTTATAGAGAACCACTCAACCACTTTTCTTCCTTTCTATTAGCATTACCCCACCCGCACCCCTCAAGGATAAAGTGATGACATCACTCCCCAGCTCCAAAACATTTGATTACTGCCTACTTTCTGAAGAATGATGTCCAATTCCTTATTCTGGCATTGAAGTCCTCCCACTATCTTGCCCTTTTTGCTTAACTCATGCTATTTCCCTTACCTTGCCTTCTCTTGATCCCTTCTACCCATCCTTTAAGACCCAACTAAAATTCTACCTCCTTTTTTTTTGTAGGGCAATGAAGGTTAAGTGACTTGCCCAGGGTCACACAGCTAGTAAGTGTCAAGTGTCTGAAGCCGCATTTGAACTCAGGTCCTCCTGAATCTAGGGTCAGTGCTTTATCCACTGCACCACCTAGCTGTCCCTCTCCCTTCTATTTGATCCTCCAACTCAGAATACCATCTTCTTTATAAGATCAGAAATTTATGAGCTAAAAGGAATCTTTAAAATCATCACATCTGGGAGTTCTTAACCAGGGATCTATAAACTTAGATTCGGTTTGGGTACAAACATAAATTGTAATATTTTGATGACCATTGATAAAATAATTGGTTTTCTTTGTAATGTTAGATCTGTTATGTATTTTAAAACATTATTCTGAAAAAAAAGATCATAGGCTCAGTCAGATTAGCCAAGGAGTACATGACACACAAAAAATGTAAAAATTCTTGATCTAATCTAATCCCCTTACTTTAAAGATAGAAGTTGAGGAGATGTGAAATGACTTGTACAAGGTCTCACAGTGAGATAGTAGCACAGCCAGAACAAGAAGCCAGATCTAGAGGCATCTGGTAGCACAGCAGATAGAATGCTGGGCCTGGAGTCAGGAAGACTTGAGTTCAAATCTAACCTCAGACATTTCATAGCTGTGTGACCCTGGACAAGTCACTTAACTTCTATTTGCCTCCATTTCTTAAATTACAAAATGGAGATAACAATAGCACCTACCTCCCAGGGTTTTTGTGAGGATCAGAGATATTTGTGAAGCACTCAGCACAGTGTCTAGCACATGGTAGGTGGTATATAAATGCTTGTTCCCTTTTCCCTCCTTTCTATGACCAATTGAATATTCTTCCCACTCAATCACTGGATTCTGAGCTAGAAGGGAATGTAGATATCATATAATCCCACCTCCTCATTTTATAAATAAGGAAACTGAGGCCCCAGAAGGTATTACTGATGATTTCAATCTCATAGTCAGAGAAGTTCAGAATTTGAATTCAAACCCAAGTCCTCTGATTCCAAATTCAGTTCTGTTCCCACTATGCTGTGCTGCTTCCCTAGACCACACATGTTACATGATAGAGCAGATAGACTTGAGGATCAGTGTTAACTTTGTGTTTTTAATTCCCAATTCCCTAAATTCAAAATTAGATTTTAAAAAATCATTTCTCTGCAGGTACCTGTCTTATATTATCAACCTATATTTACTTCTTTTTTAAAAATCTGGCTATTTGGGGTTTTATATTCTTATTGCTATCTTTGGCATTTATAGCACCTACATCATTTAATCACCTATTTCACATTCATTCATATTTCTACATAGTTCTTTCTTATCTTCCCTCTTAATCAAGCCATACCTTATTTTCTAGAAAAATAGTTAAAAGATAAAAGGAAAAATAAAACAGTTAAGGAAAGTCAACTCACATATTATCCATGTTTGTTTGACAGTATATGTGGCATATGTAACATTCCATGCTCATAGTCCTGTAACTCTACAACAAAGGGAGAGACATATATTTTCTGAATTCTTCTATGAGGAATTTGTCTTTTTCCTTCCCTCTTCCCATTTTCCAACCCTGGTACCATACAAGAACAAGAAACTACAGTTAATATAGTAGAAAAACATTCATTCATGTTTCCTTTTTTCTACTACCATTCTTGCCTCACCTCAAAGTGGGAGTGACCATGGCCCAGCTCAAAAATGTTCATTAAATTCTCCTTACCTACAAGAGAACTCTCAGATTCCTTAGTCTAGCATTCAAAAGGTTGCATGAAAATGAGGTATATGAATGTAATGGAATACTATTGTGCTATAAGAAATGATGAGCTGGCACATTTCAGAAAAACCTGGAAAGACTTAAATGGACTGATACTGAGTGAAATGAGCAGAACCAGGAGACCTTTGTACACAGTAACAGTGACATTGTGAGATGATCAACTGTGATAGACTTAGCTCTCCTCAGCAATACAATGATCCAAGACAATTCTAAAGGACTCATGAGGGAAATGCTCTCCACATCCAGAAAAAGAACTATGTGATCTGAAGATTGAAACATACTATTTTTACATTTTTTGCTTTTGTTTTCTTTCTTGAAGTTTTTCCCTTTTGTTCTGATTCTTCTTTCACAATATGACTAATGTGGAAATATGTTTAATGTGATTGTACATATATAACCTATGTCAGATTGCTTGCTGTTTTGGGGAGAGGGCTGGGAAAGGAGGGAGGGAGAAAAATGTGGAACTCAAAATCTTATAAAAACAAATGTTGAAAACTATCTTTACATTTAACTGGAAAAAATAAAATACTATTAAGATTGAGGGGGAAAATGTGTTCCTACAAATTAAAAAAATAAGGCTACGAGATCTGGTGCCACCAAACCTTTCTAGACTCGTTTCTTTCTTCTGTTCTATAATGATCCTCACCTTGAGCCAAGTTATCTCATCTCCCACACACTTCTTAGATACTGTCCTCTCTGCTCCTTTGCCCACACTTTTGCCCTCTCTTTGATAACTTACCTAGTTCTACCCATTTCTTAAGAACCAGATCAAATCCCCTCTTCCTTCCATGAACTCAAACATATAATGTGTTCTATCTTAAGGAACATAAGATTTAAACATAAAAGATTCCTTAGAGATCATCTGGTCCAACCTCCTCATTTTATAGGTGAGGGAAACTGAAGCCCAGAGAGGTTAAGTAATTTTTCCAAGGTCATACAAGTAGTAAGTACTACAGTCAAGATTAAAAGCCAGATTCTCTAACTCTAATTCCAATGATTTTTCCACTATCCTCTGAACTTCTATAACCTTTCTAATTTATGCTATTCACCTGGTATCCTTGGTCAGCTTCTAGGACCCAGAATACCTTGTGCACAGTAGGCCCTTAAAATATTTATTTAAATGTTTGATGAATTCCCACATACCTAAGTCTTTTTCCTTTCCCCAATTAGAGTATAAGCTACCTGAGGATAGGTACCATGTCTTATTCATTTTTGTAACAGAGGGCAACAAAATAACAAGTGAAATTCTGGCTCATTGATTAACATTATTAAAATACAACATTCAAAAAATACTTTCAAACATCTACTTGCTCAAGGAATTTATAAGCTATAATCATAGTTGTGTTTGTGCTAATAAGTAGTAGATTTAAAATAAATCAATTGGCTGACTGTTAATATTCATATGTAAGATGTGCACATATGAACATACACACACATGTACTTGCATGCACATACACACATGCACATGCACATACACATACACATATATATGTCATATACTTCCTAAGTCCAGTATAATTTTTTTGAGGAGGAGAGATAGGAAGAATTCCATGTGACCCCATTCCTAGCTACCTTTTCCAGGACATGATCCCTGTGGCTTGACATTGTAGGTGGTCAAATGAGAGAACAAATACCACATTGAGGAAAAGCTTGGAACAAAGTTATGTTAAAGCCATTGTTTTCATCTCTTTGCTAATAGAACAGATGTGAAGTTCAGTGCCCTGAGTGGTACTTTAGCAGTCTGAAAGGGGCCATTGACAAGCTGGATTGTGTCCACAATGGTCTAAGTCACTGGTGGCCTTGTCAAATGAAGAATATTTGAAGGAACTGGGATTGTTTAACCTGGAAAAGAGAAGATGAGTGGCTACATTATCTTCAGAAAAGAAAACTCTCATTGGTCAGCAATGGTTTTTTTTAAGCTGACTTGCCTAATGGCAAGAATTGCCAGAAAAAGGGAGAAAAGTGAGAAATAATTCATCATATTTATGTAAAATTTTAAAGTTAAAAGTACTTCCCTCAAGGCCTGTAAAGACATGTATGAAATGATGTATTGTGAAGTGAGCAGAACCAAGAGAACATTGTATGCAGAGACAGCAATATTGTTTGATGAAGAACTGTGAAGGACTTGACTATTCTCAACAATACAATGATCCAAGACAATCCCAAAGGACTATTGATAAAACATACTATGCATCTCCAAAGAAAGAACTGATATTGATGGAACAGACTGAAGCATGCTATTTTTCACTTTCTTTCATTTTTTTTCTTTTAATCAAGTTTTCTTGATTGAGGTAGGGGGAGGGGAGGCAGAGAAAGAGGGATAAAAATTGGAATCCAAAACTATAAATAAAAATGCTTATTATTTTAAAAAAGTACTTTCCTCATAAGAGCCCTAGAGGAAATGGAGGAATGATAGTATTCAATTAAAAGTATCGCTATCCCTATTCTGTAGATAAAGAATAACCATAACATTTAAGTGACTTGCCCAAGGTCACTCATATCTAGTAAATATTATAGCAAGGATTCAAATCAAGTTACTCTGAGTAGAAGCCTAGCACTCTTTTCATTACACTGTTGTGGGGAGAAGTTTTTATCTTGGCTCTCTAGAAACTCAAAGAGGACAAAAGCTTGGAGAAATAGGAATATCAGAAGAAACAACATTTTCAGTGAGAAAGACAAGAAGTGATTAATTAATATCGATGTAAAAACTTTTAACAAAATAATATCAAGGTGATTACAGCAATATATCACAAATATTATACACTATGACCAGGTGAGATTTATACCAGGAATGAAGGTATGGTTCAATATTAGGAAAACTATCAACATAATTGACTATATCAGTAACAAAACCAACAGAAATCATAAGATTATTTCAATAAATGCTGAAAAACCTTTTGACAAAATATGGTAGCTATCCCTATTAAAAACACTAGAAAGCATAGGAATAAAGGGGAAATTCCTTAAAATGATAAGTAGTATCTATCTAAAATCATCAGGAAGCATTATCTGTAATGACAATAAGCCAAAAGCCTTCCCAATAAGATCAGGGGTGAAGCAAGGATGCACATTATCACCACTATTATTCAATATAGTACTATATAATACCAGAAATGTTAGCTATTGCAATAAAAGAAAAAGCAATCAAAGGAATGAAGATATGCAATGAGGAAACAAAACTATCACTCTTACAGATGATACGATAGTATACTTAGAGAATCCTAGAAAATCAACTAAAAAACTACTAATAAACAACTTTAGCAAAGTTGAAGGATATAAGATAAACCCACATAAATCAGCAGCATTTCTTTAAATGACCAACTAAGCCCAGCAGCAAGAGATAAAAATAGAAATTCCATTTAAAATAACTGTAGACAATATAAAATAATTGAGAGTCTACCTCATGAGACAAACCCAGGAATTAGATGAACACAATTATAAAACACTATTCCACAAATAAAGTCAGATCTAAATAACTGGGAAAAATATCAATTGCTCATAGGTAGGCCAAGCCAGCATAATAAAAATGACAATTCTACTTAAGTTAATTTACTTATTCAGTGACATGTTAATAAAACTACCAAAAAAAATTATAGCACTAGAAAAAAAGTAACAAAATTAATCTGGAAGAAAACATCAAAAATATCAAGGGAACTAATGAAAAAATACAAAGATAGCCTAGCAATACCATATCTCAAATTATATTATAAAGCAGTAATGACAAAAACTATCTGGTACTGGCTAAGAAATAGAGCAGTGGATCAGTAGAATAGATTAAGTACATAATATACAGTAGTAAATGACCATAGTAATCTAGTGTTTGATAAAGTCAAAGACCCCAGCCTTTGGGATAAGAATTCATTATTTGACAAAAACTACTGGGAAAACTAGAAAACAATAAGACATAAACTAGGCATAAACCAGCATCTCACACCAAATACCAAGATAAGGTCAAAATGGGCACATATAGATTTAGACATAAAGGGTAACACCATTAAACAAATTAGAAGGGCAAGGAAAAGTCTATTTGTCAAATCTATGGAGAAGGGAAGAATTCATTATCAAACAAGAGATAGAGAGCATTATGAAATTATTAAATTAAAAATCTTTTGCACAGACAAAACCAATGCAACCAAGATTAGAGGGAAAGAAGAACACTCAGAAACAACCTTTACAGCAAGTATCCCTGATAAAGGCCTCATTTCTCAAATGTATAGATAACTGAGAAATTTATAATACTATAAGCTATTCCCCAATTGATAAATGGTCAAAGAATATGAACAGGCAGTTTTCAGATGAAGAAATCAATGCTATCTATAGGCATATGAAGAAGTGGTCTAAATCACTTTTGATTAGAGAAATGAAAATTAAAACAACTCTGAGGTACCACCTCACACCTATCAGACTGGCTAATAGGAAAAAAAGGAAAATGATAAATGTTGGAGATGTTTGGGGGAAATTGGGAAACTAAGACACTGTTGGTAGAGTTGTGAACTGATCCAACCATTCTGAAACTTGCTACCCAACTCCAGATGATGGATTAATGGTGTAGATAGGGGTTGTGCATGTGTGTACACACATGAACATGTGCACACATATGTGTGTATTTAATATGACCAATGTTTTGCTTGACACTATGCATGTTATAACAGGTATTATTTTCCTTGCTTTCTCAATAGGAATGAAAGAAGGGAAGGTGGAAAAGAGAGAATTCAGATCTGAAAATTAAATAAAACTGAATTTTAAAAAAACAATGTATATATAACCTATATCTGATTGCTTACCACCTTGGGGAGGAAGGAGAGGAAGGAGGGAAGAAAGGATAAAATTTGGAACTCAAAACTTGATATAAAAATGTTTATTAAAAAAAAACAACGTGCCAAAATGAAGTCCAAATAACCTAATTATGCACCAATTAGTGGTATCATTATCACATATCACTTGTATATTAGTGGTATCACTAGACAGAACAGAACCATGAATCTATTATCAAAAGTATAGGGCAGAGCTACAGTCCCATTTATCATAAAGGGACATCAAGGCAGCGGGAATTCAAACAATCAACTGAAGGTCAAACAGGGAAAGTGAGTGTCAGATGTGCAAGGATCAGTCTCAGATATCCTGGGCTAGTTTGCTTCTTGAGAAAGTTCACGCCCGGGAACAGCTGCCTCATAAATGATGTTTTCATGAATTTCCTGGAAAATGGAATTTTCATTTCTATGTGAACTGCCTTGTGAGACACGGAAACCCAGGAACTAAGTGCAGAGAGCTGGCTTTGTTCAAGGGACCTGGCACTCATTATGTGTTTTGTTTTTATTTACTCTTTGGTTATTTATTTAATAATCCCCAGATTTAAAAGCTGGCAGCAGTGGGGCAGCTAGGTGGTGTAATGAATAGAGCACTGGCCCTGGAGTCAGGAGGACCTGAGTTCAAATCCGGCCTCAGACACTTAACACTTACTAGCTGTGTGACCCTGGGCAAGTCACTTAACCCCGATTGCCTCACAAAAAAAAACAAACAAACAAACAAAAAAGCTGGCAGTAAGAAGGAAAGGAAGAAGGTCATTAAAACATCCTCAAGACTCTATCATTGATGAGAATTAAACTCACAATATCTCATCACATTGAATTTTCCTTCCCTCCCCATCCTCCTTCCCCACCAAAAAAAAAAATCCGACAAGGCCTTATAAGAAAGTTACTTTTAGATGAAAAGAATATTTTCACCTGGTGAATATGGCTCACACAAGCCTGAAATGCAGTTTAGGAGAAGAATTAAAAAAAAAAAACAACTTGGAAAGATCATAAGTCCATGGGGAATTGAGAAAATGAAATTCAATTCTACCAGCATTTGTTTTGTTTTGTTTTGTTTTGTTTTTGCGGAGCAATGAGGGGGTTAAGTGACTTGCCCAGGGTCACATAGCTGGTAAGTGTCAAGTGTCTGAGGCCAGATTTGAACTCATATCCTCCTGAATCCAGGGCTGGTGCTTTATCCACTGTGCCATCTAGCTGCCCCCTCTACCAGAATTTGTTAATCATTTACCATGCATAGGTGCTATACTAGATGCAGGATCTACAAAGACAAAAAAATAAGGACTTAGCATCTCCAGGGGGTATATACCATATATACAAATATATAAGTGAAAAATATATATGAGTTAAATGCAAAGCCATTTCTGGGGATAGGGGCAGGAGAGCACTCACCATGGTGGAGATCATAAGAAGTGACACCTGACTTGAGCTTTGAAGGTAGCTGGGGGTGCCAAGAAGCCAGGGTAAGTAGGGAGAGTATTCTAGGCATAGAACTTAAACCTAGACTGACTTTTTTTAAATTGAGCCTGGCTCTCCTTATTTTTCCCAGGCTGGAGGCGCAGGGACCACTCACAGTCGAGGCTCCACTCTCATCAGCACATAAAATTTGATTGCCTTGGTTTCTAGCCAGGTTTCACACTGGCTAGAACAATGGGCCTGGAGTCAGGAAAACCTGGGTTCCAATCCAACCTCAGATACTTCCTAGCTGTGCAATCTTGGGCAAGTCACTTAACCTCTGTTTGCCTTAGTTTCTTCAATTGTAAAGTGAAAATAATAACAACAACTACCTTGCAAATTTGATGTGAGGATCAAATGAAATAAAAATTTAACTTATTAAATTATTTATTTATTATTATTTATTAAATAAAGCACTTAGCACAGTATCTGGTATGTACTAGGTACCATATAAATACTTACTCTCTTAGACAATCTGGTACACCCTCACTCCCATGGGCTCACCATATTAATGCTGAACTAAGTGCAGACACACAATTAGCTTAGTCCACTAAAGCTCAGAACTCCAAAACTCAGGTGATCCACTAGCCTCAGTCTCGCTCATAGTAGGGATTAGAGGGTGTAACAAAAGACATGATATCAGAGGATGAGCCCCTCAAGTCAGAAAGGCCTGAAGTGCTATAGTCTCTGGTGAAGACGAAGAGTCAGACACAAATGAACAACTGAACAACCACCACCACTACCACCTGGCTAGAATGGCTTTCACTGGGAAGGAAATTTTTAAAAAGTTTAACTGACTGGATATAAAATCTAAGTGTTAGATTCTTTAAGAGTTACATTTATTGATTTTTTTTTTCATGTGTCAAGCAAGAGTCCTTTTGAATGGGTAGCTAAGGTATGAAAAGGAAGTGAAGTTGTTTTTCCTCTTCATTGCTGTGATTACAAACATAACGAAAGTCCCCAAATTACAAGCTAAGTCATACATCAAGATGAGAGCATGGAACTGAACAGAACCTCACAAACTGCCCGATTCCTATTTTTCTTCCTTTTTAGTGAGGCAATTGGGGTTAAGTGACTTGCCCAGGGTCACACAGCTAGTCAGTGTTAAGTGTTTGAGGCCAGATTTGAACTCAGGTACTCCTGACTCCAGGGCCGGTGCTCTATCCACTGTGCCACCTAGCTGCCCCCCAACTCCTATTGTGACACGGTTGGCTGGTTTGTCCCTGGATCAGTCCTCCTACTACCCACAGCTGATGAGAAGAAAGCAGGGGATAGTGGAAGAAGTATCAGATTTAGAATCAATTGATCAATCAGTATCTATTAAGTGTCTACTAATTTGTGAGGTATGGTTAGGCTAAGAATACAAAGACAAAAATTAAAAGTCTCTGCCCTCAGCAAGCTTACAGTTGATTAGAGGAAAGAACATGTGTGGGTATTTGAGTGTGTGTGTGTGTGTGTGTGTGTGTGTGTGTATAAATATATACAAAATATATTTAAGGAAAACACAAAGTAATTTCTCTTGAGTTGGGGAGAGACTAGCAATTGGGAACCACAAGTAACCTTTATAAGTGGCAGTTGAACAAATCAAGCATAAAACCCATGACCCAGGGATCCTCCTTATCCCACAAGGGACACCTTCTCTCAATTCACATTGACTGGATTCTGTCTTGGGAGAATCCCCCCAAGCAAAAGGGTTGGGTTCTTGTTTCATTTTTGCTTATTGCCCCTACCCCAAAGTAGAACGCCATGGAAAATATCCTATGTTTCAAATATAGAATCTCACCTAAAAGGATTAACAGATGTCCCTTATGGAAAAGTTATTCAATGAACAAAGTTGCAGATATCAGGTATCATACAGCTTTTTATTTCCTTGTTCTCAAAAATAAATGCTTGAAATGCAAAGGTACATTAATATACATTTAAAATTGCTTAAGGCATAAACCAGTAATTCATCAGCCCTATTATATGCCCTAGAAAGGTGGGAGAATTCCCCAGAGAATTGTGGAACTACAGCAGATTGCACTCTGGCCTCAGTCTGTAGTGTGTGAGCAGAGACTCACGTAAGGTTCATATATTACAGCCAGCGAGGCATGCACAGCTCCTCCTTCTGGCCCTGGTCATCTTCTCCTCCAAGGGGGATGCAGCTGCAGGAAGCACTTCCCACGGAGCAAACAACACCAAGACCTCTCAATCATACATGACACTCCATCTTCCTACACAGTGCCTTTCCCTCCTCACCTCTGCCTCTTGGTCTTCTTAACTTCCTTCAGTATTCAAGTCGAATCCCATCTTCCACAAGTAGCCTCTCCTAGTCTCATAACCTCTGTGTACCTCAGTTTTCTCAACTGTAAAATGGGGGTGATAATCCATCTGCCTCCCAGAGATGTTTTGAGGTAAAACCCTTACCCCAGTAGCTGACTCATAGTAGACACTTCATAATTGTGTGTTTCCTTGCTCCCAATCCTCCTTCCCCCCAGTGCCTTCCCTTTGAGATTACCTCCCTTTCTATATCTTATATGCACATAGCTATTTCTCTTATTAGACTGGGAGCTCCTCGAGGGCAGAGGCAATGCTTTTGCCTTTCTTTGCATCCCCAGAGCTTAGCACAGTGCCTGCTACATGGAGAACTTAATAAATGTTTGTTGATTGAATAACTTAGGAACTACAAAGGGTAGGAAGAACCTCTGCAGATCACCACTAAGTCATCTTCTCTTTTTTTTGTTGTTTTTTTAGTGAGGCAATTGGGGTTAAGTGACTTGCCCAGGGTCACACAGCTAGTAAGTGTTAAGCGTCTGAGGCCAGATTTGAACTCAGGTACTCCTGATTCCAGGGCCGGTGCTCTATCCACTGCGCCACCTAGCTGCCCCTTAAGTCATCTTTTCTAAAAGAAACATAAAGCAGATACCTTGAGATATAGTCTCAAGGTCACTTAGACAAAAAAAAATACATATTCCAGTTATCTTAGAGAAGAGGGAAGAGGAGAGAAAGGGAGATGTACGGTCTACCCCCATTCCTATGAGAAGGCCAAGAGAATCCTGACATGCTTGCTAGAGGAGAGAGTAAAAGAAGGAAGGGGAGAGGGCTAACACGTTGACCTCTCATTTTTAGCCCAATGAGTGGGGAATTATCCTTTGCTTAGTAGACATCTTTATCTTGATCCTCCCCTAACTCAACACAAGGACAAAGAGACCAACAAGGAACCTCTGGTTGTATGTGCTCTTTAAGAAGGGGTTAATGCATGTGTCACTGGAAGTGGACTGAGCTCATCTTCAGACCTAACATTATATGTGTAATTACTTAATCTCAGAAGAATCAAGATGGCAGATGATCCAAAGGGCAGTGAGGGTACTATATATTACCACTGATTACCAGTGTACAAGAAGTTGCAGAAATTCATCAGAAAGGCAGTGTGATTTTGTGAATGAAGAGCTGTGCAAAGAGTAAGAAAGATGTGGCCAAGGTCAAGTCTTGTCTCTGAAACACAGACTGTGCCTAGATAAGTCACTTAGCCTCTCAGAAAACTTGGGTAACTAACAGTTGCTAATTGGCTTTGGTAGAAGAAGTTTCCTGTCTTAGAATTCTGTTTACCAGTTAAATCACAGGTGATGATGACAATGATGATTATGATGAAAAGAAGAAAGAGGGAAGGAACAAAGTAAGGAAAGAAGGGAGGGAAAGTTGGAGGAAAGGAGGGAGGGAGGAAAGAAGGGGAAAAAAGAGGAAGAAAGGAAAAAGGGAGGAGAGAAGGAGAGAGAGGAGGAAGAAAGCAAGAAAGGAAAGAGTGAAGGAAAAGAAAAATAGGAAAAGGGAAAATGAAAGGAAAAGAAAAAGAAGAAGTAGAGGAATTTGCATTGAGGAAATGTAATATTGAAAAAAGTAGGTAGGGGGCAGCTAAGTGGTGCAGTGGATAAAGAACCAGCCCTGGATTCAGGAGGACCTGAGTTCAAATCTGGCCTCAGACACTTGACACTTACTAGCTGTGTGACCCTGGGCAAGTCACTTAACCCTCACTGCCCTGCCCAAAGAAAAAAGAAAGAAAGAAAAAGAAAAAGTAGGTAGGCTAGTCAGATAGACAGCAATGTTGGGGCTTCATCTTTTTCATTTGTGAAATGAGAGGATTAGACAAAGTGATTTTTAAGTTCCCTTCCAGCCCTAAATCCTATGATCCTAAAAGGTCCTTCCTAGTCCCTGACTCCACATGAGAAAATATGGAGTTCCTTTAATTCAGTTCAACAGTGCTTACTGTCTATAGAGAGAATTATGCCAGTCTTTGTAAGAAAGATAAAGATGAACAAGACACGGTTACCATCCTCACATAGACTTCAGTCTGTCAAGAAGAATGGGGAAAGTTGGAGAGAACTTATCAATTCTTCCAATAAAAAATGGAACCTGATAAAGGCACAGGAGAATAATAAGTAAACTCCTCTGAGAATTCCATGGGGGTAAAGATGCTAAAGGAATAGGGAAGGCTGCCTGGAGGAAGCAGCATATGCATTGGACCTTGAAGAACAAGTAAGATTTCAATACAACTCAATTCTGCAAGTATTTTTTAATACTTACTATAGGTCAGGCCAAGTGCTGGGCACTGAGATAGAAAGAAAAAATCAAAACAGTCCCTGCTCTTCTGTAACATACTCTATAGGAGGTATTTTTTTATGTATAAGGTATTTTATTTTTTCCGTTACATGTAAAGATAGTTCTCAACTTTTGTTTATACAAGCTTTACAATTTCAGATTTTTCTCCCTCCCTCCCCTCCCTCCCCCCTCCCCTAGACAGCAGGTAATCTGATATAGGTTATATCTATATATCTCTATACATATACATATAGATATATAGGAGGTATTTTAAATAGCATGTTCACATGTATGTAGATATAATAGACAGTAAAAGCAAAGTAATTTTCTTGGAGGGGGACAGTGAGCAAAAGCAGGGCACTCAGGAAAAACTTCCTACAGGAAATTTCCCCTTAGCTGTAACTTAAAGGAAGTTAGCAATTCTTTGATGGGGGAGGAGGTGAAGTTGGAGGTGGGGAAGAGCATTCTAGGGTTGAGAGGAGGGAGGGGAGTGCAGCCTATACAAGGCATTGAGGTGGGAAATGGAAGCATTTGTGTATGGGAAACAAGGAGTTGACTATTTTAGTTGAAACAGTATTAATAATGGGGAGTAATGCATGATCATTCTGTTGAAGCCAGAAAAAAAAAAACAGTTTGAGGGTTTGAAGGAGGTTATCCCAGATGTAAAGAACAATGTAAATGGAAACATGGTGAGAAAATATGGGATGTGTTAAAAGGATGGGCCATAGTGCAGTTTGACATCTGTATTACCAGGAATCATTTCCAAATTCTAAACAATGTCTGGGGGCAGCTAGGTGGTGCAGTGAATAAAGCACCAGCCCTGGATTCAGGAGGACCTGAGTTCAAATCTAGACACAGACAATTGACACTTACTAGCTGTGTGACCCTGGGCTAGTCACTTAACCCTCACTGCCCTGCAAAACGACAAACAAAAAAACAAACAAAAACAAAATGTCTGACATGTTACCTAATTGATAAATAAAATATTTAACAGCAAAAATAAACTACATTTGTTAGTTTTGTTTTAGCTTCTAGAAACTCTGTAGAATAAAGAGGGCCTCTAAGATCTTCTAGCTCTATGGTTCTCTCCTGAGGTTGAAACCCAGGGAAAAGCAGTAGGTGGTTCCGGAGAATGCAGCATCCTCCTTTCTTGGGTGAGCCCTATCTCTCGCCAAGCCTAAAAAGTCACAGAATCATAGGATTATAAAATTTCAGAGCTGGATGTTACCTCAGTGGTCATTTAGTCCAATTTACCCAAATACAATAATTTCAGCTTGCAGTATTCCCCCAAAGTGATCTTCTAGTCTTTGCTTAGCCTCTAGTGAGGTTAAGCCCACTGCAGCCTGTTTGCCTTTGGGAAAACAGTATTTGTCAGCTGCTTCTTTACCTCAAGCCTCCATCTGTCCCTTTGTACTGTCTAAGCACCACCGCTAGTTCATATCACCTTCAGGACCAAGCAGAACAAATCTGATTCTTTTTTTATATATTACTTCCTTTTAAATATTAAGATAATTCAGGGGCAGCTCAGTGGCACAGTGGATAGAGCACTAGCCTTGGATTCCGGAGTACCTGAGTTCAAATCCGGCCTCAAACACTTACCACTTACTAGCTGTGTGACCCTGGGCAAGTCACTTAACCCTAATTGCCTCACCAAAAAAAAAAAAAAAAAGATAATTCAATGCCCCATTCCTAAGCCTTGATTTCTCCATGCTGATCTTCACCAGTTCCTTTAACCAACCTTTGTATGGCCGCCAGGCCCTCACTGTTCTAGTTACATGCCAGCTTATCAATGTCTTTCCTAAAGTATGGTACCCACAGCTGAACCCAATACAGGTGGCTTGACAAGGTAAATGCTAGGTGAGAGTTTGCAAAATATAGATCATTTGCAGGTAAGTAATATAAGAAATTCAGTGGCAGGTTCCTCAGCATTATTTCTAAGTAAAACACATCAGTCAATCTTTTTTCCCCTCCTGGCCCACTTCTTGCCTCTCAGACTTCCAGACTATGCTGTTTCATCTCAGACCTTCCCTCACTACCTGGAACCTCCTTACCCTGGAATATCCAACTCCTTCTGTGGCCTTCTCCACCTGAAATACCTCTCTTTAAGGTCCTCCTCCTCCTTCCATTGATGAGTCCCTTCATCTGGCAGGACAGCATTCATTCCACCTCAAACAGTGTTCCTGACTCCTTGACTTCAAAAACATGCTCCTCTGATCCAACCATTCTGGAGAACAATTTGTAACTATGCCCAAAAGGCTATAAAACTGTGCATACCCTTTGGCACAGCAATAGCATTATTAGGGCTATATCCCAAAGAGATCATAAAAAAGGGAATAGGACCCACATGTACAAAAATATTTATAGCTGCTCTTTTTGTGGTGGCAAAGAATTGGAAATTGAGGGAAAGCCCATCAATTGGGGAATGGCTGAACA
The DNA here is from genome assembly GCF_019393635.1 of Dromiciops gliroides. Lineage (NCBI taxonomy): Eukaryota > Metazoa > Chordata > Mammalia > Microbiotheria > Microbiotheriidae > Dromiciops > Dromiciops gliroides. The sequence goes on along the minus strand of NC_057862.1, from coordinate 429,337,256 downwards.
AGTTGTGGTATATGAATGTAATGGAATATTATTGTGCTGTAAGAAATGATAAACAGATCGATTTCAGAAAAACCTGACAAGACTTACATGAATTGAGGCTGAGTGAAATGAGCAGAATCAAGAGAATATTGTACATAATATCAACATTGTGTGATGATCAACTATGATGGACTTGGCACTTCTCAGCAATACAACAATCCAAGACAATGCCAAAAGACTTATGGTGGAAAATGCTCTTCACATCCAGAAAAAGAACGATGGAGTCTGAATACAGATTGAAGCATTCTGTTTCCACTTTTGTTGTTGCTTTTGTTGTTGTTGTTGTTTATTCTTTCTTGCATTTTTTTCCTTTTGTTCTGATTCTTCTCTTACAATATGATCCATGTGGAAATATGTTTAACATGATTGTAATGAATAACCTATATGAGATTGTTTGCTAGTTTTGGCAGGGGGAAGAGAGGGGAGGGTGGGAGAAAAATTTGAAACTCAAAAAATATCTTTATGTGTAACTAGAAAAAAATTTTAAAATAAAATAAAATTAAATAGAAAAACATGCTCCTATGATGAGGACATTCCTCGTTTCCTTTTCAGCTCTATTTTCTGTGCTGTCTTCTCCCATTAGAATCTAAGCATGCACCTTCCTTCCTTTCTTCTTTCTTTCTCTTTCTTTTTTTCCTTCTCTCTCTCTCTCTCTCTCTCTCTCTCTCTCTCTCTTTCTTTCTTTCTTTCTTTCTTTCTTTCTTTCTTTCTTTCTTTCTTTCTTTATTATCCTCAGTGCTTATCACAGTGCCTGGCACTTAGTAAACATTAAATAATTGTTTCCTTCCCTCCCTTTTTCCCTCCTTCCTTCATTTCTCCCTCCTTCCTTTTTACTTTCTTCCTTCCCTTTCTCCCCTCCTTCTCTTCCTTTTTCTTCCTTTTTCTACCTTCTTCCCTTCCCTCCCTTCTTTTCTCATTTCTTTCCATTTTTCCCTCCTTCCTTCCCAGATATTGCTCTCCAGTGCACTAGTGATCCTCTTTGTTCTCTGAAAGAAGCCAGGCCATTAATGTCCCTCCACCTTGAGCTACTCTGCTTTCCCTTCTACAAATACCATCCTTCCCTCCTCTTTTTTCTTCTTTGTCCCTCAATTTTCCTTTTCTCCTCTTGTTTTCATGAAACACCAACCCCTGGCCCTGATGTCAGCTCCCAGCTCTGCCCATACTGTCTCTTTAGGAAAATTACTTTATACCACTTAATCCCTTCATTATTATAGAACACACATTGAATTTTTTCCCAAAAATAATCCCCATAGTTTATCATACTATGTAAAACACAAAAAAATCCATGTTAATATTGTGTGGGTTCCCCCTCTGGGTTTGGTCCCTTCTTCCCCTCTACTAGGAAAAAGCACTCAGCATTGCTAGAGAATAAGACTCTTTCCTTGGCCTGGTATGGTCTCCATTACTCAAAGTATAAGTGAAGGGGAAAATTCATGTTTACCCCACACATTGTGATTCTTTCTCCTGGTGCTCCTTCATTTCTCTTCCATCTTTGTTGAGCAAATCCCCTATGAAGTCCAAGAGGCTTGGTCCAGGGATGCTTCTACTTATCCTAGGGCCTCATCACGATGCAAGAGTTCCCTTGCTAGGTCGAAGAGGCTAATCCCAGAAGCTCTTCCATCATGATCCCATTGCCTCTTTATTGCTGCTAGTTCACATTTCTACGACTCAGAAATTCCTTGACATTCCATTATCTGCCTCTGTCCAACATCATCTCTAGGCATGTTTTTTCCTTGGAAGGAGGACTTAAAGATGCACAGGCATCTCTGCAGGCAAACACAACATGTACATAACCCTTCTCCTCCCTGTATCTTTGTTCTACTTTGCTCCACCTCTGTTCATTGCCCTTTCAAAGTCTCTGTCCTAGGGCATAACATAGGTATGTGGACTGTTCAGGAATTGACCAATCATCCTGAAGGGACAAGGGAAGTATCCAGAACCAAATGAGTTCATACTTCATCAAGGAGCTAAGGTTTTCAAGGGATTCATTCCTCCATACAAAGACATGAGGGGAAATTCAGAAGAGCCAGGCCAGCCTCCATCCTTAGTATTTAGTACATCTTTAGTACATGCATATGCCCTCCATCCCTAGTAGAACCAATGATCTTATCTATGTGGCTCTTCTCTCCACCTATGGAAGACCAAACTCATCCTATTCAATTCAAGAGCACATTTTTCTGAAATCCTCCATAAAGGATCCATCCAACAGGGTGGCAGTCCTTCTCTTTTACTATATCATGGACACTAATGCAGCCTGAAGACTTTCTATCTGTTATTGCTCACTCCCACACACTTCTTTGTCCATTCATATTTATTCATGACAATATCTCTTATATACCCTTTTTTGGGGGGGAGGTGATTAGGGTTAAGTGACTTGCCCAGGGTAACACAGTTTGTGTCTGAGACCATATTTGAACTCAGGTCCTCCTGACTCTAGGGCCAGTGCTCTATCAACCCTTCTTAATGGCAAGTGAGCATGGGTAGCAGACTGCCACTTATTCTCACTAACCTTATGGCTCTCCATTTCAGTTCAGTCATCTATAATTTGGAGTCTTCTGAGGTTCTGGAGTTCTGTGAACAACGGTTTCACCAGGAGGATATATTTTAAGTCTCTGATGGCTAGATTTAAAACTTTGTGAAGGCAGAGACCAGAAGTCTAATGGTTTTGTATCTCCACATACACCCAACACATATATGAATTATCTATTAATGAAACATGGTTGTCTGACTAGTTGATAACATGCTTATGAGGTGATGTGCAAAAGCAGAGTATACACTTTAGAAATTCAGAGACTCCTAGGAGTCTTGTTTGACTCAACTTACCACAGAATGGGATAGTTTGATGGGAGCTAAAGGATGGTCTAGAAACCCATGCAAATTACGGAGGAACCTAAAGCAAAATGACTTTCTCAAGGTCACACAGTTCAGAGCCAGACCTTGGACTTTCAGAGTTCAAATCCAAGTCACTTTCCACTTCACCATTCTCTCTCCCAAACCTGTTTCCAGCTTTGATTTCTTGCCCCAGAGCCAGCAATATATCTCTAACTTCCATGACATCTGACTCAATGAATCCCAAACCAAATTCACTTTTCTTCTTAATAGTGGCCTCTCCTTCCAACTTCCCTCACTCTAGCATCTGCACTACTTTTCCTTCACTTAAGGTTGGTCTTGAATTCAACCTTTTCTTCTACCATTCCCCATCCCATGCCCCAGCTATGGAAGATAGAACTTCAGAGGCAAGAAGGACCGTGGACCATTGAATTTCACAGATGAAAGGGACCTCAGAGAATATCTCATGCAGTCTTGTCACTTTAGAGATGGGAAAACTGAAACAGAGAGCAGAGAAGTGCCTTGCTTAAGGTCACACATTTGGTAGATCAATTGCTTATTTGCTATTGGATTGTATCTCACCTCCATTCTTACTTGCTGGCACCTTGGGCCAGGCCTTCATCCCCTCACACCTACACAACTGGAACCTGCTCTATGTGGAAAATAAGGGTGCAGAGAGTACAACACAGTTGAGTCTATGGCAGGCACCCAAGACAGAATTTTAGATTGATTGACTTTGTGAAGCAGGTAGGTAGAACTGCCTGAAATTAGAAGCATAGCCTTTTACTCATCATTCCCTCCCACCCACTCTTCTGATTTGGCCACGCTGGCTTCCTTGCTGTTTTCCATGTGTGATGCTCATTGGCAGAACCTTTGCATTTACCATCTTCTATGTCTCTTTCTGCACCACTGCTTTTTAGAATCACGAACTGCCTTTAAAACTGCACAAATGCTACCACAGGAGGCCTTGCTTTCCCCATGCCCCATCTACTAATTCCTTCTTTTCTGAGATTACCCTTCATGAACTCTCCATGTATATTCCAAAAATCCACTTATGCTGATGTACATGCTGTCTCCCCAATAAGAATGGGAGTTCCTTAAGAAAAGGAACTGTTTTTTCTTCTACTTCTTTAAAAAAATAATTTCCAGTTTTTAGCACAGTGACTTATACATAGTAGGTATTTAATAAATACATTTTGGTTCATTGGTTTATTGGGCAACTAGAGAGATTTCAGGAATTACAATACAAGAAAACATTTCTCTTGAGAAATACTGCTACCTGGATCTTTGCCATTATGGTTTAATTCCTTTGGTTGAAGATATTCTTCCATGCTAACATTAATTTTTTTTAAGTGAGGCAATTAGGGTTAAGTGACTTGCCCAAGGTCACACAGCTATTAAGTGTTAAATGTCTACGGTCGGATTTGAACTCAGGTACTCCTGACTCCACGGCCGGTGCTCTATCCACTGCGCCACCTAGCTGCCCCTCCATGCTAATATAAAAAAACATAAAGAAGTAACACACTGAACCTTACCAGTCATGTTCACTCTAGTGTGAATGCCTATGGAAGAAAAATGTATATAGTTCTTTACAGTTTACAAAACACTTTCACATACATGATCTCATTTGAGCCTCAGAACAACCCTGTGAAGTAAACAGGACAGGGACTGGGATCTCTATTTTATAGATAAGGAAATGAAGGCCTGGGGAGGCTGAGTGGCTAAAATACCTTGACATGGAACTCTAGTCTAATCATATTCCTTTGACAAAAATTATTAGACCAGAAAGTGGGCTCTCTTACTTCTCACCAGCATAATGGCTTTATCTTCGGGAAGAGAAAGCATATGGAAACCATTGAAAGAAAAAAAAACACTATATATTCTCTGAAGCTCCTATCTTTTCCTTCCTCCCCTCCAGTCTCTCCTGGACAAAGATCAGAAATATGAAAACATCTGCAATCCTTTAAATGAAGGTTGAGTGACTGACTGGGCCGAGTTTCCCTCCTTTGGACTCCACTTGAGGCCCTTGTTCCAAGGAAACAGGGAGCTTGCAGAAATGCTTGTACTAGCCCATTCCCAGGACAATGTTCATCCACGTCCCCATCCCTGACCCTATTGCGTGTGATCTGGGAGGGATCCCAGACCAAGAGGCCCAGCTCTGAGCACAAGGCACAAAAGGGGATTGCTCAACTTACTCCACATTTCTCTCTGTACATATTTCTGGTTGAAAGTGAGTGGGGGAGGGGGATTTGAGTAGACACCACCCCCTCCTCCTTTCCTCATACAGTCAACACATACAGAGCCTCTACTAGGTTCAAGGCAGTGTACCAAGAAGCTTGTGAAAGACAGAAACAAAAAAAGAGATAGTTTTAGGCTTTCAAATTCAGAATTCCCCATTGCTGTGTGCATAGTAGTCACTTAATAAATGTTTCCTACAATGAATTTGAACTGAATTGAATTGCAGAGTTGGAAGGGACCTGGGAGGTTATCTGGTCTAACCTATACATGAGAAGGAATCTTTACAACATCCTTACTACTAGACATTCAGTGACTGCTTGAAGACCTCCCATGTTGGGAGAAGAAAAACTCATTTCCTCAAGAGGGGGAAGAGGATAAGCTTTTATACAGTACCTACTATATACCAGGCATTGTGCTAAACCCTTTACAAATATTATCTCATATGAGGTAGACTTAAGAGTTATGTCATTGCTCTTTTGCATAGCTTTTGCTATTAAGAAAGGGTTAAGAAGTCTTCCCTTATAATGATAATTGCATTTTTAGAGGGCCCTGTTCCATACCTACCCTATCAATACTGCCAGGTCTCTAAGACTTTTGTTTGTTTTTGCAAGACATTCAAGGTTAAATGACTTGCCCAGGGTCACATAGCCAGTAAGTATCAAGAGTCTGAGGCCAGATTTGAACTTAGATCCTCCTGATGCCAGGGCCAGTGCTCTATCCACTGTGCTACCTAGCTGCCCCCAAGTCTCTAAGACTTTAAGTTGCAAGGCAGGCATCAATCTACATTGATAAAGGGAGTTTCCTTAAATGAGTTCCCTATACCTATGAAATCATAGGTCTCATCCACAAATAAATCCATTAATCAAACAATAATAATAAGTTACATAAATAAATCCTGTTGGTTGGTCTCCTTGTCACAGGTTTCTCTCCACTATAGTCCATCCTACACTCAACCATCAAAGTGATCCTCCTAAAGAGCAGGTCTAACCATGTCACACCTCTACTCAAAAAACTCCTGTAGCTCCCTAGCACCACCAGGATCAAATAGAAAATCTTCAGTTTGGCATTCAAAGCCCCTCATGACATGTCCCCCCACCTTTCCAGTCTTCTTGTACATTACAGACACTCCCCCCAACACACACACACACACACACACATTATGCAATCCAGTGGTACTAGCATCCTTGCTGTTCCTTGAGAAAGAGACTCTATCTCTCAACTCTGGGCATTTTATCTGGCTGTTCCGATGGGTGGAACACTCTCCTTCCTCATTTCTGCTGCCTGCCTTCACCAACTTCCTCTAAGTCCCTTCTAAAATTCTACTTTTTGCAGGAATCCAGTCCTTCTTAGTTCTAGAGCCTGCCTCCTATTGATGACTTCCAATTTGTCCTGTATGTAGCTTATTTGTTTACGGTCATTTACATATTTTCTCCCACATTAGACTCTAGTGAGACTGTATTTTACCTTTAGTTGCATGCTCAGAGTTTAGCACAGTGCTTGGCACATAGTAGGTGCTTAATAAATGTTGAATGACTGACTGACTGACCGACTAAACAAAGTACTATTATCATGACAGCCCTGTGAGGTGAGCAAGGCACTTATTATTCTGCCCATTTTTAAAAATTTATTTATTTTTTAGTGAGGCAATTGGGGTTAAGTGACTTGCCCAGGGTCACACAGCTAGTAAGTGTTAAGTGTCTGAGGCCGGATTTGAACTCAGGTACTCCTGACTCCAGGGCCGGTGCTCTATCTACTGCGCCACCTAGCTGCCCCTATTCTGCCCATTTTTAGAAAGACAGTATGGTTACCAGAGCTGAAGTGACTTGTTCAGTATTTAAATAAAAAGTATTGGAATTGGGATTTTATTCCAGTCCTCCTTGCTCTTAGTCTACTGCATCAGATTCCAAATCCAGAGAATTTCCATTTTATCTATTTTTCCTTGTTCTTCATTCCCCAGCTAGATCAAATGAGTCTAACTCTTCTTTCACAAGATCCCTGCCTCAAACTTATAATCCAACTAAGGAGGGAAGACATAAATGTGAAAAAACATTAATATCACCCTGCAGCAGAGGATCTGGTATCAAAGAAGAGGTGCAGAGAATATATACAGAATGTGTTTCTATAAGGAACAATTTCTGTGGGGCTTGTTTGTTGTTTAGTCATTTCAACTGTGTCTGACTTTGTGGCCCCATTTGGGGTTTTTTTTGACAAAGATACTGGAGTGCTTTGCCATTTCTTTCCCCAGCTCATTTCACAGATGAAGAAACTGAGGCAAATAGGGTAAATGAATTGCCCAGGGTCACACAGCTACTAAGTGTCTATGGCCATATTTGAATTCGGATCTTCCTGAGTACAAGCTTGGTACTCTATCCAATGTGCCACCTAACTGCCCTTTCTGTGGGGCAAAGTAACTTTAATGTGATATTTTATCCCAGAAGCTCTGTATTTTACCAGAGATAAAAGCCTTAGGTCAAAGAAACAAAACTCTAACAGAGAAATGTCAGATAAGCATGTAGGGAAGAGTTTTTTTACACTTGTCCTGCCCACCACTCCCCAAAATCATCCTCCATAAGCATCTCTTGACTCTACCTAAATGGTAGACCATAACCATAAACTCTCTGACCATAGGCTCTTAACTCCTGCCCAAGGAAACTCTACCTCCTCTATAAGAGAATCTTATTCCTTCCTCTGAACTGCTGACCTACATCTACATCCCAATAATCTTTTCCCTTAAATTAAGGACTACATGGTTTATCAGGCATACTGCTACCAAAAGAAACATGGATGTTGTCCTCTCCACCTTTCCAAGGCCAGGGCTTCTTATCCACTCACTCACTCCTATCTCTGGAAAGCCATCAGCCACATTCACTGTCATTGAAGGCAATTCAGTTATCTCTGCTCAGCCTCTAGAAATTTAATGGTAGAGTTGAAAGATAGCTGAACCCGGAGCAGACAGAGGGTTGAACAAGGCCAATGGCTCCTGGAAGGTACCTGGAGATGCGACCAACCTGGAAGCATTGATGGGTCTGAGTGACGTTACAGCCTTTGGAGGAAAAAAGATCATGGGAAGAACTTGAGCAAAGATGGTTGAAAGCATTGACTTGATTAGAGAAAGTTGGCTAAAGCTGTCAATTCCCAGGGACCGGGTCTGCAGAGCCCCTGTAAAGTATGTGGCTCATGGAGGATCATATGCAAGGAATGAACCCCAGACCCAGAGAGGACAGCAGTGCTCATAAACTGTCTCTCTCCAAAGAACCACATAGTCTTAAGGCCTTTTTTAGGAATTCGGTGACACAATTTTGAAGAGAACCATACCACTATTATTAACCCACTGAATGATCTAACTCATGGATATGTGATTGAGGAGAACCAGAAACAGCAAGTCAAGAAAGGTCAGCTTGGCCTAAACTCTGTGACACCATCTGGAGATTGTTGTAAGGAGAGGCAGGATTGTGCCTGGTGTTTTCAGAGAACAGAGAGGAGACTAGTCCAGCCTGATCTTAGAGGATGTTGAAGGGACTGATAAAAGATAAAGTTAGAAAAGGCTGGCTAGTGTCAAAGTGCAGAGGGCCTTGAATGCCAGGGAGAGGAATTTGCACTTATTTCAGGAAGCAATAGAATTAACCTTCAGATAATCATAAAATGTCTGGTACACCTAGGTAAGTGGATAGAGTGCTGGGCCTGGAGCCAGAAAGACTCCTATTCCTGAGTTCAAATCTGGCCTCAGACACTTCCTAGCTTTGTGACCCTGGGCAAGTCATTTAAACTCTGTTTTCCTCAGTTTTCTCATCTGTTAAATGAGCTAGAAGAAGGAAACGGCAAACCACTCCAGCATTTTTGTCAAGAAAATCCCAAATGGGGTCACAGAGAGTGGGACATGACTGGAAAATGACAGAACAACAAAAATCACAAAACGTAATTTGTCAAATTTCCCTCATTCTGCAAACATTCTGAACATTGGCCGTATATCAAATCCTTCTCCCATGAATATTCTCATCATAGAAGTTCTGAAGATCACCTTTTGAGAAACATGAGAACTCCAATCTACTGACAGAAACCCATTTATGTAACTGGGAGCAGAGCAGGGAGATATTGCTTAGCAGAGACTAGCTTAGGTCCCTAATATGATCCCAAAGGTTATCATCTTCCCCAGCTCTACTTCCTATAGCTTACTTGCTCATTGTTTGGGTTTTGATGGCTTAGAGTGTAAGTAGCTATTGTTTCTATTTTGGCCAAGAACACTGAGGGTCCTCCCCTCCTAGATTTACTCTTTTGTGAACGAACACAAACTAGGCTGTCTTTTGCCTCAACTCTTAGCTGATTTTTACTTATTGAATGGGCATTTCCTCAGAAAAACTGAGACCGAAGAAAAACCTTAGCTTTAAAAGGCCATGGTCTCCCACTGTATCTGGGACCCTCACCAGTCTCCTTGACCTATTTGTTACCACTGGGCTCCAGGAATTCTGGAGGAGAGAGTGAGGCTGATGACTTTGCTCAGCTCGGCCTCACTTAAATCCAGTTCACTTTCAAGTCAAGACATGACCCTCCTGATGTCACTGGTCCTCTTGCAGAATGAAGGATGAACAACAACAAAATGCAGATGATAATAGCACCCAACTCCAAAGGTTGCTGTGAGGATCAAATGAGATAGTATTTGTAAAGTCCTTTGCAAACCCAAAGCATCATATAAATGCTAACCATCATTGTAATGATGATGCTCATTCCCTTTTCCAGGAGACCCGCTCTCAAGTCATTGACCTATGAGAACAGAAGGGGATGGGGAGATAACTCCAGAGTTATTTACAACTCAACAAGAGTTTGCAGCTCTCGAGTCTGTGATTCTTGCACCTTTTTTTCCACACTGTTCTCCAAAACTTCAGGCCTCACACACAAAATGTTCCATGGGATAATGAAAATCTCTCCCCTCCCCCTCCTCACACATACCTCACAAAGAGGTGTTTCTAATCAACTCTATTTGGATACAAGGTCCCACTTGCATCCTTTATCCTTCAGAGCTAGATATATCCACTGCTAATATTAGCACTTTATGCTGGGTCTTCAATCTCAGAAAAAGCATCCTGTTCTCTCCCCTATTATTCCTCAGTTCCTTTCTTCTCTTGGGAAAACCAACCTATTCCTGGTCTATTCCCAAAACATTTTTTTAAAAAAGAGGAAGATGGAACTGGACTTCCCTCACTTTCCACGAAAAGACAGAGAGATGTAATCTCTGCTCCACGTGCATAGAGTTCTCTCATTATGATTTTATAGAAGTAAGAAAATAGGCACATGAGAAAGTAGGCAAAGTAAGTCTGAGGACTTGTTCTTATTCTTCAATTTGGGGGGGGGGGCGGGTCGTAACACTATCCATCATATGTTCTTTTGTCTTGAAGATTGATCATTGACTGCCTAATAATCTATACCATCCTCCAGCACAGATACCTTCTCTACGTGTCTGGTCAATGTGAGGAAATTGGGAATGGCCTCCTCTCAATAAGAATATAATAACCATTCAAATTACACTCTCCTGGGATCTGTTGAAGGAAAAAGGTCTCTTCCCCCCGCCCCCCACCCCCAACCAAAATAACATGGTTCAGGGAAGCCCTGAGCTGGTCTCAGTTAGGTCTGCTCCTGAGCTATGGCCATATAAGGGAGGATTGAAGAATTGTCTCTGTATCACCTCCCCCACTGCCTAAGAAATACTGTTCTGGTTAGCTAGTTTTTTTTGTTATTGGGGTTTTTTTGTCTTGTTTTTGTTTTGTTTTGTTTTCTTTTGTGGGGCAATGAAGGTTAAGTGACTTGTCCAGAGTTACACAGCTAGTAAGTATCAAGTGTCTGGGACCAAATTTTAATTCAGGTCCTCCTGGATCCAGGGCTGGTGCTTTATCCACTGCACTACCTAGCTGCCCCTGGTTAGCTAGTTTTTACCATAGATTGTAACTCGAGTAATTGGACCAGTGATGAAAAAGAGGAAGGTCCATTCGTGTTAGGGACTAGGGTTTAAAATGGGGCCTGCAAGCCCCCATTCTTTGCACCCACCAGCTGCACACTGGGTTGCCCATTCTCGCAAGGAATGAGCCTTTAGCAGATCACTGCTGCTAAGTTCTGGAGAATTATTGAGCAGGAGTCTTTTTCCTCACAGTCAAGTATAATTATTTTTCTCCATATCTTCTTACTTGACATTTTCATTTCCTTACATAGCACATTGGGAGTTGGTGAAATCCAAATGTAATACATATACTGTCACAGATTATGTGAATAGATTGTTTTTTAAAATGCTAGCAGATCTGTTTCATTTCATGTCTATTTGTTGCCTTCCTCCCCATTTCATCTATATATGCTCTTGGGATCATGGGTCTCATGCTAAGCTTTGAAGGACAGTTTCCCCTCTACTGTTTTTTACTGTTTATCTTAATTACACTGATTTCCCCTTTACTGCTTTTCCTTAATATTTTACATATGAACTTGTTCTCTATACCAGTTTGGCTGCTGTGTCTCTCTGCTCAGCAAAGGGATTAAGTGTTTACTGATTGTGGCAGGTTCTGTCCTCTGTTTTATATCCACTGTTTTACCTCAATAAAACTTTAATAAATTACTATCATCTGTTAATAACTACTTTTATCCACTTCCCTTATTCAATATACACAATAGTTCCTCCTAGTACACACCCTCATTGGAGGCTGTCACTCACTGTGGGGGAATATTCAAAATACTCTTCCATCCTGACCATTCCCAGTCCCTCCCCCAGGGATTGACTCCATATCCTTAGGTTTCACTGGAATGTTCTGTTCATTCAGCTTTGGAGATGAGTTTTTTGTGCAATAGAAGCCAATGGGAGGCTAGAGAAGAAATCAGAACTGGACATTCAGGAGGTGCTGTACTTCTGAACCATAATCAAAGAGGAATCAGACTTCAACTCTCTCCACCCTCTGCTATGATTCCAAGAAGAGATGGGACAAAGATGCTGAAGAAGCAGGAGCTGATGAAAGAGCCCAGAAATTCTTTTCCTTTTCCTGATGTGTTTCTAAGCGATTGCTTTCCTGCTCTCTTTTGCTTCTCTCCTTTTTTTTGTTTGTTTGTTTTTTGGGGGGACAGAATCTTTGCCAAACACTAAGTGGAAACATCTGATAAACCCTGGAAAGGTATCAAAGTTGGGATTTGAACACAATAATTGAGTTTTCATCTGTAACCCAGAATTACCATCTGTTCTGTATATCTCACACTAGTTCCCTGCACTGTTTTACCACATAAAACTGTTCCATCCTTCCATATTTCTGAAGCAAGAAGAATTGGGACTTCGATAACCTCAGAGGCTGGCAAGAACTCCTAGACTATCTTACCCAAACACTTTTGAATTCAATAGTGGCTTGTTAATTAAAATCAAACACCCCATTCAACCATTATCATCACCTAAAGGGTTGGTCATCATCAAGCCAGAGCAAAGTAATGAGCAATACTGGAAATATTTCTTTGCCCAGCTCCCCCTCCCACCAGATTTCCATTAGAACACCAAGATTCCACGTCTTTCTGGCATCTTTGGGCAAGAAGTAAAGCCAGAGTATTGGCTTTCTGAGTCCAGATCTTCCCAGAATAGAGCAGAGGACTGATGGTTATCGGATAAGCAATGAGCCATATAGACAACCTCCTGGACAACTCTGATCCCAAAACAAGTTTGCTCCCCTACTAACCTTGTAGTGTTTTCCCTACAAATTATTATTTATTTCCTGAGCTTGTGTTCCTGCTCTGCATTTTCCACCTATGAGAAACAGAAGCTCCACCCAGTTCAGCAAGCCTCACAATTTCAGTTTTCCAACTTAAAGAGGACTGGCCTACACAGCACAAATTGAAGTTGAGATAAGGTTATTGGTGATTTTAAAACAGGGTGGTTACTGCCCAAGAAGGAAAGGTTTCTAGGCCAACAGATGGTACTTAGGCTCAAGTCCCTATTTCTTCCCTTCTTCTTCATTTGCCACTAGGTCCCAAGGTATATGTCCCACTAATCTGAGAGAATCTGTTCCTGAAAAAAGTATGAATATTTATCCATTTGCTTATTCATCCAAAATGTATGAAGCACTACTACATACAAAACCATTGCTAGGTACTGAGTTGATACCCGGATTTAATTAAGGCATTTATTAAGCACCTACTATGTGCAGGGTCCTGTGTTTGGTGTTGGAGATACAATGATGAAAGACAACACAGTTCCACACTCACTAAGTTCCAATGGCTCCCTATTATCAAGGAAGGGATAATAATACATAACAATAATAATTAACATTTATATGCTACTTTAAAAAATGTAGAGCACTTAAAAGACATCTTGTCACTTGACTCTCACTTTAGTCCTATGACAAAATATTATTATAAGAATAATATTATTATTCTAATTTTACAATAGAGGAAACTGAGATTCAGAGAGTTAAGTAATTTACCCTTGACCACAGTTCACCTACTAGAGGAATGGAACACACATAGAAATATAAAGCAAGGTAAAATAATCAATGCTTATGAAGTGAATTGAATGGAATCCCAGAGGGGGTAGGGACCTCAGAGGTCAGCTAGTCCAACCTCAGCAGGAATCTCCTCTGTAAAAAAGAAGAGATCTAGACAAAATCCACTAAAAAATAGGAAGATACATAAAATATGCTCCCAGCCTTCAAGGAGGAATCAGGTTGCTAGAGGAGGGTAGAACATGTCCTATTCTCCTCTGCATAGACTACCTTATTGTTGTTAAGTCATTTTGTCATGTCTGACTCTTTGTGACCCCATGGGGGGGTTGTTGCCAAAGATACTGGAGTAGTTTGCATTTCCTTCTCCATCTCATTTTACAAATGAGGAACAGAGGCAAACAGGGTTAAGTAACTTGACCAGGGTCACACAATCAGTAAGTGTCTGAGGCCACATTTTGACTCAGGTCCTCCTGACTCCAGTGATGGTACCCTATCCACTGTACATCTCGATGCCCCTAGACTACCTTAAGGGAGATGCAAAATAAAACAAACAAACAAATAAAAGAGAGATACAAAGCATGGGAATTCCAAGAAGTGAGGGAACAACTTCCCAGAGACATGTAGACCACCTCCCTAACCTTGAAAGATGAGGTTACAGAGTGCATTAAGACTCTTTCCTATTCTGCCTCTCAATACCAGGGAGACAGAATATGATACATTAATAGAAGCCAGAGAAGGGAGAAGGTTGAGCACCATCTTCTCTCCTATTAGCACACATTAATTTGTACTCCATTTAGGGATAGATAATAATAATTACAATAATTAGCATTGACATAATGCTTTATTCAGGGTGGTGGGGGAAGCCATGGGATTAAATGACTTGCCCAGGGTCACACAACTAGTAAGTGTCAAGCGCCTGAGGCTGGGTTTGAACTCAGGTCCTCCTGAATCCAGGGCCGATGCTCTATCCACTGCACTACCTAGCTACCTGACAGAGTGCTGTAAGGTTTGCAAAGCACTTCACATACGTTATCTCATTTGATCTTCACAACAACCATATGAAATAGGTGCTATTATTGTCTCCATGTTACAGATGAGGAAACTGAGTCTAAGGGCTGTTATCTGACTTGCCCTGATTATCCTCTATGCCACCTAACCTAGAGAAAAGAATACTTGGAGGGCAGGGAGGAAGAGAGGGATTTGAAAGCTTTCTTAAAGTATTATTTGAAGAGATTTCATGTAGAGGACAGATTAGTTCCCTATCTTCTCTAAGACAGTTCTACTTATAAACAGAAAACAGAATTAAGAGCACTGGGTGGAAGGTACAGAGGTTTAAGTTTGATGGATGAAAGAATTTCCTAACAATAATAATTGTCCATAAATAGAATGAACTGAGGGCAGCTAGGTGGCGCAGTGGATAAAGCACTTGCCCTGGATTCAGAAGGACCCGAGTTCAAATCCAACCTCAGACACTTGACACTTACTAGCTGTGTGACCCTGGGCGAGTCACTTAACCCTCATTGCTCTGCCCCCCCCCCAAAATAAATAGAATGAATCAATTTAGAAGGAAATATATTCCATTAGTGGAAGTCTTCCAAAGGAACTGGGGTCAAATCCTGGTTTTGCTAAACTGAGATTTTGAGGAAGTCTACTATTTAAGCTCTGTAGATTTCACTTTTCATACCTATAAAATGAAATGGGGCAGCTAGGTGGCACAGTGGATAGAGCACCGGCCCTGGAGTCAGGAGTACCTGAGTTCAAATCCGGCCTCAGACACTTAACACTTACTAGCTGTGTGGCCTTGGGCAAGTCACTTAACCCCAATTGCCTCACTAAAAAAAAAAAAAAGAAAGAAAAAAAAATGAAATGATCAGATCAGAAAATATCTAAGATATCATATGGATGTTTTTTCAGGTTTCTGACAACTATATATTGCCTATACACACAATGCATACAGCTCAAATGATTCATAAAAACAAAGTGACAAAAATTTAAAACATGAAATAATAACCCTCCTGAGATGCTGATAACTTAAAATTTTATTAATAATGATAGTAATAAGAGCTAGCATTTGTATAGCATTTTATGATTTGCAAAGCACTTAACATATGGTATTAAATTTTATCTATAACCACTAAAACGTAAGATTTATTTAAGTTGGTTAGTTAGGACTACTAACGTCCACATCACTTTCACCTTGGCTCTGACCTGTTAGAATAATTCCCTTGAGGTCCATACTTTCTGGCGATCTCAGTTTGAAAGTCATCCTCTCCAAGAAAGGTATAATTAAAGAAAACAACTCCTGCTTCTATTCAGATAGCACTCAGGGACCCAGAAGGTCTCAATCTCTTTAATTCACAAAGTTGCCTCAAGGTCTTGAAACAGACATCTCAGAATCACTGTTCAGTCTCTTATACTCAGGGAAATAAAAACAAAACAGAAGGTGGGGACTCAAGGTCTAGGTTCAGACTCATCTAGGCAACACATGCATCTACTGTCACATGTGAACAGCCACCATAACTGTTGGAGTAAACAGCCCCCCTCTCCTCTCATTGGAAATCCAATAAAGTTAGCATCACAGAATCTTCACACATTCAGCAGATGAGACCAAAGGGTCCTTCCAGTTTTAAGTATGTGTTCCCATGATTCCTAAGGTCTCTTACTGTTCTATAATTCCATAATTTTATTTTAGGAGAGGACGGTAGAAAATAAATGGTAATAATCACCTCTGATTTGCCTTAGGGTCAGGAGAAAGGGGTAGCATATGGCATTTGGCAAGGGGTACTAAAACAAGAAAGAGGAGGCACACCAATGTCACCTAATTTCTAGTGTGGGTCTTTCTGCCCCTATAAACAGCATCAGTCCCTATAAACACTACCTCTTCTATATGAAGACACTTGACAAAGAAGCAGTCTGTCAACCAGGCAGTGGGGATACAAAAGAGTCAAAAGACAGTCCCTGCCCTTGAGAGGCTCACAATGCAATGGGGGAGACAACAAGAAAACAAATGAGTCTGGGTTCACAACATGCTCTCACTTTGGTCCTATGTGACCATAAAACCCCACTGATATTGCCTCTAAGCATCATGCTTTCTCCTACTGAGTTAAGGTCCAAAGAAGGCATTACAGGGGAGGCCTAAGGGAGTTTTCAAATTATGGGAGGACCCAGAGAAAGAGCCAGTTTAGTCAAAGACCTGCAGAGTGCACTGGGGCAGTCCTCTTGAGTCAGAAGATGAGGTTGTTGTAGAAACAAGGAAGCTAATAAAATTCAGGCTGAGTTCCACTGACATTTCAAGTAACACTAGGGAAAACTTTTATTGTGGGACGTTCTGAAACTTTATAACTTCACCCTTGTTTGTTATTTCTACCCCCGTCTGTTCCCCTGCAGTGACAAGCAGCAAAAACTGGCTGCTCATTTTTAGGGTCAGTTTCAGGTTTCTCACCTAAAACCAACTGCACACTCACAAATTCTAGAGGGCTTCCTGTGGCTCGGGGAATCGAGTCCAAACCCCTCAAGGGCTCATTCGCAGTTATTCAAACCACTTTTCTGTCTTTTGTTCCCATTTTTCCTTCTCCAGCTGATCTCTCCACTTTCCCAATTTCATGCCTCTGCTCATAACTTCCTTTGGTTTGAAATGCCTCTCTTTTTAACTTTTTCTACCTGTTGAGATCTTAACCATCTTTCAAGGCTAGATCAAAAGTTATCTCTTACAAGAAGACTTCCCCAATCTCCTCTAGCTGGAAGTGATTTCTTCTTCTAAGTCTCTATAGCCATTTGTTTACATTTGTCCTGAGCATACACCTCTCTCTCTGTCTCTCTCTCTCTCTAATTCTCTCTCCATGGATATACACATACATATATATGTATGTATATAAATATATATATGTATATCTATATATAAATACACATTTCTGTATATATGTATAGATATATATTCATATGTATGTATGTGGAGTATCCCAAAAGTCTTTAACAAGCTGTAATAAGCTTAAACTTGCACTAAGATTTTTGGGACACTTCATATATGTTTATATATGAATATGTATATATTTGAATATATGTATGAATGCATTTATGTGTGTGTGTGTATATATATATATATATATATATATATATATATATATGTCTTTAGTTTTACCAACATTTATGAATTTGTGAAGTCCATTGGCTGGGGGCGGGGGTAGGGTGGGGAAATTATTACTTACTGGGCTGAGGACAGTAGAAGCCATATATCCCTTACTAGATCATGTTTTCTCTCCAACAATCTCCTCAACAAACCACCCCAGCCAGGGACCCACCCACACAAACCACCACAGGCCCCCAAGCACTGGAACCACTGAGAGATTCCTTCCCACTGAGGCCAAATTCCCAACCCTTCCCACCCAGACAGCAAGAAGCTATTCCCCTCCTAACAGCGCAACCTTAAGTCCCCTGGGTTATGACAATGGCCCTTCAGCCTCAGCACCCCAAGGCCTACCAGACCTTCCCTGAATTCTCTCATATATATATACATAAAATCACCTCCTTCAATTAGAAAGTGAGCTCCTGGGGCAGCTAGGTGGCACAGTGGATAGAGCACCAGTCCTGGAGTCAGGAGTACCTGAGTTCAAATCCGGCCTCAGACACTTAACATTTACTAACTGTGTGACCCTGGGCAAGTCACTAACCTCAATTGCCTCACCGAAAAAAAAAAAAAAAAAGGAAAGAAAGAAAAAGAAAGTGAGCTCCTTGAGAGCAGGAAATATTTCAATTTTCTATTTGCATTCCCAGTATTTAGCACAGTGTTTGGCACATTATAAGCACTTAATAAGTGTTTTCCCATTTGTATATCCCGTAGAAGTATCTTGTATGTTTCCCTGAGATCAAGTGGAATACATTGGGTATTTTTTCTTTTTCTTTTTTAATGAGAGTCTCCCTTCAAAGAGGGACAACTGGAAAATCTCTTTCATGCATTACATTCCTATCTCTATGTTACAAGGGTAGTAATGTGCACAGCCCTGCAAAGTGAGGGGGTGGGGATGAGGTTCATTCCTGAATGATTTGGTTGGACCATTTTACAGTAATACGTTCAGCCTCAGAAGACTGAGAGCTCATAAAGAAGCCGCAGCCTTTGCCAATTACGTTCTGCCTTTTACAAATGGGATGACTTTAAAAGCCTTTCTTTTCTATGACTACAATCTAACGATTGCCTAGTCCCCTACTCCCCATGCTATGACCCCCTCTAGGAGAGATCTTTCTCGACATCAGCCATGGTTCTTGCTTCTTTTTCTGTAGTACCAGCCTGGGAAATCACAATAGTACCATCCCCCATGACCTTGGAGGGCATTGCCATAGTGAGACCAAGGAAGCCATAAACACCAGTTCTTCGCTAGAAGGTGACAGAAGACCCAGCCCAGATGCAGAACAGCTGGCTTAAGTAGTTCAGAACATTTAGGCCTGACTTGGGCTGTCACAGGCTGCTGCAGGCCAATGGCATGGGGAGAGCCCAGGCCTGAGAAAGGATAGGAGGCTTCTCTGAGGGTAAGGCCTAACTCTGTAACCAAGTTCATTCAAGTCCCTTCTTCCCGGGCTTAATAAATTAATTAAGGTTCCTTCCAATTCTAATATTCTGTTCTTTGTTCTAATATTCCATGCTCTCTGGTTCATTCAAATTTTACATCCTGTGGTTCTAACATTTGCATTCTGCAAAGGAAGTGGATACATTGGGTTTAAATACCCAAGTGGACAGACAAATAAAACCCTGGATAGAAAACGCTTCCTTGGAGTTAGAGTTCCATGACTAAATAGACTGGATGGTATTTGTTTTTGTTTAGTCCGTTTAGTTGTGGATGACTCTTTGTGACTCCATAATGTTAATTAACCAGTTGATATCTTTCCAAAATCAATTAACTAATTAATATAAATAACTTTATTTATATTATAATTTATTATTAATAAATTAACTTTTATAGGAGCATATTTCTTAAGATACATATAAATGTATTTATATATGGATAGTTATTGTGATAACTAGGTGGTACAGTGGATAGAGTGCAGGGCCTGGAGTCAGGAAGATTCATCTTCATGAGTTCAAATCTGGCCTCAGACATTTACTAGCTATGTGACCCCTTTGTGGGGTTTTCTTAGCAAAGATACTGGAGTGATTTGTCATTTACTTTTCCAGATTATTTTACAGATAAGGAAACTGAGGCAAACAAGGCTAAGTGTTTTGCCCAGGGTCATACAGCTACTAAGTGTCTGAAACTGGATTTGAACCCATGCATAGAAGTCTTCCTCACTCCAGGCTCCACCTAGCTACCCCAAGGATTATATTTGCAATAGGCCTTTTAAGTATAGACCAATATACTACTGAAAGAGCCCCTCCTCCTCCCCCCACCTTCCCACCCCTACCTCAAGCCCTGTATTTTTCTAATGTACTCATCATGGATTATTTTCTGTTATAGTTATCTGTGTGTATCTTTTGTTCCCCTTAAGACACTAAATTCTATCTGTATAGGGATTGTGTCTTACTTAAACTTCCTCCCTTCCCCTATACCTTGCACAATGCTCTGCACACTTAGTAGTTGTGAAGTTGAGTTGAAAACTTGACTTAAGTTGTCCAGGCTCACCCATTCTGATTCTACATTCAATGTCTCTCTATTTCTCTACTCCTCATAAAGTACCTCCCTTCAGCCTGAAGTAAAGATACTTTCTTAAAGCAAAAAAAGGACGTCTTTAGCTCATTCCCCCTCTCTTCCCTCACTCTTTTTTTTTAACTCCCATCTTTCCTTGAGAGAGCGAAGTCCTATGATAATTTTCTCTTGCTATGTGGGAGAGGTGAACATTTGGATTGTGAACTGAGTGGCATAAGAGTAAACAGAGGCAAGAAGAATATTTTTTTTCATTCAAAACTAGATCCCCAAAGGATGATCTGTGACATAAATGGCCTCCCAGAGATGATTTCTGTTGGCCATACTTGAGTTCCAGCTCACTCCAACAAATATTTTTAAAGTGTTTCATACAGTGTCTGGCACATAGTAGGCACTTAATAAATGCTTGTTCCCTTCCTGATCTATTCTATGTATACCTTGTATGTACATAAGTATTTACATGTTCTCTCCTTCATTTGAATATAATTTCCTTGAGGGCAGGAATTGTATTTGCCTTTCTTTGTATCAAAGTGCTTAGCACAAAACCTAGAACATAGTAAGGCATCAAGGCACTGCACTGGATCAAGTGCTGGACTTGAAATTAGGAAGACCTATATTCACATCTGATCTCAGACACTTACTAACAAGGCAGCCTGTGGCAAGTCATTTCACTTTCTCTCTTCTTCAATTTCTTCATCAGTAAAGCAAATATCATAACAATGCCTATTTCCCAGGGTTGTTCTTGTGAGGATTAAATGAGATGATATCTGTAAAGTGTTTGCAAACTTAAAGTGCTATAGAAATGTTAGCTATGGGGGCAGCTAGGTGGCACAGTGGATAGAGAAATGGCCCTGGATTCAGGAGTACCTGAGTTCAAATCCGACCTCCGACACTTGACACTTACTAGTTGTGTGACCCTAGGCAAGTCACTTAACCCCCATTGCCCCGCCAAACAAACAAACAAACAAACAAAAAAACAACTTTGGAGGGGCAGCTAGGTGGTACAGAGTTGATAGAGCACCAGCCCTGGATTCAGGAGGACCTGAGTTCAAATCCAACCTCAGACACTTAACACTTACTAGCTGTGTGACCCTGGGCAAGTCACTTAACCCCAATTGCCTCACTAAAAAAAAAAAAAAGAAAAAAGAAATGTTAGCTATCAGCAGTAGTGCGGTGAATAGAGTGCTGGGCCTAGAGTCAGGAGGACTCCTCTTTGTAAGTTCAAATCCAGCCCCAAATACTTACTAGCTGTGTGATCCTGGGCAATTCACTTAGCCCTATTTGTCTCCATTTCATCATTTGTAAAATGAGCCAGAGAAGGAAATGGTAAACCACTCCAGTATCTTTGCCAAGAAAACACCAAATAGGGTCACAAAGGGTCAGACACGATGGAAAAAATGACTCAACAACAACATCGTTATTATGAGTAGATGCTTAATAAATCTTGTTGGCTGATAGATCGAAAGGACCAGGGTCCAGGCCCCATGAACATCATTTAGAAGAGCTACGGATGTTTATTCACAAGAAAACATGTGGGTGGGATATGGGGAGCCACGTCTAAGTGTCTGAAGTGGAAGAAGGATTCATCACATAGAACAGGGATGAGCTTTGCCCTGTTTGACCTCAGCAAGCATAAGTAGTAGGCAGGAGTGGAAGTTGCAGAGGTTAATTGAAGCCTGAGGTAATGGGAAATGTCTAACTAATAGAGCCTTCCCCAAGTTGGCTGGGATTTCAACAGACAGCATGGCATAGGAACTAGAGCACTAGATGTGGAGTTAGGAAGAGCAGGATTCAAATTCTACCTCACAAACTTTTTAACAAGGTGATATTGGCTATGTGAATAGCCAGTACTTCATTTCTCAGTTTCCTTGTCTGTAAAATGTGGGGATTCAACTCAATGGTCTCTGTTGTTGTTCAGTCATTTTCACTTGAGTCTGACTCTTCATGACCCCAGATGGGGCTTTCTTGACAAAGATACTGCAGTGGTTTGCCATGTCCTTCTCTGGCTCGTTGTACAGATGAGGAAACTGAGGCAAACAGGGTTAAGTGATTTGCCCAGGGTCACACAGCTTATTAAGTATCAGAGGCCAGATTTGAACTCAGAAAGATGAGTCTTTCTCATTCCAGGCCCAGAGCTCTATCCACCGTGCCACTTATCTACCCCAGCCCAGTGCTATTTCCATCAATAAGCAGCTAGGTAGAGCAGTTAAGAGTGCTGGGCCTGGAGTCAGAAAGACTCATCTTCAAACTGGCCTCAGACACTTACTAGCTGTGTGACCCTGGGCAAGTCATTTAATCCTGTTTGCCTCAGTGAGCTGGAGAGAGAAAAAGCAAAACACTCTATTATCTTTACCAAAACCCCAAAATGGGGTCACAGAGAGTTGGACACAACTGAACAAAAACAATTTCCCTACTAGCCAGTCTGATTTTAAAAGAGTAGTAGCTGGGGGCAGCTAGGTGGGGCAGTGGATAGAGCACTGGCCCTGAATTCAAATCTGACCTCAGACACTTGACACTTACTAGCTGTGTGACCCTGAGCAAGTCAATTGATCCTCATTGCCTCACAAAAAAAAAAAAGAGTAGTATCCTATGGAAAGCTCTCTTTCCCATAGGTCCTTCAGTAGAACTGAAGTCCCTACCATTAGAGTTACTTCTTCTGCATGTCATTGTCTTCAGAATGCCTAAGGTAAACTACAAATGTGCTACACTGGAACGGTGTCTGTAAAACAACTTCATAGATTATCCCAAATTTTCTACCTACTTCTCTGAGCGTGCCGTGCCCTAAAAGGAAGGGATAGAAGGGGGGTTAAATTTTATTGGCAGAAGCATGAAATCATAGAAAAAGCCCTTAAGTGGGGAGAGGGAAGGGGAGGAAAAGGAAGAGGGAGGGGGTCAGAATACTGGAGTTCAAGGCCCAGCCCTGCCATGAGCTCACTGTGTGACCTGGGGAGAATCACATTCTTTTTTTCTAGTCCTCAGTTTCCTCATCTATAAAATAGGTATAATAATAGTCAAATAACTACCAAATGAGATAATATACGCAAAGTGCTTTGTAAGCCTGAAAGCACTATAAAATAATTAACTATTGTAGCAAATTTCCTCCCTACCTTTTACAAATTACAGTGCCCTGAAGGAATGAAACACTTACACTTTACCCAGAGGTGGTATGAGAAAATAGAAAGGGCACTTAATTAGGGGTCAAAAGACCTGAATTTAAATTATAGATCTTCCACTATTTCCTGTGTAACCTGAGGTAAGTCATTATTTCCCTTTTCTGGACCTCGGTTTCTTCAACTATAAAATGGGGTTAATAATAAGCAAAGACAGGGGAGCATTCAGATTGGGCATGAGTGATCCTTTCTACTTCCCAGGACTGTCAAAACTCAAATAATAACCCAAGTGAAACTACTTTGAAAAGATAGGGATTCAGCCCTTAAATAAATGTAACAGATTCTTAGTCCTTGGCTTAGACTTGTCATGGAACTGATGACGACGTTCACCAAATAAAGCTTCCATCACATGTGCCAAGTGGTATCTCAGACTTTGGGGGAGGGGTCTATGAGGGGAGAAAGAGAAAGAAGGGGGAAAAACCTTCCAAAGAGGCACAAAGGATAAACAGTTTCCCTTACACAGGACTGTGGCTGGACGAATGTTACGAGAAACACATGCTTGCTGACACAACCCTTGGTTCTACTGTAGCATGGCCCGTTTGGAGGGTGGGGGCTGTATGGAGCTAGGGAATGAGACATTCTTTCAGCAGAGGAGGGAAAAAATGAAAGAAAAATAACAGAAGAATGTTTTAACTCCATAAACCACTGTGGGACTTGCTCTCTTTGACCAAGCAAGGTTCTCCAGCCATGGGTTTCTTATTTCCAAGTCCCCATCTAACATTGTTGAATGGCAAAGGGGGTCCCCCCCATCACTCTTGTCCCGGTTGACACTTCCCCCCTTTCTCCAGAAGACAAGCCAAACTTTCTTGGATGAGACCACTGCTCTGGTATTAAAAGAGTCAAACAACTCTGTGGGATGCTAAGGAGGCCAAGGGAGTTGGTCTCCCTCTGCTGTTTTTTTTTTTTTATTCTCTCCAGCACCACACCACACCGACTCCCCCCCCCCCCCGCCCCCGCCCCTTCCCACTTCTCATTAGTTCAGTAACTTACAGTTGGAGTTGTCACTGGGGGCAGCCTGCCAGCTTAATGCAGGGGTGAGCTCCAGTTACATCATCTGGCCCAGGAGGCCCGACTAAGTAAAAACAGATTGCTCTCCTTCATGTCTAGGGGACCGACAACCCTTTGCTGGCACCATGGCGGCTCCGATGAGCTCACTCTGTATGTGCAGGCACATTGGCTAGGGGCTACAGGGAGGCCCCAGGAGCCTCTCTCCTCAACTCTTTCCCCTTCACCATCCTTGCTACTCTTGGTAGCCACTGGGTCATGCTCCCCCAAGCCTCAGGGGACTTTAAAACTCTTCAGGGATTGGTTTTTACTGTGTCCCTTCTTTTTAAAAAATACTTATCACATACAAGGATACACACAGATGTAGCACATCAATCAATGTATAAAAAGCATTTCCTAAGCATCAGTGTTATACCAAGCACTTTGTTAGATACTGTAGGTTCTCAACCCCTCCCCCCCCGAAAAAAAAATGCCTTCACTGCTTAAGCAACAGGAGTGAATAAGTAGAGTACTGGCTCTGGAGCTAGGAAGACTCAGATTCAAATTGGAGCGTGGGCTATGACTGGGTATATGCCACCAGGATAATCTTTTAACTGCTCTGAGTCTCAGTTTCCTCAACTGTAAAATCAGTTGTATCAACTTCATAGGCTTGTTGTGACATTCAAACGTGGTAGCTAGGTGTCACTGTGAATAGAGTGCTGGACTTGGTTTCAGGGAGACCTAAGTTCATAATTCTATCTTAGAACCTAAGAGTGTCTGTGTGACTGTGCAAGTCATTTAACTTTCTTGGTCTTGATTTACTCAGTTGTAAAATGAAGATAATAAAAGCAAAACAATCTATTGTGAGGATCAAAAGAAGATAACATGTGTAAAGTGCTTTGCAAACCTTAAATAACTATGCAAATTCTTGCTATTCCATCTATAACGTTTTTGTAAATCACCCACTCTCAGCTCATTCTCCCAACCTTCACCTGCACTGGGGTTCAGGTTCCCGGAGGGGCAATTGACTATCCCTTCCCCTCAGAGTTCTAGGGGTAACATTGAGACGTTATATATGTTATTAGTATCACTCAAGTTCCTAAATGGTCTACTCCATAATGTTAATTAACCTGTTAATATCTTCCCAAAATCAACTAACTAATTAATATAAATTAACTTTTACAGGAGAAATTTCTTAAGATACATATAAATGTATTTATATATGGATAATTATTGGGATAGCTAGGTGATACAGTGGATAGAGTGCAGGGCCTGGAGTCAGGAAGATTCATCTTCATGAGTTCAAATCTGGCCTCAGACATTTACTAGCTATGCTACCCTAGGCAAGTCATTTAACCTTGTTTGCCTCAGTTTCCTCATCTCTAAAATGACCTGGAGAAGGAAATGGCAAACCACTCCAGTATCTTTGTCAAAAAAAAAAAAAAACACTCCAAATGGGTTCATGGAGAGTCAGACATAACTGAAAATTAACTGAACAACACATTTACCAAGAATGTATAGAAAGCCCAGAAATACAAAAACATCTCCCCAAAGCAAGAGGTGTACTCTCCCATCTGCATATACTTGGTCCCAGGGGAGAGCAGGCTCAACTTTAAATCAGCTAGTACAAAACACCTCCCTCTCCACCTGGAATAGTAGGAGGGGAAATGTCTGGGCCTTAGGAGTCCTTTTCTACCTTTGTGGAGTCCCCACCAAGTTCATTGCTGGATATAGCATATAGCCAGCAGAAAAACTATTCTTTTGCTCAACTGTGCTGATGCTATTGGTCTTGTTCTCTGAAGGGTCCCCCCAAAAGCTCCTCCTTCTGAAGCTCACAAGGCCATGATCTGTCTAAATACCCATTCACCTAAGATCAGAGGAAAAATAAATATATAAAAACCAAATCCCATTCATTTGGGGACATGGGGTGGCTGTGTAGGAGATGGGGCTCACCTGAAACCACCATGGAAGGAAGATCATCCTCTCAAACCTTCTGCATGCAGACACAGTTCTGGATTGACAGAATGGCCTTTCATCACCTTGTGGTAGTACATTGACAGAAAACTGCAAGAGGATATCTGTGCCCACTCTGAAGTGAGGAAAAGGGCAATTACTCATCCTTAGAAATAGGTTCACAGAGCTTCCGTATGGATTAGAAACAGGCTGGGCATATTGTGTATGCTCTAAAGTGTCAGTTTCTCTAAATATTATTGCTCCCATTAGGTTTTGACTGCAGGGTATCTGTCAGTCTTCTGACATACAGACCGTCAGCTTTCTTTTTGATAGCTTTATGCTAGGCATATCTTGTCTGGAGAAAACCAAGGCATTTGCAAGTACTGCCTTCATTCATTGGTTCAGTTAGGTTTCCTGATTCAAGTTCTAGGCTGTTAGTCTCTGTTCTTTCTCGTTGCACACTAAGAATAGTACACTCATTGGGTCCAAATGGCATTTTTATATTGTATTAAAAAGTTTTCATGAAATGAAGTAGCAAAAATAAATAAATAAACAAGTGACTAAATAAATAAAATGAAGTAGCTAGTTAATGTGCTCTTCAGGAGAGTCATGTAACATTATGTCATCCATGTAGATCCAGTCACTTAACACATTGCTTTGGTGTGTCTCTCTGGCTCAAAAGCCGCATTAAGTTCTCTTCAGGAGTGATGATCATGGACCAAAAGCTAGGCAAAATCATAGCAAGATTAAACTTTCTTCTTGGAATATGCCACATTTTGCATCAGTTACTCTTGATGTTCTTATGTTGGTCAAATGCTTTAAGTAGAGAACATTTTTGCATGTGGACATCAAAGACTCTAGAGTTCCTGCTATACTTGGATTTTTAAATGATATATTCAGTATATCACTAAACCTTGAATGTGGAAATGAATCATCAACTTTGTGATAATCAATAAAGGAGGTAGAAATGTTATAGTGCCTTCAGGTAACTTATACATTAATCATTAAATTGAAAATGGATTGCTCCTCTATACCATAGGGATTTTTAGATAATCAGCCAATATACTGGTTATTTTAAGTATTTACCAATGTTTTGTGTGATACAAACTTTGAGTGTTTTCTATGAAGTAAATTAATACACAATTGGTCAAAGTAATACAAATTATAGGCATCATTGGGGGTTTCATCTTTTAGTCATAAATATGTGATATTCTCTGATAAGATGGAACTATATGTACATCAGAGAGCAAACTAGTAATTCATATATCATGTTAAAACTTTTGAGTCAACAAAGTATGGGAGGCAGAGCCAAGATGTCTGAGTAAAGTCAGGGATTCCCTGATCTCTACCAAATTCCCCTCCAAACAACATTAAAATAATGCCTCAAAATGAATTCTTAAGTGGCAAAAGCAACAGAAGGCTGGAGTGAAATGGTTTTCCAGCCCAAAGCAACTTAGAAGGTGGAAGGAAAGGTCTCTTTCACTGGGGCAAGAGTGGACCACATATTACACAAGCTGACTCAGTGTATACCCCACTCCAGCAAGCCAGCAGTATTTCTTGAGGGTGACTTAATTGGTGAAGATTCAGAGATCTCAACCTACAGACTATAAGGGGGTGGGGGTGGGATCAGACAACTGGTCAGAAGAAGATTATAGAAGACACTTTTCTGGAATTAGGAGCAGGATTCTGTTGCATCTGTTGCATGTCTTTCCCCAAGATAAAGAGGATAACTAGCAGGAGCAGAGGCCTTGTACACAATTCCAGGACAAAAAAAGAATGCTTGTTGTCACTCACAGACAAGTGTCCAGTACATGAGAGTAGTAAACCCACCTCTGCCTAGATAATATTATCTTGGAAGACCTGGAAACATACAGAGCCCCTCCACCCAGAACTAGCTCTGAAAACAGTAGCACAAGAAACCCTGAAAATTGGGACCATGCCCCCTCCACTCCAAGAACAGAACCCAACTTTAACATAATGTTAAAAGTCAACAAATAGGCTGGGGAAATGAGCAAAGAAACAACAACAAAAATAATGACCAAAGAAATTTACTATGGTGACAGGGAAGATCATAACAAACTCAGAAGAAGACAATAATATAAAAACAGCTACATCCAAAGCCTGAAAGAAAAATGTGAATTGGTCTCAGGCCCAAAATGAATTCCTGGAAGAGCTTGGAAATTATTTTTTTTTAATCAAATAAGAGAGGTAGAGGAAAAACTGTGAAAAGAAATGACAGTGATACAAGAAAAAATGAAAAAAATAAATAGCTTGGTAAAGGTGGCACAAAAAATAGTGAAGAAAAGATCCCCTTAAAAAAATAAGCTAAAGGGTTAAAGAGGCACAAAAATTCACTGAAGATAACTCCTTAAAAGTAGAATTGGCCAAATGGAAAAGGAAGTAAAAAAGCTCACTAAAGAAAGCAATTCTTTAAAAGTTAGAGTTGGGTGAGTGGAAGCTAAGACTCCATGAGGCATCAAGAAATAATAAAACAAGGGGAAACTAGGTGACACAGTGGATAAAGCACCAGCCTTGAATTCAGGAGGACCTGAGTTCAAATCTGACCTCAGACACTTGGCACTTACTAGCTGTGTGACCCTGGGCAAGTCACTTAACCCTCATTGCCCCAGAAAAAAAAGAAATAATAAAACAAAATCAAAACAATGAAAAAATAGAAGAAAATGTGAAATCTCTCATTCAAAAAACAACTGACCTGAAAAATAGATACAGGAGAGATAATTTTAAAATTATTGGACTACCTAAAAGCCATGTTCATAAAAAGAGCCTAGATATAAGATTCAAGAAATTATCAAGGAAAACTGCTCTGACATCCTGGAACGAGTGAGTAAAAAAGAAATTGAAAGAATCCATCAATCACTTCCTGAAAGACATCCCAAAATGAAAACTGCCAGGAATATTATAGTCAAATTCCAGAGCTCCCAGGTAAAGGAAAATATATTGCAAGCAGCCAAAAAGAAGCAATTCAAACATGGAGCCATAGTCAGGATAATGCAAGATTTAGCAGCATCTCCATTAAAGGAGAGGAATTCTTGTAATATGATATTCAGGAAGGCAAAAGAACTGGTATTACAACCAAGAATCACCTACACAGAAAAACTTAGTATAAGCCTTGGGGGATTGGGGCAAGGGTGGGGGAGAGAGAAGTAGATATTTAATTAAATAGAAGACTTTCAAGCATTCCTGGTGAGAAGACCAGAGCTAAATAGAAAATTTGACTTTCAAATAAAAGACTCAAGAACACCATTAAAAGAGAAACAGGAAAGAGAAATCAGAAGGGATTCAATAAGATTAAATGGTTTACTTTCCTACATGGGAAGATGACACTCCCCCATACCTGGAATGCATTTTGTCCTCACTTCCACCTTTTAGAATCCACAGTTTCATTCAAATCTCAACTCAAAGGCTACCTCCATGAAGCCTTTCCTGATGCACCTACTGCTAGAGTCTCTCCCATAAAATTATTTTGTACTTCTTTTTATTTTTAAGTAACTATTAAATTGATGTCTTCTGGTTTTTATATCATCCTAATTATTCTCGTGATCTCTCCTCTCCTCCCAGAAAGCCAACCCATATAGCAAACAGTATATTTAACAACAACAGCAACAAAAAAGGAAACAAGAAAAAGAATAAGAAAAAATCAGCACAAATAATAAGTACATTGAAAAAGTATGAAAACATTTGCAATGTGTAACACTTGTGAACTTCCCATCTCCACAGGAGTTGGTTTGGAGATGTTCTCTCATATCTATTCATAATCTTTATACTGTGGTTACCATTAATGTGGTTGTTGTGTATAATGTTTTCTTCTTTCTCCTCACTGCACTTTGCATGTCTTCAAGTAGATCTTTCCATTCTTCTCTGTATTCATCATATACATTATTTCTTACAACACTGTAATGTTCCTTTCCATTCATGTACCACAATGTTTAGCCATTATCCAATTGATGGACATCTACTTGGTTTCCAATTCTTTTGCTGTCACAAAAAAAGTGCTGCTATGAATAATTTGGTGTATATGAGAACTTTCTACTTATTGATGGTTTCCTTGAGTATGAACCTAGTAACAGAGTCTCTGGTTCAAAGAGTATGGGCATTTTAGTCACTCTGTTTTCCTAATTCCAAATTGTTTTCCAAAATGACTATATCATTTCATAGCTCCACCAACAATATATTATTAGTGTGCCTTTCCTTCTACAAACACTCAACATTGACTATTGCCATTTTTGTCATCTTTTATAATTTTCAAGGTGTAGGGTAATATCTCAGGGTTGTTTTGATTCACACTTCTATTATTGGTGATTTGATGTATTCTTTCATGTGGTTGTGAATATTTTGCAATTCTTTTGAAAACTATTCATATCTTTTGAACATTTACCTATTGAGGAATGATTATTAGTCATATATATTTAATAATTGCTTACATATGTTGGATGCCAAATGTTTATCAGAGAAATCTGATGCAAAGATTTTTTCCTTATACAACAGTATTCTATTTTATCCTGGATGCATTACTTTTGACTGTGCAGAAGTTTTTCAATTTCATATAATCAAAATTATTTGTTCTATCTTTTGGAGTTGTCTCTATCTTTCATTTGGTTAAGAATTTCTCCTACCCACAGCTGTGAGAGATATACCATCTGTTTCTCTTCTAAATTTTTTAATAGTATGATCTTTAATATCAAGGTAGCATACCCACTTAGAATGTATAGTGGAATATAGTATAAGGTGTTGCTCTAAGCTTAATTTCTACCAGACTACTTTCCAGTTTTTACAGCAGTTTTTATCAAATAAGAAGGGATTTTATATGTTTTTCACTTTATCAAACACTAAATTATTGAGTTTCATTACTTCCAATACTAGTTTTTCTAGTTTGTTCTATTGATCTGTCTCTGTTTTGTCTTGTTTTTTTAACCAATAACAGATGGTTCTAAAAACTGCTTTATAATATAGTTTAAGATCTGGAAGTGCTATTCTCTGTTTTCCTACTTCTTTTCATAATTTCCTTGATATTTTAGATATTTGGGGGGGGGAGATTCAGGTGAATTTTGTTATTATTTTATAAAGTTCAATAAAGCATGCCCTTGAAAATTTGATTGGCATCACATTAAAAGAATAAATTAACTTTAGTAATATTATAATTTTTATTATATTGGCATGACTTAGCCATAGACACTGAATGTTCCTCCAGCTGTTTAAATTGATTTTTGTTTTTGTTAGTTTTTTAGTTTATTTTTTGAGAAGCACTTTGTAATTGAATCTATATGTCTTTTGTGTGCTTTGGTAAATCAATCCCCAGATAGTTTATGAATTCTATAGTTAAATAAAATGGGATTTACCTTTCTATTATTGCTTCTTGGGTTTTGTTATTATTATACAGAAATTATATTGATTTGTGAGGGTTTGGTTTTTTAGCTTGAAACCTTGCTAATACTATTTATTGTCTCAATTAGTATCTTTGCTGATTCCCTAGGATTTTCCAATTATACCAACATATCATCAGCAAATAGGAATGTTTATTTCCTCTTTATCTATCTTTATGTATTTAGTTTCTTTCTTTTGTTTTATGGCTACTGCTATCATTTCCAAAAGTCTATTAAATAATAGTTAGGAAAGTGGACATCCTTGCTTCACTCCTGTATTTATTGGAAAAAGTTATAGTATATCCTTATTATTTATGATGCTTGTTTTTGGTTTTATGAAGTTGGTTTTATGATATTAAAAAGGTCTTTCTATGCCTATTACTTGAGGGTTTTTCAGATAAATAAGTGATGTTCTTTATTAAAGATTTTTCTGTATCTATTAAAAATAGGGTGGTTTTTTGATATTTTAATATGATTATTGATTCTTTTATTAAGGTTGAATTTTCCTCCCATACTTGGTATAAATACCACATGGTCATAATGAATGATTTCTTGGATAAATTGCTAGTCTGCTTGACAAGATTTTATTTAAAAATTTTGAGTCAATTCTCATTAGTCATATAAGCCTATGATTTTCATTCTGTGTTTTATCTTTCTCTTGTTTAAGAATTAGAACCATATATGTCTCATAAAGAGATTCTGTCATGGTGCTTTATTTCTCAATTTTTGTGAATAATTTGTGAAGTATAACCACTGATTTTTCTTTAAAGCTTTGATAGATTTTTCCTTTGAATCCATTAGAACCAAATTTTTTTCTTCGTTTGTTCCGTTGATGCAAAATCTATTTGCTTTTGAGACTGAATTATTTAAGATCTCTATTTGGTACTTTGATATGAATATTTTATATTATTATATTATATTTTATAGTATGAATATACTTTTATTTCTCTTCTGTTCTCAGTTTTGTTAGCATATAACTGTGCATTATATGCTTTGATTACTCTTTTTAGTTTCTGGGGATTCATAATTTCACCTTGTTTATTTGCCCCCACCCTCTTTTCAAATCAGGTTATCTAAAGGTATATTAATTTAATTGTTTGGGGGTTTTTTGGTGAGGCAATTGGGGTTAAGTGACTTGCCCAGGGTCACATAGCTAGTAAGTCTCAAGTTTCTGAGGCTGGATTTGAACTCAGGTCCTCCTGAATCCAGGGCTGGTGCTCTATCAACTACACCACCTAGCTGCCCCATTTAATTGGTATTTTTGAAGAATACACTCAGTTTTAATGATAATTTCCATAGAGCTTTTTGTTTCCAATTTCCTTTCAAATTTTTAATATCTCCTCTTTTGTACTTATTCTAGGTTTGTTTACTTGTTGGGTTTCTGATGTTTGATAGATTCTATTCACTAATTCTCTCTTTTTCTATTTTCTTAATGTATGCTTACATGACCCCCTCCCCCCCGAAGATTTTAGTTGCATCCCAGAAATTTTGGTATGTTATTTCATCATTATCATTTTCTCTCACATAATTGTTTTTATGATGTGTTCTTTGACTCACCCAGTATTTAGGATTTCATTATCAAGTTTCCCTTTGGAAGATGGTGGATAGAAAGAGTATTCTAGCCAATGTCCTAAAATTCCCCTCCAAACAACTTTAAATATTATGTCAAAGCAAATTCTGAAGCAACATAGCCAACAAAAGGTAGGGGTAAGATATCTTTCCATCTCAGGACAACTTAAGATTCAGAAGGATAGGTCTATGACTCTGGGGTAGGGACTGGTCCAGAGTACAGTGCAATGACAACATCAGCTACAGTCATTGAAGATGGCATTGGTAACAACAGCAGCAGAAGCAATGCCAGAGGTTCTCACTATCCAGAGAACATAAGGGTATTGGATAACTGCTCAGAAAGAGGTTATAGGTGATACCTGTGCTGGAACTGAGTGTAGGAACAGATGTCATTTTGAAACTCCATTGGCCATTACCTAGTTCTTGTTCAGTCACAGTCCCAAAGTGGAGAGGGGCACTTAAAGTTGCAAGGGAAGAGGAGCCCTGGTCACAGTTCTATGGTGGAGAGAGAGAAGGGACACTTGCTACTGTTCCCAAATCAAGGATGAAGAAGAGTGCTAGTATTAGCAAAAACAAGGGAGCAGGGGCTCTTCCTAGATAAAGACTGGTAGAGCAGTGACCACACCTCTCTCTGGATTGCACCACCTTGAAAGCACCAAAAACTCAGACTCCTTAAACTAGCTATGATAACAGTAGGGCAAAAAAACCTGAAGTTTGGTACAGTGAGGCTACACACAGGTGAGCAGAGCCTGACGCTAATATAAGTTCAGAGTCATGAAATAGGTCAGAAAAATGAGCGAACAATGAAACAACAACAAACTGAGAACAAAAAAGCTACTATAATGACCGGAAAGCTGAAAACACAAACTTGGAAGACAGTGGTGTGAAAATATCTGTAAGAAAAGTCTCAAAAATGGGAATTGAGCATAAGCACACCAAGATTACCTGAAACAGCTTTTTTTTTTATTTAAAATTTTGAGTTCCAAATTCAATCCCTCTCTCATTCCCTCCCTTCCTCCCCTCCCCCTCCCCAAGGTTGCAAGTAATCAGTAGAGGTTACACATGTACAGCTATGTAAAACATTATCATATTAGTCATTTTACATAAAAAGACTCAAGTGAAAGAAAAAAAAGATGAAGCACAAAATAGCATGCTTCAGTCTATGTTCAATCAATATCAGTTCTTTCTGTGGAAGTGGATAGGATGCTTCATCATTAGTCCTTTGGGATTGTCTTAAATCATTAAATTTCTGAGAGTAGTAAAGTCATTCACAATTGCTCATAGAGCTATAATGCTGTCACTGTACACAATGTTCTCCTGGTTCTGCTCACTTCACTATATATCAGTTCATATAAGTCTTTCCAGGTTTTTCCGAAATCATCCTACCTGCCATTTCTTACAGCACAATAATATTCCATTACAATTATATACCACAGCCTGTTCAGTCATTCCTCAATTGATGGACATTCCTTCAATGGAAACAGTTTTTTTTTAATGATTTTCAAAATCAAATAAGAATGAAATGGTAGAGTAAAAATTAGGGAAAGATATGAAAACAAAGGAATACAATTATGAAAAGGCAATTAATAGCTTGGTAAAAGAGGCCCAAAAAATGAAAACAACATCTTTAAAAATAGAATTGGCCTA
The DNA here is from genome assembly GCF_019393635.1 of Dromiciops gliroides. NCBI lineage: Eukaryota > Metazoa > Chordata > Mammalia > Microbiotheria > Microbiotheriidae > Dromiciops > Dromiciops gliroides. The sequence continues at coordinate 429,302,370 of NC_057862.1, read as the reverse complement.
ATGAAAAAAGAGGTACAAAAATTCACTGATGAAAATAACTCCTTAAAAGGAGAACCAGCAAAATGGAAAAATAGAAAAGTTCACTAAAGAAAATAATTCCTTAAAAATTAGAATTGGGCAAGTGAAAGGTAGTGACTCCATGAGACATCAAAAAATAATGCAACAGTGAAAAGGATGAAAAATAGAAGAAAATATGAAATATCTCATTGGAAAAACAACTGATCAAGAAAAATTGATCAAGGGGGAAAATTTAAGAATTATTGAACTACCTGGAAAGCCATGATCAGAAAAAGAGCCTAAAACACCATTTCTAAAGAAATTATCAAGGAAAATACCCAAATATCTTAGACATGGGAGGTAAAATAGAAAATGAAAGAATCCACTGAAAAATGAAAACTTCAAGGAATATTATGATCAATTTCCAGACCTTCCATGTCAAGGAGAAAACATTGCAAGCAGCCAAAAAGAAACAATTCAAATATCATGGAGCCACTGTCAGGATCACACAAGATTTAGTGCCTTCTACATTAAAGGAGAATAGTGCTGGGAATATGATATTCTGGAAGGCAAAGAAGCTTGGATTACAACCAAAAATAACCTACCCGGAGAAAGTAAGTATAATCCTTTGGGGAGGAAATGAATATTTAATGAAATAGATGACTTTCCCAAAAAAAGAAAAGAAAGAAAGAAATAGAGGGCTTTCAAACATTTCTGATGAAAAGATCAGAGCTGAATAGAAAATTTGACAAAAAAGACTCAAGAGAAGCATAAAAGGTAAACATGAAAGGAAAATAATATGGGATTCAATAAGGTTAAACTATTTACTTTCCTATATAAGAAAATGATACACGTAACTACTAAAAAACTTTATCATTGTTAGAGTAGTTAAAAGGAGTTTATACAGACCAAGGGCATAGGTGTGACCCAATTATGTTAAAATAATCTCCAAGAAAATGAAAGAGTAAGAAAGAGGGGGAGAAGGGGGAAGTAAGAGGTAGAATGGGAAAATTTTCTCACATAAAATATATGCTCAAGAAAGAGCTTTTATAGTAAAGGGGGAAATGGAGGGCTTATGGGCAATACTTGAATTCTCATTGGAATTGGTTCCAAGAGGAAAGAATGTGTACATACATACATACATACATATATACACACAAATATACACAAATTTTACATCAATTTTCTCTAATATAGGCCTAATTTCTCAAAAATAGAGAGAACCAAGGCAATTTTTTAAAAAATAAGAGCCATTCCTCAATTGATAAGTGGTCAAAGGACATGAACAGAGTTTTCAGAAGAAGAAATCAAAGCTATCTATATTCATATAAAATGCTGTAAATCACGATTGATTAAGGAAATGCAAATTAAAATTACTTAAGTATCACTTTACATCTATCAAAAATGACAAATGCTAGAGGGGATGAGGGAAAATATATACACTTATATACTATTATTAGAGTAGCAAGCATATGTGACCATTCTAGAGAACAATTTAAACTTATCCTGAAAAGGTTATAAAACTATATATATCCTTTGAACCTGCAATACCACTACTAGGTCTGTATACCAGAAAGGTCAAAGGAAAAGGATCTATATGTTCAAAATATTTATAGCATTGGACATCAAAGGGATGCTCATAAATTTGAGGAATGGCTGAACAAGTTGTGGAATATAATTGTGATGAAGTGTTATTGTGGTTTAAAAAATGACAAGGGGAGTGGTTTCAGAAAAATGTGGCAAGATATATATGTACTAATGGAAAGTAAAGTGAAAAGAACTAGGACATCATTGTCCATAGTAGCAGCAATGTTATAATGATGATCAACTGTGAAAGACTTGGCTACTTTCATCAATATAATGATCCAAGACAATTCCAAAGGACTTATGATGAAAGAATTGCTATCCACCTCCAGAGATATAACTAATGAATTCTGAGTATAAATTGTTTTGTGGGGCAATGAGCATTAAGTGACTTGCCCAGGGTCACACAGCTAGTAAGTTTCAAGTGTGTGAGGTCAGATTTGAACTCAGGTCCTCCTGAATCCAGGGCCAGTGCTTTATCCACTGTGCCCACAACTTAGCTGCCCCATTCTGAGTACAAATTGAAGTATAATTTTCTCACTTTCTTTTTTTCTTTTCTTTTTTTTTTGCAATATGGCTAATATGGAAATGTGTTTTGAATAATTTTATATGTACAATTGTTTGTCTTCTCACTGACTGGGAGAGGGAGTAGGTAAGAGGGAGAGAATTTTAAAACTCAAAATTTAAAAAGAAAAAAATGTTTAAAGTTAATGAATAGTAATATTTTTTAAAAATAAGAAATAAGTCGAGGTGATAAACAAAATCTTGGAAAAATTAGATATGATAAACCTTTGTAGAAAATAGAAAAGGAAAAGAAAGGAGTACACGTACCTTTTTCTCAGCTATACATTGATACCTTTATAAAAATTGACCTTGTATTTGGACACAAAAAATTAACCAGCAACTGTAGAAAAGCAGAAATATTAAAGGCACTCTTTTCAAAATAATGGCAGGCATTATAAAATAATTATGCGTTTATCTGCCAAGACCCATAGGAATACAATTATAAAACACTTAACACTTTTCAAACAAATAAAGACAGATCTAAACAATTGGATAAATATCAATTGCTCATGAGTATGCCAATGCTATATATTGAAAATTATAATATATATATATTTTTTTTTAGTGAGGCAATTGGGGTTAAGTGACTTGCCCAGGGCTACACAGCTAGTAAGTGTTAAGTGTCTGAGGCCGGATTTGAACTCAGGTACTCCTGACTCCAGGGCCGGTGCTCTATCCACTGCGCCATCTAGCTGCCCCTATAATGATAATATTACTGAAATTAATTTACTTATTCAATGCTATACCAATCAACTCCCCAAAGAATTAATTTATAGAGCTTTCTTTAAAAAGAGCAAGCTTTATCTGGAGGAAAAAAAGTTTAAAAATATAAAGGAAAACCAAAAAAATGAAGGAAGGTGGTCTGGCAGTATCAGATTTCAAACTATACTATAAAGCAATAACCATTAGAACAATCTGGTACCAACTAAGAAATAGAGTGGTTGATAAATAGAACAGATTAGATACACAATATACCAAACTAAAGGAACACCATAACCTAGTGCTTCATAAACCCAAAGATCCAAACTTTTGGGGAAAGAACTCAGTGTTCAACAAAAACTGCTGGGAAAACTGGAAAATGTCTGGCAGAAACTAGGCATAACCCAACATATCATAGCATGTACTAAGATAATGTCAAAATAGGTCCATGATTTAAACATAAAGGGTGATATCATGAGCAAATTAGGGAACTGTGGAGAAAATTACTTTCAGATCTATTAATAAGGGAAATGTTTATGACAAAACAAGGGTTTGTTGTTTGTCCTTTGTTCTTGAAAAGGACCATGACATCAGTATGACTTGCATTGTATTTAAGTGAGGGAGAGCTATGCAAAGTCACCAACTTCACTCTTTCCTCCAGAGCCATCTGTCTAGTCGTAAGATATACATCAGGGCAACTGGAGATGACACTGGATATTTAAGGCAATTGGGGTTAAGTGACTTACCCAGAGTCACACACCTAGTAAGTATCTGAGGTCAAATTTGAACTCAGGTCCTCCCAACTTCAGGGGCAGTGCTCTCTCCACTGTGCCACTTAGCTGCCCCCCAAACAAGAGATAGAAATGATCGAGGAAGGTAAAATAATTTTGGTTACAAGAAATTAAAAAGGGTTTGCACAAACAAAACCATTGGATCCAAAATTAGGAGGAAAGCCGGAAATGCAAGGAGGAGGGTCTTATAGCAAGTTCCTCTGATAAAGGCCTCATTTCTCAAATATAAAGGGAACTGAGCCAAATTTATAAAAATATGAGACATTCTCCAATTGATAAATGGTCAAAGGATTTGAACAGAAATCAAAGCTGTAAATAGGCATATGAAAAAATACTCAATAGAGAAATTCAAATTAAAACAACTCAGACATACTACCTAACACCTATCAGATTGACTAGCATGACAGAAAAGGAAAATGAGAAAGGTGGGAAGGGATATGAATAACTAAGGTACACTAATGCATTGTTGGTGGAATCGGGAACTGATCCAACTATTCTGGAGAACACTTTGGAACTGTGTCCAAAAGGCTATAAAACTGTGCATACCTTTCGATGCAGAAATACCACTACTATATCTATATCCCAAAGACATTAAATTAAAATGGAAATAACGTGTACAAAAATTATTTTAGCAGCTTTTTTTGTGGAAGCAAAAAATTGGAAATTGGGGGATACCCAAATTATAGCATATGATCGGGAAAGAATACAATTGTGTTATAAGAAAAGACAAGTGGGAAGGGTTCAGGAAAATCTAGAAAGACATAAGCTGGTTCAAAATAAAGTGAGCAGAACCAGGAGAACATTGTACACTGTAACAGCTATGTTGTAAGAATCATCAACTGTGAAAGACCCAGATAATCTGATCAATATAATGATTCTTGAAAATTCCAATGGACTCATACAAAAAAAAATGCTGTCCACTTCCAGGGAAAGAATTGGTGAAAGCTGAGTACAGATTGAAACATATTTTTGCCACTTTATTTTATAGGGTGTTTTTTTTTTCAACATGGCCAATATGGAAGTATGGTTTGTGTGACTTCACATATATAACGGTTATCACATTGCTTACCTTCTCAATGGGTAGAGGCAGGGCTAGAGAGTTAGAAAGAATTTGTAACTCAAAATTTTTAAATGAAATTTATTAAATAAATGAATGGATGGATGGATGGATGAGAGAAAGAGATTATAGATAGATAGATGATAGATCAATTGATTGATTTTTTCAAGTATCCATTTGAGTCTCTTTTTTGTTTGCAGTCCCTGAACCAGTGACTATTTGTACTGTGTTATGGTCTGTAAAGAATATATTTACCATTTCTACCTTTTTATACTTGTTTGCAATATGTCTGTGCCCTAATACATAGTCAGTTTTTGTAAAAGCTCCATGTGGTGCTGAGAAATATTTAAATTCTTTTGCTGTCACATTTTTTAAGTAATAAACATTTTTATTTATAGTTTGGGGTTCCATTTTACCCCTCCTTCCCTTCATCCCTTCCCCCCTCCCTGAGACATAAGCAATCAGATACAGGTTATACATGTAGGATTATGAAAAACATTACCATGTTAGTTATTTTGGAAAAGAAAACTTGAATAAAAAAGAAAAAAATGAAAAAAGTGAACAACAGCATACTTCAGTCTGTGTTCCATCAATATCAGTTATTTCTTTGGAGGTGGATAATATATTTCATCAATAGTCCTTTGGGATTGTCTTAGATCATTGTATTGTTGAGAATAGTCAAGCCATTTACAATTCTTCCTCAAACAATATTGCTATCTCTGTGCACAGTGTTCTTTTGGTTCTGCTCACTTCACTATACATCAGTTCATATAGTACTTTTCGGGCCTTTCTGAAATCATCCTACTTGTCATTTCTTATAGCAAAATAATATTCCATCACCATAATATACCACAGCTTGTTTAGCTATTCCCCAATTGATGGGCATCCCTTTGATTTCCAATTCCTGGCCACCACAAAAAGAGCTTCTATAAAGATTTTTGTACAAATAGGTCTTCTTTTCTTTTGGGGGATGTCTTTGGGATATAAACCTAGCAGTGGTATTGCTGGATCAGAGGGAATGCACAGTTCTATAACCCTTTGGACATAGTTCCAAACTGCTCTCCAGAATGGTTGAATCTTTTCACAACTCCACTAACAGTGGATTAGTGTCCCTTGCTGTCACATTTAAAAGATGTCTTTTAACTTTAAAGGTTAAACTCTCACTTCTAGTTAACTTTATTAACTCTAGTTTCTCCAGCAATTTATTCAATTCCTTTTTCTTTCCTACTTTGATTTGGTTATTTAATTCTTCCCCTTTTTTTTCTCTCAGTCAAGTAGATTTTCCCTTCCTCTCCTCTCTTTCCACTAGTCCTGTTCATTAGTGTTTGTTTTTTTTAAATTGCACCTTTGCATCCCTTTCTAGAAAGGATTCCTATCACTCTCTTCATTCTCCTGTATCTTCTCTTTCTATTTGATCCTCTTTTGGTGAGGCAATTGGGGTTAAGTGACTTGCCCAGGGTCACACAGCTAGTAAATGTCAAGTGTCTGAGACTGGATTTGAACTCGGGTCCTTCTGAATACAGGACCAGCACTTTATCCATTGTGCCACCTAGCTGCCCCCTCTATTTACTCTTGAGCTTCATTCTCTGGCTCATGATTCCTACAATTATCTAATTCCTCTCTATTCTCTGTATTCCTCACGGAATAAAAACCTCTAACACATCCATTTTGGACTCTTCCCTCTACATAGTTTCTGCCACTGTCTTGTAGAGCTTACCATAATACCTCACTCCCAGAACAATGTCCATTCCTGTAAGTGACAGAGAGGACACTACTCCATGGTATGACCCCTCACTCTCATGTCCCTGATTACTTTCTTTCTCCATTTGCCTCAAAACTCCTCCCTGGGTCTATGCCCTCTAACTTTTTTAGATGCCAGTTTTCCCTAACAGTTCTAACTCCCCCACTTTGGAAGTAGGATAAATAACTTTTTTAAAACACCAAGTTCCCCCAGACAATACCCAATACAATGTCGTGATCTCCCTTCACAAAATAGCTCTCCTCATCAATATGCACATTCATTAGTGGAACCCCTCCCATCACCAAAACAAGACCTACCTCCTTTACATTCTCTTTACATTCTTTACCCCTCTTCTTCACCAACTTCCTTTCAGGCTCTTCTCTTCCTTAGAGGAAGGAATCACCTTCACCTTTTAGCCCTCATAATGAACTGGAAACATTATACACAACTCTCCTTCCCTCTAATCTTCCCCACCACATGGACCATTCCATTTTGTAAAGTAGTCCCAAAATTGATCCACTTGTAAGCAATGTGTCCATAATTCCCAAAGCTCCACTGATACCTTTACCCAACTTCCATCATCACCCCATCTCCTGTATAAATTTAGAAAGAAGACTCTTGCTGGTCTCTCTATTATCATTGTTGTTGTTGCTCAACTTGACTCCCTCCTTGCATGCTCCCACCAATACCAAAGATGCATTCACTAACCCCTCCTGTCTTTTCTATTGTCTATAGTGTTTGAGAAGCAAATAATTTTTTTGGATCTGATTTTCTTTCTAAAAAATGCTTCAAAGACCCTTTATTATTGAACATACATATTTTTCCATTTCTGAATAAACTGAAATTTCCAGGGTGGGTCACCTTGGGCTGCATTTTTAGCTCCTGTTGCTCTTTGGAATATGTTTTTTCATTCCCTTCTGCATTTTCTAGTAGTTGTAGAATAATCTTATGTTATTCAAACATTCTTTCCTTTGCTTTGAAGGATTTTCTTCTCATGGGTGATAGAACTTGTTACTTTATAATTAAATTGTCAAATTTAACCACTATCTGGGTAGAGGCAAGATGGCGGAGGAAAGGCAGTAAGCTCTCAGAAATCATGACACAATTGCTCCAAAAACCATCCAAATTATGCCATAAGACAATTGCTAGAACAGCAGAACCCACAAAAGAATGGGATGAAATCATTTTCCAGCTAAAAAACGGTTTAGAAGGTCGACAGGAGGGGGCTGCTGTGCCAGGGCAGGAGTGAAGCCCAACCCTGAGGTCACTCTGGCACAGATCTACTCCCAAGCATGCCTCACCAGAGAAAGAAATCCCCAGAGCTTCTGAATCAGCTGCAGCACCAGTATCTTCTGGAACTAAGCTCATGGTCTGGTGAGAGGGCTGAGCAGTTGGCTGGTGGGGGAGGGAGATTACAGGGGTCTCTGCTGGCACTGAGGCAGAAATTGGGTATTTCACCTCCACTGGGAACCAGGAAGTAGGCTTGAGTGGTGGTGGCCCAGGTCAGGGAGGGGCACAGACTCATCAGAGCTAACAACCACAGCACACTAAGTTTTGCTGCCTGGTTAATTAGAAAAGTTGGCCTGGGGTTATCTACAGACCAGAGAATAGGCCAGGCCAGTGAAGAACCTGCCCCTTCTTAAATTATACTACCTTGGACACCCCTAAAGCTTGGGACAGTACCTCCTGGAAACAGTGCCCCACCTTAAGGAGTTAAATGTCAAGTAAAAGAGGGACAAACTGAGTAGACAGAGAAAGATGTGGACCATAGAAAGTTTCTTTAGTGACAAGGAAGATTGAGGTGCACACTCAGAAGACAATAGCAACATCAGGGCTCCTACATCCAAAGCATTCAAGAAAAATATGAATTGATCTTAGGCCACAGAAGCACTCAAAAATGACTTTGAAGATAAAGTAATAGAGGTAGAGGGAAAAGTTAGAGAGGTAGAGGGACAAATGTTAAGAGAAATGAGAGTGATGAAGGAAGGTCATGAAAAAAAGTCAACAGCTTGAAAAGCCAAATTGGCCAAATGGAAAAGGAGGTACAAAAACTCTCTGGAGAAAATCATTGCTTAAAAATTAGGATTGAGCAAATAGAAGCAAATGACTTTATGAGAAATCAAGACACAATGAAGCAAATCCAAATGAATAAAAAATAGAGGGGAATGTGAAATATCTCTTTGGAAAAACAGCTGACATGGAACATAGATCCAGGAAAGATAATTTGAAAATTATTGGACTGCCTTAAAACCATGATCAAGGAAAGAGCTTAGACATCATCTTCCAAGAAATTGTCAGGGAAATTTTCCCTGATATTCTAGAAGTAGAAGGTAAAATAGAAATTGAAAGAATTCATTGATCACCTCCTGAAAGAGATCCCAAAGTGAAACATCCCAGGAATATCATAACCAAATTCCAAAGCTCCCAGGTCAAGGAGAAAATATTGCAAGCAACCAGAAAGAATTCAAATATTGTGGAGCCACAGTCAGGATCTAGCAGCTTCTACATTAAAGGACCAGAGGGCATGCAATATATTCCAGAGGGCAAAACTGAGTATAATATTTCAGGGGGTGAAATGAGACTTCAGTGAAAAAGAGGACTTTCAGGTATTCATGATGAAAAAACCTGAACTAAATGGAAAATTTGACTTTCAAATACAAGACCCTAGAGAAGTTAAAAAGGCAAACAGGAAAAAGAAATTAAGAGGGATGTTAAGAGGTTAAATTTCTTACATTCATATTTGGGAAGATGATATGTCTAACTCATAAAAAATTTCTCGGTATTAGGGCAGATGATAGAAATAAATTTAGATAAAGGGCACAGGTGGGAATTGATTATGAATGGATGATATCTGTAAATCATTTATTTTTTATCTTTTTGTGGGGTATTTGGAGTTAGGTGACATGCCTGGGGACGAGCAGTGGGTGAGGGTCTTGTGACTGGGGCCAGATTTGGGCCTGGATCCTCCTGGGTCCAGGGTGGGTGTTTTATCCACTGTGTCACCTAGCTGCCCCATGATGACATCTTTAGGGTAAAATTGAAGGGTGAGAGGACTGCACTAGGGGAGGGGGAGGGGAGAGGTAGAATGGGATAAAATCCCACATGAAAGAAACAGGAAAGGGCTTATGTAGTGGGGGGAGAGATGGGGGAGAGGCAGTGCAGTAAATGAACCCTACACTCATCAGAATTTGCTCAAAGACCTTAATTTCTTCAGATTTGGCTCAAGGAGGGAATAACATACACACTCAATTAGGAAATTAGGAGGGAAAGGGGATAAGGAAGGAGGGGTGAAAGAAAGGAGGGCAGATTGGGGGAGGGGGCAATCAAAAGCAAATCTCCTTTGAGGAGGGATAGGGTGAAAGAAGATATATAATAGAGTAAATATCATGGGGAAGGGAATAGGATGTAGGGAAACAGTTAACAATAATAACTGTGAAAAAGAGAAAAATCGTACAAAAATATTTATAGCAACTCTTTGTGGTGACTAAGAATTGTAAATCAAAGGAATGCCCATCAAATGGAGAATGACTAAACAAGCTGTGGTATATGATTGTAATGGAATATTATTGTGTTATAAGAATTGGAAAGCAGGATGAGTTCAGAAAAACCTGGAAAGATTTAAATGAACTGATGTATAGTGAAATGAGCAGAACCAGGAGAACATGGTGCACAGAGACAGCATTCTTGTTCTATGAGCAATTGTGAATGGCTTTACCTCTCTCAGCAATACAATGATCCAAGACAATCCCAAAGGACTAATGATAAAGCACATTATCCACTTCCTGAGAAAGAACTGTTATTGATTGAACATAAACTGAAACATGCTATTTTGTGTTTTCTTTTTTTTAACCTGTCTTTTTATATAAAATGACTCATATGGTAATGTTTTACACAATTGCACATGTATAACCTATATATGATTGCTTACCACCTCAGGAAGAGGGGAGGGGAGGGAGGGAGGAAATGAGAGAGGGATAGAATTTGGAACTCAAAACTTTAAATAAATAAACAAGAAAAAAATCAGGGCAGCTAGATGGTGCATTGGATGGAGCACCAGCCCTGGATTCAGGAGGTTCTGAGTTCAGATCTGGCCTCAGACACTTAACACTTGCTAGCTGTGTGACTCTGGGCAAGTCACTTAACCCCAATTGCCTCACCAAAAAAAGAAAAAAAAATTAACCACTATCCCTCATCTAATTTGCAATTTGGTTGTTTTGGGTTTGTTTGGGGTGTGATGTTTAAAATCTAATGTGTGATCACCTTACCTGACTCCAGTGTAGGGGGGAGAAGTAGTTAAGTTTACTGATAAATTCAGCAATAGTTTCGGCTTTTAAGCATTTATTAAAGTATATTAGGGGTTAGCAGAGAGAGAGAAAGCCATCTTCACCTAGCTATCCACACTTCCAAAGAGAGAATACATGAAGTTCCAAATGTTAGGAGATCTGTCTACCCTGTCTGCTTCTGCCACCACATGCTTGTTTCTGAAGGAAAGAGAGCAATCCACAGTCACTTCTCCCGGAAGCCCCCTGTGGAACTGGAAGCAGGGGAGTCCCCACACACAGCTCCAAGCTAATTGGCTGGTCCATTGATTGACATGACTTACAGGCGGTCTATGAATAGAGGTAACTTCCTGACACCAGGCAGCTTCCTGACGCTACTCACATGCTTTCTTTTCAAGGGGGAGTCACCCTGGTTCTCACAATGTCTTTCTCAGCAGGGGGTGGCACTCTGATTCCACAGGGGGCTTTTTTTCTGGAGGAAATCTATGAATTCTTTCGATTGGTATTTCGTTTTCTGTTTTTGGACATTTTGAGCAGTTTTCTTATATTGTTTCTTGCGTTATGATATTCAGGGGTTTTTTTACTCATTTTCTTCTGGGGGTGTTATAATCCTTAAGTTACCTCTATACATCCTGCCTTTGAAACCACTGTTTTGCTTGAATAGAAACCATGTTTTATTTTAATGTTATTGAATTTGGTTTGGGTTTTTTCTTCTTATTTGCTCCTCATCTAGATGGTACTTCATTTCTGTATATTTTCATTTCCAATCAAATATTCTCTACTTTGTCTCATCAAGAAATGGATAGTTTGACCCAGCAATCCCACTTTTAGGTCTTTTGCCCAAAGAAATCATGGAAGGGGGAAAGGGACCCACATGTACAAAAATATTTATAGCTGCTCTTTACGTGGTAGCAAGGAATTGGAAGTTGAGGGGGTGCCCATCCATTGGGGAATGGCTGGACAAGTTGTGGTATATGAATACAATGGAATACTATTGTGCTGTAAGAAATGATGAGCAGGAAGAGTTCAGAGAAACCTGGAGGGTCTTACATGAGCTGATGATGAGTGAGATGAGCAGAACCAGAAGAACATTGTACACAGTATCATCAACATTGAGTGTTGACCTACTGTGATGGACTATATTCTTCTCACCAATGCAATGGTACAGAAGAGTTCCAGGGAACTCATGATGGAAGAGGATCTCCAAATCCAAGAAAAAAAAAGAAAGAAAGAACTGTGGAGCATAGATGCTGATTGAACCATATTATTTCTTTTGATTTGGGTGCTGTTGTTTTTTTTTTCTCTATTTTGAGGTTTTGCATCACTGCTCTGATTCTTTCTCTTGTAACAGGATTAATGCAGAAATAGGATTAATGTTATTATGTGTATATATATGTGTGTGTGTGTATATATATATATCTATATGTATACGTATAGAGATATATAGATATAACCTATATCAGATTACCTGCTGTCTAGGGGAGGGGGGAAGGAGGGGAGGGAGGGAGAAAAATCTGAAATTGTAAAGCATGTATAAACAAAAGTTGAGAACTATCTTTACATGTAATGGAAAAAATAAAATATCTCATTAAAAGAAAAAAAAAAGAAATGGATAGTTTTCCTTTGTTTTGCAGTGTTTATTTTTTTAATCATAAAAGTATTTTGTTATTTCCCAGTTACATATAAAGATAGTTTTCAACATTTGTTTTCAAAACATTTTTAGTTACAAATTTTTGTCCTTCCCTCCCTTCCCTCCCCATTCCCCAAGACAGAAAGCAATCTGATATTGGTTATATATGTACAATCACATTAAACATATTTCTGCATTGAGAAAGAAGAATCAGAGCAAAAGGGAAAATCCTCAAAAGTAGAAACAGTATGGTTCAATCTGCATTCAGAATCCATAGTTCTTTTTTCTGGATGTGGAGAACATTTTCCATCATGAGTTCTTTGGAATTGTCTTGGATCATTGCACTGCTAAGAAGAGCTAAGTACATCACAGTTGATCATCACACAGTGTTGCTGTTACTGTACACAATGTTGTCCCAGTTCTGCATACTTAATTCAGCATCAGTCCACTTAAGTCTTTCCAGGTTTATCTGAAATCTGCCTGATCATGATTTCTTATGGAACAATAGTATTCCATTATATTCATATACCACAACTTTTTCAGTCATTCCCCAATTGATGGGCATTCCTTTGATTTCCAATTCTTTGCCATCACAAAGAGAGCTGCTATAAATATTTATATACATGTGGGCCTTTTTCCCTTTTTTATTGTCTCTTTGGGATACAGACCTAGTAGTGGTATTGCTGGGTCAAAAGGTATGCATAGTCCCATAGCCCTTTGAGCATAGTTCCAAATTGCTCTCCAGAATGGTTGAATCAGTTTACAACTCCACCAGCAATGCATTAGTATTCCAATTTTTCCACAGCTTCTCCAACATTTACTATTTTCCTTTTTTTTGTCATATTTGAGGTGTGAGGTGGTACCTCAGAGTTGTTTTAATTTGCATTTCTCTAATCAATAGTGATTTAAAGCATTTTTTCATATGGCAATAGATGGCATTGATTTCTTCATCTGAAAACTGCCTGTTCATATCCTTTGACCATTTCTCAATTGTAGTATTTATTAATAGGTGACTAGACTCATTAACTAGATCTTGAGGCCATATTTCCTTCTTCTATCAGTGATTTCCTTCTTGATTTATTAGCTTATGTTCAAGTTCTTTGAGTTTTCTATTCCTAAAATCTTTATTAATTTCAATCTCTTTTCCCCCTTATTTTCCCCTATTCCTCAATTTTTGGTTCCCTCCCCACTGATGGTGGTTTCCTTGGGGGCACCAGATATCCAAACATCTCAGTCTTCTTCCATTCTGGGTAATTCATGGTTCACTATTTTAGGTATCCACCCAAAGGGACTTTTGAAGAGACACAACTGGCCTCAGCTGGTTACTGAACTCTTTCCCTCAGGCTTAGTGGAATGGTACACAGCCCCACACAGTCCCACACAGTCCCACACACATGGGGTCCTGCTCTATTCCCTCTGCTCCTCAGTTCCCTGGCCTGGCCATTCAGCATGATGCTATATCAGTACCACTACAGTCAGGGATAATTTCTGTCATTTGGAGTTTGGATGTTCAAGGCCCTAGAGGAGTTAAGTGAGGTTGGGACATAGGGTTGAGCTCTGTTTAAAACCCAAATGCACGTCTTTTCCCATTCCTCCCCTTCTACTGAAATCTTTTGCAGCACAGAATGTTGTCATGGCACTGACCACGAAGCCTCCAATAAAATTCCACATCCTAGAGCTCAAATCTCCACAGCACTGAGAAGAGGTAGGGAGGGGTCTACCACAGTAGAGGCTGGGGTTTGTTGCAATTGCATTAGTTGAAGGTCATCTAGTGCAGTCTTGCTCCTGCTATCATGGTGGGCAGTGGGAGAGGGATGATATGTTAACTCAGGGTAGATGTCATTTCATGGTTTGTTTTTTAACCTTTGCGGGGATGGGTTCCAAGTACCCTAGGCCATGGAGACAGCTGAGGTTGCTTTATGTTTGGTGCATAATTTGTATTTTGGAAAGGTTTGAAACATCATGAAGAACAGAGAAAATGTCTAATTCTCCATCTTGTTGGTCATATGCCTCAAAAGTTTATGTTTATTTTGTGTACTTTGCATGTACTTGTGTGTCCACATCATGTCCCCAACTAAGCTCTTTGAGAGATAATTGCTTCATTTTTGTCTCTATATCCACAGAACCTGGTACACAGTAGTAACTTAATAAATGTTTATTGATTAATTGATTGATTCTGAGTAGCTATAACTCAGCTCTAGTATTTACCTGTTTTCTTGGTTACAGGATTCCAAATAGAAATTCTATTTATTCAGTAACCCTGGTTGTCCCAGTTCCCTCCCTGAATCTATGTCTTATGCACATATGCACATAGCTGCCCAAAACTTTGTCAGCACTCAACATACATTTAAGAAAGGAGGAAAGGATGATGGAAAAGTCCTGCCCAAACCAGAGAATGGTCTTTACCAGGAATTTGTATGTGTGTCTCTGTGTTTGTGTGTGTGTTTATGTGTATGTGTGTGACTTAGAAAGGAGCTGCCTGTCTCCAGAGGCTGATTGTGGTCTTGCTGGGCCCCAGACATCAGGAGACAAATCATGCCCAGTGCTGGAAACTTGCTGTGCGCGCGCACGTGCGCGCACGCGCACACACACACATACATTCTTTTCTACCACTCACCAGAGGCACAGTATCAAGTGTTGGCACTGTGAACATGGTGGTGGAGAGAGAAATTGTCTGCAGTTGTTGCTAACCAGGAACAGATGGAGGGGGAAGAACACCGTGTACTAGTGAGATGGGGGAAAGAACATGTTCCTTCATCTAATTTGAGACACGTTTGAGTGTCCTCAATTAATGGATCATAGGTCAAGAAGAAAGAATCATAGATATGAAACATAGACTCCCACTAGGGAGAGGGGTGACATTGTCAGAAGACTCCTCAGGTCCAGAGGGATCTGGCTTTAAAAAAGATTCTCAAGCCAGGCCATGGCTACCCATGGCTACTTTTATTTAAAGATTATGTCCTTTAGGGTGTAACGATTAGAATGACGCCACCTGCTGGAGAGTTACTGTAGAAGAGTTCTGCCCATGAAGCGAAGGTCTTTGAGGGCAAGACCAGGAATCAGGAAGTGACGTGGACTAGTGGGAGGAGGAAGGAAGAGACTGGCGCTCGCTCTCGGTCTCAGGCTTTTTCCTCTGGACTCTGGTGGAGAGCGGAGTGAGAAATGTGCTCTCCCTTTAATAGATAGGAATCTAGGCCTTTCTCTCTCTTTACCAAATTCTTATTCTCCTTAATAAATGCTTAAAAGTCTAACTCTTGCTAAAGCTTATAATTTATTGGCGACCACTCATTAGATATTTTAGACAGTTTAGCTAGAATTTTGGCCCTTAACAGATGGCTGACCACGAAGAGGAAAGCTAAACCTCAGTCTTCTGATCTTCTGGTTGGGTAAGAAATTTCCCCTACTAAGTACTGGCGTACTGGCTGTGTTTTCCCTTTAAATTTTTTCGAATGGACCTTTTAAACTCCCTAATTACCCTATTTTTGATTTTAGTCTGTTTAACCAGACAAATGGGAGGTAAGATCATGTTAATGCTTTGTTTTTCTGGATTTTCTATTTTTATTTTTATTTTTGTTAGAAGAGCCAGCAACGTACTCACACAAGGAAATATCTCCCCCTCTCCCAACCATGCTTTCTCAGAGAAACCTGAAGAGATTCCTGCAGCTTTTCCCAGTTCTAACACTAATTGTTGCTTTAATTTGGCATGCCTGGAGGCAATGACCCACCCTCTAGAAGCTTTTAATCCCCTAGCTCCTGGAGGCAAAGTGGGGGAAGAGGAACCCAGGCCTGAGTTCAAAATCAAGTCTGATTCAAATTGCGCTGGTCCCTCCCCTCCTCTCCAGACCCCACCCTCTACTCCTCCCATGGCCAAGCCCATTGCTTCCCCTGCCTGGGAAGTCCAGAGAACTGATGCACATGCTCAACTTTCTCTAACTACATTTGCAGCTTCAGGCTCAGCTCTTCCCCAGCCTGGCTGTGCTTCTGAGGCAACCTTAGAAAACCCTTTAAATTCCAGATATGCTCGATTTGTTCATAATTTTGCTAAGCTGCTTTTGTCTTTAATTAGTAATCTTATAAAGCATTTGTATGGTGAAAAGGCTGACAGACAATATAGAGGGGTTAAAGAAGAAAAACTTAAGCCGAATAAGAATGACAATCATCAACATAGTTCAAGACTCCGCTTCTTTTGCCATGGAAGGGTATATATTTTACAGAAATGTAGAAGTAAACAGCAAGATATTGATATGAGTATTGGGGATTTTAGATATCGGAATCAAAAGTGTTCTGAATTCACTCAGAGTAATAGTATCAGTTCAGAGGTTACATAGGATTTCTATGCTATTACATATACATTTTGAAATTAATGGTATGGGTTTATTTTCATAGAGATTTTCATGCTTTTGAGATTGTGTCTTATACTTAGTTTCTAAAACAAGGAGAATATTTGTAAAAGCTTTTTATAGTCATGTGATCAAGTTTATATTTTGTAATACTCTTATTAATATTAAGTTCATATTCATTTAGATTTCCCTAGTTTGAATTTCATTGTCTTTTATTATTCCACGTGTATTTTCTTCTATTCATTCATCTATCTAATTTTGAAACATGGTTTTGATTTCATAATACAATGTTAATTCTAGGAGTATTGTGCTCCCATATTCTGAGTTATTTGTTTTTGCTATTTTTTCTCAACTGATTATTTGATCAAACTCTTTAAAGCATTTCCCTGGCAAATTGTTTGCCATGGCAAGTATAAATTGATTCTAGAAGTATTATTTTTGATAAGCATATTCCAAAAAAAAAAAAGAGGGGAACATTTGTAAAAGTTTTCTTTTTTAAAAAAAAGTTTTCTTTGAGATTCTGTTGTGCTTTAACTTGTATTTAAATATGTTCTGATTTTTCACAAAAGTAATTGTATACTAAGTAAAAAAAAGGGTATTATTTGAAATTGTTGCATAATTATATATTATATTTTGAGTCAAGACGTATTTGCATTTTTTGCAATCATTTATTATCCTCATTTTTAAATCCATATGAGACTTGGATTATGGGAACTTATCATTTAAGACATTAATTGACTTTATTCTGAGTTATCAGATGCCAGTTGGCCAAGATGCCATCCAATCACAAGAGGAATACATGCAAGAGCAGACACTGAACTGTCACATGAGGGGAGACATGCATAAAGTCAAGGTACGGCTGAGAGAACGGCTTTTGACAAATGTTGAGGTTGGATTCTCTTGGTTTAATATTTTATTTTATTTTTCCCCACAATATTGTACAGATGGCTGGAAGTATTGATCCCACCCATCTCACTTCTACACCTGGCTTCTATGCTCCCTCCTATATGCCTGATGCCATGGACCATCTCAATCCCATGCATCTGATTAAGTCTGACTCAGTTTCCTCCAATATGTTCGGTGGCATGGACATATATTCCATCCACCTATTTTAAGCCTGGCATACTGCATGGACAGTATATATTGCTCAAGTGTGGGAATGCTCATATCCCATCATTTCTCTGTTCTTTTATGGTAACCCCCATAATTATCTCAGGTGTCATGATAAATACAGTGTTGAATTTGGCCTTGACACCTGTTACCAATTATATTAGATTTTTTAATTTCCCATAATGGCATGAGGATAATTAGGCAGATGATGCAAAAAGTGATAAAACAAAGATAAAAATTATTTTTATTAATTAATATTGCAGCAATTGTCTTCTCAATTACCCTCCATAAGGGGGGACTATAGTAATATTATAATTTTAAAGAATGTTTCAATTTTTGTTTTATTATATGTTTCATGTGTAACAACTAAGATTCTGAATTCCCTTAGACATGTTTTTGAGAACTTTCATTGTTTGATTTGATTATTGACAAAGCTATTTTAAAGTTGTGTTAAGCTCAATTTTGTAGGAAATTTTCCTGGCTGATTACCAGCATCCACACATCAACCCCTGAAAAGACTTCCATTCCACGACTACACCTAGAGGACATCTGAGAAAAGACTTTCAGAGACTTTAAATGAACAGTTTTGATTTGTTGTTTTTGTTGTTTTTTTCTCTTTCTGTTATAATATACACCATCTGTAACATGTATTCTCTGCAGAGGCCCTCCCTTTGCAAGACTAATGTCAAAGCGTCGGTTTATAAGGACAAAAAAAAATCGCCCCTCTGGACAAAACTTTCCTCTCTTCCTTTTCTATATTGTTGTTCACATATTATTAGTTAGCAATAGTTATTATATTGTTTTTACTGTTCCGTCAAGGAAACATTTTGTTTCTTGAGGAACAACAGGGGGGACTGTAACGATTAGAATGACGCCACCTGCTGGAGAGTTACTGTAGAAGAGTTCTGCCCATGAAGCGAAGGTCTTTGAGGGCAAGACCAGGAGTCAGGAAGTGACGCGGGCTAGTGGGAGGAGGAAGGAAGAGACTGGCGCTTGCTCTCGGTCTCAGGCTTTTTCCTCTGGACTCTGGTGGAGAGCGGAGCGAGAAATGTGCTCTCCCTTTAATAGATAGGAATCTAGGCCTTTCTCTCTCTTTACCAAATTCTTATTCTCCTTAATAAATGCTTAAAAGTCTAACTCTTGCTAAAGCTTATAATTTATTGGCGACCACTCATTAGATATTTTAGACAGTTTAGCTAGAATTTTAGCCCTTAACAAGGGTCTATAAACTACATATTAGTCAACTCCTCATGCTGGAAAGGTGGGCAATATCCTAACTCAAACCAGAGACTTTCATTTAGACAGTTCTATTGAGCACATTTTAAAAATAAATACATTTTATTGATCTCTGCGTCATTTGAAATTTTATGGGGGTGCCTATCTCTGTCCCCAATTTTAGTAAACTTAAGCTGAGGTTTCTAATATTGCTACTTAGAAATTAGAGACTACTGTACCAGTTTGGGGCATTAAGCATTTATTAAAGCATATTAAATGTTAAAGAAAATGAAAGCACATGGTTCCTAAAGTTTAGAAGCCCTTCGTACCTAGGATAGAGAGCAAGAGCCAGAGAGCAGCATGGGAGAGGGAAGAGTGCCAAGAGAGCAAGAGACTTCTCTCGAGGGTTTTTATCCTCTTGCAGGTAGAGGTGGGTCACCGCACTTTGATCCAAGCTAATTGGCCAGTAACATTCAAGTCCATTGATTGGCATGACTTGGTGAGTTAACTTCCTTTAGGGAGTCAGCAAGGTCAATCTACATTTCCTTTGAAATTCTCCTGACTCTGGGCTGGCCCTGCAAAACTAGCTAGAGTCCCTGTTTGTGTGTGTGTGTGTGGGGGGGTCTCTGAGTCCCCAGATCACCCTATTATTAATAATTTTATCACATCTCCTTTTTTTTTAACATTACCTAAATTCCCAACATATCTTTCCTCTCCTTCAGTCCATCCCAGAGAGTCATCACTCATAAGAAAAAAATAAAAGAATGGAAAAATAGTTCATCAAAACTAACAAATTGAAAAAAAAAATAATATCTTATGCTCTCTCCTCCATTCAGAGTCCCCCACGTCTACAAAGAAAAGGAGAGGTGCCTGTTGTTTGTCATTTGCTTTTGAAGAGGACAGGTGACATCACTGGTGGACTTGTGCATGAATTGGATTTAAGTGAGGCAGAGTTGCACAAAGTCATCAGCCTTACTCTCTCTTCCTGAGTTATCAAATTCCAGTAACAAGATAAAAGTCAAAATTACTGGCCATAGGGGCAGCTAGGTGGTGCAGTGAATAGAGCGCTGGCCCTGGAGTCAGGAAGACCTGAGTTCAAATCTGGCCTCAGACACTTGACACTTACTAGCTGTGTGACCCTGGGCAAGTCACTTAACCCCAATTGTCTCACAAAAAAAATATTACTGGCCATGGCCCAGTCTACAGTGGATGACATTGGTATATTTCATGTCTGACCAAGCTCTAAATGTTCCATTGTCTGCTTCAGACACCTTCATTGCTGTTGGAACAAATTGTTTTCATGTCCATTCCACTGGAGAAAGTCTTCACATGTTTGGGGTAGACATCCTCCTAACTTTCTAACAGGTGTGAGACCTGTTCCCCTCAACCTGGTCTTCTGGAGGACGAGCACTTCTTGTGCAAGGGCTTGTTGAGCCTTTTCAGGGCTGCTCATTCATCCTTTGGGTCCACCTTTTATCTCCCCATTTACCTATCAAGTGAGTGGGTGTTTTTGTCTTCTTGACTAAAAAGACAAACCCCAAATCCTCTATCTCCTTTCAAACCTCAGTGACCTTTTAGACTGTGAGTATCATATGCTTCAGAGAGGATGCTAGAGTATGCTATTATTTAAAGTTTATTCAAGGCAGAAAACCATATGTGATAGCTTGAGAGCCTAAAGGAAGAAGAACTGACTAGAACACTCCCCCAAGATTTTCTCCCGTCATGAATTCTGCTATATACAGTGTTCCAACTTCTGTGGAAAGAGATTCTGCAAACCCTACTTGGCCTCAACTCCCACCATTTATTGCTGCTCTGCCCTTGCACTCAACCTCAATGTCTTTGATATGTTTTAACCTTCAAGGGACCAAAAATACCCAGGAAGCTTAGTGTAGTTATAACAAAGAAAGTTCTTTGGAGACATACATCAAGGACCCCAGCACCAGGGTCAATGGAAACTAAAATCACAAAGGCCATAAAGTTTATTCTCCAACCTCCTACACTTCCCTCCCATTTTCCTCCTTCTCTAGTATTCTTTACCCCACCTTCTAGCCCCTAATGCCATCTAGCTCAATTCCCCCTCACCCACTGCAAACACACTCTCAAGAAAAGTTTCCAATATTAGTCTTTTCTACTTCAGTGTGAAATTCTCAAACCCCAGAGGTACTTGAATTTCCAGCCTTCCCTTAACAGGATATTATAGGAAATCTTTGCCCTCTTAGAGGAATTTCATGCATCAGTAAGACCTCAAGGAGTTAATTTGTGTGACAAAGGTCTTTCTTGGTGATTCAGAAACAAGACCATGTAGGCAGTTGTCTACAAAGCTTCCAACTAACCAGAAGGGAAAATGGCACTCTGGACTCATATCCAGTAATGTCAACTTAATTTACTTCATTCCATTCAATTCAATTCAACAAGCATTTTTGAGAAGCTGAAAGCTGCTATGCTAGACTGAAGATGCAAAAAGATAAAAAAAATGTTAGTATAAAATCTAGGAGCTTCAAGCCTAATGGAAACAGTAGAGTGTATACAGCATATACCCAAATAAATATGATGCAAGATAGAAAATGACAGGGACAATGGTAATAAATTCAATATAAGACAAGTAAGAAAATAGAAGTTTCAAGGTATTCAGGTCACCTAGCGTAGAAAAACTACATCCTGGAGTATTGAAAAGGGTGTCAGTTGTGACTGCTGAACCACTATTGAGAATCTTTGAAAAACTGAGAAAGGGAATGGCATCACAGATTAAAGCAAGACAAATATTATCCCAATAATTCTTCTTTTTTTTTGCAGGGCAATGGGGGTTAAGTGACTTGACCAGGGTCACACAGCCAGTAAGTGTCAAGTTTCTGAGGTTGGATTTAAACTCAGGTCCTCCTGAATCCAGGGCCAGTGCTTTATCCACTATACCACCTAGCTGCCCCCCAAATAATTCTTTTAAATAAGATCTGAAGACTACAACCTAGTGATCTTGACCTCGATTCCAGGTGGCAAAATTCTAGAATGTCTAGTTAAAGGGAGAACATTAGAAAGGATACCAGTGATCAATAAATGTGGCTTCATCAAGAATAGGTTATAATGGATTGACCTAATTTTGTTTCTTTTTAGAGTGACTAGGCTAGATCAGAGAAATGCCATGGACATAGTATAACTATATTTGAGTAAAGGATTTAACAGTCTTATGCTTCCTTAGCAGAAATTATAAAAATAAGTGAACTAGGTGATCAGGATTTGGCAATAACATGACCTGGAATTGCAATAAATTGAATGACAAAACACAATAAGTTGTCATTAATAGATGGGTATCAACTTGGGAGGTCTCTAGTATAATCCTCCAAGAAAATGTCCTTGGTGTTCTGGTGTTTAACACAATTAGAAATAATTTGGATAGCATAATTTAAATGCCATCTAGCTCAATTCCCCCTCCCCCACTACAAACACACTTTCAAGAAAAGTTTCCAATGTTAGTCATTTCTACTTCAGTGTGAAATTCTCAAACCCCAGAGGTACCTGAATTTTCAGCCTTCTCTCTAACAGGGTATTATAGGAAATCTTTGCCCTCTTAGAGGAATTTCATGTATCAGTAAGACCCGAAGGAGTTAATTCATAGGACAAAGGTCTTTCTTGGTGATTCAGAAACAGGACCATGTAGGCACTTGTCTACAAAGCTTCCAACTAACCAGAAGGGAAAATGGCCCTCTGGGCTCATATCCAGTAATGTCAACTTAATTCACTTCATTCCATTCAATTCACCATTTATTACACACACACACACACACATACACACACACACACACACACACTTTTTTATATCACCTTCATTTCCAACTATAGCTCTCCTATGCCTACCCAGAAAACTACCCCTTCTAACAAAAAATAAAAATTTAAAAACTAAGGTGACAAGTATTTATTAAGTTTATATTATGCACCAAGTGCTTAGTGTCAATGATACAAAGACATGAAAAAAAAAAACCTCATGCCTTCAAGAAGCCTATAGTCTAATGGGAGAGAGTGAATGCAAACAATGACATACAAACAAGATTTATTCAGGATAAATTGAAAATAATCAGTGGCTGAATGGCATTAAGATTAAGGAGGATGTGAAATGTCTTTCTGGAGAAAATGGTATTTTAATCAGGACTTGAAGGAAGTCAGGAGGTGGCTAGAATGAGAGAGTTAATTTCAGGCATAGGGGATAGCTATCGAAAATGTGCAGTCAGGGGGCAGCTAGGTGGTGCAGTGGATAGAGCACCGGCCCTGGAGTCAGGAGTATCTGACTTCAAATCCGGCCTCAGACACTTAACACTTAGTAGCTGTGTGACCCTGGGCAAGTCACTTAACCCCAATTGCCTCACTAAAAGAAAGAAAGAAAGAAAGAAAGAAAGAAAGAAAGAAAGAAAGAAAGAAAGAAAGAAAGAAAGAAAGAAAGAAAGAAAGGAAGGAAGGAAGGAAGGAAGGAAGGAAGGAAGGAAGAAAGAAAGAAAGAAAGAAAGAAAAAGAAAGAAAGAAAGAAAGAAAATGTGCAGTCAGGAGATGGAGTATCTTATGTGGAAAGACAAGGAATCAAGGGATTGGGAGTAGTAGTGAGGATGCAGTTTGGTAAAATTAGTCAAAACATCAACTATGTATGACAGCATATTCAATGTTTCACATCCATGGTCCCTCACCTCTACAAAAAAAGGAAGATGTATGTTCTCTTCTCTTCTTCAGGGTCAAGCTTTATCATTATAACCACACATTTGGTTGTCCTTTTCTTCCCTCCTTTCCATTGACATTAATGCATTTTTTTCCTAGTTCTGTTTATTTCCCTCTGCATCAGGTCAAATAGCTTCCCATGCTTTTCTGAATTCCTCATATTCATCATGTGAAAATATTTAACCTCCTATGCTAGAATTAAAACAAAACAATCAAAGTAGTATAAAATAATATTGAATGTTCAACATTATACCTGTGCTATCCACTAGAGATCTCTCTTCATGCTGACATCCACCCATTAAAGACAATTCTTTTGGTCCAGTTATTCATCCAATTCTGAATCTATCTAATACTACTATCATCTACCCTCTATCTCTTTGACTTGTCCATGAGGATAATATAGATCTAAATGTACTATTCTATGGCCTTCCCTGATTTACCAGTCAAGTAACACTGTTAATTAAAGAAATGAGGTTAGTTTGACATGACTTGTTATTGAATAAGCTATGCAGGCACTTGATGACCCCTGTTGTTTCCCTTTCTAAGTCATTTTAAGGAATTCTACCAATATTATTGTTATTATTAACATTATAACAAAACAGAATTGTCTTCCCTTTTTGAAAATTGAGATGATACTTGCTCTTCTCCAGTTCTGTGCTGTCTCTTCTATTTATACACACTTGTAAAAATCATTGAAAACAAATTAGTAGACACTTCCAGGGGTGGAGACAAGATGGCAGAGGAAAAACATTAAAAGCACAGAGCTGACACAATTACCCCCAAAACAACAATAAAACAACCCCTGGAGCAGCAAAACCCACAAAAAGAAGGGCTGAGATTATTTTCCGGCCAAAGACAGCTCATAGGGGGCTGTGCTGGGCTGAAAGAAGAATCCAACCCCATGATCATGCCGACACAGTCCCCAGGCAGGCTATGCCAGAGGAACTTATTCCAAGCCTCCAAATCAGCTGTAGCACAGACATCTTTTAGAACTGATCTTGAGGTTGGGTGAGAGAGCTGAAAGGCTGGCCGGGGGGTGGTAGAGGAAGTGCAGGGGTGTCTGTGGGACCTAGGGAGGAATTCAGCTATCCCACCTGTGAGAATTGGAACCACACACCCCTACTGAGAGGGACATTGTGAGAATCAGGCCTGAAAAGAAAACATATGACTTCAGCATCTGGAAGTGACCTTTCTGGGGATTTGAAGGTTGGATTGGCATCTGGAAGTTGTGTCTAACACCTGTGGGTCATGTCAATCAGTGCTACCAGCCAATTAGTTTGGAGCTGTGTGTGAGGACAGCCCTTCTTCCTGTTTCACAGGGGGCTTCTAGGAGAAGTGGCTAAGGATCTGGGTCTCTTTCTTCAGGGCTTTGGGTGGGTGGCAGGAACACACTCTCTCTCTTAGATAGCTAGATGAAGGCTGTTTTTCCTCTCTCTCTCTCTCTCTCTCTCTCTCTCTCTCTGCTAACCCCTAATATACTTTAATAAATGCTTAATGCCCAAAGACTGGTGCACAAGCTTCTAATTTAAGGAGATAACACATTTGATTTTTTAAGCATCACAGCTAGAATTTTAGGCTTTACACACCCCAGCAGGGAACCAGGAAGAAATCCTGAGCAGCGGGAGACTTAGGTGGGGGAGTGGGGCAGGTTCATCAAAGTTAAGAACTACAGCACACAAAGTTCTGATGGCTGGTTAATTAGAAAGTTGGCTTGAGGTTATCTTCAGACCAGAGAACAGGCCAAGCAAGAGAAAAACTTGCCCTTCCTCAAACTGAAACACCTGGGGCCCTCTGAAGCTTGGGACAGTGTAGCTTGGAAGTAGGGCCCCACTGTAAGAGGGAGTTAAACGAGAAGTAAAAAAACATCAAGATGAGCAAGCAAAGAAAGTTGAGAACTATAGAAAGTTTCTTTAACTACAAGGGAGATCAAGGTGCACCCTTAGAAGAGGATAACAACCTCAGGGCCCTTACATCTAAAGCTTGCAAGAAAAATAAGAATTGATCTCAGGCCATGGAAATGCTCAAAAGGGACTTTGAAGAGAAAGTAGGAGAGATAGAAGGAAGATTTAGAGAGGCGGAGGAAAGAATGGAAAGAAAAATGAGAGTGATATAGGAGAGTCATGAGATAAAAGTCAACAGCTTGAAAAGCCAAATGGAAAAGGAGACACAAAATCTCTCTGAAGAAAATAATTGCATAACAATTAGGACTGAACAAATGGAAGCTAGTGACTTTATGAGAAACCAACACACAGTAAAGCAAATCCAAATGAATAAAAAAAATAGAGGGCAATATGAAATATCTCTTGGAAAAACAGCTGACCTGGAAAATAGATCCAGGAGAGATAATTTGAAAAATCATTGGGCTACCTGAAAACCATGACCAAAATAAGAGTTTAGACATCATCTTCCATGAGATTGTAATGGAGAATTGCCCTGATATTCTAGAAGCAGAAAGTAAAATAGAAATTGAAAGAATCCACAGATCACCTCCTGAAAGACATCCCAAAAGGAAAACCTCCAGGAATACTATAGCCAAATCCAGAGCTCCCAAGTCAAGGAGATAATATTGCATGCAGCTAGAAAAAAGGAATTCAAATACTGTGGAGCTATAATAAAGATAAAACAAGATCTAGCAGCATCTACATTAAAGGACTGGAGGGCATGGAATATGATATTCCAGAGGGCAAAGGAACTGGGACTACAGCCAAAAATCACCTACCCAGAAAAACTGTGTATAATTTTTCAGAGGAAAAAATGGGACTTCAATGAAAAAGAGGACTTTCAGGCATTTGTGATGAAAAGACCTGAAGTGAATAGAAAATTTGACTTTCAAATACAAGACCCTAGAGAAGCATTAAAAGGTAAACAGGAAAAAGGAAATAATAAGGGGTATTAAAAGATTGAACTGTTTACCATCCTACATGGGAAGATAATACTTCTAACTCATAAGAACTTTCTCAGTATTAGGGCAGCTGAAAGGAATACACTTAGAGGACACAGCTCTGAACTGAATATGAAGGGATGATATCAGTAAAGCATTAATTTTTTGTTTATCCTTGTTTTTTATGGGTCAGACAGGGTGGGATGTCTTATGTCTAGGACTTATGAAAATTGCAATCCATCTACAGAGAAAGAACTGATGGTATCTAAAACAGATTGAAACACTTTTTTGATAATTCCTTAATCTGAAGTTTTGTTTTTATCTTTTTTCTCTCACAACCTAGCTAATGTGGAGATGTTTTCCATGATGAGTCATGTATAACTTATATTGAATTGCTTGAGTTCTGGGGGGGGGGGGAAGGGAGGAAGTGAAATTGGAACACAAAGTTTTGAAAATTTGATGTCAAAATTTGTTTTTACAAGTAATTTGGAAAATAAAACTCTAAACCTTGCCTTCCTCAAAAAAATGCACATTTTCAGGAGATGGAGTATCTTATATAAGAAACAGCAAGGAGAACAACATCAATTAATATAAAATACATTTCAGGGAAGGGGTAGATAGAGGGTTTGTAAATTTTTAAATCCAGTTATCCTAGGATGACCAATAAATAACACCATAAAATGTCAAAAATGGATTCAAAAAAGAAATAAAGAATACTGTCTTAGAAAAAAAGGAAAAAAAATTAGTAGTTACACCCACTGGTTCTTTCCATACCATAGAATGCAGTTTGTTCAACCCTGGTTCTTTGCTCTCTTATCATTTAACCACTTATATAGTGAGTCTCAAGTCTTTGCTGCTTGTATTTTCTATCCTTACTGATCAAAAATTCATTCTTTTGGAAGAAAAATAGAAGTGAAATAGGACTTCAATAGTTCTTACTTCTCTCCATTTTCTATTATCATTGTACCATCCACCCTGCAAAGCCATCCTGTATATCTCTGAATGAAGATTGCAAGTCTACATTTCAAGACTAAGCGAAGGGGACAGATCAGAGTCCAAATCCAAGTTCAAGGACTCACTTGCATTGGAAAGCCAGAGGATTTTCACTGGACCAGTAAAGTGGCAGGAGTTCTATCTCCACTACAGGAAAGCTTGGCAAGTGAGCTTAGGAGGCCAGGCTAAGGATTCACAATTGGTATAAAGCACCAGGGAAGAAAACCAGGCAAGTAATTTGATTTTATTAAGTTCAACAAACATTTATTAAGTGCTTACAGTTGCCAGATACTATGCAGGGCAATAAAGATACAAAGACCAAATGGAAATTGACACCTCCTCAGAACTCTTCTAAATCTCCCTAGTAGGGGGCTAACTTCCTACTTAATAAACAGAAAACAGAAAACAGAATCTCTGGAAGGAAACTCAGAGGACTTCTAGGCTAACTCTCACCTGAGCAGAATCCCCCACCACATCATCCCTGACAAAGGATGGACAAAGGATTGAATGAGATAAAGATAATGGAAAATGGAATGAAGGTACTCACACCTTATCAGCATACCCAGTACCCTCTGCCAGAGATGAACTCTTCCCCAAACCTCCATCGAAGGAGGGAGGGGGCCCAGGCCAACAACCTCTTCCTTATCACCTGGCTATATTTCTTTGGACCTCATCATACCCGTGCTAGATGCCTTCCCCACATCCCCTTTCAGATTCCTTTTGTATGTTGTCTTTCCCTTTTGGTTGTTGTTGTTGATGATCTTATTTGTCCTTTGTTCTCAAAGAGGACCAATAACACCAGGAAGTGATGTCACGACTTTACTGGGAATCAGATTTGTCAGGCAGGGCTGTGCAAAGTCACCAACCTCACTCTCTTCCAGAGCCATCGGTGTCCAGTGGCAAGATATACATCAGAATGACTGGAGGTAGCCCCAGATGTTTGAGGCAGTCCACTTAAGTGACTTGCCCAGGGTCACACAGTTAGGAAGTGTCAAGTGTCTGAAGCTAGATTTGAACTCATGTCCTCCCAACTTCAGGGCCAGTGTTCTATCCACTGCACCACCTAGCTGCCCCCAGTAGATTATAAAATCATTGGAGGCAGGAATTACCTTTCTTTTTTCATATTTGTATCCCCAGCACTAAACAAAGCACCTGCCACATAGTAGGTGCTTGATAAATATTGAATGTCTGACCAGAAGCCTTCAATCGAGTACCTCAAGTGCTAGGGCTACTTCCTTAGCTACCCATTCCACTTCTGAACAGCTATTATTGATAAATCAATTGTTTTCTTTATATTTTCCACACATGGACTATTCAGGAATGTATTTTGCTTGACTGTGTGTTTTTTCCCAAGGAATGGTGGGACATGGGAAGGGGAGAAAACAAATTTTTGTTAATGGAAAAAATTAAATTTAAAAGTTTCATTTATATTGAATTGAAATTCTGTTCTCTGAAAATATTCATTGATCAATGGAAAGAACCATTCAATTGAACAAATCAATTAATCAGTAAGCATTTATTAAGCACCTACTATATATTGGTTACTATGCTAAGCATAAACATAGGTAATGCACAGACATAAGAAGAAAGAAAGAAAATCCCTGCCCTTAAGGGATTTGTATTCATGTATAATAAATATTTATTAAGTGCCTACTATGGGCAATGACCTCATGAACTATAGCTATTCCCTGACATGTGTCATCTAGCTACCAAGTAAAGCAACCCAACCTTCCCAAGCCTTTGGCCTCTACAGACCCAAAAAGTTAGGAGAAAAGCTATTTCCAAAGGGTCAGATACATGTTCATGTCCCTGATGATAAATATTAAGAGGTAGCTTGATGTTCACTCCATTTAGCCTTGTAGAGGCAGTGCTATGTGGTAGAATCACCACCAAGCTATAAACCAGGTAACCTGGATAATTGTATATTATTATAGTCCCGATTCTACTACTGTGTGTAGTGCTTTACCTCTATAGGTGTCAATTTCTTAATTTGCAAAATAGAAATGATATCTTTCTTTTTTTGTTTTTGTTTTTGTTTTGTTTTGTTTTGGTGAGGCAATTGGGGTTAAATGACTTGCCCAGGGTCACATAGCTAGTAAGTGTTAAGTGTCTGAGGCCAGATTTGAACTCAGGTCCTCCTGACTTCAGGGCCGGTGCTCTATCCACTGCACCACCTAGCTGCCCGAATAATATCTTTCTTAATAACCTTCGATCAGAAAGCTTTTATGTAATGTCTACTATTCACCAGGTACTGTCCTAGGTGCTGAGGATGGAAAGATAGAAGCAAAACAGTCCCTGCCCTCAAGAAGTTCATATTCTATCAAGATTATAATAAGATTATTTATTTGAGAAGACATTGAAAAGTATAAAATGCCACACAAATATAGGAGGTTATTTATTAAGCATCTACTAAGGACCCAGTCTCATCCTAAATAAAATGCATTAGAAGAAGACAACATAGAAACTTATATTCTAGCTGTTAAAGGGTCATGCCACATAAAAGGACATTTTAGAAGTGGGTGGGACCTTTTAGATCATCAAGTCTCACACCCTCATTTTACAGATGATGTAACTGGAGCCCAAAGAAGGAAAGGTCTAAAACCAGGACATAATTTATTGATAGAGCCTGAACTTGAACCCAGGGCACCTGAGTTATAATCCCAGGCTCTCTGCATCATGCCATGCTGCCTGATGTCATGGTATAAAGAAGTGCCATGGGAAATGAAAAAAAAAAGGAGCTGACTCAGGAATGCAAAAACTCCTTGGTGGACTCTCAGTGAGTTTTTGGAGATGAGCCTTCAGAAAAATCAAAGCATTAGCACCACCTAGTGAAACTATGCCTAATCCTAGAGAAGAGCCCCTTCTAGGACAGCCTGAGCCCATCATCACCAGCTGTCCTTGTTCCAAAGACATATCAGGTCCATGGTGCTGCTCTTCTCTTTTCTTTAGGATCTTATAAGCCATCTACAGGTCATTGAAACCTAGTACTAGAAAGGACCACTGAGGATCTCAGAGGTTAATACAACTCCCTGATGAAGGCTTCATGTGAGAAAGAGGGTGAGAACAGAGAACCACTCATTTCTTAAAGCTGCAATTTCTGTGAGTTAGGAGCAGCCTTCTAAGGATATCATCCCAAGATTACCTCCAGGGGGTCTTTACCTCTTTAACTCACTCTCATAGAATGTAAGATCCTTGAGGACAGAACTGTTTTGGTTTGGTTTTGGGTTTTTTTCCCGTGTCTTGCACATAGTAAGTGTTTGATGAATCCTTATTGAATTGTCTCCTGGGCAAGTACACTCACTGGGGAAGGGAAGCCCACCTGAACTATAGATCTTCTAGATCAGTCTTTTTCCCATTGAAGCTCCTTGGCATCCTATGGAAACCTAGTATACAACAAGAACATGGAATCAGTACGTGATATTTTTCCCTTTTCCTGTTACATCAGAAGGAAATAAAAGATATAGGGGGTATGGAGTGTATATAAATCACTAAACTCTTTCCTGTTTTATTTTTTGTTTGTTTTGGGGGGTTTTGTTTTTGCTTTGGGGGGGGTTGTGGGGCAATGAGGGTTAAGTGTTTTGCCCAAGGTCACACAGCTAGTAAGTGTCAAATGTCTGAGGCTGGATTTGAACTCAGGTCTTCCTGAATACAGGGCAGGTGTTTTATCCACTGCACCACCTAGCTCCCCCTACCCCACCGTTTTTTAAAAAGAAAGAACACCATAATAAAAACATACAGTTCCTCAAACCAGGGACACTAATTCCCTACACACACCTCCAACCTGCTTCCTACTCCCAAGTCTCATCTTCTTCTTGTTTTTTTGATTGATTGTTTGTTTGTTTGTTTGCTGGGCAATTGGGGTTAAGTGACTTGCCCAGGGTCAAAGAGCTAGTAAGTGTTGAGTTTCTGAGGTCAGATTTGAACTCAGGTCCTCCTGACTCCAGGGCTGGTGCTCTATCCACTGTGCCACCTAGCTACCCTCCATCTTCTTCTTGAAGCTTTCCCAAGGAACTTCAATTCAGCCTTTAAGGCTGATAATATAGTCTCTTGATTGTTCTCTTCAGTGGTAGGACAGTGTAGTGAAGGCCTGGGAGTCAGAACACTTGCATTCTAGTCACTACTCTGACTCTGACTCAATATATAACCTCCTCTAAATAGGGCCTCAGTTTCTTGAATCTTAAAGCTCCAAGGGTATTCCTCCTATACATGTCTATAAGGCACAAGCCTCATCCTTTCCTAGGTCTCAAGGCTAAAAATTCTAGGCAAGGGGCCAGCTAGGTGGTACAGTGGATAGAACACCAGCCCTGGATTCAGGAGGACCTGAGTTCAAATCTGACCTCAGACCCTTGACCCTTACTAGCTGTGTGACTCTGGGCAAGTCATTTAACCCTCATTGCCCCACCCAAACAAACAAACAAACAAACAGAAAAATATTCTAGGCAAGGTCAGCAGGAAGAAATATATATTGTAAATGACTTTTCTTTCTTTTGCTTTCCTTCCTTTTAGTAGAAAAGGAGAATCCAGAAAGCATAGATGACAGCTGGTCCCAGTTTCTGTTCAAAGTGTCATTCCTACGCAGGCTCTGTTCTTATGAGTCATGCATTCATGCACTCAACAGCTTCAAACTGGGATCAGGTCAGGGGCAAGATGGACAGGCTGGAAAATATGTGTCAGAGTCCCTGCTGCATTGTCTGCCTGAGGAAGCTCTGGCCAACTCCACTCTATACACCCCCCCCCAGAATAGAAGACATCCCCACCCAGCCTACCCAATTTTATGGGGGTGTGGCAGACAGAACTAGCAATCAGGGAATCCTAGGCTCTAAGGACAGTTGTGCCACTAGTTGACCCCATGAACTTGGGCAAGTCCCTTTCTTTCCCTGAGGCCCTCTATAAAATGAAGGGGTTGGCTATGCTGATCTCTAAAGAGGATCCCAGCTCTTATATCCTATGGTCGTATCATAGGGTCAATTACAACAGAATCAGTCCAATTTTGGATGTGCTGCTCTGGCTGAAAAATCAGGTCAAGAGGGAACAAAGTTTCCCAGAAATCATCAAACTTTGCAAACCCTGTGCTTGCTCACAAATCTGACAGTGGGAATCCCATTAACACATCCCAGGCCCAGGAAAACTAATCTATAGAATGCTAGCTGTATTATTAGAAGGGTGAAAAAGATGTTAATTGATTAAATGTTTCTCAGGAAGCTTTTGCTCTAAATTGTGTTTAACCAATGGCCGCTCAGCAAGCAAAAGACACTTTACACTTAATCAGACTTGGGGTTCATTGGGAGTCTTTCAGAGCAAAAGAGATTAAGGCCAGATTCCCTATAGGATTGGCTGCAGGAAAACATGGAAGGTACCTTCAGTTCTAATAATTTATTTGGAAATTATTAAAGCCAATGAAGTTCCAAGCGTTTAGGGATGAACTCACTGATACTTAATCAGCAGCAGATGTTGCTGGAGGGTGTGGACAGTCATTTCTGAAGCATATGGACTTTTAAAAAAAAGTTCATACTTTAAGAATACTTTCAGAAACATATTTGCATTTTCTGGGGAGCAGGCTTCACTGGAACATTTGTGAAACTGTTGAATTTCTTTTCCCTAATATGGGTTTGGAGCCACTTCTCTTCAAGGCATCTTAGGCTTTGTGGCTGATGAGCCTCACAAACCTTAGTGTCAGTAGCCTAATGCCAGGATTAAGGATTCCCAAATCAATGTTCAAGGTTCACCTCAAAGCTCACCTCTTATGGGAAACCTGCCTGAGTTTGCTCCAATGTATACTGAACCCTTCTATATATGAATTGCTACAGTGGAGTCACTGCTATGTGATAGCACTTAAGCTTTACAAAATGCTTACAGACCTATCTCATTTGGTCCTTACAATAACCGTGTGAGTTAGGGACTACAGGTATTACTTTTACCATTTTATAGATAAGAATACTGAGGCTCAGAAAGGATTGAGTAATCTCCCCATGGTCACACAGCCTTTGTGCATTGGAGGTAAAATTCGGAGTCAAGCCTGCCCCTTTACCCATTAGCATTTAATTTTTCCAGTAGATTCAACATTTATTCATTTTTAAATGTTTATTGGACACCTTTTATTGGCTCAATTCTGTGCTAAGAAAATCATTTCTATGGAGAAGCAGCATGGCATAGCGTGGTGGTGTCAAACTCAAACAGAAATGGGGCCACTAAGCCATACAAACAGATCCTTGTGGGCTACACTTTGACACAGAAAACCACATATTAACATTATCTATGTTCTCTTCTACTTTCATTTATTTTGCTAATTATTTCTCGGTTACATTTTAATCTAGTTCAAGAGCGTTGCCTGCACATGGGTGCCATGTTTGTCAATTCTGGTGTAGCAAATAGAGAACTGAATGTGGAATCAAGAATGAATGAATTGGTGCAGCTAGGTGGCACAGTGGATAGAGCATGGGCCCTGGAGTCAGTAGTACCTGAGTTCAAATCCAACCTCAGACACTTAACGCTTACTAGCTGTGTGACCCTGGGAAAGTCACTTAACCCCATTTGCCTCACTAAAAAAAAATGAATGAATTTTAAAAGCATTTATTAAGCACTTTCTATGTACCAGGCACTGTGATAAGGAAGACCTCGGTAGAAATCATACTTCAGATGCTAACTAGCTGTGTTATACTAAGATAGTCATTTAACTTCTCTGATCCTCAGTTTCTTCATCTGAAAAATGGGGGCAATAATAGAACCGATCTCACAAGGTTGTCATGCAGTTCAAATGAGATACTGTATATAATATACTTTGCTAATCTTAAAGTGCTATATAAATGTTATGTATGTATTAATAAATTACCATTTTCTCCTCCATCTGACTGTAAACCTTTCAAGAGTTCTGATTATAGACCAGTCTTATATTCTACTCCAGGGACCTGCATATTAAAGGGGCACATTAAATTTTTCTTGATTAGGAAACATGCCCAAAAGGTGGGTTTAAGGTATGCTGGGAAAAAGATGCCTCCTTGAAAACCTTCAAATGCCATTGGCAGTGGCCAGAAAGATGGCTGCCATCTCAGTATCTAGACTTTAAAGTCATAATCCCATTGTGGGGAAGGAAAATACAAACCAGGGAAAGACAGACAGACAAGTTAGTTCTCTCTTCAGACTCTCCTTAAGTCTCTGATTCATACTTAAGACAGCAGCTAAGTATATGTCCTTGCCCATGGCTGGTCTGAGAGTCACAACACCAAGGTTCTTGTCTTAGGGCTGCCACATGCTAGCTGTATGATCTCAAATAAATGATATAGTAGAAGGAGTCCTGGGTTTGGAGTGAGAAGACTTGAGTCTAAATGATGACTCTACTGCTTGTCTGTCCTTTCACTTCCATCTCGGGGCCTCAATTTTCTGATCTATAAAATGATAGCGTTGACTTAGATGACCTCCAAGGTTCCTTTCAACTCCATGACTCTATGAGGTCACTTTCTCATTCTGGGCTCTTTCCCAGTTTGTCCAATGGGAGGGGGAAGACATGAATGTGATAATTATGATGAAATAGAAAGAGCACCAGACTGGGTTCTAATCCTAGCTCTGCCATAAACTTTCTATGTGACCTCAATCCAGTCACTTCTGTTCCCTGGGCCTCTGTAAATGAGGGCATTGAATTAGATGGTCCCCAAAGTCCCTTTTAGGCCAAATATTCTAGGAGTCAACTATTATAATGTTCAAATGAGTTTGTACAACCAGTGAGACTAAATGTTCATTTTAGAAGACATAGATTTTCAAGCTGTCCTGAGAGAGAATTACCCTATCCCTGCCCCCTACCACTGTGCCAGCTACAGTGGAGCTGCTGAAAATACTCTTACATAACCCTGAAAATACAGATTTGGAGGCATTCCCAATCCATCTGAGGCTCATTAGGCTCTGGGTATTAGATGTGAGTTGGTTTTTAATAAACTCTTGGGCCAGTGAACTTTAGTTCTGAAGCTATATGAGTATTAACTATGGTGTGTCTTCCAAGTTCTGAAGGAACTACAGACCATTTGTGGATGGATGATGCAGCCCTCTTTACAGGAAGCTGTGAATATTCAAGGCACTTGGTTGTTGGTCCTAAAGTTAAGGCCAAAAATTATAAATTGCAACAAAGTTGGCCTTACATATGCCTGGACTGGAAGATCATAGAATTGTAGATTTTTTAAGAGTCTAGTCCACAACAATGTAAGTGGAAAGAAAATAAAAACTGAATGCTATTTGGATAATTATAATGACTAAGCTTGACTCCAAGGAAGGGGTGAGAAAACATATCTTCCTCTCATCTTTACAGAGGTAGGGAACTATGGGTGTAAATGATTTCCTATATGATCAGACTTCGTTAATGTATCGTTGGTTTCACTGAATTCCTTTTTCTCTCTCTCTTTTTCAATCTTTGTTACAAGGGATAACTCGATGGTAGTTAAATAAGAGAATTTAGATCCAAATCTAGGTCCTCAGACTCCAAATACAAGTGTCTTTCACTTGTGAACTAGAAAGAGAGTTCTAGTCCTGAATCTGTCACTAACTTGCTGTGTTACCTTGAGGAAATGACTTTTGCTCTCTGTACCTGGGTACTCCCTCCACAAATGATATGGATGTATATAATGGAAAATTTCCAAAAGACCTTAGTATCATAGATTTAGAGCTAGCCAGGTTGTTAGAGGTTATCCAATCCAAAACCCTCATTTGTAAAATGAGAAAACTGAGATCCATATATGTTAAGGGACTTGCCCAAAGGCACAGAGATAATAAGTAGCAGAACTAGGCTTCAAAACTCAGTCCTCTTATTCCAAATCAAGCACTCTTCCCTCAGTATCACACATATGAGAGTACCCTAGATATTTCAAGGAGGCAAAGGAAACCAAATCTATTTGATGCCTTTTTTCCCAGAAACAGCCATGAATGTCCTTATTGGCCTCCTAGACCTAGAAATGATTTTAGAATGCCAGAACTAAAAATGGCCTCAAAAATAAAATTCTACCTTTGGAAGAGAGCACCTAGGTCAATTCCTTCATTTTAAAGATGAGGAAAGAGAGGGCAAGTTTCTTGCCCAACGTCACTCAATGCATAGCAGAACCAGGATTTAAACTCATTCCTTTCACTTTTATTTATTTATTTAGTCTTTTTTTTTTTGGCAGGACAATGAGGGTGAAGTGACTTGCCCAGGGTCACACAGCTAGTAAGTATCAAGTGTCTGAGGCCAGATTTGAACTCAGGTCCTCCTAAATCCAGGTCCAGTGCTTTATCCACTGAGCCATCTAGCTGCCCCTCCTTTCACTTTTATTACATGGTTACTATGCAGGAAAACCCAAAGACAAGTATAGGATAGACCAGAGAGGTTCTAAGACTGAGTACAAATACCCCTCCTTAAGAAGAGCCCATGGCCTGCCTTCCTCTAAACCCAGAGTTCTTAACCTGGGTCTATGAATTTTTTAAAAATATTTTTGGAACGGAATTTCAATATAATTGGTTTCCTTTGTAATTCTATTTTATGCATTTAAAAATGTGATTCTGAGAAGTGGTCCATAGACTTCAGCAGCCTGCCAAAAGTTAGGATCTAGGATGCAAAAATGGCAGTCTCCACTCTAAACAAAGAGATCAGCCCCCCCCACCCCCCCACCCCTGCACCTATTGTTAAACAACAGAGATCTTCACTGCTCGAGGCAAGTGATTCCCATCAAATCAGTTTCCAGCAGGAAAGGACTTCTGAGGTCATCTAATCTAATCCTCTTCTCTTAAATATGAGGAAACTGAAGCCTAGAGAAGTGATGCAACTTGCCCAGGGACACACAGGCAAGAAGCCACAGAGCAGGAGTGCTCCGTCTAAATCTCATGCTCATTTTGTTGCTCCCCAGTACCTCCGACCCTTTTGCCTGCTGCTAAAAGTATGTGGAATGACAGAGAGCAGAGACTTTTAATCAAGCTTCAAAGAGCTATAATAAGAATGATTTGGGGTTGCTTCAGATTTTCGGGTTTGTAATAAATCTGGAAACTTTCCCAAGAGGCAAAAGGCTGGTCCATGTGGGAGAGAGGTTTCCAATATTCCCAG
The DNA here is from genome assembly GCF_019393635.1 of Dromiciops gliroides. Taxonomy (NCBI): domain Eukaryota; kingdom Metazoa; phylum Chordata; class Mammalia; order Microbiotheria; family Microbiotheriidae; genus Dromiciops; species Dromiciops gliroides. The sequence goes on along the minus strand of NC_057862.1, from coordinate 429,264,742 downwards.
CAGAGAATAAGGAGGCTGATTCATCTGAGAATCACTTTTTTTTTCCTCTTCCCGTGAAGATCTTCCAAAAGTAATTCTCCCAAGATGAGATGACAAAGGTCTGGCCAGCCCAGTCACATGGTTTCCACTCTTTCCTCTTCTCATTTCCTTTTTAGACCTCTTTCTAACTCATCTCTGTGCTTCTGGTGGCTTAATGTGGTGGGGAAAACATTGGATTTTGTCTCTTTTGACTCACTGGGCAAGTGACTTCACCTCACTGAGATTCTAGGCCTTCATCTATAAAATGGAACCACTGTTCTCTCCAGCAACTATGTTGGAAACCTAAGTCATGTTTTATTCCTCACCCTTCACATTCAATATATCCTCGAACCCTGTTGAATCCATATCCACAATGTTTTTCTTTTTTCTTTATTTTTTTTTTAGTGAGGCAATTGGGGTTAAGAGACTTGCCCAGGGTCACACAGCTAGTAAGGGTTAAGTGTCTGAGGTCAGATTTGAACTCAGGTAATCCTGACTCCAGGGCCAGTGCTCTATCCACTGTGCCATCTAGCTGCCCCTCACAATGTTTTTCCTAGTCATTTCCCAGTCCTGATCTAAGACCTCATTGGCCCACACCTGAATTATTATAGGGGTGTGCTTCTTCTATTAGGTGCCAAAATCCTTAAGGGCTGCAATATTGTCTTATACTTTTGACTCCCCATAACACTTAATACAACATGTACTTAGAAGGAAAGAAGAAAGAGAAAGAAGGGAGGGAAGGAAGGAAGGAAGGAAGGAAGGAAGGAAGGAAGGAAGGAAGGAAGGAAGGAAGGAAGGAAGGAAGGAAGGAAGGAAGGAAGGAAGGAAGGAAGGAAGGAAGGAAGGAAGGAAGGGAGGGAGGGAGGGAGGGAGGGAGGGAGGGAGGGAGGGAGGGAGGGAGGGAGGGAGGGAGAGAGAGAGAGAGGAGAGGAGAGGAGAGGAGAGGAGAGGAGAGGAGAGGAGAGGAGAGGAGAGGAGAGGAGAGGAGAGGAGAGGAGAGGAGAGGAGAGGAGACGAGACGAGACGAGACGAGACGAGACGAGACGAGACGAGACGAGACGAGACGAGACGAGACGAGACGAGACGAGAGGAGAGACTCTTTTCTCTCTGGGTTTATGACACTGCTCTCCCTTGGTTCTCCTCCCACCTATTTGACCCTTCTTTTTTTTAACTATGTTTCAATCTGTATTCAGATGCCATCAGTTCTTTCTCTGTAGATGGATTGCATTTTTCATAAGTCCTTCAGAATTATCTTGGATCATTGTATTGCTGAAAATAACTGTCATTCACAGCAGATCATCTTACAATATTGCTGTTATTTTGTATACAGTACATTTCACTTTGCATCAGCTCATGTAAGTCTTTCCAGATTTTTCTGATAGCATCCTACTCATCATTTTAATAATAAACTACATTTATATAGTACTTTAAAGACAGATTTCCTTACAATAAACCCATGAGGTTGATTATTGCAAAAATAATAGATAATATTTATATAGTACCTTTTCCTGACAAAGAATTTTCTTCACAATAGCCCAGCAAAGTAAGTACCATATTTTTATCAGCAGCAGCATCAGTCATCATCCAATCACCATATTATCTTACATTGTTCTTGCCTCTGCTTCAAATTTTTTTTCAATTACTATTGCTGTGTTCCTCTCCATACTATTCCCTCCCCATGATATTTACTCTATTTTCTATCTTCTTTCACCCTATCCCTCCTCAAAAGTGTTTTGCTTCTGACTGCCCCCTCCCCCAATCTGCCCTCCCTTCTATCACCTCCCCCCTTATCCCCTTTCCCTCCCAGTTTCCCACAGGGCAAGATATATTACTATACCCAATTGAGTGTGTATGTTATTCCCTCTTTGAGCCAATTCTGGTGAGAGTAAGGCTCACTCACTTCCCCATACCTCCCCATCTTCCCCTCCACTACATAAGCTTTTTCTTGCTTCTTTTATGTGAGATACTTTACCCCATTCCACCTCTCCCTTTCCCTTACTCCCAGTGCATTCCTTTCACCCCTTAATTTTATTTTTTAAAGACATCATCCCTTCATATTCAGCTCACACCTGTGTCTTCTGTCTAAATATACTCCATTCCATTGCCCTAATAATTAGAAAGTTCTTAAGAGTTACAAGTATCATCTTCTCATGTAGGAATGTAAACAGTTTAACCATTTAATATCCCTTATGATCTCTTTTTTTCCAGTTTACCTTTTTATGCTTCTCTAGGGCCTTGTAGTTGAAAGTCAAATTTTCTATTCTGCTTAGATCTTTTCATCAAGAATGCCTGAAAGTCCTCTCTTTCATCGAATTCCCATTTTTCCCCTAAAAGATTATACTCAGTTTTGCTGGGTATATGATTCTTAGTTCCTTTGCCCTCCAGAATATAATATTCCATGTCCTCCAATCCTTTAATATAGAAGCTGCTAGATCTTGTGTTATCCTGACTATGGTTCCACAATAATTGAATTGTTTCTTTCTGGCTGCTTGCAGTATTTTCTCCTTGACCTGGGAGCTCTGGAATTTGGCTATAATATTCCTGGAAGTTTTCATTTGGGGATCTCTTTCAGGAGGTAATTGGTGTATTCTTTCAATTTCTATTTTACCTTCTGCTTATAGAATATCAGGGCAATTTTCCCTGACAATTTCTTGGAAGATGATGACTAAGTTCTTTTTTTGATGGTGGCTTTCAGGTAGTCCAATAATTTTCAAGTTCTCTCTCCTAATTATATTTTCCAGGGCAGTTGTTTTTCCAAGGAGATATTTCACATTGCCTTCTATTTTTTCATTCTTTTGTTTTTATTTTATTGTCTCTTGATTTCTCATAAAGTCATTAGCTTCCATTTGCTCCATCCTAATTTTTAAGCAATTATTTTCTTCAGAGAGCTTTTCTACCTCCTTTTCCATTTGGCCAATTTGGCTTTTCAAGCTGTTGACCTTTTTTCCATGATTTTCCTGCATTGCTCTCATTTCTCTTTCCATTTTTTCCTTACCTCTCTTATTTTATTTTCAAAGTCCTCTTTGAGTGCTTCTATGGCCTGAAACCAATTCATATTTTCTTGGAAGCTTTGGATATAGGAGCTTTGACTTTGTTTTCTTCTGAGGGTGTATTTGGATCTTCCTTGTTACCCTAGAAACTTTCTAGGTTCAGCATTTTTTGTCTGTTTGCTCAATTCCCCAGTCTATTTCTTGACTTTTTACTCCTTCTTAGAGTGGGGCACTGCTTCCCGGGTGCACTGTCACAAGCTTCAGGGGATACAAGGTGGTATGATTTAAGGAGAGGCACATTTACCACTCCCCTGGCCTGTGCTCTGGTCTGCAAGCAAGCACAGGCCTGCTTGCCCTCTAACCTGGAAGACAATCCTGTTCCACTGTGGCTGCAAGCTCTGGTGTGCCCATGCCCCTCCCCCAGCTGGGCTGCCACCCAAGACTGTGACCCAGAGCTGAGCACAGGCAAAACAACAGAGTACCACCTCAACACCAGCAAAGAGACCCCTGTAATCTCCCCCTGGCCAACCACTCAACCCCTTCTCCATCCATGGTCTGAGTTCCAGAAGCAGCTGCTGCTGCAGCTGATTCAAAAGCTCCCAAGGCCTAATTCTTTGGGTCTGTGGCTCCATCTGTGCAGGTACAGCCACGGGTGTGTGCTTCACTCTTACCCTTGTACAACAGACCTTTCCTGCCGACCTTATAAGCTGTGTTTGGCTGGAAAATTATCTCACCCCATCCTTTTGCGGGTTCTGCTGCTCTAGGAATTATCTTATTGCATTATTTTAAGGTATCTGGAGGGGTCTTGGGGAGAGCTTAGGGAAGTGACTGCCTTTTCTCCACCATCTTGGCTTCTGCTATCTGCCATTAAGTAAGTCTGTCTGACCATTCTTGCTCTCTTTTTTGTTCTAGATATTTATTCACATTACATCTAATTATAGTGGGTGCCCCCCCCCAAGGCTCTATCCTGGACCCTCTTCTCTTCTCCTTCTATATTATTTCACTTGATATTATCAGCTTCCATAATTTTAATGATCATCTCTGTACATGGCTCTCCGGTCTACTTGTCCAACCTAAACCTCGCTTCTAACCTCCGGTCTCCCATCTCCAACTGCCTATGTAACATTTCAAACTAGATGGCCCATGGATATCTCAAATTCAACCTGTCAAAATCAACTCATTATTTCCTTCCACCAACAATTCCTTCTTCCTAACTTTTCTATTACCATTTAATATACCACCATCTTCTTAGTCACCCAAGCTCACAGCCTAAAGGACATCCTTACCTCTTGCTCTCTCTCACTCCTCCATATCAAATCAGTGATCAAGCCCTGTCATTTCTACTTTTACATCATCTCTGGTATATGTCCCCTATTCTTCTCTGATACTGCCACATCAGTGGAAGAAAGGCACATATCAGTAAAAGCACAGGTCTTTTGAGGCACAGAATATGGACAAATGAAAATGTATTAAGAGATATTAGAAGGGGCAGCTAGGTGGCACAGTGAATAAAGCACTGGCCCTGGATTCAGGAGGACCTGAGTTCAAATCCTGCCTCAGACACTTGACACTTACTAGCTGTGTAACCCTGAGCAAGTCACTTAACCGCCATTGCCCTGCAAAAAAAAAAAAAAAGAGATCTTGGAAGGGGACATTTATGGAATAATGGGTAAATTGCTATTTGTACTTATAAAAAGCATTTTGTTGAAACTAGTTTTGAATCTATGTTTATGTAATGAATAAGGAGGGCATGGCACCAGTTCCCCAACTCTTTCCAAGCATTCTCTTTTGTCCTAAGGTGAGGCTGGCTCATCTACTTCATCTAAACCCATGTTGGCAAATCAGAGTGGTTCTTCAAAGAAGTGCCCATAAGGTTACCTGGGTACCATGAGTGACCCTGGTGTAGGGAAAATATACATCTGCGTTCATTACTACAATTCCTAAACATAAACCATTGTGCTTTCCATTGACAAAAATTTGTGACAATGACACTATTAACTACTTTTCATGATGACTATGGATTATATATAGGCCTGTGGTCTTTTTAAAGAACAGTCTGTGCTACATCTGTCCTATTCCAATTCTAAGCTTCTCTGTTCTCCTAGATGAAGCTGCTTCTCTGCTATTCTCAGTATATTAAAGTAGTATTAAGTTCCTTTAGTAGAATTAAGTGTAATGCTTTTCAAGATTACCAAGATCTGTTTCCTTGGCTAAGAACTGAGACAATGTGATTCTCTTGTGAAAAGCAATCCCCTTTAATAATGGGATCTGCAAAACTATTAAAGTAGAATCTATATAGATTTTGAAGACATTTCCCCTCTAGCATCATGCAAGGACAAAAAGGGCAATTATGGAAAGACGGGTTTTTATCTCTCAGGCTGTAGGTGGTACTAGAGAACAAGGCAGCTTTTCCCCAGCCAACTGTTCCCACAGCATAGAAAGCCATTCTTCTCCCATCAGCTCCCAGCAGCATAATTTCTTCCAATCAGATCAGCTCCTGGAATCAACAGCAAAGTTTACCTGTCAACAACGTTCAGCTTTTGTCAGCTTCATTAGCTTCTGTGTTCTATCTTCCAAGAAAGCTTCTCTTGGCAACTTCTCTGAGTACTCTGGGGGCAAAGGGAGACATTTAGATGGAATAGTGCATAGCATGCTGGTGTCCTTGGCCCAGTCATTCAACCTCTCTCAGCCTCAGTTTCCTCAGCTGTAGAATAGAAATAAAAATAGCTCCTGCTTTACACAATTTTCACGAGGTTCAATGAAATTAAATAAGTAAAATGTTTTATATACCCTAAATCATTGTATAAATGCTGGGTGTGATTATTATGATGATTTCTCAAATGATTTCTTAAGCTCTGGCTTCTAAGGACTCAATTCAAGTTCTTGTATATCATGACACCATTTCTAATTTAGGATGAGAAATCCAAAATCCATATATCTGTCATATATGACACCAATAATTATTATACAATAGTCCCATGATGACAAAATAGTTCTTTTAATCAGCTGTTTCTAGCAATAAATTTCGAAGTTCTAAAGCAGTCATATTCAAATTAGCTGCTGAGAAACAATTTCCTACAGCCCTGTTTAACATCCATCAGTACTCTGGTCTTTAAGCTGCCTTCACTCAGGTCTTTTCTGTACTTGGGGGAATGTTTCCCTTGAATGTTCAGAACTGTCTTTGTTTCTCCTAAAACTGATACTCTCTGTGTTTCTCACATGAATTCCCCTTTACTTCCCCTTTCACTACAACAAATGTCTACATAAGAAAAGAAAAATATCTTAAATTCATTAAAACTTTTTCTTTTTAATAAATTAAAAGTTATTTATTAAGCACCTACAATATGCCAGAATACTGAACAGAAAAAGCCAAAAATAAAATGGTCTTTTAAGCAGCTAGGTGGCACAGAAGATAGAGCACTGGACTTGGAGTCAGAAAGACTTGAGTTCAAATCTAGCTTCAGACATTTACTAATTATGAAAATCTAGGCAAGTCTTTTAGCTTGTCTCAGTTTATTCATCTGCACAATAGGATAATAAACACATCTACCTCCTAGGAATGTTGTGAGGATCAAGTGAGATAATATTTATGAGGTAACTGGGTGGTATAGTTGATAAAACATTGAAACTGGAGTCAGGAAGACCTGATTTAGAATTTAACCTCGGGGCAGCTAGGTGGAGCAGTGGATAAAGTATTGACCCTGCATTCGGGAGGACCTGTGATCAAATCCAGCTTCAGACACTTGACACTTACTAGCTGTGTGACCCTGGACAAGTCACTTAACCTTCATTGCCCCACCAAAAAAAAGAAAAAAAGAATTTAACCTCAAACTCTTTCTAGCCATGTGACCCTGGACAAGTCACTTGATCTTTGTCTGCCTCAGTTTCCTCAATTGTTGGTTGGTTGTTATCCTTTGTTCTCAAAGAGGATCAAAATGACATCACTATGTTAGAGTAAGGTTACAGTGTGTCTTACTATGGCTGATCAGACCAACATGAGCTTGAAATTAGTCCATGTGAACACTTGAAGTGGATTCTCTAAATTTGTGCATCCCACATTTCTTTTGAGCTACTTCAATTCTGCTTTGCTCACAGAGCACAGCACCTTCTCTGATGAGGGCACACCATGCTGGGCATGCCTGTGCCACTGTCTCCTGTGTCATGCTATCAATTCCAAAGTTCTTAAGAGAAACCTTAAGCGTGTCCTTGTATTGCTTTTTCTGATATGTGAGTGCTTGCCTTGTCTGAGTCTCCATAAAATAGTATTTTAGGCAAGCTTGCGTTAGGCATTCGAATAACGTGGCCAGCCCATTGGAGTTGTGCTTTTGCGGTAGAGTTTGAATGCTTGGCAGTTTGTCCGAGAGAGGACCTCAGTGTCTGGTATCTCATCCTGCCAAGTGATCTTCAGAATCTTCCTAAGACAATTCAAATGGAAGTGATTCAATTTCCTGGCATGATGCTGGTCTACTGTCCAGCCTTCATAGGCATAAAACAATGAGGTCAGCACAAGGGCTCTGTAGACCTTCAGTTTGGTCGGCAGTCTAATTAATACCTCTTCTCTCCCACACTTTCCTTCAGAGCTTCCCAAACAATGAGCTAGCTCTGGCAATGTGTGCATCAACCTAATTATCAACATGTACATCCCTGGAAAGTATATTGCCAACGTAAGTAAAATATAAGGCACCTACCTCTCAGGGTTGTTGTAAGGATCAAATGAGATAAAATTGTAAACTACTTAGCACAGTGCTATGTATACATATTAAAAACATAATAGGTGTTTAATAAATGCTCCTTTCCTTCCTTCCATCAAGGAAATTATATTTTATTGGAGAAATCAATATATAAGTAGATATAAAATAAGGAAGGGAAGGAAATAGGCATTTATATGGTAATTGCTTTGAGCCAAGCACTGTGCTAAGACCTTTATAAATGTTATATCATTTGATCCCCATAACAACTCTATTGAAATAGGTGTTGTTATTATCTTCCCTTTACAATTGAGTAAATTGAGGCTGAGAGAGGTTAGGTAACTTGCACAGGGATACACTGTCTGAAGTCAGATTTGAACTTAGGTCTTCCTGATTTGAGACCCAGTGCTCTAACCACTGTACTACTTACTGGCCTCTAAATAAATAAAATAGTAAATAAGTTTAAAAAAAAAAAAGTAACTGACCATTTGGGATGGGATTCACTGGGATAGAAGGGAATTTTTCACATATGAAATGGCTTTTAAGTTGCCTTATGAAGAACACTAGGGATTTTAAGAGACAAAGGTGAAGCAACAGTGCATTCCAGACATTAGGGACAGCCTTTACAAAGGCTTGGGGGTGAGAGACATCATGAGTAAGGAAGATGGAGGTTACTTTGGCTGAACCATGCAGTGTGTGAAGACCCATGTGGGTGAAGGCCTGAAAGCCAAGCAGGAGTTTTACATGATCCTAGAGGCAATCGGAAGCTGAAGGAGTTTTTTGAGAAGACCAGTGATGGTCACACCCATGCTTTAGGAAGATCACTTTTGGCAGCTTTGTTGAGTATGGATTAGAGAGGGGAGAGAGACCAATAAAAAAGACTGTTACTATAAGTAGTTCAGGGAGAAGGTGATGAGGGCCTGAAGGAGTGGTGACCATAGGAATGAAATGAAGGGATTGGATGTGAGAGATATAATGGAAGTAGAATTAATGAAATTTGGCGGCTGATTAGATATGGAGGATGAAGGACAATGAAGAATTCAGAATGATGTCAACATTTCTAACCTGAATGACTGGAAGAATGATGATCCAATTGACAAATGTAGGGAAACAGCAAGGTGCCCTGGGGAAGGGACAGAAAATGGTGTGTACAGGCAGGCCAAACCATCGTCACCACCTCCACAATTATCTCCAAACAGAATCTGGTGGGAGTAGCCCAGAGTCCTAAATCCAAGAACCCCTGGAGTAATAGCATTCCTCACACCACAGCCCTGTTGCAAGCAAATTCTGTGACCATCTCCCCAGAGAGCAGCCCTTATGGAAACACTACTCCCAAATCTCTGGAGGTACAGCCTCCATTTCCTCAGTCACCTAGTCAAAGGTGCTGAAAACCCAGAAAAGAAAAACAGGTTCCACCTGTCTTTGTCACTGTCAAATGATTAAAGTAGGGAATACTATTATGCTATAAGAAATGACAAGGGGGTTGGTTTCAGAGAAAAATATGTCAAGACTGATATGAACTGTTGCAAGATAAAATGAATAGAACCAGATCATTGTGCGCAGTAACAGCAATGTTGTAATGATGATCAACTGTGAAAGACTTGGCTACTTTGATCAATACAATGATCCAAGATAATTCCAAAGGACTCATGATGAAAAAATGCTATCCACCACTAGAGAGAGCGCTGATGAACTGAAGAGTGCAAATTGAAGTACAATTTTATCACTTTATTTTTTTGTGATATGGCTAATATGGAAATATGCTTTGCATGATTTCACATATATACTTAATTAATATTTTGCTTGTTGGGCAGCTAGGTGGCGCAGTGGATAAAGCACCGGCCTTGGATTCAGGAGGACCTGAGTTCAAATCCGGCCTCAGACACTTGACACTTACTAGCTGTGTGACCCTGGGCAAGTCACTTAACCCCAATTGCCTCACCAAAAAAAAAAACAAACAAACAAAAAAAACTATTTTGCTTGTCTTCTCAGTGGATAAGGGAAGGGTAGGTGAGAGGGAAAGAATTTAGAATTAAAATTTTTTAAAGAAAATTAATGTTAAAAATGATTAAAGTAGAAAATGGGGGTGGTTTTTTATCTTTTTATTACACACATGAATTTTTAAGTTTAACCTGCATCATTAACATTTTGTCCATCACTTTCTTTTTTTTTTTTTTAGCAACAAACATTTATTTTTATTTTCCAGTTACATGTAAGGGTAGTTTTCAACATTCATTTTCATAAGATTTAGAGTTCCAAATTTTTCTCCCTCCCTCCCTCTCTTCCTCCCCTCTCCACAAGATCACAACCAGGTTATATATGTACAATCCACAAGTGTTCTTTTTATTACTTCTTTCTATAGGGGTGCATAGTAAGCTTCCTCATTAGTTCCTTTGGATTGTCTTAGATCATTGCACTGCTGAGAGTAGTTAAGTAGTAGTAGTAGTTACAGATGTGTCATTGATCTATATGGGGGGGGGGGTTCCACATTGCAGAGGTCTCTCATCTTAATGAAATCAGATTCTGACAAAAAGAAGGTTTCTAGTTTTTTCGTATATAGAAATACTAGAATTATGGTCTTCAAATATGTTAGGTACTCTCAATTAGTCAGTAAGCATTACTCTGCACCATACACTGTGCTAAGCACTAGGAATACAAAGAAAGGCAAAAAGACATTCCTTGCCCTCAAGGAGCTCACAATCTAATGGGGAGACAACATGTAAATAATGATGTACAAATAAGATAGATACAGAATAAATTGGGGGTAATCTCTGAGGAAAGGCATAAACATTAAGGGAGATGGGAAAAGGCTTCTCTAGAAAAAAGAATTTTAGTTGGGACTTGAAGGAAGCTAGTCAAGTCAGGAGGTGGGGGAAAAAGGGAGAATATTCCATGCCTGGAGGACTGACAGCCAATAAAAATGTTCAAAGTCTGGAGATAGAGGACAGTGTGTGAGAAACAGCAAGGAGGTTGGTGTCACTGGATTACAGGATGTATGGAGGGTAGCAAGGTATAAGAAGACTGAAAAGGTAGAAAAGGGTCAGGTCATGAAGGGCTTTGAATGTGATCACTTGATCCAAGAGGTGATAGGGAGTCATTGGATTTTTTTTTTTTGGTGAGGCAATTAGGGTTAAGTGACTTGCTCAGGGTCACACAGCTAGTAAGTTTTAAGTGTCTGAGGCCGGATTTGAACTCAGGTACTCCTGACTCCAGGGCTGGTGCTCTATCCACTGTGCCACCTAGTTGCCCCGAGTCACTGGATTTTACTGAATGGGGTGGGGAGTGGTCATACCTGTAAGGGACCTGAAAGATCATCTAATCCCAATCATTTTATGAATGAAGAAATTTAGGCCCAGGAAAGTGAAGTGATTTGCCCAAGGTCATACAGGTAATAAGCATCAGAGACAAGATTTGAATCCAGGTCCTGGGACTTCAGAGTCCCTGCTCTTTAAATTGCTCCATCCTGATTCCCATCTAATCTAGAGTCCTATGAGAAGGCCTCAAGAGAGGAAGCTGCTTGCCCAAGGTCAGTGGTAGGGCCATATTCTAGACACTTTAGATGTGCCTGCCTCTTTGGTTTTGTGATTATATTTTTCTCATGCTCAACCTTGTAAATTAAACTGTTACCTTTTGCTTGTTCAATGTAAAACAACATTTCTAAGAAATAGACTTTCAAGCTTATGTCCAACATTACTTTGTTGCAGAATATTCCATTCAACCTAACTAACATTTATTGATTTACAAGGCTCTGTTCAGGCCTCTGAAGGGAATGGTGATGAATAAGACACAATCCGTGCCCTCAAGGAATTCAGTAATGATCATAGAAAGTAGACCATGGTAAGGACAAAAAAGAAAAAGAAAAAGAAGTCTCACAGGGCAAAGATCATAACTGGCTTCACAAAAGAGGCTGGAGAATCAATTCAATTCCATAAACATTTAGAAGAACAGTAGGTAGAATGGTAGATTGGAGTCTAGAAGACCTGAGTTTGAATCCTACCTGCCTCAGGACATTACGTCCTGGGACAAGTTACTTAACCTCTTTCAGCCTCAATTCCCTCCTCTATAAAATGGGAATAACAATAGCATCTACCTATACAGCCTAGTAGCAGTAAAAAGGTAAAGGAAGGAATAAAAAGACTGTAACATAGTCTATTACACAAGTGTGGCTGAGAGATATAAAAGGATGTGTTCTCTAAAATCTGAGAGAAGATCAAGAAAGGCATTATGGAAGTATATGTTCTTGTCTCCCTGTGGACAAACCAACCCTCCAATGCCACATCAGCACTGGTATGGTGGAAGATTTGCAACATTTGGATAAGATACAGTCCTAGCCTTGCTGGAGCTCCCAGCCTGATCAGAGCCGCTAACTAGGGCTCTGTTGGCTTGGCTCCAGGCTGCCCAAATTAGCGGGTGCTGAATTTAGAGCTTGCTGGCATCCCTTCAGCAGCACAAAAACAACAAAGCTTAGCACCTAGTTAGTCAGAATGATTTGGGAAAATAGGAAGCTAAATGAGGGTGATCTGGGGCAAACTCTTTCCCTATCCTGTCCTTCAGGAACATCCGAGGGCCTCTGTCTCTACTCCCCTCTCAACTGAGGCTATGCTGGTGGCACCATGCCCACACCTAAGATGCCCAGTCATTGCCCATACTTGTAGATTTAGAGCTGGAAGGAGTGTTTGAGGTATCTTCTCTCCAACCCACTCATTTTACAGAAGGGGAAACTGAGACAGAGAGGATGACAACCTTAGTCACACAGGTAGTAGGCAGCAGAGACTGGACTTAAATACTGGTCCTCTGACTTTTTTCAACTTCACTACATTCCTGCTCAATGTAGCTGTGGTCCCACTGATGGGAATGCTCTTTTCTTCTGTGAAGATTAGAAAATATTCAGGCCTTCTCATCTTGGGCATCTTTTATCCATAGACCCTCCCCCACTCCATAATTCCTCCACAGAAAATACATTCATCATGGCAAAGGTTTTCTTGTGGCTCATTTAGCATTCTGAGTATACCAGTACAGCACTCAGTCTGTCCATCTCTTATCTTTCACTCTGGTATGGCAAAAAGACCAGTGGCTCTAAAATCTTCGGACCTGGGTTCAAATCCTACTTCTGATATTTGTTACCTTTGTGACTTTGGGCTTAATCTCTGTGGGTCTCAGGTTCCCCATTTGTAAATTGAAGACCTCTGAGGTTCCTTTTAGCACTTAGAACCATGATCCTCTGAACCATTTGTTTTTCCATCCTACATGATTATCTTTTCTGGCACTTCTTACCCACGAGTTATCATTGGTAACATACTAGAACCTACTTGAACCTACTGTATGTCCCTCCATTGTCTTTTGAATCAATCATAATTTTTATTCTCCAAAGATTGTGGTGTTCTATGATTCACATTCATATAGTATCACTGGAAGAATTTTGATATTAAAAAGATAACCTTTTGTGACAAAGAGTAGCTATATGTAACCACACAGCATAGCATTATATTGTAATGATTGGAATAACGCCACCTGCTGGATACTTACTGTAGAGGAGTTCTGCCCATGAAGGGAAGGTCTTTGAGGGCAAGACCAGGAGTCAGGAAGTGACGCGAGCTAGTGGGAGGAGGAAGGAAGAGACTGGCGCTCAGTCTCGCTTCTTTTTCCTGAGGACGCTGGCGGAGAAGGGAGCTAGAAATGTGCTCTCCCTTTAGTGGATAGGAATCTAGGCCTTTCTCTCTCTCTTTACCAAATTCTTATTCTCCTTAATAAATGCTTAAAAGTCTAACTCTTGCTAAAGCTTGTAATTGATTGGCGACCACTCATTAGATATTTTAGACAGACTAGCTAGAATTTTAGCCCTTAACAGATGGCTGACCACGAAGAGGAAAGCTGAACCTTACTTCTGATCTTCTGGTTGGGTAAGAAATTTCCCCTCCCTCTCCCTTTAACTGCTAAGTACTGGTGTACTGGCTGTGTTTTCCTTTAAATTTTTTCGAATGGACCTTTTAAACTCCCTAATTATCCTATTTTTGATTTTAGTCTGTTTAACCAGACAAATGGGAGATAAGATCATGTTAATGCTTTGTTTTTGTGGATTTTCTATTTTTCTTTTTATTTTTGTTAAAAGAGCCAGCAACTTACTCACACAAGGAAATATCTCCCCCTCTCCCAACCATGCTTTTTCAGAGAAACCTGAAGAGATTCCTACAGTTTTTCCCAGTTCTAACACTAATTGTTGCTTTAATTTTGCATGCCTGGAGGCAATGACCCACCCTCTAGAAGCTTTTAATCCCCTAGCACCTGGAGGCAAAGTGGGGGAAGAGGAATCCAGGCCTGAGTTCAAAATCAAGTCTGATTCAAATTGCTCTGGTCCCTCCCCTCGTCTCCAGACCCCACCCTCTACTCCTCCTATGGCCAAGCCCATAGCTTCCCCTGCCTGGGAAGTCCAGAGATCTGATGCGCATGCTCAACTTTTTCTACCTGCATTTGCAGCTTCAGGCTCAGCCCTTCCCCGGCCTGGCTGTGCTTTTGAGACAATCTTAGAAAACTCTTTAAATTCCAGTTATGCTCGTTTTGTTCATAATTTTGCTAACCTGCTTTTGTCTTTAATTAGTAATCTTATAAAGCATTTGTATGGTGAAAAGACTGACAGACAATATAGAGGGGTTAAAGAAGAAAAACTTAAGCTGAATAAGAATGACAATCATCACCATAGTTCAAGACTCCGCTTCTTTTGCCATGGAAGGGTACATATTTTACAGAAATGTAGAAGTAAGCAGCAAGGTATTGATATGAGTATTGGGGATTTTAGATATCGGAATCAAAAGTGTTCTGAATTCACTCAGAGTAATAGTATCAGTTCAGAGGTTACATAGGATTTCTATGCTATTACATATGCATTTTGAAATTAATGGTATAGGTTTATTTTCATAGAGATTTTAATACTTTTGAGATTGTGTCTTATACTTAGTTTCTAAAACAAGGAGAATATTTGTAAAAGCTTTTTATAGTCATGCGATCAAGTTTATATTTTGTAATACTCTTATTAATATTAAGTTCATATTCATTTAGATTTCCCTAGTTTGAATTTCATTGTCTTTTATTGTTCCATGTGTATTTTTTTTCTATTTATTCATCTCTCTAAATTTTGAAACATTACAAGATGGTTTTGATTTCATAATACAATGTTAATTCTTGGAATATTGTGCTCCCATATTCTGAGTTGTTTTTGTTATTTTTTTTTTCTCAACTGATTATTTGATCAAACTCTTTAAAGCATTTCCCTGGCAAATTGGTTGCCATGGCAAGTGTAAAGAAGTATTATTTTTGATAAGCATATTCCAAAAAAAAAAAAGAGAGAGAGAGGAACATTTGTAAAAGTTTTCTATTTTCAAAAAAAAAAAGTTTTCTTTGAGATTGTGTTGTGCTTTAACTTGTATTTAAATGTTTCAATTTTTCACAAAAGTAATTGTATACTAAGTAAAAAAAAAGATATTATTTGAAATTGTTGCATAACTATATATTGTGTTCTGAGTCAAGATGTATTCACATTTTTTGCAATCATTTATTATCCTCAATTTTTAAATCCATATGAGACTTGGATTATGGGAACTTATCATTTAAGACACTAATTACCTTTATTCTGAGTTATCAGATGCCAGTTGGCCAAGATGCCATCCAATCACAAGAGGAATACATGCAAGAGCAGACACTGAACTGTCACATGAGGGGAGACATGCATGAAGTCAAGGTATGGCCGAGGGAACGGCTTTTGACAAATGTTGAGGTTGGATTCTCTTGGTTTAATATTTTATTTTATTTTTCCCCACAATATTGTACAGATGGCTGGAAGTATTGATCCCACCCATCTCACTTCTACACCTGGCTTCTATGCTCCCTCCTATATGCCTGATGCCATGGACCATCTCAATCCCATGCATCTGATTAAGTCTGACTCAGTTTCTTCCAATATGTTCGGTGGCATGGACATATATTCCATCCACCTATTTTAAACCTGGCATACTGCATGGGCAGTATATATTGCTCAAGTGTGGGAATGCTCATATCCCATCATTTCTCTGTTCTTTTATGGTAACCCCCATAATTATCTCAGGTGTCATGATAAATACAGTGTTGAATTTGGCCTTGACACCTGTTACCAATTATATTAGATTTTTTAATTTCTCATAATGGCATGAGGATAATTAGGCAGATGATGCAAAAAGTGATAAAACAAAGATAAAAATTATTTTTATTAATTAATATTGCAGCAATTGTCTTCTCAATTACCCTCCATAAGGGGGGACTATAGTAATATTATAATTTTAAAGAATGTTTCAATTTTTGTTTTATTATATGTTTCATGTGTAACAACTAAGATTATGAATTCCCTTAGACATGTTTTTGAGAACTTTCATTGTTTGATTTGATTATTGACAAAGCTATTTTAAAGTTGTGTCAAGCTCAATTTTGTAGGAAATTTTCTGGCTGATTACCAGTATCCACACATCAACCCCTGAAAAGACTTCCATTCCATGACTACACCTAGAGGACATCTGAGAAAAGACTTTCAGAGACTTTAAATGAACAGTTTTGATTTGTTGTTTTTGTTGTTTTTTTTTCTCTTTCTGTTATAATATACACCATCTGTAACATGTATTCTCTGCAGAGGCCCTCCCTTTGCAAGACTAATGTCAAAGCGTCGGTTCATGAGGACAAAAAAAAAAATCGCCCCTCTGGACAAAACTTTCCTCTCTTCCTTTTCTATATTGTTGTTCACATATTATTAGTTAGCAATAGTTATTATATTGTTTTTACTGTTCCATCAAGGAAACATTTTGTTTCTTGAGGAACAACAGGGGGGACTGTAATGATTGGAATAACGCCACCTGCTGGATACTTACTGTAGAGGAGTTCTGCCCATGAAGGGAAGGTCTTTGAGGGCAAGACCAGGAGTCAGGAAGTGACGCGAGCTAGTGGGAGGAGGAAGGAAGAGACTGGCGCTCAGTCTCGCTTCTTTTTCCTGAGGACGCTGGCGGAGAAGGGAGCGAGAAATGTGCTCTCCCTTTAATAGATAGGAATCTAGGCCTTTCTCTCTCTCTTTACCAAATTCTTATTCTCCTTAATAAATGCTTAAAAGTCTAACTCTTGCTAAAGCTTGTAATTGATTGGCGACCACTCAGATATTTTAGACAGACTAGCTAGAATTTTAGCCCTTAACAATATCATGAATACCCTTAAAAAGTAAAAACAATTCACAAAATAAAATGCTTTGTATGGGGCCAGTGGGGGAATCTTTACCTATAGGAATGAGTAGTGAAGGCTTCATAAAAGAAGTAGAATGAAAAATAATATATGTAAATGTGTTCTGAAGAGTTTAAAGTAGTGACAAAGTAGAAATCTTCTACAAAATCCTGCTCCTGTTTTTTATTATAGCATTGAGGTAACTGAGTTCTGGAAGAGCATAACAGAGAGCACAAGCTTTGGACAGCTCTACTATGATAGAAGGTATCAGTTCTAGTCATTGCAATAGACTGTCTCCTTTCCAAGAATCAGCCTAGCTAAATATGGAAAGCAGGGGTTCTTAACCTGGAGTCCACAAATAGTTTTCAGGGATCTGGACAGGAAAATTACATCTTTGTTTTCACTAGCCTTCAACTGAAATTTAGCATTTTCTTCTATTACAATGTTTAAAAATCATTTTGAGAATGTATCACTAGGTTCACCAGACTATCAAAGGTATCCATGGCACAACAAAAGATAAGAGCCCCTAACGTAGATGCTCATCACTAATGGGTAATAAGTTCTTTGGTCCTGGCAGCCAAGGAAACAAAGAAAAAATACAAAATGACCTATGCATTCCCCTTCTGCTTCTGCGATGATAGTGGCAGAATAGTGAGAAAGGGGTCAGAGAGTTCTAAGAATCATATGATACTTAAAGCATCTATAAACATTAATTTAGTTGTTGATACTCTACATGTGAAATCCTTATTCAAAGCCCAATGGAGTGGACATACTACAGGAACTGAATTGTACTACTTATGACATCCCCACAATAAATAAAAACAGAAAACAGAAGGAAATCACAGCTAAATGAAGGGATGACTCAGGTTCTGCATGAAGAAGCAAATAAGGGAGTTGGCAGAGTTGGCTTTATCTGACATCTAAAGGAAACAAGAAATATTTAGGGGGATTTTGCGGGATATTATATCATTTCAGATTGAAATGCTAATGATAAATATTTGCCAAAAAACCATCATGAAAATGATTGTATCTAATGTTCCAATATCTCCAACAGATTCTACCCTCTATTATCCCCACTCTTTCATTTATCTTCAATCTATCCTTGTCTGCTAGTTGCTTCCCTACTTGCTTACAAACATGCCTGTTTCCTTCATCCTCCAAAAACCCTCACTTGACTCATCCATCCCCACTAGCTATCATTCCATATCTCTTCTCTCTTTTGTGGTTAAACTGATTTCCTTGGATGTCTCAACTTCTTTTCCTCTTACTCTCTTCTTAATACTATAATCTAGTTTCTAACTTCATCATTTAAATGAAACTCCTCTCTCCAAAGTTCATAATGACATCTTTCTTGCCAAGTCTAATGACCTTGACTCAACTATCATTCTTCTTGACCTCTCCACAGCTTTTTGCATTATCGGTCACTTTCTTCTCTGATAATCTCTTCTCTCTGAGTTTTTGTAACACCAGTCTCTCTTGTTTCTCCTCCTTCCTAAATGACCAATCTTTCTTAGTCTCTTTGGCCGGATCTTTGTCCAGGTTATGCCTTCTAACCATGGGTATCCTCACAGATCTCTGTCCTGGCATCTCTTCTCCCTCACTACTATTTCACTTAATGATCTCCTCAGCTCCCATGGATTCAATTATCTCTATGCCATTGATTCTCACATCTAATTATCCAAACATTGTTTGTCTGCTGACCATCAAACTAGTACCTCTAACTGCTGAAAACTGAATATCCTATATTCATCTTAAACTTAACATGACCAAAAGTTAATATATTATCTTTTCTTCCACCCAAACTCTCCTCTCTTCCTAACTTCCATATTACTCTCAAAGGTACCAACATTGGGACAGCCAGGTGGCATAATGGAAAAAGCACCAGCCCTGGATTCAGGAGTTCAAATCTGACCTCAGACACTTGACACTAAACTAGCCATGTGACCCTGGGCAAGTCACAACCCCAATTGCCTCACCAAAAACCAACAACAACAACAACAACAAACCCAAAGGTACCCAGTCATGCAGGTTCACAACATTGGTGTCATCCTCCACTCTTCACTTTTTCTCACCTCTTCATATTCAATCAGTTGCTAAGACCTGTCAATTTTCCCCTTTTACTATCTCTCATATATGTTCCCTTCTCTCCTTTTGACCCTGCCACTATCCTGGTAGCATCCTTCATCACTTCACATCTGGACTATTGTAATACCTTGCTGGTTGGTCTCCCTGCCACCAATTCTCTCCCCAGTGCAGTTCATTCCTCCATTCATTTTTCAAAGTAATCTTCCTAAAGTCTGACCATGTCACCACCCCGATTGAAAAAACTCTCATGGACTTCTTATCATTTTCAGAATCAAATAAAAATCTTCTGTTTGCCATCCAAAACCCTTCATAACCTTCCCCTTTTACTTTTCTGGTCCTCTTACACCCTTGCTCTTCCACTTCCAGATGTATCCTTCAAGACCAGTGACATTATCCTCTTTGCTGTTTCTTGCACAAGACTATCTCCCTATTCCAATTGTTTGTACTGTCTGTCCTCCATACCTATAATGTTCTTTATCCCATCTCCACCTCCTGGGTTCCTGGCTTCCTTCAAGTACCAGCTAAAGATTGCCTTCTACAAGAAACCTTTCTTGATTCCCTTATTTCTAATGACTTCCCTCTGTTAATTATTCCATTTGTCCTGTTTATCACTTGTTCAGATATTATCATTTGCATATTTTCTGCCACTTAGATTTGAATTCCTTGAGAGCAGGTTCTGTCTTCTGCCTTTCTTTGTAGCCTCACTGCTGAGCATGGTCCCTGGCACATAGTAGGAGCTTAATAAAGGTTTATTGACTGATTGGAGAAGTAGGGGAAATTTTACAAAGAATTTTATAGGACCTTCTAAATTAAATCAACATGTATCAAGACTGATATGGGGTAAATCCAATGCAAATATGGAAAATAAGCTGGAAAATATGGTTTGGAAATAAGGAATGACATACCAAAGGCATGTTAACTACACATAATGGAAGTGGTGTGAGGGGAGGGCTTTGAAACCATACAGACTCCATCTGAGGCTGAGAAAAGAGAGGGTGAAAGACAATGGTGGCACTGCCCCCTCGCACCCCCCTCCTTTTCATCTATTCTTTCTCCCTCTCAGAGGGGGTGAGCTGTCATTTCCAAAATTTATCTCTGTTTTTAAAAGCAGTGATTCTTAAATATTTTGGATATCAGAATCCCTTTACACTCTTAAAAAATTACTGAGGATCTCAAAAGTTGGGTTTTTTTTATTTTATTGTGGGCTATATCTACTGATATTTATCATATTTGATACATTTTGTACATTTTTAAATATTTATTTGTTTCTTTTAAAATAACAATAATAAACCCATTACATGCCAACATAAATGATATATTTTATGAAAAATAACAATATTTCCAAAACAAAAACAATAGTGAGAAGAATGGCTGTTTTACATATTTTTACAAATCTCTAATATATGGCTTAATGGAAAGTAGCTGGATTCTCATATCGTTTTTGCAGCTAATCTGTTACAATATATTGTTTTGGTTAAAATATATAAAAGAAATCTAGCCTCACACAGATGTGTAGTTGGAAAAGGGAGGAGCATTTCAATAGAAAAGTAACATTTTACTGTTATTATAAAAATAATTTAAACCTCATTAAAAGGATGTGACCCCACTGTGACTGGCATAAGTTTGTGGCACTAATTGCTTTAAAGTTATATTCATAAAAAAAATTTTAAAGTTTTAAAAAGTTACATTCATATGTAAGGGGTAAAAGGAATCTATCCTCACATGCAGGGGGTCTGGATTGAGTAAATCATTAAATTACTCAACCTCACCTAAAATAAGAAATAAAATGTCATACACCAATACCTTCCTCCTTAATGGTGTTGGTCTATACTTCTATGCTTCATTTTCCCCTGGTTTAAGTATTAGGGCTATATTTTTCCCAAAAAAAAGGAATCTGGTAGGGTGCTTTCTCAATATTTTCGAATAATTTATGTGGTGTTGGTACAAATTATTCTTTTAAACTTTGATAGAAAAAAAGCTATAAAAATGTTTAAAAAAAAAACCTTTGACAGAATTCTTCTGTGAATCCATCAGGACCAGGAATTTGTTTCTTTGGTATTTCCTTTATAGCTTGTTCTGTATTCTTTTCTGAGATTAGACTATTTAGCATCTCTATTTGGTCTGTTCATTTGTATATATTTTTTTATTTTGAGGGTATTCTATTTTTTATGTTCTCAGTCTTATTAACCTAAAACCATGCACAGTATATACTGATAACTTTTTTATTATTTAGAATAAATAGACAAGTTTTATTGTGATGTCATATCACTTGTTTGCTATTTTGTTGATTTGATTTTTCTGCTTTCTTTATCATCTGAATGTTCATCAATTTTGTGAGTCTTTTCAAAGGATTAGATTTGAGTTCTGTTTATCATTTTCATGGGGGCTGTTTGGTGGCCCAGTGGATAAAGTGCAGGGCCTGGAATCAGGAAGACTCATCTCCCTGAATTCAAATATGGATTCAGATATTTACTAGCTGTGTGACTCTGGGCAAGTCACTTAATCCTGTTTGCCTCAGTTTCCTCATCTGTAAAATGATCTGGAAAAGGAAATGGCAAACCATTCTAGTATCTTTGCCAAGAAAAAATCCAAATGTAGTCGTGGAGAGTCAGAGACAAATGAAAAACAACTTAATTATAACAAATCATTTCTATAGTGGTTTCTTGTTCTAGTTTCTCAATATTTCATCTTTTTTGCTTATTTTAACCTTCTTGGCTTTCTAATTTTAAGATTAATATTAGTGTTTTCAGCCCTGTTCTTCTACCATCATTTGTTCTACTTACATTCTGCTTTCACTCATCTCCTTATTTACTTTTAGAAAAATATACCTCTGTTGTTATTTTGATTTTGTTGTTTTTAATTCCAAAGGAATCTTTTACCTATTTATTTTTTCTTATTGATGAAGTAAGTTATTTCATTATTATATTATATTATATTACCTTTGTGCTTCTATTATTTTCTAGGTTGTTTGCAAAACAAATAATCACAGGGCAGCTAGGTGGCACAGTGGATTCAGGAGGACCTGAGTTCAAATCCAGCCTCAGACACTTAACAGGTACTAGCTGTGTGACCCTGGGCAAGTCACTTAACCCCAATTGCCTCACCAAAAAAAAAAAAACAGAAAACAAATAATCCACTCATGCTTGGTGTTTTCTATTTTTTTTTCATTTTTTTTTATTCTGCTTGACTGATTCTTGGTGTCTCATGGATTCCTTTTCTTCCAACTGTCCCACTTTAATTTTTAAGGCATTGTTTTCTTCAGTGAGATTATGCACCTTTTTTTCCATTTGGCTAAGTGAATTTTTTAAGGTATTGTTTTCTTCAGTGAGATTATGCACCTTTTTTTCCATTTGGCCAAGTGAATTTTTTAAGGTATTGTTTTCTTCAGTGAGATTATGCAGCTTTTTTTCCATTTGGCCAAATGAATTTTTTAAGGCTTTGTTTTCTTCAGCTTCCTTTTCCAAGCTGCTGATTCTTTTTTCATAGTTTTTTTGTTTTGCTTTCATTTCTCTCCCCATTTTTTCTTCTACCTCTCGCAATTGATTTTTAAAATCCTTTTTGAGCTCTTCCAGGAAGGCTTTTTGTTCTTGCAACCAAGTCACCTTCCCTTGTGAGGCTTCAGATGTAGACAATTTGAGGCTATTGTCCTTATCTGAGTTTGTCTTGGCTTCTTCCCTATTGATACAGAAGCTCTCAATGGAGAGGGCTCTTTTTTGCTTCTTACTCATTATTGCAGCCTATTTATTTATTTTTTAAGTTGAGGTCTGCTCTGGGGGCACCAGGGTCCCTGTTTGGGGCTTCTTGTGCAGGCGTATAGGTGCTGTGTGACCGGGCTTTTACTCTGAGGCCTTTATGGTGTGTGGAGATCCCCCGCCCTGCACTTCCTGTCTGATTGTGCTCGGCCAGCCAGGCGCCAGACCCCGGCGTCTGATCCCGCCTGACCCGTTCGTGGCCCTCTTGGCTGGTGCAGGTAGGTTTTTCCACTGTCCTTCTTGGCCACCAGATTTTTGAACCAGGTTCCGGGAGCCTCAGTTGTTCGGCTGTGGCCCGCAGCTCCTGCTGACTTGCCCCGACCCCCTCGGCGCTGGGTTGCTGCCCTGCGCTGGGCCTCCCTTTTGCCCGAGTCAGACCGACCTTTTCCTGAAGTCTTCTAAATTATCTCTGGTTGGAGGACTGTGTCTCTCTGTCTCTTTGCAGGTTCTGTAGTTTCAGAATCTGTCCAGAGGCTTGATTTAATGTTCGTTTTGAGGGAACAGAAGGAGAGCTCAGGCAGCTTGCTGCTTCCTCTCCGCCATCTTGGCCATGCTTGGTGTTTTCTTAAAGAATACTTTAAATGTTTCTTTTTCATTGAATATCCATCTTTTTATTGATAATTAGGCTTAGGTTTGCAGTATTTAACTTTGATGTGCATACTGAGCTGCTTTGCTCTTCATTCCCATCTTCAGTTTCCAGTGGGTAAAGAAAAGGTTTTTTGTTATTCAAATTTCCTTCTTTTATCTGTAAAGGTCTTTATCCTAGTCACTTGCAGAATTTGTTGATTGACACTGTAATTGTTTAAATTAATTACTATGTATCTTGGAGTTTGTAGCATTGGGTTTTTTTCTAGAGGCAATCTGCAAATTCTTTTGATTGGCATTTTGTTTTCTATGTTCAGAAGTTCTGAGCAATTTTCTATTATCACTTGCATTGTGGTGTTCATTATTTTTACTTGTTATACTCTTCTCAGAGATCTATAATCCTTAAATTGTCTCTTTGTATCCTGTCTTTGGGATCAATATGTTGTTGTTTTTGTATAGAGATTATGTGTTATTTCAATGTATGATTTTTGCTTCTCTTTTTCCAGATTGTCTTTCACTCCTTTTTATTTTTTTTAATATTCCCAATGTTTTGTTTCTTTTGCTGTCTTGGACTGACTCACAATTATGGATTCAAGTTTTTCTATTCTGCCAATTATTTCTGCTGTTCAGGCCATAAATCTGTTTTCATGATTCTTATTTCTTTCTTGGGCCATTAAGGAATAATCTGTTGTGGTTCTATGTTCTCTTGGGAAGCCACATAAGTGGCTCTGCCTCATCAGTGTTGAATCATTTTCTTTTGTCTTACAATATCTATTCATTGATGTTTGGACTGGTTTAGATGTCTTAGAGGCCATCTACAAGTAGTATTCTGTTTTATCCTCACAAGTCTAGGAGATAGGTGCTTTTATTATACCCATTTTATTATAGATATAGAAATTGATCCATACTGAGGTTAAGTGACTTATCCAAAGTCACATAGATAAAAAAATGCCTGAGGTCAGATTTTTTACTCAGAGCTTTCTTACTCCAGGTTCAGTATTCTATCTACTATACCACCTAGTTCCTTCCCTGTTGATTTATCTGCTTGTGCTCAAGACTTAACTTGAGCTTTCTTCCTCCTAAAATTTTTGGTATCTTTTTTCTTTTCCCATTATATTCCCCTATCAGTCAATTTCTGTCTCCTTCCCCTTTAAATGAGCATCTAGACCTGAGCTCAGGCTGGACCTTAATGCTGTCTTAACTTCCAATCAAGCTAGGGAATTCAATTTTCACTGACTTCAGACCCTATCCCAAGTGATTTATGGGAGATGAGGGAAATAGGATTGGAGTGTGCTGGATTCCAATTCCCTTTCTTTCAGGCCTGGTAGAACTATATACACATATGCTGGCAACCTGTCTAGTTCCCTCTGTTCTTTAGTTCTCTGACTGAGCATTGCTGCAGTGCATCGTGTGTGCCAATGCCCTAAGTAGAGCATACATTTGCTTTTTCATACCTCTACCTCCTTCCTAGAAGGGTTTGGGGAGGCAGAGTTGAGTTCTGTTGTTTGTTGCCAGAGAACAGTGAAGTAAGGGAAAATATTAGACAAGGGCAGGGGCATGGAGGAGATGCTAGCTGAAACTGCAACTGCAAGAAGTTTATTGCTTAGTGGATCCCATATCACAAGCCAATGGTCCCTGTTGTATAGCTCTATCAGAACATGAGGGATGGAGGAAGTGGAATTGCTGAGTGGACACATTAAAAATTAGGGATTGGCCCTCTCTCCTGTTAATTCATCAAGGTATTAGCTCCTTAAGATTCTTGGTGTCTTAGGCTGTGCTGACAGCTGTGATTGCTTTATTTCTTCTATATAATTTTATTTTTTTAGAGCTTTGAAAGGTTATGATATTCATAGTGTCTAGTGCTCCATCTGGTTATTCACCATTAAAGATTTCTTAATTCTTCAATATGTAATGACCTTTTTCTATCCTGATCCCTCTTGACTTGCCTATACCATTTGACCCTATTGATCATCCTTTCCTTATGGACATTTCTCTTTATATTTTAGAGAGATTGCTCTTTCCTGGTTTCCCTCCTATCCATCTGACCTCTCCTCCCTCAATTTCCTTTGAAAATTCTTCATCCATGTCATAGCCACCAACTATGGGTGTTCCCCTAAGCTTTGTCCTGGGCCTCATTGTCTTTTCCCTCTAAACTATTTTGCTTGGGGATCTCATCTTCCATATGTTTAATTTTTATCTCTGCAGACAATTCTCAGATCTATATATCCATCCCTAGGTTCTCTGTTGAGCCATAGGTATGTACCTCTAGCTGCTTCTTAGAAATATCAATCTAGAAGATGGTGCAGTGCATAGAATGCTGGACTTAAAGTTAGAAAGACCTGAATTTGAATCCTACCTCAGATAATTACTAATTGTGTAACCTGGGGCAAGGCATTTAACCACTGTCTGTCTCAGTTTCCTCATCTTCAAAATAACAGTAATAATATACCTACCTCACAGGGTTACTGTGAGGTTCAAATGATATTTTAGATAGATACATACATAGATAAGTATGTATATGTGTATATATATATACATATATACACACACATACATGCATGCATATGTATGTATATAGTGCTTTGTAAACCTTAAAATATTCTGTAAATACTAGCTAGATACCATGAACTCAACATGTCCAAAGCCGATCTCATTTTTTCCCCAAAACCCTCCCTGCTTTCAAATGTCCCTGTTACTATTGAAGGCACTACCATCTTCCTGGTTACCAGGCTCACAACCCTGGTGCTATCCTCAGCTCTTCATTATTACTGATCTCACACATCTAATCCATGGCCAAGGCTTATTTGGATCTTTGAAACTCCTCTTGTATACATGTCCTTCTTGCTCTACTCATACAATCACAACCCTAGTTCAGGCCCCCATGACTTCTTCCTTGGACTATTGTAATAGCCTCCTAATTGGTTCCCCTGTCTCAAGTCTCTCCCTGCTTTATTCAGCTGCCTATGTGATTTTTTTTCCCTAAAGTGTAGTTATGACCACATCATCACCCCTTTCCCTGACTCCCTGCTTAATGGATTCCAGTGGCTCTCTGTAACCTCCAAGATCAAATATAAATTCCTCTGCTTCTTATTTAAAGCTCTTCATAGCCCAGTTCTTCTCTACTTTTCCATTCTTCTAATGCACATTATTCATATCCACATATTCTATAATCCATCTATAATGGCCTACTCACATTTTCTCAAATACAACACTGCACTTCTCATCACCTCACTTTTTTATCAGGATATTCTGAAATGTTCTGCTCCCTAACTTCTACTTCTTGGTTTTCCAGGCTTTTCTTCAAGTGTTGGCTCAAGTGCTCCCTTCTTCAAGAGGCTTTTCCTAATCTCCCAGCTACTAGTGCTTTCTCATCTCATATTGCCTTTCAAATACTCTGTGTATATTTTGTATGTATCTTGTTTTTAGTATGTTGTCTCCCCTATAAGAATATATCCTTCCCAAGGGCAGAAATTATTTTTGACTCCTTGTTTTCCACAGTCCTTAGCACAGTGCTTGGCACACATATTTGTAATGTGTTTAGTAGGTATTATGTAAATGTTAGTTTTCATCATTATAAACATTTAATAAATGTTTATTGGCTGACTGACTGAAAAATACAGAGAAAGCAAGACCTCACTGTGCATTATTAATTTACCCAAAAAAATTTAATTTGTTAGAGCAAAGTATCACCTTACCAGATCTCATACAAAACTGTGTCTCCACTGGATATATTAAAATTATACAGAGTACTTGAGAAGTATGTCAAGATAACCTGGTTCAACAACCCTTTGATCATTAATATCAAGTGAATCATAAGAAATGGGAGTCTTCACTAATGTAAACTGTTTACTCCTGTTGTAGAGTAGATCTAAGACAAAATCTAAGTCAAGGAGGGTCCTTTTTTGATACTGAGTCTCTCCAGATGCTCCTATTTTCACATAGAGTCATGATGATTGCATCAAGTCCCGCGATATTTCAGAGTCATCTCAATGAAATTTGTAATCACTAACAAAAATTCCACCCAACTCTCCACATAATCAAAATCTGGTGGATTAAAAATGTCTATTATCCATACTATCTTTAAGCTGAATGGACAAAGCTGTAGAGTTCATCCATTAGGATTTTATTATGATTTGTCACTTCAAACAGACAGTGTATTAGACCCCCATTGAACAAAAGGAGGAAAGTAGGTCAGATTACCTTTGAGAAATTACTCAATCTTTTTTTAATGATCTCAAGATCCTCCCTGAAACAAAGGAATATTTAATACCAATAATCTTGTTGTGTGCCTGTGAGTCATGGAACATCAGTCTCTGTAATACAAGAATTAAGTATCACCCAAAAAGTAATGGAAAGGCATATTGTGTTTATGAGCAGGCTGCAACCCATTAAAACCAAAGAATTATGAAACAGAAGTGATAGAAGGAATGTTATCTGAAAAATTTACAAGTAAGAAAGATGATAGGCTAGTCACATGGTGAGAGCAAGGATAAAGAATGGACAGCTAGAACTGATGTTATCAAGATTTCAAGAGATGGTTTTAAAAGCCCCTGCCATGTTTGGTGGGTTCCCTCTGGCAAATTTCTGTGAGAACATGAATTAGAGTCACATGAGTTTGGCAAGCATAGAAGGGTTGTGGTCTTTATGATAAACATTTTTATTTAAAGTTTTGAGTTCCAAATTCTAACCCTCCTCCCCTCCCCTCCTTCCTCCCTTTCTGAGGCAGTAAGCAATCAGATATAGGTTATATATGTGCAATTATGTAAAACATTACCATATTAAACATTTTGTACAGGAAAACTTGAATAAAAGAAAAAAGAAAAGAAATAAAGTGAAAAGTTGCATGCTTCAGTCTGTGTTCAATCAGTGTCAGTTCTTTCTTTGGAAGTGGATAGTATGCTTCATCATTAGTCCTTTAGGATTATCTTAGATCATTGTATTGCTGAGAATAGTTAAGTCATTCACAGTTTTGCATCAAACAATATTGCCATTACTGTGCATGGGTTGTGATCTTTATTGTTAGAGAGAATACCCACATTAAGAAAATCATAGATCCATGGGAGTTTTACTGTTGTGAACTATAAATGATTAGTATTAATATTATTATTATGTGTTATATAAACTAATTGTATTCAGATGGTCCCTGCCTGAATGTAGAGACCTATGTAGTCCTTTTAATACCTATTAACACTGATATAAGATAAACAGCAGATGAGGCTTTGTGCAAGCATATCATCAGTAGTGATGATATTCTATGGCCAGGTAAACCCATGAAACAAAGAAAATTTGAAATGGTCCTGAGTTGGGGGCAGAGCCAAGATGGCGGAGGAGAGGCTATGACTCCCACAAGCTCTAGAAAAACCCATCTACTCATTCCCAAACAATGCAATAAAAAAAACAGAGCAGCCTAATGCACATAAGAACAGAGTGAGACTATTTTCCAGCCAAACACTGCAATTGGGATCACCTGCTGATCAGGCTGAAAGAGGAGCTCAGCACATGGCCTGGACTCAGCCAGGAACAAACAGTGCTTCCAGTGCCTCAGAGTCTTCAGCACCAGCAGCTTCTTCTGAGGCTCAGCTCGTGGACCAGTGAGGGGGTTTGGTGGTTGGCCGGGGTGAAGTGGTTGTAGTCTCTGCTGGAGTTGGGATGAGGTGCCCTGGTTCTGAACCAGTATGCTGAATCAAGTGGTGGCAGCTCAGTGGGGGAGGGGCACAGGCACACCAAACTTCAGACCATAGAGAACCAGATTTCAATCAGACATCTGCTTCTGGGCTGAGATGATTAAGCAAAGAAAACAGCAGACAATAGACAGCTTCTTTGAGGGAGGGGTAGACCAGAATATATCCTCGGAAGAAGATAATAACAAAGTCAAAGCTCCAAAATCCAAAGCTTCCAAGAAAAATATGAATTGGTCTCAGGCCATGGAAGCACTCAAAAGGGACTTTGAAGAAAAAGTAGGAGAGATAGAAGGAATATTTAGAGAAATGGAGGAAAGAATGGAAAGAGAAATGAGAGGAATGCAGGAGGGTCATGAGAAAAAGGTCAACAGCTTGAAAAGCCAAATGGGAAAGGAGATACAAAAGCTCTCAGAAGAAAAATAATTGCCTAAGAATTAGGATTGAACAAATGGAAGCTAGTGACTTTATGAGAAACCAACACACAGTAAAGCAAATCCAATTGAATAAAAAAAAATAGAGGGCAATATGAAATATCTCCTTGGAAAAACAGCTGACCTGGAAAATAGATCCAGGAGAGATCATTTGAAAATTATTGGATTACCTGAAAAGCATGATCAAAATAAGAGACTAGACATCATCTCCCAAGAAATTATATGGGAAAATTTCCCTGATATTCTGGAAGCAGAAGGTAAAATAGAAATTAAAAGAATCCACAGATCACCTCCTGAAAGACATCCCAAAAGGAAAACTTGCAGAAATATTATAGCCAAATTCCAGAGATCCCAGGTCAAGGGGAAAATATTGCAAGCAGCTAGAAACAAAGGAATTAAAATACTGTGGAGCTACAGACAGACTCTTGGAGACATTAAGTCATAAGAATTTCAACATTGTTATAAATGAAACAAGAAGATGGAAGTTGTAATTGTGTCTTCTTGACAAATCAAAGGAATTGACTGAATAGATTTTATTATAGATTCAATACAGTATAAAAACAACAAGAAACATTATTTCATGAGATATTTGGTCAACAGAAAATATAGGACTAATGGCATTTGCAAAAATGATTACACATGAAAATAATTATTGTTTATGAGTCAATATAGGTTGTTGAGAATAAAATACTGCAGAAGTTCTATGGAGAATTAAAAACCCTCCAAATCAAATAAAAATACACTATAATTAAAAATACTCTAATAATTGGTGACTTCCATGCAAAAATGGTAAAATGGAAAAATGGGAAGAAATATATGGGAAAGATTGATTCAGGAAAAAAGAATGAGAAAAATTAAAGACTTCAAGATTATATGGAAACTCTGTGTATGCGTGTCACGTTTGTGTGTTTCTGTCTGTGTGTAACATAGACACTTTCTTCAGAAAAACAATTAGTGGATCAGATATGTAAAAATTGATAGAAGGGGAAAACAAAGAATTTTGGAGGAGCAATGGGAAAACAGGCGCTCTAGAGCAGGGTTTCTTAAACTTTTTCCATTTGCAATCCCTTTTTGCCCAAGAAATTTTTACGTGGCTCCAGATATGTAGGTATATAAAATAGGTATAAATAATCTTTTACTATTGTCAAATTTTTCATGACCCCCAAATTCACCCCATATGTCGTTGTGATCAGTTTAAGAAGTTTAAGTTTAAGAAGCTAGGCTCTAGTGCATTATTGGTGGAGCTATGAATTGGCCCAACCATTCTGGAAAACAATATAGAACTATGCCCCAATTGTTACTAAACTTTGCGTACTTTTTGATCCCAATATATAGTGCTATTAGGCCTATACCCCTAAGACATCAAAGGAGGAAGAGAAAGACCTTTACATCCAAAAAGATTTATAGTAGCTCTTACTGTGGTGTCAAAAAACTAGAAACTAAGATGATGCCTGCCAAAATGCTGAACATATTATAGTATATGAATGTAATGGAATATTATTGTGTTATAAGAAATGATGAAATGCACAATTTTAAAAGAAAATATCAAGGTCTCTATGGACTGATTGAGAGTGAAGGGAGCAAAACTAGGAAACTACTTCATACTGTGGTGGCAATATTATAAGGGAAAAATTCCTTTCAGAAACTAAAATTCTGGGGCAGCTAGGTGGCACAGTCGATAGAGCACCGGCCCTGGAGTCAGGAGGACCTGAGTTCAAATCCGACCTCAGATACTTAACACTTACTAGCTGTGTGACCCTGGGCAACTCACTTAACCCCAATTGCCTCACTAAAAAAAAAAAGAAAAAGAAAAAAAAAACTAAAATTCTGATTAATGCAATGGTAAACCAAAAGTCCAGAGGACTAAAGATGAAACATGCCACCCACCTCCTATAAAAGAAGTGATGGATTTAAAACAGCGAATGTATAAAAAGGAAGAAAAGATATCAAAGTCATGGGAAAAGCATGAGACCTTGTTAATGCCAAAAAAGATGACTAATAAAACTTGAATAACTTCTGATCTATAAGCCTACTCTGCCAGCTTTATAAAAATTTTATGAGAGCTAATCTACATAAAAATCAAGAACATCCTAGATTGAATTAGTAGGAAACAAATAGGATTTCTCAAGCATTAGCAATCAACTATATCTTTGCCATTTCATAATTAATTGAAATGGAGAGGATACAAAAATGCATTATACTTATTGTTTTGGGATATAAAAATAATTTGGCTTAGAACAAAATTCTACCTAAATTTCTCTTATGATGAGATATCTCTCATCTAAACATCATTTTCATTCAAGAGTACTTAGAGGACACAGTGACAAAAATAATGCTGTTCAGTGACTGATAATAAACATCAAGTAAAGCATAAAACAAGGAAATATATGCTTGCCAAAGGTATTTTCCATACTGTTAGAGAAGACCCAGTACAGAGTATGGATATGAGAGGAATTGTAATGTCTTCTGGTTGAGCTCTGTAATTATTCAAGGGAGTTTGGACTGTCCATCTACACAGGAAAGATCAAGTGGATGAAAAATACCTATTGCTCAGATTTCAACACACATTTAGACAGATATTCTATAATGCCTTTCTGTTAACATATTCATCTAGTATAGATGGTACATATGGACAATGACTTGATCAAGAAGAGGAGAGGGTTATATTGCCTTCTAGAAATTTCAAGGTTTCCTTCATGACCCCAAGCTTCCCATGAAAGCAAAAGCACATTTTTTTTTTATTTTAGTGAGGCAATTGGGGTTAAGTGACTTGCCAAGGGTCACACAGCTAGTAAGTGTTAAGTGTCTGAGGCCGGATTTGAATTCAGGTCCTCCTGACTCCAGGGCTGGTGCTCTATCCACTGTGCCACCTAGCTGCCCCAAAGGCACATCTTTTAATAAAGATATTCCACAGATGGTGCTATATGGCAGTGGGATATAGAGTGCAATTGTCACCAAAGAATTAAAAGTGACACAGAGGCAATGGAGATGTTCATGGTGGATGTGAGCAGATTATAATGCCTAACTCCAGAGAACAGGAGAAAAATATGTCCACAATGAATTGTATGATAGGAAGAAAATAAGTGCTGGTAATATGGGTCACGTAGTCAGAGAGAGAGATAACAAGTGGAATGCCAGCGTTCCTCTGGTATCTTCACAATGTGGGCATAAAGAGAGGAAAGTCTCCAGCATGTTGGACGGAATCCTTGTGGTGAATTTATGGGAAGACATATATGAGAGTGGCCAAGGATGAAGTGGCATGGGCAGGTTGCAATCTGTATCACTAGATGGAATTCCCTAGTCCATGAGATCATAGTATCTAAGTCTAAGCCAAGTATAATAATGAATCCTTCCTTGGATGGAAAGAGTCCCTCTAGTCTTCTCAAATATTCACAGAGTCACAGATGACATTCAATAACAGCACAGAAGTTCTCAGACCCTGAATGTCATGCAAATACTTTTTAATGGGATCATCATTTGCTAAGCAAAAGTAATTAGCAATATTGCATTTGCATTCATGTTTTCTCCCCAACACTTCAGCTGATTTTGAATGGTTATAAAAGGTATTTGAGCAGGGCATAAATGGTCATGTAAAGATATGTTTCTTTCCATAGACCTAAACATAAAAGACCAGCCCTGAGTTCTCTAGTTAACACTGTGAGTTCTAGAGCAGAACTCTAAACAAGAAAGGTTCATCATGAACCCCAGACTTAGTAGTTTAGCTCCTGGGTTTCCTCAAAAGTGACATCATTGTGGGATGACCTTAACTCTGAAGCATAGATTTGACCTAATTTCAGTCCTCTAGGCAAGAAGTTGTAAGGACTTTAAGTTGAGACTGCAAGAATAGAAAGGAAGGAGTAGATATGAGAAATGGCATTCATTCATTCGTTCGTTCATTCATTTATTCATTCTTTAGCAACCATTTATAAAGTGCCTAGCTGTGTAGATCATTGTGTAGTTGGGGATAAAACAAAGATAAGTAAGACAGCGTCCTTAACCTCATGGAGTTTGCAATCTAATAGGGTGGAAGAAAGGTAGAAAACACACAAATCTAGAACAATTGTAATGCAGACAAAGCATGGGTATAAATGCCACCCAGTGGAAGAAGACTCAATGTTGTATAGAGACAGAAGTACTCTGAAACCTAAGGATCTTGAACAAGTCATGTAACTTCACAGGGCCTCAGTTTCTTCAACATTTTATAGGTGAAATTTTTATAAGATTTTATAAAATATAAAATTTTATGGGATATAAAATTTTATAGAAAAACATTGATAGATTATCTCTAAGTTTCCTTCAAAGTGGTATAGCAGATACAGCAGTAGGCCTGGAGTCAGTAAGACTCACCTTCCTGAGTTCAATTCTGGCCTCAGATGCTTACTAGCTGTGTGACTCTAGGCAAGTCGCTTACCCTGTTTGCCTCAGTTTCCTCATCTATAAAGTGAGCTGGAGAAGAAAATGACAAATCACTCCAGTATCTTTGCCAAGATAACCCCAAATGGGGTCACAAAGAGTCTAACACAACTGCAACAACTAAACAACAGGGTCCCTTCTACCTCTAATTCCTATAGTTCTGATCCTATGATTCAGGAACCAATGCTCTAGCAAGGCATCTAGACATTCCAGCCTTATACTCTAGGGAAATACCTCAGTATGTCATCCACATATTCTAATGAGACATCAGAACTTGCCAAACAGTTTCCTGTGTGTGGAAATAGCCACAAATGCTTCAGAGATTGCCCATTGCCTGAGATAAGGATACACTGGTCAATGAATACACAAGAAAAATCAGTTCAGAAGCCTGAGGGATAGTGCCTAAGACCAACCAGTTTCCCAACAGCAGACTCAGCTGACCCACCAGCCCCAAAGGTGGGTTTTTCCCCTATATCTGTATTTTGTTTTCCTTCCATTCTCTGACTTGCTCTCACTTTCTGAAGTGAGTCATTGGCCTCCTCTGTCTCTGTGTTTTTACATGCTTTATTGACATTTTCCTAACGTGATTAAAATGTCACTCGTCCTGCCAGCCCATGACTTAACTGAGAACAAGAGGTTTTTTCCCCTTCTTCAAATTTTTGAAAGGGCACATGAGGTTCTGTCTGCTGCACACACCCCTGTGAATGATTCCAACTGTCGTTCAAACCCAAGTGGTTACATCCAATCCACCAGACTACACAGGCAACACCCCAGAGCAGGACCTTTAAATAACAGGATTCTGATGCAGGCTTTTCAAAAGTCAGTCAGTCAACAAGCATTATTAAGCACTTAGTATGTAACAGATTTTATCTCCCTTCCATCTATCCCTCTCCTTCTTACCTAAGCTACCTCTTCTCCTGGAGGGAAGCATCCAGGGGATAAGGGAGCTTTTCTTTCTCCATCACCAACAAGACCTTGGGGAAATGCACAGAAATAACCATGGGGAAGCTGTGGGAACTCAGCTACACTCAGAATGGGCTCTTGCAAAGTAAATGCTTAACCAATTGAACTGAGCTGAGCTGGAGAGTGGAGTAATAAGATGTAAACAGCCCTGGGTCTGGAACTTGGTTTAAATTCCAGCTATGATAGTTATCATGGAGCATCATGGAAGCAGAAGAAAAATATTGCATTTGGAGTTAAACTTGGGTTTGATTCAAAGCCCTGCCATTTAATACCTTGAGCAAGTCAATGTATTGATTGGTTTTACTGATTTTTTTCCTCCTTTTCTTTTTTCTTTAAAAATATTACTTGTCATATGAGATGTCTGTCTAACAGGCAAAGAGGAATTCTAGTGATGACATAAAAAGACATCCATAAAAATGTATTTTTCTTTTTTATTTGATTTAATTTTAATAATTTATTTTCCCCAATTACATATTTTTTAAAATGTAACATTTGTGGTTTTTTTAAGTCTTAAGTTCCAAATTCTATCCCTCCCACCTTACCCTCCTCCCTCTATGTGATGGTATGCAATCTGATATAAGTTCTACAGGTGCAATCATGTAAACAAAAAAAAAAACATATATTTTTAAAATATCTCCCCTTACACCTAGCAAATTGACAAAGATGAAAAAAAATGGTACTAGTTAATGCTATACAGTAAGATAGGCATATAGGTATATTGATGGTAAAGTTGTGAATCAGTAAAAACCATTTTGGAAAGAAATTTGGAACTATACACATAAAATTACTAAAATGTACATACCCTTTAACCCAGAGATTCCACTATTAGGTTTATGCACCTAGGAGGTCATTGATAAAAAGTTCCCATATACACCAAATTATTTTCAATGGTACTTTTTGTGGTACCAAAAAATTGGATGCAAAGAAGGTGACAATTGACTATAGGACGGCTAAACTAATTGTGTACATAGATGTAATTACTGTGCTATAAGAAACAATGAAAATGAAGAAAATGCAGCAACAGGAAAAGACTTACATGAATTGATGTAGAGTAAGCAAAAAGACTACAACAATGTAAATATAAAAAATGACAATAATAAAAAATTGTAAATTATTGCAAAATTCTAAAGAACAAACATGCCCCCAAAGAAGAGCTATGAGGGACAGCCCCTCCTCACTTCTTTGCAGAGGTGGGAGGTCCGTGAAGGTGGAATCTTGCATTTGTTTTCAGACTTTTTTAATACTTTGACTTATTTTGCTTACTTTTTCTCTTCTTCCTCTTTCGCTTTTGTTAATATGAATATATACATACCTATGTGTGTATATACATATACATACACAAATGTGCATGTATTTTGTGTGTGTGTGTGTGTGTGTGTGTGTGTGTGTGTGTAATTGCTCTCAGTGATGGGGGAAGGGAAAAAATCCTGGGAAAAATTCTAAAACAATACTAAAATTGTAAAACACACACACACATATATATATATATGTATGTATATGTGTGTGTATGATATCTATGCAAATGATTCCTATCTCTCATCTCTTTCCTGAGCTCCATCCCTGAATCCCTAACTGTCTGTTTGGCATCTCACCTTGGAAGAAGAGGAGGAGGAGGGTATTTTAAATTTTTTATTTTTTCAAATAATATTTTTTTCCAATTACATGTAAAAACAATTTCAACATTCATTTTTTTGAAATTTTGAGTTCCAAATGTTCTCCCTTTCTCCCTCACCACCACCTCTCTAAGACAGTAAGCAACTTAATATAGGTTATTTATGTGCAATCATGTAAAACATTTCTAATATTAGTCATGCGAAAGAAGAAACAAGCCAAAAGAAAAGAACCATGGAAAAAATAAAGTGAAAATAATATGATTTAATCTACATTCAGACTCCAATTCTTTATCTAGATGTGGATAACATTTCCATCATGAGTACTTTGGAATTGTCACGAATCATTGTATTACTGAGAATAGCTAAGTCATTCATAGGTGATCCCTGATCGTTGCACAATGTTTTTGATATTGTATACAATGTTCTCCTGACTCTGCTCACCTTGCTTTGCATCAGTTCATGTAAGCCTTTCCAGGTTTTTTCTGAGATTAGCCTGCTTGTCATTTCTTATAGCACAATATTATTTCATTATATTCATACACCCCAACTTATTGAACCATCATGCAATTAATAATCACCCCCTCAATTTATAATTCTTTGCCACCACAAGAAAAAACTGCCATAAATATTTTTGTGCCCAAAGGGCACAATTCCAAATTGTTCTCCAGAATGGTTGGATCAGTTCACAATTCAACCAACAGTGCAGTAGTATGTCAATTTTCCCACATTCTCTTCAACATTTTATCATTTTCTTTTTTGTCTTATTAACCAATCTGATAGATATGAGGTGATACCTCAGAGTTATTTTAATTTGCATTTCTCTAATCAATAATGATTTTGAGCAAAGCCTCTTAAATTGTAGGTCACAACCCTATATGGAGTCATGTAACTGAAGATGGGGGTCATGAAAAATTTGGCAATAGTAAAAGATTATGTACACTTTTTATATACCTATATACTCAGGATCACGTAAAAATTTCTCAGGCTAAAAGGGATCAGGAGTGGAAAAAGTTTAAGAAGCACTCATTTAAAGCATTTTTTCATATGACTATAGATAGTTTTGTTTTCTTCGTTGGAAAACTGCCTGTTCATATTCTTTCATCATTAATCAATTGGGGAATGGCTTGTGTTCTGATGAATTTGACTCAGTTATCTATATATTTAAGAAATGAGGCTGTTCCCAGCTTTCTGCTTTCTTTCTAATCTTGGTTACATTGGTTTCATTTGTGCAAAACCTTTTCAATTTAATATAATCAAGACTATCCATTTTGCCTTTTTTAATGCTCTCTATCTCTTGTTTGGTCATAAATTCTTCCCTTTTCCATAGATCTGACAGATAAACTATTTCTTGCTCTCCTAATTTGCTTATGGTAGATGATAGCTTTATATAGTATTTAAATGTTTGCATAGAACTTTACAAATATTATCCCATTTTATCATCACAACAGTCCTGGAAGGTAGGTGCTATTATTATCTCCATTTTACAGATGAAGAAACTTGAGGCAGTCAGATGTTAAGTGACTTCCCCAGGGTCACACAGTTAATAAGTATCTGAAGCTGAATTTGAACTCAGATCTTTATGATTCCTAGACCTGTGGTCTTTCCACCATGCCACCTTGCTATTAGAAGCACATAGATATACATGCCACATTGCACTGGGATATCCCATAATTATCTCACACTTAACATATCAAAAAAGCTACTTAGCATCCATCCTCCTAACTCCTCCTTCCAAATTCCCTATTTCTAGACAGAGCAGCACCATTCTTTCTTCACAACCTGGGGATTCACTCTTGACATTTCAATCTTTCACTCCTCATGAGTGAAACTCCTAATGAGTTGCCAAGTCTTGTCAATTCTACCTCCTCCACATCCCTGGCATCTGGCCCCTTCCCTATAATCACACTATAGCATCTCTAGTTCAGGTCTTCATCACCTCTCACCATTGCAATTCCAAAAGCTATTCCAAAATTGATCTCTCTTTTTCCAATCTCTTCTCCTTCCAAGCCATCCTCCACACAGCTGCCAAATTACTATTCCTAAAGCACTAGTCTGACTAATCACTCCCCACCCCACCCCACCCCAATCTAAGAAGCTTCAGTGGCCCTTAGGATAAAATATAGACTACTTCTGCACTTACAGCTTTTTACACTCTGCCTCCAGTCTAGTCACAAAGAGAGGAGGCATCATAGCACAGTGGATAGAGAAGCAGCCCTGGCATCCCGAAGACTTGGGTTCAAGATTTGTCTCTGACACAAATCATCTGTATGACCCCAAAGAAGTCATTTAATCTCTCAGTTCCAAGCAATTCTCCAACACAATAAATTGCAAAGAAGGAGCTGACCTACATTGGTAAAAGAAGCTTCCTCAGGTTGAAGTTCCATATACCAAGGAAATTACTGGCCCATTCTCAGTCTCTAGTCATAATTACACATTACTCCTTCTTAGTTATTTCCTGTCCATGATATTCCATCTCCTACCTCCATTTCCTGGAATGTTCTCCTACCTCACTTCTGCACTGTAGAATCCATAGTTCCCTTCAAGCTTAAGCTCAGGTATTACTTCCTTCAAAAGACCTTTCCCGATTCCCACAGTTGTTAGAGTTCCCCCACCCCAAGCACTCTGCATTTATTTTGTATAAATCCTACATTTATTTGTGCACACGTTGTTATGTCTTAATCAAATGCAAGCTTCTCAAGGCAGAATATCTGTCACCATTGTGTTTGTATTTCCAAGTATTCAGCACCTCCTTCATACAAAAGAGAGCTTTTTAAAAAAGACTCACAATTGTGCATTGATAAACATAAATGAATAAATTATAATTGCTGCCTTATCTCCCAGTATATTTAATACTTAAATATTAAAATGATGTTCTTTTCATAGGACTGTTGAACAGCCATTTCTGCTTTGTCTCAGCTCTCCACTGTGTGAACAGTTCCCTAAAGGCACATGTTTTCTGGCTCACCAGGCCATAGTGTGGGCTCCTCCTCCTTCCAGTGGTCATCTTTTCCAAGAAGGATACCAAGGAAGAAGTTTCCATCTTGTGTCAGCCACCGCCAAATGAAGAATCCAAATGAAGAGTGCCAGACCTCCAGAACTACTGCAGTTACCTCCAACTACGAGCATCCATCTCAGTATTTCTATGCTCAGAGAAAGCAAATAAACAAACAGAAGAGACCTCAATGCACAGATGGGGATCTAGTCTCACCTAGACAGCAAATTTTTTTTTTAGTGAGGCAATTGGGGGGGTTAAGTGACTTGCCCAGGGTCACACAGCTAGTAAGTGTTAAGTGTCTGAGGCCGGATTTGAACCCAGGTCCTCCTGACTCCAGGGCCAGTGCTCTATCCACTGTGCCACCTAGCTGCCCCCTAGGCAGCAAATTTTTAAAGCCACAGTAACAGCCTGGGTTAAGGGAGAGAAAGGAGATTAATACCAGAGAAAGAGAATTACATGCCAAACATTCCAGAGATAGGAAGGTAATGACAGAACACCAAAGGGTGAAGTCACTCCTTTTAAGATCTATTGATGAGGGCAGCTAGGTGGCTTAGTGTGTAAAGCACCAGCCCTGGATTCAAGAGGACCTGAGTTCAAATCCAGTCTCAGACACTTGACATTTACTAGTTGTGTGACCTTGGGTAAGTCACTTAACCTTCATTGCCCTGACCCCCCCCCCCTAAAAAAAAGGAAAGGAAAGAAAAGAAAAAGAAAAAAAAGGCAGGGGGGAGATCTATTGAGTGGGTGGTTCTTCTTAGATCAGTAGCCAATGCTCTTTAACATGGTTCCCATACCATTGAAAAGGAGCATATAGAACCCAGATAGAAACCTGTTGTTTCATCAAAGGGCCCATTGGAAAGGGCAAGGGAAAATATGTCACCAGAAGAGACTCAAATCTAAGAATAGTACATGTGCCACTGAAAGAACTCCAGCTGCAAGCATGTTCTATGGGGTATACTCTAGTCAGAGACAATGAGGTGGGATTCATCTAATTATACCCATTATACAGAGGCCAACATTTGGTGGAGTGGATAGATCATCATCATCATCATAGTACGAACAAATTGAATAAGCCCTCTCTTACCTCCCTCCAAAACCCATCCTATCTGCTTCCCAATGCTGATGAATGGATTTTGTTTTATAGGAGACAGTCTTTCATTCCTCAATGAGAAATGTGTCAAGTGTGAATCCCCCTGGGAGAGGCAATATCCCAACTTAAACTCCAAATCAAAGGATTTGGGCACTAGAAAGAAATTTTAGAACATAAAATAGGTAGATAGGGTTTTGTCTCGCCCTATTATTTGACAGATGAGGAAACTGAGGCCAAGCAAGGAAAAAGCGATTTGCTCTAGATCATATAGAGTTAGTGGCAGAGCTGATGGTAGAGCTAGAGGGAAGGCTAAAGCTTTACTATGTTGTTGGGCACCTCTTTGTTCAGTGTGATTCATGAGAAAGAGTAATTGTCTTATTTCAGATCCTTTCTTGAAAGCAGATCAATAAGAAGAGGGAAGAGAGAGTGTATTGATCTGGGTGACCAAAGTTAGGAGTGAGGGGAATAGGATTTCCACTGAAGAGGTAAAGAAGGAAGGGAAAAAAAAGGTAAAGAAGAAGGAAGGAGGAAAAGTGGGAACACCTAAGATAAACTTTGGAGGTAAGCTGCAAGAAGTGTCTCAGGCACCCATCGATTCCAGCATTTAAAGAAACAGGCTTCAGCTCCATATCCTACCCTCCCAAAACTACAAAATGAAGAAACCCCCCAACCCATTCTTCACTTCTAATGGGGCTAACTTACAAACAGACTCAGTATTTGTTTCCTAACTCATAATTAAGAACAGGGAACCTCCCTTTGCTTTTTTCATTTAAGGAAAGAAATAAATGGTCATTTGGAAGTGGTTCAAGAGGACCTGCCTTAGTTAAATTCTTAAACTTACAAAAAGGGAGAACAATTGCATGTCTATTCACACGCACCAATAGCCTGAATCCCCTGACAGGGAAATCGAAAACTCCATCTGAAGCATTTTTCAATATATGTCACAACTGTTGTAAAACTTAAATGTGGTTAATTTCAACCATCTGGTTTCTGTATTTGCTAAGTAAACCTTCACAAAGGCTCAGAATTCTTTCCTCAATTCCAAAATGTTCTCACAAGCACATTTGGAAAGATGAACTAAGCCAAACCAAGAATGGGAGTTGGGGGGGAGGGGAGTGAGAGGGGAAGAAAAGAGAGAGAGAGAGAGAGAGAGAGAGAGAGAGAGAGAGAGAGAGAGAGAGAGAGAGAGAGATGGAGAGAGATTAATAGAGATTCAGAGTGTTAGAAACACAGAGAGACACAGAATAGAGAGGAAAAGACAAAGACTGAGACAGTGACAGAAAAAGAGAGGGAGACAGACAAAAAAGAGGAAGGAAGGAAAGAAGCAAAGGAAGGAAGCAAGGGAGGGAGGGGAAGGAAGGATGGAGGGAGGGAAAGAGGGAGAGCGAGAGCTGGGGGAAGAGAGAGAGAGAGAGAGAGAGAGAGAGAGAGAGAGAGAGAGAGAGAGAGCAAGCAATGGAGGGTGGGAGAGAGAAAACACCTACCAGGAGAGACTTTAATCCCAAAAGAGACGGAATTAAATGAAATAAAATTTCACCAGCTTAGGCATTTATCACTTTTTCAGCTTCTTTGCATAGATGGTGACATCATGAGCCAAATATAGTGAAGTTCTTTCCAGATGTAGGTCACAATTTCTATTTTAAGTCAGAGGACCCAATAGAAATCCATTCCCCACCACCACTATATGTCCCATGAACAGAAGGAAGGAAATAGTTGTAGCCAAAGCTAGCCTCAAACTTGCCAACAGCCTGATTATAGATCTGCAGGCTGACATTGAAAAGCACACCTATATGCTGGAAGAGGCTTTAGAAATCATCTAATCCAAATCCTTCATTTTAAATTTTTTTTTAATTAGTTAAGTGAAGCCTGAAGATATTGACTTGCCCAAGGTCACTTAATGTCTTTGGTCTCCACACTAGAAAAGGAGGAAGGGGAATGTGGCAATGAAGGGAGTTTCCCACAACCATTTTTCCTCCTTGGAAGGGCTTCAGGCTCATGATTGCATTGAAATACAGTTTCACAGAACATTTCTTTAGTGGTAACCCAGATGCTGAGCACATTGTACGATCTGGAGACAAGGAGGCTCCCCTTGGTCTACATGATGTCTTAAACTAGCCTGAGCCAGGGCAGGGTACCCTGCCCCTGCCCTTATAAGCAAACATAAGATTTAAGCTCACTAATTGCCCCAGAGAAGGACTAAAGATGAAGAGATCTACATTGGGGCAATAATAGTATATGATCAGGTTAGTAGTATTGCAGTATAATCCAGAAAGTGGGTCATTTGTGGAAAGGGAGGAAGGGAAGGAAT
The DNA here is from genome assembly GCF_019393635.1 of Dromiciops gliroides. NCBI lineage: Eukaryota > Metazoa > Chordata > Mammalia > Microbiotheria > Microbiotheriidae > Dromiciops > Dromiciops gliroides. The sequence continues at coordinate 429,221,905 of NC_057862.1, read as the reverse complement.
GTATCATCTATGGTCCTATCCCATAAACCTAGCATTAAGGGAAAAGAAATCCAGGGTTGCCTTTTGTGAAGAGAACAGCTTTCTCAGGACACAGAGGGACACTCATCGGAGCTGTGGTGCATCCCAAAGCATGGCACTGTTGAGGGGAAGGAGGCCATTGAAGGGGGAGGGGGGAAGAAAGGGTTGAGCTAAAAGAAATATTAGAGAGAGGAATTGCATAGCTCCTGTCACAGCCAGCTGTTCCCTCCCCACCACTGGCCATTCCTAGCAATCTGCCCAGGAACATCCTCCCCCATATCCCGGGACCCTATCTGGGGAGTTGCTCACAGACCAGAAGACCACAGAGAAAGCTGACTTATGTCTCTCCTCCCACAAGCCCTTCTACTGGCCTTCCTGGGAAGCAACCCAGAAAGGGCATGAAAAAAATATTCATTTCCTGAACACACGCAAGAAAGGAAAAAAAAATGTGCAAGCTCTGTCCACGTGGCAGGATTTCCAAATGCCTTCTATCAGCAACGCCCCCACCCCACCCCCACTGCTTAACAGATGGCCTGCATTGCCTGTGGGGTCTGCTTGAAATGACCCCCCCCTTTCCCTCCATCTCTACCTCCACATCCATTTCCCTCTCCCATTCTTTCTCCTTTCATCTTTCCATTCCTCATTTTCTCCCTAGTTTAGCCTTCCCCTTTTCTTCCTCTCTCCTCCTCCATCTCATTCTTCCCTTCTCTTTCTTTTCATCTCCTGTCACTTCTCTCTCTTCCTCTTTCTCTCCCATTATCTCTTTCAATAATCACCACCCTCCCTTTTGCAATGGAGGAAGAGAAGAATAAATATGAAGTCTGAAGGAGGCAGGAAAGAAGGAAAAATTATGCAACATTAGCTTAAGAGTCATCCACTTACCTCCCATGTCTTATCATCCAGCCTTCACATTTTTTGTCAAAATTTTTTTCTTTTGAAGTCATCCTTGCCCCATCTCCTGTTACCATATTGCTGAAGAGTTATCCCAGTGTACTAAAGATTGTGAGCATCAGGGACTCGGTAAATGTTTCCACATTACCAGAACCCCACAAGACACTTCCTTTCCTAGTTTAAGGAAAAGTTTTGTGTACCATTCTTGATGATAGACAAAACAGAAACAAAATGGGAGTGGAATAGTTCTTACTTCTCTCTCATCCTTTATTCTATCTATGCTTAGCAGTGGATCCTGGGTTCTTAAATTTTCCTATTGACCCAAACATACCTAAAAGAGTTGCCCTTTTTGTTGTCTTTGACATTTATCAACTTCACTTAGCTCATTTTAAGGATTATAAGGTTTTGCTTAACTAAGAAGTATCTAGCTCTCTATGAACTGCCAGTTCACAGGGGTCTTAGGACTATCTGTCCATCCAAGTCATTAAGGAAAAAAAGAGGAGAGCCTCTGGTTCATCAACTCCAAATATAAGGACAGAACTGTGGCTTCAGGTTAACAATTCCAATTTCTGTACCCAGTTTGCAGAGACATAAGTCAGAAGAAAACATTGTTTGACTCAATGGAAACCTTAGGATTCCAAGGAAGCCATACTGGGGGACCAAAGCACCTTGGAAAGAAATAGGGACTGGTTATTATAATAGAAATAAACATTTATTGCATTCACTATATGTCAGGCACTGTGCTAATCACTGGAGACAAAAAAAAACCCACAGTACCTGGTCTCAAGGAGCTTACAATCTAATGGGGGAAGATAAGACACAAAAGGAAGCTGAAAAGAGAGGAGAAGTATAGTGAAGTCCAGTCCAGGGAGTGCATACTGGTTGTTGTTATTGTTGTTTCTTCATTCTCAAAGATGTCCAATGATATCAGCGGGGTGATGTCTTGACTTGAACTTGAATTGGATTTAGGTGAGGCAGAACTGAGCAAAGTCATCAGCCTCACTTTCTCTTCCAGAGTCATCAGACTCCAGTGGCAAGACAAAAGTCTAGAGAACTGACAATGACCTAGGATGACTTTTTTAAACGAAGGTCTTTTCCAGGTTTCAGTTTATCTGAAGCAACAGCCACTTAGTGGTAAGAGGCTAGGTAAGGACTGAGACCAAAAAAATGGAATTAGTGGGGAAAAAATTCAAAAGAAGGTGGCCTAGCTGTACCAGATCTAAAACAATATTATAAAATGGGAACCATCAAAATTATTTGGTACTGGCTCAGAAACAGAGTGGTGGATCAGTGGAATAGGTTAGGCACACAAAACACAGTAGTAAATTAATGGAGTGATTTCCTGTTTGATAAACCCAAAGACTCTACCCTTCAGGTTAAGAACTCACTATTTGGACCCCCAATGCAGCAATAAAAACAACTCCTGGAACAGCAAAATCCACAAAAAAAAAAATGGACTTAGATTATTTTCCATCCAAAGACAGATTAGAGGGGAAGCTAGTGACTTCATGAGAAACCAAAACACAGTAAAACAAATCTAAATGAATTAAAAAATAGATGGCAATATGAAATATCTCCTTGGAAAAACAGCTGACCTGGAAAATAGATCCAGGAGAGATCATTTGAAAATCACTGGACTACCTGAAAACCATGATCAAGGAAAAAGCTTAGACAGCATCTTCCAAGAAATTTTCAGGGAAAATTGCCCTGATATTCTAGAAGCTGAAGGTAAAATAGAAATTGAAAGAATCCACCAATCACCTCCTGAAAAAGATCCCAAATGGAAAACCTCCAGGAATATTATAGCAAATTTCAGAGCTCCTAGGTCAAGGAGAAAATATTGCAAGCAGCTAGAAAAAAGGAATTCAAATACAGTGGGGCTACAATATTGATAAAACAAGATCTAGCATCATCTACATTAAAGGTTTGGAGGGCATGGAATATGATATTCCAGAGAACAAAGGAACTGGGAATACAACCAAGAATCACCTACCCAGCAAAACTGAGTATAATCTTTCAGATGAAAAATGGGACTTTGATTAAAAAGAGAATTTTCAGGCATTTGTGATGAAAATACCTGAGCTGAATAGAAAATTTGACTTTCAAATACAAGACCCTATATAAAAACAAATGTTGAAAACTATGTCTACAAGTAACTGGAAAATAATAAAATACTTTTATGAAAAAAATTCATTTGCTAACACATGTTGGAAGGTTTAATAAGAATTGGTGGAGTGAATTTAAATATACTAATAAGCAAAACAAAATATTTTCATAGTCATTAAAATGTAGCTTATGCTTATGTGACTAAATAAAAAGCCTCTATTATTAAAAAAAAATACAAGACCCTAGAGAAGCATAAAAAGGCAGACAGGAAAAGGAAATCATGAGAGATATTAAACTGTTTTTATTCCTACATGGGAAGATAATACTTCTAACTCACAAGAACTTTCTCAGTATTAGGGTAGCTGAAAGGAATACACTTAGACAGAGGATACAGGTATGAACTGAATATGTAGGGATGATATCTGTGAAGCATTTATTTTTTGTTTATCCTTGTTGTTTATGGGTAAGACAGGGTGGAATGTCTTATGTCTAGGGCCATATTTGGGCTCAGGGCCTCCTGGGTCCAGGGCTGGTGCTTTGTCTACTCTGCCATCAAGCTAACCCATGATGACATCTTTAAAATAAAGTTAAGGAGTAAGAGGAATGAACTGGAAGAAAAGGAAAGGGAGAGATAGACTAGGGAAAAGTAGCCCACATTAAAAAAAAAAAAACAAGAAAAAGCTTATGGAGGGGAGGGAAATAAGGGAAAGAAGCGGGGGAATGAGGGAACCTTACTATCATCAGAATTGGCTAAAAGAGGGAATAACATACATACTCATATGGGTATAGTAATATATTTTGTCCTGAGGGAATGTGGGAGGGAAAAAAGATAAGGGGTGGGGGTGGGGGAGAGAAGAGGGGAAGGAAGGAAGGACAGATTGGGGGAAGGAGCAGTAAAAAGCAAAACACTTTTGAGGAAGGTGAAGATATTCTGCATAACTGGACATGTATGACTTATACTGAATTGCTTGATTTCTTAGAGAGGGTTTAAGAGGGAATGAGGAAGAAAATTTGGAACACAGAATTAGCTCAAAGACCCTAATCTCATCAGAGTGGGCTCAAGGAGGGAATAAACAACATAAACACCCAATTGGGAGGAGTAATATATTTAACCCTACAGGAAAGTAGGAGGGGAAGAAGATAAGGAGAGAAGGGTGAAAGAAGGGAGGGCAGAGTGGGTTAGAGGACAATCAGAAGCAAAATACTTTTGAGGATGAATAGGATAAAAGAAGATAGAAAATAGAGTAAATATCATGGGAAGGGAATAGTATGGAGGGAAATAATTATGATTATTGACTATAATGGCAAAATGTATGGTACCTATTTTGCTGGGCTATTGGGAAGAAAATTCTTTGTCAAGTTTTAAGGTCCTATATAAACGTTTATGATGAACAGGATGCTATCAGAAAAACCTGGAAAGACATACATGAATTGAAGCAGAGTGAAATGTACTATATACAAAGTAGCATCAATAGTGTAAGATGATCTGCTGGGAAGCATGTGGTTATTTTCAACAAGGCAATGATCCAATATAACTCTGAAGGACTTATGAAAATTGTAATCCATCTGCAGAGAAAGAACTGATGGTATCTGGAAACAGATTGAAGCATTATTTTTTACATTTCCTTACTCTGAAGTCTTGTTTTTATCTGTTTTCTCTCGCAACCTAGCTAATGTGGAGATGTTTTCCTTGACTACTCATATATAACTTATATTGAATTTCTTGAGTTCTTGGGGATGTGGGGTGGGAAGGGAAGGAGGAATAGAAGGTGGAACACAAAGTTTCAAAATATTGATGTCAAAATTTGTTTTTACATGTTATTTGTAAAATAAAATTATAAACAGAAAAAAAATCATCTTTTGCATTAGTCAGAACACAAACACATCCCAGTGTGAGTTTGGCATAGGGCAGCAAGATTGAGGCTGATGTAAAAAGTTTGTAGGGTATCTTCATACCTCCATGTACCATATGGTTGTGTTTTGGAAATTAAATAAGCTTATTTAACAAGTAAAAAAAAAAGTCACTATTTGACAAAAACTGCTGGGAAACTAGGTATAGACCAACATCTTACACCACACACCAAAGTAAAGTCAAAATGGATACATGATCTAGACGCAAAAAGGTGATACCATAGGCAAATTAGAAAAGGAAGGAATAGTTTACTTTTCATATCTATGGAGAGGGGAAGAATTTATGACCAAAGATGAGATAGAGAACATTATGAAATGCAAAATGGATCATTTTGATTACATTAAATTATAAAGGTTTTGCCAAAAAACAATGCAACCAAGATTAGAAGGAAAGCAGAAAGCTGAGAAACAATTTTTACAGTCACTATGTCTGATAAAGGCCTCAATTCTAAACTATGTAAAGAACTGAATCAAATATATAAGAATTCAAGTCATTCCCCAATTGAAAAATGGTCAAAGGATATAAACAGGCAGTTTTCAGATGAAGAAATTAAAGGTATCTATAGTCATATGGAAAAATGTTTTCAATCACTACTGAATAGAGAAATGCACATTACAACACCTCTGAAGTTCCACCTCATACCTATCCAATTGGCTAATATGGGAAAAAAGGAAAATGATAAATGCTAGAGAAGATGTGGGATAATTGCTGCACTAATGCATTGTTGGTGGAGTTGTAAACTGATCCAACCATTCTGGAGAGCAATTTAAAACCATGCCCAAGGGGCAGCTAGGTGGCGCAGTGGATAGAGCACCGACCCTGGAGTCAGGAGTACCTGAGTTCAAATCCGGCCTCGGACACTTAACACTTACTGGCTGTGTGACCCTGGGCAAGTCACTTAACCCCAATTGCCTCACTTAAAAAAAAAAAGTTAAAAAAAATAATAAAAAATTAAAAAATAAAAAAAACATGCCCCAAAGGCTATAAAATTGTGCATACCCTTTGACCCAGCAATACCGCTAGTAGGTCTATATCCCAAAGAGATCATTAAAAAGGGGAAAGGACCCACATGCACAAAATTTTTATACCTGTCTTTTTGTGGTGACAAAGAATTGGAAATTGAGGGGATGCCCATCAATTGCATAATGGCTAAATTATATGTGGCATATGAATGTAATGTAATTCTATTGTGCTATAAGAAATGATGAGCAGGCAGATATCAGGAAAACCTGGAAAGAATTAGACAAGCTGATACTGAGCGAAATGAGCAGAACCAAGAGAACACTGTACACAGTATCAGCAACATTGCGTGATGATAAACTGTCATAAACTTAGCTCTTCTCAGCAATACAATGATCCAAGACAATGCCAAAAAACTCATGATGATGCCCATCATTTGGGGAATGGCTAAACTCTGGTATATGATGGTGATGGAATATTATTGTGCTATAAGAAATGACAAGCAGGATGACTTCAGAAAGGTCTGGAAAGACATGTATGAAATGATGTAAAGTGAAGTGAGCAGAACCAAGAGAACATTATGCAAAGAGACAGCAATATTGTTTGAAGAACTGTGAATGACTTAACTATTCTCAACAATACAATGATCCAAGACAATCCCAAAAGACTATTGATGAAACATACTATCTAACTCCAAATAAAGAACTGATATTCATGAAACAGACTGAAGCATGCTATTTTTCAGTTTCTTTCATTTTTTTATTGTTTTCTTGTACAAAATGACAAATATGGTAATATTTTACATAATTGTACATGTATAACCCATATCTGATTGCTTACTGCCTCAGGGAGGGAGGAGGGAAGGGAAGGAAGGAGGGATAAAAATTGGAACCCAAAACTGTAAATAAAAATGTTTATTACATTTTTTAAAAAAAACTCATGATGGAAAATGTTCTCCACATCCAGAAAAAGAACTGTGGAGTCTGAATGGAAAGTGAAGCATACTATTTTCACTTTTGTTGTTTTTTGTTATCATTGTTGTTTCTACTTTCTTGTGGTTTGTTTTTTTCCTTGTCTTCTGATTCTTCTCTCACAACATGACTAATGTGGAAATATGTTTAACATGATTGTAATGTATAACCTATATAAGACTGCTTCAGGAACAGGGAAGGAGGGAGAAAAATTGGAACTCAAAATCTTACAAAAATGAATGTTCAAAATTATCTCTACATGTAATTGGGGAAAAAAATAAAATAAAATACTATTGAAAAAAATGGCCTTGTTTGCCATCATGAAAAAAAATCAAAGCTAAAGTAATGTTGGTTTTAAAGGCATAGGCAAATAGCTACATTTGAATCATAAGGGGATTTTCAAAGCCTGTTTTTCCAGAGCTTTATATTTCAAGAAATTGTAAGTGAAAATTGTGCAAGACAAAGAGTTAATTGTCCCAGCTCTTTGAGGAAAAAAAAAAGATTAAATAAATAAATATGATTTTTTTTAATCTAGCCCTCAAGTCCCAAGATATCTTACAAGAAAAGAAAACTATTGCCACCCTAGTCTTTGGCACTGTCAAATGGTTCAACATCAGAAACAGATATGGTTTTGTCAGTGAAGTTGGCATTAAAGAAGCATTATTACCATGTGCTTTGAGTACCCTAAGGACCATAGGACCTTTCCATTTGACTTGAACTTGAAAGACTTCCCCTTTAAAATGTAAGCTCCTTAAGAGCAAGGATTATCTCCAATTTTCTAGTTCTTTGTCCTACATCAAGATCTGAAAAGGTAAAGAGAGGAGAGGAGGGATGTGTAACTATAATCTTAAGCTGCATTCAGTATCATATGATCATTTATCCAGGGATAGACAAAGTCATTTATTTCAACCTTCTCATTTTACAGATGGAGGTAGAATGCCTCCAACATGGGAGTAAATATTCCTGTTTGTACTCTCTTGTTCAGACCACTTGGATTATTGTGTTCCCTTTCAAGGATCACATTTTAGGAAGGACATTGACCAAGCAGGGTATTACCAGAATGGGGTGAACATGGTGATGAGAGAACTGAAGACCATGACAAACAATGAACCAGTGATACTTAGACTGTAGAAGACAAATCTTTTGAGGAACTTGAAAGTTGTCTTCAAGTCTTTGATGGCTTATTATGTGTCAATCAGTCAATAAGCATTTATTAAATTTACTACATTCCAAACATTTCATTAAGCACAGAGGATACAAAGGCAAAAGCACAGTCCCTGCCCTGAAAGAGCTCATAGTCTAATGAGAGAACCAATATAGATAACTAGGCAAATACAAGATATATCCATATATCTATCGAGACAGATGGACAGAGAGAGAGAGGCAGCTAGATAGTGCAGTGGATAAAGCACCAGCCCTGGATTCAGGAGGACCTGAGTTGATATCCAGCCTCAGATTGACACTTACTAGCTGTGTGGCACCCTGGGCAAGTCACTTAACCCTCATTGCCCTGAAAACACAAAAACGAGAGAGAGAGAGAGAGAGAGAGAGAGAGAGAGAGAGAGAGAGAGAGAGAGAGAGAATGAAAGTTAATAGGGGAGAGGGTGGCAGGAAAGGATTTACTTAGACAGAAGGTGAGATTTGAGCAGAGTCAGAAGGATAGTCAGGTAAACTGAGTGACAGAAGTGAGGAGGGAGAGCATTCCAGGTATGGGGGAATGCCCCATGCAAAAGCATGGAGGTGGGAAATGGAATATAATATCCAAGGAGCAACAATTAGGACAGTATGTCTGAATTTTAGAGGTGTAAAGGGAAATAAAGTGTAAGGACTAGAAAAGTAAGAGTGGATCAAATTATAAAGAGCTTTAAATGCCAAATAGAGGACTTTATATTTGATCTTGGTAGTGATAGGGAGTCAGCAGAATTTGTTGAGTGAGGGCAGACCTAAAACCACTTTAGTGGCTGAGTGGAAAATGGATTGGAATGAAGAGAGATTTGAGGAGGGAAAAACAATTAGAAGCCTACTGAAATAGTCTGGCAAGAGGTGAGAAGGACCTTTCCCAGAGTGGTGGCTTTGTTCATGTAGAGAAGCAAAGCCACATATAAAATGTTGTGAGGATAGGAGTGAGAAGAGAGAAAGTGGAGGAAATTGTATAGATGACTTTCTCAAAGAGTTTAACTGAGAAAAAGAACAAAGAAAGATGACTACTATAGATTGTTGAATCTATCAAGGCTTTTTTTAAGGATGGAAGAGACATAGGCAGCAAGGAAAAACCAGTAAAGAATGAAGATTGTAGAGTTTGTATGCCAAAGAGGGCAATATGCTGGAGAAAGGGGAATGGCATGAGTTCATAGGTAATGTAGAATGATTTGCCTTGGGAAGAAGAAGGGTTGCCTTCTTTAACTGAGACAAGAGTGAAGGAAAAGATAGTATGGGAAGAAGTCTGAATGATATAAAGATAAGGGGAGAGGGGAAAGAGGAAACTCAGCAAAAGACCTCATTTTTTTCTCCTGAAGTTTAAGACAAAGTCCTCAACTGAGAGGGCAGGAGAAGGGACAGTGGTGGGAGGTTTGAGGGAGACCAAAAAGGTGCATGTTAGCCACTGTGCTGAATGGGACAGTAAGCCAATGAAAAGGGTGTAAAAGCATCACCTTGCTATGGTGAAGGCCCAATTGAAATTATGTAACATATATTTGTAGTGCACCCAATACTGTTTCTATTTTTTTCCAGTTCTGTTCTGAAGCACAAGCATAGAAGCCAAGGAAACAACATGAAAGTAATCCAGAGCTGAGGTTTACAAAAATGTGAACAGTGATAGGTCAAAGGAGCAAGGGATTCCAGAGTAGCAGATAGAGAAGAGCTGAACTGGTTCATGAAGAGCTAGAGCCAGGGAAGGAAGGAGAGTATAGCCAGTATAGAGGCGATGACCTGGGAAAGCTAGGCAAGGTGGAAAGAGTGGAGGTCATGGTGAGAAGGAAGAACACGAAAAGGGTAGTAAGGCATAGAGAAAGAAGGAATAATTAGATACTATGCTCAGAGAAAGACATTTGGGGTCTCATGAACATGGAAGTAGAGTTCTTGTTAGTTCTCTATGCCTTACTACCCTTTTCGTGTTCTTCCTTCTCACCATGACCTCCACTCTTTCCACCTTGCCTAGCTTTCCCAGGTCATCGCCTCTACACTGGCTATACTCTCCTTCCTTCCCTGGCTCTAGCTCTTCATGAACAAGTTCAGCTCTTCTCTATCTGCTACTCTGGAATCCCTTGCTCCTTTGACCCATCTCTGTGTGAGACTGAGGTGGAGTAGAAAAGTCAATTATGGAAACTGAGTAGTTTGATGAACTGAGAAATTAGGGCATTTGAGGGACCATTAAAATGCATATTTAAGTTGCCTAGTATGAAGGCAGGAATTGGAACGGAGAGAAATACTGTGAGCCAAGCACTGGAAGGAAGGAGAATATGTGAAGGATCCATAGATAATGGTCACCAGAATCTGGATTAGGTGATAAATTTGCATAATATCAATCTCAAAATATGAGATATTGTTGAGTGATGGTAGAGGGAGAGTTTGGAAGTGGCAATGAGGAGTAAGGGAAATTCTCATTTCTCCACCATGATTCATGAGTCAGGGGATATGAATGAAAGTATAAATAGCACTAGAAAGGATGGCCAGGGATACAAGGTCATCAGGAGGTAACCAAGTCTCAGTGAGTTCCAGAAGATAAAAAGAGTGAGAAAAGAAAAAGTTTAATATGAAAAGAAATGTGTTAATGATGGAGCAGGCATACTAGAAGGAACAGTGAAAAGTCTGGGAAGATATTGTGGGGATAAGGTTGAGGAGAAAGGAAAGAAGAAAATAAACACTTATTAAATACCTACTGTGTATTGCCTCTCCTTTGGATCCACCAATGTCGTGGAGAGGGAAAACCTGCTGCATGGGCAACAGCTTGTTTTCTATATTGATCTGCCCAGGCCGGTGCCCTGGAGAGGACACTCCAGCTACTCCTCATGGAGTAGATACTACACAGGATGTGGCAGTTACTGGTTATAAGTCACTCAGGAGCTGCGGCTCCTGTATCGGGCTGCACAGCCACACTGTGGCCTGTGGCTCTTCAAGGCGCTGATCCATAGTCGTCTGCGACTGGTGGAGGCCTACTACTACTACTGTGTACTATGTACTGTGCATTGTGCTGAGCACTTTATATTCTCCCATTTGATCTTCACAACAACCCTGGGAAATAGGTAGATGCTATTATTATCCCTACATTACAGTTGAGAAAACAGGTATAAAGAAGTTAAGTAACTTGCCAGAGGTCAAACAGCTAATAACTGGGGTGGGTGGGAAAAGAAGGGTGGGCAGTTGGGTTGGAGAATAATGTTTGTATATTGGCAAGGAGGGTAGTAAGCATTATATAAATACTAGCTATTATTATTATTATTATCAACATCTGTATTATCACCATTATTGGAATCCAAGAGTATAAGAGGACAAGATCATGTCAACCATTGAGGAAAGAGTCCAGGCAGAGTATCAATGATAGGAAAGAGTTCTACTGATGTAGGTACCTGATCAGATTGTCCAAAGTCCTCCCTCAAAATCCAATCTCATGCCAGGTGAGGTCCCAGGAGACCCATGTCACAGAAGGCAGAAGCAAGCAAAGGCTCAAGGGAGTCCAATAAGGATGAAAGAGGTGGTAGCATAAGACTAACTAAAGAAGAATGGACTTGAGGATCCCTGAGTGCTAAAGAGGACACCACATGGAGAAAGGTTATGTTTTTGTTGGAGAGGGGGAAGGGTTCTTGCTCAGATGCTGTACAAGTTGACCTAGAAATACTCTGATGTTCATGCCATTTCTGGGACCCTAAAATCTGCTTAACAGTGAGATAAAGACCTTTTACTTCACACTAAGAAAATAGGTCTGACCCTGTAATTTCATTGGCAAAAAAAATCCTGAGTGAGAAACCTTTCTCTGCTCATGCAGGAAGCAACTTCTCTATAATTTCTTTTTTGTTTAAAGAGTTACCTAGAGCAGGAGTATCAATAGCATGGCCAGATAAAAACATAATTGGGAAAGGTTTAACATAATTAATTTTTAAAATGAGCATAATACAGATAAGGTTAACTTGTGGTTTTCTAAGTCTAAATGAGTGCAGAGATCCATTTTTCTAGGTGAGTTTGGTACTACTGGTTGTATATGGGGCCTGGAGTCAGAAAGACCTGAGTTCAAATCTGACTTCAGACACTTACTAGTTGTGTGACCCTGGACAAGTCACTTAACCCTGTTTGCCTCACTTTCCTATCTGTACATTAAGCTGGAGAAGGAAATGGCAAACCACTCCAGTATCTTTTGCAAGAAAATCCCAAATGGGGTCATGAAGAGTCTAACACAACTGAAACAACTGAATGACAACAACAAACAACAACAACAACAACATACAGCTAATACATATCAGAAGCAGTATTAGAATCTAGGTCTTCCAGACTAGCTCTCTTTCCACTACAGCATGTTGCCTCACATTAAGAGATAAAGTTTAGATGCTAGGCCCCCTGGAAGAACTAACCCAACTCAAAGTTATTCCCAAGAAGATGAGAGTGATTGATGTCAGATCTAGAATGGGTTTGCAGCTGAGTGGGTGGAGAGCCAGAGGGCACTTGGCCAATGAATAATAGGAGATATGAAGTGGTCACTTTTCCAAAAGAAGAGGAAGTAGAACAGAAAGGGTTTTCTGGGTTTGGCTGAAGACAAACCACCGATTTCTCAACTGGCCACATACCTCTTTCAGGCTCTTTTAACAAAGTTCAAGGGTCCAAACATTTGTTTTTCAAAATTTTCTCTTGTGTTTCATCATTGCTATTAATTTACCTTTAGTGGGGCTAGCTAGATGGCACAGTAGATAAAGCACTGGCCCTGGATTCAGGAGGATTTGAGTTCAAATCTAGCTTCAGACACTTGAAACTAGCTGTGTGACCCTGGGCAAGTCACTTAACTCTCATTGTCCCACCAAAAAAAAAAAATACCCTTAGTTTCTCTCTGCATCTTGTAAGGCACCAAGTACATATTTATATAAGGTTCTTCCTACACACACCTTCCAGTCTTGGTAACTCTCCAACTCCATGTAACCCACCCATTGCCTTTTCCTTTCCCAAGTCAGTCCTACACAACCATCCCCTTTTCTGACCATTCATCTCACAGTCAGTCCATCTTTCCTAGTCCCAAGTCCCTGGAACTGTGGACCATGGTATCTCAGTGAAATATTTTCAGCCATCTAACTTCCAACCTAGACAAAGTAGTCAATCCATTTTTAGGACACTTCTCCTTTCAGAATCTGATTCTATTGGCTTCCAAATGAATGGTTGTCTCTGCTCTAAATTTAATTCTCATTAAATTGTATGGTTCTAGTAAAGTAGGTTGGATTTCATAGCAAAATATTTGAAGCAATAGAACAAGAATGAGTTTGAAATGATGTCAGTTTGACTCTGAAAAAAGAGAATTCAAAACATCTTAAGAGAATATCCAGACACACACACACACACACACACAAATATTTTTCACATGTGGGAATTTTGACCTGGCTAAAGATCTGTTTGAAAAGAAGAGAACTTCTCTGAGGGGTGTCAACCTGCTAGGACTAATGTTGAAATAAATGCTAGTCATTCTATCACAGGGAAATTAGGAGACCACACAGCCCACCCCCAAGCTGTCATTTGAATGTTGTAATAATTCCCTTCAGAGACATATATCCTAATCTTGGAAAGGCAGAAAGATGGGATTTGGGTCCTTCCCATCTAAACAAGTCCTCTGAGAGAGAAAACACCAGAGTTGTAACAAGGAATTTGGTGGCTTAGGGCAATCATCACAAACTGTTCTGAGGTAGGTGGTAAGAGACAATATCGGGTCAGTCAGGGGAGAGGTGAGGCAAGACACAGATCCCAGATAGTAGATGTAAATCCATTATTAGAGATGCTGCCATAGATAGGCCAAGGAAGCAGGGAAAGACAAGAGAGGAGCTCACCCCAACAAATCCCTCCCACACCCCAGAAAGCTTCCTATTTTAACTAATTTATCCTTCTTACTTGTGTGGCATTTTAAAGGGTTCAGGAGACATAATTTCTGGGTAATTTAATCATTTTATTTATAACACCAACATTTTTTTTGTTTTGTTTTTTTGGTTTTTGGTTTTTGGTTTTTTGGTTGTTTTTTTTTAGGCAATGGGTGTTAAGTGACCTGCCCACAGTCACACAGCTAGTAAGTGTCAAGTGTCTGAGGCTGGATTTGAACTCAGGTACTCCTGAATCCAGGGCCGGTGCTTTAACCACTGCGCCATCTAGCTGCCCTATAACACCAACATTTTAATAAAAGGAGGGTTATTGAACCATCTCCGTCTTAGGCCAAAGACAATCTTGGTGGAAGACATATGCCCTTTTGGAAGGGGAGTGTTCCTAGGGTGGCAATCAAATCTGATTGGCTAACAATTAATGAGAAAATTAATATTACACTGAGAGGCTGGACCTGAACTTTGATTATGTCATTTCCTTCTAAGTTAGGCCTAGCCTTGGGCAATCTGTTCAAAGAATTTATCCCCACCCAAACCTGAGTGGAACACAATAGCTGTTCCACCTGGGTGGAGTCTGGATGGAGGAGAAGTTTAGCTCAACCTTCACAGACTAAGGTCTTAGAATGAGGATAAAAGAAAAAGGGGGATATCTGAATCTCCCTAAATCATTGGTTATTAATAATCATTTCTCTCACATGGAGCTAAGCTCTCTTGTTTCTACACCACTGAAGAGATGCAAATGTCAGCACCCTCTAAAATTGACTCCCTGGAGCAAAGTTCTTACTTCCTTGACCTAGTTTGAGCTATAGAAAACTTAACTCTTTATTATTTGGTGACTGAATGCTAACTGAGCTGGGTCAGAAATTGGTGAAAGAGAGAGAAGGAGGGAAGGAGGGAAGGAAGGAGGGAAGGAAGGAAGGAAGGAAGGAAAGATTTTTATCACCTATGTGCTGGGGATACAAATACAAAAATAACATAGTCCCTGCCCTCAAAAGGCTTACATTTTAACAGGGGAAGACAATACGTAAGGGGAGAAGAGTCACAGCCAGGAAAGAATGTTTCAATTGGGCAGCCACAGGGATGGTAAATAGAACTCTAGGGCAGGCAATCAAAAATGACTGATTTTCCAACACAGGAGCTGCTTCTCCCAGCTACTAAGGAAGAAGAGGTCCTGAAATGGGAGTTGGAAGCTCACAGTCACCTCAGGGGATGAAATTGGAGGGGAAACAGGTCCTGCATTAGGATTCACAGAATCTCAACATTGGAAAGGACTTTTGAAGGCATCTAAGACCTCTAGCTGAAGAACAAATCTCCTATTTCTAACCTTGAAAATCTCCAGTGATAGGGAGCCCACTACCTGCTGAGGCAGTGGATTCTACTTTGAGTTGTGCCTGGAACATGGTAGGTGCTATATATATATGTGTATTTTCTTCTCTCACCTTCCCCAGCTCTTCTTGATTCTCCGAAACTTCTCTCTACTGCTATTTTCTAATCCCTCTCCCACTTTAGGATCTGCAATTGGAAGAAACCCCCAGCCAACATCTGGTTCAAACCCATCACTTTAGAGCAGAGGAAACTGAGGCTAAGAGGGGAGATGTGATTCTCCCAAGGTCACAAAGGAGAGAAGCAGCAGAACTAGGATTCCGACATCTGTGTACTTTCCACTCTCCCATACAAATTTTCATGCAGTTTCCACTCTCTACCATACTGATTTTCGTGCAGTTGAAAACCAAGGTTGTTGTAGGGATAGCTTCTAGTCCTGACTCTGTCAGTAACTTTGTGTAACCTTGGAGAAATCACTTCCCCTTTCTGGGCCTCAGTTTCCCCATCTGTCAAGTGAAAATATTGGACTAGATGGGCTCTGAGAACCCTTTCTTTTTTTTTTTTTTTAGTGAGGCAATTGGGGTTAAGTGACTTGCCCAGGGTCACACAGCTAGTAAGTGTTAAGTGTCTGAGGCCGGATTTGAACCCAGGTACTCCTGACTCCAGGGCCAGTGCTCTATCCACTGCGCCACCTAGCTGCCCCTCTGAGAACCCTTTCAATGGAATCTTCTCTACTTTCTCTCTTTTGGTAATCCCCATCTGCTGCCATTGGTTTGACTATTATCTTATATATGTGCGCACCTATATGCACATACATACATATAAACATACAAGTAGATCCTGATTAGTGGGAATAAAGTGGTTGTATGCATTTGAATTAACACTATTTGAAATTATTATGTAAAATACGATATCTGGTTTTATCTCAGTCTAAGTATTCAGTGCTAATTTGAATAATGCCACCAATCCAGGCAATGTATTATTTGTACTAATAGGCCCAAACTGAATGTGTACATATATGTGTTTATGCATGTATGTGCACACAGGCCCTGTGTATCCCCTAATCTTCATTCTTTTTTTGTTTGGTTGGTTTTTGGTTTTGTTTGGTTTTTTTTGGTGAGGCAATGGGGTTGTGACCTGCCCAGGGTCACACAGCTAGTAAGTGTCAAGGGTCTGAGGCCAGATTTGAACTCAAGTTCTCCTGAATCCAGGGCCGGTGCTCTATCCACTGCGCCACCTAGCTGCCCCTTAATCTTCATTCTTGCATCACCAATTGTTGTTCAGTCATTTTTCAGTCATGTTTGACTCTTCATCACCCCATTTGGGGTTTTCTTGGCAAAGATATTAGAGTAGTTTGCTATTTCCTTCTCTAGCTCATTTTACATATGAGGAAACTGAGGCAAACAGGGTTAAATGACTTAGGGTCACACAGCTATTAAATGTCTGAAACTAGATTTAATCTGTCTTTCTGACTCCAGACCTGGCACTCTATCACCAAAACCTAGTGGTTATTTCAAATTGAATATCCCAGAGACATCTCAAACTCAAAATGTCTAAAAGGGAATTCATAATCTTTTCCCCAAAACCCTATCCTCTTCCAGACTTTCCTCTTTCTCTTAAAGGTACCATCCTCTTTCCAGTCTCCTAAATTCATTACCTAGGCATTATTCTCAACTCCTTTCTCTCCTTCACTCCACATTTCCAACCAGTTGCTAAATCATGCTATTTCTACCTCTGAAACACTTCTCACCTCTGACTCCAGCCGGATACTCAGTTTCCAAGTGTCTAACTACTACAATTCATCCTACACACTACTACCAAAGTCATTTTCCTCAAGCATATACCTGACCATGTTACTCCCCTACTCAATCAACTCCAGTGGTTCTCTATCACCTCTCATCCCCATCCTTTCCATTAACTGCCCCATGATTTAAGTGATTTGTATGTGTTTATATTTATGCTCCTAGTATTTATTATGCATTATCTCTCTTATTAGAATGGACGCTCTTCGTGTAGTCAATGTTTCTCTTTGCATTTGTGTTTACCGTGCCTACTGTGTAGTAGTAGCACTTCATAACTATTTGTTAATTAACTAGCGAAAGGGGCTGTGCCTTAAGGATTCCATTGGTAAACCCTGAGAAGAGAACTATACATATGTAGTGTTTGAGAATACAAATTACCGAAACACCTATGTGACTGTGACTTTAGGAGGGAAGCCACTTAGACTGTCCCCATCCCTTTCTTCATCTATAAAATGGGGACAAAGTAATGCCTCTTCTACTTTCCTCTCAGGATCAGAAGCTTGCCAATGTTACTAAGCAAATAATACTGAGGTTTGGGTCCTTGGTTTGCCAGCACCTTGCTGTGCAACCACTGGAAACTCATTTCACTACCACCCCCTTGGGGCCTTAGTTTCCCTATCTGCAAAGTGAGGACTTTGACTAGATGAGTTCTAAGCTAGGAGGCAACTAGGTGGTAAAAGAGATTCTAGAGCTCTGGGTGTCAAGCCAAAAAAAACCTGTGTTCAAATTTGACCTCACACTCTTACTAGCTCTGTGACCTATCATGCCATCGTGCCCTAGAAACCTTGTTACTGGGAAATTTCACCATCCTGAAAGATCCAATCAGCCTTGGTACTCAACACCTGATTAATACTCTCTGCCCCTCTGATTTAGAGAGCAGAGCCATCAGTTCTAAAGCCTCCAGTTAAGAAGCTAGTCCAAGCCAACCATCTCTTCACTTCCCATCTGGCTGCACTCTTTTAGACTTCTGTTGCCATCATGCCCCCAGAACTAGGTACCTTTTTCTTCCCCATCCCACCCCTTTTGGCTTCCTTTTTTCTATTATGTTCCCCCATTAGCTCACCTCAGTTTCCTCATCTGTAAAATGAGCTGGAGAAGAAAATGGCAAACCACTCCAGTATCTTTGTCAAGAAAACCCCATAACTGAAACAACTGGGCAATATTAGCTTGTAAGATCCTTGAGGGCAGGGGTTGTCTTTGTTTTTCATATTTGTTTGTATTACCAACACTTATCACAGTGCTTGGCACATAATAGGAGTTTAATAAATGTTTATTGACTGACTGAATGACCCTGAGCAAATTATTTAACTTCTATATGCCTCAGTTTCTCTCATCTACAAAATAGGGATAACAATAGCACCTACCACCCAGGGTTGTGGTAAGGATAAAAAGACATAGTATTTATAAAGCACGTTGCAAACCTTAAAACTAGTATATAAAGGCCAGTTATTATTATCCAAGCTCCCTTCAAACCCAAACAGCCTGAGTGAAGGACTCTTTTATCCAGCTAGGAGTGGGTTATAGGGAGTGGTCCACCACAGGATCAAGAGAGCAAAGTCAGCACATGACTCTGATCCCAAGGACCGCAGCACAATCATGCAATTTAACTGTGAGGTTTCCTAAAACACAACTCCCACCCCCACTCCCGCCCCAACTCAACACGACTGATCCCTGAGTTTTAGAATCTAGCACAGGGTGTGAACAGGCTGCTCGCCTCTATCCCCTCCCATGGTTCTCTGCTGTGGAGACTCAGGACCCTCAGAGCCTGCTTGCTTGCCCCTCCCTTGTGGTTCAGTTCTTTTTAGATAGACTTAATCTGCCCCCTAGTGGCTCTATTTCCACCCCATCAGGAAATGCCACATAGTCTTCACATCAGAAGCACCATGATCTGTCAATCTCACAGTCCTCATCTGGCATTGAGGTCATTTGAGAAAGAGCATGGTCTTGTCTGGTTTCAAAAGGTCATGGCCATGCCTTACACATTCCTCCTCTCCTCCCTTCACCTTTTCAGACCTTGGTGTAGGACAAAGAATATTGAATTTGCACATTCAAAGCCCAAATGGTGAAACTTATTATATGGGTAACTTGGGAAAGTGTCGATTTCCCCCTTGGACTAGATGACCTCTAAGGTCCTTTGAAGCTCAGATGTAGTCTTGTGACTGACCTTAGGCAAAGCATTTAACCTCCCTGGGCCTCAGATAGCTCATTGTAAAACTAAAGGTATTAAATGAGATGTCCTCTGAGAACCCTTCCAGTGTTATCTTATGATCTGGGGAGAAAGAACATGGGATTTATCCCTCAAATATGAGGGTTTAGGAACTAGACTCTTTTAGAGAGAAGTCACTAGACTGCACGGTGGACAGAGTTTTGTACACGGAATCAAGAAGACTTGAGTTTGATTTCTGCCTCATAGACCGACTAAGCTGAGTTTTCTTGAGCAAGCCACTTAACCTCTCTGTGCCATGGTTTCTTCATCTGTAAAATGGGGACAATAATAGCACCTACTTTTCAGAGTGGCTATGAGGATCAAATGAAGTAACATTTATAAAGCACTTTGTAAACCTTAAAGTGCTATATAAATGCAAATTATTCATCACAGTAGTAGTAGTAGTAGCAGCAGCAGCAGCAGCAGTGGTGATGGTGGTAGTAGTAACAGTAGTAGCAATAATGGTGGTGCCAGTGGTGGTGCCAGTGGTGGTAGTGGTAGTATTAGTCACAGTAGGTATACTAATACTGGTAGTGGTACTATTTTCCCTCTCCATATTAGAGTAGTTTCTCCTTTTATTGGTTATCCTTCATGTCCCCTGTATCTCTCTAGAAATATTAGGAATATCATAGGTCCCTCACTTTGTATCCCCCTGGCATGCCCCTCCTACCAAAAAATCCAATCAAGTCTAATCTCCAGGATCAGGTAGGTACAAAAGCTTCCCAAACCAATCATGTACTTATCACAAAGCATAGGAGAAAGGGTATCAGGCATGAGAAGGCCCTACTATATATAATACCTGTATGACCTTGAATTTTATTTTTGGAGATTTCAGTTTCTTCAACTGTATAATGATAGGATTGGACTAGATTATTTCCAAATTCCCTTACTCTTAATCCTATGATCAATGAATGCTACTACTATGACTCTATGTGCCTAACCTTGTGCTTTTTCAGTGTGGAGGAGGTTGAAGAACAAGACACTGACCCTGTCCTCAGGAAAATGTCTAAAAACAGGATGGCACATCCTTCCCCAAACCATTGTTTGCTTTCCCAAGGGAAAGCCCCAAACAAACCAGCTAGTCTCAGTCCCCAGAGCTATAGATTCCCCACAGACCTTAATTCACTTCAGTTTCACACTAGTAGCCAATATGCTACGACTGGCTCCATCCTGCAAGCCCTGGAAAGGCTCATCTCTGGTTTGGTTATAATAATCATAATAATCATAAAGACTTGGGGTCAGAATGCTCCTGTTGTAACCCTGCTTCTTTTCTTCTTTATCACCCATGAGGCTATGCACAAATCACTTTCCCTCAGAACCATAACTGTGACAGAAGGATCAGAGCTTTGCCCCAATTGCAAAATTTAGAGGACATGCATGCTCCTTCAGTGGATAGAAACACATGAGTTTCTATAACAAAACAGCATAAATATTTAGTTAAAATAAAAAGCCAACAGATGATGGTCTGTGCACCATTTTATCTGCTCCACCCCCAAGCCCTGCCTCACCGGGTCCCTCCCCAAGCAGAAATTTCTCTAGCTCCAGCCTCACAACATCCTTGAGTCTATCCTCTTTTCCCCCTACAGTTACTTTGTCCTCAATGAGGGAGGTACACAAGAGAGGGTCTTTATCCCTGCCACAGAGATTTGTGTCTCAAGATCCAAGGCATAGGCCTCAAAAATGCATTAGTATTTTAAAAAATAATTGATTTGAGGCTACCTTTCATACTCCATGCTCCAGGTGCATTTTCTGGTATTCAGTCTGGGAGCTAAAGTTTCTAGTTATGGGTTTGCTTTTCTTCTCTGGGCCTCAATTTCCTCATCCATAAGAATACAGAATTCTATTAATTCCTGTGATTCTGTGGAGGAAGAGGACTGTTACAATGAATTTCCTTCTAATCACAGCTACAACTCCAGTCAAAGGTGAATAGGGGCTAGGATTCTGTCCCCACTCTAAAATAGGCATTCACTACCCTTTCTCTCCTCTGCAGCTTCTTCTTATTCTCTGGCTGCATGGCTATTGTCTGTCACACTCCCTCTATGCAGCCCCATTTCCTCTTTTGCTGCCTTTAGTTGTTAAGAAGCAACAACTACTGCATGCTCGCCACTTAGCGGCTGAATCTGGAAGCACTCCAGCAGTTTTTCCCAGAAGAGATGCCCCCTGCCTGGCCGTCACCAGCCACCTTAGAAAGGATTCAGCATATTTTCCTGGTTGGCTTAAGCAGATGTCTATCTTCAAAATGAGCAGCCCGGCAGGGCCAGGACGAAGCACAGCAAGGAGCAAAGGCAGTATCCTGAGCATTCAGAATGAGGAAGCATTGAATCAAGAGTGGAACTCTAAGTAGCCCCACACAACCTCTTGCCTCCATTCCCAGACCTAGTTAGAAAGTCAGCCATTGGTTATCTGGGGGCTTCATGAGAGCAGCACCAAAAATTAGAGGAGGACATAACAAAGAACATAGGAATACCAAAACAGGGAGTGTTAAACTATTTGGGAAAAAGAATATCAAAGTGATGATGGGGACACTGTTAAAGGTGAATGATAATAACAGATGATGGATCATTGCCCTGCAAAAAAAAAATAAATAAATAAACAAATGATGGAGAGGAGGCAGAACTACTCAACTTCCTTTTTTTTTTTTTTGGTGAGGTAATTGGGGTTAAGTGACTTGCCCAGGGTCACACAGCTAGTAAGTGTTAAGTTCTGAGGCTGGATTTGAACTCAGGTCCTCCTGAATCCAAGGCCAGTACTCAATCCACTGCATCACCTAGCTGCCCCTCAACTTCCTTTTTTTCCTGATTTCCATATCACAAAAGAATGATATTTGGCCTAGGAAGGTCAGAAGAAAAAAATGATTAGTAGAGTCGATACAAGATAACTAAGGAGATAATAGATGTACTTAACTCAATCAGTCTAATGCCTTTAAGTGATTACCATGGGCAAGGCACTGGTTTGGCCCTGAGTTTACAAAAGCAAAAGTAAAACCATTCCTTTCCTCAAAGAGCTTGCAGTCTATAGAGAAAGACAAGACTATATAAAACAGATCAATATAAAGACTTCATGTAGAGGATGGCACTTAAGCTGAGTCTAGAAAGAAACCAAGGACTACAAGAAATAGAGGAGAATGGGGCAAGGAGCAATGATCTGATATAGGCATGCCTGGCGTCACCAGTACAAACGCTTGGAGGTAGGAGAGAGTGTGCCCTATATAAGGAACAGTGAGGCCAGTTAGAGCACAGGGGCAGCTGTGGATAGAGCACTAGGCCCAGAGTCAGGAAGATCTGACTTCTAGTCTGGCCTCAGACACTAACTTGTGACTCTATACAAGTCATTTACCCTCTATTTACCTCTGTTAAATCAACTGTAAAATGGGGGTAATAATAGCACCTATTTCACAGCAGTTTTGTGAGAGTGCCTGACACATAGTAGGTGCTGTATCAATGCATATTCCCCTTCCCAGTCTGGCTGGACTGTGGCATGGAAGAGAATGTGGTGTAATAAGGCTTGAAAGATAACATGTGGCCAGGTTGTCAAGAACTGCAGGTGCCAAATAGAATTTCTCTTTGATCCTGGAGGTAATAGTCATTAAATTTATTGGTTAGACCTGAACTTTAGAAAAATCACATCTGTAGTTGTGTGGAAGCTGCATTGGAGTAGGAAGAGGCAAGGAGACCAACTTGGAGGCTACTGAAATGGTAAAGGGAAGAGGTGAATGAAAGCTTGGATTAGAATGGTGGCTAAATGAGTGAAGAGCAGGGACATTGTGGAGACAGAAATGGTGAGATTTGGCAACTTCCCTTAATGGGTTAAAGTCATCAGGTCCAGAACTATTTCCCAGGATAGTGAAAGAATGGAAAGGTATGATTATTGAGTCCCCAAATATCTGGAAACTGGCATAGAACAGAAAGGGGGCCAAAGCTTTCCTGATCGCTAAGGTTCACTTATGACTATAAATCAATGATCCCATGATCCTTTGACTTGGGATAGTTTTTAAAGAAAACGATCTGAAAACTATTGGCTAATGAGTTAAATTTGGGTTCTTGGAAAAATTATAGAATAGAAAGGGGTGGTTTGTTTCCATCTAGAAAGGAAAACAGTGATTGCTAAGAGCTAGCATCTTTTTTATATACTGGATCTCCCTCTGTTGTCCAGGCTGGAAACACAGAGGTCACTCACAGCCCTGATCCCATTGCTGATCAGCATAGAAGCTTTGACCTGCTCCATTTCAGACCTGGACCAGTTTCCCCTCTTTAAGGTTTGTTTGGTTGGGTTTTTTTATTTGTTTATTTTTGTTTGTTTGTTTTTGCAGGGCAATGAGAGTTAAGTGACTTGCCCAGGGTCATACAGCATGTGTCAAGTGTCTAAGGCCAGATTTGAACTCAGGTCCTTATGAATCCAGGGCCAGTGCTTTATCCACTGGGCCACTTAGACACCGCCCCCTTTAGTTTTATGTCCCCCACCCCAACACCCCTGCTCCTGAGGGCTTACCATAGTGGTGCTAGTTTTGGTGTGAATACTTAACTGACTTTGGCCTTTTTGTAGCTCAGAACTCCTGAACCCAAGCAATTCCACCAGCTTCTGCCTCCACACACCACCACTCCTAGCTAGTATCACTTTAACAGGAGCACATCATGCTAGGCTAACCTTGATTTCTTTGGTAATGAGATCATAGATACTCTGGTAGAGCAAGGTTAATACTATAGTTAGTTAATACACGTTGATTAAGCTCCTACTATATGCTAGACACTGTGCTAAGTGCTAGAGAAAGGTGAAAGACAGCTCCTCTCAAGGAGAGCAATCTAATGAGGGTGACAATATGAAAATGACTATATACAAATAAACTATATATGGAATAAATGAAAAATAATTAACAAAGGAAAGGTGCTAAAATTAAGAGGAATTGGGAAAGGTTTCCTATAGAAAGTAGGATTGTAATTGGGACTTGAGAGAAGTCAGAGAAGTCCGGAGGAAGAAACCAGGATGAAGAATATTCCAGGCATGGGGGACATCCAGAGAAAATAACCAGAGCCAAGAGATGGCGTATCTTGTGTGTGAAACAACAAAGTGTCACTGAATCAAAGAAAAAGTAGGAAGAGGCAGGATATAATGTATAAGAAGATTTGAAAGGAAGGAAGAGAGGGGTCAAGGGTTTTGACTACCAACCAAGCAGAGGAATCTTTATTTGATCCTAGAGGTGAGAGGGAGCCACTGCAGATTATTGAGTAGAGAGGTGACTAGTTTACCTAATTTAGAGGAAAACACTTTATAAAAAATCTTGCATCCTTTTGGACAAGATGGAGAGATGTGGGCTAGATGATAGCCCAGTTTGTTGGATTTAGAGTTGCTTAAATGACTAAACACAAAAAATAGTGATTTATGAGTCAACCTCAGATTAGAGACAAGTAGAATAGTCTAAAAATGTAGCCTCAGCCTAGGGCTATTTAACATCTCACTCAATGATTTGGATGAAGGCATAGAATATCACATTTGAAGATAACACAAAACTAGCAGAAAAAGCAAATATATTAGAAGATGTAGTGATAATCCAGAGAGACCTCAATAAAATAGAAGGATAAGCCAAAACTAATTGGACGAAATTTCATAGGGATAAATGTAAAGCCCGAAACTTCATCATCAAAAAATCAGTTTCACAGTTACAACATAGAGGACATTTAGCTAGACAATAGTTTCTCTGAATACAACTTTAGGGTTCCTGTAAGCATCTGTAATTCTGTTAACATAAGAATTAGCACAGGGTTAGAGAAGTAGCATCTATTCACACCAACATAAGTTTGTCCAGCAGAATAATAGTAGCATTCATTCTGTATGTCTGTAATGCACTTACCTTGTGATCATACCTGTTTCTGTTTGTATCTTATCTCCCTTCTAGATGTAAGCTGCTAAGGGGCTGTCTTAGCTAAATCTCATATCCCTGACAGCACTGACCTCAAATGTACGATGCAATGGAAGACTTAGTAAATGTTTGGATGAATTAACATCCTGCATTCACAGAGAAGTTTACAATTTACAAAAAAAATTGTACAATATCCCTTATTTGATCCTCACAATAACCCTATAAAAGAGTGAGGGCAGGAATTACTATTCATCATTCTACAAATAAGAAAATTGAAGCTCAAAACATCCAATAATTCACCCATGGTCACACTGCTAGACTAGACTAGAACCCAGATATCTTTATTCCACTTCTATTCTTTAAGGCCCAGCTCTAGCCACAATGCTTCCATAAAGCCTTCTTTTCTTACTCCCTCCCACAATGATCTTCTCTTTATCTTACATCAACAAAACTGAGCATCATTTCTGTGACACAATCTTGCACACAAAATAATCAGAGAACATCACAAGATAGAATGGGATTGTGTGTTCTTCTTTCTTCAAATATATTCTAAATTCTCTGAAGACAGAGATTACATCTTACAGGTCTTTGCATTCCCCACCATGCCCAAAACACTGCTGAGCATGTATTAGGTGTCTAATAAATAACTAGTGAACCCATTGATCATCTTATTTACTACATAATAGAAATATTAACGTAATTAATGTAAACAGTAATGTAAAAGACACATAAGAGTTAGAGTAGAAAGGGATCTTAAGGATCATCTTCAAACTTCAATAATGTCAAAATGAGATGGTTAATCTTTGCCTAATATTTAAACTTAGAGGTACAAACAGAAAGTCATCACAATAACACTAAATTTACACCATTAGATCTCAGACACCAACAGTATAGTTGGCATATGTGGGTGACATTTCTATATTTTAATCAACAGGGCTCCATTAGTTCTTTTTTTTTTTTTTTTTGGTGAGGCAATTGGGGTTAAGTGACTTGCCCAGGGTCACACAGCTAGTAAGTGTTAAGTGTCTGAGGCCAGATTTGAACTCAGGTTCTCCTGACTCCAGGGCTGGTGCTCTATCCACTGTGCCACCCAGCTGCCCCCTCCATTAGTTCTTTATAAGATAGATCAATTGACAAGCTTACTACGGGACAAAACACTGTGTTGGTATTAACCAGGATTTGGACTTTAAAATCCAAACACTGATTATACTTTGAATCAGTTGTTTTTCAGAATCAGAATGGAATCACTCTGAATCTCAAAGATCCAAGAGGTGGAAGTTAGTGCAGAAACAAAGGGAACTGGAGAGAGGAAAAGGACCAAGCACCCAATAGGTAACATGAATCAATTGTTTTGCTGGGTGTTGCCAAGATTATATTGGAGAAGCCAATAAATGTGAAATCAGTGTAGAGTTAGTGTTGGAAACCATATGGATGATGGGAGTAGAACTCTTAGTGAGAGCAAAAGGAGGCAATATGTTGACAAAAGCTAAGTCTGCTGATCATTCCTTGAATTTAAGACTGAGTTGACCAGATGATAGGCATATAAGATTTAGAGCAAGAGACTTTCAAAAGTCTGGAGTTCAACTTCCACATTCTACAGATGGGGAAATGACTCTCAGGTTTCTGGCCAAAGGTGACTGCCTGAACAGAGGACAACCAAGATTCAACATACTTAATTCAATAAAGATCTAAAAATCTCATCAAATCAAATAGTGATGAAGAAACCCAGTGAGAAACTACAATAAGTGATTTCTTCTATCCCAGAACTACAGCCAAGTCAGTGCCCATACTCATGCAAACAAGCTTGTAGCCTGCCACCTTGATCTGAGACTGGCCAGAGATACTTTGTCCCCTGAGACAGAAAGAGTAGAAGGATCCCTCCCCGAAAAGACCCTGGACAGTAAGAAATTCACAGCACGTACTTTGGAAAGGACCAGGAGTGGCAATAGTCCATGTGGTCCTGGCAGCATTAAGAAAAGAATATTCCAGGCCAAAGACTCTATGGTCAGTAACACTGGCCTGACGTATTTTTAAAAGGGTCCTGAAGATCTAGAACTTTAAACTTCAAAGATCCAGGAGGTATAACACTGGGAAGTGGAGAATAGGATGGGAACACAGGGGACCTGAGAGAAACCAAGTAAGACTAACTATCCCTACCAAAAAGCATAGCAGGAGTTAGAGCCTGGCCCTGGACCAAAGCTTCATTTCAGATATTAAAGTTGGAGAGGTGAATAATTGAAGAAAATATGAATGATTAGAAAGAATTATAATAGATCCAGGGATACCAAAATATCCAACATATGAACAGAGTCTTACTACACAACAACTGAAAGTTCAAATTCCAAGGGGAAAAAATAATTTTCTATAGAGTCTACATAAACACCTAAAAAAATGAAGCAAGAGCTAAAACTAAAATAAAAGCTCTGGAGGAAAGAATTGAAAAGAGAATAAATAGATTAAAACAGAAAGTGTTAACCTTACCTAAGTATAGACTCCCTGAAAATTAGAATAAACCAAACAGAATTTCCTGATTCCATGAGACTGCAAGAAATTTTCTAACAAAATCAAAAGATTGAAAAATAGAAGAAAATGAAAAGTATTTGCCATCAAAAAATAATTGACCTGGAAAATAGGATGAGGAGGGATAATTTAAGAATCACCAGAATCCCTAGAAACCATATATTTTTTTAAAACCTAGACATTTTATTTCAAGAAGTCATAAATTAAAACTACCCAGATCAATTAGAACCAGAGGGCAAAATGAAAATAAAAAGAACCCACTGATAACCTTCTGAAAGAAACTTCAAAAGGAAAAGTTCCAGGAATATCATAGCCAAACCCAAAGCCCCCACATCAAAGAAAAAAAAAAATACTGCAAACATTCAGGAGAAAAAAAGTAGTTCAAGAACCAAAGAACCACAGTAAGAATCACACGAAACCTCTGAGCTTCAGCTATAAACCAGAGGAGATCATGGAAGATGACATTTCAAAAGGCAGAAGATATAAGCTTACAAAAAAAAGTAAAGTAATTTCACCCACAACACTGAATATAACCTTTTGGGGGGCAGTGGGGAACTTAAATGGAAGAGAGGGTTTTCAAATATTCCTATGTAAAGACCAAAACTGAGCAGAAACTTTGAAATGCAAACATAAGATTAAAGAGCAACCTAGGAATGAAGTTTTTGAGCAATTGAAAAGGGCTTCAGGAATATGAAGAATAAATATTCTATTAGGGATAGAAGAAACAGGTGTCTTTTCAATAACTTAATGTCTTCAAAAGTTATTGAGGGAGTTCATTAAGAAAACAGAGGATCTGTGGGCCAATTAATTCTGGAAAATAGCAAGAAGGGTGTGGAATTTCTCATAGTGAGAGTACGCTAGAGAACAGTAAACAAATATGAAGAAAGGGGTTGGGGAATCAAGTATCAGATGAACCTGACTCCTGAACCACAGGAGTATACATATACCTACCCGATTTCACAGAGAGAGAGAGACAGAGAGACAGAGAGAGAGTTTTGTGTAGAAATACATCAAATAGGGAAACAGGTGAGGAAAAGGAGAAGGGGGTGTTTAAAAGGGAGGATAATACCAGGCAAGGAATAGTCCCAAGCAAAATACATGTTCTTATCCCAATATTGGGGTGGGATTAAATGAAAGAAAAGAAGAAAAAGAACTGAAAGAGGTGCTCATTAATTGGGAAATGTCTGAGCAAATGTGGATTCAATTGAAAGTTATTGTGACATTTTTAAAAATTATAAAAGAGATGATTTGAAAGAATCCTGGGAAGTCTGAACTGCAGCAGAGTGGAGTGAATAGAACCAGGGAACCAATTTATACAATGACACTATAATTTTTAAAACTTTAAAAAACTTTTGGTCTTATTAAGTGGTGTGGAATATAAGGAAAGAAAGGATACTTATGGCCATGTGAAAAGAAAAGAAAAAGTGGAGTGAAAGAGAATGAAAGAAAGAAAAAGAGAGGAGGGACAGAAGAGGAGGAAGGAAGGAAGGAAGGAAGGAAGGAAGGAAGGAAGGAAGGAAGGAAGGAAGGAAGGAAGGAAGGAAGGAAGGAAGGAAGGAAGGAAGGAAGGAAGGAAGGAAGGAAGGAAGGAAGGAAGGAAGGAGTGATAGAGTGATGGAGTGATGGAGTGATGGAGTGATGAAATGGGGAATATCACCAGGAGAATAATCGTCCAGTAGATAGTTATGCAGCTAATTCACACATGGATTCATATAAAAATGTAAAAATATCTGTCAATAGAGAAGAACAAATGGAAAATCTGAAAATCTTTGATCCATTGATGTTAAGAAAGAGAGGAGATTGGGGGAAGGGGAAAGAGGGACAGGAAGAAGAAGGGACTTTCCTTCTCTGGACGTTAGTTTCCCTATCTCTAAAATTAGAGAATTGGACCAATGATTTCTAAATTCTCTTCTAGTTGAAAATTCTACACTCATAAATCTCCTCCAGCCTGCTACAACTTAACTATATTCACAGGAAAAGAAGAGAAGTCTCTGGGGGGACAATGGGATATTTCCAAAGTGGCCTGTGAAACCCTTTCCTTTTTTTTAACCAAGTTAGAAGGAGCAGAGCCACTCAACTCTATCCAACCAGGACCAGAAAAGGAACTTCTGTGACTTACAATCTATATAGCTATAGAACCAAGAAATGGAAAAGGAACATGATTAATTTTCCAGCTCTGTACCCAATGCCTTTTCTTATCTTAAAAAGGATTATTTATACATTTTGTTTTGACACTTCTTAATAAGCATCCAAACAAATTCCACCACAAAGTACATTTCCTAAAAGTAGTTTATGCATTGGCAGCACGAAGGAAGAACATTGTGTCCTTTAAATTTGCTACTGATTATGTTGTTTCTGACCAGAAGTTTGTTGCTTCTCCACATTACTTTATTTACATTGTTTTCATTTTATTTACATTGTACATATTGTTCCTTTGGCTCTGCTTTTCTTCACTCTGCATCACTTGATATAAGCCTTCCTGTTCCTCTAAATCCTTATTATTTCTGGTTCT
Source organism: Dromiciops gliroides (assembly GCF_019393635.1). Taxonomy (NCBI): domain Eukaryota; kingdom Metazoa; phylum Chordata; class Mammalia; order Microbiotheria; family Microbiotheriidae; genus Dromiciops; species Dromiciops gliroides. The sequence goes on along the minus strand of NC_057862.1, from coordinate 429,191,775 downwards.
TTACCAAGAAATGATAATATTCTATTATACTCACATAACAGAAATTGTTCTGCTGCTCCCCAACATCTTTTTTTTTTCAGGGCAATGAGCATTAAGTGACTTGCCCAGGGTCACACAGTTAGTTAAGTGTCGAGTGTCTGAAACCAAATTTGAACTCAGCTTCTCCTGAATCCAGGACCAGTGCTTTATCCACTACACCACCTAGCCGCACCGCCCCCCCCAATATCTTTTCAGCTGAAGGCACTAGGTACTAGTTCAGACATAATCAGATATAACTCTTTCCAGATGGGTCATACACTTCCTATTCATCCAACCATGAGACTCAACATTAAACATAATCATAAGGTCCAACTAAGAATTACTATCCCAGGGGCGGCTAGGTGGCACAGTGGATAAAGCACTGGCCTTGGATTCAGGAGGACCTGAGTTCAAATCCAGCCTCAGACATTTGACACTTACTAGCTGTGTGACCCTGGGCAAGTCACTTAACCCTCATTGCCCCTAAAACAACAACAACAACAACAAAAAGAATTACTATCCCATAGGTGTTTCATTAACAATCATTTATTAAGTACACACTAAATGAAATACATTATTCTAAGGCCTGAAATAGATACAAAGATGAACAAGTCATGGTCTTGCACTCAAGGAGCTTACAGTTTAGCAGTATCAATATATCAGTATTAATAGCTTACACATCTCAATAGCTCTTTCAACACTTCATTCTCAGTTCTGACCAACACAATGACCAAACATGATTCTAGAGGACTGATGGAGAATGGTACCTACATCCTGATAGAGTGGGGATAAATTAAATCTACAGAATGAAACACACTTTTGGACTCTGCTAATTTGGGAATTTGTTTTGTTTGACTCTGCATACTTGTTACAAGGGTTTGTTTTTCCTTTTTTCAATGGAATGGGGGAGGTGAGAAGGAAAGATAATACATGCTTGTTAATTGAAAATAAATTAAAGGAGCCATTACATGCAGCAGCAGCAGAGGCAGCCCACGTCAGCAGCACTACAACTAACTGCACTGCACAGCCAAGATGTGTGACTTCTCAGAGGATCAGACTGCTGAGTTCAAGCAGGCCTTCCAGCTGTTTGACTACACGGGGGATGGAAAGATCTTTTTTTTTTTTTATGTGAGGCAATTGGGGTTAAGTGACTTGCCCAGGGTCACACAGCTAGTAAGTGTTAAGTGTCTGAGGCTGGATTTGAACTCAGATCCTCCTGAATCCAGGACTGGTGCTCTATCCACTGCACCACCTAGCTGGCCCTGGAAAGATCTTATATAGCCACTGTGGGGATATGATGCGGGCCCTGGGGCAGAACCCCACCAATGCTGAGGTGCTCAAGGTCTTAGGGAATCCCAAAAGAGATGAGATGAATGTGAAGGTGCTGGACTTTGAACACTTTCTGCCAATGCTGCAGACTGTAGCAGAAAATAAGGACCAGGGCACATATGAAGACTACGTAGAGGGGCTTCAGGTGTTTGATAAAGAAGAGAATGGCACAGTCATTGGGGGCTGAAATACAGCACATCCTCATCACTCTGGGTGAGAAGATGCCAGAGGAAGAACTACAAGTGTTGGTGGCAGGGCATGAGGAGAGCAGTGGTTATATCAGCTATGAAGAGCTGGTCCAGATGGTGCTGAATGACTTTCCACAAAGAATCCCCTAACTTTCTCAATGTGAAAATCATCCTCTCCCTCCTGAGGCAACTAACTACATTGTCAGGATTACCAACATCTTTCCTTCCAACCCCCACTTCAGGTCCTCTTTGGCCTATCTGCTCTCTGCTTTCACCAAATAAACTTGCTAACTGCTCCTAGAAATAAATAAATAGTATAAAAAATAAATAAGTAAATGCATTAAACTAGATGTCTTAAAAAAGAAAAAAAGAAATCTCCCAAACTTAAGAAGATTTACCAGGGCTTAAACTCCAGTAGCATAGTCTTCAGGAACTCAAGGTCACTACCAAGCCACAATAGACATCAGAGGCCAACTTCAGGAAGACATATCAACAATGTATCAATGACACTGAAAATCATACTGTCTTATATAAATACATTATCATTACATACATATATTGGTATATATGCACCCTTCATTCAATTTGACTCAACAAACACATGTCAGATGCCATGGACACAAGTCACTATGCTGGGTACTCAGGATTCAAAACTAAAAATTAAATAATGCGTGCCCTCAGGGGTCTTCTGTTCTATTGGGAGAATACTACATGGACACAGATACAGATACACACACACGGGGAATTGTAAAGGGAGAGAGTACTAATCACTGAATTGATCAGGAAAGGTTTCACAGCAGAGTTGACAGCTGAGGTGAGCCTTGATCATGAAAGAGATGAAGAGGGAGGGGGCAGCTAGGTGGTGCAGTGGATAAAGCACTGACCCTGGATTCAGGAGGACCTGAGTTCAAATCTGAACCCAGACACTTGACACTTACTAGCTGTGTGACCGTGGGGAAGTCACTTAACCCTCATTGCCCCATCTGAGAGAGAGAGAGAGAGAGAGAGAGAGATGAAGAGGGAGCACATTCTAGGCAAGAGAGGCAGCTTATACAAATGTGTGAAGGCAGGAGATGACATGTCAAGGAAGGGGAACAATTAATAGCCCAGTTTGGCTGAAATAGAGAGTGTTTGAAGGATAGTAATGTGAAATGAGGTTGTAAAGGTAGGCTGTAGCCTTTAAATGTCAAGCTGTAGAATAGGAATTTTGTCCTAGAGGAAATAGAAAGCCACTGAAAGTTTGTAAAGAGTAAAGTGATGTGGTCAAACCTGTGCCTTAGATACAAATATTCTGGCAGCTATGTGGTAGTAGCATGGAGAGAGCAGAGATATTTGCAAAATAACTGTACTCTTTCTGGGATCATTGATTGTTCACAAGATGGGGAGTTTGCAGGGCAAGGAGGAATTGATTAGATTAAATTCCTGTTGCTTAATTTCCCTTGAGGATTTGCTATGAATCAGGTGTCACAAGTAGCACTTTACTTCCCCCCCCACCCTTGGAATCTTGCAGCATTCAGACTTGGCATTCAACATCCCCAACCATAAGGTGGCCCAGTTCAGTTTCTGTTTTAGCAACACAGCTGTTTGAGGTATGTGCCTTGAATTGGTGGCTCCGTGTTTGGAATGGTTTCCTGGAGACTTCAGCATGCACCACATTGGACCAACTGGTCTGATGTCACAAGCTGTGCAGAGTATAAATGCCAAATAGCTCCACTGTAGATTGTGATCCCACAATCTCACAACTTAAATCCCACATTTGTTTCCTATACTGAGCACCTATTGTGTACTCAGCCCTGTGCTAGTCGCTTCTGGCAATGCTGAAGAAGGGCCAGGCTTTTCCCTCAAGCAGAGAAAAGGACAGGATGGTACATGACTGGATGCTAAATTGGGTGACACAGCCTGAAAGTTCTATATAAAGTAGTTTTGAGAAGGAAGAAATGTCAGCATGGACCAGTTATAAGGAAACAGTTTTAGAGGAGGTAGGACTTGAAAAGTATAGTGTGGGACTTGAAGAGCTTAAAATGGAGTGTAGGGGAAGCTAGGTGGTGCAATGGATAGAGCACTGGCCCTGGATTCAGGAGGATGTGAGTTCAAATCTGGACTCAGACACTTGACACTTAACTAGCTGTGTGACCTTGGGCAAGTCACTTAACCCCAATTGCCTCACCAAAAATTTAAAAATACAGTGTAAGCCCCTTCGGGGGAAAAATTTCTCATGTGATAGCTTTCTGTCTTAACTAATAATTTTTGTTTACTGAGTGCTAAATTCATTCTTCTCTTTGTAATGAAGAAATACAACTGCTATGAGCACCCTGTAAATTTTGATGCCTTAGGTCAAAATCTTAGTTGCCATACCCTAGTTATGGTCATGTCTTGAAACAAGTGCCTCGGTTTTCTCAACTGTAAAAAGGGAAATTCTCACAGTTGCTATGAAGAAAGCATTCTCTAAAATTAAAACAGTAAAGAAATGTGAGTTATTTCTGTTAGGCTGTGAATGCCATAAAAGTAGAGGTCATGTCATTTTCAAATTTTTATCTCTATCACTGCCAAGCACAGTGCATTACATAGTAGGCAGATAATAAATGTTTGTGGAATAAATGAAATAAATGAGGGTGTTGAACTTGATTTCTAAGGCCCCTTCCAGATACCTGATGCTAAGTTTAAGAACAGTGTTCATTAAACCACTGGGAGAATGTCATAAGGCATAGACACACCAGCTTTGGAAGCAGAAGCCCTGAGATCAGATTTTGGTTCTGCTCCTTTTCTACTGGCTTAATCTTGGAAGAGTCACTTTATTCCTCTCTGTGTCAGTTCCTCCACCTCAAAAATAAAAGTAGTTGGACTAAATGATCTGTGAGGGTCTTTTCAGCTCTAAATCCACTGATTAATCCTGTAATCCTGGAATTACTCGGGTAAGCAGAGTTGGTACAGTTTGGTCCATAATCCACTGCAAGAGCTCTTTTTGTGGTAGCTAAGAATTGAAAATCAAAGGGATGCCCATCAATTGGGGAATGGCTAAACAAGCTGTGGTATAGAATTGTAAAAGCATATTATTGTGCTATAAGAAATGACAAGCAGGATGATTTCAGAAAAACCTGAAAAGACTTACATGAACTAATACATAGTGAAAGTGAACAGAACCAGGAGAATATTGTACACAGTAATAGCAATATTCTTCAATGAAGAACTATGAATGACTTAGCTATTCTCAGCAATATAATGATCCAAGACAATCCTAAAGGACTAATGATGAAGCGTACTATCTACCTCCAGAGAAAGAACTGATATTGACTGAAAACAGACTGAAGAATGCTACTTTCACTTTCTTTCATTTTTTTCTTTTATTTGAATCTTCTTATACAAAATGACTAATTTGGCAATGTCTTACATAATTGTACATTGTGAGATAATAATGGGTATGGGGGATCCACTCAAGGGCCTAACTCGTCCTGCCTGACCTCTTTGAAGGCTAGCCCAGAGTCAGTAAAGTTGGACTTTGGACCCTGAATAGAGACAATAGAGATTAAAACCACACCTACCTGAAAGCCTTTCCCCTGAGAGAGTCTGTCCTTTGGACTCTGACCTCAGCAAGTACTGCTCATTTTAATATGGACCACCCCCAAGTCCAGTAAACCAATAGATTTTAGTGATGCTAGCCAATTAGCTTTGAGCAGCGTGTAAGGGCCACCTCTCCTCCAGACAGAAGGGAGCTTATGCTCTCTCAGGCTCTCTCTTGGCTGGGATGCTGGAAGAGGCAGCCACATGGCTGCACTCTCTCCATTCTATCCTAGGTATGTAGGGCTTCTGAACTTTTGGAGGCATGTGTTCTCTCTTTACTAACATTTAATATGATTTAATAAATGCTTAATGCCAAAGACTGATGCTAAAGCCTCTAATTTATAAATAGTAATACATTAGAAACCCCAGCTAAGTTCCCTAAAACCTAGAACAGAGACAGGCACCCCCATATAATTTCAAATGACACAATATGTATAACCTGTATCTGATTGTTTACCACCTCAGAGAAAGGGAATGGGGGAGGAGGGTAGAATTTAGGGCTCAAAATTTTTAAATCCAGTGCAAGGTGTTTCGATCTAAAGGAGCCATGAAACTATATTACATGGCCCTCAGACTAATTCTAAGCAAATCAGGCTGAGTACAATGTATGATTTTTTTTTCAGTAAAATATAAGCTCCTAGTGGCAGCTAGGTGGCACAGTGGATAAAGCACCGGCCCTGGATTCAGGAGGACCTGAGTTCAAATCCGGCCTCAGACACTTGACACTCACTAGCTGTGTGACCCTGGGCAAGTCACTTAATCCTCATTGCCCTTCAAAAAAATGTATATATACATACATACATACATACACACACACATACATATATATATATATACATATATACATATACACACATATATATATACATACACACACACACACATATATATTTATAAGCTCCTTGAGGACAGGGACTACCTTTTCGTTTTATCTTTACATCCTTAATGACTTGCATTATACCTCATTCATAGATACTTAAACAATGTTTATTGAATTGCATTAGATGGATTAGGTGGGAAGGGATGGGATGAGATGAGATGCGATAGAATGGAATAGGATAGGGCTGGACTGGACTGGACTGGATAAAAACCAAAATGTTGTAACAAGGAAGCAGTTTCTCCATCCTTCATTACCTTGCTGTGGACAGAAACAGAATTGTAGAATCCTACAATGTGTTATACTTGTATGTCGTGATGATACCTTTTCTTCACTACAAATACCGGTTGCTATGAGAACAAGCACTGACACAACTTTTTATGATGTAATTAAATCCTTAGAAAGACCAGCAGCCAAACTAAAGAACATCCAACTCTCTCTTCCCAAGAGAGCATCCCCACCCTTCTCAAGTTTAGTATGAGGAGGGAGGAACAAAGGAGCTTCCTTGAAGATGGAGACTCATCAGTTAGCTGACTAACACCAGGGTGAACACAGAATTCCAGCAAGGATCGGGGGTCTGTGACTCTGGTTTAGAAAGAGTGGCCACCACAGAACTTGAGGGTATATCTTAATTAGAACCCTTTATCAAGAAGCCCAGGGTCATAAGTTCAATTCATTTGTGATCCAATTAATCTTGCTTTATTCTATCTTCACAGCCTGAGCCTTTAAGCCTAGTCACAGACTGAGTCCTGACCCTCAATGAATAAAAGAGTCAATGACAGAGCATTTAAATATTTACCATGTGTCAGAGAACATTTTAAGCACTAAAAACACAAAGCAAAACAGTTCCTGCCTTCAAGGAGCTCACATTATTCTCCTGAATAAATTCTATGCTCACCTCAAACTGTATTACTCATTGCTCTCTGGCTACCTTCCACCTTCCCTGAATTTGGTTGTGTTAACTATTTCTTTGTTTCAAGGGAGGGTTCCCTTAGTGTGTGGAGTGGTGGGGGAAGTGGGGAGAGGGCATATACAGCTGGAAATGACTGTTATCTAAAAATTAAGTTCATCTGTAAGGTTTCTGTCTGCTCTTAAATTATGTTTCTAAGAAGGTTTACCCTGTTGGGAAGGTGGAGTTAGGACATGGCTCTGCATGATGGAACCTCTCATGCATCAACCTTTTAGAACCCTGGGAGGAAATGTAATTTGGATCTGCTCACAAACCAAGGCCTCTCCCAGACCAAGGTCTGAGCCATTTGGGTCATGTTTATTTTATGTCAGATTGGACGTAGAGAGGCCACTGAGGCTGAGCTGTTGCCAAAACAATGTTTAAAACGTCTCTGGAAAATGTGCAGTCGTTTCTTTTTCCATGAAACTCATGTTTAGTCTTGTAGTCTGAATAGCTCAGTCCCCCAGTTGCTGAGAGAGCGTTGGATAACTTTTCCCCTAAGAAAGGTGGAGAAAATGGTGCACAAACTTTAAAAACAGTGACTATAGCAACCTGGGATATTGGCTTTATTTGACCCTGTGCTATGTGACCTTAGACAAGTCACTCACTCTTTCTTATCCTTCATGCTCTTTTATTCCTTCACTAATAAAAAAAAAACCCACATTCTTATGAAAATTCTTTAAATTAGAAGATGCTGATTTCTTTGAGAGGCTAGCATTATACTAGGCACAGAACTACTTGCATATAGATCCAGTTCCATAGGCTTCTAATAAATGCATTCCTACACACTCTCCTCCCTCTAGCCTCAAGTTCAATTATGAGTCACCATTGCATCTTAAACAGGCTTGATCTAGGAAATTATAAGGCTTTTCTGGGGCAGTAGTGTGTTTTTTGGGGGGCACAGCACAAGGTTCTTATGACCCTATCCTGAAATGATTGAGGGTAGGTTAATAGGAGGGTGCTAGTACATCCATATAAGGAATCAAAGGAACAAGAAACTTTGGAGATCATAATTAAGTCCAGCATGATTCAATTGTTGGAAATAGGCTAAGAAAATATTTAGCAATAATAGAAATAAAAGAATATGGAAGCTAAGTTATAGCTTTAAAAGATTGCTTTACAAATTTCTACATTTGCAAACATTTACAAATTGCTTTACAAAGGGGTCAGTGGAATGCTCCCTAAATTTGGAATTAGAAAGTCTGGATTCTATTCCTGACTTTGTCACTATGTAGCCTTGGTCAAGTCATTTCCCTTCTGTGCATCTTAGTGAAATGAGAAAGCTAGATCTTCAATCTAAGATTTCCTTCCAGCTCTGACATTGTGCAATTCTATTATTCTATAGTTTTTCTCACTTAGCATGGTGGCTTGGGGTCTCTTCCCAAGGGGGAAAATTTTTTTAAATAAAGCTCTAGTAACAGTCTTTGAGACAGACTTTTATAGAAAGGGACAAGTTTTTGGAGCTGACTAAAAGGGTTTCTGGGAGATAGCATTTCAAAGGAATATACAATATTGTCTTCTTCCACTGGGAATAAACTCTGATAGACTATCACATAAGTGGTTCTCAGAGATAGAGGGGGGTTAGAAACTAAACGCGACAGTGGTGACAAAACCATGGAGATGTACAATAGTGGAGAAAGAGGAGTTCCTAAAGAGAGATGCTCAATACAAGGAAGATGAGTGATGACTGAACTGTGTCTCTACCAGGCAAGTGCCACCTTCAGTCACTAAGGCAAATGAGAGCTATAGCCAGAATGTGGGAAGTGTCAGACACTCAGTGAATGTTCCCCTGCCTAAGAATTCAGGCATCCAATTAAGTGCTACTTTCCCTCCCCTTTTTCTCTTTTTCCATCTGCTTGAATAAAGTTTAAATCCAGAGGTTTCATTCTTTTTTTGGTGGAAGATGTCGTTACTGTTAAATAGCATCAAAGTTGAAGCAAGCAGTGGATAACAGTACTGACTTTGGAGTCAGTGGACTTGGATTCAAATCCTACCTCTAACATTATGTGACATTGGGAAAGTGATTTAACCCCTCTGGACCCAAGTTTCTTTATCTATAGTAAGAGATTGGACTAGATGAGCTATAGGTCTCTTCTAGTTTTTGATCCATGATCTCATCCACCATTTTGAGCAGTATGTTTCTTTATTTGCAAAGAGGCACTGCAACTGGAAGAAACAGTGTTTGGCATTGGTATATAAAGACACGGGTAGTTTCAAGTCCTATTCCAAAAGTGCTGGTCTTTCTTCTGATTAGAGAAAGAGCCAAAAAGGAGAGAAAATCTTATAATTTTGATTTTTTTCATTTTTTAAAGTAAACTTCCCAAAATGCATGACAAAAGTGGGTCCAAGATTGCTTGGTTTGTTTGTTTTTGTACACCACCCCCCACCTTCAGGCTAAAATGAGTCTGAGTTCCATTTTTCAACTCATCTGGGACAAGGCTGAGTAATCAGGTCATAGTTTCCTCATTCACTCTTCCCTCTTGCCATTTATATTTAGGGGGAAAAAAAACTCTCTCCACCCAGTGATTAGTGAGTGAGTAGGAACTACCTAGACACCTAATGGGAAGAGAAAAGGTGTGGTTGATCCAAGCCAATAAAGTTGATGTTCCAACAGTGGGGGGCCAGAGGAGGGAGTAGTCAGTCCATCATCCACCTTAAAATCATATCCAGAGAAGTACAAATGTTACACTACTATTCTACAACTTCTTTCTCCCAGCATAGAGGTCTCTTCCAAAAGAGAAGAGACTTAGAAATAAAGTCCTGACAATCCAGAAATTCAATAGAATATGCAAAAATGCCATCCCCTATTTCCATGTCATAAAACTATTTTAGGAGAAAAGGCAATATTAGGAAGAGTTATAGTCATGGACTCCCTCAGAAAACTTTATAGTGTAGTGGGTTATATTGTCAATAGAGCAATTCTTATTAGAATATTAAAATATAAGTTATTTCAGTGATATTAATCTAATGATATTGGCATCATTCATTCAAATTACATTTATCAAACTCCTGCTATGTACACAGTCCTGTGCTAGACAATGCAAATATGTCAGTCAGCCAATAAAAATTTATTAGGCACCTACTATGTACCAAGCAATGATCAAAGTGCTATGAATATAAATATGAAAAAAGCAATGCCTACACTCAAGGATCTTACAATCTAATGAAGGAAGAAAATATTAAAAAGGAGGCTTGACAGGTGGGGATATGAAAGCACCTATCCCAAAGGCATGATGAAGTCAAAAGGACTGCAGCCTGAAGCTGGTGGTAAGTGAAGATATAGCTATTAGCTATTCTGGATTCCCTCATTGAAGGGCTTTAAGATGATAAATCAGAAAGTCAGAGAGGGTACTCAAATTACTGATGAGGTCTGAGTACCAAGGTCAATGAAATGTTGCAGGATGATAAGATTCCTATTGATGGGGTGCTTCACTTCTGTATTCTCTTACTGCCCTACATCTATGATCCCAATAGTCTATGATGCCAAGATATCAATGAAGCATAATCACTGCTCTCGAGAAACTTAGAATTGAATAGTGTGGGAAATGGGAAGGCACAGAGAAATATACATGTAACTATGATATAAGGAAAGGGGGAATGAAAGGGTAGAATCATGCATAATACTTTTGAATCTCTGAGCCAACACTTCAATTTGGGGAGTTGTATTTGAGTATTCTACTATACAGACACTTGGACAGAAGGAAAACTTGAAAGAAGGTTTGGGAAACATATTACAAACTTGGTATGGAATGACCAGATATATGGGTGCATGCATGGATGATTGAAAAAAGCATTTATTAAGTGTTTACTATGTTCCAGACTTGGTGCTAAGTGCTAAGGAAGCAAATAAAAAAGGAAAATGACTCCTGGCTCCAAGAAGTTTAGATTCTAACAAGAGGAGATAACATACAAGACAATATTGTAGTGATGGGGGAATTCAAACTATCCAGAAATCTGCTGGAGTTCTTCCTGCCAAAATCAGAGTAGCTGAAACCTTTTTACTCACTTTAATGATAATCTCATTCTTCAAAAGGTGAAGGAAAGGATAAGAGAAATCACTCTTCTGAACCTGATTCTGACCAATGAGTAGGAAGTGGTTGCTGAAGCAGACACTACAGAAGCGTTGGGGACAAAAGACAACCACCTAACTGAGTTCATTACAGAAAAGAAGAAAGATAGGCAGAGTCTGATATAAGCCTTACACTCAGGGAGAACAAATTTCAAAGGGTTCAGAGAAATAAATGGGTATGACTATTGATAGCAAAAAGCAAGGTTTGTTTGCTTGTTTTGTTTTGTTTAGCTATGTACCAGTCAAGAGGAAGCAAATAAAGGATAGGGCTATCCCATAGAACAGGTGAATGTATAAGAAAGAAAACACAGAATAATTCAAATCTTATTTTGCCTCTTTTAACTTCTAAGAAAAACTTTTTGATTGAGAAAGTTAAATTTTAAATTGTTATTAGGTAAAGCAAACCCACAAGATAAAAGAGGAAACAGTCAGATAATATCTAAGTTCCCTCAATGAGTTCAAGTCATTAAGCCCAATATACCAAATCCCAGGCTATGAAAAAAATTGGCAACTGTGATTGCTGAGCCAGTTAGTGATCTCTGAAAAAAATGGAGGATTGGGGAAATATTTCAAGAGTCAAGGAGGGCAAGTAATGTTCTGATTTTTTAAAGGGGAGAAGAGGAGATGAGGATGTAGCCTGCAAATTGGAGGGAAGTGAACTTGACTTATTCCTAAAAAAGAATTATAGAACCTATTACCAAAGGAATGTTTTGAGTACCTACTAAATCAAGGGAAACAGTAATCACTAAAAATCCAGTGTTCCTTCATGAAGGAAAAAAAAATCACACTTACCCACTAACCACATAGGCACCAGAAACAGTGGACTAGGGCTGACCCATCTGCTCTAGATTACCACCCTACCCTTACCCACCAGTCTGTAGCATTTTTCCAACTAGTTTTAATTTAAATTGTAATGATACCATTTGCTTTTCTTTTTTGGGGGGGCGGGGCAATTGGGGTTAAGTGACTAGCCCAGGGTCACACAGCTAGTAAGTGTTAAGTGTCTGAGGCTGAATTTGAACTCAGGTCCTCCTGAATCCAGGGCCGGTGCTCTATCCACTGCGCCATCTAGCTGCCCGACCATTTGCTTTTAAATAACCTATTTCTAATGTATGCCTCCCTCCTCCCCTTTCTAGAGAACAATACCTATAATAAAGAACTTAAAAGAGAAAAATCATTTCATCAAATCTAACAAACACATCAAAAAAACTCTGACATTTGTAATATTTTCTACCCATAATTCTCCACTTCTGCAAAGAAGAGGAGATGCTATCTCATATTTCTTCTTTGGAACCAGGTGTAGTTATTATAATTTCATAGCATTCAATTTTGATTCTTTTGTTGTTGTTGTTTCCATTTACATTGTTGTAAACTATATTATTTTCCTGATTCTGTTCAGTTCTCTTTGTGATAGTTCATATCAGACATTCTATGCTTCTCTATATTCATCATATTCATCTTTTTCTTATGGAACATTAATATTTCATTACATTCATATACCACAACTTCATTAAGCATTCCTCAATTGATGAGCATCTAATTTATTTCCAATTCTTTGGTGCTTCAAAAATGTGTTGCTGTAATATTTTAGTGTATATAGGGTCTTTCGTTATATTTTTCTCTTCTTTGGCATTTATATCTAACAGATTACTCTCTAGGTCAAAGGATATGGACATTTTAGTCACTTTTTTTCCCAAAATTCTAACTCATTTTCCAGAATCATTCAACCAATTCAATTCCATCCTCCATCCATTAGTGTGCCCATTGTCTCACAGCCTCTTCAACTCTAACTGTTCCCACATTCTGTCATCTTTGCCAATTTGTTGGGTGTGAAATAAAAGAGTTGTTTCCATTTATATGTATCTTATTAATTATTTGGAGCTTTTATATGGCTGTTAATAGTTTTTTTTTATTTTTCTTTTTAGACCTGCTTTCGAAACAATCAAAATTGAATGCTATGAAATTATAATAACTACACCTGGTTCCAAAGAAGAAATATGAGATAGCATCTTTTTATTTTTTCTTTTTAGACCTGCTTTCATATCTGTCACCCACTTCTTTATTGGAGAATGACCTTTGGTCTTACATGCTTCTGTCAGTTGCCTATATGCTACTTCTTAATCCATGTTCACATTACCTCATGCATTCTAATTATGAAAAATAGCAAGTTCTATCCTCTTTCTCCGAAATTTCCACACTAGCATATTAATTTTACCTTCCCTTCTCTTTTTCCTTTTAAAATTCTCAAAATAGAACCAACATGCCTGTAGGCCCTCAGGTGTTTTTTTTTTCATATTTAACTTCTTCAATACAATTTGAAAACATTAAGATTCTGAAAGCACACTTGTTTCTTTTCCTTCTCTGTGTATCATCATATAGTACCTTCTAATTGGCTCAAATACATTTACCTTTCTAGTTTTTTCTTGACTTTAATGTTTGTATTTTAAAGTTCCTACTAAGTTCTGATCTTTTCGTCAGGATACTCCAAAGTCCCTATTCCATTAAATTTCCATTTTTTTCCTGTAAGATTATACTGAGTTTTACATGGTAAGGTATTCTTGGCTATAAAGCCTCTATCTTCTGCCTTTTGGAATACTGTATTCTTTTTATATTGTTGCTTTGAGACTAGGTCTCCTAATCTCAGTCAGGCTGGGAATGTAACACCATATCACAGCCCCCATTTATATATTACTAGTTCTTAGATTCAAATAGATAATTTTTATCCAAGAAATCCTTCTGTGACTATGATTTGTAAGGTTTTAGCATCAATTAATAAAATCACATGGTTTGGGGTGCTTTTATTTTTATTATTTTGTAAATTATTTTAGTGTTGAAATATCCCTACCATAAATCCAAATTGATCATAGCTGAATGTTGGGTTTTTTTTTTTGGGAGGGGGCAAGGCAATTAGGGTTAAGTTACTTGCCCAGGGTCACACAGCTAGTGTCAAGTGTCTGAAGTTGGATTTGAACTCAGGTCCTCCTGAATCTAGGGCCAGTGCTCTATCCACTGCACCATCTAGCTGCCCTGAGCTGAATGGTTTTTAATCAATTTCTTCAATGTTTTTGCCAGTATTTTAATATTATTCTGAAGTTTTTCTTTGCTTTATCCTTCCTTGGCTTAGGGAACTATATTTGTCTCACAAAAGGAGTTTGGTATAATTTGGTTTCATTGTCAATGCATAAAAATAATTTGTGAGGTAAAGGCATTCATTATTCTTTTAAATTTTTATAAAATTATGTAAATCTAGAACAGGATTTTCTATCATAACTCTTTATAATATATTTAATTTCCTTTTCTGAAAATTAATTATTTATGAGCTTGATTTGGTTTTCTATTCTTTTTAGTACTTTATATTTGTTGTTTTTATTGTTTTCCATTTGTGTCTGACTCTTCATGACCCCATTTGGGGTTTTCTTGGCAAAGATACTAGGATAGTTTGCTATTTCCTTCTCCAATATATTTGTATAGATTTTTTTTTTTGCATTCTCAATTCTGTCTACATAAAACTGTGTGTAGTAGGTTCTTCTCTGTTTGTTGTGAACTTACTCATTTTTATCTTGTTCATTTGATTTTCCTTCCTGGAAGAGGTTCTTAATTGATACTATCCCATGCAACTCATCCCAACTCTTTCATCTCTGTCTTGCTAACATCATCACATCAGTGGGCTTATATCTGGGCAGTCCCCCATGTGGGAGCAGTTCTCCACAATAGTATCATCAAGGTCCTGCTTAATCTTGGGGTCAGCTTTTCCTTCATGGAGTGTAGGCAGAACTAATCTTGTTCCAACCTAAGGTCTACAAGAGGTGATGACACAGGAGGTAGATATTAGGGGATAAGGAGACATGGACCTAGCTGATCAATGAAATGGCATTATTCTTATATGACCTGATAAAGGATGAATTTAGGTGAGTAGCTGGGGGACAGATTTCCAAATCAGTCATCCTCCCCAGTCCCTGGGTTGGAGTGTTGGGACAAGAGGAAGACACAATTACCCGAAGAGCAAGGTTTGGGGAACAACAGGAAGCAAGTCTGGGTAAGAAACAACCAGAGAATGGAACTTGGAGATAGAGTACTAAGTGAGCCAAGAAACACTAAATTGTAGTCTCCAAAGAACACTCAAAATATGAATTGGCCTCCTAAGACTACTTTCAAACAAAAGAAATTTTATTCCTTAGCAAATACCCAGATCTGAAAGTATGATCCAATGGCCAATATTCCTGGTAGTTACCTCTACCCTAGATATTTGATATCTACATCTTTTAGCTTGAGAGTCTCATAGGTTTGTCAGGCCTCCCACAGGCCAAGGGGAAGTAAGCTATTATGTCATGGGCTCTACTCATTAGAAAGTAATATTTCTGACCAAGCCATTAGTATCAACCTCTGGAACCTCACTGCTGTTTGTGGCGATTAGTAACTCTGGCTGCTCTGACCATACAGGAGTCGGGGGTTAATTGGGAAGGCCTAGGAATTGAGTTTGGCTATGGCACAGTTAAACAACAAACACAGCTGCAACTAGCCTGAGCCAATAAGGAACCTCCCCTAAGGACATGATTTAAAGCACAGTAAACAATCTTCTGATAGAGAGCGGCCTCTGAGAAGTATAGAAGGGCTACCCTATCTACTCCTCAATGACCCGACATCTCATCAAATGAGATCATATCTGTAGAGCTGTTAGCACAGTGGTTGGCACATAGTAGGTGCTTGGTAAATATTTTTTCCCTCTTTTTCTCCCTTACTTTTCCTCCCTCAACAGAATCCTGAGCTCCATTTGGATCACCTCCACCTGAGATAGCTGACAGAGTATCTCCACCTATTCTCACTATAAACTTATTCTGCTGCATGAGAATTATATCCTTTGTATCTAAGTAAAGCAACTGTTTGCTTGGATTCTGAGACTCTGAGTGTTTCATTTGGGAGAGGCCTCTGGGAAATATATAAAGGCCACCACCACCACCCCACTCCTCACTGACCTGACATCTCATCAAATGAGATCATAATTGTAAAGCACTTAGCACAATTCCTGGCACATAGTTTGTGCTTTATAAATGCTTATTCCCTTCCCCTTTTATTATACCAGATCTCATCCTTCCCTGAAACAAGTAAATCAGAGGAACACTATAGACAAGGATGCTAAGATTTTGGCAAAGCATTGAACAAAGCTTCTTAAACTATTCTTTTGGATAGAATGAAGAAATATGGGCTAAATAATAGTGGTTAGATAGATTCAGAACTGGTTGAATGGAAGAATCCAAAGACTAGTCAATTTGTATGGTGGCATCTAATGAAGTTCAGCCTAGAGCTATCCTTGACCCTGTGCTATTCAGAAATGTTATCAATACTTGAATGAAGCCATAAAGGGAATGTTTATCAAGTTTTCAAATGACATAAAGCAAAAAGGAATAACTGACACTTAGGATGACAAATCCAGTAGCCGAAAAGAATTTGATATACTGAAATGATGTACTGAGCTGAATAATTTGATGCTAAGTGGAATGAGCAGAACCAGGAGAATGTTGTACACAGTAACAGCAACATTATGGGATGATCAACTATGATAGACTTAGCTCTTCTCAGCAACACAATGATCCAAGACAATGCCAAAAGATACATGATGGAAAATGCTCTCCACATCCAGAAAAAGAACTATGGATTCTGACTGAAGATTGAGGCATACGATTTTCACTTTTTTGTTTTTTCTTTCTTGTGTTTTTTTCCCTTTTGTTCTGTTTTTTTCTTTCACAACATGACTAATGTGGAAATTTGTTTAATGTTATTGTACTGTATAACCTATATCGGATTGTTTGCTGTCTTGGGATGGGGGGGGTGGGAAAGGAGAAAAATTTGGAACTCAAAATCTCATAAAAATGAATGTCAAAAACTATCTTTATACATAATTGGAAAAAAATAAAATACTCTAAGTGGAGGAGAATCATTTAAAATGTAATGCGGGGGCAGCTAGGTGGTGCAGTGGATAGAGTATGGGCCCTGGATCCAGGAGGACCTGAGTTCAAATTTGGCCTCAGATACTTGATACTTGCTAGCTATGTGACCCTGGGCAAGTCACTTAACCCTCATTGCCCTAAAATTTTTTTTTAATGTAATGTGAATAAATGGAGTTCTGTCCCTGGGTTCAATAAGACAGCTTCACAAGTGAGTGGTGGGGAGATAACACTTACTGTAGAAAAGATCTGAGGCTTTTAGGAGATGTAAAAGTCAATAGGAGTCAATAGTGACATGGCAGCCACCAAAGCTAACAGTCTCTTGAACTGCATTTAGAGCATCCTCACAGTGCAGAACAAGGGAGGCAATAGGTTACCATACCCTGCTCTGGTCAGGGTTCTTCTGGAATACTGTGTTCATATCTGGGAACTGCATATTAGGAAGAGCACTGACAAGCTGAAGCATGTGTAGAAGGTGTTCACCAGGACGATTAGGAGACTGAAGACCATTTCATATGACGATCTCTGAAGGAACTAGCTATGTTTAGTTTGAAGAATAGAAGACTCAAAAGGGATCTGATTCCTGCCTGGAAGATTGCAAAGGCTATTATGTGGAAGAAGGATTAGATTTTGCCTAGCCCCAGAGGTCAGAATTAGAAGTGTAGGGACCAATTTTTAATTGGGAAGTGTTAGGTAGGCAGCTTGCCGCAATATTGGGGCAAGGAAGGAGACCAACAGCCTCCGTCAAGACAGAGCAGGATTTATTTAACAAAAACGAACTTAAAAAAAAAAACACAGGGGGCAGCTAGGTGGCGCAGTGGATAAAGCACTGGCCTTGGATTCAGGAGGACCTGAGTTCAAATCCAGCCTCAGACACTTGACACTTACTACCTGTGTGACCCTGGGCAAGTCACTTAACCCTCATTGCCCTGCAAAAAACAACAACAACAACAAACAAACAAACCACAAACAGGATCAGTAGGATTAAGGGAAAGGAAATAAAATGGGGAAAGGGAAATAATATAACCTGAATCACACCACCTCCCAGGAATCAGCTGAGAAAACACAGCAGAGTCCTGTCACCTTCCAGCTTCAAGCAAGAATAGCAAAAATACCTCCCTTCTTCCCAGCAGACCCCAGGCTGACCACACACAGCCCCAAGCCAATTGACTGGCCGCTCTGACAGTCACATGACTGCCCTCACTGGGCTTACAGTCATTATAATTTTGCCAGGCGCCATGTAGGCGAGTGGTGATGACGTGAGGTGCCAGTACCAGGGCGACGGCTACAACAAGTGGGTAGAGTACCGTGCAATTTGCAGAGGTGCTGCATCTGAGCCCCAGGCCAGTGTGCACTCTGGGTTTTTTTTTAATTCTAGCCAAAAGGTGGGGTCATAAAAACCTCAAATAACAATTAAGTCTTTACAGAAGCAATGGATAGAAGTTTCTGAGAAGCGGATTTATATTTGATGTGAAAGGAAAAAAAATGTCCTAACTAGAGCTACCTAAAAATGAAATAGGCAACCTCAGGAGGTTTCCTCCCTGAAATTCAAAGGTCAAATAACCACCTACCAGATTTATTGTAGAGGGGATTATTGGTCAAGTACAGATTGGCCTAGATGGCTTCTGAGATCACTTCTCTCACACAGCTGCTCTTTCAGTTTAGTCCCTCATCACTTCTTACCTGGGTTATTGCAACAGCCTTTTGTTTTGTTTTGGTTTGGTTTGGGTTTTTGCAGAGCAATTGGGGTTAAGTGACTTGCCCAGAGTCACACAGCTAGTAAGTGTTTAGTGTCTGAGGCCGGATTTGAACTCAGGTCCTCCTGAATCCAGGGCCAATGCTTTATCCACTATGCCACCTAGCTGCCCCTGCAATAGCCTTCTAAGTTGTCTTCCCTTCCTCAAGCCTTTCTCCATTCCTCCATCTTTCATTGAACTCCAAGATGATTTTTCTAAAGGGTAGGTCTGCCTATGTCACTCCCTTGCTCGACAAGCTCTAGTGATTCCCTAAGATCTCCAGGATCAAATATAAAGTCCTCTTTGGGCTTTTAAAGCCCTTCTCAATCTGCCTCTGTCCTACATTTCCAGTCTTCTTACACTTCACTTCCCTCCAGGTATGCTATGATTCAATGACACTGGATTACTTAATGTTCCTGGTACTGTGGCAGGACAGTTGATTAGAATGACTGAGGAAACAAAGGTCTGAGCTTCAGAGCATATCAATTTATTAAGCAATACATGCAAATTGTGTAACAAATTGGGTACAAGCCTCTTCAGTTTGGAACTCAACCCCAAATACAGGGGGAGACAGATTTTTATGCATTAAAAGAAAACAATTAACAGATATAAACTAAAACACAAAATTAGGTAATCTGATTTCTAATTGGAGGAAAGATTAGGGGCTTTCCAAATTGGGAGGGGAGAGTGAACAGGTATAAGACAAGAAAGGTAGTTTGGAGCCAGACTGGAAAAAGCCATAATTCTTAGTCAGGAGTTTATAGTTTATTTGGTAGACAATGGGGAGAAACTAAAGGCTTATTAATACAGTAGTGAAATGACCAGAGAAATACTTTGCAAAGATTATTCAATCTGGTATGTAGAGAATGGATTGGAGAGGAGATAAACGAGAGGCAGAAAAACTAGTAAAAAAAAAATGTTATTGTGATAGTCTAAACAAGAAGAAATGAGAGCCTAAACTAATGTGGTTTCAAAAAATATATTTTTGTCAATGACTTGGATGATGGCATAGGTAGTATATAAGAGGTCTCGTGGAATTAAAAACAATAAGGTATGGCAACTTATCCTATGTTGCGTCTGGGGGAGAAATAATAATAATAGGTAGCCTTTATATAGCTCTCAAAGTGCTTTACGTATGTTATCTCATCTGATCTTTACAACATCACTATGAGATGTTATAATTTCCATTTTACAGATGAGAAAACTGAGGCTGAGAGTTTAAATTCTTTAACTCTAGTTAGACAGCTAGTAAATGTCAAAGGCTAAATTGGAACCCAAATCTTTTTTACTCTAAATTTAGCACACTTCTCATGATACTACACAGCCTCAATCAGAATTCCAAAGGTGTCAGACTAAAGTAGGGAAAACATGGAGGGGCCATTTGGAGAAGTTCTATGATTTCATTGGTATAGACGAAACCCAGTGAAGAAACTTTTTTTTTTTTACCAATGTATGTCAGTCCCTGCTCAGCAACTTACCATCTGAGACATTGAGAGACCCAGGGTCATTCAAGCAGTATATGTCAGAGGTAAGACATGAACCCAGGTCATTATGATTCCAAACTTATCTTCCTGTTCAGGAGACTATGCCTCTGTGGTATCATTAACAGAAATAAAAAATGTTAAGGAGAGGGCCAGGTTTAAGAAAGAAAATTAATTCATCATATAAATAGATGGTGAATGTCTTCCACTTTTATATGGTCATGCTAGCATTATCAGTTTATGCCTAGTTAAGTGACATTTCCTGAGGAAAGACTTCATGCCTAATGAACTTAGTAATAACAATGACTGACATTTATATTGCCCTTTAAGGTCTACAAAACATTTAATGTACATGAACTCATTTGAACTTTGCAACAACTCTGTAAAATATATACATTACCCCTCTTTTATAAAAGAGGAAACTGAGACTGAGAGTGGCTGTAACTTGCCTAGGATCACACCGTTATGAAGAATCAGAGGCAAGATTTGAACTCAGGTCTTTTCAATTCCAAGTCCATTCCTATAGGCACAACAGAAGCTACTTCTTTGGAATACTACTACCCTAGTCCTTTTCTTCCTTCCAAAAAGGGTGTGGTCTTTGTGCTGGGCAAACATACCCTATGACTGACACCTTCCAGAGCAGAAATTGGCTACAAAAGCCTTCCCAGACATTGAATGGATTTTTTTTTTCAGGAAAGGTTAAGTGATTTCTTTTTTAATGAAATTAATTGCTATGGAGATGTTTGGGGCTACCTCAAACACAGTCTGATACAAAAATATGAAAGACATTGAGGACAGCTGGGTGAGGGCTCCTGGCATAGGTGACCACCCAATGTGTCTTGGAGACCACTACTCAAACTTCTCTCGTCCTCTGGCAGGTGACAGGCAGTTGTTGGTATTCTCAGACATAGTGGGGTTACTCTCTCTGTTAGAAACTCCACTTACACCTCCTCAGAGACAGGGTGGGTTCTGTGTTGTATTTCCTTCCCTACCCTGATCTTCATTCTGGAGGGTACCATTTGTCTTCAGGCAGAAAAAATGCAACAAGGGAACTTTATAACTCTCTCCATAAGAGGAGGTAGCAATAGTTTGGCTGCAATAAAGACACAGGAAATGGATCGGAAATCCAACAATATACACAATGTTCTATGAGCTTGTCAATGGCCCAAGCTTGGAGGGGAAAGTCAAGTTCAGCAGATTATAGTTTGAAGCTGGATTTGCTTTTGTTCCTGGGTCTCTTTCTGTCTTTCCCGAATGCAGTTGTTTTGGGGGATTTTTTTTCAGTTTTTTTTTCCTCCCCACATCATTTGGCCTTACCAGCCAAATATAACATTTTACCTAAGACTTATTAAAATAGTCCTGTTTCTTTCCTGACTTTGCCTGTTATTTTAACCAACTGCTAGAAAATCCACAGGGAAGTCAGCACTTTCTCTCTATTTTCTCCCATCTCCCTCCACCAGTCTAACCCAGATGTTCCCACTTCAGGATGTAAATTAGTCTTGCATATGTCTTCAAAAATCACTAGATGAAGGGGATCTGAATCCCTAGTTTCTGACAACCTGCTCCACATGGGCAAGCATCCCAGGAAGGGGGGCAGGAAAGCTCCACTGTCCTTTCAATGAATTCAAGTCACCAGATTCAAGTGAACCCAGGGCCCTGAAAGAAATAGTAGCCATAATTTGTTGAGCCTCTGCCAGAGCTTTTGGGAGATCATGAAGAAGGGAGGAAGTGTTACAGGGATAGAGAAGGGCAAATGTCCTGATTTCAGCATATTGGAATGAATGAATCAATGAAGCATTCAGTAAGCACTTACTATGTGCTAAGCACTGGGGATACAAAAAGGAAAATAACAAGTCCCTTCTCTCAAGAAACTCATATTCTAAGAATGGAAGAGAATAAAGTCAACAAAATCTAAGCCCCAGACCTTCACTCTGATTCCTGGTAAAATTGAAAAAGTATTATTCAAGATGATTTGAGGACATAAAGGTGGTCACTGAGAGCCAGTCTGGCTGTAAGCAGAACAAGTCATGCCTAACTTTTCTGACATGGTAGATAAAAGAAATCCTATAGATGAAGTTTACCTGGATCTCAGAGAAGCATTTGACCAAATTTCTGTCTATTCTTGTAAGCAATATCGAGATCAGGTCTAGATGATAACACAAGTAGATTCTGAGCTAGTCAAAAGACCATGCCCCCAAAAAGCTATTAATGGGTTGATGTCAACTCAGAGGGAGTACTGCAGTGCAGTACCCCAGGAATCTGTCCTCAGCCCTGTTGTTTAATACTTTTTTTTACTAATTAAGGAAGTCCCTAAGAAAGTGACCCAGGAAAAATATCCTTAGTTTTATGGGGTTTTTTTTAATATTTTCATCAATGATTTGGATGGAAGCATAGATGACATGTTTATCAAATTAATAGATGGCATAAAGTAGGGAGGGAGAACTAATACATTAGATGACAATCAAAACCTAAAACATTCATAAGTGGTGAGAATGAAGGACTGAATCTAAGTAGATGAAATATAATAGAAATAAGTCTAAAGCCCTTTGCTTAGGCCCCAAAATCAACTTCAGAAGTATATAGTGGGGGAGACTTGACTAGACAATAATTCATCTAGGAGTGGAATGTAAGTGTATTGTAAGGAGTGGATTTCAGTAGATTTTAAGCCCAATATGAGCTGACACTGTGGCATTGCAATCAAAATGTTAACTATAATCTTTGACTAATTTAAGGAAGGCATAGTGTTTCAAAGGAGCAATGATCTATTGTACTGAACCTTGATTAGACTACATCTATGGTGATGCATTCAGTTCTGGGTGTGACATTTTAGGAAGGACAATAAGTTAGAAACTGTCCAGAGAATGGTGACTGGGACTGTAAAAAGCCTTGAGACAATTCATATAAGGATCAGTTGAATTGGGCCTGTTTGGCTGGGAAAGGGGGTGGGGGTGGGGAACATGGTTCCTGACTTTTAGAATTTTAGAGGCTGTTCTGAAGAAGAGGGATTCCATTTGTACTTCTGCCAGAGAGCAGAAATGGGACAGGTCAGTGAAAGTTGCTGAGGTGTAAATAGATGCACAATATAAGGATGTTCTCTGAGGTCCCTTCCAACTCTTACATGATGTGATAGGACTCAATTGGCCCCATAACTATAGACAAACTGAGAGTTGCTGCATTAATGATATAATTGCTTCCAAAGTCATAGATCTTAGCAGTTTGTCAACAACTTAGAACCTAAAGGGAAAATGATCTCTGTCTATAGGGACTCCAAGTTGCATTACAATGAGAAACAAAAGTTAAGTGTTACATCACTGCTGTGCTATAATAAATGATAAATACAGAAAAGCGTGGGAAAGCAGATAAACTGAGCAAAATGAAGCTGACGATGCCAGTAACAATATACATAGACAAAGTCAGGAAAACAATATACATAACAACAATGCAAACAAAAATGCTGGAAATTTATAATGACCAGTAATAGTCCCAAGAAAGGATGTGAGAAGACACAGATTCCTGCTTCTTCACAGAAGTGGGGGAGGAGGGTTTGGGGAGGGGGGGAGGTCTATGGATGTTGGGCACCGCATATAACATTAGACTTTTGCAATGTGTTGATCAGTTTTGTGGAATTTTTTTTCTTCCTCTCTTTTGTTCTAATTTATGATAAGGGATGGCTCTGGGGGAAGGAAAGGGGTAAGAATACACTGGTAAATGTAGATAATATGAAAACAAAATATATAAATACAATTTATTTTTTCAAAGAGTCAAGGGGAACCTCTGTTCCCTCCCCTGAAACTATGCCCCAAGGCTGTAGATGTGGTTCCTCCCTCATCACCTATGCCAAAATCTTTCCCTCACTATTTTATTATGTGACCAAACTCCTTTCTACCTGGACTGAAATCATCACTGCTCTGAGCTTGGCAACACAGGTAATACCATTGGTTTCCGAAGATCTTTGTTGAGTAGTAAACATACTTCTCCTTCAATCATACCACCTTGGAAGAACTAAAAACTTACAAATTCCTAGAAGTATCTCTGAAAACAGCTGTACAAACCCCCCAAACTTTGCGACAGTGTGCCATCCACCCTGGAAGCAGTGCCCCACTTTAACAAAGAATTAAAAGTCAAGAAATAGATGGGAAATGAGCAAAGAGACAAAAAATGCTGACCATAGAAAGTTTCTATGGTGACAAGGAAAATCAAAATATACCCTCAGAAGAAGATAACAAAGTCAAAGCTTCTACATCCAAAGCTTCCAAGAAAAATATGAATTGGTCTCAGGCCATAGAAGCACTCAAAAAGGACTTTAAAAATAAAGTAAGAGAGGTAGAGGAAAAAATGAAAAGAGAAATGACAGTGATGCAAGAAAATCATGAAAAAAAGTCAATAGCTTGGTAAAGGATACACGAAAAAATACTGAAGAAAATAACACCTTAAAAAACAGACTAAGCTAAATGGTAAAAGAGGTCCAAAAAACAAATGAGGAAAAGAATGCCTTGAAAAGCTGAATGGCGGGGGGGGGGGCGGGGGGGGCAGGTAGGCAGTGCAGTGGATAAAGCACCAGTTCTGGATTCAGGAGTACCTGAGTTCAAATCTAGCCTCAGATACTTGGAATTTACTAGCTATGTGACCCTGGGCAAGTCACTTAATGTCCATTGCCCCATGGAAAGGAGAGGAAAGGAAAGGAAAGGAGAGGAGAGGAGAGGAGAGGAGAGGAGAGGAGAGGAGAGGAGAGGAGAGGAGAGGAGAGGAGAGGAGAGGAGAGGAGAGGAGAGGAGAGGAGAGGAGAGGAGAGGAGAGGAGAGGAGAGGAGAGGAGAGGAGAGGAGAGGAGAGGAGAGGAGAGGAGAGGAGAGGAGAGGAGAGGAGAGGAGAGGAGAGGAGAGGAGAGGAGAGGAGAGGAGAGGAGAGGAAAGGAAAGGAAAGGAAAGGAAAGGAAAGGAAAGGAAAGGAAAGGAAAGGAAAGGAAAGGAAAGGAAAGGAAAGGAAAGGAAAGGAAAGGAAGGGAAGGGAAAGGAAAGGAAGGGAAGGGAAAGGAAGGGAAAGGGAAAGGGAAAGGGAAAGAAAAGAAAAGTCAAATTGGCCAAATGGAAAAAGAGGTACAAGAGTTCTCTGAAGAAAATAACTCCTTAAAAATTAGGAATGAGTTAATGGAAGCTAATGACTTTATGAGAAATCAAGACACAATAAAGCAAAACCAAAAGAACAAAAAAAAATAGAAGGCAATGTGAACTATTTCATTGTAAAAATGGCTGACTTGTAAAACAGATACAGGATAGATCATTTGAAAGTTATTGGACTACCTGAAAGCCATGATCAAAAAAAGAGCCTAGACATCATCTTCCAAGAAATTGTCAGGAAAATTGCCCTGATGTTCTAGAACCAGAAGGTAAAATAGAAATTGAAAGAATTCATCAATCACCTACTGAAAGAGATCCTAAAATGAAAGCTCCCAGTAATATTATAGCCAAATTCCAGAGCTCCCAGGTCAAGGAGAAAATATTGCAAGCAGCCAGAAAGAAACAATTCCAAGTATTGTCAAGCAACAGTCAGGATAACACAAGATTTTTCAACTTCTACATTAAAGGATCAGAGAACTCAGAATATGACATTCCAGAGGGCAAAGTAACTGGGATTGCAATCAAAAATCACCTACCCAGCAAAACTGTGTATAATCCTTCAGGGTAAAAAAATGGGGATTCATGAAAGAGAGGACTTTCAGGCATTCTTGATGAAAATACCTGAGCTGAATAAAAAATTTGACTTTCAAATACTAGACTTTAGAGAAGCATAAAAAGATAAACAGGAAAAAGAAATGATAAGGGATACTAAAAGGTTGAACCACTTACATTCCTGCATGGGAAGATGATACTTGTAACTCATAAGAACTTTCTCATTATTAGGGCAGCAAGATTAAGTATATTTAGACAGAGGGCACAGGTGTGAGTTGAATGTGAAGGGAAGATATCTTTAAAAAAATAAAATTAAGTGGTAAGAGAGGAATACACTGAGAGAAACGGAAAGAGAGAGGTAGAATGGGGGTAAAATATCTCACATAAAAGAAGCAAGAAAAAGTTTATGGAATGGAGGGGAAGATGGGGTTGGTGCTAGGGAGTGAGTGAACCTTACTGTCATCAGAATTGGCTCAAAGACTGTGAATTTATCCAACCATTCTGGAGAGCAATTTGGAACCATGCCTAAAAGGCTTTAAAACTGTGCATACCCTTTGACCCAGCAATACCACTACTAGGTCTGTATCCCAAAGAGATCATGGAAAAAGGAAAAGGACCCACATGTACAAAAATATTTATAGCTGCTCTTTTTGTGGTAGCAAAGAATTGGAAATTGAGGGGATGCCCATCGATTGGGGAATAGCTAAAAAAGTTGTGGTATATGAATATAATGGAATACTATTGTGCTATAATAAATGATGAGCAAATGGATTTCAGAAAAAACTGGAAAGATTTACATGAATTGATGCTGAATGAAATGAACTGAACCAAGAGAACATTGTATACAGTATCAACAACACTGGGTGATGATCAGCTGTGATGGACTTGGCTTTTCCCAACAATGCAATGATCCAAGACAATGCCAAAAGATACACAATGGAAAACACTCTCCACATTCAGAAAAAGAACTATGGAATCTGAATGCAGACTGAAGCATACTATTTTTACTTTTGTTGTTGCTTTTTTGTTATTGTTCTTGTTTATTTCTTCTTGTGTTTTTTCTTTCCTTTTGTTCTGATTAATGTGGAAATATTTTTAACATGATTGTAATGTATAACCTACATCAAATTTTTTACTGACTTTGGGACAAGGGAAGGGAGGGTGGGAGAAAAAATTGGAACTGAAAAAATATCTTTACATGTAATTGAGGGAAATTTAAATAAATAAATATTTTTTTAAAAAGAATTGGCTCAAAGAGGGAATACCATACACACTCAATTGGGTATAGTAATCTATTTTACCCTTCAGGAAAGGAGGAGGGGAAAGGGATAAGGGGGCAGGTGATAGAAGAGAGGGTAGATTGGGGGAGGGGCAGTCAGAAGCAAAACACCTTTGAGGAGAGAAAGGGTGAAAGGAGAGAATAGAGTAAATGGCATGGGGAGGGGGAGTAGGATGGAGGAAAATGTAGTTAGCAATAGTAATTGTGAAAAAATTTGAAGCAATTTCTTTTGTAATCCTATGTATTTGATGTTATATATTTAAACACATTATTCTGAGAAGGTCCACAGGACTAAAGAGACTGCCAAAAAGGTCCAGCAAACACACACACAAAGAGGTTAAGAGACGCTGGTGTGGACCAGTCCTCCCATTTTATAGATGAGGAAACTAAGGCCCAGGGAGGTGAGGTGATTTTTTTCAGTTACCCAGACCAAAGTAAAGAGCCAGAGCTGCAAGAGGATTCAAACCTAGGTCCTTTAATTGAGCATCCACCACACTGTGTTTCTTCCAGCCATTTCCCTTTAGCATGGATTGGTCTCTCAAACGATCACTTATTTCCTATAGGATGAAACACTCATTTCTCAAGCTCAGGATTTGGAACCCTTTATATACTGACTCCAGTCTGTGTTCCCAGACTTAGATCACATGAACCTCTTTCACATACTTCTCACTTCCTGGCAGTAGAAATCTTAGCTCAGGTGCCACCTCCTAAAAGAAGCTTTTCTGGGTCTCCCTAGTTATCAGTTCATGTTCTCATGTTCTCTCTCTCTCTCTCTCTCCCTCCCTCCCTTTCCCTCTCCCTTTCTCCCTCCCTCCCCACCCCCTCCATAAATTGCAATATATTTATTTATCTGTTTCAATGTTGAATCCCCTCAAGAAAATGACAGTTCCTTGAGGGAAGTAATTATTATTCATTTTTGTCTTTTTTTTCCACTTCTACCTAGCACACTGTTTGGTAAATAGGAAGCACTTAATCAATGTTTGTTGAATTGAATTGTCAAGTTGAATTATTTTCAGTCTGGGCAGGTTTCATTGAAATTGGGGGTGGGGTAGGGAGAAACACAAGTAAGTATGGACTGCAGACAGTGCAGCCTGGGGAGGAAAACCTTAGATAATAACTATATCCAGCCAAAAGTGTCATTCCCTGCGCTCATATTCTATCTCCCATCCCCATGTCTGTGTAGTGGCAGTCCACCATTTCTAGAAGGCACTCTCTCATCACCTCAGCCTCAGAGGATCTCTCCCTTTCTTCCAGACAGCTCTAGCACTACCATCTGCAGAAAGCCTTTGTTGATCCCCCTAAATATTAGTGCTCTTCCTCTCTCCCAGACTACTCTGTACACAAATAGCTATGTATTGTCAAGTCTTGAAATAAAGCAAAGGAATAAAGAATCTGTAATTGAGATAATACAGTAGCAGACCTGCCAGCCTAGGAGATGTCCACTGCATTTCCCAACTCCAAGGCCCATGCAAAAGCTTCTTATACCTTTAGGAAGAGAGAGGGAAGAGGCATGGGAAGTGACAAGGCCTGGTCAGGAGACCCCAGTGGCCCTTAGCAATCTGGACAAGGAAAGCCACTTCATTCTGGCCATTTTACCCTTTGTGCCACAAATCTCAATGGAAGGGGGCAAGGACATCAGAAACAGACCCAGATTGAACGGGGACCCCCACAAGGCAAACTCCCTGAGTAGGGGGACCTAGGGTGTGATTCAGTTCAATCTAATTAAGAGTAAATAACTTGGGGCAGCTAGGTGGCTCAGTGGATAGAACACTGGCCCTGGAGTCAGGAGGACCTGAATTCAAATCCGACCTCAGACACTTAACACTTACTTGCTGCGTGACCACAGGCAAGTCACTTAACCCCAATTGCCTCACCAAAAAAAAAAAAAAGAGTAAATAACAAGAGTAGGAATGTAAGGACATTACTGAAATTCTGACATTACAAGGATCATTTAAGGGAATAACAGCCCGTATTACATTTGATATCAATAATTTCTATCAGTATATTTGTTTATATTTAGATGTTTGTGTTTCCCAGAAGAATACAAACTCCTAGAGAACAAGGGCTGTCACTTTTTTTTGTCTTTGTACCCACAGAGAAAAATACAGTGCCTTGCACATGGTGGGTAGTTAATAAAGATGCATTAATTAATTAATAATTCGGCAAGATCTCTGGGATGGCCATGCTCACTAAAGAGCAAAGCAAGGGGGCAGCTAGGTGGAGCAGTGGATAAAGCACCAGCCCTGGATTCGGGAGGACCTGAGTTCAAATCTGGCCTCAGACACTTAACACTAGCTATGTGATCTTGGGAAAGTCACTTAACCCTCATTGCCCTACACACTCAAAAAAAAAAAAAAAAGAGCAAAGCACTG
This sequence comes from Dromiciops gliroides, assembly GCF_019393635.1. Taxonomy (NCBI): domain Eukaryota; kingdom Metazoa; phylum Chordata; class Mammalia; order Microbiotheria; family Microbiotheriidae; genus Dromiciops; species Dromiciops gliroides. The sequence goes on along the minus strand of NC_057862.1, from coordinate 429,162,309 downwards.
GTCAAATAAATTTGAGGACATCTCAGTTTTGCCCCTAGGCCAGCTGTGTCTAAGCTTAGTTGGTAGAAAGGGCAGCCAGAGAAGATTGCAATGAGTTGTCCGCCATTGGAGTTAACCAGGTCTAAGCCTGTTTGGGGTTTCCTGTCAGGGCTGCCATGTAGGTGATTCCTGCACCAAGTAGGAGAGTGGCCTGGCTAGATGACATGTTCAGTTGCAAGTCTGCCCAGATCAGAAAGCTCCTGTCTGTGCCCTTGTTCGGTCACAGGAAATGTACCAGTCTCCTCAGGATCCAAAGCATAAATTGTCCCTGGAGACAGTATAGAGAGTAGATGCTGAAGCCTAGAAACGACTGTCACATAAAAGTCAACTTAATCCCTCTGATAGCCTGCGTAGTTTGGGACAACTCTGATATATTCTCTGACTAATGGCATGAAAGATTTTCGGGGGAGATAGGGGGAGAATGTCTTCGTCCAACAAAGGAACTTCCTCAGACTCAACTTTCAACTTGGCCTATAAATTTTCCCCCAGATGCCATCCATCATTTACCATCCCGCCACCCACAATGTGTTTTATGGTTTCTTCATAATAAAACCCTGTGCGATGCAATTTGTTTGGAAACAGTGTCATTCACTGCAGAAGAGGAAGAAAACTGGCTACAATTTATGATGTCCTCCTTAGCTAAATAATTCATGATCAATGAAGAGCTCCAGAAATGGTTGCACCTGCTTGTTAAGCATTCTGTTTAATGGGGAACAGTGGCTGCTAAAAGCTGGTGCCCATCCACCAGATGTCATTTAGTCCAAATAGCACTGGATTGGGGGTCAGAAGGTCTTGGTATAATTACAGCTCTGTCACACACTCTGTTTGTGTGTGTGTGTGTGTGTGTGTGTGTGTGTGACAGACAAAGACAGAGAGACGAGTGCCTGCTATATGCCAGACGTTGCATTAGGCAACATAGATACAAGGGCAAAATGAAAAGAAGGTGCTGCCCTCAAGGAGATTACATTCAAACCAAGAGATACAACATGTAGACAGAAAGAAGTCCATACTAATCAACAAGCATTTATTGAGTGCTTACTATGTCCCAAGCATTATGCCAGGTACTGGGGGCACAGACAAAAAAAAAAGTCAAAAGCCCCTATTCTCATAAAGCATATATTCTACTGAGAGGATACAATATGTAAACAGATAATTATATCCATTATCATTTGAGTCAGGAGAGAGCAACCACCATAGGGATCAGGAATGCCGTGTGAGGTGACACAAGCCTTGAAGCAAGGTAGGGATTCTAAGGGGTGAAGGCAACTGAAAGAACAGTCCAGGCATGGGATGCAGGCTGTGCAAAGGTGCAGGGGTAAATTGGAAAGCTAAAGTACAGGGAACATCAAATTTGACTAGAATATAAAGTGTGTAAAGGGTAATCAAGTGAAATAAGCCTGGAAAGGTCTGTTTTCTGTGTTTTTACACAAATAGAAACTGTCAGGAGATGCTGAAGAAAGCAGATGTTTTCTTCTAACCTACTGACTTAATGCTTTGAAAATTGACACATTGTCACTAGTTACACCAAGCCTATTCTCATGATATTAACTTTGAGTGGATCAAAATCTAGGCTTGTAGTAGAGAGAAGAAGGGACCAGAAGGTGTTCTGTTGGTCATTGTGTCCAAGGATTTTAATAGCACCTTTCTAAGGAGAGGCCTGGCTGCCATAGCATAGGGGAAAGGAGTGCTGGGTTTGGAGTCGCCCAGCTCTGTCACTTATTCTCCATGTGATGTTGGGTATCACTTCATCTTGCTGGGCTTATTTTCCTCCTCTGTAAAATGAGTGGATTGGACAAGATGACCTCTGAGGTCTCTTTCAAGTTTTAGATCTCTGATCCTACATAAACCACAAGGCAGCTAAGTGCAACTGGCATAGCTTCTAATTGGCCTTCTATAGGCTTTGTGGGGTTTTTGTGTTGGGTTTTTTTTTTTGGTGGGACAATGAGGGTAAAGTGATTTCCCCAGGGTCACGTAGCTAGTAAGTGTCAAGTGTCTGAGGCCAGATTTGAACTCAGGTCCTTCTGAATCCAGGGCCAGTGCTTCATCTGTTGTACCACCTAGCTGCCCCTTCTATAGGCTTTGAATATTACATAGCTGGTGATCTGAAAAAGACCCTAGAGAGAAAAAGAGAAATGCCCCCCTTTTAAATATGTTCTTGTTCATTTTTGTTGTCATTTTCCAGTCGTATCTGACTCTTCGTGACACCATTTGAGGTTTTCTTGGCAGAGATGCTAGAGTGGTTTGCCATTTCCTTCTCTAGCTCATTTTACAGATGAGGAAATGGAGGTAAATAGGGTTAAGTGGCTTGCCCAGAGTCACACAGCTAGTAAGTGTCTAAGGCCAGGTTTAAACTTAGAAAGATGAGTCTTCTTAACTCCAGACTTGGCACTGAACCTCTGGGCCACCTAGCTGCCCCCTTTTGAATATGGACATACCATAAAACATTTCTTTAGATGCCAACTCTGACATGCTAACCCCAGAAAAGCTACCAGAGAGAAGTAAATTGTGCCAAAGGTAATAGAGCTATGGTAAGTCAAGTGCCTAATCTAACTGCATGCCAAATTCATTCATTTAGTCCATCATATATTAAGTATCTACTTTACGCTCAACCCAAGAAGGAAATGACATGACCTCAGTCTTGTAGGTGTTTGTAATCTATTTTAGAAGCTAAGACACATACATAGAGCATTCAGTAATAGTACATGGTAACATTCATTCTTTAAATGAGTTTCCTCATTCTTCAAACTCGACAAATGCTTTTAAAGTACGTACTGTGGGGGAAGCTAGATGGTGTAGTGGATAGAGCACCGGCCCTGGATTCAGGAGTACCTGAGTTCAAATCCAGCCTCAGACACTTAACGCTTAGTAGCTGTGTGACCCTGGGCAAGTCACTTAACCCCAATTGCCTCACTAAAAAAAAAAAAAAAAGTATGTACTGTGTGCAAAATACTCCACTAAGGCAGCAGGGATCACGTATGGTTCCTAGCCTCACAGAGTTTACAGTCCAGGGATCAAATTGGAAGGTGAGAGGATGGGTTTCCACCTTTCCCATGATAGCTAATGATGAGGGTTACCTCCAAAACAGCCACATCTATCTTTATCTCTTAATATTCACCCATTCTTTCTCTTCCTCCACTTCCTCTTTGTAAGCTTCCAATCCCACCCCATCTTCCCATCTTCCACCATGTTCTCTCTCTCTCTCTCTCTCTCTCTCTCTCTCTCTCTCTCTCTCTCTCTCTCATTCACACACACACACACACACACACACACACACACACACAGAGGCAGTTATTGTCTAACCACTACAGGGCACTCACAGATACAGCTGTGCTGGTGCCATTGGGAAAATTCCCCTTCCCCATAATGCCCACTTTCTGTTCCTCAGGTCACCTGATGTCAGTGGCAGATGCCCCTTGGAGACTAATTCTACATTATGGAGCAGTGACCAGTGACTGAGAGTTCTGCCTTTCCCATTCCCTTTCATTTTGGGTGGGGCAGAGTGATTTTCAGAGGGTGAGCCAATATGGATGAGTGGTAATATTCATCACAGATTCCATTACATTTTCTTTCCCCAAAAACTTACCTCTCTTCCAAACTTTCCTATTGCTTTTGAGGACACCATCATCCTTCCAGTTACCTCAGTTCACAATCTTGGTATAATCTTGGACGCCTCAAACTCCCTCACTGCACATATCCCATCAGTTGCCAAATCTTGTCTTTTCCATCTCTGTAACATCTCTCCTATCTATCTCCCTTCTTCTCTATTCACACAGGCACCACCCCAGTTCAGACACTTATCACCTCTTACCAAGATTGATCTCCCTATCTCAAGTTTCTCCCTATTCCAATCCATCTACAACTTACTAGCCACTGATTTCCCTAAAGCAGATCTGATCATGTCATTCCTCCACTCAATAAATGTCAATAGCTCCCTATTATGCTATTGGTTTTTTCCTTAATATTCTTAATGTCTTTTTATGAGTTTTATAACACACATAACTATTTCTACATGCATATGGGAAGGGGCAAACAGGAAACCCTACACACACACACAAATGGCTCATGGCACTTCAGAAGTGATCCAGAATCCTACAGGTAAGAGGGAGACTCACTTATTTGCTCTCCTTACACATATAATTTATAAATAAGGAAATATTCCTTGGGATTCATACTAAAAAAATTTACTAATGAATTTTATAATAAAAATGCAATTTATTATTATTCCTGTTATTGTTTTCACTATACACACTAATTTATAATTATATAAAGTGTCATAATATCCCCTGTAGGGGTAGCTGTTAGATAACAGCTCATTAGAGCGATAACATTGGGCTGTGGGACACAAGCTCACCTACCCTACCAATGCTTCCCATATATTGTTGTCCTGTCTCTTTGGGAAAATGGGTTAGGGTCCAATCCTAGAGCTAAGGAAAGTGTAAAACCAATCCTAAACCAGGTCTGAAGTCAGGATTTCTCCAGAAACTTCACATCCAAGTTGCTAAGAGAGAATCAGGAAATCAGAGATTAGGGTGAAGATTTCAAGGCAGGTTCGAGAGACACACTATTAGTAGTGTTGGTGATGTAACTGGATGCAAAACACAATTGACCTCCCCAAATGTCAGCAGAGTATATTTCCATACCTGCTTTCATATGTCAATGTGGTCACAGACTGGGTCCTCCTGGCTCAGACAGATCAGATCATAGCTCAAAGCTCACCCCATCTGTTTAGCGGACAGACACATTTCCTTGTGTACCTACAATTGGTATCAGCTCTAACATCACTGAATGGTCCTTCCTGGATGAGGACAACTGCAGATGGATAATGGGTTCTCAATATGTCTCTCAAGACACTGAGGGCATCTATTACCCAATAGTAGTTGGGATTTCCTATGTAGGGTTATCTCAGTAATTAAGCAGTATGGCCAAGTGCTCAGATAACCATTAACCTATATCCAACTCAATAAGCATTTATTGGTTACCAATGTGGTTAAGCACCAAGGGGAGAAGGGAGCATGACATGGCAGGAAGAGAGCTGGGCTAGGAGCCAGTACACTTGGGTTTCAGTCCAAACTGCCAGCACCATATATGGAAGCTGAGTTAGATTTGGGGTCAAAGGAGCAGGATTTGAATCCTTGTTCTGGAGTTTACCAGCTGTGTGACCTTAAACATGCCTTTATTCCTTTATTTTTCTTCCTTTCTTTCTGGGCCTTAGTTTCCCTAACTGTTAAATGAGGAGGTTGGATTAGATGACCTCTAAGATCCCTTAACTTTTAAATCCACGGTCCTTTGATTGGCTTCCTGTGTGGTCTCAGGCAAGTTATTTATCTTTTCTAGGCATCAGTTTCTCTATCTACAAAGTGATGAATCTGGACCAAAAGTAGCATGAGTTGCCTCAGGAAATAGATGACAGGCCTATCACTAGAGGCCTTCAAGCAAAGTCTGGATAACTATTTATTTAGCACCTTGTTATTCAGTCACATCCAACTCTTTGTGACTCCATTTGGGGTTTTCTTGGCAAAGATACTGGAGTGGTTTTCTCTTTCCTTCTCCAGCTCATTTTACAGATGAGGAACTGAAGCAAACAGGATTAAGTGACTTACCCAGGGTCACAAAGCTAGTAAGTGTCTGAGGCCAGATTTGAACTCATGAAGCTGAGTCTCCATGATTCCAAGCCCAGTACTCTATCCACTATACCACCTAGCTGCCCACAGATGTCATAGAAGGGAGAACTATTCATATATGGCTTGTAGTGTCACAGCCCTGACCTAGAATCATAAGCTTTAGAGCCGAAAAGAACGTTAGTCACCTACCCCAACCCCGTCACTTTACAAATGAGGAAAATAGGAACCAAAGAAATTAAGTAGTTCTCCCAAGGACACACAGATGTGTCAGCATTTGAACTCAGGACTCTTAACACTGAAATCCAATAATCCTTCCTCTAAAGCAACTGTGACATTTCATGCCCTAGTCCATCCACCTACAACATTCTAGAATTCTGTGATTAGAACAAATTGGACCAAAGTCACCGACAAGTCATTTAATTCCTGCCTTCAAATAGGAATGTAGTCCCAGCCAATGAAGAAAGTCCTTGCCTCAAGTGTTGTTCCTGGAGGGGCTATGGAACAGTTGATGAGGTTAATGAATTCCTAGCCTTGAATGGAAATCCTCTTTGGTAGTAACAAGTCACCAGGGAACTCCCATTGAGAAGGATGTGTTCTGACAGACGGGATGGAAAAGGCGAGCCAAAGCCCCCGGCTCCAGAGGTGTTTTGTGAAAGATGAAATGGATTTGATTTCAATTTCACAGAGCATGCAGAAGAACTTAGAAGGGGTGAAAAGTTCAGGAAGTCTAAGGACTTATTACTAATACAGTCCAAGGTCTGGGGCTCTTGTGTAGACAAAGGAACAGCTTGGTCTGAAAAGACTAGTCACCATCTCTTATTTATTTATTTGTTTGTTTATTTTATTTCATTACCTTTTTTTAAAGCACAGAGACTTTTTATTTTTTTTTTAGTTCTCAATTCTCTCCCTTGCCCTATTCCCTCCCCTATCAAATAAGAAGGCAATAAAAACAAAACCTTTTACATAAACATATAGTCATGCAAAACAAATTTTCCATTAGCTATTTTTTATAAAGAAAAATAAAGAATGAAGGACATGAAAGAAAGAAAAAGAAGAAGGAGGAAAGAAAGGGAGGAAGGAAGGAAGGAAGGAAGGGAGGAAGGAAGGAAGGAAGGAAGGGAGGAAGGGAGGAAGGGAGGAAGGGAGGAAGGGAGGAAGGGAGGAAGGGAGGAAGGGAGGAAGGGAGGAAGGGAGGAAGGGAGGAAGGGAGGAAGGGAGGAAGGGAGGAAGGGAGGAAGGGAGGAAGGGAGGAAGGGAGGAAGGGAGGAAGGGAGGAAGGGAGGAAGGGAGGAAGGGAGGAAGGGAGGAAGGAAGGAAGGAAGGAAGGGAGGAAGGAAGGAAGGAAGGAAGGAAGGAAAAGAATATGCTCCAATCTGAACTCTGAGTTCATCAGTTCTCTCTCATTAGATAGCATGTTTCATCATGAGCCTTTTGAAATTATAATGGATCATTTTGGTGATCAGAGTTACTAAGTCTTTCAAAGTTAATTATCTTGAAAATATGGACCTTACTATGTAGATGGTTCTCCTTACTTCATTTTCCATCAGTTAGCACAGGTCTTCACAGGTTTTTTGGAAACCATCCTCTTCTTCATTGTATAAAACCCAATTGTATTCCATCACATTCATATACCAATTGGTGAGCATCCCCTTGGTTTCTAATTCTTGGCAACCACAGTAAGAGCTGTGTGGTAAAAATTATTTGTGGTAAAGATTAATATTCCCGTTTTTAGCTAACTCATTTGGGAGAGGGCCACACCTGGCCTACCCCGAGGTTACATATGCTACTGAGCTCAGAAAGGCAGCTTTTGAAGGACCTCCCCTTTGGGGGGAGAAAAGATTGAATGCTCCCTGAAGGGAGGTTAAAAGGCACTTCCAGAACGCTAAGTTCTCTGGAGGCACTTCCAGAACACCAACTCTAGAGTGACTTCCGGAACACGAGTTTGCTCTCTCTGGCTGGTGACTGAGGTTCTGGTGGCGCACGTGCAACCTTAGACTGGTGGGCTGTTCAGGTTGGTGAGTTACTTACTGAAAACCCTAAATTCCTTTGAACCAGCTTAAGCTAAGCTTAGAGTTAAAAGCATTTCTCTGTATTTCTATTTTCCTATTTCCTTATCTTTGATTTTTATTAGTTTCACCTTTGTTGTTTAATTAATTTCCAAGTAATAAAATCTGATCCTTTTGTGAACTAAAGCTAAGAGGCTCTTTTCTTATTGGTCTGGGAGAAATATCTAAAAAGGGCAGTTCAGAGGGGAGGTTAAACCTAAAAGGGCCTCTCATATTTCTGGGACCCCAATATTAAGGCAAGTCACCCAAATAATGCTCCGTATATCAAATTTTGGCCCTCACAGCTGCTATAAATATTTTTGTACATATGGGTCCTTTTTCTCCTTCTTTGATCTCCTTGGAGTATAACCCTCATAGTGATATTACTGAGTAATAGGGTATGCACAGTTTAATAACCTTTTGTACATAGTTCCAAATTGCTTTCCAGAATGCTTGGACTAGTTCACAGCTTCAGCAAAAGTTCATTGGTGTACTTGTTTTCCCATAATCCCTTTTAGCATTTGTCATTTTCCTTTTTTGTCATCATTGACAATCTGATGGGCATAAGGCAAAACTTCAGAGTTATTTTAATTCATATTTCTCCAATTATTGGTGATTTAGAGCATTTTTTTCTGTGACTATTATTGATAACTTAGATTTCTTCCTCTGAAAACTTCCTGTTTATCTCTTTTTACCATTCATCAATGGGGAACCAATTGGGGACTCATCTTATCAGTCACTATTTCTTCCTGGACTCTATACCTTTTCCTGGAAGAATGGGAAAATCTCCAGAAGTCCCAGCTAATGGACATGATGTCCTGGGATTCTTCATGTCTCCTATTATGTTAGGGATCTGGGATAGATGTTGGTATTCAACAAATATTGCTCCTTGTACCCCTGCTGGAAGAGGTAAGTGGCAAATGCCCTACCCTCCACCGCCACACTAGAGAGGTGAGTCCATGCTAAAATTAGAGCTTGGGACTTAACGAATGAACACACAAGTAATTATTAAGACCCTACTACTTACCAAACACTAAGTTAGGAGCTAGAGATAGAAAGCTAAACGTTAAATAAGATCCCCTCAAGGATCTTACATATAGGGAGAGACAAAGCATGTGGGGAGACAGGGAAGGGGGATTTGGTCTGGAAAGTCATTAAAATTGTGAGCAGACTCATAAGTCAGTAGATGGTCACAACTTATCCAGTAGGATGGGGAAAGAGGGTGCCAACAAGACTGATGGCAAGATGTCCAAAGTAAGTGAGCCCTGGCTTCCAGGGGGAAAAATAAATACATAGCTAGGATCTGAAGCATGATCTGTAGCCATCGAGTAGAAAGTGGATTGGTGAGATTCCTTTAGTGGATTGGGGCAGCTAGGTGGTACAGTGGATAGAGTGCTAAGCCTGGAGTAAGGAAGACTCATCTTCCAAAGTTCAAATCTGGCCTCAGGCACTTACTAGCTGTGTGACCCTCAGCAAGTCACTTAATCCTATTGGCCTCAGTTTCCTCATCTGTAAAATGAGCTGGAGAAGGAAATGCAAACCCCTCCAGTATCTTTGTCAATAAAACTTCAAATGGACAGGACTGCACAACAATAGATGATTAGGTGTATGTTTATCTCACTTGAACCACTGCTGTCTCTGAAGAACCAGGACAATTTTTTGCATAGGGTAACCCTTCTGGGTCTGCTTGCTTCCCCCAACAGGTACTTTTTAACAGCAATTGTGGTGTAGGAAAAATAGCTCTGGCCTGGAAGTCAGAAGGAACTGAGTTTTAGTCTGAGCCTAACCAGTAACTCCATATGACTTTAGACAAGTCACTTTCCCTTTTGGGACATGAGTTTCCCCACAACTGTAAAATTATTTCTTACCAAACTGCATCCCAGACAAGTAGGCTGAGACCTAGTCAGTCTACTCAGACTTTGGAGAAGTGCAGGTAATTTACCTTAGAGCCACAAGTCCCCAGCTGCTGAAGGTGCCCATGCCCAAAACTCAGCTCCCCAATACCAGCCACACAGCCTTCCCTCCTGTCTAGAACAGTGCTACCTGCATTTACCATATGTCCTCCCATCTGAAAAAGTATCCAGACAGACCATATTGTACCCTTACTACCTAGCATTTCAAGAGGTACACTCTACTTGCAAGTGTAAGAGGGTCTGACCTAATGCACAGGCAGGCACTTTGTAAACTCTCAACCAAGGTGTGCGTGTGAGAGACTTATTTTTTTTCTGTAAGAAAAGCCACATGGGAGCAATAGAGTCCATTGAGTTGTGAGCCAGCCTTGGGGTGGGAAGTTGTACATTTCTAAGATGCTCGCCAATTAAGAGCAATGATTTGATTTCCCAGGGCTGAGAAGGGTGGGAGCTCTTCGAAGAGCCCATGGTGTTTAAACATTGCCCAGATCAATAAGACATTGGGAGGGGAAATATTTCTGGCTCTTCTGAAAAAATCTCCAGCCAAAACTGAGGACTTCAGCCAGTTCTGTTGGCATTGTTGCTCCATTCTATTTGTGACCAAAGGCAAGAAAGGGTATCCAGGCTGCCATCCTAGAGGTGTTACTTGTGCCCTCAGGCAGGGAGCAGAGGAGGCAAAGGGAATCCCACAAAATTGGAGGGAATCCCACTTGGATAGGATACTTTTTCTGGGTGTGCTAGTCCCTTGAGATGCTCTGCCAGGAACCAGAAGTGAAAGTCTAAAGAGTGAAAAGATACCAATTGCCTATGCCTTTGTTCATATAATTCCCCTACCTCAAACACTTTGCCCTTCCCCCATTCTCCTCCCATTGTGCCCAACCAATCCTCCTAGGTCTTGGCTTAAATATCTTCAATATACTGGTGAGACAGACTTTCTACTTCTACATTCTATAAATTATCTGAGCCACTCCTATAATATTTTATATTTTAGGTCATATATCACCACACACCCCACCCTAGTCTACAACACATGGTATTCCCAAAAAGTCTTACATGCAATTCTCAACCAAAACCAACCAAGATTAACTTCCCAGATGAGAACAGAGCAAACCTGGGCAGACTAATGATGGCGCCCATGTTCATACTGCTTTCAAATGTGCAAAGTTCTTTATTCATGACAACCTTGCAAGGTAGGTAGTACACATATTTTATCCCAATTTTACAGATAAGGAAACCAATGTTTTGGTCAGTGACATGCCTCAGAATCATCTGGCCTCATTTAGAGTCACCTGGTTATTAGGTGTCAGAGACGGGATGTATACCTAGGTCACCTGACTCCACTCATGCTTTCCGTTATACTACATTGCATTTATAATGCAGTAGAGACTCTGCTGCTCCAATAAAATCCTACTCTGAAGTTTTATTATCTCATGGAAGTTAGGATCATCCAAACTTCCCTATTACTTTGGAGATACAATCATCCTCCCAGGTACCCAGGTTCACCACCTAGCTGTCATCATCTCTTCCTCCTCTTCCTCCTCCTCCTCCTTCTCTCTCTGTCTGTCTGTCTGTCTCTCTCTTTCTCTCTCTCTCTCTCTCTCTCTCTCTCTCTCTCTCTCTCTCTCTCTCTCTCCCCTCCAATATCCAATCTATCACCAAGGCCTGTAGATTCTACCTCCGTAATATGCCTCATATGCTTCTCTTTGTCTCCTCCAATGTTGCCACCACCATAGTACAAACCCTCATCACCTCATCATGCCTGGCTATTTCAATATCAATATCATATCACACCTGGATTATTGCACTAGGGTTGGTCTCCTCACACTATGTCTCTCTTCACTCCAGTTCATCTTCCACCCATCTATCAGAGTGAATTTCCTAAAGCACAGATCCAACCACCTCACCCCCCCTATTCAGTAAACTCCAATGGCTCCCTATTGCCTCCGGGATCAAATATAAAATCTCTTGTTTGGTTTTTAAAGTCCTTCATAACATGGTAATTTCCTACCTTTCCAGTCTTATCCCTTCCTCTCCTTCACATTCTCTTCAATCCAGTGGTATTCCATCTCCCAAGTCCTTGCATTTTCATTGGCTACCCTCCCCAGTGCCTGGACTTCTCTCCACCAACATCTTTGTCTCCTGCCTTCCCTGGCTTCCTTCAAGTCTCAACTAAAATCCCACCTTCTCCAAGAAGCCTTTCTTGGTCCTCCTTAATATTAGTTCCTTAGCTCTGAGATTACCTCCAATTTATTCTGTATCTATCTCATTTGCACATGGTTGTTTGTGTATTGTCTCCCCATTAGAATTCAAGCTCCTTAAGGACAACTGTCTGTCTTTCCTTGTATACCCAACACTTAAAACAGTGTATCTACTTCTTACATGGCTCCACTCTTTGAACTTCTCCATTCTCTCTCCCCTGCCTCCACTTTTCCTTCTGTTTGTTTTCTACCCCCATCAGATTGTAAATTCCTTGAGAGCAAGGACTGTCCTTTTTCTTTTTCATATTTGTATCCCTAGCACTCAGCACAGTGCCTGATATTTTTTAGATACCTAATGAATGTTTATGGACTAATACTTAGATGGTGCTTAATAAATATTTACTCATTTGATTAGCAAGGCAACCAGGATTCTCAAAGGCTATGTCAGGGAAGTACAAATTACGATAAACACAAGCCATATAAAAAGGGTTTAGATATGAGACCAACGAAGAATTGAATGTCTGTTGTCCAAAGGTCATTTCAGCTAAATCCATAAAGGTCTATCATGAAATTGATGAATTTTTTTGGCAATAGCAACCTTCAGAGAGTTATAGAAAAAATTGTGATCTGTGTTGTGACGATAATTTCAACTACTCAAACCACAGATGCTTGAAATATCTCTCCGGATGAATTGTAAGGACAGAAACGGTGTCCTTGTTCATCCTTGTATTCCTGCAATAGAATACTGTGCCTCACACATAGTGGCTACCTGTTATGTTTGTTGAATTTAAATTAATTCATAAGAATTAGACTAAAATTATACCTCCTGTACATAGCAGGTACTCAATAATGTCTTTTTAATTGATTGATTGAATATGACATTTTTAAGCTAGTCCTGTCATCCATCTGGTCCCTTTCAATGTGACATCTGACCACTGTGAGTTTGGAGCCCTAAGAAACAGTCAAGATGCTGTTTCCATCATAGACCCAGTAGACTAAATTGCCTGAGGCAGTAAGATATCTTAGCTCTTTGGGAATCCAATGCGTCCTGTAGCAGAGCTCTGGATTTGATCTGTTTTCTTGTAATAGATAATGGCATCTCCCATGTCATCCCAACCTCTTGCTGCTCATTCTGAGCCAATGAATTCAAGTATGATGCCAGACTAGCTAACCTCTGAAGTCCCAGTCATGAGATTTAGGGCTGAAATATAGGAAGGGTCAGCCTTATGCAACATCTCTCTCTCCCCTAAAACCTAACTACCTAAAATTCCCTCATTAAAGATCATTTCCCTTTCTTTCTCCCCCTTTTTAATAAGAGATGGCTCTCTGGATAGGGGAGGGAAGGGATATATCAGGAATTTATGGCCATGTGTAAACAGAAGTTAAAATTAAAATTTTTAAAAGATGTTTCTTTGGGTTAAGGTATGACCTCTTCGAAATAATTTCTTTCAAGATTCAAATTTCCTTGGAAGAGATAAAATATCCAGGTATTATCACTTCTTAGCACCCTAGCTTACATTAGTTTCTTTGATATGTTCTTATGTGGTGAGGAAAGGGAGCTAAGGGAAAAGGAATGTTATGATGAAGGCAGAAAAAAGAGGCTAGGGGCAAAGTATAGGGATGGCAGTTCTGGGTGGGATTTTATAGTGTCTAAAGAATAGAGCCCATAGAATTACTGATGGAAGCTCACCCTGCCCACCCCACCTCCCTGGGTAAGGAAAGAAAGAGCTCAGCTGTTAAATGGGACAGCCAGAGGCTACTTTCCAATGGAAAAAAAATGTCTCCCAGCAGTTCCAGAGGTCAAAAGAGCCACCTTCCTATGACTCAAAGAGCTATGTCTAAGGAAATAGCTCCCAGACAGACAGCCACCCCCACAATTCAAGGACTTGATGGAAAAGACTCTCTCTCCATCTAAAGGTTCTCTTTCCTCTCCCACCCTTAAGAGAAGAGACAAAGGCCTCCAAAGCTCTGAGTCATGGTTCTTCCAAAGGTTGATGCATAGGCACTCTTCCAAGTCCTGATATAACAGGGCCCCGGGCCAAGAGTGAGGACTTAGGAGAGGGCCTCCACAGAGCGAAGACAGTCCTCAAGCCCTGGTCTTTTGGCCAGGACCAGTAACAGTTCCCTCCATATCTCCTACACCACACCAAGGGAACCTATCTCTGCCACTTATCCTGAGAGACCATGATGACCTCTTAAACCCTCTTGGCCTCATCTGTAAAATTAAGAGAGTTGGACTCGATATCTCCAAAGTCTTCCTACAACTCTAACATCCTATGCTATGATCCTATAAATTCAGGGATTAGGCCTCACCATCTAAATGCAACAATGAAAAGACCACTCAGTTGAGAATCAGAGAATCAATAGACCTGGGTTTGAGAACTACCCATGTGTACATATGGGAGAGCCATCCCTTATTATGAAGAGCATGAAAGGAAATTTATCCTTATTTTATTATAGTCACACACTATGTACTTTCACAGTTTCATTGGCCCCACATAAGAAATGCTTGTCTAAAAGATATAACTGTAATGTAAGTTCAGAGTCATAAGTCTGATCTCTTATATGCAAAACTCTATTAGTGTGAGCAGATACTAGGCCTTGTTCTGAAACTATTGAGCTGTATGACCTTGGGTAAGTTAGACCCCTCCCTGGGCCTCAGTTTCCTCAGGAATGAGTTGGACTAGGTAATCTTTTAGGTTCTTGGCAACTCTGAAACTCTATGATTCTATGATTTCTCAAATCACACCCAAGCTGGCTGCCCCATCTTTGCAGAAGCCCAACCCTGCTCAACCCAAAGTCAAAGAAGCAATGCTTTTCCCTTCCCATTTTCTTCATATGAAAGCATTCTATCGAGTCTCATCCCCTTTCCTGCTCCTCAGGCCAGAAGCTGAGACTGGAACTTATTTTCTTTTTTGTGCAATGAGACTCTCCGCCTCACAGCTTCATATTTTCCCACTGACATCACCCAACATGGTTTGAATCTGGACTCCCTGGTAAACCCTCAAAGGCATAATTGCAGTTGCCTTTGCAAAGTGAATTCAGATGGTTTTCCCCAGCCCTCCCCCAGCCCCCTCCTTTTTATGATGTTCTTTGGGTCACTTCCAGATGTTTCCTGCAACAACAACGCTCTGATTTTTTTTTTTTAAGTCAGAGCTTCCTGCCTGCCTGAGTGGAGGCAGCAACGTGGCAGGGGATGGGTCTCCAGGGCTGGGGAGGGGCTGACCACATCTGGGGAAAGAGGAGAAAGCACTTGCAAGAGCCCAGGGGAAGATGGGACTCCAGATTCCCTGGGCTACCTTCCTTTGTCCCTTTAATAGGCTGATGACAGTCTGGTCATGTCTTCCACGCCAGTCTTAAGAGGAATCTTTGAATAAATTAGGGGAGGAAGCTTGGTACAGTGGAAAGACCATTAGTTCTGGAATCTGAAGATCTAAAGTCAAATTTCCCCTCTACTATTTACTATTTAAGTCAATTTAAGCAATTCACTTAACTTCCTTGGGCCTCAGTTTCCTTATCTGTAAAATGAGGAAATAAGAGGATTGGGCTAAATGGCTTCTGAGGTGCCATCCAGCTCTAGTTCTATGATCTTTAAGAAGTTGTGCAGAGGGCAGCTAGGTAGCACAGTGGATAGAGCACCGGCCTTGGATTCAGGAGCACCTGAGTTCAAATCCAGCCTCAGACATTTGACACTTATTAGCTATGTGATCCTGGACAAGTCACTTAACCTTCATTGTCCCACCAAAAAAAAAAAAAAAAGTTGTGCAGACTAGAGGGTGTGGCTACACCCCTAGGCAAAGTACAGTTGGGGCTATGGGCCAAGGTTAAGTGCTCAGAATTTGAGAGGGGCAGGGAAAGTTAAATCTAGTCACAAGAATCCTCACATCTAGTTTTAGCAAAGTGATACCCTTCCTGGAATCCTTGTGGCCTACACAACCTCTCTCCAAGAGGCTGTCCTTCTCCTTAATCTGGTTCTTTGGGCTCTACTTTGGATTGCCACCTCATGTTTACAGTGGGTTAGACAAAGAAGGTAGAAAAGCATTGTCTCTAGAAGGCCCCTGTGAATATGTGCATGTTACCCAAGAACTGCCTCTGCCCCACCCCTCTGTGTGTGTGTGTGTCTGTCTGTCTGTCTCTTTGTCTCTGTCTCCCTTCCTCCTTCCCTCTATCTTTCTATCTTCCTCCCTCCCTTTTTCCCTCTCTCTCTCCCTGTCTCTCTGTGTCTCTGTGTCTCTCTCCCTCTCTCTCTCTCCCTCGCCCTCATTGTCCCAAAGAGGAAATCACAAAGAGAAGATCTGAGGAAATACTGGTATGTTTCCATAGGAGTAGGAAATATGTGGATAAGTCTTAGGTAGAAGAATCTACCAGGCTAAGGAATGCTGGTCTGGACCCTTGATGTGTATGAGGAGTCTCCAAAGTAGAAAAGGCTTAGAAAAGGGAACATGTGGGGGGATGGGGGGGGGGAGAAATAGAAGACTGAGAGAGATGGTGCCAAGTGTAAGCTTCCCAGACTTCCCATTTTGCTTTCTGTTTTCTGCTTTTATATAACACATTACTTACTTGATTAATTAGCAGGTCATCCACTTTCCTCCAAGTGATCCTGGCTGGCAACTCTCTTATCAAAATGGTGGATTCCCAGGGTGGAGAGACAACAAGGCCACACAACAGCCTATGCTGTCCCCACACATTTGGCTTTCCTAGCTCACCATCTGTCCCTTTCTCCAGGGATACCAGTGGTGCCAGGTTGGGAGGCATCATATCAGGCAACAAACTCTCACATGTTAGAGATCTATGTTGGCTTGTAGAGTGATAGGAGTCAGGGGAAACAGGGAGGAAGCTGAGAAGGCAAGGTTCTGAGCTGGCTGCCTCAGCCCTAGGTCAAGTTAGGAAATAAATTAAATTTGTTTCTGGGGTGCTTCATTTCAGCTTACTGGGCCCTTCTCTTTCGTCTCTTAATGTCCTTTCCCTTCCAGGTTCCCTGTGGCCTCCAGTGGAAAAATGATTTGATAAATTCATTCACCTTGAGGTGTTAGAAACAGAATATGCCAGGTTTTTATTTTAGATTGGGAAATCATGAAAGGGCAACAAGCAACTCAAATAAAGGTCTAATGGAAGATTTTCAGGCATGAGTGGGAGAGGGGGCCTTCTAGGTACCCCTAAAATGAAACTGTGTAGGCAACATTAACTAGTCATATAACATTGACTTATAACTAGATTATGTAATATATGATATAGTCTTTTTTTGGTTTTTTGTTTTGTTTTGTTTTGTGGAGCAATGGAGGCTAAGTGACTTACCCCAGGTCACACAGGTAGTAAGTGTCAAGTATCTGAGGCTGGATTTGAACTCAGGTCCTCCTGAATCCAGGGCCAGTGCTTTATCCACTGTGCCACCTAGCTGACCCATGATACAGTCTTATAACTAGTCTTATAGTCTTCAGAAATAATTCATCTCTGAACTTATTTCCTTATCTTAAAATGCAAGCAAGTCCTGTGACTTCTCTGGGCCTCAGTTTACCTCTCTGTAAAAGGAAGAGATTAGATTAAATGACCTCTAAGTTCTCTTCCAGCTCTAGATATATGATCTATGATTCCAGATGATCTCAAAGGTCCTTTTCAGCGCTTACATTTCATAGGTGTATGATTCAGTTATTCTAATAGTCTATAATTCTAAAGCATCTTTTCTCTAAGTAAGGCTAGTCCTGTTGGCAGAGACCTTAGTTAAATGGTACTCAGCAAGCCCTCCCCTTCCTTCCCCTGTCCTCCTCTTTCCCCCCTTCTCAATGAGTGTTCCTAAAATTAAACTCAATAGTTGCTTTTCTGGAGGAGATAATCAATAAGAATTTATTAAATGTGTATTCAGTACTATGTGCTAAATACACAGTACACTGTGCTAAATGCTAGGGATACAAAGAAAGGCAAAAAGTAGTCTCTGCCCTGAAGGGGCTCAAAATCTAATGGGGGAGACAGCCTGCAAAATCACTAAGTACGAACAAGCTAGATATAAAATAAATTAGAGATAATCTCAAAGGAAGACATTCAGAAGGGGAGGGAAAGGCTTCTGGAGAAGGTAGATTTTAGCAGGGACTTAAAGGAAGCCAAGAACCTCAGGAGGCAGAGACAAGGATGGAGAGAGTTCCAGGAACCAGCGGGGGGACAGCCAGTAAAGATGGAACCAGGAAATGGACTGTCTTATATAAGGAACATCACGGAGACCAGTGTCACTAGATCATAAAGTATGTGGATAGAAAAGAAGAGAATAAGCATTTATATAACACCTACTATGTGCCACTCACTGTACTAAGCACTTTACAAAAACCATCAAATTTGATGATCTCACAACCACCTTGGGATGTAGGTGCCCATTTTACAGTGAGGAAACTGAGGCAAACAGAAATTAAGTGACTTGCCCAAGGTCACAAAGCTAATAATTGTATGAAGCTGGATTTGAATTCAGGTCATCCTGACTTTAGACCCAGCACTCTATCCACTGTACCACCTATCTATCTCTGGAGGGGAATAAGGTGTAAGAAAACTAAAAAGAGAGAAAATTAAAGCATCAAAGAATGTGAGAACTAGAAGAGACATTGGTGTTTACCTAGTTCAATCTCCTCATTTTATAGATGGGGAAACTGAGTCTCAGAGAGGATAAATAATTTGTCTATGGTCGTATAGAGCAATTAGATGGCTCACTAGATCAAGTGCCAGGCCTGGAGTCAGAAAGACTCATCTTTCTGAGTACAAATCTGGATGCAGATACTTATTAGCTGTGTCACCCTGGGCAAGTCACTTAACTCTGCTTACCCCAGATTCCTCATCTATAAAATGAGCTGGAGAAAAAAATAACAAGACACTCAAGTATCTTTGAAGAAAACCCCAAATGGTGTCATGGGGAATCAGACATGACTGAAAATGACCAAAACAACAACAACATCATGTTCATATGACTATTAAGTGGCAGGATTAACATCAGGCCTTTCTTGATTGTCCCCAAATTATCTTGTATTTATTTTTCTATATATTCATATATGCACGTATTATCTCTCCTGACAGAATGTAAGCTCTTTGAGGGCAAAGACTGTTCCATTTCTGTATTTGTATCCCCAATGCCTGTCACAGTGCTCGGCATATCTATAGGTGTTTTCTACATGCTGAGTGATTTATTGATTGATTGGCCAAGCTTTAGATGAGGGCCTTCTGATTCCACTACACAAGAAGACATGCTGAAATCAAGAAGGGTGGGAAATAGAAAATTAAAATCCAGGCAAGCCAAATGGCGAGGGAGGCTACCTAGGTCAATGTCATGATGCCCCATCAGTCCTCCAGTGTATGCACAGCAACTCTGGGCTATAGTTATTATCTAACCTAGGGAGAGTGTAACAAGCCAGGGGATTCCAGTGTTCAACTAGATCTCAGCCTCTACAATAAATGCATGTGGCAGGAGGGTGGCTACAATTGAATAATATTCCAAAAAATATTCGTCAATGAGTCAAAGGATCTCATTACCTGTGGGTTTTCCCTCTACCAATTCCACCATGACTTTTAAACCATCGCTGTGGTTAAAAAAAAAAAAATTTCATTATCCTAAAGCCAATGTGATGATGAACCTCTTTGAACTTAGTGATGACAGACAGACATTAGATGTCAGACATTCAGCTTGGAAAGAGTTCTGCACCTAAAGCCTTTTCAGAAGCATAGGACTTGTGGGGGCAGCTAGGTGGTACAGTGGATAAATCACTGGCCCTGGATTCAGGAGGACCTGAGTTCAAATCCAGCCCCAGATACTTACCAGCTGTGTGACTCTGGTCAAGTCATTTCACTGCTATCCACTTCAATTTCCTCAACTGTAAAATGGGGATAGTAATAGCACTCACATGCCTAGGTTGTTGTGAGGATCAAATGAGATAACACTTGTAAAGTGCTTAGCAAAGTGCCAAGCACATAGTAGGTGTTTAATAAATGCTAGTTTTCTTCTTTTCTTTACTCTCCATCATTTATTGGCTCTTTGAGAGCTATATAATTTTCTTCCTTTGAGGAGCAGCATGGTACAGTGGAAATGACATGAAATTTGGAGTCAGAGGACCTGGATTAAAATCAAAGTTCTGCCACTTCTTGTGTGGCATTGGGCAAATTATTTAACCTCTCTGGGCCTCAGTTTCCTCATCTAACAAATGAAGGGGTTGTACTTTATGACCATCAAGGTCTCTTCCAGTTTCAAGACTACAGGCCTATGAGTCAGTAACCTATGAGTCTAATAACACTAGCCTTTTCATACAAGAATGATGGCCCTGATCCACAATTAGTGGAATGCAAACTTAGTAGTGGTACTGAATTACTCTGATTCATTCACACTCTCTTGTCCAATTCTCCCTTACAACCAACATCACACACTAACAAAACCTTGGGCTGAGATTCTAGGTGTGGCCAATGGTCACAGCATATATCAAAAGCAACAGACTCCTATGGGGATCAAACCCATTCCCTACACCTCATTAGCACCAAGAGTAAACCAGACATGAGCTTAGAAAACTATCTGGCAAATTCATCAATAGAGAAATGGTCAAAGGATATAAACCATTCTTAAAAGAAGAATGGCAAACTATTAACAATCAAGCAAAACCATAAAACCATACTCCAAATCACTAATAATAAAAGAAATGTAGATCAAAACGCTGGGGTTTTATATAATACCCAGCAAATTGTCAAAGATGATAAAAGACAGGAATAAGCAAAATTGGAAACACTGTAGAGGAAAAGTAATTCTAATACATTGATGATGAAGCTGAGTATTTATACAACTTTTCTGGAAAGCATTTTGAAATTATGGAAATGAACTGACTAGAATACCCTTTGACCTAGAGATTCCACTGCTAGGTACTACCCCAGTGAGGTTATACACACACACACACACACACACACACACACACACACACACGCTCCATATACACTAAAATATTTATAGCAGCACTTTTTCTGGTAGAAAAAAACTGGAAACAAAGTAAATGCTCAATTGCAGAATGGCTAAACAAATTGTGGTAAGTCAATGTAATTGAATATTTCTGTGCTATATAAGAAATGACAATACAATCAAATGATGAATATAGAGAAGCATTGAAAGATTTACATGAACCGATGCAAAGTGAAATAAATCAGAGCCAGGAAAACAATGTACATAATGACCACAAGATAAATGGGAAGAAAAACAACCATAAAACAATAAAAACTGAAATTGAATGCTATGAAATTATAGGAAATAACCTTGGTCTCAAAGTGGAACTATGAGAAGATACCTCCCCTTTCTCCTTTAGAGAGGTTGGGGTCCATGGATTTGGAACATTGTAAATAGCATCAGATTTTTTTCAATCTTGCTCAATTTTACTGATTTTTTTTCTCTTTTGTTTCTTTTTAAAAAATGTTTTGTTTATACAAAAAATGCTTTGTTTATAAGAGATGGCTCTCTGGGAGGGAGAGAAAGGGATTACAGGACATAGAAGGGAATGTAATCAATGCTAAAACAAAGGATATCAATAAAAATGTGGGTGTTTTTTTTTAAAGATATGTCTGACAACATCATGGAATACTGCTCCATTCATGCCCTGAGCAGCTAAAAACATACCAGAACACCCTTCTCAAACACACTGAGTAACTCATTTCAGGAACTGTCCTGAAAGAGCAATGTTCTTACCACCTCCCACAAAGCACAGGAAGAAGTTAATCACATTTTCTTAGCATTGTGGTCAACCTTCCAGACAGCTCTCCCCTGAGGATTCAAAAGAAGGCAGTTTTACAAAGGTAGAATTGAGTAAGGGAAAGAATATTGAACTTGGAGCCAAAATATATGGGTTTGAATTCCAGATCTCCTTCTCACTACCTTAAACAAGTCATTTCTATCCCTTCAGAATGTAATTTCTTCAACTATAAAATGAAGAAGTTGGAAAAGAGCATTCCTTCCAGTTTTAAATATTATGAACCAAAGGGAAATTTGGGCTAGATCTAAGTAAACTATTCTGGGAGTATCACTATATCCCAGAACAGGTTAGAAGTGATACCCTAGGTGAGTTTACTCCCCAACACCCACTTGAACTGGTGGGCCAGACCACAGAAGGTAGCTGACTACTTCTCCCTTTGAATTTTTTTGTTGTTTGTTTGTTTGTTTGTTTGTTTGTGGGGCAATGAGGGTTGAGTGTCTTGCTAGTAAGTGTCAAGTGTCTGAGGCTGCATTTGACCTCAGGTCCTCCTGAATTCAGGGCTGGTGCTTTATCCATTGTGCCACCTAGCTTCCCCCTTCTCCCTTTGAATTTTAGGGGTAATCCTGAAAAATGGGGCTGGATTGGAGATGGAGGTGGTTCTAGTACTGTAGTTCGCAAGCCCCCATCAGTGCATTCCCCATTAATTACCAACCAGCCAGATGCAATTAAAGTTTAGAAAGAGATATTTACTAATGCAGTATAGTAAAGACACTTAGTATAAAAATATCTCCCCCAAAAGTCTGGGACATACTCTTCAACAAATATTTTCAGTCTTGGTTAAAATAGTATCAAACTTAAAAAACACTTGTGACAAAAGAAGCAATCCATAGTTCCTTTTAGATGAGAGTCCTATTCTCCCTCCCTGGAGTCTTCATGAATTTCTCCTGAGGTGTATGTGGGAGCAATAGAAGAATCCTGAAGCCATCTTTTCTCCAAACGTGAAGAGCTCGCATTCCCTGAAGTTGCCTTTTCTAGTCTAGTTTGGTCTCCTAGTTGGACACATTGTTGCTGGTCTAAATTCTCCTCTGACATGATGATGGGGGAGAGGGGAGAGAATACAACAAAGAGGGAGGGGTACCTTGCTGCTCTCTGGTTACAAGAACAGAGACCTAGCCCCTCACAGCGCTCCCAAACTTTCTTGCTTGAATCCCTTCACTGATATGCTTAGTCCCAGAGGGTATATTTCTTTCAACCAATCCCAATACATTTCATAATCTGACTTCATTCAATAACCCAGATCTTTCCACTCTTCACACCTAGTTCATACCTTCCATTTATTAATTTTTCTATAACTCAACCAAAGGGACATTCTCTTAACAAAGGTACTAGGAGAATCTGTTGGTCACATTATTTGGAGTTGGAGGATTAAGATACCTCTTTTACATAAGCAAATGGGGGCAATCAGGGAATATACTCAAAAATGTTTAAGTGATCCTATTTAACCTAATAGTTCAGTGGAAAGAGTACATGACCTGAAGTCAGGAAGACCTGAGCTCAAATCTGACCTCAGATACTTACCAGCTGAGTCACTTAACCTTGTTTGCCTCAGTTTCCTCATCTGTAAAATGAGTTGGAGAAGGAAATGGCAAACCATTCTAGTATCTTTGCCATGAAAACCCCATGGACACTATGGTCTATGGGATTATGAAAAGTCAGATATGAATAACAGCAATGATGATAATAATAATAAAGTATTTCCACAACACTTCAAGATTTGTGAAGTACTTTATATATGTTAATCTCATCTGGTCTTCATAATCCTGTGAGGTGGGTATTATTTATTATCCCCATTTTGCATGTGAGAAGCCCTGCCACTCAGAGAGGTTAAATTACTTGTCCAGGGTCACAGGTACACAGCTAGTAAATGTCTAAGGCAAGGTTTCAATTCAGGTCTTCCCGAAGTACAGCACTCTATTAAATGAAATAATATTTATAAAGGCTTAGCATGGTTCTTAGCACTTAATGAGTACTTCATAAATGCTTATTCCTTTCTATCCCTCCCCTCTTCTATCCACTGTGCTACCTTAGTATGTCTAGTATGACATTAGCACAGTCGGATGTTGGGGGAGGAGCTGCAGCAGCTACCTTTTTTCCACTGGAAAGAGTCGTTAATTTGAGCACTTGATTATTTTGCCAAAAAGAAGACAAAGTATTGGATTCACAAATTGAGGACTTGGGATTGAATGCTAATTCTGCTACTTCTTGTGTAACCTTGGATATATCACTTGAATATCTCTGGGCCTCAGTTTCCTCATTTGTAAAATGAGGGAATAGGACTCAGTGATTTCTAAGGTCTCTTTCAGGTCTGAATCTATAAGCCCAGGGATCCTCTGGTTTCTCTCCCTCCCACCCCAACACCGCAAACAGTTTAACTTAAAAAAAAAAAAAATTTAAAGTTTGACTTTTAAGTCGTACACATTTGCCATCTTGTGGTGAAAATAGTCAACTGCAGAGTAGTTGCTTTTTCTCTGGGTTGGCAAATGTACTTTGGATCTACAAGTTCACCTCCAAATTTAGGGGCTGGATAGGTTTTTCAACTTTCAAGGAGATAAAACAATAAGAATGGAAATATATGTTGCAGTAGAATAAACCCCAGAAATTTCACCTTGGAAACATCTCTGCCACTTGAGAGACTATATCCTCCTTCAGGATAAGTTCTGTTTCATTTTTGTCTTTGTATTCCCAATGCTGTACAGTGCTTGGAACATATATGTAGGGATTGGATATGTGATTTCATTACTATGGGAGCTCTTTTCTGAGTTAGCTCCCTCTCCTGATGCAAGTCAGCATTTTCTCTGCAATCTAGAGACCTAAGAAATTGCCTGGAGCATTAAGAAGTGACAATGACTGCTCTAAGGTCACACAGCCATTACGTGTCAGGAACTTTCTAACTTCCAGCCCAGATTTCTTTGCTACACACTATTCTGGCAAACAGTAGGTACATAATAAATGATTGTTCATCAGTTGGTTCATCTTCTTTCTGTTGCAATAGTGAAGGCAGGCAGGCAGTAATAAGAATCTATAATGGAGGTGGTAGCAGTACAGTCTCCTAACAGGTCTCCTAGTCTGACTTCTCTCTAATCTATTGTCCAAGCAATTCCAGAATGTTTTTGTATGTAAATCTAGTAATGTCTCTCCTTTGCTCAAATATCTTCAGTGGCTCCCTATTTAATTCAAACTTTTTTCTCTGCCTTTCCTAGGCTGGTGCTACCTTACTTTTTCACCCTTATCTTGTACAGCTTGTCTTCATACCTTCTACATTTTAACTAAATTGAGCCAGTAGTAAAGACTCTGAAAGTAAGAGCTTATTTCTATTCTATCCATTTGTTAGACGGGTGGAGTTCGCTTTTCCTTTTCTTCTCAGAATGATGCCAAAATTGACAGTATCTATAATAGCCAAGGGAAGAACACTAGGAATTATAGTTCTGAAGAAACAAAGGGTATGAACTTTTTTCTCTAGACCTTGACTGAAATGGGAGTCAGATTCTCCTGGTGTAGAATCTCCTCCCTAGAAGGTAGATTAGCTCTTGGACAAAATGCAATAACTATTTCAGGATCCCAGGCAAAAAATGGCTCAGTCACTACCATATCAACCTTTGGGGAAAGCAATTTACTATTATATAAAGGGAATAAATATATTCATACTCCTTTGATCCAGAGTTTCCACTGCTAGGCAAATATCCCAAGGATGTCGCTGATAAAAAGGAAGGGCTCATATAGAACAAAATGTTTATAGAAGCATTTTTATGATAGCAAAGACTTGGGAACAAGGTAGATGCTCAGTGATTAAGGATGTAGTGAATCGGGGGCAGCTAGGTGGCGCAGTGGATAAAGCGCCGGCCCTGGATTCAGGAGTACTTGAGTTCAAATCCGGCCTCGGACACTTGACACTTACTAGCTGTGTGACCCTGGGAAAGTCACTTAACCCCCATTGCCCCACAAAAAAACAAAAAAATTTTAAAAAAGGATGTAGTGAATGTAATGGAATATTACTGTGCTCTAAGAAATTACAAATATGATGAATACAGAGAGTCATGCAAACTCTTAAATGAACTGATGCAGAGTAAAGCAAGCAGAGTCAAGAAAATGGCACACAATGATTACAACAATGGAAATTAAAAGAATGCCAACTACAAAACAATAGAAAGGGAATATTGCAAAATTACAAATAAGATTGACCCCAGAGAAGAGATATGAGAAGATACCTCTCTCTCCCTTGGAAATGTGGGAAATCAAGTCAAGTGAATAAGCATTTATTTAGCATCACTATGTACTAGGCTTTGTGCTATGTGTTTCGGATACAAAAAAAGTGGAGGAAAGCAGTCCTTGCTTTCAAAGAGCCCCCAGTTTGAGAGCAGAGACAACATTCAAACAACTATGTATGAGTAAGACATATATACCAGATATGTTGGATATAATGTGAGAAGGCAGGTGTTAGCAGTGAGAAGGGTTGGGGAAAGGCTTCTGACTGATGATGGGATCTTATCTGAGACTTTAAGCCAGGGAAGCTAAGAAGCAGAAATGAGGGTTAAGAGATTTCAGGCATGGAAGACAGCAGTGAAAATGCCCAGTTGAGTAGTAGCATATTGGTATTAAGGAATAGCAAGGAAGCCCCTGTCACTGGATCCAAGAGTGCATAATGGGAAAAGGGGCAACTGCTGCCAGGTTCCGGAGGATTTTAAAAACCAAACATAGAATTTTGTATTTGATTCTGAAGGTCTCTGCATGAATATCTCCAATGAGGGAAAACTCACTACCTCCTAAGGTTGTGAATTACACTTTTAGACAATTCTAATGGCTAGGGAGTTTCTTTGGGGATCAACTTGAAAAAGTGCCTTTTTGCATATGTTAACTGTCATTCCTTGTTCTGCCCTCCAGAACCATGCAAAACAGGAATAAACTGTCTTTTATGCAGAAGTCCTTCAGATCCTTGAAGACAGCTATCAGGCTATGCAACAAGTCTTCTCTGTACAGACTCTCAACCTGTTGTGGGTCTACAGTGGGACCCCAAGAAACCAAAAGATCCTAAACCCCAAAGCCAAGGGAAAAACAACTCTCTCTCCCACCGCAGGTATGAGGTATAGCAGGACATGATCCTAGTATGCTGAAAAAAATATGAAGGTCTACAAGATGACATGCAGGATATGGATGGATAACGCCTATTCTACTGATACCCTGTTATCAAAGATGCCCTCTTAGTTATCTGGCCCCAGTTTTTTGCCCCACTTTGTAACTCCCTTCCCTCCCTTTGTAAAGATACAAAAGACCATGTCTTCTCTTACTCCAGTTGGACAGTCACCAAGGTCATCTGTTCCCTGGCCATATATTCCTCTCCTAAACAAATCTCTTTTTATTTTACAAGATTCATGATGAGCCTCTAATTCTTTGGGGAAGCTAGCCCCTTGATCCAGATCACAAGTCCCCTCCAAACAAACTGACTCATTTTAAGTGTATGTAGTTTATTTCATTTTACTATTGTTTAAAAATATATGAAAAATAATTTTAAAGCAGCTCTGTGCTTTCAATAAATAAAATATTCAATAATGTTAGGTAGCATTTACACAGTGCTTTAATGTTCTCAAAGTACTTTGCAAATATTTTCTTATTTTATCTCTTATAACCATCCAAGGAGGTAAGTGCTATCATTATCCCCATTTTATAGATGAGGAGACTAAGGGTCAAGAAGGCAGTATGTATCTAAAGTCACATTTGAACTCGGATCTTCTTCACTACAGGTCCAACATTCTATCCTTCATGTAACCTAGCTGCCTCTTTGATGATGAAGAAAAGGAAGAAAATCATATTCAAGTACAGGAAAGGGGACATGCAGCTAGATAAATTGTTCCTGTGAACAATGCTTGTAGTCTGCAAGCAATTGGCCTGTAAGCTTAACATGAGTCCACAGTGTGGAAAAGTAGGTAAAAATACTTGCAATAACAGAAATAGCTGACATTTAGATATTTCATCAGACAATATTCATAAATATTTATTAAGTATTTATTTAATGCCAAATGATACACTAGGCTTTGAGAATGCAAATAAGAAAAAGATAGTCCTTGCCCTCAAGGATCTTACAATCTAATGAAGGAAAATAATACACAAAAGGAAATTAGAAAGAGTGGGGAAGCCACCCCCAATACCCAGAGGTAAGGGTATAATGTGTCTGGAGTCAAAACCACATAGAAAAATGTATGGAAGGGGGCAGCTAGGTGGCACAGTATATAAAGTACCAGCCCTGGATTCCAGAGGACCTGAGTTCAAATCCGGCCTCAGACACTTGACACTAGCTGTGTGACCCTGGGCAAGTCACTTAATCCTCATTGCCTGAAGGAGGGAAGGAAGGAGAAAAGAAAAATATATGGAAGAGTTTACCTGGGAAGTTCTGAGTCCTCTATAAAGGAAAGCTCGGGAAGAGCTTGTTGCTCTGCCCTCCGGTCCTCCCAGTCAGAAGGGAAGGCACCTGAGGGTGCCAAGAGGTGCTGAATACCAAAAGCTGAATCAATCTGCATGGTGATGAGTTTTCAGGTGATCAGCTTCTTCTAGGGAAGGAATAATGTTCCTGGAATTGAAGCCAAGCAGAGCTTGGAAAGTGGCTAGCCAACATTTGTATGACACCTTAAGGGGGAGATTCGGAGTTCCCCCTTTTTTTTTCCTATTTTCGAGACCTCAGTCTCTGAAATTCAAGCTAACCTTCTCCTCTATTGGACTCACCCGGGAATCTTTAGTCTAAGGTGAATTCCATTCAATCAGGCTAGGGTGGAGGCAGATCCTTTTGTCTAAATTGCCCAAGCCTGGGGATGGTTTGGGCCTCTATCCTGGAGTGACATGGCATCACTCTCCGCCCATCATTGGAGTAAATCCACTTCTCTTTGTAAAGTCCACCTCTAATTAAACTACTAACCATTTGCTGTTTGATAGAACGCCTTTTATCCAAAGCCATATAAACCAAAAAAAAGTAGCCATATGGTCTCATTGGAGGGAGAGAGAGGATGAGACTTTTTTTGTCAATCATCTGTTGCCTGTGATGGATAAAACTGATTATATATAATTTACCTCAAAACTTTGTCCCTCGCACCTTTTTAATTATCACACTAATTTGGGGGGGGCGGGGCAATTGGGGTTAAGTGACTTGCCCAGGGTCACACAGCTAGTAAGTGTTATGTGTCTGAGGCCGGAGTTGAGCTCAGGTCCTCCTGAATCCAGGGTTGGTGCTCTATCTACTGCACCACCTAGCTGCCCCTGTCACACTAATTTTAATAAATACATCATGGCATCCTACCCTGGCTGGAAGAACTAAGAGGTTGTACCCTGACCATGTAAATGTCACTGTGTTGTCTCCAAACTGGCTTGGCTTCAGATACTCTAGCCCCTCTCCTGTGCCTCTTACCTTTGTGTGCATAAAACAAACATTAGGGAAGCCCGCAGTGAGGATGCCTGAGGAAAATGAGCAGAGGAGAGGATGGATGACCGAGGCCTCAGTTGTGATGTCCGGACATAGAAGCTTGAAAGTATCTGAGAAGATTACTTAGTCCAGTTTTTCCAAACTATTTTGAACATGGAAGATTGGAGTGTTTGAGAGTGAGGAGTGTGTTATGGTGCAAAGAGCAGTGGAGTCCGAAGATCTTGTTTTGACTCAATGTTCTGGGACTTACCTTGCTATATGAGCCTGTCCTAGTTATTTCAACTCCCTAAGACCCAGTTTCTTCATCCCTAAGTCTCTAAGGTCCCTGAAAGCTTTACCTCTGGCCTCTCTGAGCCTATTTTCCCATCTGTAAAATGGGAGGAGGTGACTGGATTAGATTATTTTTGTGTTTTTGTTTTTGTTTTTTGGTGAAGCAATTGGGGTTAAGTGACTTGCCTAGGGTCACATAGCTAGTAAGTGTCAAGTGTCTGAGGCTGGATTTGAACTCTGGTCCTCCTGACTCCAGGGCCGGTGCTCTATCCACTGCATCACCTAGCTGCCCCCAGATTAGATTATTATTTTTTTTTTTTTAGTGAGGCAATTGGGGTTAAGTGACTTGCCCAGGGTCACACAGCTAGTAAGTGTCAAGTGTCTGAGGCAGGATTTGAACTCAGGTACTCCTGAATCCAGGGCCAGTGCTCTATCCACTGCACCATCTAGCTGCCCCCGGATTAGATTATTTTTAATGTCCCTTCTAATTCTAAAGTTATGATCCTATTAAGTACATTGATGGAAGCAGGCAGTAGAGGTACAGGATTTCCCTAAGATTAAAGAGCTGCTGGGCAAGATCATGTATCAGAAAGTATGGAGCAAAGCAGAAGACATGGAGCTTATTATCATAATGAAAAATTATTGCATGTGGTAAGTATTTTAATATACACATATGACTTCTCATTTGATATTTTAGGGAGAAAAATCATTAGCACCTAAATTTCCTTTGTTGTTGCTCAGTCATTTCAGACTCTTTGTGACTCCATTTGGGGTTTTCTTGACAAAGATACTGGATAGGGGGCAGCGAGGTGGTGCAGTGGATAAAGCACCAACCCTGGATTCAGGAGGACCTGAGTTCAAATCCAGCCTCAAACACTTGACACTTGCTAGCTGTGTGACCTTGGGCAAGTCACTTAACCCTCATTGCCCCACCCCAACCCCCCAAAAAGTAGACAAAGATACCAGAATGATTTGCCATTTCCTTCTCCAGCTCAGTTTACAGATGATGAAACTGAGGCAAATGGGGTGAAGTGACTTGCTGAGGGTCACACAGCTACTAAGTGTTTGAGGCCAGATTTGAACTCAGAAAGATAAGTCTTCCTGACTCCAGACCTAGCATTATATCCTATGCACCATCTAGCTGCCCCTAAATTTGTTTCCAAACTACTCACATTTACATGAAACAAGTTTGTCAAATGATAGTTTAGTCTAATCCCCTCATTTTACAGATGAAGAAACTGAATCCCAAGGAAAGTGGCTTATCCAAAGTCTCATGCCACCTCAAAAAAAAAAAGTTTCTATGTAGGCTTCCAAGCAGTCCCACTTTTATACTAGGGTGGGTGGGACTTGTCTATTAGGCAGAAGGCCAGAGACAAGTGGAGAAAAGGAGAGTAGAAGGCTCAATAAATCAAATGGAACAGATTTTATTGGAAGCAAAGTGAATATTCCAGGAGGGAAAAAAGCGGGTATGAACACCAGGATGGGGGAGGTAGGAGGGGAGTCGGATGAGGGAGCTAGGAGGTTGTTTGCCAAAGTCATTGTTGCTAAGGAGATGATGGGCCTTAGCCAATCAACACTGGACATCATCGCCTACCACTGCCTTAGAGACAGTGTAAACTTAATGGTACAATACTGCCATCTGGTGGTGCTTGGGAGCTGAGACTCAGAGGCAATGGCAAGGTTTTCACCTCATTGATATCCTTTTGGGTTTTAGCTGATTTTCCCTCTCAGATTTTTGGCCTGGATATACAGACAGGACTGGTCCATACTTAATCATGTTAACTATCTTTCTATCCACTGTGCCACCTAGCTGCTATCATTATTATGTGTATTCCCAGTCAATCAACAAGCATTTCGACAGGGGCAGCTTAGGACACTGGGACTAGAGTCAGGAAAACCTAAATTTGAATGCAGACACAGACACCTACTAACTCTGTATCCCTGGACAAGTTATTCAGCCTCTATTTGCCTAGGTTTCTTCAACTACAAAATGGGAATTAGAGTGGGGCAGCTAGGTGGCGTAGTAGATAAAGCACTGGCCCTGAATTCAAGAGGACCTGAGTTCAAATCCCCCCTCAGACACTTGACACTTACTAGCTGTGTGACCCTGGGCAAGTCACTTAACCCCAATTGCCTCACTTAAAAAAAAATAAGTAACAACAAACAGGTACTATATAGCTACTAGTTGGTGGTGGTGGTGTTGTGGTTATCATTGAGTATTTATTAAGTATCTACTCTGTGTAAGATTCTGGAAACACAAACATAAAAGTGAGACCATCTCTGTCATTAATGAGATTACCTTGGAGATGACATGTTCACAGATGAGTAAATAACTACTACTAAATAACTAAGTAAACTTGGGTATAAGGGGTTGGAAGTGTCACTGGAGTACCCCATGTAGGGTTTTCTTGGCAAAGACACTGGAGTGGTTTACCATTTCCCTTTCCAGCTCATTTTACAGAAGATGAACTGAGGCAAAGAGGGTTAAGAGACTTGCCCAGAGTCATATAGCTAGAAAGTATCTGAAGTGGGATTTGAACTCATGAAGATGAGTCTTCCTGACTCAAATCCTGGCACTCTATCTGCTGCACTACCTTAGCTGCCCTAAGGATGGGGTACAGTAGGTGCAAAGGCAGAATCAGAAGATGTAGTGTCACATATGGGGCACCACAAATGGGCCAATTCAACTGAAGAATCAAGTACATCATCACTGGAAAGAGGCTAAAGCCATATCACCAAAGACTTTAAATGTCAAACAGAAGAGTTTGTATTTTATCCTAAAGACAACAGAGTCACTGAAAGTCCTTGAGCAGAGGAGTTGTGTGGTCATTAGCAGTATCAGTTTGACAGATTTGTGGAAGATGGATCGGGAAGGGAAAAGACTGGATAAAAAGGTTGATTAATCAAGAGGCTTTGAAAGAAACCAAATGAGAGGTAAGGATGTCATAGACTAGAGAAGATGTGGCATGAGTAGAGAGGAGACATATATGAGAGACACTGAAAAGGTGAAACTGATAAGACCTGTCAACTGATTCAATATTGGGGGAAGGAAGGTATGAGTGAGAATGAAAACCTGTGATTTCTAGGTTGCAAAACTAGATAACTTGAAAAAATGATAAAGCCCTCTAGTGGTGTGAAGTGGCATGAATTTATGGACAAAGATAAGTTCAGTTTGGAACATATTTAGCTTAAGTTGCCTATGGGATATCCAGTTGGAAATACTGAATATACAGCTGGTGGTTCAGGAATGCAGTTCAGAAAACAGAGCAGGGTTGGATATAGAGATCTAGCACTCAACTGTGTAGATATGGTAGTTGGATCAGTGGGAGCTAAAGAAATCACTGAAAGAGAACAGAGAGAAGAAGCAGGGACACACAGCACAGAGCCCCGGACCATGACCACACATGAAGAGTAGGACGCAGATGAGGAATCTGCAAAGGAGTCTGAAGATTGGTTTAACATGTAGAAGAAAGTTATGACAAAGTCATATCCCCCAAACCCAGGGACTCCCGAGTAAGCAGAAGAGCAGGTAATGAACATTAGCAAACTCTGCAGAGAGGGAAAGAAAAATGAGGATTGAGAAAAGGCCACTGGCCTTAACAATAAGGAGGTCACTGGTAACCTTGGAGAGAATAATTTCAGTCAAGTTGGGGAGAAAGAGGCCAGAGAAAGTGAATAAGAATCAAGAAAGTAAAGGAAGGTAACAGCTTTTTTCTAGGACTTCGTGAAAGAGAAGAGAAATGTAAAGTGTTAGCTTGAGAGGATATAAGGTCAAGTGAAGGTGTTTGGTTTTGTTTGTGACTTTTTGAAGTATCTGGAGAGTATTTGGACATATTTAAAGGCAACAGGGAAGGAGCTAGTGAATAAGGAAAGGCTGAAAATGAGGAGAGTGGGAATGATTAAAAGGAAGAGAGAGGAGGAAATGGTATCAAAGGCACAAACAGAATAAGAATAATTCATACCTAGGGCGTTTGGGGGTTTATAAAGGGTTTTCTCAACAACCCATAGTTCTTCACTCCTCTCCTATTTGGGATCTTGACTCCAGATTTCTCCTCCATGTTCCAAAAGTCTTTTCTTTTTTTCTTTTTTTGTTAAAGTAATAAACATTTTTATTTATAGTTTTGGGTTCCAATTTTTATCCTTCCTTCCCTTGCTCCCCTCTAACCTCCCTGAGGCGGTAAACAATCAGATATGGGTTAAACATGTATGATTATGTAAAACATTGCCATAGTAGACCTTTGGGATTATCTTGGATAATTGTATTGCTGAGAATAGTTAAGTCATTCACAGTTCTCATCAAATATTGCTTTCTCTGTGCACAATGTTCTCCTGGTTCTTCTCACTTCACTCAGCATCAGTTCATGCAAGTCTTTCCAGGCCTTTCTGAAATCATCCTGCTTGTCATTTCTTATAGCACATTAATATTCCATCACCATCATATACCACAGCTTATTTAGCCATTACCCAATTGATGGGTATTCCTTTGATTTCTAATTCTTAGCCACCACAAAAGGAACTGCTATAAATATTTTTGTACAAATAGGTCTTTTTCTCTTTTGGGGGATGTCTTTGAGATATAAACCTAGGAGTAATATTGCTGGATTAAAGGGTATGCACAGTTCTACAGCCCTTTGGGCATAGTTCCAAATTGCTCTCCAGAGTGGTTAGATATTTTCACAACTCCACCAACTGTGGATTAGTGTCCCAGCTTTCCCACATCCCCTCCAGCATCCAATATTTTCCATTTTGGTTATATATGCCAGTGTAATGGGTGTGAAGTGATACCTCAGAGTTGTTTTAATTTGCATTTCTCTGATCAATAGTGATCTAGAGCATTTTTTCATATGATTGTAGATAGCTTTGATTTCTTTGTCTGAAAACTGCCTGTTCATATCATTTGACCATTTATCAATTGGGGAATGACTTGTATTTTTATAAATTTGACTCAGTTCTCTACATAATTGAGAAATGAGGCCTTTATCAGAGATATGTTTCAAAAGGTTTTTTCCCAGTTTTCTGCTTCCATTGTAATCTTGGTTACATTAGTTTTGTTTGTGCAAAAACTTTTTAATTTTATATAATCAAAATTATCTATTTTACATTTTGTTTTACTCTCTTTATCTTCCTTGGTCCTAAATTCTTCCTCTGCCCATACATCTGACAAATAAATGATTACATACTCTCTTAATGTGCTTATAGTATCATCCTTTATGTGTAAATAATGTACTCATTTTGACCTTATTTTAGTATAGGGTATGAGATGTTGGTCTATACCTAGTTTCTGCCATACTGTTTTCCAGTTTTCCCAGCGGTTTTTGTCAAATAATGAGTTTTTGTTCCAAAAGCTTGGATCTTTGGGTTTATCATATACAACATTACTGTAGTCATTTACTATAATGTAATTTGTACCTATTCTATTCCACTTATTTACCTCTCTATTTATTAGTTAGTACCAGATTGTTTTGATAATTACCACTTTATTTTATTTTATTACCATTTTGAGATCTGGTACTGCTGGACCGTCATTTTTTCTTTTAATTAATATTTTATTATTTTCTCCAATTATGTGTACAAACAATTCTTAACAGGGTTTTTTTAGTTCAGTAATTAAGGAAATGCAAATTAAAATAACTCAAAAGTACCAACTCACAACTGATTGGCTAATATGACAGAAAAGGAAAGGGGATGTGGAAAATTGGGACACTGATGCACTGATGGTGCAGTTGTGAACTGGTCCAACCATTCTGGAGAGCAATTTGGAACTATGTTCAAAGCACTATAAAATTATTGCATACCCTTTGACCCAGCAATACCATTACTAGGTCTATACCCTAAGGTGATCAAAGGAAAGAAGAAAGGGACCCAATATACAAAACTACAATTCTTTTTGTGGTTACAAAGAATTGGAAACTGAGGGAATGCTCATCAATTGAATGATGGCTGAACAAATTAAGGTTTATGATTTGATGGAATATTACTATATTGTAATAAATGATAGGCAGGATGCTTTTAGAAAAACCTGGTCAGATTTATGTGAACT
This sequence comes from Dromiciops gliroides, assembly GCF_019393635.1. NCBI lineage: Eukaryota > Metazoa > Chordata > Mammalia > Microbiotheria > Microbiotheriidae > Dromiciops > Dromiciops gliroides. The sequence continues at coordinate 429,127,038 of NC_057862.1, read as the reverse complement.
GATGGAAAGTATAGTGACCAGAACCAGGAGAACATTTTACATAGTAATAGCAATGTTATATGATGAACAACTGCAAATGACAGTTACTCTGAACTCTGACTCATGATATAAAATGTTATGCACTTCCAGATAGATGTGCAGATTAAAACACTTTTTTCCCCTTTAAAAATGTTTTTTTTTATTTAAATCTGGATTCTAAATCTTCTCTTCCCCCCCTTTAAGAATGAAAGCAATTTGATATTGGTTATATATAATGCAGTCATATAAAATATATTTCCATGTTAATCATGTTGTGAAAGAAAATAGACAAAAAATAATAAGAAGAAAAAAGTTATGTTTGGGGGTTTTTAAGCATGCTTCAGGAGCAGCTAGGTGGCGCAGCGGATAAAGCACTGACCCTGGATTCACAAGGACCTGACTTCAAATACAGCCTCATACTCTTGACACTTACTAGCGGTGTGACCCTGGGCAAGTCACTTAACCTTCATTGCCCCCACCCCCCCCAAAAAAAAAAACATGCCTCAATCTGCATTCAGACTCCATCAGCTCTTTTTCTGGAGATGGATAGCAGTTTTCATCATAAATCCTTCAGAATTGGCTTGTATCATTGCATTGCTGAGAATAGATAAGTCATTTATAGTGGATCATTATACAATATTGCTGTTACTGTGTACAATGTTCTGCTGGTTCTGCTCATTTCACTTTGAATCTGTTCATGTAAGTCTTTCCAGGTTTTTCTGAGAACATCCTGCTCGTCATTTCTTTTTTTTTCTTTTTTTGTTTTTTTTAGTGAGGCAATTGGGGTTAAGTGACTTGCCCAGGGTCACACAGCTAGTAAGTGTTAAGTGTCTGAGGCTGGATTCGAACTCAGGTCCTCCTGACTCCAGGCCCAGTGCGTCACCTAGCTGCCCCCGTCACCTAGCTGCCCTCGTCATTTCTTATAGAATAATAAACTTGTTCAGACATTCTATAATTGGTGGGCATCCCCTCGATTTCTGGAAGCTTTTTCACTTTGTTTTGGGGGTTTTTTGTTTGTTTGTTTTGGTGAAGCTTTTTCACTTTGAAAGATGCCTCTACTTCTGTGGTCTTCTCACCCTGGAAGATGCCTCCATTCTGCAGCATTGTCTTCCGATTGATGAGTTCCTTTCAGAACCTTTGGGTTCCTTCCCTTTTTCCCTCTCCTCCTTTTTTTCAGCTCCCTTTTATATATCATCTTTCTCCATTAGAATGTAAGTTCCTTGAAGGCAGGAACTAACTTTCTTTTTGTTTGTATTAGTATTCCCAGAACTTGGTAGAGAGCCTAGTATATAATTAGCACTTAATAAATGTTTGCTGACTTGATTTGTCTTAAATAATTCTATGTGGTAGATAGCATCTGATTTTCATTTTACAAAAGAAATGAAGACTCAGAAATAGCAGATAATCATAGAATTGGAGCACAGAAGGATCCCACAGGTCCTCTTTTCAATATCTTTATTTTAAAGATGAGGAAACTGAGGCTCATGGAGGATAAGTGACTTGTCCAAGGTTACTCAGCTGGGAAGCATTGGAGACATGATTTGAACCCAGATCCTCTGACTCTGGAGATAACGTTCTTTCTACTGTACCACTAAGCTTATTCTAGGGAAGTCAAATACAGAAGGAAAAGTCTCATATGTTCTAGCAATCTTTATTATGGTAGCAAAGAGCTGGAAAGAAAGTGAGTGTCCATTGATAGGTGAATGGCTAAAGAACTTGTGGCATCTGAGTGTAATGAATGATTATTGAGTCATAATAAATTATATATATGAAGAATTCAGAGAGATATAGATAGATTTAGACCAAGGTTTCCTAACCTTGCTCCTGTGAATTTGTTTGCTTAATATTCTGATAACTATATTTCAGTATAATTGGTTTCCTATGTATTTTATTTTATACATTAAAGCACATTCTTGTGAGAAGGGGTCCATAGATTTGACCTGACTGCCAAAGGGATCCATGATACCAAAAAAAAACCCCTAAGAATTCCTTACTTATATGAACTGATACAGAGATGATCATGATAATGAAAAGGAAAACAATAATGAAAGATTTCATAATTCTTATCAATGCTGCAACCAGTAATGGTCATTTAAGATGGTAAATCTTATCACCAACTACTTTGGCAGAGAGGTGATGTACCCAAGATGGGCAATGTGGCATGCATTTTTTTAATAAAATTTTACTGATATCTTTGTTTTTACAAAACTTAAATTTTCTCTCCTCCTTCCTCTCAGAGAAGGAGGAAGGGAAAATGTTTCTTAAATTATGAAATGTAACATAAGATATATAAAGAATATTTTTAAAAGAAGAAAGAGAGAAAAAATGATCAACAAGACCAATCAATACATAGAAACAAATCTGAAAATACATGCAATATTCTACACTCATGGACCTACAACCTCTGCAAAGGAGTAAGGGTGGGGTTGCCTTCTCATGTCTGTCCTTTGGAGCCATCCTGTTCTTTGAAATTTTGCAGGATTCACTTTCTATTATTTTGTGATTGTTATTCTTCCCATTTACGTTGTCAAGGTCTTTGGGTATATTGTTTTCTCAGCTCTGTTTACTTCAATCTGCATCAGTTTTATCTTTCCATGATTCTCTGTATTCATCACAATCATCATTTCTCATCTCAGTAATATTCCATTACATTCATGTGCCACAACTTATTCAGAAATTCCCAATCAAGGTAAACATTTTCCAAATGTGTCCAGTGCTTTGTAGATGACATTATAGGTTTAACTTAAAAATACCTTAGAGGGGGGCAGCTAGGTGGCGCAGTGGATAGAGCACCAGCCCTGGAGTCAGGAGTACTTGAGTTCAAATCCGGCCTCAGACACTTAACACTTACTAGCTGTGTGACCCTGGGCAAGTCACTTAGCACCAATTGCCTCACTAAAAAATAAATAATAATAATAATAATAATAATAATAATACCTTAGAGGTTAAATCCAACCCTCCCTCTTACAAATAAGGAAACTGAGGCATAGAAAGGTTAAATGTATCAGCTTTGCTTGATAGCACTTATTTATTACAAAGGAGGCTTCTATTAAGATAAGGGGTATCACTGGGAAGTGAAAATGAGGTTAAAAAGAAACTTTTCAATAAATCATTTGAAGAAATAAGGTGACATCCTCAGTCACATAGCTAGTATTTTGTAGCCAGGTTTTGAACTGATGTCTCCTGTCTCTGAATCCAGCACTCTTTGGAGGAAAACCAAGGTTTATGCCATAAAAAAGAGTTAGGATGAACATGAGTGTGGAATAAATGTCCATGATATGAGGAAACAGTACGGTGGCTAACAGCCAATGAAAAACATTGCAGTCTGCAAGTCCCAGGAAATCTCGTGTGAGACAATATCATGCCCAGAATTTCTATCAACAGCTGGGTAAATGAGCAGGGGTAAACAATGAACACCATGGGGCTTTAGCGTAGCCCCACTGACTCCTGAGGATGCAATAGCTCTCGAGCAAAAAGGCCTTAACTGAAAGTCTTCAAATCTGTGACCAAAAGGAACCTCACAGGGGTGAAAACCAGGGCACAGAGCTCTCATGCTTTTTAGTGTGGTAGAAGGAAAGCTTGAGGAATTTGCCAGTGTTTATAGAGAGCAGTTTTTAAAAAGCAGTCCTCTCTTAAATACTCAAGTTCTTGGGAGGTAGGGATTTCTCCCTCACTGTTTATTTATATGTTCAATTATTTGTATCATTTTCAGGCCAATCTAGAAGCAATAACGAGGGAAAGGAATGACCAGAGCTAATGAGGTAAGCTTGTCATCTCTGCCTATACCTCTGCAGAGCATGCTGGATGAAGCCCCCATCAGGTCCAGAGTTGCCGGATTTAGGGGGTCCTGAATGACACCAGCAACCACTAACCTCCCTGTGCGGCCTTGCGCAAGTCACAAAACTCTCCATCTCAGTTTCCTCATCTACAAAATGAGAAGACTGGGCAAAGTGATCTCTCAGCTCTGCAATCTTATGATTTCTCTGCTTGTTGACATCCTTGTCTGTCCTTCCAGTTGTTATTGTTGCTCAGTCATTTCTGACTGTTCATGACCCTATTTGGGGTTTTCTTGGCAAATGTACTAGAGTGGTTTGCTGTTTCCTTCTCCAGTTCATTTTACACATGAGAAAACTGAGGCAAACAGGGTTAAGTGACTTTCCCAGGGTCACAGAGCTAATGAGTGTCTGAGGCCAGATTTGAACTCATGAAGATGAATCTTCCTGACTCTAGACTGGGTACTCTATCTACTGCACCACTAGCTTCCCATGTCTTTCAAGAATTAGTTCAAATACCATGTTCTCCAGGAAGCTTTCCCTGATTCCCCATAGCCAGCACTCACTCTTTCTGCCCTAACCTCCCGTAGCACTTCCCCCCCCCCACTAAAGTGACTTCTATGAAAGAAAAACACCCCCTTACAGTCAGTCTGGTGATAAGCCTTTCCAAATTTGGCCTGGAGGCAAGACCTCAGAAAACAGATGCACAGTCCATCACCAGGCTGGTACCCATACCTGCTGCCACCACTGTCGTCGTCATCACCACCACCACCACCACCACCATCACTTTTTTATAGTTCCAAAAACGTTGCCTCGCTTTATCCTTGCAACAATCCTGATAAGTAGGTGTTATTATTACCTCTACATTACAGATGAGGAAACTGAGGCTGAGAGAAGTTGACTCGCCCAGGGTCACACAGCTAGTTAAGTGTTTCAGATGGGATTTGAACTCATGTCTTCCTAACTGCCTAGTAGGACCTGCTTGAGTTTGTGCTCTGCTGGCACTGTTTTCAAGAACTTAGGGTCCCCTCCAACCCACAATAAAACATCTGAGTAGTGGAGGTTTAGTGGAAGGGTTCTACCGCACACAATAGTGGGGTTTTTTGTTTGTTTTTTGTTTTGTGTGTGTGTGTGTGTGTGTTTTTTCTGTATGTGTCTTCCTGTCCCCACTATAAGCTACTTAAGGATATTTACCTCAGTTTCCATGCTCCTCCTAGACAAACCCACAACCCAAAACTGGGGTCTGCTTACAATAGATGCCTAATTAGTGTGCTTGTCAGCTTTTTGATTCAGGACCACACATCTCCATGAGCAAGAGGGAACTTAATACATATCTTTTAAGCTTGGCAAATGTTAGAATTGCATACACATTCTTAGCCAAGGTGAACATATGAAATGAGAGAACAGAGAGAGATTCCCATCTTACTGAGAAGCTGAGTTCTTTACACTGCCTTCAGCAATTGGCATGAAGCACTTGTCCCCGCCGTGGTCTCTGCCTGGCATGTATGCTGATTGGATAAGCCCAAGACAGAATGATTTATAGACCACCATATGGGAAACATGTAGAAGAATTAGATTTGATTAAAAGGAGACAGGAATATTATACTGCAGAAGGCAGATTGCTTAGAGGATTTGCTCCTTAAAAGGGGCCCCCCATCCCAACAATCTAACCCATAATCCTATGCACAGAGCTGTTACGATCTCTACTTTGAATTGAAGTGGGGGTGGGGGGCCAGGGTAAGGAATCTTTCCTGTTTGAACGGCAAAGAGTAGGGCTTATGCTAGGCTGGAATTTCACAGACACTGAACTATTTCCTGCCAAGGAATTTGACCTTAGAACTTAACGTTTCTGGGAATTCCAGGCCCATCTTAGATTATTGAAACCCAGAATCCCTTGGTATGCAACAAGATACCAGGCTGCCAGGTCCCAGTGGACATGGAAAGACTTTGCAGGAGACTAGTAGTCTCAGGTCGGGGGCCCACCTTATGGAACAGGCAGCTGTTTAATTCCCAGAGGTGAAGGGCAAGCGACAGAGAATGGTGGAACTAGAGAGCCAGCATTAATTAGAGTGAGGAGAGAGAAATATCGGCTCAAATGCCACCTCCCCCACTTACTAGCTATGTGACCGTGGGCAAATCACCAAGACTCTCTCGAGTTTCCTCATCTGTAAAATGGGATAATAACATCTATAATAATGACCTCACAAGGTTGTTGTAATGTTCAAAGGAGACCATAAATTTAAAGGAGGAAGAGATCTTGGATGTCATCTAATCCAAAGCCCTCATTTCACAGCTAAGGACACTGACTCCATAGAGGTGAAATGATTTGTCATGCAGGTGAATGGTACAACTAATCTTCCACCCTAAGTCTGCAGATTCCAAATATAGGCACACTTGCCCCTGTACCAATTTGTCTCTCTCTCTGATCTATATAAAGGGTGTTGCAAATATTAGCACCTATCCTAATATCACCCACCTCTAGGGCCCCCCAAGTTACTATACTAAGCAGGGCTTTTACTTAAACACAGCAAAGATAAATGAGGAGGCTCTTAACCGGATTTTATGATTTGCTTTTGTTTTTTCCTTAAAAATCCAGTTCTGTGCTAGCCCTAAATTTGAGAATCACTACAATGGGCTATATTCATTAATTACCCTCATTCTATATGACTTGGAGTTAGGGGCCCTTGAACTTGAAAGAAAGAAAGAAAGAAAGAAAGAAAGAAAGAAAGAAAGAAAGAAAGAAAGAAAGAAAGAAAGAAAGAAAAAGAAAAAGAAACCCGGCAGCTCATGAAATACCTCCCTCGACTTTTCACACCCTAGGATAGGAGACTCTAGCATAAGGAAACTGAGTTTTGCACAGATTTTAGGCTTCATTTCAAATTTTTTTCCTGAGAAAAATCCTTATTTCCCTTTTATCATTTTTGAATAAATACGATGATATTCACCCAAACCAGTATTCCTGGAAAACTTACCAATCTTGTTATCATCCCATATTAGCTAACTGGTTCCTGTGTGTCTAACAACTTACTAGGGGGCAAATTTTTTTTTACAAGGAATAGAGGATACTCAGGCTCTTCCTCAAGAGCTTCCTCAGATGTTTTGAACCATTTTTGTGCCATAGATTTCTTTGGCAGCTTGGAGAAGTCTGTGGTCTCAATAATAATGTTTTTAAATATAAAAATAAAATACATGAGATTAAAAAGGGATATAATTACATTAAAATGCAACTATCAACATTTTTATGATGTCAGGCAATCTCAAGTTTAGACAAAGACAAACAAAAGGGAAAAAGAAGAAAATATACTTTTTAATGAATCCACAGACTCCTGCTTAAGAACCCCTGGTCCAGTATAAAAGATGTGTTAGCTCACACTGACAAATATGAGCCCAGGTTCATATGCATCTGGAAAGATGTACAAATAATATTGTATCAATTTTGTCTATGAAGGCAATGTAATATAGCGGAAGATGCATTAGTCCTGAAACCAAGAAATCTGCCTCCACCTTGGGCAAGTCACTTGGCTGAAAAAAGGGAAGGGGTGGGTGGTGGGGCAGCTAGGTGGCGCAGTGGCTAAAGCACCAGCCCTGGATTCAGGAGGACCTGAGTTCAAATCCAGCCTCAGGCACTTGACACTTACTAGCTGTGTGACCCTGGGAAGTCACTTAACCCTCATTGCCCAGGGAAAAAAGAGGGAGGGGGAACCATGGGAACATGGTAGCAAAATCCAGAGAATGAAGGATAGTTAGCCTTAGCCTTTCCTCAAAATGGAGGTTCAGGGAAGGATTCATCAGTGGGAGAAAGGAATTGTAGGGGTGGAGGGAGAATGGAGGAGGGATTGCCCAAGAGTGTGACATGAAAAAAAAGTAATGCTTTCCTAAGGCCATATTAAGAAAGGCATAGGGGACAGCTAGGTGGCACAGTGGATAAAGCACTGGCCCTGGATTCAGGAGGATCTGAGTTCAAATCTGACCTCAGACACTTGACACTTACTAGCTGTGTGACCCTGGGCAGGTCACTTAACCCTCACTGCCCCGCAAAAAAAAAGGCATAGACCTGGTATTTATAATATAATATATTATAATATGAGGAAGTCAATAGTTCTATATTCTGTCCTGGGCAAGCCATATATGGAATATGTTCGGTTCTAGGGAACATTTTAGGAAAGACATAGATAAGCTTGAGCACATGCTGAAAAGGGCCACCAGGATGATGAAAAAACTGGAAAATGTGCCACTGGTTTAAGAAATTGAGGATGTTTAGCTGAGAGAAGACTTAGCACATGATAGCCAACAAGGTATTTGAAGGGTTACCATATGGAAGTAGGGTTAGATTTGTTCTTTTTAGTCCCAGAGGGAAGAAGAAATAGAAACATATAGTTGGTATTTGTCTAGAAGTAGCTTTGGCCTAATATGACTTCCTAACAATTTGTTGTTTTTAGACATGTCTGACTCTCTGTGACCCCATTTGGGGTTTTTCTTGGCAATGATACTGGAGTGGTGTGCTCATTTTACAGATGAGGAAAATGAGGCAAACAGGATTAAGTGACTTGCCCAGGGTCACACAGCAAGTAAGTGTCTAAGCGTATTTGAGCTCAGGAAGATGAGTCTTCCTGATTCCAGGCCAGGCGCTCTATCCACTGTACCACCAGCTGCCTCCTAACACTCAGCTATCCAAAAGTAGAATGGAGCGCCTGGAGAAGCAAGGGGTTTTCCCTCTCATGGAGCTGGATGACCCCCCCCCCGTCCCCCCCCCCCCCAGGATGCTACAGAAGGAATTCTTGGCCAGGTAAGGTTGGACTCAATGGAAGTCACAGTAATATGTAGCAGAGGTGGGATCCAACACCATGTCTTCAGATTCCAAAGCCAGCCTTCTAGCCTGTGTCTACGTAACTAGAGGAAACTCAGTGGACCATGTGGCAGCAGAAACCAGAGTGTTCCAAGAACTGGAGTCATGAGAACCTGCATTTGAATCTTGCCTCTTTTTCTTACTAACACCGTGCCATTATGACATAAGGCCTCCTGAGTATAACGGCCCAAGTCAGGTCCCTTCCAACTCCAAATGTAGGATCCTGTTACCTACCAAGAGTCCTAGGCCACAGACTCATCTGTATGAACATGGCATGTGTGGGCTTACCTAGAATTACTCAGGTTAGAAATCCTGGCAGCTTTCCATCAAGGAAGAGGAAGGTGCAGAATATTATTTGACAAACTTTTGCTAGAGGAAGTCCTCATTTCTCATTGGAGGAACCAATGGAGGGAAACACCTGCTAAGGGCTGGGCATGGTACAAATACCTCCCCTGGGAGGCAGGTACTATTATTATCCCCATTTTACAGTTGAAGAAACTGAGGCAAACAGAGATTAAGTGAGTTGCTCAAAGTCACACAACTAGTAGGTGTCTGAAAGTCAAATATGAACTCAGATCTTCCAGACTCTAGTCCTAGTGTTCCATTCACTCACTGCACTATGTAGCTAGGAGCCTAGCAGGGAGTGTTCAGGGGGTATGGCCATGGATCCCAGGAGAAGACGGTTTGGCCAGGAAGGCACATCAGAAATCAAAATGAAAGGAGATTAGGAGTCAGATGAGCTGAGCTGCTGGGATTATCTTGGATCAGAATGAAACATTTGAGAGAGAAAGCAGCCAAGCTATCCCTGACTAAACAGGATCAGGCCCGCCCTGCTGTAGGCAAAATTTCTCAGTGCGCATCAAGGATTCATTCCTAAAGACTCCATCAGCTCCATGTCCAGGAAAGGTTGGCTTCCCACTGAAGGAAGAAGAGGAGGGAAAGTCTCTTCTGCTCTCTGGGACTCTTAGGATCATAGATTTAGAACTGGAAAAGACCTCAGGGCCCATTGAGCCCAGCCCTCCCCATCCCTCACTTTAGAGATAAGGAAGATGCAGCAGAGAAGGGTTAGGTGACCTGCTTGGGGTCACACAGCTAGAGTCTGAGCTGAGACCTGAACTCTAGTCTTCTTGACTCCAAGTCCAGTGCCCTAACCGTTACACCCCTTTGCCACGTCATGTCATCATTTGCAAAATGAGAATGGACACAACTTTGCAAGGGCTTATTGATGCTTATTGATTGGTTATTCTTTAAAATCTGTCCCACTTGGGTCCCTGCCTCCCGGGGGAAGCTGGTCTGTTCCTTGGCATTGTATCCACAGCCAACTCCTGGGTAATGGAGCAGTCACATTCAAAGGTCAAATGACTGAGCTTACAGAACTCGGTGAAGTCTCCAGAGTTCTCATGGTGCAAGTTTTGTACAGCTTTTCTCCCTCCAGCTAGTTGCAACCTGTACCTCATCAGTCACAGAGAGGAAATCACACCAATTAACTAATCCAAACTACACAACTGGGATTCCTGCAGTGATAGCCAGCTCTCTTCCAGCTCTGACATCCTCTATTCTAAGCACCCATCTCACCCTGACATTCTGTGTTCTACAATCCCTTCCAGCTCCAATGGTCTCAGTTCTAAGCTCCCTCCCAGCTTTAACATTCCATGTTCTAAGCACTCTCCTGTCTCTAATATTCTGCACTCTATGATCCCTCTCAGCTCTAGCATTCTCTGTTCTCTGTTCCTTCCCAGCTTTCACATTCAGTGAGCCGTAGTTTGTCCAAATGAAAGTCAAAGCTAAGCAGAGACTCCTAGGAATTTCACCAGCATGAGTCGGAACAAAGATCTGGTTAGAAGGTGAAGCTTAAAATAGGTCTCAATGTCTTTCTTATCTCCTTTCCAGAGTTAAACCATGCAATGAACTCTCTATCCCCACAACTCCTACATTTCTTCACTTCCGCTCTTGACTACAGGCATGCAAGAGCATGCAACTAGTCACTTTACTTTCAGACTCTTCTCCCTCTAACCTACCTTTCACATCACTGCCACACTGAACTTCCTCAACCATATCCTGCACGCTCTCTCCAACATACCCAACCAAATGGTGGGAAGAGCTGGGATCCCAATCCAGGACTCCAGACTCCTTGTCAGGTGTTTTGTTTTGTTTCAGGGGACTGTTTACTCTCTTGAGCTAAACCTTGGAGTTATATTGTTTTTCCTCATGTCCTGACAGCTTAATTAGATTGTAAACACCCTTAGGGCAAGGTTCATATCTTGGTCTTTGTAGACTTGGAGGGGGGGGGTACAGAGTAGATGTACGTTGGATGTCTTGTAATGATTTACTTATACAATGTCCTTTATGAGTTAGCATGCCAGAAAAGGAGTAGCAAAGACTTTGAGACTTGTTTGCAACTTTACCTTCTAACTGGATCTTTGTTCAAGCTTTATTCCTGCTGTTGTTCAGGTGTTTCAGTCATGTCTAACTCCTCATGACCCCATTTGGTGTTTTCTTAGCAGAGATACTAGAGTAGTTTGCCATTTCCTTCTTTGGCTCATTTTACAGATGAGGAAACTGAGGCAAATGGGGTGAAGTGACTTGCCTAGGGTCACACAGCTAGTAACTGTCTGAGGCCAGATTTGAATTAAGGAAGATGAGTCTTCCTGACTCTAGGCCTGGCATTCTCTCCACTGTGTCACCAGCTGCCCTGCCTCTGCCACTTACTACATGTATAATCTTGGGTAAATAGCTTCACTTCTCAGCAGTTTTTCTAAAACATAAATCTGATAATGTCATCCACCACCTATGCCATCTTGCCACCCTCCCCCCACTCAATAAACTCCAGTGCATCCCTATTACCTCTAGGAACAAAAACAATGTCCTCTGGTTGGCATCTAAAGCCTTTCACAACCCGGTCCCTTTCTACCTTTCCAGTCTTCTCAAACTCTACTTTCCTTCACATATTCTACAACAAGCTGCTCCCTACACATAATACTCCCCTTTCCAACCCCATGCCTTTGTACAGGCTGTTTCCTCATACCTGGAATGATCTCCCCCATCTTTCACTGTGATGTTCCTTGGCTTCCTTCAAGACTCAGTTCAAATCCCACTTTCTGCAGGAAGCCTTTCCCATCTGTACTAAGTGCTTTCCCTCTGAGAGTACCTTTCAGTTACTTTGTGCAGGCATATTTCATTTTACGGAGCTTCGAAGACATTGCCGTTTTTACAAATTAAAGGTTTGTAGCAACCCTGCATAAAGAAAGTCTATTGGTGTCATTTTCCCAACATCATGTCTCTGTGTCACATTTTGGTAATTCTCACAATACTTCAAACTTGTCCATTATTATTGTATCTGTTACGGTAACCCGTGATCAGAGGTCGTTGATATTACTATTTTAATTGTTTTAGGGCACCACAAATCGTGCCTATATAAAATGGTGAGCTCAGTCAATAAATATTGTGTATTCTGACTGCCACACCGACTGACCGTTCTCTCTCTCTCTCCCCCGCCTCCTTAGGCATCCCTATCCCCTGAGACATAGCAATATTGAATATTACATAAACATAGTTGATAAAGCAGCAGCAAGGTTTGAAAGGACTGACTCCAATTTTGAACAAAGTTCTACTGGGGATAAAATGCTATCAAACAGCATCACATGCTCCAGAGAAATCTTTTGTGAAAGGAAGTCAGTTGATGCAGTAAATTTCATTGTTGTCTTATTTTCAAAAAATTGCCACAACCACCCCAACCATCAGCAACCACCAGCAACCACCAGCCTGTTCAGTCAGCAGCCATCAATGGCAAAGCAAGACCCTCCAGCAGCAGAAAGATTAAGACTCACTGAAGGCTCAGACAATAGCTAGCATTTTTTAGCCTTAGAGTATTTTTGAAATTAAGGTGCGTACATAGTTTCTTCGAAATAATACTCTTGTACACTTAATAGATTTGGGGATAGTGTAAATATAGCATTTGCATGCACCAAGTAGCCAAAAATTTCATGTGACTTCCTTTGTTGCAATGATCTGGAACCAAACCCACACAATCCCCGAGGTATGCCTGTCTATATCTTGCATGTACAGTTATCCCTTCCACATTATGACTTTCTCCATTGTGGTTTCGCTATATCACAGGTTGGCAGAAGAAATTAAATGGGAATCTGGGGAGAGTTTTGTGGAAGCCACAGGCAAAGGCCAATGGATAACACAGAAAAAGTTTAGAAACTCAGAAATGTATGTTGTATAATATCAATACATTTTATCTTTTAGTACCATAACAATTCCTACTTCTTCTCTGATACAAAGGGAGAGCCAAAAAGCTTTACATGAATTTTCCAGATTGTGGAGGTGCTGCACCCCTAACCCCTATAATGTGGAAGGGGTACATACTTATTGACTTGGGGTCTTCCACATTAGACTGTGACTTCATTGAGGGCAGGAACTATTTTCACTTTTCTTCATAATCTGTTGAAATGGACATAGGTTTCCTGAACTATAAAATGAAGGAGATGGGGATGAAGTAAATGGACCCTAATGTTGTTCCTTCCAACTATAAATCTATTGTCCTATGAAGTGTCTGTGTGAGTAGAAGAGAGGGTGGGAAGAAAGCCCTGGACTGTCAGCTAGGTGACATGGATTCTTGTCCTAGCTTACTAATTAGCTGTTGTTTGTCCTTCATTCTCTTCTTCTTTTTTTTTTTTTTTTAGTGAGGCAATTGGGGTTAAGTGACTTGCCCAGGGTCATACAGCTAGTAAGTGTTAAATGTCTGAGGCCGGATTTGAACTCAGGTACTCCTGATTCCAGGGCTGGTGCTCTATCCACTGTGCCATCTAGCTGCCTTGTCCTTCATTCTCAAAGAGGACCATGACATCAGGGTGATGTCATGACTTGCACTGAATTGGATTTAAGTGAGGAAGGGCTGTGCAAGGTCACCAGCCTCACTCTCTCCTCCAGAGCCATCTGGGTCCAGTGTATATATCAGGACGGGTCCAGTGGCCCCGGATGTTTAAAACAATTGGGATTAAGTGACTTGCCCAAGGTCACAGACCTAGTAAGTGTCTGAGATGAGATTTGAACTCAGGTCCAACTTCAGAGTCAGTGTTCTAACTACTATACCACCAAGCTGCCCTACTAATTAGCTATGAGGTATAGAAGGACTGAATTTACACAGATTCTGGACTTTATTTCAAAGTTTTTCCCCAATCTCTGAACAGTAGTTCAAACTAAAGTTGTTGGTTAACTTACCATAATCTTTGAATCTTAGCTAAATGTCCTTTGTGTGTCAGATACCACTGTAGGGGACAAGAGAGGTTTATAGAACATAGCTATAACATGTTTCCTTTCCCAAAGACCTTACTGCCCAATGAAAAAAGCTACACTTTAGGAGAGGACAGACATGTAAACACTACCCTTTGAATATGAAGGCAGTATAGCACAGTAAAACTAGCAATGGATTGCCATACTTGGGCCTCAGTTGAAAAAAATTCAACAAATATGCATCAATTATGCTCAAAGCATTAGGCAGGGCAGTACAGGGGAGGGGTGGTGACAGTGGTCACAAAGATCAATAAAACACAGTCTCTACCCTCAAGGAAATACCAATATTATATGAAGACTTGGGTTCAAGTTTTGTCCTGGACAGTAGCTAGTTGTACAGTCTTGGAAATTCTAATGTACCCTTGGGAGCTTCAGTTTTTTCATCCAGAAAATAGTGTCAAAAATCTATCCCTGAGTTGTAATTGGAAAAAATCAGATGAGATAACTGTTGTTGAGAGAGAGAGATACAGAGAAACAGAGACAGAGACAGAGGGACAGACACAAAGAGAGACAGAGAGAGGGAGAAAGAAATAGAGTGCATGGTTTGTCAACTGTGAAGGTTATACTTCAGGTATTATCAGTCTCTGTCACCTTAGTGTGAATTCGTTTATCAGGCCCTTTGTCAACAGCTAGCTAAGAGCTGTTTTTATTGGATGGGAGGAGACAGGCCCCAAACCGAGGCACTGTCAGAAAGTGGGCATCTTTTTTTTTTAATCTTAATAGTGCTGTGTGACCCTGGGCAAGTTACTTAACCCTCATTGCCCTGCAAAAAAAAAAACAAACAAAAAAGTTTTTAAAAAATCTTAATAGTATTTTATTTGTTTCCAGTTACATGTAAGGATAGTTTTCAACATTCATTTTTAAAAGATTTTGAGTTCCAAATTTTTCTTCTTCCCCACTCCCCAAGATGGCAAGCAATCTGATATAGGTTATATATGTACAATCACATTAAACATATTTCCACATTAGTCATGTTGTGAAAGAAGAATCAGAACAAAAGGGAAAACCCTCTAAAAAGGAAAAAAACACAAAAATAGTATGGTTCAATCTTCATTCAGATCCCGCAGTTCTTTTTCTGGATGTGGAGAGCATTTTCCACCATGAGTCTTTTGGAATTTTCTTGGATCATTGTATTTCTGAGAAGAGCTAAGTCTATCACAGCTGATCATCACACAGTGTTGCTGTTACTGTGTACAGTGTTCTCCTGGTTCTGCTCACTTGACTCAGCATTAATCCATTTAAGTCTTTCCAGGTTCTTCTGAAATCTAGAGTGGGCATCTTTTTAAGGCTCCTAGACTTCTAGAAGAGGGGAATGCTACAGGTAGAGTACTTCAGAGCAGCCTTTCAGTGAGGCATTTTATAAAGACCTCCATGATGCTCTTATGAACAAGATAGAGGGATGGGAGCTAGATCATAGAACAGTTAACTAGATTCAAAACTGGCTCCAGGGGCAGCTAGGTGGCGCAGTGGATAAAGCACCAACCCTGGATTCAGGAGGATCTGAGTTCAACTCCAGCCTCAGACACTTGACACTTACTAGCTGTGTGACTCTGGGCAAGTCACTTAACCCTCATTGCCCTGCCAAAGGGAAAAAAAGACTTTGTTTGATAGGCTACAATGATGGGTTGAATCCATTAGGGTGAAATTTAAGAGATAGAGAGAAGGATTTCATTGACATAGAGATTTCCCATATGTGCTAACCCCCTTTTCCAGTAGATCAGCAGCTTCTCCCTTATGAACATTCTTAGAAAGTTGCCTATAAATAATGAAAGGTTAAGGGTCAAATGGGCAGTATGTATCAGGGTCAGAACTTGAACCCAGATTTTCCTCACACCAAGGACAGCTCTGTATCCACAGGGGCTTCTTAACAGTGAAATTTCTTAGGGCTAAATATAAAGTTCTATATGTGGGTTCAAAAGAGCAAATAAACAAAAGCAATATGGCAAAGAGAATGACAATTGTGGGGGGAAACCTAGAGGTTTTAGTGGTTTGTAGACTCAATGTGAGTCAGCACTATGACATGGCAGCTGAATAATTTAGCCTGATCTTGGCTGTGTTAAGGGAAGTATGCATCTCTTCCAGAAAAGCTCTGTTCAAAATATATCTAGAATATTGTTCTGTTCTGGGCACCAGAAGGATGTGGACATCATCAAGGATGGAACATGGACTAGAAACAACGAGGATTGAAGTAACTAGGAGTATTTACCCTGGGAAAAAGATTGGGGGGCGATGGGGGTGAGAGATGTGATCACCACCTTGAAGCACTCAGGAGCCATCCTATGGAAGAAGAGAGTAGACTCCTCGGGTTTGGTCCCAAAAGGAAGAAATAGGAGCAACATATGAAGCTGCAGAGAGGCAGATGTCCCTTGATAAGGAAAAGTTTCCTGAAAATGAGGGATATCCTCCAGAGACTGTGAAACCATCACTTCTCCCTCTCTCTACCCCAATCAATCAATGGACACCTTTAAACAAGAGTTGCTTGAGCAACCCTTGGGGAAGGTAGGATCGTAGATACAGATCTGGAAGAGACCTCAGAGCCTATCTGGTCCAACCTGCTCATTTTGAAGATGAGGAAACTGAGACCCTTAGGTGAAAGTCAAGTGACTTATCCAAGACCATGCAGGTAACGAGGGTCATAGGTGGGGTTTGATCCCAGGTCCTCTGAGTCCAGTGACAGTATTTTTTTCACTGGCAGTTACAGAGGGAGCTCCTCAGTCAAGCAAGGCTAGGGCTCTACTCCCCCTAGCATCCCTTCCAAAACTGAGATTGAGATTCTCTGAATGAGGGAGGTTGAAGGTCTTAGAAACAAACATAATAAAATGAAGATATTGGACTAGATGATTTTTTTCTTTTTCTTTTTTTTTTTTTTCAGATCCTTGGTAGCTCTATGTTACATGAGATTCCCAAAGCTTTAAGTCATTGCCTTCAGGCTCACAACCTTCATCAAATGGATTCCTTCCACTTTAGGGGCTCATTGTCTATCGCTTGCCAGCAGGTGGCAGTATGACTTTGTTCTTGGAAGACCCAACTTTTCTGAGCTGCTGAAGCCAACTTTCCCAGATCCAGAAGAGATGTCTGTTCCCGCCCTGCCCAGCCCCACTCCCACTCCCCACCAAATCTAAAACTCCGATGGAAATAGAGGCCTGCCACGGGGAGGAGGGGGGAGTCAGCTGCTTGGAGTCCCTACTGGAACTGAGACAATGCCCACTGAAAGCCTCCAGTTTCTCTAAAATTGGCACTTCTCAGCTGCAGGGATTTCAGAGCCAATTCCCATTTAAATGAGGCAGTGTGGGTTTGGTAGAATAAGTGCTGGACAGGAGTCAGGAGCCTGAAGTTTAGCCTGGTGTAGTGGGAAAAGCAATAAACTAGGAATTAGAAGACTTGATTTCAGAGGCTGTCAACTAGCTGTACAAACTTGGGCAAGTCACCTCTGTGTGCCTCAGTTTCCCAACCTGTAAATCGGAGAGATGGACTGGATAGCTGAGGTTCTCCCGTAGCTCAGTTCAAACATCTCTGAAAAGGTCAACTCTGGGCTCTTTCTATGGGTAAGAGGTTCTGTTTGAAAAGCTCCAAAGGTGACTGGAAGAGGGAAGGGAGGTTAGAAAGAAAACCATTTATAACCACTGTTTAATAACCTTAACTTTCTCACTTTGTGACCTGGAACCTCAAAAGAAACTTGAAGGTGACATCAAGGGCAAGAGCTATCACTTTTTTTTTTTTTTTGCCTTTGTCTCCTAGTGACTAGCACAGTGTCTGTCACATGGTAAGAAATTAGTGCCTGTTGACTAACTGATTGTGGTGTGGTACAAAGCGCACTGGACCCAAGGCAAAGGGGGAAAGGAGGAAAAGGAAATAAACATGCATTAAGAACCTACTATGTGCCAGCCACTGTGCTGAATGCTTTACAAACATCTCATTTTATCCTCCTAACAACCCTGGGAAGTTGGTGATGTTATTATCCCCATTTCATAATTGAGGAAACTGAAGCTGACAGAGGTCAAGTGACTTACCAAGTAAAGGTCACACAGCTACTGTCTGTGGTCGGATTTGAACTCAGATCTTTCTGACTCCAGACCCAAAGATTTATCTACTGTGTCACTTAGATCTAGGTTGTAGTCCCAGCTGTATTACTAGCTCACTGTACAACCTTGGGCAAGTAATTTCCTCTCTCTCAACCTGAGTTTTTCCCTTTGTTAACTGGAAAAGATAGATTAGTTGACATCTAGGTTTCCTTTTATGAATGGTATTTGGTTCCTATCATCCTTGCTATTGTCATTAATGAAGGAGAGGAGCAGCAGGAAAAAATTTTAAAGCAGATGATCCAAAAACAATAAGCATTATTTAGTAACACAGTTAAGTGCATATATGTATGAGTTTATATATGTATGTGTATATATGCCTATATTATACACACAAATCAGCAGCTTTATCTTTTTTTGTTTTGTAGGGCAATGGGGGTTAAGTGACTTGCCCAGGGTCACACGGCTAGGATTAAGTGTCTGAGGCCGGATTTGAACTCAGGTACTCCTGAATCCAGGGCCGGTGCTTTATCCACTGTGCCACCTAGCTGCCCCTGCCCCTATCTTTTTAATAATCATATTGAACTGAGGTTAACAGTTAAGCACTGTGCTAAGCTCTGGGAATAAAAAGGCCAAAGTCGGTCCCTTCTCTCAGGAAGCTTCCAGTCTAATGGGAGAGATTATATTGCACAAACTATGTACAAACAAGACAAATACAAGATATATTCTGACTACTATTACTGTTGTCCTTCATACTCAAAAAGCACTAAAATGGCATCTCCATGTCAGGGTTGATGTACAATGTGTCGGACTGTGGTTGATCAGACCAACGTGAGCTCATAAGGCTCTACCACAGGCTGAGCAGAAATTGTGGAGGACTGGGAAGAGCTTCTTGCAGAAGGTGAGACTTTAACTGAGATGTGAAGAGCATTAGGGAAGTTAGGAGGCAGAAGATGAGCGATTATTCCAAGCATGGGGTGCAGTCAGATGGAGCATCTTGGTGGAGGCAGAGCAAGGAGGCCAGTCCATCGATAAGCATTTATTAAGTACCTATTTGGTGCCAGGTACTGGGTCACAGAGTATTTAGAGGGAAGTAAAGTATAAGGCAGCTGTAAAAGTAGGAAAGGGTCAGGCTATTTGGCTTTTAAAGTCAAAAAAGCATTTTTATTTAATAATAGGGAGCCACTGGAGTTGGGTGGTATGGTTTAGACCTGCATTTTAGGAAGATCGATTTGACAGCTGAGTGGAGAATGAATTGGAATGGGAAAATACAAGTCAGGGAGACAAATCTATTGCATCAGTCCAGGTGTGCCAATATCCGAGAGAAAGGGGAATATACTGAAGATGTTATGTAGGTAGGAATGACAAAATTTGACCATTGATTGGTTTTGGAGGCAGGGAATGAGTGGAGAGTTAAGGATGATGTGTAGGTTGTGAGTCTGTATGACTGGGGGGTGTGGGGGGATGGTGACACTCTAGACAGTAAACAGGGACATGAAGAAGAGAGGAAGTTTTAAGAAGGAAGTGGAGTTCAGTAGGGATGTGTTAGATTTAAGGTATCCAGAAGACATCCAGTCTGAGAGGTCTGATAAGCAGTTGGAGATGCGAGCCTGTCAGTCAGCGTTTGGGGTGAGGGGCCCCTGACCTTGCTGGGGTCCAGTGGGGGTCTGGCTCAAGAAAAGATATGTCACAGTAAAAGCAGTTAATCTACTTGTGCTCAACAGAAAAGTCAGGAACGTGTCCAGGTCCCTTCAGGGTGGGCAGAACCCCTGGATGCTAAACCATTTCCAGGGAATGATGGGATTTCCTAGAGCTAGTGATGTCCAATTAATTCAGTGTTACTCTTGAAGGTGTCACCCAGGGATTTAACACTCTGGCTCCTTTCCCCAAAATGCTCTCTGACAAGGCCCTACCTCCCTGAGAAATAGCTGTTACACATCTCTGGGCCATCTGTAATAATTATTCCCATTTTTATGGTGTTTTAAGGTTCACAAAGAACTTTCTTCACAGCACTTCTGTGAGGTAAGTCCTGCAGGAATTTTTATTCCCATTTTATAGATGAGGAAATCAAGGTTCAAAGAAGTGATGAGACTTGCCCAGTTACATAGCTGTCAAGTCCTGGTGCCGGGTGTCTGGATTCCAAAGCTGGGGCTCTTTCCACCATACTCGTCTTGGAAGGATACTGGTCAAAGATGTCAATTATGAATTTTTACCCATCGTCTGCATCTCTGTGTAGAAGGGAGGCACTACATGATCTTTTGGGGGTCTAGTTTCCAGGTACAGAAGCACTGAACCCATTGCACTAACCTATCACCCTCAAGTGGCTCATGTCTCAGGATAATCTGGCTTCTCAGCACCTCATTACTGAATTAGCTCCCCCACCCCACCTCATACACATAGGAAGTCCTTTCCTAAGAAATCTTGCTTTGCTAGTCACTAGCACAGGTAATTTGCAGGGTGCTATTACCTGGCCCTTCATAATATAGCCTCTTAAATGTCTTTAATAACAGTAACTCTGGATTCATATACCACCTCTGCCATCCATGTGACCATAGGCAAGTTATGAATCTCTTTGGGCTTCCATTTACTCACTGCTAAAATGGTAAGTTGACTTTCAAGGTCCTTTCCTAACTTGAAATCTATGTTCTCATGGAGCTAAATAATATAAATATCATTCCCCCACCCTTTTACAGATGAAGAAAATAAAAATTATAAAAGTGAAATGACTTGTCCAAGGCCACATGGCTTGTGAACAAACCAGAATTTGAACCTAGACCTTCTGGACCCAAATCCAGTATTCTTTTCACTACTAGAATCATATCCTTTAATAGACATCCTTTCCCAGGAGTGTGCCCCTTTCTCTGTTTTTGCAGGGCAATGAGGGTTAAGGGACTTGCCCAGGGTCACACAGCTAGTAAGTGTCACGTGTCTGAGGCCAGATTTGAACTCAGGTCCTCCTGAATTCAGGGCCCATGCTTTATCTACTGCGCCACCTAGCTGCCCCCTGAGTGTGCCCCTTTCTCAAACCACAACCTAAGTTCTTTGAGAGTAGGGGCTCTATCTTTGTATCCTCCTCCAGGCACAGAAGGCCAGCTATGGGCTTTTCCAAGTACGAATGTGGGCCAGAATTCTCCTGGGTGATCAACCTCTCAAGTGCTGCATCTCTGCTCCATAGGGTCTACCCTGGGCAGGTATCACTATGGAAACCAGCTGTAGTAGACAGGCCACCTGACAGGTTGCTAAGCAGCACCAGGCAGGAGGATGAAGTTTCTATTGGGAGACAGGGAGCAGACAGGCACTCACTTTACCTTTGGGGCTGGATGGTGAGTGTGCCCTTGGGAACAGGTGAAGTAGAGGACTTCTTCACTGTCTTCAGAGAAAATTCCCAACTCCCTTGCTTCAAATAGAAGCCCCCCTCCAAGCTACCTTTTCTGCTTTCTCCTCCTAACCACCCTGGAGGGTTGCCCATCATCAGCCGAGTCCTGGGGCCAGGAAGATGGAGAAGAAAGAATCACAGGCAGGGTATATACGTAACAGATTTTATTACATTAAACAATAATAAGTTGATAGCAACAAGTTCAAGAGAAGTTCAACATAGGAGCTTTGATCCCTGCAGAAGCATGAGCAACACCTAATTGGGGTATGTGTATGTATGTGTGTGTGGGGGGGTCTCAGCCTCCCTGGGGGCTGGTCACCAGAGAGCCCCCAATCCCACTGCCTTCACTCCCTCCTGGGTGGATGGGACAAAAAAGAACCCATGTGTCATCTGCCTCAATGACAAGAGAAGGGGGGGAAAGTGGAAGTGAAAAGAGGAGGTGATAAAGGCCATTTGGAATCAACAGTTTTGTTTTATTAAGTATATAAACAAATTTATTCATTTGCTGGGAGTCAAGTGGAGACCAAAATGTCAGACCTCAGGCACCCTCATCTCTGTCCCTGCTGTAGCCCCTTCCTTATCGGTGGGGAAAGGTGACTCAAAGCTGGTGTGAAGGGCTGACTTTCCCTTTACCTGCTCATTTCCTGGCCTTAGGACAGAGGGCAAGATTTCAACCCCCCAAAACTGCTCTGAGGCTTGTCTTTGGTTGTCAACTAACCCTCTGCAAATTTGCCTGTGCCCCTTTCACCTCACTCTTAAGCAGGGCAGACTCAACACCAGGATAGTGGTGAAGTTCACGTTTTCCGACTAGCAGCATACCTTTCTTCTCTGGTTAATTGTTCTATGTCTTAAACCCTGCTACAGCCAAAAGGAAGCCGCAGGTCTGAGGTTCTCCGATCCCCATGCCCCAAGCTCTCTGGTCATAGGAACAGAAGAATGTCATTCTCTTCTCATAACCAAAAGCTTAGCAGTCTGTTCTATGAACCAGGCCCAGGTTAGTTACATTCAAGGCCACTCCTTTCAGCTCCTGTTCCCCATTTCACAGAGGGGATGATCTAAGGCATTATCCAGCTCAGGCTAGAGCTAGGAGTGGAGAGGGGTGGGGTGGGAGTGAGGTTAGGGACTGGAGAGTCTGTGTTCTCTCCCATTTTCTCAGAACTTGTAGTACCTGCCACTTGGGCTCAGGCATCCCCCAGGGAATCCTGGGGCAGCCCCCGGCTCTCAGACAGCTTGGAGACAAAAAGCATTTATCACATGAGATGGAGCCAGATGGTGGCTATTATTAACCTGTTATTAACCAGGCAGTTATATTACATCATTTATTTTGAGGTTCTACAGAGGAAACCAAATGCTACTACATATTTAGCCTGGTCTAAAGTGACTCACCAGCTTGTGAGCGGCTGGAGCATCGTGGATGTAGCAAGACACCAATCCACAAGTGTCTTCCAGCCCCATGCCAAGCTGGTTGAGACAGAGATGTTACGGGATGCTCTCTTCCTATTTCTTTTGAATATCCACTAACATTTGGCCCTAGCCTCACTCAGCTTATCATTCTTCTGAAGAGCTTTTTGGAACTGAACCAATTCAGGGAGGGGGTGGGGAGGACAGAAATAGAAGGAGAAAGAATAAGAGGAGGCAGAGATAGGTTCCAGCTTAATGAAAAGTTCACCCCAAATGCTTTGGATATGAATGTCCCAAGGTCCTCAGTGATCCAGAAGGCAAAAATCAAACAAACAAATGGGAAAATACACTGCTAAATGCTGCATGGATCCACGGGGAAACCAGAAGTCAGTGTATGTCAGTTTCATGGCTCACTGCTCCCCACTGCCCACTTGGTAAGCAAAATTGATGTCAATGTTTTTTTTTATTCTCCTGGGAAATGTTTGATGACAGCTTGAGACTCCAATTCAAGTGGGTACTGGATGCGTTTCTCTCTCTCTCTCTCTCTCTCTCTCTCTCTCTCTCTCTCTCTCTCTCTCTCAACTTCCCCATAGGCCCTGTTGGTTGGGGCAAGGGGAGGAGCCATGGACCATTAGAGCCCATAATCACAACATTTGGACTCAAGCAGGCCGTGAGATGGAACTGGGTTGGCAGGCAGCCTTGCTTGGGAACAGTGGAGAGCTTCAGGGAGCTCTGCAAATAGAATTTTATCAAAGTACTGTTTCAACCTCCAACTAAAGCATGCCCATACAGAACAAAAGAGAATCTGAACTGTATGCTAGTTTTAAATGATATTTTCTTTGTTTCTGCTTTTTCTCCCCCTTGTTATTATTATTATTGTTCTTTAGACAATTCTAACCCCGTTGTTCAACAAATTCTATCCCACTGGTCATCAAAATCCTAGCATTTGCAGCAGTGACCAATGATAGATGGACGGGATTTCACAGTAAAACAGAGTTGCAGGACTGCCAGGCTACTCAACAAAAACGGGACAGGACTTACAAAAGAAGTCGGGGGTAAAGTGGGGAGAAAAACCTTGGAAGTTTCATTCCAGAAACAAAAATAACAATAATAAAATAAAATAAAAATATTTCTGAAGAGATTGCATATAAAGCCTTTAAACACTTTTGGAAGATTTCCCTCCCTCTTTTCCATTCTCCATCTCCAAGTCGGAACGTTTACCAAGAAAGTGTATACAATAATCTCTAGAAGCGAAACAAAACAACTCCCTCCCCCCTCCCCAAACACATTATCCAAGTATACACGAGGGATAAAATTACATTTGTACAAAAATAGATTTTTTTTAACCTAGTGATGCTTTAGACATTTTTCTTATCTCTTTGTTTACTCGTCATTCTTTCTAGACATTTAGCTACGTATTTGTCATAGCTAAGGCATTGCCAAAGAGTGGGGACTGCTAAAGCTGTTACCCGACAGCATCTTAAAATAGATGCATCTCCTCATCTTGAGATAGTCATTCGAACCCGGATTTCACCAAAGGAGGGGTCCTTATGTACTTGCTTACATGAAGCAAATTTACAGGAAAACAGAAAAAAAAGAAACTGATTAAAAATAAACACAAAACATTTGTAATTGCTACAGGCATAATATATGTATATGTGAGTGGGGATATATATACAGTGTATATATCTACAGTACATACATGTATACACGCACACACACATATGTATCAACTTAAAATAGATCATGCACCTTATTCATTCAGTGATGGGGACAACATCAGCTGATTATCCACTGCTTTGCAAATTCTGCCCGGGCATTTTTGGAGACCATTGAGGGGATAGTTTCACCAAGAGCTTCCCTATCACCTGTGGACCCAAGATTGTGGTGGAAAACACCAGGGCTGGGCTCCCCCAAAACCATGGGAGAAACTAATATGCCACAGGTCAACCTCAGGGCTTTTCCAAAATGCCTTGTCTTGGATAATGCTGTGTGTGAGCCAACAGTTCAGAGGAAGTCTTCTCTACCTCTGGGTAGACCTTTATAGGCCCACCCAACTGGACTCATAGGCTAATGATGACAGCGCCATTGACTACCAGGTAAGCCAGCTTCCAAGGAAAAGTCTGACTTAGAAAGGAAGTTATTAACCAGCATGGCAAAGGCAAATTTGGAATTCTGGCTTTTCTGCCCCAATGAGGTCCCAGGGAACCCCCAGCGGTTTTAGCAAGTGGCATTTCCTCAGTGCTCCATCAGAAGGATAGGAATACTGAGACACTGCCCAACAGTCAAAGTGCACAAACAATTAAGGCCCACTTCACTTCTGGGCCACCTGTAGCCCGTAACAGCCCATGTGTTGCTCTAGGTCTTGGCCCTTCTCCTGGCTTTGCTGATGATGGGACCCCATTAGGAGCCCGAGGAGGAGAAAGAGGAGGAGGCTACAGGAGTGGACAGCCAAAGCTGCTGGGGGAAATGACCAGCTGTTAACTGCTCAAAGCTCCATTTTAGCCTTAGGTCTTTTGCTTTTTTCCCCAAGCCAGAAGAAAAGGGACAGAACACAGATATGGGAGCAAAGGGTGGCTAACAAGCTGATGTTAGTGCTATCTTTAGAAAATTAAAGATTGTCCCACCAAAAAATAATAATAATAATTACAAAAAAATCACCTTAATTGAACCAGATTTTTGTGAGAATACTAAATGTCTGGTTAAATAAAAGTCCTAACTCTCTATTGAATAATGTGCCATTTTACCCAAATATCACCTCTCCAAACAAGCAGTATTATATTTATAATAATAACAACAATAATAATGATAAGAGGAAAAAAGCCAGAGTTTAAGGAAATACAAATTAATGAGTCAAATAAAACCCTATTGTGGATTCATGCAAATGGGGTAGTGTATTTAAGGCTACAGTGGCATAATCAGATTTCCTGGGGAGGATAGGGGGGACTTCTCACTTTAGAACATGCAGGAGAAAACAGAAGATTCTGTGCTATGCTTGGGTATCCACTGCAGACACCCAACATCCCTTACCACTATGAGGGCAAGTTCTCAGAGATAAATTATGTCCATGGCTTTTTCCAAATGAGTCTGAGTTCAAATTTATCCCAGACTTTTCATAGGTAGGACCAGCAAGGCAGGGTCTGTGTGGCTTGGGACAAATTACAAAGGTTCTACCTAGGAAAGCTGGAGAAAAGGTCTAGTCATTCTAGCTTTTTTCTTCTTGCTGGAAAGAGTGGCATCCTATTCTCCCTCAGGATTTTCTAGGAGGGCCCCCAAAGAAATGTACAAAGAGTAAGTGGGAAGGAAAGAAGAATTACCCAGAGACATTTGGGATTATCTTTCATAAGGCTGATGACCAGTTCTTGACCTTTGCCTGTTCAAGATGGCAAGATTCACTGGTTGTGGACACAATTTTCTACATTCCTATGGGCACAAGTATAGCAGTCCTCCTCTCTACCTACCAGAGTAGGTCCCAAATCTACAGCCCCATACAGTTCAGATATTAGAAAGGGTCTTGGAATTCATCTATCTATTTATCCTTGGCTCTGAGAGAATGACCATTTCCTTCTTCTACCTCAACCAGAATCCCCAGTCGGGCTTTTCTCTAGCCCTTCTCTCATCATTTCTTTCTGTTGATAGGAAATTCTCTAGTCCCAATGGGAAACATGGGAAGGGTGAGCATGGAAAAAGTGCTGAAGTCAGCAGAAATTGGCCAAATTCAACATAGATGCATCTGTCTACAGAGACAGGAAGAAATGCCTACTAT
This sequence comes from Dromiciops gliroides, assembly GCF_019393635.1. Taxonomy (NCBI): domain Eukaryota; kingdom Metazoa; phylum Chordata; class Mammalia; order Microbiotheria; family Microbiotheriidae; genus Dromiciops; species Dromiciops gliroides. Next base: position 429,100,541 of record NC_057862.1, on the reverse strand, counting down.
GTGAGCTGGAATATCAAGTCACCTGTTGATAATAAGAGTGCTAGGTACCTGGAGTCTGAGAAGAGTTAAATAACTAGCATGATCATTAGACAACAATCATAAGGAGGAATATTTGCCAGTCGGAGACAAAACGTCTTCACAATCTGCCAATGGAATGGACTACCCTACGAAGTAATGAGCTCCCATTACTAGAAGTATTCAAGATGAGGTTGGAGGACTGTCTCATCAGGGATTTTGTGGACAGGATGCCTACATAAAATGGAACTAGATGACATAGACTGGCTAGAAGATTTTAAGTCTCCCAAGAGAATTAATAAAAAGTCTCAATAAGTCTGAGATGATGTTATCTGAGAAATATAATGGGAGTAAAGCCATAGAAAAATCTGGTGCTTTGCAAGTGGCCTCCAGAGCTGCCTGTAACATTTCCTAAACATAACCTGGAGGAGGAACAAATGTAAAGCTTTAGGTATCAGCAAAGATACTCAGGATTTTCAGGATGGGCAAGCAGTGGCCAAGAAAACTCTTCTCTTTTCTTGGGTGGTAATTTACTGCCCTGATTGTGGGGTAGACTCAGAAGTTTACTTGTGATTTAACTCCTTTTTTGCCTCAAATCTCAATGCCCTCTGAAGAATGGAAAATGGAATAAGGAAGTCTTAAAGATGAAATGACTCAAGAAATAGATGGCTCATTGACACCTTTCAATTACAGCCACCCAGTTGCCCAAGTAGAAAATCTTTTTAGCTGACCCCTGTTAATGGTGCTTAAAGCAATTCACCAGAATCTGTGTGTATGTCTGCTTGTGTGTGGGCTGCTGAGCTCACAGCTGCCTACAATACATCTGGAATGGCCAGCTTTCTTCCAAGAAGCTACTTGAAGGGCTAAATGATGACCCTAAGACAGCCAAAGCTAGGAAGTCCAAGTCCTCAAGACACTAGTGGCTAGTCTCAGCCAACTTCAAGAGCCCTCAATGGTTGAAAAAAAAAAAGAAATTTTGGAAACAAGAAAAAAGACCAACACCCAAGGGTAAGATTGACCTTGGTCAAGTGTGAGAGTATGTGTGGGTGTCAAGGGCTTGGAACCTAGGATGAGTAGGAGAAATTGGGAGGCTAAGAGGAGGGAAGAAGGGGGTGGGGGAAAGGATATCTGAATCACTGTAGCCTTAAAGAAACATTCTCCCCCCCCCCAAACCAAAATTTTTTTTAAAAAATCTGTGCATTGAAGTTGGCTCATGTTTTGATTGGCTCTGGTGCTGAGATAATAGCTTGTTATCTTTGGAAAAATGGTACATGAACCCTCTCACTGAGTGAAGGGTAATTGTGGGGTCAAGTGGCAGTCGCCAAAAATCACCTCCTCTAGTCTTCCCAGGGATGGGTGGATTGAGGGGGCTGCCAGCAGAGACCATTTACTATGAAAGTCTGGCCCCCAACTCCCTTTTTTTCCCCTCCCTCCTATTTTCCAAGGATGACAATGCTCTGTGCAAGTCATGAGTTAACTGGGTACCGACACTGTCAAGGTCACCAATACTGAGAGAAGATGTCCTCTTTTTGAAGAAGGCAATAATGGATAATTAAAAATAAAAGTACACACACACAAAAAAAAACAAGGAACAGGTGATTCGAAAAAACAAACAGCAAGAATAAGACAATCCCCCTGCCTCCCCATAAGACACTCCCAAAAGCCACTGTGACCAGGATTTAGCTCCTTCTCTCCTTTGTCCTCCAACTCCATCTCCAGAGAATCCTGCCATGTCCCCACAAGAGCAAAACCCAATGGAGAAAAGGGTGGCAGGCAACAGGGAACAGGAAGATGGAAAGGGTTAGGGTTCGGTTGGATTTTAAGCCGGTTCTCTCCTTTTTGTTGTCCTGATTCCACTGCCTTTCATTCCAAGAAAAGTAATTAAAAAGAAGTAATAATAACAATAAATTTCTTAGGTGTAGCAGTGAGCAAACCAGCCCCAAAGGGCAAAAGGCGGCACGGAGATGGGGACCAAGGCGAGGATATGGGATGTCATCCAAGCTGAGAAGAACAGAACAAAAGATGTTTCTGGCATCGGCAGAGAAGTTGGGAGAGGGGACTTGAGGTGGGGGCTGCCTCCCACTGGACAGAAACAGACTGACCCGATGGGGTGAGGTTTGGTCTATGTCATTTGGTGGGGGGCCTCCAACATCTCCATCAGGAAGGTGTCAATGGGTGTATCTCCTATTAGCTTGAAGAAGAAGAGGTGCTCCAAGCATTTCAGGCCAATGGACCGGAGAGCGGGGAGACGGAGCAAGAGCTTGGCGAACCTGCAGATAGGGAGAACATTGGGAGTTATGATGAAACACAAATGGTAGAGTTTTTAAAAGTACAAAATCTTTCCAGTATAGAAAAAGATTAAGAGCTGGAAGGCATTTGAAAGATCCAAGCTGAACTCCTAATTTCACAGCTGCAAAAACTGAGATCTATAAAGGGGAAAGGTCATAAAGGCCCAAAGTCTTATATAAGAGTAGGAAACAGGGGGCAGCTAGGCGGCACAGTGGATAAAGCACTGGCCCTGGATTCAGGAGGACCTGAGTTCAAATCTGGCCTCAGACATTTGACACTTACTAGCTGTGTAACCCTGGGCAAGTTACTTAACCCTGATTGCCCCGTGGAGGGGGGGGGGGAGGAGGAAACAGCAGAGCTGAGTCCAACCCAGTTTCGTTGCCTTCAAATCCAATCCTGTATCCACTACAATACCCACTAGCTATGCACCTTCAGAACCTAGAAGGTAGTAGCTTTTATCCATAGGACCCAGAGGCCCTTCCAGTCACTCTAAGGCATTACTTAGAGCTGGCTCTAATACCTGCCCTGTTTTAAACTGGATCAGGAAAATGGATGCCCAAGAGCCGAAAGCAGTTTAACCAAGCCAGAAAGGAAAGCCTTTCAAAGTAGGTTTATTAAGCATCTACTATGTGCCAGGCACTGTGCTAATCGCTCTACAAATCCATTACTTCATTTGATTCTCACAACAAGCCTGGGAGTGACAGGATGAAGTCATACATCTTTATAACTGATAGAATTTTAAGAGTTCTGTAGGGATAGGGTTGGAACTTCAGGAGTTATGTCCTGCAGGAAGCCCTTCCTGACTGCTGCGGCCCATAGTGAGCCTGCCCTTCTCTGAACTCCTAAAGCACCCAGTTATGTAAACTTAACACTAAAGCTAGGACTAGTTTCTCTATCATTTTGTTTTGGGTGGTCTGACCATGTCACTCTAATGGCTCCCCCCTCCCTATTGCCTCCAGGAACAAATAGAGAGTTTTTAAAAGCACTTTATAACCTGGGCCCAACCTATCCTTCCCACCTTGGTAGATATTAAATCTCTCCTTCCCACACTTCCAGCCAAAGTGGCCTTCCTACTGACATGGGGGTGGGGACATACCGAGGAATTAAGGGACTATTAAAGTCTAAACTGGCCAACTAGCTATCAGGACTGACACACCCAAGCAGTAGGGGGAGACTGAATTCTGTAACAGGAAAGTCAGTTGGGTGTGGCTACTAGTGGAGCTAGGAAACAGAGATAACTCCGGAGGTCTGGACCATCATTCCAAAAGAAACATCCCACCACTCATTCAAGCTTTCCCCACCCCCAAAGGGAACTTGACATTGTCAGGTGGTCACCCTATCTATCTATCTATCTATCTATCTATCTATCTATCTATCTCTATCCATCTATCTATCATCTATCTATATCTATCTATCCATCCATCTATCTACCTATCTATCTATCTAAGCTATCTCCTTCCCTAAGCTTTCCAGAATCCTGTTTTTCAAAACCGTGCTAAGCTATATATGAAGACTTCTTTTAATACCTACCCACTGCTCTCCCACTCCAGTGCTTCTGTCTCAGCTGCTAGTTGCTTCCCCTCAAAAAAAATGTACCTTGTATATATTTTGGACATATTTACATATATACATGTGGTCTCCCAGATAGAATGTAACATTTTAATCTCCTTTTTGTCTTTGTAGCCCCTGTGCCCAGCGAGCACATTCCTGGGCACGTAGGTGACCCTTAAATTTTTTTGTTGATCTCTTTTTACACCTTCCCTATATGAAAATGTTGTCTTTCTAGCTAGATTGTAAATTCCTTGAGAGCAGGTGCTTTGGGGAAGGGTAGGGGGTGGGCAGGGAGACAGAGACACACCCAAGTTCTATCTTTCAGTCCTCCACAGGCAGGCACTGAATAAAAACTTGTTGAATAATGGATTTCTATTTCCATGCTCTTCCTTTGGACAACTTCTGCTTGCTCTGATTTCACTCCTCACATATCACTGTTATGACTCTTGAAAGGAGATAGGTCCCACCCACTCCTGTTGAACTTGAACCCAAGGCAACCCCCCCCCCCTTTAAATTCTGCAGGGAGCTCGACCTCAGGGCAGTTAAGCACGTGCCCTTCCTGCCAAGCCTAGGACAAGTCAGATGACTCCAGGAGGCTGGGGTTTCTCTTCCGGGCCCTCCCTGCTTCCCTCGCCCAGCTCCCCTCCTCAGAGACCTAATGTGGACTTGGGGACTGAAGGCATTCACTTCCCTGCTCAGCTTCCTGGCTTTGAGTTTAGGAATAGGGGTGGGGGCTGGGGAAGGGGAAGAGGGAAAGCAAAATATTAGAGGAGCATTTTTAAAAAGGAGAACTCTTAAACAGCAAGCTGGTGCCCCAATCATACTCAGCTGCCAATGGGGATGTGAAAAAATGGATGGCGAACCAAGCCAGAAGGGGAGACTCCGACATATCTTGAAGCTGTTTGCAAGCAAGCCTTGAGGCTGCCTGGCTGCTTTGCACGGGGCCCTGGTATGGGCAATGAACAAGGGCTGGGGGATGGGTCAGGGTTAGCCTTATTAATAATTAACAATGTCTTTAAGGGAAAAAAATCCTTGTGGTTTGTTGCCATACAATCAGCATTTTAGAGCCGAAAATGCAGTTTAAAGGTTGGAGGAGGGCCAGGGAACGGGCTGTTTTCTGCTGAGCTGGCGAGAATGTTAGGCAGGAATCCAGGAAAAACAAATCAGCCCTGCCACCCCCCCCCAACCCCCACCCCATCCAGGAAGCTTCACTTTAAACCGAACCAGATGATGGCTGAACAGAGCTCGGACAGTTAACCGTGAGCTTGCCAGCCCAAAGTCTTTGGGTAACTTCCCAAGGAAGGGGCAAGTGAGAGGGACTACACAAATGCCCTGGGAAAATCCTGGCCCAGCTTCTTCAGTAAAGGTGGCAATTTTGATGGGACAGGAAAACACCCAAGGTGGGTGGGCAGACATATGAGGCCATACGGGCAATTGTCAAGTTGCCCGATATGGAAACTTGCTCAGAGTCTGCCTCACTCAGCCAGAGGAAAAGGCATAAAACTGTCTCTGGGTTTAGCATGTGATCATGGAGGATTAGGGCTTGAGATACTATTGATCTGGGGCATCTAGGTGGCGCAGTGGATAAAGCACCAGCCCTGGAATCAGGAGGACCTGAATTCAAATCTGGCCTCAGACACTTGATACTTAATAGCTGTGTGACCTTGGGCAAGTCACTTAACCCTCACTGCCCTGGAAAAGAGAGAGAGAGAGAGAGAGAGAGAGAGAGAGAGAGAGAGAGAGAGAGAGAGAGAGAGATACACTATTGATCTGTAGATCAAGGATTTACCCAAATCTATCTGGAACCTACTCTTATTACCTCAGCTTGAAAGTGAATAATGTGAACAGGCTCACCCCACTTGGGAGTTGGGAGAGTCCTTCTAAATGGGCCTTGGCTGGGCCTTCCCTACTGGGGCAGGAAGCTGCCAAGGAAAAAGCCTCTGAAAACTCAAAACAGTAACTATGGGGATGCAGGAGTGAGGAGGTTGAGGGGATGAGAACACAGGGATGGAACTGGTTCTCACTCATGGAGCTAGACTCAGAAAGTAGGATGACCTGGTCTTACCAAGAAGGACAAGGTCTCAGTTACCAACTAGACCTAGGTCACTGGATACAACCTTCCCCCTTCCAAGGGATCTGTCAGGGGGAGCTGGGCAGTCTAAAGAAAGCTAAGGTTACTCTCCGGTGACCAAACCTTAGAATCTAGGGATGGTTCCAAACAGACCAGTGTCCCTCAATAACCGGCACAGATCTGTCTTCTGTGGATATCCTCAAATCCACCTGGAACACAACTATATTATAAGCGTTTACTTTGAGGGAGACAAATTCCTGAGTTTACCTTCTGATGGCTAATATTTGAGGGTTCCTAACCTTAATGAATCTTAAGAATTCCAAGAGGGGCAGCTAGGTGGCGCAGTGGATAGAGCACCGGCCCTGGATTCAGGGGTACCCGAGTTCAAATCCAGCCTCAGACACTTAACACTTACTAGCTGAGTGACCCTGGGCAAGTCACTTAACCCCAATTGCCTCACCAAAAAAAAAAAAAAAAAAAAAAAAAAAAAAGATTTCCAAGGCTGGGAGGGCCCTAGGAAGTCTAGTCCAACCAAGAATCTACAATATCTTCAAGAAGTAATCATCCAATTTCTGTTTCAAAGACAGCTCCATTTCATCTTCAGACATATCTAACTGCTGAGACATGGGGGAGTCATCCCCTCCCTTATATCAAACAGAAATCTGCCGCTTTGTAACTTCCACCCATTGCTTCCCCTAGTATCTCTTTCAAGCTTGGGTGGGCCCCTGCTAGCTCCAGGACTTTAGAATTTTAAAGTCTCTGCTCCCTATTCTCCATTTCTTTTATGGCTTCATAGAACTGGATTGCAGGGAAGAGCCATTGTCTCCCAGGCCTCCCTAGCCAAAGTGAGGGAGAAACCAGGAAGGATGCTCACCTTCCAGGCTGGTCCGGATACTTGTGTTTGCAGTAGGCTTCGAGGGAAGCATAAACTTTCTCTCGGAGGGCTTCTACTTCCGCAGGGTTGGAAAGTCCCTTCGAGTCTGAAAGGGAAGGAGAAATGTCAAAGGTAAGGCTCAGCTTTGGTTGTGGGAGCCAGCAAATTTGAGTCCTTCTGTCAAAAATGTAGAGTAAGGGATCAATGGTAAATGATGTCCAAGATTATTAGACTTATAGTGCAGGAGGGCTTGGAGAGCCCTCCACAGCTACAGCTGGACTCTTTCCCTTTGAAGTCATTAATGGCCAAACTCTACTGCCAGATTTTGATGAGCCTACACAGTGAGACCCCACTCAACCTATTTAACTTCATTTTCCCATTGTTCATCATCACTCACCTTCTCTAAACCACTTCTACCCCAATCCATTAGCATCCCTGGCCCTGCTCCTCTTGTTGCTTTTATCTTGAATTTCTCTGCCCCTTTTTCAACTCCTATCCAAAGTCTATACTTCCCCTAAAATTTAGTTCAAATGACACCTCCTCTATGAAGCCTACCCTGACTGTTCTATACATCTCTCTCTTCTCTATCTATTGGACAAACAACAGATACTAGAGACTTGGATCCTTAATTTTTCTCTATTTCCTGTGTGTCAGTCTCTCTGGCTAGATTGCGCACTCACTGTAGGCAGGGACTGAGTCATTTCTACTCCATTTCCCCCATTACCCACCAAGGTGTGTTGCTCATAGATGACACTTAGCCAATACTTGGTGACTGATTAGTCATTCTTCAGGCTGATGCTAATTCATCCTTCTTTCCTCCATTCCCCAGGGGTCCTCATCTTTTCTCTAATAGCTACTAAATAGCAGCTCAGTGTGGAAATAAGGAGGGTTGTTAAACTAATTGGGCTGCAGGCATGGTGCAGTGGATCAAATAGGATATTTGGCATCAGAGGACCAGGTTTCAGGTTCTAGCTCTGCTACTTATCCCTGTGACCTTGGGGAAATCATTTGAAATCACCTTTGTTTCCTCAATTATAACATAATGGGGCTGGACTAAATGATCTCTTAAGGTTTCTTCTAGCTTTAAGTCTTCTAGGATTATAGAAGCTAGGTGTGGAAATTCGATTCTCTCCTTAAATGATATCCCAACAGGACAACATGTTGAGGAAGGAGGGGAGAGAGATTGCTTGGCTCTCTCACCTGTGTGAAAAGAGAAGCCACAAGGGAGATGGTCTAAATCATCTAAGACTGAGTCTGGGAGCATCAGCTGCTGCAGAATAAGGCCCTGTGCATAAGCAGAAGTAGGGATAAGTGACATTGCATGGCTACCAATGGAGCATAAAGATATTGTCCAAGGATCAGCCCAAGTGTAGAGAGGTTCGTTACCAAAAGGCTGGTTGCTAGAGGGTGAGTTTTTCATTAATTTTTGCCACAGCAACTAATAAAGATTATTTCCTTTTAAAAAGGCCTTATATTTCCGGGACAGGACACAAGGCCATTGTCAGTGACTGCTGGGGGCAGTTCCCAAATCCCTCTAGCCCGGAATTGTGTCTCTGATGGGGTTACTGAGCAAAGAGCACTTAATGGAAGAAGGGGGTGAGGGAAGGTTTAGTAAGCATCTACTATGTGCCAAGCACTGTGCAAATCACTTTACAAATATATTATCTCATTGGATTCTCACGAGCCTGGTAGGAAACTGTTATGATGATCCTCATTTTTGAGCTGCCCTGCTTGCCATCCCCTTTATGGTTAAAGGCCTCCAAAACACTCCCACCTTCCCTGAGTGACAAGCTCTGAACTGGTTATGCAGGCCTTTATCTAAAATGATTTGGAACTTCTTTATGTTCCCCACCTCTACCTTCTCTTGAGGCAATGAGTTTTACAACTTTAATAACCACTAGGAAATATAGGATGACCTGTGGTTGGTCCCATAACTACCTCCCATTTCAGGGCATAATAGAAAAAGAGCTTAACTTGATGTGAAGAAAACCTGGGTTCACATCATCCTTTCGCTGCTAGTTCTACTCATGTGACTATGGGCAAGAGAACCTAGGTCTGAATCCAAGATCTAGAAAGCCAAGGGTGAGGGAAACACACTTAGAGTTGGAGTCATGGAATTCAGGACTTGATTTCAGACAAATCGCTTAACTGTTCTGGGTCTCAGTTTCTTTTCTCTAAAATGAGAGGCTCTGTAAGGTCCAACACAAGCCTAAATCTCTGATTCTGGCTAGCCATGGAAACTCCCCCCTGGAATCCCTGGTAGTTGGGAGACTGAGGCTGACAGATCACTGACAGATCCCTTGAGCTTGGGAGTTCTGTGTTGCAGTGGGGCTGAGCTGACTGAATGTCTGCACTAAGGTCAACATTAATAAATATGGTGAGCATCTGGGAGCTAAGGGTCACCAGGTAACCTAAGGAGGGGTGAATCAGCCCAGGTCAGAAATGAAGATGGTCAAAGGTTTTATGCCCATCAGAGTGGGAAGAGACTTTTGAGTAGTCCCTGTACTCCCAGACTGGATGAGAGAGGGAGACCCAAATCTTTAAAAACAACAACAACCACCACCTCTAATTCTGTCACATTTACCATCTAGGTAACTAGGTCTTCCATTCATCCGCTTGACTTACTACCTGTGTGACCTTGGACAAGTCATTATAGAGACCTGTTTTCTTTTTTGCAAAATGAAAGGATTGAACTATATGGTCTCTGAGGTTGCTTCAGAATCCAAACTGATGATGATGATGATAACAACCACACAAGTTTCCTAGATTTGCCCAACCATTTCTCATCCCTCCTCCCAAATTTATAGACTTTGTTTCTGTACTCTTCTAGCACTCAAAAACTAGTACAAGGGAGCCACTCAGGAAATGTATAGAGGATGAGGATTATTCAAAAAACAGCACAGAATCACACATCTGGTAAGGACTTTAAAGAACATCTATCCAACCTCTTCATTCTACAGATGCAGATATTTTAGCATAGAGAAGAAAATGCTTTTTCCAAAGTAATAAGTAGCAAAGCAAGGATTTGAACCCAGGATTTCTGACCTTTTCTACTACATCCCACTTCCTCATCAATCTATGTCCGGGCCTCATCTTATCCGCACCTCCCTTTAAATTTCCTTAAGTTCTCCCAAACCAGTCCCCCTCCTTCCTTACCAGGTCTGTGTTTTGCAGACTATATCCAGCTTCTCCAGCTGGATAAGATCCAAGGCTTGAGGAGCAGGGGTAACGTTTATGAGGTTTCATAGTTAAACTGTGAGGTAAAGACTATGGAGGGATAAATGGCCCTGTATCCTAGAGTGGACATTTTTAACTGGTTTGGCACAGCAAAGTCCTATCTCAATGTGGTAATACTTAAGGACTGTACTGTATGATCTCATCCCACCAGCCTCCCTCCCTCATTTCCCATTTGGACCTGTCCCCTCCAATCTGTCTATTACTTTTTCTCCTTTCGTCTCCACAACAGACATTCTTGACCCTCACTGCCGAGGTTATAGGTTTGCCAAGTTTTCTCTCTTGCTCTCTTTCTACGTCTTCCAAAGACCTCTGGAGATCAAATTTGCCATAATCTGCCCTAATCCCTCCCTCTTCTCCCCCTCCCCCTTCTCAACCTTCACTTGACATCTCTGCTCAAGCTGATTTCTTCTGTCTGATTCCAAGCCTTTACCAAACACATTCCATGTTCTGCAGGAACCATTCAAAGACTTATTTCATGAGATTACAGACTCAACATTGGAAGAGACCTTAGATGTTTAACATCTCTCATGAGGCCCAGAGGGGTCAAGTGACTTAACTATGGTCACCCAAGTAGTAAAGGACAGACCCTCTCTAATTTTAGACCCAACATTGTTCTTCCCTTAAAAAGCTTTTCAGGCAAGTCTTGCATCTCATTCTGCATTCTACGTAAATGTTTGCTGAATTCCACATCATTCCATTCCTTGGAAAGTAAATGGACTTGTTTTCTAACCTATGTCCAAATCTAAGAACAAGAGCATGGCCAATTGAGGCCGTCATGGTGGATTAGGCCATTTGGGCTTTTCTTATGGGAAGGTGACCAGCAATCATTGGTGACAGCTGAGCATGTCAGTGCAGTATATGGTAATCTTGCAACAGGCTAAAGAGAGTGTATGGATTTTGACAACTAGGTAACTTTGAATTAAATATTTGGTTTTTTTTTCCACTTCACAACCCTACATTATCTAAGGGGCTCGAGCTACTCCTTCCTTGGGGAGTGAGCTGAACAAGGTGAAATGTACCAGCTCTGAAAACTAAGCTGCTACAGTGATCCTGACCGAGTAACTGACACATGGAAGCCAGAGGCTTACATGGCTGATTTAAGTGACTCAGACACATTTAGATGAAGGATTGTGGGCTATTAACACAAAATTATGTTAAGTAATTTCCCCAGGAAGGGAAACTCTGTAATGGCTATCAATGAAAAAATGACAATTAATACGGCTTTCATCTTACAGAATGTCAGGGATGACATAACAGTCTTGACTGCCTTAAACAAAACCATAGAATACACACTATAATGTTAGAGGAGAAAAAATTCTGGAAACTCTGCAGTTCAATGACCTCCTTTTATAAATCTGGAAACTGAGGTCCAGAGAAGGGGGGTGATTTGCTGTGGATCATGTACTTATTAACCAATCAGCTGGCAAGCATTTATTAAATGTCTGCTCTGTGGCAGGTACTATGCTAAGTGATGACAAACAGGAACCAACCCCTGCCTTCAAGGAGCCAAAGTTTATCTTGAATAAATGGAAGAATCAGGACTTAGAGCCCAGGTTTCTGGCTCCCAGGCCAATGCTTTTTCCATAGCTGCAGAATAAAGACTGCTGAGACCTGCCCCTTACCACAAGCTTGTGATTCAGCCTGGAGATACAAGCCTCAGAGAAGTCAGGCTCGATACTGCTACAAAGGAAGCAACAGGCTTCTCGCATGACCCTTGCCCGTCTCAACTAGAAAGTTAAGGGGAGAACTTCCAAATTCTGGTGCAGAATGTGAGGATTCTACTAGAGCTGGAAGAATGTACTAGGGAAGATGGTTGGGAGCAGGGGCAGCACAGAAAGAGCTGGGCCAGGAGGGGAGGAGTCCATAGGCAAGGGAAGGAAAAATAATAAAAATGGAGAGAGATACTCTAAAGATAAAGAAACACTGTGAACCATAAAGGCAAAGCACGGCTATTTAAAAACCGGGGTTCTCAAATGATAGTCAGATGCCTAGAGGGTCCTTAACCAAAAACATCTGGGAAGTGCTGTTCACCAAGGCTGAGAGCATCCAAAGAATCTGGAGTTGGTCTCTAACCCCTCATCTCAGAGTTCCCCATTATACTCAATCTGATCTTTTAGTTCCACAAAGAAGAACCAAGTAAATGATGTGTCGTTCCTGCAGATCTCACTGACTCTGAAGACTGGAATTGCTTTTTTTTTAATCCAGAAGAGAAGAAAAGACATACCCGGGTTGAAGAGGACAATGGCTCTCAGGCAGCCCAGCTCTGTCTTGTCCATCTGCATGTCTCGCATTTTTGACACAAGTTCTGTCAGGACTCTGCAGGGGGGAGGAAACACAGAACACAAGACACCCCATCAGACGAGGATCCCCCACCCCTATTCGCTGAGATCACGCTGATAAAGTGTCAGGACATTTTGTCATTCTTGAGTTATAAAGCAGGACTGAAACTAGGAATAAGTTCCAAAGAAACTTTAAAGCGGGAATGTCACATCAGGGAAAATCTTCCAAAACAGTAAGAGAGAGAGAGAGAGAGAGAGAGAGAGAGAGAGAGAGAGAGAGAGAGAGAGAGAGAGAGAGAGAAATGTAAGTCTTCTGCCAGCTCTTTTTAGTATTCATTTTTGTGTGTTATTGCAAGTGTTTGTGTTTAAATGAGCTCTTTCCCCTTCACACACCGATGTCTGTTTAGATTTGGCTCAAAGACACAGGGAGCAGGGTCAACAATTATTAAACTGGAGACTGGAGATCAAGGAGAGGGTGATGTTAACAGTTGGGCAGAAGTGAGTTTGGAGTCTTGCCCTTCCTTTGTGTGTCCCTGTCTAGTGACCAAATCCTACCACTCTTGAGTTGATCAACATCTGGGACTGGGTGGTAGGTACTGACCCGCTCTATACCAGCATATTCATCTGTTCAATGGGCACAAGGATTCCCATTTCACATAGCAGCAGTATCTAGCTATTGTTTTGTCAACCCCTGGCACTCAGGAATTTCCAAAGGGTAAGGTTGTTTATGGGTTCTTTGCCCATGGGTTCCACATATCAAGGAGAGCCATTTCCCTGAGATGTGGATGACAGGAATGAGGTGGGGAAAGAAGTCTGGATTCTCTGCAAGGGCTATTTTGTTCCTTGGAAAATAGAGAAAGTCAAGTCAGCATCAAAGGGATGGGGAAGAGGGATGAGGAGGTTCTCCGCTTGAAATAAGGTGCCATTTTCCATTTCAAACCCCACCCCTTCAATAAGAGACCCCAGGTGTTGTAAGTCATGCAATCAAATGACTTAAAGGTCACTTAACCTTTTTAGGCCTCAGTTTACCCAACCCTGCAATGAGTAGTTGGGACCAGATGTCCTCTATAGACCCTGCTAGCTGATGATCTGATGATTCTGTTTCCCATGGGAGTGGATCTGGAGAAGGTCTTCAATCTTCATCTGGCCCAAGCATCACGACTTTCTCTTCATGTTACAGATCTCTCCTCTAGAAATTTATTCTTTGCCTAAAGCCTCTTGGAGGCTATTTCTGCTACCAGGCTGTATCATCTCTCAGAGGAACATTTCCATAAATTTATTCCTCAGGGTATCAAGTTTCTCAAAATCTCTTTCAAGGTTTAAATGGAAAACTCTTTAACTCTTTATCCAGAGTTTAAGGGTAGACTGTCTGATCCCTCCATGACTTTATAGACTGAGGCACTATTTCCCTTCCATTCCTTTTCTTCCTAAACTGTGCATCCTTCATTTCTTTAGTTTTTCCTCACTTAGCAGCCCTACATTGTCCTTAATTGTTTGAGTTTTCCATCCCTGGGTCCCCTCCAACTCTGTCTACTTTTGGATAAGCTGTGGAAACCAAGCTTACTGTGGGGATTGTCTGAACTAATAATAACAGAGATTACAGAATTGCAGAGAACTAGATCTTAAAGAGCATTTATTCCAATGCTCTTGTTTTACAGATGGAGAAACTGAGGCCAAAGGAGGGAAAGTGACTCACCTATGGCCACATGGGATCGCTCACAGAAGAACTGGGACAAGAAGCCAGATCTTCTCTCTCTTTACCCATATCCCCTCAAAATCACACTCGGATCAAATATCCCTTGTGGCTGAAGGATCAAAGGGAGATGACCCTAACCTTACCCTCTCTAGTAGGATCCCCCTTCCACCCCACAAAGTCCAATCCCCACCTGTCAAAGATGGCGCCCACCCCTGCACTGTGAGCGCTGTTCCTATGGACGTGAAGGCCGGTGGCAAGAAGGATCCCATCTTTCACTGCTATCGAGCGGTGAGAGAACGAGGCGATGAGCAGCTCATTCCAGCCTGTAGGGAAGGGGGGAAGAGGACACACATTGATCTCCAGCCCCTAACGAGCTCTTCCTTTCTCTAATGCCTTTCCCACTTGTCTGTCCCCATGCAATTAGCACATTATGTATAAACACGGTCCTGTTTACTAATTGTATCTACCAGACAATTTAGTTCATTCCTGTTTACTAATTGTATCTACCGGACAATTTAGTTCATTATGCTATCAGGGCATAATGCTGATTTACACGGTCTGAATAAAATGTATAGGCAATCTGAAAGTTCTTAAGAACTGTCCAAATGCTGTCTTCCTTACTGTTGCATGCCAAGACCACTAGTTGGTGTTAGAAGTGTGTCTAATAATTGAACCAGTCACAATCTGGTTTAAAAAAAAAAAAAGCAGTAGTACAAACTGAAGAATTCTCTTCTGACATTTGAGCAAAGTAAATAGATCTTAGAGTTTTATTAGAAATAGAAAATTACAGAATCACAGGATGTTAGATAACAGATAGGAGATTATATTGAAGGGGAAAGAGTACTGGATAAAAAGCCAGGAGACCTGTTCAGTCTTGGACAAGTCTTTGTATTTACTTACTTATGTATACGTTATATCCTGCCCCAACCCCCACTAGAGTATAAGTTCCTTAAGGGGAGGGATTTTTCATTTTTGTCTTTTTATCCATCTCCAGCACTGAACATAGTACCTGATACACAGGAGGAACTGAATAAATCTTGGTGAAATTGAAGTCACTCAATTTCTGTGGACTTCTAGCTTAAATATCCATTTTTTTAAAGGGAGGTGGAGAGGGGGTGTCGTGAGTGATCCTTTCCAATGTAAACCTGAGATTTTAGTCCACCTGCTTCATTTAACAAATAAGAAAAATAAGGACCACAAAAGGGAAATGACTTGCCCAAAGTCACAGAATAAGTTAGGAGTGCCTTCGGCTCTAGAATCTAGGCCCCTTATCCCTAGAATAGTGCCCCTGCCATCAGAGGCAGCTCTAATTGTCTCATGTGTGTTCATCTGGTCTCCCTAGCAAGAGCTGTGAGTGACGGTCGGGAGGCAAGAGCCTAGTCCCATACTTCTAAACTCCCCACAGCCTCAAGCACAGGGCTGGGCACCAATTGGCCAACATGAAAGGTGAGAGGTTAGCAGTGAGGGTGCCTGCAGGGGGAGCAGGGAAGAGTGGCAGCCCCCCAGCAGTGCCAGCACGGCTCTCAAGGCCAGCTGTTCAAGGGCCAAGGAGAAGTGAACTTCACAGGGGAAGACCTAGGGTGGGGCTGCATGCTTGGCAAGTTCATACAAGAGGCAAAAAACTTGTTATAAACCATCCTCTCCCTTCCCTTCCCCAGCAGCTTCACGTCCCTTCCCCGGAACAAACCAAATTGTGCAAATGGTTCCAGAGATGGCAGGACCCAGACAATGATCAGTTCTGGGAAAATGGGGTATGTGTGCATGTGTACGTGTATAATTAGGAGTACAACATCACTTTAAGCAAAACCAAAAGATAAAAATCCCATTTTTCAAGAAGCAGAGTGAGCGCAGTAACTAGATATACCAAAAGAATCCACCACAGAGTTTTCTTAAATTGTGAGCCCAGGGCAGCTAGGTGGTGCAGTGGATAGAGCACCAGCCCTGGAGTCAGGAGGACCTGAATTCAAATCTGGCCTCAGACACTTAACACTTACTAGCTGTGTGACCCTAGGCAAGTCACTTAACCCCAATTGCCTCACCAAAAAAAAAAAAAATTGTGAGCCCATCTAGAACGTTGGAAATGTGATTAGATCTGTGAAAACCTACTCACATGTAATCCTTCTTGGGCTTACTCAACAAATGCTAGTCAATTAGTGCAAAACCCAGTGTATAATGTAAGGTCCACCTGAATGGAGAATTCTAGGTTAACTCCCAATATCAGTAATCCCCTGAGCTTATAAACCAGTGATTCATTTTAGCAACCCTTTTCCTTATATTCAGTCACATGGGCTGGAACTACATTGGGAGGTCATCTGGAATGTACCTGATGTCAGCATTTTTAAAGCGGCAGAATGTACCTACATTTCCAAGCCCTCTGGACCACCAAATGGCCTTTGCAAAGGAGAGCTGAGCATCTGCTATGTTTACAGATCTTAAATGGTCATGGGGAGGATAGCTTAAGCTGACCCACCGTTCAACAACTCCACAGGCAGCTGCTGCCCGGTGCCGCTGGAGAAGAAAATGTGGCCAAATGCCTCATGAGCTATTATATCCCGTCATAGAAAGGAAGATCCTCGAGAACCCAGGTTGACTTGTTTTCCATTTATATTCCAGACCTAGCACAGGCAGCATGACACAAGGGGAAGAACACTGGATGTTGACTCAGAGGATTTCGGTGGAGATCCTTGGCTCTGCTACCTAATATCTGTGTGACCTTGCTCAAGTCTCACTCACTTCTCTTGTCACTGATTTTCTCATCTTCAAAATGGAGTGAAGGGAGGATGTTTGGACTCAATGTCCTTTCCAGCTCAATAGGGTATCACTTGACACAGAATAGGTGCTTAATTAACAGTATATGTTTGATGGATTAATTGCTTAATAAAAGACAGAAAGCACACCAGAAATCCTGACAGAAGAGATACGGGTGTCAGAAGAGACACTGATTTATTAGATAGTTCCTCAGAAGCTGCCATTTTACCCCTCTATCCCCCACCCCCAGGCCAGGCACCATAACCACTAACCTTCCGCCAGAGGCAGCAGGTTGGCGAGGTGGATGGAGAACTGGGCCTTGGAGTCAGGAATATGAGTTTAAATTCAGCCTCGCTCACTAGCTGTGTGATGCTGGGCAAGTCTTTTAACATGTCTGCCTCAGTTTCCTCAAATGTAAAATGGAACAGTAATAGAGTCTACCTACCAGGTAGGAACATACACCTTCGGTGGAATCTATCTTTCACTAAGTCCACTATATTTTAAGTTTGGGTTTGTTTTTGTTTTTTTGTTATTAGGGCCAACTTATAAAACAATTAGCATAGTGTTTAGTATATAGTTGGTGCTTCATAAATACATCCTTCCTCCTCTCTCTCCCTCCCTCCCTTCTTTCCTTATATATCCACCATTCAGTTCCTACCAGGTTCTGACCAGACTTAGGAGTTCTGGGTTTTGATATCAGCTTTGTACACATTTGCTCTATAAATTTAGGAAAGTCACTGACTTTGGGGGGAGTGGGTCTCAGTTTCTCTTCTTGTGTCAAATAGGGAGAAGAATCACTGTTCTCTCTAAAGCTCTGTTATACCAAGAGTGACAATAACTCACATAAATATAGTCCTTTAAAGGACTTTTACCCACAAACACTCTGGATGGTAGGGAGGGTACACAGTACTATCCTCGATTTACAGATCTAGAAGATGAGGCTCAGAAAGCTGGGGTGATTTGCCCAAGGGAACACACTGAATAAATACCAGAGCTTGATATTCTTTTTCTATTTCTTCCTTTCTCTGAGGGATTTTTTTTCATTTATATATATATATGTATATATATTTGTAATGGGTTTTCTTTTCCTTACCTTCTCAATGGGTATGGGAAGGGGATAGGGAGGAAGAGAATTTGGAATTGAAAATAACATAAAAACTGAATTTTTAAAAGCCCCTGAGCTGGGATTTGAGCCGAGATCTCAGGATACTAAGTCTGCTGCGATCTTCCATAACCCCCTCTCTGTCTTTTGAGGATCAAATGAGCTAAAGAATGAGAAAGTCCTTTGAAAAGCAAAAAGTACAACACAACTGTAAGGGATTATTGTGATTATTATCACCAGAGATGCCAGGAGCTCAGTTAGACAAGTCCTATCGCTTCCTTGTCATTTCTGATCTGAAAAACAGAGGAGATGGTTTTAGAAAATGGCCTCAGGTCTTTAGACAGGGGATCCAAGAATGAGTCAGCAAGTCAACATATGGAGAAAATAAGCATGGAAAGTATCTTAAAGACCATCTACTCCAACTCAATCATTTTACAGATGGAGAAACTGAGCCTCACAGGATTTGCTCAAAATCACAAAAAAGACGCAAAAGGAAATCACCTATCTTATATGTATTTTCCATGCTGAGAGGAAGGAATCAAGAGGGAAAGAGAATTTAAAAAAAAAAAAAAAGATGGGGCAGCTAGGTGGCGCAGTGGATAAAGCACCAACCCTGAATTCAGGAGGACCTGAGTTCAAATTTGGCCTCAGACACTTGACACTTACTAGCTGTGTGACCCTGGGCAAGTCACTTAACCCTCATTGCCCTGCCCCCCCAAAAAAAATAAAATAAAGACAAATCTACTCAGTTCTCCCCTATAGGTCTACTCTTGTAAGTGTGACCTCTGTGTCTCCAATCCATTGAAATATCGACTCAGTTGTGCTAAAAATACTTAATGCTAAAGAATAAATGTCTTAAATGGAACATACAGTCTCAGAAGGAATCTATATTCACTGGGTCATCTACATTTTAAGTTTATTTGTTTGTTTGTTTGAAATCTTCATGTACCAAAGAGAGACTTCCATCCCTGGGTGCCTTTCAAAGATGTTGTCTCTATGCCTAGTCACTCAATTTGCATGCTCTCTCACACCAGAGGCAGTTTCTCCCTTGCTGAGCACCCCCAAAGCCACAAGGTTCTCAAATCTTTAAGAATTCATGGACAGACAAAGGGAAGGGGGCATGGTTGGTCTCCTTCCACTGGCCTGAGGACTCAGTTCCATTTAATTTTCCTGTGGTGGATGCATGAATGAATTCAACCACTGCTCTTAGCTAAGTTATCATCTGTAAATATTTTATGCACAGCTGTTCACTATGGGCTGCTCTCTGAACTCAATAATACATAAAGCCATTGGTTAGACATCTCTATAGAGGTTATCTGAGGCCCTACTGGATAAAGACACCAGGAGTTGGACCTTGCAAGTCAATGTCCATGAGCTCCCTTTCCTCAGTCTGGTATTTAGTAGCACAGGGATCGTGAGATCACAATTCAGATGTATTACGAGAAAAGGAGGTGACATCAAGACATAAGAAATTCCTTCTCCTGTGAGCGGTGGGGAAAATTTTAGTTACTGCGTCAGGAAGGCCTGAGGCCAGAGCTCTTGATCCACATAGACCAAGATGGGTCCTGGAATTAAACCTGAAACACCATCAAAACCTACTACCTCTGGGCATAATAAATTAGCTCCAGGAAGCCAGAATTGTACATCATTATTTATGATTCTTGGGACATGCTTGGTAGGTCCATCTTCATCTGTAAACTGAAAGGATTAGACTAAATAATTTCTAAGGGTCCTCCCAATTTTGACGTTCAATGCTCTGATCCTTCCTATTTTATTGTACTACGGTTAAGGTCCCCCTCAGTCTTGACAGCAAATAACAACCTATTTTTAAAAGATCCCTTCCAGAGGTAACATTCCATGATAAATGAAGGAGCTGCAGTTATTAGACACTAACAATGAGCCAACTATGAACAATGAACCCAACTAGAAGTAGGTAGGTGGCTCAATGGGTAGGGTGCTGGGCCTGGAGGCAGGAACACCTGAGTTCAAATCTGGCCTCTGAGTTCAAATCTGCCTTGGACACTCACTAGCTATGCAACCCTGGGCAAGTCACTTAACCACTGTTTACCTTAATCCACTGGAAAAGGAAAAGCCAAACCACTCCAGTATCTTTGCCAAGAAAACCCCATAGATAGTATGGTTCACGGGATCACAAAGAGTAGGACGTGACTGAACAACTGAACCACAACAATGTGCAAAGCACCTATATTCTATGTACTATGCTTTGAGGTCCTTTCCAATTCTAACATTGTCTATAGTACAACTACATAACATTTTCTATCTTATGACTATCAAGATCTTCACCAAAAAGAAAGTCATGTGACCCCTATGTAAGGGGTTCCCAAAAAGTTATGTCTTTGATAAGAGCAACTCAAAAGTCGAATTAAAAGCCAAAATTGACTACCAAGAACCCAGCTCCCTACAAGCAGTGCTTCTACACCTAAAGCTAACATAACCATCTGCAATGTACCTCTGTATTGTTTGGGTAAATGATGCTCATACCAAAGGGATAGGTTTCTCCACACTTCATCTTCTAGACAGGATTAGGCTTATGGTGAGGAGAAGTTTTAAATCTATTACCCTCATTTTACATTTGAGACTTAAGAGGTCTGCCTAAGTGGTGTGACCAGGGAAAGATCATAAACACACTAAGCTAGCAGAGCTGGGTTATGAACCCAGGTCATCTGACAGCCTCAAGTGTGAGGCTCTTTCAGCTACACTACCTTGCCTCTTACTATGGAAATGTAGGTAAGACTTGTAAACAAGAAGAACCTAAAAGGTGAGTGGGATCTTGGAGATCAATGAATCCAATATCCTCATTCCAAAGATGAGGAAACATGTGTGTGTGTGTGTGTGTGTGTGTGTGTGTGTGTGTGTGTGTGTAGATGTGTGTCTATACATGTGTCCATAAGGAGCCTTAGAAGAGGTAAGTCACATGCACAAAGTCACACAGAAAATGAGACCCAACACTGAGAAAAAGAGCTTTCTGCCTAACAAGCCCAGTGTTCTTTCCACTACTCCATGCTGCCCACATTATTTCCCCCTTTTCATGGTTCAGATGGAATTAGGGGGAGAGAGGGAGAGAGAGAGGCAGCTTCGTGTTAGAGGCAATGAAACTACAGAATATGTCCCCGGTTTTCATGGGAAAGGAAGCTAAGTTGGAGTGGAAGGAAAAAACAGAAAACCTCTGTGGGATCAGAGATAACATGGTAGAATTTTCCGGGCATTATTTGGACAATACTGACTAAGAAGTTTCTTCCTTGAAAACTTAGCAGTCAACAAGAAAAGTTGATAATTGGGGGGGGGGGAGAGGAGGCAGCAAAGGGGAACAAGGTGGAGTAGGGTACCCAAGGAAATGTCCTTACACCAGGCAGTTATGCTAAATGACTCTGGTTTCTACTCTCCCCTCCCTACCCCAATGTAGTGTGTGTGTGTGTGTGTGTGTGTGTGTGTGTGTATGTGTGTGTGTGTGTGTGTGTGTTTTAAAAGAGCAACTGCAATTCACAGCACATGTCTACAGCACTGTGCCCTGTAAACTAGCCCATCAGATATGGCAAATCATCTCTCAACATTCCACTCAGCATATAATTCTATCTCTTGCATCCCGAGTATTGAATGGAATTTGTGTTTCAATGTCCCAGTAACCAAATCCTGCAACCTCTATGGGTTAAGTTGTCTAGTTGACTTTTGAGGCCTCAGGCTCCTCCAGGCATTAAGCCCTGAGACTTTTCCCCAGTGACCTACCACTTATTTTTTTTTTGCTACTAAACATGATATTCCTCCCTGGCTCTGTCAGAAAGTAATGGAGGGTTCAAGCTTTACTGGGTATAAGGAGTGGAGTTTCTTCACCATTCTCCTAGTGGTTGCAAGGAGAGAAAATGGCATGTGTTCCTTCCAGCTCATAAGGGGATAGAGCTGGTTGGACATGAGTCTTAGGGTCAGAACAACCAGAAGCCTGAGAGATAATAGACCCCAAATCTGCCCCATGTTACAGAAGAGTTCATTGAAGACAAGAAAAATGGAATCATCTCCCCAAGGTCACAGCGGGCTAGCGGGCAGCAAAGCCAAGACTAGAAGTCAGCTCTACCAGCTCCAAGTCCAAGGCTCTTTCCACTACACCATGCTTCCTCTATGCCTATCACTACCTTAGCCCCAGCCAGGCCCCTTGAATCAAAGCCTCAACCTGGCATGAATATCATTTTGGTCTGATTGTTCTTCTTCCCTCCCTGGAGACACATCACCCTTTGGATGGGATTTTCTCAAACTAAAGTCCAAATTCAAGAGTGTTAATTATGGGCAAGGAGTTCATAGAAGTGTCAAGAAACTGAAAGAGTGATGGAGATATTTTAGAGGGCGAATGCCTTGGGGTGTCAGAGAAGAACCTTGACATCAAGAAGTATAGTGGCTCCAGGGGAATAGAAGAAAGGGTTCCCAGTCATACCTGCCAGTAGGCTCCCCTGTCTAGTGAGTTCGGCAGGTTAAGGACATTGGTCCACCAGGTGCCTCCTGAGGTCAGCCCCCTCATTCCTCTAACCCATGGTCCCTTCTCTGATGGGGAGCCCTGATGGATGGTTTGGAGAAAACTATAGATGCATCGCTTGATGTGAATCTCAAAAAAAAAAAAAAAATGAAGGACCTTCCCAAATTACAGCCCTAACTTCAATTCCTCCTATTATGCATCCATCATTCATGAATCTACCTTAACCCTTCCTGAATCTGATCATTTTTAGCTGATACTGCCTTCATTCAACAAACATCTCCTCAGCTGACTATGTGAAAGGCTTTATGTTAGATGCTGGGGAGGGGGAAGGAGGAAAGGAATGCAGAGATAAATAGGAAATGATCCTTGACCCTGAGGAGCTTAGAAGCTACAGTACTAAAGGAGAAATGACGTACACATGAATGACCATAATGTACAATTCTAGACATTTTGTTCTCCAGTGGCTAAATTCCAGTGGCTGGGGTTCTAATTGTCCTAAAACTTCCTCTTTTGAGCTACAAAGGGAAAAGGATGTGTATAATCCATCTAGCATTCTGGGATTTGGTGAGGAAATCCTAGCTTAATGGCTTCAAAAACTTCAATCCTATGCATTTTCTGCCTTATTCTTTCCAGGCAAAAGGTTCCCAAAGGTAGCAGCAGCTTCCTCCCCCTGTGTCCCAAAGTCGGGTCTTCCCTAGGTTGGAAGCCTCACTTACCCGCTCGCAATAGAATGACCTGATCATCCAGGGGTAGCTCTGAGAAGTGGGGGATTCTCTTGGCCCATTCCACCAAGGTGAAGAGCTGCTTGTCTGCTGCTTGGCATATGTTCGTAACAGGGTCGTTGGGCTGCAAACAGAAAGAAGCATCATGAGAATAGGGAAAGGTATAGATGTGGGAAGAGGGGACGGGGCTGATCCTACTCTCACACAGGGTGAGGCTTAAACTACTGTCCAGAAGGCTGAAAGACAATTATAACTCAGCTCTAGGCCCAAGCTCCCAGGTGGAAGCTTATCTAAATCCACTTCTGGGGCTAGAGTCCCATGAATGAGCCACTCCCAAGCATCATCATGCCAAAATAGAGATGGAAGAAGAATGAAAAATTGTAAGGTAGGAGGGAGAAGGGTGTATTCTGCTGATCCCAAGGGCTTTCTCCTTGGTGGATGGTAGACCTCGACTTAAAGAATGACTCCGGGGAGATGGACAAGACCATTAGAGAGGAATGAAGAGTTGGCTCGAGTTTTATGGGCTGAGCCAATCAATCATTTATTTAGTGTCTATTGTGTAGTGCTAGACATTGTGATCATGTACAAGTCCTTTGTACTGTGTACTTTTCACCAGGTAAAAATAAAGGCTATCCTATATTTGTTAAAAAAAAAAAAAAAAAAAAAAAAAGGAACTTGGCTCCAGGCTGCATGTACTTTGCTTTAAGGGGTGGAGAACTCTTCTAAAAATTTACCTCTTGAAGAAAGTCCTTCCTGGATTTCTAGAACCTCAGAACTGGAAGGGATGTCAAAAGTCATCTCTAGTCCAACTCATACCTGAACAGCAGTCCTTCCTACAACATCCCTGACAACTGGGGGTCCAGACTTTAAAGACCTTGAATAAGCGATTCTGGAATCCATGTTCTCTCAAGGGAGCTCATTCCATTTTTAGACAACTCTCATTGCCACATCAAGTTTAAATCTGCCTTTCTACAATTTTCACCCATTGCTATTAGGGTTAAGCAGGGCAAAGCTAATTCCTCTTCCACAAGACAGTCCCTTTGGTGCTTGGGGACAGTGATAACGATGCTTCTTAAGCATCTCTAGCTCCTTCAACAGATCTTTGTATGTGGTGGTCATCTCATGCTCTCACCATCCTTGTTGATCTCTTCTTTGGGAACTCCATTGGGTTAAAGTCTTTCCTACAATATGATGTACCCAGATGCTCAGATGTTGCCTGATCACAGTAGAAGGCAGTAGGACACTAACCCTCCTGCCCTATATACCACACCTCTGGAAATGCAGCCTAGGACTAATCACATTAGCTTTTTCAGATGCCATATCACACTGTTGATTACTACTGAGCCTTCAGGCCACTGAAAACCTCTGGATCTTTTCCCACACAAACTGGTGACCAACCAATTCTCCCACATACAAATTGGCCATAACCAGCTACAATCATTTCTTTTGCCCCAGCATCTTCCTGGCAAGTATATTTGTATTTTCTGAATTCTCATTTTTCTTGATTTACCATGATCCATATTTTAAGATCTTCAAGTTTGCCTCATTTCCCTTATTAGATTGTAAGCTTAAGCTAAGGTAGAGATCACATTATTCACTTATGGAAGATGGGCATGTTGTGAAGGGAGGGTGTTGGAGACAATACCAACAGAAGGTCTAGGGCAGGTTATTGTATAAGAATAGAAATGGAGACTTGAACAATGACCCTTTGGAACTGGCAGCAGAACCCAAGATTAAAGCAATGCATGAAGTGCTACCATTAACAGAGCAGCTTCTCTGTTTGCTTAGCTAAATGGTTCTGACTAATGAGGGGAAGAATCACAGAATTCTGGAGCTGGAGGGAGCCTCCGAGGTTATCCAGTCCAGGCACTCGCCCTTTTCTTGGGTGTTCTAGTGATGGGGAGCCCTTCCCATCTTGGCACAATTCATTCTATTTTCTGATAGATCTCATTCTTAGAGCTGAGATCTGCTTCTCTCCTCTTGGTCCTAGGTCTAGACTCTGAGGCTATACAGAATAAGTCTAGTCTTTCATATGACAGCCTATCAACTACTGATCATGATTATACCCTAACCCCTCCTCTACAAAGAATATGAGCTTTGGTATAAGTTCATTAACATGTGGATTAAATAATTGTTCTAACAGTCAAAGATGGACCTGGACACCCTTTGATGAGTGGCCCAAAGTAGGTTATTCTACTGAGATTAATCCACCTTTATTTTATTTCATAAGTAACTCTCAAGAGGATAAATTACTTCATCTAGTTAATGGCAGTCTATGACTGGAACCCTGGCTACTCCATTTACAAGCTCTATGACATTGGGCAAGTCACCACACTAGAGCTTGGCCCAATGCCTTGTATATAGTAGCACCTAATGAGCATCTTTTGAATTGGATTCAAGTGAATGGATCCAGTCTCAGCTTCCTCATTTAAAAAAAAAGAAAGAGAGAGAGAATAATCCTACTTATTTCATAGCACAGTTGCAGGGATCAAATGAGATAATACATGTGAAAATCCTCTGGAAACTGCAAAGTGATGTAAGCATAGAAGTATGCTTTATTTTTCTGGCCCAATCCTGTGATTTTATTGGTTTAGGGAATTCCCAGTGAGGAACTGTCTATCAATGGAGTCTAGCACCTGCTCTGCCAATTAGAGTCTTGGGCATTGAAAGTGACTTGTTTAGGGTCATATTACCAGACTGCGTCAGGAGTGGGATCTGAAACCCAGGTCTTTCTTATTCTAAGATCGTGTCCCTTTCCACCACACCACATCCAATACACCTCTCTAGAAGGTATTATTAATATAATTATCCTAGTCCCCCAACAAAAGGCTGAAAGAGAAAGTCCCCCTTCTCTCCCCACTCCACCCCCCATTCCCTTTCTTCTTATCGATTCGTCCTGCAAGGGGATTGATTTCCACATGAGCCGGGTGCTGGAATTTCATCATTCCATAAAACACAACAACTGAAGCATTGAAGCAGGAGAAAAAATACTTCCCTTTGAAATACTACCTAATAACGAAAACCATCTGCTCTTTACTAGGACATGCAGTCTAAACAGACCAAATCCCTGTTTAAAGAAACTGCTAACTGCTCAAGTGGGACGGCGATTACAAATTGGATGACGAGATCCCGCCGCAGTGGTTAGAAAACCTTGGGGACTGGGGAAGGGGGCAGGGAGGAGGAGATATGGGTAAATGGATTTCATCCAGAAGCATGGCTTGCAGGGCTATGCTAAAATCACAGGATAATGGAATGGTCAAGTGGGAAGAAGCTTTAAAAAAGCATCCAGTCCAAGGTTTACTGGATCTCCTTCCTCCAACAGCTCCAGCCTGGTGAAGGCAGATGCCTTAAACCGGCTCAAGTCCCATCTCTACTAATGTGGCTTCTGCAGCCATCCTTCTTCCCCTCAGTATTGAGAGCCTGAAGCTTACAAATGAGCACTGAATTAAATGGCGGGCTCCTGGAGAGGAGGGTCTGGGCCGTACTCATCTTGGTATACCTGATGCCAAGCAAAGTACACACCGTATGTGAGTGTAATGATGAATCTGGTTCTACACTGTTCTCTGCCTCATGTCTTGATTTCCAAATTAGACAACATGATCTCCTAGGAAGAACTCAGGACCTGAGGATAGGAGACCGGGGTTCTAGCTGTCCAGCCCTGCACAAGTCACTACCCCTAATGTGGCCCTGAGATGGTTCTTCTGTAAAATGGATAGAGAATAGATTAGGGATGGACAGGTTCCTAGAGACCATGAGCTCCTTGAGAGCAGAATGTGAGAGTTGTAAGGGACCTTACAGTGAAGCCCAGGAAATCCCATATTTCCTAGCATCCAATCCACTTATATTACATAGTCATTTGATCAAATCTCTGCTTTTTTTCCTGCATTCCTCACAATGCTTAGCATTGCAGGTACTTGATAAAGCCCTGATAATTAATCCATTAATCTAGAACCTCACAGTAAATCTACTAAAGCTGGAAAGGCTTTAGTTCCTCAAAAAGGTTCTGCAAAAGAGCCTTTTCTAAAAGAAAGTAACTTCTCATGCCAATCATCCCCAACTCGGGTTGTTAGAATTCTCTAGGTCAAATGAAGCTGATAGCTCTGATAATGTAAGGAACATCCTAGAGAAGCAGCTAGGTGGCACAGTGAATAGAGCACTGTGTCTAGAGTCAAGAAGGCCTGAGTTCAAATCTAGCCCCAACCTGGGCAAGCCTCAAAAAATGGGGATAATAAAACCATCTCTCAGGATTGTTGTAATGATCAATGAGATAAGATTTATAAGCATAATGCCTGGCCCATGGCAGGCACTTAATACTTGTTTCTTCCTATCTCTCTGAATCTCAGTCTCTTCACGTATGAAAACAAGAAGACTGAACTAGATTATTCTATAGGGACCCTTCCAGCTCCGTCATTGTACAGTTCTTTGATTTTAAACCTTTACATTGAAGTCAGAGGGATCTTGTTTGGAATGACAGTGAAGTATGAGGAGGAGGTGCTTTTAAAACCCTAGAAAAAAGCTAAGGGACTTTCTGAAGAGGCCCCCTCCCCCAAGAAGACATTTAGTGCATAAGGAGACACGACACTTGGCGGTTTGGATGAGGACAAGTATGGAGTCAGAGCTCTGGGCATTCAGATGTAAGGAGGTGGGAAGGACTGAGGGATGGAAGCTTACAGGCATGCCACCTGAATTCTCTGCACCTCAGTTTCCTCATCTGTGAAATGAAAGGGTTGGACTACATGATCTCTGATGTCCCTGCTAGCTCTAAATCCTATAAACCCAGGGATTCTCCCCCCCCCCCCCAGGAGAATGGTAGACCCATCCATCCCCTCGGTCCTAACACAACAAAAAGATGGAAGGGAAAGTATTAAACACGTCCTATTAACTGCACTTCTGTGCACATGCACTAATTAAACTTCTGGACTGTTGTGGGGGGGGGTGAAAGTCACAGCATTTGCTGATGGAATTTTAATCACTGTCTCACAAGAAGCGGCTGACAGGCATTTTCCCTGGAGCAGGCTGGCGGCTCTACAGCTGAGGGCATTCTCCAACCCTCTTGGCCCCCAGGAGACCATCCCCTTAGGTAAGGGCTTCCAGGCACCACTCTGGAGCATGCCTGACTGAAAAGCTGTCGGCTACCTGATCCTCCTGGAAATGGGGAGCTTGGAAATGTCTTCCAAGGGGCAGCGGCGACTTGAAACTCTCTCTTCAAAGGCTAATTAAGAGTGATCAAGCCAGGCGCAGCTCAGTTACTGGTTTCCTCTTTCAGGGAGTTGGGAACTGGACAGGATTTTGTTGACTCAGCATGTATTGACCGTCCACCTACTGTGTGTCCACTCCTGCCCTAGCCCTGTGGGAGATATACAAGGAGGTGTGTGTGTGGGGGGGGGGGAGAGGCGGAGATAAAAGGTGGTGGAGTGGGTAAAGCTAGGAGTTCAGAGACATGACTCGGCTCTCCCACTAACCCTCTCTGTAACTGGGCAAATTGCTTCTCTTCCCTAGGACTCAAATTTCTTCATTCTATAAAGTGGGGGTGGGGGGGCGGGGGTGGATTAGGACAGGGAAAATTAATGAATAAAAGAAGTTCTTAAATGTTTATTATGTACCAGGCACCTTGTTAAGTTCTGGGGATAGAAATTGAAAAATGAGACAGTTCTCTCAAGGAGCTCACATTCTAATTAGGGCCGAAAATTCATAAAGGAGGTGGATGGCAAAACCTAAGGATTCTTCAGGTACAATGACAATTCTTAGGATGCCAATTCTTAGGCTCTGAAGGGCATAAGCTGGGCAGGTGGTCCTCAATCTCACCAGAAAACTGTACTAGGTAGTGATTTTCTGTTCTCCAAGCACTGTGCACAGATATACCTGGCTGACAAGTGGGGTCGGAGGCAGAGACAATCACAGAACAATTAGCCAGCATTTACAAGAGGGACCTAACCCACCACTACTGGAAAAGGGGGTACTGGGTCAGAGAGAGGGCTAGAGTAGAGTGGTGACTCTGGGTTCCCACTCACAGTGGTGGGGATGAGAAAGGGAGTGACCCTCCCAAAACAACATATCTCTATGATCCCTTCTACCTAAAATCCCTATGATTTTACAACCAATTCTGTTATTGTTGTTGTTTAGCATTTAGTTAATACAGTGAGGGAGGAACGCATGTGAAAAGAAGACAGAGCTGAAACAGAATCCCAGGAGGTGCTAGTCTGTCAGTGCAGATTGTGAGCCCTGAAGGAATTCAGAGAAATCAAAATACTTCCTAACAGAGGATTTTCTTTTGCTAGACATCTTCACGTGGAGGCTGGACCATCCATTACTGGGAAAGTCGTGGTGGGGTTTCCTACTTAGCCGAGGATGGACTCGGTGGACTTTGGTTTCTATGGAATCTTTATGGAGCCTGACCCTAAGCTACGCATGTGGGGCTGGTTCCTTCCTGTATCGTAATTCTTTCTTCCATTGTGTCCTTTCTGGCACAGCAGATAGAGCACTGGCCCTGAAGTTGGGAGGACCTGAATTCAAATCTCACCTCAGACACTTACTAGCTGTGTAACTCTGGGCAAGTCCCTTAACTCCAATTACCTTAAAAACATCTGGGGCCATCTCCAGTCGTCCTGATATGTATCTTGCCACTGGACCTAGATGGCTCTGGAGGAGAGAGTAAGGTTGGTGACCTTGCACAGCCCTCCCACACTTAAATCCAACTCACTGCAAGTCATGACATCACCCTGATGTCATGGTCCTTTTTGAGAACGAAGGACAAACAATAACAGTAACAACAACCACCACCACCACCACCACCTTTCTCTTAGACAAGACTGGAAGCTCCCTTAGGTGTGGGACAATGGTTTCTCTAGTGTCGCTGTCTGATACCACATCTGGTAAAGTTCTCTCCAGGCAGCAGGCCTTAACTTCATCATCAGTGCTTGACTTATCCACATCTGTGATACTTGGGCACTGGAGAGACTCTTTGGGACCCTTCCTTCCCTGCAAAATTCCCCTCCCCTCCCCGTGACGGCTGCCAGTGATATAATAACCCTGGGGTAAAACTGAATTGTCCAATGAAAGACCAATCTCCAAAGGCTTAGAAAGAAGGTATGGCAGTGACTGGCATTCACCTAAAGGTATTGGAGACATGACTTAACTTCTTCCATGGAGCAGAACTGCAGAGAGCAAGGTGAGAGCAATAAGGCTTGGGAGCCTCAAGGCAAGGGCACATTTTAGTATCTAGAGTACTGAAATTGGAGTCAGAAAGAAATAAAAGGATCATAATATTTAAATCTAAAAAAAAAACCTTCAAGGCCAGAGGTATCAAACATACTGCCCGAGAGCCAAATTAAAATGTAATTGGGGGGCAGCTAGATAGCGCAGTGGATAAAGCACCAGCCCTGGATTCAGGAGGACCTGAGTTCAAATCCAGCCTCAGACACTTGACACTTACTAGCTGTGTGACCCTGAGTAAGTCACTTAACCCTCATTGCCCCACAAACAAAAAAAGTAATTGGGAAATAGTTAACAAAATAAAATAAATACAAATACAATAAAACAGCTAACATTACATTTTTAAAACTAAGTCAAATGTGCATCAGGCAGGGATCTTTAGGTATGGTTTAGTGCAGTCCATATCCTATTTGAGTAAGACACCACCGTTCAAGGTCATTTAATCTAACCATCCCATTTTACAAAGGGAGAAACTGAGGCCCAGAAAGTGTAAGTGACTTGCCCCAAGACAAAACAGGTAGTAAGTAGAAGAGAAGGGATTTTAACCTACATCTCCTCTGCCTCCAATTCTGCTGCCTTTTTGAATGTAGGACAAAAAAAAGACTGAACAGAAAGCCAATCCTGCAGTCTCTGCTCCAACCCCTCCAGCGGTGGGGAGCTCTCTACCTTTCAAGGTGGTCTATGTCACTATTGGACAGTTCTAATTGTTAGAAAGTTCTTCCTTACACTGACCCAAAATCTGACCCCTCCGTAACTTCCATTGGCTGATTTGAGTTCTGTTCTTGGAAGCAACACAGAAGAAATTACTTCTTTCAGGCATACCTTCAACTACTCCCATCGCCAGACTTTTTTTGCTCTAGCCAAACTGGTCCAGTTGCCTCCCTGCACATTTCTTCCATCATCCCAGGGCATTTGAAGGGGCCCCTTCCTAAACTGAAATGCAGTACACATTCCCCTTCCCAACAGTCTGTGTTGAATTATGCAGGAAGCAGCATTCAATTTGCTGAGAGACAGGAGGAGATGATGAATAAGATAAAGTCATTTATTCCTGCCCCCTCTCTCAGGCTTGTTTTCAACTCAGCACAAGGCTCCTAACAACTTCCCTCAAGCCAAGAGGCTTCTACATCCTAGTATCCAGCACCCAGCATGATGCCCAGCATATAGCAAGCACTTCATGATGTTCGCTAAATGGGAAGGGGTGAATCAAAGGAGTCCTTGCCCATCACTGCATCTCTGCCTTTCTCCCCTATGGTGAGTCATTCCATGGAGGAGCGACAGTGACTGCAAGATGCTTGCACAGGACTAGCCAGGCTGGATCCCAAAGTCCAGTCCTAGAAATGCTAGATCGTGGGATTTCTGGATTTGGAGTCCTGTGAATGGCTCCACTATTTAGGAGGGCCACAAAGTCGCCTCCCCCCTCCACAGTCCAGAGATTACCTCCACACATAGCTCTTGGAGTAAGGCCATGAGCATGTGACAGGTTTGCCCAGTGGTCAGACCACTCCAATAAAGAGGCCAAGGCAACTGATTTAATCTTCATAGGATTATTTGGCTTTGATCTAGTCCAGAGATTCTTCCTCTTTTTTGTGTCATGGATCCTCCCCTTTGGCAATCTGGTGAAGCCTACGGACCCCTTCTCAAAATAATGGTTCTGAATGCATTAGGTACATAGGATTATAAAGGAAACCAGTGATATTGAAACATTCAAACAATTTCACAGATCCTCAGGTAAAGAACTTCTAATAATATAGTTACATTGGGCACCTAACAGAGCCTAACTATAATATAATAGTCTATAGGCACCCCAAAAAAGCCTAAATATAGTGTATGGACACCTAACAGGGGTTAAATCCTGGCCACAGACTGAGTCTTGACCTCAGACACAGCCTGAACTCTAATCTTGATACCAAACTGACCCCAGCCACAGACTGAATGAGCCCTAATCCCACTACATACTGGATCCTAACCCAACTAGAGGAAGAATTGTGACTTTAATCCAACCCTGGCCACAGGCTAAACCTTAAAGCAAACATAAATTGGCCCCTTATTCCTTAGGAAAAATGGTTCCCCTATCCCTAGCTAGAGCTTCAACTTTTAAGTCTGGCTCATTTTCTTAGAAATGATAATCAAAAATGAGGCCTGTATTTAGATGGAAACCCAGTCCCACCAGTTGAGACAGAACTCAGCCACATGGTGTGCTACTGAGCAAATGCATATAAAGTGTGGAAGCATTCTGACAGTCAGCTGTGCTGGTTATTATTACTAGTGGTGCTATTTTCTTACATGAAGGTGGGCAGTATTATGTATGCATAAGACCTGGGTCTGAGCCTGGATCAAAATACAGGAGTCCTACAGTGTTACAGTGTGACTCGGGACAGATTACTCAATTTCCTGATGGCTCGGTTATTCTAGCTATTAAACAGGAATAAAAGCTGCTCCCATTCACTCCAGTGGGATAAGAAGAGAAGATAAGATAGGATGATTCAGAGATTAAAAAGGTGTCATCTTCATCATCATTAGGAGGCAGTAGGGATTCTCTTTGGTGCTGAGACAGTTTTGCTGGTGTCCAGTGGGGAAGCTCTACTGGGTGGGTCTATACCACTCATCGTAGACATACTCAAGATTGGGGCATTATCGCTGCCTGCAAACCCTTTATATAGCCATTCATGTCATAATAGTACCTGACCTAATACATATATATATAAGTATGTACAAATGTATACACATTATATATATCATATTTATGTCTATCTACTGTATATAGTATATGTATAGATATTCAATCAACATATTTAGCACCTACTATGTGGTAGGCACTGTGCTAAGTGTTAGGGATACAAAGAAAGGCAAAACAAAAAAAAAACCAAAACAAAGCAAAACAACAAAACACAACAGCAGCAACAACATCAACAAAAGTCCCTGCTCTTCAGGGGCTCAAGTCCTGATGGAGAAGACAACACACAAACAGCTACATAAAAACAAGATATAGACAGGATGAAAGAGATAATTAGGGCAGCTAGGTGGCACAGTGGATAGAGCACTGGCCCTGGATTCAGGAAGACCTGAGTTCAAATCTGACTTCAGACCCTTAACACTTACTAGCTGTGTGACCCTGGGCAAATCATTTAACCCTCAATGCTCAGCAAAAAGAAAAAAAGAAAAAAAGAGAGATAATTAACAGAAGGAAAGTACTAGAATTAAGGGGGCAGAAAAGCTCAGATTTGAATACCCACACACCTTGATAGTTTATGAAATAGATTCTTGTCCCTTTTCTTACTGGATCTTCATATCATTTCTTTGAGACAGATAGGGCAGAAATCATTTTGTAAAGATAAGGAGACTAAGAGCCAGAGAAGGTTCATGGATCAAGAACTAGAAAAGAATTCAGAGGCTATCTAATCTAACTCCTTCACTTTACAAATGAGGAAACCTAGGCCCACAACAACAAAGTGACTTGGTCACTGTCACACAAGAAATGTGTCAGCAAAGTAGGGCAGGGGGAATTTTAAGCCAGGGCCAGTGGTCTAGTGATCTTTCTATTGTATGAATGATGCCTCCATGAATTTGCTAAAAGGGATAATGAAGTGAAATTCAAATCCATGTCTCCTAATTCTTTTTGCCCCCATTCTGTCATGCCTTATTTCTAGCTTGGCATAAGCTCCTAGAAAGGTATCTTTAAATCGTTCTTTGCAGTGCCCAGGTCAATATAGCCTAGGTAGGGAGAAGATTTTAATTCTGGATGTTGTCACTGACCACACAAGCTCCAAGATACCTGGGGAGTGAACAAAGAGTTAACTATAATAACAACTCATACTTATATTGTGCTTTAAAGTTTACAGAAACAGTTTTCTCACAGTCAACCAGGAGGAAGAAGGGGGTGGGGGCATGATAGGCCGTGAGTGAAGCACAAACACCACTATATCCCCTTTACAGATGTGGAAGCAGTGAGTGGCTTACCCGTGGTCATCCAGCTAATAAACATCCCCTTGATTAGTAATAATACTTGTAACAATAATAAATAATGATAGTAACAAAAAGATTTATGTAGTGATTTATGGTTCCTTACAAGTATTTAGCATGTATTACCTCATTAGATAAATTATGTCATTTGAGAGGGTATAATTCTAAGTTGAGGTGTGTACCATTTTTGTTTTCACTATGATCTATTCAGATTTTGTCATTAAATATCCAAATACTCATCAACACATTGAGTCTGGAAAAGGATTGGGAATGAAGGGAGGGGTATCCAAGGAGCTGTCTACTCTTAACTGGTGCTATTACAATTTTTTTTTTCCATTTACTCACTGAATTGGGATTCAGTCCCATGTTTGCCTCAATGTATGTCTCTGTCTTTGGCTCCACAGCAAGTTCTGCTTCCAAGATCTTTTCCACTGGCATGTCCTCATTAGCGCTGCTGGTTGACTCCACCTCGTTCTCATTCCGGTCTTTGCCCCTCTGCCTCTCCTCTTGCACAGCTAGAAAAGAGGAGGGATGTATGTGAGCTATGGATTCCATATCACCCCACAGAAGGTCCAAGAATATGGGAAAGAGATGGCGGTCCTCAAGTCCTTCACACCAAACTCCCAGCTAACAAGTGTGTCATGGCCCAGGGACCACATGATGGAACCCTGAGTTCTAGCTACAAAATGGAAGGCCCCATCAGCCATTTTCTCAGTGAAGTTTTCCATTGAAAAAATGGGAAAAGGAAAGCCTTCTAGGAAAGAAAAAAGCCACTGTCCAGGTGCGGTCAACTCTCAATTATCCCAAATTCATGCATTATCCACACTTTTTTTTTAAATTTTAAAGCCCTGGATGTCATTTCTTTACTCCCTGAACACAAATTCCCACACTGTCAGATGATATGCACAATAAAAACATACACTCATAGATTAGAACTACTCACAAGTTAACAGCTACAGGAGAGAGGAGAAAAGCATAGCCTAAAGATTCCATAACATTAGAGACCATCCTATCCAACTCTATCATTTTTTAGAGGAAGAATCTGATGCTCAGAGAACCGAATTGATTTGCCTGAGGTCAGACAGCAAGTTAGAGGCAGAGCTGAGACCCAAACACAAGTCTACTGACTCTCAGCCCAACATTCTTTCCAAAATAGCACACTGCATCCAATGCCAACTAAAAATGGTTTTGGGAATTAGTTATTGTTTTGGATTACTCATGCTTGGAGCTTCCCTCCGTAAGTGTAGACAATTCAGAGTGGAATGCACAAGAAAAATGATTAATCAGAGAAGGGAAACATACCAAGGGGGTAATTGGATCTGGAGTCAAAGAGGATCTGTGTTCAAATCCAGGCTCCGTGAAGTAAGTGTGACCTTGAATAAATCATTTAACTTCCCTGGGCATTATTTTCTTAACTATCATATGAAAAGACTGAACTAGGTCTCTAGGATCCCTTTCAATTCTAACTCTGGGAACCCATGAACATAAATGCCTGGATAAACTTCACTGTGAAAAGAGGCTTCAAAGAAAGGGACAGGCACCAAGCTAAGGGGACAGAATACCTAAGGATCTTTCCAGATAAGATGAACCACCCACACAGGTTAGGTTTAATGGTTAAAGAACTAGCTGGGTGGGGCTCTGCGGTGGCGCCTTAATGGTGCCCACAGTACTCCACTTGTAGCTTGAAGCGTCTGCCCTACAGAAGGGAATTCCTTGTGGTTGCTTTGAGTCACTGCCCCCACTCCAAGGGCCTGCACCTACCTTTGGTGTTGTGTTATCCGTGCAAGAGAAAACACGGAGCCTGGGGCACTTTGCACCCATCCCCCAACCACACCTAACCTGCTGAGCCTCCTCTCTCCTGGGTCCTGGACTCCATCACACTGTAAATCACCCTTTCCACCTACATCTTCTCTAGTTACCTGGGGCCTCAGCTGCCTATAGCTAGCCGCCAAGATTAGACAGGACAACAAATAGAACCATGGACAAACGAGGCAGGTTGGAAGGGGAAAGAAGAAAATGAATTTAGAAAAGTGATCCAAGGGGCCATTTATATAGTCTGGTGCCTTACATTTTGTCTTCTGCCAGCAAGCTTGAGAAAGGGAATGGATGGCTCCTCAGAGAGAAGAAATTTCAATTGAACAAACATTTATTAAGTGAATACATTGTGCCAAGGCACTGTACTACGTGTCAGGGATGAAAGCATGAAAAATGACACACAGCAGCTACGCTCACAGAACGTGTGTCCTCCCAAAGAGGACATGACATGTATAAAAAAAGTATCATGTAAAAATGTCTACTTTGTTTGGTCTAAATTATATAAACATGTATAAAAACATAGAATTACACAAGGTGGAGAATGACAGTGATGTAGGAGAGATCCAGACAAAATCCTCCTTGGAAGGAGGAAACGGGAACTAGGATTAGGTTTCACAAAGTACAATCTAGGCTGTGAGCACAAACACGAGCAGGAGCTGGCAGGACGAGAGCAGGGAACACTCGGTGCCCTCCATCTGGTTGTACTGCAAGGTCCCTTCTGCATATCCTCCAGTCTCTAGTGCAGAGGGCTCCTCCTCCTCCCTGCTGAGCCGGAGGCTTCCAGGGGGGCACCAACCTGCTGCCTCAGGGGCACATGCACCACCCATGGCAACTAACAAAACCCCAGGGGCATGGAACTGCAACATCTCCTATCTTTTTCCAACCGAGTCCCACCTCACAGAGAGCTGGAAGCCTGATCAGTTCTTTCTGGGTTTCTATGGACTCCAGACACTGCTGCTCCCATGCCCATCATTCCCAGGAAACAAGACGTGAAACTCCCAACGTCCTTCTGTGCCCATCCAACTACTCTGCCCCAACCCCCACCCCTGTATTTATGTGGGTTTTTTTCTATCCTCCTGGTTTACAAATGCCCTGGTTGGTCCTAGCAAGGTTTTCCAGTGACATCATTTCTAGAGATTGACTGATCCCTATCTCTCACCTCTTGGCCTCTGTTCACATTAAGCTAGGACTGGCTCCTCTCTTCTCACTTTGCCTGTTCAAGGGGCCCTTTAGAGTTTGGGACTGCAATGTCACCTCCTTCAAGGAGCCTTCCTTAAGCTTAGAGGCTGGTGAAAACCTTCACCCTCCAGCCTCAGACTGAACTTTTCGCTGTAATGCACTTACCATGTAATATTGTTTATCATCTCTCCGTGTCTTATCCTGCTATAAGACTCAAGTCCTAGGGGGCAGGTTGGAGGGGTTAGAATAGTCTAGTCTAAACTGTGAATGTGCTGATACACGTCACATGGGGCAAGGAATTGATCACAGGGATCATAGATCGAGAGCCAGAGGGCCCCTAGGGGACACTGAGTACAGACCCTTCATTCTTTTTTTTTGTTGTTGTTTTTTGGTGAGACCCTTCATTTTCAAGGAAAAGGAAGCCCAGAGAGAGGTTCAGTTGCCCAAGAGTCACATAGGTAGGATTTTAATCCAGGTCTTCCTGACTCCAGTGCTCCAACCATGCCAGCTTACTTAATCAACTTTGCTTTTAAAAAAAATGTCGATAAGAAGCTGTGAAGAAACCCACATAGCCTAGGATACTAGAGAGCTCCAGAGGACCCAATTAAAATGGTGTAGGGATCTACCTACCTCCTGTTTGGAGAATTACTCATTCTGGGACTCCCCTCAATTACTAAGAATGATCTGGGACTGATAACCATCATGGAAGGTGAACAGTCAGAGAAGGGAAACATGGTCCAGTCAAAAGGGCACTGGACTTGGAGTCTGAGGCCCTCTTAGGTCAAATATTGGCCCTTCTGTGTGACTTTGGGCAATGCACTTAATCTCTGTGGGCCTCAGTTTCCTTATCTGTAAAATGAGGGAGTTGGGCTCAGTGACCTCTAAATATACAAGCTTATGATTCCCATAGGGCACCCCATTTCTAGCTGGGTAGGCCCTTCCTCTTCTTGGTTAATTCCTGGCAAGACATCCAGATGAGGATGTAGGATTCAAATCCTAGCTCTTCCATTCACTACCTGTGTGACCTTAGGGAGGTCACTGGAGCTCTCTGGGCCTTGGTTTCTCTAATTATAACACAGCGGGGAGAAGAATTGACTGAATGATCTCTAAGATATTTTCAGCTGAGTCCTAAGAGCCAATACTGGTCCTATGCTCAATGGCTGGCCAAGTTACAGGAAAGGAGAGTTACCCTGAGTTGAAAAAGAAAAATCCTTCCCCTTGACCAATTTTGTTCTGTTGAAAGTATACAAGGCCACAGTGAGTCCATGGCTCTGAATCTGAACCTGCCACACTGGACAGCAAGCAAGGGCACCAGGGGGGTGGCTAGGATTGATTAAATTGTGGAAACCCGAAGCCTTAAATAGTGTGTGCTGGAGCACTTTGTAAGACACAAAGAAAACACACACACACACACACACACACACACACACACACACACACACACACACACACAAAATCAGGCTGTCCCTTCTCTGACCTCAGGAAACTCATCTGAAGCCCAGTGAAAGGAGGTAGCCAAGAGCGAGCCTGAAGTTCCCATCCTAATCTTCCCTTTCAGGCTTTCACATCAGGGGGAAAAGTTTTCTGATTAGCTGCAGCTCTGAGCTACCCCTCCCTTCCCAGCCTCCCCTCGTACCGACCCCTCTCCCCACACAAACACCTCCGGCCCCCAGTTTCCTAAGTGGGAATTTAGGCTGTTCAGCAATCCATCATTTGCCAGATCCTACCCTGGAGAGGCAGAACGAAGTGATTATTGTAAATCTAGCCCTGGTAAAAGGCCCTGGCTCCTCTGGGAGCCCAGGCACAATATAAAGATAAAATATGGTTATGTTTGCAAACAGCTAGATCTCAAGTCACTGGCAGTACGTGCCACGCTTGGAGCACCCGCTCACTGGAGTCAGCATATTCCTCCAGCTCCATGGGCTTGGCCCCGTGATTCTAAGGGGCTTCTCCAGCTCTCCACAGTTACCATCTGGAGCTGGAAAAGCCAAGGGCAATGAAGACTTTCCAAGCAAGCTTACAGAAGGTACAAAGCCTGCACAAGGACCACAGAGATTCACGAAGGGTTGAGAGATAGAAGGGATGGACCCTGGAGATAGTTCTAGTTTGACCAATTCATTTTACAGAGTAAGGGACTGGGCTCCAGAGAAGGAATGAGACTTTCCCAAGGTCACACAGCTACTTAGTGGCAAAACTGGGACACGATATTAGGATCCCTATTTCTGTGTGGCCCTGTAGCCTTGGCCCACCTCAAAAAAAGCTTTCCTTGACCAACTCCACCCAACTCAGTTCTTTTCCTTCTCTGGATTTCCGTTAAAGTATACAATGTGTGCTGTTTAATCTCAACTCTGATTAAATACTTGCTTGCATTATCAAATCTGCTAGTTTCACCCCTGTGTTGCTTATCTCCACAACAACAGCATTAAGTTCCTTGACAATCCTGTCTCCCTACAAGTGTCAAGCACAGGGCTGGGCATATATATCAAAGCTTTAATATATATTTATAATAAATCCACAAAGCCACAACCCCATTCCAGGCACCAAAACACACACACACACACACACACACACACACACACACACACACACACACACATTCATTCTCATTCTCTCTAATTCTGTCTTTCTCTGTCTCTGTCTCTCTGTCTGTCTCTCTGTCTCTCTCCCCCCTCCCTCCCTCTCCCCACCCTTTCTCTCTCCCTGAAAAAAAAAGAAATTGGCAGGTCCGAAATACTTAATTTAAGAAAACTGTCAGGGCCAGATGATAGTATTAAATCTTATCCCAAACAGACTACAGTTAGTACAGCTGTAGACTGCTAAAGCCCTGGTGTCTGGAGAGAGAATAAGGATAACCCACATGCCTGGGTTATTGTGAGAAATGTCACATAGCATCAAATTCCAGTCAAACTCAGTTTGGGTTTTTTTGTTGTGTGGGTGTTTTTTTTTT
Organism: Dromiciops gliroides; assembly: GCF_019393635.1. Lineage (NCBI taxonomy): Eukaryota > Metazoa > Chordata > Mammalia > Microbiotheria > Microbiotheriidae > Dromiciops > Dromiciops gliroides. Next base: position 429,060,364 of record NC_057862.1, on the reverse strand, counting down.
GGGGGGGGGGTTGGTTTTTTTGTTTTATTTGCAGGGCAATGAGGGTTAAGTGACTTGGCCAAGGTCACACAGCTAGTGTCAAGTGTCTGAGGCCGGATTTGAACTCAGGTCTTCCTGAATCCAGGGCTGGTGCTTTCTCCACTGTGCCACCTAGCTGTCCCCAAACTCAGTTTTTAGATGTTTCCCAACCCATTTTGTCCTCTCCCATTCCTGCATGTTTTGTGCGCAGAAGCCTTGAATGGATCTCCTGCTGCTGAAACTCCAGATGCTGAAATCTTCTCCTTTCTTCTAGGTCCAGTTCAGGGACCACCTCTTCCATGAAGTCTCCCTTCCTCTCTCCAGAACTGAAAACAAGCCCTTCATCCCCTATCCTTTCATACGTCTCTATCTAATTCCTATACCTCTGCAACATTCTCATTGTGTAACAGAGGACAGAGCTCTGGGCCTGGAGTCAGAGAACATAAGTACAAAATGCTACCCCCAACATTTAATTTTATAACCTCTAGCAAGTTATTTAAGGGGAAAAAACAAACTTTTGTTAAGGACCTACTATGTGCCAGGTACTGGGCTACTAAGTGCTTTAGAAATATTATTTCATATGTTTAACATGATTGTAATATATAACCTATATCAGTGGTGGCTTCAGGAGGGGGGAGGAAAGAGAGGGTGGGAGAAAAACTTGGAACTCAAAAAAATAGCTTTACATGTAATTGGAAAAAAATTTTAAATAAAATTTTAAAAAACAAATATTATTTCATTTGATCCTTACAACTTTGAGATGAAGGTGCTATTAATATTGCAATTTTGTAGTTGAGGACAGACAGAAGTGATCAGCTCAGGATGACAACTGCTAGTAAGTGTCTGAGGCTAGATTTGAATTCAAGTCTTCCTGACTCCAGGCCCACTTCACTATCCACTGTGCCACCTAACTGACCCTGGACCTCACTTAACTCTTCTGTATAGAGGATTGATGGGATTGAACAAGTTGGTCTCTAGAGCTCTGATCTTCTGTCCTATCTCTCTATTAGGTTAAAAGCTCAATGAAGGCTCGTTTTTCATCATTCTATTCCCCAGGACTAGGCTCAGTGGTGTTAGCATAGTAGGTGTCTTAATGAATAAGTTGAACGGAATTGAGCTACATAGGCTGCATCTGTGTACAGCCTGCCTTAGTATAACAATACAACCTGCTGAAGGCCAGGAGTCCTTTGATGGCTGACTTTGAATGAACCATCCAAGAGCTAACTCACAGGAGCTCTCCTAGGTGAATCAGCCACCAGAGAGGAAGATAATCCCCAAAGACTCTTTTCTAAAATAACTAATGTGGACTCTTATTGGTTGCATACACCACAACTCAAACATGCTCTCTATCCCCATGATCTGCTGCCTCTGTCCTTTTGCTTACAGTGATCTCTATGCCTGGAATGATCTCTCTTCCCCTTCTTTTACCTGTTGAATTCCTAGCCATTCTTGAAAGCCCAACTCAAAATGCCACTTCTTCCTTGACTCCCTCATTAGGAGCAACCATACTTGCTGGACTTTACACAGCACTTTTCTCTGTCTCTAAAATAGATCGTACTTGTGTCTTAGTCTCCCTACTAGACTGTAAGTTCTGTGAGAGCAAGAAAGATGTCTACTCTAAACTTTATTTCTGTCCCCAACACCCAGGGCAGTGCTTTGCATACAGCAGGGAAAACAAACCAAACTAAACATTTACAGAAACTGTCCCTCCCATAGGCTCAAGATTGAGAGTACAAGGTCATTCTGTGTTAGCCTGGGCTCCAATACCAAATACAAAATGGCCTTCTCTAGCCAGGCCCTAAGTCCATTTACTGGACTCTGGGCCCAATCTTCCCCCCATTATTTGCTTCCCTATTTGGTGAAACCTCCTGTTGAAGTTATCCCCCCCGCTCCGTAAGTCCAGTTTCCTTACCCAGCTTGTCACTGTTTAGATAAAAATAGATCATGGACATTATATTAAATATCACCTTTAATTTCTTCTTCCTGTTGTTTATTCCCTTGTTTGTGTGTTTCTTCGGGCTTGTCCATGACTCATCCCCTTTTCTCTCTCCTTCTGGAGTCTCTTATAGAACTGGTTGTGCTTGATGTACCAGTGACCTTTCCTCCTTGGAAAATTTCTTCTCCCCGGACAGCAGGGAGCGGGGGGAGTTTCTGTACCCAGGGCCTCACAGCTAAGGGCTGCTTCTGATGACCTAGATTCAGTTGACCCTCATAAAGGGTATTTCCTGTGCCACAGACGAATACACAAACAAAACACCCTGATTGACACTGCCATTGGCTCAGAATAAAGATACAACAGGGCCTATATCCAGACCCTAGGACCCTTTTCTGTTTATTCAGGGTATGCAGGGTGTCCTCCTTAAAGAGGCCTTCCTTTTCCAGCCCCATCTCAATAATTTCACAAGCAAGTATTAAGCCCCTACTTTGTTTAAGACACTGTACAAGGTGCTGAGGATATAAAAAAACAAATGTCCAAGCCAGCCTCTGACCTCAAGGAATTTACAAATGAAAGTTTAGGAGGAGGCATAGTAGAGACAGTGTTGGAATCATGATGATCTGAGTTCAAATTCTGAAAGGTCTTTTGACTCCCAATCCAATGTTCTTCTTATAATACCACTGTTTATCTCTGAGTCTAAGTTGCTTTATCTGCAAAAGGAGGATATAATAACAGTTCTCTTGTCTCATGGGGTTCTGGTGAGGGTCCAATGAGAATAAGTTGAAGAAGGTAATGCTCTGAAAGGTAGAAATCACCCTGAAGGTGTACAGTTTATCATATAGTGAAGCAGCCACAGCATCACTAGCTGGAAATATGGAAACAGAAAGATTGGTTTGTCTGCCACTCTTGGGGCCTTATGGACTAGAATGGATAATACTCCATTCCTCCAATAAAATAAAATTAGAAAATCAAAACCATTATATTCCCTCACTGGATGCAGCCATCAAGTCATCCCCTCAATGGTGACCACTGTACCACAGTGACTTTCCACAGCTGCCAGAGGACTCAGGGGATTTCCCCTCAGTCCTCTCTTTCACATGCATTCTTGTCAATCGATGCCTCTTTGCCCATTTATTCAACCCAAACTGTTTGGATAGACGAAAATTGATGTAGGCTTAGAAGTCTCAATAAGCAATTATGGAAAAGAGGCAAGACCTACTTAGGTAGCCTACACTTACACTGGATTCCTAATTCTAATTAATTAATTCAATAAACATTAATGTTGACTATATATAAGCATATTGTGCTGGGTTCTAGGATACAGAAACAAAAAAAAATCTCGTAAGCCTTCATTTCCACATCTTTATGCAATAAAGAAAGGATCTATACTTTTAACAGTCCAGTAAAGTCTAGGCATTGAAATCCTTCCACCAAAAGAGAACATAGCCTGTCTTTGATATAGTACTTGAGATCTCAGGAAGTCCCTGAAGAAAACAGAGGTTAGGTTGATTACTCAGAGTTACAGAGTTAGTAACCATCAGTTGTGGGAATCTAACCCCAGTTTTTCTGACTCCAAGCCTAGCATTCTAACCACTACCCAACACAGCCTTTATTTCTTCATCTAAAAAGTGGAGATGATAACATCTGTACAAAAGAAGAGTGCTGTGAAGCTCACGGTTGAAGTACTATGAAAATGTCAGTTATCGTCAATAATATTAATATTTCATTCTTCTCATCTTTATGTTCAGTGGAACTTAGATTAAGACCATAATGGGATCAAAGGATCATACATTTAGAGCTGGAAGGAACCTCAGAGACCATCTAGTCTAACTCCCTCATTCTACAGATTAAGAAACTGAGGCTCAGGTTAAGGACTTGCCCATGCAGAAAGGAAGTGGACTCAAGTCTTTTTTTTTTACTCCAAAGCCAAAAAAAGGCTTTGTTCAGTCATTTTCATTTGTGTCCAATTCTTTATGACCCCATTTGGTTTTTTTGTTTTTTGGCAAAGATACTGGAGTAGTTTGCCATTTCCTTCTCCAGTTCATTTTACAGATGAGGAAAGTGAGGCAAACGGGGTTAAGTGACTTGCCCAGGGTCACACAGCCAGAAAGCGTCTGAGGTAGATTTGAAGTCAGGGAGATGGATTCATCTGCTTGACTCCAGACCCAGCACTCTATCCACTGTGCCATGTAGCTGCCTAATAAAGAGCTAGTTTGCTATTATTCTTTTATACTTAGTGTTTGCCAAGCTATTGAAGAGATCATAGATAAGATGATTAAAGCTTGTAAAGAAATGAAAAGCCTGGGATGAAGACTCATTTTCCATACACTGAAAACATCTTCAGGCCAACTCCAGTAGCAGTGGAGAAAACTACATGCTTACTTCTTGTTCCTGCATGGTTTTGAATTCTTCCAATAGATCTCTACATTTTGAATGCTTACTGTAGTTTGGAGATTATGAGTATTCCATATGAAAGCATCTATTAAAAATGTTCTTCTTAAATTTCTGTGAATCAGGGTTTGTATTTGGGTGATGACTGGCAAGAGTTCTATGTGTGATAATGCTCTGGTTACCATTCTGGAGAGCAATTTGGAACTATGCCCAAAGGGCTATCAAACTGTGCATACCCTTTGACCCAGCAATAGCAGTACTAAGTCTGTATCCCAAAGAGATCATAAAAAGGGGGAAAGGGCCCACATGTACAACAATATTTATAACAGCTCTTTTTATGGTGGCAAAGAATTGGAAATCGAGGGGATGCCCATCAATTGGGGAATGGCTGAACAAAGTGTGGTATATGAATGGAATGGAATACTACTGTGCTATAAGAAATGATGAGCAGGTGGAGTTCAGAAAAACCTGCAAAGACTTACATGAACTGATGATGAGTAAAGTGAGCAGAACCAGGAGAACATTGTACACAGTAACAGCAACACTGTGTGATGATCAATTGTGAGAGACTTAGCTCTTCTCAGCTATACAATGATTCAAGGCAATTCCAAAAGACTCATGATGGAAAATGCTCTCCACATCCAGAAAAAGAACTAGGGAGTCTGAATAGCATACTGTTTTTACTTTATTTGTTGTGGTGATGGTTTTTTTTCTTTCTTGAGGTTTTCCCCCTTTGTTTTGATTCTTCTTCTACAACACGACTAATGTGGAAATATGTTTAAGATGATTGTACTGTATAACCTATATCAGATGCCTTGCTGTCTTGAGGAGGGGGGAGGGAAGGGAAGGAGGAAGAAAAATTTAGAACTCAATAATCTTACAAAAATGAATGCTGAAGGGACAGCTAGGTGGCGCAGTGGATGGAGCACCAGCCCTGGATTCAGGAGGACCTGAGTGCATATCTGGCCTCAGACACTTAACACTTACTAGCTGTGTGACCCTTGGCAAGTCACTTAACCCCAACTGCCTTGTAAAAACACAACAACAACAACAACAACAACAACAACAAAATGAATGCTGAAAACCATCTTTACATGTAATTGGAAAAAAATACCCTTAAGATTTTAAAAAATGCTCTGGTTACAGTAGTTCATTTCTCAAATCCTCAAGGTGTTTTGAGGTCTGGATTTGCAATATAGGGATATGATCCAGGACAGGGTATTTTATAGGAAGCCTTTCCCAATCCTTCTTAATTCCAGTGCTTTCTTCTGTTAATTTAGCCTGCATATAACTTGCTTGTTCATTGTCTCTTCCAGTGGATCATAAGCTCCTTGAGGGCAGGGACTTTCTTTTGCCTCTTTTTGTATACCTAGTACTTAGCACCGTGCTTGACACATAGCAGGCATTTAATAAATGTTTACTGACTGAATGACAGCAGTTTACATGTTAACTCTTCCCATTAGACAATAAGTTCCTCAAAGGCAGGGACTAGCTTTGGCCTTAATAAATGTTGACTGAATGGCAATCTTCTTGTATATATGATTATGGCTGCTTGATCTGGACATCCAACAGAAGCTACATTTTCGCACCCCACAGTGACATGATGAACAGTTTTTATTGCTTCCTCATATAAAGTCTGAAGACTATCAATAGGGCTCTCTTAAGCTTTCTGTAGTTTCTGCCAGTAATGAACTGATCCAGTAAAGTTTTCATGAACTAACTCCCTCTGTCAGTCAGTCAACAAACATTTATCAACTTTTTTACTACAGGCCAGACACTATGCTTAAGCATACAAATACAAGCTGAAAGATAGTTCCTGCCTTCAAGGAGCTGACATTCTAAAGGGGAGAAGGAAGACAAGACATAAAAGGCAGGCAAAGGGGGGGAAGGAAGAAATAAAAGGCATCAACTCAGGGATATGGTACAGAAAAGACATGGCTGGCCTGGGTCCCCTCCTTAAAATGGAGATTCTGGAAGGAGACTATCAGAGGGAGAGGCTCCAGGGGTGAGTAATGTGGGTGTGGAGTGAGCTTCCAGGATAAAGAGGTTTCTATGAAGTGTTAGAGAAAGTGCAGGAGAGAGTCAGGAATGTTAGCCTAGAGCAGGATAAAGAAAACCCTGAGTTTTTCTAAATTCTGCATCACTAAGTCACTGGATTGACACTTCCTTGTCAGTATATTGGGGAAAGAAAGAAGAATTAGCATTTATATAGGGCCTACTAAGTACCAGGTACCTTTTACAAATATTCCCTCATTTGATTCTCACCACAATCCGGAGAGGGAGTTGCAATTATCATCCCCTTTTTACAACTGAGGAAACTCAGGCAACAGAGGTTAAGTGACTTGCCCAGAGTCATACAGCCAGGAAGTATCTGAGGCTAGATCTGAACTTGGGTCTTCCTGACTCCAGGACCTGATTTCACTGAGCCACCAGCCACCTCCATATTTTTGTTTGAACTTGTGTGGTTGTTGCCCACTTAGGGCCCTTTGGTTCCATTTTTAGATTTTCAACATATCTCAGTTTCATTCAATAAATTCAGTGGTGTGTATCTATTTTCAGTCTTTATCATTGCTCTGTAAAGTGGTATTTGTTCAGAGAGTATTGAGTAAATGTTTAAACCTGTTTGTCATGAAGTCAAAGGACATCTATCAGTCCTCTTCTTCCTTTCTGACAAGGAAGTGATTTTTTTTATGGCTGCCTTGGGGCACTAGACCTGGTGTTCTGTTAATATTGTATGAGCCTTTGTTTGGAGACTTTCTAAATTTATTGCTCCTACTCTTACTGCTACCAACAACTTTTGTGCACTCCAAGAAATCTCATGTTTCAACAGAGACAAGAACCTCTATGGAAAGACAACTGCAGAGCAAGACTCAGAGATAGCCTCTGGGATGCACAGTTAGACTTTCAAGAACCCATTCCAGAGGGAAGGTATTAGAGCACTAGCCTTGTTAAAAGCTTTGGGTTGAGAGCAGGAGTCTAGCAGTATGGACTTGCATATCCCTTAACTTCATTCTTTGTTAATTGAGAGAGAGAGAGAGAGAGAGAGATTGATTGATTTCCATCATCATCATCATTATTTTAAGTTCCCTGAGGACAGAAATGGCTTGATTTTTGTCTTTGTAATCCAGTATATTGAGCATAGAACCTTGCACACAGTAGGCATTTTAATAAGTAATCATTGAATTTAATTGAGAATTACTGTGACTGATATTTTTCTGCCTAGGAAGCTGTAAACTCAACCCTCACAATAATGTGAGGGATGCTGAGATCCTCTGTCCCGAAATTCTGCCTCCCATTTAACAAAGGATGCCTAAAATTCTACCATTTGTGATTAATTTGTATGAGATAAGCCACTGTCTGCTGTTAATAAGAGGACACCAAAAAAATAAATAAATAAGAGGACCCATTTCTCTAGCACTTTAAGATTTATGAGCTATTTCCCTCATGACAACCTCGCAAGGTAAGTAGTGTAAATGTAAGAGAATAGGGTCACTCTTGCACAAGTATTACTATCCTTTTACATCTGAGGAAGCCAAGTCTAGGAGAGACTAAAGTATTTGCCTAGGGCCATATAATTACTAAGTGGCAGAGTGGAGATTGGAACCCAGCTCTTTTAGCTTTTGGCTTGCCTGAGCAAGTCTCATTATTTCTCTAAGCTTAGGTTTCCTCATCCTATGATTCAATAATTTAAAATGTAGACTCCTTCCCTCTTCAATATGAAAATACCCCAAGCCAAGAGTAACCCACTGTTCTATTCTCTAAAGAATGAGTAGATCCACTTTGCTGGTCTCTCCAAGAGTCATATGGTACAAGCCCATAAATAACTCTCATCCACTGGGAACGACCCTGGCGTCAGCCTAGAATGGAACAGGCCCCTTGGGGGCTGATCCTGGCAACACTTCATTCAAAACACAGGCTGCAGAAATGGCTGGGGCCCTGCTTACTGACACTGGTCTACTTTGCTCTCAGTCCCCAGTGGGGCCAGTGAAAAGGATGTGCCTGTTCGGGGCAAAGACTCTAGGGAAGAATCCTAGTTTGTCCCCATTGGAAGGGACCTTAGAAGTCATCTTGTTCCAACCCCTTCATTTTACATAGGAGGAAACTGAGGCTCAGAGAAGGAAAGAGATTTGTTCAAAGCCACACAAGTCATTAGTGGCACAGTCAGGATCAGAACCCGGAAATACTTATTCACAGTTCAGTAATATTTCGACAACATCACGTTGAAGTGGGAATCCTGTCCCTACTCCCAAAGTCTGTAATATGTTAACAGATCAGAAAAACCCACGTGGTGATCCAGTCTAGGGAATCCATTAGATCTAGGTTCCAGATTACTCCAATGCTTGGGGTCTCTTCAGGAGGCAAGCAGGAATGGGTGGGTGAAATGAGGATAACTGCACCTGCCTCCCTCCCGTGCTGCAAGAATTAATTAGCTAATGTTTTGTAAAGCCTTTTGAAGCTGTGAAGTGCCCCATAAGCCCTGAGTGGCATCATTATAAATATTATCATTTTATTTATAGAATCTGGGGAGGGGGGAGAAGAGAGGGAGAGCGGGGATTTATATTCTGGGAGCTCAATCACCTTTCTGATTTAGTCATGTGTGAGTATATTCTTCTGGCGCCTGGAAGCCTTGGGGCAGAGGCGTCTATAAATATGAGACTTCATTAGCTTTCTCCCTCTGAGCAAAGGGGGGGTTGCCATTCCCTGCCTCCTGCAAAACTGGCCAACTTAAAAAGGAAATGCTGAGGATGGGAAAGGAAGGAAGGAAGGAAGGAAGGAAGGAAGGAAGGAAGGAAGGAAGGAAGGAAGGAAGGAAGGAAGGAAGGAAGGAAGGAAGGAAGGAAGGAAGGAAGGAAGGAAGGAAGGAAGGAAGGAAAGAAGGAAGGAAGGAAGGAAGGAAGGAAGGAAGGAAGGGGGAGCAGGAGGATGAAGAAAACTTAGGTGGAAGAACTTTGAGGGCCCCAAATGAAGCCTTGGGGCCAACAGCTTCCTGTTTGCTGCGAGATTTGTGACAGAATTATGGGGTTAAGAATCAAAGCAAAGTACAAGGGAGACACTCTGGGTATGGTCATCATTGAGTAGATATCAGCCTGAGCTGGTGAACTCAGGGTTATAGAACAGAATAGATGTAAAAACTCCCAACACTTAGTCAACTTTTATCTGGTGTATACACGCCATAGACTGAGTCCTAACTAGCCACAGGTTGAGCCTCGATCCTGGACAAGAGTGAGCAGTAAACCCAACCAAACACTAAGCTTTAACCTCAAAAGAACTTGAACCCAAGGTCCAAGCCACACATTCAACTCAGCCACAGCCTGAGCCCTAATCCCAACCACAGATTTAGCCCTGATTGCAACCATAGAATAAACCTTAATCCCAACCACAGATTTAGCCCTAATCCAAGCCACAGACTGAGCCCTTCGCCAAGTAGGAGATAAACTCTAACCTGAGATATAATCTATACCTGTTACCCTAGGAAGCCATCAGGCTGCTATGTGCCCTTGGTTACCAAAAAAACTGGGTGAGCAGAGCATGGATAGCTCAGTGAAGGCCATCCCCAGTGCCTAGAAGCAGAACTCAAGTTGGCTGGAGATGTCCTCTTCACAGAAGGCTAACCCATAAGAAAAAGCAGATATCCCAGTTTCCCAAAGGGGGCTCAGGAAAGAGAATTCTGAGAGTCTGCATAGCTACATCTGTCCCAGGACCACCAACGGGAGCATGAAAATAGCTTCAGATGGTATTTCCTTCTTTTACTGCTCTCTTACCCCATAAACTGGGAGGGGAATAAAAGGAGGCCAAGGCCTTCCTGGCTTCTAATGGAACAGCAAGCCTTCTGTAGCATTCTCCCTCTGGAGAGCTCTTCAGCATCTGAGAGCCATCCTTAGGGGTTTCTGTAATTTATAACCTGGCTTCTCTGGGGAACCCTGGGAATTAAATGAAAAGTGTCAAAAGCAGCTTTGAAATCCAGGGGAAACCCTTCTCTCCCCTGTGAAAGTAATAGAGGAAGCTCAGGCAGGGAGATCTTTAAACAGGAGGCAAAAACTATGAGGCCTACATCTGGATTCCTATTCATCCACCCCATCCCTCTGAATTTTGTCCTCTGGGACTTTTTCCAACTCCCATTTCAGTCCTTTGCCACCTTGCAATGGGTACCTACCGCGTGATCCTGTCACTTATACTTTTACCATAAATGCTAGCAAAAATAGCTATCAATGTAGTACTCTGAAGAGAATGGGAGAACAGGATCATGCCTTACCCAGGGGAGTAGGAAAAAGTCCTGGGCTTAGCACCTAGGCAGATGAGGATGTGAAAGAAATGGTATATGTCAGAACAGCAAGGGACCTTAGGGATATAGTCTAAAGCCTTCATTTAACAGAAGGGGAAACTGAGACCCAGGGAGGCTAAATGACTTGTTTCAATCAACTCATACGATAAGTATCAAAGATGGGATTTGAACCCATCTGAAACTAGTACCACACTACCTCTACAACTGCCAGTCTTGTACCACAAAAATATGGTTCCTCCCCTAAAGAAGCTTATATTCTAGTACAGCAAATGCAACAAACACGTACATACTAATACGTACATACACACACACACACACACACACACACTTATGTGGCAAAGAACAAATTAACAAAATAGAACATACAAAACAAACTGCAAATGGGTAGCTGAGTGGTGTGTGAGACCATGTGTAAGGATCGAAGGGAAGCAGAGCAAAGAGGCGATAGCAGGTGGGTGGGGTTAGTTGGGGAAGGCTTCCTGGAGGAGAAAGGAAGGAAAGGAGCTGAAACAGTTCGGAAACAGAGATTTCCCCTTGCAGTCAAGCTCTATGATTTTTCAGCGATGCTCTTCACAGGAAGGTTAGAGGGTCAGGACATACATCCAACTGTTGTTTTTTAACTAAGACTTGATTTCCCTTTGCCGCCGTATGTGGCCCTAATCCTTCTACCAGAAATGTGCTGGGTGGGCCGTCTTCACTGAGGTGTGCCTACTAAAGCAAAAGTGTCTCTAGGGACATGTAGTTCTGCCATCAGAATTCGGTACCTCCTTTCTTTGTGCTCTCCCTGCTCCACTGAGCTTTCCACTGGGAGAACTTCAGATCCATTATCAAAGGCAAAGGGGAGAATCAGGCTGCCTAAAAGCCAGTCTCCCTGAAATAAAATGTCCTTTAAATAAAATCATCAGGCCCAAACCCAGGCCCCAGCATGATAGGAAAAAAAATGCCAAGAAACATGTCCTTGTTCCTATTTGGATTGGACAGCCAGCGCTTCTCTCAACAGAGATATCTCTTGCACAATCAAGAGATTCTCTCTTCTGCTTAGCTCTAGAAGGGGATCCAGTCTGCTTAACATCCAACCGACTCTCAAGGGCAGCATGCTGGGTTCTGGGTAGGTATGGGCATGAGGGGTGCCTGCATCTATCAGGCATGTGACTAGGCCCAGAAACTGCTAACTCGTTCCATCTTCCCCCCTCCCACCCACCTCGCGGCATATCCAAAACCTTCCACAAGACCTGTGATTGCATCACACAGCCCCAACACTTGTGAAATTTGCCCCTATCCAATCAAAGCTTGAGGCACTGCCAACCCTGTTCCTGAAACCTGCCTGGCTAATGTTTAGGGGAAGACAAAGTGTACGTGGTCGGGTGGCAACGACTTAGGCAGTAAGCAACAGCATAAACCACGAACAGGACGTTCAGGAAATGATTTATAGAGGGGAAGGATATGGGGGAGGGGAGAGCTTCATTTCAAAATCAATAAAAGAGCTTTGGGAGTGCCTATCAGCATCAGCATTTTACCTAAATTTGTCAGCAGGGCAACTCCGAGTCAGGGGAGTGGAGCCTTGCATTAGGACAAAATTCCCACTTGTTTTTATTTCCCTTCAGGAACCAACACTATGCTCCAGGCTGAAGGCACTGAGCCCACGCTCCAGAGGGCAGCCGTTTGTCACGCAGGACATAATTTCTCTTCAACAGCAAGCTTGTTGACTTCGGGGCCTGCCAGCCACAGAAAATACAACTAACTGCCAAGCATGCCTATATTAACTCCCCAATCGTGCGGGAAGCAGACATCGCTCTCTGTAAATATAAAGTCCCCATCAGCTATTTACGAGACCAGATACTTTGAAGATGAATTTTCATTGACTGGACAAGTCTAACATACTCTTGTCCCTCTGTCTGTATTGATTCCACGGCTCTACCCAACATAATTCTCCCTCACCATCAGGGGATGTTTTACAGTTGTTTCGTTCTCCTATTCAAGCTGGATAGCTAGGTAAGAGGGTTTTTACTGCACATTCATGACATATAAATACAAAAGGAGATGAAGGAAAGGTATTTCCTTGACAGGAATCAGGTATTTATTTAACTGTCTGTAATTTTTTTTTCCCTCAAGAGCATAGTATTTCTAATGGAATTGGAAATAGAAGCAGTGGATTTTATTAATTAGACATATGCTTCTATGAGGTATGTATATTTACTCTCATGAAAAGCAACCGGTGTGAAGAAATAAACTAGAGAACACAGGTTTTCCTCTACTGGGAATGGATAATGGATGCATTCAGAGACTAATTCCAACTTCAGGATACATCTGCTACCAGCCTCTTCTGACATTAGGAAACAGTCTCAAATAGACATCCTCATGGTGGTGAGAATTCAGTTTAATCTCCACCACCATGAACAAGAGGGCTTCTTAGCCTGGACCGAGCTGAGACATCAACGAGTTCTCCTGGCAAAGATACTGCTTATAGCCCATCTATATCCTCTCACCCTAGCAACCTGCGTCAGGTCTCCCAAAGATGCTCCCAAAGGGGAGTCACCCAACATGTCAGGGGACTTCTGAAAGTTTTCTCAACATTGCCCAGAGGCCAAAGGAAAATGTGAACCATCCATCAGGGAACATTTGCTCTTGCCACATAAGAAGTCCACTTTCTTTTCCGGTCATACGTCTCTCTGCTGACACACTTTACGGTGTTTCTCTTATGCAATTCTCCATTGACAACATATTAGAGCTTATATACACTCACCATGTTCCTCTCCTTTGCCTTGTGGGTAACCTTCAACTTCAGTCCTCCAGAGATTATATCATTTTATGACTTGTCAGAACTCATCATCAAAAGAATACTGTCCCTTTTTCAAAATAAGTTTTCATTTTTGCTTTGTTTTTTATACCACCAGTTTCCCCCAACATCCTTCCTCCTTCCCTTCATGGAGAGCTATCCCATATACAATCAGTAATTATTATTATTATTATTATTATTATTATTATTATTATTATTATTATTATTATTATTATTATTTTTAGTGAGGCAATTGGGGTTAAGTGACTTGCCCAGGGTCACACAGCTAGTAAGTGTTAAGTGTCTGAGGTCGGATTTGAACTCAGGTACTCCTGACTCCAGGGCCGGTGCTCTATCCACTGCATCACTTAGCTGCCCCACAATCAGTAATTTTTAAAGACACAAAAAAGAGGAAAAAGCATCATAATGTATCAATACACTGAAAGGCTAAATATGTACAATGTGCAAGACTTGTGGTCTTCCCACCTTTCTAAGGCGTGAAGTAGGAACATTTTGGCCTATCACTTCTTTCAAGCCATTCTTGTTCTTTGTAATTTTGCAACATTCACCTTTTAATTTTGCAAGTTGTGGGTGTGGCTGTTCTTTATGTGTGCATTGTTACTGTTATTAAGTATATTGTTTTCTTGGATTCACTTACTTTACATCAGTTCATGTAAACCTATCCATGCTTTTCTGGGTGCAATATATTCATCATTTTTATAGCACAGTAATATTCTATTATATTCATGCACCACAATTGATTTAACCATTCCCCAATCAATGGGCATCTATTTTGTTTCTAATTCTTTGCTATTAAAAAGTGCTAATATAGGGGCAGCTAGATGGCGCAGTGGATAGAGCACTGGCCCTGGAGTCAGAGTACCTGAGTTCAAATCCGACCTCAGACACTTAACACTTAACTAGCTGTGTGACCCTGGGCAAGTCACTTAACCCCAATTGCCTCACTAAAAAAAAAAAATAAGTGCTAATATAAATATTTGGGAGGGGGCAGCTAGGTGGCGCAATGGATAAAACACTGGCTGTGAATTCAGGAGGACCTGAGTTCAAATCCAGCCTCAGACACTTGACACTTACTAGCTGTGTGACCCTAGGCAAGTCACTCATTGCCCCGCCAAAAAAAAAAAAAAAAAAGAATATATCTTTTGGGATACATGGAGACTTTCCTTTTACCAGTGGCCTCCTTGGGGTATAAGCCCAGGACTAGAATCTCTGGGTCAAAGGAATGAACATTTTAGTCATTTTATTTACATTATTCCACACTGATTTCCAAAACGGTCGTGTTGATTCACGGCTCCATCAACAATGCACTAGTGTGTCTATCTTCCCAAGACCCCTCTGACAGTAACTATACACAATCTTTTGTCAAGAATACTGTTATTTGTGGGGCAGCTAGGCGGTACAGTGGATAGAGCACCGGCCCTGGAGTCAGGAGGACCTGAGTTCAAGTCTGGCCTCAGACACTTAACACTTACTAGCTGTGTGACCCTGGGCAAGTCACTTAACCCCAATTGTCTCACTTTAAAAAAAGAAAAAAGAGGGTTGGGAATGCAGGAGGAAGAGAAGTTGGAACAATTTTTTTTTTTAATTGATGTTAAAATTTGTTTTTACATGTATTTTGGAAAATAAAATTCTATTCAAAAAAAAAGAAAAAAGAATACTGTTATTTGTAAAGATGAACTTTTGTTTCAAGTAGATGCTTAGGCTCATTAAAAGTCATGCATAAAGTTGGGGACTCCAAATATGGAACACTCCATATAATGTCAATTTGCTACTTAGTTTTGCTGAACTTTTTTCCCTCTCTATTTTATTGTTGTAAGGGATGGCTCTTAGAGGAGAGAAGGGGCATTACAATAGGAAATATAAGTGATATGAAAGCGAAAGTTAAAAGTAAGAATTTATTTTTAAAAATAAAAGTATTAGACAAATTCTCAAAAGCAATCTTGCCCTTATTCTTTCTCATGTTCAATCTTGGGCCAAGCTCAATGTCCCTCATAGCATCTGTTCAGGATATATGTACTAAGGGATCATCAATTCTACAGATTGTCAATCCAAACACATTTCAAATATTTGGTTTTTCTGATAAGAATAGTTAGGCTGCACTCTTTCGAGTAATTATGGATCTCATTATAGAGGCTATAAAATGTTATGAGGCTTAATATAATCACTACAATGTCATTTGCAAACAGGAGTTTCTAGAAGATTCCTTCTCCCATTAAGACTCTGCAGGACATCACCCATGATGATGGTAAATAGCTGCAACAAACATATCTGCCACTATTTGATGCCAAGATTGATACTATAAATCAGAAGGATAATAAAGTTATCTTTGTGGTTACCTTTTTCAAAGAACTTTATGTGATTTTTGATATATACATGGGAAACAACTTGTTAGAGAAGAGCAATGTTTTACTCTATCACATCGAATAGGTGTTGCTTTTAAATAATTAAATAATAACAGCAGCATCTTGCATTTGCTCTATCTTTCAGTCAGTAGTATGTGTATAGTTATAAAGATACGATCAAAAATAGCATGTGATTTGCAAAACCCTACTTCATGCCTTCTCAAGCCTTCACGAGGATACCCTGAATGTGTGTATATATTATTCTCATTTTAAAAATTGTACCAATGAAGAAAGTAGGCATATTAATGTTGTCGATATTAATATTAATTTCTGTCAATAATAAGACCTCAGATTTGTTCAAAGATTTTGCTATTCTCCTTTCTTTCATATACCTTGGAGATGGCTAAACAAATTGTGGTACAGTAATGTAATAGAAAATTCATTCAAAGTATAAGAAAAAATAATAAATATGATGAAAATATAGGGGAAAATTGAAAAACACTAATTAATGCAAAGTGAAAGAAAAACAGATATACCATGACTACAACAATGTAAAATGAAAGAACAAGAGAACTACTGAAACTGAATACTGCAAAATTATAATGATCTAGTGTGACCTAAAAAAAAAAAGAAATGTGAGAAGGCATCCCTAATTCTTTGCAGAGGCGGGGGGATACAGTTGGGGAACACTATATATAATGTCACTACTTTTCAATAAGCTGTTTCATTTTGCTTAACTGTTTCCTCTTTTTTTCATTCTTTATTGTAAGGGATGACTCTGGCAAGGAGGGGAAATGCACACTGGGAAATGTAAGTGAAATAAAAACAAAAAACATCTTTTTTTCCCCTCAGAAAACATATACTAAATGCCAAAAGAACAGCCCAGACAAAGGGGGCAAAAGAAGAAAAAATAATGTGGGTGGGGGTGGTTGAAGAAAGCTACAGGAGATGGGCCTTAAGTAAAATAGATAGAGAAGGATGATCCAGGTGAGTGCAATGGAACAAGCAAGAGTGGAGGGAATCTATAGAGAGATCCTAGGATAAGATAAAGTAAGAGAAAGAGAAAAACACAGACTGCAAAGGGGCTTGTATGCCAAGTCATATAAGTTGAACTGAGGACCTAGTATATATGGTACATTGTAAATAGAAGGCACATAATATCTGTTAAATTAAACATGACTCTGTAGCCACTGAAGGTTTTCAAGGAAATGTATGACATCCACAAAGAAGTGTCTTAGGAAAGTTAAACAAAAGTTCAAGTTCTTTCTCCAGGAATTTGGCATGCTCCCAGGAAAGAGAACACAGCTGTGGTTCTTCCTGATTAGCAGAAGCTGGCACTCGTGGGTAGGTTATCCTACCGCTCACTGCCCTAAAGTCTTGTTCCCTCGTCAATCAGATGGCCTCTTCTGGCTAGACCATAGGACAATACATATGGACTGGGAAAGGACTTCAGAAGCCACCTGGCCCAACCCCTTCATCTTACAATAAGGAAACTGAGGCTCGGCAAGGTTAAGTAATTGGCCTCAGGTCACAGAGACAGTAAGCACTGGAGGAGGGATGTAAACCCACATCCTGATGCAAGAGTCAGTGCTCTTTCTACAGGACCATGCTGCCTCCAGCAGCTCTTATTTCCTCCCAGGTACCCATTTCTTTGGAACACCTGTCTCTCCCCCCACACGTCCTCCTCTCCCTTCTCCCTTGTCCATGAAATGATCATGTTAAAAATAATGGAACCGGTGCTCGCTTTGGCAGCACATATACTAAAATTGGAACGATACAGAGAAGATTAGCATGGCCCCTGCGCAAGGATGACACACAAATTCGTGAAGTGTTCCATATTTAAAAAAATAAAAATAAAAAATAAATAAAAAATAAAAATAATGGAACTGGGGCAGCTAGGTGGCGCAGTGGATAGAGCACCAGCCCTGGAGTCAGGAGTACCTGAGTTCAAATCCGGCCTCAGACACTTAACACTTATTAGCTGTGTGACCCTGGGCAAGTCACTTAACCCTAATTGCCTCACTTAAAAAAAAATAATGGAACCTAGGATGCCACCAGGGACCCATGAGTAATCTCTGCACACACAGCATGAAGTCAGGCGATGTAAGGGTTTCCTAACAAGTCCATCATTTGGGAAAAAGTACAAGTTCACAGAATAGTCATAATGGTCACAAATTTCTATGCCATTCAGGAGAAATGCCATCACTCTACACTTGAAGTAATGAGGCCTTCATACTACCCTTAGTGATTAGGAACAAGAACAATACTTGTATATTTGCTAAGGGTCAGTCAAAAGTGAAAAAAAGCTATTGGATTCGCCAATCCAGTGGCTGAAACTTAACTCCAAGACACTAACACTGGTGGGTTTATTATATTGTTCCTCTATACTGGGCCCCTGCTCCCCGCACCCCCCACCCCGTTCCCTACACACACAGAGGAAGACCTGCAAAGGAAGAAGCAGGCCTGGACATGAACGATATATTTTTTTAAGTAACTGTGAATTTCAAAATGCACTGGCTGGCATTGGGGACCACAGTCATCCTGATTTATAACAATGACTGCCAGGTCCCGCCCTTCTTTCCTTTTTACTTCATGGCAAAAGTCCTTAATGCCAGGTCATGAAAGGTAATGGACTGTGGCATCATAAGCGTTCATGGTCCAGGGGACAAGCTTCCCACAGGCTGAACAAGGCATCCAGGTGGGGAAATTCTTGGAAGGTTCAAGGTCAGAAAGTTCCCTTCTTCTCCTCTCCCTCGGCTGGGGCTCATGGTCACATAGACTCCCAGGGAAAACCAGAAGGGCCATCATCTTCTTCTTCATTATCATCATCATCACTTACATTTCTATAGCATTTTAAGGTTTACAAACCACATTCCTCACAAAAGCCCGGTGAGGTGGGTAGTATGAGTTATTGATCTCCCTTCTGAGGAGATAAGGAAACTAAAGTTCAGTACAATGACCAAATATTAGAAGTGGGATTCAAAATTGGGACTTCTGACCCAGAATTCAGTATGTTCCATGAGGAGTGGTTGGAGAAAAGGACCGGGGCTCTGCGGATGTCCTCAACAGCCAAAGAGGTCACAGGGGCCCCTCAGATAGGGTTCGGGACAATGGTGAGAGAAACTGTGTGTATGCAGTCTCAAACATTGCTTCCCTCTTCCCTGGTTTTTCGCCATTAGCTTATGTCTCTCTTGGGGCTGAGAATATGGAGATCTTTTTTCAGGCTTTTGGAGCAAGTTCCTGTCCCACTGTGGTCACAGGGAATAGACTACTGGGTGTTTCTACTGCCCGTCATCCATTTCCTATGGGACCCACTGAAGTGAGCTGGCAACAAGCAAATCAAACACCTCAAGTGAAACCATTGCTCATTTATCAGCATATGTCATTCCACTTCCTCCAGCCTAGTCCTTTCACTGCCTCCACACACCATGCTCACTCTTTCCTCTGTGACTTCATGCAAACCATGACCCTTAATGAGAATGCCCTTTCTTTTTCCCTGGGTCTTTCCAAATCTTGCCCTTCCTCCAAAATCCAGTGCAAGCCCTATGTTCTCCAAAAAGCATTGTCCAACCTATACTTAGTCTAAACCAGTTATTGGCAAACTACTGCTGAAGACCAAATCTGGCCTATAACCTGTTTTTGTCTGGCCCTAGCCAAAAATGGGTTTTACAGTTTTAAATACAATAAATTTTAATTTTAAATTGTAAAAGAAATTCTTAGTTTATGGGACAGGATGGATTAGGGGAGGTGGTGTGATGCTTAGTTTGCTGACCATGGCCCTAAACTACAAAATTTTACACGTTGGCATGGATGTCTCCTAGGCATCTCAAACTCAACATGTCCAAAACAGAACTCATTACCTTCCCACATACACACCCCTAAAACCCACACTTGTTCCAGACTCCCTTATTTCTGCCAAGTGCAACATCATCTGCTTCCAATCAACTCCTTACTTTCAGTCTCTTTATATAGCCAATTCATTTCTATCTCCATAATATCTGAGAGAGAGACAGTCAGACAGAGACACACAGAGAAAGACAGAGAGATAGACAAATAGAAATAGATAGACACAGAAATATCTATAGAGAGGTAGAGATAGAAATATATAGATAGATAGATGGATAAATAGAAAGATAACACAGACTGTATCTTGGA
The DNA here is from genome assembly GCF_019393635.1 of Dromiciops gliroides. NCBI lineage: Eukaryota > Metazoa > Chordata > Mammalia > Microbiotheria > Microbiotheriidae > Dromiciops > Dromiciops gliroides. The sequence continues at coordinate 429,040,442 of NC_057862.1, read as the reverse complement.
TATTCCTCTTTTATTTTTTTGTAGGGCAATGAGGGTTAAGTGACATGCCCAGGGTCACACAGCTAGTAAGTGTCAAGTGTCTGAGGCCAGATTTGAATTCAGGTCCTCCTGAATCCAGGGCCAGTGCTTTATCCACTGAGCCACCTAGCTGTCCCTATATTCCTCTTTATTTACACATTGTCTTCCCACTAGAATGTAAGTTCCTAGAGGGCAGGCACTGTTTTCACTTTTTGTTTATATCTTTAATGCTTGGCACACAAGTACATAAGAGATGATTGTTAATCGATTGGCCTACTAAGCACACAGGCTCTTAGCAGCCCTAACAAGCTAGGAAATCTTTGAGTAGCCTCAATAACTAATCGTATGCCTAACATCTGAGTATCTGCTTAGCTAAGTTTGAAAAAGTTTATTGCCAGAAAGTAGGCTGGGAGCTTAAAAAGTATTTTAAAATAAATGTTTGTTTCATGTCCCTGATTTGTGCCCAGCTAATGAATGTTAAATTTCAGAAGGGAAAGGACCATGTATTATCCATCTTTGGACTTCGTGACGCTGTTAGCACAGGGCTGAGCACACTTGAGAGGTGCCCTGTAAAGGTGACGGATCTCCTTTACTCTAATACTTCTATCATCCCAGTGACCAAGCTGAGAGTCTTTAATTCAATGCAATTCGACAAATGAAGCACCTTTCAGAACAAGAACAGGTGCTAAGAGAGCTAAACAGGTGAATAGGAGCCCTAAAGATCCATTGCCTGGAAGGGTGGATTCAGACACAAATAACTATAATGCAAATGCAGCATAAATTAATTTCTAAAAAGAACTTAGGACAATAACCCCCCAAAAGTAGCACAGTACAGAAGAAAGGGTGCTGTATTTGGAGTCAAAGGAGTTGGGTTCAAATGCTGATTCTGCTACTGACAAACTATGTCACTTTGTGCTTGTAATTTAACCTCTCTGGGCCTAAGCTTTCTCTTCTGTAAAAGGATAGGGTACAACCAAATGACCTCTAGGATCCCTTCTAGTGCCCAGTCTATGATCCTATGCTCTTAAGATATGCTCCCAAATGTTAGGGAATCTTTTAAGTGGAAGATAACACTTCCAGGTAAGAGGACTCCTAGAGAAGGGACCCCTAGAAAGCTTAGAACCACTGGGAAAATCTTTAGCTGAAGGTAGAATGTGATACTTCACTGCTCATCCCAGCAAATGCATAATCACGAGCCACCCAAGAAGCCTGAGCACAAACCCCATCACTTGACCCAGGACGAGAAGGTACACTTTGGGATTGGTACTCAACGCCGTGCTGGGCTCCTTGAGGAACTTGACTTTTGCTACCTCAGATCAAATCTCTGGGGTCCCCTTCAAACTTAACCACCTTTCTGGAAGTCATTGGCAGGCTAGACATACCCCTGACATGCAGAATCTTGGTATACAAGTCATTCCATAACCCTATGTATCATACCTCCTGTCAGAGCTGCCCATGCACTAAGAATCCAGGGTGAACATTTCGCCAAACATTGTATCCTCTTTTAAAGAAAAATAGGGTATAGCAGGCCTGAACTAATACAGTGACACTGACAGTCAAGGAGTCTGTGTCAAGAGAAAGGAGACATGACTCAGGACCAGACAAGGTTCACTAAGTTGTTGCTTTCTAACCATAACCACGCTCACAACCAGAGCAGACCTTAAAAGGAAGCCGATCAGCAGCAGATGTCCCAGACTGAGGTTTTGGGTTTTTTCAAAGGGCCTCAGAACAATCAAGGTTGAAGAGAGACATTTGCATCGAGTAAAAACAAAACCCTGTAGAAGAAAAAAAAAGAAGGGGAAAACCAACCAACAACCAACAATACCTATAACAACGAAATACCATCTGGGAGTGCAAGGTAGATGACTCCACAAATCTACACTCAGCAGAGGTTGATAGCACAGCTTGGGGCTGGGCCTCAATGCTGGGGGCTTTGGTTCTACTACAAAAATTCAAAGCATGCAGAAGACTTTTAGCCAAAGGAGAAGATTTAGTGGAATGTGAGGAGACTTAGGCTCTATTTCTGACTCTGCTATTAACTTGCCGTATAACTGTGGGGAAGTCACTTCCTCTTTCTGGGATTCTTTTCCCATCTATAAAATGAGAGAATTGGAACAGACGATTGCTCAGGTTCCTTCCAACTCTGAAGTTCAGTGACGAATGATTCCTATCTAAAGGGCATTATGTGGATATGGGAGTAAGGTAATTTCATGTGTTTCTAGAAAAGGGGTTCTTAACTTGGAGTCTGTGCTTTTTAAAATATTTGTAAATATATATAACTGGTATTATATGTATTTTATACATTTTATACATTTTAAAACGTTATTCTGAGAAGGGGGTCATGGGCTTCGCCAGTCTGTCAAAGGGGTGTATGACACGATAAAAGATTAAGAACCTCTGCCAGAAGGTGGAAGGACCACTAGTTGGAAGCTACAGGGAAGCTGTTCTCCACTGAGTTAGTATGAGACTGAACATTCTATAAAGGTTATTCAATGACGTAATGAGTCTCTTTTAGTAGAGAGTGGGTGTCCCATAACTGGAAGCACCCATATATGAGGAATACTACAGAAAAAATTCCAGCCCTAGGTGGAAGGTATGACAAGATGACTTCTAAGACTCCTTCCCCCTCTCAGCTTCTGTGATGAAAGGGGAAGTAGAAGACAGAGGAGAGGAAATAGAGAAAAAATCAATGGTAGGTGAAGTCTACAGTAAAGGCCCTTTCCCTCTTAAGCTCCTCTTCCATTCACATTGTAATCTGAAACACTAGTAAAGATTTTGCCATCCTTAGGCACTGCTAAGATTTGAACCCAGGTTCTCTCATTTCCCACATAGGAGATTTAATCAGCTGAGCAATCAAGTCAACCCAGGAAGGATTTCAAATGATTGGTTTTCTGCCATCTTCTGTGCCTTGGAGATGATGAGGTATGGCAAAGAGTCCCAAAGTCAAAAGGCAACAAAGAAGGAGAAGCCAGAATTCTGGATAATCCACAAATGAGATAAACAGGTCTCAGAAAATTGAGAGTTGCTCTTCATGGAATCCCTTCCTAAGTTATTTCCAACAGCTCTAACTGGGTCACTAGAGGCAAATGCTGAAGGCCTCTTCTCCCTTGGTTAGTCCAATCTAACATAGACTGGAATGTTGGCTCCAAAAAAGCCCACGGAGGCACCCTCTGCTTCACTCATCTTACCTTCTCGCTTCATGCCCATGGCAAGACACTTCTGGTAGCGGCAGTATTGGCACCGGTTCCGCTGGCGTTTGTCAATCAGGCAGTCTTTATTATCTCGGCAGGTATAGGTGAGGTCCTTGCGGACTGTCCTCTTGAAGAATCCTTTACAGCCTTCACAACTGTACACACCATAATGTTTACCTGAAATGGAAGGGCAGAGATGCTGTTTAATTCACTGAATGTTTATGAAATGCTCACCATGCACACACATAGGAACTGGAAGAAAAACATAACCCATGCCCTCAGTTGCTTACAATCTCCTGGAAGGAATGTATCACGTATGTAGAAAATATAACTGGAAAATTTGAGGGCGTAGCAAATTGGGCAAGATTAGACTTAGGTAACGTCCTAAAGGGCTGTTACATGAAAGCAAAGAATACTTTTAGTTGGCTGGTGGAGGGTTGGTCAGAGAACGTCTCACAGCAAAGGTGGCACTTGAGCTGGACCTTGAAGAAAAAGGATTTGAGCATGTCGTTAGTGAGGACTACGCTTCAGGCATCAGAGATGTTTTGTGAGAATTCACAGAGGTCACAGAGGACCTGAGATAGAAGGAATAAGATGGGAAAATAGTGGCACAATTCAGTTGAGTCCAACTCTTTGTGGCCCCATTTGGAGTTTTCTTGGCAGAGATACTGGAGCGGTTTGCCATTTCCTTCTCCAGCTCATTTTACAGATGGGGAAACTGAGTCAAAGAGGGTTAAGTGACTTAGCATGTGTCTAAATCCAGATTTGAACTCAGGAAGATGGGTCTTCCTGACTCCAGACCCAGTGCTCTATCCACTGTACCAACTGGCTGCCAAGACACTCTGGCTAAAGGAGTAAAGGGGAAGGATAAGAAATAAGCCTGGAAAGTTAACTTGAAGCCAAACACTGAAAAATTACTTAAATTTCCAGCTAAGAAGTTTAGGTAACAGGGAACCACTAAAGGCCTTAGAATATCAAAGTAATATCACATACTCTGATCATTTTGCCTGCTGGTGAAGGGATACACCAGAGGCTGGAGAACTAGCTGGGAGACCACTATCATTGTCAAGGTAAGAGGTTATATAGAACCAGACTATTCAATAGCAGTGGGAGTGAACAAGAGGGAACAGATGCAAGAATTATGCCAGTAGAATCTATAAGACTTGGCAGCTGACTGGATGTGAGGGGAGGCTGGAGAAGGAGAGGAAAAGACAAACTGGCCACCAAGGTTTCGACCTTCTGAGTTTTGAGGAACAAGAAAGAACCTCGTCCAATCACCTTTAGATACAAATTATGACATCAAGAATGCCAGAGCTCAACAGGACCTTAAAGGTTGTCTAGACTAACGCCCTCATTTTCCAAAGGGAAAACAAAGGCCCAGAAAAGGGAAATAACTCCTTAACATCATACAGTGAATTGGTTTGCATCCAGGTCTCCATCTAGGGCTCTTTCTACCAAACCACACTATTACATCAGTTAGCAGGGGGAACTCCTCTATGCAGTCTTGCGGCTGCTGCTGCTCCTCACCCTTTCTAATACCTTTCTAATATCCTTCTAGGCCCTCCGGAGTCTGACCCCAATCTATCCATCCAATTACATCTGGAGAGGCAGCATAGAATAGTAGTTAAGAATTCTGGACTTGGGAGTCTGGAAGACCTGGATACAAAACCCTCCTCTGTGGTCCTTATTGACTCAGTGGTCCTCAGATAGTCCATTAACTCAGGGGTCCTGTAGTTTAAGTCATTTAGATTCTCTGAGCCTCAGTGCCCTCATCTGTATAAACAAGGGACTGAACCATATGGCCCCAAAGGTCCCTTCAAGCTTTAACCTATGAGTCTATGATTCTCCTTCCTGCTGGAAGGAAGAAAGGAAGGAAGGAAGGAAGGAAGGAAGGAAGGAAGGAAGGAAGGAAGGAAGGAAGGAAGGAAGGCTAACTAGACTAGTTTCTTCACTGGCTTCAACATGCCACAAGCTTTCCTGGAACTGTCACCTCTCTGTTTATCTAAGTCCTTGCCCACTGTTGAATTAAATCAAGGCTTTAAGAAACTGTGTGTGTGTGTGTGTGTGTGTGAGAGAGAGAGAGAGAGAGAGATAAAGACAGAGACAGAGAGGAAAGGAGTGAGGGAGAAAGGGAGAGGAAGGGAGAGGGAGAGAGTGAGTTCCATGTTGGTGGCAATTCTGTTGATGGTCACATGACATGGTATAAGAGGTTGTCAGAATTACACATGCATCTGTTTTTGTTTGAATGCAAATGTGAGGAATGTATAGTATGCTGGAGAGAGCTAGAGCTAGCTGGATGATATAGTGATATAGGGGATACGTAAGAGAATATATGTACATAAATGAGGAATGTCCATATATATATATATATATATATATATATGTGTGTGTGTATATATGTATGTATAGTTGCAAGTATGTCAGAAATATGCACCAATATGTACCTGCATGTGTATAAGGCCTAGTGAAAGGACTTCAAAAGGGGGGGAGGGAATTAGCCAAATGAAACTGCCTGAGGCTAGGGCTGCCTGATAAATGGTATCATCATCACCTCCAATTTCCCTCCTGAGCTCCAGTGCCTCATTCATGATGAGATTCTGGGTTTTACAGCTTAGCCGGCCCAGAGGGTTATCAATCTCTGGATGCAAGGGGGGAGGGGAGAGAGGAAAAGGGGGAGATGCCTGGAGGCCATGTCATCAAGCAGTCCACTCAAGTTAGGGAGGGCCAGGGTCTCCTCTCCTGGGGAGAAGGTCTCCTTAGGTCACTGTCTCTATGGCAACACCAGACCAAGTCAGAGACAGCTTCTAAGAGGCACCCTCAGGCTTTGGAGAGACTGATGACAAGGATGCAGGAGAAAGAGTAATAAGCAAGGAGAGACACTGAGGGCCAGGTTGAGGCCTAGAATGAGGTCTGAAATGCCTTTAACAGAGGACAAAGCCTTATAAATCCACAGTGAGGAATCGGGAAGCAAAGAACACTGCTGGGAGTTGGGAGACCTGGGTTCTATCCCCATGGTCTTGTCAACTCTCCAGGCTTCAGTTTCTCCATCTGTTAAATGAAGGGGACTAAGCAGTTTCCTCAAGCTCTGGCATTCTATGTTCTAAAGTCCCTGTATCCTCACACTTTTTGAAGCTCACTCAATGAAAGGGAATGATGAAAGATGTCCCTGAGGTACTGGCTTTCTCCCCCATGTCCATGCAGGGCGTCCCCCGCCATCTCTGAAACAGCTCTCTTCTGAAAGCTTTTACCTGAGGAGCGGTCCCCACAGATGGCACATATGTGCTTGGTGAAGGAGGCCATGGTTCCTGACGGGTGGGCGGGCACTTTAAGAACTCCATTGAGCCCAAGGGGTGGCTTAATGTCTTCTGTGCTGCTGACAGGGTTCATTGGCGAGTTGAGCTGGCGAGGGAAAAACAGAGGGCAATGTTAGGATGACATCCCAAGAAAGAAAGAAGAAATTCTTGCCTGGACCACTATGTCTGCACAAACTATCAGTTGTCCACAACAATAGCTACGGTTTCTTTAATGGTTTAGGGTTTACAAAAGAAAACCTCACAACCCAGCCTTGAGATAAATAGCACAAATAACGTTGTTTCTCTTGTGCAGATCAGGGAACTGAAGCCAGAATGAAAGGATTTAGGGCTGCAAGTAACCCTAGAGGCCATCTCCAATCCATGACCTTCCTTTAAGAAACTAAGGACCTCAGAAATTAAGTGTCTTGGTTAAGGTCAAACATGTATTAAAGACACAAAGCCAAGATTTGAACCAAGGTGTTCTTATTCCAAATGTAGCATGTTTCCGCTGAACCTAAAGCACTGATTGAGTACCTACTGTATGCGGAACCCTTTGCCTTGGGCTCTGAGTGACACAACATGTAGCTATGACATTGTCCCCACTCTCGAGGAACTGACCCTGACACCATGCTGCATCACATGAGCCCTCCCTGTAAAGTGCACTTCTCATCCATCATATATTAAAGACACCTAAGCATCTGTGTTCTGTTTTCTATTTCCTGGAGGAGGTATATTGAAACCTTAATTGAGCTCAGCCCTGTTCTTCCCTTCTTTACAAGCAATTCTCTTGGAGGGGCCTTTTCAGGATACAGGCCCAGAACAACATTGAACTGATTAATGTCAAGGTTATAAGATATGGAAAGTTTAATGCCCAGAGGGAAAGGATAGAGGATGGGGAAAGAGGCAGGGAAGAGAAAAGGAGGATGGGGGATGGGTTCTAGATTCAAAGATGCAGATTGACTACTTAGTCCAGTCCTCAATTCTCAAACCACCATCCTCCACCCACCCCCTAGGCAGAACAGGACCTGAAACCTGGCCAGGAAGGGAAGCATGGGAAATTCGCTCCATTACCATAACAACGCTAGAGTGACCAGGCAGTTTTTGATTCCACTCACCATCCTGGCTCCCCCTGTCTGATATGGCCTCAGCCTCTTAAGGCTCTCAGCTTATCAGCATACCACCTCCCCCCCTCCATCTCCGGCTTGGCTCTTGTCCTCCACTTCCCCATCCTGTCTCCACTGACATTTCTGCTGAGCCTTGTCCCATTCGGAAGTTCCCTCTCAGAGAATTGGCCCCCTTCCCACCAAACACCAGGGAACTTGCAAGAGACAAATATTTGTTTTCTTCTCCAAAATGCTCCTCTGTTCCACACCCCTTATGGAAAAGAAACTCTCGAACACTTGTAAATACCATGGGAAGAACAGATCTTTTCTGCTGTGTACTTCAATAGCCTCAGAAGACCTGACTTCTCAATCTGGGAAATCCATTTGCCTTCCCCAACAGAAGCTATTCCCCTTCCTCCTTTCTGATATAACAGGAAGAGATTGGTTTTTTTGGGGGGGAAGAACTAAGTTCCTAATACTGACAACTAGCCTGAAAGAAAATGTGCAGTCTTCTGTATGTTCTGGAGGAGAAACGGTTTCTAACCCATCCATTCCAAAGTATTGTAATGTGTGACTGGGGCCCTTTTTGGGGTTTGGGCTATCCAGGGAGATAGAGTGATTGCCATCACTAGAGGTGTTCAAAAAGAGGTTAGCCTCCTTCTCATCTGAGACCTTAAAGAGGGAGTTCACATGGCTGGAAGGAGACTGGATTAATAGAACTCCAAGATCACAGACTGATTATGAGGATCCATGACTACAAGATTCTGCTACAAGTAACTGAGTCTCTCTGGGCCTCAGTTTCCTTTTGATGGAATGAGGAGCCCATAGGTGTCCCTAGTCCCTGCAAGGCTGTTTTGAGGTTAAACTGTCCTAGAAAGTTGGCCTGGGCTGAGCAGAAAACTGCCCGTCTGCAGTACTGCATGTTGGAAAGAGAAAGGTACACTAGCCGTAATGATCTGACTTGAGGTTCCTAATGAAGTTATTCTCCCCTACGCTCTATGTCTAGCATTAGCTCCACTACTTACTATCTAGGTTATCTGGAAGAGACATTTCAACAATCCAAGTCTCAGTTTATTCATCTGTAGAATGAGGATAATACTTGCCATACCTGCCTCCCAGTTTTAAGCACAACACTGGGTACATAATAGGTGAATAATAAATACTTGCTTCTTGATGGCCTGAAGGAAAACAAGGGAGCTCCCAAAGCCTCTTCCTTCTAATGCTTAAGTCTGTTCATGTCATTCAGCTGCTCAAAAACCTGTAATGGTTCCCAAGTGCCTCTAAAACAAAACATACATTCCTTAGCTTGCCATTCAATACCCTTCTCAACTGGACTCAGATCACTGGGCTTGGGTTCAAATTCTGGCTCTGCCTCCTCTACTCGTATGACCTTGGACTGGTCACTTCACTCTCGGGTGTCAGACTAGATGGCCTCAAAATCAGTTTCCAGCTCTAAGCTAATGATCCTATGAACCTTACCTCTTCAGAGTCTATGTATTACAGCCAAACCACTAGATTAACTGTTTTTCAATTCTGTTCTGCCATCCAATATCACCTGGTATCCTCCTGAGCCTGAAATAGGGTCCTTCCTCACCTCCACCTGATGAAATCTTTCTCTTTCTCAAAGACATTGATCGCCCTCTTCAGGGGCTATCTTCTACCTCAGTAGTTCTCCAAGTGTCATTTTTGACCCCCTGGTGGTACCCAAGACCTCATCAGGGGGTCTGCAAGGTCAATACTACTTTGGTGACAGTATTAAGACATTATTTTCCTATTCAGATACCCTTCCCTTTTCCAAGTACACATCTGTGTGATGTGCAGAGAATAGGTTCTCAGTATTTGTTAAGAGTGTAAAGGGGTTTTGTGGCCAAAAGGTATAGAACCTTCTCTCACTACTTCCCCTCCCCTGGAAAACGGAAATGTTTCCTCTCTCCCCAAATCCTATGCTACGGCATTGTCTCCTTGGTTGTCTTTGCCCCTGTGGTACTCACTCCATGTTGCATTGTACTCAATTATGCCTGTGTTGTATTTCCATCTGGATGACTGGAAGCCCTCTGAGAGCAGAGACTGCCTTTTTTCATCACTGTATCCCTAGTGCAAAGCATGAGCATTTAACAGCTGTTTGGTGACTGGGACTCTGTTCTGCACACTCTGCTTTTGCGAATGCTTTGGAATGGTTTCTGACAGGGCCACTCGCCAGGGGGTTGAACCCCCTCACCCCACCCTCAGTCACTTTGTCCCAGCCTCCCTGACGCTGTCCCATGGACCACGACTCAGCAAAAGTCAAGGAGAAGGCACTGAGTCAGCTCAGTGGAGCAAGGAGAAGAACTCACCCACCGTTTCCTCTTTCTGTGGCTACCCTGAAACTTCAATGGGACAGAGTGCTAGAGCCAACATCTCTGCTTCCTTGTCCCCAAAGCTCTGGTCTGGGAAAGAATGAAACCGACCCCCTAGCATTGGACTGAGGATGTTTCTATGGCTCTCCTGGGCCCGAATGCTAAGAGCTAGGAAGAGTTCCCTTCTGACATCAGGAAGAAACCCCTACTTCTCCAAGCATTGAGTAGAATTAAGCTCAGGCCTCACTTTGCAACAGGGAGCCTCAGGGAAGTGGCAGAATGGGAAGGGGGCAATCTCTCTTCTGCAAAAGAGGAGGGGGCAGCTAGGTGGCACTGTGGATAGAGCACCAGCCCCGGATTCAGGAGGACCTGAGTTCAAATCCAGCCTCAGACACTTGATACTTACTAGCTGTGTGACCCTGAGCAAGTCACTTAACCCTCATTGTCCCACAAAAAAAAAAAAAATCCAAAAGAGGAACCGCAGGTGACATCTACAACCAGATACTATCTCCTGTTTCCAGATACCAACAGGACCCAACCTCGAGTAATTCTTTCTATCTTACAGTCAAGTAAACTGAGGCCCCTCTAGAAAGGCTAAGTGATTTGCCCAAGGTCACACAAACAGTAAGTGGTAGAGCCAAGATATGAACCCAAGGTCCTGACACTAAATTCTCTTTCCATCATATCGTGCACTAGATTAACAGAGTTTGAGGATGGTGGACAAAGGTCAGCTAGTACATGACTCTGAGAAAGCCATATAACCCCTCGGGGAGGGCTTCAGTTTCCTAATGTATAAAACAAGAAGTTTGGACCAGGTAACCTCTAAGGTCAGTCTTCCACCTCTAAGTCCATGATCCCTCTTCTGCTATACCTAACTATCTACCTACCTATCTACCTATCTCCAATTTTGTGGATGTCCAAGGTCCCTTCCACCTTTAAATTAAATGATCTATGATGTCTAGTCCAGAGTCCTTCCACTTACCGGGACTTTGGGGAACATCAGAGCTAGGACCTTGAAGACTCAGCCAGGCTAAGGAAGCCTACCAGTCAGTTAGCAGGAGATTAAGGACTCCTAACTCTCACTTCTGTACTCCCTCCACTCTTACAAGAGATCTTTCTTTCTTTTCTTCTTTCTTTTATTTTTTTTTGGGGGGGGGGAGGGCGTGGGGGCAGGGCAATGAAGGTTAAGTGACTTGCCCAGGGTCACACAGCTAGTAAGTATCAAGTTTCTGAGGTCGGATTTGAACTCAGGTCCTCCTGAATCCAGGGCCGGTGCTTTCTCCACTGTGCCACCTAACTGCCCTCACAGGAGATCTTTCAATGCCCTCCTCCCTCCTTGGGCCTGCTTCCATACAATGGGTGGGAAAGCACCCTTTAGAGTCAGCATATCTGCTCTCCTCTCTCCACCTCACCCCAGCTGCCTCTTTGGAAGCCTTTGCTGAGGCAGCTGGCAAGAGAATTGTAGAGGCCGTGGAGGAAGGTCTGTCTCTGTGGTCCCTAATCACCACCCCCTCATCCTCCTGGCCTCCTTCTACCTCAGCAGGGTTTCCAGAGCTAACGAGGCATAGCTGGATCACAAGTGGCATCCACCAGGTGATTCAGAGCACCTTCCGCCAGCATCATCCATGCTGGTTCAGCATCTGCAATCGCCACTTCTCCCGCTTGACTCTCCTCCCAGAACCCAAGGGGGCAGGCCCAGGTGCAGGGAAGGAAAGAAATGCTTCTGGTCCTCACGTATTCTTCTTTCCCAAAGGAGAGTCCACTGTACAGAAACTTGCAGAGTGTCAAAGCCAAAAGGGACCTTGGCTTCCCTCTAATCCAAGCTGATCTTTTACAGGTGAAAGCACGGAAGCCCAGTCAGGAGCTTCAGCATAAGCCAAAGGCTATCAGGTAAATTAATAGGGTCTTTGCATTTTCCCATCATGCTTAGCTTCACATGCAAGACATCTCCCATCTCTGCTCCCTTCAAGCACTGTCCCCTAAACCTGTAACACTCTCCCTCTGCATCTCCACCTCCTGCAATCCCCGGCTTCCTTCCAACTCAGCTCAAGATCCATCTTCCCCACGAAGCTTTTCCTGATCTCCCCAGAGTACCTCCTATTCATCCTGTCTGCATTCTATGTATACTTATACAAACAACATATGTTGTCTAGAACAGAAACTCCTTGAAGGCATGGAGTATTTCACTTCTAGCCCCAGCATTTAGCACAGCACCCGACACAAAGCAGATGATTAATCTACACTCCACTGAATGATTCACTATCAACCCATCCACCAATCAATCAACACTTAAGCAAGTGCTGGTGCTTCTGTTACAGAAGAATAAGCTAAGACTCAAGCTGTGGTGTCTTGTCCTCTTGCAGGTTACCTGCCAGGAGGAGGGATGAGACACAATTATGATAACTGCAATAAACAATAGGACGTTAACAATCGGAGACACAAATCAACCCTGGGAACAACACTTCCCAGGGTTCTTGGGAGGATCAAGTGCAACAGAAAACCTTAAAGTTCTAAATGTAGTAGTAGTAGTAGTAGTAGTAGTACTAGTAGTACTAGTAGTAGTACTAGTAGTAGTAGTAGTAGTAGTACCACCACTACCACTACTACCACCACTACTACCACTACTACCACTACTACTACCACTACTACTACTACTACTACTACTACTACTACTACTACTACTACTACTACCTTTATTATTATTATTAACAAGAATCCATTGAAAGGTCTCTCTTCAAACAAACATTTGGCTTAAAAATTAGGAGTTAAATTCTAATTTTGCTTTCTGTCCCTGGTGACTTCTGTAATCTCAAGCAAAGACTTCAGAAAATGCCCCCTTTCACTTTACTTAAATGCAAAACAAATGACTTCCCTCATCTCTCTCCTGGGGCCCCAAGGGCAGCCCTCCCTGTTGAAGGCTCCATCATCTCTTCTTCCTCCTTCCCTGGCAGGGATGTCACTAATGCTCTCAGACAGGGGACAGATGGCCAAGTCCATTAAGGCCGCATGTCTTCCCAGTCTCTGTCAGGAAGATAACTTATGCCAGACCATGAGAGAGGGATGGGCAAGGCCCCATACCACCAGCACCACAGTCTGAAGATGGATTTGTAGGATAGCTTGGGGAGGAGAGGGTGGTCGGATTCAGTTTCCCCTTTCATATCCCTGGGCATTGATTTCAGTTCCCCCGCCTGGAGTCCGTGTGACTTCCTGAAATAACCAGGACTAGTAATTAAACCCCTGACTAATCCAAACCCCACCCTATCCCTAATTCTCTAGTTTCCCTCTGCCTGCCTGCCTGCCTGCCTCTCTCTAACTCTCTCCCTCCTGACCTTCTCTCTGCCCTTCTATAGGTCACACAGTATCATATCACCTCAGCACAGATCTCTTGTTTGGGGGGACTGTTGTGTCCTCAGAGCCCATCACAGCATCTTGCACTTCTTCATGCAAGTACTAAAAACTGCTCACTGGAGAGAGAGGTAATCACAAAAGACAAAATATACCAAGGGTTCTTAATCCTTTTCGTGTCAAGGACAGCTCTGGTAATTTGGAGAAGCCTATGTCTTTAAAAACATAAAATAAAATGCATGGGTTTATAATGAAAATAGGTTATATTGCCACCCAGTTATCAAAAGAAAATTAAGTTTCTACGTTAAGAAAAACAAATACTCCATATTAAGAAGCCCTGAAATGGGAAATTTCTATTTCAGATGTTTTTGCTTAAACAAAATCAACATGGCTAAGATAAGAAGAAAAAGTGTTGAGCGGGGGAGGGGGGAATGATAAAGGTCTGATGGGCCAAATGCATGAGACCAAGAGGTAAGAGATAGGTAAGGGAGCAAAGGATAGGAATAGTTTTCAAATGAAGAACTGTAAATGACCAACCATTGGTCATTGTAGATTGGACTATATCAATTCACTTCAATCTAGAAAACAACAGTGGAAAGTAATGGAAAAAGAAATAGACTGGGAGTCAGGACACGTGGGAAATCAAGTTATAGCTTCGTCACAAACTTGCTAAGTGACTCTGAGCATGCCCCTTTCTCTTCTCTTCTCTCTTCAGCTTTCCCTTCTCTCTTCAGCTTTCCCTTCTATAAATAATGAAGCAGGAAGACTAACTGACTTCTGTGGTCCCATCCATTGCTGACATTAGATAGTTCTATGAACGAGAAGAAAGAATAGACAGGGCTTCACAGAAAACAGCAGAAGTCAGTGAATCTTACAGGTTTGGGCAACTCTGGGCTTGTGTGGTGGTTCAGCAAGAATCCCTCCCCTCACTCCACCCATCTCCTCACATATGGGGAACCCCAGGTTTCCAGGGAGAAAATTCTGCAGAAACCTTGAAACTTGGCATGGTTCACAAGGGGCAGGACTGATGCAGAGGGGAAAGGGGAAGAGGAGATTTGATTAGTATTTGGGTTGGTCCATTTACTCACCTTAGCTGAACTGAAAACTATGGGTACTATGAGGAAGATGACAAAATGAGGCAAGAAAGGCACTTCGCTCTACTCTCAATCTCCTACCCCATCCCCTCAGCCCAGCCTGGGAGGAAGGGGTCTCCCTTATTCAGTGTGAAACAGGCCCAGGGAGTATGACTAAGCAGAAGGAATGCTGTCTGGTTCCTGGGGCCAAAGTCAGGGGCTGAGCCTGTTGTATGAAGAATCTCATTTTGTCTAAAAACCCCCAGGGCCAGACTTGACCATCCTGGTCTTGCTCCTATGCCCTTCTGTGTGCCCAGGTCTGCAGCTTATAAGAGCAGAGGAAGGTAGCCAGGGGCTGTTCAGTGAGGAGGACCATCAGGGGTGGAGAACCAATAAGTGGTCTGCCAACACTGATGTCCTATAAAACTCCAGCTGACTGTTTCGTCCTTGTCTTTCTAACCCTAGAACCATGCATGGGGCCTAGCACATGACAGGTATTTGATAAATGTTTAGTGAACTAAGCTGAATGTCTCTATATAAGGAAAGTTTGTCCCTCCTCCACTTGCAGGCCCATCAGGTCCAGGTGCCTTGACTCCAGTTCCCCAGGCTAATTCACAGACCTCCAAACTCATATTACAGAGCAAGCACAGGCAGATTTTTGAAGTAAGAATGAGGATCATCATCATCACATTTATAAGGTGTTTTAAGAGCACTCTCCTCAAAGCCTATTGGTCCATCCCAGGTCTCTGGATTCTAACTCCAGAGTTCTTTCCACTCCCTCCCAGACTTTGAAATGATATCAGAGGTCATCTGATACAACTCCACAAAGGCATCCCCTCTAAAGCATCTCTGATGGGTGGGACTATGCTTGGATACAAATAGTGATAGGGAACTCACTACCACACAAAGTAGCCTACTCCATTACTGATCAATACTTGTGCTTAAAAAGATCTTCCTTATAAGTGACCTCAAATCTGTCTTTGCTGCCTAGAGAATACCAGAGTAAAGGTAATAAGCCTTCAAGGTGACTGGGGTACTATTTGTCCATCCAGGGAAGCCAAACGACTTAAGGACAGTATCTATATGCCGAATATATGCAAGCTTCTATGTGTATACTCAAAGGCAAGTAAAATTATCAGTTTCTGGATGGCAGGAACTATTTATTTTTTCCCTTTATAATACTAGCACCTTGCCCATAAAAAGTTCTTAATTAGCATGCTGGATAGAGTTCTGGGCCTAAAGTCAGGAAGACCTAGGTTCAAATCCAGCCTCAGACTAGTTTTGTGACAGTTTGCCTCAGTTTCCTCATCTGTAAAATGAGCTGGAGAAGGAAATGACAAACCACTCCACTATCTCTGCCAAGAAAACACCAAATGAGGTCGTGAAGAGTGAGACATAATGAAAAACAACTATACAAGAAACAATATCCATATATCCATATATATATATATGTATATATATATATACACAAATATATGTTTGTCTGTATATGAATAAAATGGTAATAAAATGTAAAATGGATTTGTTCACTCAGACAAACACTCAGCTGCCCTCTTAGGGACTCCCCCCACTCCTCACCCCACTGAGGGCATGACTCTCTCAACCATCCAGGTCATGGAGCCAAAGTAAAGAAGCAATGAATCAGAAAGGAAAGAGCCAGCAGGTGTCTTGACTTCAACAGATCCCAAGGAACCAATAAATAAAATCCTGGTGGCAAATTTCTTAATCTGCCCTTCTGCTAAGTGGGTAGCATTCAGCCCATGGAGAACAGGTGGCAGGGCAGGACAGCCAGGCGGCCAGGAGTGGCTATTTTTAATGAGTTCATGCCCGGGATGGCTGTAGGTTGGACATAATCTCCAATCAGCACCTCTCCCTCCCTGCCACCCGCTGCTGAGGGGCAGCAATGGGGAAGAGAAAAGGGGAAAGAGGGTAGGAAAACAAGGCTGACCGCCACCTGGCAGCAAGACAACGGGAACCAGGCCCAGTCTTTGCTCACTGTGAAGCCACGGACCCCAGCCAGGGAGGAGCCTGTTGAGAAAGGGCTAGCCCTTCAAAGCCAGCCAAGCAAGGGTATTTTCTTCTGAGCTGGGGAACAAGAGGGGAGTTAGGGGAAAAGGGGGACAAGAAGGAGATGAATCAGCATATTGCCCAAAAGTTGCTGACCTCTCCATAGGATCCCTGTTTCCCACCCCGCAAAGATCACACTGGGCTGAAGGGGGGCAGTATAAGATGGTGGGGGGTAGATGATCTTATCCTAATTCAAATCCTACAGTCTATTTCTGGGTGCTATGTGGCATAGCAGAAAAAATATGGATTTTGGAGTCAAGTATTCAAATATTCAAGTATTCAAATCCTCACTACCCTAGGAGCATTTATTAATCACCTGCTATGGAGCAAGCGTAGGACCTGGGGTAGCTAGGTGGCAAGTGGATAAAGCATCTGGCCTGGAGTCAGGAAGACCTGAGTTCAAATCCAGCCTCAGACATGTACTAGTTGTGTGATCCTGGACAAGTCACTTAACCCTATTTGCCTCCATTTCCTCATCTGTAAAATGAACTGAAGAAGGAAATAGCAAACCACTCCCATATCTTTGCCAAGAAAACCCCAAATGGGGTCACAAAGAGTTAACAACAGCTAAAACCACTCAACAACAACAACATGGACCATGCTATCTATATGTGTGATTATAGGCAAGTCACTCAATCTGTCTCATCCTCAATTTCATAACTATATAATTAGAGGCTTAGATTAGATGATCTCTAAGGAATTTAGGATGGTTCAGGGGTTCTTAATCTAAATCTAAAATCAGGGGTTCTACCCTTCTGACAGTCTGATGAAGCCTATGGGCCCCACTTCAGACAGTTTTTAGTTCCATAAAATACAAAGGACTACAAAGGAAACTTTGGACTTTATACAGGGTGTCCCAAAAGTCAGTACAGTTTTAAGCTATTAATGCTCTCACAAGGAGATAGCATGAAATACGAGTCCTCAGTTCTACTTACTTTTCTAAGCTATTAAAGCTCAGTGCTTCACTAAAACTTTGGGGATGCCCAGTATTGAAATGCAGATATCAAAATATAATAAATGGAATACACACACATGTATGTTCACAGATCCCAAGTTAAGAAGCCCTATTCAAACTTCTATGATCCTAATTTTCGGGGAGTGGGCAACAAAGTCTTGGAGGGGAGGAGTCAGAATCTTGCCCTGGTGGGAAAGGTTCATGAATGAGGGCACCTATAGAATTCCCTGGAAAAGGGCTTCTTCCTATCTGGACGTCCGGCTGATGGGCTCATGGAACCTTAGAGATAGGAAACACCTTAGAACTCTTCTAGTTCCACCCCATCATGTTAGAGGGAGAGTGGCTGAGATGTAGAGAAAGGAAGTGACCCTCCCAAGGTCACTCTGAACAACAAGAGCTGGAGCTAGAACGGAGGTCTCCTTCCTTAGCGTCATATTTAAGGTTTTGAAATCTGCTCCCACTTCCAGCTGTAGGTGCAGGTTGAACAGAGTGCTGCCTCGAGTGAGGAGAAGAGCTTCCAGGTCCTTTTAAGAGACCCTAAGCTCTAGTTCGTATGTTCCCTGGCTTCTCCTAAGGGTCCCCCTCTGTCTTATCGTACCTATCCCCTATTAGTGCTGATGGCAGCACTGAGGAATGGGGCAGGTGGTGGGAGAGGTCCTAAGATGACAGAAAGTGAAGCTCTCTGCCCATTAGGAAACACTCTGCCAGATGTTCGCCAAATCCTGATTAGTGTATAGGCCCTGAAGTGAGCTACAAATCATCATTATTCCTCAGTAATTGCTGAACAGAAAAATGAGCCTGGGGACCCATCCCCTCTCCATCCACCCCAGAGCTTTACTCCCCCCAATCCGTTCTTCTGCTCCTGAGATTTCTGCGGTCACACCCGCAGTGGGGGAGTGAGTGGTCAATGAAAGACAGTCATGGTGTGGAGGAAAGTGAGTCAAAATGGGAAGGTCTCAGTCCAAACTCCGGCTCTCACACCTACTGCCTTGTGTGACCTTGGGCATGTAATGTCTCTGGGACTCAGTTTCCTGCTCTGTAAAAAGAAAGGGTTGGGCTTGTTGGTCAGTTACATGAGATGGTAAGCTCCTTGAGGACAAGGTCTAGGTTCATGGAATCTGCTTGAGACAAACCCTGGCCCTAGGGGCAGCTAGGTGGCACAGTGGATAGAGCACCAGCCCTGGATTCAGGAGGACCTGAGTTCAAATCCGGCCTCAGACACTTGACACTTACTAGCTGTGTGACCCTGGGCAAGTCACTTAACCCTCATTGCCCCGCAAAAAAAAAAAAAATTCCTGGGACAGACCCTGGCCCAACATCCCACGCAGGCAACAGCCTTGTAATTAATGCCATCTAATGGAGCTGGTGGCCATTTGCAGTGCATGATCCGAGCAACAGAGGTGAGGAGGAAGGCTAAGCACTGCAGTTAGAGCCTGGGACTCATGAGGCTGAACTTATCAATTTGATCCCCCATGTGGGGCAATCATCTTGCCTCATTTCTCAGACACCCATTAAGGTTTAAGCTTGGCCATGGACTGACCCCCTCATCTTGACCACAGAGTGATCCCTAACCCCAGCCGGATATTACTGACCTCCAACCTCAACCACAGAATGAATCCTAAGCCAAGCTCTAGCCTAGCCCCTGACCACAGAGGCATCAGTACATCTTGATCACAAAAAAAGGGACAAGGTAAGAACTAGGGCTGGTTCAACACAGCCCAGAGGTAGACTGGCATCCTCTTTGAACATAGAAGAAAACATGTTATCCTCATCACCCTTAGCATCACTATTTTCAATGCTAGATTCAACATTTAGAAAGTTTCAATGCCCATAGAGCCAATCAATGGCAGATACCTTCTTTTGGCTACTCACCTGGGGGCTGCCCGTCCCAAACCCGAGGGTGGGAGTTGTGGGGACAGACATTGAGTGAGGCCCCATGGGGGAGCTGATGACAGAGAAGGGAGGGCCCATGCCATTGATGGGGGAACTGAGGGTGCTGATGGGTGAGTGCAGCTGGCTAGATGAGCCGAGTGATGAGCCAAGGCCTGGGCCAATGGACGGGTGCAGGGAGGGTGCAGCCATGGACCCTCTGCCAGTGGGGGAATTCAGGGATGTGGAATTGACCTGGGTGGAAAAATCTGCAAGACAAAAACAAGGGAAAAGCAGTGGTTACAGGAGAGACATTCACTTGCAAGGCTTCCTCTAAAGTTTTCTAACAGAAAAGGAACCTCCATCTCCCCTAGCTCTCCTGTACTGGAACAAATGACCCTCAAGGTTGGTACCAGCAGCCTACCACAGTTTCCTGCAATTAAAGTTTCAACAGGACTGGATAGTTCATAACACTGTCCATTCTTGCCCTAACCATACCCCAGTCTAGCACACCCTGGTCTCTGGACCCTGGAGTACCCTGTTGTTTTTCTTTTCCATAGGCTTCCCCACTTTTTGAGTTTTCATTCGAGCACCTTGGAAAAATAATGTTCACCTCTGTTATCTGTCATCTGATGCACTCTTAAGATGCCTGTCTGGGTTCCTCACCCAGACAAGTCATAGTAATAATCTAGAAGCATCCAGTGTCTCCTAACTCTACCATGTCAAAGGGCTTACAAAGAAATCTGTTCATCCCCATCACAGTGTCCCTCCCTCAGAGTCAAGGGAGCTAATATTCCTTTTTCCCTCCCTTTCCCCTTGGAGGAAAATGTGAGCTCAGGTCAAGGAAGGTTCTAAGTCTCATTCCAGGTCACACAGAAATGCAGCTGGGAGCTAAGAACAGACGGTTCTGTTCTATTAGGGGCTAAGCAAAGGCTGTTTCAAGGGAGTTTTGGGGGAGGAGGGTAGAAAAGGAAACACAATGCATGATATTTATGATGCATAGGTGTACTTTAAAAGCATGGCATGCCACCCCTCACCAGAGAAAAGCAACTGTGATACCAAAGGGGAAGAGTACATATTAAACATAATATACAGTCCATGAGAGAATCGTGGCCAGTGTTGCAAGTGGGCGTTTCTAGATGTTAGATTGAAGTGGGACATATTTGATGTACAAGCGAGTGAGTCTGCGTTCTGGGTGCAGAGTCCTGTTTTCAGATGTGGTCTGCAGGGGCAAGTAACATGCGTGTGGGAGTCATGCTAAAGTGACAAGCTTCAGGGAAGGCCATGTTTGTGCATGGGCAGAGTGGATGAAGGGCACTGCAGAGCAAGGAGGCTCAGGTGTGGGAGTGTGACCTCCCACTTGTTCAGGACCTTTCATCTTGAGGATTTCAAAGCATTCAGCAAACACTAATTATTTTTCCCCACCCCTATGACTTGAGCAGAGAGTAACCTCACCAGGATGCAGGCATACTGGACGGTAAACAAGTTGCCCACATCCCAATCAGAAGTCTATCGTTTAGAAATCTATTGTGAATGTGAGCAACACGACAGACTAGATATTTTCTCTGATCCCTATGACTTCTCAAACCTCTGCAAAACAAAAATTATGCACCAAAGATAAAGCCACTTCTGCTGTCGCTGTGATCTAGGACACACAGAAATGAAAATCCTCCAAACCCCTGCTCACTGACCTTGAGCTCACTCAGCACCCTCACCCACTTCTCACACTATTAGCAACGAAGCTGCATTAGCAAACTCTAGGACCCAATACAGGTTCACAACAAAACCCATCCCCAAGTCTCAATCCCCTCTCCTCCCTTCCAGTGCCCTAGAGACCTCAGCTCCAGGCAGTGAAAATGAGACCAACCCCCTGGCACCAACAAGGCAAAACTCTGATTATGCCAGGGCAAACAACCCTGTAGCATCAGCTGGCATCTCTCTGAATGAGCTGTGGCAGGCCAGGGAAGAGAGGGGACAGGAATGTGGGGAATGGGTGACCCCATGCAGCCCTCCACTAAGGCTAAGGGAGAAAGAACAGCATCCACCTGTGACCAGTTTTGACCCTACAAAAGTCACTTGGGAGAGAAATCTAGGTTTCAAAACCATCTCAGTGGGAGAAGACTGAGACAACTTGGAGATCCAGTGCCCAATGAAACCATGATCAGAAGGGACAATAAGAAAGTGAACAGGGGAAAATGTAAGGGGGAAATGACTGAAATTACCAAAGATTCTGGGAAGATGAAAATTCAAACACTTTGAACACAAGCAGTAAATCAATAGGGAAAATATTAACAACAGAAGGAAATATGGCCTCCAGATACAAGATAGAAGCAGGAAAGAAAAAAATAATTAATAAATGGAACTCCAAAGGGAAAGGGATAACAAAAGAGAGAAGGGGAGAGAGGGAGTGAGAGGAACAGAGCCAGTGAGAACAGGACCACCTTTCAAAAGATTAAAGGTAAAGTAACTGTAAGAACATAGTACTTTGTTTACAGCAGAAGAAGGGGGAAAATTAAAACTTGAGGAAAATCCCAATATTAGAGACAGAGGGAGGAAAATATAAGCCTAACTCTCATAACTTTAAGAGTGAACGGATTAAACAATTCAATGAAACAAAAAGGAATGACAGATTGGATAACAAAACTCTACAATCTGTTGCTTACCAGAAACACATTTTAAAAATAAAAACAACGCAAAATAAACCTCAGGAAATAGAAAAAAAAATTACTATCAAGTAAATCCCCAAAAGCAGAAGTTGCTATGATGTTATGTGACAAAGCAAAAACAAAAATTCAGAAGATAAGAAATAAAACAAGGAAACCATACTATGCTGAAAGGAACCACAGAAAACAAATAATATAAGCACTGACCCGATAATCAACAATTAATGAGTAACAAACCTATAACCTTTAAATGCCTTAACATCCAAATTGATAAAGGAAACATTGAGCTAACAAAACAAAACAAAACAAACAAACACAAAAACCCACACAAACATAGATAATAACACAATGGCAACCACAGACTTCAATATCCCTCTCTGAGTTTTGGACAAGTCCAACAGAAAGATAAACAAAAGGAAAAATATGGACCTGTACAAATTGCTGGAGAAACTAGATGTGAGAGACTTATGGTGTCTTCTAAATGGGATCAGCAAAAGAATATCCACATTCTACCACATGTAACTTTTACAAAAATTTGTCATGTACTAGGGCATAGAGATAATTGCAAACATATGTAAAAACACAGAAATAGTTCATTCATCCTTTACAGACCATAAAGTAATAAAAATAGCCATGGGTTTAGGGACCACAAACAAAAAATACATACCAAAATGGGGACTTAAAAATTAAATCCTAAATAATGAGTGGGCCAAAGAACAAATCATAGAAACAATAATTATGTAAAAGAAAATGACAATGATAAATCAACACATTAGAATTTCTAGGATTTGGCAAAAGCATTCTTTGGGTAAAAAATTGAATCCCTACAAACATATATTAACAAAACAAGAAAAGAGAGGATTAATGAACTGATGCATTTTAAAATGAAGCTTTAAAAATTAGAAAGTCAAGAAATAAACAAACCTAAAATAGGCATGAAAGAGGAAATGCTTTTAAAAAAAAAATTAGAGAGGGAATAGATACATTGAGGAAAAACAAAGAAATGACAAATAAAACCAAAACTGGCTCTGAAAAAAACTAATAAATTGATAAACCCTTAGTTAATCTGATTAATAAGAGAAAAGTAGAAAATCAAATCAACAAAATAACAAATGAATAAGATGAAATCTCAACAAAAACAGAAGAAATAAAAAGAATAATCATAACATATTATACTCAGGTATAATAAGACCAAGAACACAAAAGAAATACAGAAATGCTTTCAAAAATATAAACCATCCAAACCATCATATCAGCTAGATAGATAACCCTATCTCAGAAAAAAAAAAAACTAGATATAGCTTTAAAAAAACTACCAAAGGAAAAAACTACTAGTCCTGATGTATTTATAGGATAATTCAATCAACTTTTAAAGAAGTAAATTCCCATACTTCACAAATTATTCCCAAAATTGAGAAAGAAATCATAGTAACCAAAATCTTTGTTTGAGACAAATACCAAATACCAGAGAAAGATAAAACACATAAAGAAAACTATAGGTCAAAATCATTCATGAACATTGATTCAAAACTTGTAAACAAAATCCTGCCAAACAGACTACAGTGATTTATACAATAAATCATTCATAAATCATTCTAGATTTATAACAGAAGTTTAAGGATGATTCAGCATTAGGAAAGCAATAAAAACAATTAATCCTTTTAAAAATCAAAACATCCAAAATCACATGACCATCTCAATAGATGCAAAAAGAACCTTTGACAAAATACACCATTCTTTTATAAAAACTCTACAAATTATAGGCATAGAGAGACTTTTGTTTAATATCATTAAAAGCACCTATCTAAAACCAAGGATCATTTGGAATGAGGATATACTAGAACCTTTTCCAAAAAAGACATGAGGGTGAAGCAAGGATACCCACTCTCTCTAATATAATTTCATATAGTTCTAGAAATACTAGCAACAGCAATAAGTCAAGAAAAAGACATTAAAAGGTATAAAGACAGATAAAGAGGAGATAAAATGTTCACTTTGCTGATGATTTAATGGTGGGTTTTTTAAATCTCAAAGAATCAGCAAAAATACTGAGACAATTCATTGTTTGAGCAAAGTTGCAGGATACAAAATAAATCCTCAAAGATCAATAGCATTTCTACATAATAATAACAAAATACAAAAAAAGCAATAATAGAAAGGGAAATCCCATTCCAAATAACTACAAAATGCACAATATATCTGGGGACTGACCTACCAAAGTACACAAAAGACTTAGATTACTCTGTAAAGAAATAAAGAACAACTTAACTAGCTAGAGGAATATTCAGTGTTCATGGGTAGGCCAGGTCAGTATAAAAACTATAATGCTTTGAAATTTTATACTTTTAATGCTATACTATCAAAATACCAGAGGGATATTCATAGAATTTAATTAAATAATAACAAAATCCATTTTGAAAAACAAAATATCTAGAATATCCAGGAAAATGATGAAAAGAAATATGGATGACGAGGGAATAGTACTTCCAAACCTCAAACTATATTATATGTCAGCAATAATAAAAACTATCCGGTACTAGCTAAAAATAGAGAAATAGATCAACTGAACAGATTAAACAGAAGAGAACGAGAAACAACAGAACTCAATAACCCAGTGTTTGATAATGTAGAAAACAAATTAGCTAGGGAAAAACTCCTTATTTTTTTTTTTAAACTGGGGGGCAGCTAAGTTCAAATCCGGCCTCAGACATTTGACACTTACTAGTGGTGTGACCCTGGGCAAGTCACTTAACACCCCACCCACCCCCACCCACCACCCACCCCGCAAAATACCAAACTGGGATAACTAAAAAACATTCTGGCAGAAACTAGGCCTAGATCAACACCTTACACCACACTCTACAATACATTAGAAATGGATATGTGGCCTTAATATTAAAGATCATGCTATTAAAAATTTAAAAGACAAAAAAAACATATACCTCTCACAGCTATGGGTAGTAGATATATTCTTTTTTTTTAAGTGAGATAATTGGGGTTAAGTGACTTGCCCAGGGTCACACAGCTAGTAAGTGTTAAGTGTCTGAGGCCAGATTTGAACTCAGGTACTCCTGACTCCAGGGCCAGTGCTCTATCCACTGTGCCACCTAGCTGCCCCAGGAGATATATTCTTAACCAAACACGTAATAGAGGCAATTACAAAAGATTAAATAAATAACCTTAATTACTTGAAATTGAAAAGCTTCGTCACAGAGATCATTAATGCACCTAAGATGAGAAATGAAGTAGTCACATGAGGGGAAAAATCTTTTATCAAATTTCTCCGACAAGAGTGTGGTATAAAAAAGTGTGGTATACACACACACACATATCCATATATATAAAACACACATGCACATATATGGTATACACACATACATATATATACACTATGAGACTAATAGCCATTGTCCAATAAATAAGTGATCAAAGGATAATAACAGTTGTCAAAAGAATAATTGCAAAGCATTCACAACCACATGAAAGAATGCTCAAAATCATAACAGAAGAAATACAAATCAAAACAATCCTGTTTCACCTGAAACCTTGAAAATTGTTGGAGGGGTTGTGGAATAATCATAGCTGGTCTAGCTGTGAAATGGCACGACCATTGTAGAAAGCAATTTGGAATTATGCAAATAAAGTGACTAAAATATCCATACCCTTTGAACTAAAGACTTCATTAGTGGGCTTAAAGGAAGCAATCAATAAGAAGTCCCCATAAACACCAAAATATTTCTAAGAGCATTTTTTGTTATAGCAAGAATTGGAAACAAAATAGATCCATCAACTGGCGAATGTTTAAACAAACTGTGATCCATGAATATAATGGAATATTACTGGGTTATAAGAAAGGATGTGTGTGATGAATACAGCGAAACATGGAAAGACCTAAATGAACTGATACAGAGTAAAGTAAGCAGAGACCCAAAAAACAACATAGACAATAAATACAACAATGTAAGTTGAAAAGCAACCACACACCACAAAAACAAAAGTAAATGTAACATTACAAAGATCAAGCGTGAGGGCAGCTAGGTGGTGCAGTGGCTAAAGCACCAGCCCTGGATTCAGGAGGACCAGAGTTCAAATCTGACCTCAGACACTTGACACTTACTAGCTATGTGGTCCCTGGGCAAGTCACTTAACCCTTATTGCTCCCCCCCAAAAAAAAGATCAATCAGGACTCAGTTAAAGAGGACACTCCCGACTCACCCCTTCATGGAAGTGGGAGGTCCACAGGTGTTATATATTGCATGAGTTTACAAACTTTATTTTTTTCCTGTCTAAAAAAACACTATTTGTCATATGGGATGACTCTCTGGGAGGGTAAAAGGGGGGGACACTGGGGATAATTATGATGATATAAGAGACAAAAGATCAATCAAAAAATTTTCTAAAGAAATCTATCATGAAAATTAACATGTAAAAGTCAGGTCTCTAAAAAATGTTAGCTATCTATATGAAGATAGCTATCTACATGCAGACAAGGGATTCACATGACACAACTCTTGTCATCCAGAGGCTGATGGACAGGTTTGTGCATCATTCAGTCCTTTTCTTCTCTCCTGATTTCTCACGTACCCTGTTTTCTGGTCATTTTCTCATTAATTCTAGTGCCCGCCCCCACTACCAAGGAAGTAGGGCTGGGCAGAGAAAAAGGTAAATAAGAGGTGCTGACGCTTCACTATGCAATGACAACTTCTGGGTGGCTCAAAACTGACTCTAATCTAGGCTAAAACAATGTCATCTGATGATCAACAATGTCCACATATTCTTTCTACAACCTCTCACTCCTACTTTCTCTCTCAAACCATCACTGCAGACCAGTCAGAGTAGCTGTTATGAGCAAGAGGCACAAACAAGCATGCCACATTCCAAATAAAGTTCAATCAATCAAACTCTGAATTCTCATAATTAATTTTTAAAAAGGAAAACAGCCCATTTTATGAAAGCTGAATTTCATGAAAACCTTGAATGTATGCAACTTTATTATTCATGTAATAAATGGAAGCACCTAATGATGAAGCCCAAAATTCTAACCCAGTTCTATTAGCCATTATTAATTGTATAAAAAAGGAGGCCAACCAAATTCTAGAAGGTGGGAGTGTGGGGACAGAAAATCTCCAAGAATGGGGGGAATCCTTACATTAAGAAGGCAGGGATGGAATTACAAAAGGCTAAAAGAAAAAGAAAGAAATAGGCATGTGTTACAAAGTACTATAACCACCAACAGTATACAACTGGTGTGATGCAATGCTCAATATGCCATAAGCATGACTACCATCTTGCTTAACCTCTCCCTCACCAATTTTTCCAATGTACTTAGAGGATTTTCTCCATAGGATTGAATGTCTGATTTTACAATTTAAAGCAATGAAAAATCACAGATTGCCTTCTATAAATTAGCTTTATATACAATGTTATCAGAAGACACAAAAGGGAAGGAATACTTTGTGTGTGTGTGTGTGTGTGTGTGTGTGTGTATAGGTATGTATATGTGCATTCACATATAAGCTATACTGAAGAAGACTTTGGGGAATGGCTAGATATCTGTACTCTGAGGATGGACAGCTAGGTTGCGAAGTAGATAGAGTACTGGAGTCAGGAAGTTTCATCTTCTTGAGTTCAAATCTGGCCTCAGACACTTACTAGCTGTATGACCCTGGGCAAGTCACTTAAATCTGTTTACCTCAATTTCCTCATCTGTAAAATGAGCTAGAGAAGGAAATGGTGAACCACTCCAGTATCTCTGCCAAGGGAACCCTAAATAGGGTCACAAAGAGTCAGAAACAACTGAACAACAACTTGGTGGACCCACCCAGTGACATTTCTATTCCTAGTTAAGATCACTCGACTTGGGGCTGGGTACATGAATGACAGGACCCGGTTTTTCTTCCCATTCCCTGAGTAGGTCATTTAACCTCTGAGTCTCAATTTCCTCTTCTATAAAATGAGAATCTAGACAATCTCCGTGATCTTTCCAGTTCTGCTACTCTTTGATTCTGGGCCTGCTCAGTCATGGGTCATTATCCAGGCTCTTAACACAAAAGGGTCAGTGAAAAGAAGAGGATGTCCTGAGTCCAGTGAATTGGTCCATTCCCCCCCCCCCCCCCCCCGTCACCATCCGCATTCCTGGTCTCTTCCATTGTACCACTGGGAACGGAACTGGGACTGTACTCACACCTCTGGGAGTTGGCTGAGAACAACTCTCCAAAGGGAAGAAGTCCCTCCTCTCTTCTTCTCCTCCCCGTGCTCCACCTCCTCTTCCTCTTCCCTTAGAGAATCGAGTGGAGCCACGGGGGAGATTCAGAGAGATATATAAATAGGTTCCAAAACAGTGAAGAGAGGATGGGGAATCATTCTTGGCATTGCTTCCAGATCCTATCCCCATTACCTTCAAGGCAGCTTCTGAGGCCCCTTTAAACAGCAGTAATAACAGCTGCTGCAATATACACTTAAGAGGGCTTTCGGCTGCATGCTCCAGGTCAGCCAAGCCAGAATTTGGAGGGGCTGTTATTTTATGTAGGGGCTGAGGGAGGAAGAAGTGCATGGAGGAAGGAGGTTTTTTAAGTAATAAAATGCCAACTAGTAAATTTGTACCTCAGCAGGGGAAAAATTTGAATCACTCCCTTATGCACTTTATTTTCAGGACTGAAGAGGTCTTGGTTGGGCACAGAGCAGAAAACAGAGCTCAGAATCCCTTCTAGATTGGTCTATTTGGTTCCTCGCCACCCCCTCCCCAATCAGCAGGAAGGGGAGGAGGAGGGAAGAACCCAGCACATCAGCCAGTTCAGAAGGAAGAAGCTAGCCTAGTTCCCCATAGCCCCAGCATCCCAAGTTGGGGAAGGTGGACCAGGGCTTGAGATGCAGCCCACTTCCTAATGCCGGTCTCCCTCACCCCCAATCAACACCTGTCTTGGCTATACCCAGTCTGCTTCTGAGAAACATGACATGACAGAAAACTTAGAAAAATGAACAGACCAGGGGCAGCTAGATGGTGCAGTGGATGGAGCACCGGCCCTGGAGTCAGGAGGACCTGAGTTCAAATCCAGCCTCAGACACTTAACACTTACTGGCTGTGTGACCCTGGGCAAGTCACTTAACCCCAATTGCCTCACTTAAAAAAAAAAAAAAGAACAGGCCACCAACAAAAACAACTCGAGGGAAGAAGGAGTTAGAGGAAGATATTAAAAGAAGGGAGACACAGCAAGAGGACAGGGAAAATAGGAGAGGAAAGAAAAGAGAGAGGAAGAGAAGACTGTCAAAGGATCACAGAATTTTCCTGATACAGTAGAAAGAACACTGGGTCTCAAGTAAGAAGACCCTGGTTCGAATCCTCCATTGGATGCTGACTACCCGGAGAAAATCACTTAAAGTTCCTGGGCCTCAGTTTCTTCTTGGACCAGATGACCTCTGAGATCCCTTCTGGTTCTAGAGTTAGGGTCTTCAACTGTGCACCTTAGACATCTTTTAGTCCAGTCTCCTCATTATGCAGATGCAGATCTGAGGTCTGGAGGAAAGGGAGGGATTTGTCCCATTTAATCGCAGGGCCTGAACTAGACTCTGGTACAGCATTCTTTCTACCACCACGTGCAATCCTAACCCCAGTCAGATGACAACTACAGTTTTATCTCCCACTTCCAAAAGACCCCTAAAGAGGCACATCTATGAGAAATGCCCTGTCCACCCCCACCCCTCCAGAATGAGCAAAAGCAGCTAATGAATGGTCATGGAGTATCCCTCTTAAAACCTGCCAAGCCACAGGACAAGGTGGGCAAGGGCTCAAGCCGTTACTGTTCCCCAAATCCCTAGGCCCTGTGTACCCCTCCCATCCACTCCTGCTCTCAAAAAGCTCTGATGCTAGGGATCAGGAGAGAGGGCAGGCACACATTAGGTTGAAATAGGAGAGGACAAGACGCTAGCCACAGACTCCTCGACAGTGGGGGCTGAAGAACCCCAAACCCTCCTCAGAGAAGATCACACCTTGGCCACCCCTACAAGACCTTGCCCAAGTTCTAGTACCTCCAGCCCAGGCCCTGGCATCCCCATCCTCACCCCACCCCCCTTCCAGCACCGTTGGCCCCACCGCCCACTAAGCTCATCCTGTTTACACACAACTTCCATAACAGACACCATCTGAAGCACCACAAGGCGACAGTCTGGCAGCTCATTCTAGAACAAGTCTGGAGAGAGGGACTTTCTGGCCAGGAAAGGAACTGGGGTGGGGAAGAGGAAGGAAGTCCTCCAATTAAAAGGAAAAACCTCAGTGTGTTTCCTCCACGTGCAGGCTGGCTGTGGTTTTTAAGGCGGTTTATCAGTTCCCACCCCTCTGCTAGTTATGCAGTGATAAGGGGCTATCCTAAAATGTATGTATGTATGTATGTATATGTATGCGTGTGTGTATGTATATGTGTGTTGTGTGTATGTATGTATGGACACACACATATTTATATACACACATATGGATGATGGGTAGAAATATACCAATATATATACACATACACATAAATACATATATTTCTAATAGAGACAGATGTTATTAGCAGAATAGTATTTTGCACTCTCAAAGACTCTTTGATTAGCTGATCCCCAAATGTCTCACCTAAGAAAGACTTTGTTCCTTGCTTCTGATCTGTTGTGAGCCTCAGGTATTGGGGGAAGGGCAGAAGATGCAACCAGATCATGGTACTTTTCATTTTTTGGCTATAACACTGGCACAGCCAGATCTTGGCTCCTTCAAGCTGTCCAGTTCCTCTGAGTTGTAGCTGTTTCCCTTGGCCATCTCTCACTCCTCACAGAATTTAGAGCTAGAAAGAACCCCGAGCTATCACCTACTCCAACTCATACCTGAAAAGTTTAGAGTGTTCCAAACTTTTGGGACACCCTATACATTTAGCAAGCAATCACCCAGTGTCTACCTGAAAACCTTCAGTGAAGGAGGGAAAATCCCCCAGAACCTGAGACAGCCCACTTTTGGACAACCCTAATTCCTAGTTTCTCCTGACACTAAACTCCTGAATTTGTCTTTTAGGACCAAACAGAATAAACCTAGTTCTTC
Source organism: Dromiciops gliroides (assembly GCF_019393635.1). Classification (NCBI taxonomy): domain Eukaryota; kingdom Metazoa; phylum Chordata; class Mammalia; order Microbiotheria; family Microbiotheriidae; genus Dromiciops; species Dromiciops gliroides. The sequence continues at coordinate 429,009,468 of NC_057862.1, read as the reverse complement.
CAAAACTGGAAGACTATTATGTTCTCCCTGAGCCTTCTCCTCTCCAAGCCAAATGCCCCAATGCCTGAAACCAATACCCATATCATATGGACTTAAAGGTCCATCCCTAACCTGGCAGCCTTCTTCTGGACACCCTTCAGTTTATTAATGTAATTCTTAAACTGTGGTGCCCAGAACTAAACACAACATTCCAGAAGGAACTTGGAAAGAATGAGTACAGACGAACCAACCCTTTCTTATTCCTGGAAGCTAAACCTCTCCTATTGTAGCCCCAAGTCTCCTGAGACCATCTGCTGCAGAATCTTACCAAGCTTTCATTACCCTAAAGCCCTCATTATTGTTTCAAATAAACTGCTATCCAACCATGCCTCCTCCATCCTTTACTTGTGATATTGATTTTTGAGCCCATGTGTAAGACTTTACATTTATCCACACGGTATTCATATTAGATTCAGCCCAGCTCTCTAGCCTGTAAAGATCTTTTGGGATTCTAACACTGTCATTCAGGCTATCAGCTACCCTTACCCAGTTTTATGTCTTCTCTGAGGGCCAGGTCTGTAGTAACAACTATCCATATGGAAGGGATCCTGAAGGTGAACAGCCTAACCCCAAGCTGAGGGTAATTATGCAAGTATTCACAAATGATCTCAGGCTCATCAAGCAAGATCCTCTAAATCTCTTTCCCCAATTATCTGGCCTGATACCAGAGATTCCACCATTAAAAACAGTCATTTCCTTTGGGTCTTAAAATTTTTCTCAATCTCTGAGAATCCTCTACTAAATGCAATCAATACTAGCACTGTAGAACTGATATCTGAATGACACAACAAAGAGTTTCCTAGATCCTTTTACCCCAGCCCTTCCATAGATCTCTACAGTCTCCGAGAAATCAGAGTCCCACAAATTGGTGGCAAACAAGGTAAGAGCAGGCATGGACTTCCCCAATGGCCTATCCTCCTTGTTCAACCCCCATTGAGAGGCTATGTGGTTTCCTCCAAGTCTCACCACACCCTGTATTAACCCCTTGAGCCCTATGACAGGAAATGAGGGGACAGTTTTATTGAGCTGGGGCTAAAGCTGGGAAGGGGGAGCCCCCACCAACTCCCTTCCGTACCATTCTGTCCTCCCCTCCCACTTATCTGAAGGGGAAGGTGGTGGTGGTGAGAGGAAGATGAGAGGGCAGGAAATACCAGGTCTGAGCTCCTGTCTGCCCACCCTGGTTGGGGCAGGGGTGTGGGGGGGAGTGCCCCTCCTGTGCCTTTATTACATGACAGGGTGAGGCTACCACCTCTGCAAGGGTGATAACCACTGAACCACTTAATTGTCCAGGTCCCATCACACTATAGCTTCTTGCATAAACTGCCTCCCACTGTAGAATCAAACTGAGTTTAATGGACTAGTCAGGAATAATGTGTAATCAATCAATCACCCAAAGTGCCAAGTATGAACATATAAAGGTCCTGGTCTTATGTTCACCGCCTAGTCCATTCCTACTTCTATGGCCTTTGGGTATGGCATATTCCATGCCAGCCCTACCTGTCATAGGATAGAAATATTCCATGACAAGACTATCTTAAATCGCAGACTTCAAATCAAAGATGTTCAGAATTACAAATTACCTTAGAGATAACCTAGTCCAACCCCCTGATTTTACAAATGAAAACTTAAGCCCAGAGAGAGTAAGGGCCTGGTCAGTCCAGGTCATACAGCTACTAGGAACTGAGTTTTAACCTTTCCATTCCATTGCTTTCAATTCAATTCAACCAGTACCCTTTGAGCACCAGCTAAGTGCTGAAGCCCAAAAGGGAAACAAGACATGGAGAAGAAAGAATCTTCATTCTGTAAAGGCTACCTTCTTGTAGGAGAGACTGGATTCGCAAACCAAAAAAAGAACTGAATAACAATACTGGGCAAATGACAGGAACTCACAGCAAAAGAAAACTGCAGTGTACAATCCTGTGTAATCGAGGAAGGCTTCAAGGAGGAAATGGAGTGGGGGTTGGAAAATATTCACAATGATGTGCTTCTGAAAAGGCCCCAAGGAGAAGGTAGCATTTAAGCTAAGCCTTCAAGGGGATGAAGGATTCCAAGGGGCTGAATGGAGAGGGAAGAGCACTCCAGGAATGGGGAAGACCTCTACAAAGGCAAGGAAAAAGGCATAAAGTATGTAAATAAGAGTAATGTAAAATTGGTATAGAAAGCCGGATTGTAGTCAGACTGTGAGGGGCTTTAAAAGCTAAAGGGAAAAGTCTGCATTTATCCTAAGGGTGAGAGGAAGATGCTAGAGCTTCCTGAGCAAGGCAGTAAGAGGGTGGTAAGAGGGTACTTTAGAAACATTAGTCTAACAACTGTGTGATGGGCAGATTAGAAAAGGGAGAGGGTAGAGATAAGGAGACCAATTAGAAGGCCAGTACATGAGGGACTAAACCAAGATGGTGGCCTTGTGAATGGAAAGAAGGTGACATATGTCACTGAATTAGACTGAACTGAAAGAACACGAACAAAATCATGCTAATAAAACTTCATATGTGGTACAGGAAACCTTGAAGAGGTCCCCTTGTAACAAGGGGCATTACACTGAGAACAGTAAGAGATACGGTGGGAGAAGTAAGTTAAAGCTATATTATAGAGAGTTTCAAATACATACTAGACTCAGTTTCCTTTATCTCTAGGGTGGAGAAGCATGCTAATGATAACTCCAACTTCTATTTCTACAGCACTTAAAAGTTTACAGAGCATTTTCCTCACAACATCCCTGTGAGGTAGTTAAAGTATTATCCACCCCCTTGTCGAAGATGAGGAAACTGAGGCTGAGTGACTTGCCCAAGGTCACAAACTGAGAAAGCATCTGGTCCAGGATTCTAAGCCATGTATGCTGGCTCTCAATCCAACACTCGTTCTAGTATCATAAGCTGCTTAAAGACAGTGGAATGACTTTTGGCCAGATGATTTCAGTCATTTGTTTGGGTGTGCTCTAGCCTGGTTCAGAGGTAGAAACACGGGTGAGAAGCTGCCATCCTCACATCTGCAACATCAGGAAGCGAAACCATCCTGTTGGGCAGAACAGGAGTATCCTTGAGGCATCCCCCATTGGTTTTACACCGACACCCTTCCCCCACCCCTCCCCAGCCCATCCGCCCACTTCTTCCGGATAGGATGCTTCCCTCTCTTGGCAGGAGACAGAAGTGGCCGTTGTGGTACAGGGCCGTGGCCCAGCAGGGTTCACTGGAAACCCAGCAGGGAAGCCAAGAATACTGCCTAAATCTGCCTGAGGAATCAGGAAAGAGCCTGACTCTGAGAGTGAGACCGAATGGAAAGTCCCCAAAGAATATAACTGTCTGCAGGCAGAAGAAGAGAGATGTTTTTTTAAATTCTCGTAGTGAAATGGACTCAAACGATTCACATCTAAGGGCAAGGCTAGTTTTAATCATTCAACAAGCATTTATTAAGCACCTACTACATATGAGCCAGGCACCGAGTTAGGGATTGAGGACACAAAAAAAACAAAGTAAAACTCCTGCCCTCCAGAAGCTTATAGTCTCCAACCCTACCTCCAACACAACTAATATTTATTCCAGGATGCCCTCTCACTTGGTCTTTCTATCTGTTTATCCCAAGAATACCTGTCCACCAAGACTCAATTCAAATCCCACCTTCTCTCAGAAGTCATTCTGGACTATACACTATTACACCAGAGCACAGGATTTAGAAGACACTTGGAGAAGCAGGATGATAACACTGATCTGGAAGACCAAAGACTTGGATTCAAATCCCAGTTCAGCCAGTTATTACCTATGTGACTGACTAGGCAAGCCACTAAATCTTCCTAGGTCTCAGGCTCTTTATCTGTAAAATGAGGGTTAAGGGAAGGAGAGAAACAGGCTTCAGAGGGGCCTTTTGGCTCTAAATCTATAACACAGATTACCTAGTATAACACTCTCATTTTACAAATAAGGAAACTGAGGCCCAGAGACTTTCAAGTAATACGTTCATGGCCACATAGGTCTTCTCAAAGTCGAGACTGGATTCGGTGTTCTGACTCTAAAATCATGAATGACCACCTTCCCCTCTACCTCCTGAATAAAATTCAAATTCCTTCAAGATAGGACTCCAAACTGCTTTCTGAGGTTGATTATGCCCCTTCTGCCCACCATGCATGTGACATTCCAGCCAAACCGGCACACTCTCTGTTTCCTGTACAAGATGTTCTATCTCCCATGTCTGTGCTTTGGCATAGGCCACCCCCTGAAACACCGTTCCTCCGTACCTCCAGCTCAGCACTATGGCTACTTCCTACAAAAGGCCATTTCTGGTTTTCCCAGGTAATGCACACCCCACTCCTCCACACATACAGGAACACACGCCTGTACACATTTACACATGGGCGGCAATAACCTTGTATGTATTTTGCATACATCTGCGTCTATGTCGTTCCCCTCAGGAAAATGTAAGCTCCCAGAGGGAGCTTTGTGTCTGTGCATCTCCAGCATCTATCACAGTGCCCAGCACATAGCAGGCACTTAAATGTAGCTTTCTGAATTGAGTGATTTGTTTAGACATGCTCAACAAGTGCCCATCCAGCTTCTGCTTGAAGACCTCCCACTATCTCCTGAAGCATGCCATTCCACTTTCCAAGGGCTCCACTAGTTTAGAAGTTTTTTGTCTTGTATCAAGTCCAAATTTGCCTCTTTGCAATTTCTGGGGCTAAACAGAAGAAGGCTAATCCCTCTTCAATTGGATGCACCTTCAAATTCTTGAAGACAGCTGGCCTGTTCTACCTAAGTATTTTCTCTTGTATAGGTCAAAAATCCACCAGGGCCTTCAACTTCTCACTAAAGGGTGTGAACTCAAGGCCCTACACCATCCTGGTCACCCTCCTCGGGAGGATCTACAGCTTATATGTATGTCGTTCCTAGGAATCAGTCCATGAATTTAACACAACACTTCAGAAGTAGAAGTAGCCTAATCCCAGAATTGTGCAGTGGAAATAGATAACAATAACAACATTTAGATAGTGCTTACTAGGTGCCAGGCACTATGCTAAGTGCTTTATAATTATTATCTCATTTGATCTTCACAACAACCCTGAGGAAACTGAGGCAGATAGCAGTGACTTACCCAGGGTCACGCAGCTACTAAGTCTGAGGTCAGATTTGAACACAGGTGTTCCTGATTCTAGAGCCCTGGCACTCTATCCACTGAATCAACTAGCCACCTGACTAGACATTGTGCCTCTCCTAACAAAGCCTAGGATGACATTAACTTTTCTTGGCAGCTATAGCACAACTCTGACATGTACTGGCTGGCACTCAACTAAAACCCCCACATCTTCTTCAGATGAGTTACTGACTAGCCATCACTCTTCACTTATCTCATAATCATGAAGTTGATTTTTGAATCCATATACTACTTGACATTGATTCCTATCCAGTTTCATCCTATTTGGTTTAGCCTGATGATCTAACCAGCTCAGATACTGCTAAAACCCGACTCTGCCATCCAGTGTATTAGGTACCCCTGCTAACTGTGTCATTCTCAAATGTCATTTCCTCTATCAATGCCTCAATTTTCTCATCTCAACAATGGAAGGAATCTAGCTGATCTCTAGAAACCTTTTTAACCCCCAAAACCTATGATCCGAAGATGTTATAATCCAGTCTAGAAACCTCCACCCAGCACAGGAATTCTCTCAATATCTGACAAATGGCCCATCCAGTAGTAGCCAAAGAAACACCTAAAGACCATGACAGTTATACGTTGCCTAAAGCAAAATCGATACTTTCCTCACCCTCTGTGCAGCAGAGTTTTGGGCGGGCCAGTTTTTCTCCATGAGGCTGGACAAATTCCTGTTCTACCTGGCCAAGGGGAAGAATTGCAAGCCACCACTTCTAAAGTACGGATCATCCTTCAGACTAGGCAGATAAATACCTAATTGGGGAGGAAATCGTCTCTTGGGAAGGAGGATCCAAGATTCTCACTTACAAGAAGCCAGGATCCAGTCTTTCTCCGGCCAGTAAGCTCCCTTGCCCTTGCCTTTGCCCTTGCCCCCACGAAAGTGACCTGCTGGCTCCTAGCTGAGTTTCAGTTTACCAGTTCAGTGACAAGGGTTGAAATTACAGCCTGGATTAGGAGTCGTTCCACTGTAACACTGTCCACTCACCTTGCCCTACCCCACACTCCCAAAATCTCAGCGGGTCTCCTGAGTGTCAATCATATACCACTCCCCATTAAGGCCACCACTGCCCATTAAAGCCAAGCCAGATTAAAATGGAATTGGGAAATAGTTAAGAAAGTAAATAAAAATACACTAACACATAGATAGTATTACATTTTAAAACTATCACGGCCTGCAAGGATCCTTATGTATGGTACAACTGCCCCCGTTTCTATTTGGTCTAAAGCGCTGCTGGTTTCAGAGATGTAGCCGTGAGGCTGAATGAAGAAAAAAAAAATCAGGGGCCCAACAACTAGAAATGAAATAGGTACTAATTCTCTCCCAAGGAATTAATGCTAGGGTGTTATAATCCCCTTTTCCCTCTGTAGAGTCACTAATAGGTTAGATAATAATTATTATAATATTAGCTAACTATGTGCCAGGCACAGTGCAAAGCACTTTACAATTATGAATTCATTTTTCTTCACAATAACCCTGGGAGCTAGGTTCTATTATTATTCTCATTTTGCAGATGAAGAAACAGAGGCAAACAGAAGTTAGGTAAAGGGAGGAAGAGGGAGTGCATGGACACTGTCCCCCAGAAAAACCCAGTTAAAATGTAGTTGTAGTCAGTAAACATGGGCAAAATCCTGCTCTGCTCCCTATTATCTGTGTGACTTCTGGCAAGTTATATAACCTCTCTGGGCCCCTCTTTCCTCATCTATAAAATGAAAGGGTTGAACCAAATGCTCTTGCAGCTCTATATTATTCTGATCCTAGAAATTGTAAGGGATGTCTAGACCTCTTCTACTAGGCACAGATTAATTAATTAAGCTCCTAAAATCACAGATTTAGAACTTCAAGAAACCCTGGCAATCATCAGGCCCAATTCCTTCATTTTTTACAAGAGAAGAAACTGAGGCCTAGGGCAGGAAGAGGTATTTGCCCAAGGTCACACCCATACACAGGGAGTCAGGAATTCCATCGGTACAATTCCCTGGGGTTCCAGCGGGAGCATTCCCCCTCTGGCATCATCAAAAAAGGGGGACAAGGCTAGGACAGAGGTGGGGGAAGGAAAAGGAAGTATGAGTAAGAAGGGAAATATGAGAAGGGGAGGGGGGAGCATAAGGCATTTAAGGAGGAGAATCTGATCGTGAAAGAGAAACTGAGCTGGGAGACAGGGGGAGCACTGAGAGGGTGACTCGAAACCTGGCCCTCTGAGACGCTGGTTTCCTGAGGATAAAGACAGAGAGGGCGCAGCAAAGGGGCAGAAAGAAGCCAAGGATTCTGCTGATGAAGCAATGTGGCTCAATCACACGCTTGTGCAAAGATGTCACAACAGCCCTGAGAAATTGCAGGCTCTGATTTCAGCCCTCCAGGTCCTGAGGTGCCCCATGTCACAGCATCCATGCATTGCTCAGCCTAGCTCTTAATTGATGGGCTGAGGTAGGCAATGGGATGCCCTGTTGCTTGAGTGATGAGTGTGTGTGTGTGTGTGTGTGTGTGTGTGTGTGCGCGCGCGCGCGGTGTTTCCCCATGGATGTCACATGCAAAATCAGCATGATGCAGTGATATAATGGAATGGGAGCCTTGAGATCAGCGATCCAGCCTAGCTCTGCCCTGGTACAATGGACAGACTTGGGGGGTAGGGGAAGGGGAACAAGAAAGGGAAAGTGTCTAATTTAAATCTGTCCCCACCACTTACTATTCATGTTACCCTAGACAAGTCACTTGACCGTCATGGGCTTCAGTTTCGTCATTGGTAAAATGATGATTAGATCAGATGACGTCTAAATTCCCCTTCCACTCTAAATCTATAATTGTGAGTGATGGCTTATGTGTGTGTGTATGTGTGTGTGTGTGTGTATGTATGTATGTATGTATGTATATATATATATATATATATATATATATATATATATTGCACATACTTTTAAATATGTGAATGCCTTCTCCCCTTGATAAACTATAAACTTTTTGAGGGCAAGGACTGTTTCATTTTTGCTTTTGTATCACAGTGCCTAGCACATGCAGGGGACCTCAAAAGTGTTAGTGCACATGCGAAGCTTTAATAGCTTCCAACTGCTCTAAGCCTTTTGAGATAGTCTGTATGTATAGGCCCTTCCTAAAAGCTTGTTTGATTGATTGAATGACTGACTGACTGACTGACTGACTCGAGGTCAAGTATAAAATGAGGCAACTGGATTAGATGGTTTATCTGTGTCACTTCCAGATCCTCATTTCCCTTTTACCCCCACTTGATTGCTGTGGAAAAGGGTGGCAACAAGAAACTTCTGTCCAGGGGAGCTGGTGGGGGTGCTGGGTAATTCTAACAAGAGTTGGCTGAGCATGGTAGAAGGATCACTAGACAAGGGAGTCTGTAGGAGAAGCAAGCTGGCTGAGCTAAGGTTTGGCTCCACATTGGGCCATTCACTGTTAAGTCAGCTGTTTTCCAAATCTTCATCTGTTTCTCAGTCTGGGCACGTGGTAGGTGTATAATAAACACTAGCTGCTAGTGACAGTAACGATGAGGCTGGTAACTGGCTTTCACAAGAGTTGGTATAGAGGCTAAGAAAGCTCCACTTGTCTCACATCACAAGCTCCCCAATGGTAGAGACTCTGCTTAACCGCCCCATGAAGAGGACTTAGCAATAGATGCGCTTGAAGGCAATAAATTAAAAACTTTGTAATAAATAATAGAAGTGTTTGAAGATGCATTTATGACAAATACACACCCTCACCTCCAGGCAGACCTCACTTCTCATTGCCTCACCACCCACTCCCAATCCCAGCCTGATTCTCTTCTCCAGGCCTTTGTTTACTCAGTCCCCTCTATTTCTCTCTGAAATGAAACCATCCTACTAAGCCAGCCCTAAATCCTACCACCTTCCCTGACCATCTGGCCTGCACAGCTCAAAGTGACCTCTTCCCTCCTCTCTGAGCTCCTTCAGCACTTTCTGAACTACTCAATTTAGCACAAAATTATATGTGTTTACATAGATACCTGGGGCAGCTAAGTGGTTCAGTGGATAGAGCACCAGGCCTGGAGTCTGGAAGTCTCACCTTCCTGAGTTCAAATCTGGCCTCAGACACATCCTAGCTGTGTGACCCTGGGTAAGTCACTTAACCTTGTCTGCCTTCGTTTCCTTATCTATAAAATGAGCTGAAGAAGGACATTGAAAAACCATTCCAGTATCTTTACCAAGAAAACCCTAAACAGGATCACAAAGAGTCAGACACAAGTGCACAATAATATACACACCCTTAGTTATATACCCATGTGTATATGTGTGTATATATACATCCATGTGCACATGTATATGGATTACAGGTATATATGTACACCTAGATAGTTCAATTTCACAAACCTTTACTGGGTGCCTTCTTCTTATATTAGTGCTAAGATGACAAAGAAGACACAGTCCCTGCCCTCACGGAGCCTGCAGTCTAAGTGGGGTCAACAAGACATATACAGCAGTATAACAGCAGGTGAAGTGTGATAAGACAAAGCAGGAATCTAGACAAAGTCCTCTAGGAAAATCTGAGGAGGGAAAGGACACTTGTGGCTGGAAAGCTCATCAGAGTTTTCACATAGGATGTGGCATCTGAACAAAACCTTGAACGGTATCAAAAAGGCAAGAGGAGGAGAGAGTCCCATTCATTCCAGGCAAGGGGCCCGGCCTAAACCAATGCTTAGGTTCTAGGATTGCTTCATCTGGCCAATCTTATCTGTCTATCCAGACTGTGAGCTCCCTAGGACAGAGAGCTGATCCTCTATTCTCCTTTGAATCCCCCCACCTGGGGTACACAGCAAGTGCTTAATAAACAAACACTGACTGATGAGTGACTGATAATCAGACAGATAACCAGTCCTGAAATGGTCAGTTTGTGCTCCCCTCCACCTGAAGCTGGTGATCTTTGAATGCCATCTTTGAATTGGTGAAGCTTTGGATGCCATGGGGCTGGAGAGGCAGGTGTCCCTGGGGAGGGCTGGGGGACTGGGAGAGATACGCCAGAGAAAGCCCCAGCATTGAGGCTCATAGCAAGGCAGTTGCTAGGAGCATCGAGAGACCCAGAAGCCACAGAGGAAGTGGAGAGCTTGGTGACTGATATTCTTAATAAGAAGGGGATGTGGAGAAGAGATAGGAGAATGTACCTTCCTCCCTTCTTTGCAAAGATGAGGAAGCTGGGGTATGGAACAATGCTTATAACATCAGACTCAGTTGATGTGTTGGTTAGTTTGGCTAAACTGCCTTTTTCCCCTCTCTTGTATTCTTTGTTACTAGGTATGGCTCTCTGGGGAGGGAAGGGAAGGGGGATAAATTTGGAAATGACAGTGACATAAAAATAAAATATCAATAAAAATGTTTAAAAGACATGATGGAAGAATAGGGAGAGAAGAGGATAGAGGAGAAGGAGGAGTTTGGGCAGTGACGTGTGAATACATGCTAAAAGTAATGTCTGTCCACTGTCTGCCAGTAGAACAACCGGGGGTGGGGGAGTCCACCAGAACCCTGGGAAAATGTCCTAAGGACTTTGGAGGTAGTGTGGATGAATGCAGTTCTTAGTCCACAAGAGCTAAAGGAGAAAATCTTCTGCAGAAGTCTCCTCTAAAAACAAAACAGGGGCAGCTAGGTGGCGCAGTGGATAAAGCACCGGCCCTGGATTCAGGAGGACCTGAGTTCAAATCCGGCCTCAGACACTTAACACTTACTAGCTGTGTGACCCTGGGCAAGTCGCTTAACCCCAATTGCCTCACTTAAAAACAAACAAAACAAACAAACAACAACAACAACAAAACAGACTTGGGCAAGGGGTGTGGAGGCGAGAGGAGGATAACACATTGGCTGATTAAAGTATCATGTAAAGGGGCAGCTAGATGGCATAGTGGATAGAGCACCGGCCCTGTGTGACCCTGGGCAAGTCACTTAACCCCAATTGCCTCACTAAAAAAAAGAAGTATCATGTAAAGACATAATGATGTGTGTGTGTGTGTGTATCCATACTGTCACTAGATGCTCAAAACAACCCTCTAAGACAGTTAAGATAGGAATTATTATCAAAGAATACTAGATTTGGGAGTCAAAGGATCTGGGTTCTGGTTCTTTTTGGTTTTGGATTTTTTTTTTTAAAACTTGGTTATCTTTTTTGTAAATTTTTTATTCATTTTAGTCTTAAAACCAAAATGAGAAAAGAAAAAACCATATCCGTGTACATAGCAGAACATGAGGATTAAATATAAAACACATTTCCATTTCAAGAAAACCTATATAATAAATACTATGCACCATTTTCAAAACTGCCCAGCTTTTCTTTGCTTCCTTGCAGGTTTTCTTTTGTTCTCTGCTGCACACTTCTTTATTTTTTCCTTCCTCCTTTTGCACCCCCCCCCAATCCCCAATTTTGTACTTACTGCCTACGTGAGCTTGGGCTTCTTCTGTCTGGGTCTTAGGCTCCTCACCTCTAAAATGAAGGGGTGAGAGCAAACAATCACTATAACCTCTACTAGCTTTCAACTTGATGAGGATGAGTCTATTAACCTGAATTTTCAGTAAGGAAACTGAAGCAGAGCGGTAAGCAGGCAGCGTTGCATAACGGGGGGGGGGGGGGAAGCCTGTAAGTAGGTAGCTGGGGGTTGTGGGTCAGACTCTACAACACTTTACCTCCTGAGCCTCGGTTTGTTGTAACTACAAGAGAAAGAACACAGGCTCTCAGGCCAGAGTCCTTAAGACCATCTAGTCTAACTTTTTAATTTTACAGCTGAGGAAACTGAGGCCCAGAATTATGTGTAACAAGAGAAGACAAGACTAGATACAACAACAAATATCATAAACACTAATAAAGTTCCTATTTTGGGAAGAGCATTCAAGGCATCTCTCTGGGCCTTAGCTACCGCCCCTTTTAAAATTAAAAAAAAAAAATGTCAGGCTAAATGATCTCTAAGATCCTTACTACTTCAAAATGTACGATCTCAGGAGGCAGGATCAAGAGTCACATCCCTGGACAAGTGTTTCTTATTCATTTCTACCAGAGATAGAAGCTTTCTGCCTTCACTAGTATGCAGTTTCATCCTCTGCTTGGCAAAGGACAAGGACTACTGGCTGCAAAATAATAACTCACTGACCTAATTTATGTCTTTCCAAATGACTCATGGGTTCTCCCAGCATCTCAGAGCCAGGACTGGCTCACAAAGTGGGGGAAGAAGTTGGGAGAACTCCACTGTTTTGCAGTACAAGTTCAAAAACCATTGTGCCACCCTATCTTGCAGGGCCAGCCTTCTAAGAAGGTGCACACTTCTGACCACAGCCTACTCCCAATTATTTGCTCATGGTTTCTCTGATTTGTGGATTATCCAGGGACATTTTACATGGCTCCTTGACCCTCATAAGTTCAAAGACGCTGACCCTGCCCTACAGGCATCATGATTTTACAAAGCCCCTGAGACTGGCACAGTTTCTGGTAACCCAATGGTGTACAGTTATCCCTTCCACATCTCAGGGGTTAGGGGCTTGGTACCCCCCCCCGAGATCTAGAGAACCACATAAATATGTTTAGCCTTCCCTTTGTACCAGAGAAAAGAAATTGTGTATATTTATGGAATTAAAAGATAAAATGTTGATATTATACAATACTCTACATATATGTTATACATTTCTGAGTTTCTAAACTTTTTCCATGTCATCTACGATTTCCACAAAACTCCCCCCAAATTCCCATTTAACTTCTTATGCCGATCAATGATATATCAAAACCACAATGGGGAAAGTCACAATGTGGCAGGGATAAAATATATTAAGAAAAAAGAAGGTCTGGCAAAAACTCAATCTGAGTCTATGCAATCTTTGCTTGTTAGGGGCAGGATACAAGTACTAGGAATGTCCATTGAAATCTGAAGGTGACAATTTGGCGATCAAACAGCAGCTGTCTTTTCTATCCTAAATGGGAATGAACATCAAAAAGGCACTCCACAGAGAACTGGCCAGAGCTCAAGGATGATATAGAAAAACGAAGCATGGAAAACCTCAAATTATCCATTGGTGTCCTTACAGACATTATCCTGGGCCATTGATATTCCTGATGGGCTTGAATAATCTTGTTCTTCCCCAAAAGATTCCTTTAGCCAAGTGAAGCACCCAGCAGGGAGCCAAGGGACTGAGGATCAGCATAATACCAATGTATCTGCTAGAGTCTCTTAGGAGTCAATTTTCAGGAACAGGGGGGGCCTAGAGCTACATGTTCCCCATCAATCCCAATCAGGCATTATTGCAGCCATGTCTCTTGGCATCTTGGGGCTTAATTGGTCCAACATGACTGGCTATCACACCCACCACTGACATGAGAACCAGACAATTCTAACACTTCAGATCTTGCCCCATTAGGAGAAAGTCAGATTCTTGGACCACAGACATGGAAGGGAAGGGGAGGGGTTCAGGGTAAATGTTCCTGGCCTTTCTAGTTGGATTAAGAAATATCATGATATTATAGATAGAGCTTTGAACCTGGAGTCATGAAGACATTGGTGGGGGAAGGTGGGGGTCAAATCCCACCTTTAATACTCACACGACCTCTCTGAGCCTCAGTTTCCCCACCTATAACATTTTCATCTAAAGTCTATTCTAAATCAAAATCTATTATGGTACAATCTACTCAGCTGATGGCCAGTGCCCAAGCACCAATCATGAGAGGCCTGGCTCAGATTCCAGGCATAGCCCAAAGTTACAGCCCAAAGATGCCCATTCTCTTAAACTCCCTACTAAAAAAAATACAACAACAACAACAATAATAATAATAAGCAATTATAAAGTGCTTTAAGGTTTGCAAGGCATTTAACATATTGTCTCATTTGATTCTGGAAACAAACCCTGGGAGGCAGGCACTTTTATTATCCCTATTTGTTGTTGTTTATTCTTTTTTTCAGCCACGTCCAACTCTTTGTGACCCCATTTGGGGTCTTCTTGGCAAAGACTGCCCATACCACTCCATCTTGTCCACAAGAATAACATCAGAGATTCTGTCAAGTGTTCTGCTCAGGTCTTCGTGTTGCTGCGGCTTCTATTGCTGCAAGTCTAAACAAACTATGTCTCCTGCAGTCCTCAGATCTACTCCTGCCCAAAAGAAGGTATTAGTAGCAGCTGGGCAAACTCTACCAGAATGAATTGTCTTCCTGAATCCATTCTGGCTCTTAATGATCACTGCCTCCTTATCTAAATGTTCATAAACCACCCATTCTAGAATTCTGTCAAGAATTAAAATCAAGTGCCCTTGGGACCTCTGATTTGCAGACTTCACTCTTTCCTTTTTTGAAAACTGGTACAAAAATCTGTCCCATATCTGTGGTCCTGTGGCACATGTTTTCTCTATCCTTCATAACCTTTCAAAGATCCAGTTGACAGGAGCTCAGCCATCCCAATTCTGGCCATTATACTGGGATACAGTTTGTCTAGACCTGGTGACTCAAAATCATCCAGGGTAGCTAGCTGCTCACTTACTCTGTCCTAGCAAAAAGTTCATCAAGACCAAGCTAGCTTTGCACCCACAAGTACAAATGCCTTGCCCACCTCAACCACATCCCCCAAAACATAGATACTTGCTCTTATAAACACAGGCACTTTCATTCATATGCATGCAGAATTCAACCATACAACATACAGGGGCAATTGTATATATGGCTAGCAGGCCTAGGGAAAAGTGTTTTTGTTTGTTTGTTTTCGAGTTCCCTGTCCACCTGATACCTGACAAGACAGGGAGCAGGCTTCTTCCTCGCCCTGGAAGCCAGTCCTTAGGGTAGAGGATCCCAATGTGATAAGAGAGCCCCTCTCCAGCTCCTACTTGCCCTGAAGGCCAATGGGGCTGGGTCAATGGCCTAATAATAAAAGCATCATTCCAAACATACCCAGCAGTCTCTGGGTCCCAAAAGAGGGCTAGGGAAGGAAGGTCTCTTTGAAACAGGGAAAGAAAAAAAATAGCACTAACATAAGGTTTGCCTTACATACAAGAGCCTTCCAAAAGACATGGGACAAGAAGAGGAAAGCCTGTCCCTAACCTCTCCCAAGAAGTACCCCCCACTTCTCCCCTGACTGCCTCTGGGATCTTGACACTGATCAGTAAACAAGCATTTACTGGTTATCTAATATACACTCAGTTATGTCCCTAGCCACTGTGAAGCATATAAAGACCTGCAAGGCATGGTCCCTGCACCCATCCAAGGAGTTCATTCATTCACTGAGAACTAACAAGTTGATGTGTTCAAGCATATAAACAGACATGTGTTTAGACATAAAGATAACAAGAGCTTACATTTCTACGGTCCTTGATGGGTTAGAAGTAGCCTCGCCACCATTCTGTAAGGTAGGCAGTCTAGGAATGATTATCCCCATTTTACAGGTGAGGAAACTGAAGCTCACAAAGGAAAGGAGCCCAGTGAGGACCTCAAAGCTGGCAAAGGGCAAAGCTGGTTCTGAAAGTAAAGGTCCCAGATTCCAAGTCAATTGATCATAACTACCCCTGAATTGAGTGGTCAGTGTCAAGACAGCAGTAGAGTGTGAGTACTGGAAGAGTTCAAAATAAGGAGAAATCTTGATGGGCTGTGGTGATCAGGGAAGCACTGCAGGAGGAGACAAAGCCTTGATCTGGGCCCTGAAGAATGGAAGTCCTGCTGGTTAGGCCCCCTGAAACTTGCCACATGAGAAGCAGCTGTGTCTTTAACTCTTTTTTTTTCTTTTTTCTTTTTTTTGTTTTTGGTGAGGCAATTGGGGTTAAGTGACTTGCCCAGGGTCACACAGCTAGTAAGTGTTAAGTGTCTGAGACTGGATTTGAACTCAGGTCCTCCTGATTCCAGGACTGGTGCTCTATCCACTGTGCCACCTAGCTGCCCCTGTGTCTTTAACTCTTGAAACCTGCCAGGCCTCTCTGGCCACCCTTGTCCCCATCAGCAACTACAGACATGCCATTGCCTCGCTTCACCCATCAGGTTGGGGAGTAGGGGGTGCCTGGCAGCCAGCTGTGCTTCCTTCCATGGGGAAGCTCCCTATCCCAACCCAGGTAGAGGGGAGAAGCTTGCTGGCCCAAGACACAGCTCATCACCACTTCCTTCACGCACACTTTTTCTGCTCACTGGCTCCAAGATTAATAGTGCAGAAGAGCAGGAGTCAGGTACATTTTTTCTATCCCTATTTTGATGGGTTATTTTTCTCTCTGGATCTCTTCTCCAGGTATGTGCTTGAGGCTAAGGATTGCCAATCATAGAAAGCACAGTTTGCTTTCTCAATGTGCCATTCACCCACCTGATGGCTTGTCAGACCAGGGAGTCCAGACACAAGCAGATGGAGCCTATAGGGACCAATGTTCCAGATTGCATCAGCTCCTCCACAAGCAGGAGGCACAGATTATAGGATCTCAGACTTTGAGCTGTAAGGGCCTTAGGGGGAAAAACCCCTGAATTTTACACATGAGGAAAGGAAAGATTTAAATGACTAACCCAAGGTCATACAGATAATAGGTAGTGGCAAGACCAGGATTTGAACCTTTGTCCTCTGACTCTTGGGCAGCTAGGTGGAGCAGTGAATAGAGCACAGGGCCTGAAGTCAGGAAGACCTGAATTCAAATCCAGACTTAGACACTTACTGGCTGTGCATGTCACTTAACCCTGTTTGCCTCAGTTCCCTCATCTGTAAAATGCACTGGAGAATGAATTGGCAAATAACTCCAGTATCTTTGCCAAGAAAACCTCAAATGGGGTCATGAAGAGTCAGAAACAACGGAAAGGACTCAACAATGACCTCTGACTCTGAATGAATATAGGACTCTTTACACCTCAAACTCTCTAACTTGTCCCAGTAGGTTAAATAAAAAACATCACACACTGCCCCCCAAAATACTCAAACCTATCTTGGGCTCTCCTCTAAACCACAGGACATAGAGCCTAGGCCCCATTCCTGAATTACACCCTAGTCTCTAGCCCAGCAGTTCCCAAAGGTTGCACCACAGCATTCTAGCAAAATGTGAGTTTCACTACATAGGTTGAGAAACTTTAGATGAGATAAAAGATTTATAAATAAGTGGGTTTCGTATAAATTTTACTCACCACTCAGATATCACAGTAAGTATAGTATTTTCTTTCTTTTTTTTTTTTTAAAGTGAGGCGATTGGGGTTAAGTGACTTGCCCAGGGTCACACAGCTAGTAAGTGTTAAGTGTCTGAGGCTGGATTTGAACTCAGGTACTCCTGCCTCCAGGGCCGGTGCTCTATCCACTGCGCCACCTAGCCACCCCAAGTATAGTATTTTCAAAGTAAACAAAACTTCTTGATTTCACATTGAAACCAATACTAAAACATCAGACCTTGAATTTGCAAGAATTCCACAACAGCTGTTCTTAGTGTAGGGAGACCGTATGTGGGAAAGTCTCCCAACTGTCCTATACTGTTTGCCACCTTAAATGTTCAGTATGTAGAGAATCTTTATAATAAATAATGAGATTCTTTTTAAAATCCCACTCCCTTTTCCCTTCCCCGCAAAAAAGCTTCAGTTCTAGCCAAAAGGCCATAGAGATTGAAAAACTAATGACTTAGAGACCCCCATTGGAACCTTCAGGCAGGACAGCCTCCTATGTGATGCCTTCACCACCAAAAGGCAGTTCCAGAAAGTAGTACTTGGGTTAATACAATAACCAGTCCCATCACCAGCAGACACTGACCGCCTTTCAAATCCTTTTCTCCCCAAGTCCTCTAGATGAGGCAGGGAGCACACACCTCCTCAAAACGGGAAAGCTGACCAAGGAGAGTCTGATGAGCACGGCTTCCCTTGAGGTGTTTTAGAGGACCAGGATGCCAGCATGCCCTGCTCCAAGAAAGTTTCTGTTTCCACAACATAAAAGATTAATCTTGTCGGGCCCCTGTCCATAGACACCCGTGCAAGAGGCAGGGAAGAAGAAAGGGAGCCCAGCCTTAGCAAAAGCCAGAATTACAGAGAACAGCTGGCATTTGCATGTATCTAAATTGGAATTACATGAATCGAAGAGCCAGAAGGGATTTTAGAACACGGGATGCTGGAGAAGGAAGGCGCCTCGGAACACAGAATGTCAGAGCTGGAAAGGATCTTAAAAGAAAGAAGATCAATTACAAGATTCATAGGACTGTAGAAATGGAAAACATTTGGATTAGAAATAATCAGCTTCAATTTTCTTATTTTATTTATTTTTATAGAGGCAGCTAGGTAGCACAGCAGACAGATCATTGGGTCTGGAGTTCAAGGATCTCTTAATTGACAAACCTAACGGTCTTTTCAGATACTTGTTAGCTGTGTGACCCTGGATAAGTCACTTAGCCTCTCTCTGCCTCAGTTTCCTTAACTATAAAATGGGGGGGGGGGGCGATGGTGATGGTGGTGATGATGACGATGATAAGGAGGAAGATAGCATCCACTTCCCAAAGTTGTCGTGAGGATCAAATGAGATATTTGTAAAGCATGGAGCAATGCCTAGCACATTGTAGGTGTTGTGTTTCATTTGTTTCATTTCCTTCCTCACTAAGGAGGAAACAGGTTCAAAGAGAAGGCAAGTGACCTGTCCAAAGTCACACAGCTCCTTTAGTGTTAGGACCAAAACAAGGACCCAGATCCTCAGATTCCAAGTTTAGTGAAGCTTTTAAGATTTCATCACCCACCTTAAGCTCTCAGATCTCCTCAGCGCCCCCCCCCCTTCAACACTCCCAAATGGTCAAGAACAAAGCTACTCAGACCTCTGCTCTCTATTGAAAGACAAGTAACAATGCTCAGTGGAATCCCTAGTCTCTCCCAACAGCGTCTGGAGAGGTTTCTCAGCTCTGTCTGATGTAGAGTACAGCTTCTCAACAAAGAAATGAAGAGATAGAACCACCTCACTACATGCTACCCTTTCTTTCCAGGCTCCAAATCAGATGCCCTCTGCCACAGTGGCCATGTGACTTACGATTATCAGCATCATTTCTCTTCAACTTATTGCTCAGTTGCCAGGCCTGGTAATGAAACACAGCCCCTTCAGATGTCTGTGTTTTCAAAAATAAACGTATTGATTTTCAAGAGTGGTACATACACACACCCACACATGGCAAAAACCCACAACTGAGGCCTATTTGGGGCAGTGTAGTGACATGGATTCAAAGAAGAGGGAGAGGCTGTGCTCTTGTGGTAATCACAGACTACAAGGGGATGGAGAAAACAAGGCAGATGTACAAATAATCGTAATAGGAGTGTGATAATGAGACACATTTTAAAATGCTAATGGAGTTTGTAAGGAGATCACAGGGTCACAGATTTAGAGCTGAAAGGTACCTTAGACGAAGGCCAGCCAGTCCAAACACTTCATTTCACAAATGAGGAAACCAATGATCTCTTAATTGACAAACCTAACAGTCTTTTCTCAATCATCATCCTTTCTGATCTCTCTAAAGTGTCTGGCACTGTTGATCACCCTCATTTCCTTGATACTCTCTTCTAAGTTTTTGTGACAGTGCGCTTGGTCGCATTCGCTTTCTCTTTCTTTCTCTGTCTCTCTCTGTGTGTCTCTCTCTGTCTCTCTCTGTGTGTCTCTCTCTGTCTCTGTCTGTCTGTCTGTCTGTCTGTCTCTCTCTCTCTCTCTCTCTCTCTCTCTCTCTCTCTCCTTCCCTCTCCCTCATCCTATCAATTCTACCTTTATAACATCTCTAGTATAGATCCCCTCACCTCACACCTAGGTACTGCAATAGCTTGCTGGTTGTCTCCCTGCCTCAAATCTCCCCACTAAAGTCCATCCTCAACTCAGCTATTAAAGTGGCCTCCCTAAATAGCAGGTCTGAAACTATTCAATAAAAGCTCCCCCTTTGCTCCAAGTTGAAATATAAAATCCTCTGTTTGGCCTTTGAAGCCCTTCATTATGTGACCCCTTTCTGACTTTCTGGTTTTCTTACTCCCCTCCGAATACCCCACAATGTTGTGACTTGAGCATATACTTGCTGTCCCTCACACATAATAATACTCTATAACCCTAGGCCAGGCATTTTCACTGGCCATCCCCCATGCCTAGAACTCTCTCCCTCTGCCTCCTAGTTTCTCAAGACTCAGCTAAAGTCCCACCTTCTACAAGAAGTCACCCACAAACAGAAAGACCAAAAACTGCAGTCAAAAAAAAAAAAGATGGAAGAGGATTATTTTGCTGATGAAGAATTAGGAAATGACTCACTTCCTGCATAATATGTATTTTAGCGTTATTTGCCATAGAAGATGAGTCTCCTTACAAGAAAATATTTGTTAACTTTTTGATAAAATACCTTATATTTAAGTTACTGTCAAATTTGGTAAAATTCTAAACTTAAACTATTCTACAAATTTTAAAATTCTTTCTCAGACTTCCTTAATCTTAGTGCCTCCCCACCAAGACTCCCCCTACCCCAATTTATGCTGTCTAGATTTTCTCTGTATATAGTGGTTTGCATATTATCTCCTCCACTGGACTAAGTTCTTTTGAGGTCAGAGACTGGTTTTGCTTTTCTTTCTATCCACAGCTGTTAGGAGAGTTCCAAGCACACAAAAGGTGCTTAATAAATGCTTCTTGACTTGACTTGGTTTGACTAAGGCCCAGGAGGTAGAGGATGGTTGGTGGTGCCAATCAAGGCTTCATGGAAAAGACAGAAATTGAACTGTCTTAGGAGAAGGACAGAATATGAATACGCAGAAAAGAAATGGAAGGGCACTCTATGTGGAGACAAACGCTTCAGTGCATGGGGACTTTTGCATTAGGAATTTAAAATGTCACCCAGACATCTTAACTGGCTCTAAGTATATTGGCTACTTCCCAAGTTGTTTCACACATGTCTATCTTGAATCCCAACAGTAAACCTTCCCTAATCCCTACCCCCTCTCCCTGGATCCTCAGTCTCCTCATCTATAAAACGGGAATAATAATTCTTGCCCTACCTCCTAGAGGCCCAAATTCAAGATAATGAATGTAAAAATATGTTGCTACATAAGATGCTACACAAATGTCAGATAATTGTTATAATCATTACTATTATTCCCATTAGAATCTCTCACAGCACAGTCCAGAGGAGAACTAGAGTATGTAGTAACACACTAATTCTGGAGTCAAAGGACCTGAGTTCAAATTTCATTTATACTACTTAATACCTGTGCAACTTTGGGCAAGTCCTTTAACATCCCTAGGGCTCAGTTTACCTCATTTGGAAAATGAGGAGGCTGGGTTAGACAAGGTGCCATGCAATTCTACTTTGGTGACTTGTTGATGGATTGCTGAGTGGCCTGTTGACACAGTTTGACCGAAAGCCTTTGTCGAGTCTGTCAACAAGCTGACAGCAAGGAAAGGTATGTGTGTGAATGTTACTCAATTTAGGGGTTAGCATTAGACCCACTAGTCCTTGCAGAATATCTACTGGTCTGGCAGAGGGAGGAGGTGTAGGGGAGAGGAAAGAAGAAGGAAGGTCAGATGAGATTACCTTCCACTAATCACTCAGTCAACATGTGTTTACTGAGTCTACTGAAGTAGCCAACCTTTTGTTAAGGATAAAAGGAAGACGGTGGTTCCTGCCCTCAAGGAATTTATAGTCTAATCTGATTCATGAATGGATAACAGAAATACAGTCCTCATTTACTGTTTACTTGACTCTAATCCAGGATTCCCCAAACAGGAAAGCTAAGAAGAGTTAAATTTATCTATTACACCAAGGTTTACAAATCACTTTACATTCATTATCTCATTTGATGAGCCAACAATTGTGTGAAGTAAGTGCTGTTATTATTCCCCAATTAGCTAGAAAAGTGGGAAGGGACATTTTCAGGCACACATCAAATCAAGGCAACAGAAAGAAAAAAAAAATTATCTTGGGAGCCAAGTTCTATTAATAATCGCCACGTTCCTCAACATTCTACATGCCCATCAAATCAGGAGATCCGGAAACTTCCCTGTATCCATAGGTGTGTCTATGAGGCTGGTCCTTCTCCCGTCCCCATAGAAACACTTTTCACAGTGGTTCCCCTTCTAGCTACTGGTGGGAATATGCCAAGCTCAGGGGACATTCCCTGGGCCCTCATCTTTTCCACCCCGCACTAAGTTTGCCATCCATCTGTCCTACAGTCAACTCTGTATGTGGCAGAAATCAGGGGAAAGTGCTTTTTTTCCACCCTGCTCAGCTCCTCGAAGCAGGCTGTTCCTCTCTCTTCGGGAATGTCTGGAAATAGCCTCTGTGAAATGTGAAAAACTTGAACTTTTGAACCTCCGTGCAGCAGGGAAGGGAGATGGGGCGGGAGTGTTAGGGGAGGGCTGTGGGTGTGTTTGGGTGGATGAGATCTGCACAGGCTTGGAGGGGTGGGGCATGGATTCCTGGTTAGGAAAGCTCAGAGGCTGAAGGGAAGCAGGAGAAAGTTTGGGGTTTCACCTTTCAATTCCTAGAGTAGGCCTCAGGGGATGAGCAAGCAGCCTTTCCCCAAAGGGTCAGTAAGGGTGAGGATGTTGATGGAGCCGGAAGCAAAAGAGGAATGCTTGGATATGGGTACCCAGGGCTCCTAAGCAGGGCCAAGCAATGAGAAGAGGTCTAGATAAATAAAATAAAGTGTTTTCCTTCCCTTTAGAACTTCATATAGCCCTGCCCATGCACTACAGCTATAGGTGGAGACAAGGGGGTGGTGGAGAGAATAACCACCTCCCTTTAGGAAACTAGTTGCCTGCCCTACACCCCCCATTTCTTGAAATCATAGTGTTAGACACCCCAAAACTCACAATACAATATTAAAAAGTGCTGACTCAGGAGTTAGAAGGCCTAGTTTCAAATCCTACCTCCAATGCCTACTGCCCGTGTGGCCTTGGCCAAGTCACTTAATCTCCAGGGGCCTCAGTTTCCTCTTCTATAAAAAGGAGGGAGGCTGAGCTAGGTGGTCTCTGAGGTCCCTTCCAGACTCAATCTTATAATCATTAGCATCTGAGAAAAGATTGTTCCAAAGCCAATCCCAAAAGCATCTCACATGCCCCCTTCTGCCAGTTATTTGGGGCTCTGTTTTCAGATGTTTAAAAAACATTTCTACAAATATATGTTAAGTACACTAAAGAACTAGCCCCTCTGGTTTTGAAGGTGGCCGGTGCCTCTCTGGGTTGGCAGTTTGTTTGTTTGCTGGTTTTGACCCATTATTCACCACCTCAGTAGTGTCTCTGTCAAGTCCTTACACAGATTTTCAATTTTTAGAATTCTGAAACTTGAATAGCATGGGACATAGATATAAGAGAAACCCTCAGTACTCTTTCTGGTAATGGGTTAGGTACAGCCTTCTCAATGCTGATATGGGTTATGGATGTTAATTCCACCACAGGGCACGAGTGTCTAGTGCCATTTTTTCCTTTGTGCCAAGATCCAAAATAAGTGTACCCTGGCCACAGCGACATGAATAACTACGTGAATGCTATTTATAGATCACTGGATCACAGATTTATGGCCTGAAGGGACCTTGGGTCATCTAGTTAGCCCTCTTTTTTTTACATAGGAGAAAACTGAGGCCCAGAGGAAATAAGAGATTTATTTACCCAAGGTCACTCAAGCTGCAAGCCACGGAGCCAGTATTCAAACCCAGCACCTACGACTCCAAATTCAGTGCTCTTTTCCAGCACGTATTTGTTCACATTTATCAAGGCACAAGGACTTTCTGCAGACAGTGTGGTACACCAGAGAGTTCTCAACAGGACAGTCTGGAGACCTCAATCCTAAACACAGCAGGATGATTCGGTAAATCACTTCCCTTTCTCCGGGCTTCAATTTCCCCCTGTATAAAATGAGGAGGAAATCTAACACCAACCAATACATCGACAAGTATTTATTAAGCACCTACTGTGTGCTGGGCATTCTGTTAGATGTAAGTCCCTACTCACAAAGAGCTTTCATTCTGATGGGAGAAACAAGTACATAAAAATATACGCAACATAAACATAAAGTGAATAAATAAAAATACATACAAAGTAATTAAACACAAGGGAGTTTGGCAAGGCGGGCACTCACAGTTGGAGGAACCAGAAAAGAGAGAAAAGAAGAGAAGAGGGGACAGCTAGATGGTGTAGTGGATAAAGCATTGGCCCTAGATTCAGGAGGACCTGAGTTCAAATCTGGCCTGAGACACTTGACACTTAGCTGTGTGACCCTGAACAAGTCACTTAACCATAATTACCTCCCTCTCATCCCTCCCAAAAGAGAGAAGGATTACTTCTGTTTCTTTTTTAGGAGGGGAGATTATTATCTTGTGTTTTCAAACATTTATCATATGTATGTTTTCAGTCTCCTCAATTAGGACACAAGTCCTTTGAAGGCAAGGACTTAACCCTTAAGTCCCATCCCCATGATGACTAATACACATCTTGGTATCTATTTAGTTCTCAAATAATGTCACTGGCTGATCATCACTGAACAAGTGACAAAAAACACCACTGCCAGTAGCACGGGCATTTGTCCAATACCAACAACCTAGGGGAGTTACAGAGGCGAGCCAAAGCCCAAAATAAATGATTTGGGGGGCAAATGGGGAGAGCTCAGGCTAGGAATTGGGAGTTGTATTAGGACCTCACCAACTCTCTTAGGGATTATTATAAGGCCCTTCTAAATCAGTCTCCTGACTTTCAGTGTCCCCTTCCTCTAATCCATCTACCACATAAAGTTGTCAATATAGGCACAGATATGACAAGGGGAGCTCTCTTGCCCAGAAACCTTTAGGGACTCCTTACCTCTAAGATAAAATACAAACTCTTCAGTTTAGCATTCAAGGCCTTCCATAATCTAGCTCCAACCAACCTTTTCAACTTAATCTCAAACCATCCCTATCGATACACTTTTGATTCCAGCAAAACTCCTTTACTAGCTGTTCCCTGAACTCAATGTGGCATCTCAAGCATGAGTATTTGTCCCCACAGCCTGGAACATACTCTTCTTCATCATCTTAACCTTTCAGAATCCTTTTCCTCCTTCAGGTCTTGGCTCAGATGTTGCCTAAGTTCTTATTCTCCTCCATCAGTAGTCTCTTCCCTCCTCAAAGCATCTCTGTGTTTACCCACTGTAGAAGGCAAATTCTTGGTGGCCAGGGACTGTTTCTTTTTGTTTGTTTTTGTTTCCCCAGGTACCTACCTGGCAAAATCTCTTGAAAATATACAGACTTAAGAAATGATTGTTGAATTAACTGAACGGAATTTAATTCAGTTCCCATCTTGTCCCTATCTGGCTAGAGTTTGGTAAAACAATCATGCTTTATTCTCTTGGCTGTGGAAAGGAAATCGACACTCCACAGCCCTCTCTCTCTCTCTCTCTCTCTCTCTCTCTCTCTCTCTCTCTCTCTCTCTCTCTCTCTCTCTCTCTCTCTCTCTCTCTCTCTCTCCACCCACACCAGCAGTATTACGGTGATAGTCATCATCCCTATAAAGCTCTCTGAGGACCCCAAGAAAAGAATTCCACCCCACAAACACAGTATCATCTCCATCTCCATCACCATCTCCACCACGCAGCTGCTTTGCAACAAGCACCCAATCATGGCCTTTGCAGACAAGTAAACACTCCCCAGAACAGTGAAACAGATTGTCAATAAAACGGGGGCCCGGAGGGGGGGCAGTAAAAAAACAACCATGGTTCCACACTCCATGTTCTGTGCTGGCCGCTCCAGCTCACACCACCTCTCAAGTTTGCCCTGGGTCAGGAAATGAGAATTTTTCACTCACTCCAGAGAATTTCTAGGTACAACTAACTCAATGAGAGATTCACACAGTAATCCAATAGCACTGAGGAGGAGCTTGGAGGGGGGTAGAAGGGAGGGGTAGGGGAGGAAGGAGAAGCGGTAAAGAACAAGATGCCAGAGGCAGGAATAAAGTATGCTTAATAAATGCTGGCTGAATTAAATGCCCTATCACTTGTCCTAAGCTAATTATTGCCTCCACCCCCCCCAAAAAAAAAGCCTGGAAAAAGAGGAAAGGTAAACGGAAAACAATTTCATGCTATAAAGGAGAGCACTCTGGATGGAGACTCAAGAGATCCAGCTTCTCCTCCCAGTTCTGCCAACCCCAAGCTTTGGGACCTTGTCTTTAGAGTGCCTGGCCCCTCTGGACCTATTCCCACCATATTAGGCTTCTAGAAACTCCCAGTCTGGCTTTCCATGCTATGGAAGTGTCCCTCCTCCACAGCACATCTTAGATGGGTGTAATGCCCGATCTCCTTGCCCCCCAGTCCTCGCAGAAAGGTTTTTTAAAAATGAAATAGAATGAAACTCACTAGAAAGAAGTAAGTGCTCAATGACCCATCCCACCTTTTAATGATCCCTCTTCACCCAGCTTGGCCAGTACACCTCTGGGATCCCTCCTGGGCTAACTCCAACAGCCCTACTCCCTTGTTTATAACGTGATGTGCTCACCTGCCAGCCTTCTCGAGTCCCCCCCAAACCAGGGCAAGGCCCCTCCAGAAATAGAAGTGATCAGTTGTAACCTCATTGGGAAGGCGTGCCTGCGGGGCTGCCGCTGGGAGGCCAAGTACCCAAGGTTGCTGGTGGACCACGGCCCCGCCAGCCCTTCACTACGCGGTCGGCCAGTCTCCAATGCAAAAAGGACTTCAGGGGGCCTCTCCAGCACCAGGTGGGGCTGATGCCTCACACACCAAGTGGACTGCTTTTCAAGCCTCCACAGACAACTGGCCCCACAACAGAAACCTCTGAGGGGAAGGAGAGCTAGCTGCCTAAGGAGGATCTGGGCTGGGGGCAGCGGATTTAATATTTCTTAAGGCATGCAATTTCCCCTTTTTCCAATGCCCCGCCTCAGCCTCCCAAACACCTGCTGACCGCAGCGTATTTGATTGGTAGAACCATAAGAGATCCTTGAAAATGCAGGAGAGAAACACAAACTTCCTGGTTTCCATAAGACAGGACAGCCTCTAGGGTGTGGTAAATCCAGGCCATGGCTGCAGCCCCTTGCTTTCACTGCAGGCAAATAGGCCAGAGAAAAAGCCACTGGGGAGAGGAGGTAGTTTCCCCCCAAGCTGGTGTGTTAAAAAACCTGACACTCACGCAGATAGAGACAGGGAACCCATAAAGGAGTCCCAGACCTAACCCAACGGGCACCAAGGCAATCAACATGACTTCCATCCCTAACTTCCTGTGTACACACTCCTGAGGAAACATCGTTCTACACCCATTCACCGTGTGGCCTGGCGCTGTATTTTAGGAACGGCAACAATAAGGCAGAAACTGTTCAGAGGATAGCAGCCCAGATAAGAAAGAGGCCTCAAGAACGTGCCCTATGCGGAGCCACTGAAGGCACTGGGAATACTTCATACAGTTGATCCGTCCTTTACTACATGCAAGCAACTGTGCCATGGGCTAGGGAGCATTGTTGTTGTTTAGTCATTTTCATTAGTGCCCAACTCTTCATGACCCCTTTTGGGGGGGGGGTCTTAGCAAAGATACTGGAGTTGTTTGCCATTTCCTTCTCCAACTCATTTTACAGATGAGGAAACTGAGACAAAGAAGGTGAAGTGATTTGTCCAGGTGTACACAGCTAGTGTCTGAGACCGGATTTGAACTCAGGTCTTCCTAAATCCTGGCCAAGCACTCTCCACTGCGCCACCTAGCGGCCCTTGGTGCCAGAAGGGCTAAGGATTAGAGAAAGGAAAAAAACGGTTCTTGCCCTCACAAGCATACTCTCTAAGGGGGAGCACAGCTAGCTTATAAATAGATACAGAACCAAATACATACAGAGTAAAGGGAAGGTACTCTGAGGGAAGATGTAGCCTTTGTGGGGGACTCGGAAAGCCCTCCAGGCAAAGGTGAGGAACCTGGAGAGGGGAGGAACCTCAGGGGATGCATGCACCATCAATGTTTTTCAGTATTTGAAGAGCCATTATAATCTGGAAGTGGGATCAATCAGGTTTGTTCTATTTGGTGTCAGAGGAAAGAATTGGGCGAAGTGAGTAGGCCTTGCAAAAGGGCAAACTTCAGATGAACTTGACAACAGGGAGATGTACCCCAAAGTGAAATGAGGCATCTAGGAGGGAGGCAGTGAGCTCCCCTCCCCGGGGGAAGGCAGGTGCAGGGATGGAGGGTTTTAAACAGGGCTTAGCTAACACACCTGATGGATCTGGTGAGGAGGAAGTTCTCATTGAGCAACAGTTTGTGCTTGGTGACCGATGAGGTCCTGCCGGCACTGATATTCTGCAATGCTGTGACCTTGGGCACAATCACTTCCCTTGACCAGGAAATGTTCCCAAATTCTGCTCTGTATGAAGGCAGGACCAGAAGCCCTGACAGTTTCAGCCTTGTCATCCCTGGCCAATTTAAGGAAAGCGGCCTCTCCCAGCATAAAAAATGGAGCCTGAGAGAGGAAGCCAGGAGGACCCTCAACCACCAGCAGCAGCAGTGGCAGCACATCAGAGTGGGGAGAGTTCTGGCCATGGAGTCAGGGGATCCTAAGGATCATGGAGTGACAAGTGTCCTCAGAGAACATCTCATCCAACCCCTTCATTTTATACAGGAGGAATTGAGGCCCAGAGCGATTAAGGGACCTGTCCAAAGTCACATGAGTAGTAAGCATCAGGTGTAGGATTTGATCCTCTATTCCAACTCGAATGCTTTGTTCAGTGTCTCCTGCCGAGTCAAGAGGACCTGAGTTCTAATCCTGTCACTATTGCTTACTTGTGTGCAGCACTGAATAAGCCATATCCCCTCTGTAGGCCTCCAGCAGTTCTTCCTCTATAAAATAAGGGGTTTGAACCATATGATCTCTAAGATCTCTTTCTGCTCAAAATCTACAACCCTTTTATTATACTCAGATGGAGAAACAGACCCAGAGATGGAAAATGAAAATGACTTGACTAATGTCACATCTACAACGGAGCTGGGGCTAAAACCCTGGACTCCTGTCTCTTGGGAGAGTGTTCTTTCCATTGCCCCACACTGACTTGCCCCAGGGCTGGAGCTGCAGGAAGGAAAGGGGGTGATGAAGGGAGGGCACTGGTCGGTGGGGAGAGTAATAGGGAGCTAGCCATTGATATTTCTCAGAACCACATGCCCTCCTCAGCCCACACAAGGGAGTGATTCTTCCAACACACAGAATGCCTTTTGTGGGGCTCTGGGAGGCAGCCGGACCCATACAGCTGCCTGTGTGCTCACAGAAAGTGCTCCATCCTTTAGACACTTCTTCCTGACTGCCCCTCCCCCTCCATCACCCCTTCAGCCCGGAAGCTGTTCAGAAAAAGTCACTTGTCACTGAAAGCTGAAGAGTTGTGCGGCTCACAGAATGGGGAACCTCCCTTTGAGTCTGTGGTCAATCAAAATCACTACCCTGGGAAAGCTCCGAGAGGCACAGACCCGAAACTAAAATGGCATCCTGGGACAGGGGGCCACAAGTGACCGTATGTCACCCAGCGTGGGAACTCACGATGTTGTCTCATACACACATCTGCCTCCTGGCCACTTAATGCGCCCATTGATCATTCCATCAGTCGATCAACAAGGTGCCCACTCTTTATGGCAGGCACTGTGGTAAGCACTGGGCATACAAAGACTAAGGAAAAAAAAAGTCCCTACCCTCAAGAAGCTCACATTCTATTGGGGAAAACAACACAGCTCAATGAATGGGAGGACAGATTGACTCGAGTTCAAATCCAGCCTTGGACGCTTGACCTTGGGCAAGTCAATTAACCTCTGCCTCAGTTTCTTCAACTGTAAAATGGAAATAACAGTAGCTCCTAGCTCTCAGGGCTGTTTTAAGGATCAAATTGTAAAGAGCTCTGCAAACCTTAAAAATATTATATAAATGCTAGACATTCTTATATACATATATAAGTACATAAATATATAGCTATATAAATATAATACATACCAAGTAAATGCAGGGCAACTGGGAGGGAGGGAAAGAGGAGGGTGAGGAAATGTCTCAGATAGGAAGGAGGTGGTACTTGACCAGAGATTGTAAGAGTCACAAGTGGGAGCTACTACCATAGGCCCTGCACAAAGGCACAGAGAGGTGTCCTCATGACATCTTTTCTAGCATCTTCCATTCTAAGGTTTTTATGCTTTCTCAGTCAGGAAGCCCTTTTCTGGATCTCACTTGTGATCTCTGCCTCTCTAATTTCAGCTCATTTCCTACTGACAATATAAGAGTTCATAGATATAGATAAAGATACACACACACAACACATTTTTGTAACCAGGGTTATGTTTTGTCTTTTATTCTCAACTGGGGGAAGATGGAAGGGAGAGAAGGCAGATTTTTGCTGATTAAAAAGATAAAATTTAATTGAAAAATTATATCAGATTTTTTAATTCTCATGTTGTTGTTAATGCTGTTGTTCAGTCATTTCAGTCGTGTCTGACTCTTCACGAGTTTTCTTGGCAAAGATGCTAGCTAGAGTAGTGTGCCATTTCCTTCTCCAGCTCATTTTACAGATGAGGAAACTGAGGCAAACAGGGTGAAGAGACTTGCCCAGGGTCACACAGCTAGTAAATGTCTGAGGGTGCATTTGAACTCAGTTCTTCCCAACTCCATACCTGGCCACTCTATCCACTATGCCACCTTTAACTCTTACAGTGTTTCTTTAATTTTATCATAGAACTTCCAATGATCAGATCTTTAACAACAGCAGCAGCAGCTAACATTTATATAGTGCTTACAATACGCCAAGCACTGTGCTAAGCACTTTACAATTATTATCTCATCGGATCCTCACAACCTTAGGTTCCTTAGTTTCTTCCGTATTTTTTAGATAAGGGAACCTGAGACAGACAGAAGTTAAATGACTTGCTAGAACATTTTAGCATTGGAGTAGAACTCCAGTCTTCCTGACTCTGTATGTTCTACCCACACAACTTTATGTGGTAGAAAGGGGAAGTAATCTAAACATTATCCCCATTTAAGGGATGAGGAAAACTGAGTTTGAAGGAATCTGATTTGTTCAATGTCACATAGGCAGAGCAGGGACTAGAACTCAGTCCATGAGAAGAGTCCCCTGCTGGATACAGCATGGAGTCAGACTCAGCTTCCTCTTTGATTTATGCATTGTCCCTCTATATAAAAATCATAAAGTTGGAAGAATAACAGGATCAAAAGTAGGAAGGAATCTTGGAGATCATCCATTCTAACCTGTTTTACAGATGACACTGAGGCTCAACAGAGATAGTGTGATATGCCAACAGTCACATGGGCAATAAGTAGGAAAGCTGAGACTTAAACCCAGCCCCTTTTACTTCAAATCTTTTCTATTTATTATGCCATGTCTCACCTCCAACACTGAGAAGGAAAACCATAAGCAAAGCTGACCACCACTAGGACCCACATTGCTCCCTGCCTCTACTAGGAGATCGAGGCTGTACCCCTTGAGAAAACCACTTCAATTGGGTGTAAGAGAGGGGCCCAACTAGGATACATTCCACCCTACGTCTCTGTCATAACTTACAAGGTCTTCCTTTCTCCAGCGCCCTACTAGAAACATAGAAGTTACAGAATGACACATGTCCTGTTCATTCCACTACCCATTAGCTCAAGAAGTGTGTGTGTGTGTGTGTGTGTGTGTGTGTGTGTGTGTTTAAATGCAAGGAAAGACACAGGATGAAGAGTTTTGATCAGAGATAAGGAAAAGTCACTAACAGCTTTCTGAGGTGTCCCTCCCCTGGATTCAGCGATGGAGCACACACCACCCACTCTGTGCAACTTTCCAATCGACCTATGGAATTCCCTGAAAACACTCACTTCTTTATTGGCTTGTGGTCATTAGTCATTTTTATAACCAGTCTAGCACTTCGGCTGAACACTGTGACTAATCTTAACTTCAACACACCACAGAGGTCAGACTGTTTAACTCTTTGGAAACCTGGCCCCAGAAGCCACTGGGGCACACACCCTGTCCCCTTCTGGTTTCTAGACCTTTAAACACACACACACACACACACACCTACCTATAAGAGGCAATGGGAGGGAGTCAGACAGCAAATACTATAGGGGACGAGGTTCCTGATCTAACCAAATACCCCAGGAAGCTGTAAACCCATTAAAGATATGACTCTCCAGAATTATGCTGGTCAGTGTTTTCCCTTTAACTAATGGTTGGACCACAACTTTTTCATCCTAGCTTCAAATTACCTTCTCTATCATCCATTTTATCCTTATTGGGTTGACTATGGTTGACAGCTGGTCCATGATCATTCCCTACTGGTTCCTATCTAATAAAAGATGATTCAGCAATTTCAGTAAAAAGCATCATCAGAATAACAAATAATAGCTAACATTTAAATAGTGCTTTAAAGTTACCCCCTTGCATTTTGAAGATTGGAAAACTGAGGCTCAACGAGATTAAGTGACTAACCCATGGCAACACAGCCGATAAGTGTAGGAGATAAGATTTTAATTCAGACCTTCCTCCTCTAAGTATACCACTCTAGAGAGTCAAATAAGATAATTTGCATAAAATGCTTTGTAAGCCTTAATGCACTATATAAATGTTAACTATTATTATTACTCCCCACTGGTCTCAGAAAGAATTGTGCAAGAGAAAGTATTGTATAATAGTAGAGAGTATACTGAATTCAGAGTCAGGGAAAGTTTTCAAACCTATCTTGACACTGTGCAGTTAGGTGGCACAGTGGATAGAGTGCCAGGCGTGGAGTGAGGAAGACCTGAGTTCAAATTCAGCCTCAGATACTAGCCATGTGACCCTCGGCAAGTCACTTTACCCTGTTTGCCTCAGTTTCCTCATCTGTAAAATGAGCTGGAGAAGAAAATGGCAAACCATTCCAGTACCTTTGCCAATAGGTCATGAAGAGTTAGACATGACTAAAATGACTGAACAACAACGGTCTTGACATTTATTAGCCATGACTACTGACAAATCATTAAATCTCTTGAGGCCTGTTTCCTCATCTATAAAAGAGAATAAAGATATTCACTCTACTTACCCCCATAGAGTTGTTTTAAGGAAAGGACTTATAAGAATTAGAGTATCAGAAAGTTCATTTAGTCAAAGCTCCTCATTTTACAGATAGGAGAATCGAAGCCCAGACAAGTAAAATATCCAAATCACATGGGTAGTAAGAGGGAGAAGCCAGGATTCCAAACAAAGTCTTATAACTTCAAATCAGTCCTTTGCTCACCATACTATACCCCCTTTAAAATATTATAGGAAGGTGAGTTATTAAGTTATTGCTACAGCAGAAAATGCAGCCAGCTGCCCTCTCTGGGACACCCCCCCCCCCCCCCGCGCCCAAGTGAGAACTCAAGATGGGATGAGGACCCCTTCATCTATGTAGATGGCATTGTTACTCCCCAACTCAAAATCTCTCCTCCTTATATTTAAATCAACTGCTTCCCATTTACTCTCCTGTGTTTATGGTGAACAATTCAACTATTAAGTATACACTTCTGAAACCCATCACCTACCTTGAGAGAATAATGGAGCTATTTCTCAGAGTTCTCTTTTCCAGGCTGAAAGTCACCACATTTGTGTCCTTTATTCAAAAGACACATCTCTTCCATCCTTTTAATCTTGACTACTATTCTCTGAACTAACTTTCCAATTTCTCTCCATGCTGTTTAAAGTTCAAAGACCAACACTGGGCACCATCCTGTGATAAACGTCTGACTAATGCTGAGTTATTGAGAAAGAATTATATTTAAGCCTTTGCTTCTGTCACACTCCCTTCCCTTGGCAGAATGACTGGCTTACTTGACAGTGCTGACTCAGGTTCAGTTCATGGTCAATCACAAGCCTCAGATTTTTTACACTCAATATCTCATCAATCCTTCCCTACCCCTAATGGGGATAAAGAATTTGGGGGTCCCTTTATGAACCTTCTTCCATGAATTTCAACCTACTTTTGTGAGTCTGTTTTTTTTTTCCAGTATGATGCTGTGTATTCAAACTACTGAGATTTGGATTCAAGAGACCTGGAGTAGAGTTCTAGGTCCATTTCTCATTCACTAGCTATGTGATCCAGGTCGCATTTCTTTAAAAGTCATTTTACTTCTCCTTGCCTTGGTATCTTCTTCTATAAAAATATGGATAATATATTGTTTGACTCAGAGGACCCAATGAAAGTCACATAGCCAAAGGACATCAATGATAAAAAGACAGGTCACGTATGTCCTAAAATATTTATACTAGCACTTTTTGTGGTAGCAAAAAATTGGAAACAAAGTAAGTACTCATTGATTAGGGATTGGCTTAACAAATTGTGGTGCCTAAATGTAACAAAAGAAATCATGAACATGAAGAACACAGAGAAGCATGGGAACTTATATGAACTGATGCAGGCTGAATTGAGCCGAACCAGGACAATATACACAATGACCACAACAGTGTACAGAACAATAACAACAACAAAATCAAAACTGAAAGCTGTGAAATTACAATCACCAAAAGCTTGTAACCAAAGAGATGTGAGACTAGAACTGCCTCTCATCTTCACAGAAGTAGAGTATACAGAACTCAATACAATGTTGGACTTGGTAAATGTTTGTTTAATTTTTCCTTTTCTTTGTTATAAGAAAATCTTCATTAAAAGGGAGAGGCAAGAGAGAAATATTGCAAAATGAAGGACATTTAAAAAACAAAAGGTATCAATAAATTTTCTTAAACAAAAACAAATAAAATATCTTATTCTCAAAAAAGTGCGAATGATAATACCTGCCCTGCCTAATCCCTAGGATTGTTACAAAGCAAGAATTTTGAAAACTGTAAATAAAGAGAATTACTCTAATTAGACACTGTATCCTAAAGACCACTAGGCCTTTCCATCCACCCTGTGGCTGAACCCTCTTACATATGTTGTGAGTTTCTTGAGAGCAGAAATTGCCACTAAACAAACCATATGATCTTAAGCAAATAAACTTGAGTGTCAGTTTCCCTTTTAGTAAAATGAGTGAGGAGGTGAGTTGGGACTAGATGGCCTCTAAGTGTCTTTTCGGCTCTAACCCTGTAGGAGAAGAGATGGGTTTAAATTATGATTCTGATACTTAATTTTTTAAGTGAGTTTAGGCAAGTCATTAACCTCCCTGGGCTTCAGTTTCCTTATCTAGATAATGAAAGGGTTGGTCTAGATGACCTCTGAGGTCCCTTCTAGATCTAACTGCATGAGCTTATGATTCTAGCAAGGGAGCTAGGGCTCTCTCATAAAGCTCCTAATATCACTTAAGAAGAGAGTTCCACAGAGGTGCTGAGCTGGGAATATCCTCACCCTCAATCTCTATGTAGGCACCAAGTCCAACAAGCACATCTGGGAGACAAGGCTCCTGATGTACCCTCTCCTTCTGCTTTTGTACACCCACATCACATCTGCTTGGGCAAACAAACATGCCCGGACAACTGGGGTGGGCACTCAGCCCTTGGGTCTCTGGCACCTCGAAGATAGCCTGAGAAGGGAGACTGGAGAGGAAGATCCCACCTATAACACTGCAGGAAGGATTCAGACAAGTCAGGAGTGTGTCCAGAGAGGAAACCTGGATGATGAGAGGACCATGGACCATGCCATAGGCAAAATGGGATGCTAAGGAACTTGGGAGGCTTAACCTGGGGAAGGGGGAAGGGAAGGGAGAGGGGGAGGGAAGACATGGTAGCTAGCTGTGAGTCTATATGAAAGGCTGCTTTTAACATAGAAGAAGGAGATGGCTTGCTCTGCTCAGTTTCTGAAAGGAGAAGTAGGAACAATAGGTAGAAAAGCTACACCAAGATGGATCTCAGTTCAATGTAAGGAAAATCTTCCTAACAATTTAATCAGTCCAAAAGTGAAATTGGCTGCCTTAGGAAATAGTATAACTCCCTACCACTACAGGTCTTTAGAAGATAAAGGGTACCTTGTGAGGGATAGGGAAAGGGGATTTCTGTTTAGGAACTTATTGAATTATATCTGAGGCCTTAGATGGTTCAGTGGATAGAGCCTAGAGTAAAGAAGGCCTGAGTTCAAATGTGACCTCAGATACTAGCTAGCTATGGGACCCTGGATAAGTGAATTAACTTCTGTCTGCCATAGTTTTTTCAACTGCAAAATGAAGGTAATAATAGTTACCCCAGGACTGTTGTGTGGATCAAATGAGATACCTGTAAAGAATTTAGCACCTTGCCTGGCATATATTAAGGACTTAATAAATGCTTATTGGCTTCCTTCTAACTCTGAGATCCGGAAGATCTGTGGTTTTCCTAGGGGGCAGCAGTGAGTTCATCCCAGCCAATGTCTCACCACAGAGCCCTTGGGGCCAGTAAACCATCCATGGTCCCTCTTAAACAAGAGGAAAACCTTGTTAAAACCCCTGGACTCTACTAGGGTATAGAAACAAAGTGGGTCATTAGCAATCTGCAGTAATGCAAACGGTCTTGGACTAAGAAGTAGGGGGGACAAAAAAACAAGAAGAAAAGGGGGGGAGAGGGGATATGCTCTCAGCCCACCTCTATACAGTCACATGACCCTGGAGGGGTCAACTCTGCTTCTCTATGTGTCAATTTCCTCATTTGTAAAATGAGAAGATTGGACTCAATCATCACTAAGACTGTAGAAGCTAGAGCCCGAAAGACCCTCCAAGGTCATTTAGCTCAGGGCTTTTTTTGGGGGGGGAAGGGGGGCGGTGAGGCAATGAGGGTTAAGTGACTTGCCCAGAGTCACACAGCTAGTGTCAAGTGTCCAAGACCAGATTTGAACTCAGATCCTCCTGAATCCAGGGCTGGTGCTTTACCCACTGTGCCACCTAGCTGCCCCCCTAGCTCAGGGTTTCTTAAACATTTTTCCACTCATGATCCCTTTTCACCAGAGAAAAAATTTTATGTGACCCTGGGTATACAGGTATATAAAATAGGCATACATGACCTTTTACTGTTGCCACATTTTTTGCAACCCCCACATTCAGTTACACAACCCCATATGGGATTGAGACCCATGGTTTAAGAAGCTTTGATTTAGCCCAAGTGTGTTTTATAGCTGTAGACACTAAGAATCAGTGAGGTTAAATCTGATTTGTGACAAATCATATAGGTTGTTACAAGGCAGACACTAGATGTGAACTCAGGTCTTATCCTTTGAAATCCAGTGATCTTTCTACTATACCTTGTCCCTTTCACACCCAAAGTGCTACAGATTCATCTATCCTTAACTGTTCGAGCTCGAGACACTTAGAGAGGTCCTCTTATCCAACCTCCTGCTTTAGATTCAACTACAGAAAGGAAGAGGCAGCTATGACTTTATAGACAGGGGCTGCTTGTTACACTTTCAACAGTGGTGTTATTTCCACTCATAGGAGCATAGAGCTTAGTTAGAAGGGAGAACCATGTCTAAGTCTTCCTTTACCAAAGGGAACCAGCCATGAGGCAGGCCACCCAGGGGTCCTGATCCCAACATCCTCCAGGACATAAAGCCAAAAATCCCATCTCCAGGGAAGTTCCTCTCCCTATCTGGCCTCCTTCTTATTCTAAGCCCTCTCCTATCACTCAACACTGTCCTATTAGGCCTCCTTCCCTCAGCCCCCATCCCCTGGCACCTTCTTTTGAGGTCCCCGCTCTGGATTCCACCAGGCACAAGGTTGCCCAAGTCATCCTGGCCCCAAGCCCAGGGAAGGAGCAATTCTTTGATGAGTGAAAGCACCCACAGACATACAACACAACAAATGTCAAACCCCAGCTTCCTTCCTAGTCACACTCAGGCAGCCCCAACAGAGCCTGTGGCTGAAGCTAAGAAGACAGGGCGGATAAATATAGCCCAAATGACCACACCTCACCAAACCAGGGGCAAGCCAGCTTGCCCCTCTG
The DNA here is from genome assembly GCF_019393635.1 of Dromiciops gliroides. NCBI lineage: Eukaryota > Metazoa > Chordata > Mammalia > Microbiotheria > Microbiotheriidae > Dromiciops > Dromiciops gliroides. Next base: position 428,971,568 of record NC_057862.1, on the reverse strand, counting down.
GGCCTCTGCTCTCTCCAGCTCTAGGCTGGGCTATTACTGGATTCCACAGCCTGGTGGGGGTTGAATGTTCTTTTGCACAGCTGCTGCTGCCAGGAGCCAAAGCCAACAGGGGTAACTTTGGTTCACTGTAAGGACCTCAAATTGGACTCCCTGGGTCTCGAGGAGACTAAGGTAAGTGGCTGGCTGGCCGAAGAGGGGAAATGCAAGGGCAAAACCAGGAAAGGGAGAAACAAAACAAAACAGAAGTTTCCTTCTGGCTGAACTCCCATCTCCACCCAAAGGATGCTCTAGGAATGACCTGAATTCTTTTGGCCAGCCATCTCCAGATGGGAGGCCTGGCTCTGGCAAGATTGCAGCCTTGTATGGGTAGATAAGTTCTATCCCAAAATTTAAAAAATAAAAAGTCTCCTCCATTTGGTGCGGTGCATGCATGCATATATATATATAATATATATATATATTATATATATATATATATATTTTTTAAGCCGTTCATCTTTCATTGCATTTAGGATCAAGAATTATATAAAGAGGGGGCAGCTAGGTGGCGCAGTAGATAAAGCACCGGCCCTGGATTCAGGAGGACCTGAGTTCAAATTTTACTTCAAACACTTAACACTTACTAGCTGTGTGACCCTGGGCAAGTCACTTAACACTTACTACCCCACCCCCCAAAAAAGAATCGTATAAAGTGAGAACTGGGAGAAGATTCAGAGAGGTCACTGGGAATACTCCATTTTACAAAAGGGAAAACGTAAGGCCTTGAATGCAGAAATAGCCTCCTCACACAGGTACCAAAATACCAAGGCAGGATTTAGGCTGAGATCCTCTGACTCCAAATTTAGTCTTTTCATCCTACCGTACTCCCCTACTCTAGGGTCACACTTGAAGAAAGTATCAGAGCATTGGTTCAAACCCCAATCTTCTATTTTCAGGTACAGGGCTCTTTCCACTACAGCTCATTGTGTCTGAGCCCCACAGCAGCCCTGAGGAACACGTACAGGAGATGGGATTGCCCCCATTGTATGGAAAGGAAAATGCACCCAGAAAAAGGAAATGCCTGGAGTTCAGGTCATTTAACTACTAATCCAGTGTTGTTTATGGTGGTAAAAACCCAGGCATCAAAGGCCAGGTTACAGCCTAAGGAAGGCAGCTTGGATCAGTTGAAAGAGCACTGAACTGGGAACTGGGAGATCTAGCATCTAGCTCTTCCTCTACTACTGATAAACAAGGATCTTCAATAAGTTATTTTTCCTCTCTGGTCTTCATCTGTCTCATTTATAAAGAGGAGATAGCATGTTATCACAAGACCCTAGGATTGGGAGCCAGAGGAAGCCTTAAAGATCATCCAAACCCCTCAGTTCTACAGAGCAGGCACCTGAGGCCCCAGAAGCACTTAAGTGATTAACCCAAGGTCACCCAGGTGGTAAACAGCAGAGCCAGAATGCAAAGCAAGGGCCTCTATTGCATAATCCAAAGCTCCTTCCACTTCACTATGAGCCTCACTAGCCTTAAAGTAGAGCAACTAATGTTCCTTTAGCTCTCAGATGCAAGTCAAAAGTTAGCTTATTCATGGAAAGGAATCAATACTGCACTTCTCAGAAATTTTGACTTTTCGTTGTTTTTGTTCAGTCATGTCTGACTCTTTGTGACCCCGTTTGGGGTTTTCTTGGCAAAGATCCTGGAATGGTTTGCCATTTCCTTCTCCGGCTCATTTTGCAGATGAGGAAACTGAGGCAAACTGGGTTAAGTGACTTGTCCAGGGTCACACAGCTGCTACATGTCTGAGGCCAGATTTGAACTCATGAAGCTGAGTCTCCGTGATTCCAAGCCCAGTACTCTATCCACTACAACACCTAGTTGCCCGAAATTGTGGCTGGGCCTGTGCTGTATTTGCTGGTAAGGCCAACAGAGTAATAAGGGAATAGCGCGGTTTGACTAGAGAGGCTTTCCTCGGCTGTGCCCACAAGCAGAAGGCATCTCTCCATCCCAGAGAGAAGGGACTTGGGAACCCTGCCCTGCCCTTCACACCTGCGGGCTTTCCCAGGCCCAGACAAGCTGGGATTTGTCAGGGGAAAGGCACAGTGTATGAGGGAGCCAATGGCGACATTCAGAGGCCATCCAACTGGCTAGGATGTTTTTCCTTCTCTCTCACCAGCTCTGAATCTTGGCACTGATGCAGGTGATAAGGACTGGGAGGTGATAGCACGGACATATGAGCCCATTGCAAACAGCATAGGGGAAAATGGGAAGAACCTTGCTTGGGCTGACAAGCAGGACCTAAACTCTGCCACTTCTCTGGACCTCAGTTTCTCCATCTGTAAAATTAGGAGCTTGGACTAGATGATCTCTCCACCCACCTCTTCCCAAACCTTTCTCTTTGCTCCTTCCTCTGCCTTTGCCTTTCCCTCTCTCTCCCATTGCCTACGTCATTCCCCTCCTCCAACTCTCTCACATCTACTCTTCCTTCTCCCCTTGTCCCCTAAAGCAATATCCTTCCCACTCCAGAGCTTTGTGGGAACCCCACAATCTGGTCAATGTAGCCAGTCAGACTCCAGCACCCCAGCTCATAAAGGGACAAGGCCACTAGGCACACATCCCAAAGGAAAGACAACTGTTCCCTAAATGTAAACAAGTTGGCGGGTTCCCATGCCATGGGCTGGGCGGCCAGCATGCAGCTGTGAGCTGCACACCCAGAGCATGCACCCCCACCGTGATTGGGTGGGGCCTGGGGCCCAGATGACTCACAGAGCCTGGCATGCTGGCTCAGGTTCCCGTTGGGCAGGGATGGAACAAGAAGGCAGGCAAGCTGCTCTCTGCACTGACCCACCTGTCCGGACTTGATCCCAACAGTCCCCAGATGGGCCCAACATAAATTCCAGCAAGTGGGATGGGGGAGATGAGTGTCTCCCTATGTTACAGTAGGTAGGGGTGGGCAAGTCTCAACTGTGCTACTTTTCAAACTGTGGGACTCTGAGTAAGTTCAGTTTCCCCTTAAAATGGGGGTGATTATACTAGAAACACCCACCATCCAGGACTGTTGTAAGGAAAGGCCTTTGTAAACCCAAAGTACTGCACAAATGTCAGCCGAATTTATTACGAGGGTCAGGGAGGCGTGTCCACATCAGTGGAGTTGGTCTGCTTAAAGACCTTGTCCAATTCCATATTGGTTACCACATTTCCCTTTTAGCTGCAGGGAAGCTCTTCATTCGCTCTCCTATTGTTCAGATGGCAGAGCCAGCCATAAAAGGTAGATGGAGAAAGAGCATCTGGACACTAGGGAGCCAACGCCCAGGCAGCATGGGGCATCAGAATCAGAGGGCCCAAGTTCCCAAACTGGCTCTTCTAATTACTCCCTGGTGAGTATTTGTACCTGTCAAATGAGACTGTTGGATTAGAGCATTTCAAAGATGTCTTATGATCTCTAATCCTATGATCCAAAGAAAAAGTTGAAGGTGTCCCAGGGGAGAGAGCTGGAGAACTATCTGGAGATTAAAGATGTAGCCCCAACCTATTGATCCATGGTTCTACTAATGACCCCAGGATCAGAGACCAAATCATTTAACCCATTCCCTCAATCAATCACAATCAATAAGCATTTATTAAGGGCCCATTAAAGGATAGATGTTTTCAAAACTTTCTGAAAACCCAGGAAATACTGCCCTATTACTAATAAAATATAATAACAAATAATATAATAACATATTATACATAATACATTAGATATAATATAATCATAAATGATAATAACAACAGGTAGCATCTACATAACATTTCAACACCTGCATGGTGTTTTCATCCACTATCCTATTTGTTATTCAAAACAACCCTGTGAAGCAAGTAATGCTGTGTGTTATTGCCACTACTTTACGGATAAGAAAACTGAGGTCCAGGGAAGTTAAAATGATTTGATCAGTATCACACGAAATGCAGTGTTGTGTAATAGAAAGAAAACTGCATGACTACAGACAAGTCCCAATCTCTGAGGATCAGTTTCTTTATTTGTAAAATGAGCATAATAATACCTGTAGTTGTATATGTGTGGACATACTCTCACCCATACAAGACCTCATTAGATCATATGACTAGAGATTTAGAGCTGGAAGGGGCCTTAGAGGACCAGTTGGCCTCAGTTGGCCCCTGTCGTTTTGCAAAAGAGGAACGTGAGGCTAAGAGCAGGCAAGTGACTGAGACAGATATTAAGTGAGTCTGAAACAGAATTTGAACCCAAGTCTTCCCAACTCCAAGTCCAGTACCATGTTACTTCTCAGTGAGGATCAAATGAAATAATTTACAAAAAGGACTCTCTGAACCTTAAAGGAATACATAAATGCTAGCTATTACTATGATCATTAAGTGGCAAAGTTGGCATCTAAATCCATTTCTGAGTCTAGCGGGCTTTCTATTACACTATCATACCTCATTTATATCCAGTTCCCGTTGTAGTTAAATCCTTCAAACCTAATTAGCTGCTTGAGAATTAATTCTCCCTGGAGTTCTGGTCTACCTAGGGCAAGAAGGCAAAACAGAGGCAAGTGAACTAGAGCCAAGTAGAAGGTCCCCTTGACTGGCCAGCTGACTCCTCCTCCTCCAGAAGAGACCCAAAGAAAGCCCTTCTGCCTTTTGGGATTTTTGATGGACTCAAATCCATCAGTCAAAAGCAGACTCACTCCCACTGCTAGGGCAATGACTCACTGAGCCAGGGCACAAAGGGATGGCCGTTTAGTAGGAAGCATGCCAACACTCACCCGCCAACCCATGCAGGGTGTTTACAGCCTCATTAAATGCTCTCAGGATGCATCAGCTGTGGAGCTCCCAACCTGGGAGGCCTACCTTTGGTGTCCACTGACGTCTGGACAACTATCAAGATGATGATAAAATCCAAGTCACCAGCTTCCACACCTGAAAGGATTTCTGTCTATCCACTTTGGCCAGGGACATAAGAAAGCCATGGCGAGGTGGAACGGTAGAGACTTCTGGGTTATTAGGAGCTCACCAACTTTCATATGCAGAATGGCAATTACTGAGAAAGTCAGGAATAGTTCTAGACACTTCAGTTCTCCAAAGCATTGCCCAGAAATGTGCACTCCTCTAGTCCCCCACCTCAGAAAACTGTCTGAAGCAAGTCCTCTCCTCTTCCATGCTCACCTTTTTTTCTTGAAGATACTACACTCTTTCAGTTTCCCAGGTTCAAAACCTCATTTTCCTTGACTCTTGACTCTCCTTCAACCCCACATAATACAATCAATTGCCTAATCTTGCCCTTTCCACTTCCATCACATCAATCTCTTTCTGCTCGTGACACAGCTCCCACCCTTAGTTCAGACCCTCATCACCTCTCACCTAGATTATTACAACCACCTCCTAACTGGCCTCCCCGCAGTCCTGTTCATCCTCCACACTGTTACCAAAATGACTTTCCCTAAATGCACATCTCACTATGTCATTCCTCTACTAATTCAACTCCAGTGACTCCTTACAGCCTCTAGGATAAAATATAAAATCCTCCATTCATCTTTTAAAGCTCTTCACAATTTAGCCTCAATTTATCTTTCCAACCTAAGTAGATGTCGCTCCCCCTCCCAAGCTCTACAATCTAGCCACACAATCCTATCTTTGTCTCTCTCTGTCTCTGTCTCTTTATCTGTCTCTGTCTCTCTGTCTCTTACATACAAAACACCCCAAATTCTATCTCTGTGTCTTTGCTTCAAACATCCCCCATACCTGGAATGTCTATCGCCCCTCCCACACTTTGGTCTAACCAAATAACACTCTTCCTTTCAAACACAGAACAAGTACCAGCTTCTACATATGAAACCTTTCCTGATTCTCTTAACGGCTGGTGCCCTCCATCCCAAACCACTCTATTTGTATTTGCTCTCTTTACATTTATTCTGTTTCTATATGCCCTCGTTTTCCTCCACATCTGAAGGCAAGCTCCTAGGCTTACACATAAGCAATGTATAGTAGGGTGTCTGGCATATAGAAGGCACTTAATAAATGTTTGTTAATTGACCTATTGTTTCAATATCAAATGTAGTCATTTGATATGTTCTGGAAACCTTCAAATGCCATATAAATGTCAGCTATTGACACTTTTATGATTATCTAGCAAGTGGAGCTAATGAAGACCTAGGTCACCTATTCCAAAGGAAACAACAAATGTGAAGGTACTTTGAAAAATCTACTGGGAAAAACAAGAACTGAACAAATAGAAAGTGGTAGTCTTGTTCTTCTCATCCTAGCTCCCACACATCTAGAAGCAGGCTAGGCAGCTCTTCTAGCACAAAGAGAGTCCTGCCTCTACTTTCTCTCTCTCTCTCTCTCTCTCTCTCTCTCTCTCTCTCTCTCTCTCTCTCTCTCTCTCTCTCTCTCTCTCCCCTTCTCTCCCCCTCTCTCCCCCCCTCTCTCTCCCTCTCTCTCCCTCTCTCTCTCTCTCTCTCAAAGACATTTAGAGTAAATCATCCCCAGGAACCCCTGAGCCAGAAAGAACACCCTCTCTAGAAGCTGGTCCCCAACTCTATAAGTGCTCCCTTGAGAAGCCCTTCCTCTACAGGAGGGCTTCTAAATCCTTTTTACGTGGACTGGACCCCCCTCTGGCAGTCTGGTTAAAGCCTACAGACCCCTTCTCAGAATTATGTTTCTAATTGCATAAAATAAAATAAAATAAATGGGATTACAAAGGCAGCCGGGTGTGCTGAGACACAGTTAGAAAAATATTTTTTAAAAAACAAGTTCATGGCCCCTGATCTGAGAGCCTTTGCTCTAGTGGCTCTCATTCCTGCCGTCCTCATCTTGTTCACTCTCCTGGTTTCTATTACAGCAGTTAAATCGGTCATTTGCCACCAACACCAGCCAAATCTGCTTCAAATTACCCAAACAATGCCGGGCCCTAAGTAGACCTGTAGTCTGTCTCAGATTTATTGTTATTTTAAGTGATTTCTCAAACTCCACCAATGTTACTGAAATAGCCACCACCAGCCCACCACTCCCTCTACAAGACCCAGCAATGCTGACCAGGCTGCCCAGTTAAGGAAGGGAAATAGGGAGAGTAACAGGAGGGGGCCCGGATGCAGTAGGCTAGCTTCCCTTCAAGGTGAAGGTTCACAGGCTTGGAGAAGAAGGTCTTGCAGAATTCCTGGAATAGAGATGAGAGGGGGAGAGGCGATAGACAGAGAAGAAGGGGATTTGACTGACTGAAGCAGGGGTGGGTGGGTGAATACAAAGGGCAGGGGTTCCATGCTGACCCAACCAATGAGCTAAGGCCGGCCAGAGAGGGAAAGGATCTTCAAGTTTTCCCTCTCCAGCCAAAGAGGCCCGAAAGAACATGGAAGCCACCAACATTGCCCCTGGAGCATCAGGGCAGGCTGGTTTCCCTGGAAAGCTCAGAAAGGGCCTCACAGACTCACCTCAATGTCTCTGGGATTGGTGAAAGTCTGGACAGCAAGCACATGTACCAGGACCGGGACGTTCTTCAAAACAGTTCCCTTATCTGCAAACAGCCTGGTTGGACAAACCAACTGTAAGGTCACAGATTTAAAGCTGGAAGGGACTGAAGAGATCATCAAGAGCAATCCCTCATCTTACAGATAAGGACACAGGCCCAAAGGGCTTAAGTGACTTGTCCAGGGTTGCCCAAGTAGTCAAGCCAAATCTCAGGTCCCTCCAGTTTCAAATCCAATGAGATCATGGTCCACCAATAATCAAATATATCCATATGTGAAGCACACCACCAGACCCAGAGCTAGAAGGAACTTCTGTGGCTATTTAGTCCATCCCCATCAATTTTATAGATGGGAAAACTAAGAAGCAGAGAGCTCATGTAACAGGCATGAAATAGGAGAACCAGAATTTGAACTCAGGCCCTCTGACCCCAGAGTCAATGCTACTCCTTGCTATGACGCAAAGCTTCCCCTATTGTTCACAACCTTTAGTTCCTTTCCAGCTCCTAATTACCAGAGTTCCAAATATTGCAAATGCCTTTCTGATAATACTAGAGAACCACCCAAGGTTCTTAACCAGGAGACCATGAACTTTTTTTAAAAATATACTTTTGACTATTTTAATATATTTTAAATACACATTCAATGTAATTGGTTTCCTTTGTAATCCTCTGATTTTATTTTTTGCATTTTAAAAAACATTCTGAGAAGGAAATCTATAGGCTTCCCCAGACTGCCAAATGAGTCCAGGGTACACACACATGCATGTGGCACATGGAGACACACACATATGATTAACCTTCCCCCCCCACCCCACTACAGAGGGAAGTTCATACCCTCTGAGAAAGCAATTCTCAATCTTGAAATTGCAAACCCTTGTGGTGTTCACCTCCACTAAACTGCTATATAGTAGGGTTTTGGTTGTTGTTTTTTTTTTCAGTTTTTTAAGTTAATTAAATTTACTTTTGCAGCTAAGAATTTTGCACTGTTCCCTTAGGTAATTGGTGAGGCTGAAGGCTTATTCCATGATACCTAAAATAACCTCCTCACTGCTTGTCAAAACCCTCTTAATGAGTAATCCAAGCTTCCATTCTTCCACAAGCCTTCCCCAAACCACTCCAATCCCAACCCAATGAGTTCTCCTTCCTCTGACCTACTTCAGTTCCTAGCGCCCATGCTGCTTTTATTTGACTTTTTTAGAGGAGCACAGATGTAAAGCTAAACAGGACCTTGGATACAATCTTGTGCGACTTCCTCATTTTATAAATGAGAAAACGGAGGCCCAGGGAGGTTAAGTGTTAAGTGACTTGCCCTGAGGTCACAAACAATTAAGTGTCAGAGGTGGGATCTGACCCAGGTCCTTTGACCCCAGAGTCAGTGTTCATTCTTTTGCCCCCCCAATGTATGTGGTTTTTCTCTGCCATCAGCTAGTGAATCCCTTAAGAGCCTTCCTTCAGAATCTTCTGCATGCATGCCGGGTCTTAGACTTTTCCCTAACCTTCAGCACTCAGCAAAGTGCCTTGAATACAGATGCTCAATAATGGCTCGTTGACTGACTGGCTAACTCAACTCAGAGTCAAACCCAGATCCTCTGCCCTGGTGAGGATGCAAAAGGATACCAGAGAGAAAAGAAATGTGTATGCTTCAATACCGATGCCAGATCTCCAAAACTGGGAGGGAATCCATGTGTCTTGCTCTACACCAGCCCTTCCGTGCACAGGATGGCTGAGGACAATGTGCGTAAAGTCACAGGGAGGAAACCAAACAGAATTTATTCCAAGAAAAGAAGCACGTTCTTAACCTCATCCAACCCCGAAGGGACCATCCTTCCTTCCACAGTCCTTCTCCAGGCCAAGCTGCCAGACTAAAGGACTTTCTGGTAAGCGAAGTGGACTGGTCAGGACCTCTGCTCACTGGGCAGGAAGCAGACCAAAACATGGAACACAGGAAGGATGCTCCAAGTGTTTCCCTAGGCCAATCCAGGATAGGGGCTGGATGCAGAGAATTAAGACTGGGATTTTACAGCTGAAAGACACCTAAAAGATTGTCTTATCTAGTTCCCTACAAGCTAGCTAACCGACTGACTCCTCTCTCATTTGACACATGAGGAAACTGAAGATCTAAAAGAGGATGAGACTTGTCTAAGGTCACACAGAGTAAAATACGCAGCAGGGACAAAGTCTCTGACTCCAAATCCAGGGCTATTTCCAACAAACTCCTTCCTTTTAAAATGTACCCTTTGGTCTGAGTAAACTAGGGTCTCCAAAGATTATCCTGGACCCCAATGGGCAGGAAATGGAAAATGTGAATTCCTTGCCAGCCCTCCCCACCTGTCAGAGGTAATTCCACACACATCCCACAGGGAAGGGCACATTCCCCCCAAGTGTGCAATCCAAGAGCAGATTTATGACTCCAGCGTAATAAGATCTTAATGAGCCCCATTCAGGCAGACCTTATTCCCTACCCCCACCCCATATTCTTTTCACAGCTTCTGAAATTTGACTCATTTATGAAAAGGGAAAACTCAATTACCACAAGTCGTTAGCTTCTGGAATATAACTTTCTTGTTATTAATAATAATGGCTGGCATGCTGGCTCCCCAACACCCACAGCTATCAGGACATCCATAGCATGGCAGTGTGCCTTCCCCCAGTCCTCCTTCCCAAGGTAGACCCTGGGCTCCCTTCTTCTTTTACACCTATCCTAAGTGAAAGTAAGGCCCTTGCCTACATGGCAGACAGCTTTGCATCAGCCACAGGTAAGTGATGGTTTTCCAAACCAAAGTCACTGGTGAGTCAGAACCAGGTTGAATAGTAACAACAATGAGAGACAGTGTGACAAGTCGGATAGAAGCTCAACATCTGAATCAAGAAGAACTGGCTTCGTCTGATCGTTCATCTGTACTGTGAACCTTTCAGTGTCCCAAGCACTTAAGACAGCAGTTTTCAGGAGATATGCATGGATAATGAGGGATCATCCTCAATGGGAATCCCTTATTTCAATAAAGTCAGAGTTTTAGATAAATTATTATTAATAATGAAAATTACAATGCCAGCAGCTCACATTTCGATACAACTATTTTTTAAACCATGTATAAAACGTCTTTTTTCCCTCTCCTAATGAGTCAATGATAAAGAAAATTCTTTTAGACTTATACTCATGATTTCTTCAGTGTAGGGGACTCCAAGTGAAGGAGTGCTCTACCAAAGACGATGGGTACTTACCTTCCCCACAACTTTTAGTCTTAGAGAAGTTAAATGACTTGTCTTAGGGTCACACAGCCAGTGACTAGATCTTCTTGACTCCAGGACCAAGTCTCCATCTACTATATCAGGTTTCCTTTCAAGAGTCTTATGTGATGATAGTGAGATTTGTAATTCAGAAAGTCAAGGATCACCCCCTTCCCTCCCCCCAAGTCTCAGGGTTGAGGGAATGTTGTCTTTCTGATCCCAGGATGACAGGAAATTCTCAAAGCCTTATTACACTAATGCTGTCTTTTGTTTTTACAGAGAAAGAAATTGAGGCTCAGTGAGGATAAGTGGCATGCCTATCATCATAGCAGTTGGTGAGTATCAGAGCTTGAACTCAAGCTCAGGTCTTCTGATACCAACAGTCCAGTGACCATCTCCTTGTCCTTGGAATGGCACTATACACAAAAGCATTACCCTAACGGCACTTTGTACTTAGAACTATATAATGTTAAAAGAGGAAAAAAACCTTAAGAGAGATCACACTGTCCAACCCCACTGTCACTTCTTGGCAGGGGAAAAACTGAGAGGAGAGAGGGAGAGTGACTTGGCCAGAGCCACTAGGCTAGCAACTGGATAGTCAGGACTAGAACCCTGGCATCCTCAACACCAGTATAGAGCTCCTTCCACTGCATGCAGCTGCCTCAATGTATTTAAAGCAGAGAACACCATTACTAGTATCACAGGACACACAGAGATGTGCTGAATGTGGTACATCCGTACCTCAGCAGTACAGCTTTTACAATCTTGTAAAATGCATGAGGACGTCCTGTTGATGGGTTGGATTGGCACTAAGCTGTCTTAATATATATTTCAATCACCCTAGCTGCCAATTTCGGGCAGAGAAAACAATCCCTGAAGTCAGCAGTGCATGAACTGGAATCCTGGAGGCCACCCCACCCATTAGCTCCTGAGGCCTCACCCTGCTCAAGAGCTAGCGCTTGCTTCTTTCTCTCTCTCTCTCTCTCTCTCTCTCTCTCTCTCTCTCTCTCTCTCTCTCTCTCTCTCTCTCTCTCTCTCTCTCTCTCTCTCTCTCCCCCTCTCTCTCTCTCTCTCTCCCCCTCTCTCTCTCTCTCTCTCCCCCTCTCTCTCTCTGTCTCCTCACCTCCCCCTCCACTCTAAGCCCCTCCCTCTAGTGTCCTTCTCTACAAACTCAGCACCAACCAGCTTCCCCCTAATCCTCTTTACACTGTCAGCACAAAACCCACTAGTCACACAAATTGCACCTGAACGGAGGCACAAGGCACAATTGATCATCTAAATACAGTAATTGGGCCATACAGAGCAGAGATAATTACCCTTTATTCATTTCTGAAAATAATCCATTAGACACAGATTGGGCAAGGGGTAAAGGTTCTCAGAGTCAGCGGATGATTAAAAACAGATTATGGTTGACTATTAAGTGCCAACTGGGGCAGACAAAGCTGCCGGGCCCTTCCTCCCAGTCATTGTCACACCTGATGAGCTTTGAATCGCCAGACCCATACAAATGCACCCCTGCTCCCAAGGGCCCACTGTCTGCTTTTTGCTAAGGCTCAGCTCATAAAGATGCTTCTGAGAGCTCTCCTATCTAAGACCCAATATTTCAGAGACCTAATGAGGATTTAAGAACCCCATCGGAGGCCCTAAAGTGGAGAAATGACTCACCCAAGGTAACACAGGTAGTAATAAGCAGCAGGGCCCAGATTCAAACCCGGATCTTCTTTGATGCTACCCCTGCCCTCACTGCCTGCTTTTCTTTTACCCAATAGATGGGAGGGGAGGGAGAAGAAGAAAAAAAAGGAAAATTTTCAAACGTTTTAACTGTGAAACTTGAATAATGTAGGAAGCAGGTAGGCTACAAATCTTCTATAATCTCTCCTGTAATGAGTAGTAAATGTCCTGCCAACTGGTACAACGCCGATGCCACAAGTCAGAGACTACGGAACCCAGCAATAGTCTATTCTTGTGCCAGAATTTGAAATGAGAACACACCAGGTCCAATGGTGGTATGTCCATGTTCTCCCATGAGAGAATGACTCTGAGTCCAAAGGCCATTTATGAAGGGTTTCTTTTCTATCTGTGACCTCATATATTCACGTTTAAAAGTGCCTGTGAGCTTTCTGAAGACAGCTGTATAATTAATTAACTTTTGTTTGTTTGTTTATTTTTAGTGAGGCAGTTGGGCTTAAGTGACTTGCCCAGGGTCACAGAGCTAGTAAGTGTCTGAGGCTGAATTTGAACTCAGGTACTCCTGACTCCAGGGCCGGTGCTCTATCCACTGCGCCACCTAGCTGCCCCTATAATTAGCTTTTGAAGCCCCTCATAACCTGGCTCCAATCTCTTTCCAGAATCACAGAAGGAATGTTTACTGCCCCTTCCCATACTCTCAGATCCAACTCAACAGGTCTTCTCTCTTGTCTCATCTTTCTCCCCGACTGCAATGCTTCGGCTGTCCTCCATGCCTGGAATGCATGGCATCCCAACTTCACCAGAGCCTCACAGAATCCTTCTCCTTCCTCCAAAATGCAGTTCAAACACCATCTTATACATGAAGTCTTTCTAGTGCCCTTCCCCTCATGCCTCCCCTCATCTGCTGGTGCTCTCTCTAAATACCTTCTATTTAATGGCCTTACATTTATTTGTAAATTTGTATTCTCTTTGTATTTATGCTGTATGTGTGTATGTGTGTATACACACATACACATATATTGATTGTGTTATGTGTCCTTGTCTCCCTATGTATACATATTTGTGTCTAATAGTAGCTATCTCTAGTGGGGCAGAGGGGTGGAAGAAAGCTACATGATAACTTTATTATATATTTAAAAGGAATAGCAAGTTGCACATAATAGATCCGCAGTTTCATGTACAATCCTTTTTTCCCTATTCTACTATGTTATGGAAATGCTTGTTTTGTTTTCTTAAGTTCAGAATAAAACAAATTTTATTTAAATGTAAGCTTCCTCCAAGAAGGGAATGTTTCCATCGTTATATTTGTATTCTCAGAGCCCAGTGTAATGCCTGGTACTCGGTGTGCTTCTTGAATAAATTTTTGATTAAGAAAGATTCTCAGCCTAGGAGTCAGAATGGGTCCGTTGCAGTTCAGGTTCGGAAGCTAACTAGTAACTAGGCCAGTTCCTTTCTCTTCCCTGGGCCTCTGTTTCCTCCTCCAGAGGGCCCAAGCAAAGGGTTGAGACAGATGATCCTCCAGGACTGCTCCCCACATGAAAACCTCTAGGGATGAGAAGTCCCCTCTCACACTCGCTATGCATGTTCTCACCTGATCCTTGGTCTAAGTTTCTCACTGAACCCCAGTATCATTCGATAACAAGAAAAAGGCTCAAAGAGCCAATTAAGCAAGGACCATTGAGGAACATGAATGGAACAATTCCCCAAGCCCAATCAGAACTTCTGTCTCCCTAGCCAGCAAGTAGACTCAAGCCTTGAGGGGCCCCCTTGAATCTTTCTTGGAGGAAAAATACAGGAGTTCAAGGTCGCATATGAAGAAACAACAGAGCTGATCATTAAATAAACAGCATGGTGTAGTAGAAGGAATTCTTGCTGGGAGTCAGGAGGCCTGAGTTCAAGTCCTGACTTGGCATTCTCTATGTGACCTTGGACAGAGTCATGAATATGTCTCCCTCTTTGTAGATAAGATTTTGCCATTAACTAGCTGAGTGACTAGGAACAGAGGACTCCCATTACTGACATTCTAAGAATCTGTAAATCTGGCAGGAGGATCAGGTCAGCTCTTTTCTCCCCTCCCTCCCCCCAACAGTCTTTGCTTTACCAGTGATTTCTGTATTCCATGGATCCTGAACCTTCCTAAGTCATCAGAAAGCAGGTAAGGTAAGAAAGTCAAAGCCAATTAGCTGAAGGGAAACAGGCTTCCTTCGATTTAGAGAAGGCAGAGTCCCCCCTCTCTGCCCCCTATCATCTGCTCTCTTGGGTCCAGCCCTTGGGGAAAAAAGTCTTTTTCATAGATTGAGTGTCTGCGTCACAGATGAACGTCTGCGTCAGGCTGTCCCTGTCCCTCAAGGATTGACATGAGAAGGCTTGGGAGAGAACAGGCAAGCTGCTGAACAGCTCAACCCCAGCTTCTGACCCGGACCTGCTAAGAAGGGATGACCCTTGCCTCCTAGCAAACATTTCTAGTTTTCTCTGGTCCCAATAATGACTCCAAAGAATACCTTATTCATGACGATGGTGTCATTTAAAACACAGGACCATGGTATCTCAGGTTGGAAAAGAATCATCTACACCAGATCCTCTTACTATTCTATGACATAGTCCCTTGGATAGTCTGCTGATGCCTGTGGACTCCTTCCCAGGATAATATTTTTAAAGGCATAAAACCAGAGGAAACATTTAAATTTGAAAAACAAACAAGCATATGGGATATATTGCCTTACAAAGGAAACTAATTATATTGGAATGTAGTCAATTCATGGATCCAAAGTTGAAAGCCCTAGGTTAAGTCTGACCCTGCTCATTTTACAAAGGAGGAAACTGAGGTTGAGAGATAAGGAGGGTCTTTTCCAAGATCACACTAGTAGCCAATAGCAGAGGTGAGATTTGAACCTGGGTCCTCTGACTAAAATTCCAGTGTACTTTGTATTCCCACTATGCTTAATCAATAAATACCTACAAAGGGCCTTCCCGTACTAGTCCCATGAACCCTGTGTTCAGCACTGCTGCAGGGGAATACAAGAGAGAAAGAAGACACAGCCTCACTTGCCATTCAGATATTTGGAAGGCATAAAAAATGCCCCCCCCAAAGTAAAATCCCTCCAGTCTATAAACCTGACTGTGATGGGGGATGCTAAGGAGCTGTTTGTTGTTAGAAAAGAAAAGAGAGGCAAAGGTTCTACCTCAGAAGAACAGCACTGTTCAGTGACGTCCCCCACCTCTACCCCGACACACATCCCCATTATTAACACAGGAGAGACTGTCATCCAAGCATGTTAGTGGGTCCTTATTGGGGTCAAGAGCACAGAACTTGGAGGGGTAACCCGGCCCTATCACTTCGGAGCAAATGCCTGGGACAACTCATTTCACCTCTGGAAAGCCTTGATTTCTTCATCTGTTAAAATGCAGATAATGAGCGGCTCACACCCCCCTATCTCAAAAGGCCGTCACCAAAAAACAAAATCCTCAGCCACAAAGCACTAGAGGAACAGAAGCTAGCTTCAATACCGTTACCATTCCCACTGTATCCCCTCTCAGGGCAATAAGTTTGGCAAGCTCACCCCCTTGCTAAGTAAAACAGGGCAGCTATTACTTATTGGTGAAGGAAGGGGTGGAGCAAACAGAAGGAGGGCGAGAGGAAAGGAAGGACAGAAAGCAAGGGGGAGGCAAAGGAAGAGAGGAAAGAAAGAAGGGAGAAGAGAAGGGGTTTGTTATTCCAAGAAGGGAGGCAAGGAAGAAATGTTGATAATAAAAACTGTAAGAAAAATGAGGAGAGAAGACGACACCAAGAATAAAAGGAAGGAAAAGGAAGAGAGCCCTGCAGCAGCAAAGCTAGAACTGGTCACTGGTCCGACTGTATCCATGCCAGGCCCAAATCCCCACTGAAGTCACAGGGGCGTTTTCCCGGGTACTACACTGGCAGTCTCTCTGGAAACCTTGTCTCTCCAGGATTTGTGCAACTTGGCTGTAAAAGGGCCTCCCTGGTCAGACATTTGGCAGACATGGGGGGAAAAAATAAAAATGTAAAAAGAAGGAAAAAACCACCAAACAACCACCAGAGAATAGTAATTTTACACACACACACACACACACACACACACATGCACGCACGCAAAGGCTATTTCAGGACTGAGGGTGAATAAAAATATCCTCTTCAACCCCTCTTAGCCCACTGTCCCCCTCACTGAGGGGATTTGACACCAGGACTGAAACCACACCCAGGAGTCTGCAGGAGGCACTTTGGAGTGGTTTGTGTTTTCATGTTAAAGTCCAAGCAACTAAAAATAGCTGAGTTTGCAAAGGCCTGGGCCCAGTGAAGCAGCAGGATCATGGGGTGTTATCTCCACTCTCCACAGACGGAGCAGCTTTCCCTGGGCCTGTCCAGGGGAGAAGCAAGGAAGCCAGCATTTCAAACCTCCAAGGGGCCAAAGCTGCCCCATCATCAATGGGTCCAGTGAAGTAACAGAGTCAAGAATACTGGCCTGGGAGTCAGGAGAACCTGGTTCTGTCCCAACTCTGCCACTTAACTATGTGACCATCTATGGGCACCACCATCCTCCCACTGCCCCAACGCTCACTGTCATCCTTCTCAGGTGCCCCCAGCCCCATTCTGATCTGTTCCCAAAGCCTGTCAATTCTGCCTTCAGAACATCTAACAAACACGCCCCCTTCTCTCCTCCAACAATCCCACCCTTCTGGTTCAGGACTTCATCACTTCTGGACTACTGCAGTAGCCTGATGGTGGGTCTCCCAGTTTCATCCATCCTCCATTCAGTTGTCAAAATGATCTCCTAAAGCCCAGGTCTGACCATGTCACTGCTCAATAAACTCCAGTGGCTCCCCATTACCTAAAGGATCAAATAGAAAATCCTGTTTGTCCCCTTCCTAACTTTATCCTTACGTCTTACACCACCACTACCATATACTCTGTGATACAGTGACACTAACCTCCCTGATGCCATGACTGGGGGCATGTTCTCTGGTTGGACCCCATCCTGGAATTCTTCCCCTCTTCCTCTTTTCCTCTTGGAGTCCCTGGACTTCTTCAGATCCCAGCTAGATGAAATCCACCTTCTCCAGGAAACCTTTCCTGATTCCCTTAATTCTAGTGCTTTCCTTCTGTTGATTATTTCAAATTTATTCTGCATATGCCGTTTACACATAATTTTTGGCATGCCGTGTCCTCTATTAGACCATGAGCTCTCTGAGGGTACAGACTGTGTTTTACCTTTCTTTTCATCTCCAGAGCTCAGCACAGAGCCTAATTCATAGGAGGTGCTTAATAAACGTTCATCGTTGGCTGACTGACCATGAGCTAATCACTTCCACTTTCTGGCCTCAGTTTATCCATCTGGAAAATGAGAAGGGCAGCTAGGTGGAGCAGTGAATAGAGCACCGGCCCTGGATTCAGGAGGACCTAAGTTAAAATCCAGCCTCAGACACTTAACACTTACTAGCTGTGTGACCCTGGGCAAGTCACTTAACCTCAATTGCCTCACAAAAGAAAAAAGAAAATGTGAGGGCTGGTCTTGACCATCTCCAGCTCTTTGATTCAATGATACTTTAAGACTTGAAATTTTGACTAAACAACGGTGTGCCCTCTAACTTTAATTCTAATGCTGGTAATAGATACAGAGTCCTTGACTAGAAAGTGGTTTGGTTTTTTTTTAATCCATTGGCAAACAGGTGATATCTTTGGCCAAAGAAAACCATATGGATAATTTCAGAACATACTACATAGAAGCAGTGGCTCATGTCTGAGACAGAGAGGGAGGAAATTGAGAGAAGGGGTTTCCACAGAGTCAACATAGGCCCTTTCCGGCTCTAAATCTATAAGCCTAGGATCCTAATAATAATAACAGTAATTCACATTTATATAGTGCTATAGGGTTTACAAAGTGCTTTTAACATTCAGCAGAAAACACACACACACACACAAACACACACACACTCTCTCTCTCTCTCTCCCCTCATCCCTTGGACCATGACAGCTTTAGGTTCATGAGGCTCCTCAAAAAAGGCACAATCACCAAATCAAAGGTGTGGTCATAGCCACTGTAGGTATTCTCTTGATCTGTTGTTTTTTTCAATACCCCTCCCCCCTCAGGCTAATGCTGGGACATTAGGCTCTTTTTAAAAATCAGCTCTAACACATGGCTAAAAAGGCACACATATCTCACCAAAGTCCCAGTCAGCTCCAATTACTCTTTTCAGACCCTGGCCAAGAAGAGGGAGGGAATGCAAGAGGTTTCTACATTCCCAAAGCATCTTCCCTTGACATAATTGGAAAATGGGGGGTTCTAAGAAGCACAAAAGTTTCTGAGCTCTTTTCCCACCAAACAGATTTGTAACCTCATTTTACATGTACTTAGAAAGAGACAAGACACTAGTTTTCCCACTCTGACCCACTAAGCTCTTTCACCAACCCTATTCCCAACTGCTTCCCTATAAGCATCCTCTACTTCAACCAGATTCATTGTAGCCCCTCCCCATATAGCTTTGTACTTTTATTTAAACTATTCTTGAACATCCATCCCCTGGGAACCTGATTAAACTCATTCTTTTTCTTCCTTCAAAGCCTGGCTCAAGTACCACCTCTTCCATAAAACCTTCCCTGATCTCCCCTATCCAATGGGATCTCTCCCTCTTCTGACCCAGTAACATTCTTTTAATATATTGCCTTGTATTGTTTCCCCAACTAGGCGGTGTGAAGGATCTGTCTCCCTCTCGGGACCTAGCAAAGTATCCTGCACATATAAGGTACTCAAGATTATGAGACCAGCTGAGTCAGCCCAGCCTAGACATGTCAGCAAGAAGTCAAAGAGATGATACACAGACAGAAGGCCTTGCTGTTGTGTGTAAGAAGAGTTGGCAGAAAGGACGAAAATAATAATCATAAGAAAAGTTAACATTTACTTTCTTTATATAGTTTTATGTATTTTATTTATTCATTTATATATTATTTGTTTATATTTTACTTATACAATATATATATTTTTATAAATGAATTTATTTATATAGGATTTCTGGGTTTCTAAAGGATTTTCTTTACAACAGCTCTATGAGTTAGCCAGGTCCAGTATTATTATCTACATTTTTGGTTTTTGGTTTAGTCATTTTTCAGTCGTGTCTGATGGACTCTTCACGCCCCCTTTGTGGGTGGGGTGCAGTTCTTGGCAGAAATACTGGAATTGGGCAGCTAAGTGGCGCAGTGGATAAAGCACCAGCCCTGGAGTCAGGAGTACCTGAGTTCAAACACGGCCTCAGACACTTGACACTTACTAGCTGTGTGACCCTGAGCAAGTCACTTAACCCCCATTGCCCTGCCAGAAAGGAAGGAAGGAAGGAAGGAAGGAAGGAAGGAAGGAAGGAAGGAAGGAAGGAAGGAAGGAAGGAAGGAAGGAAGGAAGGAAGGAAGGAAGGAAGGAAGGAAGGAAGGAAGGAAGAAGGAAGGAAGGAAGGAAGGAAGGAAGGAAGGAAGGAAGGAAGGAAGGAAGGAAGGAAGGAAGGAAGGAAGGAAGGAAGGAAGGAAGGAAGGAAGGAAGGAAGGAAGGAAGGAAGGAAGGAAGGAAGGAAGGAAGGAAGGAAGGAAGGAAGGAAGGAAGGAAAGAAAGAAAGAAAGAAAGAAAGAAAGAAAGAAAGAAAGAAAGAAAGAAAGAAAGAAAGGAAGGAAGGAAGGAAGGAAGGAAGGAAGGAAGGAAGGAAGGAAGGAAGGAAGGAAGGAAGGAAGAAAGAAGGAAAGAAGGAAAGAAGGAAAGAAGGAAAGAAGGAAAGAAGGAAAGAAGGAAAGAAGGAAAGAAGGAAAGAAGGAAAGAAGGAAAGAAGGAAAGAAAGAAAGAAGGAAAGAAAGAAAGAAAGAAAGAAAGAAAGAAAGAAAGAAAGAAAGAAAGAAAGAAAGAAAGAAAGAAAGAAAGAAAGAAAGAAAGAAAGAAAGAAAGAAAGAAAGAAAGAAAGAAAGAAAGAAAGAAAGACTGGAATGGCTTGCCATTTCCTCCTCCAACTCATTTTACTGATGAGGAAACTGAGGCAAACAGGGTTAACTGACTTACCCAGGGTCTCAGAGCTAGTAAGTATCTGAAACTAGATTTGAACTCAGGTCTTCCAAATTCGAGGTCCAGCACTCTACACACTGCACTACTCATCATTTTATTGATGACAAAAATAAGAACTCATTCCTAGCTTAACCCCTTGTTCATGTTCACATATTAAGAACAGAACAACTTTAGCAAGATTCAATTCCAAGTCTTTTCACCACTCCAGAAACTGAGGGAATTTTAGGTGTGTTCTGGACTGTAAATAAATGACATGCAAAATGTACACCAGAGAACATATGAATCCAGTCCCAGAATCAGTGGCTCTGGCCTTCTCAGTCCACCAGGACTACTTAGGCTCATCTTCGAACTAGTTATGACAGTGAGAAGACATTGTAGTTTCTTTTTTTTTAATATATTTTTTTATTTCATTAAATATTTCCCAAGTACATTTTCAAAACTTTTTAAAAACACTCTTTTTTAAAATTTTGAATTCCAAATTCTCTCCTACCCCTTGAGAAGACAAGCAATATGATATCAATTATACATAATGTAAAGAATTAATTGTTATTTGAGGTTTTTATGCCTTGGCGAGCACTGGCCTGGGGCTCCACAAACCACACAGTGCTCCACCCACTGGTTGTAGCCATTGCCAGGGTTCTGGCACCTCACATCATCACCACTCAATGACGCCTACATGGGCCTGGCAAAATTATAATGATTGGAAGCCTAGTGAGGGCAGTCATGTGACTGTCAGAGTAGCCATCCCATTGGCTGGGACTGTGTGGGGGTGTTTCTAGGTTTGGGGGAGGAGAATTGGGCATTCTAAGTGGAAGCTGGAAAGCGACAGGCATTCTGCTGCGTATTTTCAGCTGATTCCTGGGCGGTAGTATTTTTTCAGGTATTATAATTTCCCTTTCCCCATTTTATTTCCTTTCCCTTGATCCTACTGATCCTGTTTGTGGTTGTTGTTTTTTTAAGTTCGTTCTTGTTAAAATAAATTTTGTTCTGTTTTGAGGGAGGCTGCCGGTCTCCTTCCTTGCCCCAATATTGCGGCGAGCCGCTTAGCTAGCACTCCCCAATTAAAAACTGGTCCCCACAATATGAAGTCAAACAAAACATATTTCCATATTAACCATGTTGCAAACACTCTGGTTTCATGAAAAGACTATTAGTCTAAGAGGCTGAAGACCTGGGTATTGGTTTCCTTATTTGTTTTTTTTAAAAAAAAAAAGGTCATTCTCCTGGCCCACAGGCCCCCAAACTCCCAAGTGCAGCCTCAACCAAATTAAAATGTGATTGAGAAATGTTTAACAAAAATAAATAAAAATACAATAGAACATAGACAATGTCAGTTTGTGGTTTTCTAAGTCAATATGCCACAGGTATCCATTTCTGTTTGAGGTTGATACCACTGACCTAGATGATGCCTGGAAGGTCCCTTTCAATTCTGGCATACTGTGGCCTTGGTGGTACCCAGCAGGAGGGGTTTACAGTGACCCTCAAAATGGCCCACACATAGCCTTCCTCCTTCTGCTACTCCAAGATGCCTACACTTGGGATTCTAGGCTGAGCCAGAGGCGCAGCCAAGGAAGACTCAGATCCCGTGAGTGCTGGCTTGAAAGCACTAGGCAAGGGGTGGAGGAAGAAGGAGAGAGTGCTTTATTTTATCTCATTCTCACAGCTCAACACCATCTGTCCACATCCCTGCACTTCAACAACCTGTCCCCCCACATTTGCTTCTGAGTGATACAAGAGCATAGAGAGCCTTTCCTCTCATGAAGCTGAAAACAGCTGCAGGGACAGAGGCCCCCTGAACCCCCAGAGCCTAGTTCTAGGGCTGAAGTTGGCTCTGGGGACTAAAGTTGGAGAGTTTCTTTGGAGTTAGGCCCCAATCACAGAGTCTCCACTGGCTTACCTTGAGTTTTGGATGGAGCCCATACAATACCAGTGAATTTATCTAGCCTCACCCCTACTAAAAGTACAAGATACAGGAATCCTGAACCAGGAACAGAAGAAGCTGGGCCCCTGAGCTTCCTCGGACACAGGAAATTCCAAGTTTGGGGATAGTCTGGGTAAGACCAGGAGGTTAGAACCTTCCCTACACCAGAGGCTTGAGCCAAACCATGAACCAATACCCAGAACAAATGGTATTTATCTGACAAACCAAGAACCAAATTAAAATATTAAGGTTTTTTAAAGTAACCAAAGCTATTTTTAACTCCCAAAGAGAAATTTCTACACCTTCCCCTCAGACCAACTGAACTTGACTACAGTGGAAAAGCAACATGGTGTATGGTTCTCAATGGTTCCCCATGGACTCCTGGAAGACCCCGAGACCCTTTCAGGATGTCTATATGAACAAAACGATTTCTTAATAATACCGTCATTATTTGCCTATTAAAGTATGCCTCTCTTTTCCAACTACATAACTCTGTGAGGCCGGATTTTCTTCAATCAAAACAGAATATTGCAACAGAGTCAATGTAGAAGCAGATATGAGAATCCAGCTGTCTTCTATTAAGCCGGACATTAAAGAGATTTGCAAAAGTATGTAAAACAATGCCACTCTTCTCACTATTTGGGGGCAGAGGGGGAAAGTTTAGTGGGGTTTTTCCATTTAAAAACGATATTTATGTTAAGGTGTAATGGGTTTTTATTGTTATTTTTAAATGCATTAATAAATATTTCAAAAATCTATCCCTTTTCATTTTTCACATGATAAATATTGATGTAACCCACATAAACAACTCTCTGGAATCCTCGATAATTTTTAAGAATGTAAAGAGGTCCTGAGACCAAGATGTTTAAGAACTCCTGGCACAATGAAACAGGCATTATACTTGAAAACAGAGGACATGGCTATGAGTGGCTCTGAGCCTTAGGCTTTTGTTTTTGGTTTGAGGGTTTTCTCCCCCATCTCTAAATAGGGACTAATATATGTAGTTCCTCCCTCACAGAGTTCCTCAGCTACTGTTCCAAAACACAGCACTACAGAACTTTGAACTATTGCTGAGAATAGTAACAGCACCATACAAGGGGTCCCAAATCATAGTACCATTTTAAACTATTAAAACTTTAAACTGCATTAATACTTTTGGGACACTGTATTATAATGCTCTTATTTGTAACAATAGTTCATCCTTCTTTCTGCTTTTCAAGCACTGTTTATTATTGTAACTAATTTTATAGCTAAATATTCACCAGAAACTAACAAATGACAAAGCCCTGTATCACAAATATAAGTCCAAAATATCCTTTAAAAATTAATTAATAGGGGCAGCTAGGTGGCGCAGTGGATAAAGCACTGGCCCTGGAGTCAGGAGAACCTGAGTTCAAAACCGGCCTCAGACACTTGACACTTACTAGCTGTGTGACCCTGGGCAAGTCACTTAACCCTCACTGCCCAGCAAAAAAAAAGAATTAATAGGGGCAGCTAGGTGGCATAATGGATAGAACACTAGCCCTGGAGTCAGGAGGACCTGAGTTCAAATTCGGCCTCAGACACTTCACACTTACTAGCTGTGTGACCTTAGGCAAATCACTTAACCCTCACTGCCCAACCAAAAAAACAAAACAAAACAAAAAATGAATTAATAAATTGCATTGGATTTAGGACATTACTACAGACAACTGTCACCCACAGTCACCTGGACATAAACCTTAAAAATCATGTTTTTAATAGGTGTTGTTCCCATACCCAGCACTCATAACCCTCA
Organism: Dromiciops gliroides; assembly: GCF_019393635.1. Classification (NCBI taxonomy): domain Eukaryota; kingdom Metazoa; phylum Chordata; class Mammalia; order Microbiotheria; family Microbiotheriidae; genus Dromiciops; species Dromiciops gliroides. Next base: position 428,947,458 of record NC_057862.1, on the reverse strand, counting down.
AACTACAAGAAATAAAAGATCTCAAAACACAGAGAGCTAGAAGAAGAAATCAGAATCCCAGGGGAAGAGGAAAAAGCATTGGATGGTCCCCATCTTTCTGGCTGCTACTGGAGTTGTCTCAAAGACACTTTCATCAAATTTTGAAGAGCAATAATTTTATCTACCCAAGCAACAGAACATGATACACAAAAGAGGAGTGACTCATGCTAGGAAGCCTTTCCATCTACACTCCACTGAACTTAAAGGTTAAAAAGAATGATAATAATATATAATAAACTAGTTTGAACTTGTTTTGGATAAAACTGTTAACCGAGAAACAAACAGGAACAGAAAAAGAAAAAAACACTGGAGATTGAGTCAAAGGACCTGGGTTCAAATTCGGCCATCTATAAAATGGGAGAGTTGGATTAGATGGCCTCTAAGGTCCCTTTCAGATCTTAATTTATGGTCCTAGAAGATCAAAAGGGCAAGGGGCAGGGGGCGGCACAGTGGATAAAGCACTGGCCTGGAGTCAGGAAGATTCATCTTCCTGAGTTCAAATCTGACCTCAGACACTCCCTGTCTGTGTGACCTGGGCAAGTCACTTAACCTTGTTTGCCTCAGTTTCCTCATTTGTAAAATAAGCTGGAGTAGGAAATGGCAAGCCACTCTAGCATCTTTGCCAAGAAAACCCCAAAAGAGGTCATGAAGAGTTGCATGTGACTGAATATACCGAACAACAAAAAAGGAGATCAAAATATTATGAGCCAACCCAGCAGCTTAACTAATGTTTTCTATGGCCTTAGTCCATGCTTCATACCTTACCTTAGATCTGTGGCCTAATTATGGCAAATTTCCTAAAAGTGAATCTTCTTTAAAAATATACAGCATTTTCTATGCCCCCAAGCACTACAGGAAGCCAGAGGTTCACACTTTGAGGACTGTTCAGAGGTGACAACTTCTCTCCTCCCAAATGACTCTTCCTCATTAGCCACATTCTTTTTTTAAAGTAATGAACATTTTTATCTATAGTTTTGGGCTCCAATTTCTATGCCTCCTTCCCTCCCTTCCCTCCCCCTCCATAAGGCAGTAAGCAGATATAGGTTATACGTGTACAATAATGTAAAACATTATCATATTAGTCATTTTGTATAAGAAAACTTGAATAAAAGAAAAAAATGAAAGAAAGTGGAAAATAGCATGCTTTAGTCTGTGTTCCATCAGTTCTTTCTTTGGAGGTGGATAGTATGTTCCATTGATAGTCCTTTGGGATTGTCTTGGATCATTGTATTGTTGAGAATAGTCAAGTCACTCACAGCTCTTCATCAAACAATATTGCTGTCTCTGCACAAGTTCTCTTGGTTCTGCTCACTTCACTATACATCAGTTCATACAAGTCTATACTGCCTTCTCACCTTTCAGCCTTAAGCATCACCCATGTCAGGATGAACAAGGTCTGCCACTCTGAGGCCTGTATGAGTCCTTGTAACCACCAAAGAAGGCTGCCTCCCACCCCAGAGACAGGTGCAATTGCAGCAGGACAGAGAGGGGGGAGGCTCATCTATGAGTCAGAGGTACCCCTGAAAAGTCCTAGAAATAAGGGGAAAGGAAAGGGAAATCTCAGTAGCCTACTCAAGTCGAAAGTAATGACAAATGCTGCTCCCCAAGTCCTCAAACACCCAGTCCCAGCTGGTTTACCCTCCTTGAGGATTTCAAGGTGAGAAAGACTCTTCACACTTGTCTGAAGCAATTTCATTTCTCTGAGAGCAAGTTTCAACAGCTGCTCCCTGAGCTTCTGGCTCCAAAGGGATGCCAAGAAATGAGAGAAATACTCCAATCACATATGCAGTCCCTGGCACATAGTAGCAACTTAATAAATACTCATTAATTGACTGATTGACTTACATATACCATGCCACGGTTTCACCAGTCTGAACTAAAGATGCTTCCCACCATCTCTTCATGATGTCTCTTAAAACACAAATCCAGCCAAAGCCAGAAGAGATACATGAGGGGGACAACTCATCACCCCAAAGCCTAATTCTCAATCTATCAATAAATATTTGAGGGGTAGTATGGGATGACGGAAATAGCACTGAAGGTGGGAGATCTGAGTCTTATCCTCGAGTTTGCCAGACTAGCTGCATGACCCTAGGAATAGATTCTCTGCACTTTGCACGGTGCATAGTGGGTGCTTAATAAATGTTAATTGATTGAATAACTAATCGATTGCTCTGAGCTTCAGATTTGCCATCAGGAAAGTGAATAGTTTGGACTAGATGACTTCTCAGGTCAGTTTCTACTCCCTGTGTCTATGAATCAATTCACAAAATGTTGCAGAGAACATAAATGTAATGTTTCCTCTAACCCACAAGGAAAAGAGCAAAGTGGAGAAGTGGAGATTCAGAGGAGGAATGCAAACATGACCCTGGAAGGCACTGCTCAGTGGGGCCCAGGTGAAGATGGTTCAGGAGGAAAGGACAATATCTTTGCTGCAAAGAATGCATTCATTAATCCCACATGCCTCTCTCCATCATCAGAGGATGATAGGAAATTTACCGCCCATCAAAATTCACCCCTTAGCCACAACTGATAGATCTACAAGTTCTACTTGGTGAGAGGCTGGACTGTTGAGTTCATTAACTATTAAATAATGTTGGCGCCTTCTCTCTCCCCCTCTGTACAATTTCTTGGTACAATGTGCTTCTCACCACCTTCTTTCACACAATAATTTTATTGAAGACAACATGTGATGAGAGAAGAGATTATAGGTGATCTGGCCTATAAGCCCTTTGAGGGCAGAGCAACCAGGCCATTATCAATCTTTTCATCCCCCTCAGTGCCAAGCTCTGCTCACCAATAACTTGAATGTGGCTAAGAAGACTGCTTTTGCTAACAAGGAAGCTCATCCCTTCCCCCACCCCAAGGTGCTTAGAACCAACCCAAGCCAGCTGTATGTGTACCTACCTGAACTTTCCCTTCCCACAGTGCTCTGCAAATGGCCCCTTATTGTTATCATCTAGTCAGACACAGATAACCACCCTGCAGGAGGAAACCCCAATCTCTGTTCCACCCTCAAGTCCACTCCCCTGCCTTCCCAAAAGTGGTGGGTGGGGCCCTCCAACCCCTCCAGCCATGTGGAGAGGATCTAACTGCTCACACCATCTTGAAAAGCAGGGAGTCACCCACGATGCTTTCAGGAAGATGAAGAATCGAGGGGCTTCATGATCTGTCTTGCTCCTATATCCTAAGACCCTCTTACCTTCTGCCTTGCCAATGTATCCTAAGGGCCCCTCCACCTTGCTGTCGACACCAGCACTGCACTCTTAGGATTCCTTTGCCTGTCCCCTAGCCTGAATTCTTAGATATGCTATCTTACCAATTTGAGTGTGAGGTCCTTGAGAACAGGGACTGGCTTACTTTTCTATCTGTATCCATACCATTTTACACACTGATTCTATATTGAGTCAGTCAGTCAGTCAGTCAGTCAGTCATTCATTCACACATCAACTTTTATGGTCTGAACCAGAAAACTGGGAATGAAAGAGGTCGTTCCAAGTGAAGAAATCCTGCTCAGATTTATGAACAAGTTTCATCCCCAAAGTGCCCATGGCACCTTTATTTTCCATCTTGGGCCACACCCCAGTTCCTGATTACTGACCCCCCCATCAGCCACAACCCTCTTGGATACGCAGCATGGGATCCTTGCTGGCCACTCGAATTCAGACTCCATCACCCAGAGCCAGCTTCCATGGGGGGGGGGGGCGGACTTGGGATCAGCCTGACCAAAAGGCCCCTGCGTGAGTCAGTAAATATTTCATGCACTGTCGCATGCTGCCGGCCTGGCCCTTAATTAGAGAACTGATAGCATCGTACTTTACCCATAAATCAAAGGCAAGAGAGTGGAGGACAAGGCACCAGGGAGGGAAGTGGGGGGAAATAATGATAATGAAGAGCTTACAGTTGTGTACTGCATGTCCTCTCCAGATAACAGATATTCTCCTCTTAGACTCTTGCTTCCTCACATCAGCATGAGCTGGGTATGGATCCAATGCCAGAGAGCCACCCAATTCCCAACCCCCTCCTTACAAGCCCCCAAGGCAAAAGCCAAATAGGCCATACTAGTGCAATTAGATTAGACGTCAGGAAGCCTGAGGTCTAATCTAAAGGCAGGTGGGTGGTACAGTGGGTAGAGCACCCAAGGCTGGTGTGAGTAAATTTGCATTGAAATCCTTCCTCAAATATTTACTAGCTGTGTGACTCTGGGTAAGTCACGTGACCTCTTGCAGCCTCAGTTTCCTCATCTATAAAACGGGGAGGGGGTGGTAATAATGGCATCTACCTTCCAGAGCTGTTGTGAGAATCAAGTGAGAGTATAAAATGCAAAGCAATTTGTAAATGCTGGCTGTTGCTAACTACTAGGCTATGGCATGGTTTGGAGCTCATGTAAGATGCTGGCTGGTACTGCTGGTCTAATTCTAGCCCTGCCATTAATTCATTGAATTAAAGAATCTCAGAGATAGAAGGCAAGGGCTGCTCTTGGGATGACCCTCAGCGTGCCCTTCTGCCTCTGGTTCAGTCCCTTTGTGAAATGAAGAGGATGGAGAAGATGATCTCTAAAGTAAAGGCCCCTCTTTGCCAAGAATTTTTAGGAAGCTCAAAGTGTATTTAAACACTGCTTGACTCCCCCCACCCTACACACACACACACACACACACACACACACACACACACACACACACACACACACACACACACAGCCTGCACCATCCTAAATTCAACCACAACATTTCCTAGAAACCCAAAGACTTTGCATAAACCAGGCTAATGACCCCCCACACCAGGTGCCTGGGGACTCTGGGTATTAGCCTATGTGGCAGAGCTGGGCTGCTACTCTCCCCAAAGCCTATCTCGCCTCATTCTGCTACAGAAGGTCCCTGGACTCCTTTCTTGGCTTCCAACCTTGCTGGTGTCCTCCAGGCAACAGTGTGTCTCCCAAGAGAAAGGCAAAAGAAACTGCTGAGGTGAAAATTTGAAATCCTGAAAGTAGTTCAGATCCTCACAACATCCCTAGGAGGCATTAATTTACCAGCCCCGTTTCACAGATAAGTAAACTGAGATTTAGAGGGGTGAAGATGTGATTTACCCAGGGGCTAGGTGTGGAACAGTGGTTCAACAAATACCTTAGGACTAGCTGCTGGATTATCTTGCCTTTAGAAGGGAATCAGGGGATGGGGCAGTATATCTGTCTCTATGTGCACACAGATGTGCACACATATGTACATCTGTTCATATCTCCATGTAACCACATATCCAATTCAATAAACATTCATTAGGGCAGCTAGATGGCACAGTGGATAGAGCACCGGCCCTGGAGTCAGGAGGACCTGAGTTCAAATCCTGCCTCAGACACTTAACTCTTACTAGCTATGTGACCCTAGGCAAGTCACTTAACCCCAATTGCCTCACCCCCGCCAAAAAAAAATACCAATGAACATTCATTAAGTGCCTGCTATGTGTCAGGCACTGTGCTAATCTCTGGGCATAAGAAAAGAGGCAAAAGTTAGTCCCTGCCCTCAAGAATCTTACAATCTAATGAGAGAAAAAACATGCAGATAAATAGATACAAAGCAAGATATATACAAGATAAATAGGAAATAATTAAGCCAGAGAAAGCACTGAAATTAAGAAGAGTTATCGTCACCTTCCCATAGAAGGTAAGGTCATAGTTAGGACTTAAAGGAAGCCAGGGAGGTTAGTAGCCAGAGTGGAGGAGGGAGAATGCTCCCAGCTCTAGGGACAGCCAGAGCATGCCCAGAGCTGAGAGATGGAGTGTCTTGTGTGTGGTTGTGTCAGTGAGTAAGGTATGAGAAGACTAGAAAGGTAAGAGGGGGCTAGGCTATTAAAGGCTTTGAACGCCAAACAGAGCATTTTGTATTTGCTTCTGAAGGTGACAGGAAGCTACTGGAGTTTATTAAGTAGAGAGGTGACATGATCAGACTTGTGTTTCAGGGGCTGAATGGAGAATTAATGGGAGTGGGAAGAGACTTGAAGCGGGCAGGCAATTATGCTCATGGAAAGCAGAGACAGAAAGAACCCTACAAGGGGGCCCCACTTAAAAAAAAAAAAAACCTGATATACAGGAGTATGGCCAAACAAATCTGTCCAACCAAAGATTCACATCATTTTTTTTTTCAGTCGATTTTCCAAGAACACATCTGAGGGGAAGGGGCATGACTTCAGAGAGCTAACCATACAAAAGGAGGTGACTCAACAGACGGGTAGACAGCTAAGGTCCTTGGTACAGCAGGCTGTCTATGCTGAGATGGCTGGATTCTGATCTCTGAGGGTCCTCTCTGGCTCTGACACCCTACCCAGCCTTTTGGTTCACAAAATGCTTTCTGATCCATTAACTCGTTTAGCTTCCAAGAAGGTGAGAAGCCATGGTCCAAACAAGTGCCTTGTTCTAGGTCATGTAGCGACAGACACTCAGTGGTGGAAGTAGGACGGGAACCTAGGCCTTCTGACTCTCGTACCCATGACGTGCAGGATGTTGAGAAACCATTGTGCATTTCAACATTACCCAATGACATAGAGTTGCATTTCGACACAAAGCAGCACAAGTATTCAGGAAGGGGCCGGTCCCACTCTTCCAGTCTCTGACACACCCCTCGGGGACCTCCCTTTTTAAGAAGAAGAGCACCCTGAGAAGATGCCCCATTTTTCATCTGGTGAGCCCCTCCACTCCAGATACCCACCATCGCCCTAGATCTTCCTCCCTCTCATGATAAGCTCCCACTTTTTATTTTGCAAGGAAAGAGACAGGACCCTCTTTTTACAAATTGCTCATCTCCCCTGGTACAACTGTGTCTTCTCTCCCCAGCAACCAATCCTCGTGATGGTCCAACCACTATCCTGCCCCTCCACACCCCTCATAGTGACTCCTGTGCTGGCTATGCCACCAGGCTGAGTGGAGAATGAGGCTTTTATAAGGGAAGTGAGGATTCATCTTGAGCTCTCCATGGCTGGCTTAATAGCATTCTAAAAGGCTACCCACCCTATATTGTTTCAGAGAAGACGTTGCTAAGAGCGGATTCAAGGACAGAGGGAGAGCCAATGTGGAAAGAGACCTGAACCAGGAGTAATAAGCCCTGGGTTCTAATCTCCCTCCTGCCACGGACTCTGGTATGACCTCGGAGAAGACACTGCTTGCCCCTCTCTGGACCTCTGTTTTTGAGAGGGCTTGGCCAGACAGCCTCTAAGGAACCTTCCGGCCCTGACATGGTATATTCTAAGCTTGCTCTCAGTCATCCTGAGGCAAGTTAGAGCCAGCTTCAGACCAAGCAGAATGTTTCATTTCCATTGTGGGCATTTACATCTCAGAAATCAGCAAAGGCTGTAAATCGGGGGGGGGGGGGGGTTGCTTTTTGGTTATTTTTTTTTAGTGGTTGGGTAGACTTAAGAAAATGATGAAGAAAATGTGATTAACAGAGATTCAATTTAGAAGTATGCCATGTGGGTGCAACTAGGTGGCACAGTGGATAGAGCACCAGCCCTGGAGTCAGGAGTACCTGAGTTCAAATCCAGCCTCAGACACTTAACACTTACTAGCTGTGTGACCCCGGGCAAGTCACGTAACCCCAATTGCCTCAATAAAAAAAAGAAAAAAGAAGTATGCCATGTGTACTTTTTTTTTAAAAGGAGATACAGTTATTAAACATTTACCAGCACACTCCGGGACTCCTAACGTTCTGTGTTCTACAATCCATGTTTTAAAAGTAGTCCTCACTTCAATATTCTATGTTAAAACAATCTATTTTCTTTCTTTCTTTCTTTTTGCAGGGCAATGAGGGTTAAGTGACTTGCCCAGGGTCACACAACTAGTAAGTGTCAAGTGTCTGAGGCCACATTTTAACTCAGGTCCTACTGAATCCAGGGCTGGTACTCTATCCACCACACCACCTAGCTGTCCCAATACAATCTATTTTCAAAACGCCCCTTTCCACCCCAACATCCTCTGTGGTAAAGGGCCCTTCCCTGCTCTGATAACCTTCTCCACTTAAGGTCTCTTCCAGCTCCTACATTCTCCGTGATAAGAATTCTTCTACGTTCCAAGGTCCCAACTCTGACATTCTATGTACTCAGGGCCCTTGCTTAGACATCACATGATCCCACAATTCCAAGTGTTCCCCTGGTCTATCTGGGGCTCTCACAAACCTCTGGAGGCTGAGGGGGAGAGTAGTCACTCCCAGAGCAGTCATCTACTCTGCTGACCCATTGACCCTGGCTCGATTTTTAGCAGCAAAAGCCTTACAAATCATGGGATGCTCTTTCTTTCCTTACTTCCCCTGACTCCCGCCCCCCCCCTTCCTGGCCTCCCTGAGTTCAGTTAGCCCTAAGGCCTTCCTAGTCTTCTGGGAAAATTCCTCAGATGGAAAGAGTTAAAGGACAAGATGCTGTCCTCCTTCCCAACACACACACACACACACACACACACACACACACACACACCACTCAGCCCTGATCTGTAAACAGCAATGGCTGAGATTCCCCCCAGCACGGGCCTAGCTCTCCGAGAGGTGATTAAATTACTGCCTCACTGGGAGCAGATTAAATGGAAGCGTGTGGCAGAACCAACCCCCCCCCAAACTGGAGGAACAACGGGATACTCCTAGAGCCACAACCAATCCCTCCTGGCTCCCTTCATCCGGTGGGTCTAGCTCTCCTACCACCCCTCTCTGCCCGGCCCAGCTCATGTTTACAGATTGGGCAATGTAGCCGAAGGGCCATCTGGGATTCCCAGCTTTGCTCCCTTGGAACTCAGTGCAACCGTCTTCAAGGCAAAACCCATGAGGAAGAAAAAACCAACAACAAATAAGTCACCAGAGAGCTGGGCTACAGCTGGGGCCGCTGTGGGGGGGAACCTCTCCTGCTAGACTCCAGTGTCCCTTAGACAGAAGCCCCAGTGCTAATGAAACATAAAGGAGAAAACTGAGGCCATATCCATCTCAGCGAGTGTGCTCACCTGGTGGATACACAATTCTTGGAAAATGTAGGGGCACAAAAACAGGAAATTCCACTGCCTCAAGTCCCTGGGAAATGCTCCCTGACCACTACGGCATAGAAACCACAACCCTCCCCCATCCCATTATCCTCCCTCAGAATTGTATTTCCTTCAAAACTTTGCTCTTTCTCCAGGAAGTTGGCCTGGATTCTCTCACTCTACTCCCCTCACCAACTAGTGTCCTCCCTACAAAAATGTACCCTGTATCCAATTCGCATATATATTTGAATATGCTTCTTTAGATAACTGCTGTCTCTTCTCATAGAATATATGCTCGCTTAGGAACTGTTTCAGTTCAAAATAAAATTTCATTTTCAATCTTTTATCTCCAGCACCTGGCACCCTCCTGATCCCCTCTCAGTCGCTAGGGTTTCCCTCTCTCCCAAAAATACTATCTTGCATTTACTTTGATTTTATATATGTGTGTGTGTATACATATATATGTCTGTGCATATATATGTCTGTATGTATGTCTATGTATATATTACATGTATAGTATGTGTGTATGTCTATAGACATAGACATACACACACAATGATGTATTTTTATGTGCAGGTTACCTCTCCTAATTGAATACAAACTTTTTGAAGACAAAGCCTGTCTCCTTGTTGTCTGTGTCCCCAGCACCTTCCCCTAGTGCTTAACTATCTTGTGAGGGGCAGCTAAGTCCCACAGTGGATATAGCGCTGGCCCTTGAGACAAGAAGACCTGAGTTCAAATCTATACTTAGATACTTAGTAGCTGTGTGACTCTGGGCCAAGTCACTTAACTCCATCTGCTTTAAACATCTGGGGCCATCTCCAGTCATCCTGATGTACATCTTGCCATTGAATCCAGATGGCTCTGGAGGAGAGAGTGAGGTTGGTGACTGTGCACAGCCCTCCCTCACTTAAATCCAATTCAGTGCAAGTCATGACATCACCCCAGTGTCACAAAGGACAAACAACAACAACAAAAACAACAAAACAACAAAAAAACAAAAAAAAACTGACTTGTGAACCAGATAATGGACTTAGGACTGGGGGATGGATGCACCTAGCAGAAACCCCTGGTACCTGTACTCAGCTCCACCAGAGTTCCTAGGCCAGGGCTGTGTTACTACCCAGAAGTACAACTGAAGGAAGTTCCCAGAGTGAATTCTCAGAGACCTCCTTTCTATCATTGGTATTATGGATGGGAACACTGTTTCTTATCACTCCATCGTTACCTAGGCCCATCCATGAGCTACTCTTTAGCACTATTTACTCCTCTGGCTAAACTTCCACAAATCCATCCAAGAATCACACAATTCAGGGCTGGGAAGGACCTTGGAAATCTAGTTCAATCTCCTCATTTCACAGTTGGAGAAACTGAGGCCCAGAAAGGCCAAGCATGATCAAGATCACAGAGGTAGGGTATAAGCAGAGCTAGGCCCTCAAATCCAGCTTCCCAATACATATTTACTGAGAATGTACTGAGCTTTATACCAAGGACTTGTGGGGGGAGGGGGGATGGGCAACAACGGGACACAGGAGGATAGGACTCAGGCCTGGCCATCCAGGAGTTCACAGAGAGGCATGTACATGAGAAAATTAGAAGACAATCTGAAGCAGTATATCATCAGATTGTGTGCTACAGACTAACTACTGCCTGAGCTCAGGGGAAAAGAATAGAACTATCTACTGAGGGAAGCAAGAAATCCTTCACAGAAAAGATGGAGTATAAATTGGGTCTGGTCACACAAGATTCCAGTGAGTGTGTGTGGGGGGGAGAACCATGCTTCTCTCTGGCTACTGGGCATAGTTTCACTGGCATTCATTCCATTTTGTGCAATCAGAGGGCTTGAGCTCACATTCCACCTCTAATGCTTGGACTCTGTGTAGCCTTGGGCAAGTTAATTTTCTTGGGCCTCGGTTTCCTTACCTGTAAAATGAGGAGGGGTTTGAGAAGATGGCTTCTGGGTCCCTTCCTTCTCTAGACCTATGACACTATGATCTTAATGATGATTTTCTTTTCCCCTCCCTTCTCTGACCAACAACCCCCTAAGTTCCTACTCCTTTCTGCTACAAATATCTCCTTTCATCCCTAGCTCCCTACTCTCCATCAGTTTCTAGACCCACATAATACATAATATCCCTTTCTGACCACCAGTGCTCTTACATGGCCTGTAAGAGCTCCAGGGGCATCCCCAGACCACAAATGGAGAGAATGACATCCTGAACTCATAGGAGCTAAGCCTGTAACTACTCTGTGAAATCCTGACTTGACAAGTGTCTGGGAAAAGGTCAGTCAGCTAGCATGTATTTAGTGCCTTCTGTGTTAAGCACTGGGGATGCAAAAAGCCCCTCTCTTGAGGAGCTCACAGTCTAATGGCTGAGACAACATACAGACAAGCTATGTACAAAAAAGATCTATTTCTAGGAAGGCAAATCTTAGCCATCCTCCAAAGTCCAAAGGGATTACTTCCTTCATGAATCCCTTCTTCCATAAACTTCAATCTCAATGGCTGTCAGTCCGTCCTGACCACCCACAGACATGTATAGACTCCAGACTTTCACCCATATGATGCTTCTCCTTGAGGGAAAGGATTATGTCTTTCCTCCTCATTTTTTTTTCTGAGTAGTCCTTATTCCAGGAGGGATACACAATAACTTTAATAAATGTCTGTAGAATTGAATTCTTTCAGGAGTGGTCTTGCCCACCAGCGCCCCAAGCATGACTCTGTACTGTAGGTCCATCAGAGAGGTAGCCATAACATAGAGGCCCCAGAGAGTCCATTCTCCCTTCTCTCCCACAGACAGGAAAGCAAAATATAAAATCTCTCTCTCTTCAGCAGAATATCTGTTTGGCCCTCACTGAAAATGTCCTGTAACTCAACACAATTCAAGGGGATGCGGCCCATTTGCAAAATGACCAGAGGACCAGGCTATGGTTAAAACCAAACACCAAAGAAAGCTCTCTGTTACCCGAGCAGTGCCTTGCTCTCCAGAAATCTGCCCTGTTGGGTATTTTCAGGCCAGAACAATCTGTTTCACGCCCAGTTTATAGCCAATTTCTCTACCAGTCTGAAGCGAGTCCATTTGGATTTCCAACAGTGCAATAAGATATAAAATCTCAAGAAAGAAAACAATCATTCTGTTTTCATTGGCTCAAGAGGGGCCTGAAAAAATACTGCTAGTTGCATTCAGCAATTTTTGTTTTTGTGTGGTGGGGTGTTTTGTTTTGGTTTGGTTTGGTTTTTGGTGGTATTGGTTTGAGATTTTTGTTTTTGTTTTTTCAATCGCATCTAAAATTGGCTGTTGGAGCAACAGAGGGGGTCCTGTTCAAACCCAATGTTGCAATCAGCAAGGCACCAAGCCTTCACTTCCCTGCTGTGAGGGGAGGAGGATGCATGGTAAAGAGCCGAGGAGAACTAAAGACAATTAGAGAACAAAGATTCACCAGGTACCTCATACACAAAATCACTGCCAAGATGGAACAAAGCCTCTGCTATCCAAGACATAGCCAGGTGTGAGAGAAAAAGCCACCATGCAGAGGGACAGCAGGATGTAGCGAACAAAGCTGGAAACAGGGGATGGAGACCTGGGTTCCAGACAAAGCTCTGCCAAGTAGCTCTTTGTGAGAGAAGACAAATAACTCACCCTCTCTGGGCCTGAGTTTCCTTAACTGTAAACTGAAGTCCCAACTGGCCTCTTGGTTTCCAGGTTCTCCCTCCCCTAAACCCAGAGTTATCAAAATCCAGTTATCAAAAAAATCTTCCTGGGGCAGCTAGGCGGCACAGTGGATAGAGTACTGGCCCTGGACTAAGGAGGACCTGAGTTCAAATCTGAACTTGGACATTTAACACTTACTAGCTGTGCGACCTTAGGCAAGTCACTTAACCCCAACTGCCTCACTAAAATTTCAAAAAAAAATCTTCCTAAAGCACAAGGCTGATCCTGCTCCCCCAGCAGCTCCAGAAACTTCAGTGGCTCCCTATTACCTCTCAAATAAATTACAAGCCCTTCAGCTAAAGAGCATTTAAAAACACCTTTTCTGTTCCAGACTACTTTCTCCCTTCAGACACTCTATATTCCAATCAGACTGGCCTACTTGTTTCATCTCCTATCTCCATGCCTTTGCACAGGCTTTTGTTCAGGCCCGGACTTGACCCCCTCCTCACTCTTAAAATCCCATAGCTTTCTTCAAGGCTCTATTCAGATGCCACTTCCCACAAGAAACCTGTCCTGATGCCCCTAGTTCTGATGTTCTCTCCCATTTCAATCACAGATATATATTCTATTGTTTAAAAAAAGGTCCCACCTGTCCCTCTCCTCAACCCCAAAATGTAAGCCTCTTGAGGGTACTCACTCTCTTCATTGTATCCCTGTATCCCCAAACTGCTTTACACTATGTAGGTGCTTACTTGGATTGGTTTAAATTAGATGGGGCGGGGGGGGGGGGTTCCCTTCAGCATTAAAGTTCTAACAAGCCAGGAATTCCACCTCACAAACCCCCAACATCAGACAAAGTTCCCAGAAGAAAAAAAAAGAGAAAATGAAATTTCTGGAACAGTTGAAAGGTTCATAGGGTGCCAAATTTCTAAAGGTGTTGAGGTGATGATTCTTTATCTCTTGCTCTCTCTTTTACACATATGCCCCCACACTGAAAGACAATTTATTTCATACTGAAAGCACAACATTGAGGGTAGGAGTGAGGAAGGACCTGCTACTACTGAGAAACCACACTCGTGCCACAGGAGGAGTTCTGCATTACACCACAGCGCCAAGAAGGCCCCATGTAGAAGAGGGCACCTAGCTGGGAGGGCTGGGAGTGGGGAAGAATGACAGGTGAGCAGTCCCTGGATCCTCACAGAGGAGGCAAGTTCAAACCACAAGCCCCATTAACCTGTCAACCGTAACCCTGCTGATGTCCGATACACAATCTTGATCAGTACCAAGGGAAATGTGGTCGATGTTATCCATGCTTTTTGCTTGATTTCGGGGAAGAACCATGCACAATGATTTCTAGGAGATAGGACCCATCACAGATGACTGTGACTGCATCGGCTGATGGGGCGCCCAGAATTTCTCACAACTAACTCTCTTCCCCCCATCAAGGAAACCTGGGTCCTTGTTCCCAATTCCACCCTACATGCTTAGCCAAGTTACTTCTCTGGGTGTCTCAGTTTCCTTCCCTGTAAAAGGAAGGGGTTGGACCCTTGAGGCTATAAGAATCAACAGGTTTTGGCTGGGAGTAAAGAGCAAATAGCCTGAGGGAGATACAGAACACAAGAATTCTTCTTCTTCTTTCTTCTTCTTCCTTCTTCCTCCTCCTCCTCCTCCTCCTCCTCCTCCTCCTCCTCCTCCTTCTTCTTCTTCTTCTTCTTCTTCTCTCTCTCTCTCTCTCTCTCTCTCTCTCTCTCTCTCTCTCTCTCTCTCTCTCGGGGATGGGGGTGTGTGTCAGGATTGAGAATAAGGGATTCAATTAAGGAGCCCAAATAGGGCTCCTCACATGAGTAAGAAATACAGAACCTGGGTTGGAAGATCCCTCAAAAGTCACTGGAATCAGTCCCTGAACAGGAATCTCTCTACCACATTTAAAAGTAATCATCCAGCCTCAACTGAGGAACCACCAGTGATGAAGAACTCCCTACCTAGCCTAGGGCAGCACAGGTGGCACAGGGGATAGAGTGCCAGGCCTAGAGTCAGGAAGACCTCAATTCAAGGCCAGCCTCAGAAATCTGCTGTATGACCCTGGGCAAGTCACTTTACCCCGTGTTCCTCAGTTTCCTCATCTGTAAAATGAACTGGAGAAGGAAATGGCAAGCCACTCCAGTATCTCTGACAAGAAAACCCCAAAATGGGGTCATGAAGAGTCAGACGCAATGGAAAAATGACTGAACAAAACAACTACCTAGATAAAACAGCCCATTCTGGTTCAAGGCAAATCACACTATAGGTTCTCACTCTCTCCCCAACCTTCAAAATAGATGAAATCAAGTTATAAGGAGAGAAAAAAAGGCATCACAAAATAACAGATCCCACTTAAACTTAGGTTTCCAAAACACTTTCTTCATGGCAACCCTGTGAAGCAGGTAGTACCAGTATAATTGTCTCCATTTACAATTGAGGAAACTGAGGTGCAGAAAGATTGAGTGACTCGCCTTCAGCAAGAAAGAAGGGGAGAGGCAGCTTCACTTTGGGGACAGTGGGAAATTTATGGGCTGATTATATATATGTGTGTACATAGTTTGCCAAAACCAAAAGCATGGGCAGGTGATATATGGCTTTTAAAAATACCCACACAAACATCTCTAATAGCTTTATGGCAGCGTGATGTGGTGGCTAGAGGGCCTATCTTGGAGTTAGGAAAACCTGTGTCTGAATCTGCCTCTCTGATAAACACTTAGCTATGAGGTTACGAACAAGTCTTTTGACCTGTTCTCAGGAGCCCAGCAATTCCCCCAAGACTGTGAGGGAGACTATAAGACTGTGGGTCTAGAGCTGGAAGGGCCCTTGCCAGACCATTCAGGACCATCAGCACCTTTTACAAAGGAGAAAAGTGAGGCCCAGAGAGGCTTAAATAATTTGTCCAAGGCCACAAAGGTGGCAAGAATCAAAGGGGATGGGGGGGGGGCTGGAATGCAGATTCAGACAACAAAGCTGCTGCTCTTTCCACTGTTACTGATCTGCTCTGCCTCCACCAGGAGCCTTTGATGCACTTAAAATCACAGGTCTGAACCAACGTGTGTAGAACTGTGTGTACAGTGTATGCGTGAGCATGCGCAGATAGATGCAGAGACATAGAAGCCACAGGTCACTTCTTAACATCAGCTGGTCAGAGCTGGCTCCTACCCACTGCCTTTCTGACTCAACACTCAAACACTCATCCTCTGCAACCTCTGTCCCTCCTCCTCCCCCAACAAAAAAAGTCCGGGCCCTGGGGAATAACTCCAAATCACTCTTTCCTATGGATCACTCTGGATCTAGGACACCCAAGGTGAAGAAGCAGGTAATCCTTTCGATCCTGCCCAGGTACAAACAAAGGGTAGAAGATTGAACCTGCCTCAGATTTGATCAGCAAAGAAGATCCTAGAAGGTCTGAACTTGGGGCTGGTGAATTTGCTTTTGTAATTATTGAGATATTTGTATATAATTGATTTCCCACATAATCCTATGTATTTTATTTTAATCATTTTACAATATTATTCTGAGAAGGGGCCCGTAGGTCTCACCAGGTTGCCAAAGGGGTCCATTACAGACCCCCCCAAAAAAAAGGTTAAGAAACCCAGCCTTAGAGAGAGAAAGCATATAGGGGGCCTGTCTTCTTGGCCTCCCAGACGCTCAGAGGGCCCACAAGGCCAGAGAGGTGGAAAATGTTTGCCTTCGAACAGAAGCCTTCGCTGTTCCAACAGCACAGCAAGGCCCCAGCAGAAGCAAAAGCATGTTGGCACCTGAAAAGAGGGACAAGTTTTCTTCATAATGAACCTGGCCGTGTTTGTTTAATAACAAATTACACTGAACAAGGCGGGAGTGTCTTATCGGCCCTGGATATCTCTGGCACTGATACCATCAACTGATGTCAGTAGAGCTCTGGGAACTATTAGCTTAATTAGCTCCTCTTGCAGTGTCAGCACAAAATTGTCTGTTGTTCTGAGACCTAAGAACCAGTTTTGACTGCTGGAGGCTGGGTTGGGCCTTCTTTGAATTTAATGCCTGGCTAATGGAGAAGTATATTTGAAGGAAAGAAAAAACAGGCAATGAAGACTCCAAATAATTCACCTCCCCTGGGCTCAGATACTCACCCTGAGGGGAGGGGGGGTTGTTTTTGTTTGAATCTTTTGAAAGCTTTCCTTCAACTGATGGAATCTCCCTACTACTCTGCTACAGGGGTATCTGCTCGGGTTGATTCCCAAAGAGGAGGCAAAACTGAAGCCTCCTGCTAAGTTCAGTGCCCCTATGCGCAATACCATGGGAACAGGTCCCATCTACTGGAAAGAACAAAGGTCTTAAAATGAGGAGGCCTGGGGTCCAGTCCTCAACTAGTCACACAGTCTCACTTGGCCTCAGTTTCCCTATCTATAAAATAGAGTTAATAATCCCTGCCCTACCTACCTCCCAGGATGATAAAAAGCTCAAATCAAACAAGTCACATGGAAGCTTTTAAACAAATGCAAGTTGTCACTATCCGTTTGTAATTTCCATTACCCAACCATAGGGAGTCAGCAACCAATCAATCAATAAGTATTTATTAAGCCCCTAATATGCACAAGGAACAGCTAGATGGTCCAGTGCATAGAGTACTAGGCCTGCAGTAAGGAAGACTCATCTTCCCGACTTCAAATTTGGCCTCAAACACTTACTAGGTGTTGTGACCCTGGGCAAGTCACTTACCCTTGTCTGCCTCAGTTTCCTCATTTATAAAATGAGCTGGAAATGGCAAACCACCCCAGTATCTTTGCCAAGAAAACTCTAAATGAAGTCACGAAGAATCAGAAACAATTAAAAAAAAAAAGACTGAACAATACCACCATGTACAAGACTCAAATTCAAAACAATCCCTACAAACAAAGCTGTCCCTGCCACCCAGCCCCTACCTCCCTCCTATTGCTTGGTCCAGGAAGTCTCAGAGCTACTATTACTACTGTTTCAGCAACCTCTCTGAACATCAATTTCCTCACCTATAAAATGGGGATTAAAAATACCCGCAGTACCTCTTCCACATGGTAGCCGTAAAATCCAAATAAGATTGTCATATGCAAAGTGAGTTCCAAACTTTAAAACAATTGGCAAATGTCAATTGTCATTTTAAAAGCTTTTATAGACTAGCCCTAACCATGAGGCTGATTTCTATATTCACGCACACATGCATTTATTTATTAAGAAACACACATAAAATGTTTCCATGGGGAAATGTATTCCAAGTTTCAATCAACTAACTTAGAAATAAATGAACTTTTGGAACACCCTTTGGGGGTTGATATCTTTGGGTTTTATATCAACTAATTTTCCAAATACATCTCTCCTTTGTCCACTCCTCAAAGGGAAGTCCTTTAAAAACAAAGAATCTTCCAAAAAGAGAAAAACAAGAAAAAAGCAGTTTGGCAAAAATAATCAACACAGCCATGGAGGCTGAGAGTAAATCCATCACTGCACCTCCATAGGAACGTTCCTATCTTTACAAAGAAGGGAGAGAAGTACATTTTCTTCTTTCTTGAGGGACACATTTTCATAATCTGGATACTCCCCACTCTCCCAGTGGGAAATTGGGAATAGCCTATACTCCTTACAGTATTTAGGGATCTTCATAGGGATGCCTGCTAAAACATTCCATGCCTGATGTCTGGAAAGTGTCCCCATCAAACTGTCTAACAGCACGTGAGGAGCACCAATTTAAAAGCTCCTTTTTATTCCTCTCCTGGGCCTCAGTTACCTTTTTTTTTTTTAAGGGAGGACTCGGCGGGGCAAAGCAACATGCAAAGTCCTACACTGAGAATCAGGAGAGGTGGGTTCTAGAAACAGCCCCACCACTCACAAGATGTGTAGATGTGTGACCATGGGTAAGTTAAGTCCCTTCCCGTCTCGGGACCTCTGGTTCTACATCTACGAAAGGAGGGCAAGTGGACTCAGTGGTCTCTAAATTCTGATTTTTATTCTCAGGTGTTGGATGCATTCATTAGAGATGATTTCTCCAGCTCCATCCTAAGTCCTAGAGCTTTCCCAATTTCCCTAGAGGTTTCCCAGTTATGGACACTAGCTCTCCTGGCCCAGGGAATCTTCCTCTCACCCCAGTACTCCTGATTCCTTCCAACCACCCCAAGGGGCCAGGCTAGGCCTATTCCCTAGAAAACTGTCTGGCTTGATTCCCACTCAAGTCTGGGCATTTTGTATAAGTCACAGAGCCAGGAAGAGGGAGTGGTGGTGAAGAAGGGGGTCAAGGGGTGGGCACTGATGAGGGGGAAGGGAAGGAGGACAGAGAAGGGGTGGTTTTATTTCCCCTCCTGACCTCCCCTCCTCTTGAGGAGCCCACAGCAGCCGAGTCACTCTGATGGCTGACACCCTGATGTAACACTTTCCAGATGTGACTAGAGGAAGACAGAAGCAGATCTGTTCCCTGCTGAGGAAGCTGGGAATGGTTTGAGATTATATGGAATTCCTGGATGTGAGCCAGTGCCTGCCTAGGTTACAATGAGGGAGGGAGGCAGGGCAAACTCGGGGGAAAAGGAAGGGAGAGAAGGAA
Source organism: Dromiciops gliroides (assembly GCF_019393635.1). NCBI lineage: Eukaryota > Metazoa > Chordata > Mammalia > Microbiotheria > Microbiotheriidae > Dromiciops > Dromiciops gliroides. The sequence continues at coordinate 428,928,215 of NC_057862.1, read as the reverse complement.
ATAAATGGGGGGAGAGAGCATAGACTATACAAATGCATAATTTCTCTCTTGGATCTGTGTGCAAATCTGGTTTATATGTCTAAAACTCCAGCTATGGGTCTGCCTCAAATGGAAGGAAGGGAAAGGAAGGAAGGAAGGAAGGAAGGAAGGAAGGAAGGAAGGAAGGAAGGAAGGAAGGAAGGAAGGAAGGAAGGGAGGGAGGGAGGGAGGGAGGGAGGGAGGGAGGGAGGGAGGGAGGGAGGGAGGGAGGGAGGGAGGGAGGGAGGGAGGGAGGAAGGAAGGAAGGAAGGAAGGAAGGAAGGAAGGAAGGAAGGAAGGAAGGAAGGAAGGAAGGAAGGAAGGAAGGAAGGAAGGAAGGAAGGAAGGAAGGAAGGAAGGAAGGAAGGAAGGAAGGAAGGAAGGAGATTAAAAAGAGGGTTTGTTATGTAGTAGAAAGATCATTACAGACATGAGGGGATAGGTTCTAGTCCCCGCTTTGTCACTAACCCTAAGTCACTTTCCTTTTCTGGGTCTCAGTTTCTTTATCTGCAAAAGGACAGGCCTGAATTAGATGCTTCCTAAGCTCCCTTCCTTCTCAACTCATTTTACAGATGAGGAACTAAAGCAAACAGGGTTAACAAGAGTCAGACATGACTAAATCGACTCAACAACAAAAAAGGTCTCTTCCATCTCTAGGAGACTGTAATTCTTCACCAGAAGAGACTTAAAGAACCTGCCCCATTTCTTGGCTAGCCTGTGTGGCAATGGAAAGATTGCAACACCCACAACCACGAGGCCTGGGTTCGTTCTCATCCCAGCCCTCTTGGTTAAGCTCAGTTTACTTCACTAAATGGCCATGGACAAGTCACTTAACCACTTAATGAGGGAAAAAATACTAGTACTCACTCCCTTGCAGAGTTATTGTGAGGGAAGCACTTTGAAAATCTGCAAACATTCAAGCATTATAAAAAGGTAACGTATTAAACCATTACTTTGGCATTTCCACTCCTGTCAGGTAGATGATTTTTTAGCAGCTGTCCTTCAGTGTCCATATTTAGAGAAGCAGAGCAGTATCCCAATTGGCATTCTTACAACTCCAGCTTCTTGCTCCTTCCCCATCTCTTCCCCAGCTTAAGAATATGGGCACTTAATTATATGCATGATAACACCTCAAAAAACTAGAGATGAAAGTAGTATCAACCCAATCATATGCAGACAGATGAAAGTTCTTATTCAAACTCAAATAAGAAGTCTCAATATAGAAAGGCAAAGAACTCTGGCATCCAAGCCCCACTCACATCCTAGAGACCAGGCCATCTCTCAGCATTCAGATGCCTAATCATCCAGGCTGCTATTTTATCTCTTCCTCCTCCAAAATCTTTGACAAACCAGCACTGACTGGTCAGCTAGTCCAACCCTCTGATTGTACAAATGAGGAAACTAAGGCCAAGAGCTTAAGTGATTGGCTCTGAAAACCAACAGGGGAAAACCATATTCTTAACAAACATGCCATCTACCAGCAATTATATGTAACCAAAACAGATAATCCAAAACTACAGGCATTTTATATCTCAGGCTGGTATGGATTCTGTGATTTTTTTTAATTAATAAATATCCCTTCAGAATAATCAGCCAACTAACATTTATTAAGTGTTTACTATATGCCAGGTGGGGCAGCTAGGTGGCTCAGTGAATAGAGTGCTGACCCTTAAGTTGGGAGAACCTGAGTTCAAATCTCACCCCAGACACTTACTATCAGTGTGACCCTGGGCAAGTCACTTGACACCAAGTGCTTTAAACATCCGTGGCCATCTCCAGTTGTCCTGATATGTATCTTGCCACTGGATCCAGAAGGCTCTGGAGGAGAGAGTGAGGCTGGTGACCTTGCACAGCCTTCCTTCACTTAAATTCAATTCACTGCAAGTCATGATATCACCCTGATGTCATGGCCCTCTTCAAAAACGAAGGACAAACAACAACAACAATGTGCCAAGTACTGCACTAAGTGCTGGGAATACAAAGAAAGGCAAGACAGTCTCTGTTTTTGAGGAGCTCACAGTCTAACAGGAGAGAGAACATGCCAACAACTATGTATGAACAAGACATATATGGGATAAATAGGAAATAATCAGTAGAGGAAAGGCACTAGAATTAAGGGGGATCAAGACAGTCTTCTTGAAAAGGGGGGAATTTTAGGAGAGACTTGAAAGGCACCAAGGAAACCAGGAGATAGAGAATGATGGCTGGTCTGGGTTAAGATTAACATTTGTTGGGGGCAGCTAGGTAGCACAGTGGATAGAGCATTGGCCCTGGATTCAGGAGGACCTGAGTTCAAATCCAGCCTCAGACACTTGACACTTACCAGCTGTGTGACCCTGGGCAAGTCACTTAACCCTCATTGCCCCACCAAAAAAAAAAAAAAGATTAACATTTGTTCCTGGAGCACACACATGCAGTCCACAAGTGAATGTGTAAGGGATGCTAGACGTGAAGTCACAGAACCTAGGATCAAATCCAGGCTCTGTCACTTCCTGCCTTTGTGACCTTGGACAAATCCCTTGAATTCTGTTGGCTTCAGTCTATTCATCTGTAAAATAAGGGTGCTGAGGAGGGGGGGGGGCAGCTGGGTGGCACAGTGGATAAAACACCGGCCCTGGATTCAGGAGAACCTGAGTTCAAATCCAACCTCAGATACTTGACACTTACTAGCTGTATGACCCTGGGCAAGTCACTTAACCCTCACTGCCCCATCCAAAAAAAAAAAAAATGAGGGTTAGGGTTAGTGCTGAACTAAATCACTTCAACTGTCCCTTTCAGTTCTAGATCTATTATACCGGGACTAAGTTTGAAAAATGCTTAATCAATGGTTGGTTGCATTAGGTTTGACAACATGGACTTCAATACATACACACCATGCTAAAATATAATAAGGCCTAAGCCATATAAGCTAACATTTGAAGAGAACACACATGTGGCACGCTATGAAAGTAGTAAAGACTGAGTAGTAAAGTTTGAGCTCAAGGTCTCTATCCCTGGGATCACCCCCACCACTATCACCCCACTATGCTAGTATCTTGCCCAGAGCCACTTCTGGCTGAGAGCTTCAATCTGTTGAGTAGGGGAGGCATCATACTGGAAAAAGATGGGGCAGTTGGATGGGTGCATGTAATAGCTGCAGGTCTAGGGATCCTGACGGGGTTTTTGAACAACTTCTCAAATCTAAGAAATACACATCCATATCTGAAGAAGACAGGTGACATTGTGGAGGGAATGCTGGAGTTAGAATCAGAAAGACCCAAGTTCAAATCCTCCCTTAAACACTTCTGTCTGACCCTAGGCAAAGTCACTTAGTCACTCTGGGCCTCCATTTCCTCAACTATAAAATGAGAGAGTTGGACTCAATGGCAACTTTCTAACTCTAAACATATGATCCTTTGAGTCTGTTGTCAGTCCTCCTTCCTTGCTCTCAAAGATAAGTTAAAATCCACGGAAAATGGAGCAGAGTCTGAGGAAGGGGCTAAGGAGCATTCTGCAGTTACAGATGGTCCCCAGAACCTCCAAGACACATCTGTTTGTCATCTCAGACTGCCTCTCTCCTGAGACTTTCCTTAGCTCTCCCCTTCTAAATACAAGCTGCCTTCTGGAAGACTCTCCAATTTCCCCTTGAAGCCAGAAAGAAGAAGTAGATGGGAAGTTAGCAGTGAAAAGGAAGAATGTGGAAATGAAATCTAAAACTTTTATGGAGTACCTGTCCTGGGGAATGCATCTCCTAGGGGCCAGTAGAGGACATGCACTTTTCCCAGGAGACTTAGAAGCCCAAGTCCCCATATTATGTAACTAAGTTAACTACATTTTCAACCTCCCCAAATCAGTATGGTAGGACAGAAAAAGAAAGGACACTGCATCAAATACATATATACACACATATATGTAGGTATATCTGTATGTGTTTAATGACCATATTATTCACATACATAAACATGCAAGCGCACACATGCGCGCACACACCTACCTTCTGCAAGGTAGGTTAGGCAAGTCTGATCCCCTTCCTTTTTTTTTTTTTTTTTGGCAGGGCAATGGGGGTTAAGTGACTTGACAGCTAGTAAGTGTCAAGTGTCTGAGGCCGGATTTGAACTCAGGTACTCCTGAATCCAGGGCCGGTCCTTTATCCACTGTGCCACCTAGCCGCCCCCTATCCCCTTCCATTTTATTGACAAGAGAGGCATGCCAGATCTGGCTCTTCCCAATCAATCACCAGAGAAGTTCTGAACCTTCTAAATGGGATCATGTACCCTTAACTATATTAGGTACTCCTTATCTCCCTGACCCACCCACCTAAACAACTACATGGTCACTGAGCAGCAATGCTCCAGAAAAAACTGAGGCTACTGGAAATGGGTGGTGGGACAGCATTGGAAAAGACCTTTACAAGTCAAAATTTCACATTTTACAATCCTAGCATTTTACAGAAGTGGGAACTGAGACTTCATGGAGGGGGGATTGAGTTGCCCAATGGCACCCACTGAGCCAGTACCAAGGCCAAGTCTACAATTCTCTCAGGTCCTAGAATCTAACATAGTGAGGTCAAGGTAAGAAGGAAGCAAACCATTAGACCTTGGTTGTGTCTGCCTCCATCCTGGGCTAAATCTGAAAAGTTTCTTAACCTCTGTAGACTTGTTCCCCAATGAATAAAACAGGACATGTCCTTCTCCTCTCACTGAGAAGCTGGGAGATACATGTGTATAAAATATTTTCTAGAAGAAAAGGAGTCAAGTGAATTCAAAGTCTCTATCACATTTTGGAATTTTTCCCCTTTCCTAGGTCCTTTGGGGGCCCCGTTTTTTCTACCGCTTAAACTTTTAAAACGAGATACTTTTTACCTCAAATACTTAGCAAGATGCCTTAATTCAGCACCCAAATAAGAAAAAAAAATAGAGGCAATGTTACAGCTGTAAGAAGAAAGTAGAAACAGAGATGGAGGAGTGGGAAGGAGATAATAGTTTCTAACTTAATAGTTGACAATTTGTGCTGTTCCAAGCAACTGTGTCTGTTCTGTGCTCAGACTAAACTCTTTGAGAGTCCTACAGTGATAACACCCATTTTTCAAATTATTCCAATGAGGAAAGGAGGATGAGGTGCCTAGAATCCAGTTTTCTATAAATTAGGGTCTAAATTGTATTTACCTAGAAAATAATGTAAGCTCCTTGAGGGCAGGGGCTAGCTTTAGTTTTCTCTTTTAAGAGTCCTGTACCTAGCACAAATGTTGTGCTTTGTAGGTACTTAAAGGATGCCTGTTGGATTACAATAGATTGAATAGGTCAAGAGGATCAAAACTACTTACTTACTATGTTAGGGATAGGAAAAGAGGTTGGACTTGGGATTGTATTGATTTGGGGACCTTTGGGGTTTGAAAACTCCCAATAATACAAAATGGCACTTTCTCTACAACTTGAGTCTTTGAGAGTTATCTAATGCACTGAGAGGTTGTGACTTATCTAAGATGACAGTCAGGATGTTTCAGAATGACAGGTCCTCCTGACTCTGAGGCCTACTCATTCTGCCCTATATTAACTTTGCTTCTCCACGTAATATCCTGTTTCATACAGGGGTTGGATATAGAATAGGTATTTAATATATGTCTGTTCGGTTGAAGTGAACTTGTGGATATCATTACTCAGATTCTCCTCATTAGAGATCTAAGGCCATTGCTGATTCTTGCACCTCATAAGAAAGAAAACGGAGTAGCTAGGTGGCGCAGTGAATAGAGGACCAGCCCTGGATTCAGGAGGACCTGAGTTCAAATCTGACCTCAGACACTTAACACTTACTAGCTGTGTGACCCTGGGCAAGTCACTTAACCCCAATTGCCTCACCAAAAAAGAAGAAGAAAGAAAGAAAGAAAGAAAGAAAGAAAGAAAGAAAGAAAGAAAGAAAGAAAGAAAGAAAGAAAGAAAGAAAGAAAGAAAGAAAGAAAGAAAGAAAGAAAGAAAGAAAGAAAGAAAGAAAGAAAGAAAGAAAGAAAGAAAGAAAGAAAGAAAGAAAGAAAGAAAGAAAGAAAGAAAGAAAGAAAGAAAGAAAGAAAGAAAGAAAGAAAGAAAGAAAGAAAGAAAGAAAGAAAGAAAGAAAGAAAGAAAGAAAGAAAGAAAGAAAGAAAGAAAGAAAACAGAGCCAGCAATGATTAGGATATCCCTTCTCTCCCAACCCAGAACTCCTTACTCATTCACTGATCTAAGGTGACTCAGAAGAACCAAAGATCCACTAATCTATTAGGCCAACCACATCAGCTATCTGTCCTAGTACTCTGGCTCTGACAGAAGCATAGGGGGAATGTGAGAAAGAGTCAGGAGGCAGCATGAAGGAACACTAGATTTGGAGCTAGAAGACTAGCTCTGACCACAAGCACATCACTTTAATGTCCCCACCTAGAAATAAAAGTTGGAACAATCTTTGAGGTTCCTCCAAACCCTGAAATTCTATGTTCTAAGGCAACATGGGACAGTGGAAACAATACCACTTCTCCTGGCAGAACCTAGGTTCCCTGTGACCTTAGACAATTCAGTTCATTTCTCTAGGCCTCAGTTTTTTCACTTGCAAAACAACAGGGTTGGGCTTGTTGTTATTGTTGTTTGTCCTTTCCATTTAGAAAAGGACTGATGATATCACAGGTAATGTCTTGACTTGTCCCTCACTTGGATTTAAATGAGGTAGAGTTGCACAAAGTCATCAGCCTCACTCTCCCTTCCCAAGATATCGAGATGACTGGTGATATGGCAGATAACCTTGGCTGCAATCCCATACATACCTTTCAGGAAGTATCCTTTGAGAATGCATCCATATGAAGAACTAGTTTCAGAGACCCCAGACCAAGAATAAAAAGCAAATCCCAGTGAGAAAGAAAAAGAAACCTTAATGTCTCAGCTGGAAAGAAGAGAACAGATCAGAACCTGTTCCAAGGGGCTGAGCCAGAATGCAAAGTCAAATGCAACCACCAATTGGCTCTTAGGGTATGTCTCGTGAATTGTAACGATTGGAATGACGCCACCCTGGAGACTTACTGTAGAAGAGTTCCGCCCATGAAACGAAGGTCTTTGAGGGCAAGACCAGGAGTCTTTTCTTTGACGTCAGGAAGTGACGGGGGCGAGTGGGAGGAGGAAGGAAGAGACTGGCGCTTGGTCTCGCACTCTTTCTTCTGGACTCTGGTGGAGAGCGGAGCTAGAAATGTGCTCTCCCTTTAATAGATAGGAATCTAGGCCTTTCTCTCTCTTTACCAAATTCTTATTCTCCTTAATAAATGCTTAAAAGTCTAACTCTTGCTAAAGCTTATAATTTATTGGCGACCACTCATTAGATATTTTAGACAGTTTAGCTAGAATTTTAGCCCTTAACAGAATATTAGGATTTGATGCTTCATGGGAAATAACTGGTGGGTGAAACTCCATTCCTTATGTATCCCTTGCCCACAAGTAACTTGTGGATGTTCACCACTGTCCCAAAAGGTCCTTGAAAGAGCACTGGAAATTGGCTCAACCAATTTACAACCCAGTGATACCAATTACTAGGCAGATACCCTTAGTAGGTCAAAGACAAAGGAAAAAGTCTCATCACATTTGCGAAAATATGTATTCTGGCATTCTTTATAGGAGCAAAGAACTGGAAGGAAAAATGGGTACCCATTGATTGGGGAAGAGCTGAGCAAATTATGGCATATGGATGTCATGGAATGTGATTATACCATAAGAAATTACAAATATGAAGAATTCCAAGAAATTTGGCAAGACTTAAATAAACTAATGCAGGTTGGCAAGACTTAAATAAACTAAGCAAAACTAGGCAAACAGTTTAAACAGCAACTACAATATAAAGGAAAATGACTGAAAGACTTCAGAACTATGATCAATACAGTGACCAAATGTGATTTCGGAAGACCAAATTTAAAGCATGTTACCTGCCACTTGGCAGAGAGGGGGTGAATTTTAATGAGACATTTGTTTTCAGATATGGTCAGGGTGATGATTTGCTCTGCTTGATTGGGTGTGGGTGTGGGTGTGGGTGTGTTTTAACAAGGGAGAGTTCTTTGGAGGAGAGGGTAATCATTTAGTGACAGTGATTTTTTTAAATAGTATAAAAGAGGGGGCAGCTAGGTGGCGCAGTGGATAAAGCACTGGCCCTGGATTCAGGAGGACCTGAGTTAGAATCCAACCTCACACACTTGACAGTTACTGGGTATGTGATCCTGGGGTAAGTCACTTAACCCTCACTACCCCAAGAGAGAGAGGGGGGGGGTAGGGGAGGGGAGGAGAAAGCATGGAACTTCTAGTCAGAAAAGCAGTTTCTGCCCTGGGTCTAAAACTTATCAGTCAGGTGACTCTGGGAAAATTACTTCCCTTCTCTAAGTCTCAGTTTCCTGACATGTAAGGTGTGTATGAGTTGGGGGCGGGGGGGATGATAATAACACTTGGGGGGGGCAGGGAAATGAGGTTTAAGTGACTTGTCCAGGGTCACACAGCTAGTAAGTGTCGAGTGTCTGAGGGATAATAATACTTTAAACTGCCTCCCAAACAGTTGTAAGTACTCTGTAAACCACAAAGGAGCATATAAATGTCAGTGGCTATCAGTAAGTAACATTGTCCCCAAAATAGTTTTTCTTCTATGGGTCTGGAGTTCTCAATCACTCCATTCTATTCATTCATTCAGTGTGCATATAAATGTATGTCCCTGTTACCTCCCCCATTCGAATATAAGCAGGTTGAGAGTAGGGCTTGTTCGTTGTTTGTGTATCTCTAGTGCCTAACACAGTACCAGCCCCAAAGGAGAACCTAAAGATAAATGCTTAATAGTCCACTGATTGACAGAGGTGGGGCAGCACAGCGCAGGGCCATCTGAGCGCCATCCTCTGAGGGGAGGGCCGAGGGCAAGAGCAGCACAGTACCACCCAAAGACCCGCCCCAGAGCCCTGGTTGACAGAGAACAATAAGGTTTTCATTTTATCTGCCTAAAATCATTTATTTTCATTACAGATGTTAGTGGAAATATATACATATATGTATATATCGAAGGCACTAAATTTCCACTCAGAGAGCAATCCAGGAAATGCCTGCCTGATGAAACTGTGTTATTTACTGCAATGAACTAACTCTTTTCCAGACTTTGCACGTGGGGCTAGCCCAGTTTCAGCCTTCCCTCTGTCGCCCAGGGACAGTTTCACAGCCCCATTCAATCAAGAGCAAAAGCTCTAAGGCAAGCCACACCCTCACTTGAATGCCCATCCAAGGTGCTGGCTGCACTAGGAGGGGATGGCCCCGGGAAAGGGAAAACAGGCCACTACAGGTTCCCCCATCCCCACCCCCGTCCCCCGATGGAGTCCCAGGTGTGAGAATCATCAAAATCTCACACTGCCCCTTGGAATCCCCACCTCGGCTGCCCTCTTCCAAGCTATTTTCTGGACCTCAATTGCTCTCCCTGCCTCTCCTCTTATTTGCCCAACGGGTTCTTCCCTGTCCTTTAAGGTTCAAGTCCCCAGTGAGCTCCATGAAACTTCATGGGATTCCCCATTGGGGCAATGAACCTCCCCCCCCCCCCGCCCCCCACCGCACATGACACCTCTGGGAGGCACTTCTCATCTATTATCATACATTATAATTACCAGTGTCTGTTTCTTCTCACCCTACTGGCCTCTAAACTTAGGGCACAGGGCACCTTTTTCTTGACATTAACCCCAATACCCAATACCTTTCTGCATACAGGAGGTGTGTAATAAAAGTCTTGAACTGAATTGTTTTACAAAGTCAAAATGCAACTCCTGTCTTTCCAGCTAGAAAGAGAAGACTTTCTCCTTGATATTCAGACTGTCCCCAAGTTGGGATTGAGCTGGGGCTACAGCTGATGTGCAGGCAACACCCCAAGGCCAGATTATGTATGCAGGCTTCAAAGTAAAAGCTACTAAGGCAAAGGGGCACTCAGTCAGAAACAGGGGGGAGGCAGAAGAGGAGAGGAAGGAGGGGGAAAGGGGAAAGGGGGGGGAGGAGGAGGAGGAGGAGGAGGAGGAGGAAGAGAAGGTGGCAGCATACTCCTTGGACTATCTGCCTAAATTGGGCTTGGTTTTGTTTTTTATCCAGACCTGTGATTTCTTGGGAAGAGGAGAATATTCTCCTAGCAGAAAGAGTTCCTTGGGGTACTAAGAAGATAGGTGAATTCTCCTAAGTCACATAGACAGTGTCAGAGGGCAGTACCTGAACCCAGGTCTTCCTGATTCAAAGGCTGGCCTTCTATGGGCTATTCCACACTGCCTCTCGAGGTAGGCATAGCTTAGAAATAATCATAATAATTATATATATATGTATGTATAGCAGAGTTTAGTGGCACTGTGGATAAAGTGTCAGGCCTGGAGTCAGGAAGACTCAAATTCCTAAATTCAAATCCAGCCTCAGCCACTTACTAGCTGTGTGACCCTGGGCAAGTCACTTCACCCTGTTTGCTTCAGTTTTCCCATCTGTAAAATGACCTAGAAAAGGAAATGGCTAACCACTCTAGTATCTTTGCCAAGAAAACCCCCAATGGGGTCCGAAGAGTTGGACATGACTGAAATGACTAAACAACAACAATGTATGGCATTTTTAACATATCAAAGTACTTCTACCTTCATTCTTTCATTTTATCTGTAGGGTCTTAGGAGGCCACTTGACACGAGGAAAATAAAACAGAGTGGCAGGATGGGTGTCGTCCTCAACTCTTCACTTGCATTCATTCCACGTATCCAATCTCCTGCTAAATCTTGTCGCTTCTACCTTAACAACATCTACCACAGCCACCCCCTTGGTCCAGGCCTCGCTCACCTCTTCCCTGGACTATTACGCTATTCCTCTCCTTTGTCCCCCTGTCTCAAGTCTCTCCCCACTCCAATCCCTTCTCCATTCAGCTGCCAAAGTGACTTTTCTAAAGCACTGGTCTAACTGAGTCACCTTCCTCCTCAATAAATGCCCCTGGCTTCCTACTGCCCTCCAGAACCAAATAGGAATTCCTCTCTTTGTCATTTAAAGCTTTTCCCAAGAGGGCTCCTACTTACCTTTCTAGCCTCCTTACACTTTACTCCTCTCCACCCACTCCACAATCCACCCACAGGGCCCTACAAGCTATTCTCCACTCAAGACTCTACTTCCCATCCCCATGCTTGGTTTTGCTCCTTTACCTCAGTCTCTCCATCTCCCTGGATTCCTCTGAGCCTCAGCTGAAATCCCACCTTCTACAGGAAGGTTTTCCTCGGTTCCTCCAGCTGCTGGTGCCACACCCTCCTAAGATTACTTTCCATCTACCCTCTATCCCACCCCTACATACTCATCTTTGTGTTTGTCTCAGTCTTTAGAATTTTTTCAGATGGGGGTGGTTCTTTTTCCATTTCTTTGTAACCCCAGCACTTAGCACAGTATCTGGAGTGTGGCAAGCACTTCATAAATGTTTATTGCCTTGACTGACTGACAAAGCAGGGATCAGAACCCAGGGCTTTAGATTCCCAGTCCTCTGTAAACTAGGAGAAGGATGGGAGGTTCAAGTCCCATCTCCCTTATAAACCCAACCCAGACAATCCCCAAAGAATGAACAAAGAAGCCAATGAACACAGGTCTCATTTTTCCCAGTCTGACATTTAGTCAAAGCCAGCCTTTTTAGACAGTTGGCTTAGCACATCACTCATCCACACCCTTCAGAATACTAATGATGAGCTTTGCACATGTTGTGTCTTCCCTTAGTGAATGTAAGCTATTTGAGGGCAGGGATCATTGTTTCTTTTATCTTTGTATCAAAGCACCTAACACAGTGTTTTGTACATAGCAGGTGAGATTAACAAATGTTTCTTAAATTGGTTGCTGGATTTCTCTCTCACCTGGTGGATACATTAAGTACTTTACTAAATGTTTACTCAAGTTCCTTGCTCATATCACCTTTGTAGTAATGCATATATTGTTACTCACATTTTATAGATGAGGAAACTGAAGGCACACTGCTATTAAGTGTCAAAGGTGGGATTCAGATCCAGGTCTCCTGACTCCAAGGTTACCACTAAACTAAACCCTGCTGTCTCTCAGGTAGCCAACACTGTCCTAACAACCAACCAACCACAGGTATACCAGGGGTATAACAAGGTTTCTTGATCAATTTTCCAGCCCTGATTTCAAGAAAAGAAAGTCTCCTTTTGGCAAAGCCTTGAAAATTAGTTAGCCCAGGGCAGCTAGGTGGCACAGTGGATAGAGCACCAGCCCTGGAGCCAGGAGGACCTGAGTTCAAATCCAGCTTCAGACACTTAACACTTACTAGCTGTGTGACCCTGGGCAAGTCACTTAACCCCAATTGCCTCACCAAAAAAAAAAAAAAGAGTTAGCCCTTTTCAGATCCCCAAATCTCAATTTTTAGTTTAGAAACAGGGTCGCTATGGCACCATAATCCAATGGTTCAGTTCGAATGGTCTGGACATCCCAAGAGGCCAGACTGTACCCACTGGGAACAGTGGGGAATAAGGGAGGCAGGTAGAAGCAGAGGCAAGAATCCAGTCTCCCAATTCCTCCATCTGGCTATACAGAGACAAGCCCCCTAAACACAAGTGCATGGTAGTATCCCAGCCAGAATGGGGAAGAAAGGTGACAAGAGATCTGGATTTGGATCATAAGACCTCAGTTTGAAAACCATCCTGGCTCCCTGTGAGAGCTTCAGAAAGTCACTTCCATTTTCTGGGCCTCCTGTGCCAAAGGATCAGAGGATCCCCATGGTCCCTTCCAGCTCTGACACTCATTGATCCACAATCTACCACCTGAGGGGTTTACCCTGTTTGCACCTACCATTGGTACCATTCATCTGAACCCAACAAGTGGAGAAACCTGGGGGCAAGACTGTCTCCCAATACAAGGCACCTCTCCAGAGATCCTCCGATTTTAATCAGAGCCATTAAGCACTTGTACCACAATTAGAAGACACAAATTATAGTATGAAAAAGCTCGTTACAAACAAATGATGTGCGACAACCATTCACTGCATCTAATGTCTCTGATGGATTGGTCTGCAGTAACACCATCCACTTAACAGCTACCTCAATACTTCAGCGCTCCTCACCCTCATTTGTCAAACTTTTCCTTCTCATTTCTTCTCTCCTCCTCTCCCCTTCCCTCTCCTTCTGCAGGGAGGTCCCCTGCCTACCTCAGACATGGAATTAATGGCCCTGAGAAACTACTGTCAAGAGGGAATAATGGAAATGGGTCCCAAGATAAAGCAATTCAGAACAGCCCACAGGAGGGTGAACCCTGAGGCCAGCATGGAGAACTGGGCCAAGAGCAACCCAGGGGCATTGGAAGAAAATTCTTTAGAGTGGGAGCCAAGAAACCTGGCTTCTAGTCTAGGCTTAGCCACTGACTATGTGGCCATGGGCCATTAATTTCCCCTTTCTTAGTTTCCCCACCTGTTAAATGAAAGGGGATTGGCCTAACCATTTCTAAACTCTATAGGAACTCTAATATGCTGAGGAGACAGCACAGTACAATGGAAAGATCGCTAGCCTGGCTTCAGGAGCAAAGACTAGGATTCAAATCCCCAGATGTGCATCCATCACCTATCTGACCCGAGGCAAACTGTCCAACCTCTCTGGGTTTCTAGTGTCTCATCAGTCAAACAAAGGAGTTGGACTAGGTGGCTCATAAGATTCCTTCTCCCTCTAAATCAACAAATTTATCAGCTAAAGGCCTGGTTTCCCAAACCCAAGATTTCACAGCTAGATTTTCCTCCAGGTCCCCTGGAAGCTAAAGCTTGAAGGAGCTTTTTTTTTTTTAGGCCAAAGGTTTCTATACTTCACTCAGCAGTAAATCAACTTATGGAACACATTCTCCACAGAGATAAGACAGGACAGGGTGGTGAGAATATAAACAGGCTTTCAAACTGTTTGGGCAGATTCCTGGATGACATATCCATAAACAATTAGTAAAGGATACTGGGGACTTTTAGGGACTGTCCCTAAGCTGTGAGGTAACATCAGCCTTCCACAAACTAACTATGGGTGCCCCTCACCTCTGCCTCCCATCTCAGACCCTGGGATGAAGGCCCAGGGAGAATAGGCTCCAAGAGGCACTGGTGAAACTTTAGGCCACTTCCCCCAGGCAGCCCTCCTAGGTTCCTCTAGGCATCTTTAGTCCCTCCACAACCTCTAGTTATGTTCCTTACCACTCTCAAGAAATCTTTTTGGAATTAAGTCGAATAACAGAATGGCCTTAACTGGCAGGTGGCAGGATCCAGAGCCAATCTTTGAACACTGCCCCTCATATATGAACCTTTCACCAAAAACAAATACAAAGACTCTCCCCTTACTCCTCCAGAGCTGAGACAGGTCAAGCTATTTCAAAACAGACTTCAAATGCCCTAAAAGAACTGGCAACATTCTTTGGGCTCCTCCCTGATATCTCTAACACCTCTTTTTAAAAACTGGCCTTGCACACAACCACTTGCTGCCAGGGAGTACACACCCAAGATGAACCAATCTGTCAGTCAATAAACATTTATTAAGCCCTACTATGTGCCTGGCAAGCATTGCAATTTTTTTAAAAGGTCAAAGATGGTCCCTGACCTCGAGGAATGTGGGGAAAGAACATGCAAACAACTATTTACAAGCAGGATATATTTTAATTAATCAATAAAGGGAAGGTCCCAGAATTAAGGGGAATCAGGAAATCCTTCTTCAAGTATGCTTGAACCTCTCTTCTAGAGAGTCTCCCTTAAAAGTCTTCAAAGTAATCCAGACCCAGACCTTAGCTATGTGTACAGAAGAAATGTCCCAAAGGTAAGAGGAATCCTATAACACAAAATGTCAGTGTGGGCAAGACCTTAGAGCCCATCCCGTACAATTCCCTCCCGTTTTAGAGGAAGAAAGTGAAGGTCTATTTAGTCTATAACACCACCCAGCAAGTTAGGTATCCATTCATTGCCAAAACTGGATGGGGCCTCAAAAGGCCATCTAATCCAACTCCCTCCTTTTCCATGCAAGGACGCTTGAGATCTCAAGTGGCCTGCCCAAGGTCATGTAGACAGTAAAGGACAGAACTAGAATTTGAACCCAGTGCTTCTTCCATCACACATTCCTCCCACAGTGGAAGGGCCAGGTTGGGTACCCAGGCCTCCTGATGCCCAATCAGTGGCTCTCTCCACTATGCCATGATATATGCCTTACTCTTGGAATAGTATAGCACCAAAAGCAGCACAATGCCTCAGTCCCCATATAAAGAAAAACAGGGGAAAAGGGACACCTGGCTCCCATCCATTTCTTCCTTAACACCCTCACTCAACACCAGAATCTATCTCCTACTCAACAAAACATGACACATGAAAGAAATCTGTACACTGTCAGCCCTCAGCTCCCAGCTCCTCCCCTCACCTGAACTAAATGCCTAACTATGGGAGGACCCACCACTGTCCCTTCAGCATTTGGCAGCAGGGTCCTAGGCACCCCCCAGTCATTTCTTCCAGTAAAAAGGCAGGCTGGGGTGGGGGGTGGGGCACAATGGGCTCTGGAGTTAGCCTCCGATTCCAATCTCACATGTCACCTTCCCCAAAACTCCTCTCAAAATTCCCAGTTCACACTCCCAATCACCAAACCCCCACCACTCAGCCGTGGCCAGCAGCCGGTCAGCAGGTCCCAACAGCCCCAGGCCACTGTCCAATGGAACCAGCCCAAGGCACCATCCATTACGCTATCCACATCAGAAATAAACATCCTTAACTCTAGAGCTCCAAGCATCTATCAGGGAAGCGCCCAGAGCTAGGAGTGGTCTAACCCATAGACTTTTTCTGCTGGGGTGGGAGGAGGGGAGAGGGGGAGGTGAGAAGCAAACAGTCCTGCATTTATGACAAAAGCCCTCAAGGCTAAAACACTGAGCCTTCCCCAACAGAAACTCCCAAGCTGTATTCTTGCTGTCTTCTGCTGAGGATAGGAGATCCGGAGTCTTGGGGGTTTGGTTTGGGTTTTTGGCTTATTATTCTTATGGAGGGTGCACATAAAAGGGGGTAGAGGAATAACCAAGTTCCTTTTAAAGCCAAAACACTCTTCTTAAATATTTTCCCTGTTCCCTTCCCCACCCATTCACCCCCAGGTCCCCCCACCAAAGTCGTGTAGATCAGTAAGGAAAAGCTCTCTGCCTTGTGACTAATGAGAGCAGTGATTTATGGAGTTAATTTTTGAAGACTGCATCGGGGGTGGGGGCAAGGGGGAGCAAGGGAATGGAATGACAGAGAGGCCATGGAGAGGACTTCCTTCCAAGATCCAGTTGGGGGGGAGGGGGGAAGGGGGGGAGGGGGTGGAGGGGGAGGATGGTTACAGCCCAAGGCAGTAAAACAACAAGCAGCCTGAGTGTTGAAGGATTTGGACAGAGAAAAGGGTAGTGCAGACAGAAAGGAAGAATTCTGAGAAAGGAGATAGCAGGCAGGCAGGCAAGAGAGATGGATGCTGCACACCTGGGGTGATTAATTAGCTTGTTATGACCATATAATTATCACATAACACACTCCAAAATATAATATGCCCAGAGGCCATCTCATCAAAGGCTCTCAAAGCACTTTACAAACACTAATTAGGCCTCACAATAACAATACTAATGGGAGGTCCAGGATATTCCCATTTTATGGATGGGGAAACTCTGGGAAACTAAGGGACATGTTCCTGCTTTTGCTAAAAGCATGGGCTGGGAGTCAGGAGACTTTGCTTTAAACACTAATTCACTATGTGACTGGGCAGATCATTGGTCCTTTCTGGACCTTTTTACTGTTGAGATTCAATGGCATTATGGTCTACAACCATTTCATATCCTCTCACCTGGATTGAGAGGGTACCTGAACACAGGGGCTGGGTTCTCTACTTCTGGGCACACAGCATGAACTCAGCAAAAACTTGTTTGAGCAAACAGGTGAGTGTGCTTATCACACACACACACACACACACACACACACACACACACACACGAGAAAGGCCTGGGTGCCTGGAACTAGACTCTATGAGCCTCGTCCCCTTGTCCTCTCTTCTGGACTGGAAAAGAAGAACCTAAACATGTTGCCCTCTCTAGTCTTCATAGTTCTCCTAGTTGAGATAGCAGTGGATTCCTTGGCTGAAGCGTTTCTTCCTCCTCCTCTTCTCCTTCCTCCTCCTCCTCTTCCCCCACCCAGAGCACGCGCCCAGTGGAGACCTGCAGGACCACATTTCACCAGCTCCCCTTACTTCCCCCTCCACACCTCCACCCCCACCCTAAACCAGTACAGGAGTGTTGTGCTCCCAGCCCAGACCTGCCCCGAAGGGTGCTTTTTTTCTTCTCTAATGCAGAGGGGAGCTGCCTATTCCTGCAGTCACAGGCCAGAGGAGAAGTAAAGATGAAAGGAGGGGAGGGGAATCTGGAGGGGAGTGGGGGGGGGTAGAGAGTGGAGAAGAGTTGGAATTCCTATTAGAACAAAGTGGTTTGCCAACTGTCATAAACACATCTCCTAAGACCCATGGGTTTGTCTTTCTGATGGGTCAGGTACTAATCCATCCAGAATTCTCAGAAAATCCAAGCCAAGGCAGGGGAAGGGCAAGCAGACAGGGTGGTCTGAGAGCTGCCTGTCCCTAATCTGGGAGCCTACCACTGGGCAATTGGGCAGAAAGCCCACAAAGTGCTGAGAAGAGGCTCTAAGCCTGCCTGCGGGGTGCCGGGGAGAGATGGGATTACCTGGCATGAGAAGCCTTCTCCTTGGTGTGATCCCAGCTCACTCACTCCAGAAATAACTCAGTGATCAGAGCAGGATCCTCGGATTTGGGGCTAGAGGGAACTTTAAGGATCATTCACCCCAGGCCCTTCATTTCACAGAAGAGCACAAGTGAGGTTTTCAGAGTTCAAGTGACTTTCTCCAGGTTGGACAGGGGGTGAGTAGCAAAGCAGGGATGCAGAGATCTCGATGACTCACTGCACGGCATGCCAATAGGGCTCCTGGCACACACCCTGCTCCCAGCCCAGTCTGTGAGAGAAGACCAGACCCCGCTCTGGACCATGGCCCGAGCTCACGAGTTCCTCACAACTCTGTTAGACACTCAGAGGGTGACAAAAAGAAGGAAAAGACACAGTTACTGACCTCAAATACAGCCACAAAGCTCACGACGAGGTAAAACACACACAAAAAGAAATATGAGACTGTCTAAATTCAAGAGGAGACTGTGAGGTACAGGCATTAAGCATTTTAGGATTTTATAGAAGTAGGATGTCACTGTGGGTTAGAGAGTTGGGGCTGGGGTGGCTCTTGAGTTGAGTCATGATGGGTAGGAAGGCTTTGTCTACCCAAGAAGCAAGAGGGAAAGGGCATAGGATTGTCCATCTATAAACATATGGGGGAGCTCAGAAACTAACCCAATCCCCTCACTCAACTAAGGAAGAAACAGACGACACCCATAGGGGCCCAAAGTCACATAGTAGTGGTGACAGAGCTGAAATTCAAACCCACATCCTTCCCCCCCCCCTTTTTTTTTAAATAATAATCTGGAATGTTAATATCACAAGTATTTATTTGAAAAATATTTTCCATTTCAGGAAAATGGCAAATCTACTGTTCTAACTTCTTACTAATAATTTCAATTTATGCTCACAGTCATTTTTCTTCACCAAAGAGGGTGCTACAGAAAATATTTCACAAAGTGTTTAGAAAGTATATATGTTATCTCTCTCTTCCCTCCCCACCTTCTCATTTCCCTTTCAAAGGAAAGTTCATTAAAACAACAAAAGCCAGACAGTATGAAGCCATGAAAAAAAAAGTAACACTTGAAGACACAAAAATAAATAAATATGTACAAGGGAGCCTATACTGACACTAGACAAAGGAAATTTTTACATGGCAAGCTATGGTGACAAAAACTGAAAGCATGTGAGACTGACAATTTGCAACTCTACTACATGGTAGTTGAGAGAGAGAGAGAGAGAGAGAGAGAGAGAGAGAGAGAGAGAGAAAGAGAAGGAGAGAGAGCGCTTCCCATAAAGGATAATCAAGGCTAATATGACCTGACTCTCAAAGATCGGATACTATGGTTTAAGCCATTGTACTCCCTGAGTCAAATTCTTTCCCTTCACTTTTTTGACCCACATACTTTTGATTCCAAATCTAATACTCTATTTTCTGGATAGCAAGCAAGCTGTCTCATTGGGTTTTGGGCAAAGATGACCAACATGAACAAAGAAAGGAAAAGAGGCTTAAATGAAGAGAGCAGTCAAAAAGACTAGAGGATGCCACTATCTGCCTCCTCGTGTGTAACCATGAAGAGGAAGGGCCCAAGATGGCCGATGAACCAGCCCACAAACACAAGGAGGCCATGTTCTGCAAAGACAAAGGGTGACAGAATGATCCTTGTCTAGCACTTGGAGACAACACAAAGATGAGGGGCTCAGACACACTGTGTACACTGCAGACAAATAGCATCATTTAGGACAATTTTCACTCAGCCACAGGAAAGAGATGGATACTACAGGTTCTCAGTGGCTCTCCCTCACTTCTACTAATGCTAGAAGAAAAAACACCGGCACCATCTGTAACAGGTTTCTCTGCATGGTGGGAAGAGAACAGGATCTGGAGTCAGAGACTCAATTTCCAATATCCACTCCTCTATGTATTATTTGTGTGATCTTGGGCAAGTCCCCTGGGATCAAAGGATCATCGATCTTAAGCTGAAAGGGACTTCAGAAGCCATCTGATCCAAATTCTTCATTTTACAGGTAAGGAAACTGAGGCCCAGGGAAGGGAAGTCACTTTTCCCCCAGGCCTCAGTTATTGAGTTGGTTGAACATCTTGGCATCTTGGGTCCCTTCCAGTTTTAAATGTGTCAACCACCAACTGCCTTGGTCCCGTCCATACTATCACTTCTTCCACCAAAGAAACCAGAGACTCTATCATTGAGTGGTCTAGCCAAACAAATGGTCTTATTCACCATTTCTTCCATAAGTATTCCCTTGGTGCTATGGGCTATGCCTGATTTTCTCAAACAAAACAGACCCAAACTGTCTCTAAACCCTCCTAAGAAAAGGATACCAGCAGCAGGGGGAGGGGGAGAATTGCCCCTGCTGGGGAGGGGGCCACAGTGGCCTGAAACCTTGTACCAAGGCACGGTTGGCAACTGGCTGGCTGGCTTTGAGGAAGCTGTCCCAACCCTGAATTAGGGAGGTCCAGTCTACTCCAGATGTGTTCTGGCTCTACTGCCATTCTCATTCCCACTCCCAGGCTGGCCTCTTTTCTTCTGGACCCCTTCAGCACACCAGGACACCAGGCAGGAGAGGGCAGGAAACCTTCACTCAGTGGTGAACTGTGGCCAAGTTTCTCATCCTGATGAGAAAGTCCCACTCCACCCCAGGCAGGAACTAAACCAGCCCAACCACCCCAGAGTGCTGAAATGCCCTAGTGACTATCAGCAACCATCTGCATTTCTCAACCCTATACAAAATAGATTGCAACAGGGCTTGAGAGGCACAGATAAGACCTCAGGCCTTTTTGTGTGTGTGTGTGTGTGTGTGTGTGTGTGTGTGTGTGTGTGTGTGTGTGTGTGTGTGTGTGTTTGGGGGGGTTGGGTTTTGTTTGTTTGTTTTTGTCTCTCTTTCTCTCTAGGCTATGCCCTCACAGAAGAATTTATCAATTCTTGGAGGTACCACCTTAATTTTCACCCCTTCACTCATTCCCCTCCCCCAGCTAATTAATAGACACTGAGACTTAGGGAGATGCCCTACCCAAATTTTGGAACAAAAGATTGGGTAAGCAGCTGGAGTCTGAGCAAAATGAATCCTAGGTTGCAGTGGGGAGGTAGAGAGGCCGGAGGAGAGGAGCTGCTGTGACAGGAACCCCAGCACAGAAAAACTAGAGATGCCTTCAAGAAGGCTGTCCTATGAAAAGAATTTGCTGGCCAAAATGGAGCCAGAATGGTGCCAAGAGAAAGCTCATCCTCTCCCACGGCTTCCAACAGTTGGATCTGGCTGAGCAGAGATCTAGACAAGGACAGAGGCTCTGCCTTGCCAAATTCTGGCCTCTTGGGCCACAAGAAACAAGCTGAGTTATCCACCCTTCCTTCCTCCCTGGGTCATCATCGTCATATCATCACCATCACCATCACAGCATCCTCCAGGCCTACAGCTCTTTGGAGCTTACTGAGGGGTTTCACACACACACACTACCTCCCAGAATCACAGAGTCGGAAGTAACCCTAGAGACCAAGCAATCCAATGCCCTCACTTTATATATGGAGGAAACCGAGGCCTGGAGAGGTTGTGACTCGTTCAGGTCAGTATACAAGTGGTAAAAGGCAGAATGAGGATCTCAACCCCAGGAGGACTGATTTAGAAGTCAAATGGCATCTTGGGGATCACAGGATCACAGATTTGGAACTGGAAGAAGTCTCAGAGGCCATCTCGTTCAAGACCTTCATTTGACAGAAGAAACTGAGGCCAGCAATTAAATTACTCAGCCAAAGTTGTACAACCAGTAAGTGACAGAGGTAAGATCCGAACCTAAGTCCTCTGACCCCAAATCCAGTGATCTTTTCACTGCACCAGACCATCTTGTACAGTGTCTCTTCATTAGAGAGAAGGAAAATGAGGCCTCCAAGATGGACAGTGACTTTCCCAAGGCCACACAGGTAGTAAATAGCCAGCAGAGCTAGGATGCAACTCCAGGTCCTGTGACTCCACCGTACCACACTGCCGCTCACTTACCCATACAGCCCTGTCACGTAGTATTATTTCCATGTGGTAGATAGGTCCACAGTTTGGTGGTGACCAGACAGAAATCATGAGGCGAGTAGCAAAGCCAAGAATAGAAGCCAGGTCTCCCAAATTCTGGCCCAATGCTCTTTCCATCACACCCCACTGCCTTTTGAGCAATGTCCTCCTCACTGGGTGATTTCCCTCCCTCCCCCTGCAGCCAGCCACCAGAAGGTCTTTAAAAGAGCTCCCCAACTCAGCTCTGAGCAAGCAACTCTGCCTCAAATGTGGCTTGAAAGATGCCTTAATAAGTAAAAGAGGAGCCCCAAACAAAAAAGTGGCATGAACGCAAGCAGTGCCATTTTAGTTTTAAAGTCATCACCATCACTCCCCATTTTAGACCTGTGTACACACAAAAATAGCAATGCACTGCATGATCTACTGAATCTCCTCTCAAAAGCCCTGCACTATGGAGCCCAGACTACCCTCCTGAACACCTGAGTTCAAATCCTAGGTCTGATACTAACCTGTTCAACACTGGGCAAGTCATTGGATTTCTCTGGCCCTAAGAGGTACATAGGGAGAGAACGATGGACCAGATGCCCTCACTGTCCCTTGTAGTTCTTAATCATAGAGCCTATGATCCATCAGAGTCTTGTGAGGGTCTCCCCACCCCGTGGAGTGGGGAGGAAAGGAGAAGATGGCAACTGAAATTTAGCCAAAACAGAATTCATTCTCAGTGGTACCTCCATTCCAGCCAAATTTTTTCACTCACTGTCCCTTCAACACAACTCATGCTTTCTCAGCCTCTGTTCATGGAATTGCCAGGGGCACTCCAAATGCACTCTTCCATCCTCTCTTCCTATCAAATATAAGTTCTCTTATTTTTTCCCTATGGGACAATGGACAATCTCACCTCTCTGCTACTCCTCTTCCTCCCTTACAAAATGAGGAGATTGGTGCAGATAACCTCCGAGGTCATCTTCTAACTGGAAAATCTGGTCCTTTCCTGGGCCAGAGTTATCACACAGCTCTGAAGGCACCTTGTGCATTGAGTAGGACCTAATGTGACACTGCTTGGTGGCCAGTTCCCAGAGTTTAGCACAGTCGGCACTTAATGCCTGATTGTTGCTGCCCTTTTCATGAGTGTCTTGTCCCTCCAGGTAAGTGAGCTCCCTGAGCATAGAAACTGAAGCTTATTCATCTTCACGGTTCCTCTCAGTAACTTCCAAACAGTAAATGTCAATAAATATTTTCTAAACTGAACATTAATTGGAGAGAGGGGAGCATAGTCACTTGTAAAGGAAGGTGCTGGGTTTTCATAATTAAAACCCACTTGCCAACAGGAAAATGAGAGTGTGCCCCCTGCCTAAAACAGATTTCTGCAAGGTCTCTGGCAACAAAGGATATTTGTTGTTGTTATTGTTGTTGGTCTGAATCTTCATGACCCCATTTGGAGGGGTTTTTTTTTGGGGGGGCAAACATACCAGAGTGGTTCACCATTTCCTTCTCCAGCTTATTTTACAGATGAAGAAACTGAGGCAAATAGATTTAAGTGACTTGCCCAGGGTTACACAGCTACTACATATCTGAGGCCAGCTTTGAATTCAGGAAGATGAGTCTTTCTGACTCCGGGCCTTTGAACTCTATCTGCTCCACCATCTATCTGTGCATTTCTAGTCTAGTCCCCAAAACTTAAGAACTTCTTCTACCCTCCAGTTTAGGAGGCAATACACCAAGACATCACCCCATAACAACCACCACAACTAAACAGTCCCTGGTCTTTACATTCCCAGGATGGTCTGACTTGAGTGGGAAATCCACTGCTGAAACCCACCCCACTTCCCTACTCTCTAAGCAAAATATTAGGAGACAGCTAAACACACCTCTTTCTAGAGATGCAAACCTAGAAGAGCTCAGGGGACACTGGATTTGGATTCCAGGAAGATCCAGGTTAAAATCCTGCCTCAGTCACTTACTAGCTATAGGACCCTGAAAAAGCTCCTTAACCACTCTGTGCCTCAGTTTCTTTATCTGCAAAGAAGGGGCTGGACTCTAAAGTCCTTTCCAACTCTAAATCTATGACACTATTTGTAACAGCTGAAAGCAAAATCACAGATAACTTTCCCTTACTCTCAGGCCCACCAGAACCAAAAGCTACGAAGTGAAGTTCTATTATTCATTTCTCCCAACAGATCTGCCCCAACCTGAGGAGGATGCATTTCAATATGCTGGCAATAAGCAAAACAGCCTGCAAAGAAGCCTCTCACCCACATTCCACATGAGACCATTCCCCATGCCCCAGCTTTTGGTGCTTCTCCCTCCTCCCCCACCTAATTATTTTCTATATGCTTATATGTGGACATATTTCTCCAGGTTAAATATGAACTCTCTAAAAGCAGGGAAGGTTTCATTTTTCTCTTTGTACCCCTGGGCACAGAACCTAGAACACAGTGCCCAGCATTCAGTAAGTGCTTAATAAATGTGTGTTGATTTCCAAGTTCCTGGCATACTGAAACTAGAAAGCTATTTGTTCCTCGGACTGTCCATTTCTCCCAAGGACCCCACAGGAAAGCAAGGCTGTATCTGTGTATTCTTGGTCCCATCCCCAGCAGGAACACAAGGCCAATCCTGGAGAGCCAGTGGGAAGGTCATTTACTGGAAGAAAAGATGTCAGGCAGGGTGGTCCATCACAGAGGGCCTGGGAACTTATCACTCTCACACCTTCAACTAGCGATAAATTCCCAGACAGTCAAGGTCTCTTTTTTACTCCCACCAATTGGATTTGCCCTGTAAGAAATGAGGGACTTCAGAGATAATGTCAATCACAAACCAGACACGCCAAGGGAGAGACAGACAGAGACAGAAAAACAGGGAGGAGGACAGAGAGACAGACAAAGAGAGAAACAGGCCTGCTTTGGCTGGCCTAAGAGAAAGAATAAGAGAGAAAGAAGTGAAGAAGGGAGACAGGGAGACAGAAAAAGAAAGAGGAGAGAGGAGAGAAAGAAAGGAGACACAGGGAGACAGAGAAAAATAAAGAAGAGAGAGGAGAGACATAAATAATAAATAATAAAGAAGGGACAGAGAGAGACACAGACACGGACACAGAGAGACAAAGAAGGAAGGAGAAAGGGAGGGAGGGAGAAAGAGATAGACTGAATTTACCTGGATTCCCTGAAGCAAAGGGAGCTAGGCCAGCTCCTCGGTGACTGGTGGTGACTGGTGGTGCCCACTTCAGACGGCTTAATAGCACAGAAATACTACCTATCTTACCTGGCTGAGAAAGCAAAGTGCTTTGTAAAGCATAAAGCACTATATAAATGTGAGCTATTACCATAACAAAGCATTGTGTTCATATAACACATCTCTCTCCTGAGCTCAAATTGCTTCCTTTAGACACAATTATCTGAGAGCTTCAAGATTTACAATGTGCGGCCCTTACAACAGCCCTGTGAGGTAGATTGTATAAATATCATCATCGATATTTTACAGACAAGGCAACTGAGGCTTACAGAGGCGACCAGAGCTGCCCATGGTCACCCAGGTCCATGTGCAGGTTATCTTTCCATTATGCCAGGAATACTTAACCTCGCATCTTCAGACAGATTTCAGGGGATCTATGGGATGGGAGGAAAATTACACCTATATTTTCACTACCATCTAACTGAAATTTAACTTTCCCATCAATTACTTAAAAACATTGCTTCAAGGGGCAGCTAGGTGGCGCAGTGGAGAGAGCACTGGCCCTGGAGTCAGGAGTACCTGAGTTCAAATCCGGCCTCAGACACTTAACACTTACTAGCTGTGTGACCCTGGGCAAGTCACTTAAGCCCAATTGCCTCACTAAAAAAAACAAACAAACAAACAAACAAAAACCAAAAAAACCACACACATTTCTCCAAGAAGGGGTCCGCAGGCTTCATTAAACTGCCAAAGGGGGTTCTGACACCAAAATACTTAAGAAGCCCTGCCATGCTCCCCCTAAATACATCTGTATTTGACCTCTGCCTCTCTAACTAGGAAAATCACTCCCAGTCTAAAGACAATCTTGTCCAAGGTCAAGCAGGATGTCTACTCAGAAGAGAGCATGGAGGTACTGGCTCCCATATCAATCAACACCCCCACAAAGGCAGGCTGCCTTCCATATTTTAATAAGGTCCAACTTCCTAATTCTGGCTTTACTCATCCAGAATGGGATCCCTTGATCAGGGCTGGGTTGATGGTTCCTCTAAACTACCAAGAAAACCAATTAAACAAGATTGCAGGGGGGCATGCTTAACCTACTTAAGAAAGCAAATTGTTTCCAAGGACATTAGTACAATGTATACACATTACACATGAATCTTATCTGTTCATTAAAGCAGGCCCAGCCAGGCTTCTACCTGGAAGTGTCTTTATTCCTATGTCAGAAAATAATAAAACTAAATTTCTTATAAAATATCTGGTCATTTAGACTTCCTCCCCTTTCCCACCTTTATTCTGGAGAAGTCATCTAGTTACTTCTTTTGCTTCCTTCCCTTCTGATCTAGTCGGGGGCCTTTTTAGGTTCCAATCTCTGCCGTGCTAGTTAATTGAACAAGTCATTCAACTCTCTGGGCCTCAGTTTCCTGAACTGTAGAGTTGGACTAAATGACCTCTAAAATCCCTTTCAGTTCTAAGCCCAATGTCACCCACAGAAGGAAGAGAAAAGACAACGGGAGCAAGGAAAGCCATACTCAAATATGAGCCCAGTTTGGGAATCATAGACTCACAAAGTCCAAGTTGCAAGGTTCATCTAATTCAGCCCCCTCGTTTGACAGATGTCAAAAATGACATGCAAAGGGGCAGCTAGGTGGCGCAGTGGAGAGAGCACTGGCCCTGGAGTCAGGAGTACCTGAGTTCAAATCCGGCCTCAGACACTTAACACTTACTAGCTGTGTGACCCTGGGCAAGTCACTTAACCCCAATTGCCTCACTAAAAAAAAACAAAAACAAAACAAAACAAAAGACATGCAAAAAGATGTGACTCACCTAAGATTACACTCACAGAGGCATACACGCAACTAGGATTCAGCCGTTTCTGTGGAACAGACCACAGGGCCAACACAACTGAATCAGGAAGCAACTCCGAGGTTATATTGTACAGGTTACCCTGAGGGTGCAGAAGGAACCATGTATGGGCTGCTTCTCTCTATACCTTCAGTCTGTGATCTTGTTCCCCCCTCCCCCCTCTCCTCCTCCTCCTCCTAGTCAGAATTTACCAAGTGCTCTAAGATTGCAAAGAACTTTACACATTATCTCATTTGATCCTGGTAACAATCCTGGGAGGTGGATATTTTTGTTGTTATTGTTATTATTATTATTATTATTATCCTGATTTTACAAATAAGGAAGGTGAAGCAAACATAGCTTAAGTGACTTCCTCAGCGTCACACAGCTAATAAGTGTCTAAGTCAGGAATTGAACCCAGGTTCTGCAACACTACCCAATGCCCCACTTAGTTTCCCTAATGGTACTTTAACGTTTGCAAATCACCTTACAAATATGATAACATTTGATCCTCACAACAACCTGGTGAGGTGGGTCCTATTATTACTCCCATTTTACAGGTGAAGAAACTAAGACCCACAGGGAAGTACTTAGCCAGGTGCCTGAGCTCAGACTAGACCGGTTGTGCTCTGTTTTATTTATGTGGCTTTTTCAAGCTGACAGAGTCCACAGAGCAGATGACACCTGTTCTTCAATGAAAGGAGAAGGCTAAGGTTCCCAAAAATGCAGACTGTAGGGCATGAGCCTAGCTGGAGGCACCCTGAGGAATTTCCCCTCATTGTCTCTACAGGGTTAAGCCACCTTCCTGGTGCCTCCTTCCATACTTTGCATGATGGCCTGTTGCAAGGAATCCTCAGTACTCTGAAGTGGAAAGCAGACTACTCAGAACTAAGAGCCCCCAGGTGTGGCGAAGAGCTCCCAGCCCAGGCCAACTTTTCAATGGAGCCTTGAAAACAGGCCGACTCTCTGGGGCTGGTGCCTCTCAGTTATCAATGACAAGAATCCTGGGTTTGGAGGCCAAGGACCCGGGGTTCAAAGTCCAGTCTTGCCATCCATTTAATTGTCATAGAGCAAGTCATTTAAATTCTTTAGGCTTCACTTTCCTCATCTGTTAGTCATCTTTGCCAAAAAAAAAAGGTTTGTGTGTGTTCATATTTAATCCAAGGACTCTTCTAGCTCTAAATCTCTGCCCTCTGAGGGGACCCCAAGCCCATGACCCAGCAGCTACCTCTACTCTTTCTGTCCTTCTCCCTAATGCCTAGATGGAAGAAGATTTGGGTACATATTTCATCCTGCAGCAGGTCAGTAAAGAGTTCCTTCATTTACTTTTGTATTTGCAGTACTATCTGATCACCCTGCAAACAGCTAACTACCTGCCCACTGACCCAAGGGATCAAAGACTTCAAGCAGGCAAGCGAAATCATTTAGAATTTTGATTTGAGGGGGCAGCTGGTATAAACGTGGATGGGATTGTTGTGTTCTCTGGACTACTTGGCAAGACTATCCTAGGCACACATTCATGCACACATCTGTCTCATAAGCCCTCCTCTGTCTGGAACAACAGGCTCTCATTGCCACATACCCTGGCTCCCTGAGAGTTGATTTAGTATTTCTAAATGGATGTTCTAGGTCAGCCCTAGGAACACAACTTCTACAGGCAGGAAGAGCTAGAAAGAAAACGAACTGTGCCTTCAAGTGGATAACTTCCTTTCCCCAGAGCCCCAATCTTAGCTGCAAATCATAGGCAATCATCAACCCTAAGCCTGTGTGGCAGGAGTTGGGCAGGCAAAGGCCAGAGTTTATATGACAAAAGTTCTCAAAATTTCTCACCCTTCCCCCAGGGAAAGTCCCTACCCCTGAGACACATGCCTCTATTCACAGTTGGGAGAATGGCCAGTCAACCCACATACAGCTGGACCTGTAAATGGCAGAAACTATTGCCCAACCTAGTTTTTCCAAATGTCTTCCAGTAGAATGAACGCTCCTTGGGGGCAAGCTTGTCTTTGTATCCCTAACACCTTGCACATTTTACTATAGATACTTAATAAATACTTGTTCCATAAATACCTACCTCCAGCAAATGAGGAAGGATACTTAACTGTGCTCACAAAGGGTTACGTGTATGGCCCAGCTATTAAGTATCAGGACTGGTTCTGACTTAAACCCAGGACTCTCCTAATTTCAAGCTCAGGTCCCTTTCCATTACACAACTCTACCCCTTAGAAGAATATGCTTTAAATTTTAACTCTACCACGAACATATGACCCTGGAGACATCACTTCCCCTTGTAAATTTTACTTTCCTCTTCTGTTAAATGTAGATTAACACTCAGCTACTGGGATAAGGATTCCCTATTCAACAAAAACTTCTGGGAACACTGAAACACATGCTGACAGAAATTAAGTTTGGAGCAAGACCTCACACCAAATACCAAGATAAATTCCAAATGGATATATGATGGATATAATAAACATCAAAGGAGCAAGAAAGAGAATTACTTTTCTGATCTATGGATGGGGGAAGAGATCAGGAAAAAATAATAAAAAATAATTTTTAAAAAAAAAATTTAAATAGGGGCAGCTACATGGTGCAATGGATAGAGCATCGGCCCTGGAGTCAGGAGGACCTGAGTTCAAATCCGGGCTCAGACACTTAACACTTACTAGCTGTGTGACCTTGGGCAAGTCACTTAACCCCCCAATTGTATCACTAAAAAAAATTAAAAAAAAAAAGATCAGGAACAAACAAGGATTAAAGAAGATTACAAGTGAGAAAATGTACAATGTTGATTATATAAAATTAAAAAGGATTTGCACAAATAAAACCAATGCAGCTAAAATGGGAAGAGAAACAGTTAACAGGGGAGAAAATAGTAAGAGCCATTCCCCATTTGATAAATGGTCAAAGGATATGAATGGGCAATTTTCAGAAAAATGGAAACACATATGAAAAAAATGTTCCAAATCACTAATAATTACAGAAATTAAAATAAAAGCAACTCTAAGGTCCCACCTCATCCATCAGATTGGCAAAGATGACTAAAGAGGAAGAGAGGTTGAAGGTGCTATAGGAAAAAAATTGGGCACTTAAATTCACTATGAATTTGTCTATCTGGAAAGTACTTTGGAACTAATCCCCAAAAGTCACTAATCTGTGCATATCCTTTGAGTCAGGGCTACTCATACTGACCTAAAAGCCAAAGAAATCAGAGAAAAAGGAAAAGGAATCCTATGTACAAAAATGTTTATAGAAGCTTTTTTTTGAGTGGCAAATAACTAAAAACTAAGATGTCCATCAATTGGGAAGCAGTTGAACAAATTATGATAGAAAAATGTAATGGAACATTATTGCATGATAAGAAATGATGAAGGAGTGGTTTCAGAGAAACCTGGGAAGCTCTGTGTGAACTGATACAGAGTGGAGTAAGTGGAACCAGGAGAACAATTTATACATAAACAACAACTCTGTAATGACAAACCATTTTGAAGGATTTAAGAGGTCTGAGAAATACAATGACCAGCCACTGATCACTGACCAGCCAATTAGTCCTGGTTCTGGAGGACCGCTGAGGAAGCATGTTACCCAATTCCTGATAGGTGATAGACTCCAGATAGGGACATAAATTTTTGGATATGACCAATGTGGTTATTTGTTTTGCTTGAGGAGGTATAGTTATTACAAAGCTTTTGTTTTGCGTTTTATTTTTATTTTTTTCCAGTGGGGGTGGGGGGTGGGGAAGAGAGAAAGTAAGTAAATATCTAACTGAAAAAAGATAAAAATGGGGATTAATATACCTGCCCTCCTACCTCAAAGGATTAAGGTAAATGTGTGTGTATACATACACACACAAAGATACACATATACATATATACTTGTATAAACACACACACACACACACACACACACACCACAAAATGTTTTGTAAACACTGTTCAAGTGTAAGACATTATTAGACCAAGGTTGAAGTCGAAGTCTTAGGTTGAGAGAGAGACAGACCGTGTTCACTGTCTTCCAGTTCCAACCGGGACTTGAAACATTAAGATTCCTTATCTCCATGGCCTCAGACAAAATCAGCCATCCTTTTCTCACCCCCTTCAGCACCACCATTATCCAAAGCATTCATTAAGTACCTAAACCCAGACATAGCCTGAAACCCAAAACACATAACCACAGACCACCGAGAAGGCACCCTCTGGGAATGGAACCAATCCCAGGCCCAACTGGCCCTTTGAGGAAGGATGCTATGGAGATAGAAGAAATAAAGAAACAAACCAAATAAATCCATTCCTACAGCAACAACATCTACACAAGATGTCACATTTTCCTTCCTCCAAAGTAGACAAAAGTCAAGGAGGAAGAGTGCTTGAACCCAGGACACCAACCTCCACAGCTCCAATGTGTGTTCTTGATGTGTCTTCCTCTCTCTGAAATATCTGTCACATTCTCTCCCTCCCGTATCTCAATGACTGGTTATGTTCAAGCCTCCCTCACATACTTTAGCCATTTCAGAAGATGAGCTTAATGGCCTGGAGTCCAAAAGACTTGCGTTAAAATTATGCCTCCAGCACTACCAGCTGTGAAACTTTCATCAGTTCACTAGACCTCTCTGAGACTCAGTTCCTTCCTCTGTAAGATGGGCTTTAATAATATTTGTAACATCTATAATACAAGATTTTCTGAGGCCTTGATTGAGGCCCATTAGGAAGAGCTCTCTGGAACTTTTAAAACACAATAACTTGAAGGCATTTGCAGAACCACCCCAGTCTATCTATTAAGGAAGGAGCCCTTTCTGGCTCACCTCTCCCCCCTCTTTCCTCTTCAGCCCTGGGATTGAGGCCATGAGCTCCTCTGTGCCAACCCCAAGAACATTAATATAAGAATGGGAATTTGTGGTGTGCCAACAGCGAGACTTCCCTTCACACTAAAGCTACATGCCTCAAGAGATGTGGAGAAATCGAATTTGTGCAGGCCGATTCCTATCCTAAGTGTGCTGTGTTCTACTCTCCTCTGTGCACATGTCTCATCTCATCTATTATGGCCGTAGGCTCTAAGTGGGCAGGAGCTTGGCGTGACCTACCTTTGTCTGTCTCCCTTTACTGCCTAGTCCAGTTTTACACGAAAAGGAGTAATCAAAACATTAAGTGAAGGAAGGAGTGAATGAATGAAGGGATGAAAAAATGAGTAAGGAACTTATGATTGAAAGCAGAGATTGTCAAGTTAGGGGAGGGAAACCCTGTTCTGACCATCAAGGCCACTGTATGGGATCAGGAGAAAGAGTATATGTTGTTTGCCCCAGTAGAGAGGAATGGTGGAAAGGGAAAACAGAAACAATCAACTTTGAGATCTCTCTGTAAATCCTGGTCGACTAAGTGGAGATCATGAATTCCAAGGTACCCTATGTAGAAATCTTTTGTATGATGAAAATTTCCTTTAAAGAAAAAAAAAGAATACTCCCCCCATTTATCTTCCATGTGAGTACACTCAACATTCAAGAAATATTAATTAAGCACCTCCCTGTACGTGGCCAAAACATAGGTATCATAAGGGATACAACAATCATTCAGTTCAGATGGTGACGTACTCATGGAGTTCAGTCTAGCAGAGGAGGTAAGATCAATGATGACGGGAGGGAGGTGTGGTGGGGGGGTGATGATGATAGTGGCAATGGTGATGATGAATAACTGACGGTTATATAGCACTTTAACAATTGCTAAGTATACTTTCCACATATTACGTCATTTGAGTGAGGAAGGAAATAAGCATTTATATGGCACCTACGCTATGCCAGGTACTGGGCTAAGCACTTTTTACAAATATGTCATTTGATCCTCACAACAACCACCCCGGGAGGGTGGTTGGGAACACTATTAGTGTTCCCATTTGACAGCTGAGGAGACTGAGACAAATAGAGATTCGGTGACTTGCTCAGGGTCACATGGCTAGTAAGTATCTGAGGCCAAATTTGAGCTCAGGTCTCCCTGACTGCAGGCCCAACACACTCCACTAACTGCCTTTGAGCCTTACAACAACTCTGTGAGGTAAATACTTACTATGTGACCTTGACAAGTCACTTAACTACTCTGTGTCTCAGTTTCCTCATCTGTAAAATATCATCTACCCTACCCTCCCCCCACCCCGGGTTGCTGTGAGACTCAAATCACTTAGCAATTATCAAAGCGCTCCATAGACGCTAGCTATTGTGGCTTATTTTTATTCTTATTGTTGTTATTATTAAAGATGGGATCCAAAGTCAGACCATCCTAACTCTGGCCAGGATGCTGGGCTGCCTCTCAATATGCACCATGACTCCAGTGCTAAGTGTAACCCAATTGCTATGGTCATTCCCAAGAGGAGGAAAAACTCAGGGCCTCCAGGGGGCCCGGGGAAGGCTTCATGATGCCACCTGAAGAATAATTTCATCTACTCTGTATGGACCTTGTATGTCCCTAGTTATATCTATGTTGTCCCCTCCTCAGCCAGAATCTTAGCTCCTTGAGAGCGGTGACCATGTTTTTGCCTTTTCTTCTATCCCCACCAACTTGACACACTGCCTAGCACACAGTAAGTGCTTAATAAATGCGGGCTGACTGCCTTGTGACAGTGGATTGATAGAAGGGGCACAGGGAGATCCAGATTTTCTTATACTGGCTTAGTTTAAAGCAGGGTAGACCTGTAAGCAGGTAGCTAGAAGCCTTCTATAAGGTCACAGGACGGATGTGACTGAGTCATTTACCCCAACTTTCTGGCTCCAATTCCAATTAAACTAGAGGCTGTCGGATGCTCCGTACTCTACAGCAATGGATGAGCAGGATTAAGCCAGCCCTTTAAATCCATTAATAAAAAGGTTAAAAAGAAAAAAATCCAAAATCTGTAAGAGTACACGTTGCTTGTCCTACCCGAATTTCTAGCCTGTTACTTGTTCTTGCTTTTAAAATAAAACTCGAGCATTTTTTCTCCTTGCACCCGAGATGCCTACACCCAATGGTTCACAGGCTTCCACAACCAGTCCTGAACCACTCCCTCCAAGCCCCCTAGTAGCAAGCAGAGCCAAGAGATCTCAAGATGCCATGTGAATCAAGTTTCTGTCTCCTCTCAACCACCCAGTGGTAAGGAAGGAGTAGGCCAGTCCACCCTGCAAAAGACACCCTGCGTCCCTTTCAACAACCCGTGAGGGATTGTCCCACAAGACTGGGCCCATTCAGCCCTGAGGAACCGCCACCTAGGGAAGTTACCTGGGGCCAGTTTGCCAACTGTGTAGTCAGGGAATCTTAGTATTCAACAAATGTTCCCAGAACCTCGAACATCGAGCTGGCAGCTTGTTGGGCTCACTTTCTGGTAGTGAACAAATGTGCTGCCAAAGGGCAAATGTGCTTATACTTTGGAAGCAGATGAGGAGGATGGAATTCAATTTAGAAACAAATGTCCCGACGTGAAATGAAGTTTTAAGTTCACATTTCAAAGTGCAAAAACCATCCATTCCATTATTTCATGAACACACCTAAATGACCAAAAGTCATTTTGTGAAAGACTCCCTTAGAACTACAGGGGGCTGGAGGAGAGTATGAGTTTGGAAAACCCTATATTCAACTGTCTCTATAATTAAGCATCCAACCCCACCTAAGCATACTCCACTTCAATATCCTGACAACTGGTCTCACAGAATTCATTTTCTGGACCAGAAATCTGGTATCTGAAACCACATGCCTGGTAATAGTTCTTAAATATGGTTATATGTGCACACAATAGGTGTTTAATAAATGCTGCTTGGCTGAATAACTGTGCCACTTTTCACAGGTACACACATAGCTCCTGAAACTGTTCTTCAGAAGCAGGGACCATGTATCCCATCTCATGGTGCTAAGCACACAGTAGGTGCTGAATAACAGTATCATAGAACTGGGTACTTCAGAGGCCATCTAATATAATCTGCTCATTTTACAGTTGAAGAAACTGCAGTTCATGATCAATAAATATGTAGCTAGAGAAGTAACATAAAACTCAAACAGAAATGAGGCCGCTCAACGCTACAGGGATCCCTAAAGATCCCTGCAGGCACACAGTGATTTAGAAAATCACACATTAACATTATCTATGTTCTAGTGTATTTGTATTTATTTTGTAAAATATTCCCCAATTACATTTTAATCTGGTTTGGGTAGCACCCAAGAGTGTCGTAAGTCTTTGCTTGACACCCCTGACCTGGAGCATTAGACCAAAGGATCTGAAACTGAAAGGGGCCTGATCCTATAACTGTCATTAAAGGGGATCTAGACCTCTGACAGCATCTGTGCAAAGAATATCCAGTGTAGAAACTCCCTCTAACACCTTAACCTATATAAGGAATAATCTTAGAGAGCTGTCCAAGACACTGAAAGAACAAAGGACTTTCCCACAGTTACACCAGGGAGATGTGTCAGAGGCAGTACCAAAAGCCAGGTCTTCCTCATTTCCTGGCCGGTTCTCCATTCACTGCACTAACTCATCCCACTGACATTCATATGACATTTCTAAGCTGACGTTATTTCATTCAACCCTATCAGGTAAGTATTAGCGGTAGGAATCATAAATTTAGGACTGGGAGGGACCTCAGAAGTCACAGAATCCAACCCCCTCACCTCACAGACAAAGAACAAGCCAAGAGATGTTAAGTGATTGCCCAAGATCACAGAAGGAAAGTCTGCAGTGACCTTGAACCAAGGGCCTGGACTCCAGAACCAATTCTCTTTCCATTATATCAGGCTGCTTCCATGGGAACATGAGGAAAACTGAGGCTCAGGAGGTTAAGTGACTTACCCACAGTCACACCGATACCAAGTTCAGGGAGTGGGATCTGACTCCAAGTCTGGCACTCTTTCCGCAATGCTGAGAAAACTGAGGCCCTACGAAGTAAGGTGACTCATAAAAGGTCACACAGACAGCAATAAATCACAGAACCAGGACCAGAACCGTGGTTCTCTGCTCCACCAAAGATAAAATCACCCCCCAAAAAACATAAAAATCAAACCCTAATTTTCTGTCTTGCTAATAGTTAGCAAGAAGTGCCTGAAGGAGCAGGGACCAAAGTGCTTTTCCCTTACTTACATCACCCTGAACACTCACAGGCATCAGACAAAGAGGACTTAGGAGTCTCAGGCCTTGAAGCAAAATCAACAAGTATCTATTAAGCACCAGTGTTCTGTGCCAGGCATTGTTTCAGGAGTTGGGGCTGCGAAGGCAAAAATGATACCATCCCTGTTCTCCAGGAGTTTGGGTGCCATGACGGAGTGGAGAGGGGAATTTGTAGTATCTGGGCAGGTAAAACGATGAAATGGGAGAATCTGTCCACAGGAACTTGAAGGCATCCCTGAGGTTCAAACGCCAGGAGACTCCTGGGCTACTTCTTCCCCCAAAAATCCCCTTCTGTTAAAATCCCTTCTTCCCTTCCATCAATGCCCAGCACCCTCCATGAAGCCTTCCTTGATCTCTTCTCCTCAAAACTTTTAACACCACTCAACCTGAAACTCTCCTGTACCCTTTATTTCATTCTCCCTTGCATCATAGTTATTTTATGTACTTGTACATAGTTTGTGTACTTGTCCCTATAAAACTGCATTCTGCCATGTCAGTGCTTAGCATTGAACCATACACATAGTAGGTGTTTATATGTGGTCTATATCAGTGCCTAGCACTGAACTATACACATAGTAGGCATTTATATATGGTCTATATCAGTGCCTAGCATTTTACTATATACATAGTAGGTGCTTATATGTGGTCTTTATCAGTGCCTAATATTGAACTATACACATAGTAGGCACCAATGTATAGTCTATATCAATGTCTAGCATTGTAAACATTTGTTGATTGGGTCGGATGGGGGAAAAGAGAAAAAGAGACAGAGACAAAGAGGGAAAGATAAAAAGAGACAGAGAACAGGAGGGAGAAAGGGAGAGGGGAGGGAAGGAAGAAAAAGGGAAAGATGGGGTGTAGGGAGAACCAGGAACAGTATTATAAATTGAAAGAGCTAGAAAGTGGAAGACCTAAGTTTTCATTTCAGCTCTGGCACTCACTCAGGGGGACTTTTGCAAATCATTTCCCCTCTCTGGGCCTCAGTTTCTCCATATGTAAAGAAAAAAGATGTGGAATTGGCTTCCAAACACAATTACTCAACCAAAACTCCTCTGTTGCCAATGATCTCAATTGCCAAATGTGCTGGTTGTGGTTTCAGACCTCATACTTCTCCCTTTACCAGCCTCTCTCCTCCTAGAGAATCTCTCCTCTAGGCTTTCCTGGTACCACCTTCCCCTGGTTCACCATGCAGACCCTTACTGTGTATATTCCCCCTGAGACTTTGTCCCAGGACACCTACTCCTATTATTTGACACAGCTCCCAGATCCAGTTTCTCCCCCGAGCTTCAGTCTCACACCATCAATCGCCTCTTGGAAATTTCAAAATGGATATCTGACACTTAGCAAATTCAGCATATCCAAAACAGAACTCCTTCTCTTACACCCTGAACCTCCTCTTTTCTCAACTTTCCTATTACTATTAAGAGTACCACCATCCACCCAGTCACCGGGGCCTACAGCCACAGTGTTATCCTTGACTCCCATATATCTAATCCTTGTCAAATCTCGTCATTTCTACCCTCACACTCTCTCTCACCTGTCTCCTCTCCATTCACATTATTGTAATCTTGTAACATTCTAACTATCACAATAACTTTTTTGATGTCCACGCCTCCATACTCTCCCCTTACCCATCCATCCTCTACTCGGCTGCCAAAGTGATTATTCTAAAGCACAAATCTGACATTGTCACTCCCCTGTTCAACAAACTCAAAGGGCTCCCCATCACCCCCGCCCAGTATCCCTATTACCTATGCTTGGCCCTTAAAGCTCTTCATAATCTGGCCCATTCCTACATTTCATTTTCCTACACTTTACTCCTCTCTGTCATTGTTCAGTTCTTTCAGTCATAGCCGACTCTTTGTGACCCCTTTTGGGGTTTTCTTGGCAAAGATACTGGAGGAGTTTACCATTTCCTTCTCCAGCTCATTCTACAGATGAGGAAACTGAGGCAGACAGTGCTTGCCCAGGATCACACGGTAAATGTCTGACGCCGGATCTAAACTCGTGAAGATGAGTCTTCCTGATTCTAAAAGCAGCACCCTATCCACAACAACACCTCACTGCCCCCTTACTCCTCTCTACAAACTCTACAATGCACCCACACTAGCCTTACTGTGCCTCAAATATGACATATCTCTGCGTATTTGCACTGGCTGTCCCCCCTGCCTGGAATATACTCCCTCTTCACCTCAGCCTCAGACTCCCTCCACCTCTGCCTTCAAGTCTCAGTTACCTTCCACGTCAAGCCTTTCCTAATCCTCTCCAGTATTCATGTCTGGTCTCTCAAACTACCTTTGCGTCTATGTGAATTTCTGCTCTTTATGCTTACATATGGCATTGTTCTCTCTCCCTATTAGAATGTCATGCAGTCCTTAGACGGACTTTTTTCATTCATCACATTTTGCTTCCCAGCACACAGAACAATACCTAGAATATGACAGACACTTAATAAATGCCAAATGATCTGACTGGATTGACTGATTGATTGATCCAACATCCCTTCCAGCTCTAAGGACCAAGGCTTTCCGTATTCAAACCATCTCATTCCATTCCTTCCATTCTCATGAAGGAGCAAGGCCGCCTCTCTCCAAGGCAGCGTGGAACACTGCAGGCCGAGCTAGAGGGGCCCTGGCCATGATGCAATCGGCCCAGTGTGAGCGGGCAGCAATTAATTCCCCCAAATTCCTCTCCTTGTTTAGTTTCATTTGAAGACGCAGAGGAAAAGGGAACTTAAGCCACCGCAGATAATAACAGCTCTAGAACAAATATTTTCGGCCCCCACAATGGGATACAATTAGCGCCAGTCATGTTGAGTGAACACATTTTAATCTGTTCAGCCTTGTCAAAACAAACAGACCAGCGATGGGAAGCAGTGGTCCCCCCTGGGAATGGTGGAGGCTAAAGCTTCCAGCCTAGCACTCAGTGGGCAACTCAGCCCTCTCTTGCTATTTACCAAGAGCTAGCCTGGAGGATTCCAGGGTGAAAAAAACGGCAAAGACCACTAGTGCTGCTTTTGCAAATCAGGCCAATCTCCCCCTGAGATGGAGGAAGGAGAGGAGGGAGGAGCTTCTCAACTCCAGATCCTGCACACTTTCCACCACTTCAGCCCATGGCCTCTTAAGGAGACTCCCAGCCTGTATTTCATTTGACCTCCTTCTCAGATTGGGTTTGGGATTGTTCTGTGTGCCCTAGAGAGAGCTCAAGTATGTTTCAACATCTGGGACCCCTGACTGGCCTCTGCCAGAGCCACCTAGAAGGCTGAAGGATGAAATTCACAGAGTCCCCAGTGGGAGAAGATGAAGGGCAGCTAAGATGGATAAGCACTCATGTGCACACAAGGGCTTTTTATATGACTTATTAAATACTCATAAAAGGTGAAAACTGCAAAGGACCCAGAGATCATTTAGTTATAAGATCAGAGGATTTAGAGGATTTGAAGCTGAAAGCTATTTAGTCACCCAGTCACTGAGCTTAGCTCATGCAGCGAGTGAATGCCAGACGTGGCATGGGAAGCCAAGGTTCTGGTCCAACCCCCTCATTTTGGAGATGAGGAAACTGAGCCTAGAAAGAGACAGACAGACAGACACAGACAGAGAGAGAAAACCCTCCTCAAGATTAAACAGCAAGTTAGTTAATGAAGAGTCCAAACTAGAATCTCCTGACTCCTCGTTCGTAATGCCAGTGAACAGTATCCAGAGGCAGTTTGGAGCATATGTGGATGGCTGGGCAGCGAGGGAGGCTGTGAGGAAGGGTCAGCTCCTCCCCAGTGCTTGGGTTTATCACTTTAAATTCATAAGCAATTTATGAACTGGAAAGGACTAAGAAATGCTTGCCCAGAAGACAAACCAAAAAGTGATTTATGGGAGAAGCCAGGGGAAATTATGGGATAAAGAGGCATGATAACCACTGAGAAACAGGGACATGGCATGAGATTTGTGGGCTCCTCACAAAAAGGGGAAGAAGTAGGGCTTCACCTAGAATGCGCCACAATTTCAGGGGTGGGAGTATAAGCTGACCTACAGGAGCAGCTTTAATGTGCCTGCATACATATAACACCTCAATAAATAGCCTCTGGGGTCCCCATGCCTGGCTCTGATACAGACTTATAACTAGGGTAAAGAGGCTGAGCTTTGACCCTGGGCACTAAAATTTAGGGGGCATTCCTTCGACAGGCAGAAAGAACTAAACTTACCTACCCCAGACAATGAGCTCTTCCTCCTCCTCCTATCCTTGTCCAGTCCCCCCATCCCCCTTCCATCTCTACTTCCCTGAGGCAGCTTCCTCATAAGTGGGAATCCAAAGTCTATCTCCAAGGCCTCTTCCCCCTGCCTGTGCCCCAACATGTTTTGGAGTGTTTGCCCCAGCTAGCAGCATTGCTGTTTGTAGTTCTGTTCCATCCTCCTCTGGCCTAAGTTCCCCCAAACAAGGCTCCATTAGAGAAGCTACAAGCCACATCTACTGGGAAGCCACCAATGTCTATCTCCCACTAACCAAGAAGTGAGCCATGGGTCTCAGATTATATACTCTGTATATCCCTTAATCCAAAAGCATCCTGGGAAATTTAGGGAAAGAGGGAACAGAAATACACTCCATTATTCCCCTATTATATACCACATAAAAACAATAAAGCCCAGGACAGAATTCTATTAGAGAGGCCAAAGTATCTCCACTGGACTCCACGCCCCACCAAAGAAAAACAAATTCACCGAAAATGCATTCCCATTTTAAGGCGGAACGGAAAGAAACCATGCACAGAGCTCTGTGTGGTCCTGACGCGTCTACTCAAAGCTGTTTGTTATTCTAGCTGGATTACTACTTCTCTGCTGTTTTGTCAGGAAAGGAAAGGGGAAAAAATAAAGCAAAACTAAGTCTTACGAGGTCCTTCACGGAAGCCATGCTTGGGTCATCCCAACAAACTTGATTATAGATCATCAACAGGTCGTGGGAGAAAGATTCTCTGGATCAGAAAGATGAGATTTACACCATCTAGAATGTTAGTCTTCTAAAGGGTCTCAGAAAGGAGGTATGCCAACCTTCCAATCCACTGAAGTAATCCTCCCCACAGCACCCCCTGCCAGGCTGCCCAGCACCCATCCCAGGAATGGGAACCTCAACACTTTTTAAGGCAGTCCACCCATACTAATGGAAAGCTCTGATTATTGGCTAGCTCTTCCTTCTATCAAGCAGAAATCTGCTTCCTTGTAATTTTCCACCCGCTGGTCTGGGGTACTCCAGAGTCAAAGATTAAAGCTTATTCTAACAGTTCCTCAGATACTTGAAGGGAATTATCATGTCACTCCCCCCAGTATTTTCATGCAAGCTTAAACTTTCCCTCCATTTATCCTGATAAAACATGATTTCAAAGACCCTCAACTTCCTGTTCACCCTCCTCTGGGTCTGAAATTCATGTTCTAGAACAGGAATCCTTTTTTTTTTTTTCAGGGCATTGGGGGTTAAGTGACTTGCCCAAGGTCACACAGCTAGTAAGTGTCAAGTGTCTGAGGCCGAATTTGAACTCAGGAACTCCTGAATCCAGGGCCGGTGCTTTATCCACTGCGCCACCTAGCCGCCCCCCTAGAACAGGAATTCTTAACCATTTTTGTGTCATGAACCTCTTTGGGAGTCTGGGGAAGCCTATGGACCTTTTTATCAGAATATTTTTTTAAATCAATAAAATAAAACACATATGATTACAAATCAAGCCAACTGAAACAATTATCAGAAATATTTTTTAAACAAGTTCATAGACATCAGAATCCTTGCTTGAGGCCATTACTGTTGTCTTCTCTTCAACAAACCAGAGGAGGCACAATATTAGATGAACACTGCGTTTGGAGTCAGAAGGCCTGGGTCTGAACATGGACTTTACTGAGTGATCTCAAGTGAGTCACTTCTGTCTGAGTCTCAATTTCCTTATCTGTAAAACAGAGGAAGATGGACTAGATCAGAGGTGTCACTCAGCCTGCCAAGCCTGCGACACTCCCTGGGGCAGCCCAAATGAGATGAAGATATCATTGGGAAATATTTAACAGAATGAAGACAAATCCAAATAAAGCCCAGATAATGTTCGTTTGTGGTTTTCTAAGTCAATATGCAGCCAGCAGGGATCCTGACTGATGGCTTAATGGCCTACATTTCTATTTGAGTTTGACACCACTGGACAAGATGACCCCAAAGGTCCCCAGCTCTAACTTCAATGATTCTGAGTTGCCCTATCTTCTCCAATTCTTCTAGGGAGGTCCAGGCATTAAAATAGGGGCAATCCAATATTAGGGGGTCTTTCTGCCAACAAGAAGATGTGATTCCCACCATCTTGTCCCTGATACACACATTCAGCTTGTTCTACTCAGAACACAACCTCCAGATCTGCCTCTTAAGACTCCCTACAACTGTCCACATGGGCTCACTCGAAAGAATCTAACCGTGCGTCATTCAGCTCTCATTTTGATGGTTAAAAATTCATTAATGGGAGCAGATTGGTATTATATCGCTGCCTTAATTAAAGAGGGCTGCGGAACGGCATTTTAAATAGCAATGTCATTTTCTAATTGACACAACTCCATTATAAAGAAAAATACTTAAACTGAACCTGAAACCAAGCTGGTTTTCTCCCTGTAGCAGGGGCCATTTCAGTTTAAATTTTTAATCTGCTAATGAAATATTCACGGGTGAAGAGAAGGATTGCCTTTCCCAAGGTGCATGATTCCTTCCTCCTGCCTGGAGTCTCTGAACCAGAAAAGGTCTCATGATAA
Source organism: Dromiciops gliroides (assembly GCF_019393635.1). Lineage (NCBI taxonomy): Eukaryota > Metazoa > Chordata > Mammalia > Microbiotheria > Microbiotheriidae > Dromiciops > Dromiciops gliroides. The sequence goes on along the minus strand of NC_057862.1, from coordinate 428,885,638 downwards.
TGGCATGGCCTGCTCAGAGCTGTTTGCCCCTAAATGCCCTTTGATCCCAGAGAAAATTGGGGCTGTTCTTATTCCACTTCCCTTCCTGGAAGAGGCAGGTAAAATCTCTATCCAAAAACCTTTTTGCCATTGCTCTTACCAAATAAATGTCTGTCCTATAACCCCCTGCTTCTGCTTATACTATAGAATTGCAGAATTATACATCTGGAAGAGACCTTAAGAGATCATCTAATCCAACCTTCTCTCCATTTTACAGATAAGTAAACTGAGGCCCAGAGAGAGAAAGCAACTTGCCCATGGTTACACATCTGGCTAGCAGAAAAGTTAGGGCTAAAATCCTAGTTTCTAGCCTAGGGGTCTTTCTTCTATTAACAATAACAACAACAGCAATAATAATAGCTAGCACTTTAACATCTGCAAAGTACTGTCCATGCTATCTCTTTCTATAGCAGGGATTCTTAATCTGGGGTCTGTGAATAGATTTTAGGGTGTCTGTAACCTCAGAATGTTTCATGTTCTGGTAAGTGCATTGCAATGTGATTGGTTTTCTTTGTTCCCCTGTGTATTTTATTTTATGCATTTAAAATATTATTCTGAGAAAGTGTCCATAGGCTTCACCAGACTGCCCAAAAGGTAGAGGACTCACCAAATGTGGCATACATGCTTTCCCCTAGTGCTTATGCAGACACACAGAATCCTCACTCCAGAGCTGATATTGAAGCCAAACTCTCGGATCCTGTAAAGTTGAGTCCAAAGGACCGGGCACTTGCACATGATGCAGGCCTGATCTGGGTGGTGTCTGCCTTCATGGAGGGAAGGCAACAACAAGAATCATTCTCTCCCTGGCTCAGACTTGCTAGAGCCCCAGTTAACCCTCAAATTCTGAGGGAAGTATCCTCCACCTAGACCAATGCAGATTTAGAGGGCTTAGGGGCAGAGATGGCTGAGTGCAAATGCAGCAGGTCCTGGGGACACTTTGGGACTCTGAGAACCCTCTAGCAATAGCCCCTGGGGGAGCAGTAGCACCTCAAGAAGCTCACAACTAATCAGTTCCATTTACAATCTAAACAAATCAGTGTGATACAATGGAAAATGAGACAGGTGCAAAAGAGAGGTCCGATGTCCTTGGACAGTCTGAGGAGAGGAGAGATCCCTTTCAGCTGGAGTGATCTGGGAAAACTTCTTAGAGGGTGGCACCAAAACTGGGCATCCAAGGCAAATAATGCTTTACAGCTAGAGATGCGGAGAGAGTGAATTTCCAGAATGATTAGTCTGCTCAAATCCACAGAAGATGAGGAACAACTGGTTTTCAGTTCAGCTAAAATATAGAGTGAAGGAAATACTGTGAAATTCAGCTGGAAAGGCAGGTTGGAGCCAGAATGTAGAAGGCCTTCTTTACACTCCAGGTTAAGGAATCTATACTTATTCAAAAGTCATCAGGGAAGGCTTCTGAACAGAGCAATGACATGGGCAAATCTGTGTATTAGGAAGATTAATATCCCAACTGTGTGAAAGCAGGACTAGGGAGAGGGGAGGGACTAGAAGCAGTGGTTGCTGAGAAGTCTTTGAGTCTTGGGGTCACTAATGTGGGAGCATGGAGGGCCTCAAACGATCTAATTCCCTAAATGAAGAATCAGCTCCATCTGGTGAATTAATGAAGGCATTTCTTAATAATGGTAGGACACAGAAGAATATGAGGTTCTGTTTTTGTTCTGAAAGATGGCCTCCCTTTTGTTACACTAAACTGAGGGCTTCCCTTAAAAAAAAGACTAGGAAGCAAGAAAGAGGGGACAGAACAAGAGTGAGAAGGAAAGGGATGCCACTGGCTTCCTGGCTAAATTTAACAATACTCGCAGGGACCAGACAATGGCAGAGCTGAGGGAGGCTGAGCCTGGCATCTGGGGAGATCTATGAACAAACACCAGTGTTCCTTCCAGGCTTCTGTTCAAAGATCTGAAAAAGAGAGAAAGGAGTGAGGTGTGTCAAAGGAAGAGAGGAAAAGGAAAAGAGGCGAGAAGTGAAGTTAGCACTTGTCTCTGCTTATCTGTCATGGCCCTGTTCTCTCACCTTATTCACAAGTCTGCCTTTCACAAACAATAAGAATTCCCCAAATGAAAATGTCACTGGGCCTTGGGGTCTTTTTCCAGTTTGGGGGAAGAAAGTTTTTTCTAGCAGGCAGATGAACCAAAGCCAAAATAGAGTATGTTTTGGCCAGCACCACTGATGGCTCTGTGGCCGTTTTTGCTCCAGGAATGTGCGCTTGTTGTGGCTTTCAAACAGAAGCCCTTCCAGCTACCCCATCAGGGAGGCATTCTAGGGGCCAAGGCCAGGAGGAGATGGGAAAGCAAGAGGGCACAATGGGCACCAGACTCAGTGCCCATGGCTTCCTCCTCAGCAGGTGACCTTTCATTTTTCTAACCAGATGTAACTTGTGAGTGAAGAGGAGAAAACAAGGCATAAGACAGTTGAGCCGTTGTCGTCCCTCACTTGTGACAGAATTCGTATTCCTACCCAAAGAAGAACTGACTTTGGAGGCAGAAGAAAACACTCAAGGCTCTTGTGAGACATTGAAGGTTGAACTAGATCATGAAATGCCTCAACTGGCAGAAAAATTAAAAATTAGAGGGGAAGAAATATTGAGACAGAGAGATGATCAAGCCAGTTCCAAGGGATATGAAGACACACCCACAAAGTCTTCCTGGAGACGCCTACCTCTGATTCCCTCTTCTTCTTCATAGTTGCCCCCTTCTCAACTCCATCACTCCATCCTCCCCGCCCCCCCCCATCTGCAACCCTGGGCTCTCCAAGCTAGTGTTCTTATTTTTACATCCTGCCGTGAGAGCCTGAAATTGTCCAGCTGGCCAGCCAAGGATCTAGGACAGGCTGTTTAATCAGAGTGAGCGATTCGGCTGTAATTTCTTCTGATAAAGTATTACAGATGCTGTGTTTCTAGCCATCTGGCAGGGTCTGCGTTTCCTGCTTCCCGAACAGCCCACATTCTCATGGGGAGAAGAGCGGATCGAAAATTAATGGCAGGGTGGGGAGGGCGGGGTGAGGACAGAGAGGGAACATGGCGAACAGGCTGGGATGCCAAGCCATTTGCCAATGACACTGGCACGTATCTCGACCAGAGAAACTCTGGCTCCAAACCTGAAAGAAGATAAGGGTATAAAAAAGGAAGGAGAGCTTCAGAGGGAGAGGGAGGAACAACTTATCAACACCCACCAGGTAATAGGGAAACAGAAAGACAATATGATCTCTTAATAAACCATCCCGCTCCTCAGTTTGGCCAGGCCAGGCCCAACTAAGACAAAGCTATGACCAATTCTCCTAGCTTCTCTCTGCTTGTCGCAAGCATAAAAATACTAGAATTGTAAACTTTACATCCAGAAGAGACTTTAAAGAACATCATGATTGAGCCCTTCCTTCATTTTACAAATTGAGAAAGTAAGACCCAGAGCGATCAACTGACTTGTCAGATGTCCCACAAGCAGTAAGCTGTATCGCCATGATTTGAACACAGACCTGACTCAAAATCTGTGACCTTTAACAAACTGCTTCCTTTAAGAACCCTTCCCTGGCAACTCCACTTTACAATTATCTCTTCCCTTCCTAAAGAATGTGAAGTTTGAGTCATATACAAGGTCACAGACTGTCTTTATAACCTTGACTAATTGTTTCAGATTCTCTAAAAAGTTCCTGAAAAGCAAGAACTAGATTTTTTTTTATTCATTACTCCGGGTCTCTCTCACAGTACCTAAATGTGGTTCTGAGCATAAGGTGATATGAACAATAGCAACAGTAACATCAATAACATCAACTTGTTTCTATAAGAGTTTTGAGGGCTCCAAAGCTTTTTATATTAAAATAAACCTGTAAGGTAAGTAATTTCAGTATTACTATCACCATTTTACAGATGATAGAATCATAGCTTTGAAACTGACTATCACCTTACAGACCACCTGAGGACACTGACGCTCAGAGCTGTTATGTGATTTGTACATGGTCACAGAATCTCAAGAGTTGAAAAGGCCCTCAAAAGCCACCTAATCCAACCCTACCAGAATAATCACCCATTCTACAACATTCCCAGCAAATGGTCATCATCCATTTTTACTTGAAGATGGCCCATTACACTTACTGGCAGCTCTCTTAGGAAGTTTTTGCTGCTATCAACCCTAAATTTGGCTCTTTGGAACTTCCTAACATGACAGTATTTTTCTTAACCACCACATCATGCTAAATTATATTTAATCCAACCTGAGCAGAATAATAATCCTCTTTGGAACTTCCCAAAATGACGATATTTTTCTCAGGTACCATATCATGCTTCTGACTCAAAGTGAGCTTGCTGTCCACTAAAATCTCCAGATTTTTTTCAAATAAACAGCCAAATCTAGCTACATCTCTCCCAAATTGTACTTGTGAAGTTGATTCTTTTAACCCATCTGTAAGATTTTATATCTAGCAATATTAAAAGTCATCTTATTAGATGAAGCCCAACATGACTGAATCTGTCATCCCTCTCAGCTTTATGTGATTTGTAAATTTGATAATCTAGCACCTGTGCTCACATCCAAGCCATTGATAAAAAAAAAAAAAAACATTAAACACAACAGGGCCAAAAACGAATCTGTTGAGTATTCCATTAGAAATGGAAGGAAGGAAGGAAGGAAGGAAGGAAGGAAGGAAGGAAGGAAGGAAGGAAGGAAGGAAGGAAGGAAGGAAGGAAGGAAGGAAGGAAGGAAGGAAGGAAGGAAGGAAGGAAGGAAGGAAGGAAGGAAGAGAGGGAGGGAGGGAGAGAGGGAGGGAGGGAGGAAGGGAGGGAGGGAGGAAGGGAGGGAGGGAGGAAGGGAGGGAGGGAGGAAGGGAGGTTTTTTCTTTAGGGCCTGGTTAACCTAGAAGTTCCAGAGACACCAAATTGTATAATTATTTAAACTATATATCTCCATCTTATCCACAAAGACAACATGAATTTGTCAAGTGCTTTGCTCTAGTTAAATTATATTTAAAACATGCCCTTTGTGCTCTTCATCAGTTACTAGTCTAATGACTGCCAAAAAAGGAAATGACATGACTATCTCTTGCTGAAGCCATGCTGGTTCTATGATCACTGCTTCCTTTTCTAGATCTTCAGTAACCATCCCTTTATTAATACATTCTAGAATTTTGCTAGGAATTTTAGTCAAGCCCACTGACCTATATAATCTTCAAACTCCACTCTTTTCCTCTTTTTAAACATTTGCCATTTTCTAAACATGTGATAATGTAAGCTCTTTGAGAGCATGTTTGGTTGGTTGTTTTTTTTTTTTTGTCTATATATATATCCCCAACCTCTACCTCAATGCCTGGCACATAGGAGGTGCTTAATATATGCTTGTTCAAAAATTCCATCTGTCTCCTAATCCAACTGTTTCACTACCCCCCCAAACTGCTTCAATATTTGATTGGTTCCAAAACTAGGGGCAGCTAGGTGGCGCAGTGGATAGAGCACCAGCCCTGGATTCAGGAGGACCCGAGTTCAAATCCAGCCTCAGACACTTAACAATTACTAGCTGTGTGACCCTGGGCAAGTCACTTAACCCCAATTGCCTCACCAAAAACAAAAACAAAAACAAAAACAAAAACAAAAACAAAAACAAAACTAGCTGACCTCCTCTGGCTCTAACAACTGCCAACTGACTTCTTTCCTCCATCAAGCCCAAATAAAGGTATATACTCCTTCAGAAGGATTATCTGAAGACAGGCTCATTGTTGGAAGCCATCAAAGATTCTATGGCTACTCAAAAATTGGTAGCCCGTAACAGGAATAACCCTTCTGCAAGATGGGCCTTCATTACTCATCCCAGTACCCACAACAACTTTAAGCTCTCGAGATATACCACAGCCCCATTTTAACCATAGTTTCCATCATCTATGAAAATACATTGAGTGACTGTCTCACTTGGATTTCCAAATTACCCAATCTCCTGAATACATTGATGGGTGTTCCATGCTGGAGAGAATAAGACATGCCTTCCTCCTTCCCTCTGAAAACAATAAACCCAACATTCCTTGTCCCTTTCTGCCTCAGTGACAGAACAACTGGGTCAGGAAAAATAGAGCTGAACTCCCTAGTGGAGTTCCCCAAATGCCTCCAAAGACAGGCCCATTAACACCAAAGAAATGAACCAGTCCTACTGATGAGTTCTACCCTGGGAAGATCATCTGATTTTGGCAAATGGCACAGGCAAGTGCCAAAATCAGTGAGCTAGTTAATTCCTGGGGTCAGGGACTGCTGCGCCATCATCCCCCTCACTTTCCCTTCATGGCCAGGTTCCCCTAAACCCTGAAGTAAGAGTCAAAGCTGAACTGAAGAGCCAAACCACCTGAAGTTAACACCTGCACAAGCATGAAAAATCAGTGGAGTTCAGCCATCCAGAGAAGTCAATAGGCTTTCTTTCCTTTGAGCTTAAAGGCCAGTTGTAAGATTCGATTCAATAAATAAATACTTTGTAAGCACCAGTTGAATGAAGAGCACAGTGACTAAGAGGCACACAAAGTTTTTACGCTCAGTCTCTCAGAGTTTAGATTAGAGCTGATTACATATGACTGATATTAAACTGGATTCCAACTGATGCTGACTCAGAGTAGGTAAAGAACAAGCCCAGGGTCACACAGTAAGACCCAAAGATAAACCATCCTTCCCTAGACTCATGCGGAATCTTACTTTCAGCCTCTCCATCCATGCACTCCCCACCCCCTTCTTAGAAGTAATCTGATCACTGGAGGATTCATTCATTGACTTATCCACTCAAGCAACAAATATTTATCAAACATCTACTCTGTACAAAGCACTGTGTTGGATACCAGGAGTTGCAGATCTCAGGCTAAGGCCCTCCAATCCTTGCAAGTTTGGCATCCCAGGACCAGAGTTCTCAGGGGCTAATAAGGATTTCTTCTTGGAATAGAAAGTTTGGCACAGTCTTTCCCTGGTAAGAAAAAAGGGTCAGACAGTGGAATTTCAACTCTTTCCTGAAATAGCAGCCCAACCCCATGTCTGCCTGGGAAACTAACTGAGCAGGCTGAACGAGGAAACACCTTATGGATTCCATAAGTGGCTGATTTCACTTCCTCCCACCTCAGCTCAAAGCAGAGCATGGAAACTGGCTTCACACCTCATTTTTTACCTCATTCCTCTCTCCCTGGCCATTGAGTCATGTCCCCTGCACAAAATGCCTTCACCTTCCTCTTTGTGCTTATTCAAATCCAACCCATCCTTCAAACTCCAGCTCAAATCCTGTCTCTTCCAGGAAGCCTTCTCTGACTGCTCTGGCTCATACCTCTCTCCTCACATTCTAAAGCAATTCTCTTCATCATTCATTTAAACACTTAATATCACAGTGGTTTCATAATACTATTGTTTTATGCTGTATGAGGATGAGCAGTCTACACAGTTAGACCATCAGTGGATTCCACTAAAATCCTAATGTGAAGTCTCAGCATGGCATGGAGGTGACTCTTGGTTTCCAAAGGCTCTGCCAATAGAATTTAAGTTCTCATCAATTCTGTCAGGCTAGGAAAACTTTTGAGAACATGCCAGGTGACAGAGTATGTTGTTCAAGGACCAGCCTTAGTTATATTCGGAAAAGGTCAATCGCTGTTTGGCTGCAGGGTAATGAATTTTTTGGCCATAGCAACTCTCAAAGACCATCTACTAAGTCATGGAGGGATACATAAGTAATATCACAGATCACTGAAGTGTCTGAATACACACACACACACACACACACATATGTGCACACATAGACAAGACTGTTAATGGATACTGAACTAAGTCCAGAGTAGAAAGAGTAGAACAGGATGGACCGTATTTGTGGAATTCTACAACACGTGCAACAGTACAAACTTCTCTCTACAACCAAAGGCCATCTTTTTAAAAACATTTTTATTTAAAGTTCTGAGTTCCAAATTCTATCCCTCCCTCCCTCTCTGAGGGGGTAAGCAATCAGATATAGGTTATACATGTGCAATCATGGACCAACATTTCCATATTAGTCATTTTTGTACAAGAAGACTCAAAAAAAATGAAAGTGAAAAATAGCACGCTTCAGTCTGTATTCAAACAACATCAGTTCTTTTTCTGGAGGTAGATAGTATGTTTCAACATTAGTCCTTTGGGATTGTCTTAGGTCATTGTATTGCTGAGAAGAGCTAAGTCATTCAAAGTTGTTCATCAAACAATATTGCTGTTACTGTGAACAATGTTCTCCTGGTTCTACTGACTTCACTCAGCATCAGTTCATGTAAGTCTTTCCAAGTTTTTTTCTGAAATCACCCTGCTTGTCATATCTTATAGCACAATAATATTGCATCAAAATCCTATATCACAATTTGTTTAGTCATTCCCCAATTGATGGGCATTCCTTTGATTTTCGATTTTTAGCCACCACAAAAAGAGCTGCTATAAATATTTTTGTACAAACAGGTCCTTTTCAGGGGCAGCTAGGTGGCGCAGTGGATAAATCAACCGGCCCTGGATTCATTCATTCATTCATTCATTCATTCATTCATTCATTCATTCAGCAGGGCAATGAGGGTCAAATGACTTTCCCAAGGTCACACAGCCAGTGTCAAGTGTCTGAGGTCAGATTTGAACCTAGGTCCTCCTGAATCCAGGGCCAGTGCTTTATCCACTGTGCCACCCAGCTGCCCCCGGCCCTGGATTCAAATCCAGCCTCAGACACTTGACACTTACTTACTAGCTGTGTGACCCTGGGCAAGTCACTTAACCCTTATTGCCACACAAAAACAAACAAAAAAAACAAATAGATCCTTTTCTCCTTTTTTGGATGTCTTTGTATGGTATACCTAGCAGTAGTATTGCTGGATCAAAGGCTATGCACAGTTTTATAACCCTTTGGGCATAGTTCCAAATTACTCTCCAGAATGGCTGGACTAGTTCACAATTCAACCAACTGTGTATTAGTGTCCCAGTTTTCCCACATCCCCTTCAACATCCAACATTTTCCTTTTTTGTCATATTAGCCAGTCTGATAGGTATGAGGTTATACCTCAGAGTTGTTTTAATTTGCATTACTCTAATCAATAGTAATTTAGAGCATTTTTTCCACATGACTACAAACAGCTTTGATTTCTTTGTCTGAAAACTGCCTGTTCATATCCTTTGACCATTTATCAATTTGAAGCTCATCTTTTAAACATCAACAGCTGAGAATTGAAGAACATCATGATCTGAGAAGAATCAAATTGGTAGATGATCCAAAGGAACGTACAGAGTCAGTGTAAACGAGTTGCAGAATGTTACCAACAATGTCTTGTCCAAGAAGTTGGTATAAAAAACACAAGCATCAGGAAATATATGGACAAAAAGGGTAAGTGGGTCAAGTAGCCAATGTGAGAGAGAGCAGACAGAGAAGTCAAAGCTATAATGGTGCCCTGAAATATGGAGAATTGCATGCAGTAAGGGAAAGGAGAACTAATGCAACCCCCCCCCCCCCATTGGAAGAACCAGAGGAAGGACTTCAACATGCTGGATTGATGCACTAAGAAAGATCTGACAAAAGACGTGGACAAGGATCACATGAGATGAGAAGGCAGGGGATGACTTCAATGTGTACCAGCAGAGGAAGTATCTTCAAATATGTCTGTACATAGGGTTCATCTCTACTCAAGCTCCTCAAGCTATTTTCAGACAAGAACTGTCTTCCCTATCTTTAGTATTCCCAACTAACATAACTAATACAGGGCTAAGTACTCAATACATTATTTCTATAATTCAAGGTTCTTCACTGGGTTTGGTGAACTTGGTTTTTTAAAAAATATTTTGGTAGCGACTTTAATATTATTGTTCTCCCTTATAATTCTATGTATTCTATTAATTTTAAAACATCCTGAGAAGAGCTCCATGGTCTTCACCATAATGCCAAAGGAGTGGGTCCAAGACACAAAAAAGGTTCAGAAGCCCTGGTCAAATTGAATTGAAAAGGCCATCTTGTGACACAGCGATTATGCCAGGGAATACAGTATCATTTAAGCTAATCATGTCACTGTCTCTAGGTCTAGTGGCAAAACCAAGAGAGGGTACAAGGTGAGAGAAGGAAGATATTTTGGCTATGAAGCTTAAAGGTAGCATGGAAGGCAAGGAATAGAAGAAACCAACAAATGCACTTTTCCCAAGAAAATTGATGTTAGAATGTCTACCCTAGTGGATAAAGCACAGGCCCTGGATTCAGGAGTACCTGAGTTCAAATCCGGCCTCAGACACTTGACACTTACTAGCTGTGTGACCCTGGGCAAGTCACTTAACCCCCATTGCCCCGCAAAAAAAAAAAAAAGAATGTCTACCCTGTGGCATCAAGAAGATAACCAACCTCTAACTTCTTCCCATCATCTTCAGACTACCATATCTATCCAGAAGCCAAAGTTTAGGGGACCATGAAACAAGTATTCTTAGATCTATCTGCAAAGGCTGAAGAAGGAAAAGAAGATCTCACTTCATCTCTTTTGCCAGAACTGTATTTCAGACCATCTGGACCCTCACTTTGAAGAAATCTAACAGCCATCTTCCCCCGAATCCCATCTACAAAGATGAGGGGGACCCAAGGCTTCTCTTCCAGCTGAGACTGAGGTTCTCTCTTTGGCGAAGGACTTTCCACAAGCTTCAAGGTGCAAAGAGGAGAAACAATCTTCCAGGGCCATGTCTGATATTCTAGGAGTGGGCTACACAACACCTTCCACTCTGAGACATCCCTCCAGCCCTGACTCTTCACTAATTTTCAATCATTGCTCTCCACTCCCACCCCTGATCTGGAAGGTAAGAACAAAATTTTGCTGCTAAGACTGAGCCCATCTTAGATCCAAAAATACAGATGAAGAGAAGGATGGCGCTTACTCAACTGGATCCATTCAATCAACTAATCAGTAATACTAAGCTCTTATTATGTGTTGGTGCTAGGGAAGCAAATACAAAGAAAGAAATAATCCTGATTCTCAAGGAATTGACATTCTAATGAGTGAAGACAACAAATACATATTTTAAGTATAAAAAGAATTTTATTAAATTTATATTTAGTAAAGAGAATAAATACAAAATAGTTAAACACAAGGTAGTTTGCAAGAGAAGACACTAGCAGCTATGGGGATCAAGAAAGGTTTCCTCTAGAAAATGCTACCTGAAGAGAGTCTCAAAGGAAAAGAAATATTCTATGAAGTGGAGGTGGACGGGGAGTGCATTCCAGGCATGGCAAACAGCCATACTCACCGGCTAAAAGGATTTGAAGCTAGGAAGCATCCAACCACCTCAGTTTTACAAGGAAAGGAAACTGAGGCCCAAAGCAGGAAAATGTCTTGCCCTAAATCTTACAGGTCATAAGTAGAACTGGGATTGAAGCCCAAGTCCTCTAGCTGGATACTCTCCTCTAGAAGGCTTTGCTCAGGGTTCCTTGAGATGGGCCAGACCAGGCTTCTTTTGAGAGGCCACAACAGATGTCAATCATGGCCCCCAAAAGATCCCAACAATGTCTCAGGTTCCCCAACTGCCCATGTCCTGAATTCCCATTCCAGAGCAGATCGAGGTAGCCGGGGATTATTTGTTTTATACGTTGTTTTGCTTTCTCAGACGCAAAGTCCAGGTCCCTGCTTTAGAGAAGAAACAAAGGCAATGCTGGCCATAGAAAGCAGCCAATTAATCTTGGTCAACACCATCCGCCAGGGTGAGTCATCCACCCCAAGTCAATTTACATTTTTATTAAATCACACAGGAAAATTAGAAACATTATTACTTCCCTCCTTTCTTTAACCCGTTCTCTCCCTTGCTCTCCTTACCACACGCATACACACCTCTGAGGGGAGGGGGTAAAGAGAATGGTTCTTTATTAACTCTTTCTTCATTTTCACCTTCATGTGTCTCTCGATTTTCTCCCCCACTTTTCTATCTGCTCAAATCACAGGATTTAAAAATGATGGGGACCTTGGAGCTATCAAGTCCAGATCCCTCATTTTATAGAATAGGGAAATCGCTTTTCCCAAAGTCACACAGATAGCTAATAGCTGAGAAGAGACTTAAACCCGGGCCCTCTGCCTCCGAATGCAGTGTTCTTTCTACTACACCATGTAAAGTCTCCTACTCCTCTTTCAGGGCCCAGCTCCTCCAACAAGCCCACTCCTCCAGTTCACAATTTTTAAAGCTCCTAAGGCTTTCCTTTGGCCCCTTGGTGATCCTGATCTCTTAAAATCTATTTGTCACACATACATCTTGTCTCCACAGTGAGATCCCAAGTTCCAGGGGCAGGACATTCACAGGTGCTCACTCGGACTTTCCCACAGCCTTTAGAAGGCTGGCTATCCCAGAGGCCTTAGGCAAAGACTGGTTGACTCCAAACGCAAAGACAGAGAGAGGTAGGAAGGAGTCAGCACAGGCCGGTATCCGGCATATCGATGTGGGCCTAGGTCCCTGAAGAGAACCCAGGCATAGCTCTGTTGTACACACAGACTGCTCTCAGGCATGCACAACATAAACAAACATACCCAGAGCACGTGTACATACAAGCACAGGCACAAAGAAACTGCTTCAGTTGCTCATGGCTCCAGCCATCAAGCTAAGTCCCTGCTTGTGTGGGAAAGCCCTATTTTCCAGCAGCCTGGTCTAGCTGTCACAACATATCTGTCAGGTCACCCTTCTGGGCTGCTGACACAATTGGCCCAACCTGACATCCACTGACTTACAAACCTGACACGTTTGCAGAGGTGGCAACACAGAAGGGGAGGTAGAGAGGGAAGGAGATATATCTAAGGACAAATACTCCTTAAATGTGAAAAATGAGCATATATCCGGATATCCAGAGAGCTCACACGACAGATTAACCAAATAAGAATAGACTATCATTAAGGCCTCTTAGAGACTGAACATTCTGTGTTCTAAGGTCCCTTCTGATTCCAAATTTATTTGTCCCTGGGGCAGCTAGGTGGCTGGATTCAGGAAAACCTGAGTTCAAATCCAGCCTCAGATTCTTGACACTTACTGAGCAAGTCACTTAACCCTCATTTCCCCACCCAAAAAAAAATTCTATATGTCCCAAGGTCCAACATTCTATGTCTAAGGTCTCTTCTAGGTCAGCCCCTTCCAAGCTTTCATGGTCTATGTCTGAAGGTCCCTCCTAACTCTGACATTACATGTTCTAAGACCCCTTCCAGTTCTGCCATTCTAAGATTCTATGACTGCATGAACTAGAAAGATCTCCCCTCCAAGCTCAAGAAAAATTCTTGCTGAACAATTGACTTAAAGGAGTTGATTTTGGGAAAAATGTCAGGCTGCCCTACTTTACATAGATGGGAAGGTAGATAAACGGAGAGATAGATCAGAATAGAAAGATCACAGATTTAGAGTGGTAATGGATATATACATACATACATGGATCAGTGCATAGATACAGACAAATGAACAGACAGAGACAGGCAGACAGCAATCTTTTAACAGTAGATTAAGATGGAGATATGAACAGAGGAGGGTTTATAAGACATATACATGGAATTCCTCTTTGACAGTATGAAGGGGCCATATTAAGTGAAATTCTAAGGTAGAAGCTCTAAGAGGTTCACAGCTTTTTGAAGTTGCTGTCAAGTAAGGGGACTACATCCTTGCCCACAGTTTCAAACTTTCACAAGGTTACAATGCTGTTTACACTAAAGAGAATGTGGGAGAAGCTCATTTCTGATGGGCCAATGCTGAATCAATGTCTATCTCTTTTTGGGGGGCTGACTATACTAAACATCTATTTCTTCCTGCATTCAGAAAAGAACTAAGATGAGGTCAGCAGGTTCCCTGAATCTCACTGCTCTCCACTCCTCCTATCAGCCGGGGCTTGCTTTGGTTTCACCTGTTTGGGAAGGCCCTAGATTGTTGGTCTTGGACAAACATGTGGGAGACTGAGATGTTTATGGTTCTTATATTGTGTTTTAGCCTTACTTCCTCTTATCTCAGAATTCAAAATTAATTCAGTCATTTCTGACCACCTCTCCTAATCATTTCCACCTCATTTCTCCTACACCTATGCCTAGACCCTTGCCCTAGTTGTACAACCTTAGGGAAATCTCTTCTCCTTTCTGGGACTTTGCCCCAATGTATAATGAAAGGGTCAAGCCAGGTGTTCTCTAAGATCCTTCCAGCTCCGGAATTCAATCAATGTTCAAAGGTTCCTTCCAGCTGTAACATTCCATATTCTAAAGCCCCCTAAAGTTCTATGATTTATTAATCAATTAACCTTCTTCCCCAATACAATTCACTTATTCCCACATATAGGACTATGTTATTACCTCTTCCTGTACTTCTGCCCTCTAATTGCTTTAAAAAAAAAACACACAGGGGGCGGCTAGGTGGTGCAGTGGATATATTCAGGAGTACCTGGGTTCAAATCCGACCTCACACACTTGACACTTACTAGCTGTGTGACCCTGGGCAAGTCACTTAACCCCCATTGCCCCACAAAAAAAATTTTTTAAACCCAGATTCTTTATGGAGGAGAGTAATAAGGCCTTATTTCTATGTGTACTCTTCTACAAGAAGAGGATTTTGATCCTAGTAATGCTAGTGCCTTCCCTCTGTTTAGTATCCCTAATTTGTCCTATATATATATTGTCGGTACATAATCATTTTCATGTGATCTCCCCCATTAAACTATGAGCTCCTTGAGGGTAGGAGGTGTCTTTTGCCTTTCCCTGTACCCCTAGTCCTTCACATAGTGCCTGGTACACAGCAGGTATTCAGCCATGTTTATAGACTCAATCAATCAACATTTTAAATATTACTGACCAACTCACAAGTCTTCTATGTTCACATTTGCTTCACAGTAAAACTTCATTAATTTGGATTGAAGTAATGTAAAATATGGATTGAAGTAATATAAAATATGGATAATTATTGCAGAGTGTTTGATGAAGGTTTTCTTTGTGCTCTCTATGAAAAAAGGTCACTGAATCACTTAAAGACATAAACAAGTTGCAAAAGAGAACATTCATCTGCTGGTGATGACAAACAACACCTTTTGAAACACTATTTTCATATAATTGCAATATAAGCACAGTCTAGCCCTTGATTTGTTGGTGCTTTCCTCTGATAATTACAAATCATTTTTATCTAGTCTTGAAAGCAAGTCTTCTGCTACTGAACAGTAATTCATAAGCCTATTTCTATTCACTATCTCTACTTCAAAGTAATAAACTTGGACCCCTTTCAGAATATTCCACAATTCAGACTAACTTTCCCCCCAAATTACTACATAAATCAGCTACCAGGGCAATTATTATTATAGGAGTATAACAATGATAGTAATGGTTATATTATTAAAGCAGTATGGTAGGGTGGATAGAAGACCTGGGTTTGAATTTCAGTCTGAGACACTTATTCATTCTACATGGCACAGTGGATAGAGCACTGGGCCTGGAGGCAGGAAGACCTGAGTTCAAATCCACCCTCAGACACTTACAAGCTATATGACTTTTTGCAAGCCTCTTAGCCTCTCTCTTAGCCCCAACTTCTGCATCTGTAAAACAGGGATAATCAGAGTCCCTCCCTCAGAAGGTTGCTATGAAGATCGAATGAGATATTATATGTCAAAAGGTGCTTTGTTAACCTTGAAGCACCATGTAAATATTAGCGATGATTATTCTAAATGCTTAACTGCATATACAATTTATGCTTTCTATCCTTCTATCTTCCTTCCAGTTATCTTGTATGAAGAAATTGGTTTTCCTCAACTACAATAAAGAAGATTTACAGGTAAGAAAAGAGGTCTGAGACCGGCCTTTACTTGAGGCAGGTGATACTGTGCAAGCAACACAACTTCAGGTGTCAGATTGGGTTCTGGTCTTAGCTCTATGACCTAAGCCAAGTGACTTGACCTCACTAACTTTCCATTTCTTCACTGATACAGTGATAACAAATTCCCTCCCTACATACTTCAAGAAGGCAATAGAAAGAGCTGATTCTGAGGGAGGAAGCAACTACAGTAGAAATGGCAATTACTTTCATTGTGACACCACTCCACCTGAACTAACACACTCACACACACAATCTCAATCTCTGTCTCTCTCTGTGTCTCTCTCATTCTCTCCCCACACAAGTCACACAATAACGACGTGGAGGACAAATCCCCAACAGTCAGAAGAGTACTCATGAGTGTCACCATATCTTTTCTGCTAAAGATGTAATCAAGGAGACTGGTTTGGTTTTGTGGGGGGAGGGGGGAAGGGAAAGGCAAAAAGAATGATTAGTTTTCCTTAACCACTTTACATACGCATTATGAAACTTCTATGATATGGCCCCAGCATTTCTGAACTCCTGGTTTCTCATACTGTTCCCCCCCCCTTGTTTTCCTTGGCAGTGGCTGACCCAGATTTCGTAATGAATGAATCCATGCAGTCTAGTTGAGACTTTAATTATTTTCACATCTCTTCATCATACATTATGCATCCACAATAAAATAAACACCACACCACAATTAATTTAAGTTTCAATTGTTCACTCCAGCCTCTCACTAGCAACCCAGTAGCTGCAGGAGTCAGGAGAGGCTTAAGGGGAGAGGTAGGAAAGGGGAAGGACTCTTTCCTCCTTCACATTTAAAAACAAGTACCCTGTGAATGCTAGGTGGTGCCATGGAAAGAGCACTGGGTTGGAATCAGGAAGACTTTTCTTCATGAGTTCAAATCCAGCCTCAGACACTTACTAGTGGTATAACCCTGAGCAAGTCACTTAAGCCTGTTTTCCTCAGTTTCCTCATCTGTAAAATGAGCTGGAGAAGGAACCACTTCAGTATCTTTGCCAAGAAACCCTCAAAGCGGAGCCACATCGAGTCAGACATGACTGCAACAACACAACAAAAATCCAGTGACTACATAAAGAGCCTGATCCTAAAGGCCAGTCAATCAATCAACAGACATTTATAAAGCATCTACTATGTACAAGGCACTGTGCTAGGCACTGAGGATACAAAGACAAGACTCCAACCAAAAAAGGTTCCTGCTCTCAAGGAGCTCACAGTCTAGTGGGGGAGACAACAAAGAAACAACTAGCCAGTATCCAGGAGGGTAGATCATGTTGGTTCAAAGTCTAACTCTATCGCCACTTTGTAGAAGTTCCTATACAAGCTCAGGATGATAGCTCTAGGGCTAGAAGGGGAGTGGAAACCACCCCCCTCATCCGAGGAAACTGAGGACTATGGAAGTTAAGTGACTTGCTCAAGGGTCAGGGTCACATACATAGCCTTGTCCAAGCTCATCTGCAAAATAAGACTTAAAGGGGGGGCAGCTAAATGGCTCAGTGGATAAAGCACTGGCCCTGGATTCAGGAGTACCTGAGTTCAAATCCGGCCTCAGACACTTAACACTTACTAGCTGTGTGACCCTGGGCAAGTCATTTAACCCCAACTGCCTCACCAAAAAACAACAACAAAAAAAAGACTTAAAGGGACTCTAAGGGTCTTTCTAATGATCTTTTGTGAATCTCCCTGCAGTCATTCTTTACTTATCTAATAGATACCTTTTACTCTCACCTTGCCTGTTCCTCTCCCTTTCCCCCCTACAGAAGGAGCACAACTGATGGAGGTGGAAGAGAATGGAATTAGGAGTCAAGAAATCCAGATTTGGAGCCTCCACCAGTTTAATTAAGTAACTTTTCCCTCACTGGGCCTCAGTATGTGTAAAAGGACTCAGTGGTACTCCGTGAGCTCTAAAGCTGCCAGGAAATAGAATAATTTATGCAATAACAACAATATTGTAAAGACAAACAACTTTGAAAGACTAAAGAACTATGATCCTTTCAATGACCAACCACAGAGTCCAGAAGACTCAGAATGAAGATCATAGCATGTACACTGAAATATATTTTTTGATGTAGCCAATATTAGAGAATTTATTTTGTTTGATTATGCATACTTAATACAAGAGGGTTTTTTGGTGTCCACCAAGTCAACTATTTCCAAACTCTACAACCTTGAAGGGGTGAAATCTATTAGAATGGCTGAAGCTTAATTTTTCAAGAATAGACAATTGCATCCAGGGGTGTGCCAGAGCCAGCTTAAACTGGAGAGATGATTGTTAAATTTTCATTCTGAACATTTGCAGCCTCAGAAATGAGCAAATGACACAAATCAAAGCTTGGTTGATCAGCTGATTGTCAAAACTTAGGGAGTAAAGGAGAAAATGTTAATGATTCAAATTAAACTCAAAAATCTGACATACACATTTTCTTTTGGAGAGCCAGTTGTTAAAACATTGACCAGCATAAGAACCTATTCCTTCCAACTTTAACTACTAAGTAGTTAGCCCATTTTCAAAGAAACAAACATCTACAAAGGCCAAACCCTTAAGTCTTTTTAAAGATCCAGAAAAGGCCTTCAAAATCATCTGGTCCAGGTACTTCATTCTGCAGACAGGTAGACTGAGGCCCAGAGAGAGAAAGGGACTTGTCTAAGGTCCCAGACCTCTTTTATCTTAGTACAATGCTCTTCAATTCCCTCTCTTCGTTAAGGAAAATTGCCTGGTCCTTGTTCTCCCTGTTGCCCTCTCTGGTGGAGGCTCTAAGACACAGAAGGAATTGGTATCCAAGAAAGGGAGGAAAGGCAAAAAGATGAGGTAGGCCACAAACTGCACACTGAGTTGCTCCCCTCAGCCCCCAATTCAAGGCTGACTACAACTGATTGGCAATAATACAGGACACGAAAAACAAAACCTAGGAATCCCAGTAGAAGTCACGTGGTAGTTCCAAGACCTCTTTCTACTCTGAATGCTTTACCAAGTCCCAGGTTCCTGGGCATAACAAGAACACAGGAATCTGGTGTCTGAGTCACCTGCGAACAAAGAGCCTGTTTTCTACCACAAACGTATTACAGCCTGGTATGCAAAGACACCCTCAAAAGCCAGCTGTTGAGTGTGGCAGAGAGGTTTGGTTGGGGTGGCTTTATGGAAATTCTTCTGGTTTCCCTCCTGCCTTGTTGCTGAGTCAGGAATTCAGGGAGTCAAGTGTGACATTCCCCAGCTCCCTGAAGTATTATAATATAGAAAACCAAAACAATGGTCTGGCACCAAGGATCCATTTAAAGTAGGCCTCCAGGATAGCTGTGGGCAGAGGTTAAGAGAGGAATCGGGCAGAGAAGGGGGACGTGGTCACAAATTCCTAGAACCCCAGAATTCCAGAACTGGAAGGAACCTTAGAACATTAGAGTGGGAGGAGAGTTTCCAAACATGTTATTACAACTCTAAGGGGCTTTTGTTTTACAGATGGGGAAACGGAATTCAAGAGAGAGGAAGGAACTTATCCAAAATAATGAAGTTAGTTGATCCTAAGTAGGATTATATTAAGCCCTGTTCTCCAGACTCCTAGCTTGGAGAAAAATGAAGGTTCCAAACCACTGTACAAATTCAATTCAACTTACACACCTAAATTGTGCAAGGCCTTCTTCGTGTCTGGTGCCGGAAATGCAAAGATAAAAATCAGATATACTTCTTGTCTTCAGGGAGCCGACTGTCTAATAGAGAGCATGAAGCATGAACCCAAATTACTAGAGTAAAACTGGGATATCATTGAAAAGGAAAGATTCCTGGTACATCAGTATCAGAGGACATGCCTAAAAATAGGACCACTTCAAGATTAGGAGAAGAGACAGGAGGAAGGCTGAACAACCATGCCTTACCAAGCCAGAAGCTTAAGAGACCACCTCTTACCATCCTGCACCCAAATCCATAAATATCGATATGACAGAAATCCCATAATTCAATAATGTTCTGCTGTAATAAATGCCACATTAAACCCCAATTTCAGATGATAGGGATAGAATTACCCTGACTCTAATCAAAGGATTACTTGTTAAGTCTCTCTCTCTCTCTCATACACACACGCACACACACACACACACTCTCTCATATCCAGAGAAAGCAGGTGCTCTCAACCTGTCTAAATATTATTGCCCTTTTTCATTCAAATGAATAGGAAAGGTTATCACAGCAGGTGAAAATAGGTGATTGGCTGATCAGGAGGCAGGTCCAAGAGCTCCAGTAAAGGCCGGCAGCATTTCCTAGGTTTCTTCTCAGGCTTGTGGACTGTAATCGGCTAAGCTCTGAAAGGGCAGGTGTTTTAGTTATTATTAGAACCCAGGGTAACAATAACAGCAATCATAAGGATAATGATAACTCAGGATATTTCCCTCCTATCCCAACCACTCATATATTAACTCATTACCCCTTTCCACAGTGCCAAAGATAAATATAGAAATAGAGGGGCATGCTCAGTCCCCCCTTAAGAATGAAAGAAATTGGTTAAAATTCATAGAAAGTTCTAGACTATCTAGTTCCAAACCCCTCGTTTTATTGATTGGAAAATGGAGGTTTGGAATGAGAAAGTGACGTGCCCTGCGTCATACTGGAAGGAGTCTTAGAAACACATACTGTCTGAACTGGAAGGGACCTTAGAACATAGAACATCAAATCTGAAAGAGACCTTAGAACATAAAACATCAGTTCTACAGGGGAGCTTTAGGACTTTAGAACACAGAGCTACAGATCTGGAAGAGATTTTAGCCCATAGAATGTTAGAACTAAAAAGGCCCTTAGAACACAGAGCTTCAGGGCAGCTAAGTGGCACAGTGGATGATAAAGCACTGGCCCTGGATTCAGGAGGTCCTGAATTCAAATCCGAAATCAGACACTTGACATTTACTAGCTGTGTGACCCTGGGCGAGTCACTTAACACTCATTGCCCCACCCAAAAAAAATTTTTAAGAAAAAGAAAGAGAACACAGAGTTTCAGAGCTAAAACAGAACCCTCCAAGTCAGAGCTAGATAGGGCACTAGTCCATAGAACCTTGCCACTTTTCAGTATCAGAACAGATCTCCAGGTGCCAGTGCTCTTTCCAAGGAGTCCCCATCATTCCCATTCTAATTTTGTCTGCTGGATCAGCACCATGGTAGGGAAAGGGGGGAGAGGAGAGGAGACTTCATATTTGTCCTGATCTGTAAATCACTCTGGAGATCCCTGGATCAAAGGCCCTTAAGTAAGTGCTGAGTTTAGTAATTATTTTGCTTTGGCCTCAGTTAATGGGCCATAAACACAAAGGCTGAGGATGGGAGATCCACAGCAAGTGCCCTCATGATAGGGTCTGTGGAGCAGAACAGGTCAGCAGGCTGCTGCCCCAGAGGAAAAAGTTACTGCCCAAGCATCTTCAGAGAGCCTTCGGACTGGCGGGAGGCAAAGATGAAAAGGACCCCCAGGCACACCTTCTCACACACACATACACACTCACACACACACACACACACACACACTCAGTCACTCACACACACACCCCTTTAGATTCCTACACTGGCCATGCACTGGCCACAGAGAACAAGCAGAGGGCTGTGGGTACCAGGTGGAAGCACACCAGAGACCCCCTCCACCCCTGCAACCATGCGGGGGGAAGTCAGTGGGGTCAGAGCAAAATACAACAGAGACAGCGTGTGCTGTTTATTCAGGTTCATAAATCAGCCCCCTGTCGATGCAGTGGGACTGACTGTCCCCTAAATCATTTGCTGTCCCGACATGTGGATAAACTACCCACAGCTAAGATCACAGCTGGCCTTCTTGCCTTGTTTGGAAGTGGCCCCTTTACATGCGGGCTTCCTGAACGCCGGCTGCCCCCTTCACCAACCAGCCAGGAAAGGAAGAGTGATGGATGGGCAGCCTTCGGGGTTCCCCATACCTACAGGCAATGGTCCAGCCCTCATTAAAGACTCTGCCCTGCTCAGGTACCACAACGACCACAGAATAGAATTTTTCAGAATAGAGAAAGACCATAAAGATCTCTAGTCATAGATCAATCAAAAGTCTTATTAAGTGCCTACCATGGGCCTGACACAGAATCGTGGGTTTTAGACCTAGAAGAGATCTGAGAGATCATCTAGCATCCAAGGATTCTTAACCCCTTGGGGAATATAGCTCTGGGCCTAGAATCAGGAAGACCTGAATTCAAATCCAGTCTCAGTCTCTTAGTAACTGTGTGACCCTGGGCAATTCACCTAACCACTGTCTGCCTCAGTTTCTTCGACTGTAAAATGGGAATAAGAACAGCACCTACTTTTCCCAGGGTTGTTGTGAGGATGAAATGAGGTAAAAATTATAAAGTGCGCAACATAGTGCAAGGCACATAGCAAGTGCTATATAAATACTAGCTGCTATTATGGCCTACTATGCATTATTATTACAATTATTATTATTACTTCACTGGGTTGTTTTTAAGGACCAAATTAGATCTCTGTAAAAATACTTAGCACAGTACAAAGTAGGCACTGGATAAATGACTGTTCCCTTCCCTTCTGTGAAAAGATTTCAGAGGGTCCATGAACTTGAAATGAGGAAAAAATGTTTATCTTGATTTTCACTAACCTGTAATTAAAATGTAGTATTTTCTTGCATTTGGAATTTCTTTAAATTATTCTGAGAAAGGGTCCATGCACTTCAGAGTGTCAAAGGAGTCCATGATAACAAAAAAGGTTAAAAACTCCTGACCTCATCCAACTCCTTTATTATGAAGATGAGGAAACGGGCCTAGAAAACTCATCTACCTTTCCCAAGGTGACAGAGATAGAATTCAAAGCAAATTTCTCATGAGTTCAAATCTTACCTCTGACACTTCCAAACTGGACACCTAGAAGTTGCCTAAGCCTCTTGAGTGTCATCAGTTTCCTCCATTGTGGTCTTGCTGGTGTCCAGTGTTGATGTTGCTGAGTCTAGCTGGCCTCTGGGGCCCTTATAGATCCAAGCTCCAGCTCTAGGCAAGTGCTCTCTTCTTTCACCCATACTGCCTCTAGCTTACTGACTTTTATGCATATGAGTCTCAGCTCCCCATTTCCAGCCCTCCAAGGACATGGACGATGACTCAGAGTTAGTTCTTTTCTTTCTGACAGCACCCAGAGCAGGACCAGGCACAAAATCAAGTCCCCCCCCCCACACCAATTAAATGACTAATCTTTTACCAAGATGTGCCCCTAGACCCAAAGGTGGACCCAGCTCTGTTCTCAAAATATTCTCAGAATCAGCCTCAGGATGCTGCTTGGGAAGAGGGCCTTGGCTCCAGGGTGCTACTGACAAGGTGGTAACTGGCCACTAGCTAGGTGGCCAGCAGAAGGAAACAGCAACACAGTTGGTTGCTGTTTTGCCAACTGCTTTCCTAGGCTGGAGGGCAGGAAGGGGAATGGGCAATCTTCATGTCCTTGCTTCTGTTTTCACAGCAGGACCCTAAAATTATCTCATTGGGCAGAGACGACGTGCACAAGGATGGCTCTTTCACTCATCCCCATCAGCTTTTTTTTCCAGGGATGGACTTCCCAAAGCCTCCCAGCCAGAGCCAGAACACCATGTCAGAGTTCAATGTTCCTTTATGAAAGCAGAGGGAGGCAGGGTGGGAGCTCAGCCACCCAGGCATGTGTGTGCCCCATCCCAGACCTGTCACAGAGGGCCTCACTGAAGCCATTCGATGCCAGGCCCAGACTGACGGCCGGCCCGTCTGCTCCAAAGAACTCAGGTGGACACTCCCCCTCCAGACATTCAAGTTACTGTTTGGCTTCCTTGCTGTTGTTTATAGTAACCCGGGAAAGCTTTACCTCCTACTTCCCTGCCAACTTTCACATTTTCCTACTCCCCGCCCTGCACACTCCGACTCTGTTATTCTAGGCCTGCTCCAGGTCGCTTGGGTTCCCATTCCCAGCTCTGCACACTAGCTGCTTGCTCATAGGCACCAGACGGTGTACCCCAGTTTATTTTTGTAGGATTCTGCAGGAGCCCTGGCTCTGTCTCAGTTTGTTTAGGGGTTGTGTTTAGGGGCCTCCTCAGGATAGAAGAGACCAGAAGGAATTCAGCAATGCAAATGAAAAAAAAAAAAAGCCATTTGAGAACACGAAAAGCAAATTCCAATCAGACAGAAAATAAGATTTGGATCCTTCTCGGTCTCTAAATAGCAGAGGGGGCAACACTGGAAGACCAAAGGCTGGAAGCACAAACAGGTACAATTCAATTCAAGTCCCTGCTATGCTAGGCACTGGTGGAAGATAAAGACAAAATGGAAGAGAAGCCCTGCCCTTAAGGGTTCTATGCATGTACTGGTCAAAAATGACACAGGTAGCTATGGCACAGAAATAATTACAGAAAGAAAGCATTGACTTATAAATGGGGAGAATCACACGAGATCTGTCAAAGAAGCTGACATTTCAGCTGAGCCTTGAAGGACAAAGGTTCTGAGAGGCAGAGGTGAAGAGGGATTGAATTAATTCTAACAATGGGAAATAACATCTGCAAATGCAAAGGGGCAGGAGGGAGAAGATCAAGTTTGGTAAAGATCCAGTGTTTCCACTTGGCTGATATGTACAGTTTGTAAAGGAAAGTAATATAAAATTAAGGGGGGAACAACAGGTAGGAGCCAAATTGTGAAGGGCCTTCAATAGCAAGCTAAGGAGTTTATAGCATATCCAATAGGCAAGGAAGAGCTATTCAAGATTTTTGAGCAAGGGAACTGACACAGTCAGGCCTATATCTTAAAAAGATAATTTTGACAGATGTATGGAGGATGTAATGGAAGGGTGGACGCAATGGGAAGAAAAGGTATGATATTTCCTACTATTTGTATGATCTCGGATAAATTACTTATCCTCTCTGGGCCTCGGTCTTCTGTAAAATGAGAGTTGTACTTGATGCTCACTAAGGTCCCTTCCTGCTTTAAGTATCTGCTCCTATAAAGTAGGCAGAAATAGGTGTTATTTTTCCCATGGAGGGAGGAAGAGAAGGAAGGAAGGAAGGAAGGAAGGAAGGAAGGAAGGAAGGAAGGAAGGAAGGAAGGAAGGAAGGAAGGAAGGAAGGAAGGGGAGAGAGAGATTGAATGACCTGCCTCAGGTCCTACAAATCGTTAATGACAGAGACAAGACTAGAACTCTATGGAAAGAAGTGGAAAATACAGTGACCTGGGAAACAGGAACCTTGAGTTTTAATCCTGGTTACACTATTAACTGGCTTTGTGAGCAAGGGCAAGTCATTTTCCCTCCATGAGTCTCCGTTTACTCCTCTAAGATTTTTAAGGTCCTTCCAGCTCTGATAATAGAAGCTTCTGCACTCCTGCCCCACATCCTGGTGTTCTTTCCCCTACATAATATGCCTCTTTTCTGCCTAAAGCCAATGAACTCTTCATAGAAAAGGCAACAACTAGGATAATGGAGGACTGAACCAGGACACTCCCAGAATCCTAACCACTATCTCCAATCTCCACTGCCAAGTAAGAGCCCTCTATCTATCCTATCCCCCCTCCTCCACAACAGACTAAGCCACAACAGGATCTAATTTTTTAAAAAATCCAGAACAAATACCATTTCTCAAGATGGGTCACTAAACTTAGTGGCATCCCTGTCTCCATACTTTCCTAGGCACTAATTTCCTAAATATGTATTTTTAAGCATCTAAAGGTACCAAAGATTTCCTCTGAGAAAGATGACACATAGTAGAGGTTTAAAAAATATTGCCTTTAGAGTCCAAGAAACTGGGTTCGAATCCTAGAACTACCACTTAGTCACCGTGTTGACCTTGGGAAAAGTCTCAATCATGTGGGCCTCGATTTCCTTATCTGGAAAACAAAGTGATCCCAGACAACTTCTTTGGTCTCTTCTAGCTGTAAATCTATGGTCCTACTATTATTAAACACTGAGCAAGTCTGATTCCAGAGTGCTGTTTGTATCATAAACACTGACCCTGTAGAAATATTTTGCCCTATACAACCAGAGAGAACCTGTAACAGGGGGAAAAAAAACAATTTGGAGGCAAAACATCTTCTTGCCTGGTCTGAAGAGGGCTGAGTGTAATATCTAGGCTGCAGACGGCTCACGGCTTCCAAGTACTGCTCATCTGGCTTATATTTTTGGGTTACAAACTTCAGAGCTGAAAGGGCCAATCATCTATTCCTGTCTGTCATTTGGCACAAGGGAGAGAGTGCTGGACTTGGAATTAGGAAGACCTAAGTTCAAATCTAGCCTCAGACACTTGTAAGCTATGTGACCCTGGGCAAATCATTTAAACTTTACCTCAGTTTCCTCACTTGTAAAAATGGGAAGGCAATAATCGTTCCTACATCCAAGCAGTGGTTGTGAGGCTAAAATGAGAGAATATTTGCAAAGCGCTCCATAGACCTTAAAGCACAATACAAATATTATACCATCATTACCTAGATGACTCTCCCCAGTAGATGTTCTGGGATTTGAATACAGGATTTCATTGGCATCAAAGTGAGATTTCTTCCTGTCACGTCAGTATGTACTGCTTGACTATGAAGCTGACCAAGCTCTTTCCTTACAACACCGTGTTAACATCACCATGTTATAGATTAGGGAACTGAGGTCTTGTCCACAGTCACAAATCTCATTATGAACAGAGCCTAGATTTCAATATTAGGCCTTCTGACACCAAAGCCAGTGTTCTTGGCCACCACACCAAGAATTCTTCCAAAGACCCTTAGAGGAACTTCTTGTCTGTCTGTTGATTGTTGTTGTTCAGTCATTCACGTCTTCATGACCCTGTGGACCATACCTCACTAATGATATCCATGGGATTTTCTTGGCAAAGATACTAGCATAGTTTTCCATTTTATTAAAGCAAACAGAGTTTAAGTGACTTGCCCAGGGTCACACAGCTAATAAAGTGTCTGAGGCTGGATTTTAACTCAGGTCTTCTTGATTTCAGGCCCAGCACTCTATCTACTTAGCCACCTAGCTGCCTATCTAATGATTAGCTAGCTAATGATTAATTTGGGGGTCCCAGAATACCTGAGTGTTGCCCAAGGGTGGGATCAAGACATAGAAAGTTACTCCTTAGATCACACTGGTCAGTACCTTGGGGAGGAAAATGAGACATAATCCACCTCTCTGGTTCCAGATTGCTACTCTAAGTATCTAAGTCTTAAAATATGTGTCTCCGGTTCAGCAAGAGGAAGGGGTAAAAAGATCTTGAAATTTGAATGTGAATATTGATGAATATTGAATCAAGATCAATATGAATCAAGAGTCTTCTTATATGGCAGCCGAGAAAGCTGATAATAATAGCATTTATAGCATGCTTTAAGGTTTGCAAAATGCTTTCCAAATATTATTTCATCTGATCCTCACAACGACCCTGTGAGGTAGGCACCATTTTTGTAGGCGCCATTATTATCTCCATTTTCTACATAGCCATTGGCACACTGTCTCCCCCATCAGACTATGGGGTTCCTTAAGGGCAAGGATTGTCTTTTGCCTCTCTTTGTATCCCCGGTGCTTAGCGAATGCCTGGCACAAAGCAGACACTAAATGCTTGTTGACTGACAGAACCTTAGTCACACCAAATGTAGAATATAAGATTCAGTTCCTAAAGCCCATTTTAGGAAGGCAGGAATTAACCTAAACCCTTTACAGAAACTTGAAGCCAGGGGAGCCAGGCATAACTTTTGGGTCGCTGGAAAGTTGGGAGACAATTAGTTCTAGTAGTTTTTTGGGTTTTTTGCTTGTTTTGTTTCTTTTTTTGGTGAGGCAATTGAGGTTAAATGACTTGCCCAGCGTCACACAGCTAGTAGGTATTAAGTGTCTGAGGCCGGATTTGAACTCAAGTCCTCCTGACTCCAGGGCCAGTGCTCTATCCACTGCGCCACCTAGCTGCCCCCCTAAAGCCCATTTCAGGAAGGGCATGGTTGTGGTTCATCCTTCATTCTTGAAGGTCACTAAGAGGCTGAAGAGAGCATGCACAGGTGGGCAAGCATGATGGCAAAAGGCCAGAGGATTCCTTCTCAGACACACCATCCCTGACGAAAGGGCTCGATAAGCTTCAGAAACAGGCAGTACATACTGATGGGATGCGAAGAGATCTTCATCTGACGCCACAAATCCTGTGTTCAAATCCCAGAACTTCTATTGGGGAAAGTCATCCATGTAATAATAGCATATGCTTCAAGTTTTAGAAAGCGCTTGCTTAGCTATGGTTTGGAATCAATGGCACCCAAAGTCCCCTTGGACTCTTTTTTCTTCTGTGATAGAATACATTGTATCCAATCCTTCTCTGTCCTCCTCTTCCTATCCTATCCCCCTCTTCTTTGAATGAATGAAGTATTTATTAAATGCCTGCCGTGGACCATGCCAGGCCATAAAGGAAACAGTGCCCACCCACAATCTAATGAGAAGTAGAGGGAAGGAGGGAGGGAGGGAAGAGTGGGGACAGCAGGGACACAAAGAACAAATATAAAGAGATAAAAATGAATACAAGGTTGTTTGTGGGGGGAGGGGTCACTAGCAGTTGAAGGGCTCCATTCTCAAAGGCTTCCAAAGGAGCTGGTACTTAAATTGCTCCTTAAAGGAAGAGAGGGATTTTGTGAAACAGAGATGAGGAGAGGGGATATTCCTTTGCCCTTTTCAGTTATCCGCAAACCCAGGTGTGTTTATTTTTAACACCATGGAAACCTTTTTGTGGGTTTGTCCCAGTCAGAGTCAAAGAGAAAGAGGAACCCAAAGTGATGCTACATTATAATAATCTTATAATCACACACTGATTTTGGCTTTTCAAATCTGGTTTCTTTGTTGTTGTTTTTTTACACTGGAACCACATGGTATTACCAAGCTCAATCTTAGGGCAGGAATCATGATCCTCATTTGACAAATGAGAAACACGAGGCCGGGAGCAAGTGAATGGATAGAATCCTAAGGTCTAGAGCTCTCTCTGTACTCCCCTAGGCCTGCTGTGGGATCAATCAATGCATCATAAACTGAAGAGAACAAAACTAACTAGAAGAGGCTAGGATTGGCCACACCTGGGTTTGCTTTCCACCCCTACCCCACCCTACCCCACCCCATCCTCCTCCCACTCCCCCAAGTCCCTCTCTGCCAAAGCTGCTTTCCCTGAGGGAATATGCAAGGAAGGATAGATCCTACCCATTTGGCTGCAACCTGGCAGAGGTTGCAGGCTGGCAGGTACCAGGTTCTTCCTGCCAGGAACTGAGCAATTGTCAGCTGCCCCGGGCACTAGGGCAGGCCTGGTGGCAAGAAGGCTGTACTCCAGGCTCACAGGGGTGAGAAAGGCACCAGCTGAGATGGGAGCTCACGTTCCCTGCCCAGGTGACTGCTGCCGGACTCAGCAATAACTTCCTAATAGCACCCTCTCCTTATCTCCTCTCCTGTCTTCCAAAGTCCAAAACGCAAGACCACATGACTTCCACCAGCCATACTATGGGGGGAAGGAACCGCGTGGTAAAGTCTAGAACCACAGAACACAGGAGCTAAAAGGGAACTTTTGAATACTATATCATAGAATCATATGTTTCAAGCTGGAAGGGACCTTAGAGATCATGCGGTCCGAAGCCCTCATCGTACAAAGAATGAAACTGAGGTCCAGAGAGGTTAATGTTACAACACAGAACATGGAATATCAGAAAGGGAAGGAACCCGAGAACATAAAAGGTTAATAATAAAAGGGATCTTAGAAGATAAAGTAGAATGTCAGAACTGGAAGAGACCTTACAGACTGGTCCAACTTCCTTCACCTTGTATAAGTAACAAACTAGATGGGGGTAAGGGCTTGCAACTGCAGTGACAGGGCTCGGGTCTCTTCAGACCAAAGCACCTTCCATTGTCCTTTGCCATCTTTTATTGTATTTTTGTTTGTTTGTTTTTGAGTGGCAATAAGGGTTAAGTGACTTGACCAGGGTCACGCAGCTAGTAAGTGTCAAGCGTCTGTGGCTGGATTTGAACTCAGGTCCTCGTGAATGCAGGGCTGGTGCTTTATCCACTGTGCCACCTAGCTGCCCCCCTTTGCCATCTTTTATGAGGGGGCCCACTGCCTAAGCTGTCCTTGTGGCACACTGAAATCTCTGCAGGTGCTAACTCCACTCCAGCCCCAGCTCCATCCAGCCCACCCCCCAACCCAAGCAACATCAGAGACAGATAGGAGAAATGAAGCAGCTAAATCCAGAACTACTAAACACAATCAACAGAAGTAAAAATAAGAAATAAGAATTTTTAAATGGTTCTTTTGTTTTCATTCTCTATACAAACCACCAATCTCAAGGGGGGTGGGGGAGATTCCTCACTTCCTGGGCCCCTTCTGAGCTGGGGAAAGCTGAAGGTCTCCCATCCTCCCACCTTCATCTCCCCATTGGGTCTTACCATTTATTTTTATTATTCCATTTAACAACATACCCTCTCCCTCCCCCCTTGACCAACTTGCCCAAGTCCAGTCCTAGTATAGATGGACCTGAGCCTTGAGAAGCAGTGGATGTTGGGATACCTCCAAGAATAAAGCAGAGAACACAGACCTGTCCTTGGGGCCCGATTCATTTTTCTACAGTATTCTGGTGAGCCAGGGCTGGCCTAGGATTGGGATAAAGAATTTAAGGAATAAATTTGGTATTCCTTTATCCCCCCATCCCCTGACACCCCACTCAGCAGTGGAATCCCATGCACCCACCCAAGTTCCTTCAACCTATCCCCTACCTCCAATCCAAAGCTGTTCCCTGAAAGAAGCTCATGAACTCACTGATACCATTTGTGCCTTTTAAGGCTTACTATGTTAACCCCCTTCCTAAAGGTGACCTTGGGGCAGCTAGGTAGCACACTGAATAGCATGCCAGGCCTGAAGTCAGGAAGACCTGAGTTTCCCGAGTTCAAATCTGGCCTCAGACACTTACTAGTTGTGTGACCCTGGGCAAGTCACTTTACCCTCTTTGCCTCAGTTTCCTCATCTGTAAAAGGAGCTGGAGAAGGAAATGGCGGACCACTCCAATATCTTTGCCAAGAAAACCCCAAATGGGATCACAAAGAGTTGGACACAATGAAAACAACTGAACAAATGGTAACACTGCCAGGAGGTTAGAGCCCTTCTTTGGCATAATCTAACAGAACGGTGGGTCTTATAGTGGGATTTCAGGCACAAGCTAGTTGGTGAAAAAGTTGAGGGAGGGGGAAGAAGTAGTAGTCAATTTCCCCCATAATTCTGAAATCACACCATGAAGGCCGTGCCGTTTATTCTCCTTATAACTAAGGCCAGTGCTGCCAGGATACCCATTTCATGGCAGGCAGATACCATCTCCTCCCCAAAGAATTTGGGGGGGCAAGGAGTCTTTTTATTAAAACCATCAGATTCACCCTAAAGCATAGTCACACACTTCCTGTGTCACTCATTCCAAAGAATCTGCCCTCACAGACCAGCCTCTGGGTGTTTTGCCATTCTTGTACTCAAAGAGAATTGAGGTGAGTTACAGAGAGGCCAGGCCTAGGAGCCAGGACACCTGTTTCATACATGATTCTAATTTCGGCTCTTTCACAGTAAGAGGATTGAAAGCTAGGAGGGAACTTAGAGTTCATCCAGAAGAACCCCGACCCCGACATTTTACAGCTGGGGGGGTGGGGTAACCAAGATCATAGAATCTTGGAACTAAAATTGGAAGGGACCCCTGGAACAGTTAGTCCAAGCCCCTCGTTTTACAGATGTGGAAACTACAGGACAACAAGATTAAGTGATTTGTCCAAGATCACATAGGTGGTGTTAGATGAGGCATTTTAACCCAATATTCTCTAAGGTCCCTTGAAAGGCACTGAGGTATAGCATTAAGAGTCAGAGGACTGGGGCAGCTAGGTGGCACCGTGGATAGAGCACGGGCCCTGGAGTCAGGAGGACCTGAGTTCAAATCTGACCTCAGACACTTAACACATACTAGCTATGTGACCCTGGGCAAGTCACTTAACCCCAACTGCCTCACCAAAAAAATTTAAAAAAAAAAATGTCAGAGGACTTGGGTTCAAACCCTACTTCTGACGTCGACAACTCTGGGATAATCAAGTAACCTTATTTCCTCGTCTGTAAAATGAGTGGGTTAGATGAGATGGCCACTGAGGTTCCTTCCAATTTTAGAGTTATAAGCCCATAATTTTTGTGCCTCAGTTTCCTCATCTGTAAAATGACGTAGTTGCACCTGATGTCCTCGAAGATCTCTTCTTTCTAGCTGTACATCTATGAGCCTGCCAGTTCTGACAAGCTATGATTCTAGGGACCGTGATTTCCATCATCCTCAGAGAAGGAGGGAAAAGAAAGAGGGGCACAGGAACAATAAATACTCCCACAAGCCATGGAAGCTTCATGCTGGGAAGAATTTCCCATGAATCTTCTCTCCCCTCCTCTCATGGGAACCGCCCTAAATTCCCCTCCTTTGGCCTTGATGTTTACCGCTCCCTCCCCTCCCTCCCTCTCCTATTTGCCCGCTGTGAACTAGAGATGGCCAACAATGCGGTAGAAGGATTGATAGCTATGCCTGACTCCACTGGGGTTTCTGGGAGAGCCTTTGCTGGCCGAGCCCTGGAATGCTACGCCTGACGCTTCCCCTGGGAACATGACGTTCCTTCTCGGATCCAAATATCCGTGCCCCCAAAGCCTCTTCCCAAGTAAGTGCTCAAGACCAAGGTCATGGGTTCGAACATGGGTCATCTAAGCTTTCTTCTGTTCCATGGTCATAGACTATGTCTCTAAACCCGACTGAAATATCTTGCCAATGTGCCTGATCCCTTGATCATGAAGAGAAACAAGTTTAAAAGGAGTTTTTGGGTGTGTGTTTTTTTTTTTAAGTAGATGGTAAGCCACAACATTCAGGTTCCTGATACAATGCTCTTTTTTTCTTTTTTTTCCTCACCTTCAGGAGGTCTGAGGCAACCTTAAAATAAGACCCCAGATTGAGAGAATATAAAAGATCACTGGGATTGAAGTCAAAAGACATGAGTTATAGAGACAGTCACTTCTCTCTGGGGCTCGGTTTTCTGATCTGCAAAATGTTGGCTTGGCCTGAATCTAACTTTTTCTATGGATCAGTTTCCTCATCTACTAAATTGGGATCATACTTACTGCCCCTGTCACAATCCTCTACCTCCATTCCAAGGTAAAATGTGTTGTTCATTAGGGTATTTAGCAAAACCCACAGGAAGCAAGATGAGTGGAGAGGAACTGAATCCATTAAGAATTCTTAATCTTTATTCAGGCAGATGGGTGACCAAGTAGACAGAGAGCCAGGGGCCTGGAGTCAAGAAGGTCGGAGCTGACATCCAGCCTCAGATGCTTAATAGCTGTGTAAGCCTGAGCCAGTCACTTAACTTCTGTCAGACTCAGTTTCCTCAACTATCAAATGGGAGATAATAATAGCAACTATTTCCCAGGGCTGTTATGAGGGCCAAATGAGATAATATTGGTAAAACTCTTAGCACTGTGCCCGGAACACAGCAGAAGCTCAGTATATACTTGTTTCCTCCCCACCCCACCCCCACCAACTCTTTGTTGGACCCCTGTGGCAGTTTTGTGAAACCCTTAAACCTCTTCTCAGAACGATGTGCTTAAATGCATAAAAGATACAACATTACAAAAGAAACCAATTACCCTGAAATATAGTTATGAAAATTACAAATATAAAACCAAATTCACAGCCCCAAGGTTAAGAACCCCTACAAGGCAATCGCCTGCCTGTTCACAGACAGCTGATGCAAAAGCATTCCCATAGGTGATGATTCCTCAGAATACAACAGAGCATTTCGGGATTTAGTTACATTAGTGGCCTTGTAGTTCATCTAGTCCAAACTCTCATTTTCTAAGATGAGAAGCCGGAAGTGACTAGCCCAAGGCCACAACAGATAGTTAAGTAGCTAGGCGGTCAACAAGCATTTATCTAACCCTTGTCTTCTCTCTCCAAGATATACTTCTTGTTCAGGTTCCCATTGTAAGATTTGGATCCCACACCTTTCAAATATCTCTGAGGCAAAACCTGAGCCAAGCAAGTCCTGACCTCCCCGGGCCTCATTTTCCTCATGTGTAAAATGAGAAGGTTGGAAAAGACAGCCTTTATAAGGTCCCTCCCAACTCCAGAGGGAGTGAGCTGGGATTTAAATCTAGGTCCACTAAATGACCATCTCCACTGCATCTCATTTCCCCCAGTAACACTCTAAAGAAGAGCCTGTATCCATTCTGGCCTGACTATTCAGTGATAAATACGCCTCATGGAGTTTCACCCCCAAACGTTACTCCTCATCACTGCTAATGGCCTGACAATCCATTTTCAGGGAGGCAGCAACCCCAGCACTGGCAAAATGAAGCCCTCTCTGCCACTATCAGGAAAGGGTGGCGGGGAGAGCCAAATGAGAGCAATAATGAGAAAGAATTCTTGCAAAATTCAAACTGCAGAGCCACCCTCAGGAACAGAAGAGGTCACTAATGGAAGAAGGAAGGCACCGTCAGAATCCACAGAGGAAAAAAATAGGAAAAACTACTCGGGAAGCGTCACTCCATTTCTTATCCTTCCCCTGGGGACAGATGGCTTCTCCTCTGAGACCTCTTATCTGTCCTCCACTTCATGCGCCCTCCTCTCCCAAGAGACCCCATATCACAGCTGAACAGCCCTCCTCCTTCAACCTCCATCAGCACCTCTCTACATTAATCAGCCAGCAGAGAGAAGGGTTGGGGGGGTCACTGTTGGGCAGTGTCCAGGCAATCACTTGCTCACACACCATCTCACCCACTGAAGGCAGAGTGGGGCCTGTCATTGTCTCAAGGGCCAACTGCTTGTATCCTAACCCAAACTGTTCGGAGCCGCCTCCAGTGAGAGTCGGGGATCCATCTACTGCAGCCATACCCTCCCTCCCCAAAATGGTGACCAACATGACACTGGGTGCCCAAGCCTGGGGAGGCCGAGCTGCTGGACAGGAGTTAACATTGTAGCTAAAGAGGCAGAAACAAAAAAGGAAAGGCAGAAGGAAAAAGAGACGTGGTCTTTTGATGGGTCTCTCCCACTTCTGAAGAGTCCTCTCCCTGCCTTCAAGGTAGAAGAGAACCATAGCTCCTGGCTTGTGCTTCTCTGTGGTTCTGAGCTCTGTGGTTCTCCCAGGAGAGTGTTCCAGAATGTCTTGTCTCCCCCCTATCTGGCCTCAGGTTGGGGAGGGGGGCACGAGGCCCCCTCCCCAGCCCAAACTGCAAAACCAAGGGAGACCCTTGGAGGGCAATTCAAACCAAAGTTCCATTTGGAGGCCGACCCAGATTCTCCGGGGCTCCTTCTTTGTCTGGGTTGCTGAGACCTGACCAAGGAGACCAATTACAGTAGGAGAAAACAATGCTTCTTCTCCTGACAATGACCTTATTGTTCTCAGAAAGGCTGCCAGTAACAAGGCTGGCTGGAAAACATTAGTAACCAACATGAGGTTGTGGGGGGAGCAGTGCAGAGGGAGAAACGGAAAGAGCCCACAGCACAGGGGAGAGAGAGACCCTGGCTGGGCCTGTAGCCCAGGGCTGGAGCAGGCCCCCCTCACCATGCCCTACCCGCTTTCTCTGCTGGCTTCCCCGGCCCCAGGTCTCAGCTGATCTGGTTTCTGCCCCTTCCCCAGGGAGATTATCGCAAAGCTTTAATTCAGCTTGCCACTAAGACACTCTACCCTCCACCTGGCCAAAATGTAACTCTACTGATCAAAAGAGGAGACCAAAGGAGGGGGGGAGAGGAGAACACTGGCTGTATGGCCCAGAAACGGTCCAACCTGCACTTATCAGCAATCTCCGGGCTGGGGACTTGGTTCGGAATTCTTTTTTTTTTTTTCCTCTCAACCTCATTAGCCAACCATGATTAAGGCTATGTAAGTATTATCATTAGCCATTCGAGGAGACGCAATAATTGTTAATGAGCAGATAAGTCAAGACAATTTATTATGTACAGTGTAGCCACTGATAACCAGATTCCCTGCTACTATTTTACCGAACTGAAGATTGACAATTCTGGTCTTCTACGTTGGAGTGGAAGGTGAGAGACACACAAAGAGAGTGTCTTTTGTTGAGGAGATCTGGGCTGGCTGCAGAGAGCCACTGGGCAGGCCAGGCAAGAGAAACGGAAGGATTCTGCCCCAATCTTTTGCAGAGAATCTGGATCCAAGGATCTCAGAATCGGGCCACAGCAGCTACAAGGCAATGTCAACACAATAAAGTTCTTTTATTTTTCTGAATCCACGCAAGAGCCAGAAATGATGTGCCAAAAATAAGGCCATCTGGAAATGTATTAATGCTCCAGGTACTGCTTTTGTTCACTGCTAAGGGAAGGCTGGCTTTTAAGGTTGATTCCCTCCTTTGCAAAGAGAATCTTAGCTGGATTGAAGCTCATGTCTTGCTAAGGGTTCTGCAGATTCCAACCCCCCTAACCTACCTACCTACCTACCTACCTACCCCCGCCTCTCCTTTTCTCCCCTCCCCCTAACACACACACACACACACACACACACCCTTTCAACATACCTGGATGGTAAACAAAACATAACTCTTCTAGAACTGCAACCCCTTTCAAGCAATTCCTGGCATTTTCTAGTGCCTTTTTCAATGAGGTCAATCAGACAACCCTACAGCCTGGAGATTCCATACTCAATTAACTAACAAGCATTTATTTAGTGCTTCAGATATTCTTAGAACTAGAGATCTAATGACAAAACTGAAACCTGCCCTCAAGTAACTTGGATCATAATGAGAGAGAGGACATATACATTTGTGAGTAAACAGAAGATATGCACAAAATAAATGCAAAATAGTTCTTGGAGCTTCCTATAAGGGGATGGGGGGGGCGGCAGCAGATAAAGCACTGGTCCTGGATTCAGGAGGACCCGAGTTTAAATCCGGCCTCAGACATTTGACACTTACTAGGTATGTGACCCTGGGCAAGTCACTTAACCCTCACTGCCTCCCCCCCACCTCCGCCCCCCCAAAAAGAATATATGATTCTCTGATAATAATAATGGCTAGCATTTATATAGTACTTTCAGAGCTTTACAAATATTATCTCATTTGATTTTCCCAACCACCCTGCCTGGGAGATAAATGCTTTTATTATCCCCATTTTGTAGATGAGGAAACTGAGGCAGATAGCCTTGCCTCAGAGTCACATAGTTGGTAAGTACCTGAGGCCACATTTGAATTCAGGTCTTCCTGACTCCCCCTACCTGCCTGACAAGAGTGTGGTAAGGATAAAATAAGCTAAAAGACATAAAGATGGATTTTATTGCGGGGGGTGGGGGGAGGTGTTTGGGGGGGAGTTTTTTGTTTTTGTTTTGTTTTTGTTTTGCAGGTTAAAGGTAGATTTTTAAAAGTGGGAAATGTTATGCAAATATAAGGTATTATACCAGATACTGTTGACAGCTGCTGAACTGCCCATCTGCCAATAACTTCCATACCTCTCTTATGCCCTAATCTCTCCCATCAGGAATTAATGCCAATCACTTCCTCTTCCTTGACACCTATTTTAAGCCTGCCTATCCTTTGTGAGACCCGGACTCAAGTTCTGCCTGCCCCTTGACCCTTGTCCTGATTATCCCTGCTCATAAGGACCACCTCTCCATCCTCTGAACCCCTACAGTTGAGGTATCAAACATGTGGCCCCTGACTCACTGCAGCCCAAATCAGATTCAATTATCATTGGAAACCATTTAACAAAATAAATTTTAAAATACAATAAAACACAGATAATGTTAATATATGGTTTTCCGAGTCAGTAAGCACCTGCAAGGATCCTTATGGACAATTTAGTGGCCCTTGTTTCTATTTGATTTTGATACCACAGCCCTAGAGTATTTACTGTAGGTAAGGATAATAACTACTACCATTTATACATCTGTGCCAGGCACTACACTGTGCTAAGCGCTTTACAACTGTTATCTCACTTGATCCTCACAACTCTGGGAAGTTGCGTAGTATTATTACCCCCATTTTACAGTTGAAGAAACTGAGGTAAACAGAGGTTAAGTGACTTGCCCAAGGGTCTCCCAGCTAGTAAATGTCTGAGGCAGAGTTTGAACTCAGGCCTTCCTGACTCCAGGCTCTGTGCTATCCACTGCATCACAGGGACTAGGCCCAGTAATTTTACTGGTAAAGAAAACATCCAGGTGAGGAAATTTTCTCTGCTCATGGGAGTCTACGAGTTCTCTGCAAATGACAGTCTTAAGAGAGTTGTTTAACTGGGCCAGATCCCAGAGAGGTTAAGCAACTTGCCCAGGGCCCCACATCCAGTACCTGCCAGAAGTCAAATTTGAACCCAGATCTTCCTGGCTTCAAGGACTGCAGAACACTGACTCTTCTATATCCCCACAATAATGGTCACTGATCACATGAGGACTTAGGATGTTACTTATCTTTTCATGTGCATATGCCAACTATCCCCACCCAGACTGGGTTTTTTGAAAAGAGTTTCCATGCTACTCAGCCTCACAATTTTCTCATGTTCCCTAAGGCACCAAACACTTGTTGACTGGCTAGGAATAATAACACTACTAATAGCTAGCTAACATTTATATAGTGCTTTAAAGTTTGCAACGCAGTTTATCAATAGTATCTCACTTGAGCTTCACAATAACCTTGGGAGGTAAGTATTGTTATTTCTCCCATTTTTACAAATGAAGAAACTGAGGCAAACAGAAAGATTAAGTCATTTTGCCCAGAAAAACACAGGTAATAAAAGTCTAAAGCTGGATTTGAACAATTTGAATGTCTGAATAATAACAATATATAGCATATATTTATATAGCTCCTGATAGTCACAAAGTATTTCACATATTTTAATCTCGATATTCATAACAAACCTGAGAGACAAGTAGTGCAACTAATATCATTCTCAATTTATGTATGAGGAAACCAAGGCTGAGATGACGTGATTCACTTGCCCAGGGTTACATGGCTAACAGGTGGCAAATCTGGGATTAGAACTCAAGTTTTCTGTGCTCATTATCTCCCAATATATCCCTATATTGAATGACACTCAGCCTAACACCCGGGCTGTGAGGACCTTAGATGACATTGATCCCTCTGGGCAGAAACTATGCATGAATCCCCATCCATGACACTATATGCCCACACCCATACATGTGCACACTCGCAACACTCGGCTTCAGATGGGTCAATAGCTACATACAGTCTGAGATATTTAAACCAGAAAAGAAGTAGAATAATGTGGTAACGCAGAAAGTCTGCTACACTGAGGCAGAAGACCTGGGTTCAAGTCCTAATATTTAAGATTATAAGATTCAGAAGCAACCAGTAGATAGCGTACCGAACTTGGGACCGACCAGGAAGGACTGGGGTTCAAATCCCAGCCAAGACACTTACTGATAAATGTGACTGGGAAAATCATTTAACTCCTCTACATCTAAGTTTTCTCACTTATAAAATGAGGGGTTTGGACTCCATGGCCCCTTCCATTCTGTCTATGCATGATTCTGGGGTCTTGTAACCCTCCTTGTACAGATGAAGAGCTGGAAACCCACTGGGGCAAAAATTACTTACCCAAGATCCCATGGGAAAAGAGGCAAGATTCAAAATCATGACCCCACGTCCCTGCTCTTTCCACTCCATAATTCTTCATTTCTACCTATGACCTTTAGCAAGTCATGCTTATCTCAACTTGCTTCATCTACAAAATGAGGGGGATGAGGTAACGAATCTCAAAACCTCAATCCCTTTCAGCTCAAAATCCCATATAACGTTAGGCAGGCTGCCCTGCACTTTATACTAAGATATACTTGGAGCCATCTCGTATCTACCCAGTCCTCTTCTTTATCTCTGACTCTAACATGTTCTCTAACCTGATTGCTATAAGCCTTCTCTCTCTTCTTCTCAATTAATCCACAACCCTTATCAGGCACCTACTGTGTTCTAGGCACTAGGGAAACAAGTACAAAGGGTGAAACCACCCCCATTTATAAGAAACTTACATTCTAATGGGCCAAATAACAAATAAATATATGTGTGACAAATAAATACAAATATATACAAAGCTCACCCTTTAGACTGTGTGCTTGATCATCTCTTATCTTCTTGGAAAGTATAACCTCATAGTTTCTCATCTATCTTCCCTATTACCTTCTCTTACCCTCTTCCACTCTTCTCTTTCCCTTCCCTTTCTCCCTCAGTCTCTCTGTCTCTGTGTCTCCATTTCTATGTCTCTCTGTATTTTTCTCTCTCTCTCCCCCCAACCTCCCTTTCTTTCTTTGACTTGGCTATGCCCACCCCCTCCCCACCACTCCTAGAGACAGCAGTATCTACTCTCTACCTCAGAAAAGGACAAGCAGCTCTTTTTGTGGTGGCGAAGAATGGGAAACTGAGGAGGTGTCCATCAAATGAGGAATGGCTGAACAAGTTATGGTATATGAATGTGATGGCATTCCTACTGTGTTCTAAGGAATGATGAAGATGATGGTTTCAGAAAGACATGGAAAGACAAATGAAATGATGAAAAGTCAAGTGAGCAGAACATTTTCCAGTAACAGCAACACTGGAAAAAAAATAAATCTCAAAGATCAACACAATGACCAACCACAAGTCCCAGGAGCATACATGATGAAAAATGCCACCCACCTCTAGATATAGAGAATACAGTCTCAAAGTATAGACTGAGGTATATGTTTCGGTTTTGGACATGGCCACACAGGAATTTATTTTGTTCAACAATACGTGTCTGTAACGGGTTTTGTTCTCCATGCTTTCTCAATAAGGAGTGGGAGTGTGGGGCAGGGGAAGGTAGCAGGGAGTGAAATCAGACCTGAAAATAAAATAAAATTGAATTTACTCACTGTTCCTGCCTCTTTGTCATTTGATCTGACTTCTGACTCCACGGCTCTACTGAAAATGCTCTCTATCAACTGTTGCCAGTGATCTCTTAATTACTAAATCCAAAGGCTTTTTTTCCCCCAGTTCTAATTTTCCTTGATCTTTCTTTAGTATTTGTGCCTGTGTTTGCTAACTCCCTCTCCTGGACACACTCTTCTCCCCCCTTCCCTACCCCCCCCACGCCCCTTTCTCTTTCTCTCTTTCCCTAGGCTTCTGAGTGATACTGTTCTATCCAGGTTCTTCCCTTACCAATGAATTGTTTATTCTCATTTTCCTTCCTGGTTACCTTGTTCCTTCTACTCCTAAGTGTAAGTATTCCTCCAGGATATATCTGAGCCCCCCCCCCTTCTCTTTTCTCTCCTTAGGGAATTTCATTCTGCCCTCAATACTCCTTTGCTGTGTGACCTTGGATAAGTCATTTAACTACTCCAAGCTGTATTATCTACCTCAGGACTAAATGAAATCCTGCACAAAAGGTACTCTGCCATTCTTAAAAGGCAACATAGATGTCAGTAATTAGTATTATTATTTTTCTATTAGGTTCACATAGGGATAGTCATAGGCCAAGTTACTAGACTGTTATTATTCTATTTGATGGTCTCCTGACTATATTGCCCAGATAAATAAAATAACTAATTTTTAAAGTTGAATAAAAGTATTAAGATGTAATCCTCTGTAAGCTCATTAAAAAACATCCTTGGTACAACTCCAGTAACAGATGGGACAAAAGGATCATATGTACCTAGTCCTTTTCTCAAAACCGATTTCCTCAGCTAGATCTCTATAGTTTGAAAGCTCTGCATGCAATGTAGCTTAGACATTATGAGTATTTTGGTACAGTGACATCTATTTAAAATGTTAAGGGTTTTCTTTTTAATGTGATTGTAGGCTACAGTTCAGTCTGTGATAATGTGATAATTGACTTGAGTTTTCCAGGACATTACAAGGTTTGTTTTTGTAGTATGGGGATTTATCATCTGTCAGTCCATGAAAGACAGTGAGTCTCTGATACAGAATTCTAGCCATCCGGTCATGCCTTGCTAGATATTTGGAAAGCACCATATTTGTATAGCCTATAGTATAAATGGTCCAAGTTTCTACTATTTCCTTATAAAATCTACACTGACCACAAAGTCCAGGCTCCTGGACCTATTTATTATCCACTCCTATGGGTTCATTTCTCACTTTTACATAGATGACTCTGGGCATCTGGGCAGCTAGGTGGCACAGAAGATAGTCAGGAAGACCTGAATTCAAATCCAACTTACACTAGCTGCATGACCCTGAGCAAATCTCAAATGAGATGCTATTTCTAAAGCACATTGCACAGTGCCTGACACATAGTGGGTGCTATGTAAATGGAAGCTACTATTATGCCTCCCAAATGTCTATGTCTGTGTCTGTATCTGTGTCTGTGTCTGAGTTCTGGTGCCACATCTCCAATTGCCTTCTAGACGTGTCTACCTGGCTTTCCCATTGGAATGTCCAAACTCAGTAAGCCCAAAACTCTGCTTGTCTTCTCTTCCATACCTGCCCTCTCCCCAAACTTCCCACTTTCTATGGGTGTACCACCGGTCTCCTTACCCAGATTCAAATCTTCAGAGTCATCTATGACTTTCCCCTATTCCTCACCTGATATATCTAATCAGCTGCCAAATCCTATGGATTCTTCCCCCACAATAACTCAAAAATATATCCCTTCCTCTATACTCCCACTATCCTAAGTTCATATTCTCATCACTACTCACCTAGACTACTGGAATAACCTCCTAAGTGGTCTTTCCTCCGGTCTTTTCCCTTCTCTGATTCTCCCTTTACACAG
The DNA here is from genome assembly GCF_019393635.1 of Dromiciops gliroides. Taxonomy (NCBI): domain Eukaryota; kingdom Metazoa; phylum Chordata; class Mammalia; order Microbiotheria; family Microbiotheriidae; genus Dromiciops; species Dromiciops gliroides. Next base: position 428,843,153 of record NC_057862.1, on the reverse strand, counting down.
CTGTCAATATAATATCCCTAAGGCACAGATATGACCAAGACACATCCCTGCTCAAAACCCTCCGTGGCTCCCTACTGCCTTAAAAATAAAATACAAACTCATTAGCCTGGCATTTAAGTCCCTCCACAACCTAGTTCTATCTTATCTTCCCCACTTTATTTCACATCAATTCTCTTAATGTACTCTACATTCTAGCCAAATTAATCTACAGTTCCATTTCATTCATATATATAAAGTTTAAGTATGTGTGTTTGTATATGTTTGTGTATATACACATACACATGTATCTGACTCGGGGATAATGAATTTAGAACTGGGTGGGACTTCTGAGGTCATCAAATCCAGCTACCTCATTTTACAGGGTCCCAATGCAAGTAAGTATCTGAGACAAGATTCACACCTAGGTCTTCCTGACTTCAGATCCAGTCATCTACCACATCACACTGGTATTCGCTTGGAAGACTCGGAAAGCTGACTATTTTCACTTGCCTTCAATGAAGCATATAGAGATAGCCATGTCTCCAAGGCTCAGCACAATTCAGCTGAATAAATGAATGTGGGAATAAGGTCCCATCATCTCCCTAAATACATATGGAAATTTATCTTTAGATGTATATTCACCAAACATTTGTCAATACCCACCATATAATAAAAGATAAGTACAAGGCGCTAGGGTGATACAAAGATGAATAAGACAGGAACTCTACCCAAGAAACTCACAGTCTAGCGGAAGAAATACACCCAACAAAATTCATAATCATAATCATTTATATGTAATTTTAAGATTTGCAACACATTTTACAAATATCTCATTTTATCCTCCTAACCACCCTGAGAGGAAAATACTACTTTTGATCCCATTTTACAAATGAAGGAACTGAGGGAAGAGCAATGTTAAGTGACTTGCCCAGAGTCACATAGCTAATTAGTATCTGAGGCCACATTTGAACTCAGATCTTCCTGACTTGAGGTCCAGTAGAGTTATCCAAAATAAGGGATAATGTGAGAAGAATGAATATCATGACACATAGAAATAAAGCTTTCTAACAGTTTAAGGAGGGAGAGATCACTTACATCTGGGAGATTAAGGAAGGTCTCTTTGGGGGTGGGGAAGGATGGTTCTAGATATTCACAGAGACTTACAAAGTGTAACAAACAATATGGCCATAGGAGATAGTGCTGGGCAGGAAGTTAAAAGACCCAGGGGCAAATCCCACCTCTGAAAGTTACTGTGTGAGGCTGGGCAAGTCTCTAAACCTTTCTAAGCCTCAGGCACCTCTCCAAAAAAGTAAATTATCACAATCTGCTTAAATGGAGGAAGTTTCCACAGCACAAAACCCTAGGGCCATGACATAGAGTAGGAGCCCAAAGAGGTGTTGGTCTTTGGGGAGGGTAAAGATTTATAAATTTTTATTATAATTAATAATTTAATATAATTATGATTTTTCGTTTTCCCCAATTCTCACTGTGTACTTTATTAGTAATCACATCGTAGGCAATGTTTGACAAGGAAGAAAACACACCTTCTTCCTTTCCAATAGTAAAGGAGGTATAGTCATTTATTTGCTATCTAAAGGCTATATGTGGCCATTCGCTGATAAGGAAGACTAAATACGAGCACAAGGAATTGAGTGAAACAACAAGTGATAAACATTTAAGTTTGGAAATCTTTTCTATCTGGAACACCCCCCTGAAATCCATTCCACATTCTAATGCCACGTACAAGCCAATGTGGTTATGAGTTCCTATCAAGGGAGATTCCATGGGCGACAAGTTACCTCCAAGGGTCATTCAATCCAGCTTCCTGGCCCTGGGCAGGACTAAGTACCCATCACCAACCCAAGAAAAAAAATAATTCTTCGAGCACAGAATGTCAGACCTGGAAGGGACCTTGAAACAAAAAATTATAAGAATGTCATAACTGCAAGGGACTTTAGAACCCAAAATCCCCCTTCATTTTTACAAATGAGGAAACCAAGGTCCCCAAAAGTATTCCAGAAAGAATAGCAAGATAAAAACAAAGGCATAACTAGAGCCCAGGTGTCCTGGATCCCTCCAACTTCCAGTGCTCTTCCCCCCAGACCCCACAGCCCTTGCTGTTCTGCCTTCCTCTGACTTCTTAGACCTAAAGGAGTGGAGATGGAGTGGAGATTAATCCCTTCAGAAAACAGCCTAGAGCTACAGGCTGACCCAGAGGGGGTGGCTCCTGGTAAGGTTTGATTCTGTCCAGAAGAGGACAGTCATTAAACAGTTAACTCTCCAAGTTTGGGCCTCCCTCTTTGCCAACCTTGATCCTCGGCTGAAAGTCCAAAGGAATAGGAAGAGAGGGAGGGGAATGGGGAAAGGGAAAAGGAGGGTGGATGCCACCACCCATGGACTCTGGTCTCAGGCAAAGTTGTTTTTATCAGTCCCCAGAGTATGGGGGTTTTGGGAAGAACCAATAAGGCACTGCTGCAAACCAATTCCTCCAGGCTCTGTTAATGAATGAGGGAAGTATTTGGGGATATGGTGACTTCAGAGAAATAGGGTGAGGGGAGAGACTACAAAACAGAGCTATAACAAGAAAGCAGAGCAAATACATAGATGTGTGCACACACAAGCCAAGAGAGAGGAAATGCCAAGTTCTATATAGCCAAGTACAGGGTGTTCTCAAATCATTCATTTGTCCCTTTTTCTCTCATAATGAGATCCTTTGTAAACAAATATGGCACTGCTGACCCACTCCCAATAGGGCATGCACTTGGAGCAGTTGTTTCAATGGGTATAAATATATTTATTCTGCATTACCCACACTTCTTCCCTTAGACCTCCAAAAACATATTTGTGAGATGTTGGGGCTCAGTCTGTGATCAGAGTTAAGGGTCAGGGGGCTAAGTCAATAGAGATCTAGACCTCATCTGCACCTTGCTCTAACCACTGAGCAGTTGAAGATTCAAATATCACACAGTTATTTCTAGGAGCAACAAATAGGAGGGAGAATTCTTTCATTGTGCATGTTGTGTTTTTTCTCTTCCTAGAATGGTATCTAAGGAAGCTAGAAGGGAAGCTAAGGAGCTGCAAGAGGCAGCACCCCGGTTTTAAAACAGCTACAGCCTAGTTTGATTTGGGATAAAGCCACGGCCATTGGAGCAGCTCCTCCTTCCCACCCCATCCAGAGCTGAAGGTTAATTTTCCCCCAATTATCTGGAAAGTGAAGACTCTGACCTTTCCCCTCCCATATTGGGAGGTTTCTTAACCATCTCCAGGCTTCACAGTTAAAATCCACAGTCAGAAGATTAGCTAAACTTGAGTCCTCTCTGACCAGATCTACACTGAAATTCTGCTCCATACAGAACCTACCCACCCCCCACCCCCAATCTCAAAGGGCTCAAATACCAAATCCGGCCTGTTTTCTCCACCTGTATCAAGCAGCAGAAATCTCCCTCCATTCTCAGCTGTAAGGATGACTCCAATAGCACATTAAACCCATGGGTTCTGCTCACCCCACCCCCCAGAAAAGGGGATCTTTTGGATGGATCATGGGAGAGGGAGGGGAAGGAGAGGAAAGCAGGAGCGGGCATGAAATGAAACGGATAGCACATTGACTTCAGCAACTTCCCTGGAATCCTAAAACTGGACCAGACCCTATGAGGTCATTTAATCCAGTCCCCCTGGCTTCAAGCAGATACAGGAAACTCGCCCCAGATGGGGAAATAAACATACAAGGTATTCCACAATAACCCAGGTGATTCTTCCTACTTCCAAGGTATCTGTCCCTTTAAGCAGGGACAGATTAAAAAATAATTTTTTTTAAAGCTTGGCTACAGGATCTATTCAAAATGGCCTCAGTCTATTATCTAAGGTCCTGTCCACATTCAAACATTAAACTGTCCTTCCAGTTCTACCTCCCACTTCCCCTACCATCCTCCTTTCCTTCCAGCCTATCCCAATTCTACTCATCATTCAAGGCAAACTCAAAGCCCAGCTCCTCTAAGAAGTCTTTCCTGGGCATTCCAGCCTATAATAATCTCTCCCTCCCCCAAGTTCTGAGAGAACTTACTGTGTGTTCCACTCATTTGGCACTTAGCAAACATCACTTATGTTAGTTATCTTTGAAAGCCTCCGTGCATTATCTCTGTAGCCAGACTATGAGCCTAGAAAGGGCAGGGACTGATGATACCTAGCGTAGTGCCTTACAAATCCTAGGCCTTCTATAAAGCAGGAAAAAAAAAAGTCATTGATTGATCAATCCAAATGGAACCAAAGAAAGCCTATTTCTGAGGAGCAAGCAGAGAGAGAAAGAGAGCGGAATTTCCGGTCAGAGGACCCAGGTATGAATTCCAATTCTGTCACTACCAGTGTGACTTTGGGCAAGTCACCGTCTGGACGTCGGTTTCCTCCACTGTGAAATAAGGCAGTTGGCCTAGATGATCCCAAGGGCCCTTCCAGTTCTAAGTCTATGATCCTTTAACCTTACGGTTCTAACCCTGATGTTAGAGGAAATAAGACAGAGAGCCTTCTATAGCCAGCCTTCAGCACCTAAAGAGACCTGGGTGCCCATCCTGGCTGCACTACTAACTCCACCTATAATCTTGGGCAAGTCACTTCACTTTTCCCAAGGCTCTGTTTCCTCCTCGTTAAATGAAGAGGCCAGATTAGATGACTCAATTCAACAAACACTTACTCAGAGTCCACTTTGTTCGAGACTGAGCTAAGAACCCTACAGAATATAACATTCAAGCTTCTCTAACCCTCATCTGGTAGCAATCCCTCACCCCTTCTACTGGTCCCCACTCCTTTATTTGCCGCCTGCCCCTACAACTCTCCCTTGGGGGCCTGGAGCCCAACACACAGCCTGAGTGAAGATTCACGTACCAGCTCCAGCTCTTGCTTCTAATGCTCTTTTTTAAACGTTAAGTGTTTCCCCTGTTCAGAGTTTAAAAAACACTTTGAGAGCCAGAACAGGGCCCAAGAAGGCTCATAAAACCCCACCCAGCCCTGCTCTATGAGATCAGATCACTCCCCTATGTTCCAATGTCCCTTCGTCTGTCTAACTCCAAGGCTCCCTGAGCAGCTCCCCATCTCCCCCTCCCTCTCCCTGTTCTTTGCCTCCAGACAGAGGAAGGAGGAAGAGGATTCCCCAGAAACACAGTTACACTTCCCCATACAGACCTAGCCTGGCTGAAGCCAGGGATTATCAGTCCAGTTCACTCAATCTTTTAGTAACACCTACAGGCTACTGGACACAGAAGGCCAGCCTGCCACAATCCCATTCTCAGAGAGCTTAAAAATCAAGTAGAATAGAGGAGGGGGAAGGGTGATGGACAATTAACTGGGATATTCGAAGTGTTGTGTTGGAGCCAGCTCATACAGGCTTTCAAGTCAATTGTTAAATTTTCAGTGCGAGTGTTTACACCTTGGAAATTGGTACATGATACAAATAAAGGCTTGATTTATTGTTTTGAATGTCTAGATTTAACAAAATTACAGTGAAAATGTTAATAATGAAAATTAAATTGAAAGGTACATCCTCCATTTTTTTTATCCTGGAGAGCTGGTTGTTAAACATTTACCAGAACATCCCTGGATAAAGAGTAGAATGAGAAATGAAAAGGTGGTGGTGGGGTGGGGGGGGGGGCGAATCCAGGAAAAGTACTTTGAAAAAAACTGAGGAGTAGGATACTTTAAATAACATGAGGGTGGGAACAGATCAGGGAAGGCTTCTTGGAGGAGGTGAAACCAGAGCTAGTCTCTGAAGAAAAAGAAATGACTTCAACAAAGAGGAGGAAAATTCGTTCCAGGCACAACTGCAAAAAGGAAGACATCTAACAGTCCAATTCTGAACACAGAATACTTAAAGGCAGAGTGTTTCAGAGAAAAACAATACTGATTTAGAGTCAGAGGCCTTGAATTCAAATCCAGACTCTGACACTTTAATAACCATGTCACCTTAGACAAGTTATTCAACCTTTTAAGGGCCTCAGTTTCTCCATCTAGTCCTTCTCTAATAAAAATGGGTTTGGACTACATGTCCAAATTTAGGGAAGGTTCCTTCTGGCTCTAAACCTGTGATCCTATGAAAGGAATAGTCTGAAATAAGGAAAGGGAGGGCAGACACAAGACCATGAAGAAAGGCCTTGAGTGCTAGACCGCTGAAGCTTATATTTTTATTCTGTAAAAAAAAATGGGAGCTGGGGGTAGCTAGGTGGCACAGTCGATAAAGCAACAGCCCTGGATTCAGAAGGACCTGAGTTCAAATTCAGCCTCACACACTTGACACTTACTAGCTGTGTGACCCTGGGCAAGTCACTTAACCCTCATTGCCTCACCCCTCCCAAAAAAAATCGGGAGCTACAGAAGACTTCTGGGGGAGATTTCTGAGAGAGGCAATCACAGAGATCTATTAGAAGATAAATCAGAAAGCCATATAAAAGATGAGCTAGAGAATTAAGAGAAGGGGCGGGCTGGACTACAACAATAATTGAGAGTCTGGGGGTGGCTAGGTGGAGCAGTGGATAAAGCACCGGCCCTGGATTCAGGAGTACCTGAGTTTGAGTCCGGCCTCAGACACTTGACACTTACTAGCTGTGTGACCCTGGGCAAGTCACTTAACCCCCATTGCCCCGCAAAAAATAATAATAACAATTGAGAGTCTGTGCTAGGGTGGTCCTAATGGAAGTAAAAAAGATGGAAACATGGAGCTGAGATATTCATAAGATCATAGACCTAGAGCTAGACAGGTCTTCAGAGTCCATCTAGTCCAATCCTCCCAATTTACAGATGAGGATACTAAGGTCCAAGGAAATTAAATGACTAGTTCAAGGCCACATAAATGTTAGGACTTGAACCCAGATCCTCTAACTCCCTAACCAACATTTTTTCTGCTGTAACAATGGAGAGGACAGAAGTGGCAAAACTTGACAGTTTCTTGAATTCTGGGGAAAAACAAAACAAACAAAATAAAGTCATGTTCATAATGAATAAGGCTCCAATAGTCATCCCCTCAGTAGTCAGAGCTGTGATAAACTGCAACGGTCTGGTTCTTAAGTTTACAAATGAGGAAACTGAGGCACAGAAAGGAAAAGTTGCTGCAGAAGCTAGTTCAGAGCCTGGGTCTCCTAGCACCTAACTAGGCTACCTCACTGAGTCCCTCTTATACAACAGGCTCCCTTCCCTATCCCTTTCCCAGATCCTAAGTTCAATTTTCTGAGTTGTTTCAATGTTCCATAGGTGTTCTTAGCCAAAGGTTCATGAACTTTTTTTAAATATTGTAGCAAATGTATTTCCATAGAAATGGCTTCCTTTATAATTCTATTTATTTTATTTTATGCATTTAGAAACATTCTGAGAAGGTGGCCCTAGGTGTCACCAAAGTGTTCAGGGACACACAAAAAGTCAAAAATCACTGAACCATTCTAACCTCTAGCTACTTAACTGTGGACTATGCAGTTTAAATAGCTCCTATTGTAAAAGAACAAGAGTTAGGAAGATGGGTGAGCAAAAAGAAATTGGAAAAGAAAGGGAGATAATCCAGACCATTTTGGGGGGAGGGGTGGCTCTGCTTCCAATACACCCAGGCCCAGACTAAGAAAGGTACCTACCTGGTCAAAGAAAGTCTCTAGACTAAGTAGCAGAGGCTCCCAGAACCACGGAGGGATCAGTCTTGCTCAAGCTACGGGTCTTCCAACCACACATAAGCCACCACCTGTCTTCTGCCAGGATGAGAGCTCTGAGGCGGAGACTAAGAGACTCGCTGCTGTTTTCTGGGTCTAGGTCTCCAGGATTGGGCTCCAGAAACACTTGGGAGGAAGAACGAGTGGGGCAGTAGAGTGGGAGATTCCAAACCCTCCCACAGGCCAGTCTAGACAGGGCAAGGGAAGAGCAAGCCAGAATCCCCTCTCCATGCTCCAACAACAGCTGGAAACTCTGCATCAAGGTACATTAGCTAGCAACAACAACAACAGAAAAAAACAATCCTAATTTTATCAATCACACTCCGCTCCCAGCTTGGCAAAAGAGACATCTACCACCCCCTCCCCAGCCTCCATGGTTTAGGAAAGAAGAAATCATTCACAGAACAATGCTTACATGCCTACTGTAGGCTAGGCTATAGGGCTTAATGGGGCCCGTGTAATCTCTCTCTACTTTAGCCCATTCCCACAGCTACAGAAAAACTGGCAAGGTGAGTGACCTACTCACCCTAATATGCCCTAATATAATATACTAATAATTTGTAACTAACGGCCCAACCCCACCCCCAAGGCTTCAGGCTCACATGAACTTGGTCTAAGCCTGGGAGCTCACCCCAGCAGGAGTTTTTCCCCCCCTTTGACTCACAACCCCCAACCTTGGGTTGCTTCAGGAAAATCTCCCAATATAAATTATAGGTCATGTCTAAATTTCCCTAAATATTGGTAACAGGATGGCCAGCTCCCCTACAAGCACTCAAAGTAATAAACACCAGTCAGGTGTAAGACAGTCTTTACTTCGCCAAACAGAAAATGAACCAATCAGGAGCTCTGAGTCGTCTGATTAAGGCACCAGCAGGCATGCCCACCCTCTGCAATGGGGAAATACCCCTTCTCAGATGCTTTCTCTCTGGTTTATCCTGTCTGTATCTTGTTGATCCATGGTCATTGGCACATCATCTCCCCCATTTGACTGTGAACTCTTAAGAGCAGGGGTCTGATTTTGTCTCTCTCTACGCCCAGCACTTAGCACAATGTCTTGTATATGGGCGCACTGGCAATGTTTGATGACTTGACCCAGAGGGGAAATGACATTCCCAAGCATTGTAATAGGGCCAGGACTCAAGCCTACCTCTTGGGACTTCAAATCCACTGTTCCTTCTATTATAACACACTTTCTTCCTTAAAATACAGAATGTCAAAGCTATATCTTAGCAATCACCTAATATTATAATAATAATAATAACTTTTAGATAGCTTTTTAAGGTTATTAGGCTGTTTAAACCTGAGGGGCTGGACTAGGTGACCTCCAAGGCCCCTTCCGACTCTAATCTATAATCCTATAATGGAACATCCGAACTAAAAAAGTCTTTAGAGATAATCTAATCCAACCTCCTTTTACAAAGGAGGAAGCTGAGTTCCTGGGAGGTTTAACAACTTGTCCAAGGACATACATCTTAAGAGTTTAAAGCCCTTTTGTTCCAACAATCCTGAGAAGTGGGCACCTGGAGGTATTATACCCATTTTAAAGATGAGGAAAGTTTACCACTTCCTTTGAAAGAAGAACCACTGAAGGAAAATGGGATGAGTGGCAGAATTCCACCTCAAAAAAGCTGCCTCTTAACAAATCCTCTATCTCCATAACTAAATTCTCTGAGATTAGGGGGTTGGGGGAGGGGGAAAGGGTAAAAGAGATACTAGTGTACTGTGATTCTTACTGCCACTATAGGCTGGACCAGGGTTTCTAATGTTATCCATAAAGGATCTCCTAGAACCTGCAATGAAGTCATACTGACCTTGACCTCTGCATAGTTTATATGAGAGGCTCTAGGCAAATCTGTCTCTCTACTCTTTCTCAGACCCCATGCTTATTTCTAACTTTGTGCCTTTGGCTATGTCATAGTTTAACAGAGCAAGAAGTACAAAGAAACCCAGAGTTCTTTGAGCTCAACCCTTCGTTTTACAGAAGAGCCCAAAGAGGACATATGACTTGACCCATGGTCACACGACTGGTCACACAGCTAATAAATGCCAGAGGTACGATCTGAATCCAGGTTTTCCTGGCTAGAAGTCAAACACCATCCACTATATCATGCTGTCATTCACTGCTTCCTTTCCCAAATGAATTTTCCCTCATCTCTACCTAAATTCAATTGTTCTTTACAGTTTGGGCACTTAAAGAATGGGTTATGTGGGAAATATGCTTATGGGGAAGAGGTTCCTTCTCACTCCATAATGCTCAGTAAATGAGGATTTCTGTTCCATGTATCTGTATGCTACCCTTCCATCACTGGGCTGGGCACAGAATACACTAGGCTCCCAGAATCCTAATAAATTCTTAATAAATTGGTAACACCGGGCTCAAAAACTGATCCACCCTCACTCCATCACTATGCGACCCTGGAGTTTGGTTTGGTTTGCATAGGAGGGGGAGCATGGGGACCTGGTAATTCTAAGATGTATATCACCTTGCCCAAGATTCCAAAGAGCCATTGAAAATGGCCTCAGGGACAGCTAGGTGGCGCAGTGGATAAAGCACTGGCCATGGATTCAGGAGGAGCTGAGTTCAAATCCGAACTCAGACACTTGAAAATTACTAGCTGTGTGACCCTGGGCAAGTCACTTAACCCCCATTGCCCTGAAAAAAATTTTTTTTAATTTTAAATTAAAAAAAAAAAAAGAAAGAAAATAGCCTCAGAGGCAGAGATGACATCAATTGATACCGTCGTCTCTCCAGGAGATACTGACAAAGTGAGTAAGCAGTCCACAGGGTATGCATGGACTGCACCGGATGTTCAACTGAGAAACAACTCTCATCCAAGACAAATGGGGTCCCACCTATCCCCTACACCAGCGAATGAAGCCTGCAACCTTACCCCAAGAAAGCCACCATCAGCAAGCCCAAGACTTGGTCCACCACGTTATCCAAACTCATGGTTTGGGGATTGTCCATCCTTTGGGGTTTAACCCAGTCAGGGTTCCCCTCACTGGGGCAGATTCAACAATCACCTGTTAAGCCCCTTATGCTCGAGCTAGAAACAAAAGTCAGCTCCCAAGAAGTAAATCTAATGGGGAGGTGGGGAAAGGACTTAAACAAATAACCCTCACAAAGGAAGGGAGATAATGGCAAAACAGCAAAAAAGAGGTCCAGGCAAAGTGCTATAAGGTATTTGAGGCAGGAAAGATCCCTCTCTCTCAGAGCGGGGAGAGAAAGGGTCACAAAAGTTTCGAGGAGGAGATGGCACCTGAGTTGGGCCTCTAAAGAAGTGCCTTCAATGATGGGGGGGGAGGGGCAAAACCAGTAAGCATTCATTCTATTCTGGGCAAACAGTGAAAGCAGAGACATTGAAATAGGAGAGGGCAGGATGTAAACAGGAGCATAGAGAGGGATAACCTACAGAGTACCAGAAAGCTTAACCGGTAGGTTTGGAATCAAATCATAAAGGACTTTGAATCCCAAGATCTGGAGACAGTATTTAATCTGACAGGCAATAGGGAGCCAAGTAAAGTGTTTGAGCAGAGGAGTGACACCATCATAGAAGTCTGCTGGAAACATTCATTGGACAGAATGGGGGAGGAAGGCCTGGAGAAAGAACAACATACTTAGAAACTCCTTAGAAGGCTCAGATAACTGAACAATGAATATAATAATAATCAAATTTTCATCCTTTTTGAATCCATCCATCAGCAGCACCTAGTTAAAAGCCCTTGAAACAAGGGGGAAAAACAGAGGTAAAGAGAACATGGACTCTGGGGCACTTCCCAAACCTTGGCCTGCCGCTCCCCCTTAAAGCGCTAAATAAATAGCCTTAACAAAGCAACAGACTTTGGCCAGCTCGGCTTTCAGGCGGGCTGACCTCTGCCCCAGGCAAATGTTGATACTTAAGTTAAATTGGTCAATTATGCTGACGCTTAAGTCCCAACCACAGTTCAAAATGTCCCAGGTTTCCAAGCCTTCAAGTAATTTCTCAGTGGTTTGACAGAGGAAACCTGTTAAATAAGTAACCTCATTACAAATGGCAAGTGAATTCCCTTCACAGGTCCACTCCTTTGAACTCCACAGTGTTTATCCGAGGTCTCCATAAATTTACAAACAATGGGAGCACAGAATGGCCCAATGCCCAACACCAGCAGTCAGGGGAAGGATGCATTCAGGGAATGACTGGCCAGTGCCTCGAGGGTAGTACCCAATATTTGGGGGGTGTTTCCCAGTCTGATTGCACCCTTGACCCTGACCAGTCAGACACACCAGCAAACCTGCTGTTGTTCACTGGGGAAGCTAAGGAAAGGACATTTGTTCAAGGTTGTTTTCCAGCTGTTTTCCCCAAATTAGTGTGTGAGCTCCTTTAGAGCAGGGGCTGTCTTTTGCCTCTTTTTGTACCATCAGTGCTCAGCAAAGTCCATCAGCACATAGTAGGCGCTTAATAAATGCTTATTGAAAAGGATAATTAGGGGCAGCTAGGTGGTACAGTGGATAGAGCACTGGCCCTGGATTCAGGAGGACCTGAGTTCAAATTTGGCCTCAGACACTTGACACTTACAAGCTGTGTGGCCCTGGGCAAGGCACTTAATCCTCATTGCCCCACGAAAAAAAAAAAGAAAAAGAAAAGGATAATTAAAGCTAATATGCAGACAGCATTTTATACACTCTCATTTTACCAAAAGCATCCCCATGTTGGGCTGGCCACGCCAATAGGGCATTTGGGCATTTATCATCCCTCGGGGGGCAGGCAAAACCTTAACAAACGAACTAGGTTTAGGGTGAGGAAGCCATAGAAAGTTAACACACACAAAGGCAGCAAAATGGTGGTAATAAAAGTTCTCTCACGTCATTTTCCCCCACTCGAAATGCTTCAAGAGCTCCCTTATGATGTGCTGAATAAAGTCCAAACTCACTTGGCCAGGCCCTCCATGCCCTCCATGATTTGGTCCTTACCTTCTGCACTTATCTCTGATTTTCCTCTAGCTCCAGCCAAACCCGTCTTCCCTCAGTGGGTCTGGAGCCTTCCTCTAGTTCCCATCAGGTGAAATGTCCTCCCCGTCTGGGGTCTCTGCATCCAGGAAATCCCACACCTTCTCTGAGAAACCTGACCAACATATAGCCATCTCTCCCCTCTGAACTCCAGTTAACCATCTTTACCATTCACGAGATGATTGTTTTTTTTAAGATCACAGGCCCAGTCCATAGCTTCAGCCCAATCCCAGCTTTCCATGTGTGTATCTTGTCTACCCCATCCCATCTTATATATTCTCATACTGCAAAGATCCCTCCTCATTCTGCCAGGACTTCTGTTCCCAGAAGACCTGAGCATACAGCTGGGCCTCAGACACAGTTAATCTTACTTACCTATTCTACCTTAGGTAAATGATTTGCCCCTTTCTGCGCCTCAATTTCCTGATCTATAAAATGAGTGAGTTGGGACTAGAAGACCACTCAGGTCCCTTTTCAGGAAAATATATACTTCTTGAAGGTAAGGGTTGTTTCTCCATTGATTTTCGTATTCCCAGAGGCTACCATAAGGGAGGTACAAAATATATTAGTACAGGGAACTCTATCCATAACCCCCTGCATCAATGCATATCAGCAGCCTTAGCGTTAGGGTTGCCAGGAGCACTGAGAGGTTAGAGGAAGTACTTGAATCCATGTCTCCAGGGACAGACATCAAGGGCCAGCTCTCTACTACCACCTCCAATCCAAGTGTGGAAGAGAAATGAAGTGAAATTTAGTCCAAATCCTGTTGACTCAATGAACCACTAATGAGGAAGCCCAGCAGCCCAAGTGTTGGGGGAGGAAGAGAGGGGCGTTGGCCCCTCCCTGAAAACAGGGGCAAAGGAAGAAAAAGAAACTCATTCATTTTCTCCATTCATTCCCCCAGCATTTATTAAACACCTACTATACACAGAGCACTTCACTAGGGGCACTGGGAGAGATACAAAGACAGTTCAGACAAGGGCCCCCTGCCTCCCCACAATCTATAGCAGATTGCAATAAATCCACAGGGATGCATGGCAATTGCCGGTCCCCTCCCCTCTATCCCCCCTCCACTCTTCAAATCACTTTCAAATGGGGTGGGCTGGGAAAGATCCCAGGCCCCTTCTCATATACTTCCTGCAGTTGGTTCCACTCCCCCCCCCCATCAAAAGAGAGTCCACTACCCCAAGAAAGGTGAAATTGAAGAAAAGCACCCAAACTAGAGGAAGAGAGGGCGGTGTTGAGAAGGGTGATCAGGAGACCTCTGCCCAACACAGCCCATAACCTCAAGGCTCAGTTTTCTTCAGATTTACTTTCTAAAATATCTGTCCTCTCTTTATAACTGACCATTTTTTGCATGCAACTTCCAGCCTGAGATTCCACAGCCCTGTGGTCAGCCAGTCATGTATTTAGAGTAGAGCAGAGGACTTGAGAACATTTTTATAAAGCCCAAACCTTGTTTTGCAAGAGAGACATGAGTGGTTTAGAGGGGGATGCAAAAAAAAAAAATCTACCAGATCTTTTTCTAAGGGCCTAGAAGGGGACAGGCCCAACAAAGGGTGGGAGGTGGGGGGGGGGGGTGGAGAAAGAAATTGGAGACTGCATTTTACATGGCTTTGGAATGCAGACCAACATGAAAGTCAGCCCTGGGCAACCCAGGCAAGCAGAGGGAGGGAGGGACGGCTGAAAAAGAAAAGACTTTCAAGGAAGAAGCTACCGGAGCCAACCACTCATAGACTGTCCCTACTATAAGAGCAGCAAGTCCTGTCTCCTAGGGGAGAACCCAAAGATATTCCAAAAAAATTCCACCCTTCCTTACTTCTGGGTCCCTTTCTCTGCCAGATTAGCAACAGGTCCCCCGTTAGTGAGACGACTTCCTTCCAACATCACCGTATAAAACAGGAAGACAGAGAGAGCAGGTCTGTCCCTTCCTGGTAGAGTCTGGGAGAAGAGAAAGAGCTTTGGTTTCCATTCACTAATTACTCTTCCTAAACCAGTCTCTCCTCTCACCCTGAGAACTCCTGCCTAGACAGCCAAGACCAGGTATATTGGATGCTGGACACTCCACTCCCTCCAGAATGACTGGTGTCCCAGGATAATAGGATTCTGAAGTTGGAAAAAAGCCCCTGCACATCTTCTAGTCCAACCCCCTCCATCTGAGGAATGGAAAAATGATCTGCAAAATGATGATGGTAACAAGATAAGATGATATATGTTAAAGTGCTTTGTAAACCCTAAAGTGCTATACAAATATGAGCTGTTGTTATTATTATTAGGCCCATAAGCCAAGGGAGCAGACAGAGTGAGTTCTAGATCAAGGTCACTGCTGTTTTACTATCTTTATCTGTGGCTAATGACTCAAGTGGTTTTGGTTTTAAAGTCCCAACCACCTTGGAATCCAAATCTCTGCCCTGAGCCCATCTGTCCTTTCTAGACTGGCATATCTATCCAGCATAGCAAAAACCCACTCCACTCCAAGGTTCCGATACAGAGTGAATGAAAACCCTTCTCTGGGAACCATAATGCAACTGTACCCCTGAAAAGGGTCTGCAAGGCAGTAAATCTAGATGCTATGTCCTAGGGGAGACACTTCCCCCTAAGGAAGAAACCACAATGCTCCGTCAAGAAACCTACAGTTAGTGTCAATTGTGTTAAAGAGGCATATGGGATCATCCAGGCATCCCAGAAGAGCCAGGGTTCTAGCTGGAAAACCAAGTCCCCAGCAGGTGTGAAGCCTATCTGGGTGTTAATTGGGTAGCAGGTGAGCATAACAGAATTTTGTGGGAGGAATAAAGGAGGCAAAGGGGAAAGTGTTAAAGAAGCTGATAAAATGGGCCACCAATTAGGATAATAGAATGTTAGCATTGGATGGGACCCTAGGGATTATGTATTCCAACCCATTCATTTTACAAATGAGAAAACTGAGGCACCCAGAGAAGGAAAAATGATTTGCCCAAAAATAAAAGAACCAGGGCTTGTCCGAGGGCCTTCAGACCGCCAGTTCAATAATATTAATTAAGTCTACCAGATGCAATGTACTTGCTGAGTGGAGTACGGTGGTTCTCAAAGGACCAGGTCAGCCTCTTCAAATAAGAGCTGGAAGAACCCTGAATAGGCCATCTAGTTCAACTCCCCTCATTTTAAGGATGAGAATCTGACACTCAGAGAGGCTTAATGATTTAGCCAAGATCACTCAGCTAAGAGTCAGAGGTGAGATTTGAACCCAGGTCTTGCAGACTCCATCCCTAGCAAGCAGTCTCTCCACTATACAATGCAATTAGAGGTACCACTAACCAACTATATGGCCTTAAGCAAGTCATTTCACCCAAGGACTCATTTCCTCAATGCAAAAGGAGGGTGTTGGGCTGATCCACTAAGGTTCCTTAAAGCTCTAAAGATTCTATTAAAAAAAATTTTCTCACTAAGCTCCAAAGGAAAACAGATGGATTTTAAATAGAGTTTTCTCTCACCAAAACTAATAAAACTGGAGATACAGGGCAGGCCTCCAAGAGGTCACATCAACCCTTCATAAGGAAGAGAGCGAAGAAGGAAGGAATATAGTAGATGAAAATGGAAAAAGCAGAAACCAAAGGGCCACTGAGAAAGCATTTATTTAGACTCTTATGAGGTGTACGTCGTCCCATTCTCATAGCAGGTCTCACAGTCCTAGCTCATGCTTGACATCTGGGAAAACAACCACTTAAAATGTTACCAAGAAAAAAAAAAGCCATCGATATGGTGATTCAACAAAAATAACCAAACTTTCTTTTATCACGGCCGATGTCCACATTCCCATTGTTTTTTCAGTATGGAAACTCACTCCTTACTCTGAGCTACAATAACACATGGTTCTGGCAAATCTTGTTGCCTTATGGTCTGTTGTTGTTGTTGTTGTTGTTGTTGTTTGTGGGTCATTCTTGACCCCTCCTGTTGGACTGTAAGACTGTCTACTTCACTGTATCCTCCTAGGACAAAGTAAGCACCAACTGGATACAAAGGGTGGTCACACAGGCAGCCCCTGAGGGCTTCACACTCCACACCAGTGGCCTCTGGATTTCATTCTGTTTCACACAAATCCATACACATCTAAACTGGGATGGGAGCAGGCCTAGCCTGTTATCACCAACCACCAGCTCCTAATCTGGGCATGGGGAGTGGGGGGGGGAGGTGGAAGGGGTGGCACCCGGGGAGAGTTCTCAAACTGGGAAAGAGAAAAAAAAGCCAGGAGAAGAAATAAAACAAGTGAGATTTTACTGCAAAGGTGTGTGGGCTAGGAATGGGGGGGGGGAGGGGAGGGGGAGCAGGGAATACAAGAAACCTTGAATATAGGCAACTCAACCAACTAGCTTTTCAGGAGACCTAGAAAAACAATTCCCAGATCAGTCATATCCATTGCACATATACACAATCACATACACAGAATGAATAATACATATTTTTAAAATGTGTATTCTGAGTCTGTCTATACCATACTATAGAGGGATAAATCTATCTAGTATATGAATATACACACATATATATATATATATATATGTATATATACATATATATCCCATTATTTTCATGCATCTGCCTTAGCCAATTTTATTTAGCTACTTTCTGGACCATTTCATGCTCATTCGGCTGCTGAGCTAGACAATTGCTTCGTAACTCTAGGGTGCAATTTCACTGTCTGTGAGTCGAATATTTCACAGAGGGCTGGGGTGTGTGCAGAAGCAGCCCTGTTCCTTCTCCCCACCCTCCTCTTCGATCATCCTCCCTCCCAGCCTTGCCAGACAGTCTTCTATTCTGTCAAATCCCCCCCCCCCAGATTCCTCTTAAGAGGATCTGGAGAGAGCCTAGGCCTCTCCCTCTTGCTTACTCACCTACCTACAAGGGGACTGCTGAAGGACTCAGGGCCTGTGGAAGACTCTAGCTTTTCCAAAACAACAAGAAAACTACACTTACAAGTCAAGGAAGAAGGGCTAAATTCTTGGTGCTGCACAGTTTGGCAAGGAGGGGGTGCCCCACAACTCCGAATTTCACCCCTTTCCTGAGTTTGGCATCATTTTAAAGTAACACGTCTCCCTCTTCTGCATCCAGAACCCCCATCCTAACCAGAGTCAGCTTTCTAACAGAATGGTGAATATATTTTCTGAAACAAAAGTCAGAGCTCATGACTCACTGAAAGCAGTAGTCCTTTTTACTTAATGTACTTTTTCTTGAAATCTGAGACTATTCTAGAAAATCCAGGGTGTATGGTCACCATGTCTAACCAGCTCAGGGAGAGACTCTGAATGGGTGGGGACAAGGAACAAAAGGGAAAACAGAACGAATAAAATTCACTTTACCTCAGTTTCCTTCACTATTAAATGAGGATTACTATACCTACCCAGTCCACTTCACAGAGCCAAAGTGAAAATTGGAAGGGTAGGTGAGAAATATATCATTAGTGGTTTAGAGCATCAGATCAAGAAAGGGACATAAAATACTCCATAAAAATAAAATGCTGTCACTCGTGAATCTAGAACAATATCTGAATTATGGAGCATTGACATAAAAACTTTCCCTCAACAGCTCTTTAAGATGATGGCATTAGGGGCAGCTAGGTGGCACAGTGGATAGAGCACCGGCCCTGGAGTCAGGAGTACCTGAGTTCAAATCCGGTCTCACACACTCAACACTTACTAGCTGTGTAACCCTGGGCAAGTCACTTAACCCCAATTGCGTCACTTTAAAAAAAAAAAAGATTGATGGCATTATTATTCTATTTTAAAGATGGAAAAACTAAGGCTCAGAAAATAAGTTCTAGGGGGCATCTAGGTGGCGCAGTGGATAAAGCACCAACCCCGAATTCAGGAGGACCTGAGTTCAAATTCAGCCTCGGACACTTGGCACTAGCTGTGTGACCCTGGGCAAGTGACTTAACCGCCACTGCCCAGCAAAAAATAAATAAATGAATAATTTTTTTTTTAAAGAAAGTAGGGGCAGCTGGCACAGTGGATAGAGCACCGGCCCTGGATTCAGGAGTACCTGAGTTCAAATCTGGCTTCAGATACTTAACACTTACTAGCTGTGTGACCCTGGGCAAGTCACTTAACCCCAATTGTCTCACTAAAAAAACAAACAAACAAAAAAAGAAAGTAAGTTCTAGCTCTGGCCACTTTCTCAGCTGGGGGACCTTAGGTCAGTCATTTTCCTGCATCTGAATTTCCCCACCTGTAAAAAGAGGGTGTGGGACTAAAGGATCCCTAAGATCTCTTCTAGCTCTTTAACTTACCCAGGGGTCACACAGTTACATAGACACCATGTGCCAGTGGGCCTGGAAGACCTCTGTGACAGAGAGTGGTGTTAGAGTGGCAGTACTGTCCTGAGGAACCCTCCCCCCAAACCCCTTAGAGTTCAGAGAAAATCTCTGTCATAGGAGGATTACAAAGCCAGGGGCCTGAAGGGAGGTGGGGCAGGCCAGAGAAAGTGAATGAACTACACCTAATAAAATGTAAATGCCCCAAGGAGGGGGAAGGGGCTGGGAAGGCCGGCCACCCGGAAGTCCTGCAGGCCACCCTGCCTGACATCACGGGGCCCCAGGGGCCACAGAGAGCCCTCTCCTTTGTCACACCTTGCCAAGGACCTAAGTTTCCGAGTCTCCCCTCTTTCACCCCTTCCCTTCAGAGTCCATAAAACCCAATTGATTTATTTAGTTGAGAGCAGCCAAGAAAAAGGCCCAGAAAAAATGTCACACCCAGATGCAAGCGCCATTACCATTTTATGGGCACCTTTTATCTCTGAATCCGCACCTCCCCCATTTCCCAGGATATCACCGGAAAGAGGAAGACCCACTAGCCTACACTCCCAAGGGTCCCAGGGTCCCATGAAGGGTCCCAAAGGACCAGCTCCCTGATGCACCCATGCAGAATCAGGTCTTAAGGAAACTGTCACCCTCTGGTAGGAAATCTCAATTACCACAAGCCCCACTGATTCCTTGAGGTTTCCTGGCTAAGTCAGTGGTGGGTTCCCATGGAAACATCAGTAACCAAGCAGAATCGGAACCTAATCTACCAACTAGGCCCTTCCAGCTCCTTCAGGGTGACTGTAGCTTAAAAAAAAAACAACCTTAAAGTCAAGGAAAGGGAAGGGGCTTTGGGGGTGGGGCAGGAGGAGGGCAGTCAACCTATAGCTCCTTGAACACAGACCGCCCCCCACCATCCTCCAGTATTGTTTTCCCCAATTCAACCCAAGGGATCATTCCCACTAGGGCACCACTTCTATCTCCCATCTCTTTCCTGTATCACCCACCCTGCCCTTGACAGACCCAGTGATGTAAGGAACCCCAAGAAGCTTCCTTCACTAACCAAAAGCATTACATTCACTCCTTGGGGAGCTTCCCCACTGCTCTGTCTTATCATTAGTGATGGGGACTCAGCTGAAGATTCTCCCTGAAGCCCGATTCCCAAGATGTGTCAGCCCCTTCTCCTGACAGGGGAATACTGCCAGCTGGTCCAATTAGCCAGCCACATCCACAGACCACCCCTGCAAGTCAGTTTTGGTCCAGGTTTCAAAGAAAGGATAAAAATGCCTAGAGGGTAGGGTCTTGGGGCCTTCTTTCCTTCCTTCCCCATGCTGTACACATTTAATTTATGTTCCCCTCCATGATGCAAAATAACCACTAACATTTATATGAAACGTTCAAGTACACGATATCCTTTCCTTACAACTCAGTGACACAAATTATAATATTCATCTTGAAGATGAGGAAATTGATGGACGGCAGCTAGGTGGCACAGTGGATAAAGCATCAGCCCTGGATTCAGGAGTACCTGAGTTCAAATCTGGCCTCAGACACTTAATCCTAGCCGTGTGACCCTGGGCAAGTCACTTAACCCCCCAATGCCCCACACAAAAAAAGAAAAGAAAAGAAGATGAGGAAATTGAGTCTCAATAAGAAGGAAAGTATCTTGCTAATTTCAGTCAGCATTTGAACCCAATTTTTCTTATTCTTAATCTTATGGGGATTTTTTGCTTTTTTTTGCTTTTTTAATTAAGTTTTATATTTTTTTCAATTATCAAGCATATATTTTTTTCTCCTTACCAACTCTCTCGACCAATGGGAAAAAAAAGAGAGAGAGAGAAACGAAATCCTAATGTTAGATAAGCATAGTCAAGCAAAACAAATTCCCATGTCCGCCATTTCTAAAAACACATTTTGCCTATTAGTCTATTACCTCTCTCCCAGGAGCATGTGGGTAGTAGTCTTCATTGGTCCTCTGGAATCATGTCTGATTACTACTGCACTGATCACAATTCTTAGGTCTTTCAAAACTGTATGGATTTGGGTTTGGGTTGATTTTTTTGTTTGTTTGTTTGTTTTGCAATTATTGACATTACAGTCTAAAATATTCCTCAGTTCTGCTCCCCTCACTCTGCATCAGTTCACACGAGTCTTCCCTGGATTCTGTAAAAGTATCTCTTTTATCACTTCTTACAAGCACACTAGTATTTCATTAAATTCATACACCTGTAACTTGTTCAGCCATTTCTATTATATACATAACAGTTATTGTCTCTGTCTACCACAGTACAACTCAGTTTCCACCATCCCCTCCTCTTTCTCCCTTACCTATTATAACAGCATCCTACTGTCTTCCTGCCTCCAGGCCTTCCCTTTCAGATCCATCCTGCACATGCTGTCAAGATTAATCTTATCTACACACAACTCTTGTCCTAATCATAATTCACATTCCAAAAGTAGTTTAAGATTTACAAAGTGCTTTTATCACAACAACCCTCTGAGGTAGGTACTAGGAGTATGATTATTCCCATTTTACAAAGGAGAAAAGTGAGGTTCAGGAGAAGGGAAGAGACTTACCCAAAGTCACCCAAGTGGGGTAAGGGAAGGTAATAAACATTTATATAGCACCCACTATGAGCCAGGCAATGTGCTAAAGCATTGTTTTTAAACAAATATCTCATGTGATCCTCACAACTCTAGGAGGTAGATGCTTACTATTATCCCCATTTGAGAGCTGAAACAGAAGCAGGAAGAGGTTAAGTGACTTATCCAGGGTCACACACTGACAAAGTGTCTTGAGGCTACATTTGAACTCAGGTCTTCTGTCTTCAAGACTATCACTTCACCACCTAGGCAGAGCTATGTCTTGAAACCAGGTCTAGATCTTTTCCCTGTACTACTTTGTTGTCCAGTCGTTTTTAGTCATGTCTAACTCTTCCTGACCCATTTGGAGTATTCTTGGCAAAGATACTGCAGTGGTTTGCCATTTCCTTCTGCAGCTCATTTACAGATGAGGAAACTGAGGCAGACAGGGTTAAGTGACTTGCCAGGGTCACACAGCTAGTAAGTGTCTGAGGCCAGATTTAAACCCAGGAAGATGAGTCTTCCTGACTCCAAGCCCAGCATTCTCCCCACTGCCCCACCCAACTGCCCTGTACTACAGCTGCCTAAAATAATACCACCCCCCGAGCCCCCTGTTCAGAAAACTTCCATACCTCTCTGTCACTGACCATTAATCTGGCTTTAGCCCTTCTCTTCACACAGGGCCTGTGCTGAATAAACACTTATTAACTGACTGACAAGCCCTATACTTCAGCCAAGTTCTCATCTGCTCATTCCTAAAATAAATCCCATGTTTTTGCTGCCTCTCTGCCTATTATTATTGTTCCCTCTACCTGGAATGCCCCTTCCTCTAGCCCTGAGAGCCACCAGTACACTAAATCTCTTCTTCAAGTCCTAACACAGATGCTGCCTCCTCCAGGAAGTCTTCCCTGATCCCCCCTCTAGGGGAAGTATACTCTCCCTCCTCCAAGTTAACAGAACACCTGATACACTCTTCTCACCTACCTTTCAAACTACTTTGTACTAGATTGTATACCTGTTGCCCCCATACAAGGCTCTGAGTTCCCCAAGGGGGAGAGATCAAGGCCTTTCTACCTTGGTTCCCTCTGACTGATAGCACAATACCCTGTCTAAAGTAGCTGTTCAATAAATATTTTTTAATGAATGAACTGACAGGTATTCATTAAATACTTGTAGAGTAGGAGAAAGTAAAATGCATCCTGCTAAAAAGACACCTGGAGAGAATGGTGTTAAGGAAAGATCACTCCAGGGAGAAGAAAGCACCAACCAGGAATTATTTTGAACTATCACTCCACTTAATTCAATACGTATTTATTAAGCATCTGTTACGTCCAGTATGGTTGGGACTGCTGTTGTAGACTTGTTCATCCTTCATTCCCAAAGAGGACCATGAAATCAGGGTGATGTCATGACTTGCACTGAACTGGATTTAAGTGAGGAAGGGCTATGCAAGTTCACCAACCTCACTCTCTCCTCCAGAGGCATCTGGGTCCAGATAGACATCAGGACGACTAGAGATGGCTCTGGATGTTTAAGGCAATTGTGTTTAAGTGACTTGCCCAGGGTCACACAGCTACTATGTGTCTGAGGTCACTCCTCCTAACTTCAGGGCCACTGCTCTATCCACTGTACCACCCAGCTGCCTGGATTCTGTCCTCAAGGAGCTCCCAGTCTTGTCCATAAAGGATACAGAAGACATTAGAATCATTCAAGTGTTTCTGTAACCTCCCCTCTGGTGGACATGTCACTCAGCTCTCAGCTCTCAGAGGCCATGTGATGGAGCAGCACAAACTCTGTCAGGTCCTACTAAGCTGAAAAGGTTCAGAGTACAGCCCTGTTGATGTTTCTGTTCCGTAAAGACCAACTTGGCTACATCTGGAGAGGTCCATCACTGAGAAACGTTGGTTCCCAGGCAGGAGATGAATGGTTTTTGGCCGCAGTCAGATTAGATGTCTACTAAGACATGGAGGGGGAAAAGGAAATCGAGTACATGGCAGTATACCTGCCTTATAAAATGTAAAACTGGGTGGTTCGGGCAATAAAAGCCTCCTGGAGGAGGTATAATTAATCTTAGCCCTAAAGGATGGGTAGGATTTCAATCAGCACCAACAGAAAAACAGTTTGAAAATGGAAGACCTTGGGGCAGCTAGGTGGTGCAGTGGATAGAGCACCGGCCCTGGATTCAGGAGGACCTGAGTTCAAATCTGGCCTCAGACACCTAACACTTACTAGCTGTGTGACCCTGGGCAAGTCACTTAACCCCAATTGCCTCACCAAAAAAAAAAAAAAAAAGACAAAGAAAAGAAAAGAAAATGGAAGACCTTGTTGTCATCAGGCAACAAAGGTGGGAGCCAAGGGAGGAATCTTTAACCTTCAGGAATCATGGCTTCCCACCAGAAATGACCACTGGCCTGCTGTCTACAATCCAAGGAAGTTATAGATGGGTCATGCAGAGTTGTAAAGTGCACAGCACAGAACCATCACTAATCCACCAGGTGACTAGGAGGGGCAGGGCAGGTAAGAAAAGGACCAAGCATTTAAGTGCCTACTTTGTGCCAGGCACTGTGCTAAGCATCTTTAAAAATATCTATTAGGTTTGATCCTCACAGTGACCTTGGGAGGTAAGTGCTATTATTATCTTCATTTGACAGGGAGTAAACTGAGTCAGGCAGAGATTAAGTGACTTATCCAGGGTTACACAACTAAGAAATGTCTGAGTCTGGATTTGAACTCAGGTCTTCCTGACTCCAGGCCCAGAGCTCTACCTAATGTACCACCCAGCTGCCTGTGGAACATCTCTCTTTTTCTATGCCTCAGTTTCCTCCTCTCAAGTAAGGATTACAATCCTCGCCAGGCCCATCCCAAAAGATAACTGTGAAGATCTGATAGATTCCTTGCTATAAAGTACTATACAATATATATGCACTATATAAAAATATGAAGTGTTACATATACAAAAATATAGTTGTATAGATAGAGAGATATATGCTACTTTTTCTCCAGCATTGAAGTGGGGAGGGGATTACAGACAAGGTTCCCTTCAGAAATTAATTTATGGAGACCTTGAAAATAGGAAAGCTTGGGACCCCCCCTCCCCCACCCCTTTCATTCTTTGTTTCTTTTCAACAATATTTCCTGCTAGTTCCAGCTTGTGTCTCCTAAAGGCTGACTTGCCAGGACAGCGGGGTTTTCTGTCCGAACAATTAGAGGAGCCCTGGATAACAGAATTCCAACTTTCCTGGGTAAGGGCTAGGAGTGCTGATCACAGGTTTCAGCAAGTATGGGTTTGGGAGCCTTACAAGGTCACTACTAAGCCTAGCAAGTTCATAGTTAGACAAGGAAACAAAAGTGGGCAGCTTCCCAGCCTCGTCCTTCTCATTTGGAGCTGGTTTTCTCTCTCTCTCTCTCTCTCTCTCTCTCTCTCTCTCTCTCTCTCTCTCTCACACACACACACACACACACACACACACACACACACACACACACACCACAACACTCCTGCAGGTCGAGTTGGGTCCCTCTGTATTTACCAAAACGGGTTTCCTAAAACACAAATAGTGCCCAGGCCCCAGCTTCAGCTGGGAGGCCTGTCTTCAAAGAGGATCATGACTCTGCTATTTTGGGAGGCTTCAGAACTTGCTTTAATTTGGGTCTCTGGAGTTATGACATCATCAAACCCCTCAGTCAGATTTCAGGCTCCCAAAGCTGACCCAGCATCAGCATGCATTCTCATGATTCCTGTTCTGATATTGGGTTGGGGGGTGGGGGGAGAGAAGAGGACCCTGTGAACGCTTTTACTTAAATGGTTAAACATAAAAACCCACTACAACCACTCCCCACTGCTACCACACCAGAGCAAATACATTATTCCCCCAATTCATAAATCCAATCCAGCTAGCATTTCCATTTCTAAGCTCAGCCTTTATAACAGCAGTTTCCGGGAGAATGCTGATGAAAAGGGATGGTCAACACTCACCTACAAGCGCTCCTTATTCTCAAGCCAGCTCCGGTTTAGGACTGCAGCAACTTCAGGGACAACCTTAGAATGTCTCCACTCCAAGGGCCTTTGGGAACATCTTGTCCAATCTGCTCATCCCCCACCTGCCAAAATCTTCCTTCTTCAACTCAGTTACCATCTCCTCCAGGAAGCCTTATCTGATACATCCCACCCCGCAAAGTATTGTCCTTTTCTTCAAATTTTCCTAGACAACTTACTAGTCTCCTTCATGCCATGTCTCTCTACCACTAGTACACACATACACACACACACACACACACACACACACACACACACACACACCCTAGACTTTTGCCATTTTTTTTCATCTCTGTATTCCTGAACACAAGGCCTTACTTACACACAAACAGTGCTTAATAACTGCTGAGTTGATTCATATTACAGAAGGGAAGTGATTAGCCCAGGGTCACACAGCTGATTCACAAATCGAATCAAGAGAAGTTCAACCTCTCAGAGTGACTCTTATTAGGGTTGGGAAGGAAGGGTGAGAAGTTGAAGGGTGGGGCTTCCCCACAGCCTCTGGCCCGGGACCAATAACTGGTCACAACCCCAGCCCTCAGACACTCACCCTGAAGGGATTAGCCTTTGTTGACAAAAGGGTTTAGGGAAGTAGCAGTTTAATTGTACCTTCCACTGGACTAGGCCTTCAGAGCTAGGCCCCGGCTTAAAAAGAATGAAACAGTAGACTAAGTCTCTTGTTCTCCAGGGGTCGGCCTACACTGAGCTGGCCAACCCCCACCCCCAGTCCACCAGAAAACACTGGCCACAGGCAGAATCCTGAGTCAGGGTTAAGGGCAGCGCCAAAGGTCAAAATGAAGCTGCATTAGTAATGGGGAGGGTGAGCCCAGTCCATCCCCAAGGCCTGATCTCCACACAACTCCAAAAGGCTCCCCAACTCTCCTTCCTAAATGCGGTAACATGGCTTTTCTTTTAAGAACTTCAAAAGTCCCCAAACCTTCTCTGAGGCCATGCATCTCTTTGATTTGTTTCTTCTCTGGCTCTCAAGGGTACCCCTCAAACAACAAAAACAGCTCTCTGGAAGAACTTCCCCTCCAACCTTTTAATACAGCTTGCCTAGAGGGGAGTCCTGGGTCCCCGGCACACCCATCCCCTAATACTCCAGATTGCCCTTCATGGCGTTAAGTCAGGCATAGCTGCATGACGTCAGAACTAGAAATGTAGAGAATTAACATAACATCCAGAGGGTTGTCCCAACCTGGGATCAGAGATGCTTGTCACTGGGGCCACAGGGAATATTTAGCAAACTGAGAAATAAAACTGTTATTCAATAAAAATTACTTTTAAAAAACTATGATCCTATTAAAATTAATCTCCCTATTTCTTATGTGCCTGTGTATGGAAAACTCTAGAATTTACTTGCTTTCTTATTGAATAAGAGAGAGGGTCAGGTTAAATGACCTGAAAAGATTGGCAACCTCTGATCTAGTCCAATCACTTCATTTTACCGAGGAAGAAACTGAGACAAGAGGAGATAATGACTTGCCCAAGATCACACAGCTCATCAACCACACAGTCAGGCAGAGAACCCAGGATTCTCACATTCTTCAATTTAACAACATTTCCCTATTGTTCTCTCTTTAGGACCAGAGCTGTGAAAAAGTACTTCACAATGAACCTGTATGACCTTGAACAAGTCACTTCTTTGTGTCTCAGTTACCTCATCTCTAAAATGAGGAAGCTGACCAGATGGACCCCTAAGGTCCTTTCCAGCTCTTGATCTACAATACTGCAATCCTTTGGAGAGGGGAATAGGGGAGGAAAAAAGACTAGATGTCTGCTACTAAATTGCTCTGTGATCTAGGGTTTGATCACCGGGCCTCAGTTTCCTTCTCTGTAAAAGTAATAGGTTTGGATTGAAGGTCCCTTTGAGCTCTGACATTCTATGATCATTCAAGGAGATACCCCCTGTTCCAGTGACAAACCCTCTCAGAGAAGCTGACCTTGAAGTGGCAGCTCATGGCAAGACAGCCCAAGTTTTCCCTCCACAGATCTCTTTCAGCAAGGGAACAATTCAGTTGTCAAGTTCTAATCCTCCTCCCGCCTTCTCTGAAACAAGAACACCTGTCCTAGCCCAACACAGCAAGCGATAATAAAGCTATCTAGTGGAGGCTGGAGGTGTGGAAGAAACAGGGGAGACAGAGAAGGAGAGGGGTTGAAGGGAGAAGGGAAGACGGCCCAGAGGAGAGCAAAACCAAATAAACAGAGGCATAGAAACCACTGAGAACCAAGGAGAGAGCCGGCGCATTCTTTTCACAGATGCAATCCTTCTGAGAGAATCCTACTGCTGTGTATATATACAAGGCTATAATGGTGAAAAAATAAGGTCTAGCCAGACTCCATTCCTCCCGGAGAAGCCAGGGATGCTAAGCACTTCTTCCTATCACTAGCCACTTGCACAACCGACCCTTCCCAGCCCAAGCTGGGCTGGAGAAAGACAATTAATTTAATCCAAAGACACCTGGATGGGGGAGAGGTTCTAACAGAGAAGAAACCTGCTCTAGTCTTTTGAGACAAGGGGGCAGACATAATGTAAACTTAAACCCAAGGATGCTACTCTCCGAGAGTGAGAGACAGTATAGCATGTATCTGAATGTGGAAGAGGGAGCAGACTTGTTTTATACAGATCTAGAGAGCACAACTGAGTGTGATGTAGGGGACTGAATGGGAGGCAAATTTTAGTTCATTTTAAGGGAGAACGTTCTAATAAACAGAGCCTTCAGAAAACTGTAAGGGGGGGAACTCCATCCACCACTAGTCAGATGCAAGCAAAGACTGGGTGACCCCCTACCTAGGTCCTGCAAAGGGATTCCTGCACTGGAAGAGAAAGGAGTTGAAAGGCCTTGCCGTACTGCCCCTTTTAATCCTAAGGTTCTATGGTACTATTTGGGATGGAATCAATGTACACTTTCTGTTTATCACAGTTACACACAGTCTCCTTACAAAGGATTTGGGGAAATATCACATCACTCACCAGGTCTTGCCAACTCTTTTTTTTTTTTTTTGTAATGGGAAAAACTAAGCCACAACTACAAATTCAGCTCTTCCCTCCAAAGAAAGCCCTAAGCTAAGGCATACAGAGTTCTCCCCAAGCCTAGCTCACCACCTTAAAAACAGCAAAGAGCTGCTGGTAGGCCCATTCCTAATTTTACCCTACCTCACCTCTCCTAGTCACCCATGCTTTAAATATGAATAATTTCTCTGGGTACAGAGACACTGCTTACATCACCCCCCCCCACGAGTACATTGCTTCTATCCCACATCTCCCCCCAACAATGTGAAACATTCCACTTCAGGGAGACAGAAGGGCATTTCATGTCATTGTATCATCAACAAACTGCCCCCCATTTTTCACCAGGGGGAGAAGATCCATGATCTTCATTATCCATCAACTGTTTTAATTAACTTTTAATTAACTTCAGGCAGAAATTTTTTTCCTGTCATCTCCCCTCAATATTTTCTCAGTCATTCGTTTATAAATCCTACCCACACATATACACCCTCCAGACCAACATTCAGTGAAGAAATGGAGAGGTTGTTAATCTAGACCCAAGAGTCAGGATCCTGGGGAATAAAACCTCGGGAGAAAAGTATTAGGTGGGCTTAGTTTACTACCCCCTCCCCGGTTTGACCATAAAAACCTGTTCACACACACAACCACCTATAATCAGTTCCAATCAGTTTTATACCAGATCAATAGCCAGTCAACACAGTACTCCCTGGCTTTCTTGTTCCAATGGCCTGCCTGCCACATAGGCTAGTCCAGGCTGTCCCATCCATTGAGTGGGTACATCCAAGATCCTATTCATATATTACCCCACCACCATTCCTATTTCTTAGGGGCAGGTTTGTTTTTAATTTCACCCTCACTGAAGTTTTGCTTTTATAATTCCATTCATTAAAACCACAACAGACAGGGTTGTTTTCTGGTTTGTTCTATTGTTGTTGTTTTTTTCCTTGAGAGGGGAGGGAGGGTCTGATGCAATGGACTGAAGCCAGGAGTGCAGAGAGAACTCGCGTCAATGAGTCGCTGGTTCCTAGGTACCCGCCAACCCGAGCAACCTCACCGGCAAGCAGGCAGACGAGAAGGCAGGCTAGTAGGCGAGAGAGGTGGATTGTGGTTTGGGCAGAAGCTCTGGCTCTGAATTTCCTGGCTTTTGTTGATATAAGTTAGTCCTCCATGTTATTTTAGCAGTCCTGTGCCACTAACTGTCTAGGAGCCGGGAGTCACAGGCACACTTCGACCTAACCCCTGGGAGAGGAGGAAGCTTTCCACGCCTGGCTCCCAATCTCAACCCTGGGAGCAGCTTGGACTGTAGGCATGGAAGGGCAAGTCAGCCTTTCCCCAGGCCTGGCCGGGGTGGGTTTCTCCGGGAATCACCTTTGGAAAGCAATACTTGATCGTAAATGTATCCATGCATCACCTTTAACCCAGGCAGGCCCATTCATCTCTGCCAGACTGCTCACTACAAAAGACTGCCGTTCCAGAGGAGGGAAACGCAGAGAAAGAGAGAAGGCAGGGTTTTTGTGTGTGTGTGTGTGTGTTTTTTTTTGGGGGGGGGGTAAGGTTAAAGTCAAACCAAATTTAGCATTTGATGAGGGGGAAAGAATCACAACCAAGTCTGTTCAACCTACAACCTCCTAAGACCCATCTCCTCACTTCCAGCCCCAGCTCCAAACTAGCATGAAATTAACCTCAAGGGAAAGCAGACACTTTTACCCGGCGAAGCCCACCTTCCTACCAGGCCCCGGGGAAGGAGGCAGAGCAAATAGTGGGGTGCTGGCACCCACCAACCTTGACGACTCTCGGTCCTCTTTTTACAACTCAAAAGAGCTCCTTTATAACACCATAAACCTTTCCTCCAAGTCAAGGCCAGCCTTAAAGACAAAGTTTGGCTGTGTGTTAAGGACAGGGGGACCCCAGGATGCCGGAGCCCGTGGAATTTACGCACTAAGGTTCCCCAGGCAGTTCTCAGCCCCAATCACTTTTTCTCTTCCTTCCCCCCTTCCGCAAGCACCCCTAATTCCCCCCTTCGGTCGGGTGGCTGCCTGATTGGGGGGTTCGTCTACGGTTGGGGGAGGAGGCTGTCTGCGTTTAGCAAACCCCCGCAACTCGCACCCTTACTCCGGGGTCACCGTCTGCATACCACCGGTCGAGGCTGCCAAGAACCCGTACTCCCCTCGCCAAAAACCACCCAAGAATCCCCGGGGCCCGCGGACTCCGGGCTCCCCGGACTGCCGGTCCCACACACGCGCCCAAGAAGGGTACAAGCGCCCGCTCCGGTCCGTTTGCACAGCCGGGGGGAAACAGCGGAGACGTGGAGACTAGCTCCTTCCCCACCCCGGGCCGCCGCCGCCTCCACCGCGGCGCAGCCGAGCCACGCACGCCGGTGCCCCCGAGTGGGGCGCCCCGCGCCCCCCGATCGCCAGGCTGCCTCCAGTCCCCCTTCCCCCAGCTCCAGCCGGGCCGATCCCCCTAGCCACTCGGAAGTCAGGGCACTCTTCTCGTGTCTCCCCCGCGTCCCCTCCCCAGTTTGCGCTGTAGTTAAGTCTCCCCCAGGTTTCTTTCTCCTGCTCCATTCCCCCACCACCTCCCCTTCAAAAGAAAACCAGAACCCCCCACCCCCACCTCTCGTCTCGCTCCCAGCCCGGCAATTCCCCTACGTTTTCAAAAATGCAGCAAGAACCCAAGCAACTCACCCAGCGGCAGGAAATGTTTGGTGTCCATATCTGGTGGCTAACTCATGCCAGAGGTCGGTGGAGAAAACAGAAATCAACAAAGCGAAAATAAAAGAGGAGAGGGGTGGAGGGAGCCTCGCAGCGGGGGCTCCTGGCTCTTTAGTCTTAGGAAAAAAAAAATAAAATAGTAATAGTAATAGTAAAGACAAGGAAGATAGAAAATCCAGTGACGGTGTGTTAAGGCCAAGGCAGGGGGAGTTGTTGCAAAAGTCACCCAACAATGTAAACTACTTGTGTCTCTGTGTGTGTCTCTACTCCCAACTACTGGAGCTGCAGTGCAAAGGGGAACCCAACGAGGGGGACTATGACGGCCGGCGCCGGGAAGCAGCGCCCAGCCCAGAGCCCTGAGCGCTTGAATGAAGACGCCCTACCCAGGTTCCGCGGCTGGCGTCGGGCGCTCCACTACAGCAAGGGGATTGTGATTGTTTGGGGTTTGACTTAACCCCCGCCCCGGCCCCCTCCTTAGAGGGCCAGATTAGAGCTGCAGCCAAGGCAGATTTCTAACTCACGTGGAAACTGACAAGTTTACCCCTGGGTCTAAGAAGGGCATAACGTTATTACTGCGTTGGGATGTTCTGTAGATCGCTTCCCCTCCCACCAAAAAATTTAAAAAGAAGAGGAAAGGGGGTGGGGGCAAAGGCTGCTCCAGATATTCCCTCTACTCCCGCAAGTCCCTTGACCACTTTAGGCCTCAGTTTCCTTATCTGTAAGATGGTCTCTAAGGTCCCTTCAAATAGTAAAAAGTATTATTCTGAGTCTCTCCTCTCCTTCCCCCCTCCAAGGGGGAAAGGGTGTAAAATTTCAATCATATTTTGTTTTCTTTTTCCTTCAAAGGTCCCTGCCAAATACTAGTTGACAATATGATGGCACCTCCTAACAGACCACACAAAAGATACCAAGCAGCCCCAGGGGGAATATCGAAACTTTCCCATTGTTACTCATCAAGATTAACACCTGGTTGGGAAATATTAAGAAAAAATAGACTCCTAAGCCAAAAAGTTCTCTCCTTTAGAGTGAAAATAGAGCAGGAGATGCATAGGCATTGAGTGGCATAACTGGAGAGGATTCAGATCATAAGGTGTCAGAGTTAGAAGGAAACTTCAACTTAGACAATGTCTTAGTAGACATGGAAGGAATAGTAAGAGTATAAAATATATAGTCACAATTAAAAAAGATCTTAGAACATGAAATGTTAAGATAGATGACATAAAATATATAACATACATAAAATACCAGTTGGAAGAGAATTTAGAAGCCATCTAGTGCATCAGGAAGACCTGAGTTCAAATCCAGCCTCAGACACTTACTAGCTTAAGGACACCTTCATAATCCTAAATAATATTTTTGTGTGACCCTGGGCAAGTCACTTAACCCCTGTCTGCCTCAGTTTCTCCATTTGTAAAATGGGAATAATAACAGCACCTACTTCAAAAGGTTGTTGTCAGGATAAAAATGACCTAATATTTGAGAGGAACTTAAAGCCCTTATATAGATGCTATTATTAAGAAGAAACCAGGGCCCAAAGAAGAAACTTGACAACCAAGGTTACATGGGAGAGAGGATCTCAAATCCTTGTTAATTTGTACCTTTACTTATGTATTCATTTGTACTCCTCCAAGGACCATCATCTTAATTCAGTTTAGTCTTTTGGGCATTTCTGTGATCCTCCTCCCTTCTTTATAGGATGACCCCAGGCAGCCAGGAGTAGGAGATGAAGTACTAAACTTGAAGTCAGCTAGCTCTGGGTTCAAATGTCACTTCAAACATATTTATTAACTGTATGACCATAGGCCAGTGTCTTAACCTTATTGAGCCTCAGTTTCCCCATTTATAAAATATAAAAATTGTACATATGTATATTATACATTAATAATATATTAAAATAATAATATAGCACCTTACTCAGAGGATTGTTGTGAGAATCAACCAAGATACTGTGTGAAAGTCAATATCTAAATGTGAAGTGTTATTGTTTAAAGAAACATGATATGTGACAATCAAGATGAGCAAAATATGATACATTCAGTATTAATCATGCACATTGTGGGAAGAATCATATCGGGATCCTTTTAGATAACAGCACATTTAAAATGAGTCAACTTACACAAATTCAATTTATATACCAATTTTTAGTTTCCTTCAGCTAGCCTCCAAGAGAGGAAAACTGTTTCCCCAGTGGAAGATTATAGCCAAATCAACCAATAATGAAGGCAATTCAAGCGGAGAGGGGCAGCAGCCAAGCAAGGTTTCTCATCCCCACCATTAGGAGATAAAACTTTAAAACAAATGCCCTAATCATTATCATCATAATGAGTAAGCTTGAACATTTGAATGACACTTTATTGTTTACATAGTACTTTCACACTCCTAACAGGATCCTCCCAGCCCAGTGAGGTAGACCAGATTGCCATTATGGATCTAATGTTACAGATGGAAAAACTAAGGCACAGAGAAATTTAGTGTCTTACCTGAAGTTACTTGGGGTCATAAATGTCAGATATAGTAGAATTGGATCTTTTTGTTCTTATTCCCTGCTTAAGGCTTCACCATTTCAAGGGCCAGATGTGGTAGAACCCAGGGTTTCCTAGTCTTAAATCTTGTGCACGCCAGGATTACCAACATCAGAGAGAGGCAGGTCAGTGGGAGAAGCATTGGGTTTAGCTGCAGAAGACTCAGATTCCAATTTCAGCTCCGTTACTAATTAGCAATATCAGTCAGTATTTAGTAAGTGCCTACTATGTGCCAAGCAAGGTGCTAAGTACGGGGGCTACAAAAGAGGCCAAAACAACCCCAAAAACAAAACCCACTACCTCACCATCCATTGCCCTCCAGAAGCTCCAGTGTGACTTTGGGTATCTCTCTTTGGGCCTCCATTTCCTAACCTGTAAAATGGGAGGGTCAGACTAGATAATCTCTAAAGTCCCTTGCCTCTCTGAATCTATCATTCTGAGCTCTAGGAAAGCTAACACTATGGAAACCTAGGGACACGGTGTGTGTGTGGGGTACAATTGAAAACAGAGTTCTTCATTGCCAACCCCCCCCACCCCCCAGCTCCTCGTACTGGCAGTGGGGGGAGAGAAGCCAACGGCCTCTTTCCTCCGCATCCCTTTGGTTCCAGAAGTCCTAGATACCACAGCTGCAGCCTGAACCCAGACTGAAAAAGCTAACGAACAGGGCCCCGCCAGCAGCTGCCCGTGTTTAAACTCAGCACTTCTTTGGCTTTTATTACAACCAAAACAAAACTCCTGGCAGGCCACTCCTCCTCCCCTTTAACTCCCCTTTCTCCCCCCTCTCTCCTCCCCCCCCCAAAGCTTTCAAGGCATCAATCTAAAAATGATATCGTTTTCAGGGAGGAGACGGGGTGGGGGTAGGATACACGGGGGGGGGGGGTGTGAAGGGCCTTTTAAAAAAGCAACCCAGTACTTTCTCCACCCTCATTCCTCTTGTTCAGTGTGTCTGAACAGTGGACTTGGCACGTGTTCTCCCAATTAGCAAGATCATTTGCTCCCATTCTGAGACCTTGCCTGCCAGGTTCTCTCTCCTTGTCTCTCTGTCAGAGGGGAAATTCTGAGAACCCCCACGCTCCTAGCTCTGGAGACAGTGCAACAGCAGAAGCTTGGCATCACCTCTGGCAGGAGGGAGAAGTGAGAATAATCAAACTTGTATAGAAGTTGAAATCTTCCCAGACTGCCAGCACAGGTAACCGAGGACACAGCTCCCCATCTAAAAGTAACCTTGCAGAGACGCAAACAACTTGCCCGCCGGAACAGAGGTTTCACTAGCCCGGCCTCCCCTCACTCCACCCCACCCCCACCCCCTGCCCCAAGGAAAGATCGCTGCTCCTCTCAGTTATCTGTGTGTGGATTATCTGTGGACTCCTCCCTCCGCTTCCTAGTTAGATCTCAGAACTGCTGAAAGAACATTAGGATATAGAAAGGTTAGTAGGGACCCTTAAAGGTCATCTACTTCAAGGTTTTCATAGAATCAGAGGTTTAGAGAGGCCTTGGAGGTCATCTAGTTCACTCCTCCTCCTGTTACAAATGAGAAATGAAGACCCAGAGAAGTTATATGACTTGCCCAGGCTCACACAGCTAGAAAATTAACTAAGGCAGGATTTGAACTAACTGTCCATCTTGTATAACTTGTATACAATACACCAATCTGCAGCAAATTTTTAGCAGTCTCCAGACTTTTCCTAACAAAGGTTTCTACTTCTCAGAACTTATGATTTAAAAGAAAAAAAAACTTATCCTTTCCTTCTATGAGCCATTTTTTCTTGTCTTTTCATCCCATAGGTCCTTTGCCCTCTGATCTCTGCAGAGAGAGCCCACCACTGAGGCTGACTTGAGCCAGTGTGGCCAGCAATAGAGAAATGAAATATCTTACCGATCCCTAGGATATCCTGGGTAGGGAAAAATCAATCTCTTCTCATAGATTCAGTTTTACAGAAGAAGGAAACCAAGACTCAGAAAGGGACCTTCTCAATGACTAGGCTAACGTTATACAGGCCAGAAGCAGGATTAGAACTCAGGAATCCAGACTCCAAAAATCTAATGTTTTTCAAACTATACTAGAACGGAAGAGAGCGTTATACTCAAGCTGTTAATGAGAGCAACTGAGCTGCTCTTCTGACTCAATCTACCTGCAGAGAGCAAAAAGTAGGAATTAAAATGGGGGGCCCTGGCCAGGACTCAGGATATCTCAGAAGTGGTTGCCCCTGCCCAAGAGGCAATTACATAGAGAATAACTTTACAGGGGAAAATGTTCTCTCTTGTCCCCAAATATCACCAAAGGACTCCCAAAGAAAAAAGAGTGCTCAATTAACAGTCAGGACTCCTTCTCTGGAGAAGAGAACAGCAGTTTACTCAAATCCACATCAAATCCATACACCTTTTCTTACTGAAAACAAAGAACTTTTGTTTTGTTTTGTTTTACAGATACACATTCATTAACTTTCTCTTTTACTCTTGGCTCTTGGGTGTAAATTTATCCTATGCTACACAGTCTGAGTCTGATTTGGATCTGCTGAATAAAAGATAGCTATGGGGGAGGGGGAAGGGAGTCATCTCCACTGTACACTCCATATACAAATATAGCCAAGATATTTTCTAGTAATATTCATCTATTTAAAATCTTGGAATCCAAGTGGCTTCGTTTGCTGTTGTGGTGGGTGTTGTTATTGTTTGGGGATTGCTACTGTTGTTTTGATTTGAAAAATATTTTTTAGCTCTGTCCATTGGGCTGTACTACTCCACCAGTTGCTGCTGTATAAACCATCTCAAGAATAGTTACTATTTTAAGGTCAATTTATTGGTTTCAGTAGGCCTTGGCATAGGCACTCTCAGACTTGGGGTGGGCAAATCACTACACTGTATATGTTGGTGGTTGGTGGTCCTTTGTTCTCAAAGAGAACCAATGACATCATAAAGGTGATGGCTTGACTTGCACACGAATTGGATTTAAGTAAGGGAACACTTCAAAAAGTCATCAGCCTCACTCTCTTCCAGGGTCATCAAAGTCCAGGGACAAGACTTAATTATAGTCTGGGATCTCTGTTCTCTCTGTTTCTTCTCCCATTATCCTGGCTCCAGCCCAGTTTAGGAGGGCCAAAATGGCTCAGATGCCCCAATTCTCAATTGAGCAGATTTGCAGCTGTTGATCTCATCAGTGACTGGCAACATATATTTTTCTAAATATGTATGGAAAGGTCTTTCCTTTTTGAAACATAATGATCTAAAATGGAGCCTGAGTATGTGAGGCAAGCACGTTGAGCTCACTCAACTGACAATTATTATCTTGAGAATAGAATTGAAGACCTATGTGTTCACTATTCCCTATCCTTCTCTGCCTAGCCACATCCTGCCATTCTTCAAGTTTGGTGGACCAGAGGAAAACCATTGTCATTGCTTGAACTTCAGCAAGACATTTGGCAACCTTTACCATGATATCCTTTGGGACAAAATGGAGAAATGCAAGCTGGATGGTGATGCAGCTAGAGCTCCATTATATCCTACCATCCCCACAAGCTATAATCTTGTATCTCTCCTCCCTTTCTCTATCACACTCCTTGAAATAAGATGTCTACACTAGATGCTTCTACTTCCTCTCCTCTCATTCTCTTCCAATTCCTCTGCCATCTGGCTTCTGACCTCTTCACTCAACTGAAACCACTGGCTTGGGATTACCAGTTATCTCTTCATTGCCAAATCTAATGACTTTTCCTCAATTCACATCCTTCTTAAGCAATCCTTTCTGCAGTATTTGACACTATTGACCAGATCTCCTTCTAAACCCTTTCTTCTTCAGTTGTTAATGATTTGTCGTTCTCTTGGTTTTTCTCCTGTTTGACCACTCTTTTTATATCTCCTTTGATGGATCTTAAACTATATCACACCCACTAATTGTGGGTATACCCCAAGACTCTGTTTTTGACTCTCTTCTCTTTGTTATCTACACTCTCACTTGGTGACCTCAACAACTCCCACGGATTTAATTATCATCTCTTTGCAAATGACTCAAAAATATAGATATTCACCCCTTATTTCTCTCCTGAACTTCAGTTCTGCATTCTGAGCTACCTGTTGAATATTTTAAACCAGATGTCTTGTGGGTGTCTCAAAATCAACATGTCTAAAACCAGAACACATTATCTTTTGCCCAAAATAGACCTGTTTCTCAAAGATCCCTATTACTACCCAGAGAACCCCCACCCTTCTAATCACATAGGTATGCAACTGAACTCATCCTCAACTTCTCACTTTCATGCACCCTACATATCCAATCAGTTACCATTTTTTTAATCTCTATAGCATATCTCCTATATGTGCCCTTATTTTCACTCACACAGCCATTATTATGTTAGTCCAGGCCCTCATCAGCTCCTGCCTGGACTATTGAAATAGCCTCCTATCCCACATCATTCCCTATACCAATCTGTCTTCCACATGGTCACCAAAGTGAATTCCCTAGAGCTCAGGTCTGACCTTGTTATACTCCTATTCAATAAACTCCAATGATCCTATTACTTTTTTTTTTTTGTGAGGCGATTGGGGTTAAGTGACTTGCCCAGGGTCACACAGCTAGTAAGTGTTAAGTGTCTGAGGCCGTATTTGAACTCAGGTACTCCTGAATCCAGGGCCAGTGCTTTATCCACTGCGCCATCTAGCTGCCCCGATCCTATTACTTTTTGATCCTATTTTGATTCTATTACTTCTAAAATCAAAAGTAAACTCCTCTGGCATGTAAGGCTCTTCAACAACCTGGACTTTTCTTACCTTTTCATCTATATCTACATTATTTCCCTTCATGCATTCTACAATCCATCCATACTGGGTTTTTTTTATTACTTCTCTTACACACACCACACCCTATTTCCTTTTTCTGTGTCTTTGCATTGGCCATCCCCTGTGCCTGAAATGCCTTTCTGCCTCTTAGAATCCCTAATTTCCTTTGAAAATCAGTAAAAGGGGGCAGCTAGGTGACACAGTGGATAGAGCACCAGCCCTGGAGTCAGGAGGACCTGAGTTCAAATCTGGCCTCAGACATTTGACACTGACTGTGTGACCCTAGGCAAATCACTTAACCCCAATTTCCTCATCAGAGGTAGGGAGGGAGAGAGGGAGAAAGGGAGAGAGGGAGAGAGAGAGAGAGAGAGAGAGAGAGAGAGAGAGAGAGAGAGAGAGAGAGAGAGAGAGAGAGAGAGAAAATCAGTACAAGGGCCACTTTCAACAGGAGGCCTTTCCTAATTGCCCTCCCTCCCAGCTGCCAGTTCTTTCCCATCCAAGGCTATCTTGTGAATGCTTTGTATGTGTCTTGTATATGCTCATATGTACACATATTGCCTCCCCCTTTTATAAAGTAAACTCTTTCAAGTCAGTGACTCTTTTGTCTTCATCTTTGTATCCTTAACACCACACCTAGCACAAAAGAGACACTTAATAAGTGCTTGTTGATTGATTGATTGATTGATTGATTCAGAATTAGCTGAATGTCTGG
This sequence comes from Dromiciops gliroides, assembly GCF_019393635.1. Taxonomy (NCBI): domain Eukaryota; kingdom Metazoa; phylum Chordata; class Mammalia; order Microbiotheria; family Microbiotheriidae; genus Dromiciops; species Dromiciops gliroides. Next base: position 428,803,893 of record NC_057862.1, on the reverse strand, counting down.
ACCCCCAAAATGGTGATTAATGGATTGAATTCTACTGCAAGGTAGCATTTTAGTTACAGACCTGATGCCTCTATCCTTGACTCTGGACTTTCCGGTTTGGACTGTTCTGTTCAACATTTTTTTTTTTTGCATGATGGCATATGTATCAGATATGCAGAGAACCCAAAACTGGGGAAAATGACTACCATATTGAATGGCAGGATCCATATGCCAAAAGATCACCACAAGCTAGAATAACAGGTCAAATGTAATGTGATTCACTTTTTCCTGTAGTTATTAAAAGTCAACAAAAACAAATACACAAACAAAAAATTTTTAAAGGCTATACCCAGAGCTATTAACTCCATACTTTACAAATTGGTATTTAAAATGCATGCAAATATGAACAAAATCATAACAAAAATACCTTTTTAGTATTATGCCTTCTTTTGATGACATCTTTTGCATATTTTTCATATTTTGTCACTGTTTATTATTCACATGGTTATAATCTGTGTGCTTACTGTTCTTATTCTGCTTTTGTCACTCTGTAACACCACTAGATTTCCTATTTGTATATGTATGTGTGTATGTATGTGTGTGTATTTTAAGATGACTTTTAATAGGAACAGCATAAATTTTTCTATCTGGCTTAAACATACCAATGGCACAAGAGGCAGCTAGGTGGTGTAGTAGATAGAGCCCTGACCATGGAGTCAAGAGGACCTGAGTTCAAATTGGGCTTTAGATACTTACACTTACTAGCCATGTGACCCTGAGCAAGTCACTTAACCCCAAACAATCAGGGTCATCTCCAGTCCTCCTGATGTATATTTGCCACTGGATACAGAGGGCTCTGGAGGACAGAGTGAGGCTGGTGACCTTGCAAAGCCCTCCCTCACTTAAATCCAATTAATTGTAAGTCATGACATCAGCTCCTGATGTCATGGTCCTCTTTGAGAACCAAGGACAAACACCAAACAGAGGCACAAGCACAGAGGAGAAGCGGTGTGGCTAGACAAGAGTGATAGGGACCTAGATGGTGATATCACACTATAACATCATTATGAGTCAAGCAAGTGATATGGTGGCCAAAGAGAGTGAACAAGATTCATTACCAGGGGGTAATGTCTTCTGTCCTGGTCAAAGCATATCTCCAGTACCACACTGAGTTATGTGTACCAGATTTTATGATGGATATTAATAAGCTGTCTAGAGGAGGGCAGCCAGGATAGCAAAGAAACTCAAAACCAAGTTACATGAGGATGACTTGAGTCTAAAGAAGGTAAGATAGAGGAGGGACAGGATGGTTGTCATCAAGCATTTGGCCAACCGTCATATGGCAGAAGTATCACACTTGTTTGATTTGGCCTCAAATGGCAAAACTAGGATCAATGGGTGGAAATCGAGGAGGCAGATTTCAATTTAGCATAAAGAAAAGCTTCTGAACAGAGTAATCCACGAGTAAAATGAGTTGCCATAGCTGCTAATGGGTTCCCAGTCACTAGAGGTCTTCAAGTAGAGGCTGGTTGGTCACTTGTAGAAGGGCTCCCTATTCAGGGATGGCTCTGGCTAGACAACCCTCCAAAGTTCCCTGGTAATTCTGAGGTATGTGTTTCCCATTTCTTTTTTTGTTGTTGTTGGGGGGGCACAGGGCAATGAGGGTTAAGTGACTTGCCCAGGGTCACACAGCTAGTAAGTGTCAAGTGTCTGAGGCTGGATTTGAACTCAGGTCCTCCTGAATCCAGGGCACGTGCTTTATCCACTGCACCACCTAGCTGCCCCTGAGGTATATGTTTCAAAGCCCATCTTCAGGTCTTACCTCCTCTGTGAAACCTTCCCCGATGTTCCAGCCCATACTCAAGTCTCTTCTCTTCCTCTGTCTGAAGTAAATTTGGCACTCATTTATTCTCTAGATGTGGTAGCAAGTCTCTCTACCCAACTAGACCTTCAGACTGTCCTTCAGGGTATTCTACATGGTGCCCTGCACCATGTTGTTCCACATGTAATGAAGGTAAGGCCATCTTCCTTAATACATGTTCTCTTACTGGACACTATGAGGAAAAAAGTCACCAAATTCCCCAGACAGGAAAGAAGCAAAAAAGAAAGGAGCTAAAGGTGATTGGTCCTCCTGAAGGCCTCTGAAGCCAATCAGAGAACCTCTCCTTTATCACGAGGTTAGCCAACCAGAAACAGTTAGGGAATGTCAATACATGCTCCACGGTCTTTCCAAGGCATTCCCCCTTACACATTATCATGATTCTCCCAGATGCCATCTCCCTTGGATTGCATCAGTGGAGCAAACTGATGGGATCTTCATATGTGCCAGACTCACATCACACACACACACACACACCAGTGTCCACTATGTGCTTACTAGTTTACTGTGATGGATCTGCTAAAATCCATCAATGGTCTTTTGTCCCCAGCCTCTTATGGCCAGGCATCACATATAGGAGGTACTGGGCTGGGTAAGGGGTAATTATGGAACAAAGAAAGCCCAATGGTAAATCCACCTGAATTTTTTTTCTCCCCTGCTATATGCCATAATCTCAGATCCGAATTTTGCCTTTGATTTGCTGAATCCCTCTGGGTAACACCGGGCCTTCTTTCCCCCATCTCTCACTCCAAATAAATTGTGCACTAAAAGCCTGTTTGGCCTCTTGGTTCTATTTTCAGTAGCCTTTATTTTCATCCTGAAGCCCCTGAAGCTGGTCAGTTCAGTCTCTGCAGCCACCCCCACCCCCACCCCCACCCCCACCCCTACCCCCTGCACGATTTCCTGTCTCAGACTGTTCTGGTACTTACCATACTTTCCTCCAAATATGAATTGCATAAAATCTGAATGTGGCTTATAATTTGGTGTAAATTTTTTAATGTATTTAGATATTTATTTCTTTTTTCAAGTATATCTCATTTTTAAGTGGTATAGCATACTGGACCAATATGATAGTTTGTGGGATTACTCATTGAAATGGGAATCAGGAGACCATGGTGTTCATCCCACTTCTACTCCTAATTCCCTGTGTAACTTTGGACAAGTAACTTCCCCTCTCTGTGTCCCAGTTTCCTCTTCTGTAAAATCCAAGGTTTGGATTTGATGACTTCTAAGGTCCCTTACAAGCTCTCATGGGTCTAGGATCTTATGAAGACTGGTGATGCTAATTGGAACAATATACCACCTAGGGCAAGTGAAAACCCAATCAAAAATACAGATTTGGGAGCCCTGGGTTAGAACCTGGTTCTAACCCAGGGCTCTGGGCTCCTGAAAAGGCCCATATATTTCTTTATTCAGCCCTGCTTATCAGTTACCTCCCCTGATCTATGCCCCCTCTCTGTGAATGTTCCACATGCAGCCTATTATGAAGTGTGTGTGTGAGGATACTATGTTTTATCAGGGGCATCGATTATCAGTGATGGCTATATAAATCTTTCTCCATACACATACATATACATAAGATGTATATAAATATGCAGAAAATATCCACCCAGACCAGATCTCTCCAATGATGTCAACTTATCCCCATAAAGATAGTGGGAAATGATTCATAATATTTATATGACAGACATGATATGAACTGTAATAGCCTGTTGGGATTAAGACCATCCATAGGTCTCTGTCAGCCACAAATGTGATTTAAATATTATATATGTGGCAACTGTAGCATTCGTAATATGATAGCTGTTATTGATAGCGGTCATAAAGGGGAGTCGTTTTGCATTGAAGAATGTGGAAAATAATCTAGTAGTTTGCCTAATGTTCTTCAATGCAATGCATTGAAAGAAACTCTACTTTAAAATGTCTTTTTTTTCCCCTGCCGATTGCCATCAAGTTAGAGCAGATTACTTTCCTCGTGATATTTCATTCCCCGGCTGTCAGTTTGTGGCATCTGAGCCAATCTTGGCCAGGCTCCAGGCTTCGGCTCAAAGTTTGCAAATGAACCTGGGGTCTTGAAAGAGTATGCTGCTGCCCCCCCAACCTTGCTTCCCTACCTCAGGCCCAATCCCACTGCCCACCCTGCTTATTAAATCAAAATATCCCCAGTCTCTCTAGGAAGGCTTCCAGAGTCCAGAGCTGGAGGTGTGTCAGTCGATAAGTATTTATTAAGTACCCACTGTGTACACAAATCTGTGCTAGAAAACTGTTGGGGCTTATGGCATACTCTGGCTGGGGATCTGTGGATAAATAGCGTTCAAGCAACTTTCTTCTAGGACAGGGATTCTTAAGCTTTTGTGGCATGGACCCTATCTTGGGGAACCTATGTACCCCTTCTAGGAATAATTGTCGAAATACATAAGATAAAATGCATGGGATTGAAAAAAGGAAATATTACATTTAAATAGTTACATATTCATGTTCACATTCAATACAAGTTGAACCTGAAAAACTACTACTCTAGAACTTACTTGGTTACTAGAGCAAGATGGATAAAAAAATTAACTCTGAGGATCTTCATACAACTCTACTTAGTCTCTAAGGTGAGGAGGGTTGAGACAGGTGTATTCTGGACCCAGTTCAACCTCTTGAGAACTGATTGTTAAATTTTCAGGTTGAGCATTTTCTACCTCAGAAATAGGCAAACACTACGAATCACTACAATTTTTTTTCATTGTCTAGACTTCAGAAAATGATGGAGAAAATCTTAATAATGCAGATCAGATGTAAAAGTGTGTAACAAATGTATCCTGCCTGCCCCCCCCCCCTGTCAAGGGAGTAGGGCATTAAACATTTACCAGTTCACCTCTGGTTGGAGTAGGAATGTGTATATGTTTGTGTGTGTGTGTGTGTGTGTGTGTGTGTGTGTGTGTGTGTGTGAGAGAGAGAGAGAGAGAGAGAGAGAGAGAGAGAGAGAGAGAGAGAGAGAGAGAGAGAGAGAGAGAGAATAATCCCACAGGCTCTTTAATTGGGGCATAATACTTTTTTGGGGGGGGCAGAGCAATGAGAGTTAAGCGACTTGCCCAGGGTTACACAGCTAGTAAGTGGGAAGTGTTTAAAGTCACATTTGAACTCAGGTCCTCCTGAATCAGGGTTGGTGCTTTATCTACTGCACCACCTAGCTGCCCCCCATAATATTTTTAAGATAGTGAAAATCCTTCCAGAATATTCTTGTCTTTGTTTCTGACCTTCCCCTCCTCTATCAATAATACATATATGTGTGTATATATGTGCATATACATATATGTATATTTATATGCATGTACATAGATGTCTTTTGGACAGTGGGGTGGTACAGTGGATAAAGCACTGACCCTGGAGTCAGGAGGACCTGAGCTCAAATCTCACCTCAGACACTTACTAGCTGTGTGACCCTGGGCAAGTCATTCAACCCCAATTGCCTCAAATATCTGGAGCCATCTCCAGTCCTCCTGATGTATATCTTGCCACTGGACCCAGATGACTCTGGAGGAGACAATGAGGCTAGTGACTTTGCATACTTAAATCCAATTCACTGCAAGTCACGATATCACCTCCCAATGTCATGGTCTTCTTCAAGACTGAAGGATAAACAACAATGATATCTATATGCATGTATACATATGTATGCACATATACATGTGTATGTTGTATGTAAATATATATCTATGGACTGGTAGGCACTGGAAATATGAAAAGAAAAAAAAGTTCAACAAGGCCTGCTCGCATGGAGCTCACATTCTTCTTTTCTCTTAGCCATTATCACTTAGAATGTTAGAGCCAGGAGGGAGTTTAGAGGCCATTTTAGTCCTGTTACATATGGAGACAATGAGACCTGGAGAAGGGAAGCAAGTTACTCAAAGTTACACAGTGAGGTAGCAATAGAGCCAGGAGCTCCTGACCCCAGTCCAACAATTTTTCTATTATACCCCGTCCTTTGTCCTCAAGAGAAAATCTACAACAGGATTTAGGCAGAGGAGAAGCTAGAGGTTGGGGAAAGCTTTGAAAGAAGGTGGCTTCCCCTGTTTGTTAGTGACTGTATGTTTCTTGACAACATAGACTTGACATTTTCAGGGCGTTCTAATTGTCTGCTCCCAAACTGTACCCTCTTAGCCCCAAACCATTCATTAAGTGGGATGTTAATGAAGTGCCCGGCTGGGGTCAGGTTCCTGAGTTTACCACTACCACTGGCTCCCCACCACCATCACCATGCTCAAACATACACACACAGTACTTTGCTTTGAAAGAATTGATTTCTATCCCAGAGTCTCAAGTCCCCACTCAGTAAAATGGGTTCCAAGGCCGTAACTATAAAGATACAATAAGTTCACACTCAATTCTGAAAGCACAGCTCTGACAGGCACTGAGACGAAGACATTGGGCAATGGGGATTGGATAGTTCGTTTGGAAGGGTGAACTTTTCCATCTGTCTCCCTCCCTTCCCCCCACCCCACCCCAGCCTCCAGCACTGGGTTTCAGTTCTAGTTCTTGCCAACAGGACGGCTACTGTTTCACATTCAAAGAATTAGACACTCATCAGTAACAATTGGCCCTTGTTTCCTCTCCTAACGGAGTGGCCCTTGATCCTGAAGAGAGCCACTATTCCTGGGCTAAGATGTCACAAGGGGGAGGGTTTTGCCTTGAGTATGCAGTACACCAGGGAAGAGAGGACCAATGAAAACTGTGTTTGGGTCCAGGGCCTCAGCTGATGTGATTCAAACCCCAGCCCAGATACTAACTGGAAGTGTTAGGGCATCCAGAAAGACCTGGGGAATTCACTACTGCTTCAAACATTCTTCTTTCCTCAATAAGTTGTTCAAATCATAATACCAGAGAGTTAAAGATCACAGGCAAGGGCATGTTGGCTTCTAACATGAGAAGAGACAGTAGAATGAAGGGAAAGAAGGATGGAGTTTTAAAAGGCTTTCCTGCCTCATGTTAGAGTTTCTGGATTAGCTGAGCTGTAGGGTTCTAACACTCTCTGTTCTAAGGTCCCGTCCATCTTTGGCATTCTCTATTCTAAGTTTCTGCCAGTTCTGACATTCATGTTCTAAGTAAGATCCCATCAGAGTAGTATGGTATGGATAGAGGACTAATATGATGACTAGAGAACCATAGTAGGTGACCCAGCGGATAGAGTGCCAGTCCTAGAGTCAGGAAGACCAGAGTTCAAATTTGGCTTCAGACACTTAATCACTGTGTGACCCTGGGCAAGTCACTTAACCCTGTTTGCCTCAGTTTCCTTATCTGTACAATGAGCTGGAGAAGGAAATGGGAATACACTCCAGTATTTTTGCCAAGAAAACCCGAAATGGGATCACAGAGAGTTGGACATGACTGAAAACAACTGAACAACAACAAAAGAGAACCATCCTTGAGATCAGAAAGATTTGGATTTGAGTCCTAACTGATACATACTAGCTATATGACCATGGGAAAATCATTTAACCTTTCAGTGCCCCCCAGGTAACTCTGACTATAAATGACAAATTATTGGTCTAAATTAGTTGGTGAAGTTTTCAGATGGTGTGTACCACATGCAGATAAAATCATAGGACTAAACCCCTCCCCCTCTCCCCTCCCCCCAAGAAAAACCAAAAGGTTCTTTTAAATTCTAACATTTTTTTTCTCTGAAATTCATTTAAGATTCCTCAGTTATAGCTTTGGTCCTAAGTCCTCAGATTTTCTAGATGCCTTAATTGGTAGTTATGTCTCTATTCTCTCCTCCATGGGGTCTGACCTCATTCTACCAGGGAACACCTTCCTGTGCTCCTCCCAGATTGGTCTACTCATTGCCTTTTGTGCCTTGCTGTCTCTATGGTTTTCATTACATTCGATATTAAAATCACAGACATCTAAAGTCATAGACATGGATCTTACCCCACCTCTACCATTTTGGAAATGGTCTCACTCCTCCTTTTTGGTCTCTCCAAATCTGACTGATCCTCCAATTTCCAGCTCAAAAATTCCACCTCTTCTATAAAACCTTCTCTGACTATCTCAACCCACAATGAGTTCTCATCTCCTCAGAATCCTCTGATCTCCCCAGACATTAGTGATTTCTCCCTCCTTAAATGATCTTATTTTATAGTTATTTATGTGCATGCTGTAACCTTACCCTCCTCCTCACCCCAAATAGAATTGATGCTCTTTGAAGCACAGACTTTGATTTTTTTCTTTGTATAATGTGGGTAAACTAGTCTAATGGGGTCGTTCTTTGGACAATGCATAGATTTTCCCTGCCTAGTTCCAGTCTACACTGTGGAAAGTGGGGAAGAGTCCTACTCTAAGTCATGCACAGGAGTTTGCATGGTGTGATGATGAAGAGTCCAATAATTAGTTGTGGAGTCAGAAGAACTAATGACTAAAGGGTTTATAGCAAAGCAAGCTACAGGGTTCTTGAAGCAATTTTCCTTTACAGCTACAAAATATGAGGACCTTTTAGAGGGACATCCTCTAAAACTGAGACCACTTTCCCCATGCATCGTGTGTGTTTTTTGTGACATGTCTTGGAGGAATTTCTTCTACCCTCTACTCTTACTATGTTATCTTAGTAATTACCTTGACTAAAAGCTAATTAAGTCTATTGATTGATTCTTTTTTTTCCAGGGCAATGAGGGTTAAGTGACTTGCCCAGGGTCACACAGCTAGTTAAGTGTTAAGTGTCTGAAACTGGATTTGAACTCAGGTCCTCCTGAATCCAGGGCCAGTGCTTTATCCATTGTGCCACCTAGCTGCCCCCCTATTGATTGATTCTGAATGGGTAGCACATTGGTGAGGGCTTGTGATTGACAGCAGAAGAAGTAGTCACCTACAAGTTTACCTCTAAAACATGGGGGTAGTAGCAGTCACTCTCAGGGGGCCCCAGATCAAGTTGTGAGAAGGGATAGGAGTCCTAATTTATATCTTCAAGGCCAAGCACAACACTTTTAACTTGAACTAGGAGCTTAATAAATATTTATTGGTGTATGGATTTCTCATGTGGCACTTATCATGCACTATTATCTTTTCAAGTATCTTTCAAATGAGATTAATTAACTTCCTAGAGGACATGGGCTATATCTTTGACCTGTAGCAAGGTCAAAGGTATATACCAAGAGGTATTACTAGGTAAGTTCCTCCTCCATCATGACAAGGTATAGTTCTCCCCTAGACATGATGTAAATTTCCCTTGTCCTGGTTTCTGTTTGTCCTGCCGATAAAGTCTTTGTTTGAACAGTGACTCAAGTCCGTGGCTAACTCACACACCTGACTTTTCTTCAGCTTGGCCATTAAAAAAATAGAGAGAAGCACAGAGAAGAATTACATGCAGACAGACTTGTTTCTCTAGAAAGGGGTTTGTACATTTATGTGACCTTTCCAAGGAACTATTAACCCCCAACGTTACCATGGATCCCGAGAAACTGTATAAAGGGAAAAAACCCCCCAAATTAACAGAGAGACAAGGCTTCCCAAGAAGAAGGACACCAGAAGCTACAGAGAAGACCTCTTGAGGAAAAGGACAGAGATAGAGGAGCCATTGCCAGGGAGAAAGAGAGAGGCGGGAAGGGAGCTATGGATCCATCACATCTGTGGTAGGCTGAGTCATGTAGTCTGTGTAGGTCTGGTGTGACTTGCTAGGGGGTGTACAACTCCCTAGCAACCTTGAATTCTTTCCTCTTGTATCTCAGGACCCCACTCAGGGTAGTATAAGAGACTGCATAAATCCCTCGAAATGGAGGTGGCCCAGCAAAGAAAGGAGAATTGTCTTAATTATTTACTGGCTAGAATAAAAGCCCCTTTACATTTTCTGTTGGGTTAAAATAAAACCTATCCTAGGTTTGCCATTTTCTTAACTCAGGTGCTTGCATGAAAGCTGCAGGCCTTTTTAGACACTGGCTAAATTCTGCTAAATTCTGATGTCCCTGAAAGATATCCTAGGTTGGGGCAAAAAGAGCCATTATTGAGTAGTTATAAAGCCCTGGAGGTTGAATGCGGTTAATGATATACCTTTTTTTGAATTCTGGACAATAGCTACCAAAAGGTTTGGGACACAATAAGTGCTCAGCAGATGTGCTCTTTGATTAGTTAAAAATTCATAAATATTTCTACACTTGCCATAGCAAACCTTTGCATTCATTCTCTTGTCCCTTTTGAATTCCAAAGTCATTTCACCTCTTATTTCATTTTATCCTTATTATGACCCAGGAAGGAAGGAAGTCCATTTTACAGAAAGGAAAAATTGAGGCCCAGGGTTTCATCCCAAGTCACCTAAGTATTTAGCAGTGGAACATGATGCCAAGACTAAAAACTCAGCTCTGCCAAGCAGGTATTCTTCCCACTAGATTTTATGATCTCATCTCAACAAACCCCAAAGTTTTCTCACCAGGATTTTAGGTGTTCTCGCTGACTAACAGACACAGACACAATACTTTGAAATGTCCCTCCTCCAGTTAACAAGGCCGCTTTTCCACAGCTCTGCCACCCTGGACCAATAACTCCTCCTCCCTGGGCCTTAGCTTTCTCCTCTGTAAAATGAGAGGGGTGGACAAGGGGTGGATCTGAGGTCTTTTTAGGCTCTGAGAGTCAATGAATCCATGAATCGTAGGGCAGAGGGAGAATTGTACCCTCAAGTCTGAATCTTTGGCAAGGTTTTTGTAGCCTTATAGCCTGGCTTTGTGGAAGACAGAAGGGAAACCCAAGTTTGGTAGTGCTGATCACATGACATGGCTATCAGATCTAGTTTGAGAGATTGCAGGGTTTCTGCAGTCAGGGGAACATTGAGACATCTAGTCTATGGATATGCAGTCACCTTACTAACTGCACCCCATATCACATCACAGCAAAGTGAATGAATGAAAAGGATACACCCTGAGGTTTTGCCCACCCCTAGGCTGGAACACAGCGATTCAGTGATCTGTGCATATCCAGACAGAACAATTGAGCTTGGGTGGCAAGATCAGATCCTTGACCTTCTGTAACATGTCCAGCCCTGGCTGCTACATGCCCCTCTGGCTCCTTAAGCAGAGAGAAGCATTATCTGATAGGGAAACCTTATCACACAGATATCTTTGACAGGCTTCATTTCCTGGGATTACTCTTGAATATTTTAGACCCAATAAGAGAAACACATTCACTGAGCGCGCGCACACACACACACACACACACACACACACACACACACACACTGAGGCATATTGTTTTCTGACCAAGGAGAGCTGCAAGTGGGGCACACAGCATGGAAAAAGGGTTTCTTGGTAAAGTGGAAACAGGAAGCTCTGGGCTGGGAGACCCATATTCTAGTTTCAGCTTGGCTACTAACTTAACTGCATGTGGTAGGGGACAAGTCATTTCTCCTTTCTGGGTCTCAGTTTAACTATCTGTAAAATGAATTAGGTTAGACTATATCTGATCTTCAAGACCCCTTTTAGCCCTAACATTTTATGTACTATATTGTAGCTGGCTATATCCTAAGGTCCCTAGCAACTGTATGATATGGATCTCTGATTAACCATAATAAGAAATCGATCTCATGTAAAACCCAAACCAGCTCTCATATGACTTTGTTTTCCAACTGCTCACCATCCCAATCTCCCTCCTGTGAATACTTTCTGGTTTATCACAGAATAAGCTCAAGGAATTAATGATTTGTGCTCGATTCTTCCTGGTTACTACCCACCCCTAGAATCTCTCCAATCTACTGATCTTGAAATTTTGCCAGTGAACATTAATAATGTGCTCCATTTCCAAAGAACAGAAGGCTGAGTCTAAATGACCAAAATATTTGGATCACAGCTTGTCTAATTAGCTCATTTTAGCTGTTTTAAATACTGACACAGAGCATGGCATGGTCCATTTGGCTCTGGATGCTCCTACTGGTTGACAAGGTAATCAGGACTGACCTGTTGTGGCTGTGGCACCATTGAGTTGTTTGGTTCTACTTTGTGGCCCATATGGATATAGCTCCAGTTCTGGGAATGGCTCAGGTATCACCCATGGAATGCCATGTTTCCCACTTAACAAGTTTTTCCATCCAGCAGTGTTTGTCTTCCCTCAATTGGTCAGTTCCAACATCCCTACTCAATTCCAAGGAAGCTTTCATTGGAGAACTGAAGTAAAGGTCTTGATCTTTTCCATCTAAACCCATGACTCTAACTAGGATAAGGACATCAGAGCTTTGACCCAGGGCAAACAAAAAAATTGTAGGTAACCAGTAGCATTATTCCTTCCCCTGCCCAGCCTTACCTCTATGTTAGTTGCCTTGTATTTACGCTGCTTCTTCTCCCTTTGGCAAGTTTAGCAATCTTCTGACATCCTCAGGTATATATCCTCCCTCTGGATCATCAGAAGCCACACCTCAAGTGAGCCTAGTGCTCCCCCTACCCCCACCACTTATCTCAGATACAAAAATCACTAGTTATACTTCTTTAGCTCATTTGACAGAGGAGGAAACTGAGGAAAACTGGATTAAGTGACTTGTCCAGGGTCACACAGCTAATAAATGTATGGGGCCAGATTTGAACTCAGGAAGATAAATCCTTGGACTGCCTGCCATTTAAAGAGTATTGTAGAGCCAAGGAGATTGGCTAATGAGCACAGTCTTCCTTGACTAGCTAGAATTCTCTGGTTGAAGATAGCTCATAGTAGAGTCACTTCTACTTTAGATATCTTGGGTCTGAACAAGGAAGCACAACGCAAAATAAATCAGACAAATTAGCATGGGCCTTCTGGGTTCTAGAGGTCTGAAAAATTTAGTGAGAAAATCAGTTGATCCCACCAAGCCTCAGTTTGTTTTTCTGTAAAATGAGGGGGCTGGATTATATAATTCCTCAAGTCTATTCCACTTGCAAATTTCTAGTGTACCTTGATTTTATTAAGTTGGATGGGGACTAAAATAATTTGGGAAACTAGAAAGGATGTTGCTTTTTATTTCAGTCCCAGAAGTCATCTTGCTCAGGGTGGGGAGGTGTCCTATAGTCTCTGTTATAACTCTGCTGATTTATGTACCCGGAATAAACCCACCAATCTTAACTTACTACTCTACAAAAATGAACCAGTGTCATAGAGATGTCACCAAGCTTGGTCAGTGGATGTTTAAAAAATGCACAGAAAACCCAACCAACACTGTATGACTTCATAGTTGGGGTTTTACTAAGCTTTTCAGTGTTACTACAGACCCACCCATTTATTGCCAAATTAGGGGTGTAGCTATAAAATAAAGAAACTGCTTTCTTTGTGGGCCTCCCTCCCAACAGAGTTGTAACTTGGAATTTTGACACTTGGGCCAAATTCACTTAAGAAAGCAGGCAGGTAGGCAGACAGGCAAGCAGGCAGAGACTCGAAGTGAATCCATGTGCCCTTCTTCTTCTTCTTCTTCTTCTTCTTCTTCTTCTTCTTCTTCTTCTTCTTCTTCTTCTTCTTCTTCTTCTTCTTCTTCTGCAGGGCAATGAGGGTTAAGTGACTTGCCTAGGGTCACATAGCTAGTAAGTGTTTGAGGCTGGATTAGAACTCAGGTTCTCCTGAATCCAGGGCTGGTGCTTTATCCACTGCACTACTTAGCTGCCCCTCCATGTGCCCTTCTGCAGTGACATTGCTTATGATCCTGGCTGTCCTCAGAGCTGGAGGTACATGGATAGTCTGTGCTAACCAGGTGTAATCTCACTAATATGGTTATAAACTAAGCCTGGCTAGAATAAGGGAATGTGATGATGTCTTTGGGGATTATAGTTAGGATGTGTATGTTGAGGGTAGGGGGAGAAATGTGGGATTGGAGTGTATAACTTCATGGCTAGGGCTTTGTTGAGCTTTTCAATTTTGCTCCCAAACTACCCATTAATTTCCAAGAAATTGTTGGGTTAGGGGAGAAGGAAGCTTCTTCAACATGTTGTTCCTCTGTACCATCTGGTCCTTCACCAACCCCTCATCACCTAGCATGACTGCCAATGTAAAGAAGTATATGCTACCTTCTCCATGATGTGTCAACATTCCAGAGAAAGGAGGAAGTTTGCCCTGCCCCTCTTCCCAGATGTTAGGGCCTAGGGCAAAGGTCCAGTGGCTTTGCACTACCTATGGTTCTCTATCTTACCAATTAGCATTTAGGGTATTCCTCAAAGTACAGCCTCTAACGTGGGCTTAACTTCTTTAAAACAAGTATCCCACCTCCCAAGGGTACTTGTTCAGTTGTTTTCAGTCATGTCCAACTCTCTGTGATTCCATTTGGGGTTTTCTTGGCAAAGATACTGGAGTGGTTTCCCATTTCCTTCTCCAGCTCCTTTTACAGATGAGGAAACTGAGGCAAACAGGATTACGTGACTTGCCCAGGGTCACACAGCTAGTAAATATTTGAGGCCAGATTTGAATTCAGGTCTTCCTGACTCTAGGCCCAGTGTTCCATCCACTGTACCATGTAGCTGCTCAGCTAGTCCCATGGGGACTACTTTCTTTGAAAAATAAGCTTCAGGGAACTAGGTGGCGCAGTGGATAAAGCACTGGCCCTGGATTCAGGAGGACCTGAGTTCAAATCCAGCCTCAGACACTTGACACTAGCTGCGTGACCCTGGGCAAGTCACTTAACCCTCATTGCCCTGCCCCGCCCCCCAAAATGGGCTTCATTTGTGGGTATAAATTCTGGTTAGTTGGTTTCTTTTTAAGAGGAATTCTCATTCATTTAAAACTGTATTTTGTTAATATATTGATCTTTGATTATCTGTCCAGCTTGCTAGGTGCTATAGGGGATTCAGATAAAGTTCTACCTTCAGGAGGCTGGGGGTTGAGCAGAAGAGGTCAGATGATGACGAAAGAACCTCACTGATAGACTGCATGCTCCAAACTCTGAGCTTGGGAGCATTGGTTGTTGTGAGATCAGGGAGGAAGGCTACTATGGAAGGAAAAGGCTCGCATTAGAGTCAAAAAATCTGGCCCCAAAGCCTGGCTCTACCACTTACTATCCATGCAATTTAGCTCCCTTCAGAGAGCTGACCCACAGTTTCTGCAGTGAAGAGGTTGGGCTCTTGGATCCTAAGGTACTATTTGACTCTAGGGCCTATGTTGAATCATCTTCAGTCATGTTTGATGTTTTGTGATCCCACTTGGGGTTTTCTTGGCAGAGATAATGGAGTGGTTTGCCATTTCCTTCTCCAGCTCTTTTTACAAATGAGGAAACTGAGGCCAACAGACTTAAGTGACTTGCCCAGGGTCACACAGCTAGTAAGTGTCTGAGCCTATGAGCAGGTCCTAATTTAAGAGCATTGTTTGATTCACCAAGTTTTAAGGATTTTATTTTATTTTTTAATTTCCAAGATCCCTGAGGCAAAAGGGGCAGAGGTAGGAGTTTGGGGGCGGGGGGGGGGAATGAGAATAACACTGAAATTTAGTGGCCTATTTCTTTTTCTCTTCCTCCTTTCTGCTAACAGGCCTCAGTGTGCCTTTCTCAGTCTAGGCCCTCTATTCCTCCTTACTTTCTCTTTCTCTCCCCCTTTCTCCCACCACCCAGCTCTGTAAAAGATGACTATGTTGAAGTGGCATTCATTTCATTTCTTTCTCCTTGTGGCTTATCCAGCTGCTTGAATGATGGTCAGGGCCCTCCCTCCTGTTAATGTGCTATCTCTTCATTATTCTGGCCTCTCTGTGAAGCTCTGGGGTTGGGCTTTGTTTGGGGGCTGATGTCCGCAAACACACTGAAGGGAATTTAGAAAAGAACTAAAGAGATTTCTCCTTGGCCCTGTCACTCCATGGATTTGCCCATTTGGCTTCATTATTTGGCTGCTCTGAAGAGGAATTAGCATTTTCTCTTCCCAGCTTCCATTTGGCCTCCCTTTCTCCTTGGACCACCCCCATGCTCTAGCTGCCCCTAATTAGTTTTCATTTTATAGCAAAGCCCCATTAATCACTAATTTGGAATTTGTGATCATTTAACCAGGGAAGGACCAAGTTTGCTGTAGCACTAAGGAGGAAAGAGAGTGTTTTTTCAAGGAGGTTAAACATGCCCTCTGCAATCTTGTTTACACTATTTATTTGTAGGTTCATAGATCATAGGTTCAGAGAATGGTGGAACCAGAAGGGAGCTTAGAACCCAGAAAGTCAGACCTATAAGGGACCTCAGAGACTAAACCAATGCCTTGTTTTCTGCTGGGTAAACTGATGTCCAGAGAGATGAAGTGATTTGCAGACCTAGGTAACAGTGGCAGAGCCAGAGCTCAAATCCAGGCTTCACAACTCTTGGTTAGTGCTAGTCTAGTTACCCCATGTAATTCTACAAAATAACTAAAAAGCTTGAAATTTGTTTTAATACTACTTTTAAACTATGCTATAATTCAGCTTTTTACTAAGACAGGTCTTTACCAACATTAGCTCAAAGAACTGTAATTGGATTATTATTTTTTTTTAAGTGAGGCAAATGGGGTTAAGTGACTTGCCCAGGGTCACACAGCCAGTAAGTGTTAAGTGTCTGAGGCAGATTTGAACTCAGGTATTCCTAACTCCAGGGCCGGTGCTCTATCCACTGCGCCACCTAACTGCCCCCAGATTATAATATTGTTGTCAATAATAATAATAAGAAGAACATTTACACAGCACTTACATGTGTCAGGCACTGTGCTAAGTGCTTCACAATTGTTATCTCATTTGATCATTACAACAACCTTGGGATGTAGGAGCTATTCTTATCTCCATTTTACAAATGAGGAAACTGAGGCAAACTGGGATTAAGTGACTTGCCCAGGGTCACATGGTTAATAAGTGTCTGAGGCTAAATTTGAATTCGAGTCTTCCTGACCCCAGACCTGGTACTCTATCCACTGTACTACCTAGCTGTCCCTCTAAAACCTTAAAATGCTATATAGATATGTTATCAAATTATTTGCATTTTTAAAAAATTACCCTGTGTTTATTTTATATAGATAAGGATGTGATTTCATTAGTATAGAGAAAGTGATTTCATTAGTATAGGGAATTTTCTCTACTACTGAAGGTTAGCACCTTCCCTGTGACTCAGAGTCTTAGTTATTTCAAACATCAAGTGACTTTCCCAGGGTCACACCTCTAGTCCCTATCAAAGATATCAGAAACATGACCTGATCTGAGATCTTCATTGTTTCTAGATCACTGTTCTATTCACTATGTCACTGCTACCTCTTATTATTTCATTTGTAAAGAAATAAAATCTGAGCAAGCCGTTTCTAAGGACCTTACTTAGTACATTCATTGTTTATACATGAATGATACTGCTGACCAAAAAGATATGTTACATATCATTAAAGGAATTCTTCTGCTTGAAAACATTTGGTCAACACTATTCCAGTTACACCACACACACGCACACACACACACGTAATCTTGAAGGAAAAATTAAACTTTAAATCTTTTAAAAATAAATATTACAACAATAATAGCAACTCATAATTAGATAATGTTTTAAACTTTGCAAAGCACTTTCCTTCCAATAACCCTATGATATGATGTGATATGATATAAGCCATGGAAAAAGCCCTGAATTTCAAATCAGGTTCAAATTCCAGATCTGTCACCTTTATGACTGTGGACAAATCATTTCATCTTTTTGTACCTCAGTTTCCTCATCTGTTAAAATGAAGACTTAGACCAAATGACTTTTAAGACTCCTTTTAATTCTAAATCTATGATATATAATATATATTTATGGAATATGGAATATATATTTAGATGTACATATATTTGACTGTGGGGTTTCAGTTTACAAATGAGTATGTGTGAGAGAGAAAGAAGAGAGAGAAAGGGAGAGGAAGAAGGAGAGGGGAGAGGGAGAGAAAGGGAGAGAGGAGGGGGGAAGAGGGGAGAAGAGGAGAGAGAAAGGGGATGGATAGAGAATCAATTTTGTTGGTAAAACGGATCACAGATTTAGTGCTAGAAGAGAACTTTGAGGTATCTGAATCTAATCCCTGCATTTTAAAGATGAGGGAATCGAGGCTCAGAGAGTAGGTGACTTGTCCAGGGTCACATGGCTAATAAGTGACCGAGGTAAGACTTAAACCCCTTTCTTTCTGACACCATGTCTAGCACTCTATCCACTGTGTCACACTGCTGTGATTTATTCCCGTCCAATCATGGGCTGGGCTGGGACTTTTCTGAACACAATGAAACTGAAGGAACCTGTCTTTACAGCTTCTATTATCCAGTTCTTCAGAACAAAATGGGGAATGATGTTTACAAGGCAGGTAGCCAACCTCATAGGCCCAGCCTGTAACCACAGAACTGAACTAAATGAAGCAAACTGAGTCACAGGGGTACTGAACCCACAATGTTGGCTGTGGGTCAAGGGGACTTCCGGGCAGCCTCCAAACCACACCACCCAGCAGCCACTGAATCTGTCAACACATACAGCTAGCATTGCTGCTGAAGCCTAGGTTTTCCTTCTACGGAGAGGGAGGGAATAGAGCAGCTGACACTCAGGAGCATTTCTCCCAGGATGAGCTCTTAAAAGGGCATCCATCTCCTGAGAGCATCCCAGCCCTGGCTCCATTGTAATCAGTATCAAGGCAGAAACTTCAGAGTCCTGTTCTTGGGAAACACCTTGTTTCTCAAAAGAAAAAGAGGAACCCAAGAACCTGCAGTTTCAAGACAAACTTCAAATCAAATTAACCAATATTTCCTGACCTCCTACTATGTGCCAGACATCATATTAGATCTCATGGGGGAATACAGAGTTGAATAAAACATAGACTCTGCCGGCCAGGAGCTTGCTAGTCTAATTAATCAGTGATGGAAGAAGGAACCTGGGAAAAGTTAAATGACAAAAAACAACTTACCAAATAATAGATTGAGACAATACTACCAGGACATAAGTGATTGAGTGCTGAATGGATGAGACAATTTGAGGCACATATATTAAGTACCTACTACCTGCAAGGAAATACAAAGACAAAATGAAAAATATTCCTGTTCTCAAGGAGCTTACACTCTACTGGAAGAATACAATATGTACACAAGTAAGCAAATACAGAGAATATACACGATATACAAAGTAATTTCAAGAGTGAGAGAATTCTAATAGCCATGGGAATCAGGAGAGGTACCTGAGTTATCTATCCTTTGGCAGAAATCAGAAATTCTAAGAGGCAGAGGTAAAGGATCAATTCAATATAGATGTGGAAGAACAATATGAAGGTATAAGAAATCATAGCATAATAGGAAGAGTGGGAAAAGGACTTGGGACCAGTATACCCAACATTAAAATCCTGGCTCTGATACTTAGTAGCTGTGTGACCCTAGACAAATCTTTTCACCTTTCTGAGCCTGAGTTTCCTCATCTGTAAAATGCGGACAATAGTCCTTGTACTATCTACCTAATAAAGTTGCTGTGTGTAAAGTCTTTTGTAAACTGTAGGGCATTCAGAATCATGGTGAATTGAAAAGCATGTTGGACTAAAGAGAGACTAGAAACCTGGGTTCGTATCTAGGGTCTACCATATACTTGCTGCACAACTATAGGCAAGTAACTTTCCCTTGCTGGACATCAGTTTCTTGTGCTTTGTGGTCTAGAGTCCCTTTTCGCTAGGAAAGTCTATGATTCTGCTGTAAACAAAAATAGAAGAAAAGCAGATCATATATTGTTAATAGTTTCTGAGAAAGAGATGAATTCTTAACCAAGCACAAATAGAGGCAATTATTATAAATAAAATTGAAATACTTTTGCACAAACAAAATGAATGCATCTAGAATAAGAAGGGAAACAGTTGACTGGAAAAAACTCTTCATATAAAGTATCTTTGATAAGTGTTTCATATCCAACATTTACTAATAAAGAAGTATATGAACAAACAGTTCTCACATAAAGCATTGCAAACTATTACAATGATATGAAAGGATTCTCTAAATCACTAATAATAGAGAAATACAATCAAAACAATAACGAGGTTTCACCTCCAACCCAGCAAATTGGCAAAAATGATGAAAGACTCCCGTTTGCCAATAGTCAGAGTTGGAGAGGTTGTGGAAAGACAAGCACACTAATGTATAGTTGGTAGAGCTGTGAGTTGGTACAACCATTTTGGAAAGCAATTTGGAATTATGAAAATAAAATGACTAAAATATCCAAAGATTCTAATGCTAGTTACACATCCCAAGGAAGTTAATTACAAAAAGAAATCCCTCTCCTATACCAAAATATTTCTAGTAGTAATTTTTGTGGTAGCAAAGAACTGGGAACAAAGCAAATGCCGATCAATTAGAAAATGGCTAAACAAATTCTGGCACATGAACATAAAAGAATTATCGCTATGCTGTAAGAAACAATAAATATGATGAAAACAGAGAAAAACCCCAAAGATTTAAATAGACTAATGCAAACTGAAGTAAGCAGAGTTATGAAACCAATATATTCAATGGCGACAACACCAATGGCAAGAACATATATAAAATAATCAAAACTGAATTTTGTAAAATTATAAAGAATAAGTTTGGCCCCAAAGAAAAGATATGAAAAGACACCTTTTATAAACACAATAAAACTGAAGGTTTCCTTTTCAGAGGTGAGAGTCCACAGGTATGGAACACTGGATGTAATGTCAGATTTTTTTCTATGTGTTATCAGTTTTACTAAAATTTTTCCTCTTTTCTTTTTTTTTCTTATTAAATTCTTTGTCATAGAGGGTTGACTTGCTGGGAGGAGCAAAGGAAATATACAGGGGAAAATCTAAGTAATATAAAAACAAAAGATATCCAAAAGATATAGTTGGGTTTTTTTAAGTCTATGATTTTCTATAAATGACAGCTATTCTCCTTTCGGGATGGTATGGTTGGGGAAGGCTTCCTACAGGGAGTGGAATTTGTGTAAATTTGGGAGGATGGGTAGGATTAAGATAGTGAAAAAGAAGAACAGGACCTCAAGGGAAATGGTGCCCTAGCTTAAGCTAGAATCCAGGCTAGAATCTTTCAGGGGAAGGCATAAACCTTCCATAATGCATCTAATTATGGGCCTATCTCCTCCCTGGTCTCCAATGGTGACCCACCTGTGCCCTGAATGAAAATGATGAAAGGTACTCCCGGGCCTAAACCTGCCCCTTCCAAGTACCAGCCTGACCTTTGGCAATAAAATTATGATTAAAAACTTTCCCAGACAGAGGTGGACAAATAATTGTGACTTGAATCCATTATTCTTTTGAACAGGTCCAAGACAACAAAAAATGCTGAGGGTTTCGTTGCCATTAGACTCGTTTTGGGTTTCTAAAGATGCTTATAATAGAGAGACTGACTCTACCTCTCTGCCCAGCTTTTAACTAGAAGGAAAATAAACCACAGCCTAGAAACAAAGTAATGATTAAGTGTGACCCTATATTATCAATGCCAAAAAGATCCTATACATCTTGCCTCAGACACTAGTTCTGTGACCCTTGGGAAAGTCATTTTACCTCTGACAGCCTCAGTTTGCTTCTCCATAAAATGGGAATAATAATAGTCCCATGTCTCATAGATTTGTTGTGAGATAGGATGTATGTAAAATGCTTTGCAATTTTTAGCTCTATAAATGTAAGCTATCATTACAGTTTACAAAATGCTTTCACATATAGCGCATTGTCCCATCTCATCCTTATAAAAACCCTTCAAATTGTGTAGTACTTGTGATATTATCTCCATTTTACAGATAAGCAAACTGAGGTTCAGGCAGGTTAAGCTCCTTTTCACATGGAGCTGTGTAATTTAAGATTCTAAATGTGGATTCTAATCTGTTCCCCCAGTTTGGGGGAAACTGACTAAAAATCACTGATAAAACGAGTTTAGGTTTTTAAGGGTTTATTGGAAAATAGAAAGAAAAAGATTGAGAACAGAATTCTAACAGCCTGGCATTCCTATCTTTCCTCAAATTTCCTGTGAAGTCCTCTGCTGCCACCACCATCAAGTCAGGAAGCCAAAAGGCCCCAGCGCTCTCTGCGCAGGCTCCCTTTCCTCCTTCCTGTCTCCTCCCAGACCATAGGAGGCTCCTCAAGTTGATTGGCTGGTAGCCTTGATAGACAGCACCCATGAGCAAACGTCATTTCCTGACGCCAAGGAAAAGCCACAATGCCTCTGAGGCATTTTCCTCATGGTGGAGCTTTCCCACAGCAAGTCTCCAGTAGGTGGCGTCATTCCAATCACTACAGAGCTAATTAAGTAATGGAGTCAGATCTTGAACCCAGGTCTCTTGACTCTACATCTAGAACTTTTCTCACTATCCTGTATCACCCATAAGTGCTCTGTAAATCACAAAGTGTTATATAAATACTAGTTTATTCTTATTATTTGCACTCTGCTCAGGCCTATGGATGTTCCCCTGCCTGCATTAGGCAGAAAAAGCCCTGGACTTGGAGTCAGGCAGCCCAGGTCCTAGTCTTGACTCTGCAAATCAGTCTCTCTATCTAAGCCTCAGTTTCCTCATATTACTATGTGGTAAGTCATCCCTGTCCTACCAGCTTCATAGGGCAATTGTGAGGATCCATTGAGCTGCCATGGGGGGAAGGCCCTTTGTAAACTGTACAGCAGTATACAAAGGTGAGGGATTACCCAGTTCCAAAGTTCTGTTACTCTCTGACTATAATGACAAAGGGCATAATAATGTCCTTAGCTACAGCTGCATTCCAGGCCAGTTCCAAGAAGGCTTGCCCATAGTCTGTGAGCAGAGCATCCTGAAGGGCTGAGTGGTAGGCTATAATGCATGAAATTATCTCGTTCTGGAAGATCTGTAATGCAGATTAGTGAAAGAAAGGCTGCACACTTTCTCGGGATGCATGGGGTGGTGGAGACTGAGTAAAAATTCTGATTAAACATTTGCCCAGATGTCGATTAGCCATGAACGTGACAAATGGTAAAAAAAAAAAAAGTCAGCCATACACATTGGCAACATGCCTGGTTGCCTACACATATGATCTGAAGAGAGTACATAAGAAAAGGAAGTCCCCTCTTGCGATGGCCTCAACTGTCACCTTCTCTGGCCTGCCCTTGTGCCTGGAGTTCCATTATTAGAGTTCCAATGCCTTATATTCAAGTATTGTTGTTTTTCCAGAGATAACATGCAGAGCCTTTATCAGTCATTCTATTACTTCCCTAGAGTGAATGAGTTTATCCAAGAGCCAGACAGAGTAGCCTGGACTCCAGCTCCTGGTGGCACTGCCCTAGTTGACAGAGCTGGGTGTCCTGACGGACAGAGGGGCAGAACAGGTGAGTGACTGTACAAAGAGGAAACTTGGAACTCTTGGTGTGGCTTCGCCTATTCTAGCCAACTATGTGGATGGTGCCTGGTTTATAGTTTCATAGAATGTCCAAAATGGAAGGGTAGAAGAGACTCAAACCCAGGCTCACTGATGTCAATAAACTTTCCACTATCCTACCTCTTGTCATGTAAGAGATTGGCTAAAGAAATGTCAGACAGGCTTCCTTCCCACTTTGTTAAGTGTAGATAAAACAGCTATTGAAGACCCAGCATCGCAGGGACTTACTGGAGAGTATGTATGACTATGGAGAGGGAAGGAAGACAAATCCTGGCTCTGCCCTCTGCTTTCCACATCGGCCCTACCTTTCCCTGCCTGGGTAGACCAGAGTCCCTTTGGGGGCTGAACCCTTGGCAAATGAAAAAAACCTGCAGGCCTGGGATGAAGTTGGAGGACAACAGCCCTCATCTTGCTGTGTATTGAAGGCCTTGAGACTTCACTGTGACATTTGCAACTTGACTCATCACAACATAAAACAAGTGCCATTTTTGGCTGGGTGGAGTTGGGGATGATCATTAGGAATGTGGGAAACTTCTAGTGTGAAAATTCCTTCCTTTGACACAGCTGAGAAAGTCATCTCAATGAGTTTCCTGGGGGCACAGAGAGGTTAAATGACTCGCCTATGACCATACAGCTATTACATATCAGAAGTAGAACCTGAACCCAGGTCTTTTTGACTCTAAGGCCAACCCTCTAGCCCCTATGACTTGCTGTTTCTCAGCTGGTTGCCATGGAAAGTAGAATTTTTCCCTCATTAAAACCGTATGCACTTACAAAAACATTTTAAAAATATGCCTCATTGTACCTCCTACACAATAACAATAGCTTGCATTTACCTAGTGCTTTAAGGTTCACAAAGTGCTCTCCTGACAGCAGCCAGGTGAGGTAGGCATAGTTCAAGTGTCATTCAGCAAAATTCACCCAACATATATTAAATCCATCCTCTATCCAAGATATCAGGCTAGGTGCTGGACAGATAAAGAAATGGGGAAAAAGTCTCAGACCTCAAAGGGCTTATGTTCTTCTGGGAAAATACAACATAGTATACACATAAGCAGATCTGAGGTAATTTGAAGATGGGGAGCAGCTAGGTAGTGCCTTGGATAGAGTACCAGGCATGGAGTCAAAAGGACCTGAGTTCAAATCTGGATTCAGACACTTACTAGCTGTGTGTCACTTGAGGCAAATCACTTAACTCTGCCTGCCTCAGTTTCCTCATCTATAAAGTGATCTGAAGAAGGAAATGGTGAACTACTCCAATATCTTTGCCAATAAAACCTCAAACGGACAAGACTGAAAACAACTGAACAACAGAGGATGGGGAAGGCACTAATACTTGTGGGAATCAGACAAGGCTTCTTGGAGGAGGAGACACCTAAACTGAGACTGGCAAGAAGCTAAAGATTCTAAGACAAAGGACCTTCTGGCCAATTGGGGGCAATACGTGGAAAAAGCATAGAGATGAGCTGGAATGTTGAGTTTGGGGAACAACTCCTAAACCAATTTGTCTGAAATGTAGTTCACAAAGGGGAGTAATGTGAAATAAGTCTGGAAAGGTAAATTAGAGCCACACTGCATTGACAAATATCTGATTATTGGGTCCCTGGAGACCTGACTGAATTAATAAATCAATGTCACTTTATCTTATTTGGTAACAACAGTGGGGAAAGATTCCTTCTTCATGGCACATGTACTTGGCTATTGGTCAGGTTTTGAGTTTAAGGCCTTGGACCCATCTGCCAAAGGACCAGGGTCTGGGGGCTTTATGATTACAAAGTGCTTTTTTCTAGGATAGTCCAACAAAGCACAGCAGACTAGCCTGGATGCCAGCAGTATTGTGCCCATTTTTTCAGATGACCATGCCTGTGTCACACAGCTGGTCATTACTGCAGTATGTGTATGGCAACCTAGGTTACTGATATTTTGCCTATTCCTAGTTCTGGCTCCATTTCCATCAGAGTTTTAGCTGCAGGGGAAATGGAATGGAAAATACAGAGACTCCTGGAAACCCAGAAGGCTGTGAGAATCCCCTGTCAGAGATCCCAGGTGTGGGTGGAATTCACAGAATCTTGATTGGTGGATAAGGGTCCTTGACTACTTTTCTTCCTTAGAGCCCTTGGGCCTTGCAAAGACCTAGAATCTTATTCCAGAGCTCCATTCAAGTTTGCTGAGCTCTGTGTGTGTGTGTGTGTGTGTGTGTGTGTGTGTGTGTGTGTGTGTGTGTGTGTGTGGACCAGATCTGGCTAGCATAAGGGGTGGGGGGAAAGAAAGCTCACAGCTTGGTCATTAACACAGTGTTGCTTTTGGCCCCCTCCAGAAATGCAGGATGCAAAATTCCAGATTTTCCATGACATTTGAAGAGTTTTAAGTGCATACCATTTTACAAAATCCACCTGTTTTCTTTAGATCAGGGAGAAAGAAAGTCTGGATTGTGGATTTGCCTTGTAATCAAATGACAGTACTTCTCAGTGGTTCCCCCACCCACCCACCCCCAACCTCCATCATTGTATAGGACTAATCTGAATGGGTAAGCTTTGCATTAGTCCAAATGGCTCCTGTCTGTTTGGCAAGAAGGAGCTGCCGCATTTTCCTCTTACCTGCTGTAGAAAAACTGAAAACCATCCAAAACACAAGAAGGCCTTAATATTTTTGGAAGTGCCTACAAAAGAAGATTTTATTTACCCTATTGGTCAAACAGCAAAAGAAAACTACAGTGACTCACATAACATCCTCCATCTAATATTGGGACAGAAAAGGATATGGTTTTTCTTGGGGGATGTTGGGGGGGGCATCTATAATATTCACTATCTCTGAACTTTTTTTTTTGGACAGGGCAATGAGGGTTAAATGACTTGTTCAGGGTCACACAACTAGTAAGTGTTAAGCATCTGAGGCCACATTTGAACTCAAGTCCTCCCGAATCCAGGGCTGGTGCTTTATCCACTGTGCCACTTAGCTGCTCCTCTGTTTGAACTTTTAAAACTTCCCTGAGGGGGCAGCTAGGCAGCAGTGGATAAAACACTAGCCCTGGATTCAGGAGGACCTGAGTTCAAATCTGGATTTAGACACTTGACACTTACTAGCTGTGTGACCCTGGGCAAGTCACTTAACCATAATTGCCCGGCAAAAAAAAAACCACAAAAACAACAAAAAAAACCTTTCCCTGAAATTGTGTAGTCTTCATCTACTGCAGGCAGGTGGCATGATGGACAGAGTGCTTGGCCCACCTGTGTGACTGCTAGGCAAGTCACTTAACTCCTGTCTTCCTTGGTTTCATTTGTCAAATGGGATAAGGATAACACCCACCTCACAGGACTGTTTTGAGGATAAAATGAGATAATATTTGTAAAGTGCTTTGCAAACCCTTAAGAATTATATGAATGCTATTATTATTAGAATTTGTGGGAGAGGGAAGAAAGGAGTGGTTACACTAAATAAATTAATGAGATAATTGTCATTTGACTTTGTAAGTACAACTTTTAAGTTGATTTTTTTCCACAGAAGCTTTTACTCAAGTATATTGAAAGACTTTATGGATCTAGAAAATTCAGTCTCCCAACCTCCCTAAACAGAAGAAATATATTTCTTTTTATTTTCAAAGTGGGATATCTCAGAGGATGAGAACTAAATGATTATCCAGGAGCACCAAGTCAGATGGTAGAAAGGGTAATAAGGAAACCAAGAAATCTGGCTCATGGTCTTGTGCACTGACTTTAGCATTAGCTGCAGCGACATGTGAGACTATATTTCTAGCCTGTTGGCAGGGAGAGAAAAATCAATGTTTGCTAAATGAAAGGGATGAAAATCAGCGGGAGGAAAAGATATTGTCAATCTTTTAATGGTGTATGATTGGTGATGACAACTCAGAAATAAAACAGTAAAAGAGCAGGTGGGGTGTGTGGTCTCACAGTGGAGATGGGGCTTTATTATCCCACACGAGCCCTCCTCTAAAGCATCATTGTGGTGTAGAAATAATCCCGAACTCTCAGAGAAGAAACTCTGGTAGGTTTGATTGTGTTGGAAGGGCATCTTGTATAGTCCTTGCAACAATCTGTGTCTATTTTCCTAGGATCAGCTTAGTGAAATACAGAGAAATTCTTCTCTAGTGGACTTTCAATTCAATTCAGTTTCAAAAGCATTAGTTAAGTGGGCCAGGTGGAGGTAAGGAGGGAGAATGTTCTAGGCATGGGAGTCCAACTGAACAAAGTCATAGAGATAGTAGGTGGAATGTGCTATACAGGAAATAGTAGGCCAGTTTGGCTGGAATGGAGAATGCCTGAGGGAGAGTAATGTGACTCAGTCTATAAAAATAGGTTGAAGCCAAATTGTAAAGGGCTTTAAATGCCAAAGAGAGGAGTTTGTATTTTATCCTAGAAGCAAGAGAGATCCATTAAAACTTTTCGAGGTGACTAGGCCAGACTTGTACTTTAGGGATTTGTCAATTTGTCTGCAGTGTGGAGGATGAATTGTAGAGAGGAGAGAGATTTGAGGTAGGAAGATTAATTCAGAGGCTATTGCTATAAGAGCCAATGAGTTTCACCACGTTGGCCACCATGTGAGTAGATAGAAGGGGATAGATATAAAAAATGTCGTGGAAGTATAATTAATGAGATTTGGTAACTAATTGGATATGAAGTGAGGGGCAGAGTGAAGAGTTAAGCCCTCACTTGTGAACCTCGCTAACTGGTTGTATCTTGAGTTCTTATGTTTTTTTCAAAATGTACTATTCCATTCTCTCCTATGATTAAAAGCCTTGGACTTGGATACTGTTATTCAAATTGCCTTTCTTTCCTTTTTGTAGGCCTTTCTAATAGATGGTTTCAAAATTTGATGACTGATACTTAAATTATGAAATTTAACCACTACATACCTTGGAGTTTGAAACTAGGAGTTCTTTTTCCCAGAACCCACAGGATCAGCAATTTGTGGATTTTTTTTTTTTATCAATGCCTTGTTGTCTATATTAAAAAATTCTGGATAGCTTTCTCATATTTTTCCTGGCATGATAGTATTCAGATTTCTTTGTGTTGTTATATTGTTTAGGGATACCTAAGATCCTGAAATCAATCCTGTCTTTAATGTAATCACTTTGACTTGTGTGCAATTCATGTGTATATATGTTTTGTGTTTTTAACATTTTTGTATTTTGTTTCTCTTCTGCCAAATTTTCTTCCACTTTGGTATTTTTTTGTGTCCCGAATCCCCCCCCCCCCCCTCCCCTTCCCCCTTGCTCTTAGAGCTTCTGATCCTTTGGAGAGATTTTCCATCATGAGTTCAATTTTCTCTTAGCTTTTGAGTTTGGAGAAATTTGAAGAAAACAACTACTCTCCCTTCATTGTCATGTCAAATCTGAGTGACCTGAAGAATGGTGTTGCTATGAGACAAACAGGAGATAGGAGGAGGAGTAGATTTAAAGTGAACAATCTTGAGTTATGTTTTGGACATATTGAGTTTAAGATGGCTATGGGACATTCATGAGAGACATTTTATATGTCCAGAATGCAATTGGTAATGGTAGACTAGAGTTCAGGAGAGAAATGAGGGTTAGATATGGATCTGGGATCATCCTGAAGAAAGATGATCATTGAACCTATGGGAGCTGATGAGATAATGTAAAGAAAGAAGAAAAGAAGGCCCAGCACAGAGCTCTGGGGTATATTCACACATAAGGGGTTAGGGCATGGATGATGCACTGAGGAGTTGTCAAACAAAACTCATGGAGTGGACAATGATGTCCAATACTACAGACAGGTTAAGAAGGGTGAGGACTGAAAAAAGGCTAATGCATTTAATAACAAAGAAATCTTTAGTAACCTTGGATAAAAGAATGTAGATCTTACAGTGGGAATCAATCAAGATTACAAGGGACTAAGGAAAGAGTAGGAGGTGAGAAAGTGGAGACAATGAATGTTGGCCTCTTCATGGCAACCTATGAAATGCTCAATAGGTTATTAGTTGATAGTTAAATGAAGAAAAGGAATCAAAACTGGCCTCTGTCCTGTGTAGCCCCCATCTGCTTTGGGAGGAACTGTGGTAGAATAGCATTAAAGGGGCATGCTAAGAATCATGAAGTTTTAAGATAATCTATAAACATAAACTTATCTGCTAGAGCTCTAAATGAAAGACCTTTTGTCCAATGACCAGTAAGGCAGTGTATTCTAAGTGGTATGGAACTACAGAAATACTGGCATTCTTAATGTAGTTAAGCCAGAAGACAAAATGGAATTTCAGCTAAATGGAAGGATGGTTCACAAAACTCCTTGGAGAGGGGGCAGCTAGGTGGTGTAGTGGATAAAGCACTGGCCTTGGATTCAGGAGGACCTGAGTTCAAATCCAGCCTCAGACACTTGACACTTAACTAGCTGTGTGACCCTGGGCAAGTCACTTAACCCTCATTGCCCTGCAAAACAAACAAACAACAACAACAACAAAAACAAAACAAAACAAAACAAAAATTCCTTGGAGAGGCAAACAAGGGATTAGTAGAGTTGGCTTATTATGCATCCAAAGGTCATAAGCAACATCATCAATTCATGGGATGATTGATCATCTTTTATTGCTGTGCTCACTATAAGCATCTGCAAAGAGGCCAACATGAAGAAAAAATAGCAATAGATATCTGTATAGCATTTTAAAACTTTCAAAGAGCTTTACCTGTATCATCTCATTTGATCCTCAGAGTTCTGTGAGGTAGATGCTAGAGCTATTTAAGAAACAATAGAGACCAAATGTCTATGGAGAACACAAAAACCTCGTATCTATGTATCTTGAGTATTTTCCTCAAGAAGAGAGTCAGGAGATGTTAGATGTTGTGAGCACAGAATAACAACACTATAAATGAAACTGACTATATTTCTTGTCTTATATGAAAGGAAATAGCTGGTTGTTGATATGAAAATCACTTCTGAATCAGCTTTAAGTGTATACTCAGACCATCAACTCATTAGAGCAAAGATAAAAATCAACACCAAATTGAAAGAATAAAAATGAGAAGATATAGCATTTAATTGAGGTAACCCTAACTTAAGCCATTTAAACAAGCTACTAATGCTGAAAATTGTAAATGGATAAAAGAACACATAGACTATCACAATTTCCCAAGAAAGTTTAACCAATAAATAATAACAACAACTAGCATTTAAATAGCACTTAAATATTTCCAATGTACTTTACAAATATCTCATTTTATCCTCAAAAAAAAAAATCACAAGAGGGGTAGCTATATGGCGCAGTGGATAAAGCACCAGCCCTGGGTTCAGGAGGACCTGAGTTCAAATCCGTCCTCAGACACTTGACACTTACTATCTGTGTGACCCCGGACAAGTTACTTAACCCTCATTGCCCTGCAAAAAATCCCCGAAAAACCCCCAAACCCCCACAAGAGGTAGGTGCTATTTTGCCCCCATTTTACAGATGAGGAAACTGAGGCAGACAGCAGTTAAGTTAAGGTTAGGACTTGCCTAGGGTCCCATAGCTAGTAAGTCAGAAGCAGGATTGAATTCAGGTCTTCCTGACTCCAGGTCCAGCTCTCTATCCATTATACCACCTTTCACCATGATGAGGAGGCCAAAAGAGCCTATAAAATACCACAGCCAACAAATATTTGCTTTTCTTGTCAAGTTAAGTGATATAAGAAACTTCCAATATCAATTTAGAATATAAATTAATTTTCACAATATTATAAAGGAAGAGAGTGGAACAATAGAAAAAAGAACACTAGCTTTATAGTCAGAGGACCTGGATTCAAATTCTACTTCTGATACCGAATACCTGATTAATCATGAGAAAGTTGCTAAACCTTAGGGCCTCAGTTTCTTCATCTGTAAAATGAGAGGGCTGGACTAGATGATCTCTGAGGCCCCTTCCGGTAACTTCATTATGTTCCTAAGATTATGATAAAAGAGCAAGAAGCTATGGAGAGAACAAGTTTATAGAAATCTTGGCAAAGAAAGCCAAGTAAGCCAGACCACGTTGAGAGCCTTTGGAGATGAAGCTAGAAACACAACAAACACAAGAAATATGGAAAAGGTCTTCCAAGTGGCCATGCCTCTGTAGGCATGGCAAAAAGTAGTTTCTATAAGATTTCTATAACAGACTGGGAGATGCTCCATTTCAATTCTAATACTACAGTGTGGCAGCTGCACATGTTGCAGCTTCTTGGAGCTACAGGTAAGAGTTGGGTGACAGGTAGGCACCAAAGGTGGATGAAGCAGCCCTGAAAAGGACTCAGCAAGCCCTCACACCAGAGGTTCTAGTCTTCCCTGAACATCCCTTATTGGAACAAAGTTGAAAGCTAAAACCATCCTGGCAGATGTGCTAAACCAGGTTAAGGATAACTGACAGTTACCCTGGAGAGTTAGGGGAGTGTCTACCCCAAGCATGTGAAGACCGTCCCCAGCAAAATGGACAGATGAGAACAATTTGTTACAACAACCATGAAGATGGCTGAAGCAAGTGCTGTGGAATGTTTAGAACTTGGTGACAGTGAAGATGCCAACATCGTTCACCACATCCCGGGCCATCACCAGTTACCTTGACTTTTTTGTGTGTGTGAGGCAATTGGGGTTAAGTGACTTGCCCAGGGTCACACAGCTAGTAAATGTCAAGTATCTGAGGCCAGCTTTGAACTCAGGTCCTCCTGAATCCAGGGCCGATGCATTATCCACTGTGCCACCTAGGTGCCTCAGTTACCTTGACTTTTGTCCTGCCACTGGACTTCCATAACTATCAAAGAGAGAGTAAGGCCGATGACTTTGCACTTAAATTCAATTCATGTGCAAGTCAAGACATCACTGATGTTGTCATTGGTTCTCTTTGAAAATGAAGTACAAATAACAACACGACAGTAGCCGGTTTGCTGTTTGTCAAGATAGAGATGGCATTAAAAAAAAAAAAAGATGGGAAGAGCGCCTAGACCAGACCAAGTCTCCACAGAGGAGGACTCTGCTGGGGAGTGCATTTCTCAAAATATTGGAAAGAGGGGAGGAATACCAACTAAGTGGGAAAAATCACAGATACTATTATGATGATTTTTTTAAAAGGTAATGAATGAAATATTGGTACGTATTGGTTTATGGGCCTACTTTTCTCATTCTATAAAATCTTTATGAGTAAAATCTACACAAAATTTGAGGACATCCTTGATGAAGGCATGAGGAGAGAAGTGGCAGGATTTCAAAAATTATCATCTACAGCAGGCCATGTCTTTGTCATCAGACAATTGACTAAAAGGTGCAGTTGCAAGTGAAATTCCAGCAAAGATAGACTGAGGCACGTTTTTTCTGAGCAATATAATAGTTTAGTAGCAGGGCATGAACCTGTTAATAAAGTAGGTCAATGACTGCCTCAGTTAAGCCAAAGACCCTGAGCAGGACAGCTCCTTTTTATAGTTTGGGGGGCTATAGAACAAAAGACAGGACTTTGTAGGTAGGGAACAAGTTATGATTGGTTACAAGAACTCAACATCATGAATGCAGAAATCAATGTGATTGGTTATAGAGTTGAGGTGTGGTTGGAAATTGGGAATGAGAGGTTAACAACAACTCCCTCTTTCTCTCCTGTGACTAAGAAATGTTTGTTGTTTGAGTCCACCTGCAAGGTCAGAGATAGTGGACCAGACTTCTTTGGATAACAAACCAGACATTCTTGAAGGATAGTTTGCTGGTATATAGACTCCCTGGTGTCCACCCGCATCCCTCAAGGATAGCAGATTTCTTTGAGGCAAAAATGAAACAGAGATTAGCAAGAGAGCTGGACCTCTAAAGTTAACTCCTTATAGGCCAGCTGAATTTCCAAACTAAGTTCAGAGACAAAGAACCATGACTTAGTCAGTTACAGGATAAAATAAATTAATTGTAAATCGGGTCAATAAAAAATGATACAGAATCAATTTAATGTTCTCAGTGCAGAACATACAACATCCCACTGTGCTTATTATTGACTATAAAAAAGCTTTTGATTTAGTAGAGCAAAACACTCTCTTAAAGATTCTCTCCTGACAAGATATATCACATGCATATATTTAAAAATCATACAAGAATCCTGGACATAGTCAGTGATAGAGATTACTGTGTTTTACAATCCTTCTGGTCATTAATATCAAATAAGACAAAAGACAGGGAGGTTTTTGCTCATCAAAGGTCTTTGTCACAGCTGTATGGTAGAGGCTGTCCACGGGCAGTAGCCAAATGGAAAAGAGATTTCCTGTAGATAATGAAATCCTCAAAAAGTTTTTGCTCTAGGTGGCATTTTGCTGATTAAAACAAGCCCCAGAACACAACAGAGCCTCCTAAAGGGAAACCTTGATCACTGAAATCACAGCTAGCTGTGCAGGACAAAACAAATTGATAAAGGCCTATTGAAGTGTGATGTAGCTACATGCTTCTTGTGGGACCTTGGACAAAACCTTAACCCCCCCAAACCTCAGTTTCCCCAACTGTAAAATGAAGAGTACAAAGTAGATGATCTCTAAGGTCCTTCCTAGGTATAGATTTATGATCTTAAACCTATGATATAGTCTATGATATGTAGTTGGATATAGTCAGCCCATAAACATTTAGTAAGCACCTACTGTGTGCCGGCAGTTTGCTAAGTGCTGGGGATACAAAGAAAGGCAAAAGGCAGCTCCTGTCTTAAAGAAGGTCACAGTCTAATGGATAGTAATGTACAGCCGATAGAATTGGTCTGTCAATACATGTATCTTTGAGAAACACTGTAGATGGATAATAAACTGGACCCAAAATTAAATAGGTGAAAGAGAGAAAGCTAGATTATATTTTAGAAATTGCATAGTGTTCTTAATGACCTCATGTTTCTCCCTGCAACAAAATCCCATTTTTTTAAACACCAGCATTCTTCCAATGATCTATAAAGTTGTGAATCATGGGATCCCAAGAGAAGGGAAGAGGACAATAGGAAGACACTTGGATGTGATAAATAGACTGAAACAAATTCCCAACAAAGAAGTAAGCAAAAGAAATTGATGAAGGGATATCTTCACCAAGCAGTGTGGCCAGAGAAGGACGTGTACTATTTATGTTGGGAGAGAGAAGGGTAAAAGAAAACTATTTCAGGGTCTCTACTGGTACACTTGTAATGTCAAGAGCCTGAGTAAACAGCTCATAGAGAGTTGGGTGGAGCCCTGGTAGAGAGAGAAGAGTTTGTACAGTCTTAGAAGGCATGGATGAGTTATGATATTTTTGCTAGAGGAAAAATTCACATTGATGAGGTTACTTTTATCAAAGAATAAAAATATGGGGCTTTGTTTATGGGAGGGGAGAATGGTACTCAGTGAGCCAAGTAGGTAAGAAGTCCAACTAGGGCCAACAGGCATCACCATCATAGGAAATTGTCATGATGATGATGACAAAAATAAAAACAAACACCCAAACAGAAACTCACCCACTTAATGGGGAGTAATGATAAGAATCTCAGGATTAAAGAATGTAAGTTCCATATAGGACCTCAGAGGTCATCTGGACCAATTCATATCTTAATAATAATCCCCCATATCACATCCCCTAAAAGTAATCGTTTAGTTTCCTCTTGAATACCTCCAGTGACAGGGAACCCATTACCTTCCCAAGGAAGCCAGCGCCTCTTTTGGGCAGTTTTACTGATAAGAAATTTTTTAAAATTCAATTAGGAATCTATGTTTTGGCAACTTCCTTTCATTGTTCATAGTTCTAGGGCCAGGTAGGAGAAATCTAATACCTCTTTTATGTGATAGGTATGGGAAATAAGGATTGGTTCTATGATTTCATTGTTATAGGGAAGTTCCAGGTGAGGAAACTTCCTCTTCCAATGCAGGTCAGCACCTTTTTTCCCCCCTCCCAATTTAGTCTTAGAGAGTTTCCTAGAATGATGTTAGGTTAAGTGATTTAGCCATAGCCAGTAGGTATATGAGAAGCAAGATTTGAACTCAGCTCTTCCTGACTTTAAGGCCTGTCCTTTATCCACTATGGAAGCTACCTCTCTCTTCCCCATAGTGATTCTTCAAATATTTGAATGCAGTTCACACTACTCCTTCTACATAATGATCCTTTCAATACTTGAAAGAGAAGTCTTCCCCAAGTCTTCTCTTCTCTGGCTGAATAATCCAAGTTCTTTCAACTAATTCTTACATGGCTTTATTTTTAGCTACCTCACTACTCAAGGGCAACTAGAATGTACACTGGTTAGCGCACTGGGCCTGGAGTCAGGAAGACTCATCTTGATGAGATCAAATCTGGGATCAGACACTTATGTGATCATGGCCAAGTCACTTAACTCAGTTTCCCTCAGTTTCCTTATCTATAAAGCAAACTGAAGAAGGAAATGGCAACCCTCCAGTATCTCTGCCAAGAAAACTCCAAATGGGGTCATGGAAAGTTGGACATGACTTAAAATGACTTAACAACAACAAAAACCTCACTACACTAATTAGCAGATGCTCTCCAGGCTATTAAAGTCCTTTCTAAAATGGACAGCAAGGGGGAATAACTAAACACAATACTCAAGAAATAGCATGACTGGGACAGAATACAAGAGAATTATCACCTCCTCTCTGGCCACCATGTCTTTCAGTGTGATATATTTAATTAATTAAGCATTAATTTTTTTTTTAGGGCTACTGTATCATGTTGTTAATTTTTATCTTAGAGTCTATTAAAACTTCTAGACTCTTTTCTCACCCCATTATTGTCTAGCAGATCTTCTCCAACTTGTACTAGTCCAGCTCATTTTTTGGAACCAACTATAAGACTATCTCTATTAAATTTCATTTTGATAGATCAGACCCACCATTCTATCCTTTCAGAATCTTTGGGTGGAGATGGATGAAGAGATAGGAGAGGTCTTGACCTTGTTACCCATGTTGGCTATTACTCTTAGATTTGGGTTATCTGCAAATTTGAAAAGCATTCCACCAAAATTTTTAGATGGAAGGACAGTCATAATTAAGAATTCTTGGACCTGGGGCAAATTTAGTTGAGAGAAGAGGTGGTAGCTCTGGATATGGGGTGCCTCATGTCCAAGGAATTCTGACCCTTTTTCCTATGGTAATTAGGGGAAAGAGTAGACCCCAGAAAATGGGTAGCATAGTGACAGGCCCCTGAGTGGAAACCCAAGAGTGGTCATGGACCATGAGTCAAAGTGTGAAAACTATGGAATTAAATACACCCTAGAATAATATCAGGTCCCTGGGAAAAAGCTTCTTTCACCCTAATTATAGTTCTGCCACCAGCTCTATGAGGTTAGGGCTGATGACATAAATTGTCTGTCCCCTAAGTACCTACACACAGTAGGCACTTAATACATATTTGTTGAATGAATTAAACAGGTTTTGAAACAAGCCCCTACCAAAAAATTGTGTGAGACTATTTAAAAATTGGGGGTTGGGAGGATAGGGAATTCTCAGATTAAAGACAGAAAGCACTGAAAATTTTGGTTTAAGGAATGTTAGCCATTCTAGTTGTTGGGTCTGGTTACTGATTACACAAACCTAAGAATAAAGATTCCTCTAACACAACACTGACAAATTATTTAAAACTCTGCCTTTCCAATTTAAACACTAGCGCTGGCGGTCACTTGGCTACATTTTGGATTTTTGCTCCAAGCAATCTTGGAAAAGCCGTTTGCATCTTTGCCCACAGAGAGTTCCAACTTCTGCCAGGGGAGGAACAAAGAGATCTTACTCCACTTTCAAACTTCTCTGCTGCATTTGATGAAGGTGAAAACATCACTTTGTGCTAGCAATGTTTTGGCACTTGTTAACAAGGTTGTTTAAAGTAGGAGATAGTTCAAGAATAAGTGTATTGCCTGGGACCTTAAGTGGAGAAGCACAAAATCTTTTTGCAACTGACAGAGCACCTGGGATGTGGACATCGTTTTATGGACTTAACCACCAAAGTATTTGTTTTGAACTTGCTAAGAAATACTTCAGTGAAACAATGTGAAATGAACAACCAACGGATCAGCAAACATTTATTATTATTAACAGGATTGATTTTTATGCCTGTGCCCCTTTAAAAATAAGAGAGGGCTTTGATCTAATATACTAGAAATGAGATTGATAAGAGGAGCATGGTAATGCGCATCGAATGGCAAATACTAAAATCATCCCTGTCCATTGCTTAAATGAAGCCCTGTTATAAATAACACTGTGTACTCCTTGTTGAAGAATAGAATATATTTATAGATTGTTCTCTATAAGACTATGCATTGGGACTGTTTATATTACCAGTGCTAAGGCTTGTTAGGCCACTGGCAACACAGATAATGGGAAGTGGCTTTAATAATTCATCATCAACAAAATCACTCAGTATTCGTTAAAAGTAGAACAATGGAGCAGACCAGATAAAGGAGGTTCAAAAATAATAGGACTTGGTGGGTTACCCACCTTTTGATAAGTCCTACTTTTTTGATAACCTACCTTTTGATAAGGCCCAAAACATACAATACATAGGAAATAACTTTCTATTTGATAATAACTTCCAGAAAGTAGTGTGGAAGAAGTTTGGTTAGACCCATATCTTAGACCATATTCCACAAAACATTAAAAATGGATGTGCAGGGGCAGCTAGGTGGTGCAGTGGATAGAGCACCGGCCCTGGATTCAGGAGTACCTGAGTTCAAATCCAGCCTCAGACACTTGACACTTACTAGCTGTATGACCCTGGGCAAGTCACTTAACCCCCATTGCCTCACAAAAAAACAAAACCAAAACCAAAACAAAATGGATGTGCAACCTGATTGTTAAAAATTATACCATAACTGCCCATCAATTGGGGAATGGCTGGACAAGTTGTGGTATATTAATACAATGAAAATACTATTGTGCTGTAAGAAATGATGAACAGGATGAGTTCAGAGAAACCTGGAGGGTCTTGCGTGAGCTGATGATGAGTGAGATGAGCAGAACCAGAAGAACATTGTACACAGTATCATCAACATTGAGTGTTGATCTACTGTGATGGACTATATTCTTCTCACCAATGCAATGGCACAGAAGAGTTCCAGGGAACTTGTGATGGAAGAGGATCTCCAAATCCAAGAAAAAAAAAAAAAGAACTGCGGAGTATAGATGCTGAATGAACCATACTATTTCTTTTGTTTTTGATGCTGTTGTTTTTTTCTATTTTGAGGTTTTTCATCATTGCTCTGATTTTTCTCTTATAACATGACTAACGCAGAAATATGTTTAATGTTATTATGTGTATATATATATATATAAAACCTATATCAGATTACCTGCTGTCTAGGAGAGGGGGGAGGGAGGAAGAAAAATCTCAAATTGTAAAGCTTCTATAAACAAAAGTTGAGAACTATCTTTACATGTAATGGGAAAAAAATAAAATACTTTATTAATTAAAAAAATTATACCATAACAATTAGAAGAGAAGCAAATAATATACCTTCTCAGCTATGGGTAGAAGATGAATTCTTAATTAAACAAAGGATAAAAGTAATTGTGAAAGACAAAATAGCTGATTTTGATTAAATTAAATTAAACTGAAAAGCTTTTACACAAACAAAATTAATGCATCTAGGACAAGAAGGAAAGTTGTTGATTGGAAAATTTTTGTCAAATTTCTTGGTTGGGGGTTATATATATGCATGTATATATTTATATATATTTAAAGAATTTAAGCCATTCCTTAATAGACAAGTAACCAAAGGATATGAAAAGTTCTAAAAGAATTACAAAGTATTAACAACCATATAAGATAATGCTCTAAATCATTAATATTAAGGGAAATACAAATCAAAACAATCCTAAGCTTTTACTTTATACCTAGAAAATTAGCAAAGATGGCAACGATGATGACAGTGGTGGTGAGGATGATAGCTAACATTTCTATAGTGCTTACTATGCTAATATTTACAAATATCTCATTTGGTTCTTGCAACAACCATGGGAGGTAAGTTCTATTCTTTCTATTTTATAGAGGAGGAAACTGAGGCAGACAGAAGTTAATTGATTTGCCCAGGGTCACAAAGTTAAGATGAGAACAGTTAATGTTAGAGGGGTAGTGGAAAGATAAGCACATTAATGCATTGTTGGTGGAGCTATAAATTAGTACAACCACTCTGGAATTCAGTTTAGAATTATGCAAAGAAAATGGCTAAAATATCCATTCATTTTGACCAGAGATTCTGAAGCTAGGCATAAGCCCCCAAAAGGTCATCCATAAAAAAGAAAGGCTTCATATACACCAAAATATTTCTGGTAGAACTTTTGATGGTAGCAAAGAACTGGAAAAAAAGTAAATGCCTGTCAATTAGAGGTTGGCTAAACAAATTATTGTCCATGAAAGTAATATTATATTATTGTGCTGAGAAAAATTATGGATATAATGAATAGAAGATATATGGAAAAACTTACACGAACTGATGCAAAGTGAACAGGGTAAGACAAAAAAAATTATACACACACACACAATGATTAGATGATCACCACAATAAAATGGAAGAACTACCACCACAAAACAACTAAAAATTAATGTTGAAAAACTAGAAAGCCTCTTGCCTCCAAAGAACCAATGTGAGCAGGCACCTCCCCCTACTCTTTTACAGAGGTAGCAGGTCAATGGATGTGAAACATTGAATATATTGTCATATTTTGTCCCATGTATTGATAAGCTTTGCTGTTATTTTTCCTCTTCTTCCTCCTCTTTAAAGAAATTTTACCTTGTAAAGGATGGTTCTCTGGGATGGGGGAGGAGATAGGACAAAGGGAAATGTAGGTAATGTAGAAACCAAAGATATCAATAAAATTTTATTTTAAAAAACAATAACCACTCAATTCAATTAAATAAACAAGTGTACATATGTACATATGTAATATACATACAAATGTATATGTGGAATATCTAGCAGGCAGGTATTAATATATAATATACAATATACCATATATTCATTATACTATATAATTATAGATATTATAGGATCTGTTTATCATATTTTATATATGTGATTACTGTTTACTAATTGTTATATAATTATAGATATTATGGGATATATTTATTATATTTTATATAATATATCCTATATATTAGTAGCTACTTACTAGATATTCCACATATACACATATTTGTATGAATATATACATATTAAACACTATATACACATGCACACATATACCACACATGAACATTTCTATAATATATAATTGTGTCAATAATATATAATTATATTAGTACTGGCTTGCTAGATAGCCCACATATATACAAGCATATATGCTATTTGCATAGACATATACATACT
The DNA here is from genome assembly GCF_019393635.1 of Dromiciops gliroides. Classification (NCBI taxonomy): domain Eukaryota; kingdom Metazoa; phylum Chordata; class Mammalia; order Microbiotheria; family Microbiotheriidae; genus Dromiciops; species Dromiciops gliroides. The sequence continues at coordinate 428,763,561 of NC_057862.1, read as the reverse complement.
ATATATGCACATATTTTAATAATATATAATTGTGTATTATAATCGTGTGATTATATACAATATGTATAATATATGTTATAGAATATATCGTTATATAGAATATATTAGTACCTGTCTGTTAGATAGATACACAGTCCTATGCTAGACATTTGAGGATACTGAAATAAGTAAACAATATGAAACTGTTCCAGACCCAAAAACCTTACCATCTCCTAGGGAGATACAAGTGATTCTCAGCTAAGACAAGGTAATTTGAGGGGGAATAGAGCACCAGTAACAACACGAGGAATCAAGAAAGGCTTCTCTCAGAAGATGGAACCTAAACTGAGTGTTGAAGAAAAATAAGGATTCTAAGAGGTAAAGATAAGGATGGAGTGTGTTTTAGGTATGAGGCACAGCCTAGGCAAAAAGCTAACAGGTGGGAGATAGAATGCTGAGTTCAAGGAACAATCATTAGGCCAGTTTGGTTGTGAAATAGAGTTTGTGATAGGGAAAAATATGAAAAAAATTCATGGAGAGCTTTCAATGTAAAACTAAAGAGCTTGCATTTTTTCCCCAGTGACAATGGGGACCCACTGAAGATTTTTGAGCAAGGTGAGTGGCTTGTAATCAGAAAGATAAATTAAGATACTCTAGCAATAATACAGGCTAGTAGTCATGAGGGTGTGAGAGAGTGAGTATACACAGTGGTTGGCAGTGTGAGTAGAGGGAGTGGATAGTCAGACTAACCAGCTGTTGCTAAGGCAGGCTCAGAACGACAGCCGGCAGTCTCAGATGATTGTTTTCAGTTTCTTTTTAAGGGCTGGAAATACCTCTCCCCCAAAGAAGACAGACGTTAGGATGAAATGCCACAGCTATGGGCTTCAGGGCCTCTGTTCTCAAGTTAGGGTCAGGAGTCTAAATTCCAGGCCCCCTGGTGAATGTTTCAGAAAGAGGCCTTTAATCAGCCCTTTAATTGCAAATTAAATGGATCTTCAAAGGAGTGGGGCCAGGCCTCTCCTATTATAGTGCCTTCCCCACTCCTATACATGCTCCCAGTGGTTTGATACATTCATGATGATAGACTGGAGAGCCTGGCTTCTAGCCTACAGCTGTGTGACCTTGGATAAGTCAAGTTCCTTGATACCTGTGTGACCTTGGGAAAACAGCTTAACCTTACTGGGCCTCAGTTTCCTTTTCTGTAAAGTAAGGGATGGCCTTTGAAGTCCCTTCCTGGTTTAGATGTATGATCTTTAATCCCCCTGGGCCTCAGTTTTGCCATCTGCAAAGTAAGGGGGTTGATCTAGATTATCTCTTAAATCCCTTCTATCTCTGACATTCTATGATTCTGTTACCATCAGGGAAAATCAAGCAAGACTCACTGGCAGTCACCGGCAACCCTGTGTTCAACTCCGCATCACTCACCTGCTTCCTGGGGTCCCCTGTGGGGATCCCACATGCCCTAATTATGTAATTACCTGAGATAGGATAAGCCGAGGCCCCTGGGAATGACTTGCTGCCCAATTACTTATTTACTCAGGAGAGCAGACCTCTCTACCCCAGGCTAACACAACATGCTTCCTTTCTTTTTACTTTTTGGGCTAATTATCTTTTTCCCAAGAGAAAGCAACTGACGGCCCTGGAGAGGTTGTTACAACAGGAGAGCATATGTCAGGATTTGGAGTGGGGAAAGAGGCCCTGAGACTTCATAAAGGTTTTTTAGGAGCTGGCCATCATCAGTTTAGTCTGAATCAATGACCCTTGCCTAGCAAGTGCCCTTCTTGTTACAGGTAAGTCTCCTTGGTTCCTTTACCCCATTGTATGCAAATCAAATGCACCAGGAAGGTGACTAGTTCAATTCAGCAAGCATTTTGAAGGAAACTGAGGCCCAGTTAGGTGGCCCCGTACACTGGGCTTGGAATCAAGAAGACATTTTCCTAAGTTCAAATCTGGCCTCAGACACTTCCTGGCTGTGTGATCCCAGGCAAGTCGCTTAACTTTGTTTGCCTCAGTTTTCTCATCTGTAAAATGAGCTGGAGAAGCAAGCGGCAAATGACTCCAGTATCTTTGCCCAGCAAACCCCAATGTGGGGTCACAAAGAGTCGAACATGACTGAAAAATGACTGAACAACAACACTGCATATGGAGCTCCTAAAAAGGGCCTTGTGGTAATGTATTTTTGTAAAGTGATGAATCATTCCCTTATTGATCTAGTCTTTATACTTCTGAGTTGACAGTCATGGAGAACAAGTGTCACCCCCACCCCCCTTCCTGGGAGAGGTACTAGTTGATTATGAACTACGTGCCCAGCTCTGTCCTGAAGCCCAAGCACCCTCTCCTCTTCTTACCTTCCCTCTTTCTGTGGAGGCTGCTACCATTCTCCTTGTCACCCAGGTTTGTAACCTCTGCGTCATCCTCAGACATTCATTCTTCCTCATAGCCCTGATCAGTTATCATACCTTGGCATCCCCCTTCCCCATTACTTATAAAAGCCATTTCATTCTCATCCATCAGGGCTTCAAAAGATGTTTTAGGATGATGATAATGGTGGTGGTATGATTTTGTTTTTATTTATTATTTTTATTTTTCAAGTAACAATTTTTTAAAGTTAATCTTTTCTAATCTAAGGTTTCTAAAGTGCTTTACAAATATTATTTAATTTTTATCCTCATAGCAACCCCAAAAAAGTGAAAGCTATTATTATCTTCATTTAACAAATAAGGATACTGAAGCACAGAGAAGTTAAGTGACTTGCCCAGGGACACAGCTAATAAGTGTGTGAAGCTGAATTGAAACTGAGGCCTTCCTCACTACAAATCCGGTGCTCCAAACACCGTAAAGCTAACCTAGCTGCCTCTCCCAGTGAACAAATTAAAAGGAAAAAGAAAAGGAAACCCTTCAGTACAAATCTGAATATTCCAACAAAGCAAATTCTCATATTAGACATTCCTGAAAATGTATCTCAGTGCTGAAGTTCATCCTTCTGACAGAAAGTGAGGGGTGTGTTTCATCTTCATTCCTTTGAATTCCTGATTTATCATTGTGTCAATTAGACTTTTGAAGTCTTGCAAAGTTGTTTCACTGTGTACACTGGTTGTACCTCCACAACATCCCCCAGAGTAGAGTCCCTTCTCTCCGGTCATGTGGTCGTCATCCTCATTCAGGCCCACAGACTACTACAGTAGCTTCTTCATTGATCGCCCTTTGTCTGATCTCTCCCTTCTGGTTTCAGGAAGATTCACAGACCCAGGGGATGAAACTTTCCTTTGCTCCTCATGCTCTGGCACACCCAGATCTCCCTCCCCTGTCCTTTTCCAAGATTTACAATCAATAGCTCATAGTGCAGTGCTGTGTTCTATATGGTATCATACCTAGGTCTCCCTGATGGTTATGGAAAAGTCAACTTTATCTCCCAAGCTGCATCTTGTAGTAGTAACTGACACATACATAGTGACATTGCTTTAACGTTCAGAGTACTTCATGTACATTGCTGAATTTGAATCTCTTGACAACCCTGTGAGATAGATACTACAGGTATTATTATTATTTTTTTTTTTAGTGAGGCAATGGGGGTTAAGTGGCTTGCCCAGGGTCACACAGCTAGTAAGTGTTAGGTGTCTGAGGCCGGATTTGAACTCAGGTACTCCTGACTCCAGGGCTGGTGCTCTATCCACTGTACCACCTAGCTGCCCCCTTTTTTGTTCATCCTTCATTCTCTCTCTTTTTTTTTACAGGTATTATTCTTATCAGCATCCCCGTTTCATAGATGGATAAACTGAAACAAGTCAAAAGTCAACATAACTGACATAAGTCAAATGATCTGCCTCTGGTTCACATAGCTACTGAGTATTTGAGTTGAGATTTGAACCCAAGCCATCCTGACTCCAGGTCCAGTACTCTAATTGTTATGCCATGTATTCTCTCTACTCTAAGTGAGATCTGGGTCTGAATAGGATTGGGCTCACAATATGGAAGCCATGGGAGGGGACTGGCCAATGAGCCGAGTTTTGCTACAGATAAATACTTGTTAAACTTATTCAACTTGTTATAATGGACTATAAGAAGCACAGCTCCAGAATTTAATTCAGCTGAACAGGTATTTATTAAGCACCTACTATGGTTAAGGCACTATGCTGGACTCCGGTCATAGGACTGAGAGTTGGATGGGATTTTCAGGATCATCTAGTCGAATGTCCTCATTTTATAGAAGAGAAAACTGAGTTAAATGACTCATCTAAGGTCACACAGATGGCAAGGAGCAAAACTGACGATTGAGCATGTCTTCTAAAATCTAGGAAGGGAAAGAAGGAAGGGAGGGAGAAAGTAAGTAAAAGAAGGAGGAAGAAATGGATAGAGGAAGAGGAGAGAGGAAGGAAGGAAGAAAAGGAGAATTTATTAAGCGCCTACTATGTGCCAGGCACTGTGCTAAACTCTTTACACATATAATCTTGTATGATCCTCACAACTCTGGGAGGTAGGTGCTGTTATTACTATCCTCATTTTACAGTTGAGGAAACAGAGGAAGATAGAAGTTAAATGACTTGCACTTACCAACTAGGAAGTGACTGAAGCAGGATTTGAACCAAGTCTTCCTGTCTCCAGGCCCAGCACTCTATCCACAAAGAACATAAGGCTGAGAATCAGGAATCTAACTCTAGGTGCAAGAGGTGATCTCTCAGGTCCCTTCCAACCTTGACATCCCATGTTATGTGTTTGTTCTAGATGATAAGTGCTTTCCTATCCCTCCTTTCAGCTGATCCCCAAAACAACTCAAAACACAAATAAGGTAGATATCCTGACTGTCTTTTTAGAGATGGGGTCACTGAGACACAGAGGGGTTGAATGATTTACTCAGGGTCATAGAATGTGGTATGTTTAACCAAGATTGCAAGCATGGTCTTCTGATCATTAATTCTATTAGTGCACTGCTCTTTCCTCAGCTAAATTTTGTATCTCCCTCAGTGTTTACCACAGTACTCAGTCCACCTAAGCACTTCATTCATTTATTCATTCACTCACTCACTCGTTCCTGGGGACAGATTCTTTAAAAGGGAAAAGGATGGAGGTATTGGAATCACCAGTTTCCTTCAGGATTCAGCAATATTACCTATTGCTAGAGACCTTTTCTTGGCCACCCCACCCCTACCCCAGTGGTTGGTGCCTTCTGATCCAAAGTATCTTGCATTTTGATTTTTTATGTCTTATATCTACTTTTCTCCCTCATTTGACTTTAAGCCAGTTGGGGAACAGGGATGTTTTGCTCTTGCCTTTGCATCCCCAGCTTTTTTTTTCCGGGGCAATGAGGGTTAAGTGACTTGCCCAGGGTCACACAGCTAGTAAGTGTCAAGAGTCTGAGGCCAACTTTGAACTCGGGTCCTCCTGAATCCAGGGCTGGTGCTTTATGCACTGCGCCACCTAGCTGCCCCGCATCCCCAGCTTTTAATGTTATAGCCTTGCCTATAGTCAGGAGGTTAAAAAATGCCAATCTATTGACTGACTGGATGGGAAGGAGGGATCCAGTGGGAGAAGAAAAAGGAAAGAGAAAAAAGAGAGAAATTAAGCCTATAGGAGAGGCATGCTTTTGGAGTTTGGGGGGGGGGGTGTAGGTCCAGCCTGAGGGGTACTTCTGGCTTTATTCCCCTGCATTCTGTAATAAACTTTGAGTTCTTGATGATGATAGAGGTTGCTTCATTCCATCCCAGTCCTGGGGAACCTAAAGATGGGGAGAACTGGTCGACTAATCCCTTTTTCTTGGTTCAGCTTTCTTTCTCCTGTTCCCAGTAGGAAACTTGAATCCCAGGAGGCTTGGCTGACTTTCCATGTATGGGAGATACTCCAGTTCTTATCCTGGGCTCAGTACCCCAGGGAAATTCCTGCCTCCAGCTTTGCACCTGGCTTGGTGGCCTACCCCACCGCCAATAACTCATTAATAATAAATTTAATAATTCCTCTCAGTTAGCCTCCTCCTCCTCCTCCTCCTCCTCCTCCTCCTCCTCCTCCTCCTCCTCCTGCTGGAGCTTCCCAGTAATTCGATGCCAGAGATTAGAGGGTGGTAGATGCTGGAGCAGCAGCCGCTGCTTCTCCATGGGCTTGGGAACTCATCCATCTTGATCTAACCCTATTTTAAAGAAATATAAAAGGGTGGGACAGAGGGTTGGAGAAGAGAAAAATGATGTATCCAGTCAGGGTCTTTGTTTAGCTGTTACTCCTCAAAAGGAGTGGGGGGATGGGAACTGAATAAAAGCGGGCCTTTTTCTCCTGGGCTTTTATTTTTGGTGTTAATATGGAACAGAAAGAACAGTAGGGTGACTCCTTGGGAAGAGAACTCATTATTGTGATGAGCTGCATCTGTCCCTTGGTCTAGATGTCCCCTCCCCTCCTCCCTTCCTCCAGTTCTTTCCTGCCTCCATTCCCATCCTACCCCAGCCCCATTCCTAATTATTTCAAGAGTTTATACCTGCAAAATCAAAGCCTGGATTTTGTTCCCTGTCTGCATGGCACATATAATAGAGGCATCTGGTTATAAGGGGCCTTAACTTATTTTTTTTTTTTGCGGGGCAATGGGGGTTAAGTGACTTGCCCAGGGTCACACAGCTATTAAGTGTCAAGTGTCCGAGGCCGAATTTGAACTCAGGTCCTCCTGACTCCAGGGCCGGTGCTTTATCCACTGTGCCACCTAGCCGCCCCCATAAGGGGCCTTAACTAATGCTCAGACTCTATTAGGGAACTGACTGAGCAGTGGGCAAAAGTCATCCATCCATCGGACCACCCCCTTCCTCTCAGGGAAGACAACTCTGAAGTCCATAGAGAATTTCCTATAATGTCCCCGCATTTATGGCATCTGAAGCTGGTCCTCTCCAGGAGATGGTAAGAGAGCCTGTGCCCTTCGCTTGGACATTTCCTTGGTGGTGTTGGACAGCTACTCATGAGGTTTTGGCATCAGAAGGTATCATGGTACAGTGGAGAGAATGAAGATGAAGGACCCTGGTGCAAATCCTAGCTCCACAATTAACTACTAATGTGGCCTAATGGGAAGAGGTCTGAGTCCCAGTTCTAGTCTTGCTACTTGCTAACCTGTATCACCTTGGGCAAGTCATTTAACCTTTATGGGCCTCAGTTGCCTGTTCACTTGTGAAACAAAAGGGTTGGATTAGATGAACTCTAAGGTACTTTCCAGTTCTAAAGGTATGTATGACTCCCTTATTCTCAGTCATGTTGCTCTCCAGGCCTCAGTTTTCCTCATCTCTAAAATGAAGGGGCAGGGTTGAGTGAGAAAAAAAAAAGCCAGGAGATACTGAACATGGTAAGCATGGCATAACATCACTATAAATGAAATTGGCTTTATCTTAACAGATAGCAGATGATGGATTATTGATATGAGAATTCATTTACTTTAGGGCTATTTTTTTCCCAAGAGAAAGTGATCGCAGGAGCCCTTGGGAGATTTTTTCAGTCAGAGAGCATCTGTCAAGATTTGGTATGTGTATAGAAGGGGTGGGGGGCAGACCTCAAGGGTCCCTTACTGTCCTAAATCTATTATCCTAAGACAGGATTCTGTGTTTTTCTCTTAGCTTTCAGATTTATAGTCATCCTCCTGGAGAGTCATTTGAATGTTCCTTTAGGAATGGGAGTGGGACTATATGCCAGCCCCCTCCTATGGCTGGTATCTCAGGGAATGTTTGGTCAAAACTCAGAAACTTTGAGTAAATGTACTAGTTTCTCTAAAGCCCCATTCCTTCATCGGCTACACGAAAAGGGTAAGAATGAGCAAAAACTCCCTCATTCCACACCCTCTCCTTACACACAGAAGACAGGGCCCTGCCAATAGTATAAATCAATAGATAAAGGGAAAAAAAAAGAACTTAGAAAACCCCAGTCACTCCAAAAATGGTGTTCTCAGGATCCAGCTGCTGGAATTAACCCATGAGCATGCTTGTTTAGTCACTGGTGGCATTTATTACCTCTGGAGGGGGAAACAAAACCCTTTCATGTAACAAACGGTAATAAAAACATGTTTATACAGTAGAGTAGCAGGGCTCGGGGACTCTTATAGGAATGGGAGACTTCACCTGATATTTTCAACAGCATGTTATAAAGTGTGGCCACATAATAGATTTTAATGGAGCTGTGAACTGGAGTATAGTAATCCTATATTTCAGAGAACCATATACCCAAGAGCCTTCCAGTAGGAGGGCACTATATATCTTACCCAACTATGAAATTCATCTACCTGTCTCTCATTTGGCAACATTCACAAACTGATTACATCTCCAAGTGGGTCCTCTGGTTCTTGGGCAGTCTCTCTTTAACCACTGGGAGGCCACTGGGTCTCACATCTCCTGTCCTGCAAAGGCATTCTGGGGTCTGATGTATTGGTCCCACTGTTTATAACAGACAGATACATTCATTTGGACTTACACAAAAGGAAGGAGGGAAGCGCTAATATAAATTTTTGTGTAGACGCCAATTATTTCTTGGCCCGGATCTAGTACCTTCCTGCTGAAATCTGTTTATCTTCCTGGTAAGTGTTTTCAGGTTATTAACCATAACTCAGTCCTCCCAGCTCAGCTCAGCACCTCCTGCTTGAGGCTCTGTGTTTCAAAGTCCCAATGACTTGAAGTCTGGTACTGTTTAGAAGAGGTTTGTTGGGGGTATCTTACCTTTCCAGCTGTAGCAGCTAAACCTGTCAGTTGATTGGAAGGGTTGAAAATGACCATTTCAAAACCTCTATCATCTTGGGCAGGAAAACTTGGTGGACTTTTGTTAACTTGCCCTGGAATTTGGTCCTTGGCAACTATAGGCCTGAGATTGGGTTCACTTTCAGTGAGTGTAGAGAAGTTGGAGGCTTATGAATTGTCCTGATGGACAGTTGAATAGAGAAAGATATCCTCAAATCGCAAGGGGTTAATGTTGCTCTCATGAGAAAATCACTTTATTTTATTCTTCATTGTATGGGAGGACATCTGGTCTGGGCTGTTTTGCTGATGTTGGGGAGGGAGGAAGGAGAAGGGGGAAGGGTTGGTAAGAAAAAAAGGATTGGGGAGAGGTTTTGGAAAATATTTTTATTTCAAGAGGGAAGCACATGGAGATTGCGTTACAGAGCTAACAGCCCAAAGTAACTCTGCAAAAAAAACCAAACAAAAGAACCCCCCAACCCCGCCCCCCAATTTTGCAAACAGGAGAGGTGCCTGGATAATTTGGTAATCTTCAGATCTGAGCTGGCTTAGGAATTGTGGAATGGAATGGGGGGCAGTTTTTAAGACTCTCTTAACTGGGTTTGCAGCCCTTTCTTGGACCCAAAGACAAAGGGCTATTTCATTAAGATGGATTTAAGCCACTGTGACAGGCTGTCTGAATTTTTACTGTCAACTAGAAGGCATTGGGAAGTTAACCCTGCCTTTAACACAACAGGAGCCAGAGCCTTTGATCAGGAGATTTGCACATTTCTAGCCTCTCCTATAGGAGGGAGAAGAGGAAAATAAACAAACCAGGAAAGCTCCTTATCTTTGGGATTCCTTTTTCCAAGAGAGTCGGTGTGAGGTGGGTCAGCTTGGTTTGAATGGTCCAGATTCTGTAGCATTGGTTGCCTGCTGACAGTGATGCTCCTCCTATTCCTGATGGCCACCTCAATAGGGGCTGCACAGTGTCCTACCAGGAGGCCAAGGACCTGAAAACAGGAGCACTCCAAATCTTCCGAGATAGCAGGATCCCTGATTTGGAACCAGAAGGGACCTGAGAGATCATCAAAGCCAACCTTCCCATTTTACAGATAAGGACACTGAGGCTAGAGAGAAGTGACTAGCCTAGGGACCCAAGGCAGAGTCAGAGCTTGAACACAACCCTGCCCCTAACTTAAAATCCAACGCACTCTCCTCAGCTCCACATTGAACTGACTCTTACTAAGATGTTTCATAGTCTAAATATTCCTTTTCAATACCTCCTTTTACCACCCCCCATGCACACACTTTCATTTACTCATTCATTTATTCATTTGCTTATTTAGACTAGACCTGTGTGATTTCATCAGTGTAAAGAGCTCCCAGCAAGAAACTTCTACTAATACAAATTGGCACCTGCTCTGTAATTTATAGCCTTGAAGTGGAGACTCTTCACTTTTCTTGTGTTATTTGGCAGTCTGGGGAGACCGGAAGACCCCCTCCTCAGAATAATGTGTTTAATTGCATAAAATAAAACTTAGAGGATTATAAAGCAAATGAATTAGATTAAAATAAAATTTTTATTTCCCCCCCACCCCAGATCTATTCTCCTTGAAGATCTATGGATCCTAGATTAAGAATCCTTGCTTTAGAGACTTCCAGAGTCACAGGTTAATAATAATAATAATAATAATAATAATAATAATAATAATAATAATATCAGCTAATACTTATATAACACTTTAAGGTTTCAAAAGAACTTTTACATAAAATATCTTATCTCATCTTCACATCAACCTTGTCAGCCAGATACTATTATTATCCTCGTTTTACAGAAAAGGAAACTGACGCTGAAAGAGGTTAAATGATTTGCTCAGGGTCACACAAGTAGTAAGTGTCAAGTGTCTGAGGCTGTATTTGAACTCAGGTCCTCCAGAATCCAGGGCTGGTGCTTTATCCACTGAGCCACCTAGCTGTCCCATACCTATTTATATTTATGCATATGTATGTATGTATGTATGTATGTATTTGTAAAAAAAAGTATACTTTCCCCTTAATATGTAAACCCATCAGAGATGTCCTATTGACTCAGGCTTCCAGTCCCTTCAGCCCAGGAGTTTGTCCATGAAGGAGATATTAAGGGACCAATTAGAAGAGTATGTTGTTCTCCTCCTTCCTATTATATTATTAACTAATTTTTTAGTTGTGTCCAAATCTCTGTGGCCCCATTTGGGGTTTTCTTGGCAAATATACTGGAATCATTTGCCATTTCCTTCTCTGGCTCATTTTACAAATGAGGAAACTGAGGCAAACAGGATTAAGTGACTTGCCCAAGGTCACCTAGCTAATAAGAGTCTGAGGCTGGATTTGCTATCTTCCAGTAAGATATATTTCTGACTCTAGGCTCAGCACTCAATCCACTGTGCCACCTTCCCATTCCATTAACTCACAGGTTAAGGAGATCGCCAAACATTCTTATCTTTCCTTAATGATGTATTATGGCTATATCACTGATCCATAAATATATCCATAATATATTGTCATTGATGCATAAATATATCCATGACATATGCATATATACACATATATTTATATATAAATATGCATCTTGAAGCTATATTTCTACTCTCTCAGAGTCATGAACTTCCTCAGTTTGTCCCCCACTATGTAAAGTCAGCAGCATAGAATGTGCTCCAGGTCTGGTTCTGCCACTAGCTGGGTCACTTTGGACAAGTCACTTCCCTTCCACTTTATTCATGTAAAATGGGGTGCTTCAGACTAGATAGTTTCTCTAGTTTCTTCCCACTCTAATATTCTGTGATCTCAGGTTCCTTCCACCTCTGATAGTTTGTGATTTGGTTTCCTTTTATTAGTCCAGCGTTCTAAACATTCTCCCCTCTACCCCCTCTGAACACTTCTTAGGAAGTTAGTTGTAGTCTTTAGTTTCCATTATGATGAAGTCATGAAAACTTAACCCCCAAGGAAAACGTGCTTGGGATTCAGTCAATTCTGTCTGGACAAGATAGGACTGTCTTCATCTACATGGAAGCCAGCTTTAGGGGTGGGGGTGGGGGTGCTCAGTGTAACCAGAGGAGACAAGTTGCTACCAAATTCCAAGCAAAGATCATGGGAAACAAGTTAAAATTTAACCAAATCCTTGGAGTGTTGCTGTGTAACTGGATCTATCATGGGAATTGGCCAGCGTGTCCCAGCATGCCCAGTCTCCTAACCCACTCCTCACCTCTCTCAGGCAACAACCTTGCCCTCACACACCTGAGTCATCATTCAAGAGGCTGGGGGTGGGGGGAACATAGGGAGAGTCAGGGGAAACCTTCAGCTGATCCCCAAACAGGAGAATGTCTCAGCTACTGAGGAAGGAGTGCCAACTGATCTTAGCCAAACAACATGGGGCCTTCCATGGAGAACAACAGTCAATTAAACTGCACTCACACATTACCAGGGAATGTGGGGTTTTGATGTTTTTCATAAGTAGCACATAATTTCCTTTCAGGCTTGCCAGAGTGCAAACTACTTAAGACTTTCTGAAAGGAATTATCTTCCCCTCAGTATACTTGTCATTTATATTTTTTTTTCAGAAACTAAAATTTTAAAATCCAGAAAACTTGCTCATCAGTAGGTTGGTAAATCTTCATGTGTTAAGGGAGAGATCTGTTTCTAGGAGAGTTTATGTAAGCTTCTTCAGGGCAGGAGCTATTTTGATTTTGTTTTTGTATCTCCAGTACTTACTATAGCCTCTTGAACAAACTATAGCAACCACTTAATAAATGGGTTTTTTTTGAGTAGAATGTAATTAAATTTTCTTTCAAAATTTAAAAATTTTTTATTACAGTCTCTATTTTAATCACCTTCATTTCCAAATATATCCTTCCTTCCTGCCCTTTCCATCAATCCATTCCTTGCAAAAAGAAATAAAAAAGAAAATTAAAAAAGCAATTCAGCAAAACTAAACAAAATGTCAGCCAAATTTGACCATATATAATGTATAAGACTGCAATCTCTGCTTGTTTTGTTGTTGTTGGTGGTGGTGGTGATGGTGTGTGGGGTGGTGGTGGTGGTCCTTCATTCTGGAAGAGGACCAGACGTTATGAAGGTGATATCTTGACTTGTGAATGAATTGGATTTAAGTGAGGCAGAACTGAGCAAACTCATCAGCCTCACTCTCTCATCCAGAGTGATGGAAGTCCAATGGCAATGGCTAGGATGTAGTGAGTGATCTTGGCCTTTCTAAATTAAGGTCTTTCCCAGGTCTCATTTTGTCTCAGGCTACCCCCATTCAATGACTAAGAGCTGGTTAAGAATTGAGACAAAAGATGGCCCAATTTATCATCACGAAAATATCAATCTGGGAGGGGAAGACCCTCAAAGAACAGAAAACAATTGCTATTTAGGATGGAGGTGCCTTTCCATGTATTTTCTTTAGGGTCAAGTGTGGTCATTATAACTACACAGTATTAGTTATAATTTTTTTTGGTTCTATTCACATTGTTGTCATCATTAGGTTAGAGGCATAAGATTTTCATTGTAGAAATAGAAACAAGAGAATTCAGCTTTGGATCCTGGAAGAAATTAGGCTAAAAGAAACCATATGGTGGGCCAGGTAAACAAATGGAAAAAGGTGCCTTCAGGATTGGGGCTGGACTTTTATTGTACCAGAAGTGTCTAAGATCACACAGGAAGAGGATCTGACTAACTGGACTCCAGATCCAACATTCCTTTTCTTGTACCACACATAGAATGTCAAACCCATATGAGACTTTAGAACAAAGAAAGCCAGAAGAAACTTTAGAATGTTAGGGCACAGAATGTTAGAACTAGAAGGGACCTTAAATGACATCTAATCCATTCCTACATTTCATGGATTGTGAAATGGAGGTCCAGATAAGTGGTGACTTGGTCAATTTTATAGAGCTAGGTAGCCAGATTAGGATTTGAAAAAACAACAACAACTCACTATACTATGAAAAACTTTAGGGAATGAGAGGGTGTACCAATATCACATAGACGTTCCCGGGGTGTCCTAATTCATTTTCTTTTTTCTTTCTTTTTTTTTTTTTGATGGGGCAATTGGGGTTAAGTGACTTGTCTAGGATCACACAGATAGTAAGTGTTAAGTGTCTGAGGCCGGATTTGAACTCGGGTACTCCTGAATCCAGGGCTGGTGCTATATCCACTGCGCCATCTAGCTGCCCCCCTAATTCATTTTCAAAATGGTTGAGAATCATTGGTCTGCACCATGGCCTACTGTCAAGGGCCTTTGCATGAAACCTTAGAACGGATGGATATCTTTATGAGAAGAACAAAAGCAGCCACACCAGGTTCTAATCAATGGAAGGCTCTGAGTCAAAAATGGGACCAGGGGAAGGATATTCTGAATGTGGTCCCAGACATGGTTAGTGTCAGGGATGGTATATGAAGACCAGCAAACCATGAAAGAGCACTGAGCAAGCATGGGAGTCAGGACTGGGGTTCTAGCCCCACCTCTGTTCCTGGTCTGCTATGTGACCCTGGGCCAATCTAGTGTACTTCACACTACCTCCACAACACAAGAAAACTTTTCCAAATTCCAGAGCAATGTTAGAAAAGCCCTAAATGTGGTTGTTTCTGAATTTTGGGTAAACTAAAAATACATATTCACCCAAGTGTTTCTTCTTCTTGTATATTCTCCCTCTCATTTGGAAATCAAGTGTGAGTTTTATTTTCTCACCATAATTCCATCTCTGGCAGGCATCCCTGTGTTGAGCAGCAGCAGGGAGAACCACTCTGAAGACTTGTTCAGAGCAGCTGAGGAGTTGTGGCCTGTGCTATAGCTCTCTTCAGGGCTTTTCAAACTGCAAAGTGATGCTTCTGACCATAAGGGCCAGGCACACTCTAGTTGTTTGGGGGAGCACTTTACCTGCATGTCATCCTTGACCTCCTTCCATCTTCGTGATCAAATATCAGCTAAAAAGTGCTGGGAATGATATAATAGGTTGACTTCCCTTTGACCTTTGAAAGAAAGCAGTAGGCTTGAGTGGCCAAACTCCACCAAACCCATGAGCGTGGCTCTGTCTAGACAGTGTGGAGAAAAAGGCAGCTGAAGGCAGCAGCAGCAGCAGTTAAGGGGCTGGGTAGGGTGGCATTCTGATAACACAAGCCCGTTGCAGCCAGACTAGCACAACAAGGTGGCAGTTATGTTAATTAGGCTGCATTTCCTCCTGCAATTATGGTGCCTTATCCCCAGCTTGTGGAGACCATCCCGCTCTTAGCATAAAGTAATGCATTTCATTATGCTGTGTTCATTCATTACCTAGATGGGATGTGGGGCATGATCGATTGCCAGTTTCCATTTTTAATCAGGTGAAATCTGTTTTCTAAACTCCCTGGCTGTCGGCAACAACTTCCTATCCTGGAGATTAATTTTAGAGCTAGGCCCAGGTATATTGTTAGGGTCTTTATCTGCTCTGGTTGACAGCAACTCCCAAAGAATCTTCTAGTCTATTTTCTAAAGTGTGGAAAAGGAGCATTCTCTCTCCTATTTATCCTTTCCTATTTTCATTGCCAACACTCTAGTCTAGGCCCTCATCACCTCCCCCCACCCCAGCTACTGCACAAAAGCACACATATATGATTATACATGTGCAGAGTCATAACTGGGAATTCTGGTTCCTGGGGAAAATTCGCTTGGTCAGACCAAGTCATCTGAGGAGAGTGGGTAGCCCATGAAGCATGGCAGACTTATTTCCAAACTCTGCTCCCTATTTATGGGAGGAGGAAGCCATAATTTGTGGCAATCAGAAGGCAAAGCCATGGAACAGGGTAGGTCCCTGGGAGAGGGGTGACAGAATTTTGGGGCAAGGGGTACAGGGCTAGCTGAAGATCTAGGAATGGTTGGTGTGTGAGGCATGGGAAGGACAGGGGAGGAATCAAAGCCCCTATCTTGCTTTCTTAGTGATGAGATTGCACACATGTATAGAGAGGTCAATTATGCACACAAGTGTACACCTGAACAATTTAACAGAATTCAATGCCACAAACCTTTTTGTAGACCTATTACGTCTAAGGCCTCTGTGCTAATGCCAAAAGCATGGAAATAAAGAGCCACACAATTCTCGCCCTCAAGGAATTTGTTGTCTAATGGGAAAGTTTATTAAATCTATGGAGTTATAGGTGCACAAAAACACAAATATGCACATGAGTGCATAGTTACACACACACACACACATAAGTATATGCATAGAGTTACACTGAATAGGCTGAATGTGGTGCAGAGTGGAAGAAGAATCATTTCACTGCAGCCTCATTGGTTCTCAGTGCAATGCATAACCCCTAGGTTCCTGCTATTAGCAACACAGGGCTAATAAATGGTCCTGCTCAATGACTCAGCGGTCATCAGTGAGTCTATGAAATGGCATTAATTCTGTACCAGGTCACCTCATGACACTTCTACGATAGGGTGTCATCTGAGCTCATCCATGAGGAGGAGGGAGCCTCTCTGAGGTCTTATCTAGGAGTCTGCATGTTGGCCACAGGAAGGGGAAAGCACCTGAAATTCAAAGAACATTCTGCCCATGATGGCACCCCCCCCCCCAACAGGACAGGGAATGTCAGAAACAACAACAAGCAATAAGCAATACGCATTCTTCAGTGTCTTCAGGGGACACCCACCTGATGTGTTGCTATATACAGAATCTCAATATAAGGTAGGCTGGGGAGAAGGGTTCTAGAAATTTGGAGGACCAATATAGGCATCATGACCTTGAGCTGAGTGAGTCTTAAAGGAAATCAGGAGTTCCAAGATGCGGAAGAGAAGAGGAAAAGAATCCCAGGCTTGGGAGACGGACGAGGCAAAGGACAGACAGAGGCAGACACGGAGCCTTGTGTATGAGGAACAAGAAGCAGCCAGGGTGGGCTATAAAGTATTTGGAAGGGAGTAATGTAGAAGAAGATTGGAAAGGTAGATCTTGCCCAGTGCCCTTCAAGACCCTCCAACCTCCTTGGACACCATGACTGGTCCCCCTGTAGGATGGGATGCCCCCTTTGCCCCGTTTCCTGGAGCAGCTGCAGTAGGACTGTCCTTTACAACATTGTCACCATCTCCTCATCAGACTGTTTATCATCTCTCTCACAACTGTTTTTCTCCTAGTTAAATAATTCCTATATCAGGGGCAGCTGGTGGTTCAGTGGATAGAGTGCTGGGCCAAAGATTTGAGTTCAGATCCAGGTGCAGACACTTCCTAGTTTATGTGACCTTGGGCATGTCACTTAACCTCTGATTGCCTAACAAAAGAATCCACCGGAGAAGGAAACAGAGAATCACTCCAATATCTTTGCCAAGAAAACCCCACGGACAACTATGGTCCATGGGGTCACAAAGAGTTGGACATGACTGAAGGACTAAACAATAATGAACAAATAATTCCTGCTTATGGCTCTGGCCTTGGTCACCTTCCTACTGTAATAGTATAAGTGGTTCTTTCTTCCCATGAATATCCTGTTGGTAAGTGTGAACTTATTGTCTCTGGGGACTCTGGTTGCAGAGAAGTACTCAGTACCTTTGGTGATAGAACAGTGAAGATACATTTTTGAAGAAATAAGAGAAACAGCATTTCTCTTACTGAGGTTATTATAAAGGGAAGAGGTGGGGGGTCTACAAGAGAAAAATATTTACATTAAAAAAATAGCTTGAGCTTCTTCCTCTGTCTATGACTTGCTTTTACAATACCTAAAAATGTCTTATCGATGTGGTGTGAGAATTTCTGCCACAGGCAACATGCCCAGAGACAAGTTGCCCTATTAACCTTTTCCTCACTGTGGTTTCTGACTGAATTGCCCTGTAGCTTGGCTTCCTGGTGATTAGTCCATCATCCTTATTGCCTTTCATTCCAGATGGAGACTCCATGGACGTTGTTGAAGTGAGGAGAGTTGGACTAGCGATGAAGTGGAAAGAAAGCTGGGTTTGCAGTCAAAGGAGCTGAATTCAAGTTCCTGTTCCAACATTGACTTCCGTGTGGCCTTGGGCAAGTCATTCTACTTTGAACCTCAGACTCCCCAGCTCTCAAATAAAGTGGTTGGGTGAGGGCCCTTAAGGTATCTTCTAGGTCCCATTCTATACTTCTAAGTCACCTCCTTCATTACTTTGTTTGTATACTGTATTTACTTGTACATGTCATTTCCCCAATAGAATGTAAGCTCCTTGCAGGTAGAAACTATTTCATTTTTGTCTCTGGATCAGCAGCACTGATTGCAGTGCAGAGAATATCATGAGTGCTTGAAAAATGTTTGTTGGATATTGAGTGAATGAAAAGTACTTCCCAATTCTGAGACTGATTCTATGGTGGAGGCAGAGACGCAGTTTGGCTTCCACTCTTTTAACATTTTTTTTTCCTTTAGCATTTTAATTAACTCTCATACCTGGATACCTTGAGCCTCTTCCCCAACCCCTGCCCTGCCACCAGATCTCTCAGGCAGCAGAGGTCCCATTTCTTGATCTCCTCTCCCCTCTCACTTGTGGCACACTCATTCACAAATGGTAAAGTCTGCTCTTCTAGATACCCTGTGCTCAGGTGAGCAGAAACCTATTACTTCCCACCCTTCCCAAGCTTGAGACTCCTTATGGTCAGGCTTCACTTATTTCAAGCCAAATCAAGACATAGTTTGGCCATAGAAAGCATTTTAACATGGCACATTGGGGAGCCCTGGTGGTCCGGATTCAAGTTCTGTCATTCCCCCTCATTAGTTGTGTGACTTATGTAAACTCGATTCTCTGGGTGTGTCAGGTTATAAAATGACAGGATTGGACTAGATCGGGGATTCTTAATCTGGGGTCTAAAGTTTCCAGATAAATTTCAAGGGGACTGTGAACTTGATGGGGGAAAATGACCTCTTTATTTTTACTGTAATTGATTTCCTTTGTAATCATATGCATTTTAAGCATTCCTTCCTCAGAAAGAAGTCATACGCCTCACCAGAACACCTGAAGGATCTAGAACATGAAAAAGGTGAAGAATAATTAGATAATCACCAGGGCCCTTCCCAGTGAGAACACTACAGTCATCCCTCTCACATCTTGGGGGTCAGGGGCATGGTGCCCCTCTGATCTGGAAAATCTGTGTAAAATTGTTTGGCCCTCCCTTCTTAGTAGAGAAGTCTGTTTGGTTTTTTTTTCCTTTTCCTTTTCTTTTATGGGGTGTTTATAATACCTTACTGTGAAATTTGAGTTAATTGGTCATAGGCTCCATGTCGTCTGTTTGCCTTTACATGTCTTCTGCAACTTTCACAAAACTCCCCCCAAATTCCCATTTAATTTCTTATGTTGACCCTTAATACATTGAAACCATGACGGGGAAAGTTGAGATATGGAAGGGATAACTGTATAGGATGCTAAATGTAAAAGATTGTTATTATGAATGCCGAGTTGGCCAAGCAGGGTCTTTGAAGGGTGGGTGCCATGTCTTTGTCTATGAGGCCCAGTTCTGAGGAAAAGGAGGATTTTCCCCCATCTTCAGATCCAGCCTTAGCCTCTGCCTTTTTAAGGTCCCCTTTCTTTTTCCATCCCTGAGGGCCCCAAACAAACTAGCTCACCTCCCAGCCCAGAGGCCAGAAGCACAGTCCTCTCTCCTCTCCTCCCCTCCCCCCTAGACACTGAGATATTACATTCATTCATCTCAGAGGCTGGAAGGTGATTAGAGTCTAACAATGCATTCTGGTGAGCTGGATTCTCAGGCCCTGTTGTCAGGCTCTGTAACCACAGCATCTCTTACCAGACAGGCCTGATGGGGCCATCTTCTCTGCATCCAGTTTACCTGGATAAGGCTCACCTGAACCATCCTCTGAGGAACAGGCCTATAATTACTTTCCTTTCCTTCCCTTCCTTCTCCTTCTGGGTTTACTTTGGCCAATATAGAGGCTTCCTTTGTGTTCCTTCCTCTGTTTGGAGGCTTGGAGGGCACAGCTAATAACAGGAGCAGATTGTATGTCCTCTAAGGCTTCTAGGAGGGGGCTGGGGGGGACGGAAGGGGGGATTCATCAATCCCCGAAGGCCGATGCCCCATCACAGACACCCAGGCCCTACTCTGCCAGTCTGGGCCGGGGCACAGGTGCACAACTGTCACAAAGATGAAAGAGACGTAATTAAGCTCCAATCAGCTGAGTGATTTGTTATCATAATGTAATATTTTCCCCCGGCCTCTTGATCCCAGAAATCCATCTATGTCAGCCAGTCACTGACAAGAAGAGCTCAGGACTCCTTCCCGGCTCTGAACCTCTCACACCCCACTTCTCCAGTCAGCCGGTGGCCCTAGCTCCCCACAGCCTGAGCTGCTGGTCCAGGTCGGGGCAGCAAAAGAAAGAGCGGCATGACGGGGACCCAGGGCCTATTAAATCCATCCAGCCTGCCAGTCTGGCCACAGCAGTGCCTCCTCCCCAAACCCCCAACCAAGCCCCTGCGAGTGATAATAAAGTCATTTTTCTAAGAAATGTTAACCTGGTAGACAGCACCGACGGGCCAGTCAGCTAATAGAGCTTCAGAAGGTGGACCCCTGGGGAACTGAGACAATGTAGAAAAGCAGCATTGTCAGACAAGGTTTCACCTCGCCTGGGTGGGGGCTGGGGCAGAGGAAAGCAGGGAGCCCAATGACCCATTTTGCTGCACGTCTACGGCCTCAATGATATGATTTATATGGGAGTGGCTGAGAATAGGAGGGCTTTCCTCTTACCCAGGCCGAGTCCAGCAAAGGGGCCCCTAGCCAAGTTTAAAAAGAAGGAAGAGCCGAATAATGTAGGGCCTCAAATGAGCAGAACCCAAACTATTCAAACCAAGTGAAGTGGGGAGCAGTTGTTATCCTGGGGCTGCCTCCCCAGGCAAGCTGCCCAGGCCTGAAGCAAAACTGTTCCCCAGGGACACAGCCTGGGCTCTGCGGACAGGGGGTTGGGGTGGGGCAGATGCCCAAGTACTTTTCTGGAGAATCACCCTCTTTTTACAACTCAGAATTCAGCCTTTCCCCCCTCCTTCTCTCTCAAGAAAATCTCCAGCTGAAATCACAGCAGTTCTCTCTTCCCTCTCTATGGAATATTAGACTCAGAAAGAACCTCAGAACCCAAAAGAATCTGAGAGATCAGTGGGCTGATCTCTGGTGCACTGAAGTCAGAGGATCTGGGTTCAAACCCTCACTCCAATACCTACTACTCCCTGAGTGACCTTGGGCAAGTCACTTAATTTCCTTGGGTCTCGGTTTCCTCAAACAGGGGTTTGGGTTAGATGGACTCTGTGGCAGTACCTTACAGCTCTGGGTCCATGATCTAGTTTGGGGTCCCATCATTCTGCCAATGAGGAAACCGAGGCCTGTAGAGAGGAAGTGCTTGAGATATTACCTAGAGTCTCTGATAAGCAGTGAATTCGTGACAGAAAGAGGACCAGAAAGAACCCACGTCTTCTGATTTCTACTTCAGGGCCCTTTCAGGCTCTTGCCTGGAATAGCTATAGCCCAGATAGGAATATGCTGCAGGTCAAAATCATTTATCCATATTGACAGGCAGTGTACCTCCCTTTCTAGGACAGATAAAACTTTATTTCTCCCCCACTGATTGCTTCTTTTTAAGTTTTTATTTGTATCTTTTATTTTTTTCACCTACATTTCCCAATGTAGTCCTTTTCCTCCCCCTCCCAGAGAACCCTCAGAAGCCACATTGAGACATTCATTTAGTCAGTCAGTCCCGATAACAAAAAATAGAAAGAGGGAGAAAAGTTCAGTGAAGCAAACCAATACATCAAAAAAGTTTGACATTATATATAGTATTCCATACCTGTAGTCCCTCATTTCTTTAAAAACCACTAGTCTTGCCTGCAACCTGGCCCCTATAGCCATCATCAAAGGAAATGACCTTTGGAGAAAACCACTACTGCCAACTATTGACCAGCTGTCACCCATCAATGGGATAAGCAAGCCAGCCTGGTTGAAGCAAAAAATTATCTGGAGACAGGAGATGGCATATGCCCAGCCATTCTCCCCTGAGAGCCTGATGGAGGCAGATCAGGACCCAGAGTCTAAGCGCCTCTCGCTGCACACCAGACCGCCTGCCATGCTTCCAGAATAAGGGAGCAGCCCTCATGGGTGCTGAACCAGTCATCCCTCCCACCACTAACACCAATGCCAACCAATGGCCATTAAAAGGCAGGTGAGCCCAAGAGCCTTAGGAATAGCCACGACCTCCAACCCCACCAACAGTGCTACCAGCTTGGCCTGTGGATAGTGTCAAGGGGAACAGCCCTGGTGGAGATATGACCTGGAGATGTGTCTCTATAGTTGTGCAGCCCACACCATCCCCTTCTTTCTGAATACTCAGAAAAGAAAGCTCTCACCACCAAAGTCCTTGGCACCATCAAATGGTTCAACAGCAGAAATAGATATGGCTTTATTCGTGGGAAAGATATTAAAGAAGATGTATTACCATTTGCTTAGTCACTACATCCTAAGGACCATTGGACCTTTCTGTCTGACCTCCTCCTGAAACCTCTGTCTCTGTCTCTTGTTTCGGTTTCTCTTCCCTCACCTGCCCACATACATTATACATATAATGTACACACACACACACACATACACACACAAAATCTTCCTTCTTATATATTATCTTCCTCATTAGAATGTGAGAGAAGGGACTGTCTTGCCTTTTTATTTGTATTTCCAGTGATCGGGACAGTGCTTTGCACATAATAAATGTCTTTTATTCATTCATTTATGGGCCGTGGCTCTACTTATCACTTCTGTGGCAGCATTAGAAAGGAGTCAAACACTATCTTTTCCCACACTTTCTAAAATTCCTCTTCCATGCTCTCTTCTCCACAGCATATTTCTTCAAAGGTTCAATCTACATCATGCTCCAAAAAGGCAGTTACTTCAGATAGTTCCATGGCAGAGGAGGGTTGGGGGCTATTTATCAACCTTTTTTCAGTCTGAAAATTTTGTGACTGAAGGAAGAGTGTATCCTCCTCAAGCCCATTCTAATCATTTGTCTACTTTACCTGTTCAGCCTACAAACTACACTATATACAAACAGCCACTATCCTCCCTTTCTTCTCCTATATATCCACTTCCAATTAAATTCAATGTTTTAAAAATAATAAACATTTTTATTTATAGTTTTCAGTTCCAAATTTTCTCCCTCCTTTCCTTCCTCCCCTCTCCCCTTTCCTGAGGCAATAAGCAATCAGATCTGGGTTATACATGTGCAATTATGTAAAACATTACCATATTAGTCATTTTATATAAGAAAACTTGAATAAAGAAAAAATGAAAGGAAGTGAAAAATAGCATGCTTCAGTCTGTGTTCAATATCAGTTCTTTGGAGGGGGATAATATACTTCATCACTAGTCAATTAAATTCAATTTAACAAACATTTTATTAAGTTTTTCTGTCATTTGCAAGGTACTATGCTGCTAGAGAGAGCTAAGGACCAAAAAACATACAAATATGCGCACACACACACACACACACATATAGTCCCTGCCCTCAAGGAGTTCACATTCTATTGGAAGTACAGGGTGGGAATCCACATGTACATAGGTAAATTCAAAATATATCCCAAGTAATATAAAATAATTTCAAGAGGGAGAGGGCTGATGGTTCAAACTTAAGTAAAGAAAGTGAGGGGACCTAAGATGGCCTAATACATCCATCCATTCCATATGCTGATTGGGAAGTAATATTGTAAGAAATGTGGGATCCCACTTGTGATATCTTTCCAGTCTCCTGGGAACACTTTCTCATAGAGCATCTCTGGATTTCTTCTTGATATGAGCATTACTCATGGGTCTGCTGAGTGTGCCCATGGGCAATGCTCATGTCAAGATGGAGGCCAAAGACAGTCTCTGTCCTCTCAAACTCTGGACCTTTCTTGTGTAATTGAACATATGGTACCTGCTTGTTTTTCCATCCCTATTTCTCCTCCTTGACTTGGGACCAGCTCTGGATTTTAGCTTCTTATAGGAGGTGACCAGAGGAGTCTTTCAATCTCTGCCTTCTGGTTCAATTTCCAGTTTGGTTGCTAAGATATCTGGGCAATTTTCTTTTAGAATATAATATAATTTCTTGAAATATCTGGGCTCTGGCTTGTTTTTTTGTTCAAGGGCAGCCCCACCTTTTTAATTCACCCCTGGCCTGGCCTGGCCTGGCCTGGCCTGGTTGTTGTACTTGCCAGAGCTTTCTAATCTAGCTCCTCCTAGTGAGCCCTGTCTTGTTCTTGTCTATATCTTGGTATGACTGATATTCTTACACATAGGTCACAATTTTACTTGGCCTATGAGTTGTAGGATCAAACCATTATAATAATAGAGCTGGGCCTATAGGGACCTCACAGGCTATCTGCTTCAACCCTTTCATTTTACAAATGGGGAGACTGAGGCAGAGAGCAGTTAGGTCACTTGCTCTTGGTCATAGAGGGAGAAAGCATCTGAGGTGAGATTTTAATCTAGATCTTCTGACCCCAGTGTAAATGCTCATTCCACTATAGCCCACAGAGTCTGGCTTTCTAGTTCCATTGTTCATTTTCATTTAAACTGGCCACTCGTTCTACAGAACTTCTAGCCTTCCTTGTTTTACCTAAAATCCTGACCTTTTGCTTGTGACAATTTAATAATTGCCACAGAAATGAGAGGAGGGAGGGACAGAGAGAGAGAGAGAGAGAGAGAGAGAGAGAGAGAGAGAGAGAGAGAGAGAGAGAGAGAGAAGCAAAGAAACAAAATAGCCCCAAAGAATGAGGATGAAATAGCTCTCACTTCTCCCCCAGACTAAAACACCTGTTGCAGAATTGCTTCTTGATGAAAGATTACAGAAAGTTTTCTCCTAAGCTTCTTATCAGCCAAGGAAATGACAGTTGAGATTTTATTTATCTGTAATTTTCTTGCTTGTAGAAACCTTTTTTTCCTCTTTTCTAGGGGCTGGATTTTCTTTTATTTCCTGTTTGCTCTGGGAGGTACCTAACTTTTCTAAACCATTGCTATTCAGTTCAACATTTATTTAAGCTTACTGTGTAGAGCACTATGCTAGGCACTAGGGGCCACTGAAAATTTTGATAAGCTGAGCAGAAGACAATCAAGACTGAGAAAACTGAGTGGCAAAAACAAATTAGAGGGGGCAGCTAGGTGGCACAGTGGATAAAGCACTGGCCCTTCATTTGGGAAGACCTGAGTTCAAATCCAACCTCAGCCACTTGACACTTACTAGCTGTGTGACCCTGGGTAAGTCACTTAACTCATTGCCCCCCCCCCCAAATAGTGTACATGAATGTAATGAAATATGATTTTGCTATAAGAAATAATGATCATGAAGAATTTATATTCCTGGTTATTCTCTCCTAGTGAGTTTTGGTGATAATCACTTTCTCCTGATTCTCTTCCCACCTGCCCAACCTCTCATTCTTAGTCTTCTTTGCTTGATCTTACTTCATGTCACACCACTAACAGGGGGAGCATCTTGAGGCTGTGTCTTCTCTTTGCTCTCTACACTTTTCACTAGGTGACTTCATCAGCTTCCATGGATTCAATAATGGTTTCCATGCAGATGACTCCAAGATCTAGATATCTAGTTCTAGTCCCCCTCCAGTCTTTCATCGACAACTCTCTACTGGACGTTGTGAAATGGATGTCTCATGGGCATCTAAAGAGAATTGATTACCTTTCCCCCTAAAGCTTTCCCTTCTTCTAAACATCTGTATCCTTACTGTTAACAGCATTATCTCCTTCTTGGTCACCCACATTCACAGCTAAGGTGTCATGCTCTATTCTTCATTCTCACTAACTCTGCATAACCGATCTCTTTCCAAATCTTGTCATTTTTATTCTGATAACATCTCTGACATCATCTTCTTTCCATCCACATGACCACTACCCTTGTTTAGGTCCTTATTATCCCTTGCCTAGATTATTGTCAGAGCCTTCTGATTAGTTTCCTTGCCTCAAGTCTCTCCCCCACTCTATTTCATCTTCCATATAGCTACCAAGGGGATTTTCCCTAAAGTATAGTTCTGACCATGGCACACCACCTAATCAATAAACTTCCCGTGGTTCCCCATTACCTCTAGGATAAAATATAAGTCCTTTGGCATCCTTTACAACCTGGCCCCTTCTTACCTTTCTGGTATTCTGACTTATTCCTCTCCACTCACTCTATACTTTAGCTATACTGAGTTACTTGCAGTTTCTTACACAGGATGCTCTAACTCTAGTCTCCATGCCTTTGCATGGGCTGTCCCCCTTGCCTGGAATGAACTCCCTCTCACCGCCATCTCTTGGAATTCCTGGTTTCCTTCTAGACTTAGCAAAAAAGCACCATGCCCCCAGCCACCCATGCTGCTAGTCCCCTCCCTTCCCAAACTACATTTTGCATAAATTTTATGCAGATATACATACATATGCATTTACATATATATGCACACATATGTATATCTATGTGTATATGTACACATACAAATATATACACATGTCATCTCCCCCATTGGAATATAAGGTCCTAGAAGGCAGGAATCATTACACTTTTGTCTTTGACTCTTCAGTGCTTAAGAGTGTCTATAGTAGACACTTTTTTTTTGGCAGGGCAATGACTGTTAAGTGACTTTCCCAGGGTCACAAAGCTAGTAAGTATCAAGTGTCTGAGGCTGGATTTGAACTCAGGTCCTTCTGAATCCAAGGCCATTGCTCTATCAACTGTGCCACCTAGCTGCCCCCATATAGTAGACACTTTTAATAAATGTTTTTTGATTGATTGATTGATTGAATTCAGAAAAGAATATGAACTAATGAGGAAAAGAGTAAGCAGAACCAGGAAATAATATGTCTACAATGGCATAAATGGAACTGACTGCTGGGTCATTATAATGACCACACTTGGCCCCAGAGAAGCATTGAGAAAATGTACCTCCCTCCCTTCTTTACAAAAGCAGAGACCTATTGATTTGGAATGTTACATAAAATGTCAGACTCAAAATGTTGGTTAGTTTTACTGAACTACCCCGCCCCCCTCTCTCTTTAAAGGAATGGATTGATGGGTAGGGCATGGTGGTGGGACATTTTTAGAAATGAAGATGATTTAAAAACAAAAGATTCCAATAAGATTTTTTAAAAGAAAGAAAACAAAAAGCAAAAAAGGGAAGCATCGACAACTATGGTAATAATATTAATATTAATATTAATATTAATATTAATATTAATAAAATCTAGGGCGGCTAGGTTGGTACAGCGAAATTGAGTGCTAGCCCTGGAGTCAGGAAGACATCTTCCTGAGTTCAAATCTGGCCTGAGACACCTATCAGCTGTGTGACCCTGGACAAGTCACTTAATCCTCTTTTCCTCAGTTCCTCATCTGTGAAATGAGCTGGAGAAGGAAATGGCAAACCACTCCAAAATCTTTGCCAAGAAAATCCCATATGGGATCTTTGACTGAAAAACAACTGGATTGAAAAAATAATAATCCAATGCCAACAACAACTATGATTTTTGTATTTTTAATTCAGTCCAAGCCCTTCATAGAGAGTTCAGCCATGATCTACTTATTTTTTCTGGGAAAAATACTATAACTAAGGTACAGAAAGTGACAATTCCATTTAACCAGTGTTTGGTAAGGGACTGCCTACTTTACTCAGGGCACTGTACTAGACAGACTTTGTGAGTAGGAAATAATTGCAGGCTTCTAGATAAAGTCATACAGTCTAGGACAAAGTCCTAGAACACCAGAACACTATAAATGGAAGGGATCATAGAATTTAGATTAGAACATAGACCATTAGAGCTGAAAGGAGCCTTAGAGACCACACAGTTCAATTAATGAATTTTGTGCACAGATTCATTAAGAAGAACAAGAATCACAGAATCATAGGCTTAATGATGGATGGGATCTTAAGGGAAAATCTAATCTAACCTCTTCATTTTAGAGATGAGGAACTGGGACAAGAAAGGTGAGGTGACTTACTCTACGTCACATAGAAATCCAATAAATGTTTATGACAAACTATGTGCCCAGCCCCAAGCTAGACTGTAGGAGGTCCCTGCCCAGGAGGACCTTAAAATCAAAATGAGAATAAAGTACAGAAACCAATTAGAAAAAATGTGGCAGCTTTCATTTAATGGAAAGAACAGTGAATTTGGGGTCAGAGGACCAAGGTTTCTTCTGTCTAAGCCTACTTTGCCCTTACTGACTGTGTGATCTTGGGAAAGTCACTTCTATGAGCCCAAATTTCCTCAGCCATAAAAATGGGACTGATAATAATTGTACTACCTACCTCACAGAGTTGTTTTGAGGCAAGTTCATATAAATACAAGGCAATATAATGCAAGATAATATAAAACCTAAGGTGAGAGTATGTGGTAAAGGACATGTGTCTGGTAGGAATTCAGAGAAAGGAGAGAGCTGCCTGTGCTGGGAGGGGTCAGGAAAGCTTTCATGGAAGCAGTGAAACTTAAAGGATGGGGAGGCTATGGTTAGATCAGAGAAAGGAAGGGCGTCTTAAGGGGGAGGAAAATTCAGGTGCAAATTGTAGTTAAAACTGTTACTGTTGGGGCAGCTAGGTGGCACCAGCCCTGGATTCAGGAGGACCTGAGTTCAAACCCAGCCTCAGACACTTAACAATTACTAGCTGTGTGATCCTGGGCAAGTCACTTAACCCCAATTGCCTCACTAAAAAAAAACAAAAAACAAACAAAAAAAACTTGTTACTGTTCTAGTCCTCCTTGGCCATCTCCTGAGGAGATACTGCGTTCTATAAAAATGAATTAGAAATGTTCTCCTTCACCAAGAGCCAAACCTTCCTGTGATCTGCTGATCTCTTGGGTAGGCTAAGCAATCCACACCCTACTTCTATCTGGCAACACACATCTAGAGTTGGCTAAAAAAGCCCTAGAGATGGGGCAGGGGTTGGAGGGTGTTTCTGTTCAAAATAGAGCCCCTAGGCCTCAGATGGGGCATTGGACTGGGAAGGGTAAGTAGAAGAATCTAAAAAGCACAAGGATTTCTCACCCAGAATCCCATCACTTCCAGTAACTTGGAGGGTAGGAATAGAAAGAACCAGTCGGGCAAGTCTTTTGGGGTAGTGAGGAAATATCACACCAGCTAACTGAGATTGGGTGACTGATAACTTGATAGATAAGGTACACAGGCCCCATCTTCCTTATGGGATTTGGAGGACCCAAGGGGGGAGGGGGTGGAGGTAGGGAGGGTACTGCTACGGAAAAGCAAAGTTTTCAACTCTGGAGATTGACAAATAAACACACCAACTATTATGGTATCACCAAAAGATTGAACTTATTTGATGGTGCTTTAGAGGTTATAGGCTTCTTTCCTTACTCTGAGGTAGTAAAATTATTCCCCTTTTATAAACGAGGCTCAGAGAGATGAGGAGTTCCAATGGTCATATATGGGGGCTCAGTAGCAAAAGAACCCCTTTGGATGGGGATCCAGTAAACCTTTATAACACATAGCCATAGGCAGAGTCTGGTATATACTTTGTAATACATGTGTTACTGACCCATTTAGAGTCACATGCTCTACCCAAGTGGGAGCCACTTCTACATTTCTGCTGCCTTTGTTTTTCTAATGCATTCTGAGTTTCTGAAGTGATATCCCTATGGTCCCAAAGCCAGTTAGTAAGAGAACCAGTAATAGAAGCTGGCTCTCCTAATGCTCCGTTCAGGGATCTATCAACTACAGCGCTTCACAAGTGAATTATTGCAAAACCAGATATACACACTAAACATTGAGATTTTGATGTTTATTTAGTGTCAACAGAATATGCAGTTTAAATCAGGACAATAAATAAGGAAACACAGCCCTTATGCACTGACTACATAGTAGGTCTGACACAGTGAAATATTGCTATATTTCAAATGAATGTAGATGCTGTTATGGGGAATAAAATGCAAATTTGTTTAAAGTCCTTATTGAGTTTTTAACAGCTTTCTATCATCGAGTACATTTTTTAGTCAATGGATACTACTCTGACTACAATTGTCTTGTGGGAATCAGAGAAATTGTTTTATGTTAAAAAAAAATCTCTTAGTTGAAAAAGTTGGTAATACCAAAAACACTGTTTTAAAGAGGTTAAGGTGATCTCTAGTTTGGAATGTAAACCCTCAGGGGGTATAAGATAAAGGGTCATTCAATAAGAATAGTTATCATTTATCCAGTTCTTTAAAGTTTGCAACATGTCTTAGAAATATCTCAGTTGATCCTTGTAGCAACCTTGTGGAAAGGTGCTATTACAACAGAGGAGGAAAGTGAGGCTGAGAGAGATTGTATGACTTATACAGCTAGTAAGGATCTAAGGCTGGATTGGGACTCAGGGACTTAGTTGCTCATTTGAGGGGAGAGCAGGCCCTGGGACAAATCCTACTGTACCCTGTACCCTTAAAAATCAGGTTTATCAAGGGCATCCTTGAAAGGGAACAGAAGGAGGAGTTGTATTATACAGGCAGCAGAGAACCACTGTGGGTTGTGTGGAAGAGGAGTAAGAGGTTCTCATGCATCATGGCAAGAGAGCAATTCAATTTGATTCAATTCATTTCTTTTTTTTGGGGGGGGGGGGGCAATGAGGGTTAAGTGACTTCCCGAGAGTCACACAGCTAGTAAGTGTCAAGCGTCTGAGGATTTGAACTCAGGTCTTCCTGAATCCAGGGCCAGTGCTTTATCCACTGGGCCGCCTAGCTGCCCCCATTCAGTTAATTTCTATTAAGCATCTACAATGTGTGCAAAGCTCTGTGCTAGGTGAGATACAAAGTCTGATAAAGTTCCTCTTGGAACTTCTAATGGAGAGAGATAAAACACAAACACAGATAAACATTATGCAAATATTATAAGATAAAGGCACTGGAGGGGTACAAAGTGCTCCCGGGTACAAGGGGGACGGGACATGACTAATGGGGTGGATGAAAGAGGTGGTTTTTGAGTTGGGTTTTAAAGGAAGGATATGAATCCCTCAGTTTGCCAGAGGTGATGAGAGCAAAGTGAGGAGAGGAAAAGGGCACGCTGGGGGACAGATCACAGGTCTGCAGATGGAGCATCTAATCCACCCCCTTTTACAGTTGAGGAACTGGAATCCCACAGATGTTAAATGATATATACAAGTTCGCACATTCTAGTAAGTGTCCAAGGTCCAGAACCTCTGACTCCAGTCCTCCCACTGCATCCTGGGAGTTTGAGTATAATCCCAGTTGGCTAGAGGCATAGTAAGTGATGAAGAGAAGTTTTTAATAATATGAGGTAAGCCCCATACCTGGCGCTCTCTTGGTAATGGAGGGATGATATCGCTTGTATGTCGATGAGCACGCTAGTTTTTATTTTGTTTTGTTTTTAAACTAGCTAGCACTAGCTAGCGCAGATCATAGATCTGGGATTTCTAACTTCCTGGTTCCCCTAGCTGCTCAAGGCTCCCCAAAATGAGGGCCCCAAGGTGATTACTCTCAATTTATCAGAGCCTAAAAATGGCTCTGACAAGCTGTTTTCTAAGCAGTGATTAGCACACTGCTTAATGAATGGCCCATTGTTATCAAAGATGCAATCAGCTGGCTGTAGCAATTTTTGTGTACGGCTGTTCTAGCATCATCTTTGCATACAAAGCACAGCATTTTTCTTGCTTCCAGGAAGAGGCCTCTGGGCCAGATAGACAGGGTAATGCATCCTTATTTGCATAGGCCCTTAGGAAGGAGGGTGGTGCTGTAGAAAGTTTTGGGCTGGGAGTCTGGAGACCTTAACGCTAGTCATGATTTTTTTTTTTACTAATTTTTAGCTGGGTTATCTTGAAAGAGGAGAGACAGAGAGAGAGAGAGAAGAGACAGAGAGAGACAGACACACAGAGAGAGACAGAGAGACAAAGAGAGATTAACAGAGAGACAGAGACAGAGACAAAGAGACCAACAAAGAGGAAGAGGCAGATAGACACACAGAGAGACAGACCTATGTTCAAGTGACAAGAAAGAAGTCACTTACTCTTAAGACTAATTTGTAGGGGAAATGTTGACCTACATTGGGTGGAATGAGTTTCTGTATCTAAGAGCTATTTAGACTGATGAAATCAAAGGTCCAACCTCTGTCTCACCTTGGGAGCTGCACTTTTCTCTGGGGATATACATTTTAGAAGAGGATACTGAAGCCCAGAGAGGTTAGTTAAGTGACTTGCCCAAGATGACACAAGTAAATAAGCATAAGAGGCACAATTTGAACCCAGGTCCTCTGACTTCAAAAACAGCAGACAATAGAGGGCAATTCTTGACCCAAGGAGAATAAATCCTTACAGCTACATTTTGGGTGACAAAGGAGATGTGTTTTGGATGTGGGGGATTTGTGGGCTCCCCACAAACCAAGTGACACCATGCTCTATTATGCTGAAACTCAATGCTGGAAGGGTCTCCAGGTGTCTCACAACCCTCCCTAAATCCCCAGGGAACCTCCTGAAGCCCCATTAGATCTGGGTTTCTAACAGAGGCTGGTATAATTCCTCAGGATGTGTGCAGGTCTGAAAGCCCCAAAGACAAAAGCAAAGCAACATGAGTGAGTCATTTTCTTGGATGAGTTAGAATTTCCCTTCATTTCCCCTTCAAAACACACTAATTAACGGACATTGTCATGTCAGCTGATTTAGATTAAAAAAAAAAGATGGCAAGACAAGTGATTATGTATATTGTAAAAATTCACTGAGTAGACACCACCCACCAACCTAGACACAGTCTGGGTGCCATGTTTCTCCATCTATCAGAGGAATTGTTGGGTTGGTTTTTCCTGATTGCTTTCCAGTTGTAGCTTTAACTGGGATACTGATAAAATTAGCAAGCTGCTCATTAGCTTCTCTTCATTTCAGGCTGCTTTCCTATGCATCCTGGGCCTCCCCTGTCACTAGGAGGATTCAGGGAGTTAGGAGAATTTTTTTTTAACAAAAAATCTTCCAAAAGATGCTCTGTTCTGCCATACCCTGGAGTTTCCTTGACAGCTGGTTGGCTTGGTCTAAGGACATCCTTTTTCACCCTCTCTCTTGCAGAACTGGTAGAGCAAAGTCTTCTGGGAATGAGATTCTGGGTTATGGTAAGCAGCTGAGGAAAAGGTCTCGTGCCCTTGTGAGCTGGCAATGTTCATTCTGACAACATTGTTGTCTCTTGTGCTTTCCTCTATCAAGACACTGCATCAGCTTGATGAAAATCTAGCACGGATATTTTGGGGGAAGGAGAGGAGAGAAGAGATGGAGATAGGGGAGCCTGGACTTGAAAACTGGTCCAGAGCTCTTAATCCTACATCACTGAGTTATGTTCTCCATTCGTGGTGGTCCAAAATAAACTTCTAATTTGGGGGATTTTCTTTGAGAATCATAACATTCATGAGGAACAGGCTGTCTCTGCTCTAGCCATCCCTTCTTTTACTGCTGATCACTCTCTTTTTAAGAATCTTCTGTGCCTGGAACTTTATAGCTAGAAATCTGTCTGCTCTGTAAATGACAGGGGCCTATCACTGCCTAGCCACTTCCCAACACCTCCCTTCTTGTGATATTGGAGATAAATAAACAATCAGTTTTGTCTATATGAGAATTGCACCACCACCCCTTGCTATCCCTCTAAAACTTTTAGCCCTTAATGCCATTCTCAGGTAGCCCATGAAAGATGAATACCAGGCTTTGCTACACTGAACCAACATGAGTGACAAGAGCCTAGATTAACTTGCATATGCCAAGACCACAGGGCAGTATCTCTAAGGATCATCAATACCTTTCTTCTTCCTACTATGGGCTGAAGATCCTTGAATTGGACTGAGGCCTAGTGATGCTCCCTTTTAGAAACTGGGACAGAGTTGTATCCTTGTTCCTCTAGTGACTAAGTTCCATAGGTAGCCTTTGCCTGCAGTCAGTTTTTCTTTCTTTCTTTCTCTCAGTTATTATTTATTTTAAGCATTCACTTTTTAAAATGTTGAGTTTCGGGGCAGCTAGATGGCGCAGTGGTTAAAGCACCGGCCCTGGATTCAGGAGTACCTGAGTTCAGATCCGGCCTCAGACACTTGACACTTACTAGTTGTGTGACCCTGGGCAAGTCACTTAACCCCCATTGCCTAAAAAAAAATTAAAAAAAATTAAAAAAAATAAAATGTTGAGTTTCATATTCTCTCCCTTCTTCCTACCCCTCCCCTACCTATTGAGAAGACAAATAATATGGTATCAATTAAACATATAAAAACATGTAAAACATTTAATATTAGCCATGCTATAAAAAAAGAAAGAAAAAGACAGAAAAAAATTATGCTTCAGTTTCCACTGAGAGTTAATCAGTTCTCTCTCTGGAATTGAATAGTATTTTTCATCATGAATCCTTTGGAATTTTCTTGGATCATTGTATTGATCAGAATAGCTGTCTTTCATAGTTGATCAATATTGCTGTTAATATATATAGGCTTTACCTAGTTCTGCTCACTTCACTTTGCATCAGTTCATGTAAGTCTTCCCAGGTTTTTCTGAAACCATCCTGCTCATCACTTATTATAGCACAATAGTATTCCATCACAATCATATACCACAACTTCTTCAGCTATTCCTCAATTGATGGGCATCCCTCTAGTTTCCAATTCTTTGCCACCACAAAAAGAGCTACTATAAATACTTTTTGTACCTATGAGTCTTTTCCCTTTTTCTTTGATCTCTTTGGGATAGGAGCCTAGTAGTGGTATTGCCAGGTCAAAGAGTATACACAATTTTAGAGCCTTTTGGGCATGGCTCCAAATTGTCCTTCCTGGACCCTCTCTTCCTTTTCTTTCTGCTATTCCCTCAAGCCTTGGATTGGTCCTATGGTGATCTCATCCTATAGATTCAACTACCCAAGTTATGGAGAGTGATACTGAATCTACATATCCAGTCTTCATCTTTCTCCTAAGTTTCAGTCCTGTCCCTCTAGTTGTGTGCTAGACATCTCCACCTGGATGTTTCCTAGGCATCTCAAACTCAATTTACCCCAAACAGAACTCATTATCGTTCCTCTTAAGTCTAACCTGTCCTCCTTACTTCCTTCTTTCTATCTAGGGCAACACTGTTCATCCAGTCATCTAGGTTGGCAATCTAGAAATCATCAATTTCACTTACTCTCATGCCTCACACCCATCCTCTTCCCCCCAATACTATCAGTTACTAAAGTCATCAGCTCTATTTTCTCAACAACCCTCACACATTTGGTTATTTCTCTACTTATGTATATATAATACCACAATCCAGACTCTTGTCACCTTGGGTCTGGGCTATTGTAATAGCCGCAGAATTGGTATTCTTGCCTTAAGTCTCTCCCCACTTCAATCCATTCTCAAGAGATCTATAATTGATGTTCTTAAAGTGTAGGTCTGTGGGGCAGCTAGGTGGCACAATGGATAAAGTACTGGCCCTGGATTCAAGAGGACCTGAGTTCAAATCTGGCCTCAGACATTTGACACTTACTAGCTGTGTGACCCTGGGCAAGTCACTTAACCCTCATTGCCCCACAAAAAAAGAAAAAGAAAGAAAAGAAAAGAAAGTGTAGATCTGACCATGTTACTCTGCTCAAAAGAACTATTATGGTTTAGTCTCTAAAATGAAATGGAAACT
This sequence comes from Dromiciops gliroides, assembly GCF_019393635.1. Taxonomy (NCBI): domain Eukaryota; kingdom Metazoa; phylum Chordata; class Mammalia; order Microbiotheria; family Microbiotheriidae; genus Dromiciops; species Dromiciops gliroides. Next base: position 428,728,347 of record NC_057862.1, on the reverse strand, counting down.
CATTCCTTTGGCATCTTAAGAGTTTTTTGCAGTTGGGTTACAGATTATGGTACCGTACAGATCACTCTCCTTTATGCATTCTATCCCCTAGCTAAATTGGCCTAGTAACTATTCCTGGTACATGAAATCCCATCTCTCCCCTCTGTACCTTTGCCTAGGCTATTTCCCAGGCCTGTAGTGCTCTCTCTCTCCTCTTTAGAAACCTTTGTTCCCTTTAAGACTCAGCCCAATGCCACTTCCTTCAAGGGACCTGATTCCCCCAGGTTATTAGTGCTGCCCTGCTTGTGTATTTATTTTGTATCTGTATATGCTCATTTGTGAACCTGTTGCATCTTCCTAGTAGAATTTAAGTTATTTGAGGGCAGGGAGTGCTTCACTTTTGTAATTTTATCTCTAGGGTCTATACAGCACCTTGTACACAGTAGGCAATTATTAATTGATTGATTGATTAAAGTAATTGTCACAAAAGAAAAGTGTGACTATGGGGAAAAGAAAATGCTATTCTGTCAGAGGTGAAAGGAAATGGTATCTTTGGTGATAGGCCGGGCTCAGTAGAAACAGTGAGAGGTCATGAAAGAGGGGACTGACTATCCCTAGGTGGTCCAGTGAGTGAATAGCAGCAATTTCTAAGGGATATATTAGCCTGTGAAAAAGACTTTAAAAAGTCAAAAGGAATTAAGGGTAATGGAAGACAAGATTGGGTTTGGAACTAGAGTACTTGAATTGGGATTGTAGATCTACCACTTGACTGGTCAAGTCACTCTGCTTCTCTGAGACTCACATTTCTCCTCAAAAATGAAGGAGATTCGGGGCAGCTAGGTGGTGCAGTAGATAGAGCACTGGCCCAGGATTCAGGAGGACCTGAGTTCAAATCCAACCTCAGACACTTGACACTTACAAGCTGTGTGACCCTGGGCAAGTCACTTAACCCCAATTGCCTCACAAAAAAAAAAAAGGAAAAAAGAAAAGAAAATGAAGGAGATTTTTTTTAAAAAATGAAGATCGATTTAGGTAATCTCTAAGTCTCTTGAGGCTCTAAGTCTGATCATTCAACAAGTAATTATTTAGGGCCTCCTGCATGCAAGACATCAAGCTAGGCACAGTAGATAGGAAGTTTAACAGCCACTGCAATGAGCCAGCCACAGTCTTTTCTGTGGTTCCCTCAAGGTAGAAATAGTATATACTCTCCCTTGGGGAGAGGTAGGCCAGATTTTAGAGATATTTATCCATACTGGCAGCAAGGCACATGTCAATAGATTTAGATAACCTGTGTGGACATACATATGTTATATGAGCAAACATATAAAGACTTTAAGAGGCTTAGAGGGGAAGAGGGAGTGCTTTTCAGACTTGGGATATAGCCAGCAGAAAGGAACTGACATGAGAAATAGAGTATTATGAGGAAGAGCAAGAGGGCAGTTTGGCTGGACCTTAGATTGTGCATAGGAGAGTAATGTGTAACAATCAATCAATTGATAAGCATTTATTAAGCACAACTATGTGCCAGGCACTGTGTTAAGTGCTAAGGTTACAAAGAAAGGCAAAAGACAGTCTCTGCTCTCAAAGATGTCATAGTTTCATAGGGGATACCACATGCAAACAACTATGTACAAAGTACATAAAGGATAAATTGGAAATACCCAACAAAGGGAAAGCAGTAGCGTTAAGGATGATTGGGAAAAGCTTTTGTAGGAGGTGGGTTTTTAAATGGGACTTGAAGGAAGCTAGGGAAGGATCTAAAGGTAGGATAGGAAGGGGCCATAAGTTGTAAAGAACTTACATGTCAAACGGGGAGGTTTATAGTTGATCCCAGAGGTAACAGGGAGCCACTAGAATTTATTGAGTAGAAGGAGACACGTCATTTTAGGGAAACCATTTGTTGACCACAAGTAAGCAGACTTAGAACTTGCCTTCCTAACAATTCTCCTGCTTCTCCTACTTAAGGCCTTCAAATTGTTGTCATGCCCTTGGAGTCTGGCTCGTATTGGGTCGTTCCCTGTTCAGAAAACCTTAAGTGGTTCAGGGCCAAACTCATCTTCCTGATCTTCAGAGATTGACTTCTGCCCCTTTCCATACCCTCCCCACCCCCATCTATTTCTGTAATTGACTTTGGTGACTTTACTGTAACACTGCATCATGATAAAAGTACTGGACTTGAAATCAGAGGCCCCTGGGGCATCTTGAGTCCCCAGCATCAGGCTCCAGATCTACTAAGCAGTAGACTTGGTAGGAGGACTCCTGTACTCCTAAGTAAGCAGGAAGGACTCCCTCCCTTCACCTCCCTGTCTATAGTTACCTCATCTCTAAAATGAGGGTAATAATGTCTGTGCTACCTACCCCTCAGGATTATTGAGGGGGGGAGGGAAGGGCTTCATAAACTTGAAAGTGGGAACTCTGTGTAACACACACTGCTTTTTTTGAGTAAGTCTTGTTACTCCTAACAGATTGCAAGCTCTTTAGGGATAGGAATCCTGTCACATTTACCCACTGTGTCTAGCATAAGACTGGGAATATAGTATTAATAAATATTTATTGCATCAAATTGAAAAGCATATTTCATTGGCACCTAGATGGCAGAGCTGAGAGTGCACTGGGCCTGGAGTCTGAAAGACCTGAGGTAAAATCTGGACTCAGACACTTATTAATTGTGTGACCTTAGACAAGTCACTTAACCTCTAATCTCAGTTTCCTCATCTGTAAAATGGGAATAGGGCAGCTGGGTGGTACAGTAGAGTGAGTGTTGGGTCTGGAGTCAGGAGGACTCATCTTCATGAGTTCAAATCTGACCTCAGACTCTTCCTAGCTCTGTGACCCTGGTATGGCAACTCTAAAATGAATGAATGAATGAATGTAAATAAATAGATAAATAAAGCAAAAACAAAAACAACCACTCAAGTTCAGGGGACCCCTTAACAGTTCTTAGCATCACTTAACCTTGTTTGCTTGGAAGATAGAGCACATCATGATACGGTAGGAGAAATGCTGGATTTGGTGTCCTCAGTTCAAATCCCCAGTGCAGATGAAGGGGACAGGAATTCAGTGGAGCAGATGGCACAGACAATGAATTTGCCCCCCTAGACTTGGCATAATGGCTGTGCTTTCTATACTCACTTATCTCCACGGAAGAGTAGAAGATTAAAAACTGGAGAACTGCAGACTCTCAGAGCTATTTCATAATTATTAGGCAGATAACCACTACCCGGTTTATAGCCCAGCCATCAGAGGATGCAGAGGAGCAATGCCTGAGAGAAATTACATACATGTCTAAATAGAGCAGCATCATGCCAGCAGAGAGGCCTTCCTGAGCCCCCATAAGTGACCCTGATAGCAGGTTTGCAGGCCCATCTGGCATGACATTACTAGAAGACTTCAGTGGCCCCACACCCCTAGTGTCCTAGGTGTGAGGTGCATCTCCTGGCCACACATTTTCTCTACGGGTGTGGGCATGCCTTGGCCACATGTGATCCCCACCTTGTTTGTCTCCATGTGTATTCTTTAAGTGTGTCTATTCTTCTCACTGATGCTGTATACATTTTTAGAAGAATTGGTCCCAGGTTTACAAGGGAAATGTTTAGTTGCTACTTTTCTTACTATACCATTTCATTAAATGCTTTGAGCTAATTTTATCCTCTGATTGACTACTAAGACAAACTGGCTTATAAAGTATAGTTTTAGGAGATGAGGACCCATTAAGAATTTTGAACTAGGGGTAGATGTCTGTTGGGAGATCAATCTGCTATGAGTTGGGGAGGGATGTTACCAAGTGCTCCATGAAATGACAATGCATCAAGGCAAGCTAGAGTTCTTCTTTCCATTTCACAAAAGGAAAAACTAATGTAGAGACATATTGAGAGGCTCTATAAACTTCAGGGTACCCCCAGCAATAGAACTAGAAATTCAAGAGTGCACTGAGGCCACAAGATGACATAACTAAAGGGTTTTGTGGGATTTTGTATAAGAATGACTGTAGGCAGCTCCAGTCAGTCCTCACTAGCTGCTGACTGAATTAGCATTTCCAATCAGTTTCAATGAAAGACAATGCTTTTGTTGAGAAAGAAGTCCTTCATTAAATTCCCAGTTAGCTTCAAGTGGATGAGTCAGGAGAAAGTCTTTTGCTGCTGGGCACTAAGGCTATGTGATGCATCACTTACTTATCCTCCTTCCTCTCTGTGTGGTCGGCATTTCCATCTTCCCCAAACATCCTCTGCTGGCAAAGTATGAGTTTAAAAAACAAAAAACAAAAAACACTTGAGCCAAGAGCTGAAGTTTTCCTGTGGCAGAACTATCCACTTCTCTGATATACTCCCTTTGTCAAAAACCACTTTGGACTGTGGCAGGGATGGCAAGAGATTTCAGTCCCCTCATTGGCCATTTCATAGCTGGCATTTGTCAAGAATTCACTGTTCTTCAGAGAAGACAATGGAAAAAGTGGGTTCCAATGATAGTCATGTCTCCTATGGATGCTTGATTAGAGCCTCCACTGATTTTCTTGGTCTTTGTGGAATGACTTCTACACCTGGCTTCCTCCCTAACCATTTCTCTTGTTCTGCCTAAAATTCCACCATCACAGCTCCATTCAACAGAGTTATACATTGACTTCTCCAACCTCCCTTCTAATTCTATGATTGATTCACTGTCTAGATCTAAGTACTCATCAGCACCTGTTATGTACTGTTCTCAGTCTTGTTGGGGAATACAGAAGTAGAGGGCACAGTCCCTAATATGAAGGTCTTTTATATAATCTTTGAGCATGCAGATATGTTGTTGGCCATAGTCCTAAGATTTTCTCAGCAATATGAAGGGAGCTCAAAGAGAAAAAGCATTCCACAGTTGAACAAGCATTTATCGAATGTCCCTTCTGTTAAGAATAACAGCTAGTGATCACTTAATAATTCAAGGTTTGCTAAGTGCTTTTACACATTATCTCATTTGATCATTACAGGAACTCTGTGAGCTAAGCACTATTTTTATCCCCATTTTACAGATGAGAAAACTGAGGCTGAGAGAGGTTAAGAGATTTGCCCATGGTCACCTAGCTAGGGAGTGTCTGAGGCAGGGTTTGAACTCGGTCCTCATTCCAATTCCAGTACCCTATCTATTTGGTTACCTAGCTGTGTTCCAGGGTCTATATTAATGACGGCATCCATATCCAGATAGAATGCAAGCTCTCTGGGCTCAGGGACCACTTCATTTTTGTCTTTGTATCACCAGAACCAACTGCAGTATCTGGTATACAGTAGGAACTTAATAAATATTTGTTGATTGTTGCATCTGTATGGTGTCTGATAATCATCAAAAGGCAATTTTCATTTGCAGTTTCTCATTTGATCCTCATCATAACCCTCTGAGGTAGGGAAGACTATTTATTGTCATATGACAGATGAGTAAACCAAGACATACCGAGGGGCAGTGACTTGCCCAGTCATCCAGAAAATTAACCACAGAGCCGAGTTTAGAACCCACTTCCCTTAAGTGGGGATTCTCTCTAGGAGTGACTTTAACTCAAATCTCTTTCTTGTGTTAGAGCAAGCTTCACTCCCCAACAACAACTCAGCACAGAGGAAATTGAGTCAGAACTTGTCTTGATCTTTTGGCTCCTGCCTGTAACTCTTCACTATCTGTATCTCTATCTGCATCTCTTTTTACTAGTTTGAAATGCATTTTGCAGCAGCCTTGAAGACAGAAAGGCTCAGGGTGGAAATCAGACTGTGTCAAAAACATGGTGGCTATGTCTGGGTCACACAAATCTTGGGCTTTTCCAGACAACTGGAACAAGAGTCTTACAACTTCCAGTCATGCTAAAGTTCCCGTTGGGAATGATATCGGAACCTAGACATCTGGGAAAACTGCCATGCCCCAGAATACCACCTTCCTGGCCCACTCACTGGAATTCTGCCAATTAGAAACTCATAAAACAAGCATTTAGCTGTCCCCAAAGGACAGGTTGTCTATCATTCTAGTTGTGAAGAAGCTTGTGGGTCTAGAACCTCTAAGTAGAACTGAGGAGATTTGGGGCAAGAAGGATATAAAAGGCGGCAGCTAGATGGCGCATTGGATAAAGCACAGGCCCTGGATTCAGGAGGACCTGAGTTCAAATCCAGCCTCAGACACTTGACACTTACTAGCTGTGTGACCCTGGGCAAGTCACTTAACTCTCATTGCCCCACCAAAAACAAACAAACAAACAAACAAACAAAGGATATAAAATGTGGGTAGTGGGTGAGGAGGAGAAAAGATGGTTATCATCCAGATTTATAGAATCTGAAAATCATGGAGTTTTACTTATGGAATCTCAATCTTAGAATCATAAAATTACAGAAATTCAAAACTGAAAGGAAACTTAAAGGTCAGCTAGTTCAACATCCTCTCTGTTGCTACAAGCTGCCCAACATAGTCATCTACCCTTTACTTGAATATTTCTAGTAATGAGGAGTTCACTGCCTATTGAGAGAATCTGTTCTACTGTTGGACACTTCCAATAGTTGGAAAAATCTTCCTTTTATTGAACTGGAATCAGTCTTTCTACCTAAAGTTTCCACAAAGTTGTTTGGAACCATATGAAATATGATTGATACATTGAAACAATAACCCTTCAACTTTTTATAGAGACTTTATCCCTTCCCTCCCCTCCCCAAATTCTCACTTTCTTCAACTGATCTGCCAAAGCATAATTTTTCATTCCTCTATCATCTTTCTTTTTCTTTTTTTAAAAAAATCTTTTTATTTATTTGGTTTTTTGCAGGGCAACAAGGGTCACACAGCTAGTGGCAAGTGTCTGAGGCTGGATTTGAACTCAGGTCCTCCTGAATCCAGGGCCAGTGCTTTATCTACTGCACCACCTAGCTGCCCCCGTCTTTCCCTTTTTCTTTGGGACATGCTCCAGCTTGGCATTATCTCTCCTAAAATGTATGAAGGAATATATTAAAAAAGAATTTATTAAATGCTTATTATCTGTCAAGCACTGGAGACATGAATACACAAATGAAAATAACTCCTGCCCCCCAAGAAGCCTACATTCTAACAAAGGGGACAACAGATTTAAGGGAACAGTGGTCAGGGAGGGATATTAGATTTGAAAAGTTGTAGGGATGTAGGCAGCCAGGTGGCACAGTGGATAAAACACTGGCCCTGAATTCAGGAATACCCAAGTTCAAATCTGTCCTCAGATACTTGACACTTGCTAGCTCTGTGACCCTGGGCAAGTCATTTAACCCTCATTGCCTCGCAAAAATAAAACAAAATAAAAAGTTATAGGGATGCTGAATGGAACCATAAAAGAGTAGACTAACACATTTTTTTCCAGGAGTAAGGACTGAATTAATTTGATTATGGCTCTAGAAAGGGTAGAGGAAGAGGAAGTAAAGGGTATAGATACAGGCAGTAGAATAGCAGATATCAGTGAGGTGACTGGAGGGTGATGTGAAGCCTGGCTGGAGCTGGGCCTTGCTAGAGGTGGAAGGTGATTTGAGATAATCATCAATCTGGTAGCAGGGTCCTAAGGGAAGGGGGAAAGAGAAGAAGCATTTAAATCCCTACAATGTATGAGACATTCTGCAAAGCATTTTACAAATAGTAACTCGTGCCCTAGGACAAGGTTTCTCAGGATAAGGGGGCTAAGTCCTCCCAGGTTTGCTTTCTAAGTCTAAGAGACCTAGAAGAAGGCTGGAAGATGACTAGGACAAAAAGACAGCAGGATGGAGACCTTCCTTGTGTTGTGGACACAAGGCTTCTATGAATGCAATTAATGTGAACAGAACTCCACTTCTCACCTTAACGTCCTAGCCTGGAGAACCAGACGCCAGCACTCTTTGGGAATTAGAACAGGTGGGTCCTCTATGGGAAGATCATGGGAATGGGAGGGGAGAAGGGTCTTGAGGACTGTTCACTAAGAGGAATTCCTGCCCCCCACACCCACCCCATCCCAATCCTGTGCTAGGTTACAGTGTATGGAGGTGTGGAAAGAGATTATAATTCCTGTCTTTGAGGAGTTTACAGTCTGGTTTAGCAGAGTTCCTGACACATAGTGGTGCTTAATAAATGTTTATTGAATGAAAGACTGCTTGACATACTACAGAAGTAGACTGTATGTAAATCCAGAGTGAGTTGACATGGCATGATTATAAATTCCCCCCAACAAGCCCCATTGCTCCAGTTAAAGCTTCCCTCAACCTACTATACCACTCCTGCCTCCTTAGGGTTTGAAGCAAGAGTCCAAGATGGGGAATCAAACTGGAAGAAAGAGGAATTAGGCTGAACAAGGAAGGCCTTCCTTCTCTCCCTTCTGCCTCCTTCCCTCCCCCAGTTCCCCAAGGGAGAAATACAAAGCCCCCATGTATGCTTTGAACTTCTTGAATAGGCACATGAAACATTTAGTAGCCAGTGAGTAGAAGCTTTTCACACCTGTTTTTATTATATTTCCCCCTTCTTCTTCTCCATCTGGAAGCTTCACACTGATAAGTAGTCATGACCTCGACAGTGGAGTGCATCAGCTATATTTCCCAAATATCAGCAAATTGTGAGAGAGAGAGATATGCTAAGGGCCTACACTGTCCAAGCCATTATCATCCCTCTTAGTACCACTTAGCTGAACTGTTAAAGAGATCCAGGGCTCCAAAGACAATTAGGCTCAGGGGAAGCCATAAATCTCAATAAACATCAGCCCAAGTTTTCTTCCCTGCTTGAAACAACAGATATAATTTCATTGGCTGCTGAGCTCATGCTCCCAGAGGGATTTCTGATAAAAAGCCACTTCTTCAAAGTACCAAACCCAAGTTCCTCTTGTCTTTCCAGTTCCTACTGGGTCAGGTTTCCCAATCAGGAAGCGAGGAATTGAATCCATAGGGGGAGATGGCAGCCTGGGTTTCTTGCATCTGAGTAAACTCCAGCCTGGTGGCCCACACCACACACGTCTTTGGCAGACCAATCTGGACTACATAGTGGTATTGGTCATGGTGGGGCTGGTGGGGGGCGGGGGAGTGGGGATGAGCCAAAGTTATAAACAGGTCCAGATCTGTGCATTGATGTAGAGAGGGGCCACCTACACTGCACAATTTGAGGGACATTGTATGACTTCATCTACCCTCCTCTCCCAACTATTTCCCCATTAGCTTAAAACAGAGCCTACCATTCCAGTATTAATGTCTTCTGTAGAAACTCTGACTGTGTAGAAGAGCAGAAAGAAAGCTAGACTTGTAGTTGGGAAGACCTAAATTTGAATTCTACTTCTTACTCATACTTATTAGTTGTGTGACTCTGGGAAAGTCACTTAACCTCTGTCTGCCTCAGTTTCCTCAACTACAAAATGGCATTATTGTAAGGATCAAATGAGAAAATGTATATAAAGCTCTTGCTAAACTTTAAAGCCTTATGTAAATGTTAGATATCAATCGTATTTATTAAGTACTTACCATATGCTAGACACTTTGCTCTGTGTTGGAGATTCAAATACACAGAATGAAACCAACCCTATTCTGAAGGAGTTTACATTCTAATAGGAGAGATGATGTATGGATATGGAAGTAGCAGGATACATTTAAAGAGATCATACACAAAGTAATTAATTTTAAGGTAGTTTGGAAGGGAGGACTCTAGCAATTAGGGGGATCATATAGAACAGGGCTTAAACTTTTTTGTACTCTAGACCCCTTTTCATTTGAGAAATCTTTACCCCACCCAGAGTATGAAGGTATATAAAATAGGTATACATGACCTTTTACTGTTGCCAAATTTTTCTCCACCCCCACAGTCAGTAATGAGACCCCTTATGGGGTCTTGACCCACGGTTTAAGAAGCTTTGATGTAGAGGCAGCTAAAGTGGCACAGTGGATAAAGCACCGGCCCTAGATTCAGGAGGACCTGAGTTCAAATCTGACCTCAGACACTTGACACTTACTAGCTGTGTGACCTTGGGCAAGTCACTTAACCCCAATTGTCTCACTAAAAAAAAAAAAAGAAGGAGAAGCTTTGATATAGAAAGTAGTACTTGAGGCTGTGACTTGAAGGAAAGGTTATTGTTAATCTTTCCTTTAGTAGGAGTAGGAGTAGTAACAAAACCATGTTTCTACAGCACTTTGAAGTTTACAAAGCAATTCCCTCAAAGCCAATCTGTGAGTTAGGCAGTATATTATTATTATCCCCCTTCTACAGATGAGGAAATGGTGGCATGAAGGAGTGACTCGTCAATAGTCATACAGCTAGCCAGTGGCAAGTCAGGATTAAAATTCAGGTCTCCTTCCAATCACGACAGACTGTTGTCTAACAAAGACGTATGCTTCTTGGAAGGAGTAAAACTATTTTATTAGCACCTGTTAGCACATAGAGTTAAGGAAGTTTATCAAATTAGTCAACTGTCTCTGAAAACAGCACAGAGTCATAAAGGGACAGGATGGGAAGGACATGGAACAGAGAGGTTTTCGCCACAATAAGAAGGTAGGAAAGGAAAGGAAAGAGTATTACAAAGGTGTAGAGATGGGAATGCATGGGAGAAACTGAGAAGCTAATCTGTCAGCAGCAGAAAGATCATTGGAGGGGGCGGCTAGGTGGCGCAGTGGATAAGCACCGGCCCTGGCCAGTGTGGAATGAGCTGGGAGGGATAACTAATACAGTGGATGGCATTAGTCAGGATTGAAATATTTCCATTCCCCAGCCCCTCTTAAGTCTAGTGATTTCCCTCTGTTATTTTTTCCTATTTATTCTGTATATGGCGTGCTTTGTATATGTCATCTCCCCCCATTAGATTGTAAATTCCTTGAAGAAGGAACTGTCTTTTGTCTCTTTTGTGTCCTCAGCATTTAGCACAGTGCCTGGAGCATGGTAGGCACTTAGTAAATGCTTATTGATTGTTTGGGTCTAAGCTGGTAAGGTGAAATAGGGATAGAATCAACTTCACAAATACTAGGTGGTTAAGGGGTAGCTAAACAGATTTGAAAAAAGACCTGGGATCTTTTGGTTATAGTGGATTGTAAGTGTCATACAACTTAATAGTATAATATGGTGACCAAGAAAGTGAATGTGATCTTAGGGCACATAAAGAGGCATAGTGTCCATAGAGGCCACAAGACCACCTTATTCTTCACGGCTGAGACAATCTATTCAGAGAATCCTCGTTTAGCTCCCTCACTTTTCAGATTTAGAAACTGAGGCCCAGAGAGATAAAGTAATTTGTCCAAGGTCACAGAGGCAGTGAGAGGCAGTGCTGGGCATTGCATTTTGAGAGGATAGCTGATAAAATGGAGTGGATACAGCAGAGAACAAGGCCTTGATGGCATCCCAGATGAGGAACTTTTGAAGGAACTGAGATGTTAAGGCTACAGGAGAGAAGGCTCAGGGGGAACATGATCACTTTCTTCAAGTATTTAAAGAGTTGTCCCATGGAAGGGAAATGAGATCTGTTGCATTTGTTCCCTCTTAGGGCAGAGATAGGAGTAGCTAGGTGGCATAGTGGATAGAGCACTGGGCCTGGAGTCAGGAAGACCTGAGGTCAAATCTGGCCTTACACTTGCTAGTTGTGTGAGCCTGGGTAAGTCACTTAACCCTGTTTGATTTGGTTTCCTCATCTGAACTGGAGAAGGAAAGGGCAAACCACTTCTTTGCCAAGAAAACCCTCTGAGGGGTCAGGAAGAGTCAGACACAACTGAAAAACAACAACAAGACTGAGATAGAGGCAAGGGAGTCTGTTATAAAGAAGCAACCTTAAGCTTGTTAGCAAAGGCTTCCAAACAACTAGAACCATTTCAGTGCGGAATGAGCTGTCTTAGGAGGCCATGGGTCCTTCTCTGCCTGGAGGTGTTTGAGCAAAGACTGGAGGAATACTTGTTGGAAGGTGATGTAGAAAGCATTCTTGTTTAGATTTGGGTTTGACTAGCTAGCCCTGAGGTCCCTTCCAGCTTGGTGATTTGGTGATTTGGGAAGAGGCTTAAAAGATCACCATCTAGGTCCAGCCCACTAATTTTGCAGATGAGGAAACTGAGATTCAAAGAGGGAAAGTGATTTGCCCACACTCCCACACTCCCACACTCCCATAGTTAGGAAGCACAGAGACTGTGCTTGAACCTGTCTCCTAATGCCAAATTTGGTGCTCTTTCCACCAGGAGGATTAGACAGTTCGGGTGACTTTTTTTTTTTTTGCAAGGCAATGGGGGTTAAGTGACTTGCCCGGGGTCACACAGCTAGTGTCGAGTGTCTGAGGCCAGATTCGAACTCAGGTCCTCCTGAATCCAGGTCCAGTGCTTTATCCACTGTGCCACCTAGCTGCCCCTTGTGTGACTTTTGAAAAGCTAGGCAGGAGAGTTTGAACTTCATGCTTTGGGCAGTTAGGATCATAAATTGGAAGCAACTAGTTGCTCATAATTTTAAAGCATTTGGGAGTTTGCATCCCTGTAGATCTGGTAGTTTGCATTATTCCCATTATACAGATGGAGAAAGTGAGTTAACCTAAGTAAACTTGCCCAAGTCAATCACTCAGTAAATCCATTGCTGGGATTTGAACTCTGGTCTGTCTCCTACATCCTAATCCAGTGCTCTTTCCACACCATTACACTGTCTTCTGAGCTAAATAGTACTTCGCCTTTGTCCCCACAGAGAAATGCTCAAATGGGGTTTAACCTCATTATTATGGCTTATTAGGAATTAATAACCTTAGAATCAGGTCATTCTATAGTCCCACAGATCTCCAAGCAGCTTGTCATGTTTTCATTCTCATCTGTTGCTAATATTGATTTCTGTGGGTGTGAGCTACTCAGCATTGACGCTGGAGGGGGCTGGTTCATGTTCTTAATCCCTCTTTCTCCCCCTCCCCATTTTCTGAATGCAACTCCCTTCCCAATACATTGGCAGGAAGGTCGATGATTGAGAAAGCCAAATGGAGTTTTGCCTCAAGGTGTGAAACCTGGCACAAATAGGGATGGGAGGATAGGAATGGACTGATCTGGACTTGTCTGCCTTGAGTGTCAAAGTATTTGGGTTCTCTTACTAGATGCTTGCTTCCTGTAGGATTCACTGTCCAAACCTCTGAAGAATAGGCCCCTCACCACTTGGGCAAATTCCTTAGGGTCAATAGCCCTACTGGGAAAACAGATCCTAGAGGTGCCATCTTGTAGCTCATTGGATACTGTTGTCCATGTATTAGTCTCAATTTCTCATGCTGAGTATTGCTTCCCCAGGAGATTGTAAGAATTTTATGGGTAAGGACTCTGCCTTCTCTTACAAAGCAGCTTTAGTGGGGGAAGTGGAGGGAAGGAGCACTATCCTTTGAAACCAGGTACCTTGAATTTAGTCCCAGTTCTATCTCTCATTAGTTCTGTGACCTTGGCCAAGTCACTTATCCTTCCTTAACTTTATTGCCTCTTTTACAACATGGGGATAACAATCAGTTCCTTCCCTGTGTCACTCAGGGATGCAACTAGGATATAGTACAATGGAGAGAACATTGGCTTTGGAGGCAAAGGGATGGGTTTTGAATCCTGTCTCTGCTACTTACTACCTGGGCTACCTTGAACAAAACACATCATTTCCCTGGGATCTAGTTTCCTCAACTATAAACCGAAGATGTTGGACTAGGTAGCCTCTCAGCTCCTTTCAATTGTAGCTATGTAACCTAGTTAGTAATATAGAAGAAGGCATTGGAATTTGTAAAATGCTGTATACTGGGAGCATTATTATTCTATTTGTTTTTAATCCCCCTTCATAGTTTTCACTTGTTGGATGGAGTAGAACCAGAACTCTAAATAGAATCCTGATTGGAAAAAAACCTAAAAAAAATTTATATATACATATACCCTATAGATATACACAATATATAGATTACATATACATACACTAGTATAAATACATGTACATGTGTGTATGTATATAGACATGTATATATGTGAATACATAGATGTGTGTGATATAGATCCCATATATGTGGGGTATATTAAAAGTCAAGGGAATTTTAAGATATGAAAGCTTAAAACTACACTAAAACTTTTGGAACACATGGTACATATACATACCCATAAATATACTACATTTGTACTATGTATTATATATAGGTTTACTATATCTCTCTATATAATATATACATATATTAGAGAAACAGAATAATATGTATACACATATAGATATACCAAATCTCTACTATATATACACATATATAAAGTAAACCTATATGAACTAGAACTGATTATACATACACACATATACACATACATATATACATATATACATGTACACACATACACACATATTTCAAACTATTTATATTAAACCTAGAGCTGGTAGGGCTCTCAGAGGTATATTGCCATACTTCCTCATTTTACAGATAAGGAGACTGAGGACTATGGAAGATTAGGAAGATTGAGGACTTGGGAAACTCAAGTTAATAAAAATAGGAAGCATCAGAGAAATTATTTTGAACCTAGGTCCTTTGATTCCATGGGGGAAGCTAAGTGGCATGGTGGATATAGGACCAGACCTGGAATAAGGATTGAATTCAAATACTATCTTGGACTTTTATTATCTGTGCCATCTTAGGCAGGTCACCTAATTTCTATCAGCCTCAGTTTCCTCACCTGTAAAATGGGATAATAACACCTATCCCTTGGGACTATTGTAAGGATCATATGAGATAATGTGAGTAAAGTGCTTAATACAGTGCCTGGAACATGGTAGGCATCTAATAAATCCTTCATTCCTTCATTCTTTCCCACTGTATGATGGAACATCATTGAAGTATAAACAAAGACATGAGATCCATTCATCAATACCAGAACCGTAGTGGGCAGTCATAGGAACATGGAGAAAGAACAAAAAGGAAGAAGCAGGCTGTGAAAAGCAAAAGGTGGGGGCCAGTGTGGAACTGGCAGAGCTGGTGGCTGAGGCAGAAATAATGCCTGAGAGGGAAGCAAAAGGCTTCATGTTGGCAGACATTGGTCAGAGCAGAGCACTGAGTCAGAAATGTGTCAGGAAAACAAGCTGGGGGACAGAGATGAGACACTAGGGTACCCGGTAGGTCAGAAACAAGCACCAGACAGGGACTGGGAACCAAACACCTAAGGGTAAGGCAGTACCTAGCCCTAATGTCATTCCCACTCTTCACCTAAGTTTCAGGATCTATGAGTAAAAACAGACACCTTAGTAAACTATTCTTTCGATTTCTGCTTTACTTAAATAGTTACACATTTAAGTGCCTACTATGTGCTAGGCACTATGCTAAGTGCTAGGGATCCAGTGAAAGATAAAAGACAATCTTTGCAGTCAAGGAGATGACCACAATATAATATTATTTGTGCCCATGTCTTTAGTTCCCTTACCTGGCTCATTTGTGAAATTGGTATTTGCAGACAATTCCTTCTCAACCAGTGGCAATCACTGATAACAATGGAGTTTGCCCTCATTTTCTCTCCCTCTTAGTGACATTCCAGAACTCTGGAGAAAGACCTTCAATGGCCTTGCTTCAGATCTTTTGTTGTTCAGTCATGTCCAACTCTTCATGAACCTATTTGGGGTTTTCTTGGAAGAGATACTGGAGTGGTTTGCCATTTTCTTCTCCAGCTCCTTTTACAGATGAGGAAACTGAGGCAAATGGGATCAAGTGACTTGCCTAGGATCACCCAACTAGTTAGTGTCTGAGGCAAGATTTGAACTCATGAAGATGAGTCTTCCTGATTCCAAGCACAGTGCTCTATCTACTGCACCACCTACCTTCAGATCTAGTCCCCAGGAAAACTATTGTAGTTATGTTAATTACTGTACCTCTCTTGGAGGCAGAGACACACAGTTCTGAGTATTAGCAACTGAGTCATCCTTCACTGACACAGTGATAAGAGAGATTAAAGATAATAAATAAGACCAAAGAGTAAAACAGTGGAAACTTTTAAGCTGTTCTACTTTTTCTTTAAAGGAAAAAAAAAGACCACCCTAATTTATTTGTCACCTTTAGACTACCACTTCCTAAAGATCAGAGATAGCATTGTCTTAAGTCATATAGATCAAGGTATCACCTTAGTATGGCAGGAACTTGAGATGAGAGTCAGGAGACTTAAGTGTTAGTCTCAGCTCTATCACTAACCCACCGTGTGACTTTGTATAAGTCATTAGTTTTCTCTAGGCCTCAGTTTCCTTCATCAGTAAAATGAGGAGGTTGGGCTAGATGGGCTCTGAGACCCCTTGAAGTTCCCATCTATATAGAGTATCAGTCAATGAAATTTTAAGCTAAAGCTTAAAACAGCACTAAAACTTTTGGGACACACTGTATACATATATACATAAATATACTACATGTGTACTCTATGGTGTATGCAGATTTACTACATCTTTCTATAATATATACATATATCATAGGAACATAGATTTATTATCTAGGCCAATCCCATTATTTTACAAATGTGGTAAACAGAGCTGGAGGCTAACAACTTGCCTAGAGTCAGTCACACAGTGAGCAGGTAACAGAGTTGGGTGCAAGATCTAGCTCTCCGGACACCCAGGCCTTTTGGTCACTCACTGCAGCATACCATGCTAATATACTTATGTAGGTAGCTAGCATCAGAAGTGGAAGGTCAAGTCAAACCCTCTTGACTCCACAGTGATTTTCTACTCCACCATGTTGCCTCCTCTAGAAGCTCCCTCCCAGCTATAAATATCCTTAATTTTAAAAGTTCACAGCAATTCAAAATAAATTGATGTCAAAATTTTGTTTTTACATATATTTTGGAAAATAAAATTCTATTAAAAAAAGTTCACAGCAGTCCTTACGTCCTATGTTCTGTGATTCTTTCCAACTTTGACACTGTCATGTCCTTGGGTCCCTTCCAGCTCTGACTTTCTTAAGGTTTACTGAGTTTTGGCAGACTCTCTGTGCAGAATTGGAGAGTCCAAAATTTAGTCCTGAGGACAACATTCAGGGTCAGTAGGTTTCATACCCAGCCTGATGGCATACTTCCCCAAGGCCCCTAACTCATTCCTTTATGTTCTTTCCATCCCGATTCATATTCTATACTTCTGTGGCAGCCACAGGATGTCTGACTCAGCTGAGCAAGCGCTTGATTCCACTCAGGCTATAAACCCTTTCTGCACTGGCCCCCCGAGTGTGGCCCTTTTGTTCCTTATCCAGGTTCTGGGGCCAAAGGACACACTGGTTCAGGGCAGGTTTGGATCAAAGAATATTTTGATGTTCTGGTTTCAATAGGTTGAGAAAACATATCCTTTCAGCTCCAGTTCATTCTGGTTCACTGGATGCTTAAAACAAAACAAAACAAAACAAAACTTGGTTGGTTTTGTGATTCAGAAAAAAGGGGTATCTGGGTTCAGTTCTGGGTTCAGTAAATCAGTGAGCTTCTCAGGAGCATCTTTATTTGGGGTTCAGAGTCCAGGCAGAGCTCACTGTGTCTCTATCCTTAGCAGTGGTATCCAAATGAAGTCAGATTCCAATGAAAATCTAGGGGGGAAGGAATCATAGAAGAGAGAAGGTGTTGAAGTAGAGAAGATGCAGTCCAGAGCTTTACCTTTGCTTCTATAATTAGGAGACTGAAGAAATTAATGAATGGGCTGTCAGTATATGAGGCTTAGTCTTCTTTCTTTTCCTTCCTTCCTTCCTTCCTTCCTTCCTTCCTTCCTTCCTTCCTTCCTTCCTTCCTTCCTTCCTTCCTTCCTTCCTTCCTTCCTTCCTTTCTTCCTTCCTTCCTTCCTTCCTTCTTTCTTTTCCTTTCCCTTCCTTCCTTTTCCTTCTTCCTTCCTCTTTCTTTCCTTCTTTCTCTCTTTCTTTTTTAAAAAATTTCCTTTCTCTCTCAAGATGACTGCCTCACTGAGCCACTGTCTGTCCTTCAGTCATTGAAATAGCTTTAGCTCCTCCCTGAACACATCCCATGGCAAACACTTAGATTCATTATAATACAGGGTCATCATGACCATGATTATTATTCTGCCAGGTTGGTGTTCACAGTCTGATTCATAGATAGCAAGATAAAGTCAGAAATGTATTAGATTTGGAGGAGAGGACTTGGATTCCAATCCCAGCTTTGCTATTTATCACCTATGTGCCCTTTGACAAGTCATTGAATTTTCTGGACTTCAGTTTCCTTATCTATAAGATGGAGGGTGTTAAGCTAGATCATCTCTACAATCCCTTCTAGTTCTAAACTATTCAAATTCTAAATCTATGCTTTAACTCAGATCTCTAGTTTTGTCTGCTAATTCACTTTAAAGATTCAAGATAACTGGTTAGAGCAAAGAAGTTTGCTTGTCCAAGGCTCCCCAGTGGAAGTCTTTGGAGGCTGACTTTGACAAGATTTGGATTGGGCTGACAAGAGCACCTTTAAATGTGTTGTATTTGCATGCAGGTCAGAAAGAGAATGAGTCCAATTAAGATCTACTAAGATGGTCCCTGCTCTCAAGGAGTTTATAGTCTAAAGGATTATATTGTATCGTAAAGGAATGAAGAGCCCTGTCAGACTCTGTACCAAGGGACTGAGAAAAGTCAGATGCACAAGTATGAGAATGGAACAGAGACATGCCTCAGTCTCAGGAGCAGTGTGACGCTCCTTCCAGACCACCAGCATATCCAGAACTGGAGATATCACATTCCCAGCTGAAGTACTCTGGCAAAGGTTCTATAAATTAGGAAGCTGTTGCCCAAACCTGCCTCATGCCTATAGGCTCTGTTTCCTTTCAGATACACACAGGCATGATTAATATTCACTGAAGCAGAGAGCCAGGAAGACTGTGGTTTAAGAAGCAGATTGAAGATTGATATTCCTTAATCCTATGCCCAAATTCTCTGGTGACTCATGGCCAACATACTATGGACTTGGGGCAAGACTTCACCACACCAAAAACTCAACTTTCCAGAGGAAATGGGGACTATTTAGGTGAGAGCGACACCAGAGTCAAAACCTAGAGTTAGACGTAGAATTGCTGGGGAAAACTAAATGGGTTGGAGATCGTGGAGAGAGGTGTACTGAGGATATTACATTCCAGTCGAGTGTCTTAAGAGATAACACTTGAGAGGAGGTGGGGGTGGGGAGTGACAGGGCATACAGAACCCAGAAATGGAGTGGAATAGGGATGAAAGCCTCTTGGTGGACAGTGCTTTCCAGCAATAGGGTAGGAATCTTGTGGTGCAACTGAACTGGGCAGTGTGAGGGAAAAGATAGGGCTGGAAAAAAAGCAGGTGAGGAGCTTCGTAGAGGAGCAGAAGGAGGATGGGTCCAGATGATGTTAGGCTATATAGGGATAATAGAGCACTTTGAGGTGCTGGGATGCTAAGGCCAAGGAGAAAGTGTTCCCTCCTCCAATGTGGTGTCTGAGACAGAGCTCCACTGTCAGAACTTAATGTTTTTTTCTTTTAAAAATATTTTTAAGCTCAACTCCAAGCAAATCCAGTAGGAAACAAGTCATATGAGTATGGAAACAGATGTGGAAAGTGTGATTGTGGTATGAGTTCTCTTATTTCCCATTTCTTCCCCTCAGAATCTCTCTATGTTTTCTTCCATCCTAGCTTGATTCCTTCTTTCTTCACTAAGGCAAACTGTTCTACCTGTACTCTTGATCCAACCTCTTTCTTCCTTCTCCAAAGATCATTCTACATCAAACATCGCATCTCTCTTGACTCTTTTATTGTTCTGTCTCTATTTCTCTTTTTCCTATAAATATACTCAAATCTCCCCCCATACTTTAAAAATCAAACCAAACCACCATCAGCTCCTGTTACTTCCCTTCCTCAACCCATTGTTTTCTCTTCCATTTTCCTTTCACCACCAAATTCTTGAATGATTAATCTACATTGCTTGTACAGGGTGGGCCAAAAGTCACAAAGGTTCAATATTTAATAACTCCTTTATTTTTTTATTTTAATTTACAATAACATAGCAGCATATGCACTATATATAGGAAATGAATTTACACATGTGTGAAAAATCTAATCTTGTAAATGGTGAAAAATAAAGAAAATGCCATCTTCAAAAAGTTATTAAGACATCATGACTTTCGGCTCACCCTGTATAACCACTATCTCCTCAGCATCTTTGAATGGAGATGGGGCTAGAAGAGAGTAGTAGACCTGGGATTTATTTCTGGCTGAATAGCTGTGTCCCTTGCTATAAAGAAGGACTCCTTCCATGTGTTTAGAATGAAAGACTATGGTGGCATTACATCCTAACTTTACCTGAGTCAAGATTTCATAGAAACATAGGTCCTCAAGAATTAGAAGAAACTTTGGAAATCACTTATTGCAACCCATACCTGAGCATTTTGTAAACAGGAGAAGAGACAGTAGCCTAGGTATGTATCTTTGGATACTTGGAATATATCTCTGGGTACTTATTATTTACCAAATAGAAAGGGGTATCTTTTTAATATCTTTGTGCTATATACCAAGTTCTGATACTTTGACTTAATCTTTCTTTTTTTCTTTCTTTCTTTCTCTTCCTTCCTTCCTTCCTTTTTGTATTATTGTAATTTCATCTTTTCCTATAATTTCATTGGTATAGGGCAATGATGTGAAACTCAAATAGAAACAGATCCCTGCAGTCACATATTGAATTAGAAAACCACAAATTCACATTATCTATGTTGCATTTTTATTTATTTTAATTTCCCAATTATATTTTAGTATGGTTTAGGCTGTACGGGGGAGTTTTGTGGGTCAGGTCATGAGATGTATACATCAGGAAGGGAACTCCTGCTGAAGAAACACTCCCTGTGGATACATCCTGACAACTTGCCTATAACAGAAATCCTTAAAGACTGCCTGGGGCACTGAGAATTAAGGTACTTGCCAATGTAAGCATTAGAAGTAGGACTTGAACCCAGATCCTCTTCACTGCAAGGCTAGCCCTCAGTCTACTACAGCACATTACCTTTGATCAGGAAATAAAGAAAAGGAGAGAGGAAGGAGGAGGAAGAGAGAGAGAGGATAACAGAGGAGGACAGAAAGATAGACACAGACAGGGAGCGACAGAGACACAGAGACAGATACAAAGAGAGAGGAGAGATAGAAAGGAGAGAAAAGAGAGAAGAAAGGAGAGAAGAGAGAATGTATCACCTACCACCCTAATTTAGGCCCTCTCCACCCTTTGTCTAGTGTGCTTCGGTGGCCTCCTAATTAGTCTCACCAACTCAAGTCTCCCCAGAATCTATTCTCCACATACTGCCAAAGTGCAATTCTCACTTGTCACTCTCCTATTTAATAGACTCCTGTGGCTCCCTCCCTGTTACCTCTTGAATCAAATATAAACGTCTTTATTTGGCTTTTAAACTCCTCCCAACCTACCTTTCTGACCTTGTTCTGTATAACTTCCCCTCCTGCACTCAATGGTCCAGCCAGACGGAGTTCCTTCCCGTTCCTCATACACGATACTACATTTCCCATCTTTGTTTCTCTGCCCCAGCTGTCCCCGTGCCTGGAATGGGCTCCTTCCTCACCTCTGCCTGCCCGAGTCTCTTGTTTCCTTTAAGAATTATTTCAATAGTTGCATCCTGTAAGAGGCCTCCCTTTCCTGATCTCCCCCCCCCACCGCCCATTCTCCTCTCACACAAATTTAACTTGTATATATTTTGCATAAACTTCTGTCTGCACATGTCCCCTCTAACAGAATGTAAGCTCTTGGAGGGCAGGGACTGCTTCATTTTTGTATTGTATTCCTGGGACTCAGCACAATACCCAGCACACAGCTGGTGTTTAATACACACCTATTGCTTGCTTGATGATGGCCCATGATTTATCCTATTGGGAGGAGCACTCTGTTCATCGGTGCAGATTGCATCCCCTCCATTTCTTATGTGGCTTTTATTTATGTTTTTCCATAAATATTCCATAAAATATTTACCCAAGGGGCAGCTAGGTGGCACAGTGGATAAAGCACCAGCCCTGGATTCAGGAGGACCTGAGTTCAAATACAGCCTCAGACACTTGACACTTACTAGCTGTGTGACTCTGGGAAAGTCACTTAACCCTCATTGCCCTGCCAAAACCAAAAACAACAACAACAACAATAACACACACACACACAAAAACCCCAAACCATAAAATATTTACCTAGTACTCCAGAAACCTTCCAAGTACCACTCAAGACCATGATGGACATTGAATTTACTTTCACTAAAAGACACCTTCTTTGCATGCATATATATATATATAGATAGATAGATAGATAGATAGATAGATAGATAGATAGATAGATAGATAGATATAGATATATATAGATATATATATATCTGGCGATGGTTTGGAGGATGCCTTTTATATCACTCCTTGAGTACAATAACAATAGCAATAATAATAATAATAGCTAGCATTTATATAGTGCTATAAGATTTGCAAAGCACTTTACAAATATTATCTCATTTAACCTTATACAACCCTGGGAAATAGGTGCTATTTTCAATCCTATTTTGTTATTCCCATTTTACAGATGAAGAAACTAAGGCAGACAGAAATTTAATAAGCTATCTTCATATAGTGCTTTGAGATTTACAAACTTTGAAAACGTTGTCTCATTTAATTCTTACAACAGTCATATGAAGTAGGCACTATTATTACCCCCATTTTATAGGTGAAGAAACTGAGCTGCAGAGATGTTAATTGTCTTGCTCCAGGTCATACAGCTAGTAAGTATCTGAGGCTGGATTTGAACTCAGATCTTCCCAACTCCAGGTCCAACACTCCATTCTCTGTGCCACCTAGCTGCCACAAGTCATAATGTTTTACTTACTCCCACCATGTAACTTTCCATCTCCTTCTAAACTACCTCATCTGCAATTCTGATTCTTCCAATATCACCATATTCCATGACTCATGACCCACAGCCACATAACATTACTGGGAGAATATTATGTTAAAAAGACCAACTTGTAAATAAGCTACGTAAGGTCATTGACAGAGCTGCACAGTTTTTCAAATGTGATCTAGCCTGTCTTCTCCTCTTGACTTTTGACCCAGCTCGTAATCTCCTTGCTGTATCCACCCAAAACATAGATACTGATGGCCCAATATAATGGGCAGACCCTTCAAATGTCCATCTGTGCAACAAATATTTTTTCTTGTACCTCATTTGTCCATTGTAGATGGCTCAGCTGAAATGAGTGTATAAACGTGTTATATAGAATAAATGGTTGTATATATATTCTGTGCACACATAGACAGTATATCGTATCAAAGTAAGTGAGATCTGGTATAGGTCAGTGATTCTTTTTCATGCAAGGAACATTTCAAAGGAGCAGATAAATCTATGGACCATCCATATCTGGACATGCTACCACAAAAAGAAAACCAAAAACCAAAATCAAAACCATCACCAGAATGACTAGGAAGATTTGCTGATAGCTTTTGATGAGACAGCAATGAGGTGATGTCTAGCTTTTGTTAAATATCATAAGTCAATTATTCATTAATGCCAGAAATCTGGAAATGGAGCCAAAGTTTATTGTCTAAGCAGTGAATTTAGGAGATACCAACCCATGGAACCTTGGGATGACCCTCGCAGACTCCCATAGGCCACAGACTATGCATTGTGAAGCCTACTGGCAAGAAATCAACACAAACCTTATTGATTAGTGTCACCAAGAGAACAGAAAGTCTGAGGATTCAACTGGACATGGATATCACCATTTAGTTACAATAGCAAGGCCATCAAATACAATAACTTTGCCATCAGCTACTGTCTGAGCCAACAGCCCTAAATGAGACAGCTGGGAAGACATTACAGGACCATTAAGGACCAAATTCATTCTGGAACTGAAATGATCCATCCATATTACAGCTGGGATGCAGGCGGCACCTGAACTGAGAGGTTAACGACATTGGGATGGCAGCAACCTTAATTATATTCCCATTTCCTGGTGCTAGGACTCATTTCACGCTGGCCTCAGTGTCAAAAATTTTGTGCTTTCAGTGTGAACAACTTTGCTCCATGATTGCACAAATGGAGGGAGAGTGAAGTGGGAAAGAAACTCTTCTAGTTAACCCCTTCAGTACTGCTAGCCCTCTGGGATACTGCATTATGAAAGCACCACAAAATTATTTCAAACGGCAGAGGGGAAAGATGTGAGAGATAGGGTGGTTTAGGAAATAGAGTGCTGACCCTTTTTAGTAGTGTGACTGCAAAATTACTTAACCATTCTAGCTTCATTTTCCTTTCTGTGAAATGGGAATAGGAACGCATATTTCTCACAGGTTTGCGGTGAGGATCCAATAAGACAGGTATCTAAAAAGCACTTTGCAAACCTTTAAGCACTCTATAAACCTCAGTTATTAACACTGAAGGAAAACATTGTAACATCTAGGCACTGTGGGCAGACCATCTATATTTGTCCCTTGGAACTGAATGAATGAATGAACTGAAGCCATTCTGTAGATTTTTTCCCCCTAAAGTTTATTAGAAGCAATATTAACCTTAATATTTGTAGCGTTTACATACATATGTATGTGCATGAGGCATGACTGTAAAGAATGAGACTGATTTTCATGTAGGTCCTGCAGAATCTACCTTATTCCTTATACAAATTTCTGTAAACTATTTAGCACCTAAGGTCTGAATTAACCAAGAATAATTAGCAGCTGACAAAATCAACATGGGCAGCTAGGTGATGGAGTGGATAGGCTGCTGGGCCTGAAGTCGGGAAGATTCATCTTCTGAGTTCAAATGCGACCTCAGACACTTACAAGCTGTGTGACCCTGGGCAAATCACTTAACCCTGTTTGCCTCAGTTTCCTCATCTGTAAAATAATCTGAAGAAGGAAATAGCAAACCACTCCAGTAGCTTTGCCAAGAAAACCCCAAATAGGGTCACAAAGAGTTAGATACCAACTGAAAAGCCACTGAACAACAGCCACCAGGGGGGAAAAACAATTACAGACCCAACAAATAAGTATTGTGTTTACTATCTACAAGGAGCCCTGGGTGGGTTGCTGAAGGAGATATAAACTTTAGATGAGAATGAGGAAGGAGATAATGATGATTGCTATTTATGTAACTCTTGATAAATGAGATGATTCCCTGCCTTAGTGGGGTTTAGTTGGCAGTAAGACTGCCAACATTGATTAATCTTCTTCTTCTTCTTCTTCTTCTTCTTCTTCTTCTTCTACTGCCAAGTGTCTGAGGCTGGATTTGAACTCAGGACCTCCTGAATCCAGGGCTGGTGCTTTATCCACTGTGCCACCTAGCTGCCCCTGATTAATTTTCAACAATAAATAATGACCCTATTAAGAGTGTTACTAAACAGAAGACATTGTCTTGGGCCTTAGGAGATCTTAGTTCTAGTCAGCATTGGGTAGAGCAAAGAGCTCTGGATTTGGAGTCAATACTCCAAATTTAGAGTCAAGTCCTGCTCCATGGGGCATAGATTCTTTTGTTTGTTTGTTTGTTTTGGTGAGGCAATTGGGGTTAAGTGACTTGCCTAGGGTCACATAGCTAGTAAGTGTTAAGTGTCTGAGGCCAGATTTGAACTCAGGTACTCCTGACTCCAGGGCTGGTGCTCTATCCACTGTGCCACCTAGCTGCCCCCCTGGCATAGATTCTTGATCTCCTTACAACCTGGCGAACCTTGGGCAAGTCATTGTACTTCTCATCTATAAACTGACTGGATAGGAGCTGATCTCTATAAGCCTTCCCTGCCCCAAATCCTATGATCCAAGTTGACTTAGGGGTTAGATTTTGGAAGTCTCTTTTCCACCATCACGATTATCCACTTCACGCTGATATTTCCCAAGTTTGGACGTTAGTCACGATGCACGTGTATGTTTCTGAATGTAAAGCTGAATGACTTAAATAATTAGCTATCTGCTTAAATAGGAATTGTTCCCATAGAGCACATCTGACTTCTGAAAGAGAATTTCCATAGAGTGGGTTTATTATCAGTGAGAGGATACAACATTGTCTTGCTTTTTTGGTTTGAGAGCGCACCCTTAACTCATGAAAGATACAAACACACTCTCAGTCTCTCTCACACACAATGTCCTTATTTCTTTGTCTGTTGTTTTCCTTCTACCTCTGAAAATCTAGGTTCAATTATAAGCTGTTAGCAATTCTCCACCTACCCAGGCTTTCACTCTTACCTCCTGCTTTGCTGGGAACAGAATGTGCATAAGATTCCTCAGAGAAGTGCTCGCCTGGGCTAAGTGGGAGAGAGCTTTTAAGCACAGAACACTCCACCCCACAGTCTCCTGGTGCACAAACCACAGGGGCTTTTAAGAGAATAATCATACCAATTCTGAAAGCTGCAGGCCAGAGTTTCCAGACTCTTGTAAAGTTGAAGAAGGCAGTGGTTTATGTATCATCTCCCTTCTTTTTCAACCCATCCATCTATTTGAGTACCCAAAGGAAAGTTTTCTGCCCTTGATCAATCACTCTGGAAGTTTTATCACCCCACACTGCTGCTGCCACAGTAAAGAAATCGGTCAAATTTAATCAGTCCCATCAAGCCATTTAGCACAGCAGTCAGAGCACCATGTGAATTTCATGGGGTGCATTTGCAGTGACTTACTATTTGCATCTTGGTCATTGCTTACGTTGGATCACAGGAAGTACTCAATGATTGAATGTGGATAGTTGAGTACAACTTGTCCCAACTCCTGGAGAAATAATTCCAAAGTGCATTTACCATTATCAGGTCATACCATCGGCAAGGTCTATAGGAAGCACTATATACCTATACATATATATATCTTAAAACTGCATTCCAGACTTTTGACATACCCTGTGCATATTATTTAGCATGGTGTAGCATAAAAATGCTGGGTTTGGAGTCAGCAGAACAGTGTTTGAGTCCTAGCTACAACACTGACTTACAGTAGGTCCACAGTAAAATCACTTTCTGATTCAGTTTATTCATCTGTGAAATGTGGGTAATGCTGTTTTTTTTTCCATAACGACCATGTGAGGTATTTTGTAAGAGTACCATAGAAATATGAGTTAGCATTTTGACTAGATAGGGCTTCTAGGTACCACCCTTGATTGTCCAGTCAATAGTGATTTTTCCTTCAGATGATATGTAAGGCATTTTGTATTTCTCTCATGCACTTGCCACGTAATTTTGTGTATTATAGTTGGCAATATTTTTACTTATTCTTCTATTAAACTGTAAGGTCTATGGGGTAAGGATTATGTCTTGTTTAAATTTAGTATATGTCCTGGTGTCTAGCACAGTGAGTGCTTAAATATTTATTTAGGAAAGAAAGAAAAGAGGAAAAGAAGAAAGAAGCAAGAAGGCCTTGATATTTCCTTGGACACAGGGAAAGAAGGGGACTAGGTATGCA
This sequence comes from Dromiciops gliroides, assembly GCF_019393635.1. Taxonomy (NCBI): domain Eukaryota; kingdom Metazoa; phylum Chordata; class Mammalia; order Microbiotheria; family Microbiotheriidae; genus Dromiciops; species Dromiciops gliroides. Next base: position 428,701,121 of record NC_057862.1, on the reverse strand, counting down.
ATGATAATGATGTCATTCCTAATGCCTCCCAACACCACCAACCCTTCAGTCAGGTGTTGGTATCTTCTTATGATTCTTTTTTTTTTTTAAAGTGAGGCAATTGGGGTTAAGTGACTTGCCCAGGGTCACACAGCTAGTAAGTGTTAAGTGTCTGAGGCTGGATTTGAACTCAGGTACTCTTGACTCCAGGGCTGGTGCTCTATCCACTGCACCACCTAGCTGCCCCCACTTCTTATGATTCTAATTTATTTCTGGAGATGGACCAAGGCTGGCCCACACGCAATAAGCAGCAATAAAAAAAAAAAAACAGCCTCTGTCCTTGAACTGGAGCTCTTTCAATGTCAACCACTGATTGTTGATAATCTCATTGACATTTTCTGACCTCCTAGATTCTGGAACCCATGGTCGTGGCAGGTTGTGATGCATACTGAATTAGTTCCCCTAGGTTCAACCTCATGGCTATTGAGACCTAAGTTACACATATGACTGGTCAGCCCTGTAAGGGTGATCTTCCTTTGGAGGCCCATTCTATCAATGTCAAGACTCCAGCATGACATAAACTAAGAACAAACTCAATTCCAGAATTTAATAATTGAACAAACATTGCTTAAGCACCTATTGTATATCAAGAACTGTTCTAGTGTTAGTGTTACAATGATGCAGATGATTATAGGCTCTACTCTCAAGTAACTTACACTCTTATGGGTGTGAAGATAGACAAATGATTATGGTAAGATAGATTAAGATTTATTAAGACAACACAACATAGTGGATAAAACACTGAGCTAGCAGCCAGGAAAACCTGAATTCAAATTCTGCTTCAGATATTTATTGCCTTTGTGACCCTGGACGAGTCATTTAAACCTCTTTGGTCTCAGTTTCTTCTTTTGTAAAATGGGGATAATAAATAGCATCTACTTCCTAGGGTGGTTGTGAGGATCAAATGAGATAATATGTGTAAAGCAATTTGTCATTCTTAAGGCTATATATGAATGTTAGCTATTACTTGGATTCAGGGATGGAAGTGACCTTGGAGGCTGTGTAGCCCAGCCTCCTCATTTTATAGAGGAAGAAGAAAGGCTAAGTGAATTGTATGAGGTTACATAGGAAGGGGCCGAACTGTGATTTGAACCCAGGCAAAGGAAAGTACTACACAAGTACTGTGAGACATCTGAGGATAAAATCATTTTCACATAGAAGGGTTGGTTAGAGAAGCCTCTCTGGAACCTGAAAAGGGCCAGACACACACACACACACACACACACACACACACACAGTTTAACAGATGTTATCCAGAATACAGGAGGGAGAGTTTCAGCCACTTTGAAGTGGTTAACACTGCTGGAAGTCCAGTGTTCCTGATCCAGAGTGTACCAGCTCACTCTCCCCATATGTTTCCCACCCCATCAGGCCTTTGTTTTTCTTCCTGTTCAGAGCACAAGTTTTCCTTGGTAGGGTTACCCCACTCACCCTTCTGGGATCCAGATGAAGATGTTGGGAGACTACAAGAATATGTGGGATATTTTAGTCACCCTATAAAAACTATATTAATATATAACCTCCAATATTGAGATCAAGGCCCTTCTTAAAGGCCCTCTCCTTGACCTATGATCCTTTGCAGACACGCAGAGGCTTCCAACACAAAACTGCTTAATGTTTAACTTACAGAGTGGCTTCCAGGTCTGCTAATGATATAACATTAACTTTATACAAATAAATTAGTTCAAAGGAACTAACCTGAAATCAATTAGCACATTAACAAAACCTATTCCCTTGGCCCTCTAGGCTTTTATGTTGCTAAAGAGGCATTGTAAATAAGAGAAAAGGCCTTTTGGGAACCAGGTCCCACTTTTTCCTTTCTCTACATGGAGACTCATTTGGTTCAGTGATCTTGCCAGAACTCTTTTAAACCCAAGGGTTTAGATGATAGGATGTCAGTGTTGTAGTGTACCTTTGAGATCATGTAATTCAGAAGTGTCAGACACACCCAACTGCCCGAGTCAGATTAAAATGTAATTGAGAAATATTTAACAAAATAAATAAAAATATAAAACAGAAATGATATGAATATGTAATTTCCTAAGTCTATGCGCAACCCTTATGTAGAGTTTAGCAGTTCCCTTTTCTGAGTTTCACACCACTGACCTACTCTAAGCCCACTGTGAATAAACCAAAGACCAGATTTTAAGTTACTAGTCCCAAGTCACTCAGCTAGTACATGCCAGAGCTGGAATCTGAACCCAGTTCTTCTCAGCCCACACCTAGTATTCTTTCCATTTACTAAATGGTGGCAATTCTATTTGTTGGTTTGGGGACCAGGATCCCCCATTTCTAGATCCGGTAGAAACTTCAAACATCATTTAATGAAATTCCCTGTTGCCAAGAAGGGAAAATGGTATAGTTGAAAAAAATAATCACAATAGGTAACATTTATGTAGCACTTAGTATGTGGCAGGCATAGCACTTTACAATTATCATCTCATTTGATCCTCATAACAACTCTGGGAGATAGGTACTATTATTATCCCCATTTTGCAGGTGAGGAGACAGGTTAAGTGACTTGTTCTGGGTCAAGAAGCATTTAAGGCTGGATTTAAACTTAGATCTTCCTGATTACAGGCCCAGTGCTCTATCCACTGCACCACCTAACCACCTGCTGGCCTGGAAGTCAGTCTCATTCGAGCTCTGCCAACAACTCAATACGTATGGCCTTGTTTGAGTCACTTCCCTTCTCTTGACTCAGTTTCTTCTACAAATTAAAGGGGTTGTATTAAAATGACTTTATGATAAATGTATAATGGAAATTTGGTGCATGCCTAGTGTACCTGTAGATGAAAGAGAAAAAATAACTTTAGGAATTTCTCTGACCTTTCCCCTTTCAAGACAAAAGGCTAGAACAGAGACAGATGTGATCTGAGTTCAACAGGGACTCTGGTCTCAAACTTATTGCCTTCTCATGCTCCTGCCCTCTCCAATAAAAACCTGCTCAGGGTTGGAGACCTAGAAGCCCCAGTGCAAACCAACTAAGATATAAAAGGCATGAATTAGACTGCAAGTAGGAACCTTTTGTTTCATTCTGTAAAACTCTACTAACAATTGGATGGAAAGACTATAAAAGAGAATTTACAGTGAGCCTGTGAAGGGAGACAGCTAGCTACGGAGTCGACCTTGATCTTTTATTTTTTCTCCGTCCCAAAATAGCCACTTTCTTTGTGGGGTTCCTATCATCAGGGCTCTGAGGTGGAGCTCTACAGAGAAAAGGCCCAAGCCTAGCATTGACTGACTTGGGATTGGGTCTTTGGGTTCACATAGGATGACAGTAGTGAAGGTTTTGCAGAATTGAGAATATAGTCCAGATGTTTATGGTCCTGCTTCATTGGTTGGGTCCCAGTATTGCTGAGAAGCCTCACTGGTGGGTAACATCTCTTCCCCCAGCCCCCATAACTTCAAATCATAAATGTCACCTGGCTCTTTGGCTTGTAAAAATGCCAACAAATAAGAAAGAGCTTCAAATAGATACAAGCATCAGAGTGCAGGTGGGAGCCCACTGGTGGGGTAGGAATGAAGTGGGTAGGAGGTGTCATCATAGATCAGGCATTCCCAGCTTCCAGAAGTCCATTTAACATACAAGATTATGAACTGCCAGAGGATAAGGGCTGTGTCCTTTTTCTCACTAAATGGATATTATCTTACGTTTCTAGGGCCCTTTGCCGTTAACAAGGCATTTCCTCAAAACCAGCCTACGAGGCAGTATTTTTGCTCCTGTATGATAGGTGTGGATACTGAAACTTACAGGGGGAAAGCATGGTGCCCACAGTCACATGGTAAAGTATATAGAAAGGAACAATGATGGTGCCCATAGCCACATGTCTAATAATAAACAGAAATAGAACTTGTAACAGAGTTTTCAGATTTTAAGCCCAGATCCCATTCTCTTGCTGTATGTCCCATAGTCCTTCATACCTGCTTCTGATCATTAGTAGCTGCTCTGAAGTGCCTCCCCCAGAACCTCTATTCCACAGGAGTGACTGCTGCCTCGGGCTTTTGGAGAGAATCCATCCTTTGGACAAGGGCAAATGTCATATTCCAGCCAAAGAAAAATGAATGTAAGGGACTTTATTAGCAAGAAGATGATTGGGGGGCAGGTAGGTGGCACAGTGGATAGAGCACCGACCCTAGAGTCAGGAGTACCTGAGTTCAAATCCAGCCTCAGACACTTAACACTTACTAGCTATGTGACCCTGGGCAAGTCACTTAACCCCAATTGCCTCACTAAAAAAAAAAAAAGAAGAGGATTGGGAAGGAAACTAGCTTTGGAAGGGTCCCTTAGGTGAAAGAGACCAAACAGTTCTTTCTTAAAACCAACCTCTGGCTCCAATCAATAGCAGAAAATCTTTTTTTTTCTTTTTTTTGCATTGTTTCTCCCTCCCAACTCGCTAGCTGGATAGGATTGTTTTGAACTGCAGCTCAACTCTGTTCTCTTCCCTATGTCTCTGACCTTAAAAGTAACAAGTCTATCACCTTTGGAGCCATTTTCCTGTAATTTCTGTCCTTGCTAGTGCTTTCCTTCTTTAGTTGGAGGCTCGCATATCTTGGAGACAGCCACCTGTCCTTTTCATGGCTTCCCTATAAATCAAGTTCATTGCTGGGATACATTTCCTAACAGGGCATAAATACTCATCTGTGGGTCATGGTGTGGGCAGTAATAGACATGAACATGAGGGATTCATGCTCTCTTCCCTCTACAAACAGGGCAATTTGGGCATGTCCTGATGGTGTTGTTTCCAATAGGGGCCTCCATTCTATTTACTATGGTCCCTTTATGCCTGTCCCTTTACAGTGGTCCAGGTCAAGGTAGGGAACATTTGTGTTGTATGAGATGGGACGGGAGGGACCCAGGGAACCAGATAAATCATCTGCAGTCCCTAGCTGGAATCTATCCTTACTCGCAGACAAGTTGCTATGCTGCCTGATATTATAAAGATAAAATAAGACAGAAGCCCAAGGAAAGACTGACTACATATAATCTTGATCAGGACAGGAGACCAAGGATGGGGAGTAGTGTGAGGGAAAAAACTGATCACTTCTATGTTAGGAAATTCCAACTCCTCGGGTTAAAACTTTACCAGAAGGGGCAGCTAGGTGGCGCAGTGGATAGAGCACCAGCCCTGGAGCCAGGAGGACCTGAGTTCAAACCTGGCCTCAGACACTTGACACTTACTAGCTGTGTGACCCTGGGCAAGTCACTTAACCCCAACTGCCTCACAAAAAAACCCAAAAAACTTTACCTAGAAGAGTCAGAACTGTTTGCAACTCCCTTTAAGCCAAGATAACGTCTCAGTTTTCTGTTCCATAAATCATCCCTGCTTAGCCCCCAGTGACTTGTTCCTTCCCCTCCCTAAAGTCAGATTGCTCCAGCCCAGTGATCTCTCCTCCTATCAATTATTCTATCAATGAATAAATATCCATTGATTGCTCACTCTGTATAAGACAGCTGAATTCCAATAGCACTTGTCTGTATCACTCAAATTTCAGAGTCATCTAGATGGAGGGGGACGTTGGAGATCATCTCATTTAGTTTCCTCACTTTACAGAGGGGGAAACCGAAGCTCAGAGAGAGGAAGAGGGTCATCCAGTGAATTAATGGCAGTCAGGATTAAAATCCAGCACTCTTCATTCCTAGTACAATACAGTGTAATGGCATTTGTTTATCTACTGCCTTGTGATATCTCTACTACTGCTTTTAGACTTCTCACATGAGGCAGGGTGGTATAGGGACAGCACACTGGTCTGGGAGTTAAGAAGCCTAGGATTTTTGCTTCTTTCGGGCAGAGATTTCATTATCATTCATGTTTGTATTCCTTGCATACAGCTTAGTAAATGTTTACTGAATTGCCTTGTAATGGCCTTGTCTCAGCTATAAACTTCATGAGGCCAAAGGCTCTGTCTAACTGATCTTTCTTTCCCACAAACCTAAGGACCATGCTAAGAGCATACTGAAATGAGAGCCCTTTGAAACTCTCTAACACGAGACCATAATGAGTATAGTAAAGGTTCTCTGCCCTATGCTTTTCCCTCAAAACCAAGGTAGGCTTCCCTTGGTATAATACAGAAAAGGAACCTGGAGATCATTTGTTGGAGATCATCAATATCCACAGCCAGTGAGAGTACCAGATTGGGAGTAGGAAAACCTGAATTCTTGATCCAACCATTCTGGAGAGTATTTTGGAACCATGTCCAAAGGGCTATGAAACTGAATACCCAGCAACACCACTACTAGGTCTATATCCCAAAGAGATCATAAAAAAGGGGAAAGGACCCACATGTAAAAAAATATTTATAGCAGCTCTTTTTGTGATGGCAAAGAATTGGAAATTGAGGGGATGCCCATCGATGGGGGAATGGCTGAACAAATTGTGGTATGTGAATGTAATGGAATATTATTGTGCTGTAAGAAATGATGAGCAGGCGGATTTCAGAGAAACCTGGAAAGACTTACTTGAACTGATGATGAGTGAAGTGAGCAGAACTAAGAGAACATTGTACACAGTAACAGCAACATTGAGTGATGATTAGCTGTGATAGACTTAGCTCTTCTCAGAAATGCAATGATCCAACACAATGCCAAAAGACTCATGATGGAAAATGCTCTCCACAGCTAGAAAAGAACTGTGGGGTCTGAATGCAGATGAAAGCATACTATTTTCACTTTTGTTGTTGTTTTGTTTCTTCTTGTGTTTTTCCCCCTTCGTTCTGATTCTTCTCTCACAACATGATTAATGTGGAAATATGTTTAACATGTTTGTAGTGTGTAACCTATATCAGGTTGCTTGCTGGCTTTGGGAGGGGGTAGGGAAGAGAGGGAAGGATAAAAATTTGGAACTCAAAATCTTATAAAAATGAATGTTGAAAACTATCTTTACATGTAATTGGAAAAAAATAAAATACTATTTTTAAAAAGAAAACCTGAGTTCTAGTTCTGACTGCCACAAACTCTGTGTGACCTTAAACAAATGCCACTTCCCCATCTGTAAAATGAGAGGGCTGGGTTACATGATATAGAGGGTTCCTTTCTGCTGTGAATTGTATGTTCTCTGGTTTCTCCATATTCTGACATTCTATGTTTGTTTTTGACGCCCCTTTCAGCTCTGACCCTCTGTTTTCATGTTCTGAGTTCTAAGGTTCCTCCTAACTTTGAAATTCAATTTTCTACATTCTAAGGACACTCCTAGCTGTAGTACCCTATGTTCCAAGCCCTTCATTGATTCTATGCTTAACTGATTCAGAACCCTGGATTTTGGCTCCTCTTCCTTCATGTAGCTCAGCTTCACTGGTCATTTTAGTTATAGGCTTGACCCATCCCCCAAACAGATACTTTTTCATGACTTCCTATCCAAATTGGGCCCCCCACTTCTGCTGCTCCCCTCCTTCCCAAACTATGATGCCAGCTTGACCTTCAGCCACTTTATTTTTTGTTTTTATTTTTTTGAGGGGCAATGAGGGTTAAGTGACTTGCCCAGGGTCACACAGCTAGCAAGTGTCAAGTGTCTGAGGCTGGATTTGAATTCAGGTCCTCCTGGATCTAGGGCTGGTGCCACCTAGCTGCCCTCCTTCAGCCACTTTAAAAGGAGAAGAAAGCCATGCCTGTAATTTCAGGATCAACACTAATAGCTATCTGAAGCAGATAATCTAATTAGTTAATTTAGGAAACATTTATTAAATACCTACTGGTTTCAGGGCACTGAGTTAAGTACAAAGATGAATAAAATACATTTTCTGCCCTTAAAGAGCTTAATATCTAGTTGTGGGGCAGGAGGGGGAATGGATGACATAGCCCCAAATGTGGGGGTCACAAAGATAGGTGGCTGGGTGGTGTAGTAGCTAGAGTACCTGCCTGGAGTCAGGAGGACCTGAGTCCAAATCCAGCTTCAAGCACTTCCCTAGATGTGTGATCTTGAGTGAATCGCTTAACCTCTGTCTGCCTCAGTTTCCTTAACTCTCAAAAGGGGATAATAATAGCACTTACCTCCCAGGGTTGTTGTGAGGGTTAAATGAGATCTTATTTGTAAAGGATTTGACACAGTGACTGACCTATTATTGTTGTTGTTATTATTATATTACTATAATCATTAATAGAGTCTTGTCTGTCCCACCCCAGTCTCTCCTCAGTTCTTCTGACAACCCTATGCCTTCTATTCATCTGCTGTAAGACTGATGTTTTGTATACATGGGTGTGCACATGTGCAGTTTTCCCCCTGCAGTCACTGCTCCTGCTTTTGAGGGCATTCATTTATTCATCAAATGCTTGTTCAGTGCCTACTATGTGCAGGCCATGATGCCAGCCCTCTGTATCATCGAATCCCTTTGCTTCCTTCATGACCCAAACTTAAGCATGTCATTCTATCTGAAGCTCCTCCTAATTCCCCCAACTACCTTGTATTAGGTACAAGGTTTATCACAGAGAGGCATTCCTTCTTTTTTTTTGTGGGGCAGTTGGGGTTAAGTGACTTGCCCAGGGTCACATAGCTAGTAAGTGTTAAGTGTCTGAGGTCCGATTTGAACTCAGGTCCTCCTGACTCCAGGGTTGGTGCTTTATCCACTGTGCCACCTAGCTGCTCCGAGGCATTCCTTCTTGCTATGGTCCTAGTGTCATGAAGGGATGAATTGTATGCCCTAAGTAAGTTCCCCTCTCTTTAGGGCCAGAGTTCAAGAAAATAAATTATTCTTCCAGCCATCACTTTCTTTAAGTGAGCCTTCTAAGCACCTTTTTTTTTTATCAGGTGTGAACATCTCATGGAAAATGTAGAGGTATTGACTCCCCAAAGTCCTGAGCTGTCCTAGACAACATCAGAACATTCCTGAGGATGTCCAGAGGCCCTGGACTAATTGCTGTCATAGATAAAACTGAGGGAAAATAAATAAACGAATGGAGAGTTAAATAAGTCCCACTTCTTAACCTTTGGACTGATCAATCTGTGCTTTATCTTTTCTTCCTCCAGTCTAACTGTCTATTTGTCAACGTCAGGGCAGATGGACAGCAAGGCAAACAGAGCTCCTGAGAAGACCTTGTGAGCCACCACTGCCACCAAGAAGACAAACTTCTGACTGGTTTCCATTTGAGCATAGGACCATCCCACTCAATAAACATTTATTGTGCCCACTACCCACTAGGAACTATGCTAGTCACTGAGAATACAAAGACAAGAATGACATCATCCCTGCCCTTGCATAGCATATGTGCTATCAGGGAGACAATATCTACATAGAAAAGTATATCCAGAGTATATATGAAAGAAATATAGTGTAGTTGGGGAGGGGATCAGGAAAGGGAAGATATTGCTTGTGTCTGAAGAAAGTAAAGGGATTCTGTGATACAGAGGTGAGGAGGGAGGGCATTCTAGGCATGGGGAAAGGATGGCACAAAAGCACAGAGATGCTGTACCATATGTAGAGATACAACAAGAAGGACAAGAGTTAAGGAAGGAGAATAATAATGTATAATAAAATATATAGTATAATAAAATTGTAAAGATAGAGCAGAACAAGGTTGTGAAGGATTTTAAAAGCAAAATAGAGCATCATGCAGAAATAAGATTAATGTTATCATAGATATATATATGTGTATATATATGTATATGTATATAGATATATAGATATAACCTATATCAGATTACCTGCTGTCTAGGGGAGGGGGGAGGGAGGGGAGGGAGGGAGAAAAATCTGAAATTGTAAAGCATGTATAAACAAAAGTTGAGAACTATCTTTACATGTAACGGAAAAAAAAATACCTTACATGTAAAAAAGAAAATAGAGCATCATGGTAGAGGTAGGAAAGAAGAGGAATAGTAAAGAAAGGAATTTGGGGGATTCAACTTAATTCAATTCAACAAATATTTCCTGAGCACACCCCCAGCCCTGTTTCAGAAGGTATGGAGTATATGGAAAAAGTAGAGGACATTGTCCTCTCTGCCCTTGAGAGAAATCATATAATGTCAGAGCTGAAAGGAACTTTAGAAATCCTCTCCTACAAACTACTCATTTTACAGATGAGGGGAGCTGACTTTCTCAAGGTCACTTACCTGGCTCAGTGAGTTAGTTGCAGGGACTCAGGTGCAGGAGTCCAGGTACTCCCTTGTTTTTTCCTGACATCTGCTGGTGCAGCAAAACTTACTCACGGGAACCAATCAGAAAACAATATAAGACTGTATATAATAAGTGATATTAAGCTTCAATCAGTTCCCGAGTGAAAGGAGAAGTTTTGGTGATGAAAGCTATATGAGTGATAGACTTTGAATAAGCAGAGAGGATAAGGGAAAATTCTGGATGAAGGAAACAGCCAGTGTCAAAAACAACTGTAAGAATGGGTGTGGCAAAGACAACTCTGAAGGACTTATGAAAAATGCAATCCATCTACAGAGAAAGAACTGATAGTATCTGAATACAGATTGAAGCATATTTTTTTTGTTAGTTTATTTATCTGAAGTTTTGTTTTTGTCTGTTTTCTTTCACAACCTGGCTAATGTGAAAATGTTTTGCATGACTACCCATGTATAACTTAATAATTGCTTGAGTTCTTGGAGGATGGGGGAGGGAGGAAAAGAATTTGGAACACAAAGTTTTAAAAAATTTGTTTTTACATGTAATTTGGGAAAATAAAAATTCTAGATATTGAAAAAAAAGGGTGTGGCCGGGACAGTGAAGAGTTTAGGGAGTTAAACTGGATAGAGGGTGGGGCTGATGATAGATATAAGGCCTTGAATGTCAACCTTTGCAGAATTTTCTCAGTCTTCATATATGACAAAAACCTAGGAGTGGACCTTCTCTCCCAGTTGGCCCGCATCCTAATGGGGTATGGAGGAGTCACGGAATAGAGATGACTAACCAAGCCATCACAACCAACACCATCCCCACCCCCACCCCCATTTGAGGCAGAAGCACTAGAAAAACTGTTTTGCCCTAGACAGGCTAACCTTCTCTTGGCCTCATAGTGGTGATAAAGGTAGTACTTAGATTTTGGGACACAGGGGCAGAAGCCTACTCAGAAGAGGGGAGGGAAGCAGATACAGAGAACTGACTTTCTTGAGGATAGCTCCCTTTTAAAATTTGACTTTATTAGGGAATTCAGAGCTGATAGTCAGGAGACATCTGGGCACCATGTGTCCATTTTGTTAGAGGAGTAACAGTAAACAATGTACCAGATGCTTGATATGGAGGTCCTGCCAGACAGACATCAACTGTGGCTGAGCTTTTCAGTGCTACAATGAATTCAACTATACACTTAGATTTAAGTCAATTCGGCAAGTATTTATTAAAGCACCTACTATGAGCAAGAGCATTAGGCATGGCAGTGGAGATAGCGCTAGCTTTAGAGGCCAAAGACATAGGTTCAAGACTAGGACTCACCACTTACTCACACATGTGACATTGGGTAAATCCCCTCCTCACTGGGTCTCAGTTTCCTCATCTGTTAAATGAGGATGTTGGACTAGATGACCTCTAAGGTCCTTTTCTGCTCTAAAATCCTTTGATCTTAGGTCAAGCTTTTTCTCCAGTGTATCAGCCACAATGGACTGCTCATTTCCCTTCAGCTCTACACTGTATTACTGAGTTCAGCTGCCTCTGATCCTTAAAAACAATTCATTCCCAGCTGCAAAGTGCAATAAAGGAAGGATAATCAGTATTAATATTAGTTATTGTTATTGATTTCAGCTTTAAAGAATTGATTTTCAGTCCTGACTGTACTGATGAGTCTCTTTGCTGAAGATGCATATATGGGAGCACCATTATTTTTAGACATTTGGTCCTCTCACTAAATGGGGGCATCTGAAAGATCACCCCAAAAGGAGAGAATGGAGACCATGGCCAGGGCAAGAAAGGAGTGAGGGTAAAGGGGAAATCAGCTCTCATTCTTCCCTCTGAAATCCCATTGGCTCTGATATGGTAGTGGGTTGGACAATTACAAGCATAGAATATCTGAGGTAGAGGGCTATTTTTTTTAAACTTTTGTTTGTTTGTGTTTTGTCTTTTTGTTTTTTGAAGGGCAATGAGGGTTAAGTGACTTGCCCAGGGTCACACAGCTAGTAAGTGTCAAGTGTCTGAGGACAGATTTGAACTCAGGTCCTCCTGAATCCAGGGTCAGTACTTTATCTACTGTGCCACCTAGCTGCCCCCTGGAGGGCTATTTTACCAAACCCTTTCATTTTGCAGCTGGAGAAACTGAGGCCCAGAAAGTCACAGGGACTTACCCCACATTATGCAGTGAGTCAGTTAGGACTCAGAAAAGAGGACAACAGATTCCCTGAATCCCAACATTTACTAATTGAATCTCCTATGCCCAGAGCTTTGCACTAAGTGCTGAGGGAGATATTCGAAATTTAGATTGACTCATTCCTAGCCTTCATGAAGCTTTACACACAGTTGGAGAATAAGACACAAACACAGTAATTATATAAAACATTAACATTATAAGCTCATTACATGAAAACAAGGCTAAAAGACTACTGAACTCTTATTAAAGGTAATAACCAATTAACCAATTCACAAAGATCACGCATGGGTCATAGATTTATATCTGGGATCTTTGATGCCATCAAATTCATTTTGCATATGAAAAAACTGAGGCACAGAGAGGTTACGTGACTTGGCCAGGGCCATAAAACTAGTAAACATATGATGAAATATACCTCTCTCTTCTCAGCAGAAAGAGATGGAGTCATAGATGCTGAGCTTTGGATACACCATCAAAAGTCATTGCTTTGTCAGTTGGTTTCACTGAGGTGCTTCTATTTGTGACTGGGAGGGCAGTTGGAGGGATGGGGGTATTAGGAAATGTCAATGGTATAAAAATAGAAAGAAGGCATCAATTTTAAAAAATCATTAGAAGGATATGATAATAGTTATTAGAATAATAGCATTTATAGTTCTACTAGTTATTATTCTAATAGTAATTCAAATGAAAGATAACATTTATATAGTGTCAACTATGTGCCAGGTACTGTGCTAAGCTATTTATAAATGTCCCATTTGATCCTTACAACAACCCTAGGAGGTAAGTGCTATTATTATCCCCATTTTACAGTGAAGGAAACTGAGTCAGACATAGGCTAAGTGACTTGCCCAAGGCCACACAGCTAATAAATGTCTGAGGTGGGATTGGAATTCATCTTTCCTGACTACAGGCTCAGTGCTCTCTTCACTGCACCACCTAGCTGCTCTGTGAAAGCTCTCTGAGGTCTAAGGGAGAAAGTCAGTGCTGATGAGAAAAAGCTCCTTGAAGGAGGTGATGTTTGGCCTATGCTCTAAAAGATGGATGGAAATTCAAGAGGCAATCCAGATGCAGGGAAGAGTGCAACCCACCACATTGCCTTCAGAAGGGCAGCTCAACCAATAGTCCAGCTTAGCATCCTCACAAAGGATCACCACCCACCACCACCAACATCAACAACAGCAACAAACAAGTAGTCAGACGTCCCACTCAGCATTTCACTAATTCACCATCTCAGCCTCCAACTTCTTGGGGGAGGAAGTATGGCCTGATGGAAGAAGCATTGTACTGGGAGTCAGCCCAGCTATGTTCAAGTCCTGACTGCCAATTACTAACCATATGAAGCTGAAAAACCATTTAAGTGCTCAAGTTTCAAAACCTGTAAAATGAAGAGGGTGGTGCTCTATGATATCTAAGTTCCCTCCCAGTTCTAGTATTCTGGGATTCTATACCAATTCTGTACCCCCAAAGCCCAGTCATGCAGGTGGTTTATTCTGGGTTAAGCCAGCCTGTAGGGAAAGGAAAGGGGAAGATCTCAGGTTTGCTTTCAGAGGAGACCTCCCACAAAATCACACCCTTTTCTGTATTACTGTTTTTTGTTGTCTATAATTCCAGTCTACCAAGTCATTCGTTCAAGCCTTTACTAGGCACCTATTATATTATGGGCACTATGGGGTATTAGGAGACATAATCTCCACCCCCACAATCCATTGGAGTGACAAGGCACACGTGCATGAAAAACTCACCAACAATACAAAGTCACAGTTGCCAATGAGTTGTTGTTGTTGTTATAGGGACCTTTAAGCTATGCCTGCCACTATTCATTTCATGGTGTCTGGTTTGTGGTTTCTCCAACCCTTTCCTATGCTGTGGATAGGGAGGTGTTTGCTTCTTAGAATTCCATAATTGCAAATGCTACCCTCTCTCAGTCTAAGGAATGGAAGTCAATTGATATGGATAATATAGAGTATATGCATGCATATATACATTATACATAGCTATAGTGGTAATTAAGAACTTCCCCCACCCCTTTTAGGATCTTGGTGTGGGGGAAATTTATTTTTTCCTCCCCTTAATTAGCATCCACTGAGATATAGAATCTGAGGGGGAAAGACTCCATGAGATCTCTGATCCTCACTTTGAGAAAACCCCAAAGTCAGCCTCTTTGGCACTTGTCAGTCAATTTAATCTTCCTAGTATTCCTAATATTCCAATTTAATATTCTTAATACTATTCCTAGGTAGAATGTCTAAAACAACTGGCTAGGACCCTGTAAGTGTTCATTTTTTATTCCTTTCACCCCCCTCCCCCAAATCAGCCCCAAAGGTCTCCCTCTCTTTTCCCAATACTACTTTAATAAGTTTCCATTTGGGTTCAAATAGTCCCATTGCACCTGGTATCATAGACCCTTCATGTTCTCCTTGTTAGCTCACCTTGAATAAATGGGGAATCATCCCAATCTCATGATCTCATTCCCTTCAACTAATGAGTGCACCCTAGGCTCCCAAAGTATAGATCTGGATGTAGAAATAGCAGATGATACCTTTTCTCCAACAATAACTATCCGGAAACCACCAAAGGGAAGGAGACCCTCTAACATGTCAGAGATGAGACTTTTCCTATACAAAAAAGGGACAGACAGCTGAGAAGCCATCTTTGAAGGTGCCACACCATCATGCCTATTCAGAAACAGCTCAGGAAGACCAACCAATCTCACTCCCATCTTCAATGTTGTTGGAGTTCTTTTGAACAAATAAGGCTTGTGAGTTCATTTCCCTTTCCTCTCTCAAGTGCAGACCACTGAGTTACCATATAATCACTCATTTAGAAAGGCATTAGCCACCAAATAAAGAAATTGAAGAGGGTGCAATGGATAGAATGCCAGGCCTGGAGTCATGAAGATCTGAGTTCAAATCTACTTCAGACACTTACCAGCTGTGTGACCCTGAGTAAGTCACTTAACCCTAATTGCCTAAGTTTCTTCATCTGTAAAATGAACTGGAGAAGAAAATGGCAAACCACTCCATTATATTTGTCAAGAAATCCCCAAATGGGATCACAAAGAGTCAGACACAACTGAAACGACCGAAAAATAACAACAAAGGAAAAATTGATCGTCTCTTCATTTTAAAAATTCCTTGAACTCAGAAAGCCCTTATTCTGATTACTATAGTGAGTGTTCTTAATTTAGAAGGACTCCCAGGGAGGTTATAGGGAACTGCTACAGATTGGAGTGGTCAGGGAAGTCTTTTTGGAGGAGGTGAAATTTCTTAGAATAATATTAAAGATACTAAAGGGACTTTAAAGGTAGCATAGTCCCATCTCTTTCTTTTGTTTATGTTTTGTGGGGCAGTGAGGGTTAGGTGATTTGCCCAGGGTCACACGGCTAGTAAGTGTCAAGTATCTGAGGCTGGATTTGAACTGAGGTCCTTCTGAATCCAGGGCTGGTGCTTTATCCACTGCACCACTGCATCACTGCCCACCCCCCCCAATCTCTTTCTTAATAAGAACCCAGACGGAGCCTTAACTACTTAAACAGGGCATGACTGGAATTTTGCCTCCAGGGTGCAGACATGCAGTGGTACATCCTCCCACTGGTGGTCCCAGGGTCTCGTTACTAGGGTAGCTTGCTCCTAGAGCCCAACTTCCCTCACTGTCCCCATTCTTGAGCCTTGCTGCCAGGGCAAATTCATTGTCGGAGACATATGGTCCTGAAAACAAAGGATAGACTGATGCTCTATCTTGCTTAAGAGGACAGTACATTAGCTGGAGATTTTATATACAGCTCTGTTAGCTTCAGCAACATTTTTTTTCTCCTAGGATTTGACTGGGGAATTAAATGACAGGTTGTTTGGAGTTATATTGTGATGCCTTCTGCTAGAGGGTAGACCCAGCTGGTGTTTGGTTTGTAAATCCCTCCCACCCCCAACTGAATGTGCCCAAGGCACAAAACTTCTAGTTATGGTTCAGGAGCATCCCCCACAAGTGGTTGGTGAGCTTCCACTTGAAGTTCTCCAGTGAGGAGAATCCCTACTAAATTTTATCTTAAATAGATTAAATGCATCATTTTAACCTTTTAAGATCCTTGTGAATCCTGAAAGTCATTTACCATGCTAGCTAAATGTCCAAATTCTGTGTCATCTGCAATTTAGATAAATGTGACATCCATGCCTTCATCTACATCATTGATAACAATATTGTACAGTATAGATCCGAGGTTGGAGCCCTAGGTCACTCCCCTGGAGAGCTCCCTCTTTGTTGAAATGGATCCATTAATCACTACTTTGGGGGGCTAGTAAGTCAACCAGCTCTCCATCCATCTAAATGGGCTATCATTTATCTAGCTTACATCATCACATCTTGTCCGCAAAGATAACATAAGAAATTGGGCAAAATGTCTTGCTGAAATCTAGCCAAACTATGTCTGTGGCATCCTTTGAACCTACCAATCTAGAAACCCCATTAAAAAAAGACCAGAGGTTATTTTGGCATGATCTAATTCTGTATGAAGCTATTTTTCTGGTTGTTGCTTCTTTCTTTAAATGCTCACAAGCCACTCCTATAATTCATTCCAGAATCTTTCCAGGAATCAAAATCAAGCTCTTTGTCCTATTATGAAAAATCATCCTTTTCTCTTTTTTGGAAAATAGGAACATTTCTCCATTTATAATCCTATAGTACCACTAATCTTCCTGGCTTAAAAAAAACAACCCATTAACTACGACTGAGCTCTTAGGCCCACTGTTCTTTCAATACTCTGGGATGCACATCATTCAAGTCTGGTGATCTCTTAACATCTCATCATTTATCTTAATTTTGTTATCCATTTTTATGTCACTATTCCCAGTTTGAAGGTTTTTGTCCTTGGAAGAGAAAACAGAAGGAAAAAAAGAGTTGAGTAGTCTAGCTTCTTCGCCATTGCTGGTCACCATCATCGTATCCTCCCCAAAGCCATGGGTGCCTTGTTTATTTGACCTTCCTCTTGCTCCAGACTTTGAAATTTCCCTTTTGTTGTCTTCAGCTTGTTTTGATATTTTTTGCCCCAGTCACGGTTATTATGGCACCTTATCATTTTTAAAAATTCATCCTGAGTTGGAAGCCCTTGCTTCCATCTTCCATATGGACTTCTATGCTTCTAAGATTCTGAGATCTCTGATGTGGGTCTCCTTTTCACCATTGCAAACCAGAATCTATCTCTACTTCCTCATCATTTCCATGTCTTTCTGTAAATATTCCAATAAGAATCTGCCCATAGAGAGGGCAGCTAGGTGGCACAGTGGATAAAGCACCAGCCCTGGATTCAGGAGGACCTGAGTTCAAATCCAGCCTCAGATACTTGGCACTTACTAGCTGTGTGACCCTGGGCAAGTCACTTAACCCTCATTGCCCCACAAAAAAAAAAAAGAATCTGCCCATGCATTGACTAGAATTTTCCCTCTAGATATTTTAACATTTTAAAACATTTTGACTCTTAAGCTTTTGATCTGTTATCCCTAATGGCCATTACCAGTCACCCTGACCTATTTCTTGCCACTGGACTATGATGACTCTGGAGGAAAGGGTGAGGCTGATGACTTTGTTCAGCTCTGCCTCACTTAAATTCAATTCACTTGCAAGTTAAGACATCACCCTCCAGATGTCATTGGTCCTCTTTGAGAACAAAGGATGAATAACAAAAACAATGTTATTCCTCAGTCTTGCTATATGACTGGCCCACCCAGTCCGTACTTGTCCGTCCTGATTTATTTCATTTTTAATAATAATAACAACTTACATTTGTGAATAGCATGAAAGGGTTTTTTTAAGATTTGTAAATTTTTTTCACACCACCATGAGGTCTTTTATACCATTTCTTATACTTGAGTTATTATTATAAAAATGCTGCAGCCTGCTTCTTCCTATTATACATCTCTTTATTGCCATTCAGGTCACTTGCAATTTTGATTCAAAATTCCATAAGAATATTGGCATCAAAAAGACACCTTGGCAATAGGGAACAATTTAGGATTACTGAAAGCACTGAAATTTCCCAGATGAAATCCTGCCTACTCACTTCTTCCTCATCAGTTCTGGTTTCAGTTTATTACCTATCTTTAGTGATGGTTGAAGATCTATGTATGCACTGTATGGACCAGTTTAATGGGCTGTCCATTCAACCATATTTTATAATCTGGGACATATGCAATTAACATCCACTTGATTTTCCCTGTGTAAATTGCTAGACTCAATCCTTTAGAGTAAATTATGGTATATGAATATAAAGGAATACTACTGTGCTATAAAAAATGAAAAAAGAGATGGTGAAGACTTGTATGAACAGAAGCAAAGTGAACTAAGCATAATGTGAAGAATGATTTATACTACAACAGCAACTATTGACAAGTATGTTTTTAAAATGAACAATTTTGGAAGACTTATGAATTCTGATCAATGAAAAGAGTCAACCATAATTCCAGAGGACTGATGAGGAAGAATGCTACCAACCTCCTGAAAGAGGAGTGCTTTCAGGTACTGAGTTAACATGCAGTATGAGGCACAGAGTTTTGGATTTGTCTGATATGGGAATTGGTTTTGCTTAACTATGCTAATTTATTACAAGGGTTACATTTTTCTTTTTTTCCCCTGGGGGAAGGTATGAAATGATGGAAGAAAGAAAAAAAAGGCTTGATAATTGGAAGAAATTTAATTAAAAATGTTTAAGGCAGTCAGTGACTTCCCTGTGAAACTACACTGGTCTCTCAGCACTGTCTTTTCTTTCTCCTTGGAATTGTTTGTGTTTGGATCATCAGAATTTAATTTTTGAGAGCTTCCCGTCCCTCTTGAGCCAAGTTCATCTGTAGAATATTATACCATGGGATCTGACTATTTATCTCTGAACTCTTTGAAATTAGATGTATTTGCAAGATGCTTTGAAAACCTTAAAGCATAATATAAATGTTAGCTATTATTATTATTGTTGCTGTTGTTGTTGTTATTAAATGTAGTCTTCCTCTAGGGCAAGCAAGTTAGCAGAGCCAAAGCATCAGAGCACCCTGAGAGAGACAGAAAAGAATATATTCCAGGCAAGTCAAGCTACAATGGAGGTAGCCTAAGACTCTAAACCCAAGTCTTGAAAAATGACATTTTCCCCAAGACCCCCTGCAGCCATCACTGAGGGAAACAAATCCTGTGTAGAAGGGATTTATCTTCTTCCGTTCCCACTATCAGAACTATTGACCAGCTGCCACTAATGAGTGGGTAAGCTCAAGAGCACTGAGAGGGTCAGAATTCCTTAGGCCATTGGTTCTGCTTGCTGACCACCTTCCCTGAATATCATCTGAAGAGGTAATACTGTGGAAATATGGCCAAAATTGCTTTTGTGGATGATGCAGCTACAGCTACTGAAGATCCAGGGTTGGGGTGGGGGAGTTTTCTCTATGAAGATCCCAAGAATTTTCAAATGGTTCAAAATCAGAAACTGATATAATTATATCAATGGAAATGACATTAAAAAGAAGCATTACCATCTGCCTTGTCACTGCACCCTAAGGACTATGGGAGCTTTCCATCTGATCTGCAAGCTTTAAATGTGTTTTCTCCTCCATTAGAATGTGAGCTTCTTAGAACCGGAACTGTCTTCCTTTTCTATTGTAACCCCAGCCATTTATACATAGTAAGTGTTGTAAAATGTTTTTCCCCCATTCATTCCAAAATCTATGGCCAACATCAGATTTTGTCTTCATCTCTGATAAATTATAAGATGGTGTATTTACTTCTTCCCAGGGCTCCTATTATTTTTATTTCAACAAAGGTTTTGTTGCTGCTCTTTTTGCATATCATCTCTGTGAATTACTGGTCCACTCCAACAACAATCTTCTTCTTGTGCTGAACCTCCGAGGTGTCTGGCCTGGCAGATATGTGAGATTTTCCCCCCATCTCTTCATTTTCACTTTATAGCTTTCTTGATCAGATCCCCAACTCTGTCCCAGCCTAAATATGGTTACAGTGTGAGCTGTATGGACTCTCTATGTGCACCTATGTCTCCACATAAATGTATTTTGACTCTCCTGAAGTAGGTGCTCTCAATCCCTGGTCAATATTTCATCATTCCTCTTTCTTAAGCTGTCATCAAGAAAGCCAAATCCCCTTCTCAGACACCATCTTCTGAGCCAGCTGCTCCCTTACAAAATCTGCTTTACCTCTTCTGAGGCCCCTACATCTAATCAGCAGAGTATTGAGAACACCACCCATGCCCTGAGGTCTTCCATCTCATATGTAGGACTTAATCTTCTGAAATGTGTTCTAAGTTTCTTCTGGCAACATCATTTGCCTCCATATGAATGGAAAGAAATAGACAGTGGTCATTAGTCTTAACAAGTCTCAGAAACCTCTCTATATACTAGACACCTCAGGAAGACAGCTTTCCTCCTTCCTAACTATTCATGTCAGACCAATGCATGGCTTCCCCAGTGTGCCTCAGAAGGGAGTGGCCAACTACCATGACTCACATTTTCTTTGCCTGACCAGTACTAGGTGACTTTTCTTCTCTTGGCACTTTTAACTTTGAGGTGTGGAACTGAACTAGACCTTGAAGGATTATAGGATTCAACTAAGCTGAGAAGAAAAAAGATGCCATTTGGGGTAGGGGCAATAAGATCCACAAATGTTCAGAGAGGAGAATGTATAGGGTGTGTCTGCGAACAGGGGATAAACCACTGTGGTTGGATCAACAAGTTCACATAGGGGAGCAATGGCAGATGAGACTGAAAAGATCAGTTGGATAGAGGTGGTATTGGGCTTTGAATGACAAACTGAAGCTTGATGAAAGAGACCTGCAATAGTCTGGGCCTGAAATAATGAATACCTGAATTAGGGTGATAGCAAGGGGAACAAAGAGGAAGAGATAGATAAAATTCAATTCAACAAACATTTATTAAGCGCCTACTCTGTGTCTGGCACAGTGCTAGGTGTTATACTTAGGATTCAAAGATAAGAAAGAAAGAAAGATGAAACAGTCCCTTCCTCAAAGAACTTGCATTCTTTCAGGAAGATGTGCAATGTAAGTAAATATAAAATGTATATGATATAATTTCTCAAGGTGGTACACAATGGAAGGGTAGGAAAGAGAGGGACAAGGACAACAGAAGGGTGGGACTGACCCAGATGGGTATGAGGGTCAGGGACAGAAGCTATTGGCTAGTCAGCCTTGGACTCAGAATCATAGGGATACAAAGTAAAGTCACAGGGAAATAGATGGTCATGCCCTTCCCAAGTTACTTTGATCACCAGTCCTTGATAAAAAGGTAAATAGCATGGGCACTATCACCAGCAGAGCAGATGTGCTGGTCCTCATTCCAATGTCTAGTCAAGGTGAGGGTTGGTGCTCTGGAGCCAGGCTGGTCATAGAGTAGTGAAGTATGCTTGAGGGACTCATTCTCAACCAGTTCTACTTGACTCTTCACCAGAGTTTACTCCAGTGGTGAATAATTTATCTTCCCCAGAGTGAAGGTTGTAGTGAACATGACCATGACAAAGACCACTGCTATGACAATGACGATGACTACTTATTATTGATTCTTTTTATTATTGTTATTATTATGGTAATAGGAATAATAGCTTACATTTATATCATGCTTTCCTGTTTATAAAAAGGCACTTTGTTCACAACAAACTCTGAAGGTCATACTGTAAATATTATTACCACCACAAAGACCACATCAAAGAAGAATTGATAGGACTTAGTGGCTGATTAAACCATGACCAATGTTCTAAAGAGGATGACCAGATACATGTCCCAGGTCTAACATAAATGTTAGAATCTGTTCCTAAGATCTCAGAGCCACCCATCTGTAACTGAGAAGAGATAAAGGACTTTAGGGAAAATTGTTCATCTTCATCCTTTCTTGATCCTCATCATGAAAAGCAGCACCATCGGGTCACCTTTTCTAGTGATTGTCATGAACCTTAAGCCAGATTTTCAGCACACAGTGTACCTGTTCAGATGATCTCTGTGGTGTCCTGAGCAGCACAAAGTCCAATAATGGAGCACATGTAGACTTCTCAGGGCAGTACAATCAGTCACATTATATGGATTCCTGATCATCTCCAGGTGTTCAAAAGCTAGGGCATATGATATCAGAGGAGGACTAAAGCTGAGGTGCCCCCAGGCAAGCTAAGCTGGGGCAAGGTTCCCAGAACCTGCCTTAGAGGTTCATTCATACATTCTCTCAAACACTATACAGTCAACTTCACAAAAGATGGACCAGTGCCACAATTGTATGCCAGCAATGAGCATGCTATGAACCCAGAACTAATATTCCTTTCTTCCAATCTGGTATGGGTTCAAGGAAGCCTGGGAGTTTATTTCTAATGCCTATTCCCAGCTCTCTCCTTCCACCCTTGAACTCATTGTTAAGGTGATAGGAAGGTACCATCGGAACCATGGAGAGCTGGGCCTTCAAAGGGGAAGGGGGGAAAGGGAACACACATTTATTATGTACCTACTATGTGCTGGACACTGTACTAAGCACTTTACAAATATTATCTCATTTGATCCTCACAACAACCCTGTAATGTAGGTTCTAATATTGTCCCCATTTTACAGTTGAGGAAACTGAGGCAAACAGAGGTTAAGTAACTTGCCCAGGGTCCCCCAGCTACTAAGTGGGCAAGGCTGGATATGAACTCAGGTCTTCCTGACTCTAGGTCCAGAGCTCTATCTACTATGCCACCTAGCCATCTGTAAAACCAGCTCACCTGGGACTGGTTCAGCCTGGTTAGAGGTGTAGAAAGACCACATGGTAAGGCTTGTGTTCTTCCAGTAGCCAGTTAAATATTTGTTCCCCACAAACAGTATATAAAGCAGTGGAAAAGATCACAGCAACCCCTCAGTTCCAAGGCCTTACTCCCTTCTCTTTTGTTCCTAAGTTTCTAAGCCCATTCCCACCCTTCATAATTGAGACCTTAAAAAAAATCCAAGACCAGTGACTGATGATCTCCTGCTAGAGGTGTGAAGGTTTTATGCAATTATACATGGATTTCCTGAGAAGACAGTGACTATTATCTTTCTACTGCTGCTGATTCTGGGCAGAGTAGGGCCATAAAAATAAAAAGTTACCTTCTCTGAGGTTAATGCGCTCACTCTCCATACTTCCCCCACCCTTCCATACCCTGTTTTTGCCTGCGCTTTCCTATCACAAACCTTCCAGAAGACTGTGGGGCTTGGAGGGGGCAAAATGATTTTCTCTGGCAACCCCAGCCCTGGTGGTGAAATGGATTCTTCACGATCCTGAGTGGCCAATAAATTCTGCTTTAACTCAGTTAATGAGGATCAGTTTGAGCTGGGGTTTTCATCTTCCCTGCTCTCCCGACTCCAAACCGCAGCACTGATGCTTTATCGGGTGACGTTGCTGCCAAATTAGGGATGAAAGGAGAGCCATGCATCTGTTAATAGAGGAATACATATGGCAGAGGGGCCAGCAGAGTGGGCTGGGGGCTGGCCACCAGACATGCTGCTGAATCGCACAGATGAGGGAATGGGGGCAGAACAATAGAGCAGAAGCTGAAAAGTAATAAAATGAATGGCTAAATAATTATTATTGCAATTTTTCCTTCATTGGACATTGGACAAAATGACTTTAAATACTGTTTTAGCCTATTACTGGGCCATAAATTAATCTCCCACTGCACATTGAGGCACTGCAAAGTGTCACGTTTAGATAGCACTATGAAGTAATTACGCACTAGACACCCCACTCCTACAGATGTGACATATTTTATACTTAAATTATAATTAAATTTACAAAAATCTCTTCTGCTCAATGCACAAACATAATCCGTGTCAACTTCTCCATGAGCAGCAGGCATCTAATACTTTTATTTATTTATTTTTGGAAGATGCCAATCCAGCTGCTTGGGGCTCTCAGTCCTTGCTGTAGTTTTAATTAGCAAGATCAGTCCAGGCTGGGTTTAGGGGGAAGTTGTTGCAGACCTGAAAGTACTTTGGGAGCAGGTTTCGATTATTTGAATCCAGATGCCTTTGATTGGGCACATGGACTATTAAGATTTAATTCCATCAGTATGTGCAGGACATTTAATCTGTTTCCGATTAGCTGACACTCCAATCCCTGAAATGTTGTTCACTCAAGCAGCCTAACGCCCCAAGGACATTTTCTCCAGGAAAGGAGAGTTTGCTTTACAAGTCTGAACTGCTTGTGTTCCTCCCTTAGGTCCTCGCTCATCTTGCCCCTTTCCAAATTATGTCTCTTCCCTGTTGTCGCAATGGCTGCCACCTGAATGTTCCTTCCAGTTCCTGACAATGTCCTCTCTGACCAACACTCCTACCCCTCCCCTTCAGTTTTCTTTAGTGAGATTAGAATGTATCTCATATGAACAATTCTACATGCACACTCCTCGAATGTGTCAAAGAATACTTAGAGGATTTACCAGCACGAGAGAAGGAAAATAAGTGCCAAGCCTTCCAGGGTTGGATGGAACTGGAAAGGAAAGCAGGAGATAGCCTCTGCTACTTGCTAGCCATGTAATGTTGAGTAAGTTGGTCAATCTTACTGAGAAATTATTTCCTCATCTTTAAAACAGAGTTGGGGAAGGGCGGGAAGTTGAATTAATTGTGTCAAGTCCCTTCCAGCTCAAATATTCTATTCTATGACTATGTTAGGGATTGAGGCATAGTCAGGGAACTTCAGGTTAAGGAATGTAAGGAATATGCCAGAATAAGAGGGAAAGACAAGGCAATGGTTTGGAAATCAAGGATTTCATGGTTGCCAGGAGTTAGCTACTACTGAGTTCTACTATTGCCTGGGACTGGGGTGAGAAAGATGAGAGAACTGAGATTAGGAAAAATTGCCTTGGAGAACAGCCAAATAGCTCTAGAGCTGGAAGGAGCCTTAGGAATCATCTAGTCTAATTCTCTCATTTGGCAGAAAAGAAATTGAGACTCAGAAGGGAAGTGACTTGCTTAGTATAACTCAGAATGTGGCAGACCTGGGACTTGAACCCAGGTCCTCTAACTTCAAACCCACTGTACTTCTGACAAAACCATCTCTCTAGGATACCAAGCTGGACACTAGCTTGAGAGACTACTTATAGTGAATGATGTTCAATCAAAAGCTATTAACCCTGAATGCATTCCTATAAAGCTAGAGAATATTCCTCTAGCCTGGTGGAAAATGAATATTTTCCATTTTTAATTGCTTAGACTTTTTTTGGTTTTTGGGGGGCAATGGGGGTTAAGTGACTTGCCCAGGGTCACACAGCTAGCAAGTGTCAAGTGTCTGAGGCTGGATTTGAATTCAGGTACTCCTGAATCCAGGGCCGGTGCTTTATCCACTGCGCCACCTAGCTGCCCCTACTTAGACTGTTTTTTAAAATGAACACTATAATTGTCATATTCTTTCAGGAAAGAAGCAGGTCTTGCTCCATTCTATCTTTTCCCTCAACTTGGTAGAAATTTTGGTTTTTGTTGCTTTTTTCCCCCACTGAAACAGTAAATATTTCAGAAGAGTCCTGCCCATCTAAAGGTGATAGCTTTAAGATGGTATTTGTAGGGAGAGGCCATAGAAGCAGACTGGGAAGACCACTGGGGCAACTGTAGTAGATCTTTTGGGTTTTATGGTCAGTTGTTTGTCAGAGCTCCAAGAGCAGTCTTCTTCCCCATTCTAACAACGTCTTCAGAGAGACCTGAACTAATTTCAAAAAATTTAACAAGCTGCAGAAAATTACCTTAGGAGTATGGGAAAAGACATCTAAGCTATCCTGGACAGATAATTTTGCCAGTGTGGTAGGTGCTCCAGGTCTCATCACTAGGGAATCCCAAATATCAGCTCTTGGGAAGAGTAGACTTGTAGCTGGCAGTAGAGACAAAGCAACAATCAGTTCCAAGAAAGTTAGGGCTAATAGTTATTGAGGAAGTGATTGAGTACCAACCAATAAGAAAAATGGCCTGACCAGGTCAGTGAAGCTGCAAAGAGGAAATGAGAAACAGGTAATAAACAAATTTGACAGGTGAAAGTCACAATAGTCAAAAAGGAAGTTGGCCCAGCCACTTCAGCACCATGGACAGCTCCTTCCCAAAGATTGGTTGCTCAGATGGTTCTTTTCCGTGTTTTTGTAGGTAAGGGGCTTAGTATATTGGGTTTAGTATATCAAACCTGAAGAGGAACTTAGAGATCATCTACTCCAACCCATTCATTTTACAAATAGTGAAACTGAGACCTAGGGAGATGAAGAGATTGAGGAGAACCCAGGCCTCAAGATGTTTCTAAGATAATGAAAGATTAAAAGTACCCCCTAGACCTTTGTTCATGCCTTTATCTCATCTAGAATTCCCCTATTTTTCCTCTTTTCATCTGAATCCTACCCATTCCTGAAGATACAGATCGAGTTTTGTCTTTTTCACTTCCCTGACTACTCTGAAGATGCTTCTTTCCCTGTTCTGCTCATAACTCTACAGACTTTTCCATCTTGTCTCTATGTTAATCCCCTTCCCTCCCACACTTCCAGCTTCCTTGTATCTTCTTCAATTAGAATGCAAACTCCTTGAGGTTAGGGATATCTTTTTTTTGTATTTGCATTTCTAGCACTTAGCACAATGCCTTGACATCTATATAGTAAGCATGTGATAAATGCTCTGTCTGTCCTCTGTGTTTGCCTCAATCTCCATCTGTCTCAATCTCTCTCTGTCTCTTTCTCTCTCATTCCATCTCTCTCTTTCTCGCTGTCTCTCTCATGCAACATCCCTGCCTAACTCCTTGGCATTCTGGCTGTCTGCCTCCTTTAACCATGGCCTCAAGTGCTAAATTAGATTAGTCCTGGGGGGGCGGGGGAGCAGTTTCCAGCAGTGGGTGGTATCTATGTTCATGAAAGCTCCTATCAACAGTGTGATCAGAGCTCAGCACTTCTGGTTCATAGGCTGGATTAGAGGTTTTTCCTCATATACTCCCCCTCCCCATAAACCTCCACAATATGGGATTGTTTAATTTCATTAGTGTTTTCAACTCTCAGTCAATAGTGAGCCCTTAGCAGAAGCAGCTAGAAGCACTAGAGAGCACAAAGTGAAGAAACATAGAAGGGATTACTATAATTAGGAGAGATGAGAGCAGAGAGCTATGTATATGTGTGTATATATACCTATGTATGTATATATGTATGAAAGTACATTTAAATATGCATGTGTGTATGTATGTACATGTGAAAGGCAGTTAGGTGGTGCAGTGGATAGAGCACTGGGCCTGGAGTCAGAAACACTCTTTCCATGAGTTAAAATCTTGTCTCAGACACTTATTAGCTATATGACCTTAAGCAAGTCACTTAACCCTATTTGCTTCAGTTTCCTCATCTGTAAAATGAACTGGGGAAGGAAATGGCAAACTACTCCAGTATCTTTGCCAAGAAAACCATAAATGGGGACACAAAGAATTGGACAAGACTGAAACAACCGAATAACAGCAACAACTATGGGGAGGATGATTCTGAATGGAGAATAAGATTCCAGGCCATAAAGGTCAGATCCTGACTGGATCTGAGAGACATAGGATCTTGAAAGCAGAGCATGATGATCAGGCCTGGCTTTAGGGTCAAAGGTTGCCTTGATGAAAACCTCTATCTTCATGGTCTTATGACCTGACTTCAGCTTTAAGGAGAGGAATTTTTATGAAGATGAATGATTTCCCAGACATGTAGTGCCTACAGGAAAAGGTGTTGGGGTGGGTGACTACATTGCTGGAGAAAGTAATTTAGGAAGAAAATACAAAAGTTATTATCTACACAACCCAGGGGATGAACAATTCAGGGTGTGCCTGTTGTGAGGCACTAAGGATAGTCCTTAATTCTCCATATTCTTCCTTGTGCTTGCACCTTGACCTCTTAAGAAATCCTGGCCAGGTGTGCATATGTGTGTGTGTGGAGAAAGGGAAAGAGGGGAGGGGAGAGAGAGAGAGAGAGAGAGAGAGAGAGAGAGAGAGAGAGAGAGAGAGAGAGAGAGAGAGAGAGAGAGAGCTACACTGAACAGCATCATAGAGGCAGCTAGGTGGTACAGTGGATAGAGCACTGAACCTGAAGTCAGAAAGGGCTAAGACCAAATCTAGCCTCAGACACTAACTGTGTAATCTTGAGCAAGTCGCTTAACTTTTGTCTACCTCCATTTCCTCATCTGTAAAATAGGCATAGTAATAATACCTACCTCCCAGGGTTGTTGTGAGGGTCAAATGAAATTATGATTGCAAAACGCTTAGCACAGTGCCTGGCATGTAGTAGGTACTTAATAAATGATGATTCCCTCCCTTCCTCTCTCATATGTCATTGTTCTGGTCTTCAGGAAGAGAGAAAAGAAGTTTAGTGAAAAAATAAAACAAAACAAAACAAAAAAATTATGACCTGGAAACTGAGATGTAGGTTCTAGTTTGAATTCTGCCACTCAATCATGATGGGACCTTAGAAGAATCACAAGCCCGTAGAGCTATGAAGGACCCTGGAACCTAAGAGCATCTGACATGGAAGGGGCCTTAGAGAACATCTTAGTCTCACTTCCTTAGCTTATAGATAGGGAAACTGAGGCTCAGAGAGGGAAGTGAGCCACATTTCCTAACTCCCAGTTACTGCTCTTTTCACCATACCCCAACTGATCTGGCTTAACTTACCTAGGCCCTAATTTCCTTATCACAAATAGACACCATAATACCTACCTAACTGTCCCCTTCATAGGTTATGTGAGGGCTATGTGGTCAAGGTATAGAAGTTATAGAAATATAATTCCAAGGGATTTTTTTTTTCCAATGGAAGTATCATCCTCAGTTTTATGGTTCACAATTGTTTACCATCATCCTTTCCTCCCTTTGCTTCCAGTATTCCTTGGTAGTGAGTCTAGAGAGTTAGAATGTTCTAGTTATCAACAAGACTCCTCATGAAGAATGGAAAAAGCAAGGGAAAGAAATGCATAAATAATATGTCTCCAGTGCAGACAGAAGGAGAAAGAGAAGAACAGAGACTTGCTGCACAGTAATTATGTACTGGGTTTTTTTGTTTGGTTGTTTTTTTTGGCCAGGCAATGAGGGTTAAGTGACTTGCCCAGGGTCACACAGCTAGTAAGTGTCAAGTGTCTGAGGTTGGATTTGAACTCAGGTCCTCCTGAATCCAGGGCCGGTGCTTTATCCACTGCTCCACCTAGCTGCCCCCTAGTAATTATTTACAATTACCTTCTTTCTTGTCTTTGAACTTGCCACTTTCACTCCATTTTAGAGCTGATCATTTCTTACATTGGTTCGGTGTTTTGTAGTATTTTCCCACATGACTGCTAGTCTAAGAGTTAGGAAGATGATGGCTAAAATCCTACCTCAGACACATCAGCTGCATAAACCCCAGCACGTCACTTAACCTTTATGAGGTTAATTGGGGGATGATGATGATAATAATAATAACAATAATACCTATTAAATGGTGATAACAATACTGTAGTACCTGCTTCATGGGGGTAGTAATGAGGCATCAGTGGGATAATATATGCAAAATATTTTGCAGATCTTAAGGTATTACGCATCTTAAGCTGCTAAAAAACAGGTAACACAGTAGATAGAATACAGTCCCAGAGTTAGGAAAACCTGAGTTTCCTGAGTTCAAATCCAACCTCAGACATGACTAGCTGTGTGACCCTGGGCAAGTCACTTAACGCCATTTGCCTCAGTTTCCTCATCTGTAAAATGAGCTGGAGAAAGAAATGGCAAACCACTCCAGTACCTGCCAAGAAAACCCCAAAAATGGGTCAGTAAGAGTCAGACATGACTAAAAATGAGTAAACAACAACAAGACTTTGGGGACATCCTCCATAAATTTCAGTTACTATTGTTATTTTTATGTCATTTGGTTCTCGCATCTACTCTGTGAGGTAAATAGTGGAGGTATGATCATTATCTCTATTTTACAAATGAAGAAACTGAGGTCAAATGAGTTCATTGACCCTAAGAACAAGAAGGGACTTCAGCAGTGATCTATTCCAATCCCCATACTTTATAGATGAGGAAACTGAGATCTCAGGGATGGTGGAACTATTCCACAGTCACATGGATGGTAATCATCAGAGGTGAGATTTGAACTCAGGTCTCCTGACTCTGGAATCAATATTCTTTCTACTCCACCTAGTTGTCCAAAATCACAATTATTAGGTGGAGGAGGCAGCCTTCAAATCTAGGTCTTGTGATTCCTATTCCAGAGTTGAGGCAGGCAAAGGATTCTGTGGATTCACACCTGGGGAAGGTGTGAAGATTGAGTCTCCTTGCATTTGAAAATAGTTGTTCAACTGACCTGAATGTGGGAATTCAATCTGCCACGCGGCCTCCTTAGCACATGACAAATGGAACTGACCAACACTACCCTTATCATGATACAAGGACCATCAGTAGCTTGGCCAAAAAAAGTTCGAGGGCTTAGGAGTCGGGCATGGGGTCAAAAAGGAGAGGAGGGGGGCAGCTAGGTGGTGCAGTAGATAAAGCACTGGCCCTGAATTCAGGAGGACCTGAGTTCAAATCCAGCCTCAGACACTTGACACTTACTAGCTATGTGACCCTGGGCAAGTCACTTAACTCTCATTACCCCTGGGAGGAAAAAAAAGGAGAGGAGAAGACAGTGGGCCATATTTTCTATTTTAATTGAGATTAAAATCAGCTGCTTTCCTGTGGACCCAACTTAATTTGCAAGGCTGCCTTAGTCATTTTAATAGCTAGGATTTGTATAACACTTTAAGCTTTATATAGCACTTTACATATGTTATCTCATCTGATTTTCACAACAACCCTGTGTGGTAGGTACTATTATTATCCCCATTTTGCAGATAAGGAAACTGAGGCTAAGAGAGGTGACAGCTGGCAAATGACTGAATCGGTATTGGAATTTTGGTGTTTTGTACATTATTCTGTCCACTGTGCCATCTAGCCGTCTCTGGGTTTCTCATTGCATCAATCCACTCTAGTTCCAACCCCCTGCCTCTTAGTATAAATTGAACACCATCAACACTTTAGGAAGACTCACCTGAGCTGAGCTAAGCTGAGGGCTCCCAGATCAGCCCAGGCTCCAAAGAGCAGCTTCCAACAACCTGTGAGATGGTCCATTGTATTACATATCAATTTAAACACCCAGGCAAAAAAAGAAAGAAAACAACCACAAACAATTAGCAATTTGCTCTTCTCTGAAATGAGTCTTATGGTCCCACGGCAGTTTTCCTTTATGGCAATACTTAGCATTTATAAGAAGTCCTTCATCCGAGGATTTTAAAACCCCTTGGAAACATTAATTAAAGCTCACAGCACCCCTTTGAGATGGGAATTATTCTACCCTTTTTACGAGGGCTGTTGTACTAGACACAGAGGTATAAAAATAGAGCAAACAGTCCTTGATTCTCCTCCCCCCCCCCCACCTCTCTCCATGCTAGATCTTCTGCTAGGGACGTCATCTCTAAACAATGAAGCATGCAGGCTCAGAGCCAACCCACTGAGCCCCATAGCTAACTGCTGGGGGTTCAAGGGGAATCTGAGTTAAACTGAGTCATCTGGACCTCAGAAACTGAGCCTAAAGGGAGAACAACATGCAGCCCCCTCCCACTCCAAAAAAGGAAGGGAAGGGAATGGGATGCCAGTACCAGGGTTGTGGGGCTGGGAGGTATTGGGGAAATCCCATATTCAGTATTTTTGCTGGGGAAGATTCCAACTAGTGGGGACTCCCAGGAGACTCAGTGAGTCACTCTCAAGGGGGTGTGACTGAACACTTTCAAAGTCAAACAAATGCAGCTTTGATTTCTCTTTCTCTGGCTTCAGTTCTGTGGGGCTGGTGGAGAAAGCTTTTCTGCCTGGGGACTGGGATCAATTCATCAATTCAGCTAGTTTTTATGGAGAGTCTCCTGTGTGCCCAGCAATGCTGGGCATTGTGGGGAAGGCGAGAGGAAGAGACTGCAAGGAGGCCATGACCAGGCTTGTTTTCTTTCTTTCTTTCTTCCTTCCTTCCTTTTCTTCCTGTTGTTCTTTTTCTTTCCTTCCTTCTTTCCCTTTGTCTTTTCTTTTCTTCCTTCCTTTCTTATTCCATTGCCTTCTTCTTTCCTTCTTTCTTTATATATTCCTTCCTTCCTCCTTCCTTTCTCCCTTTCCTCCCTCCATTCCTTCCTTCCTCTTTCCCTCCCTGCCTCCCTCCCTCTCTTCCTTCTTCCCTTCCTTCTTTCCTTCCTTCCTTCCTTCCTTCCTTCCTTCCTTCCTTCCTTCCTTCCTTCCTTCCTTTCTTCCTTCCTTTTTGCAATAGTACTATGCCCAGATGAGAAAGACTAGGAGGCTGGCTCAAAAGGCAGCTAGGAATTCAAACCCCTACTTAAAACATGAATAAGGAAGGACCAATAGAACTACAAATGTCTTAAACATTGTTTTTTCTAAGATAAGGGACATGCTGAAGATGGAGTCAGGTAACCAACCATTCTCAGAAGTCCCTGCATCTCCTAGGAAGGCCCTCTTAGCATAATTTGTTGACTTATTAGCAAGCACCCAGCTTCTGCTCTAGAATGACTTTCCAACCTGGTCCCCTTGGATCCTGTCTCCCCTGCTTCTCTTTTTCCTTCTTCTCTTCTAAGGAGACAGAGTAGAGCATTAGACAGTAGTGGACTTAGAGTTAGGAAGACTTGGGTTTGAATTTCTCATCAGACACTTCCCTGGTGGCACTGGACAAGCCACTTAGCCTGTTTCTTCATCTGGAAAATGGGGATAATAATAGCACCTACCTCCCAAGGTTATTATTGGGATCAAATAAGATAGCGTATGCAAAGTGCTATATAAACATTGGCCACGATTATTCCTATTGTGACTTTCCTTGGTTTTTTACTCAGGCTGACTTTGGTCATGCCCCTGTCAGCCCCTGATGCATCATGGTGACTCTCCAGACCTTCTAACTCAGTTTGCTTCCAACCTAATTCTGAGAGGTCAATAGGGAATTTGACTTGTAGAGCACTAGAACCCCAACACTTTGGTCCTAGATTTGATGGCTACAGAAAAGAGCCAAGATGGGGAGCTCTAGCAAAGGTAGCCCACTCTGCCCTGAAGATGACCTCTTCCCAGTAACATTTACATTTTAGCAGAGACCTTTTGGAGACACAGCTCCTTAGATCAAATTGTGGGAATTTGGGGTTTTCCAGCAGGCCTGGGGAGTGAGATATTTGGAAGTAAGGGGCCTTTCAGCACCCCTTAAATGGTACTTCACTGGGAGATACTGACTCAACCTAAGCATCTGGCTGGCCCAGCCCAGATGACATAATGGCTGGGGCAACAAAGAGAGACAGAGACTTTTGTGAATTAGGCCCAAGTTGCTATCAATCTTTCGATTCTGCAATTCTCTGGCCAGAAAATTATGGGTTGATACTCTCTCAACCTCCCCTCCTCCCCTCCCCATCAGGCTGGCACCAGCACTGGGGGGAGCCCGAGAAGTCATCTGGGTGGGAGCGGAGGCAGTGAAGGAAGAAGTATAGCATGAAACTGACATCTTTTGAAGGTAGAGTTTAAAACCAGACGAATGTCACTTTTCTAGGAGGCAAAGCCGGACTTTGGGAGGGAAGGCAAATGAACTTCACTAATGAGCTGCCCGTTTAATCTGCCCTCTCTATGGGGTTTCAAATAACTACAAGTATCTTCTTTTCCTTTCTTCTGACCACGCAATTTAGAACTTGATCCTTGTCACACAGGTCAAACCAGAAGGCCTTTTCTTCTTCCCTACCTCACAAAGCTACTGAAACACAGTGTCTTCCAATAGGAGCAATATAGGTCTCAGATCTCTGAGTTCTTGTTCTCCTTTGCTTTGGGATCATGACCGCGTACCTTAATCTTTCCAGATCTCTTTTCCCGACCCTAAAATGGGCAAACTTTGTGGACTCATGGAACCATGCCCTTAAGCTGTTTAGAACTTTTCAGGGACAAAAATGCTCTAGGAATTTGAGGTATGACAATTCTCCTTGTTATTAAGATACCATCACAGATGTTCACAGGACATAGCCCGGAGAGGGCCCTCAGACCAGCCCCCTTCCCCAAGACTCTTAGTAAGTGCAACCTTAGCAGGGCAAGTAGAGTTGCCTTGGGGCCCACCCTGAGAAGAAACACTGAGTTTAGTGAAATTGGGGTTGGGAAGCAAGGAAGGGAGGAGGAGGTTACAGCAAGAGATTCAGTTTCCAAATCACAGTGAGAATGGGAAGGGATTTCTTGAGTGACGACATATATCCGACCCCTGCAGGTCCCAGCTCTGACTCACTAGATCTCACATTTCCTCTTAATGATCTCCTGGCTCCAGACACATAGGGGAAAGTTATTTCTCTGGGACCCAAGTTCATTGCCCAAGCTTACACAGGGGCTGTCGGGATCTGTTTCCCTCCAACTCGAGGGCTTTTGACAGAAGAACAGAAAGGAGGGTGGGGCAGAAGGAGGACAGACGTGGCAGCTGCCCATATTGAAAGATGGGGGTGGAAGGAATGGAAGTGAAAGGAATAACAATGGACTGACTGACTGACTTTCCCCATCTAGGTTAGGAGACTCTCCCCAGGAAATTGGGCCATGGAGCAGTGTCCCAAGCCTCAGGCTTTGTCACATCTGACAAAGTTTTTCCTATCTCTTATCTCCCTAGCTGTGGGACCTACCCCAATCCTTTTTACACCTCATTCCTGGTAAATTCTTACCCACTGACATAGCCAAAGTAATTATGCATTTTCATCGAGGTCTGCAACTAAGAACTGAAAACAATTGTCTTAAAAAGTGTTTGAGCTTTCATTTACCTGTATGTAGATATAAAAACAATGCAGTTATTTGCAAAGTGTCCAATTGCTTGGGGCTTGGAGAGAACTGATTTGGGGCACATCCTATAGCATAGTTGTTGTACAGTGGGAGGGGTTGATTTGTAAGGCTTGATGGTAGTAGGTGGATCTGGACTCACTGGTCTGGAATTGCCATCTCCCTATTAGTACCCTATCCTGACAGTATCTATTTCCTTCTCTCACCAAACTAATCATTTGGGTGATTCTTTTGAACTTTGTTCACATATCCTACCATGATTCTCCCTCACATGATCTGCCTTTTGCCATCTTGGTAATAAGTAATAGAAAGAAGTAGTCACTTTTCAACCTAGGGTCTACCCCCTCACCTGAAGTCTATAAGAGCTTACAGCTCTCCAGGTTTACCCACCAAGTGCCCAAGAGTGCCATTGAAAGGAAAATTAATGATCTCCCATAAATTAGTCTTCCCTCCCACCCAAGATAGGATAGAACTGGTACTGTATCTAGATTCTTTAGGTTCTGAGAGAAGACTGATTGCAGCTGGTACTGACTACTCCCTGGCCAAGTGCAATAGACCACTGTAAAACTCTGATGTTGGAGGGCAGAACCAAAACTTATGTTGGGTCAGAGTGCACTGAGTTCAAATCCAACTTTAGACACTTAGTAGCCTGTGACATTGGGCAAGTCACTAAACCTTAAACTTAAATTTAAGTCAACTTCAGTTTCCTCAACTTAAAAATGAGGATAATAATAGTACCTACTTCCCAGGGTTCTTTTGAGGGACAAAGGAGGTAATATTTATAGAGAGCTCAGCACAGTGCCTGAAACATAGTAAGTGCTATATAAATGCTATTGTTATCATTATTATTGTTATTATTATCCATCTATCCAGAGTTCAATCCAGTGCTTATTAAGTACAATTTTACCAGCAGCAAGGATAAGCCTGATATGGCTAATAAAAGGCTTCCAATGAGCCTGGGAAATGCCTTATATTGAATCTTGAGACCACTTGGACTGGGATGTCAATTTCAACTCAGATTGTGAGGGTTGACTCATCCTGTTTTGTTTTGGCACAATCCTGGCTTCCTCTTCCTCAGATAAAAGGCAAAAGGAGGTTCAGCAGCATTTGGTGACATCAAACAGTGGTTACCCAAGAACATTCTGATGAGTTTAGTGTGAATAAATTAAAAACAGACGGATGGACTCTGTAATCCAGACGTGGGTTTTAAAAATCAAGGGGAAATGTGTTTGGAGCAAAATGCATTAGGTCTGGGGACCAAGCTCTCCTGCAAAGTTCCCTTACAAGTTCCTCCAGGCCCCAAGCCTCACATAAGGATCTGGTAGTCTTCAGGAGGTGGCGAGAAAGCTAGAGAAAACATGGACCTGGATGTCTTGCTGACTTTGAAGAGCAAATTAAGGCCCAAGGACTATAAAATGGCTTACCCAAAGATACACAGTTGCAAGTGGCAGGTCTGGGATTTGAACCCGGTTCTGACTCTTTCCATCTTGCTACTGCTATCTTATCTAGGTATTATACATAGAAGACAGACACATGCTTGGAAAGCCTTTGGGTTTGCAGTCCATGTGCATCCTGCTTTGCAATACTGATGGAGTTGTCCATTTGAAAGCCAATAAGAGCAGAAAAACCAAAAACTTACCTAGTCCAAAGCCAAGACAGAAGCTATCCATGTTTTCCTTCAGGAGCACCTGGTCCAGGTACGGGCGAACAGACGGCATGAGAAGGTCCCTTGACTTGGAGTTGGGGGGGGGGAGGGGGAAGGAGAGGAGGAAAGGAAAGAGGAGGGATTATCCGGGTGGGGGGGGGGGGAAATGATCTTCAGAAAGTCAGGAGAAAGGCAAGGAAGCAAAATCAGTCCACCGATTTGTTTTAATCTTCAAAGATGTTGTTTTAACAAGGAGAGAGAAGAAGGAAAGGGGGAAAAAATGAAGACATGACAGAGAGATTTAGCTGGGATTTTGTTCCGAAATTCCCAATTCCCAGATCACATGTTGGGCACTCTCTCCTCCCCTGAACTGAAGCCCAGTCCAGTCCAACCAGACTCCTGTTCCAAAAGGAGACAGGGGAGGTAGGAGGAGAGAAATTTTAAAGGAAAATTACAGCAATTGAGTTAGAAAGCCCAAGTTTCTCCTTAAATATCATTCATGAGACACTACCATAGTAACTTAAATAAACAGACATAAAATAGGTATATAAAAAGTCCACTGAAATGAATTTTAAATGAGTAATTCTCAGGCATTGGAAAGATGGGAACACACCCTCTCTGTACTTGGGCTAAAACCAGGAGTCACAACCTAGCGGAAAACCATCTGTAAGCAGTACCAGTTAAACCAGGACATCTCTGGTCTCTTCTTGGAAAATGAGGACTCTTGATTTTGCCAGAGGAGGGGAACATGGGCTGCCATTTTGTCTAAATTAGTATGTGTAATCCAGAGTCTTCAACAACCTTTCTTGCGAGGACTTTTTATTTTCAGGGATCACATCCTTGTGTAGCCCATTGAGTGGAAAATCCAAGGCTTCCATTTAAAAATGGTCAAAATGAAGAGAAGCAAGATGAATGGCTGTTTCCCAGGTCATGCTGCAAGCCAGGTGCAATATTGAAATCTAAACCCAAATCTCTTCATCCTATTAGTCCAGCACATCTAAGTGCCTGGAAAAGGATGAAATCTTTCCTGCTGTTCCACACTCTCCCCATGCTTGTGATATTAATAGAATAATGCAAGGTTAGAGCTCAAGGGGAACTTAGAACATAGAACACAGAATGTCACGGCTAGGAGGGACCTTGGAAGGCAGAATGCCAGAGCTGGAAGGGTCCTTAGAGAGAATAGAGAGCTCTATTTCAACATTTTCATTTTACTGATGAGGGAACTGACTCTCAGAGCAATGAATTATCTAAAGTTGTAGTGACTTAGGGGCCAAGCTGGAGCTAGGACCTGGTTTCTAGAACAATTGAATGTTAGAACAAAGAATATTCTAGTTAGAAGAAATCATAAAAGAAAGATAAAACCAGAGAGGAAAGAATGAAGGATCATTTTGGATTAGGGGGCAGCTATCGTTCCCTAAAAATCAGAGCACATATATGAACAAAGGAATAGCAGAACAGCAGAAAACCATTTGTGATCTGGGGCAGCTAGGTGGCTCAATGAATAGAATGCCAGGCCTGGAGTCAGGAAGACTTATCTTTCTGAGTTCAAATCTGGCCTCAGACATTTACCAGCTGTGGGACCCTAGGCAAGTCACTTGACCCTGTTTACCTCTGTTTCCTCATCTGTAAAATGAGTTGGAGAAGGAAATGACAAACCACCCCAGTATATGTGCTGAGAAAACACCAAATGGGGTCACAAAGAGTCAGACATGACTGAAAAATGACTGAACAACAACAACAACAATTTGTTGCCTGACTTGGGCTGATGCTGTATGGCATATGTAGGTGGGGTTTAGAGTGGGGTATAAAAGGAACATCTGCTGCATATATGCATGCATGTATGTGAATATGCATGTAGGTATGTATGTGTTTATGCGTGTTTGCATTTTCTTTTGTCTTGGAAGGAATGGGTGAGTTTTTTAATTGTGCTGCTGTCAATTCCAAAAAGAACTTTGCTTTGTGGAAATTCTTCCAGGCCAATACTGAGCCAATTCTCCTGGGGCCTGCTTGAGAAATGGAGTTCCCTGCCATTTGGCTCCAAGGGGAACCCTGTGAGTGGCCAATATGGAAACCGACTGTATTGCATGAAAGAGACAGCCATTTTATGAGTCTAGGAACCAAATTAGTCCAATTAAGTAGCAATGCTTTGGGGAGAGGGAGGGCCACTTCATTCATACCCCACCCTTCTCCTCTGGCACAGAAAGCTGTGGAAAACACAGTAACCTAAGGATGTGGAGCAAGAGAGAGACATGTCCAAGAAGAGCAGAGGAAAGATAAATGAGGGAACTGCTTCTCTTGCTGCCTCTCCAAATCCTAATGCTCCTTCAAAGTTCTGCTCCTCCAAGAAGTAAAGAGACAGAATTGGTGTGGTCGAAAAAAGCCTGGCCTCAGAATGAAAAAAATCTTGATTTCATATCTTGGCTTTCATACTTACTAGTTGTCACAAGCTACTTTGTAGCCTCAATGCCGTGCCTCTATTTCCTCATCTGTAAAATGGGGGTGGTAAGACTACCTCTCAGGGCTGTTATGAGGATAATGCTTTATAAACCTTAGACTGCTGAAAGAACATGAATGACTATTCATACATTTTAAATATTAATAATAAAAATGGTAATTCATATTATTCAAGGGGCTTCAGAGACCATTTTAAGGTCACTTGGTCTTTTGGGGTATCAGTTTCTCTTTCTATAAAGAAAAAGGTTGGACTAGAACAAAGGTTCTTGATTTAGGCATCCACAGACCCTCAGGGAGTACATGCATTCCATAGGGTCCATCAACTTGGATGGGGAAAAAACACATCTTTATTTTCACTGAATTCCGACTGAAATTTGGAATTTCCTTGAATTATGGACTTAAAAAATGTTCTAAGAAGGGATCCATAGGTTTCTCCAGAATGCCAGAGGAGGCTATGACAAACAAAGGGTTAAGAATCCATGGACTAGAGGGTCCCTTTCAGGTACAAATCCTCTGGTTCTCTGATCTAAGGGCACAATAGCTGCAGTCACAGCTCACTCAGGGGAGCCACAACTTGTCTGTTCAAATGGTAACTACTATGTGAAGCCTTCCCTCATCTCCATACCACCCTTCCTCCTCCCCTTCCCCCCAAATATACCAAGAGTAATCTCCAAAAATGCAGGTGGAAAGAAGGAAATAAACATTTATTAAGGGCCATCACTGTGTTAAGTGCTTTATAAATATTATCTCATTTGATCCTTACAACAACCCTGGTTTTATTATCTCCATTTTATAGTTGAGGAAACTGAGGCAAATAGAGGTTTAAGCGACTTGTTCAGGATCACACAGCTAGTAAGTATCTAAGGCTGTATTTGAACTTAGGTCTTCCTGACTCCAGGCCCATCACCCTACCCACAATACTACCTAG
Organism: Dromiciops gliroides; assembly: GCF_019393635.1. Taxonomy (NCBI): domain Eukaryota; kingdom Metazoa; phylum Chordata; class Mammalia; order Microbiotheria; family Microbiotheriidae; genus Dromiciops; species Dromiciops gliroides. The sequence goes on along the minus strand of NC_057862.1, from coordinate 428,661,042 downwards.
CTAACTCTAGCTCTGACCATGTCACTCCCCTGCTGGAAAAGCTGTTGTTCAGTCGTGTCTGACTCTTCATCACCCCATTTGGGGTTTTCTTGACAAAGATATTGGAATGCTTTACTATTTTCTTCTCCAGCTTATTTTACAGATGACAAAACTGAGGCAAAGAGGGTCAAGTCACTTGCCCAGGGTCACACAGCTAGTAACTGTCTGAGGCCAGATTCGAACTCACAAAGAGGAGTTTTCGTGATTCCAAGGCCAGTGCTCTATCCATAGTACCACCTAGCTGCCCTAGCTCCCTATTACCTCTGGGATAAAACACACAATCTGGCTCTAGCTTACCTTTCTGGGATTGTTACACATCATTCCTCTTCACACACTCTGTGGTCTGACACAATTGGTCTACTTGCCATTCCTCATATGCCTCTTTCCCTATACCTCCATGCCTTTGTGTTTCTTCTTCATCTCCACCTCGTAGAAACCCTAGCTTCCTTCAAAGCTAAAGTAAAGTGCTTCCTGCTTCAGGAGATCGTTGATGATTCTACCAGCTACAGAAATTATTTGGTATATATTTTGTATTTACTTGTATGTGGACATGTTGTTTCCCCTGATGGAATATGAATTTCTGGAGAGGAGGTATTCTTTCACTTTTTTCTGTTTCCTCTAGCACATAGTAAGCACTCGCTTCATTGACTAATTTGATCTTTCACAAGAAAGATTTGAAATCCTGAAGCCTACAAGCAGGAGTGAACCACTTGAAGTCCCTACTCCCAAGAGGAGGTATTGTGCACACCTTTTTGCAGAGCGACGTGCCAACAGGTTAACATAATCTTCAGAGAGACACAAGATTTAGACATTTTGGGTACAAACCAATCAATGAGTTCTGTAAGAAAAAGATTTCACTTGCGATTTTTGTGAGATTTTCTGCTTTGTCTTCTAGTACTTATCTATATTTATATATGTATATCTCATGCCCCATTTATCTGTATCTCAATCTTATCTCTTATAATAGAATAGGCTAAGGGTTCCTTCAGGGTAGGGACCCTAACTTATCCATCTTTGTATCTCCTTTATATCTAGTATCATCCTTCTCTAGTCCTTTGTCAATGGGTGAATCATAGAAATGGAAAATGTTAGAGCTTGAAGGGAATTTTAATAGCATTGTTTTCAATTAAAGATACTTTTCAACATTCATTTTTGTAAGATTTTAAGTTCCAAATTTTTCTCTCTCCTTCCCTCTCTTCCCTCCCCTTCCCAAAGCCAGCAAGGAATCTCATATAGGTTATATATGTACAATCTTGTTAAACATATTTCCACATTAAGTCATGTTGTGAAAAAAGAAAGAGAACCAAAAAAAACACCACAAGAAGGAAAAAAACCCAACAAAACAAATAAAGGGAAAATAGTATGCTTAGATCTGCATTCAGACTCCATAGTTCTTTTTCTGGATGTGGAGAACACTTTCTTTCCATCATGAGTCTTTGGAATTTTCTTGGATCATTGTATTACTGAGAGGAGATAAGTCTATCACAGCAGATCATCATACAATGTTGCTGTTACTGTGTACAATGTTCTTCTGGTTCTGCTCACTTCACTCAGCATCAGTTCATGTAAGTCTTTCCAGGTTTTTCTGAAATCTGCTTGCTCATCATTTCTTAGAGCACAATAGTAGCTTGAAGGGAATTTTAAGATCCTCTAACCCAACTTCATTTTATCACAGAGGAAACTGAGCCTCAGAAAAGGGACCAAAGGCATCTAGTATGTGGTGGAATAAGGGTGGGATGGAAGCCTGTTCAGTCAGGGAACTCTGTTTAAACTGGGGGGAGATGGTGCCTAGCAAAGTCATGATTCAGCAGAGGCCAGAGACAGAGTCTTGGGAGTCTGAAGCTGGGCGCCAATAAGAAGAAGTTTTAAAGACATATGAGGAGGGAGGAGGTCTCAGCTTTCAGAAGCTTTCTTTACTCTAGCTCTTCTGCCAGTTGAATGTGGGAAGGGAATCCAAGATTCAAAGGGAAAGGGTGGTTTTTCTGAGATGTGGCAATGTTGCTAGACATTGGAAGCAGTTAGGGAAGGAGTTAGTTGCAAGCCTTCCCTTTGAGCACAAAAGTATGGCTTGTATTCTTAGAGGGTGGTCACTGCAAATATGTCCATAGCATGGACCAGAGGCCCACCTCACTGGATGAATAGGTCTGTCCTGGATACTGGAAGATGCCATATGAGGTCAGGGACCTAGGGTATCAAAACTCAGGTAGCTTAAAACTCACCCTCAATGTAATAAATGCAATGCAATACAATGCAATGCAATATGTGGATGAGCAGGAATTGAACGAATTTCCAATTGAATTACTGGGTAGGAGAGTAGGAGACAATGTTTGCCTTTTGATTTGAAAACCTCATTGATCTAGGTGAATTGTAAATCCATCAGAACTTTATTTTTGTTTGTTTGTTTTTGCGGGGCAACAGGGGTTAAGGGACTTGCCCAGGGTCACACAGCTAGTAAGTGTCAAGCGTCTGAGGTCGGATTTGAACTCAGGTCCTCCTGAATCCAGGGCCAGTGCTCTATCCACTGCGCCACCTAGCTGCCCCCCCCATTAGAACTTTAAACTAGGAATAAAGTGGAACAGATTCCCACCAGAAGGAATGGGATTCAGAACCGGAACTAGCATTTTTATCACTGGGGCAAATGGCAAGAAATGTATCCTCGAATAAACTTTTTAAAGTGGAAAGTGGCACAATGGATTGAGCACCGGCCCCTGGATTCAGGAGGACCTGAGTTCAAATGTGGCCTCAGACACTTGACACTTACTAGCTATGTGACCCTGGGCAAGTCACTTAACCCCAATTGCCTCACAACCCCCCCCCCAAAAAAACCCCTAGGTATTGAGTTCTTGTTTCTATATTCCTGAAAGAGCAAAAATTCTTTAAATGTGATCCCTAGGGTGAGGAAGCAGTCACCCTGGTGTCCTTAAAGTTCTGCTAGCTCCTGCCTTACTGGAGATCTTCAAATAAAGGTTGGATGACAACTTGTCAGATAGGTCATAGAGGGGATTCTTGTTCAGAAATGGATTTAGAATAGATGATTTTTGAGGCACCTCCCAACTCTGAAATGTGTTAATTCTTTGACAAGATGAATGGTTGAATATGATGTTTTGTAAGTCACCCCCACCCCCCCCACAAAAAAACCTTCAAAAACTTTCTGTCTGACTTTCCATTCTAGCAGGAGGAGATAGGTCACAGATTCATGAACCATAGTCACAGAACCCTAGTAGGAATGGAAGTTCTTTAAAGGCAAGAGCTGTTTCTTTTTCTTTGTATCCCAGCACCTGGAATGGGGCCTTACACATTTTTTACCAACTCAAACTCATGCTTTGTCCTACCCCTCGGTATGATAAAGTAACTCCTAAGATGTCAATGGTTGATAATGACTTAATGTGCTATCCTTGGCATTATCACAGGAAGCCTCCTTAGGCTTCTATGCAAGGACAGACTAGGTCTTGGGTCAGAGAAGGCCGGGGCAGGGTGGTGGATGACATTGCTGAGGGTGGAGTACGTCTACACTTGTCCATGTGTTCCTAACATGTGCCTTTTCTCCTATTTCTTTATGGAAGGTGAGGTTGTTGGCGTTCTGATTTTTTTCTTTTCTTTTCTATTTCTGCAGGAGAGGGACAGCAAATGGAAAGTACTTGTTAATGTGTGGGAGGGGGAAATGGAATCATTTAAAGCCTATTATAAACCTTGAAGTCTCTGGGTTTCTTAGCATCCAGAGAGAAAGAGAAGAAACCCCTCTGTTAGAGAAGCCAGGAACCACCTCCATTTGGCATTGGCCATCGGCTTTGGGAACGCAAACCACTTCACAGACAAAGCCCTGTCTTTTGTCTAAGGACCGACCTTGTCGGTGAGAATGCCAAAGGTGGAGTGGGGTGGAGAAAAAGGATTAGTGGCAGCAAATGTCACCAGACTTTCCATTTTCCTTGAGGATGTTTGCAAAACAAAACCCACTCCTTGGAGTGGGCCCTGGGCAGAGTGGTAAGGAAGGCAGAGAAGTGATTCCTTCCAAAGAGCCCCGGACTTAGCGTCAGAGAACCTGAGCTCAAATTCAAGCTGCTACCATGCATCATCTCAGGCAGATCAATGCCCCTCTTTGGGCTTCAGAGTTGGAATGGAGGAATTCTAAGGTCCTTTCCAGCCCTTTATCTATGTTTCATTGTCACCTCTCCAGCCCTCCTCCCTAGCCATGGCTGACCTATGTCTCAACTATTACTAGCATATACAACTGGCAACCATAGACCCATATACTGTCAAAGCTGGAAGAGGACTTAGAACATAGAATGGTAGAGCACAATGTTAGCTATCACATAGGTCAGGGATTCTTAACCTTTCTTGTGTGTCTTAAAAACCCTCTTGCTAGTCTAATGGAGCCTAGGGATCCCTTATCAGAATAATGTTTTAAAATGTATTAAATAACCCATATCTGATTTTTGGCACCTCAAGGAGGAGGAAGAGGGAAAGAAGGATAAAAATTGGAACCCAAAACTATAAATAAAAGTATTTATTATTATTATTATTATTATTATTATTATTGGTGGGGCAATGGGGGTTAAGTGACTTGCCCAGAGTCATCAGCTAGTAAGTGTCAAGTGTCTGAGGCCGGATTTGAACTCAGGTACTCCTGAATCCACGGTCAGTGCTTTATCCACTGCGCCAAAGTATTTATTATTAAAAAAAAAGGTATTAAATAAAATACAAAGGATTATAAAGAAAATGCATTTTACTGCAATATAGTTATCAAAACATTTTTTTCCCATCCAAGTTCACAGACGTCCTGAAATCTATCTATGGACCAAGCTTCGGGTCTTGTCCAACTCCTTCATTTCATAGATTTCAGAAGGGTGGCCCAGAGAGAGGAAGCGGTTCATTCAAGGTCACAGAGCTGACTATTATTAGAGTCAGTACTAGGACCCAGGTATCTTGATTCCTAGTTAAGAGTTCTTTCTACAGTACTACCCTATGACCTGATAAAGGCTAAAGCTGTGGCCCTCTCTCAGGAGTATCTGCATTTTAATAGAAGATGTTGACAGACCAAAACACCTTCAAGACTCAAATGAATGAAACCCTCATGGTAGAATTTCAGACATTATAAGAAGCTGTAGATAAAATATTTTGAAGCCAAGGACCAGATGCTTCTGCTGACTACAAAGAAAGCCAGTCTTGTCATTCCTTTTGAAAAGTTCAAACCCTTTCTGTAGGACACAGCACAAGGAAATATCTCTGCACATATTTGTAAAGTCTAGTGACCATGTTGACTTGAGGCAGACACTGTATATTCATCTTTCAAAAGCTTTACAAGGTCAGTCCTTGGAAGCATCCACCGAGAAGTCAGACTGCTCTTACTAGGTGCTAAAAGCAGCTAGGGAGCAGAATTTAAATTCTCTCTGGTAACACTCTTATTCATGGATTTCAGGATTGGTCAAGGCAACCTGAGGATGAAGGGCAAACTCAAGGGGATCTGTCAGGCTGGGTCATATTTCCTTATCCCAGCCCCCTGAAAGCTTCACTCCCTTAGCAAGAGCAATAAGCCAGAGAAGGCTGTGAGGGAAAGAGGGCAGAAGGAAAGAAACCCTTTACCCCCTCCTTATTGTTTTTGTTCCCAGCCTGAGTCTCAGGAGGTCAGGGTCTGCCCTGGGAAAATAAAAAAGGAGAAAACAATTCTCTTTGAAAATTTATGGAGGAAGGGGGCAGCTAGGTGGCGCAGTGGATAGAGCACAGGACCTGGATTCAGAAGGACCTGAGTTCAAATCTGACCTCAGACACTTGACACTTACTAGCTGTGTGACCCTAGGCAAGTCACTTAACTCCCACTGCCCCGCCCCCCCAAAAAAACCAAAAAAACAAAACAGAAAATTGATGGAGAAGACACTATTATACCTACACAGTCTAATGAAAAGGCCCCATGATGGGGAGGGAGTCAGGAGAGCAGGGTTCATGTCTAAATCTGCCACTTACTAGGTATGAGACTTCAGATAAAGTTACCCACCAGAATTTGGTTTCCTCATCTCTAGAATGGGGATAACAATTGCTGGACTGTGTCTATCTTACAGTACTGTTGTTAGGATCCAAGGAGAAAGTGGATGTGAAAAGGGTTTGCCCAAGTATAAGAGATTCATAAGAATCATACTCCACTCAATCTGTGATCTTGGTGATGGGAACATTCCCTCCAATGATGCAGATCTCAACCCATCCACATTTGTCCATCCTGGATGATTCTTATCCAAGAACTCCTATAAATTTGCTAAAAGGACTCCACCCAATTCACTGGAGGTCTTTCTTGATTTTTCCTGACACTGGGAAGCTGTTCACCTGTCACTTCACTAACACCACATGAATAGCCCATCTTCTCTCCAGGATATACATTTCCTAGATGATTCGTTTTCCTCCTGTTCTTCAAAAATCATCATTGGTCATATGTTGCAACCTATTCACCACCACCAAGTTCCTCTCTATTGTCCTCTCTGTGATATTAATTTTCAATTCTTTAGACTGTTATTATAATTATTATTACTATTTTAGTGCTGCCTACCTCTAAATTCTCCTATTGGCCTACAACTAGTGCCCAAAACCCAATTCCCTCCCCCTGACCTTAAGAATTCATTTCTTGGGGCAGCTAGGTGGTGCAGTGGATAGAGCACAGGCCCTGGAATCAGGAGTACCTGAGTTCAAATCTGGCCTCAGACACTTAACACTTACTAGCTGTGTGACACTGGGCAAGTCACTTAACCCCCCAATTGCCTCACTAAAAAAAAAAAAAAAAAAAAAAAAAAAAAAAAAAAAAGAAAGAATTCATTTCTTTGGCTTGGGATCATCAGGAGTTCCCTGTTAAGGCTGAGCTCTTATCAATCATGGCCATATTTTTCAGGGATTTGACGATCAAATTGCTTTCTGATTGGATAGCTAGCTGGGGGAAAAATAGAACATGGGATGTGTGACTTTAGATGGTGAGGAAAGAAAAGGAAATGGCTCACAGAAAAGAACATCACCCTGGAAGGATTCCCAGTAGGGGCACTGTAGTGAATCTCGGAGAGTCCAGGAAGCAACCCGGGGAAGGAGAAGGCTAAAAAAGAGAAGGAAGGAGGAAATAGCTGTTTTACCTGCTTAAATCATAGATTTAGAGCTGGAATCGACTTCAGAAATCACCCAGAACAACTCCCTCATTTTACAGATTGGGAGAAATGGCCTGACAAAGGTAGTAAGTAGTGAGTAGTAAGTAGCACAGGCAGAATTTCAACCTGCCAGCTCCAAGCACTTTCTACTGCACTGCTTTCTCCCGCTTCAGACTTTTCGTGCAGGGCCAGTCCTAGTGAGTGACATAGCATTTTTAGGGATTTGTTTTCCTTTAGACAGAGAACAGATTAAACGGATTGATGTCTCCTCCCACATGGACAGCCTTGTACCCCAAAAGTCAATTCTTACTTTGTACCAAATATTGAAAATATGATGTCAATACTTATGATTTATTCACATGCCCTTCCCCCCATCTTTTTTTAGAAGCAATAGATTGGTTGCTGTCCTTCATTCTTTTTTTTTTTTGGTGGGGCAATGAAGGTTAAGTGACTTCCCCAGGGTCACACAGCTAGTAAGTGTAAAGTGTCTGAGGCTGGATCTGAACTCAGGTCCTCCTGAATCCAGGGTTGGTGCTCTATCCACTGCACCACCTAGCTGCCCGCTGTCCTTCATTCTTGAAAAGGACCAAAATGACAACATTACATTGGGATTAAGGTAAAGTGTGTCCAACTATGGCTGATCAGACTCAAATGACTTCAGAACACTCTACCACAGACTGGGCACAAACAGTACATATGAACATTTGGGGTGGAGATGTCTCTAGAAAAGCAATAGATTTTTCTTCCTCTTCTCTCTCTTTCTTTCTTTCTTTCTTTCTTTCTTTCTTTCTTTCTTTCAAAATCTCTTCCTTGATGGTCAGTTGGGCTTATCATTGCCTACCTCACAGGGTTAGTATAAGAAAAACACTTTGAAAAGTTAGGAAAGGGGTCCCTCTGAAGACTTAGAGTAGTTGGGAAATGCTTGAATAACATGGTTTGCTAAAATGGAAAAGAAGAGTACTTATGTATTCTTCATATTTCACCAGTTGCTTGACACTCTCTTGTTTTACAGATGAGAGAAATTATGCTATGGGTACATGAATGGAAGAGAGATTATAATTGATGATCCATTTTATCTCTAAATAGGTAAAATGTTTGCCTAAATGGAAGACCATTTATGCTAAGAAAATGCAGTACTAATTTTAAGGTATTGGTCAAAGAAATCTGGTCATGTATAGTTTGAAGAAAAGATGGGGGGGGGTGATAGCTTTCTTCAAGTATTTGAAAGACTTTTACCTGCAAAGGCACAGGTTCCTACTGTTTGGCCCCCGAGAACGGAAGAAGCAAGAGCAATGGGTACAAGTTGAAAAGAAGTAAATATAAGCTTGAAATCAGGAAAAACTTTCTAACAACTAGAGCTATCTAAAAGGAGAAGGGACTGCCTCAGAAGTGGTGGGCTCCCCTTCACAGAAGATCTTTGAGCAGAGGCTGAATGCCCTCATGTTGATATGTTCTAGGGGGAAATCTTTAGGGTATGGGTTGTACTAAATGGTTGTTGACATTTCTTCTGATTCTCAAATTCTCTCATTTTTCTCTATTTTCCTTCACTCCCTTAAGTTGAGCATTGTACTTTGGTGGTGCAGTATAAAGAACCAACCCAAGCAACAAATATTTATTAAGCTCCTTCTGTATACAGAAGGAGTTGTAGGCACTAGTATTTAGACAAAACATAGTCTTTTACCCTTGAGGATCTTACTATCTAGTAAGAGAATAAAGAAAGTATAATACATAATATTATGTAGGAAACATTTAAATAGGACTTTATAATATGCACCATTGAACTTTAGGTAAGTTTTAATTGTTAGGAATTCAACAGGTGAATGAGAAGGAAGGCATTGTAGACCTGGGGAAAAACCTGGGTAAATGTGTGGAGGCAGGAGAACACAGGATGTGGAAAGATGTATACAGTTTGGTTAAGGCATAGAATGTATGGAGGAGAGTAATTTAGCTGAAAAGACAGGGTTGAGACAGATTATAGGGATTTTAAATGTCTTTCAGTGGGGTAGGGGGTGACACCCTACCTTAGTGAGTAGACATGGGAGTCAGCCCCCAGATAAATCTTTCTCATATTGGGAATACCTCCCAGAAAAGAACCCATTATAGGTCACCCCTTTAAAAAGGTCAAAGGAAGTCACAGCAGGGTGGCCAGCCGGGAGGAGGAGATGGGCAAGAGTCTTCTGGGAAGACAAATTGGAGAGGAGACAAAATGTTCCTGCACAGCATTGTAAACAACCCTAAAGTGTTTTGAAAGCCTCTGTCGATATAAATTACTGCGAAATAAAATGTAAGAATTGCAAAAGGAGAGTCCAGCTGTGGAAGGGCTGTTTTCCCAATGCTGCCCTGTGCTGCCTGGGAGTTTTCAATGGAATTTGGCATATCTCAGTCTTCTCTCCACTCCTACCCTAGTCTTCTTAGCTTGCTTCTCCCTCCTACAGCCTCTATGTGTAAGCACATATGATCTAGTATTCCTCATCCTTTCATATTCTCTTTGAATTCAATTCAAATTAATTTCCTTTTAATGGCTGGCTTATAATAGTCTTGATGAAAAGCAAGGAATTCAGCTCCTCTCCCCAACTCCATTCCACTCCAATTTTATCCACTGGGGAGCCTGGGGATGGGAAGAGAGTTAAGAATCATATGCCGATGAGTTAATTAAGAACTGGGGTGGAGAGGGTGAGGAGAAAGGTGGAGGAACAGTGGCAAGTTGGAAAAAGAATATCCAAATGGAAAATGAGAGAGGAAAGGAAACATAGGGAACCTTGTAACCAAGGTCAGTCTCTCAAGTAGCTTGGGGGTCCCTAGGGACTTCAGGACTCATGTGGTCCACCTTGTACCTAAAGTAAGAATCTTCTCTATAGCATCCTGGAGAAGTGATCGTTTTACTTCTGCCAAAAGACTCCTGTGTGGGACAGCTAGGTGGCAGAGTGGATAGAGCACTGGCCCTGGATTCAGGAGGACCTGAGTTCAAATCCAGCCTCAGACACTTAACACTTACTAGCTGTGTGACCCTGGGCAAGTCACTTAACCCCAATTGCCTCACGGGGAAAAAAAAGACTCCTGTGATGGGGAACTCACTATCTTTTAGGGAAGCCTATTGAACCACTGAACATTTTGACAGTTTTAACTGTAAGGAAATTTATCCTTTATGTGTAGCCAATATCTTCCCCTCTGTACCTACTAGCTATAATTGCCAGTACTCCTCTTGGGAGATCATAAGAACAAATTTAAGGCTTCTTCCAAAAGGACAGCAATCTTCATATTCCCCTGAACAAACACTCTCTTCCAGACCAGACTTTGCCATTTCCTTTATCAGAGAATTGTACAGTGTGGTTTTGAGGTCCCTCACCATCCTAGTCACCCTTCTCCAGAGTGTTCCAATATCAGAATTCAGAAAACCATGAAGATTTTAATAACTGAAGTTCCTTCCTCTCCCCTCAATCCCTCGTTCCCTCAAATACCACTGCTAAAACAATCCTCCATCTTGGTGGCCTTATGTGGAGAAGCAGCAGGAGAAATCACTCATGTTCCTTAACTAGTGCATGGTCTCCCCATCTAGGTTACAAGTTCTTTGTGGGTAGGGGCCACACTTCTTCCCATAGAACCCAAGCACAGGGCAGGCACACAGCAAAGATTTAATTGGCCGAGTGATTCTAAGTTGAAGTGGAATCCATTTGGAAAATGGTTTCCCAGGTTTCCCTCTAATTGGATCTGCTGGTTAAGATATTCAAATCACAGTCTCCAAGGGTCACAAAGTAATGGGCCACCAGAGGCAGAACCTCTGAAACATTCTGGCTATATGACCCTGGGCAGCTCATTTGCCCCTTAATGCTTTGGTCAGCCCTCTAAGACCATTCAGTTGCAGAGAAGCTGCTGACCTTTGGTGATAGAAGGAGCTTCCTAATTCCAGAGTTCCCTGTGCCAATGAAATTCACAGGTCTACTTCTTATCCCTGTCCTAATAAGCTGAATTTTTGTTTGCCTTAATGATAGAAATCACATCATTTGATAGTTAGAACTTCACCACGATCCTTCAGCTCACATTTTGATTTGGAACTTCAGCCCTACAGGATAAATATATGCTGAATTCTCAGATAACTTTCTGCCACTATTATTGATTTAGCAAAAAATTTGTAACTTCTGTGTCAAGTCTCTACCCTAAAAGTCTCATCTGTTCTTTTGAATCGAGAGCTGGAGAGAGGTTTGTAAGTAAATAGAGTGTGGGAGTTTATATGCAAAGTAAATGCTTCATGAAGTTTGAAAAAAGGAGTCCAGTCCTCAGAGCTATAGCCATGCCCAAGAAATACTCCCAAAAGACAGACCAGGAAGTCTCAGTAGCTGTTATGGATTAACCCCCATAGTCCTGTTAATCATAAAAAATGATTATAGAGAGTTATTGTTGACCTCTCCAGGTCTAGAAAATACTCTGCTCTATTTATGCGCACTCTCAGTATGGAGACAGGATGGCAGAAGACCAGGAATCCTAATCACACCTTCAATTCCAAAATCATGATTCCAATACGAGTGCCCTTGACATGTTCTAACATCTTAGCTGTTTTGAGGACCCGATTAAGAATCAGAAGACTTGGGCAGCTAGATGGCGCAGTGGTTAAAGCACCAGCCCTGGATTCAGGAGTACCTGAGTTCAAATCCGGCCTCAGACACTTAGCACTTACTAGCTGTGTGACCCTGGGCAAGTCACTTAACCCTCATTGCCCCGCAAAAAAAAAAAAAAAAAATCAGAAGACTTGGTTTCTAATCCAATCTGCTATTTAGTCCCTTCTGGCCTTAAACAAGTCCCTTAACCTCATCAGATCTTGTTTCCCTCATCTGTAAACTGGTAGCATCTTGGATAATTTTTCTAGAGCTCTGCTAGATCCAAATCCCATGATCCCTCTGGAGTCAAATACAAATTTATGGCAGTCCAATAAATACTCTGAGCAGCCCTCTCTTGTGGCAGGCTATCTCTGTTCTCAATACTCCCCCTCCTTCCTGCCCAGAACCTGCCCCTGTTCTAGAATTCCAATATCCAGATCTTCATCGCTGGAATCTCCCAGACATTTGCCTAATTGGTGTTTACTTGCCTGTGACATGAGAGATGGGAAATCATCTCTTGTCCTATGAATGAGACCCTGCCCTTCCCCACAAAACTCCTGGCTCTCTTCCACATTGCTGAGCAGTCCTGTTCTATGGCATCCGATGACCCGGGTATGACGGCCCCAGAGTAGGAAGAATACTGAGAACCTGGCATGACTTGGCTGCTGGGCCATTGATCCTGGCCTGGGATCATCTTGGCAGGCTTGGATGCCCCCTTGTGCTGACTAACTCACCAATATATCCTGCCCATTCAGAGGTTCAGCTGTATCTCCACCTTTCTAGTCACTGATCCAGGCATATACTTCCCTTTCCCCTTTCTATTTCCCCCATGCTCATAGGGATCTTAAGTTAGGTGCTGTCCCTTGTGTTAGTTAAAACATAGCATATAAAAGCCTGTTGCTTTTGACATTGTTGGCTGGTTTTCCTCTTCTTTGGAAGAGGCAGCTAGGTGGCATAGTGGATAGAGCACTGGGCCTGGAGACAGAAATTCGTGAGTTCAAATTCAGTCTTACATACTTACTAGCTGTGTGACCCTGGGCAAATCGCTTAATTGCTCTCTTCCTCAGTTTCCTCATCTGTAAAATCAGGACAATGATAGAACCTACCTCCCAGGGTTGTTGTGAAGATCAAATGACATAGTATTTGTAGAGCACTTTGCACAATGCCTAGCACGTAGTAGTGGCTTAATAAATGCTTGTTTCCTTTCTTATTTTCTTCCTTGGAAATCTAAGTCCCCAAAAGTGGCTGCTGTGGACTGGCCTAACAGCAGTCTCTGTTAGCCAGGGGTAGTCTGGTGGAGAATCTGTTGTCTGATGAAAAGCCTTGATTTGAGACTTGGGAAGAGGATCATTGCAGACCATTCCCATCATTGCCACATGATGGGCACAAATGTCAGTAGCTTCAATATGTTCCATGTTGCTGCATAGGGCAAACATAGAATATAGACTGTCAGAGCTAGAAGACTTAGAACCTAGAGTTGAAAGGAGCCTTAGAACATACAGTATCAGGGGGCAGCTAGATGGCACAGTGGATAAAGCACCAGCCCTGGATTCAGGAGGACCTGAGTTCAAATCTAGCCTCAGACACTTGACATTTACTAGCTGTGTGACCCTGGGCAAGTCACTTAACCCTCACTGCCCTGCAAAAAGAAAAAACAAAACAAAACAAAAACAAGAGCATACAGTGTCAGAGCTGGAAGGAATATTAGAACCCAGAGTGTTTAAAGAGACCTTAGAACATAGATTAGGAATTAGAAGAACCTTAGAGATCATTTTGTCCACTCCTCTCTCAATTTATACAGATGGGTAAACTGAGGCCCAGAAAGGGGAAGGGACTTGACCAAGGTCATGCAGCTAATCAATCAGTGGTATAACTATTATACAAATCCAGGGTTTCTCACTCCTAGCCTAGTACTCTTTCCATTACACTGTTCTATTGCCTTTCCCAGATACGATGCTTGGTCCTCAGCTTTAAACGAGGTAGCTCCTAAGAGACTGCAGTGGGACACCAGAATTTCTAGTCAGTCCAAATGCTCCGTGTACAAATGGCTTTTCAATGAGGGTGAGAGCCTGGTGTTGTCTGAACCATCAGCTTCCTGACCAGGATGGGAGGCAGTGGCCATACACCTTTGGCCACTTTGAGTAGGCTTGCTCCACCCTCCCTGTTAAAAATATCTACCAGCAGCCAGAAGCTGAGATCTTGGAATAGACACTGAGTTCTGTGCAGCTATTTAACCTGGGAGGATGCAAACGGTCCTTTCCAGAATTTCCTGCATAAATTAAAAGGTGGGCTGGGGCAGGGGGGAGAGGGAAGCCATAAATAAAATGCTCATCCTTTGTATCCTGGCCTTCTCACAGGACCCAGGAAAAAAAGCCCTCTTCAGTCTGCCCTCAGGAAGCGTCCTGCCAGACTGCTGCTGTCCGGCTTTGGGGAATCTGACACGAAAGACTATCTCTAGGAGCCAGCCTCCCCAGCCAACCAATGGGGAGCTATCCAAGCCATCCACCCCTCTCTGTCTGCTTCTAAACGCCCTATGGGGGAAGTCACCGTGTTGTACTGAATGACTCAATAACCAGGAGCCAAAAACATTCAAAACCACAAGGCTAAATTAATTCACTCCCCGGGGGGGGGGGAGAGAGAGAGAGAGAGAGAGAGAAGTAATGTGGCATCTTTTCAAGACTTCCTTCTCCCTCCCCTACCTTCTTTTTAAAGGCATTGAGATATTTTGATTAATTCTCTAGATGGACAGTCCCAAACATCTCAATTCTACATTTATCATGAGTGCAAGGACAGAATATTGCTGGTGCATTAAATGAAGAGAGTAAATGATTCTTTGGACTCAACTGTGACTGGGACATATCTGCTAATGTAAATAATGAAGTCATCTTTGTGGGAGTCCTTGAAATAAAAAAAAAAAACCTCTCAAGTGTTTTCATGATGAACTTTTAGGCCTAAGGTATTGAGGTGAAAACCCACAGAAGGAAGGCTATTGTGCTGTTGCAGGGTGTGAATGTATTATGTCAAAGCTGGAAGTTGCCTTAGAATCCAGAGCTCAAAACACCTTTAAAACTTAAAATGTCAGAGTTGAAAGGGACCTTAGAGATCATTTATCAAGTGTGTGACCTCTTCTGATTTTATAAATAAGTAAACTGAGGCCCAGGGAGGGGAAAAGGCTCGCCTATGGTCACACAGTAGTCATTGGCAAAGTTGTTACATAGACCCATGTTTTCTGTCCTTGTATATGTTTCTCTAGTAATTAAAAAGAGGAGATTTCAAATACACCAACATAGTACATAAGGAATACTTCTGGGAAGTCTTGCCCACACTAAGATTCAAAGGCAGAATCTAGGTAAGATGTTGGATGGAGTAGGCTGTGACTAAGGGAGGGTCAGTGAGGGGAGGTGGGCAGGAAAATTCATAAAAACTCCCCTAAAAGGGGCAGCTAGATGGTGCAGTGGATAGAGCACAGGCCCTGGAGTCAGGAGGACCTGAGTTCAAATCCGGTCTCAGACACTTAACACTTACTAGCTGTGTGACCCTGGGCAAGTCACTTAACCCCAATTGCCTCACTAAAAAAAAAAAAAGAAAGAAAGAAAGAAAAAAGAAAAAATTTAGGGCAGCTAGGTGGCGCAGTGGATAGAGCACCGGCCCTGGAATCAGGAGTACCTGAGTTCAAATCCGGCCTCAGACACTTAACACTTACTAGCTGTGTGACCCTGGGCAAGTCACTTAACCCCAATTGCCTCACTAAAAAAAAAAAACTCCCCTAAAAACGGGAAGTGGAAGAAATATAAGGCTTGTGGTCTATCGAGGAAACAGAGCTCTTACTGAACAAGGAAAGAGGAAGGAGAGAAAGGAATGGAGGTGGTATGAAATCAGAGGGAGAGCATCAAACTGGGAGACAGGAGATCTTGGTTCTAGTCTAAGGTCTGCTACTCATAGCTGGGTGATAAGTTGTTTCTCTTCAGTTTCCTCATTCTTGGAATGAGGAGGTTTGACTATTAGATTGTAAGCTCCATGAGGGCGGGGACTAACTTTGGCTGCCTATTGTATCTTCAGAGGCTCTTGGTTACTATTTACTGTATTAGACTAGAAGACACCTGAGATCCCTGGGGCCATGAAAAAAGCTCTGGATTTGGAGTCACATGATCTAAGTTCAAATTCAAGTACTGCCAATATCTAGCTGTATAATCTTGGGCAAGTCACTTTGTTTCTCTGAACTTCAGTTTCCCCATCTGTAAAGTTAAAGATTGGTGATTGCATGGTCTTTCTAGTTATAAGATCCTAAGGAAAGGAACAAGTCATAGCGAAGAGGATTTTTTTCTGGGCATATCAGGAATGACTGGAAATTGAAATCAAGGATGATTCATCACTGTTGGATATGGGGGTAGTGGGTGGGGGTGAATAGAGGTAGGGTTTTCCCCTTTGTAACATTAGAGGAGCTCCTTTTGTAAATTTTGAAGCACTATATACATAAATTGTTGTTTGTTGTTTTTAGTTGCTTTCAGTTGTGTCTGACTCTTTGTGACCCCATTGGGGGTTTTCTTAATAGAAATACTGGAGTGGTTTGCCATTTCCTTCTCCAGCTTATTTTACAGATGAAGAAACTGAGGCAAACAGGGTTAAGTGACTTACCCGGGGTTACGTAGTTATTATGTGTCTGAGGGGGAAACTCAGGAAGATGACTCTTAACTGACTCCAGACCCAGCACTCTATCCGTTGTGCCCTGCCGCTGCCCATTGTTGTTCATTATTGTTATATCACCAGACCCCAAAGAAACAGGAAGACCAGGCTCAAGGTTACATGAACACAACCATCACACAAGGGCAGAGAAGCTTGAATCTGTGCAACGGAGGTTCTCAGCTGAAAAACAGATAGAGACCCATTCATACTGGAGGCCAGACATAAGGACAATCAAGAGGGGTGGGCAGGAGGGAGGGAAGTTTCAAAAGCAGAACACTTCATGAGAATGAACACACCAGGGCACATGGGTCCCTGTGGGACTCTAAGGAGTGAAGCTAACCTTGAAGGTAGAAAGAAAGAGGAAAAATTGAGGGGGAGCAAAAGAAATGGAGAGAGGCTAATGGAATTGCTCTAGTGGGGGAAACCAGAGAAGTTCCTGGAAGAGATCCAAGTCCATATGAATGCCAGGGATCTCAAGGAGTGATCACAACTGCAGGTCTGAGAGAGAAAGAGCTCCCATTCTCCAGTATGTAAATGGGTAAGTAATCATTCTTTAAACACCTTTTTCTTTTTCTTCTTTATAATCCCAGCACTTAGCGGTGCCTTTCACATAGTAGGCACTTCATAAATGTTGGCCGAATTTAACTGAATTTCTGCCAAATTGAATTTCATTGATGGGACTATGCACAACAGATTGCCAGCCTTCTCATCCTGTGCAACACTTACAGTCTCCCTCCCATAATTCTTCCCTGGAGAATTCATTCATTGAACTTGGGTATCTTCCCCCAGATCTCTTGACGTTGTGATGGAGGTGCCATTGGAGCACATGGACTATCCATCTACCATCTGTTGCTTCCTAATGACCAACCCACCTCTTTTCCAATCGTGTATCTCTCTGATTACATATTTTACACTGTTTTAAAATCTATAATTTGTCCCATTCATGAAAGATAATTCAATTAAATTCAACTCAGTTGACATTTGTTTGAGTCCCTGTCCCTGTTAGAAACTCAAAGAAGAAAAATTATGTAATCCCTGCCTTGAAGGAACTTATGATCTACTGGAAATACCACCAGTAAAAAAGTAAGATCAATACAAGGTAGAATGTGAGAAGGGCAAATGAGGGGTCCAGACAAAGTGCTCCGGGAAAATATGAAGAGAATATTTTCACTTTCAGGTGGTGTGAACAGGAGAGTCTTCATGATGGAGATCACACCAGAGCTAGGCCTTTGAAGAAGGATTTCAGTATGTGTAGATGAAGGGAGAAATCTTCTGCTTTGTAGACAGTTCTCTACATAGACAGCACAGGCGTGTGTGAAGGATAAAAGATGGAAAGAAGAAATAGGGACACAAGTGGAGATAAGTACTTTGAGCTTCACTTGGCCCCAAGGGAGGCCAAGCAGAGGGTCACATTAGGATTGAACACATTTCCATTGTCTTATTATCTATCCTTCTCTTCTTGTCTCCCTGCCAGAGAAATGCACTTAGAGATAAAATGAAGGAAAACTGGCAAATCCTGGCTCAGCAAAAGGGAAAATGAAAAAGCTTAGACCTATTCATGGAAGGATCAATGATTCCATTTTCAGGTGTTCCTTTAGAGATCTGGATTGTATTTCAATACAACCTGGTAGAATACTGAAAAAAATGTTTTTAAATTCATTTGTAGGGCAGCTAGGTGGCACAGTGGATAAAGCGCTGGCCCTGGATCCAGGAAGACCTGAGTTCAAGTCCGGCCTCAGACACTTGACACTTACTAGCTGTGTGACCCTGGACAAGTCACTTAACCCTCATTGCCTGGCCCCCCAAAAGGGGAGTAATAATAGCACCTCCTTGCCTAGGGTTGTTGTGAGCATAAAATGAGCTAATTTAAAAAAAAATTAATTTGTAATAGTCATTTACTTTCCATCCCTCCAGTCTTCCCTCCCTACTAA
Organism: Dromiciops gliroides; assembly: GCF_019393635.1. Classification (NCBI taxonomy): domain Eukaryota; kingdom Metazoa; phylum Chordata; class Mammalia; order Microbiotheria; family Microbiotheriidae; genus Dromiciops; species Dromiciops gliroides. The sequence continues at coordinate 428,642,685 of NC_057862.1, read as the reverse complement.
AACAAAACAAAATCCTTGTAACAAATATTTATAGTCAAGGCAAAACAAATTCTCACATTGACAAGGTCATAAATGTATAACTCATTCTTCATCTTGATTCCATAACCTCTTGACAGAGGTGATAAGGAGGTGGTCAGCATTCTTCATAATTGGTACTTTGGAATCATGGTTGGTCATTGCCTTGAGAAAACTGGAAAGTTCAGTCAATGATAGATCTGTCCCTAGATATCTGGATGTCTGGCATCATTACATATCTTAACCAATCCAGATGATTGACTGAATTATTCAGCTTTTATCCAACAGTTTGGCATTGAAGATATAGTCCAGAAAGTATTCAACTACATGAAACTATTGGACCAAAAATATCATGGAGGACCCAGAATCAATTCAGCTCCTAAGTGATATTACGGACAGAATATGCTTCAACTGTCAAAGGATAATCCAGTACAGAAAGCAGAAAATCCATCCCCAGAAACTGGTGTGAGGTGTCAAAGCTACTGACAGATCTACCACAAAAGAAATGTCTGCAAAGTCGAGCAACTTCAAAGCAGAAAGGGGCCCCAGTCTGGAGTCCATAGCCACAAGTCCCCTCTCTACTAATCTACCATAAATTTTCTGACCAGGATATAGAGAAGGAAGAAGGGCAGGAAGAGGAGGAGAGCAAAAAGGAGAGAGAAAAATGACAAAGAGAAAGATAAAGAAAGGGAGGTGCCAAGAAAAAAGAGAAAAAGGGGGAAAATGAAACTTGTTTTTTGTAAATTAAAATATTATAAACCAAATCAATAGGCTGTCCCCCAAAGGCCACTGACAGCATGGAGTCATAGATCTAGAGCTAAACAGATTCCCATAGTCTCATTTTCCAGAAAGCTGAAGCAGGGTGGGGGTGGGGGGAAGGTAACTAAGTGTTTTGCCAAGGTTGCACAGGGGGTAAGCGTCAGAAACAGGATTTGAACCCTTGTCTTCTTACTACACAGTTAACACTCTCCACTGAGAGAGTTAATGTCCTCAGCCTTCTGAAGCTCCAGGAAATATCGCATCTATGGTCAGCCCTTGCCCCTGAAGCCAAACCTTCTAAAGCTGGTGGGGGTGGAAGGTGGAGATGGAATCATGTCTGAGGCTCTTTCATAGCTTTGTGGATTCCATCCAATCCAGTCCAATCAACATGTATTAAGCACCTACTTTGTGTTGGGCACTGTGCTCAGTACCAGGGATACAATTAATAAAAAGAAAGACAGTCTCTGCCCTCAAAGAGCTTACAATCTAAAGAGTGAGAAAGTACATAAAAAGAGGGAGGAAAGGGACAGGGCAGAACATCAGGGGAGATCCATCATGGGAGCATCTTGTTCCCTGGAACTGAAACCAGGCAGGGCAGCAGAGAGAAAGCAGGGGGAGCTAAGTCATGTTTCTGCCCTCTATAAAGGAAGGCATTGGGAAGAGTTTGTTCCTCCACCCTCTAGCCCTCCGGTCAGAGGGGAGAAGAAGCTGAAGGAGGTGGTATCAGTGAATGATTGAGTTAGCAGTATGGTGAGTTTAGAAGTGATGAGCTTATCCTGAGAGGGGCATCTTGTTCTGTGGAGTTGAAACTAGGCAGGGCAGCAGATGCAAATGGAGAGAGAGCTGGAATGGTCCCCAGAGATCATCTCTTTGAACTTCTCCATTTTAAAGATGATGAAATTAAAGTCCAAAGCAATCAATTAATCAATCGAAAAGCATTTATTAACATACCACTACTGGACTAGGCAGTGGAGATACAAAGACAAAAGCCCCTGACCTCAAAGAGCTTATATTTTGTTGGGGGTGACACACATACACACACATGTGTATGTATGTGTGTATATATGTATGCACACACCCATGCATGGCATAAACATGCATGCATACACGTGTGCACATACATGTATAGTGCATACAGACATGTGTGTATGGCAGGTGATATGGGGAGAGCAATAGCATCAGAGAAATCAGGAAAGGTCTCCTGTTGATGATACTTGGGTTGAGTTGTGAAGGAGACTAGCATTCTTAAAAGTTAGAGATGAGGAAGGAGTGCTTTCCAGGCATGGGAAACAGACAACTCAAAGGCACAAAATGCGAAATGAATCCCATGGTATAAGGAATAGTTGTAAAGGTTAGTTTGGCTGGATTGTATTGAATATAAAGGATAGTAATGTGCAATAATCCTGGAAATGTTGTGAGATGAAATGACTCGCCCGAGGTCACACAAATGGTAATAAGCAAAGTTAGGATTTGAATCCATGTTGTCTGAATCCAAATCCTGCACCATGCCTCATTTTCTTTAGAGTTGACTCCTTTAGGAATCCTGAGCTGCCTCTGGATGGAGCAAAAATACTCCTGTCTCTCCATCTTAGAAATCTGCTGATTTTGCAATTAACAGTAGGGGAAGGGGGGCAGCTAGGTGGCGCAGTGGATAGAGCACCGGCCCTGGAGTCAGGAGTACCTGAGTTCAAATCCGGCCTCAGACACTTAACACTTACTAGCTGTGTGACCCTGGGCAAGTCACTTAACCCCAATTGCCTCACTAAAAACAAACAAACAAAAAAACAAAACAGTAGGGGAAGGGACCAAGTATTTATTGAGCACCTACTATGTGCTGGGCACTGTACTAAACATTTTACAAATATTATCTCATTAAAAAAAAAAAACAGGACCCCTTAAGGGATTGGAACACAGGGCAATTATGTTTGCAATGGGGAAGGGGAGAGGGATAAGTATGTAGGTCCTGGAGTAGTGCGGTATCCCACGGAGCCGTTTCTGACATTTTTTCTGCAGGGCCCAGGATGTCAAACTTCACCACAGGACACAGGAAAAGTCCCCAGGGTGAAACTCTATGCAAGATACTGCTCCAAGGCCTACCTCAGCTGGCTTATGGATATACTCACTGCCCCTATTTCTCCTCTGCCTTACCACAAAAACCTTTTGAGCTCACCACGTCCCAGTGCAACTCTGAATTCTCTTGAGTTCTCCCTACAGCTTCCCCTATGGCCTCCTCTCACCTCCCCACCAACTCCCATCCAACATCAGTCTGCTCTCACAGTCAGGGTTTACGGAATATCTGTGTGATTGACCACATCCCCTGAGCTTGAGAAGGTGGCTCTGGGCCAGAGGGAGACAGAGGAATAAAGCATATTTCAGTAACAACTGAGTTTGTCAATTGTAGCCTGAGAGTCTCTTCTTCTCTTCCCTTTGCCCTTTTTTTGGTACTCAGGGACCTCAGCCTGCTCAGGACTTTGTGGAGTATCACCCCACCTCAGGACCTACAAAATTATCCCTCTTCCTTTCCTCAATTCAAATATATTTATCCTATGTTCCAGTCCCTTGCGGGGTCCTGTTTTCTGCTTTCCAGGGTGATAGCCAATGAAATAAACTAATTCATACTAAGGTTTTAGTGGCTGATAATGAGGGTAGTATATATTCCTTTCCACTGAACATATCTGCATTTTAACAAAAACCATACTGTTATCCAAAGAACCTGAGTAAGCATGCAGTATGCAGTGGCAAGTACATTCAATTTTAAGAAGTATTTATTAATACCTGCTATGTGCCAGGCAATGTGTCAAGTGGTAGGATTATAAGGACAAAGAAAGCAGTAGTCTTGCTTGTAGTCCTAGCCTCACCACTATATGACCTTATGCAATTTACTTAGTTACAGAGCCATAGAATATTAGAGTTCTAAAGGTAATGTATAGGATAGCTGGGTAGCCCAGTGGATAGAGTTCTGGGCCTGGAGTCAGGAAGACTCATCTTCCTGAATTCAAATCTGGCCTCAGACACTTATTAGCCATGTGACTCTGGGCAAGTCATTTAACCCTGTTTGTTTCAGTTTCCTCATCTGTAAAATGAGCTGGAGAAGGAAATGGCAAACCCCTCCAATATCTTTGCCAAGAAAACCCTAGATGGGGTCACAAAGAGTTGGATATGATCAAAGAGACTAAACAATAACAACAAAAGACAGTAGGTAGGGTATCATCGATTTAGACTCACAAGACCTGGGGTCAAATTTCACATCTGCCATTAACTCTGTGGTCTTGGGTAAGTCACTTCGCTTGTCTGGGCCTATTTTCTCATCTATATTATCAGGAGATTGGACTAGTTGTTGCCCCCACCCTCCCCCCCCCACACCACCCCAGCTCACTTCCAACTCTAAATCTATGAATCTCAAATTGAACCCTCCAACTTCCTCATTTTCCATTTAAGGAAACTGAGGCTCAGGGAGGGAATAGGACTTGCCCAGGATTTTATATCAAGTCAGTGTCAGAGTTGAGACCAGGTCTTCTGAATCTCCATCCATTGTTCTTCCCATCCTGTCGCTTTGTTGAAAGAGGGTAAGGGAAGCCACCAGCTCTACAATTTCTGGAGCAGTCAGAGTGAGAGAAAAGGGAGAAGCTTGACAGACTGAGGAGGGGCTGGGGGATGGTTTCAGGGGCTTGTCAAGGAAGTATACACTAGAGACGTGGGTGTATTAAAATGCACAGCTGGCCAGAATACTCTAAATAATATCTTCATTAGAGTCCTGATGATTCTGAGTCTAAAATGGAAGGTCTGGGTTTCCAACAGACTGACTCCTTCGGGTCTCTCTTTAGAACTCTGTAAACTGAACTACTGTACCTCCACCCCCTCCTGCAGGCTGGCCTGGAGTCATATCTTCCCCCAGCCAGGCCCTTGTCAAGTTCATAAGACCCTCCCTCGGTTTCCCCAAACAATGAGGGAAAGTTGAACTTGGGAGTCTCAGACAGACAGGCAGGCCTGAAGAAATCTCTTCTTGACCTCTGCAGGCAATTAGCCTTGCGTGAAGCCAGAACCGAGGAGCCACGGATTCTCCGGGAGGCACTAATAGAAGATTAGCGAGCCAAACATAAACAATGATAGGAAAACGGAGCCTTGAATAATCCAAACACTGGAAAATGGAAATCAAGCTTCCAACAGAGAACCATTTCCATCCTCCAAAATTACCCAACAACTCTTTTGCAACTGTTACAACTTTCACAGTCACCTCTCCAGATAGGATGCCAGGGAACTTGCAATCCAGTCTGGCCACCCAGGGACCACTCTCTGAATCGGTACCTTATGTAGGCGATGGAGCTATTCCTTTTTACAGCCTAATTAACCGGGTCTCCTAGCTCCATAATTACTGCACGGACTCCAAACGCGTCAATACTGAATATAAAACATCGTCTAGAAAGAAAGCACCCTGCATCTCCCTGTAATTAGAATTTGGGAGGCAACATGGCGCAGTGGGAGGAGTTTGTGACTAGTTGTCAGAAGGCCCAAGTCCAAATCTAGCTAGGTTTTGGTACTCAGCTGGACAAGTCGCCCCTCCTTATTGAGCCTCACTTTTTTTCACCCATAAAATGAGGTTGATGCTAATTCTTATACCATCAAGCTCATAGTTTTGTTTTGATGAAAGTGTTTTATAAATTGAAGTTTATAAAAGTCTTTTTTTTAATTTTAATTTTATTAAAAAAAAAATTTTAGGGGCAGCTAGGCAGCACAGTGGATAGAGCACCAGCCCTGGATTCAAGAGGACCTGAGTTCAATTCTGGCCTCAGATACTTAACACTTACTAGCTGTGAGACCCTGGGCAAGTCACTTAACCCCAATTGCCTCACCAAAAAAAAAAAAAAATTTAGTTTAATAGAAGTCTTATAGAAATGTGAGTTATTGTTAGAAAAATAAAATGTTAAGTGTGCCAGGAGTCTTAAAAGTCATTTACTCCAACCCCTTGGTTTCCCAGGTGGGGAAATTGAGGCCCAGGCAAGGGCAGTGACTTGTTTATGGTCATAGAGAGAACTGGTGGAAACAGACTAGAATTAAGGCCTTCTCTCATCATGAGGGCTCAGCCTTTTAGTTCTAGTATCTCCTGGACCAATTCTGCTTTCTGGATTTAGTGAGAAAGAGATCATTTTTAATCTACAAATGTCTCTTGGGCCTCAGACACTTACTAGCTGTGTGACCCTGGGCAACTCACTTAACTGCTGTTTGCCTCAGTTTTCCCAACTGTAAAATGGAGATCATGACAGCACCTGTCTCATGAGGTTTTTGTGAGGCTTAAATGAGATTATGGGAGCAGCTAGGTGGCTCAGTGGATAGAGCACCGGCCCTGGATTCAGGAGGACCTGAGTTCAAATATGACCTCAGACACCTAACACTTACTAGCTGTATGACCCTGAACAAGTTACTTAACCCTCATTGCATCACCCCGGCCCTCCCCCAAAATGAGATTTTATTTGTAAAGCACTTAGCACAGTGCTGGGAACATGACAGGAGCTATGTAAATGCTTATTCTCTTTCCTTCCCTCCCTCCCCTGACCTCAGGTCACTTCAAAGCAAATGTGTCGGGTGGGAGGGGGAGTAAGAGAGAGGGGAAGGAGGCTGAGGATGGTGGTGGCAGAGAAGTTCCCATGGTGGAAGAGTAACAGTTACCCTAACCCTTGGATCCTCTACCCAGTGACATGAGGTGGAGGGGATGGATTCCCGTTTGGCTCTGAGGAGGACACCTCACCCTAGTCTTTTTCTTTTTTCTTCCTTTCTTTCTTCTTTTCTTTCCTTCTTTCTCTCTTTCTTTTTTTGCAGGGCAATGAGGGTTAAGTGACTTGCCCAGGGTCACACAGCTAGTAAGTGTCAAGTGTCTGAGGCCAGATTTAAACTCAGGTCCTCCTGAATCCTGGGCTGGTGCTCTATCTACTGCACTACCTAGCTGCCCCTCCTACCCTAGCCTTTTTCTATGCCTGAGTCATCTTGCTTAACTCTGCTGTCTTTAGAGGTCTTCAGAAGGCTAAGCCAGCAGGCAAGAGACCTGCCCTCAAAAGGACAACTTCCATTGTGAACTGGTCCAATCATTCTGGAGATAAATTTGGAACTATGCCCAAAGAGCTATAAATCTGACCCAGCAATACCACTACTAGGTCTACATCCCAAGGTGATCAAAGAGAAGAATCTACATGCCCAAAAAAGATTTATAGCAGCTCTTTTTTGTGTTGTTAAAGAATTAGAGATATTGGAGAAGAAATTGTGGTATACGAATAAAATGGAATATTATTGTGCTATAAGAAAAGATGAAGGGGATGGTTTCAGAAAAATCTGGTAGACATATGAACTGATGCAAAGTAAAGTGAGCAGAACCAGGAGGACATTGTATACAGTAACAGCAATTTTGGGTGATGATCAACTCTGCAAGACTTAGCTACTCTGATCAATACAGTGATCCAAGACAATTTCAAAAAACTCATGATGAAGAATGCTATCTACCTCCAGAGAGAGAAATGATAGACTCTGAGTGCAGATTGAAGCCTATTTTTTCCACTTTCTTTTTCTGACTTTTACTTTGCAATATGGCTAATATGTAAATATATTTTGCATGACTTCACATGTATAATGGGTATCATATTGCTTGCCTTCTCAATGGGTGGAAAGGGGCTAGAGGGAAGAAGAGAACTTGGAACTCAGATTTTTTTTTTTTTTTTTTTTGCGCAGGCAATGGGGGTTAAGTGACTTGCCCAGGGTCACACAGCTAGTAAGTGTCAAGTGTCTGAGGCCGGATTTGAACTCAGGTACTCCTGAATTCAGGGCCGGTGCTTTAACCACTGTGCCATCTAACTGCCCCTGAACTCAAATTTTTTTAAATGAATGTTAAAAAATAAATAAAAAAGACAACATCCCGAGAGGGAAACCAAAACAGATCATTCTGGACAGATAAGGGCATTGGTACAATCCTTGGGCAGATTGTGTGAACATTGGCATGGTGGTCTGACATCCCACCTCTGGTTGACCCCAGTCAAATCCCAAGCCTCAGTTTTATCATCAGTAAAATGAGTGGTTTGTACTTGATGGCCCCCTAAGCTTCTTCCAACTCTCAATCTACAATGACCCTCCCTTCCTCTAATTCAATGTTTTTCCAAAACTGATGCAGATCCAAGAGACTACTCACCACTCACAAGATCAGGTAATTGGGATTAACTTGCCAGGCACACCATAGGATATAACAGAGAACCAACATTATTTAGCCCTCAAATTCCAAAGGAAACAAAGTTTTTCTTGTTCGCAATTCTGGGGCAAGTCCAAATTTACAGATGATTCTCACCAACTTCTTTCTTTTTTTTAAACAAGCTTCTAGGATCTGGAAGGAACCTCAAAAGGTGGCCTGGGCCTGATGTCTTGCCTCCAGGTAGAACTCCATTTAAACCCATTCAAAATAAATCAATTTCTGAAGGGATACACCGGCTTTCCTCTATACTCTGATAGAAGTTGTTCTATATTAAAAGACAGTGTGTTGGGGCAGCTAGGTGGTGCAGTGGATAAAGCACTGGCCCTAGATTCAGGAGGACCTGAATTCAAATCCAGCCTCACACACTTGACACTTACTAGCTGTGTGACCCTGGGCAAGTCATTTAACCCCCATTGCCTCACCCCCCAAAAAAAGACAGTGTGTTATACTGAAAACAGTGCTACATTAGAAGACAAAAGACATGTGTGATAGTCCTGACTTTGACACTTACTAGGTGTGTGACTATAGGCAAATCATTTTCCCTTTCCAAGCCCAAGTTTCTTCATCTGTAAAGAAAGAATAATACAGAGATTTGTAGTGAGAAAAATCTTTGTGAATTGTAAAACACTATATGAACACAAGCTATTATGTTTTGTTATATCAGTTCATTTCCTCTTGATATGTTCTCCAGTTATCTAGGCACCAGATTCCTTATAATAATATGCCATATGCAGGAAGATTACTATTAAATCACCTTTTAACTATCTTTTCTTTGGGTAAAGTCATCCTAATTCCTTTGGGATTGTAGCTCCCCAATTCTTCCTTTCCCACGCATATTCTAATGAACCATGTTACCTAATATCTTTCTACTTCCATTCTCTTTAATCAGAGGAAAGCAATTATTTTACTGTGGCATCCAATGTCCCCTCATATATGGCCCCCCAGAAAGCTAACCCAGATTTGAGACACTTTGTGAGATAGCACCTACTTAAAAACCATGGTTCATGGGCCCCCACTGATGTGTGATTTCTCTTAAATTAATCAGAAAGAATGTTAGTTCAAAGCAAAAGGCATTTAAGCAATATAGTAAATTAAGTGATAAGAAAAGGTTCCTTCCTTTCCCCACAGAAACACATTCTCCTATAAGTTACCTCACCACCAGTGGAAGATTGCAAATATAAACATAACACCTAGGGCAAGGGGCCATGTGTAGAAGGGCACATATATAGGGACTATTTATGGCCAAGAAACATGTGAGAAAGGGTGCATAATATGGCCCAGACACATGCATGAAGAACACATACTTAGGGACACACAGTCAGGGCACATGAATGAGCAGAGCAAGTCACAGTTCTGATGCTTTAGAACTGTTGACATTCTCTGGTAATGTCCTAATGAGGCTCTCTGCCAGGTGTTATATCTCTGCTGAACATTGTGTCTATGCCTTTTTTGTTGGTGGTGGTGCTTTCTCTTCTGAGTATTACAATGCTGAGCAACACATCACTGGATGTTTCTATTGGGCTCTAGATACACTGTCTATTTAACAGAGCTTCCTCCTGCTTTTGTTGTTGTTTAGTTGTTTTCCAGTCATGCATGACTCTTGATCTCTTTTGGGGCTTTCTTGGCCAAGATACTGGAGTGGTTTGCCATTTCCTTCTCCAGCTCCTTTTACAGATGAGGAAACTGAGGCAAACAGGGTTAAGTGACTTGTCCAGGGTCACACAGCTAGGAAGTGTCTGAGACTGAATTTGAACTCGTTTTCCTGATTTTAGGCCCAGTACTCTACCCACTGTGCCACCTAGTCTCCATGATACCATCAGCAACATCATCTGTTTCTTCAGTTTCCCAGTTTTATTAGACTCCAGACAACTATTTGATTGGGATTAGAAACTTCATTTTAGCACCTATTTAGTCCCTGATTATGTGTGTCTGTGAGAATAAAACTCTCTTCAGTCCCCATATTGCTCTTGGTTGTGATATAAGTCCAGGACAAGAACAAAAGAGCCCAGTGAAGGGGCACTGTTAGGGTGTTAGGGGCACTGACCCTTGCCTTGGAGCCATTGCACCCTCTTAATTTTTATTTATTTATTTATTTATTTAAGTTTTCGACCTTTGTTTAGATAAGATTTCCAATTTCAAATTTTTCTCCCTTCCTCCCCTCCCTCCCTCCCCTAGACAGCAAGTAATCTGATATATAACATTAAACATATTTCTGCATTAGTCATGTTATACAAGAAGAGTCAGAGCAAGAAGAAAAAACCTCAAAAAAGAAAAACAACAGCACCAAAAACAAAAGAGATAGTATAGTCCAATCAGCGTCCATATTCCACAGTTTCTTTCTTTTTTTCTGGATTTGAAGAGCCTTTTCCATCATTGCACCCTCTTAAACAAAATGGCTGAACTTCTCAAAAAGTATTTCTGTTAGTGATACATCTAGTCAGTCTTCCAACATTGCAAAGTAGGGAGGCATCCCTGAAGTCCTTACAATGATCTGATCACTCCTTTCTTTAGAGGAAGTGTCTATCTTCAGCCTTCTGACATCTTTAAGGGTATGATCAATACCTGCAAATTCAAATTTAACGTTTATTAATCCCTTAATATATGCAAGACACTGGGAATCCAAAGATAGATGCACAGGACATGCTCTAATGAAACCTACAGTCTAACAAGGGTGGAAGACAAGTATACAAATAGGTATGACATGAAGGAGTAAGATTAAGTGCAAGGGGAGATCTAGGCAAATTATGATTGGAAACATGGAGAGAGAGAGAGAGAGAGAGAGAGAGAGAGAGAGAGAGAGAGAGAGAGAGAGAGAGAGAGAGAGATGAAGCACTTGGGAGTCAGGGAAGGTTTCATAAAGGACTTTAGCCTCAAAAGGAAGAAAGGGACTAGATAGAGATGGGAGTATGGGGAATTTATTCTAGGTATGGCCAATATTATGAGCAAAATCATGAGGATAGAAGAGAACAGGAGAGAATAGAAAATGGAGAAGAATCCATTTTAGCTGGAATGTAGTATTAAAGGGAGGGGCAGCTAGATGGCACAGAAGATAGAGCACTGGGTCTGGAATCAGGAAGACCTGAGTTCAAATCTGGCCTCAAACACTTACTAGCTGTCTGACCCTGAACAAGTCAGTTACCCTTCTCTGCCTCAGTTTCCTCATCTGTAAAATGAGCTGGAGAAGAAATGGCAAACCACTCCAGTATCTTTGCCAAGACAACCCCAAATGGGGTCACAAAGAGTCAGACATGACTGAAAAATAACTGAACAACAATAACAAAAGAATGAAAGGGGAAAGAGATAAGAGTGGCTAGGAAGCTGGAAGTCAGAAAACATATCAGGAATTGGTGCTTGATTAGGTGAATAATGGTGGGCTCCCGAAGGTTTTTGAGTAGAGGAGTGGCATTTTCGTGCTCCTCACTAGAAAGATTACTTAGCCAGTAAAATGCAGAATGGATTGGAGAACAGCTACATTAGAGGCAGAAAGACCCATTCACACCCTGACTGGGAAGAAAAGCAAGCAGACCATTCATGGTATCTGATTATCTCTGACTCCAGGGATTATGCATCCTGTCTATAATACCGGCCTGACTCCTTCCCTCTTTGTTCACTTCTCTGGACTGAACCTTTTGCCTGTTAGACCAAAAATACCTGCTGAAGCTCGCCTGGCCAGCTGGAGCAGTACTCCTGGCCCCTTCTGGTCAATCCAGTCCCAGTCACCCTGACCCCTGCAGAAAGCATTGTAAATGGACTGCTTTTGAGGTTTCTCTTGACTCACTTGTCACCAAAGTCCAACAGATAACTTTGCAGCACCCTTCATTGCCCAAGATTCAGAATTAGAAAAAAGCAATGTGACTAGTTAAAAGTTTTATTGATTGAACACAATTGAGTGCAAGTAGTAAAAGTTGTACTAATGTAGCCCACTTTTTCTTAATGGGTAATTGCAGACACTGGAGTTTGTATGTTAAAGGAGGTTTAGGACAATTTAATAGCTCATAAAATTTTATAGTCCCAGTTGAAATCAGAGTGATAACTCTGGCCTGCAAAGCTATAGTTTGCTAAATGTCTCTCATCTTTTTTTTTCCCTTTTTATTGGAAACTTAACATCTGCTCTGCAATGGGGGGAAAAAGAAATGATCTATTTTCACAGCAGAGAGGTAAGAGGTTTGGGCTTTTGTGCTCATGTTTACATGTTTATCACATCAACTTTTTGCCCTGTCATTTTTTTCACAACTAGGACAGCTTTCCTTTAAGTCAGAAAAAAAAGTTAAGCAAGTAGGTACCAAGCTGAAATTGCACTAAAATTGGCAGCAGGAATCAGGATCTTTCTAGCCCCACTAGTTGGGGAGCAGCTGGGTGGCACAGGGGTATGGCAATGGGCTTGGAACCAGAAAACTCATTTTCATGAGTTCAAATCCAGCCTCAGACACTTATTAGGTGTGTGACCCTGGACAAGTCACTTAGCTCTGTCTGCCTCAGTTTCCTCATTTGTAAAATGATTTGAAGGAAATGGCAAAACACTCCAGTATCTCTGCTAAGAGAACCTCAAATGGGATCACAGAGACTGAGATGGTACTGAAAAAAGACAACGACAAAGCCCACCCCTCCCCCATTGTTTCTAAGTAACTGGGTTAAGTAACTATAAAGATGGCTTCATATCTTCCTCTTTATCTTGTCTGTGTCTATTTATTTACCTAATATTTCCTCCATTAGACTGTGAATTCCTTGAGAGCAGGGACCGTTTTTGCTTTTCTTTGTATGCCCAGGGCTTATCATAGTGCCTGGCACTCTGTTGGTGTGGTGGTGTTCAATCATTTCAGTCTGGAGTGGTTTGCCATTTCCTTCTCCTAGGCACTTCATCAATGACTGTTGACTGACTGACCAGGACCTGGCGGGATCCAGATATAAACTATCAACAAATGTTTACCACGTTGACCATGCTGTGGGGACCAATTTTTAATTGGGGAGTGCTAGCTAAGCGGCTTGCTGCAATATTGGGGCAAGGAAGGAGACTGGCAGCCTCCCTCAAAACAGAACCAGATTTATTTTAACAAGAACGAACTTAAAAAAAAAAAAACAAAAAACAAAAACAGGATCAGTAGGATCAAGGGAAAGGAAATAAAATGGGGAAAGGGAAATTATAATACCTGAAAAATACCACCGCCCAGGAATCAGCTGAAAATACGCAGCAGAACGCCTGTGCTTTCCAGCTTCGACCTAGAATGCTCAATTCTCCTCCCCCAAGCCTAGAAACACCCCACACAGCCCCAGCCAATGGGATGGCCGCTCTGACAGTCACATGACTGCCCTCACTAGGCTTCCAATCATTATAATTTTGCCAGGCCCATGTAGGCATCGGCGAGTGGTGATGACGTGAAGTGCCAGAGCCCTGGCAATGGCTACAACCAGTGGGTGGAGCACTGTATGGTTTGCGGAGCCCCAGGCCAGTTCGAGACATAAAAACCTCAAATAACAATTAATTCTTTACAATGGGCTAGATCCAGTGGATGATACAAAGACATAAAAGACGTGGTCCTTGCTTTCAAAAGGCTTATAGTCTATGGGGAGATAAGGCCTAGTCACATGATAAATTTAACAGTCTGACACACTACAGGACAAGAGCCAGAGAGTAGTGAGTGACAGATATAAGCATAATAGGGGTCCAAAGAAGGGGGAAATTCTGTGGTACAGAGGAAAGAACGCAGGTTGAAGAATCCACGGACCTACATTTATAACCTGCCTCTGACCCTGGAAATATGACCTGAAGCAAACCATGCAGCCTCAGTTTCCTCCTCTGTGAAAGGAGGGGGCTGGTCCAGATGGTCTCTGAGGTCCCTTCTAGCTTCTAGGTCCAGGATCTTTTGATTCTTCAGGCTGGGGGTGGATGGAGAAGGATCCCTGGAGGAGATGGGTTATTCGGGACTTGGCTAAGTGCAGAGGAGGTAGGAGGCTTTTCCCAGCTGCTCCACGGGAACGCAGAAGGTGCAGGGTACAGGAAACTGCCTCATTCTGGAGAGCTCCCGTTAGAGATATGAATGAAGGCTTGGGGAAAAATGGAAAATGTCAAGAAAAAAATACTCCCCCACCTGTGAGCAACTTCGTTTTTTACCCTGAGGCCTTCTTCCCTCTCTTCCTCCCTTCCCCCAGAAGAATTTGGAAGAAAAAATATCACATTTCCTCCGTATTTTTTTTTCTGGTTTCATATGGGCCTACTCATCTTTAGTTCACACATAAAACTGAGATATCCTGCTGTGTGGGCTGAATCCCTTGGTTCCTGGCAACAGACAGAGAAGGGGTTAGCCTCTCTGCCCTTTGATGCAGAGACAAAATTCAACCCAATACTCTGGATGAGCTGTAGCAGGACAGGCCTGAAGTAAACTTAGTGGGGCAGTGAGTAAGGTGTGGCCTGGGAGGGGGGAGGAGAGATGCATTTATTAAGACTCACTATGTGCCAAGACCTGTGCTAAGTGCTAGGGATGGGAATGAAAGCAAGGAAGATAGTCCCTGACCTCAAGAATATTATATTTTAATGAAAGAAGGGTGCTGGAAAGATAAGGAGGACACCTGAGCCAGAATATAGTGAAGAGCCTATGGGAAATTGGATGGAGGCCTGGGCCCCAATAAGATAAGGCAAAAAGTTAACCTCTCAGATTCAGCAGTGGAGGACAAGTTTCTAGTGGGGTAGCGATGGTCAGAGTAGGAGCATGGGAAAGAGACTGTGGAAAGTGGCATGGGGGCCTGGGCACCAACACAATAAGATAAAAGGGAGGCAAAGTTTGTGTCCAATGGTGCCTCCCCTCTTCCACAGGTCTCACTCTCTCTTTCCAAAGCACAGAAGCCACTCCTGAGTATGCCCTGTCTTGTTGGCCTTTTCCTCTCTCCTCTTCCCCTGACAAGTTTCCCTATCCCTAGTCTCTTTGCAGGGATCCTGTTCTCTGCTGAGTGACAGTCGCACACTCTCTAAGTCTGTATACTCTGAGACTTTCTTTCCTATAAACCACCCTGAAAATTAATCCACGCTGATAGATGAACATACTCCCAGGCATTTTACTGTCTATTTAACAGCCTGGAGATAAAATGCCATAACCTCAGGGAAGGGCTGTAATGAAGCAAGCATCAGACAAACTGGTGAAAGAAATATCTGGGGGTTCTGGGGTTTTCAGCACAGATAGTGCCTTATTAATAAGATCAGCCTACAAACAAGTTTGCCCTGTACATACCCATCTCAAAAAGGGTGCCAGCAGGTGAGAATTGATTATGAAGGGATGATATCTGTAAAGCATTTTTTATCTTTTTTTTGTGGGGTAGTTGGAGTTGGGTGACATGCCCGGGGTGAAGCAGTGGGTGAGCGTCTTGTGACTGGGGCTGGATTTGGGCTCAGGTCCTCCTGGGTCCAGGGTGGGTGCTTTGTCTACTGTATCACTTAGCTTCCCCATGATGACATCTTTAGGGTAAAATTTAGGGGTTGTACTGGGGGGAGGGGGAAGGGGAGAGGTAGAATGGGGTAAAATCCCACATGAAAGAAACAGGAAAGGGTTTATGGAGTGGGGGGAAAGAAGGGGGAGGAACGGGGCAGTGAATGAGCCTTACACTCATCAGAATTGGCTCAAAGACCTTAATTTCATCAAAGTTATCTCAAGGAGGGAATAACATACATACTCAGTTGGGTGGAGTAATCTATCTAATCCTGTAGGAAAGTAGGAGGGGAAGGGGATAAGGAGGGAGGGGTGAAAGAAGGGAGGGCAGATTGGGGGAGGGGGCAGTCAGAAGCAAATCCCTTTTGAGGAGAGATATGGTGAAAGAAGATAGATAATAGAGTAAATATCATGGGGAAGAGAATAGGATGGAGGGAGACACTTAACAATAGTAACTGTGAAAAAGAGAAAAGGAAAAAATGTACAAAAAACACTTACAGCAACTCTTTGTAGTGGTTAAGAATTGGAAATCAAAGGAATGTCCATCAATTGGGGAATGACAAAACAAGCCGTGGTATATAGTTGTAATGGAATATTATTGTGTTATAAGAAATGACAAGCAGGATGACTTCAGAAAAACCTGAAAAGACTCATATGAACTGATGTATAGTGAAGTGATCAGAACCAGGAGAACATTGTGCACAGTGACAGCATTGTCGTTCTATGAGCAATTGTGAATGACTTAACTATTCTCAGCAATACAATGATCCAAAAAAATCCCAAAGGACTAATGATGAAGCATACTATCTACCTCCAGAGAAAGAACTGGTATTGAATGAACACAGACTAAAGCATGCTATTTTGCACTTTCCTTTTTTTTCCTTTTGAGTCTTTTTATATGAAATTACTAATGTGGTAATGATTTACATAATCACACATGTATAACCTATAATCTGATTGCTTACCACCTCAGGGAGGGGGAAGGGTAGGGAAGGAGGGAATGAGAGAGGGATAGAATTTGAAACTAAAAACTTGAAAGAAAGAAAGAAAGAAAGAAAGAAAGGAAGGAAGGAAGGAAGGAAGGAAGGAAGGAAGGAAGGAAGGAAGGAAGGAAGGAAGGAAGGAAGGAAGGAAGAAAGGAAGAAAGAAAGAAAGAAAGAAAAAGAAAGGTGCCAGGATATGCAGAGCAAGTGCTTCTCCTGCCTCTCAATCCTCCCCTTTAATAATGGCAAAATGGAAGTCGAGCATCTCAACTGAATCTTCAGGTAGAAGGCCCACCCTATAAGAACCAAACTATCCAGAAGGAAATCTGCTTTTGTGTTGTTATTTAACTTAAGCACATTTTGCCCCCAATTAGAATGTCAGCCCATTAGAAGGACCCCTACTCTTTCTTCTGGGAAAGAATTGTTCAAAGAACAGAGACACTAAATCTGTGAAAGTTCTTACACTCTTAAAAAAAAAAGACACAGAGCATTAGCCATCATTATTCTTGGAGCTGGAGACAAGAAGCAGAAAAAGAAATCTATCAGGATAGATACTGTATGTTTATATAATTATAAGCAAAATATGTATAGGTTAATTGGGGGAGTGGGTGAAGTCCTGCCAAGAGGGGATCAAAAATGGCTTCATGGAGGAAGGGGTACTTGAACAGAGCTCTGAAGGAAATAAGTGATTCTAAGAGAAGGTGAGGAGGGAATGCAATGGAGGGCAGTCAGTGCAAAGGCATGGACACTAGGGATGGAATATTGAGTGTGAGGTCCAGCTAGGAGACCAGTTTAGTGCGACCTAGAGTAAGTGAAGGGGAGTGATGGGCAGTAAACCAGAAAAAGTAGTTCGTAACCAGGTTGTGAAGACCTTTGGATACCAAACAGCGGTGTTTGTATTTAGTCCTAGGGAGTCACTGGAGTTTACTGAGCAAAGAGTGATATGGTCAGAACTGTGCTTTAGAAGCATCACTTTAGCAGCTATATTGGGAATGGTTTGGGGAATAGGAGGGACAATTAGGAGATAATTGCAATAGTTCACCCAGGTGGTAATAAGAACTTGACCTTGACTGTGTGAATAAAGAGAAGGAGATACATGTGAGAGGTATTGTGAAGAGACAGTGACAAGACTTGGCAATTGATTAGATATGTGGGGTAAGGGAAAGTGAGGAATCAGGAATGACTTCCAGGATTTGAAACAGGGTGATTGGAAGGATGGTGGTAACTCCATCAGAAATAGGGAAGTCCAGAGGGTCATAGCACCACCGTTTCAGAACCAGAAGAGATCATTTGGTCCAACCCCCTCATTTTACAGATGAGAAGACTGAGTCACACAGAGGTTAAATGGCTTTCCTTTCCAGCTGGGATTCGAACCCAAGTCTACTTCCAGATGTAGCTCTATCTCCACAGATGAGACTAGAAAACTGAAGAGAAGGGAAGCAATGTGATTTGATTGAGGTCAAACATAGTAGGTAACAGAACCAGGATTGAATCTCAGGTCCCCGGACTTCAAATTCTGTGCTGGTGGAAAAATCAGATTTCACCAAGAGGTCACTTTGAGCTTCTCCACAATGTTCTCAACTATAGAATTCTTTCTGTGGTAGACTATTGTGAAACATTCGCAATCCTTTGACTCTGCACAAGTCTTACCTTTTACATGAAGCCTTTCCTGATCCCCCAACTGCTAATGTCCTCCTTGAAAAAAAAGATATTGACTTGTATTTATTTTGTGTATATTTTGATTATGATTCTATGTGAATATGTTGTCTCCTTCAATAGAATGTAAAGTCCTTGATTGCAGGGACTGTTTCATTTTTATCTTTATATCCCCAGTCCCTAGAACAGTGCCTGGCACATAGTAGGTGCTTAATAAATGCTTGTTGCTTATTAGATAGATTCTTTGGTTGTTATCAGTCCTAGCTGAGACCATTTCCCCTCTCCCTCTCTCTATCTGGTTTCCTGTGAAGCCCAAGATTAAAAGCTATCACCACCACCACAACAACCCTTACTCACTGGGTTATACAGAAGCCAACTCTATGGAGATTCAATAGAAATAGGCTTATGCCCTGGTTATTTCTGGCAAGACATAGAATATATTTCGTTCCCATGTTCAGCCTTACAAAATGTTACATGTTTTGTTGTTGTAACAGTCAACCTCCTTGAGAGCATAATAGGGATATGGCAGAGATATGCTGGTAACTGTTTAACAACCAGCTCTCCAAAACCCAAATGTACACAAGGCACACTTTAATGTTTAGTATATTTTATCAAAATTTTCTCCATCACTTTCTTAAGTTTAGACAATTAATGAAACAATAATGCAATCCCTTATTTGTTGTATTTGCTGATTTCTGGGGTATAAATCCTCATACTGAAATTTTAATAATTTGCTCTCTTGAGCATACAGATGGCTCTAGAATATACCTGTAGGTATGAGTTACAAGTACATACTGTAGGGGGCAGCTAGGTGGCACAGTGCATAAAGCATCAGCCCTGGATTCAGGAGGACCTGAGTTCAAATCCGGCCTCAGACACTTGACACTTACTAGCTGTGTGACCCTGGGCAAGTCACTTAACCCTCATTGCCCTGCAAAAAGACAAAAGAAACTAAAACTAAAACTAAAACTAAAAACAAGTACATACTGTAAGTCTATAAAGGCAAGCTTATGTGTCTTAAGCATTTCTTTCATAGTGGAAGAAATAAATAGCTGTCCTGTACCTTGAATACCTTTTTAGAGGGATCCTATTAACCCTTTTGTGGAAACTCCAGACTGGAGTCAAACCTGAGCTTTGAGTGATTTATCTTGGGGTTCTGGGCTGGGGGAATAAGGAGCCAGAGAATAAGAGAAGAGCCTGACTCCCCTCTTCTGGGCCAGGCTCCCCTAGTTGTGAGTTCAGAGCTGTAATCCCTTAGTGGGAGTGGGCACCCCAGCCCCTTGCACCATTGGACCTTATCACCTTTTGTGAATTTATAAACTCTCTGTAGGCAGTCTCTGGATTTGTCCTACATTAAGTGTTTTGTGGGTAATGAAACATTAACTCAGAGTAAAACGGAGGATTGAGTCAATTCAAAAGTTCTGAATGTACAGATGGGCACTTCACAGTTTTTTCCTATCCTAATAGAAATGGGATTTTCTAAGAGGTCACAACTCCTACTTTTTGGGACAATGGATCCTGGACATTTATGTATGTGAGAAATAAAAGAATATCATTTAATTCTTTTTTCAAAAGCTTTTAAAAAACCCTTTAATGCTTTCTCTTCAATTCTCTAAGGTATTTGATACCAAAAAATCGCTTTTCTTTTCAAAGTACCTTTATCATGTTTACAAAATAAAAAAAATGACTCACAGACAATTCAGTTCAGAGCTCTTCAATTCAGGGACCTCAGAATAAGTAGGTAGAGCAGACTTGGACAGCTCTTCTCACAAAGAGAATTAAATAAAAATAGTTTGGATATGAGAGTTCCTTTCTGAAAACAATACCAAGTTGGTCATTAACTTCAGCAAACGTGTTAAGGGCATTTTATATTCTAAACCTAAGGATAGATGTCATTTGCAAACAATAGTTCATGGTCCTGGAATGTTCTTGGCAGCTTGGTGTGATGGGACAGAGCACCCAGAGAACTGACTTCTGGTCTTGGTTCTGCCACAGCCTGTTTGAACGTCGTTGGGCAACTTTGCAAACTTTGTGAATAGAACAGCTCTAAATCACAGAGCTGGAAAGGACTTTGGTGGCCATTCGGTCCAACCTAAACCTCACTAAGACTCCCCTGTCTGACATCCCCAACAGTGGTCATCTATCCTGATTCACTTAAGACCTCAAGTGAGGTCCCAACTACCTACCTCCCAGGGCAGTCCATTGTATTTCTGGATAGCTTTCATTATTAGAATTTTCTTTACATCAAGGCTAAATTTGCCTCTCTGTAACTTATACCAATCGTTTTAGTTTTACCCTCTGGGACCAAGCAGAAGAAGTATAATCTCTCTTTCATGTAACAGTCCTTTAAATGTCTGATATCATGTGACCTGTTCTTGATAACGTTGTGCTGACCCTTCATGATCGTCAATTCCTTTGATATATGTTCACAAACCATCCCTTTAATGATATCTTCTAGAATATTCCCAGGAATCAACTGGTCTTTAGCTTGTACCATTTTCTCCCATTTTACCCTTCTCCAGTCCTAAAGCATCCTCTCATTCTCCATAAACTTTGAAAAGATCACCAATAGTGGCTTGACAATCACATTTGCCAATTCTTTCAGTACCCTGGGACTGTATATAGTTCATGACTTTAACTCATTAAGGGAAACTATATGCTTTCTAATTATTCTTTTATTTATACTGGGTTTCGTTTCCCATTAGTCATTTTTGTTCTGTCCTTTCTAGTCCAAAGATAATTCTCCTTGAGGGAGGAAAAAAAAAGTAAAATGAGTTGTCTAGCTCTGTCTTCTCCTCATCATCTGGTATCATTATCTCATCTACCTTGAGCAGGTTGTACCATCCCTTCTTTTGTCCTTTTCTTTCCCCCAATATGGGCTTTTGAAAAAGAAGTCAAACCAAACTCCTTTCTTTTCCTTATCATACATTGTTAACTTTAGCTCATTCTTAGCTCTAATACTCCTGATAACATTCCTTCTACCTATGGTCTTGTTATCATCCTAGATCTCTTCTGCCCTTTGTAGCTACACCCCTCAGAAAGGCCATCTACAATAGATGCCTCCACTTTCTGTCCTTCCACTCTTCCTAACCTCTCACAATCCAGCTTCTGACCTTATCATTCTATCAAAATGATTCTCTCCAGTTACTAATGATCTCTTATTTGCCAAATCCAATGGTCTTTTCTCATTGTCCTTCGCTTTTCTGCAGCCTTTGATATTGTTGTGGATATTCTCTTCTCTCTAGGTTTTGGGGACACCCCTCTCTCCTAGTCCTCCTCCTATCTATCTGACTGTTCCCTATATCCTTTGTCATATCCTTCTCCAATTCATGCCCTTTAGCAGTAGGTGTTCTTCAGCATTCTGCCCTGGGTCTTCTTCTCCCACTAAACTACTTCATTTGGTGATCTCATCAGGTCCCATGGATTTCATTGCTATCTCCATGTTGATGATTTTCAAATTTACCTATCCTGCCCCAAATACTCTGCTAGCCTCCAATCTTGCATATCTACTGCCATTCAGGTATCATGAACTAGATGTCTAGTTGATGTCTTAAACTAAATACGTCCAAAACCAAACTCATTACCTTTCTCTCTAAACTCCATCAATCCAACTTTTCCCGGAGACTGCAGAGGACAACACCATCCTCCAAGTTCCTCGGAGATAACCCTAACCCACATCCATTCTGTTGTCAAGGTCTACTGCAAGACCTTCGTAATGTCTCTTGAATACACCCTCTTCTCTTCTCTGACCTCTCCAATGCAAACCCTCGTCACCTCATGCCTGGACTATCGCAATAGGCTGCTTGTGGGTCTTCCTGCCTCAGGTTTCTTACCACTCCAATCCATTCTCCATTCAGCCACTAGTGATTTTCCTAAAATGCAGGTCTGCTCATGTCATTCTCTATTCCCCCCCACCCCGACTTAGTAAACTCCATTGTTTCCCTATCACCTCCAGGATGAATTACAAACCTTTCTCTTTGGCATTCAAAACTCTTCATGGGGGCAGCTAGGTGGCACAGTGGATAGAGCACCAGCCCTGGATTCAGGAGTACCTGAGTTCAAATCCAGCCTCAGACACCTGACACTTACTAGCTGTGTGACCCTGGGCAAGTCATTTAACCCTCATTGCCCCCCAAACACCTCCCCCCACACACACACACAAAACAAAACAAAATCTCTTCATAACCTAGCCCCCTTCTATCTTTTCTGTCTTCTTATACCTTATTTCTACCATCTACTCTGATCTAGTGACACTGGCCTGGCTGTTCCGTGAACAAGACACTCCATCTTTCAGCTCTGGGTATTTTCTTTGGGTGCCCCACCCCAAGCCTGGAATGCTCTCCCTCCTTAATTCTGCCTACTGATTTCCTTGGCTTCCTTTAAGTCTCAACTAAAATCCCATCTTTTACAAGACACCTTTCCCAAACTTTTTTTTTTTTTATTAGTGAGGCAATTGGGGTTAAGCGACTTGCCCAGGGTCACACAGCTAGTAAGTGTTAAGTGTCTGAGGCCGGATTTGAACTCAGGTACTCCTGACTCCAGGGCTGGTGCTCTATCCATTTCCCAAACTTTCTTAATTCTAGTGCCTTCTCTTTGCTTTGTTGTTGTTGTTTAGTTATGTCCAGCTCTTCAAGACCCCATTTGGGTTTTCTTGACAGAGATACAGGAGTGATTTACCATTTCCTTGTCCAATTCATTTTACAGATGAGGAAATTGAGGCAAACAGGGTTAATGACTTGCCTAGGTCATACAGCTAGTAAGTGTCTGAGGCCAGATTTGAACTCAGAAGGTTAGTCTTCCTGACTCCAGACCTGGCGCTCTATCCACTCCACCTCCTACCTCCCCCAGTGCCAAATCTAATGCACTTTCTAATATACCACACAATCTTTCTTTAAGGTGACTACATATCTCTAGTTCCCATTTCTAGTATCTTCAGTAAACAGACAGAGACTGAAATAACCGATTGTGCTGAGTTGCTAAAGGATAATGAATTAAACATCACTTTTGCCTATGCGTCCTCATCGTGTTGTGGAGGAAACAGCATGATACTGGGAACTAGGAAATGTGGGTGCTGGTCCTGACTCTGCCACTGACTAGTTGTATGTTGCCTGTGCTATCACCCACTTCAGATTATGTGATCATCACGGACCCTGCCAGTTTGGGGTTTGTTGTTCTGATATCCCTCCCAGCTCTAATATACCATGTTCTAAGACCCTTTCCAACTCTTACATTAGCCCTGAAGCAATTACAAGCTATAGTATAAAGTTCCCTTCCCATACTAAAATTCTATGTTTTAAAGACCCTTCTAGTTCTGATGGTCTTTGTATTCAATGAAACCATTGCTTTCATCATTGATTAAGCATCTGTGTGTAGGGCCATGTACTTAGTGATGGGAATCCAAATCATAGAAATGATCCAGTCTACTTTCAAGAAGTTTACAATTGAGTAGGTAGTTGTGGGGAGGAAATGTATAAAAATAATTCTGATACAAGGGGAAATAAGAAAAAGGAAAAGAAGTCTAGGGAAGCCACTATGAGAAATTTGAGGAAGCTTTTCATGGGAGCAAATAAATGGAAGGAAAGTGGATGTCTTTTAATGGATTGGGAATGATTGAACAACCTGTAATATATGGACTGATGGAATATGATTGTGCTATAAGAAATAACAAATATGAAGGATTCAGAGAGACTTAGGAAGACTTGCATGAACTGATGCAGATTGAAGTAAGCCAAACCAGGAAAACAATTTACAGTATGGCTACAATAATGTAAAGAAAGACAACATCAAAAGATGTCAGAACTATGATCAATGATGGGTCCAGTCATGAATCCAGAGGACTGGTGGTGAATTATGCCTCCTAACTCTGGGAAGTGGTGGACTATGGGTATAGAATGAGGCATTCCTTTTCAGATATGGTCATTGTGTTGATTTATTTGGCTTCACTGTCCTGTTACAAGGGAGCATTCTCTTGGGAGAGGAGAGAGGGAGTAATTGGAAGTGACATCAAGGGTTTGAAAAAAATCAATAAAACATTCAAACACACAAAAATTTGAAGAAAAATGCTACATTATTTTCCTCTTGGGTGACCAGAGAAGAAATGTCAACTGAAATAGACCTTGAAGGAATAGACGTCATATTAGGAGATAGAGGGAGAAGAGTAAATTCATTGTAGGTACAAGGGTGGTATGAGCCATTTGATTTGGGAAAGGGTAGGGTAAAAACAAGAGAAAGGAGAGAAGCCCACTTTGGCAGGAATGGAGAATACATGAAGCTCAATGGAGCTGGAAAAGAGGTTGGAAGCAAGTTATCTGGGGCATTGAGTGCCAGGATCAGGAAATTACATTGTTTTGGCTAGGCAGTGGAGAGCCACAATAGACTTTTAAGTAGAGGAGTTACCAAATCACAGGGGTGAGTTAGGATTATGAGAGTTTGTGGGATGAATTGGAGAAGGAAGGGGAGAAACTTATTCCTAGGTTTGTCCGATGATCATTACTCAATTATCCACATATTTCTGGGTTATTTAGGTATTGTGAAATCCTTTGTGGGAAAATAACACTTATCGGTTACAGGTGGTCAGCTTAATTAGTAATTAGGATAATGCAATATTGAAAATGCAGGACACAAATTTAATTAGTTGTGTTTTATTAGAGTAACTAAGAAGGCCCCAGGACTCTAGTGGAAGGAGGGAGATCAATCCCAACATCTATTTGCACTAGAAAACAATCGCAGCTGAGGGCTGTCGGCAGAGCAGACCAGGAGTGATGGAGTAGTTGGCCCTTGCAAACAGCGCCTCAGACAGAAGGGGAGGGGGTGTGAGTGAAGAGGGAAGAAGGAAAAACAGCTCAGGACCTGGTAAATGAATGATCAATATCTCCAGGGAGTCTCTGTGTAATCTCAGTTAATGTTACTGAGTAGCTAATAGGAGCTGACACATTGCTATAGGCAGATGACTCCCATAGCTCAATTAACTAATTATCTTTTAAGCCATTCTGACTCAAATGGGAAGTAATGGCGAAGATGCTTTGTTTTTTTAATTCTGTTTCTCTCTCAATATCCCCCCCCCATTTCTCCCTTTTTGGTGTTTGTTCAGACATGACTCCCCTGGGTGCTCGGATAGCTGCCCAGATCCCAACATCTTTGCTGCTATTTCAGTCGGAGAAAAGTCAACCCCTTCAAAGAGGCCCCAGCTTCCCCACCCACCCAACCTTGCTGTGCCATCTAACTCTGGCCAGGCTGTACTGCCTGTCCGTCTGTCAGGTTCCCTCTCTTACTAAAAGATTGTTTCTTCACTAAGGGCGTTGTCGCAGACGGGGATGCTTGGGTTTAGTGGAAGCTACAGAGCACTTTATTTGGAGTCAAAGGACCCAGGTTTGAATCTCAGCTCTGCTCCTTACTTGTATATAACCTTGGGTAAGTTATTTTCCTTTTCTGGGCCTTAGGTGGCAAAGATGCACTCTCTAAGGTCAATTCTAGCTAAATTCTGTCTAAATAACTATCATCATATATGCTTCAGAAAGAGGAAAGGAAATTCTTTTTCCTTCCCTGACCTCACCTCCTCCAAAAGGAAAAAAAAAAAAACAACAACACAAAAGAAACCTCTTTGCCCATCCAGGGTTTGGAGACAAGGTTGAACACCCTTTGAACTTACCCATTCTTCCATCTTGGGGTTTAAATAAAGGGTGTCTCCAGGATTGATTGGCAGCAGGAATGATCTACGTGTTCTTTTGGGTACCCTTGGAATCCAAAGAATCAATTAAAATAAACACGTCTTGTTTCTCCACTACTGTCCTTGTTCTGGAAGGCTCTAGGGTACCTTGGCTTTTGCCAGTACAAGGAAAGAGATCCTTTCCCATATTTCTCTGTGGCATTTTCAAAAATTATTTTTGCTATATCTTCTATATCCTTGAAGTACCTTCCGCCAGAACACCTGTCATGCTGAAAAACAAAGTCCCTACACAATGGACCCAGAGCACAACACTCTCTTTTAGAAATTAAACTCATCTAGTTTAAGAAAAATTGCCACCAGCTCCAAAATGCTTATTTGTCGTAGGGAAAGAAAGCTAATCCTTGCCATGCTAAATGGACTGTGCTTTCTATATAGAGTAGAAATTGGCAGGAGAGATGATTCGTGATTATGGAGAACTGCTATAAGGCCCAGCTTTCAGAAAGCAAATTTTGGAATTGTGAATCATGGGATTTTTGAGCGCTAAGGGACTTTAGAGATAATTTCCAATTTGTCTATTTTATAGATGAGAAACCTGATGTCCTGAGAGGTTAACACAAAAAGTAAGCAGCAGGGCTGACATTTAAACTCATTTCTGCTACCTATTAGTTGTAGACACATGGACAAATCATTTTCCTTACATATCTAGTCCTTGGTTTCTTTATCTATAAACGAAAAGTGTTGACCCAGGTGATATCTAAAGTCCCTTGTATCTCTAAATACTAAGTAACTTGCCCAAAGACATAGCATTGTGTGAACTGGCATTAGAACCCATATTTCCCAACTCAGCCAACTCTTCATGCCAACACCTTACTGCTTCCCTGTAAACATTAGACTGTTTAAATAAAACCATAAGTAACTGGTCAACCAGCTCTTTTGGTTTCTAAGCCAAAGGCAGAGAATGCATGACTACTCCAACTCAGCTCTTGGTATCTGGTTTCTTCTTTGGAGTAAAGGGGTTGTGTTATTTTAAAATAAAAAAATTTAAATGCAAATTTTAAAATAAAAAAAATTAAATGCAAATTTTTTTTAAAAAAGCAGGGGGCGCAGCTAGGTGGCACAGTGGATAAAGCACTGGCCTTGGATTCAGGAGGACCTGAGTTCAAACCCAGCCTTAGACACTTGACACTTACTAGCTGTGTGACCCTGGGCAAGTCACTTAACCCTCATTGCCCTGCAAAAAACAAACAAACAAAAACAAACAAAAAATTTTTTTTAAAGCAGAGCTTTGAATAAATCAATCAGGTACCTAGTATGTACTACTTGTCAAGAGAGCAGCATCTCCCTGGTTCTTCCACTGGTTTGTTGTGTGCACTTGGAGTGATTTCCCCTCCTGGGGGTCCATGTCTCCTGTAAAATAAGATTGGACTAAATTATCGATGGGGTCCCTCTCAGCTTTACCATTTTAGTGGTCTATGATTCTAATCACTCTGGACCTGTTTTCTCCTTTGTGAAATTAGAGGGTTGGACTAAGTCTCTAAGGCCCCTTCTAGCTCTAACATTCTGTAATTCCATAAAAGAATAGAATAAAAAATGTCTGGGGAGGAGAGGATTGAACTAAGATCTAACTGGATGGGGTGAGGGTGAGGGGAGGGAGGGGACGGTGGTGGGGAGAAGATAAAATGGAAAAGTCCTGATCATTTCTCAGCTTTGATTCGTTCCCCCTATTAAGCCAATGGGCTTAATTTTTTTTTTTTTTTATTTTACAGGGAGACAGGAACCCTGATGGATTCCTTACAGGGAGAGCCTGGCCCGATCAAGCTGTTGGCTTCTGATTGGAGGCCCAGCCTTATACAATATTGAATGTTTCCCAGTTAGTCTCCTTACACAGAGATCACTCAGCCTTTGATAAGATCGGAGCATTGGGACAGGAGGAAATTGCAGTCTCACCCAGTGTGTGATTGTGCCCTTCTGAAGTTGCTGTATCTAAGACATTAGAGGGGCCTTAATAGCATCATATTAAGTGGAGACACTGCAGCCCAGTGACCTTGTGATGCTAGATAGCTAGAATTTGCCATTTTAATGAAAAATCAAGAGTTAAGTAAATGACCACCTCTCTGAAGAGAACCAACCCTGGGATCCTTGGGTCCCTTTTCCAGAAGCTGGGGAAGAGGGGGGGTGTAAATCAGCATAACCACAGAGGCAATCTATCCATATTGACTGAGTTTCAGCCTTTATCTCACCTCCTGCCACCGAGGCCTATTGAAACAGCAGCCAAAGACAAAGAAAACCAAATCAGTTTGAGTTTTCTCTTTGTTTTCTCCTTGCAGATGTTCCCCCACCACTCTAAGACACCCACATCATTCTGGGATTTAAATGAGTAGAATGGAATCGAGATGATGAAAAATTTAAGCCAAATATGAGGTGAGATGGGGAATTTGGTAAATCGAGCCTTAGCAATTGTTAAGGAATGGTGAAGGGTAGGGGAATGATGGAGAAGGAACAGATCATAGGGGGCTAGTCTTTCCATGACAGACAAATGGATTAGTCTCCAGACTTAGTAAAAGCCATCTACAGGGAAGTAAGAGGAGTCTGTGTGATGTGGTGAAGAGTCCCAGACTGGAAGTCATGGAGTCCTAAATCTAGAGCTAGATAGGACCTCAGAAACCTTTGAGTCCACTTTATAGATGAGGAAACTGAGGCCCAATAGAGGGTAAACAACTTGCACAAGAGTACAATTGGTAGAGGCAGCTAGGTGGTGCAGTGGATAAAGCACCAGCCCTGGATTCAGGAGGACCTGAGTTCAAATCCGGCCTCAGACACTTAACACTTACTAGCTGTGTGACCATGGACAAGTCACCTAACCCTCATTGCCCCTCCAAGAAAAAAAAAAAAAGAGTACACTTGGTAGTAAAAATCAAAAGTCCTAGATTCTAGAAGGAATACTAGACAAGCCATTTGCAAGTTATGTGTTGAATTTATTATATACTTAAAAAAAAACTATATCTAAATAGAGACTCACAGTTTCGTGTAAAATCTGCTTTTTCTATTCCAGTATACATATGGAAATGTTCATTTTGTTTTGTGTGTAAGTTCAAAATAAAAGTTTTTTTTCTCAAAATTCAGACCTCCAAAAAATAAAATAAAAAAGGTCTGAGGTTTAGTCTCAACTCTGCCACTAACTTACTGTGTGACCATGAGTTCTACCTGCTCTCTGAGTTTTGGTTTTCCCATCTTCAAGAAAATATGAGTTAGAGCAGATGATCTCAAAGTATTCTTGTGGCTTCATGCTCAGATCTTTCATTTCCGTCATTCAGAGAAAGGGAGAAAATATCAGATTTGAACTTAGATCCCTTAATTGCTCCCTCCCTCCTTCTAATACTGTCCATTCTGAAGATGTTTCACATACACCTCCCCCCACCCAGCTCCAGCCCCAGCCCCCAAGAGAGTTTCTGGAAAAGGTCCCCTAGAGACATCCAACATTGCAGTTTGTTTTTTATCCTTGCTCCCTCCACCCAGAGAGGGAAGCTCTCAGTTGAGAGTCTTTTCTTCCAGGGCTGTTCAATGCTTTCTGATCCTTGAAAATGATTAAGTGCACCAATCGCTGGGAAGCTGCAGAGCCAACGCCTCCTGATGGACCAGTACACAAAACCCACTTTAACAAATCATGCCTAATGAAAAGTACCACATTGGGCATTTTGACCAAATGAATAACCTCATATTAAAATGCCATAAATAAATAAACAAATGAATAGATGAATACATAGATAAATAAATAAGTAAACAATAAAATAAATAAATGGACGAATAAAAGGACAAATGAATGAATGCATAAATAAATGGGTGGGTGAGTGGGTGAGCGAATGAATGAATGAACAAACAAATAAATAAATGGGTGATGGATAGATATTTGCATGAACAAACAAATAAATAGATAGATAGATGGGCAGAAGAATGAGTGAGTGAAAAAATAAAAAAATAAATAGGTGACCCCTCTGCCTCCTAGCTTATCTCCCTTTGGCTTTGGCTTTTTCCTTCAACTGGACTGCTTGAGCCCTGGCTGGTAATGCTTAAGTGTGACTGTTTCCAATTTTTCCATTCCTCCAGGCAGGCCTCTCCCAGGACAGTTCCCAACCGCACACAATGGGAGCTCAAAGGGCCCCCAAAGTCTCTGAGCTGCATGAAAGACCTGGAATGGAAGCCACCGCTTCTCTTTACACATACACAATGCTTTCTTGACCCCTCCCTGACCTCACCCTCGAATCTGGGGTTCACAGCCCCCGCCTTGAACCTAGCTTGGTGATTCTGCCTTTGGCCCCAATGGTTTCCTGGGGTCAGGCAGCCCCCACCCAGCCATTAACAGGAGGCGCCTCCCGCTCATTTGCCAAAACTGACATCCTGGGAAGCCTTGATGAATTTATGAATCCGGGGGCTCCCCATGCCAGGAAAGAATAAGGATTTGCTGGAAATCAGCTGTGCCTCTCCAATTCCTTTTCAGCTGAGCCCATCAGTCTTTCCCCGGCTCAGGCGGCCTTGGCAGGTTTTCTCTCTCTCTCTCTCTCTCTCTCTCTCTCTCTCTCTCTCTCTCTCTCTCTCTCTCTCTCTCTCTCTCTCTCTCTCTCTCTCTCTCTCTCTCTCTCTCTCTCTTCTTTTTTTCTGGCATGGCTTGGGAAAGAGGGGAAGAGGAAGGCACTCCGCAGAAAACACACACTCCAAACCAACCAGTAACATCAGGAAGGGGATTGAGAACATGGACCCTAGGGGTAGAGAACAGGGCTGGAGCAAAAACCTCTCCCTCCTCTCTCTATCCCCTCCTCGATAACTGATTCCCCGGGGAGGGGCATTGGTTTCTCCTTTATAATTAGTGGCTCCTTCATGCAGCCCAAGAGGAGCAAAACGGTCTTCACTGGTTCTTTCCCCAGCAGCCTCTCACCGTAGGGGTCATTAACCAGATGTGCCGGACCATCCCAAGCGAGGCGAGGAGAACCCCCAGACTTCATCCTCTTGTTCCCAAGAGCTGGGGCACAGGGCAACCAACCTTTTTGAACGCGGGGGTCTTGTTTGTCGGTTTCCTTTCCCTCCCAGCCCCCGCCCGTTTCCTCGCAACCACTTTAAGTCTCCCAGATCGAATCGACTTGATCTGAACAAGACAAATGTGGAATTAGCGCGTCTGTCGGGCTTCCCGGCCAACGGGCCCAGAGGGCTGGATGGATGGTCCGTCCGTGATTAATAATCAAACCTGGCGCTTTGGGTGTGAGTCATGTGGAAAATTTAGCTTTAAAAAACATTGACTGGGTCCAAAACGAGTGATATTTTTCTTTCTTTTGTCTTCTCGCTCCCTTTCTCTGCCCCTAATGAAAATCCTTTTATTATCTTTACCTGCTCCGAATGACAGCTCAAAAGGGCCCCTTTCTCTGTTGATTTACACCCTGTGTATCTCAGACTCCTGTGGAATTTGAACCGACAATAAAGGGCTCAGTGCGAATTCCCCATTTAAATGCCTGAGAGCCGATGCCCTCTCCATCTCCCCCTACTCTTTCTCAGAGTTGAAATGCACCTGAGCATGGAGAGAGCAATGCTCTAGAACCAGAGCTATGAGGGATACCAGGGCAGTTAAACAGTCCTCCTTTCCTTAATCCCTTTCTAAATTTGCCTGTCCCTTCCTGAGAGGGTCTCAGAAGAGAATACCCATTTTCCAGATTGGAGTACTGAGACTGGAAGAATATAGTCACTCTCACCTCATTCAAGGAGTTTTCCTAGATAAATGACACTTCCTTCAACTCCACCTGGTAAATACTGTCTTCAATTTGCATTTGTTGACATTTTGATTATAATTATTCTTAAATGTTTCTAAGTTTTATCTCCCTCAAGAAGATTATAAATTCCTTAAGACACATTCTACTCTGTCACCTCCTCCCTGCATTGCACTTAGTACAAGACTGTACATACAGTAGGTAATGATAATAGATAGCATTTATACAGTTCTTTAAGATTTGTAAAATACTTTAGGTACATTACTCCCATTTGATTCTCACAACCCTGGGAGGTAAATACTGTTATTACCCCCATTTTGCAGATGAGGAAAATGAGACTTAAAGAGGATTTGAATTCATGTCTTCTTTATACATCGACCTCAATAAATTCTTAACTATTTTCTAAAACTACAAGTTGAATGAATAAGGATTACCATATATGAGTATATTCTTAGGACAAATGCTATTCATGAGGTACCAAATCTTTTTTCAATGTGGAACTAGATTTCCCCAAGAGGCAGCTGGGTGGTAAAATGGATGGATAAAGCACTGGCCCTGAAGTCAGGATGACTTGAGTTCAAATCTCACCTCACACACTTAGCTGTGTGACCCTGGGCAGGTCACTTGGCCCCAAATGCCTCAAAACATCCAGTTCTCCTGATGTGTGTTTTGCCACTGGGAACAAAGGACAAACAACAACATTTCCCCAATTCTTTTTCATTGTTAACACTTGAATTTTATCTTTCTTACTGTCCAGAACTTGCTTCTTAATCTTCTCAGTATCTCCTGGTCTTCCTTTTCTCTTTGTTAATAAAGTGTCATCTTTTCCTTTCAAAAATAAAACTAAAGAAATTCAAGCTATATGGCCATAAGAAAAAATGCTCCAAATTACTAATAATTAAAGAAATGTAAATTAAAGAAATTCTGAAGTTCCATCTTATACCCATTAGTTTGGCAAAGTTAACAAAAAAGGAAAAGATTAAATGTTGGAGAGACTGTGGGAAAACAAGGACATTAATGAAGTTTTTGGTGGAGCTGTGAAGTGGTCCAGTCATACTGAAAAGCGATTTATAAATGTAGCCAAAAAATTACTAAACTGTGCGTACCTCATTTTTTTCAACTTTTTAACATTTTTATTTAAAGTTTTGAGTTCCAGATTCTATCCCTTCCTCCCTCCCTTGACTCCCCTCCCTGAGATGGTAAGCAATCAGATATAGGTTATGCATATGCTATTATGTAGAATATTTCCATATTAGTCATTTGTACAAGAAGATGCAAATAAAAGAAAAAAATGAAAGAAAGTGAAAATAGCATGCTTCATTCTGTATTCAATAAGTATCAGTTCTTTCTCTGGAGGCAGACAGTATGCTTCATCATCACTCCTTTGGGATTGTCTTAGATCATTGTATTGTTGAGAATAGCTTTGTCATTCACAGTTCTTAATCAAACAATATTGTTGTTACTGTGTACAGTATTCTCCTGGTTCTGTTCACTTCACTATGCATCAATTCATATAAGTTTTTCCAGGTTTTTCTGAAATCATCCTGCTCATTTCTTATAGCAGAATAATATTCCATTACAATCATCTACCACAGCTTGTTTAGCCATTCCCCAATTGATGAGCATCCCTTCGATTTCCAATTCTTACCTAGCACACAAAAAATGTTGCTATAAATATTTTTGTACACATAGGTCATTTCCCCTTTCTTGGATGTCTTTGGGATGTAGACCTAGCAGTAGGATTGCTCGATCAAAGGGTATGTGCACACCTTTTGATCCCATGGCCCGTACCCCAAAAAGATCAAAGAAAGAGAAAAAGGATCTATATGTACAAAAGTATTTTAGCAGATTTTTGTGGCATTATAGAACTGGAAACTACAGAGTTGCCTATCATTTGGGGAATGGCTGAATAAATGAAGACATATGAATATAATGGAATATTATTGTGCTATAAGAAACAATGAAGAATTGTTTCATAGGCACCTAGGAGGATTTAGATGAACTGATGCAGAGTGAAATAAGCAGAACCAGGACAACTATATAATAAAAATATCGTAAAAACAAACAACTTTGAAAGACTTAAGAAATCTGATATAATAACTGATCCCAATTCCAGAAGACCCACAGTGAAACATGCTATCTACCTGCTGACAAAGAGGTAATGGATTCAGGGCACTGATATACATTTTGTGGACATGGCCAATATAGGAATTAGTTTGGTTTGATTATGAATATTTGTTACAAAAGCTTTCTTTTTTTTCCAATGGCAGGCAAAAATTGTTTGTTAATTGGAAAAAAAGAAATTTAATTTTTAAAAAAGATAAGACTACTGATCTACCATCAGTAAGATATAGACTCAGGGGCATGCTGAGGCCCGCATGTAACAGGCTGGAGATCCAAGTGCTAAATTTTGAGTGTATGTGTTTATACCTTAGAAATGGGCAAAAGCTACAAATCAAAGTATGATTTATTGTTTTATTGATTTTCTAGGTATAGGAAAAATGATGGAGGAAATGTTAATACTTTAGATTAAACCTTTTATTTTTTCAGAGATACCCTTGTTAAACCTTTCCCAGCATACCACTGTGTCGACTCCAAGTTCTGTTTCTAGTACAATTATCCCTTCCACATCTCCACTTTCCCCAATCATGGTTTTAGTATATCTTAGGTTGGCATAAGAAATTAAATAGGAATTTGTGGGCAATTTTGTGGAAGTCACAGACAGCTCTCAAAGGACAGCAGACAACACCAAAAAAAAGCTTAAAGACTCAAAAATGCTTAAAATACATGTATAATATTGTATAATATCAACATATTTTATTTTTTAATACCATAATAATTCAGACGTCTCTGGTACAAAGGGAGGGCCAAAAAATGTATGTGAATTTTCCAAATCATGTTGGGGTGTTGTATCCTAACCCCCTCAGTGCAGAAGGGATAACTGTACTAGGGAAGCTGTGCACTAAACAATTTCCATTCTCTCACCCTGTCCTTCCCTTCCTCACTAATGCTATGTATTTACAAAACAACTCAGGAGCATAATCTGTAGTCCCAGGGATCAAACCTACAACCTTGGACAGGGTGCATGGACTCTACCTCTTTCTAATCCTTTAACCCAAATGAGAAAACCTTAGATTGAAAACAGGAAAATACTTTAGAGGTCATGAAGTCCAAACCTCCCATTGTACAGATAAGGACATTGAAGAGCAAGGAGGTTAAGTCATCTACCCCAAATCATGCACATGACAAGTGGCAGAGCTGGGATTGAACCCTAGGTCTTCTGACTCTTTTCATTGTTTCACACTGCTTCCCCTCATCCTTGTAACACTGAGAGAGGCATTGAGAGAATGGCAAGGGCTCTTCTTTATTCTGGCCATGCAAATTCTGAGTTGATTTTTAAATCATCCCCCACACTAAGCACAGGCCTATTTTATAAAGTGACTCTTATATATCTTTGCCTCTACTCAGATTGACATACAACCTTGGCAACATCCACAGGGGTCATATATTTAGTCCAGAATGAATTGCTTGTGAATGTTTTACTATCCCATGCCAAAGTCAAGCATCAAAGACTCTGTCTTTCCCCTTGTTCTACAGAGAGCAATATGCCCTGAGTCCTCTTCAACTGGGAAATCCCTTCAAAGACATGGCATCTCGAGGCTTTCAACAACAGGATAATTAGCAAAAACAAAAACAAAACCCAAACTCTAGATTCTTCAGAATTCTTGAGACTCAGAGTGATCTCCCTGGCAAGGCTGCTTTAATAAGGGCCTGGGTTGAGAAGTAGGCAGAGTAAGTCTTCGAAATGAATGTTTAAACTTGGAATATTCAGCAGAAACTTGCTGTCAACAGCAGATGGTGTGTCGCAGAATGAGTGTAGTGTTTGTGGGTATGGCACTGGACATGACTGTAATCTTTGAAATGTGTGACTTACAAGGCTGCTTCAAAAAATTAACCTCTCTGAGTACCTTTCAGCCTTGAGGAAACACCACTATCAGAGACTGAGGCAAAAAGGCCCCCTGAATCTGCTGATGGAGAGCCTGTAAACCTTAGTCAAATGCAACTCAGTATGCCTGAATTAGGTTTAAAAACACTGTGTGGACTAATAAGCCAGGTGTAAGAACCAACGGGGGAACTTGAGGTCTTTCAAATAGACTGAGAAATTAGGCCAAGAAACAGGGCAGATGGAAAAATTATTTCCTCCATGCTCTGTTTATGCCTATGATCCTTGATAGGTTCAATGAGAAGGTTGTGAAAGAATATTTGAAGTCTACCCTTTCTAGCCTTGTTTCCTATTCAGAACTATAAGGATGGCAGGGAAACTGAGGTTTAGACATCAATATTCTGGTTGGTGGCAAGGGTTCGATTTTTCCTTGGCCCACTGCCTCTGAGCCATATTCATGCAACTGCACTGCCCTCTCTGCCCCTGCCAATCAGCCTCATTACTACCCCCAGGATTCATTGCCCCTTTTCTCAGAGCCTACCTGCATGCCCTTCCCCTTCCTCTTCTTTGGAGTTAAATGGACAAAGACTGGGGATCCTTGGCTATTCAGCATGAGCACAGGCCAGGTTCTCTGGTAGAGAGCCACCCTCTGCTTCCTGTATAACGGCATCCAACTGGGACCACATCCAGTTGGATCTGGAGAATCTTCATCATACCCCTCAAGAAAATGGCCCTATATCAGTAGTGGTCAAGTTGAGATCCCAAAGCCTTCCATGTGAACTACACACACACCCCTGAGTCACTTCAACTCAATTGAATTTGGTCTAGATGCTAAAATTCCCAGCTATGACTATTCATTATTCCTCTTCACATACCTTACTGGACTACCATCCATCCCCCAAACTCAGCATCCGATCCCCTGTCTCTGTATCATCGCAGATGCTATTCCCTGTATCTGCAACATATTCCCTCTTCACCTCTGCCTTTTTTTAATCCTTTGCTTTCTTTAAGGTTCAACTCTGATGCCATATCCTCTGGGAAGTCCTTCCTGTTAGTGGTCTTTCCCGCCTCAGATTACCTCGTGTTTCCTCATCCGTGTGCATGTCCTGGTAGGAAGGAAGCTCCTTGGGGTCATAGATTGTTCCATTTTTGTCTTTCTTAGTTTTAACATGAAGCACGGTGCCTTACACAGAACAGGCATTCAAATGTTTGTTGAGTTGAGCCATATTAGTATAACATGAACCGGAGAGCTGGCAATTACCCGGTTAATATGGTCTGTTTAGAGAGTTGCATCTTCATGAATATCAATCGTGGTATGATGAAATCCGGGAGGGTGTCATAGCAAAATTTCTAATCCTCATGGGAATGTTAATTCTACTTGCCAAAAAAAAATAGAGAAGACCTTGTCCCTGCAGAAACACACTTGTGGGGAAATTGATTAATGGGATTATGGGCACGTTTAGCATAACAAGACAGTATCCCTTATCCTTACAAAATGTTTTCAATTCTCAGATGAGCTTATCCTGAACCTCACAGGCTGTCACCATAGAGTAACCTTTTGGTCAAACACATTTTAAAAGGCAGGGCAAATTACTATTTTTGTGGTGGGCCTCTACACGCATTCAATGTGTGATTTAGGGGTGCCTGCTAGAGACGACATTTGGATATTGAATTCTACCCTCAAACTCCACAAGACTAATATAACACTGAACACCACTGCCCAACCTCAAGAGGATCTCTTTCTCCCGAATTCCCCATCTCATCAAAAGCACTACGGTTGTCTCAGGCCCCCAGGCTTGAAACATCACAGTCACTGCTGACTTCTTCCTCTCCTACACTTCCACATCCAATCAATTACCAAGTCCTGTTAAGTCTTCCCCTGCAATTTATCTTAGATCCATCCCATCCTTTCCATTCCCACTGTTCTCACCCTATTTCAGGCCCTCAGAAATTTCAGTCCTGTACTATTCCTAGCTGGCTTGCCTACCACAAATCTCTTCCCCTTCCAAAATATCCCACTCAATTCTCAACCAGCTCCAATCTGGCTTCTGGTTTAGGCACTCAACTAGAACTCCCTCTCCCAAGTTACTAATAATACCAAAATGGATAAATCTGATGGCCTTTACTCAGTCCTTACTCTGCTTGGCTTCTCCATAGCAATTGACACTGTTAACCACCGACTTATATTAGTTATGTTCTCCTCCCCTTTTTGTGACACATCTCTCCTCTGGCATTCCTCCTTTCTATCTGCCTACTCCTTCTCAGTCCCTTTTTCTAGATCATCATCTATGCTGTACCACTAATTATAAAGGCTCTGTCTGGCCCTCTTCTTTTCTGTTTTAATATCCTCTCTTCTGGTGACTTAATCAACTCTCATCCCTTCATTTATCATCTATGTATAAAACTCTAAGATTTTTGTATCCAGTCCTGACTCTCTCCTAAGTTCCAGCCTCACTTTACAAACTGTTTATTGGGCATCTCCTTGATGTCCTCTGGGCATCTCAAACTCATTGTTTCCAAGATGAAATTCATTATCTTCCCCCCATGATGTTCAGCTCTCCTCCAAACTCCCCTATTTCTTAGGAGATCACCTCCATCTTTCTAGTCATTCAAGTTTTCATCCTCAGAGTTTTCCTGGGCTCTTCTCTTTCCTTACCCTGCATATTCTGTCACTTGCCAAATCTCCTCTTTGAGTTTTCTACTTCCATGACATTTCTCCATTTCCACTTCCCCATCTCTACTTCCATTCTACTTCCATGACATCTCTCATATCCATTCCCTTCTCTTTCCCCAAATATTCACTAACCTAATTCTGGTCTTTATCACCTCTCTCCTGGACTACTGAAATAGCTTCTTCATTGGTCTCCCTGCTTCAGATCTCTTCCCCTCTTCAATCCATCCTCCCCATAGCTGCTAAAGAGATATTCCTAATGCAATGTCTGACTATGTCACTCCCTTACTTAAAAGCCCTCCATCAATTCCTTGTTGCCTTGAGGATCAAATAGAAACTCCTCTGTTTGGCTTTTAAAGGTTCTTCACAACTTGGCTCCAGTCAAAGTTACTATTCCAGACTTATTTACTCCTCTTCATATACTCTGTGTTCTGATTAAACTGTCCTACTTCCTGTGCTTCACATAGAACTTTTCATCTTCCACTTGACTGTCTTTGTACAGAAGCTGTTCCCCAATCCTGGAATATATTTCATTCTCTCTTCCACATCTTAGCATCCTCAGCTTCCTTCAAAGGTGAAACACTAACTCCTAGATGAAGCTTTTTCCAATCCCTCCAGCTGCTGGCACCTCCCCCATCCTTCAAGTTACCTTATATTAATTTTGCATTTATTTATATGTGTACAGAGGGTAGCAAGGTGGCACCGTGGATAGTGCAGGCTTGGAGTCAGGAAGGCCTAAGTGTCAGGAAGTGTCAGGAAGACACAAGCTGTGAGACTCTGGACAAATGACTTAATCTTGTTTGCCTCAGTTTCCTCATCTGGAACATGATCTGGAGAAGGAAGTGGCAAACTACTCCAGTATCTTTGCCAAGAAAACCCCGAATGGAGTCATGAAGAGTTGGACAAGACTGAAACAACTGAACGACAACAACATATGTGTTCACATTGTCCTGTAAGTGAATATGAACTCCTTGAAAGCAGGGACTATTTTTATGGGATTACAGATTTAGAGCTGGAAGGGACTTTGTTCTGTGCCTGCCACATAGTAGATACCCAATAAATACTTCTTCTTTTTTTTTTTTTTGGTGAGGCAATTGGGGTTAAGTGACTTGCCCAGGGTCACACAGCTAGTAAATGTTAGGTGTCTGAGGCCGGATTTGAACTCAGGTACTCCTGACTCCAGGGCCGGTGCTCTATCCACTGCGCCACCTAGCTGCCCCCAATAAATACTTCTTGAATTGAACTACCTCAAAGTACTCTTCCTAAAACATGACTTTTATGTTATTCCCTTGCTTAAGCATCCATTGCCTGCTTGATCAAGTTCAAACTCCTTAGCATGGAATTATTAACTTTATATTTATACTATACTAATATATTAATTTGTTTTAGTATATTTATACTATATTAATATTAAATTTATATTATTTTGAGACAAAGAAAGAAAGTCACAGACTTAAAGCCAAAAAGGACTTTAGGGATCATCTCATTCAACTATTGCATTTCCCATTAAGCCCATTTCCCAGAACTAAAGGCTTCAGGTTCACAGGGACTAGGTTCAATATTAGAGAACACTTACAAATCACTCTCTTGGACTTATCTGCCTCTGCCTCCCGACAAACCCAGACTTTCTTTGGGAGCATCATCATTTGTCTCAGTCTAGATCTCTACAGAAAAGTTAAGGGTTTCCCCCCTCTCTCCTGCGCTTGCTTCTAGGCAAGTATTCAGGCTA
This sequence comes from Dromiciops gliroides, assembly GCF_019393635.1. NCBI lineage: Eukaryota > Metazoa > Chordata > Mammalia > Microbiotheria > Microbiotheriidae > Dromiciops > Dromiciops gliroides. The sequence continues at coordinate 428,602,873 of NC_057862.1, read as the reverse complement.
ACAATATAGGATAAACTTAATTTTATCAGATAGAAAGCTATGGAGCACAAAAGACTCTCACCTAAGTCCATAAACAGAGCAGAAAATTCTCCTTCCCTCTCTGGTGAGCTCTACTTTCAAGGGACCTATGTAGTTCTACGGACTTATAATTCTAACCCAGGGTTGAGATCTCTCAGTAAAAGAAAACACTCAGGCTTGCTAGAGTCAAGCTACCTTCTCTTCTGGTGACCTTCACTCTCCCTGTGCCCTATATAGTTCTCTGTCCTGGTTTCAATAGCTGTGGCTGCAGCTCCCACAGGAGCAGTTGACAGGTTGCATCTCTATAGGTATTACTTCTTAGAATGATGGCTGAATGCATTGAGATGCAAGCGATTCCATTCCCAAAGCTGTTGAGCTCATGGTGCTAGACTATCTCCATCAAGTTCTTAGGGGACATGGTGGTCAAGGTGATAATAGGCACACACTGCCTTCAATCTCTCCCTCAGAGTGTCATACTGCCTCAGCTAGGTTGGTTGATGGAGTTATCTCCTGGATGAGGGGTTTGAGGGTTGAAATGGAAGGGGGACTTATGGTCTGGGGGCGGGGGAATGCTGCCACTTCCAGGACTCTTATGTCTGTCTATTGGTAGAAGTTGGTCAACAGTTGCTGCCAGTGGTAACAAAGGAGGTGGGCCTCTTCCCTGTAATAATTTCTCCCCTCAGTTGTGGCTGTGGGGGCTGGTGATTTATAGGGCACTACAATTCCCAAGGCTCTTGGGCCCAGGGTCCTGAGTTTTATCCTTCAGTGTCTGGGGGGAGATGGGGGTCAAGGTGATGGTGGTGGTTTGACTTGCCTGGAACTTGCCTGCTCTGGTCTCTCCCTCAGGGTGCCTTGCCTCTTCAGCTAGGTTGGCTTGCTTGCCCTCTATGTGGCAGCTGGTACTTCACCAATGATAATGAAAAACCCAGGCTAAGCATCTTAGACTGTGGTGAAATTGACCAGAATCCCAGAATTTGAGAAATCAGAAGTCATTTAGTAATACTTCCTACTCTGTTTAGCATCCATGACAAATGAGGCCATTCATCTCCTGGAACTCATTCAGTGACAAGGAGCTTGTTGCATTCCAAGGTAGGCTATTCCATGGTTGGGCCACTCTCATATTTAGAAAGAAATTTCTTATACTTCTTTGCATTGAACTGCCTCCCTAGGCCTGTTTCCATCCGCTGGACCTGGTTCTGGGATGAAGTAGAGAGATGGGGGCCTTTTCAGGGGTTCAAGAATAGATACCACCCCCTACCCTCAAGGCTCCTCTGATTTCACCCTTCCTCTATGTTTGTGGTACTAAGCTGAAGCACACTCCAGCCACCCACTTGTGAGTGTGAGTTTGACAGACTCCACCAGACAAGTTCTAATAAAATATATCAGTCATGGCACACAACTTTTATTTGGACTCCTTAGAGTAACCTGATGGAAATAAATCATAGATCAGCACCCGAGAAAGTGCTATACAGGTGTTCCCTAGTTTTCTTTTCTGTACCCCTTGGATGGCAGCCAGCAATTCATCCCCATCATTCCAGAGAAAAATCATGTCGTTTCTATAATGCATATACGTTCCACGTCTGCACTATAAATATGTATATATGACATCGTTGGCAGAGCATATTTGTGTAAGTGATGTAATCTTCGGGGCGTTGCCTAGCAACCATGGAAAATGTTTTGGAGGTTCTAATTTTTGAGTGTGGCAAAATCGCATTTATGCAGTTCAGTTAATCAGCTTCCTGGCAACTCAGTTAAGATGATCTCATTTTATTCATGATTATTTTATGTGAAATGTGCTTTTAGCACTGAGAGAACACAAAGATTTAATTCAAAAACCCGCTATTGCTTTCTGTTTCCAGGGTATCATTAACATGGCGTCCATGCAAATAACCATGGTAACAAACTGGTAATTAGTATAGACGGCATTTGTTATTAATACAGAAACAGGGCCAGTTCCCAATCAACACAGATTACAGGGCGTTATTACCGTAGTAATTACCTGCAGTAACACACAAATTGAACTAAATGGTCAATTGAAGTAAAGTGAATGGCTTTTTATTCCAGTCCCTAAATAATGTGTCTGCTGGGCTCAGCGGTTCAAGGTAAAGAGAATGGCTTGAAACATATGACTTTCTTTTCCCCAGTCTCCCCTCTGCCCCTCCCCCCTCTCAGTGAAGAAACTGACTTTTTACATGTCTACAGGCAGATAACAGAACAGATATCCTTATGCTTCTGCCATCATCCTGCCACTTTGGCCCCTGGTTTCCCTACCTCTATAATAGGCAAGTACCTTTTATATGAGGCAGAGTTCCCAGACCCCAGTACACTAATAACCGTGAGGCATTGCCTTCACAGAACCTGATTCTTTTGAAAGACCCAGAGCCCTTGTCAGTCAGTTAGTTGTATGATTCCTCTGCCAAGCAGAGTCTTACACATAGTAGGTGATCAATAAATGTTAGTCAGACTAAACTGAGTAAAATTAAACTGCTAAAGAAAGCCGGGCCCAATAGCTCTTAATGGCCAGTGCCCTGAAATTGATATTTTCTTATGTCTGGGGAAGCAAGCGGAAGAATATTCTTTTCCCCATAGTTTCTGGACATTGAAAATCAAATGTTCTCTTTGTCTTTATTAACGGAGATGTTTCCAAAATTCCATAAATTCAGAAGGTCTTCAAACAGTAAACCATTCTGAATGTCTTAAAAAGACACTCTTAGCAACATCAACTCTGAATTTGAGCTTGCTTTTCTTTCCCTTTAAAGTTGGGGGTTGCAGGAGTATAAAAGTTTACAATGCAAATGATTGCATATGGTCAAAATCTGTAGGACCAGGATTTATTGGGAATGGAAAACTTCCCTGTCTTAGGAAACCAAAGCAGGAATTTTGCCAGCCCACAAGAGAAGGAGAATAAGAGAGACCAATGTTCACTCATTGCTTACTGAACTGAGGGCAAAACACAAACAGAATATAAATGGGAAAAATAAATCCCATAGGCTAAAGTCTGTCCTTTTTGCTCCAAGCTAGGGCAGCATCTCAATAACTAAAGGGTTTTCTTTGTTGGTTATTGGGGGTTTTACTGTCTATCTTGATAATATCACTTTTGATCTGATTGATAATGATAGAAGGCAACGTAGCATGGGGCAAAGAACACTTAGTTGGAAATCAGAAAATCTGTTTTCTACCACTGATTGGGTGTGGGACCTTGGCCAAATACCTATGTTCCTACTTCTCAGTTTGCTCATGAAGATCACAGGATCATAACCTTAGAATGGAAGGGAACCTCAAAAGGTATCTAGTTCCAACCCCCCACATTTTAAAGATTTATGTGAAATAACTTGCCCAATGTCTTACAGGTACTAAGAGGAAGAGCAGGAATTTGAACCCAAGGCAGCTAGGTGGTGCAGTAGACGGAGTGCCAGGCCTAGAGTCAAGAAGACCTGAGTTCAAATCTGACCTCAAATACTAGCTGTGTGACACTGAACAAGTCACTTAACCCTATTTGCCTCAGATTCCTCATCTGCCCAATGAGCTAGAAAAGGAAATAGCCAACCATTCCAGTATCTTTGCCAAGAAAAGCCCAAATAGGGTCACAAAGAGTGGGACACAACTGAATACCAACAATAACAATCTCTGACTCCTAATCCAGTGCTCTTTCCTCTCTCTCTACAGCCTGCTAAGGGAAGGATCAGAATATCTCCTTTAAAAATACTGTTGTCCCTCTTGTATCTTGCTGTCTCCTAATGAGGAAGGTGGGAGAGAGGGCCTCCAAAATCTAAAATCCCCTAAGATCTCTCCTCAAAGGTGAAAACTGACAACAGGAAGACTTTCCCTGAAATTTTGTCTGTCTTGTAGACGTTCCATTCAGGGGAGTTATGAATTAAAGTAATCGTCTGCATCACTAATGGCAATAGCTCTGCAAGCTGGGGACCAAGATCTAAACATAGCCTATGGGAAGAAACAAGAAGACTATGTCCATTTGCTGTACTCTCCCAGTCTTGAACAAGAAAGATGCCACAGCCTGGGTGGTCTTCCCAGATCCCCCTTCTGGCAAGCTCAACTCTCAACAGATGAGGGAAGTTCATTACTCCAGCAGTCAGCTTATTATTAGAGACCAACCATCCCCAGGGATGTGGACCTTTTGGAATAATATAAGTAAAGCCAGAGCTCAAGTGAGAAGCAAGTCAGTGGGCTGGGTGTTGTGTGTCAGGGAGTTGTAGGGAGGCATATGATTCTTCTGCAGAAAGCCTGGCATGGATGCTACTGTCTTTAATTCATCCATTCTGCTACAAGTGTGTGACATAGAATTTTTTTTTTACTCTTCAATGCTGACTATACCTCGCATCTTCACTATGTTGGAGGAATTTTGTGAGGATGGGCACGTTGATACATTGTTGGTGGATCTGTAAAGTGGAACAATCATTCTGGAAAGCAATTTACGAATGTTTCTTCAGTTGTTTTTCAGTCATGTCCGACTCTTTGTGAGCCCGTTTTGGAAACAAAGTAAGTGCCCATCAATTGGAGAATGGCTGAACAAATTGTGGTGTATTAATGTAATAGAATATTATTGTACTGTAAGAAATGATGAATATAATAAATACAGAATAGCATAGACTTACATGAACTATGCAAAGTGAGGTAAGTAGAACCAAGAAAGCAATATGCACAGTGACTACAACAATGTAAATTTAAAGAATAACAAAAAAAATCAAAGTACTAAATACTGAAAAAGTATAATGATTAAGCTGAGATCCAAAGAACTATCAGAAGATACTTCCTCCATTTCTTTGCAGAAGTGTGGAACCACAGACCCAGAACATTGCTATAACATCAGAGTTTTCTATGTATTTATTGATTTTGTTGCTGAACTCTTTTAACATTCTTTATTCTAATGGATGGCTGTCTGGGAATAGACGGGGTGAGGGATATAGTAGGAAATGTAGGTGATATAAAAACATAAAATATTTTTTAAAAAATGAATTTGAGAGGGCAGCTAGGTGGTGCAGTAGATAAAGCACTGGCCCTGGATTCAGGAGGACCTGAGTTCAAATGCAGCCTCAGACACTTAACACTAGCTGTATGACCCTGGGCAAGTCACTTAACCCCAATTGCCCCACCAAAAAAAAAAAAAGAAAGAAAGAAATGTATTTGAAAAGAAACGTGTCCAGAATCCTCTACTTCAAATTACTGACTCTGAGTCTGACTCCTACTATGGTCCCCAATCCCATCTTGTCCATACTCTCTAACCCTTCAAAATAACATTAAAAAAATTTTTCAATTATTCAGCATTTTTTCTTCCTCTTTCTTTATTCATTCTTTCATCCCTCTCTGGGCCCCAGTCCTAACTCTCTGGACTTCTTTCTTCACCATATTTCAGCAGTCATCTCATCCTGGATGATACTTCCATCCCTGCAGCCCTCTCACATGGGAAGATCTCTCTGCCCCTGTAGACCCATCCTCTGATTAGTTATTTTTTCCAGGAAATTCCATTTTAAGGGAGGGCCCAGGGTATCCATGTTCACATCTTCATTCTTGCCTGGGTCCCTACTCTGACTTTCTCATATTCCTTTTCTGTGCTGTCTTCCCTCCTCAGAGTGTAAGCTCCATAAAAGCAGGGATTGTCTTCCTTTTTCCTTCTCTTTATCTCCCCTGTAATTAGAACAGTATCTGGCACATAATAATTGCTTAATAAATACTTGTTGACTAGATTTACATCCTCTCTGGGAGCGGGGAGAGGGGAAGAAAATTAAAACCCTTTTGACAAACAAACATAGTCAAGCAAAACTAATCCCCATAATGCCCAGGTCTGAAAATGCATCTCGTTTGGCATATTAGCCCATCTCCTCTCTGACAGGAAGTGGATAGCATTCCTCAACATCATTCTGGATTCAAGATAGATGAATGCCCTCATTCATCAGAGTTTTGAAGTCTTTCAAAAATTGTCTTTTCAGTGATGGTGTTACTGTATAAATTGTTCTTCTGGTTCCACTCATTTCATTTTTTGTCAGTTCAGACAAGTAGCTAGGTGAATAGAATCCTAGATTTGAAGTCAAGGGGGCCTGAGTTCTAATCCAACCTCAGATATCTACTAGCTGTCTGATGCTGGAGCAATTGTTTTAACCTCTACCTGCCTCAATTTCCTCATCTATAAAATGGAGATAATAATAGGACCCACCTCCCAGGGTTGTCGTGAGAATAAAATGAGATATATATATATATATATATATATATATATATATATATATAAAAAGCTTTGCAAACTTTAAAGTGCTATGTAAATGCCAGCTATGTCATTTTTAAGTCTTTTCAGTTTTCCCTGAAATTGGCCCCTTTATGTTTCTTATAACACAGTAGGGGCAGCTAGGTGACTCAGGGCAGAGCATTGGGCTTGGAATCAGGAATACTGATGTGCATGAGTTCAAATCCAGCCTCAGGCACTTACTAGCTGTGTGGCCCTGGGCAAGTCACTTAACTTTGCTTGCCTTAGTTTCTTCATCTGTAAAATGAGCTGGAAAAGGAAATAGCATACCTCTCTAGTATCTTTGCCAAGAAAAACCAAATGGGGTCACCTGAAAAAAAAGACTTAATAACAAATAACACTATAGTATTCCATTATAATCATATAACTTAATTTGTTTAGCCATTTCTCGATTGATAAGCACCCCTCTGTGTCACCCTTAGTTTCTAGTTCTTTGCCACTACAAAAGAGAACCACTGGGGGCAGCTAGGTGGAGCAGTGGATAGAGCACCAGCCCTGGATTCAGAAGGACCTGAGTTCAAATGTGGCCTCAGATACTTGACACTTACTAGCTGTGTGACCCTGGGCGAGTCACTTAACCCTCATTGCCCTGCAAAAAAAAAAGAGAGAGAACCACTATAAATATGTTTGTATATAAAGGATATTTTCCTCTTTCTTTGACCTCCTTGGGGTGTAGGCCTAGCATTACTAGGTCAGAGGGTGACTTTGGGGGCATAATCCCAAATTGCTTTATGGCATGCCTAGAGTACTTTATCGCTCCATCAATAGTGCATCAAAGTGTCATTTTCCCACAGTCTCTCCAGCATTTTCTGTCTTTCCTCTTTTGTCACCTTTGACAATATGATAGCTATGAGATGGAACCTCTCATTTGCTTGAATTTGCATTTCTCTAATAGTGACTCAGAGCTTTTTTTCATATGACTATCAATACCTTGGATTTTTTTTCCTTGAGAACTACCTGACTAATAAATACTAAATAACTACTGTATGCTGAGTACTCTTTTAGGCCTAGGGTCACATAAAGTTTAAGTAAGACCCAATCCTTGCCCTCAAGGGAAAAACAATCTATAAGAGGATGATACAAACAGAGGTAACAATAAGGTAAGTGTATCTAAGCCAGTATTTTAAAATTGCTGTGAAGTACTCTGGGGAAGGCCATTAGGTGATGAACTTCTACCATCTCAACAAGGCCTCCCCCTCCCAGCACCCTTGACCATCTTTCTGAAGGTACCTATTCATCCTTCTCTTGAAGGCATCTTTCCTAGACAGAAGTGGAGGGAGTAGAGGCAAGAAAGAAAAAGGAGAGGGAACAGAAAAGGTACCAGAAGGAAAAAAGGAGGACCCTGGTCCTCATGGTAACATAGGAGGAAGGGGAGGGGAGCAGGTGAGAAAGAGCCTCTCTTCTGCCCTCTGCTCTGAAACTAGAGTCAGAAGACCAGACATCTCTCTTTGTTTCCAGGTTTTGTTTTTAAATTTTGTTTTGTTTTTCTGAAAAGTTATGCATTCATTCAACTTATTATGGCTGTTTGAGGTTCTAGGTCAATTTGGGGGAGATATAAAAATAGAAGACATATTCCTATCCTCATGGTGTTTACAGAGAGACCAAACTTTCACAATAACACAGGCAAACAGTATTCCCAGACGAGTGTATGAGCAGAGCCAAAGTGAGGGATCTGAATAATCCATGATGGAGGAGCTCAGCGAAATGTGAGATCACTGTGGGCTAGAGTGGTCAGGGAGGAAACTGGACACTGGTTCAGAAGACCTGGATTCAAATCTTGCCCATGTGGTGCTTACTACCTTTATAATCTTATACAAATCATTTATCCTCCCTGGGCCTGTCTCCTTATCCCATAACTGGGGAGGTTGGATTAAATGATTTCTCAGGTCCATTATAGTTCTAGTTTGATGATCTCATGACTCCCGTGGCATCAACTGCTTTAGAAAAAGAGAGGGCCAAGGCAGCTAGGTGGTACAGTGGATAAGGCACCAGCCTTGGATTCAGGAGGGTGTGAGTTCAAATCCAGCCTCATACACTTGACACTTGCTAGCTGTGTGACCCTGGGCAAGTCACTTAACCCAATTTCCCCACCAAAAAATATTTTTTTTTTTAAAGAGAAAGAAAAAGAGAGGGCCCCAGTTAACTAATAGTACAAAACCAGAAGGAAAGTGTTACCACCCCTGCTTCTACCATGGGCAATTGCTGCTCACTTCTCCATACTGGAAAAAGGGAGTGATGTGATTCATCAGATTGAATGAAAAGTGCTTACTTAGCACAGTGCCTGGCACACAACAGGGACTTAATAAATGCATTTTTCTTTCCCTTTCCTCCTCCCCACAAGATCACCCCACCTTGTGCTTTTTAGTGGGAGTCTCAGTTCTCAGTAGTATCACATTCTCCTATTCCATTGAACAAATACCTATTGAGCACCAGCCACATTCAACCTACACTGGAATGAGAGATGAATGAGGTACAGTCCTTGACCTCAGGGAGTCTATAGTTTAAGGGATGTGGGGACCAATTTTTAATTGGGGAGTGCTAGCTAAGCGGCTCGCCACAATATTGGGGCAAGGAAGGAGACCGGCAGCCTTCCTCGAAACAGAACAAGATTTATTTTAATAAGAACAAACTTAAAAAAAAACACAAACAGGATCAGTAGGATCAAGGGAAAGGAAATAAAATGGGGAAAGGGAAATTATAATACCTGGAAAAATACCACTGCCCAGGAATCAGCTGAAAATACGCAGCAGAATGCCTGTCGCTTTCCAGCTTCGACCTAGAATGCCCAATTCTCCTCCCCCAAACCTAGAAACACCCCACACAGCCCCAGCCAATGGGATGGCCGCTCTGACAGTCACATGACTGCCCTCACTAGGCTTCCAATCATAATTTTGCCAGGCCCATGTAGGCATCCGTGAGTGGTGATGACGTGAAAAGCCAGAGCCCTGGCAATGGCTACAATCAGTGGGTGGAGCACTATGCGTTTGCGGAGCCCGAGGCCAGTCCGCACCGAGGCATAAAAACCTCAAATAACAATTAATTCTTTACAGGGAGGAGGTAAGGAAAAAACACACCAATAACTATACAGTAGAATATAAACACGAAGGTCCGTAGGAGAGGCACAAGGCACTATTTGTATCCTTAGCCTACACTGGGTGCTCCTTAGAGTGCGGTCAATAGGTTTCTCTTATTCCCAAACAGCTATATTATTTTATCACATATCATCTGAGAGCTTTTGAACCAATATTTGAACCAAGAACAATTCCTATAGGACATAAGAGAAATCTTGCTGAGATTCAAAGTCAGATATTTCTTGCAGGAGTAAAATGGGATCGTGTCCCCAAAGAAATCTTAGGGACCCTCCTTTGCCATGCACTGAAAAGTCTACTTCGTGGCAATTTAGGCTTAGGAACCCATCTCTCACAGGGGCCCCTAGGGATAGGTCAATGAGACAACCATTACCTTCCCCCAAATCATTTCTAAAGTCAGGGATGTTCCCCCAAACAACTTAATATTCTCTCTCTCTCTCTCTCTCTCTCTCTCTCTCTCTCTCTCTCTCTCTCTCTCTCTATTTGCAGGGCAATGAGGGTTAAGTGACTTGCCTAGGGTCACACAGCTAGTAAGGATCAAGTGTCTGGGGTCAGATCTGAACTCAGGTCCTCCTGAATCCAGGGCTGGTGCTCTATCCACTGCGCCACCTAGCTGACCCCCAACTTAATATTCTCTTAATTATCTCTCTGTGGGACCATCATCTAGAAATGTAACTCTTGCTATAGAATAAGGAGTAAAAAAAAGGGAGAATGGGAAAGGTAGGAGGGGAGATTAGAGGGAAGATGGGGAAAGAAGGTAGGAAACAGAGAAAGAGAGATGAGAGAGAAAAAGGGAAAAGAGAAAGAAAAATGAGAGACAGAGACAGACAGAGGGACAGACACAGAGAGAGAATTCTGCTTGAGTTACTCTGTTCTCATGTTAGGGAGGGTTCTTTATGGCTGCCGGATTCCTACACCTTTCTCCCAGTCTCATTTGACTATCCTTAGCATCACAGATATGCTGAGTTTTGGAGATGGTGATACAGTATGGCACTAACATGTATGGTTTTCCATTATTAGCTAATTCAATTTGGCGTCAAAGACACAATCCTACTCATGCTTCTCATCTAACAATGGCTTTCTTAGCTACCTTTTTGGAAACCTACCCCCACCAAAAACCCAGAAAACAAACACCCCCCCACCAAAATCTGTGCCCTCCCCCCCAAAAAAGCCCCTTAACTCTTTTTTTTTTTTTTTTTTAGGCAATGGGGGTTAAGTGACTTGCCCACGGTCACACAGCTAGTAAGTGTCAAGTGAGGCCGGATTTGAACTCAGGTATTCCTGAATCCAGGGCCGGTGCTTTAACCACTGCACCATCTAGCTGCCCCCACCCCTTAACTCTTAAACCAAACTAAAAAATTAAAAATTATTGTAGTGGTTTTGTCCTTTTAAAAAGGAAAACATTTGCTCTGTCTGGCTTCGCACCTGGAGTGTGAACATGTTCTCTGTCACATTTCCTCCCCTCTTTATCTTACCTGCTCCAAGGGCTGAAAGTCTCTAACAGTTACTATGTTGAACTGGAACCTTGAAATATCTCCTTCCCTGTCCAATTAGATTTCTGTAATGGGACCCTGTCTCTGCTTAACACAGCAGTCCCCATCACTATCCTCTGTGCATCCCAAACTCTTGTATTGTTCTGGGTTTGCTTTGAAAGGCAAAAATTACACACAACTCCCATTTCCCATAGCAGAATTTACCACTCTTAGCATTTACTTGAAGTGCAGTCTGCGTTTCCCCTGGCTCAGCTCCTACCGCCATGCAGGCCTGGTAACACACTTTGTTGATGCCACTTGAAATTAACAAGCATTAGGGAGTATTTCTGCCAGCATCTTCCCCCACACAGCTGCACTGCCTCATTACCTTGGGCTCGGGTTCGAGAGCTCAGTAATTCTCACCAGGGGCTTCGTTTTTCTGTTTGTTTCTATTCAAGAAGCCAGTGATGGGACTTTGGGGGGTCATTTCCTCATCCCTTTATTACCACAAAGGGTGCTACTGGGGTCTGCTTGGTTGCTGTGCCAGCATCTCTCTAACATGCGTTTCTAAGTAGAACCACACAGGCCAAGAAACAGTGGCTGCTTTATTATCACTCAAGGGACTAGAACTATGAAGTGTCAGTTAGAAAGCCCAGGGAGAAGTTAGTAGGACAGGAGAGAATCAGAGGTGTAGAACCAAAGTAGAGCTGATCTAGTCCATTTTATAGGAGAAACTGAGGCTCACGGGGGGGAAGACATTTGCCCACAGTTGTATAGCCTAGCCTAGCATTTAAACTCCTGCCAAAGCTAATGTGTCTCCAAAGGGTCATCCTTTCCGATAGTCATGGAAGCTTCCTTGAATCACTAAATTTGTGTAAGGGAGAGGAAGGGACGGTCTTTCTCACAAAGCAGCTAAAGACGGCCTAGCCTCTATTTAATTCAATGCAATAAGCATTTATTAAGTACCTACTATGTGCCAGGGACTTCGCTTGGTGCTGGAAATACAAAAACAAAAAGGAAAAAGTCCCTGTGCTCAAGAGCTTAATTTCTCCTGGATCAGAGTGACATCCTGAATCAAGGACACAGCATTCAAAGACCAAATACAGAGCAGAGGAAATAAGCAGCATAAGAATCAAGTTGAAATCAACATTAAAATCAGATGAATAGGAGTAAGAAAAGCAAACTGTCCATAAAAGAGACTTACAGTTTTATGGAAAATTTCTCTGTTCTGCTATGTATATGTAAATGTCAGCTCTATTTGGTATTTGTTAAATGCAGAATAGCCTTTTTTTTTTCAATTAACAAAGGAATGGGAGAGGCAAAGAAGTCAAATGTAAGCACCAGATTCTCAGTACAAAAAAAAAACAACTAGACCCAGGATCCAGGAAGCAAAGATGAGAAGAGAGAGGGTTCTAGACATTAGGGTTAAGACAGCCAGTTCACTGGGAGTTAGGAGATGGAGTGTTGTGTTAGAGGAAAGCAAGAAGGCCATTGTCACTGGATGGAAGAATATGTTGGAGGTTTCAGGTATGAGAGTACTGAAGAATCGAGGAGCTTTGAACCTCCCCCATCTCCTGCTCCTCGGATTTGGAGGCTCAACTCAGGTCCCACCCCCACCCCCCCAAGCTCTCCGTTTTCCCAAAATGAGGTGTTCTGCTTTAGAAATCCTCCATGACTTATGGCCCATACCACTCACTAAACACTTAACATATGCAGCTTCTTATTGTGACCTATTTCATATTTGTCTTATTTCTCTAACTAAATTGGATAAATGGGAGGAGAATGACCATGCCTTCTTTATATAACCCTTCGGAACCTAGCACAGGGTTAAATACATAGCAGGCAGCATGGCACTGGTGAGAAAATGGAGTCTAGTGGGAAAAGGTTCTAGAATGGGAACCAGAGGTGGTTATGTGACCTTAGATAAATCCTTTCCCTTCCCCGAGTCTTTGCTTCCTCATCTGTAAATGATGGGATTGAGCTAGCTGATCTTTAGGATCCTTTCTAGCTCTAGAGTTCTATATTTGTCAGTAAAACTTTAGATAAATGACCTCATTTGATCCTCACAGCAATCCTGTAAGAGAAGTACAGGTACACTTGATCTCCTTTTACAGATGAGGAAAGTAGGAGTGGACCCACCCATAGTCATACAGCTACTAAATATCAGAGGTAAGATTTGAACCCAGGTCCTAGTACATATTGCACCTAGGCAGCTAGGTAGTGTAGTAGATAGAAAATGGAACTTGGAATCAGGATGAAGTAAACTTGAATTCTGCCTCAGCAGTTTACTAGCTGTATGACCCTGGGTAAGTCACTTAACCTCCTTATCCCTCAATTTCCTCATTTGTCAAAATAGGGATAATAATAGCACCTACTTCACCGAGTTGTGTATCAAATGAGATAACATATACAAAGTACTTTCAAATTTTTAAAGTACTATATAAATGCTAGCTATTATTATATACTATTTACATTTTACTCTTTCAACTAACCATATGTTGGAAACGGAACCATTTCAGTTTCTTTTCTCTCTACCAACACTAAGATTTTTTCAATCCCCTCTAAAATTTAAAACACTCTAATAACGGTCATCTTAGTATTTGGGAAACTGCAAAGAAAGAGTTATATTTCTCCTTCTCTGGCTCCTGTTCCCTTACCTCAAATCACTGATCTGTCAGTGAGACCAGGAAATACCTATAATCCATAGAGTGACATGGCTGATGGTTCATCCTTTGAAGTTATGTCTTACCAGTCATGGCTATCATTAAAGGGAGTTTGGATTCCTTCCTATAGGCACTAAAGAGTCATTGAAGGTTTTTTCAGGGTAATATAGTGCAGGCTTTTGCATTTGGAGTAGAGAAGTCAGAAACTGGTGAGAGGGGGACCCATAGGAAAGCTGTTGCAATGGTCTAGGAAAGAAGTAGCTTGCAGGTCAAGTAGGTAAGTGACAGAAAAACTGGACAGGTAGGAATATATTGTGAGGGAAGAATAAACAGAACTAAATTGTATAATAGAAATCAGAATTCAGATTAAGGGGGCAGGGGAGAAGGGAACAAGCTTGAGGATACCTTCGGTTATGATTTAGAACAAAGAGTTAGACATTCTAACATCTGCTAAGGAGATTGGTGAACTAGTGAATTTAACTGTTCTATGCCAACAGATACCAAGATCTTTCTGATTCATCCATGTTATTTTCTCAAGTATGGTCACTTTTTCAATCTCAGGAAGGCCGCAGGGCCTATTTAAACCACAGCAGCTGAGTCCAAATATGCATCTATCTCAAGAGCTTGCCTACATAGTGAGGGATGCTTGAAAGCAAATTAACCTTGGAGCATAATTGAAAACAGAGCTACAAAATCATGCATTATGGCTTTCAATGACGGTGTAATAGAGATGAATAGATGCTCTTCTTTCTTGACTCTTGGACCTTTTCTTTAATTGTGAGTAGGATGAAGTAATTTCAAGACAGAATTGGCCAAAGGGAATAACAAACATCAGTGGGGAGGCCAAATGCAGATCGGACCTTGCTTCCTTCAGTTGGCACTGTGCTCCGAAAGTCTATAACCTTGAAGGCCCCAAAACAAGAGCTTAAAGTACCTTGTTTCAAGGAAGGAGATTATAGAGAAGTACAATGAAATACAAAGGCCTCAACTTTGCCATTGACCAGCTGTGTGATCTTTGCTGAATTACTTGATTTCTCTGGGTCTCAGTGTCCTTCTCTGTAAAATAGGTAAAAACCCTAGACTAATTCTAGATTTCTGGTATTTTGTGTCCTAAGATTACTTCTAGCTCTTCGAGCCAGTTTTAAAAAATGTTTTCTTGATCCTCTTTTCTCTTTCTAACATCACTGTCACACCTCATTGATAGTACCCTCAAAATAAAACCCTCCTTTGTTACAAATAAGTATAGTCAAACAAAGCTAATCAATATATTGGACATACCTAAAAATGTATGTTTCATTTTACCCCTCTGTCATGCTTCACCATCAGTCTTCTGATGTTATAATTGTTTACTCTATTGATCACAGTTCTGAAGTCTTCCAATGATGTTTGCCTTTCTATTATTTTGATCATCGTTTACATGATTACTCTGCATCAATTTTTAGGACTGATCAAAAATTTAAAATTAGAAGGGAACTTAGAGCCATCTAATCCAGTCCCTTCATCTTACAGTTCATACAAATTTCCCCAAATTCCTCTGAATTTTTCATAATCATAATTTCTTATGATGTAATAATATTCCATTGCATTAATTGTCATAATCTGTTTGATCATTCCCTAATCAATGGGTACCTCCCTTTCCTTCCAGTTCTTTGTGGCTACAAATGATTCTGCTCTTAATATTTTTTGTTTGTTTGTTTTTGCAGGACAATGAGGGTTAAGTGACTTGCCCAGGGTCACACAGCTAGTAAGTGTCAAGTATCTGAGGCCAGATTTGAACTCAGGTCCTCCTGCATTCAGGGCTGGTGCTTTATCCACTGCGCCACCTAGCTGCCCCTGCTATAAATATTTTTGGATAAGTGAGCCCTTTTTCCTCTGCCTTTAGACTCCTAGGAGAATATGCCTGGCAATCTCTGTGTCAAAGGGTACAGATATTTTAGTGACTTTCCTTTCATAATTCCAAATTGATTTCCAGAAGGGTGGACCAATTCACAGGTCTACCAACAGTATATTAATGTACCTAGCTTTCCACAGCCTCTCCAACATTGATTATTTGCATCTTTTGTCATGTTTGCCAATCAGATGGGTATGAGATGAAACCACAGAATTATTTTAACTTGCATTTGTCTTACCACTGATTTTAAACATTTTTTGTCTCATGGAAGTTGATATAATTTTCCTTTTGAAAATTGCCTGTTCACATCCTTTGACCACTTATTTATTGAGTGACTCATCTTATATATTTATATGAATTCCTTATAAAGCTTAGACATCAGACTTTGTCAGATATTTGCTGCAAAGATTTGCCCCAATTAACTTCTCTTTTAATTTTAGATATATTGATTTTATTCTTGCAAAAGTTTTTTTATTTTATGTAATCAAAATTGCCTATTTTATCTTCTATGATCATCTTGATATCTTATTTAGTTAAGAATTCTACCCCTAGTCATCATTGTACAAGGTGATTTCATTTTCCTCAGTTTCTTTATGGTATGACCTTTTCTATTTAGGTAATCTGGTATTGTATGTTCTAAGGTTCCTTCCAGCTTTGACATTCTATGTTCTAAGATTGCTCTCAGCTCAGGTATTCTGACATTTGACAAAATATTCATGATTCCAGTATTCTTTCCAGTCCAAACATTCTGTGATTATTTGTAGATTTGAACTGGTTTGTAGATTATTTATAAAAAGGAACTCAATTCAGTAATCATTTTTTTTTTTTGGTGAGGCAATTGGGGTTAAGTGACTTGCCCAGGGTCACACAGCTAGTGTTAAATGTCTGAGGCCGGATTCGAACTCAGGTATTCCTGAATCCAGGGCCGGTGCTCTATCCACTGCACCATCTAGCTGCCCCTCAGTAATCATTTTTAAGACCTAGCTATGTGTTTTAGTGAATACGAAGTAGAAAGATGCTAAGGAGGATGAGTTAAATGTGACATCAGTATCATTTGTTACATGTAGTAACTGTACAGTCAAATCAGGGCATTGAGATATACCTGAATAAAAAAAGAGATGTGCCTGAAAATTTTACATCTATATCTGAAAACTTGGCCCTCCTAGCTGCATATGGAATCACAATTATAGAGTCCTTCCCAACTACTATAAATGTGTGTATGTATTTTACTACTTTGATGTTTATATATATATATATATATATAATAACTACCTTATTACTTTACAAATATTTCTTTTTGTGTGTATGTATATATATACATATACATATATATACATACATACATACATATATATATTGTTGTTGTACAGTCATTCAATTATGTTTGACTCTTTGTAATGCCATGGACCATAGCATGTCAACACTGTCCATGAGGTTTTTTTGGCAAAGATACTGGAGGGATTTGCCATTTCCTGGAGGGATTTGTCATTTCCTTCTCCAGTGGGTTAATACAAACAGAAGTTAAGTGACTTGTCCAGTGTCACACAGCCAGTAAGCGTCTGAGGCGAGATTTGAACTCAGGTTTTCCTGACTCCAGGCCCAGTGCTCTATCCATTGAGTCACCTAGTTGCCTCATATCTATATAAATATCTATATTTTATATATATTATATATTTATTTTAAGTTGTTTGTTTTGATCATGTCAATTATGTAAATGTCTACATGAGTCGTCTAAATGAGGCTTTAGGGAGGCTTTGACAGATATCTTGAGAATATTACCCATTCATCTCCAAGGGGCACTTCTTCCTTTCTGCTTTGGCAGGGGACACACACAGTCCAGACATTCAAGGAAAGACCCTTGAAGAGAAAAGAGTCTGTTTGACTCTGGTAGGAAGACACATAGGGGAAAACTGGAGGTTCAGCATGCCCCTGATTTCCAGCTTGCCTCCCTATAGACTTTGGTGAATTCACCTTTGGGTGAGATTGGAGTGTCTCTCAGTTGAGCTGAGATATCCTGTTTCCACTTGGAGAGCTCATACACTATTATAAAATCTGCATAACTTTTCTGATTTCTGTCAATGAGCTCACAAGGTAAGAGGGAAGGACTCTAAGGCTTCCTTCCCCTTCCCCTCCAAGTCATGCAGTCCCAGGACAGGGGCCTAGGTCTTTGGTATTTTCATTCATTCTTTTGCATTCCAGGTTCAGGGAGTGGAGTCTTCAATCTGGCCCAAGACTTAGATCCATAGGCATTCAAGAGGCCAAAACATTATGTGCTGTATAGTCAGGCCAGCAGAAATGCCCTGAAAAACAAGGACCAGCAGAAACTGGTAGCGATGTCAAACCTAGTGGGAGCAATGTTGTATAGGAAATGAATTAAACTGTTCTCCTAATCCCTGCTCCCTAGACTAAGGAGGCAAAGTGGGAGATTATGATGGTGTTGGGGGAAATATTTGTATGTTCTTACTGTATTTATGAAGTAAATATTCTTTTGTAAAAACTAATCTGATGCTTAAGTGGTTAAATAGAACTGGGATGCTCATCATTGGGCAACTAAAAACACAAGCGAGCATGGCCAGTGGGAACTTGGGCCAATATCAGACAAAGAGAAAACCTCAAACCCCTGAGTGCCTGAAACCACTGAGGGGATGAAGGAAGCAAGGAATGTAACAACGCTGGACCAGAGTCAACTGTATTATATAAAAATAAAAGAATTAAAAAAAAAATCATAGAGTCGCAGATTCCCAAAACTAGATGGGACTTTGGAGAGAACTACTGCACCTCAATAGTAATCCCCTCTATGATATTTATTCTCAAAAAGCTTCATTTGCTAATCCCTAGTGGTGAGGGATACTTACTCATCTCCATTCCAAGTTTTGTTAGCTCTAATGGTTAGGAGGTTTTCCCTTACATCACCTAAAATCTTTCTCTTAATAATTTTTCCTTATTGTCCCCTGTTCTGCCCTCTGAGACCAGGCAGAACAAATCGAATCTTGCTAAAACAGCCCTGCAAATATTTGAAGATAACAATTATGTCTCTTCCCAACTCAAATCTTCTCTTTCCAGGCAAACAACATGTCAGACTTCTTCACCTAGTTCTTACGTGACACCTCCACTACCTTCACTAACCTGGTTGCCTCTCTTTGGATATGCTCTGGTTTGCCAATGTCCCTACTAAAATGTGACACCCAGAAATGACTACAGCCTCCCCAAATGGCCCAACTGGGGCAGTGTGCAGTAGGGTTACTATCTTCCTTGCATAGGACCGTCAATTCAGCACCCCAAGCATTCTTCATTTCTTCAGGTTACAGGCAGCCCCACATGGTAATTGCCATAGTAATTGGAAATCTCCACCTGGATGTCCCTTAAACTCAACATGTCCAAAACAGATTCTGTTGTCTTTCCCCTTAAGCCCACCCATCTTCCTAACTTCCCTCTTTCTTTCATGGGCATACCAACCCTCTAAGTCAAAACACTGGCATCATCCTCAATACTTCACTCTCCTTTGACAGCTGCGGTCTTGTCTATGCTATCTACACAACATCTCTCCCATCAGTCCCATTCTCTCTACTCACACATGCACCACCCTGGTTTAGTTAGTCAACTAGCATTGATTAAGAATCTTTGAAGGCACTGGGCTAAGCACTGGAGATACACAGAAAGACAAAAGAAAATCAAAGCTTACCGACTCACATAATCTTCTCTTAGACTATTGAAGTAGCCTCCCAGTCTGAATCTAGTGTCTCCCTTCTCCAGTTTATCCACTGGACAGCTGCCAAAACAATGTTCCTAAAGATCTGACCATGTCACTCTCCTGCTGAAGAAGCTTCCATAGCTCCTTATTGCTTTGGAGATAAAATAGAATCTTCTCTGTTTGCACTAAAAGATCTTCACAATCAGTTCTAACTTATCCTTCCAGAATGATAACACATTCCTGCTGATACATTCTATATCGCAGCTCAACTGCCCTATTTGGTTCTCTTTGTATGTGACCTTCCATCTCTTGCTTCCAGGCCTTTGCATAGGCAGTGCCCCCTCCCTACTACACTCAAAATGCTCACCTTCCTCCCTTCTCACATTTTAGAATCTTCAGTTCCTTCAAGACTCAGTTCAAGTGCTGACCTTTCTCAATCCCTTCAGTTATTAGTGTTTCCACCACCATATTGAAATTACTTTTGTGTAAATTGCCAATTTATTTATCTGTGTACATGTTGTTTACCATCAGTAGATCATGAGATCCTTGAGAGCCAGAATTATTTCATTTTTAATCTGTATGTCCCAGGCATCTAGCATAGTTCCCTGCATTTAATAAATGCTTGTTAGCTTCAAGTTAATTGAATCACAATCCCTCTATATGGTAGGAGAGTTTCATGAGTTACTCTTGCTGAAAAAAATTCACCATTTCATAGCTAAGTTTCTAAGGATGGGTCTAGGGAAGGGAAGAGAGAGACTTGCCCATAGTCACACAGCTAATAAGTGTCTGAGGCTAGATTTGAATTCAAGTCTTCCTGACTCCAGGCCTGGTGCACTATCTACTGTGCCACCTACCTGCCTTACTTATTCTCACCATTCTCTCCAGTTCATCTAGTTGCTTTTTGTCTTCCCTTCTTACAATCACTTGGTCACTTGATAATAAAGCATGTTACCAGGGGCTTACCATGAGCTCCCATGCTACTGCACTACAAGCTGATTTCACCAGCTGGAGCTGAGTGTTAAATTTTCAATGTGAGCATTTACTCCTCAGAAATCAGCAAATGACACAAATCAAGACTTGATTTATCATGTTGTTAATTGTCTAGATTTTTGGGCAAGTCACTTGTGGGAAAAAGTGGGCTCCTCTCAAGTTGATTGGGGGCTGTCTGGGAAGACAATTACAGGTGATTTAATGTCTGTGGAGTGGACTCAGATTCAGCTGGGAGAGCTGATTAGAATAGAAGCAGGTACTCAAATACTAACATCCACAAATGGGGGTTAATTCAAATAGAGGGCTTCTCAAGGAAGGTTCCCACAAGAAGAAGAATCAATGCAGAGGGGTGGGGATGCTGTGTTTGATTGTAACCCTAGGCGGGAGGGCCAATCGCCACTAGGAATGGGAAGAAATAAAAGGCCTGTGAGCCTCCAGCTTGGGATCCATTCCACTAGGGAATGGCCTGTTCTCCTGAGAAGGACAATAAATGAGCTTTTGACATATCCAAAAATAAAAGTAATGGAGGGGCAGGTAGGTGGAGCAGTGGATAGAGCACTGGCCCTGGAGTCAGGAGGACCTGAGTTCAAACCTGGCCTCAGACACTTGACATTTACTAGCTGTGTGACCCTGGGCAAGTCACTTAACTCCAATTGCCTCACCAAAAAAAAAAGTAATGGAAAAAATGTTAATGATACAAATTAAACTTACAAATGTTTCCTGCTTCCATTTTGCCCCCTCTCCCAGAGAACCAATTATTACATATTTACCAGCACCTTCCTGCCAGAGAGATAATGGACTCAACATGAAGAAGGACACATACATTTTGTGGTACATCTAATATGACAATTTATTTTGCTTAACTACACATATTTGTTATTAGGGTTTTGTTTTTCTTCCCCCTGTTTCCGCCCCCTCGTATGTATGTGAGAGAAAGAAAATAAATGCTTGCTAACTGAAACTATATATATATATATATATATATATATATATAGTAGGGCAATGAGGGTTAAGTGACTTGCCCAAGGTCACACAATTAGTAAGTGTCCAGTGTCTGAGGCTGGATTTGAACTCAGGTCCTCCTGAATCCAGGGCTGGTGCTTTATCCACTGTGCCAATTAGCTGCCCCATGAAACAATCTCTTTTTTTTAAATGATGGTACCAGTAGCTTTCTAAATGTATGCCTCTCTTACCCTTAAAACATGACAGGAAAGGTGGATGACATTTATTTCAAACAATGAGTCTTCTCTGAGCGCCTACTATATACTCGGTGTTCTGGGTGTAGTCCCTGCCCTTGAAGCACTTATAATCAAGTAAGGGGGGAAAGACTTTGTCTGATAATATAGCTGTGTACATATCCCATCTCACCAGCTAGATTATCAATCCTTGTGGGCAAGGACTATCTTATCTTTTTTGTATCT
Organism: Dromiciops gliroides; assembly: GCF_019393635.1. Lineage (NCBI taxonomy): Eukaryota > Metazoa > Chordata > Mammalia > Microbiotheria > Microbiotheriidae > Dromiciops > Dromiciops gliroides. The sequence goes on along the minus strand of NC_057862.1, from coordinate 428,581,385 downwards.
CCCTTTGATACCTAGCACAGAGCCCTGTACACAGTAGACACTCAGCCTTTGTAGACCCAAAGAACAGGCCAACTTGCTAGCAACGTCTCACCTGGGGAGCAAAAACTGTGATCATTGCTCACTTTCCACCTGAAAGCTCCCTTATGTGGGAAGTCTGGGGCAGCACCTAGAGAGAACCAGATGGCTATTCTAGGACTTGCAGGAGGTGGTCAAGAATATATCATTAACGTAAAGAAAAATTCTTTTTTTTTTTCTCCCCAACTCTGAGCACTAAACAAGGTGAGTCCACGTGGAGGAAATCATCACCGTCAGCACATTTTTGTGTTTCAAAACAGGGCAATTGTCTCAGGGTCTAGTCGTTCAGCAAACATCCTGAAGAGCAAAGGTTGTTTAAATAGAAAATGACTGGGAGCTGAGAATTACTCCTTCTGCAGCTTTTATGGAAACATTTCCCGACCTTGGATAATAATAATAACTTGTATAGTTTAGGATTTACATTTGGCAAAATGTTCTCACAATTACTGTTCTCCCTCCCTCCTTTCCTTCCTTCTTTTCTTCCCTCCCTTCTTTCCTTCTTTCCTTCCTTCCTTCATCTCTCCTTCCCTTCTTTCCTTCCTCCCTCTTCTCCGTTTCTTTCTTTCTCTCCTTCCACACTCCCTCCTTTCCTTACTTTCTTCCTTCCTTCTTTCCTTCATTCCTCCCTCTATCCTTCCTATCTTCCTTCCTACCTTCTTTTAACAAGCATTAAATGTCTACTGTGCTTCCCACTGAAGGAAATATAAAGTTTAGGTAAGACTAGGTCCTTATCCTTGTAGAATTTATAATCTAGCAAAGACAATTATAATCCATTTCCTCATTTGATCCTCACATCTCCGTGAGGCAGGCAGAGCAGAGATGGTTTTCCCTCCTTTTTCACATGAGAACATTACAGGACAGGGATGTTAAACAATTTCTCTGGTGTTACATTAGGCACATGCCAAGTTTATAGCAAAGTTCAGTGTAGGCCATATTTTTCACTTCCAGTTTAGGACTCCTTCCACCACTTCATGTTGTCTCCCTGGGCCTCAGTTTCCTCCTCTATAAAATGTGAGGGTTAGACTAGATCATCTCTGAGTTCCCTATTAAACATTCTCATACATCATCAGAAACTTAAGGTACCATGGCTTGTTATACAGCCAAATGGAGTATGTGTTTGTACCCTCTTGGAGACCATCTGAGGGGGCCATTCATGCTGTTTCCAATACCTGGGGTGCTCTTCCCCACATTCCTAAAATTCTACCCAACCTTCAATGCCCCAGATGCCTCACTTTCCCCAGCCAATACCTTCCCCAATGGGAGAAAGCATCTCAGACAATAAAATCGATGAATTGGATTAAGTTTATTTATAGGCCAGAACAGTTGCTAATGACCCACCTAGGGAAATTCCAAGAGACCCATCATCAGAGACTTGACCAAGACTTGACAGGTTTTGGACCCCAACAATGAATAGAGACTGTCTACAAGTGTGTGAAGGGCTTGCTAGAGAGGGCACCCCACTAATGAAATCCTGGTACTTGGCATGTGACTTTAAAAGTTGTACAGCCTTTGAATGAAGATGTTTAAACTCTGCGTCAGTAACACTAAGCTGGAATTTTTTTTTTTTTTTAGTGAGGCAATTGGGGTTAAGTGACTTGCCCAGGGTCACACAGCTAGTAAGTGTTAAGTGTCTGAGGCCGGATTTGAACTCAAGTACTCCTGACTCCAGGGCCGGTGCTCTATCCACTGCGCCATCTAGCTGCCCCACTGAGCTGGAATTTAGTGTGGAGGCTTTAGTGTGGATTTGAGAGGCTGATTTCTTTTCCTCATTGACTTAAATCCAAACATAAGTTCAATTCTTTAAAAAATTATATTTTTCTTACTAGCCGTGTGATCCTGGGCAAGTCACTTAACCCTCATTGCCCAGCAAAAAAAAAAAAAAGGAAAAAAAATATTATTTTTCCCATTGCTTCTCTTTCACCTCCATTGAAGAAATGCTGTACTTGTCTTTTTCACTTTTCTTCAACTAGATTCAATTTAATAAATATTTACTTAGCATAGAGTAGCTAGTTGGAACAGACTATAGTGGAGCTAATCTTCCCTGCCCCAACCCCAACCTTCCAGCAAACTCTCATTCTCTTTCCCTCTCTGGGGAAATAGTGGGGGTAGGCACCAACTCTACCTTTCTTACCACTATAAGAGGAAATTCAGAATTCCAGGCTCTATTTGGACCATCACACCTATTCCCCCATTTCCCTTTGGTGGTGGTCTGGGTCCTTCCAAGCCCCACACCCTGTAGAGTGGACCTGGCTGCTCACATTACTAGGATGATCTAGAAGCCAGAAATCCTTCCTAAGGACCACCAAGCTTCAGCATCTGCCCTTCCTAATGATTCCCAGGCCTTGCTATCTGCCTTGCTGAGTTTCCTAGGCCCTGGGGGTGCTGTTCTCTTTAGAGCAGGGACCATCTTAACTTTCTATTTGTATCCCCAACACTTATCACAGTACTTGTCACATAGTAAGTACTTAATAAATGTTTATCACTCATTCATTCACTTACCACCTGCTAGACCCTGATGATAGACAAAAATAAACTAGGCCTTTCCCCTGGGGAGCTTATTTTCTTCTGGGAAATTCAACATGTGCACAAATAAGTGAATACAAGATCATTTAAAGAGGATCCAACTGGGATGATCAAGAAAGGATTCATGAAGGAGGCTTACACTTGAGCTAAGCCTTGAAGGAAGTTAGAGCTTTTAAGAGGCTGAAATGTCCAGGCAGTTCTTCGCAGGTATGGGATAAAAGCCCAATGATGCTTCTGCAAAGGTATAGACACAGGGGATCAAATGTCTAGTTTGGGCAATAATGAAGAGTGAATAGGACAGTTTGTAGGAACAAGAGTTGTGTGAAGGAGACTATGAGGAAATATTCTAGAAAGATGGGGGGAGCCACATGGCAGAAGTCTTTATGTGGCAAACTTGTGTTTTCTAAGTTCATTAACCCCAAAGGAGATTGTTCTCTCAGGTCTAAAAGGTTTTCTCTGGGAAATAGTTCCCAAGTTTGTGTACCCCGATTTAGGGATATAATGATCCCCTCCTGTCTTTTTCCACCCCTTCCACCCAAGTCCATCTTTCCTCTCCCCTCCCAACTAGATTGCTAAAATAATCACTGAAATCTCATATCTGGCACTAATGGGTGACAAGCAGAATTCTTGAATTTTTATTAAAATCTTGCACTAGAACCTGAAAATGGAGGACTCTGTCTCTTTCCTGTGTTTCTTCCAATCATTGGAAGTTGGAAGCCCAAAAGAAGGTCACACTGTTCCTGCTCTAAGCCTGTATCTGTTAAGTTTGGGTATTAACCATATGGTTTTTTTCCTCCTCTTTTAAATATAGGCTTCTTGTAGGTGTGAGGCCTCCTCCTTATAGAGAATCAGGAACAGGCAGAACATTTGGCGGGCCGTTTTCTAGCTTTCCAAATTCATCATGTTCTGATTTTACAGGGTGAAAATCAACATACACACTCCTCCTCCCTCCCCCCATCCAACCCCATTGCTTGCTAATAATGTCTTTCCTAGAACTCTGAAGCTTCAGGCACAATTCAATAAACATTTATAAAGTGCCTACTATGTTTCAGGTGCTGTGCTAAGTCCTGGGGATAAAAAAAAGAGGCAAAAGATGGCCCCTGCCCTCGAGAAGCTCACAATCCAGTGGGGGAGACAACATGCAAATAAATCCTATACAAAGAAAGCTATGTACAGGAAACACAAGGTAGTATCTTCTGGGTTATGTGCTTAAAATTGTAAATGTTGGCTGGTTAGGGTCAGAACTGATAGACGTAGGCAGATTCCTTCCCACTCGCCTCTGTGCCACCTCTCTAGGTGCTTCCCTCAGTTCCTAGCTACAAGTCTTCTCTCCCCTTACCTGGGCAATGATGGGGTCGTAAGATGTCAAGTACTATCAAGGGCCTTTAGATCACTGAATCCAAACCTTTCTTTTTTTTTTTTTACCATATTTTCATGATAGAGTCACACTTCAGCTATGTGGTGGATTTAGTCAATCACTCAATCAATTAGTCAACAAATATTTATAAAGTGCCTACCATGTGCCTACCAAGCGCTTTACAGACAAAAATTAAAGAGTCCCTGCCTACATTCTAGAAGAAAAATAATATGTATAAATTAGTATATACAAAAGTATATACAGAGGAGATAACACTAACAATCAGAGGGAATCAGAAAGGAGTGTAGAAAGTGTCACTTGGTCAGTTTTGAAAACAAAGGATCCTAAGAAGAAGCAGTGAGAAAGGAGTGCATTCCAAGCATGGGGTAGAGTCTATGAAAAAGGAGAGGGAATGGGAGATGGGATGTTGTACATGAGGGACAGCAAGAAGATTGGACATAGAGGATGGGAAAGGGAGTAATCCATGATCAGGTTGGAAAGGTGGGCTGGGAATGGACCTGGAAATCCTGTTCAATGATTCAATTCAATAAATACACTCATGTAATTTGGGGAAAAAAATTCTAAAAAGAAAAAAAATTCAGCTCTGCCATAATAAGACATATGCATCCCCCCCTCCCCCCAAAGCACAGTGCTATGCAAAATCAGTAATAAAAACCACCAAGCTCATAGGAAAAATGGTGTTGGTGCATGAAGCTCAAAAACTTTGTCAGGAACCTAATAAAAATGGTAGCACAGTTTCATACATGTTAAATGATTAAGAAATACATAAATACTCCCATAAATAGTGGCTGCATCTGTAGCCTGGGGCTGCTGCTCAGCCTATGCTAGGGCTGTATGAACAAGTTGGGCAGGCCCCAACACCACAACTGAGGGGCTTAAAAGTGGTGGGGTGAATATGGGGGTAGTACAGCTCAGCCTTCTTCCATTCACAGTTCCAACTTCACCAGAAGAAAAACAGTATATATAGGGGCAGCTAGATGGCACAGTGGATAAAGCACCGGCCCTGGAATCAGGAGGACCTGAGTTCAAATCCAGCTTCAGATACTTGATACTTACTAGCTGTGTGACCTGGGTGAGTCACTTAACCCCAATTGCCTCACAAACAAACAAAAACGGTATATATGGCACTTTGCCTTGAAAAAGAACTAAAATTTATTTGTGGAAGTAGATACTGGAAGGATGAGTTATTCACTTGTGAGTTATTGTGAAGTGGGGCAGTTTTCTGCATTCTCCATGTTTCTGGGAAAGAAATCACTCAGAAGCAAACTCAAAATTTGGTTATGCTCAAAATGTTCCCTAATACCCTGAACAATTGGGTTGAAACAAATTCTCATTTTCAAAGCAGGCATCATAGCAGAACTGACTGGTTTTTAGTAAGCATTTATTGTGTACACAGCATTAGGTTGAAGCCTGGGAGGAAGATACAAAGTCTAAGTGAGGAACAATCTCTGCCTTCATAGAGTTTATAGTCTATTAAGGAAAAGACACAAGAGCTTCAACTGCAAGATTATTTCATTTCCTCTGTGTGATTATTCCCTCTAACAAGGAGATTGGCAGAAGATGATCTTTGGGAGTTTCCATGACTGAAAAAAATCAATGCCTTCCAGGCAACCTACATAAGGAATTCTCTGGAGCCTGCTTTCTCAGGAAAGCATTTAAAAAATTTCCAGGGGCAAGGAACACAAAAAAACACCCTTGAATCAACTTTTAAGTGAGCATTTCTCAAAGTGTGGCCCACAGATCTCTGGACCTACCTGAAGCCCCCTTTTGGGGGGATGGGAGGAAGGGCAGTGTCTATGAGGTCAAAACTCTTCATAATAATACTAAAATGTTTTAATTTCTCATATGGTAAATATCTATAGTTATAGCTCACATAAACAAAAGTTCTTTGGGGGAATCTTCGATTATTTTTAAAAGTAGAGACCAAAAAAATTGAGAACCACCATTTTAGAAAAATTCAATTAAAGCAGGGGGAAGACCTCAGACCTTAGAAAACAAACCCAGGTAGGAGAGATCCCGGGACACAAGATGGGGAAGGTAACCTTATGGGGAGCGTTATAAGACCAAGACAAGAGAGAACTCACCTGGGATCCAATTAGTAGCAGAGTTAGAAAGAGAGAACATGCCATCTTGTAAAATCAAACTATTTTAACTTATTATTCTTGATAACCAGGAAGTAGATTCACTTATTCCACCTACTGAAGGAGTAAAAGTGCTGTTGGGGGGCAGCTAGGTGGTGCAGTGGATAAAGCACTGGCCCTGGATTCAGGAGGACCTGAGTTCCAATCCGGCCTCAGATACTCGACACTTACTACCTGTGTGACCTTGGACAAGTCACTTAACCCTCATTGCCCCCAGGGGTGGGGGGTAAAAGGGGAGAAGTGCTGTCAGAACCCTCTAGATTTTGGCAGCCTAGGACAAAGCCTCAGTCAGCCTACTTTCCTTAGGGTTCTGGAACCGCATAAATCTCTTTGAATTTAGCTAGGCAGGTCCTTGGATAAGAACACCCGTACTTGTAGCCTCATCGGCTTGCTTGGTATGCTCAGCGAAGTGCCTGGGACATAGTAGGTGCTTAATCGGTGTTTTTTTGATTGATTGATTATGACCTGTCCGGACTTGCATTCCACTGTCACGGTTTTTAATAATCCAGGATGAGCTGTTTGAGTAGGACTTTAGTTGGGGACAGATGTCAACATAGGTAATTACAATAAAATACTCCATAATGAGCGTATTCAAGAGCTGCAGAACAAAGTACTGTGAGATCTGGGGTGTGTGTGTGTGTGTGTGTGTGTGTGTGTGTGTGTGTTCGTGTGTGAAAAGTTGTTCCTGAAAAGGAACAACGAAAAGGAAAGGCTTTCTCAAGGGAGGAAACAGCATTGATGGTGGGCTTGAAAATCCCCCCACCATGCACACAGTTCCAAACAACAGACTTTTGTCAATTGTTTACATATGTCCTTGTTTAGCATTTTAATTATGTATTGTGTTATTGATTTATTTTCTTTTCTGTGCTGGTCATTTTTCCCCTGCTTGTGACTTTCAGGAGGGTAAGGCCGCATCTTATACTTTCTTAGTGGTATTCTTCCTCCACCTGCCCAAATGCACATGCCCCCCACACATCCACACATGCACATGCAAGCATGCACACATACAACTCTAGCACAGGTCACACCACAACCCCTGATTAATATGCATTAGTTGATTGAAAGAAAAAAGCAAGAAACCAGCTTCTTTTTCCTCTTGGGGGGGGGGGGTAAAATAGCTCCTGTAGGCTGAGCCCAGCAGGAAAGCCAGTCTACAGGGGGCACTGAACCTACCCAGGCAATAAATAGACCATTTCAGTCCCCTCAGCTGTCAGTCTGTCACCTTTCCCCAGTGACTGCTAAAGAAAATAAATAATCAATTATAATGTCCCTCCTAGAAATCCTATGGCTGAGAGGCCCCCCAGGATTATTTCATAGATTTAGTGGGGAAGGTGGGTTGGTTGGGAAAATTCTGTGTGTGTGTGTGTGTGTGTGTGTGTGTGTGTGTGTGTGTGTGTGTGTGTGTGTTCCTTTTTTCATTCTCTCCCTTCTCTCATTCTCTCCTCTCCTTTTCTCTCTCATTCTTTCTCTTGTTTTCTCCTTTTTTCTCATTCTGATTCTTTCCCTCCCTCTCTCATTCTCTCCTCTCCCTTTTCTCTTCTCTCTCTCCCGTGCCCCTCCCCCCCTTTTTTTGGGGGGGGGGCTAATAGCACTAGGAAAAGAGAGGCAGAACAGTTGCTGTACACGGTAACAAATCTTCCATATTATTCCCTCTCCTTTATTTACACCGGGTGCACGGTAGCAATTCAATCTGAAAAAAGCGCCGTGTTTTCGGAGGCGTGCAGCCCAGGAAATTGATGTTTGTGTTAATCAATCTTGTAGGAGCCTGTGGGGCTTGGAGAGGTGTGACACGAGAGATTTCTTCTATTGATTAATTGAATACGGAGGAGGGAGGGATGGGAAGAAAATCAAACACTCCAAGTGGGTAAAAGCTTCAGTCAGATAGGGTTTCTTTCCCCTGCCTCCCCTCCTCCCACTCCCCCTCCCCACCCTCCCTAGCAGGGGCTATTTAGAAGCCAAAGAACTCTGAAGCCTCCCCTTAGCCCACCCCTTTCAATTTTTCACTTAGGCTCCCCTTCCTGGTGACAGATTCCCCACCCCACCCCCTTCCTCCCTCACCTAACACACAAATCTAAGCATCCTGACACTGGGATTCTCATAGTAGTTGTCACTAATTCATGGAATGACTTGAAGCCCCTTTCTCCCCGCCTGAGCCTCAGTTTCCCCATTTGTAAAATAAGGGAGTTTGGAATAAGTGATTTTGCGTGTCTGGTGTTTTCTGAGTCTGTCTCTAATTCAGTCTATCTCAGACCCTGCCTTCTTGGAGAATAGAGAGAAATATCAGCACAATCTTAGGACTTCTATTCTCTGCAGAGATAATACATCATCTCTCTGAGGGAGGGGTCCGATGATTATTCCTTGGACAAATGTGCATATAAGACAGTTGCTTGGGTGGGTATGTGTCTGTGTGTTATAACAACTTGGTCAGTGGAAATTCACTTGCAAATACTGGCTCCGTGGGTTGAACACGCTTGCTGTCTGACTGTCTGGCTTGAGCTGGTGGAAAATGAATCCGGCAAACAGGTATTTGTTCAGAGGGGCCCTTGAGCCAGCCCGAGTTATTTTAAACCAGAGCTGAGTGTAATCCTGGAGAATTCTCTTTTCTTCTTCTCGAATACAAGGGTTGTGTTCTTAAAAGGATTTTAAAATCATGAATTAATCTGTCCTCATAGTACCCCATAAAGACAACAAGGGGAAGTATGGGAAATTAATGCTAGGCCCCATGACAGAGGAGAAAAAGAATCGGGACAAGTCTGAGCTGAAGTATAGTCATAAATTTGGTGCCTCCTTTAACCCTACCCTGTCTCCACAAGTCCTGCTTCTGCTCTAAGACAAGTTTGTTGCTTACTCTATTCAGGGTTTTTTTTTCATCTTCAGTTAGAGTGAAGGGGGAACTGTGTTGTTCAGTTGTTTTTTTCAGTTGTGCCCAACTCTTTGTGACCCCATTTGGAGTTTTCTTGACAAAGATACTGGAGTGGTTTGCCATTTCTTTCTCATTTTACAGATAAACCTGAAGCAAACAGGTTTAAGTGACTTGGCCAGGGCCACACTACTAGTAAGTGTCTGAGGCCGGATTTGAACTTGGGGAGGGGAGTCTCCCTGACTCCAGGCCCTAGCTGCTGAAGTCTTCCCTGGAAAACCTACCAATGCTAGAATCTATTTTTGTTATCCAGACACTCTTTTAACTTCATCCTCTGAGCTGGAAGAGAACTTTGAGGTCAAGTCCAGTCTTCCCTCCCTCTGTTTTACAAATGAGGAAACTGAAATCCAAGAAATTTAAGCACCTTGATCAAGGTCACACAGGAAACAAGTGACAGAGCCAGGATTCCAGCTCAGTTCCCTTAACTCTAAAAATTTGTCTTTGTTTTCTATTGTACCATGTAGGACAAAATCACAGGTTTGACCTTAAAGGAAAAGGAAACCTTACCTTTTATCAAGCAATCACTCAACAAGTGTTAACTGAGCCCCTGTCTGAGGTCCTTTCTGTGCTGGGAATTGTATGTGATTTTAGAAAAAGAACAGCTGACCCCTATCTAGAAAAAACTTGGGATCTAGAATGGTATGTGAAGCAACATGTTTGAATGACAAGAACAGAAATTGGATCTTGGGTTCAAATCCTGACTACAACTTTCTACCTGTGTGACCTTAGGCAAGTCAGCTATCCCTCGCTGTGCCTCAGTTTCCTTATCTGTAAAGTGAGGGGTTTGGACTAGAGGGTCTCTGTGGTCCCTTCTGGGCCTAAAGTCTATTACTATAAGAAACCCAAGCTTAGAAGGCATGACAAATATAAGCTAAACAAAGGAAAACCAGTACAAGTCTGTATCAAGCACAGAGTTTGGAGAAAGAAGATTCTGGCATCATCTGAGTTCTCAGGTGGTTTTCCAGAGTAAGAGGGAGTAAAGACAGTGAAGTCTGTTGGGGATACCCACCAAGAAAGACTACCAGCTGATGCTGAGGAAAAGAAGATGGTGAATTTAGGCCTGAAAGAGGCCTTAGCAGTCATCTACCAAGTCCTTTCTCTTCATTTTACATATACAAACACTGAGGCCCAGAGAGGTTAAGTGAGTTGCTGAAGGTCACAGGCAACAAGTAGCAGAGTCAGATTTTGAACCCAGGTCCTTTGACTCTGAATCCTGGCCTCTCTCTCGGCTACTTTCTTTGAGTCACATTGCCTCCTTTGCTCCCCTAGAGTTGGATTTTTCCCCATCTCATTGATCCAGTAATTTTCTATGTTCTTTGTTCTTGTTCCATTTTTCCTCATGTGGCTTCTCAGTCCCTTATACTATCTCTCCAATCCAGCTAGAAAGCTATAAGTGACCTGTAGCCAGGATAAGGCACTGAGCCTGGAGTCAGGAAGACCTGAATTCAAATCTGGTTTTAGATACTTACTAGGTGTGTGACCCTGAGTAAGTCACTTCACCCTGTTTGCCTCAGTTTCCTCAACTGTAAAATTAAGATCACAATAACATCTACCTCCCAGGGTTGCTGTGAGGATCAAATGAAACTACCTTTGTAAAAAGCACCGAGCACAGTGTCAGGCACAGAGCAGGCACTACATAAATGCTCATTTCCTTCCCTCTCTTCCCCAGTGCCTGGAATTTACGGAGCCCTTACCCCTGAAGAGCTCAAAGCATGATAATTTAGAGCCTTTATGACCTTGGTAAAGCATTTCACCTACTTGGGTCTCAGTTTCCCCTTGTGTGAAATGAAGGGATTGAATTAGATGACCTGTAAAGTCCCTTCCACCTTGAAATCCTGTGATCCAAAGAACACAACTTAATTTTCTGCATAATATCCCCGTGTGAGACTAAGTAACAGTCTCTGTCCTCTCCATTTTACAGGTGAGAAGACTGGAATTCTTAAGTGGTATGATCAGAAGGCCTGTAAAAAATCCTGCTCCACCTCCCACCCTAAAACTTTTTCTCCAGTGGCCTATTCTAGAGCTTGAATTTCCCACTGCTAGAATTGTGACTTTGGGTGAGGCATCATGTAGTCGTTAAAGACCCTTATCAAACTGTCATCAAGTCAGGTTCAGAGAATCCTAGAATTAGGAGGAAGCCATTCCCCATGAACAGGTTAACCAGATTAACAGGTTTAGTGGTTCAGTCACCCTCAGAGAGAAGGATCATGAGGGCACAGGATACTGGATAGCTAAGTTTTAATTGAGATGTAATAGGTTGGAGAGAAAGGTCCAGTGAATTGCAGGAGAACGAGAGCAGAAAGCTCTGGGGAATAAACTGACATTTATTAAGCACCTACTATATACCAGCAACTGTGCCATGTTCTGGGGATAAAAATAGGAAAAAAATGAGACAATCTCTGCTCTCAAAAAGTTTACATTCAATTAGAGCAAACAACATATGCGCATATAAGTACATGCAATAAAGTCAAAATAAATTCAAAGCAGTTCAATATAAGGTAGTTTAGGAGGGAGGGCAGTAGCAAATGGGGGAGGGGGAACCAGGAAAGGCTTCATGTATAGGTGAGCTGTACTTTTTTTTTTTTTTTTTTTTTTTTAGTGAGGCAATTGGGGGTTAAGTGACTTGCCCAGGGTCACACAGCTAGGAAGTGTTAAGTGTCTGAGGCCGTATTTGAACTCAGGTCCTCCTGACTCCAGGGCCAGTGCTCTATCCACTGCGCCACCTAGCTGCCCCTGAGCTGTACTTTCAAGAAAGGGATTCTATGAGGTAGAAGTAAAGAGGGAATGCATTCCAGGTATGGGAAATGGTCATTGCAGTTACAGAGATCAGCAATGGAGTGTCATGTGGGAAGAGCAGAGAAAAGGCCAATTAGGCTACACTGGTTGGTTGGTTGGTTGGTTGGTTGGTTGGTTGGTTGGTTGGTTGGTTGGTTTGGTTGGTTGGTTGACTGGCTGCTTGCTTGCTTGCTTAGTTGCTTGGTTGTTGTCCTTTGCTCTTGAAGGGGACCAAAATGACATCACTATGTTAGAGTCAGGTTATAGTGTGCTTGACTGTGGCTGATCAGACCAATATGAGTCAGAATGTTCTACCAAAGGTAGGGTAAAAATAGTCCATGTGAATATTTGGGATGAATTCTCTAAATTTGCACATCTCATGTTTCTTTTGAGCTACTTCAATTCTGCTTTGCTCATAGAGCACAGCACCTTCTTTAATGAGGGCATGCCATGTTTGTCGGTCCTGTGCCGGTATCTCCCATGTCACGCAATTAATTACAAAGTTCAAAGTTGTTACACTAGAGTAAGAGGATAATAACATAGTGACACTGGAAATAAATAAAATGGAGCAGGGTTGCGAGGTCTTTACAAAGGCACCTAGAAGCAAAAGGGAGTAGGGGGTGGTTAACATAAAGTAGTGAGAAGTCTATCTTCATCTCCTTCACTATTCAGCTCCAGGTTGGCCAAAGCTCCATCTTCCAAAGTTCCAAAGCTTCAGCCATGCTTCAGGATCCAGGATGTTCCCTCAAGCTGACTAAATTCCCCCTAAACAGTGCCTCAGAGTTTGAAGGGAGTGGGTGACCAGGAAGGGAAAGAGCCAGGCAAAATATAATTTTCCATTTCATACAAATACCTTTTCCAGGGCCTCAGGATAGGTCTCTAGAGGTGGCTGGCAAGGGTAGCATTTAATTTGAATTGTATAAACCTGGGTAGGCAAAGAACCTATAACTTCTCATGAGAGCTGATGCCAGCATTTTGCACTGACAGGGAGGTGTTTTTCTGAAATTGTTATAGGAAGTTTCCAGAGACAATATGCTAGCTCTTGGTACAGGAGCTAATGGACATGTGGATCACCAGATGAACAAAATTAGGCCTCCAGTATTAAAAAGAAAGTATCCTCAAAATTCTGAAACAGGAATGAATTCTATCAGGTATTATGATTATCTGAAATAATACAGCTACCCCAACCCCTGATGACTTCTAAGATATGGGAAGAGGTCCAACATGCATTTCCTCATATATAAAACTCTGAATGACAGGAATGCTTCAGGAAAAGAAGAACTTGGGAAGAGAAAACGGGATTCTGGTTTTTGCTCTCACTGAAGATGAGAGAGATAGAGAGGCTGACCACTTGGTGCTGCTCTGCCTCACTTAAATCTCATTCACTCGCAAGTCAAGACATCACCCTGTCATGTCACTAGTCCTCTTTGAAAACGAAGGATAAACAACAACATGGAAGATTAATCTAAATGCCTTTTTACTTTCAACCCTTGTTGAAAAATCTTTCTAAGATACTGTCAACTGGGGGGAAAAATCTTTATATCAAATGTCTCTGATGAGTGTGATATTAAAGATATATAAACAATTTACAGAAATATATAAAACCAAAAATCATTCCCCAGTAGAGAAGTAGTCAAAGGATTTGAACAAACAATTCTCAAAAGAATTACCAACGATTAACAACCATATGAAAGAATCCTCTGAATCAGTGGTGTCAAACTCAGATAGAAAAGGGGGTAGTGTATTGACTTAGAAAACCACTTATTTAAAAAAAAAGAAAACTCCTGGGAAAACTGGAAGATAGTATGGCAGAAATTAGGCATAGACCAACATCTTACACCTTATACTAAAATAAGGTCAAAATGGATACATGATTTAGACATAAGAGGTGATACCATAGGTAAATTAGGAGAGAAAAGAATAGTATACCTTTCAGATCTTTGGAAAGGAAAACAGTTTATGACGAAACAAGAGATAGAGTATATTATAAAATACAAAATGGATGATTTTGATTACATTAAATTAAAAAATTTTTTGTGCAAACAGAAGCAATGCATCCAAAATTAGAAGGGAGGCAGAAAGCTAGGAAACAATTTTTATGGCCAGTACTTCTGATAAAGGCCTCATCTCTAAAATATAGAGGGAACTAAATCAAATCTATAAGAATCCAAGTAATTCCCCAATTGAGAAATGGTCAAAAGATATGAACAGGCAGTTTTCTGATGAAGAAACCAAAGCTATCTATTTCCATATGAAAAAATGCTCTAAATCTCTAATGATTAGAGAGATGCAAATTAAAACAACTCTGAGGTACCACCTGACACCTATCAGATTGGCTAAAATGACAAAAAAGGAAAATAATAAATGTTGGAGATGCTGTGGAAAAATTGGAACACTAATGCATTGTTGGTGGAGCTGTGAGCTGATCCAATCATTCTGGAGAGCAATTTGGAATTATGCCCAAAGGGCGATAAAGTTGTGCATACCCTTTGAACCAGCAATCCCACTTTTAGGTCTTTTGCCCAAAGAAATCATGGAAGGGGGAAAGGGACCCACATGTACAAAAATATTTATAGCTGCTCTTTACGTGGTAGCAAGGAATTGGAAGTTGAGGGGGTGCCCATCAATTGGGGAATGGCTGGACAAGTTGTGGTATATGAATACAATGGAATACTATTGTGCTGTAAGAAACAATGAGCCGGAGGAGTTTAAAGAAACCTGGAGGGTCTCGCTTGGGCTGATGATGAGTGAGATGAGCAGAACCAGAAGAACATTGTACACAGTATCATCGACATTCAGTGTTGATCTACTGTGATGGACTATATTCTTCTCACCAATGCAATGGTACAGAAGAGTTCCAGGGAACTCATGATAGAAGAGGATCTCCAAATCCAAGGAAAAAAAAAGAACTGCGGAGTATAGATGTTGAATGAACCATACTATTTCTTTTGGTTTTGGTGCTGTTGTTTTTTTCTATTTTGAGGTTTTTCATCATTGCTCTGATTTTTCTCTTATATCATGACTAATGCAGAAATATGTTTAATGTTATTACATGTATATATATATATATAACCTCTATCAGATTACCTGCTGTCTAGGGGAGGGGGGAGGGAGGGGAGGGAGGGAGAAAAATCTGAAATTGTAAAGCTTGTATAAACAAAAGTTGAGAACTATCTTTACATGTAATGGGGAAAAAATAAAATACTTTATTAATTAAAAAAAGAAAAAAGAAAACCACATATTACTATTATCTGTTTTCTATTGTATTTTTATTTATTTTATTAAATATTTTCTAATTACATTTCAATCTGGGAGTGTTGGGCCTCCCTCTGGTCCCTGCTCTCAATCACTAGTTATAAGAGAAATGCAAGTAAAAATACCTCAGATCTGGCAAATTGGCAAAATCAACAAAAGATAGGAATAGTCTGTGGTAGAGGGGTCATGGAAAGATGGGCATGCTGATAGATTATTGTTGGAGCTGTGAGTTGATAGGACCATTCTGAAAAACAATTTGGAATTATCTGAAGCTAAAATATCTGTACTCTTTGATCCAGAGTTCTACTGAGGAATATACCTCAAGAAGGGCAGCAACAAAAAGAATGACTCTATGTATACCAAAACAGTTATGGCATTTTTTCTGAAGTAAAGGACCAGAAACAAAGGTAATGCCCATTGATTGTGGAATGGCTAAGCAAATTATGGTACATGAATGTAGCAGAATACTACTTTGCTGTAAAACAAAACAAAACAAAACAAAAAACCAAATATGCTGGTCCTGGAGTCAAGAGGACCTGAGTTCAAATCTGGCCTCAGACATATACTAGTTGTGTAACTCTGGGAAAGTCATTTAACTCTGATTGCCTAAGAAAGAAAGAAAGAAAGAAAGAAAGAAAGAAAGAAATAAAGAAAGAAAGAAAGAAATAAAGAAGAAAGAAAGAAAAAAGAAAGAAAGAAGGAAAGAAACAAAGAAAGAAGGAAGGAAGAAAGAAAGAAAGAAAGAAAGAAAGAAAGAAAGAAAGAAAGAAAGAAAGAAAGAAAGAAAGAAGAAAGAAAGAAAGAAAGAAAGAAAGAAAGGAAGGAAGGAAGGAAGGAAGGAAGGAAGGAAGGAAGGAAGGAAGGAAGGAAGGAAGGAAGGAAGGAAGGAAGGAAGGAAGGAAGGAAGGAAGGAAGAAGGGAGAAAAGGAAACAAAGAAAAGAAATAACAATGATGAATATAGAGAAGAATGGAAAAACATATATGATCTGATGCAAAGTTAAATAGAGCTAAGGAAAATATATACAATGACTATAATCAACACAAATAGAAAGAACAATAAAATAATCAAAATTGAATATTTTAAAATTATAATGACCAAATTTGGCCCCAAAAAAGAGATATGAGAAGACACTTCCCCTCACCCCTTTGCTGAGATGTGAATTCATGGATGTGGAACATTGCATATGACATTAGACATTCCTTTTTTTTTAATCACAAAAGTATTTTATTACTTTCCAGTTACATGTAGAGATAGTTTTCAACATTTGTTTTTATAAGATTTCTAGTTTCAAAATTTTCTCCCTCCCTCACCTTCCTCCCCCCTCCCCAAGACAGCAAGCAATCTGATATAGGTTATGTATGTACAATCACATTAAACATATTTCTGCATTAGTCATGCTGTGGAAGAAGAATCAGAGCAAAAGGGAAAAACCTCAAAAAAAAAAAGGAGAAATAGTATGGTTCAATCTGTATCTAGATTCCACAGTTCTTTTTTCTGGATTTGGAGAGCATTTTCCATCATGAGTCCTTTGGAACTATCTTGGACAATTGTATTGCTGAGAAGAGTCAAGTCTATCACAGTTGATCAACACACAATGTTGTTGATACTGTGTACAGATATTAGATATTCTTTTTTTTTTTTTTTTAGTGAGGCAATTGGGGTTAAGTGACTTGCCCAGGGTCACACAGCTAGTAAGTGTTAAGTGTCTGAGGCTGGATTTGAACTCAGGTACTCCTGACTCCAGGGCTGGTGCTCTATCCACTGCGCCACCTAGCTGCCCCCCCCCAATTTTTTTTTTTTTTGTGAGGCAATTGGGGTTAAGTGACTTGCCCAGGGTCACACAGCTGGTAAGTGTTAAGTGTCTGAGGCCACATTTGAACTCAGGTCCTCCTGAATCCAGGGCCAGTGCTTTATCCACTGTGCCACCTAGCTGCTCCACAGATATTAGATATTCTTGATGTTTGATTGATTAGCTGAACTTTGTTTTCTCTCTCTTTTCTAATTCTTTGTTTTAAGGGATGGCTTTTTGGGAGAGGATAGGTAGAAAGATATGAGGTGAGATGTAGATAATATGAAAACCAAAGATATCAATAAAAATCTATTAAAAATTAAAATTAGGGGGCAGGGGCGGCTAGGTGGCACAGTGGATAAAGCACTGACCCTGGATTCAGAAGTACCTGAGTTCAAATCCGACCTCAGACACTTGACACTTACCAGCTGTGTGACCCTGGGCAAGTCACTTAACCCCCATTGCCTCGCCAAAAAAAAAAAAAAAATTTCAGGGGGCAGCTAGGTGGCACAGTGGATAGAGCACCAGCCCTGGAGTCAGGAGTACCTGAATTCAAATCCGGCCTCAGACACTTAACACTAGCTGTGTGACCCTGGGCAAATCACTTAACCCCAATTGCCTCACTAATAAATAAATAAATGCTTGTTTTCTTAAAAAAAACCTTTAAATTCTTCTAAAATGTCTACATCCATTTTTTAAAAAATTTGAATCAACTGAACACAATTTAATCATAGAATGCATTTTCAAGCCTGGAAAGGAACTTAGAACATAAAATATTCAGTCTGGAAAAGTTCTTAGAATGTGAAATGTCAGAGATGGGAAATTCCTTAAAACATACAATATTAGAATTGGGGGCTTTTGGAGAACATAGAGTTCAGTCCCTTTTATTTTATAGAATAAACATTCAGAAAGGTGAAGTAATTTGGAATAGCTAGTGGCAGAAATAGAATTAAAAATGAAGATGTTAAAAAGATTAAAGTTGATACTACTGCCATCCTCTACTATCTGAAGGTTATCATGTGTAAAAGAAGCTTTTTACTTAACTTTTATTTTATTTAACCCCTTTCAAGTAAAAATCAAATAAACATTCTCTCCTTCCTATTACCTTCTATCCCCATTTTTAAAAAAGGGGAAACAAAACTCTTGTTAATAAATCTTCAAGTCAAGCAAAACATTCTCACTGACAATGTCCAAAAATGAATACTGCATCTTGAATCCATCACCTCTCTGTCAAGAGGGGAGTAAAATGATTCGTGATTTGTCCTCTGGAATTATGGTTATTGCTTTGATCAGAGTTCTTAAGTCTTTCCAATGTTTCTCTTTACAATGATGTTGTAGAAATTGTTTTCCTGGTTCTGCTCACTTCAGTGTGTATCAGTTCACACAAGTCTTCCCAGGTTTCTCAGAAACAACCTCTTTCCTTGTTTCTTATTACATCCATAACTTGTTCAGTCATTCCCTAATTATTAAGCTCCTCAAAGAGAGACTTATTCTTCTAGGTCCCAGACAAAAGAACTTTGGCTGATTTAATCACTTACTCATTTGTTCTCTCAGCATTCATTCACCAAACATTTATTAAGTAACTATGGGGCGGGGGAGAGAGAGAATCACCAATCATTTTAACCTATGTCTTTCCACTGGACTCTGATGACTCTGGAGGAGAGAATGAAACTGGTGACTTTGCACAGCCCTACCTCACTTAAATCCAATTCACTTGCAGGTCAAGAAATCACTCTTCCAATGTCATTGCTCCTCTTTGAGAATGAAGGGAGAACAACAACAAGAATTGTATGCTAGGCAACTTCTAAGGAACTAAGACATGAAAATTAGCTAGGACTTAGTCCCTGCATTATTAACTAAATTTGCTAATATTCTTTTTTTAAAAAGATTTTTATTTATATTTCTGAGTTCCAAATGCTTCCTCTCTCTCCCCTCCCCCCTCCCTGAAACATAAGCCATCAGATATAGGTTATACATGTGCAATTAAGTAAAACATTTCCATATTAGTCATTTTGTACAAGAAGACTTGAATAAAAGAAAAAAATGAAAGAAAGTGAAAAATAGCACGCTTCAGTCTGTATTCAATCAATACCAGTTTTTCCCCCCTCTGGAAGTGGATTGTATGCTTCCTCATTAATCCTTTTGGGATTGCCTTAGATCATTGTATTGCTGAGAATAACTGAGTCATTCACAGGTTTTCATAGGTCAATATTGCTGTTACTGTGTACAATGTTCTCCTGATTCTGTTAACTTTCCTATGCATTGGTTCATGTAAGCCTTTCCAGGTTTTTCTGAAATAATCCTCCTCATTTCTTAGAACACAATAACGTTCCATTACAATCATATACCACAGCTTGTTTAGCCATTCCCCATTGATGGGCATCCTTCTGATTTCTACTTTTTAGCCACCACAAAAAGAGCTGCTATAAATATTTTTGTACAAAGAGGTCCTTTTCCCTTTTTGAGGATGTCTTTGAGATATAAACCTAACAGTAGTCTTGCTGGATGAAAGGGTATACACATTTTTATAGCCCTTTGGACACAGTTCCAAATTGCCCTCCAGAATGGTTGGATCTGTTCACAATTCCACCAACAATGCATTAGCATCCCAGTTTTCCCACATCCCCTCCAACATCTAACATTTTCCTTTTTTGTCATTTTAGCCACTCTAATAGTTGTTATATGGTACCTCAGAGTTTTGGGGGTTTTAATTTGGATTTCTCTGACCAATAGTGATTTAGAGCATTTTTTTCATATGACTATGGTTAGCTTTGATTTCTTTGTCTAAAAATGGCCTGTTCATATCCTTTGACCATTTCTCAATTGGGGAGTAATATTCTTTAAAATGAAAAAAGTTTTAGGCAGATTAAATATTAGCCATATTATATAATTTAGTACCATCATCAGTTCAACTTGGCTAATTTGAAATTTTACTATTAAAACCTTCTCAAGAAAGGATGAAGATTCTACTTGGTATAAGTCTAAGTCTACTATATCTCAGTTCTGGAGCTGAAATTTCCAAAGAATACAAGAGTCAATTTTAGTAAACCTTTATTTTTCTCTTTGTTGTTGACATTGCAGATAAAAAACATCTGAAAATCTCAGGAAGTTACAGCTCACTGTACAATTACTATATAGCTGTAATTTCAGCTCACTCTAAGGAAGAACTCCCTAGAGCTGTCCAGGATTTGAATAGATTGTCTGGAGAGGTAGAGAGTTCCATGTCATGGAAAGTGTTCAAGGAGGTGTTCAAGGAGACATCCTCTCCAGGTATATAAGTCCATGGTTCTATGAAGCTCTGTCTTCTGGTTCTCAGCCCAGGTTTCTGTCCACTCTGATCCATTGAATACTGCCCCAGCACTGGGCTCTGATGCATAAAAGACAAAGGAGGGATAGTATAATGTCCATGGTGGAGTAACTAAACACAATGTGTGCCCCTTCCCTCCTCTCCCTTCTTAGGACTCTACTTCAGAAGACTGTAAAAAAACAAACAAACAAACAAAAACCAACTTGGAGATGATGGAAGGACTGGAGGAAGAAAAAGGAGATCTCCAACTCAGGACCCAAAGGCGCCACTAGGCTGCTAATGACTGAATTTAAAAGGAAAAGAATTCTAGAAGGAAACTTGGAAGCTGTTCTCTCGTTTTAAATTGTGGATTTGGGTGCCTTTCACCTCCCCCCACCAGTCTTAATCTTTGATTTAGAAATAAACAAACCAAGTGTAATCTCTACTAGTGTGACAGCATGTCCTGTTTAGGTTGGCAAGGGGCAAAGAGGATGACCCAGAACTGTGTCCACGCAGAAATGCATTTCTAAGAAGAGTTCAATGGCCTGGTTGTATAAATCTCAACAGGAAAACAATTGATAACTCAAATTAGCATCTTAAATAATTGCAGCTCTGCCCAGGCCCAGCTGTGTCCTAATTCCCCGGCTTGCAGAGGAATTACTCCTCATTTCTAGTATAGGCTGGTCTCAATATTTGCTTTGAAAAGCCTCCTAGCATGGTCTAGGGAGAAAGAGTGCTGGACTGAGCTGGGAAACCTGAGTCAGGAGTAACCTGGGCTTTCTATACCACTTCTGCTGCTTAAGATACAGGAGGCCTTGGGAAAGGCAATTCCCTCTCTGTGGACCTCAGATTCCTCCTTTAGAAAGCAAAGGAGTTGGACCAGATGACCTCTGAGGTTCTTTTCAGTTCTGCCCTTCTGTTTCAAGGTTCTCTCCAGCTCTAACGTTCTGGGTTCTAAGATCCCTCATGGCATTTGGTGGCTCAAGGGATAGAGAGCACTGGGCCTAGAGTTAGGAAGACCTGAGTCCAAATCTGGCCTCAGACACTTACTAGTTAGCTATATGACCTTGGGGAAGTCACTTAATAATGTTTATCTGAATCAGTTTCCTCAACTAAAAAATGGCATCTACTTTGCAAAAATGTGAAAATTAAATGAGATAACATTTGTTTAAAAAGAGAAAAAGCACTTAGCACAATGTCCAGCACATAGTAGGCTTATATAAATGCTAACTCTTCCTTTCCTTTTCCTTCCCTTCCCTTTCCACTCTGACACCCTATGCTCCAAGGTCCCTTCCAGCACTAACATTTTCTCTTCCAAGGTCCCTTCCAGCTCTGACATTCTGTGTCCCAAGATTTGAAATCTAAGATCTTGTGTTCTAAGATCCTTTCAAGCTTCAGCATTTGGTGAGTCTGTAATTCGCCTACCCAAATAGCCTGAAGTCACTAAGCATTGTAAATGTTGCAGACCCCTTCCCCTATATGATTTTTTTTCATGGGAAGGACTAACTAAACTTAAGCCAAGATAAACTCACTTATTGGAAAGATAGCAAAAGGTGAAATTGGGCAGCTACAATATAGGGGAGGGAAATCACCAGTTGAGGGCATAGAGGGGAGAGAGAGCTTCCAAGAGACAGGGAAGAATCCCTACTGATATTATTGTCAAAAACATAGAAACTGGCATTTGATGATATCCTGTTTTATTTCCTTGTATGTATCTGTCTCCCCAGTCAGAGTGTGCATTCCTTTTGAGCAGTCATTTCTTCCTTGTCTGGTCACCCCTTCTCCCTCCCCCCAACTCACCTGGCCACAGAGGAGCTATTTAGTAAATGTTTACTGAATAAATGAGTGAATGAATGAATGAGAGGTGTCCAACAAATTCTGATTGATTAACTAACTAATCTACTAAAGAGGAAATGAGCTAGATGGTTTTGCTGAAAGGGTCAAAAGACTAAGACCGAGAAGTGGTTAGTGGAAGGCAATGATGGTGAAGAGGGGTGATGAGTAATATGAGAGAAAAGATAGTCTGTGAGGAGTGGGATGACAAGCTCTGGAGGTAGAGAGAAGCTAGGTTTTTGTATG
This sequence comes from Dromiciops gliroides, assembly GCF_019393635.1. Lineage (NCBI taxonomy): Eukaryota > Metazoa > Chordata > Mammalia > Microbiotheria > Microbiotheriidae > Dromiciops > Dromiciops gliroides. The sequence goes on along the minus strand of NC_057862.1, from coordinate 428,559,162 downwards.
GACAGTAGGGCTTGGCTTTTACTTTTTTTTTTTTATTCTAGCCCTCACTTTTTATTTTTTTTTTTAATGTATGAGGTATTTTATTTTTTCCATTACATGTTCTCAACTTTTGTTTATACATGCTTTACAATTTCAGATTTTTCTCCCTCCCTCCCCTCCCTCCCCCCTCCCCTAGACAGCAGGTAATCTGATATAGGTTATATCTATATATCTCTATACATATACATATATATATATACACATAATAACATTAATCCTATTTCTGCATTAATCCTGTTACAAGAGAAAGAGTCAGAGCAGTGATGCAAAACCTCAAAATAGAAAAAAAAAAACAACAGCACCCAAAACAAAAGAAATAATGTGGTTCAATCAGCATCTATACTCTACAGTTCTTTCTTTTTTTTTCTTGGATTTGGAGATCCTCTTCTATCATGAGTTCCCTGGAACTCTTCTGTACCATTGCATTGGTGAGAAGAATATAGTCCATCACAGTAGGTCAACACTCAATGTTGATGATACTGTGTACAATGTTCTTCTGGTTCTGCTCATCTCACTCATCATCAGCTCATGTAAGACCCTCCAGGTTTCTCTGAACTCTTCCTGCTCATCATTTCTTACAGCACAATAGTATTCCATTGTATTCATATACCACATCTTGTCCAGCCATTCCCCAATTGATGGGCACCCCCTCAACTTCCAATTCCTTGCTACCACGTAAAGAGCAGCTATAAATATTTTTGTACATGTGGGTCCCTTTCCCCCTTCCATGATTTCTTTGGGCAAAAGACCTAAAAGTGGGATTGCTGGTTCAAAGGGTATGCACAGCTTTATCGCCCTTTGGGCATAATTCCAAATTGCTCTCCAGAATGGTTGGATCAGCTCACAGCTCCACCAACAATGCATTAGTGTTCCAATTTCCCCACAGCCTCTCCAACATTTATTATCTTCCTTTTTTGTCATTTTAGCCAATCTGATAGGTGTCAGGTGGTACCTCAGAGTTGTTTTAATTTGCATCTCTCTAATCATTAGAGATTTAGAGCATTTTTTCATATGGGAATAGATAGCTTTGGTTTCTTCATCAGAAAACTGCCTGTTCATATCCTTTGACCATTTCTCAATTGGGGAATGACTTGGATTCTTATAAATTTGATTTAATTCCATATATATTTTAGAGATGAGGCCTTTATCAGAAGCACTGGCCTCAAAAATTGTTTCCCAGCTTTCTGCCTCCCTTCTAATTTTGGATGCATTGCTTCTGTTTGTACAAAAATTTTTTAATTTAATATAATCAAAATCATCCATTTTGCATTTTATAATATACTCTATCTCTTGTTTGGTCAAAAACTGTTTTCCTTTCCAAAGATCTGAAAGGTACACTATTCCTTTCTCTCCTAATTTACCTATGGTATCACCTCTTATGTCTAAATCATATATCCATTTTTACCTTATTTTAGTATAAGGTGTAAGATGTTGGTCTATTCCTAATTTCTGACATACTATCTTCCAGTTTTCCCAGCAGTTTTTGTCAAATACTGAGTTCCTATCCCAGAAGCTGGAGTCTTTGGGTTTATCAAACACTACATTACTAGTGTCATTTACTACTGCATTTCCTGAGCCTAGCCTATTCCATTGATCTACCACTCTATTTTTTAGCCAGTACCAGATAGTTTTGATGACTGCCGCTTTATAGTAAAGCTCCAGGTTTGGTACCGCTAACCCACTTTCCTGTGAATTTTTTTTCATTATTTCCCTGGATATTCTTGATTTTTTGTTTTTCCAGATGAATTTTGTTATTATTTTTTCTAGCTGTATAAAATAATTTTTAGGTAGTCTGATTGGTATGGCACTGAATAAGTAAATTAATTTAGGCAGTATTGTCATTTTTACTATATTAGCTCTGCCTATCCATGAGCAATTGATATCTTTCCAGTTATTTAGATCTGATTTGATTTGTGTGAAGAGTGTTTGGTAGTTGTGTTCATAGAGTTCCTGGGTTTGTCTTGGCAAGTAGACTCCCAAGTATTTTATATTATCTACCGTTACTTTAAATGGAATTTCTCTTTCTATCTCTTGCTGCTGGACTTTGTTGGTCATGTATAGAAATGCTGATGATTTCTGTGGATTTATTTTATATCCTGCTACTTTGCTAAAGTTGTTAATTGTTTCAAGTAATTTTTGACTTGATTCTCGAGGATTCCTTAAGTATACCATCATATCATCTGCAAAGAGTGATAGTTTTGTTTCCTCCTTGCCTATTCTAATTCCTTTAATTCCTTTCTCTTCTCTGATTGCTAAAGCTAACATTTCTAGAACAATATTAAATAATAGGGGTGATAATGGACATCCCTGTTTCACCCCTGATCTTATTGGGAAGGCCTCTAATTTATCTCCATTGCATATAATACTTGCTGATGGCTTTAGGTAGATACTGTTTATTATTCTAAGGAAAGCTCCCCCTATTCCTAAACTCTCTAGTGTTTTTATTAGGAATGGGTGCTGTACTTTGTCAAAAGCTTTCTCTGCATCTATTGAAATAATCATATGATTTTGGTTGGTTTTCTTATTGATGTGGTTGATTATGTTAATAGTTTTCCTAATGTTGAACCAGCCCTGCATTCCTGGTATAAATCCCACCTGGTCATAGTGTATTATCCTGGTGATCACTTGCTGCAATCTCCTTGCTAATATCTTATTTAAGATTTTAGCATCAATATTCATTAGGGAAATTGGTCTATAATTTTCTTTCTCTGTTTTTGCTTTGCCTGGTTTTGGTATCACCACCATATTTGTGTCATAAAACAAATTTGGTAGAACTCCTTCTTCACCTATTTTTCCAAATAATTTGTATAATATTGGAATTAATTGTTCTTTAAATGTTTGGTAAAATTCACCCGTAAACCCATCTGGCCCTGGGGATTTTTTCTTAGGGAGTTCATTAATAGCTTGTTCAATTTCTTTTTCTAATATGGGTTTATTTAAGGATTTTATTTCCTCTTCAGTTAACCTGGGCAGTTTGTATTTTTGTAAATATTCATCCATTTCATTTAGATTGTCAAATTTATTGGCATACAGTTGGGCAAAATATTTCCTAATTATTGCTTTAATTTCCACTTCATGGGTGGTAACATCAGCCTTTTCATTTTTGATACTGGTAATTTGGTTTTCTTCTTTCTTTTTTTTAATCATATTAACCAATATTTTATCTATTTTATTGGTTTTTTCATAAAACCAGCTCTTAGTTTTATTGATTAATTCTATAGTTTTTTTGCTTTCAATCTTATTAATTTCTCCTTTAATTTTCAGGATCTCTAATTTAGTGTCTAATTGGGGATTTCTAATTTGTTCTTTTTCTAGCTTTTTAAGTTGCATACCCAATTCATTAATCTCCTCTTTCTCTTTTTTATTCATGTAAGCATTTAGAGCTATAAATTTTCCCCTAAGCACTGCTTTGGCTGCATCCCATAGATTTTGGTATGTTGTCTCATTATTGTCATTCTCTTGGATAAAGTTATTGATTGTTTCTATGATTTCTTGTTTGGCCCATTCATTCTTTAGAATGAAATTATTTAGTTTCCAATTGACTTTCATTCTACTTTTCCCTGGCTCTTTCTTACATGTAATTTTTATTGCATCATGATCTGAGAAGGATGCATTTACTATTTCTGCCTTTCTACATTTGACTATGATGTTTTTGTGCCCTAATACATGGTCAATTTTTGAAAATGTGCCATGTACTGCTGAGAAAAAGGTATATTCCTTTCTATCCCCATTCAATTTTCTCCAGACATCTATCATGTCTAACTTTTCTAGTAATCTATTCACCTCTTTCACTTCTTTCTTATTTATTTTTTGGCTAGATTTATCTAATTCTGAGAGGGGGAGATTCAGATCCCCCACTAGTATAGTATTACTATCTAATTCCTCTTGTAACTCATTTAACTTCTCCTCTAAGAACTTGGATGCTATACCACTTGGCGCATACATATTTAATATTGATATTACTTCATTATCTATAGTACCTTTAAGTAAGATGTAATTTCCTTCCTTATCTCTTTTAATGAGATCTATTTTTGCCTGCACTTTGTCTGAGATAAGGATTGCTACCCCTGCCTTTTTTACTTTAGCTGAGGCATAATATATTCTGCTCCAGCCTTTTACCTTTACTCTGTGTGTATCTCTCTGCTTCAAATGTGTTTCTTGTAAACAGCATATTGTAGGGTTCTGGTTTTTAATCCACTCTGCAATTCGCTTCCGTTTTATAGCAGAGTTCATCCCATTCACATTAACAGTTATTATTACTGACTGTCTATTCCCCTCCATTCTATTTACCCCCTTTGTACTTTTCCCCTCTTCTTTCACCCTATTCCTCCTCACCAACGTTTTACTTCTTACCCCTGCCTCCCCCGATCTGCCCTCCCTTTTTATCACCCCCCTCTTTTCTTTACCCTTTTCTCCCTTGCTTTTGTCCTCCCTTCTATCAGTCCCCCCCCTTTCCCTTCCCCTTTTGTTTCCCTAAAGAATGAGTTAAGTTTCTTTATCCCAATGAACGTATATATTATTCCCTCTTTGAGTCAAATCTAATGAGAATAGGGTTGAAACCATGTTCCCCCCTCCTTTCTTTCCCTCTATTGTAATAGGTTTATTTCCACCTCTTCATATGATATAATTCATCCCATTCCACCTCCCCTTTCCTCTCCTCCCCATAGACTCCCTTTTTATCCCCTTAATTCTTTTGTATCATCACATCAAAGACAATTTATATTTATACCCTCTATATAAAGTCCTTCTCTCTGCCCAAATACATTTACAGTTCTTAAGAGTTATGAGTATTATCTTCCTGTGTAGGGATATAAACAGTTTAACCTAATAGGGTAACTTTTTTTCCCCCTCTGTTTACCTTTTTAAACTTCTCTTGAGTCTTGTATGTTGAGATCAAATTTTCTATTCAGTTCTGGTCTTTTCACCAGGAAAGATTGAAAGTCCCCAATGTCATTAAATGTCCATCTTTTCCCCTGAAAGAAAATGCACATTTTTGCTGGGTAATAGATTCTCGGCTGCAATCCAAGCTCCTTTGCCTTCCGGAATATCATATTCCAAGCCTTGCGGTCCTTTAATGTTGAAGCTGCCAGGTCCTGAGCAATCCTGACTGTGGCTCCATGATATTTAAATTGCTTCTTTCTGGCTGCTTGGAGTATTTTCTCCTTCACCTGATAATTCTGGAATTTGGCTACAATATTCCTTGGAGTTTTCCTTTTGGGGTCTCTTTCAGGAGGTGATCGGTGGATTCTTTCAATGATTATTTTATCCTCTGATTCTATGATATCAGGGCAGTTCTCCTTAATAATTTCCTGGAATATGGTGTCTAGATTCTTTTTCTGGTCATGGCTTTCAGGCAGTCCAATGATTCTCAAATTGTCTCTCCTCGATCTGTTTTCCAGATCAGTTGTCTTTCCAATGAGGTATTTCACATTTTCTTCTATTTTTTCATTTTTTTTTATCCTGCTTGACTGATTCTTGGTGTTTCATGGATTCCTTATCTTCCAACTGTCCCACTTTAATTTTTAAGGCATTGTTCTCTTCAGTGAGATTATGCACCTTTTTTTCCATTTGGCCAAGTGAATTTTTTAAGGTATTGTTTTCTTCAGTGAGATTATGCAGCTTTTTTTCCATTTGGCCAAATGAATTTTTTAAGGCTTTGTTTTCTTCAGCTTCCTTTTCCAAGCTGCTGATTCTTTTTTCATAGTTTTTTTGTTTTGCTTTCATTTCTCTCCCCATTTTTTCTTCTACCTCTTGCAATTGATTTTTAAAATCCTTTTTGAGCTCTTCCAGGAAGGCTTTTTGTTCTTGCGACCAATTCACCTTCCCTTGTGAGGCTTCAGATGTAGACAATTTGAGGCTATTGTCCTCATCTGAGTTTGTGTTGGCTTCTTCCCTATTGATACAGAAGCTTTCAATGGATAGGGCTCTTTTTTGCTTCTTACTCATTATTGCAGCTTATTTATTTATTCTTATATTGAGGTCTGCTCTGGGGGCACCAGGGTCCCTGTTTTGGGCTTCTTGTGCAGGGGTATAGGTGCTGTGTAACCGGGCTTTTACTCTGAGGCCTTTATGGTGTGTGGAGATCCCCCGCCCTGCACTTCCTGTCTGATTGCGCTCGGCCAGCCAGGCACCAGACCCCGGCGTCTGATCCCGCCATTCGTGGCCCTCTCGGCCGGTGCAGGTAGGTTTTTCCACTGTCCTTCTTGGCCACCAGATTTTTGAACCAGGTTCCGGGAGCCTCAGTTGTTTGGCTGTGGCCCGCAGTTCCTGCTGACTTGCCCCGACCCCCTCGGCACTGGGTTGCTGCCCTGCGCTGGGCCTCCCTTTTGCCCGAGTCAGACCGACCTTTTCCTGAAGTCTTCTAAATTATCTCTGGTTGGAGGACTGTGTCTCTCTGTCTCTTTGCAGGTTCTGTAGTTTCAGAATCTGTCCAGAGGCTTGATTTAATGTTCGTTTTGAGGGAACAGAAGGAGAGCTCAGGCAGCTTGCTGCTTCCTCTCCGCCATCTTGGCTCCCTTGGCTTTTACTTTTGAGGGCAGGTGAAAATTTTTTTCCAATGGCCATGAAGGTGGCTGAAGAAGGCATTGTGGAGCAATTAGAGTTTGGTCATCCATTGCATCCTAGGGCATCGCCAGCCATCTTGACTTTTGTCCTATTACTGGATGATGATGATTCTAGAAGAGAGAGTGAGGCCGACTGACTACTTTGTGCAACTCTGCCTCACTTAAATCCAATTCATGTACTCATGACATCACTGATCTTCAAAAACAAAGGACAACCAACTTTTTAGGGATAACCTTCCTCTTGACAAAAAACTATCTCCCATATGGTCCTAGCACCTGTAGTTCCTATCATTAAAATCTCTTCTTGGATATTTATGAATTGAAGGCCCTTTTAAAAAATCAAGATGCTTTAATACATTAAGAGAAAAAGAATAGGGGCAGCTAGATGGTGCAGGGGCAGCTAGATGGCACAGTGGATAGAGCACCGGCCCTGGAGTCAGGAGTACCTGAGTTCAAATCCGGCCTCAGACACTTAATGCTTACTAGCTGTGTGACCCTGGGCAAGTCACTTAACCCCAATTGCCTCACTAAAAAAAAAACAAAAAACAAAAAAGAATAAGCATTTATATAGTGCCTACTATGTGTCGGGCACTGTGCTAAATACTTTTATAAATATTCTTATTTGATACTCAAAACAACACTGTGAAGTAACTGCATTAAGCCCTATATTAATTTTAAATTTCTCTTTGCAGACTAATTTAGAGACAAAGAATGGCAGGAAGGAATTTTTAAAATATAGACTTTTAGAGCTGCAAAATTGGATTAGGACCTCCTTGAGGACAGAGATGAATTTTTTTTGCCTTTCTTTGTATCCCTAGAGCTTAGCATAGTGCCTGGCACATAAGAAGCATGTAATAAATATTTGTTGACTGACAGAAAAAGACCTTAGAGATCATGTGGTCTAACCTCATTTTATGGATGGGGAAACTGAGGCCCAGAGAAGTTAAACGTGAGTTATTTGATGGGACAGTGAAGGAGAAGGGATGACAGAAAACATAATGGAGTGAAAGAAATACTGTTGGCCTTGTGAAGTTAGTAGTTCATAGGATTTCTAGCTGGAAGAAATTTTAGAGATTATCTAATCCAATCCCCTCATTTTGTAGAAGAGGGCCAGATGAGTTAAATGAGTTGTCCAAGGTCACACAGCTACCTAGAGGCAGAACTGAGAAGCTACCCCAATTGTCTGTCTGTGTCCTAGGGAATTATCAAATCCCAAAATCTCTGAAGGAAGGGCCCTCAGAGCAGTGGTCTCTAAAACTTTGTGATTGAGCATCCTTATCAGTAAATAGTTTTGGAGCGCATACTCCCTGATATACACATATTTACTTATTTATAAATTTGACAAGTACTAATAATTGTATACATTATAAAACTTATATAAAATATAATTTTAAAAGGATGAGATAAAGATGAATATTTCATCCTAGCACTAATAGGGAGCCATTGGGATTTATTGAGTAATGGAGCAATGTGATCAAACCTGGAATTTATAAAAATCACTTTGGCAGATCTGTGAAAGATGGATTGGACAGGGTAGAGACTTGGGGAAAGGAGACCAATTAGAAGTGGTTGTTCAGTCATTTCAGTTGTGTCTGGCTCTTCATGACCCCATTCAGGGCTTTCTTAGCAGAGATACAGTACTAGTTTGCCATTTCCTTCTCCAGCTCATTTTCCAGATGAGGAAATTGGGACAGATGGGGTTAAGTGACTTGCCCAGGGACACAGCCAGTAAGTGTCTCAGAGCTTAGAAGACAATTGTATTAGTTCAGGTGAGACCTGAATATTGGCTGGCTTCATCCTTAATCTCTGTGTCTTTGTACAGGCTGCCCCTATGCCTAGAATTAAATCTTTTCTCACCTGTACTTCAAAGAAGCTCTCTCGGGGCAGCTAGATGGTGCAGCGGATAAAGCACTGGCCCTGGATTCAGGACTAACTGAGTTCAAATCCGGCCTCAGACACTTGACACTTACTAGCTGTGTGACCCTGGGCAAGTCACTTAACCCCAATTGCCTCACCAAAAAAAAAAAAAAAGAAGAAGCTCTCTCTTCCTTCAAGCACAGCTCCTACTTCTACACAAAGCCCCATGACCTCCTTCTTTGCCACTACTAGTACCCTCTTATCTAACGACCTTAAATGTATTTGATATTTAGTCTGTGTATATATATGTGTGTGTGTGTGTGTGTATGTTCTTGTTGTCTGTCTCCCCCATAGAATGTAAACTCTTTGAAAGTAAGGATTGTTTCATTCCTTGTATTTGTATTCCCAGCACCTAGCAAAATGCTTGGTACATAGTAGGTGCTTAATTAATTAATGCTTGTTGATGGATTAATGGAGGCAGAGAGATAAAGTAGTGGACCATAGCCATAGGTCAAGGGAGAGGTGAAGAGGGCCTGAGCTAGGGTGGTGTGAGGAGAGAGAAGGGGACAGAAGAGAAAGCGATTGTGGAGGTGTTGGGGACAAGATATGGCAACTGTTTGGAGATAGGGAGTGAGTGAAAGGGCGCTGGGTGGGTCTCAAGGATAACACCAAGGTTTTGAACCTGAGTAAATAGAAGATGGTGCAATAGGGGAGTGTTGAAGAGAAGTAGATTTGGGAGGAAACTCATAAAAGGAGATCTGTGATGCTGATTGCAATCTACTTATTCTATATGGCTCACTGTGACACCCCCCTATACCCCCCATGAAAAGGGTGTGGATGGTGGGGAGACGCGGCTCTTCCTCCTCCATCACTACCCTGGAGTACAGAGCCTGCCCACTGAGGGGTGTCAGCTGCAGCCAAATGGGCCTGGGGGTAGCGTTTTGGCCTGCATAGCCTCTGCAGGTGATCGAGTTTAAGTTAAGTTACAACTGTCCTTGGGGGCTGACTGCAGTCTCAGCTACAGGAAGCCAGTGGTGGAAGAGGATAGAGTGGAGGAGTATTGATCAACAACAGGTGGAGGGGGTGATATAGTTGTTTTGAAAATAAGCCCATGACAGACTTGTTTTTCGTGGTTTTTTTTAAATAAAGGTATTTTATTATTTTCCAGTTACATGTAGAGATAGTTTTCAACATTTGTTTATATAAGATTTCCAATTTCAAATTTTTCTCCCTCCCTCCCCACCTCCCCTAGACAGCAGGTAATCTGATATAGGTTTTATATATACAATAACATCAAACACATTTCTGCATTAGTCATGTTATACGAGAAGAATCAGAGCAAAAAGGAAAAACCTCAAATAAGAAAAACAACAGCACCAAAACCAAAAGAAATAGTATGATTCCATCAGCATCCATATTCCACAATTCCTTTTTTCCTGGATTTGGAGAGCCTTTTCCATGAGTCCTTTGGAACTTTCTTGTACCGTTGTATTGTTGAGAAGAATCTAGTCTATCACAGTTGATCCACACATAATGTTGATGATGCTGTGTACAATGTTCTCCAGGTTCTGCTCATCTCACTCATCATCAGTTCATGCAAGTCCTTCCAGGTTTCTCTGAACTCCTCCTGCTCATCGTTTCTTACAGCACAATAGAATTCCATTACATTCATATACCGCAGCTTGTTCGGCCATTCCCCAATTGATGGGCAATCCCTCAGTTTCCAATTCCTTGCCATCACAAAAAGCACAGCTATAAATATTTTTGCACATGTGGGTCCTTTTCCATTTTTTATGATCTTTTTGGGAAAAAGAACCAAAAGTGGTATTGCTGAGCCATGACAGACTTTTTTTGGGGGGGGCAGGGCAATGGGGGTCAAGTGACTTGCCCAGGGTAACACAGCTAGTAAGTGTCAAGTGTCTGAGGCCGGATTTGAACTCAGGTACTCCTGAATCTAGGGCCGGTGCTTTATCCACTGTGCCACCTAGCCACCCCCATGACAGATTTTTAAGGAGATAGTTGGGTACAGCCTATATTCTACCCTTTTGTTGCTCACACACTCTTTAGGGTCATGCCACTGATCCCTGAGGAATAGTGCCATACTCCCACTTTGGAGACCATTGCCTTAGAATCCTCAGTTGACAGCTATGGAAAGTAGGGTGTGGCTTTCTCTGACATGCAGTTTCCTCTTCTGCAAAATGGAAATACTACTATTTGCACCAGTAAGGTGATTTTGTTGCTGTAAAAAGAGTGCTTTGTAAATCCTAAGGGCTACAGAAATGTGAGGCATTATTATGTGGGACAATAAATTTGGGAGTAAGCAGGAGGGAGGGAGAAATCCCAAAGCATGTGGTCCAGGCTGGGAAGACAGAGTCATGAGGAGATGAGAATCACAGAGGGGCAGCCTGGGCAAGAGATCAGCAAGGGTGGCAGTACCACAATTGAGTGATGATCCAGAAAAGGGCCAGTGAAGATGAGGTTGTCTGATTCCCTCATTTTCTCCAGAGTTGACCCTGGAGACAAGCCAAAACTCAAGGGGGAACTTGGTTATATTGAAATCCGGGGTTTAAAGAGCCAAGTACTCAAGATGTTAAATCAGAGCTGAGTTAGAAGAAACATAAAAGGTTACTCCAGGCTAAATAAATAAGATAATTGGACAGGAAGAACATTATAATACACTGATGATCCATTAGCAAGTTCCACAAGGCAGTACTGTCTGATCCTAGCTAGAATAATGCCCCCTTGGACTTATTAGCAACAAACCAATGAATGCATTATTAATAGCTGTCCTTGGGAGCAAAGCGAGACTTCCATTAGTACGACAGTTTACAGGACCATTTGGAGAGCTCAGAAAATGGGCCCCTACCTGAGTCTTCTTTGCTTGGGTTCCACATATCAATTCAGCTGCATCAAACCGCCTAGTCGTGGGACCCACTGGGTCCTGCTCTAACATGATTTAATATTTACTAACAGCCCCAGCAAACTGCAGCAGCTCAGATTTTTTTTTTTGCAGGGCAATGAGGGTTAAGTGACTTGACTAGGGTCACACCGCTAGTTAAGAGTCAAGTGTCTGAGGCTGAATTTGAATTCCTGAATCCAAGGCCAGTGCTTTATCCGCTGCTTCACCTAACTGCCCCAGAAGCTCAGATTTTGAAGGGCTCCATGCACTCTGTCCTTAAATTGTTTCTCAAATGATTCTTGGCTCTCCAAGAAACCTTGTCCCAGGACACAGGGCCATATCTTCTCCTCTTAGCTCCCTCATGGCACTGAATACAAGGAGTCATCAGAGGATCGTTGATCTAGAGCTGCAGTGAGGAGAAAAGAAACATATCCACAAATACACACCAAATAGACTTGAAATGTAGCATCAAGTCAATTCTCCAAAGTTCCTAAAACAGACAGAGAATCCCCAAAGTTTGCCCCTTTTGCCCCTTCTTCCATGATATGCCTTATCCATTCCTCATGCTTTTGTTCAGTTGGTTTGTCTGTCCTCCCAACCCCACCTCAAAGAAGTGTCCCTCCCCACCCAAGGGTTTGCTAGAGAGAGCTGATGGTTAAATTTACAGTTTGAAGATTTATACTCAGGAAATCAGCAAATACTAAAAATCAAGGTTTAATTGGTTGTTTTGTTGATTGCCTAGACTTAAGAAAGGTGTGGGGGCAGCTAGGTGGCGCAGTGGATGAAGCACTGGCCTTGGATTCAGGAGGACCTGAGTTCAAATCCAGCCTCAGACACTTGACACTAGCTGTGTAACCCTGGGCAAGTCACTTAACCCTCATTGCCCTGCCCAAAAAAAAAAAAAGTGTGGAGAAATGTTAATAAGGTTGATCAAATTTAAAAGTGTGTACAGGTTCCCCATTCCTTCCCCCCCCCCCTTCAGAGAGCTGGTTGTTAAACACTTACCAACACCTCCCTGCCCCCACACTGTTCCTTTATCCATTAAAAAAAAAAAAGGAAGCACGATGTAGAAAAGATGACTGAGAGTTATTAGCTTTGGGTTATAGTTCCATCTCTGCCACTGCCTTATCATGTGACTTTACTGGCAGTATGACCCTGAGTAAGCCAACCTCATTTCTTTCAGCCTTATTTTCCTCATCTGTAAAATAGAATTCTTGTGATCCCTGTTATTATTATTAGCAAGAATTGATTTAAGTATTATTATGTGTACTAAGGGATACAAACACAAGCAATAAGAAAAACAGTCCCTTCCCTCAAGGAGCTTACAGTCTACTTACAATTTAAAGGGGGAAGACAATACATACATAAAGGGAGAACTGAGGCCAGAGAAGTCATGGTGGCTAAGTCCAGAGAATGAGGGATGGTTAGTCTGGGACTCTACCCCAAAATGGAGGTCCAAGGAAGAACTTGAACAACACACCTCCCCATGCTGTAACTGTAGTTTGTGATATGTGAGGAAGATGCTTTATAAACCTTAAAGCATTATGTAGGTGTGAACTGTTGTTATTGTTACTAGGCATCATTCCTGAAATCTAGCTTGTCTCCTTTGTAAAGTGAGGAAGTTAGGCCTGGCTCTTCCCCAAAGTCCCTTTCAGCCCTGGCATTCTATATTTTAAGCTCTAACGTTGAGGTCCCTTCTAGCACTCATATTCCATATTCTAACTTCTCTTCCAGCTTCCATGTTCTCTATTTTGAAGATGCCTTCCCTTACTCTGCTTGTTCTCTATTAGTCATGGCTGCATAACAATGACAAAGTTCCTAAGAGTCTTCAACTGGGCAGATTGGCTAATAAATATAGTACAAGAGCTAAGGGAGAAGTCAAGTGATGGGCTTCCTATTTGTTCCTGAACATATGTGGCATTAACATCTCTTGCCATTTTTGCCTACAGCCACCACATGGCAGAGAAACAACTGAGGAAGAGGCAGCAAACATTGTGTCTTGGAGTTGGCCTCTTGTGCATGGCATCCAATAGGACCATGAAGAGGGAGGGTACAATCTTCAGGATTGCCCTTGGGAGCAGAGGCAGCTTTTGCCTTTGAGATTCTGAGGGTGGATTTCATTTGGGCCATGAAAGCTCTAAGCAGGTGCTGGACCCTCACCCTTGGGATTCCCCTGGACTGACTGGGCCTTAATAAATGAGAGAATCTGGTCTGAGTCTAAACAGTTCCAGCCTTGGGTTTATTCTCGCCCTGGTCTGGATGGAACATCAAGACTGCTTTGAACTGGAGGTATTTTAAGGCCTAGAATCGATTCACTGGCAATGGAAACAGTGGCGATTCTTTAGCCATAAAGGCTTTTAGAAAGGGGATTTTGAGGGAGGGGCTACTGAGATTTTTTTTTAAAAGAGCAGGGGGTTGTTTTCTGAGCTGTCTGTGTGTATGCTAGGGAAAGGAGAGCTGTCGTCTCTATAAACAGAAGCGGCTGCTGAAATGAGTGATTTCATGACTCCACAATGAGCCACCTTAGACAGGACTGTCTTTCACCCTCCCTTCCCACTGTTTGGTTGACCCAGAGTGGCGGAGAATAACACTCTCCCCTTTCCCACTCGGACAAAAACAAGGAGGGCTTCCTCTCCCCACTTGGGGTCTATTCAATCCAAACGAATGAGTCCTCAAGCAGCACCTACTGTGTGTCCAAACATGTCCTAGACACAGCAGAGAAGAAAAGAGTAGGCTTTTCTCCAACACAACTTAGTCCACTCCCTAGCCCTATTATCAGTCAACACTCCCTGACTGTTCCCCTTCTACCACTGGCTTCCTGTGGCTGAGAGTTTGTAGACTAGGAAGAGAGTTTATAGTCTAGGAAGAGAGATAAAAAGCTTACACAAATAATTACAATACAAAGCAGGATATGATAAATATCCCAAGGGAGATAAAGACCTAAGACCATGAGAGTTCCAGGGAGTGAAAGGATATTTCTGACAGGGGAGAGAAAAGAGAAAGTGCAGTGGAGGAGGTCTTTTTGAATTAGTCCTTGCAGAGTAGATAGGATTTAGATGGCTAAAGATGGGAGTGGGAGAGAATTCTATTCAACGAAATAAAAAGACAAAAATTCCAGGAATCATAGAATTTTAAGATTCTAAATCCAGGGTTCTTTGCATCACATCATGCTAACATCTGCAACTCATGGCCAATTACCAAAGCTCTGTGTTCACATCTACCAGGTTCAGTATTAAGACTTTCTCCATAATCATTTCTTTGACTCATGCACCCACCCTGTGAATCCCTTGGAGACATTATAATTTGGTTTGTGTCTAGATCTCCACAGCAAAGAAAAAAGAGCCCTCGGCTCCCATGGAAACACTCAGGCTAAGAAGACATGAGAATAGGATATTTTATTTCACTAGATTAAATAATGCAAAGGGTTCATACCTAAGTCCATAAGTAGTCAAATCCAATTCCCATCCCTCTCCAGTGGACCTCCCTATTCCCCAAGGACCCATATATTTTTCTAGACATATAGAAATGCCTTTGATGAGCATCCCCCTCCTCAAGGAAAGATAACTAGGAGTTAAGAAAGTCCAGAAACATTTCTCCCTGACCCTTTCCATACATGTTGGACCCTCATCTGCCTAAACTTGTGCTATTAACCTAGCAGAACCCTTCCCCTTCAAGAAGAAAGAACTCAAATTTGCTAAGTAACTCAACTTATAAGTCAAGGAACTCACCCTATGAGTAGCCCCATTATTCTCATTGACTTACACATTCTTCCTACTTATAGTTGTACCATGTTAGGTTTGAGGCCTTTCTAAAGAGGGCAAGAAATCAAGGTTGCTGTAGTGTTGATACTCTTCCCCCAGACCTGAATAGTACACATGACTCATGGTACTCTAGTTGACTCCTTATTGTTCTCTCTTTCTGTTACGCACTCAGATATTGCTTCTACAGTTCCTGACTATAATGTGGTCCTCTCCTTGGTCTAAGAACTCTTATGTCACCATATCATTGCCACTCCACTGTTGGCTCACAGTCTTTCTAGCTTGGCCCAGAAACTCCTTGTCATTGCTGCTGCTGCTGCTGTATTCTGGGGGTGTTTGGTTTCCCAGAAGAGCAACCTGGTTGTATAGGCCTGCATCCAGGAAATCCATGTCGGTGTGTAGCCTCTGTTCTCTGACTTCATTTCTCCCCAGTCCTCTGGAGTCCTTTTAAAGGTTGATCTTAAGAACATAACTTAAACATGTGAACTAGCCATGAATGTGAGTCTGGATCAAAACAATCATTAGAGCAATAAAGACTTCATACATCATTTAAGGGTCTTCAGAGAAGATACAAGAGGGATTAGAGGACATGCCTGGGATCATCCACTCTACACCAATAGCCTATCAGGGATTCCATGCAGATGCCACCATTGCAATAAAGCCTTCCCTAATCTTGCTGGTTGTCAATGTTCTCTCCTTCCTCATACAACCTTGTATTATACTTATCTATCATTTATCTACCTGTCTATCTATCTATCTATCTACCTATAATCTATCTATCATCTATCTATCTACCTATCATCTATCTATCTATCTATCTATCTATCTATCTATCTATCTATCTATCTATCTATCTATCTATCTATCTCTATCTACCGAATATATCTAATCTATCTACTCACTAGGTTTAAGAACAGGAACTATCTGTTGTTGTTTTTCTTTGAATATCTAGGTACAGGGGCAGCAAGGTGGCACAGTGGATAAAGCACCAGCCTTGGATTCAGGAGGACCTGAGTTCAAATCTAGCCTCAGACACTTGACACTTACTATCTGTGTGACCCTGGGCAAGTCACTTAACCCTCATTGCCCTGCAAAAATATAAATACATTAAAAAATAAAATAAAATAATAAAATAAAATGACTTTACCATCTTAAGAACTGAGTATCTAGGTCCTAGCAAGTATCTTAAACAAAGAAAACAGTTAATAAAATTTTGTTGATTTTAATGTCAACAACAAGTAGTTGCATTGGGTGGGAGTTACAGTTGTTGAAAGGGAGACAACAGCTAGAAAGGGATCATAGAAAGGCTCCCTAAACCCAAGGAAGTTAGAACCTGTGATATGTTCTCATTAGAATTGTTAATAATACAAACCAAACTGAGCTAACCTGTCTATGACAGAGACCAGAGAGGAGTCCTAGGAACTCCCCATCCTCATCATGGAGGAGTGGCCAGAGGGGAAGTCTATTGATTCTTCAGGAGGCCCCTATTCCTTTCTTCTCTTCTTGCCTCATTTTGCTTTCTCAGTTGTGTTGTTTCCCCACACACTTTTGTCAAGCCAACATGTGATGAGGAATCAGTCTTGCAAGGCTCAAGTGAGAGAGGCTCCAAAGCCAACTGTGGGCAGGAAGACAGACAACCAGCTTCTTTGGCTGTACAGTAGAGCATGGTGGCTACTCATAAAATCATACTTAGGACTCATTGTGTTTTCATCTCCAAAATCTTCTAAAAGGATCAACTTGAGTCTTTATGCCCAAGTAGCGTCTCGGTAAACACTCTGGTTTGCTTACATAAAGGCAGTCCTGGCTTTTAGAAACAAAGAATCATAGAAATTTTGAGCTGTAAGGAAATTTAGACTAGAGAATATTAAAGTACAGAATGTTAGAGCTGTAAGAAACCCTAGAGCAGGAGTTCTTAGCCTGGGGTCCACAGAACCTGAATTTCAGGAGAAATAGGTACTTGGATGGGAAAAAATAAAACCTTTTTCATAACCGTCTAACTAGAATGTACTTAGCATTTTCTTCAATTAATTAAAGACTGGTTATTCTTCTGAGGAAGGGTCCATAGGCTTCAGCAGACCCCCAAAAAGCCTATGATGCATAAAAAGTTAAGAACCATTGCTTTAGAACATGAAATTTCAGAACTAGATGGCACCACGGAAGGCTGTCAGAGTTAAAAGGTACCTTTATAAAAAAAATAACTTCAAAACCAGAAGGAATCTTAAATCTCAATGTTAGAGATAGTAGAGTGAGAGAGAAGGAACAAGCATTTATTTAAATATCTGAGGCTGGATTTTAACTCAGGATTTCCTGATTCTAGGCCCAGCTCTCTAGCTGGCTAGCTGCTTCAAGAGACTTTAGAATAGAAATATCAGAGCTAGAAGGGACCTTGGAACATAGAAAGTCAGAGTTAGAAGGGATCTTAAAACAAAGAATATTTAAAATGGAAAGGGGGTAGCTAGGTGGCACAGTGGATAAAGCACTGGCCCTAGATTCAGGAGGACCTGAGTTCAAATTTGGCCTCAGACACTTGACACTTGCTAGCTGTGTGACCCTGGGCAAGTCACTTAACCCTCATTGCCCTGAAAAAACAAACAAACAAAACAAAACAAATGGAAGGGTTGCTAGAATACAGGATGTCAGAATTAGAAGAAAATCTTAGAATTCAAATTGTCAGAACTGGAAGGGATCTTAGAATATGGAATGTCAGGGCTAGAAGGAACTTTAGAAAAGAGAATGTCAGAGCTAGAAAGGACCTTGGAACACAGAATAGCAGAACTAGCAGAAAGAACAGAGAATATCAGAGCTAAAAGGGACCTGAGAACACAGAACATCAGAACACAAAATGTCTGAGCTAGAAGGGACCTGAGACCACAGAATGTCAGAGATAGAAACACAGAAGACAGAATGTCAGGACTGGAAGGGATCTTAGAGCACAGAATGTCAGAGTTAAGAAGGAACTTCAGAACATAGAATGATTTATAGAAGGGACCCAAGGGATCATCTAAACTAGCCCCTTGATTTTATAGATAGAAAAACTGAGGTTCAGAGAGGGAAAGCCCAAAGGCACAAAGCTAATTAGTGACAGAGTCAACATCAGATGTTTTAGAAAGGATATGTTCCTAGTCATCATTACCAAGCTAGGGATTAAGTCTATGCCAATATGCTTCAGCGTCAGCATCAGCATCAGCAGAATGAGGGGCTCAGTGGATCTCCTTATTGGTCAAGAGAACAAAGTGACGAGAAGGAAAGCAGAGGTGTTTATTAGGTGTCCTCAGACTAGCAGGGGACAAAAGAGAACAGTGAAAAAAAATGGAGCCTTTTTCCCTACTCCAAAGAGAAGGCGGGAGGAGACAAGGGACAGTGGCAAGCTAGCTGTCTCCTTCATCCACCCTAGCTTGGATAAAGCTAGACTTGTGAGGTCTGTTGCAAACTCTCATTCTAATTGTTTCAACCACCTCTCTTGACAGACACCATCTAATAGGTTTCCCTTTTGGGAAACTTCTCCTAATATTTAGCCCAAGTTTTCCATGTTATGCCAATCCTCCCATTGATTCTCATTCCTCTGTGTCTTCCAAATATTTCGCTCTATCTATCTTCCTTTCGGTGTCTCTCTGTCATGCTTTCAAGATTGATCTGTTTGACTCTTTCCTTTCAAGTCCCTTCCTCCAGCGGGGCCACGTGAGGGTAAAGATAGATGCAGCCACGAGTTTCCAATATAAATCAGATTTCTTACAACACGCCAAAGGAGCATGTCCAACCTCCGGGTGCTAATAGAATCCAGCAGGAGAAAGAAATGTCCATTGAAGGAGCTGGAGCTGTTTGGAGAGTGCAATGGTGCTGATCCACTACCCTGGGGCCAGAGAAGTGATCTCAGGGCAAAGGTCAGAAAGTTCAGACACACTTCAGCCTACTTAACTGTGCCTGGCCCCTTGAACATTTACAAGATGGATGACTCTACCATTAGAGGAAGCAGGTCTTGTGAGAACCGCTGCGCCCCCTGGAGGAATATGGTCTAACTCAGAAGGCCAAGAAGATCTTTCCTGTCTCCTATAGCCTATAGCCTGGGCTTAATGAGGCCCAAGGTCATCAGCATAACCCTACTTGGCCCATTGGTTTCCCTCTGTTCCACAGGCACAGATCAGTCCCCTTCTCTTTGGTCAACCACTTCTCTATTATCTACTGCATGGTCAAAAAGGCAGAGAATATGGATGGTTCCAAGAATAACCATCACCACTTCCGGAGAAATGCAATTGTAACTTGGCTTTCAAGGCATCCAATATCTCGATTCATACTGAAGCAAAAGAGAAATGTTGCTTTTCTGGTTTATATTCACTTTGACCTGCAACTCAGAGGCCTTTTAGACCAGAACCTTTCATTAACACCACCCTAGGGTAAGCTTAAAGAGTCTGGGCAGCTTAGCTAAGGCTGGTGATTCCCATCAGTCTGAGATATGTTGTTGGCTGTTGCCAGGATGAAGTCAGAAATGAGGAAAGATCTCTAAATTGAGAAGTTGAGAGATGCTGAAGCTACCCAGCTTTTCTTGAGACAGGTCTTCACAGCCCAGTTTCAATTTTTTGAAAAAGTGAATTCCCCCAAAACAAAAAAAGAAAATAAAAAGTGAATTCCCAAACATCAGACTGAATGAGTTTTTCACTTTTTAAAAAGTAAATTCACACAAAAAAAGTAAATTCACCAAGCACCACCTTTAACTGTAGGTGCTAAAACGCATTCCAAACTTCAGAGGAAACATGGGGTAATTTGTATGAATTGCTGCACAGTGAAGGAAGCAAAATCCAAATAACAATACTCACAACAAACAAATGTTCATTCAAAAATCACTAAAGCAAAATGAGTAATTGAAAATTCAGGGTAGCAGATGAGGTCATTGTAAAAGGTGGCTTGCTTAATTGTTTTTCTTTGTAACTAGGGAGATTTCAAAAGGGAAAGAGGAAAGACAAAAAGGATGAATAAAACACATTTTTTAAAACCACATTCCAAAGCACCATGAATACAATTTTTCGATTATCCGCACCGTGGCCTGCCTCCATTGAGGCAGATAATTGAGAACTTCTGTGTTTCCTCATATGGAACATTTGGCTTCAGAATGCCAACTCCCTTCCTTCTGCCCAAGCACGTCGTGAGGATAAATGAGAACATGTGTGGAGTTCTTTGAAGGAAAAAAAAAAAGCAATGCAAATGGAAGCTGTTATTATTATTTTTTTTTCCAAAACAATCTATTTTGGTGATTTTCGTGGTACTGGCTTTGCATTTTTAAGCAACACCGGGGATTATTCTTTCAGCTCCAACCCCTCCCCCACAGCATGTTTTTCAATTCTACATGACCTGGAAGCAAATCGGGAAAGTCTGATGTTGAGAAAATTTAATGGAGTGGACATCCTAGAAGATGATGGACTCATTCCCCAAACCCGAAAAAGCTGATATTTTCCCACTCAGCCCTTGAACACATCTGGGGATCATCTTGAGAAATGAAGATGTTATTCACAAAAGAGAAGCCATTCAGGAAGATAGGGCCCATAATCTCTGGAAACAACACCCCCCCCAAAGAAATGTGGGAGACACATCATTTGCCTCATAATTCACTCATTCATCTATCCAATGATTCATTCATTCACAATAATTATAATTCATTCCTAATCATAGCAAACATTTATACCCTGCTTTAAGACTTGCACAGCTTTCTCTCTCTTCCTTCCTCCCTCCTCCTCTCTTTCTCTCTCTCTATATATACATATGTGTGTGTATATATATATATGTATGTAATGCATGTGTGTATACATATACATAGATACATATGTATGGATATACATAAATATCTATATATGTATAATTTTACTAAATCCTCAAACAACCTTATAGGGTAGGTGCTATTATTATCCCCATTTTACAGATAAGGAAATTGAGGCTGAAAGTGATTGACTTGCTCAGGGTCACATAGCTTGTAAGTGTCTGTCTTCCTGACTCCAAGTGCAACATTCTATCCTTGTTACCTAGCTGCTGTTATTCACTGATGCGTCTAGCCATTAGTCATTTGATTCATTCATTTGTCCATTCACATAGCCAGTCATTCATTCTCCCATCCAACTATTATTTTTTAAGTTGTTTATTCAATCATCTGTCCATTCATTCATCCATTGATCCAGCCATTGATTCAATCAGCCATTGATTAATTGACTCATTGAATTATAGAATTTGGGAGCAGTAAGAGACCTTAGTGATCATCTAGTTCAACTCATAGACCCAATGAATTATCACGGAAATATAACCTGACTAGTGGTCATCCAGCCTCTGCTTGAAGACCTGTAAGTCAATCCTTTCCATTTTGGTTCAGCTTGAACTTTCAGAAAATTTTTCCTGACATCAAGCTGAAATTTACCTCTTTGCAACTCCTTACCCTTGCTCCTGGTTCTTCCCTCTGGGACCAAAGAGGACAAATCTAGTCCCTTTTTCACATGACAGTCCTTTAACTACATGAAGACACAATACCCACTGTATTTTTCTTTCCTATGGGCTTAAACATACCAAGTTCTTTCAATTGATCTTCATGTGCAATGAACTCACAATGCATCATTATCCTGGTTGCCCTCCTTTGGATACTTTCTAGCTTATCAACTTCCTTCATAAACTTTGGGGCCTCTAATTGGACCCAATACCACAGATACACAACATTCCAGATGAAATCTGACAAGGGTAGAGTGGGGGGGGGGGGGAAGAGGACTATCACTTCTCCATTACTGGAAGCTCTGCCCCTTCCAATGCAGCCCAGGAAGTCTCTAGCCTTTTTTGGCTGCCACATCATACTGTGGAATTTACCCTCATTTCTTTTTCAGAATAACTCTTATCCATCCATTTCTCCCTCAT
The DNA here is from genome assembly GCF_019393635.1 of Dromiciops gliroides. Lineage (NCBI taxonomy): Eukaryota > Metazoa > Chordata > Mammalia > Microbiotheria > Microbiotheriidae > Dromiciops > Dromiciops gliroides. The sequence goes on along the minus strand of NC_057862.1, from coordinate 428,537,167 downwards.
TTTATATCATTTATCCTTATATCTAAGCATAAGACTTAACATATATCCCTGTTGAATTTCATCTTATTTGATTCAACCTAATGCTTTCACTTGTCAAAATTTTTTGCATTGTTTCATCCTGTAACAGCTGTCCCTCCAGCTTGATGAGCATCTATGCCTTTATTTGGGCACCTGGGTAGCTGTTGTTCAATTGGTTCAGTTGTATCCAACTCTTCATGACCCCGTTTTTGGGTTTTCTTGGCAAAGATCCTGGAGTGGTTTGCCATTTCCTTCTCCAGCTCATTTTACAGATGAGGAATTGAGGCAAACAAAGTTAAGGGAAAGAAGTGCAATTGGGTGGTGCAGTGGATAGAGCACTAGGCTTGGAAGCAGGAAGACTCAACTTCATGAGTTCAAATCTGGCCTCTGACATTACTAGCTATGTGACCCTGGACAAGTCACTTAGCTCTGTTATTGTTCAGTCACGTCTAACTCTTTGTGACCCCATTTGAAGTTTTCATGACAGAGATCCTGGAGTCATTTGCCATTTCCTTCTCCAGCCTATTTTATAAATGAGGAAATTGAGGCAAACAGGGTTAAATGACTTGCCCAGGGTCACACAGCTAGCAAGTGTTTGAGACCAGATTTTAACTCATAAAGATGAGTCTTCCTGATTCCAAGCACAGCACTCTATCCATGCTACCACCGAGCAACCCCTGTTGGCTTTAACCCTGTTTGCCTCAATTCCTCATCTGTAAAATGAAATGGAGAAAGAAATGGCAAACCACTCCAGTATCTTTGCCAGGAAAACCCTAAATGGGGTCATGAAGAGTCACACATGACTGACTACCACCAACAAAAATGACTTTATCCAAATCATTGATAAAGATACTAAGTAGCCCAGGGACATCATATAACATACTCCACTGGAGGTCTCCTGCCATATTGACATTGAACCATTAACGATGACTCTTTGAGTCAGGCCATCCAACCAGCTCTGAATCCACCTGATTGTGTTATCATCTAATCCATATCTCCCTATCTTCTCTGTCCAAATTGTATGAGAAACTTTATCAAAATCTTTGCTGCAGGGGGCAGCTAGGTGGCGCAGTGGCCCTAGATTCAGGAGTACCTGAGTTCAAATCCAGCCTCAGACACTTGACTCTTACTAGCTGTGTGACCCTTGGCAAGTCACTTAACCCCCATTGCCCCGCAAAAAAAACCCCAAAAAACAAAAACAAAACAACAACAAAAGCTTTGCTACAAGCTAAATGATATCCAAAGCATTTCCCTCATCTACTAATTTAGTAGTTATATCCAAAAAGTCATGACTAAGCTGATGGAACCATGCTGGCTCTTTGTAATCATCACTGCCCTTTTGAGATGCTTGACAACAATCTTTTTAATGACCCATTCTAGAATTTTCCCAGGAATCAAAGTGAGGCTCACTGGCTCATAGTTTACAGACTCTGTTCTCTCTTCTTCTTTGAGGATCAAGACATTTGCCCTTCTCCAAACTTATTGTACCTCTCCTGTTTTTTATAATTTTTCAAATATCACTGACAAGGGCTCAGCACTGAACTTTGTCTTTTCATAACTTGAGGATGTATGTCATCTATATCATGAATGAAAAACTTATTCTTTCATTCATTCATTCATTCAACATTTGTTAAGCTAAGTTTTCTGTGTACCTAATGCTGTGCTAAGAAATATGGGTGGCAAAGAGATCATAAAAAAAGGAAAAGGACCCACATGTACAAAAATATTTATAGTTGCTCTCTTTGTGGTGTCAAAGAATTGGAAATCAAGGGAATGCCCATCAATTGAGGAATGGCTAGACAAGTTGTGGTATATGAATGCAATGAAATACTATTGTGCTATGTTATATATAAAAGAAATGATAAGCAGGCAGATTTCAGAAAAACCTGGAAAGACTTAAGTGGACTGATGCTGAGTAAAGTGAGCAGAACCAGGAAAACATTGTACACAGTAACAGCAACATTGTGCATTGATCAGCTGTAATAGACTTAGCTCTTCTCAGCAATACAATGATCCAAGACAATTCCAGAGGACTAGTGATGGAAAATGTTCTTCACATCCAGAAAAAAAGAACTGTGGATTCTGAATGCAAATTGAACCACATTGTTTCTACCTTTTCTGGTTTTGTTTTTTGAGGTTTTCCGCTTTTGTTCTGATTCTCCTTTCACAACATGACTAATGTGGAAATATGTTTAATGTCATTGTACACATATAACCTATATCAAATTTCTTTCTTTCTTGGTATGGGGGAGGGAGAAAAATTTGGAACTCAAAATCTTATAAAAATAAATGTTTAAAACTATCTTTACATGTAACTGGAAAAAAATAAAATATTATTAAGATTGAAAACAAGGGGGTGGCTAGGTGGCACAGTAGATAAAGCACCGGCCCTGGATTCAGGAGGACCTGAGTTCAAATCCGGCCTCAGACACTTGACACTTACTAGCTGCGTGACCCTGGGCAAGTCACTTAACCCCCATTGCCCCGCAAAAAAAAGATTGAAACAAAAGAAATATGGGTGGGAATGTGATAGAAAAGAGAGGGGGAGCCAAGGGAGGATAGATTGATACAGCAAAAAAGAACCCTAGATTTGGAGGAAGAGGACCTAGGACCTGCTGTTGCTATTTGTTCCTGTGTATCTCATTTGGAAATGGCAGTGATACAAACAAAAGACATCAGTACAGGTTGTCTTTTTTTTCCCCCCCCCAGTGAGGCAATTGGGGTTAAGTGACTTGCCCAGGGTCACAACTAGTAAGTGTTAAGTGTCTGAGGCTGGATTTGAACTCAGGTACTCCTGACTCCAGGGCCGGTGCTTTATCCACTGCCCCACCTAGCTGCCCCCAGGTTGTCTTTTTAAAGGGGAAGGTGAGCTATGCTTATTTCAGCACCTGCTTCTGCTCATGCTGTTGCCTGTCCTGGAATGTGCTCCCCCTTTCTCAAGCCATCTCTCCCAGTCCTACCCATCCTTAAAGGCTCTTCTCAAGTTTCACCAAATCCTCTCAGGCTTCCACCTGAGCTGACACTGATCTCTACCTCTTCTGAACTGACAACAGAATTCAGCATTGAATTCTATATTGACTGCTTCCCATGTATGAGTTTTGCCTTTCCAGTTAGACTATAAACCCAAGGAGAGCAGGGATCATGACCATGCCTTATACTTTATCATATCACAGAATCCTCGGTTACAGAATAACAGGATCGAGGATTTATAGCTCAGAAGAAACATAGAGACTTTCTAGCCTATTCTCTCATTTTAGAGAGGAGGAAACTTAGGTCCAAATTGGGGGAGATATGGCACTATAACTCTCTTTTTTTTCTGGTGGAGAGGTGGGGAATCATGGACATGGAATGTGGCATGCACCACCGGATATAAAAATGATCTCCATCAGATACACAATATAATCCATTATCCCATGATACAATGAAATATAAGAAATTATTCCTGCCCCCAGGATAACATTACCTGTAATACTTGCTTCACAGAGTTGTTGTGAGACTCAAGTGAGATAATGCGTGACAAGTGCTCTATAAATTTTAAAACGATATATAAATGTCAAAACTCTTTGATTTAGCATTTAAAGTCCTTCACAATATGGCTCCAGGCTACCTTACCAGGCTTCTTGTACATATTTGACGTTCCATCCAAACAGGCCCCATACATGACATTCCATCTCTTATCTCTGTTCCTTAGAACAGACTGTCTCTTGCTTGGAATGCACTTCCTCCTCACCCCTGCCTTGTAGAATCCTGTTTCCTTCAAGGCTCATCTCAAATGCCACCTCCTATGTGAAGTCCATCCTGATCCCCACGTTGGCTAGTGCCCCCTCAACCACCTAATCTCAGTCATTGTTTTATATATGATTTGAACTTATTTATCTGTGTTCATATCATTTCTCCACCGTACCCCACTCCCAATATAATGTAAGCACCTTGAGGGTAGGAACTGTTCATTTTTGTTTTTACATTTCACCAGACCTAGTACAGGACCTGGCACATAATAAATTATTAAATATAATATATATTAAATAAATAAATAAAACTTATTTAAGAAATACTTATTGAATGGACCAGTAATTCTTTTTACTGTCATCATATACCCCACTTTATTTATGAAGCCTCCCATTACAACATTGACTCTCATTTTTTTATTAATAAAGTATTTTTTCCCCTTACATGTAAAGATAGTTCTCAACTTTTGTTTATACAAGCTTTCCAATTTCAGATTCTTCTCCTTCCCTCCCCTCCCTCAACCCTCCCCCAGACAGGACTCGCATTGATTTTTCAACCCTCTGAACTGCTCTAGCACATCATGCCAAACTGACAAAGGGGAAGAGAAGAGGAGGAAACAAACATTTATTAAGTGCCTACTGTGTTCTAGGTACTACATGAAGTGCTTTACAAATATTGTCTCATGCTGCATTGTTTCAGGGATGCATAATTTAATTGACATGGGCATTTCCACCATCCATGCAGGTCACAGCCCTTCCCAAGTTTTAAGGAGTTTCTGGATCTGAAAAAAAATCGCCTCTAGAAATTAATTTCTCTAACTTTATATTGGCTGATACTTGAGCGGCCATTCTTCCCCAGCCCTTTCCAGATTCTTAGGGCCTTCTAGAACTTGTGTTCCCTTTGCACAGCCTTCAGAAATCCAAGGTCAAGTCAATGCACATACCATGATGAGGCATGCAAAAAGGATTTCCTACTACTCTCTCTTCCATATAGGTATATGCCTTGTTTCTCCAAGCAGACTAAGTCCCTCAGAAATATTTATTTTTACATCATCATTTGGAGAATTGTAGGACAAATCGTGGTATAAGAACAACAATGATAATAGATTAAACTGTGACCTCATTGAGAGCAGGGGCTATCTTTTGCCTTTCTTAGTCTCCCCAGTACTTAGCCTAGTTCTTGGCACATATAACAGGCACCTAATAAATGCATATTCACTAACAAATTGGTTGCTAGCATTTATATTGCACACTGAGGTTTTCAAAACATATATATGTATGTGTATGTGTGTGTCTGTGTGTGTATAAAACCTCATTTGATCCTCACGTCAACTCTAGGAAATAGGTATTATTGTTATCCCCATTTTACAGATAAGGAAACTGAGGCTGAGAGAAGTGAAGTGACTTGCCCAGGGCCACACAGTTAAGCAGGTTTCTGAGTCAATCCAGGTCTTCCTGACTCCAAGGCCAGCATTTACCCACTGTACCACTTAGCTGGAATATCAGTGTGTCACAAGAAATGACAAATATGAAGAATCCATAGAAACTGAAGAAGACTACTATGAACTAATATAAAGCATGATAAGAAGAATCAAGGAAAGAATTAACATAATCATTTTTTTAAAAGCATCATCCTTTGCATTACCAAAAGAAAACAACATTAAAAGACATGAGAATTCAGCTCAATGCTGTGACCAATCTCAGTTGAGAAGAAGTGAAACATACTTCCCTCTTCTCAGCAGACAGTTGGTAGACACCAAGTACAGAATAGAGCATACGGTCCTTGTTAGATATGGCCAATGTATTGGTTTGGTTTATACTTCATTTTAAAAATGAGGGTTCTGGGGGCAGCTAGGTGGCGCAGTGGATAGAGCACCGGCCCTGAAGTCAGGAGGACCTGAGTTCAAATCTGGCCTCAGACACTTAACACTTACTAGCTGTGTGACCCTGGCCAAGTCACTTAACCCCAATTGCCTCACCAAAAAAAAAAAGAAAGAAAGAAAGAAAAATGAGGGTTCTGGGGGTGGCTAGGTGGCGCAGTGGATAAAGCACCAGCCCTGGATTCAGGAGTACCTGAGTTCAAATCCGGCCTCAGACACTTGACACTTACTAGCTGTGTGACCCTGGGCAAGTCACTTAACCTCCATTGCCTAAAAAAACCCAAAAAACTAGAAGGGGCCTTAGAGGCTAACTAGTCTACCCTCCTCATTTCATTTATGTAAAAAGCAAGACCCAAAGGAAGGAAGCAATTTGCCCAAAATCATGCATGTGGTAGGTAACAATGGCAAGATTTAAATCTAGTGCCTCTGACTCCAAAGCCAATGTTCTTCCCAAGGTACAAAACTGGAAATGATAGCTTTTTTAAATCAATAATACATTGATTTTAAAAACAAACAAAAAAATTTGTACACATCCCCTAATGCCTAACATAATACTAGACATAAAATCAGCAATCAATAAATACTTGTTAAATTAGATTGAGTTGGAAGAGAAATAAAATATGGCTGTTAGCTTCTTTCTGATGTCTTTAAATAGAACCATGTACTACAAGGGGGCTCAGAGTGGTATTTCCTTCCAATTCCAGGGTTTTCCTGGGTCATTGAGTCACTTCTTACCTTCCCCTAAGATGTCCTGTGTTCAAATTCCACCCCAGTCCCTGGCAAGCATGATACCCTAGAGGCTCACCCTCTGCTCTCTCTGCCTTAGTCATAGTGATATTTATATCCCGCAGGAAGTGAAATTGAGGAGAACAGATCCCCGGGGTTCACTTTCAGAGAGGATGCTTTGATGAAGGAACATCCGAGGTCCATGAGACACTCTTCTGGATTGAGGATGCACACCCACAAGAGATGAGGAGTGGTTTCTAGGTCAGTGGCTTTGCTCCCTGGAGCCTGGAGCTCAGGAGGGAAGAAAGGAGAAGGTCAAAGGAAACTAGTAATTCCGTGTCCCTCCTAGCCCAGCTCACAGTAAAGTTCAGTCTTTCTTATTAATAGACAGCTGATGTGAGGAAGGCCAGTGGCAGAAAAGTCAGGATCTTTGAGAGAAATATCTGTAGCAGTAGGACTCAGGGAAAGCTTTCATAATCCTCAAACTTCAATTGATCCACCAGATATCCAAGGAAAGACCCATGTCCCTAGTGGAGCTCTTAAACCTTCCAATCTAGCCATCCACAATCATCCTGGAAGGCCCAGCTAAAACCAAGATATGTATGATATTGTGCAAAGAATGCTGCAACAGGCAGCTAGATGGCACAGTGGATAAAGCACGGGCCCTGGATTCAGGAGAACCTAAGCTCAAATCTGGCCTCAGACACTTGATGCTTACTAGCTGTGTGACTCTGGGTAAGTCACTTAAACCTCATTGCCCTGCAAGAAAAAAAAAATGCTGCAACAGGAATCTGGAGATCCCAGGTTCCTAGGATGCCAGTGAATAGATTCCTTTAATTTTCTGGACCTTGATTTCACAGCTGTAAAATGAATTATATGCTATGTTTGTCTCACTGCTGTTCAATCAAACAAGGAAAGAATCAAGCATTTATTAAACACCTACTATGTGCCTGCATTGTGCTAGATATTGAATCATAGGACTAGCAGTAAGCTATCTAGTTCAACTCCCTCATCTTACAGATAAGGAAACTGAGACCCAGGTGACTAGTCTAAGACCACACAGATAGTGGCTGAATCAGAATTTGAACCCAGAACTTTTGACTCCAAATTCAGGGTTCTCTCCACTGTGTCATGCTGAGTTTTAGGTGCTGGTTGGGCAATCAGAGAGATAGAATATAAATAGTTGAACATGTGGGTTTAGAAATCAGAAGAGAGATTAGGACTAAGGATACAAATTTGGGAGTCATCTGCAAGGGGGAGGTAGTAGAAGCCATGGCAGTTAATCCTATCTGATGCTTCCAATGTGACCTTGGGCAAGACAGTTGACCTCCCTGGATCTCAGTTTCTCCATCCATAAAATGAGGGGTTTGTACCAGAAGGCCTCTGATAATGATCCCATAAATGAGATTGACAAAGGAAAGAGTAGAGAGAGAAGAGGACCAAGGATGAACCTTGCACAGCACTCACATAAAGGGATAAGAAAAAGAACAAAGATCCAGCAAAGGAAACAGAAATAATAATTAGAGAGAGGTAGGAGGAAACCAGGAGAGTATGGTACCTCTGAAGCCAAGAGTGGAAAGACTCTCCATCAGGAGAAGACAGCCACCAATGTGAAACAATGCAGAGAGACCAAAGAGAATGAGAACTTCCAAAACAAAAACAAAAAACCCCAACAACATTGGACTGGATGATTTAGAAGTCACCGCCAATTAACCTTAGAGAGCACCTTCAGAAGAATGTCAGCAAAGGAAGCTTGATCACAATGGGTGGAGGAAAAAATGTGTCTAAGAAAGTGGAGGGGTTAGGGGGAAGGTAAGCAAATTCTTCAAGAAGTTTAGAAGAGAAAAATGGGACTACAGTTGAGTGTGCTAGATAAGTAAAGAAAGGGGAGCTATGAGGATTAAATGTATTCAACATTTGAGATAACATTTCAATGAATGTTTATGGAGGGGGGCAGCTAGGTGGCTCAGTGGAAAAAGCACTGGCCTTGGATTCAGGAGGACCTGAGTTCAAATCCAGCCTCAGACACTTGACACTTGACACTAGCTGTGTGACCCTGGACAAGTCGCTTAACCCTCACTGCACCGTCCTCCCCCCAAAAAATTAAGAATGTTTATGGAGGAAATACAGAAAGAGTCTTGGGTTTTTGTTTGTTTGTTTGTTTTGTGGGGCAATGAGGGTTAAGTGACTTGCCCAGGGTCACACAGCTAGTGTCAAGTGTGTGAGGCTGGATTTGAACTCAGGTCCTCCTGAATCCAAGGCCAGTGCTTTATCCACTGCGCCACCTAGCTGCCCCCCAAGAGTCTTGGGTTTTAAAGCCAGAGAAACTTTGTTCAAATTTCAGCTCTGATTCCAAGTAGATACCTGGTCAAAGAATATGAATAAATCACTTCCAAAAATACAAACTATTAAAAGCCATATGAAGGAATGCTTCTAGTCACTGATGACAAGAAAAATTGAAATCAAAACAATTTGGTTTCATCTCACATGCAGCAAATTGGCAAAGATGACAAAAGATGGAAGATGTTCAAGAAATTGTAAAAGGACATGCACACAAAGGCACTGTTGGGGCTATGAACTGGTCCAACCCATTCTGGAAAAGTCATATGGGATTTTGAGAAGAGTAACTAAAATATCCATGCACTTTGACTCAGAGATTCTACTATTAGGCATATACACCAAGGAGGTCAGAGATAAAAAGGAAGTTCCACATAAAAAAAAAAATCTTTGTAGCGGTACTTTTTGTAGCGGCAAATAACTAGAAATCAAATACATGCCTATCAATTGGGGAATGCCTAATCAAATTGTGGTATATAAATAAAAGGGCAGCTAGGTGGCACAGTGGATAGAGTGCTGGGTCTGGAGTCAAGAAGACTCATCTTGAGTTCCAACCAAGCCTGAGACCCTTAGTAGCTGTGTGACCCTGGACAAGTCACTTAACCCTGTTTGCCTCAGTTCACCAGTAAAATGAGCTGGAGAAGCAAATGGCAAACTACTCCAGTATCTTTGCCAAGAAAACTCCAAATGGGCTCATGAAGAGTTAGACATGACTGAAAAACAAATGAACAACAACATGAATGTGATGGAATATTATCGTGCTGTAAGAAACAGTGAACATGATGAAAAGAGGAAAACATGGAAATACATATGAACTGATGTAAAGCGAACTGAGCAGCACCAAGAAAACAACATGCACAATGACTCCAACAACCTAAGTGGAAAGAACAACAGGCACAAAACATTGGAAATTGAATTCTTTGAAATTATAAAGGAAGCCTGGTCCCCCAAAATGAGATGTGAAAAGGCTTCTCCCTCCCTTCCTTGCATAGCTAGAGGACTATGGGTATGAGACCCTATATGTATATAAAATGTCAGACTTGGTTGATGTGTTGGCTAGTTTTGTATAACAGCTTCTTTATCTTTTTTTATTATTTGTTGTAATGAGGGGGGGAAAATCCAGGCACTGTATTAGGTGCTTTACAAATATGACCTCTTTGGATCTTTGCAACTTGGGTGTTTTTTACTCCAAATCCAATATTCTGTCTGCCACACCACCTATCTAGAGAGATACATAGAGAAATCTGGGTGATAGAAGGACAAAAGATATCAATAAGTATTTATATTTTGAACATTACATTTCTAAAACAAAACAAAACAAAACAAAACAAAAAAAAAGGGGTCAGCTAGATGGCGCAGTGGATAGAGCACCGGCCCTGGAGTCAGGAGTACCTGAGTTCAAATCCGGCCTCAGACACTTAACACTTACTAGCTGTGTGACCCTGGGAAAGTCACTTAACACCAATTGCCTCACTAAAAAAAAACAAAACAAAACAAAAACATTACATTTCTGTCATTTACTACCTGTTCAATCTTGAGTAAATCATTTCATTTGTTCAGGCCTCGGTTTCTCCATCTGTAAAATGAGAGGGTTGTACTAGATGAGCTTGAAGGTCCCTTCCAACTTGAAATTCATAACTTTATTAAAGTATAAAAGTGCTATAAAATATAAGGAAGTACTAATAATGATGATAATAATACTGACACTTATTTGTCTGTCATGGAGGTGATGTGGTGTAGTGACTAGAGAGCTTGGCTTGTCTGGAAGCCAGAAAGATATGGATTTAAGTTCTGCCTATGACACATATTGGATGCATGACTCTGGACGAGTCACTTAGCCTTTCTTTGCTCTAGGTCACAGGTGTCCCAGGAAAGAAACACTCCAGAGTGTTGCCCAAAGCAGATTAAAATATAATTGGGAAATATTTAACAAAATACATTAAAATAGAAGAAAACATAGATAATGTTAATATGTGTTTTTCCAAGTTAATACGTATGTGGCCCACAGGGATCCTAATGTACAGCTTGGTAGCCTCTATTTATTTCTATTTGAGTTTGATACTTTTCTCTAAGGTTACAAATTGCAGTGAAGGTACTGACCTGCACTTGTAGAAGGAATTTCCTCACTCAGGAGTTCCCAATACAATAAAATCATAGATCTAGTCCCTATCCCTAACATTGACAATCATTTAATTTCACCTTGGGGCAACAAAAATACTAGGTTTGGCATCAGGTTTGACCTGGGTTCAAATCCTGTCTCTACTACTTACTACCCCACCTCTCTAGGTCTCAGTTTCCCCATCTGTAAAATTAGGGGGTTGGGCTAGATGACCACTAATCAGTCAGTCAATTAATATGTATTAAGAGTCAGCTGAGCTAGGTGGTGCACTGGATAGAACAACAGCCCTGGATTCAGAAGGACCTGAGGTCAAATCTGACCTCGGACACTTAACACTTATTAGCTGTGTGACCCTGGGCAAATCACTTAACCCCAACGGCCCCACCAAAAAAAAAAAAAAAAAGAGTCTGCTGGAAGGGCACCCTTCCAACTCTAAATATATGATCCTATCAAATATCTAGGGGAGGTTAAATATTCCTTTGGAGGCTGTCCTAGGAATTGGGGTGGGGGGAGGTGACAAAGGGAGGCTGTACTAGGCTTGTGGTCTCTAAGGAACAGTTGACACAATGTCTAGTCTCCTTGGAAGCTTCAACCTGCCCTGTTTGGTATGTAAACCTCCCTTCTCAGAGATTGCGAGAGCAGAGCAAAGTGCTACTCGCAGGTCCAATAGTGCCCCCTGCTGGGGTCTTTAATCATTTCACCCCCGATTTGAGAAGGAGATTGGGAATCACCATCCAAAGTCCTTGCTACACCTGTTTGGGGTTAAGTGTGCTGCTGCCCGCGTGGGCTATCTCACACCTGCTCTCCGCACTGATGGAATGCCGATCTCTTCCAGCTGCACAAGATTGTAAGAAGGGATAGCCCTTGGCCAAATGGTGACATCAGCTAAATTTCTCTTCCACCAGATTCCTTTTCAACATACTTCTTTACAGTTTTGCGATGGGAAAGAATCCTGGATTTGGAGTTAGGGCACCTGGGTTTGTATGCTCACTCTGGCCAAGTCATTTAACATCTCTGGGCCTTGATTTCCTCCACTGTAAAATGAAGCATTCTGCCTAAATGGTATCTGAGGTTCCTTTCAGCTCTAAATCTATGACTCTTTAGGGACCCATTCTAGGCTTTCCTCTGCTGGGGTCTCCTCCCAGGTATTTGGCTGATGACACCAAAGTATGAAGACTTAATATGTCAAGAGAAGCAGATGACTTAATTGTAGAATATCAGAGCAGGGAGAGAGTTCAGAGGTTATCTGAACTCCCACTTCACAAGGTGGGGAAACTGAGGGTCAGAAGAATTACTCTAATAATAAAACACCCTCACGTTTGTCTAGTTCTTTATAGTTTCCAAAGCACTTTCACATACACCATCTCATTTAAACCATACAATAGACTTGTAAGATAGGCAGGGCATGTCTTATCACCCAGTCAATAACCATTTACTAATGCCAGGTACTGTGCTAAGCACAACAAATACTTTGATGCAAAGAAAGTTAATGAGCTCACAGTCCAGTAGGGAAGACAACAGTGATGTCCAAATGAGCTATATAGAGATAAATAGGGAATAAGAATGACCTATAGTGGGAAGGCACTACAACTAAAAGAGGAAGGAAGGCAGAGATGAGGAGAGAGAGCATTCCAGCCCTGTGGGATAGCCGGTGAAAGGGTTTGTAGGCAGGGGATAGAGTGGGTTGTTTGAGGAACAACCAGTTCCAGTGGTAGCCAGGAACCCAGTGGCCCTGGATTTCAGAGTGGGAGTGGAAAGGGGTGGGGGAGTGGCATAAGGTATGGGGAGATTGGAAAGGTAGGGGCGAGCCAAGGACAGAGGATTTTATATTGGATCCTAAAGGAAGCCTTGGGAGTTTACTGAGTGGGGGATGGGGTAGGATTGGGGTGCCACCCCCCCACACACACACAAACACACCCCAGGAAGGGGTTAGCCTGATCAGATCTTCCCTTTAGGAAGACCACTTTGACAGTTGAGTGGAGGATGGATTGGAATGGGAAGAGAGTAGTGGTAAGGAGACCAACCAACCATTAGAAGATTGCAAATTTGACAGGCCTTGGCAACAGATTGGATATGATGGGAGAGAAAGACTGGGGCAATGAGGATGATACCTGGGTTGCAAGCCTGGAGGTCCAGGAGGATAGTACTGCCTTTGATAATAAGAGGAGGGAGATAATGAGTTCAGTTTTATACATTAAGGTGAAGGGGGGTTCAAAGTCAAATAATTTTCCTGTGGTCAGATAGTCAGTCAGCAAGCATTTATTAAGCACTTACAATGTGCTAAGCATTGGGTACACAAAGAAAGTAAAAACAAGCAAAAAACCTACCCCCCCCAACTCACCCGGAACTCACATTCTAATGGGGCAAAAAAGCTTCTAAACAATTAGGCACAGATAAGATACAAACAGAATAAATGGAATATAATTTGAGAGGTGAGTGGGGGTGGGAAAGGTCGCTTGCAGAAGGTGGGAAGCAAAGAGTCGAAGGTGAGGATGCCTAAAGAACAGCCTGGCAGTGCAAAGATATGGAGGAGGGAGTGGCCAGCATCACTGGATTGTGGAATGCATTTTGTTAAGTCGTTTTTTTCAGTCTTGTCCTATTCTTCATGACTCCATTTGGGGTTTTCTTGATAGAGATACTAGAATGGTTTTCCATTTCCTTCTCCAGTTCATTTTACAGATGAGGAAATTGAGGCAAATAGGGTTAAGTGACTTTTCCAAGGTCCCACAGCTAGCAAGTATCTGAGGTCAGATTTGAACTCAGGTCTTCCTGACTCCAGGCCTGGAACTTTATCTACTGTACCACCTAGCTGCCCCAATAGTAACAGAGAAATTGAGAAGAGGGGAAGGGTTTGGGGTTTTTTTTTGGGGGGGAGGGTAAGATAATGAGTTCTATTTGGACATGTTGAGTTTGAGATCTCTTCAAGATATTCAGTTAGGGTGTCCAAGGGGTAGCAGGAGATAAAGGCTAGGGTTTGATATCTCAATCTGGGAACCCTCCACAAAGGAGTTGGTGAGTTCACCAAGCAGGATAATATAAGGAAGAAAGATGACCAACCAAGAGAGTCTTGGGTTGGCATGAACTTGATGAAGATCCAGCAAAAGAGACTGAGCAGGGCTTGCCAGAGAGATAGGGAGAGACCAAGATCCAAGGGCATCATGAAAACCCAGGGGAAAAAAGCTCTTTTTTTTTTTTTTTGCTTTGTTCAACTCTGAGGGACCTTGGTGATTGATTTGTTTGTAGCATCCAATGAGAGAGCGTGCAGGAAAGAAGGCCTTGGGATTTTCTCCCCGCTGAGGCCATATGGTCCTTGAGAAATAGGCTTTTCTCCTTAACCTTTTAATGAATTATTTTCCATTCTTTGGGAAGGCAGTGGAGTCTCAGATCTTTGGATAGCCAAAGGAATACAGGGGACTGTGATCCAGGTCAAGTTTTTTAGACCTTGTAGCATTGATGCTGCAAGGAACAATGCAATCTTTGAGAATGAGCTTCAAGCTCCTAACCCAATGGAAGGACTCCCCTCAAAGACATTCCCTATCTAGACATGAATCTGGTTAGACCAATAATATCTGGAAACTGAGCTAAGTTTTGAGTTTACTTCTCCAAAGACTAAGGTGGCATAGGGGAGACCAAGGTGGTGTCAGGGACATTAGATCCTGGAGATATTGGAGAAAATGTTTGTTGATTTGTTCTTGCTATACATCTAAAGTAAATATTCCCTTGAAAGAGCTAAAAACAAACAAAAAAACCCCACCTAAAACCTAGAGAGAATCCATGAGGAAACGGTGATCACCAGTGTCAAAGATTGAGGAGAAGTTAACAGGATGAGGATTGGTCCCAGAGCATGTACAAATTCAGCAAATCCATTCAATTCATAAGTAGTTCCTAGCTCAATATAAGGATCATTGATTTCCCCAGATCTGGTCTTGGTCTTTCTGGAGTTATATGACTACAGGACAAATAGATTTGTTTCCTCTCATTCCAGGTTTCTAATACTTCTTTCAAGATAGAAGCTAAGAATTCAGGCATAAATTCTCTGCCACCCATAAAGGGAAAGTAGAAGTTTTGAACTAGAAGAGATCATAAGATCCAGAGGTGTTAAACTTGGTGTCAAATCTCTTGCAGCGAGCAAAACTCCCAACCAGATTAGAATGCAATTGGGAAAAAAAATAATAATCATTAATAATAATAATAAAAAGGAAAAGGAAAAATTAAAAATTTTTAAAGAAAAATGTAATAAAAGAAAAAAGAATGCAATTGGAAAATATTTTTAAAGTAACTAAAAACACAACATAGATAATGTTAATTTATAGTTTTCTAAGTCAACATAAGGCCTACAGTGAATTTAATACCACTAACCTCGTGTTTCATATGAAACAAGTGAGTCCCAGAGAAATTAGATGACTTGTCTGAGGTCACACAGGTAGTTAGGAGCAAACTCAGTTTTTCTAGATTCAAAAGTAATGCTTTTTCCACTAAACTATGCTGACTCAGAGAGTTCTAGGAGTTTTCTGAAGGATAAGGCATTGAATATGGATGAAAATGCAAAAGCAACCACAGGACATAAAAGAAACCCACACATCACACTGGACTGCATTAGGGAGACACACCTCAGCCCCTTGTGTTCTTTGGAAATACTGCTGGAGACTAGGTGGGAACCACCCACCATTTTGGTTAAGTACAACTTTGCTGGAAGGGAAAGAGGAAGCAGGGGTTTTCTCCATAAAGACATTTGAGAACATGGCAGACTTGGCTTGACTTGATGCTCCCAATATTCACCCACCAGAGTATTTTCCTGGAGCCTAAAATCCCTCAGGCTGACTTCAGTGGTCTTAGAGAAGGAAGAAAGCCATAAGGAGACAGGGTATAAGGGTGGTGCCCCCTGAAAACACGCCAAGAGCCTGGGCAGCCCGCAGGGAACCATTGCAGAGATCAGCCTGGCAGCAGCGGATGTGCACTCCAGGTAGTTCCTGCTGCTGGCAGTGGCGAGAGGTGGCACAGCCGCTGGTGAGCAGGATCCCCAGGACCACTGTGAGAATACAAGAGTATAACAGAAGTGCCACATTAGGAAAAGAAAAAAGCAGAAAAGGAGACCCAGCCCCAAACCACCCAGAAGTGGGTGAGAGTCTCCTCTTTAATCTCAGGATCTATGATAGTGGAATTATAAACTGTAGAGTCACAAAGTGAGAGATTGGTAGAATCCTAGAGCTGAATCATCTAGAATAGCCCCCTCCAACATGACCTGTCCAGTTTGTACCCGTCTTTTCAGTCCGTTCCAAATGTTCCATGTGCCAAGAAGCTTTTTCATATACATACATCTACAAGTGATTCCCTCCCCTTTTCAGGTCTGTTAGCTCCCTGAACCTCTGTCATTGTGCTTTCACATGATGTCTTACTTACATCATTGTTTATTTACTTGGTGACTTTCCTCTTAGATCATCAGCTCCTTGAAAGGAAGGACTATAGCTCATCCATCTTTGTTTCCCCTTCAGCGTCCAACACAATATCTTGAACATAGGAGGACTCAATGAATGTTCACTGAATGAATGAATGAAGTCCAGGATCTGCTGGTGGCTTGCTGTGTATTACTTTGGGCTAATCATCTCACTCTCTCTAAAAAGAGGGTGGAGAGCAAAGATATCCTCCCAGAACCTCCTTTTAAAAAGGGTGCCCAGGGAGCAGCTAGGTGGCGCAGTAGATGGAGCACCAGCCCTGGAGTCAGGAGTACCTGAGTTCAGATCTGGCCTCAGACACTTAACACTTACTAGCTGTGTGACCCTGGGCAAGTCACTTAGCCCCAATTGCCTCACTAAAAAAAAAAAAAGGGTGCCCAGACCAGTCATCCCCTCATTGCCCATCCAGCTGCACTTCTCTGGACTTCTCTATCTTTCCCCTAAATCAGGATTCCCCTTCACTTTTCAGCTTCCTTTTATGTTTTGTCTTCTCCCATTAGATTATAAGCTCATTGAGGGCAGGGACTGTCTTTTGCCCTTTTTTTTTTTTTTTGGTATCCCCAACACTTAACACAAGTGCCCAGCACATAGTAGGAATTTAATAAATTTTTATTGACTGACTGATCTCTCTGACCTCAGTTTCCTCTTCTGTAAAATGGGGATAAGACGTGGCCTCCCTCTCTTACCACAGAGTTATAATGAGAACCAAATGAGATCAGGTATGACATAGTGGATAGTGTTGAATTTGGGATCTGAGAGCTGGGCCCAATCTCATCTCTGACATTTATTAGCTGTATGACCATGTCATTTAATTTCTCTATACTCATTTCCTCACCCATCAAATGAAAGATTTAGACAAGCTGTCCTTCCTCTAAGACCTCATTCGAGATCTAAATCTATACTCCTGTAATCTTAATAAATAAATAGAGAAGTGTTTTAGGCTTCAACAATAATTTAATTCAGCCAAAACGTATTAAGTGCCTACTATATGCATATAAGGCAGTGGGCTAGTCACTGGGGATACAAAGTCCAAAACCTAGAGGAGCTTACATTCTCCTCTTCCAATATACCATAAAGAGCTCTACAAGGGGGAAGAGATGTGATATTCCCACCCCACCCCTAACCTTTCCTTTGCAGACATTAGTCATCTCTAGTATGGCAGAGGGACTACACAGAAGGACTTACCACTTTCGGTTTTTATGCAGAATTTGTGCTTGAAGCCTTGGTGTGATTCTGAACAGGTGACAATCTCTGGCTTGGAGCAGCCAGGGGCAATGTGCTGGGTGCCAACCACGATATTGCAGGCATAACACTGAAGTCCATGAGCTAAGGGAAAATGGTGGAGTGGTGAAGGTCAGGCTTTGGGCAGGCAGGCACCTTTGGGCTTCTGGGTCATGGGGGTAAATTCCCAGTTGCCAACCCCCCTCCTCTTTGCCTTTTATTCAGCCTAGCATGGTCTTAGTCTTTCCTCTTTTTCTTTTTCTCATTTTCCACTCAATCCCCTCTACAAAGAAACCTTCCATGATTCCCCATTGTCTATTGCAGGAGACCCCAAACTGGTCAACTTTACAAGAAGCCTGCATTTGGAGTTATAGGACCTGGATTGAAATCCTACCTTTGTTACTTACTACCTATGTGATCTTAGGTAAATTATTTCCCTTCTCTTGGGAGAAGCTACTTCCTAACAGAGAGGTGATGGACACAAGGTACAGAAACATTTTTGGTCATAGATACCGTGTGGATTTCTTTTGCCTAACTATGCTTATTTATAACAAGAGTTCTCTTTCTTTTTCTTGGTTAATTGTGGGTGTATAGGGGGTGATTAACAACAGTGATTTCCCTCCCTCCCCGCAAAAAAAGCATTCCATTGTAACATTTATTAAAATTCACAGAAAAGGAGGCAGCAAGGTGGTACAGTGGATAAAGCCCCGGCCCTGGATTCAGGAGGACCTGAGTTCAAATCCAGCCTCAGACACTTGGCACTTACTAGCTGTGTGACCCTGGGCAAGTCATTTAACCCTCATTGCTCTGCCTAAAAACAAACATAAAATGCACAGAAAAGAACAAAAATTCAAAAGGAAGCACAGAGAAGCAGGAGAGTTTTGAAAGCAGCATATAGAATTTGTTCCACTTAAAAAAAAGAAAAAGCAAATGATATGGCCAGTGCAGTAGTACATGTATATAATTCTTGTTACTAGGAAGGCTAAGGCCAGTGGATCACTTGAGGTCAGGAGTTCTGTTCATCGTGGAGCTAAACCATTTGGGACTTAGAACTAAGTCTAGCAGCAATATGGTGGACCCCCAGGAAAGGGACTGGGCACCAGGCTGTGAGAGGAGAGCCTAACTAGCCCAGGTAAGAAGTGAAGCCAATGAAAGCTTGTGTGCCAGTAAGTAGAGTGATAGGGCATGTGACTGCCCATTGTACCTCTATCCTGCGCAAGATGAGGTCAGTGAATCAACAAAAACATTTCAAAGGACAAAAATAAAAAGCAAGCAGTATGAAATAGAGATTCATAGTTTTGTATAGAATCCTTTGTGTGTCCTGATGTGTATATATATATATATATGAGTGCTTTTCTTTGGTGTTTAAATAAAGAATAAAAAATGAAATTAACAAATAAAAATAAACACCATTTGTTGATAGGCTAATAACTGGCAGGCATTCTACATTCAGTTATTTGTTCTTAGTGCAGCCTATCTTCTACTCTTAGGTAATTCTTTTTAATTAAATGATTTATTAAAACATTATTATCTGAAAATTTAAAAGTTTTATTGCAAACAAACTTATCAAATACTTACCATGTGTCCTATGGCCAATTCCAGGGACACCAAAATGACAATAATAATGTTATCATTTTATATAGTTCTTTATACATAACTCATTTG
The DNA here is from genome assembly GCF_019393635.1 of Dromiciops gliroides. NCBI lineage: Eukaryota > Metazoa > Chordata > Mammalia > Microbiotheria > Microbiotheriidae > Dromiciops > Dromiciops gliroides. Next base: position 428,518,020 of record NC_057862.1, on the reverse strand, counting down.
ATCGCACCTGTCAGGTAGGAGATATTATCCCTGTTTTATGGTTGAGGAAACTGAGACTAAGACAGATGAAATTACTTGTCCAGGGACCCACAGCTAATAAGCATCTAAGATGGGATTTGAACTCAGGTCTTCCTGACTCTAAGTCCAACATTGGATTCACTATACCACATAGTTGTGTAACGATTGGAATGACACACCTGCTGGAGACTTACTGCAGAACACTCCGCCATGAGGAGAAGGCATCTGAGGGCAAGACATGTGGATCTTTGGCGTCAGGAAGTGACTTTTGCTTGTGGGAGGAAGAGGGGCGAGGCTGGCGCTCTCGCTCTTTCATCAGGACGCTGGTGGAGAGCGGAGCTAGAAATGTGCTCTCCCTTTAATAGATAGATGAATCTAGGCCTTTCTCTCTCTCTCTTTACCAAATTCTTATTCTCCTTAATAAATGCTTAAAAGCCTAACTCTTGCTAAAGCCTATAATTTATTGGTGACCACTCATTAGGTATTTTAGACAGACTAGCTAGAATTTTAGCCCTTACAGTTGTGTAGACAAATATGTATTAGATTCTCTCCTTAAGTATAGCCTGGGGGGCAGCTAGGTGGTGCAGTGGATAAAACACCAGCCCTGGATTCAGAAGGACCTGAGTTCAAATCAGACTTCAGACACTTGACACTTACTAGTTGTGTGACCCTGGGCAAGTCACTTAACCCCAATTGCCTCACCAAAACAAAAAAACAACAACAAAAAAAACCCCCACCAAGTATAGCCTGGGAGACAGACCACACATATGAAATGTAATTACCAGGATTGGGAAGCTATAGGATTTTTCTGCAACTATCAGTCAGGCAGTACTCAGTACAAGTTACAGAAACAACGATATCCTTTGACCTATTGGAAATGTATTGAAATATTGAAAATTTGAACTATATTGAAAGCGTTAGCAAAAATAAACAAACATAAAAAGAGAGGTCTTTAAAGGTTTGCCCAGAAGCTTATATGTAATTATTTAAAAATAAACAAAGAAACAAACTAGAGGCAAACCAAATCCCCAACAACAGAGGAATGATTAAATCAATTGTGGTTCAGTAATGGAATTGAACATAATGCAATTAAGACTGACAAGTATGAAGAATGCAAAGAAACCTGCAAGGTTCTTTTTCTTTATTAAAATAATATGAAGTAGAAAAAAGAAAAGCAGAACCAGAAGAATGAAATCCATTCTAACCACTACCACATAAGTATAGTGAATGAGTGAGTTCACTAAGAGGAAAACCGAATGAGAATGAATGGACAAGCCAAAGAATCTTTTTTTTTTTTTATAACAGTATTTTATTATTTTCCAGTTACATGTAGAGATAGTTTTCAACATTTGTTTTTATAAGATTTCTAATTTCAAATTTTTCTCTCTCCCTCCCCTCCTCTCCCTTCCCCAAGACAGCAAGCAATCTGATATACATTATATATGTACAATCACATTAAATATATTTCTGCATTAGTCATGTTGTGAAAGAAGAATCAGAACAAAAGGGAAAAAACCTCAAAAAAGAAAAACAAAAAAATAGAAGTAGTATAGGTCAATCTGCATCTAGATGCCATCGTTCTTTTTTTCTGTATTTAGAGAGCATTTTCCATCATGAGTCCTTTGGAACTATCTTGGACCATTGTATTGTTGAGAAGAATCTAGTCTATCACAGTTGATCAACACACAATGTTGTTGATACTGTACAATGTTCTCCTTGTTCTGCTCATCTCACTCAGCATCAGTTCATGTAAGTCCTTCCAGGTTTCTCTGAAATCTGCCTGCTCATTGTTTCTTACAGCACAGTAGTATTCCATTACATTTATATACCACAACTTGTTCAGCCATTCCCCAATTGATGGCATCCCCTCAATTTCCAATTCCACAAAAAGAGCAGCTATAAATATATATATATATATATATGTATGTATGTATGTATATATTTTAGTGAGGCAATTGGGGTCAAGTGACTTGCCCAGGGTCACACAGCTAGTAAGTGTTAAGTGTCTGAGGCCGGATTTGAACTCAGGTACTCCTGACTCCAGGGCCAGTGCTCCATCCACTGCACCACCTAGCTGCCCCTATAAATATTTTTATACATGTGGGTCCTTTTCCGTTTTTTATGATCTCTTTGGAGAAAAGACCTAATAGTGGTATTGTTGGGTCAAAGAGTATACATAGCTTTATAGCCCTTTGGGCATAATTCCAGATTGCTCTATGGAATCAAGCCAAAGAATCTTGATGGGACTTAGAGAAAGAAACCCCAAAGCCTGATGCCTTATCTGTTGGAATTCATTTTAGCTGGTTGCACTGACATATAGTCTTAAGTGGTTAATAAAACATCTGATTAATAGCTAATAACCAGGAGTCAAAGGGAGCTTTTGCTAAGTTCAGGTAGCAAGTGCTACTTGGGAGGGCTTTGAAGGCAGAGAAGAGTTAACAAAGGATCTGAGGTGACAGGTTTGCACCATATTACATAGCTGTCTTCATTATCAGTCTGCTTTCTGGGGGGAATTCCAATTCCAGACTGTTCAGAGACCAAAGACCCAGCACCCTCTGACTGCCCAGGGATGCTGAATGCAGAATTGAAGCCACATTGGCTAGGGTTCCCCTCTTCCTGACTTTCCTCTTTACCTTCCCAAACCTCATCAAAATTGGGCTATGTTACTTTCCCTCACAGTTAACCTTCATTCAGGAACTATGTATTGGACACCTCTCTTCATGACCTCATTTGGGGTTTTCTTGGCAAAGATACTGGAGTGGTTTGCCAATTCCTTCCCCAGATCATTTTACAGATGAGGAAACTGAGGCAAACAGGGTTAAGTGACTTGTCCAGGGTCACATAACTACTAAGTGCTTGGAGCCAGATTTGAACTCAGGAAAATGAGTCTTCCTGACCCAAATGGGGTCGTGAAGAACCAGACACAATTTAAAACAAATGAACAAAACCAAAAAAACAAATGAACTACAACAACAAATTGTATATTATATTATTATCAAATGAGATACTATTGTAAAGTGCTTAGCCCAATGCCTGGCACATAGTAGGTGTTTAATAAATGTTTATTCCCTTATTGCCTTATCCTTCCTTATGAATGTATCATCTTCCCCCTTTTCTCCCTACTAGAATGAAATCTCCATTAGAGGAGAGATTATATCTTTTCTAAGCTTTATCATTCTCAAAAGCTCCATCTAGCAACACTAAGTATTTAAGTAAGTATTTAATAAAATATTTGTGGGGGTAGCTATGTGGCGCAGTGAATAAAGTACCAGCCCTGGATTCAGGAGGACCTGAGTTCAAATCTGGCCTCATATACTTGACAATAGCTGTGTGACCTTGGGCAACTCACTTAACCCTCATTGCCTCACGAACAAAAAAATTAATTAGAAAAGTAAATAAAATAAAACATTTGTTCATTTGAATTTAAGTGAGTGATACCACTGGCTTCTCCTCCATACAATGAATCAACCCACACCCACTAAGGACCCAGCCCTAGTTCTAACCATAAAACCCACACAGTTTCTGACACTGAGACCTCCCTTTCCTCAGTACCCCTTGCCATAGAGAGGGAAAGTCCCCAAATCATTTTTTTCCATGCTCCACATAGACTTCTCACCAAGAGACCCATATGCTTGCCAGAGCTGAGCAAAGTGACTTACCAGCTGGAAAGAAAGAAATCATCATGATAGGAAGGAAGAGCCCCCCGGTGGAGCCAACTCTAGACTTGGACAGCATGGGAACAGAATTAGAAGACTCCTTTGTTTTCCAAAAGCAAGAAAGGCAGCTATGGGCCTAGAGAGGCGGGGAAGCCCGAGCTCTAACAGACAGCCTGTCCTTCCCAAGTGAGGTGATTATCTGGCAATTCAGATGACCATCTTGCTGAGCCACCTTAGTCACCAAGACCTCCTCTTCAAAAGAAGAAGCAGTATCAGTCTGAGTTTGCTGATGTCCATCTGGAAGAGAAGTTATTTAGAAATAAATTGGTATCTTCTCTTTCGCCTCTAGAGAATGTTTCTGGATGGGCTGGATATCACTGTGGCATCTTCTGAGTCCATGATCCCAAGAAGTGGCTGGCTCTCTCGGCAGACAGGACGGGAGTGTGAGAACTCTTATATTCCTCTGTACAGGTGGAGCCCCTCCTGCGGCAGTGTGAAGGGGGAGAGAAGGTGCTCCCCCAGCCCCAGTTCAGTTGTTCTTGAAATTACTGGCCACTAATACGATCAAGTTTTAGCTTTAAATCCACCCCACAATCCTCTGATTCTGGAGGATTAAGCGGGGTGGTTGGATTGGATTTCCCCCCCCCTCTCATCTTTGAGCTGAGTCTTTCATCTTGGAGAACTGAGCCACAGTGAAGCTATTGTCCAAGCTGATTTTCATGGAAAGGAAAACCACTTCTATCAGACCTTGACCTTCATACCTGAAGCTTGACCCAAAGACCATGTTTGGATGTCAAAGAGAGTTTGGGACCAGTGATAGAGATTTAATTCAGTTTAACAAATAATTTTTTTTAAATGTCTATAAAGCCTTGAACTTGGCATGGAATGATGAATGTGACACAGATCCTGATTAAAATCTAATTGATGAACAATCTAAGATTAAGATAATGAATTAGAATAATAATAATAAATAATTATAAGATTAATAATAAGGGGCTACTATATACCAAGCATTGTGCTAGGCATTGGAAATACAAATGAAATAGTCCCTGTCCTCAAGGAATTTATATCTGGTGGGGAGGAATAACATGGATGCATATAAGTATAACAAGGACCAGCCATTTAAGGCCCAGCATTTCAAACATCGTACATCAGACAACTCTCTGATCTAGGAATAGGAATTTCTTGTTACAGTTTCACATACAACATACAATTCTTTTTATTCTTTTTTTGTATAGTGAAATGTTGGTGTTTAAATTAATAATAAAAAATAAAATTTAAAAATAAAAAAGTAAAAGTAGAAAAAAGTTCCTTGTGACACCCCTTTTACCTCAAATGGGGTTCTTGTGTTTCCCAAATTCCAATTTGGAGACTCCTGAAAAACATGAGCATGACATGAGCAATGTACAATCCAGGGCTAAGAAGTAGACTTTGTTCCCAAGAGCTTATCTGATTGCCATGCAAATGAAGTTGAGCAAGATCCAAAGTTAAGTAATGAAGACACAGTCCTTGGCCTCCACCCTTCTGGTCCACATTCCTGCCTTCATTATGTATATTAGCAGATAGCAAAGTCCTCGACTTTCATGTTGTATGCTGGCCAGGGCAAGACCTTGTCTTCTTACACATGATATAACTTTGAAGGATGGGTCCAAGCAAAGTACTATTAGAGCTCAGATAAGAGAGAGATTGATATTATGGGGATGAGGGTAGGAAGGAAGGAGGTAATTTCTTGAAGGAGGTAATACTTGAGTTGGGCCTTAAAGAAAGACAAAGGCTTCAATAAATGAAGGTGAGACAGACTGATATCAATGGAGGGTATCCATTTCTGGCATGGGGATATGGTTAGTCAAGGCATGGAGACAAAAGACAATAGGACAAGAATGGAAATCGAAGAGTAGTCCAATTTGCTTGGAAATGGGATATAGGAGGGGGAGCAGCATTAGATAAGTCTAGAGCCACAGCCAATAGACTTGGTTATCATTGACAAAGAGTTGATAGCAGAACTCATGAGGAGGATAGATGGTAAAGGGAGAGAGGAGAGGTATATTTTTGAAGCAGAGAACCATACAAGATAATATTTGATGAAAAGTTGGAGGATTGTATATCTCAAGCTGGAAGGAACCATAGAGGCCATCTGGTCAAGCCCTATTATTTTACAGATGAGAAAACTGAGGCTTAGGAACATTAAGTGACTTGTCCAAGGCAATAAGTCCACTGACTCCATAGTCATGCCCTTTATATTGTATCATGTTACCTGCAAAACAGGAGATAGTTATAGACTGGAAGAGCTTCATGATCACCCCCATTTTGGAGCAGCTAGGTGTCGCAGTGGATAGAGCACCGGCCCTGGAGTCAGGAGGATCTGAGTTCAAATCCAGCCTCAGACACTTAACACTTACGAACTGTGTGACCCTGGGCAAGTCACTTAACCCCAATTGCCTCACCAAAGAAAAAAAGAAAAAAGAAAAAAAAAAGATCACCACCCTTTGTTGTATAGCTGAGGAAACTGAGATCTAATCAATCAATCAATCAAGAAGCACTTACCCCACTTTGAATATTTTCTATTTTTCCAATTACATGTAAAAGCAATTTTTAACATTCTTTTTAAAAAAATTTTGAGTTCCAAATTCTCTTCCTTCCTCTCTCCACTTCCCCTTCCCAAGACAGCAAGCAATTTGATACAGGTTAAGTGTAGTCATGTAAAACATATTTCCATATTAGTCATGTTGTGAAAGAAAACACTGACCAATAAATCAACAAGAAAAATAAAGTTTTTAAAAGTATGTTTTGGGGGCAGCTAGGTGGTACAGTGGATAAAGCACTGGTCCTGAATTCAGGAGGACCTGAGTTCAAAGCCAGCTTCAGATACTTGATACTTACTAACTGTGTGACCCTGGGCAAGTCACTACCTTCATTGCCCTGCAAAAAAAAAAAAAAAGTATGTTTTGATCTGTATTCAGACTTTATCAGTTCTTTCTCTGGAGGAGAATTTTTCATTTTTCATCATAAGTCCCTTAGAATTATTTTAGATCAGGGACAGCTAGGTGGCGCAGTGGATAAAGCACCGGCCTTGGATTCAGGAGGACCTGAGTTCAAATTTGGCCTCAGACACTTGACACTTACTAGCTGTGTGACCCTGGGCAAGTCACTTAACCCCAACTGCCTCACCAATTAAAAAAAAAAAAGAATTATCTTAGATCACTGTATTGCTGAGAATAGTGAAATTATTCACAGTTAATCGTCATACAATATTGCTGTTACTGCGTATACTGTCCTGGTTCTGCTCACTTCACTTTGCATCAGTTTAAGTAAGTTTTTAAGCACCTGCTACATACCAGGAACTGTGCTAGAATCTGGGCATATAGAGACAAACACAATTCCTACCCTCAAGCTGCTTACATTCTATCTTATAAAACAACATGATATATGTGAGTATATATATATATATATAGATATAGATATAGATATAGATATAGATATAGATATAGATATGTAGTTTAAGGAGACTGGGCACTAGCAGTTATGGGGAATAGAAAAGTTTTCATATAAAATGTAGTGATTGAGCTAGGTCTGGAAGAAATTAAGGGATTCTGGAAGGTCCAAAGGGATCATAGAATTAGTCTGTCAGTTGATTTAAAAGCATTTATTAAGCAGCTACTCAGTTACTGTGCTAAGCTCTGAAGATACCAAAAAAAAGACAAAAAATGGTCCAACCTCTCAAAGAACTCACAATAAAATGGAGAAGACAATATGCAACATGTAAAAACAAAAATCGGTACATACAGAACAAATTGGAGTTAGTCTCAGAGAGAAGGTGTTAATTTTAAGGAGGACTGGGAAGGGCTTCTTGTAGAAGGTGGGAAGTCAGCTGAGACTTAAAGGAAGCTAGAGAAGTTAGAGGGTGGAGATATAGAGGGAGACCATTCAAGCAGAAGTAACAGCCAATGAAAGTCGGTAGGTAGAGGGTCAGGTGGAAGGAACAACCAGTAGGTCAGTGTCACTGGATTGCAGAGTATGTGGAAGGGAGAAAGGTACAAGACTGGAAAGATAAAGGGGCCAGGTTATAAAGGACTTTTAAAGTCAGATGAATGATTTTATATTTGATCCTGAAGGTAACAGTGAGCTAAAAGTGACTTAAGAGTAGGGTCTACTGCTCCCCCCTCCCCCACTCCCTTACAGATGAAGAACTGGGGCCCAGAGAAGTTAACAGACTTGCCCAGAGTCCTTGGCACTCAAGCACTTAGTGGCAGTGCCAGGATCCAAGCAGAGTTCTCTAATTGTAAAACCACATAAAGGGACTTGCTTAAGGTCACACAATGAGTCAACACCAGTCAAAAGGAAAGCCTAGTCCTCCCAATGCCCAGTCTAGTGCTCTTTCTAATTGATCATTGTCTGCATTCAATTCAGAGCTGAAAAATGAGTGTCTAATAGTATAAACAATTTCTTTAAATCATTAAGCCACCCGCAGGGATGTACAATGTCACAACTGGCTTTTAAAATAATCATCTAACCCTGCACAAGCCGCCAAACTAACAAGCCACAAGTTGGAGGGGGAAAGGCAGGAAATTAGATCAAATGAATTCCTACATAGAATGTGATTATTAAGAGATGAAAGGTTTCCTCTCCTTAACTTAATGGGTCTGTTTTGGACCAGAAAGGAGGCTGACTGCTGCATATTTGGCCAACAGCCGTTCACACAAAATGTGGCAAGGATACATGAGCAGTATGTATAATTAGAAACACCAAGCCCAAGAGAATTTTTTTTAAGTCAGCTGCAAAATTGAGTTTACCATGCCCCTCTAAGTAACAGGCCCCAAAGCAAGAAGGCTAGGATGCTGCTGGTAAATTGATTTTGGGATAATTAACAATTCATTCCACTACTAAATACTTAGCCTCTCCCTTAAACCATTCAGATACCCAGAGACAGAGAGGATTCCAGATTAGAACAGGCTTGGAACTAAATCTCTTTTCAAGCTCATCTCTAATCACAAAATCACAGAACACCAGAACATGGAGGGTCTCGACAACACAGAATGCCAGAACTTCTAATTTTCCATTTGCTTGATTCCCCTAAATCTACTCTTCATCCTCCTGAAGGATTTCGACCTCTTCCTGACTTCCTGGACCATCAATGACCTCAACACTACGCTCACTTTTTCCCTTCATTGTCTTCAACCCAGGGTTGATAAATTTGATAGAATGCTAGCCTTCTCTCTGTCTTTATGGCCTTTTCTCAATCCTCATTCTTTTGACTTCTTTACAAGCCTTTGACATTGCTAATCAATTTATTGTTGTATTATTTGAGCCTTGTGACCCTTTGTGACCCCATTTTTGGTTTTCTTAGCAGAGATACTAGAGTGGTTTGCCATTTCCTCCTCCAGCTCATTTTCTAGATAAGGAAGTCAAGGCAAACAGGGTTAAGTAACATGCCCAGGGTTACATAGCTAGTAAGTGTCTGAGGCCAGATTAAAGTCAGGAATATGAGTCTTTCTGACTTCCATGTTGATCAATAGCCCCTTCTCATGAATACTCTCTCCTTTCTAGTATTTGTGACAAGGCTCTCTGCTGGTTCTGTTCCTACCTGTCTGATGACTCCTTCTTCATCTCCTTTGCTGATTCTTCATCCAATTCACACTTACTAACTGTAGATATCCACCAAGGCTCTGCCCTGGACCCTCTTTTCTTCCTCTATAATTTCTCATTTGGTGATCTCATCAGCTCCCATGATCCCATGGGTGTATGCAGATCTAAAAATCTAACCCTAGTCTCTTTCCTGAACTCCAATCCTCCATCACCAATTGCTCCACAGATATCCCAAACTCAACATGTCCAAAATAGAATTCATTATTTTTATTTCTAGATCCTCCTTTCTCAACTATCCTGCTACCATCAAGGGTGCCACCATCTTCCCAATCACTCAGGTTTACGACCTCCATGTCATCCTAAACCCCAACAATGGGATACCCACCACCACCCACTTCCTTTATACCTACTAAAATGCTCCTGGGAAAGAATTTATTTTTTTAAAATAAGTTACAGGGGGCAGCTAGGTGGTACAGTGGATAAAGCACTGGCCTTGGATTCAGGAGGACCTGAGTTCCAATCTGACCTCAGACACTTGACACTTACTAGCTGTGTGACCTTGGGCAAGTCACTTAACCCTCATTGCCCCACAAAAAACAAAAAAGTAAAAAAATAAAATAAGTTGCAGCTTTTACGAAGGTATTATAAAACATTAGGACTCCTATACATAAAGTAATTGATGTATATATAAATTTTAAATTATCTGTGTATTAATTTTACTTTTTAGCTTGACTTTCTAATAAATCTTTAGCTTCATTGATTTTGGCTGCTACATAAGGAGATCTTCCCTTGTCTGGGTTGTTTAAAAGCATGATTTGTCAGTGAGCATCCCTAATTTTCCCCTTTTTGGCTATAGGGCTTACTCCCAATATGAGTGCTGCTTCTCATTTTGTCATTTTGGGTTCAAATCCACCTCTACAATAGCCACCACTGAAGGCACATTTTGGCAGACTTCGAATAGCTTGCTTTACCTGAGGTTCCATATGCTTCATTGTTTGCAAAACATATCAGCTTGCAAATCCCAAAGCAGCAATTGTCATTCCAACTGCTACCATTGTGCTGGCCATAGGCACTACCCTGAGTCTGGGAAGTTGCAGCTCATCCCAGCCCCATAGCCTCCACCTCAGGTCAGGTCAAGCAAAGAGGAAGCACGCAAGTGCCAACTAACAGCCTGAAAAAGACTTTAAATCCTGATCAATGCAATGATTGATTGGTCACAACTCTAGAATCCTGATGATGAAGCATTCTGGTTACCTCCTGCAGACATGCAAATGATTATATATATATATATATATATATATATATATATATATATATATATATATATATATATATATATATTAGTACAAAATGTTGGCTTACGTGGTTCCTAGACCATCTCTACACCAAGTTAACTGCAGGCATTCCAATTTTGAGGTCCTTATCCAATGACTGAGTTGACATACTCAGACATAAAGGAACTGAAGCAATATTGAGATTGATATTCTCAGCAAAAAAAAAAAAATGAAACCAGAAGATATAAGGAAGTTGCAGGTAAACGAAAAGAATGGCTCAAAGGTTCTTCTTGGGTGGCAAATGAAAAAGTTAGCAGATGTGGTTTCATCTTGTGCCCAAAGGAAATCTAAGACTTCATGGGACACCTAGCAGTGCTCATGATGCAGCTGGAAAGGTAGCCAATTGTTAGCCCATCAGTACCTTGGACAGGTACTGCAGAAGACTGCCTAGTTGGGCCCACAAGTGGAAAAAGAATAGGGTAAACTGTTTTGGGGAAATGATGCAGCACATAAAACTCTATCAAGACGCTCTGTGACATGGTTATTTTTGACATAGATCTTCTTCTATCAGTGCTCCATGGTTATGAATCATGAAATAGTATAATCTCAGAAGAATCAAATTTGTGGTTGACCCAAAGGGCAACAGACAGAGAAATGGTGGACAGAAAGCAAGCTGAAATATGTTACCAGTAATATGCAAGCAATGATTAAAGACAGCACCCAGATGTCACATCAGAAATGGAAGTGGGTTTGTCATGTAACAAGAGGAAGGGATAAGAGATGGACTGTCTATATTCCTAGACCTGGGGGAAGACTCCAAGAATGTGAGATAAATCCTCTTAGGAGGACATGGGCAGAAATCAAAGGATAAAAAAGCACAAATGGGTTGTAGTCTACACCACTGGAAGGTGTACCTACATTGAGGATATTCTAGATCAATTCAACAAACGCTTTTTTAGTTCTCTGTGTATCAATGAATAAGAGGAAGTATAGCATAGTGAATAGAGGATGACTTTCAAGCCAGAAAGACCTAAGTTCAAATATTACCACTGGTAGATGCTAGCAGTGAGATTTAACCTCTTAGTACCCTAGGCAACAAGATAATAAATTAAAGAAAATTGAAGATCTGCATCTGTGAGGTGATTTATCACATTAGGAATTCCCCACATAGATGAAATCACAAGTCTGAACAGCCCCCCCCCCAAATGTGTAAGTCGTCTGTGCTAGGTGCTCAAGATGCAAAGACAAAAACCAAACGTTATTCCTTGACTTCAGAGAACTTACACTGTACTGTAACATGCTCACAAATAAGTAAAATATAAGGTAACTTGGGGGCCTAAATACTGGGGGGAGGAAAGGGAAAAAGGAAAGGCTTCCCATAGTAAATGTCACTTGAACTGAGCCTTGAAGAAAACTGGGGATGTTAAGAAGCAGAGGGGTGGGCAGCTAGTTGGCATAATGGATAAAGCACTGGCCCTGGATTCAGAAGTACCTGAGTTCAAATCTGACTTCAGATACTTGACACTTACTAACTGTGTGACCCTGGGCGAGTCACTTAACCCTCATAGCCCCACCACCCCACCCCACCCCCCCAAAAAGAAGAAGAAGCAGAGGGGTAAGGAAGGAGTTCATCCTTGACCTGGAAGATGTACTGAACAAAGATGTGGAGATAGGAGGTGAAATGGCAAACATAAAACTCAACAAACAGCTAATTAACCAGTTTGACTATGATGTAGAGTGTATAAAGGGAAGCAATATAAGTCAAGAAAGGTAGGTGGGAATCAGAGTTTGAAGGTCTTTAAAGGCCAAGCTGAGGAGTTTGTTGTTTGGAAAGAGGGAGCCAGTGATGCCTTTGAGGTGGGCAATAACATGGTCGTGTTTGAGGGATATTAATGTGTGGCAGGAATGTGGAGGATTGATTGTAGAGGAGAGAGGCTGGATTCAGGGAGACCAATTAAGTTCTTCCAATGGTATAGAGGATGAAGAGGGCCTGAACTAGCAAAGTAGCCATACAAGTGGATAGGAAAGAAATGCAAGAGACATTTTGGGAAAAGAATTTACAACATTTAGTAACTGATTTTATATGGGAAGTAGGGGAGAGAAAAATCAAAGATGAGTCTGAGGGCATGGACTGAAAGGATGTGGGTACCCTCAACAGAAATAGGGAAATACATAGGAGAGACATGTTTAAGAGGAATATAATGAGGTCATTCCATCTGAAGCATGATGAGTTTGAGAGCACAATAGGACATCCAGGTGGAGATGGTTCAAAAAGAGTTAGAGACATAGTACTGGAGAGATATTAGGACTAGATATATTGATTTGTGGATCATCTGCATAAAGACAGTAATTGAACCCATGGAAGATGAAGAAATGACCAAGGAAGAGAGTATAATGAAAAAACAATAAGACCTAAGACTGAATCTCTGAGGACATCCATATTTAGAGGGCTAATCCATTGAAGCAAAAGTAACACTTTTAATCTGATTTTTTTAAATTAAAAAATTATTGGTACCTTTTATTTTTACATCATGGCAGCTAGGTGGCACAGTGGATAGAATGGTGGGTCTGGAGTCAGGAAGATCTGAGTTCAAATCCAGCATCAGATACTGACCAGCTGTGTGACCCAGGGCTAGTCACTTAACCCTGTTTGCCTCAGTTTCCTCATCTGTAAAATGAGCTGGAGAAGGAAATGGCAAACCACTCCTGTATCTTTGCCAAGAAAATTTCAAATTGGGTCATGAAGAGCCAGACATGGCTGAACAACAACAAATTTGTTTTTATATCACTTTTACGTAGTCTTCCTTCCCTCTCCCCACCAGCCATCCCTTGTTACAAAGAATTTATAAAAGAAGGGAAAAAAATTCAGTAAAATCAACCAACATACCAAATAAGTCTAACATTACATGTAGTGTTCCACATTCACAGTCCTCCACTTCTGTCAAGAAGAAAGGGAAGTGCCTTTTCATACCTCTTCTTTGGGGCAAAACTTGGTCGTAATTTAGCAGAATCCAGTCTAGTTCTGTTTTGTTTTGTTTATTTGCGGGGCAATGGGGGCTAAGTGACTTGCCCAGGGTCACACAGCTGGTAAGTGTCAAGTGTCTGAGGCTGGACTTGAACTCAGTTACTCCTGAATCCAGGGCCAGTGCTTGGGCCAGTGCTTTATCCACTGGGCCACCTAGCCGCCCCCATAATCCAGTCTGGATTGTTTTGTTGTGATACTTTCCATTTACATTGTTGTGATATTGTGTTTGTTGTTTTCCCAGCTCTGCTTAGTTAGCTCTTTATTAGTTAATATGTTTTTCCATGTTACTCTGACTTTTTATAAATGTGTACATTTTTCAGGCTAGAAAATTCCTTTCTAGAAACCATGGAAATATTTCTTTACTAATAAATTAAAACAGGTACAGTATATCATAGTGAAGGATCAAAGCCCATGGTAGGGGAGGGGCAGGGGGGGTGGTGGTGACACAATTATAAAAAGGACCTGGGTTGATTCCAAGTCTTGCCCAGGACACATGGCCTGAGACACTTGAGCAGCCTTCTCTCACACTCATCTCAAATTCTATTGCTGGGGTTCTTGGGTTTAACTGACAGTTACAATCTCATTTTAGGGTCTGTTAATTTTTGGAGTTGTCGTAGCCCCTGGAGAATGACTAGGTCAGGTGATGATGGAAGGAGAAGATTAAATAGCAAGGCCTGCTCATTAAGGCATTAAACCTAGGCCCAGGAAGACTATCATTCTAAACTCTGCCTTATCAGCAAAACTCTGTCAAAACCCTTATCAGTTGGGGCCGCTAGGTGGCGCAGTGGATAGAGCACCGGCCCTGGATTCAGGAGTACCTGAGTTCAAATCCGACCTCAGACACTTGACACTTATAGCTGTGTGACCCTGGGCAAGTCGCTTAACCCCCATTGTCCCGCAAAAACAAACAAACAAAAAAAACCTTTATCAGCTGTGGGTAAGTTATTTTAAATCTCTGTGCCTCAGCTTCTTCATTTGTAAATTGAGGTGGGGTTGGACTCCCTGACTTCTAGGGTCCTTCCTGCTGTAAATCTACTTTCCAATGAATTCAGCATTTGTTGTCCAGAAACAGGAGAATGCCTTTTTCAAGGTCTTTTTCCAACCCCAGTGTTCTAAGAAGCTAGGAAGACCTCACCAAAGCAAAGGATGAAGTTGTAAGATAATAACAACAGCAAGAAAAGTATTGATAATAATTAAGTGGCAAATCTTTATGATCTAACTCCTAATTTGGGAAAGATGTTACAATACTTCCAAATGTCTATAAAATTAAATGTCTACCAATTAAATCAAAAGATTTTTTCTGTTCTTTAAAAAAAAATTAGGGGTAGCTAGGTGGTGCAGTGAATAAAGCAACGGCCCTGGATTCAGGAGAACCTGAGTTCAAATCTAGCCTCAGATACTTGACACTTACTAGCTGTGACACTGGGCAACTCACTTAATCCTCATTGCCCCGCAAAAAAATAAATAAAAATAAAAAATAATAAAAAGCAGAAATACTTTTAGAGTAGCATGGTGATACAGGAAGACGGGAGTTTAAATATCATTTCTGATCCCTACTAGCTGTGTGGTTAATAGCAAGTGGCTTAACATCTCTGGACCTTAGTATAAAATAAGAATAATAATGTTTTTACTATCGACCACACAGAATTGTTGCTCAAAGGAGGTAATATATGTAAATGCTCCTTACGAGCTTTAAAGCTCTATATAAGCGTCGGGGCGATATTTATTCTTTTTCAGTGGGTACTTTCAAAGGCTTTCCCGCCCCAAACTGGACTCGAATTAGTGACCTCGGGCGCCCCCGGGCGTCTCACCCTAGGGAACACAGGCATTCATTCTGTACTAGTTAGTTACCCGCCCTAAGCACGGAACACAGGTGAAAGGAAGTTAGCTTCCCAGTTCTTATTTGCAGATTCGTCCCAGCGCGTTCTCCATTTCAATACAAAGCTATCAAACACTTAAGGAATAATGTACAGTATATTCATGATACAGGCTCTGCTTAACCATTCCTGATTTTTTTAAAGCACTTTTAAAAAATCTATAATTACTATGATTCTTGCTGTGGTTTCGGCATTTTCGTTGACTCCGGTTTTTTTTAGCTTGCTTATGATTGGACAGTTGTATGAATAAATTATAGTCACAAAATAAAAGTATTATTTCCTTATAATGCCACTAAAAAGCCCGTTTTTACGTTATTTTTGGCGTATTGCCCTAGAAAACAATTCTGTTTTTCTAGAAAACGATTTTTGAAAAAGAAAAAAATTTTCACCATAATCAAAAAGTGTCTCGAATTTTGATGCTCTATATAGTGAGAAGTGTTAGTTCAGTCTTGTGTTGTATGAAAGGAGAGAAGGTTAGCACTCCCCTTGATAAGGATGGAAGAGGTCCTAGTGGCCTTTACAACACATATACGGTTAAGGCATTGCCACCTACTCTGTGGCATCTAACCATGTTTTTTTTTTCTTTTCCTCCCAGACATGGGAATTCTGTCAATTTCAATTTGTATAAATTCGTTTAATTTACAAAATTTCAGAACTGGAAAGGACAGCGAAGAACCTTGTAGGTGCAACCCGAACATAAACGGAAGTGCTCTTTCCAATAACCTCACAAAATCTAGGTAGCCTCTCCCTGTAAACTCCTAGTGATGAAAAGTGTAGCATCCAATGCAGCCCAATTTCTTTATTAGGGGTAACTTTGTTAGGAAGCTTTTTATGCTGTTTAGTAAAGAACAAATACCAAAAAAAATTCTCTTTTCAACTTGCTCATCTATGCATGTTTTCACCTGGTGCACTGAGTGTTGCCCTTAGAGTCAAGGAGAGGGAGTTCAAATCTTGCCTTAGACACTTACTGTCTGGGCAAGTTACTTCACCTACCCTCGGTTTTCCCACCTGTGAAATGGGGACAATAGAACCTAGCTCAAAGGATTGCTGTGGGGAACAAATGAGATAGCAGGAATGAAGAAAGCTCTTTGAAAGTCTTGAAGTTCTATGTAAAAGCTAGTTTATTATTATGCTGGGGTCCATATTCAAGGGGCTTTTTGCTCAGATTGCCAGCTCAAGACAATCTGACTTTTCAAGTGTTGACACAAGAGAGGCAGAAAGGATGATGGAATGGAGAAACCTGTACCAGTAGTCTGATGCCATGGATTTTTACCTCTGGCACTGTCCCCCGTTCCCCTAGGTGACCTAGGGCAAAGCATCTGCTAAACATTAACTGAACATTTGAGAAATACCTTTCCAATATTCTGGTTCTCTCCCTGTGGTCACCCACAGCATTGCAAAATAAAACTTGGGAAACAGAGTCACTGAGTCTTGTAATTCTTTTGGGATGCCTCACGATCAATTTGACCCCAAAATTCCATTCCACATCATTATGACAACCTTTGAAAATACTTGATGACGGCTAGAATATACCACTCCCCACCCCCACTCTCCCACCCCTGCTTTTTTTCTTCACCTAGTTGTTATGGGTCCCTGGGTACCTCCAAAGTTTTCTGTGGTAAATCAAAGAACCTTCTTGAGAAATTAAACCAAAAGGACAGAATCACCCAAAGAGATAAGCAGCACTGGATAGGGACTGAGTTAGCTCCAGGACCATCACCCTTCATTCCACTCTCCCCCACCCCTTGAGGAGATAATCCTATTAGACGTGGCTGCTGCCAAAGTGGTGGGAGGGGACAGAACTGCCCTTCACCAGACTGCTTCCAACTCACCATCCTATAAGGGAACTTTCCACACTCAGATGATCACCCCCATTGGACCACCATGGTTCTCTATAAAAGTATTTTACTCTAATTGGATTTGTGTGCAAGAGGGTGTAATGTTTTAAAGAATGTTGTGAGAAAAATAGGGTAGGGAGGTTTGGGATAGGGGTAGGGTTTTGGGGTCCTTAGGAATTCCTCTTTAAAGAATTACACCCTCTTGTACACAAAACCAACAGAATGAGATAGTTTATTGAGGGGCTGGGGAAGGGAAACCAAGAAAGAAATCCTTGGACTTCTCATGGGGAGAAGGCATGGCACAGAGCGTGGCTCCAAGATACTAATCTCCTCCAGCAGAAGACAGGCAGATACTTTTATAGAGGTCTGATGGTAGTCCCATGAGGTGATCGTCTGACTATGGAAAGTTCCCCTATTGAGGGAGGACCATCCCCCACTGGTGGTGGTTGGAAGAGTTGGGTGAGGGGTGGCTGCGGATCTCTAGAGCCATCTCTCTGCTTCTCAGGCCACAAAGGCAGCAGCCATACCTAATCTTATCTCCCCAGGGGTGAGGGAGACTGGAATGAAGGGTGGTGGTCCCGGAGCTAGCTTAGTCCCAATCCGGTGCCACTTATCTCTTTAGGTGTGTCTGTCCTTTGGTTTAGTTTCTCCAGGAGAAGTTTCTTTGATGTGCCCCAGAGAACTTCTGGGGTGCTATGGGCCCATAACAAGAGGAATTCCTAAGAACCTCTACCCCAAAACCCCATCAATTTCCCCATAACATAGTTAACCATTCCCAGGGCCTCGGCTAGGGTGCTGCCCTTGCTCCCAGGTGCTAGCATCCATCCAACTCAATTATACCCACTGGAAAATATTGTTGTTGTTGCGGTTTTTTTTGGGGGGGTGGTTTTGTTTGTTTTTGCGGGGCAATGGGAATTAAGTGACTTGCCTAGGGTCACACAGCTAGCAAGTATCAAGTATATGAGGCCAAATTTGAACTCAGGTACTCCTGAATCCAGAGCAGGTGCTTTATCCACTGTGCCATCTAGCTGCCCCTGGAAATTATTTTGTATATTCTTTTTGTACAGTTTTTATATTTATTTACTTTTTTCTAGAAAAAAAACAGACTTTATTTTATGGTGCAACATTTTAAATCATAAAATTATTTTATTATTTTCCAGTTACATGTACAGATAGTTTTCAACATTTGTTTTATAAGATTTTTAGTTCCAAATTTTTCTCCCTCCCTCCCTTCCCTCCCCACTCCCAAGACAGAAAGCAATCTGATATTGGTTATAAATGTACAATCACATTAAACATATTTCTGCATTAGTCATGTTGTGAAAGAAGAATTAGAACAAAAGGGAAAATCCTCAAAAAAAGTAGAAACAAAAACAAAAGTAGAAACAGTATGGTTCAATCTGCATTCAGAATCCACAGCTCTATTTTCTGGATGTGGAGAACATTTTCGATCAAGAGTTCTTTGGAATGGTCTTGGATCATTGCACTGCTGAGATCCACAAACTATCACAGTTGTTCATCACTATGGTGCAATATTTTAAGAGTTTTTCTGTATGACCTAAACTATTCACAGTGGACTTGGGGTACATATGGACAAACATGACATGAGAGGATGAGCCAGTGCTCATCTGGACACCACCATTTGTTGCTTGTTATTCCTAAGTTCCCCTTATTCCATGTACTGCAGAAACTTCACTCTTCATGGATATCAAAGAGCCCAACTACTTCAATTGAGATCTTTAGGCTCCTCTCCATCCTTAATGATCTTCTTTGCTATCTGCATCCCGTTAAAGATGAAATCCCCACCGTGACTTTATCCCTAAGATAAAAGACTACACCTTTGCTGAAGTCCTCCCCAGGTAGGGAGCTCTGTGAAGTCTCCGTATGGCTGACAGGGATGTCAATGTTTGTCTCACTCTGAATGGAATACCAGTCCCTGACTGTTCAGTTGCAAATTTGGGGGTGTCGTTTGCAGTAGCTTTGGCGAGTGCAAAATTTGGAAGGTGATTACTTCCAATAAAGTGTAAGGTTCTTAGGAGCAAGGTCTTTCGTTTTTGTCCTTGTATTCCTAATGCCAAACACAGAACTAAAGGAATATTCCTAAAATACAGAACTGGCCATGTCA
Organism: Dromiciops gliroides; assembly: GCF_019393635.1. Taxonomy (NCBI): domain Eukaryota; kingdom Metazoa; phylum Chordata; class Mammalia; order Microbiotheria; family Microbiotheriidae; genus Dromiciops; species Dromiciops gliroides. The sequence goes on along the minus strand of NC_057862.1, from coordinate 428,498,624 downwards.
TTCCTCTGTTCAATAAACTCCAGTAGCTCCCTTTTGAAAGAAATTATTATTTTTTAATTATTATTAATAATCAATTAATAGTAAGTGAGTTATTGGTAGGGCTTTTTCTTTTTACTTCCTCATTCAGGGACCAGCTCTTGAAGGTCAGACAGTCTCTGAAGGACAGAGCTGGTGATGGGATTGCCCTAACCCTCCAAGAACATTCTCAATCTTGGGCAGGACCCCACCCCACTAGGAAAGTTTATTTCTGATTAAATTCTGATCTAGGTAGGGGCAGCTAGGTGGTACAGTGGATAGAGCACCAGCGCTGGATTCAGTCGGACCTGAGTTCAAATCCGACCTCAGACACTTAACACTTACTAGCTGTGTGACCCTGGGCAAGTCACTTAAACCCAATTGCCTCGCAAAAAAAAAAAAAAGAAAGAAAAGAAAAGAAAAGGTCTGATCTAGGTGAATTCTGGCCTAAAAGGCATTAGGCTCACACCCTGGAACCCTCCCACCACCACAACCAACTTTGTTCAGTTTAAGTGCTCTAGGTAGAGATGGATTCTTTTGTCCAGATAGCTGGAGGCAGCTAAATCCCATCTAGCTGAGTTCTCTCTGCAAGAGGAGCTATAGCCTTTCAGCCCACTTCCTTGTCTAGCCCCAGCCCTGTCAGAGCCACCCACTTTTTTTTTCTTTCTTTCTTTTTTTTTTTTTTTTGGTGACACACCTAGTGTTAAGTGTCTGAGGCCGGATTTGAACTCATATACTCCTGACTCCAGGGCCAGTGCTCTATCCACTGCACCACCTAGCTGCCCCACTTTTCCCACTTTTCCAGAGGTATTTAAGTGCTCAATGATCTCCATGATTTGTTTGTCTTTGGTTACTGAGAGAAACCACTGACCATCAATTCATCCATTATTTGCTATTTTAATTAATACATTTGATGTGGGATGGAATTAAGGTGATCTAATTGATCATGAATCATCCCAAAGAATTACAAGACTAAGTGATTCAGGGGCAGCTAGGTGGCACAGTAAAGATAAGAGTACCAGCCCTGGAGTCAGGAGGACCTGAGTTCAAATCTGACCTTAGACACTTGACACTTACTAGCTGTGTGACCCTGGGCAAGTCACTTAACCCCAATTGCCTCACACACACAAAAAAAGACTAAGTGACTCAGTTTCCCAAGTTTTACTGAAAGACTGTTGACCACAGGGAGAATACCCGAAAAATAGAAAGGTATCTCTCCAATAGGGAAAGAGAAGACAGTTATATTTATAGTATGGACAAATTGATTATCAGTCTCATTATAATAATCTCCACCTTAAGGAGGTACAGGGGAGGGCCTATCCCAATTTGGAGTTCCTGGGGGCTTAAGCTAACCCCTGAGGTGGGTACCTTTTTCCGTAGTGTGGGGGCAATTTTGGCTTTTTCTGTGCATGTTACATCAACTTGCCAAGGTCAGAGTGTCCCTGTGTTTTTCATTCTCAGGCCTAGTTTCTGGGTATTAACATTTATCAATTAGGATTTCTATAAGCTGTCTCTTTATGTTTTTGTTGTAGTTAAGGCGTCTAAGACCTGCCTTTTTATGTTTTTGTTATAACTGGTGATTAATGGGAGTAATTAATAGGAGCCAGACCTCCAGGTACCAAGAACCTAGGCCCTGACTTTGATGAGGGCCCAAGTCTTAAATTATCCATTAATCCCTTTCAGAACTGGGGTCTGAATCCCTCTTAAGAGCTCAGATCTAAATCAGAGCTTGGGTCTTAGGTTTGTCTGTTAACCCCTTTTAGGTACTATTGATAGCTACTATTGATAGGCTATCCATTAATCCTTTTAGCCTCCTCCATCACATTGATTACTAATTATTCAGAAACCCCTGTCTCCTGGACTTTTCATACTATCTGTTATCTCTAGAATCCAAGACAAATGCCTCGGTTTGGCATTTAAAGCCTTTTGCAAATGGATCCCAACCCTCCTTTTCAGGTTTGTTCACAAACTCTAGGGTCCAGCCAAATATGTCTTGCTGTTCTTGCTGCAAAATATTCCATCTTCAGCCTCCATCCATATACAAGCTGTCCTTCAGACACAGAATGCAATTCCTCTTCATCTCTGCCTCCTGGAATCCACAGCTTCTTTCAAAGCTTGCCTACTTGCTTCAGCTGCTTGTGCCTGTCCCCATCAAATCTCCCTGTATTGATTGACTAGATCATTTGTGTATTATTATATGTCATTTCCTTGAAAGCAGAAATGATTTTTTGTCTTTGTATTCCCAGCATCCAGGATAGGGCCTAGCATGTGGTCGGTGCTTAATAAATACTTGCTGAATAAACAAATGAACTGACCTTCAGTGTTCTTGCCATCCTGATCACACTGCTCTCGACACAACTGAATTTGTTCAGTTTCTCCTTAAAATATAGTATCCTATAGTAAATATACTAAAATATAGTATAGGGGCAGCTAGGTGGCGCAGCGGATAGAGCACTGGTCCTGGATTCAGGAGGGCCTGAGTTCAAATCCAACCTCAGACACTTGACACTTACTAGCTGTGTGACCCTGGGCAAGTCACTTAACCCCAATTGCCTCACCAAAATATATATATATATAGTATCCTGAACTGAACTTAGTACTTCAGTTACTATGTGAGTCTAGCAGAGAATGAGACTGTATCACCTACCTTAGCCTCAGCCTCATCACCCTATTTTTTAATAAAAATGTTATTGATGTGTCTTGTTTTTGTTACACTTACAGATTACCTCTACTCATGGGAAGTCTCTTGTAACAAAGTAAAAGGATTAAATAAAACTAATAAGATAGTAACTTCATCTGAAAGTACATGAAACATTCCACATCTGTAACACCTCCTGCCCCATTAAAAAAAAAAATTAACAGGAATCTTTTTTACTCTTCCTCCTAACCCACTTCCTACTCCCCAGTTTGTGGGGAAGTAGGTTAGGGAAAAGAAAAACATTTCTTGTAATAAATATATATGGTCAAGAAAAACAAATTCTATCAATGATTGCATGCAAAAATACACATTCTGCCCCCTATATCCATCACTTCTGTCATGGATAACATGTTTCATCATCAGTCATTTAGAACCATGGATGGTAATTGAAATAATCATCAATGTTTGATTTACAGTGTTCTTACTGGATGCATTGTTCTCCAGGTTCTGCTCATTTCATTCTTCACCATTTTATATGTCTTTAAAATTGTTCATCTTTATGATGTTGGTATTTTATTATAAATTGTTCTTTTGGATCTGCTTACTTCCTGCCAAATCAGTTCATATAATTCTTTCTATGTCATTTTAAAGTCAACCATTTCTTTTTTTTTTAGTGAGGCAGTTGGGGTTAAGTGACTTGCCCAGGGTCACACAGCTAGTAAGTGTTAAGTGTCTGAGGCCGGATTTGAACTCAGGTACTCCTGACTCCAGGGCCGGTGCTCTAGCCACTGTGCCATCTAGCTGCCCCAACCATTTCATTTCTAACAGCACAATAGAATCCAGAACATTCACATGCCCCAATTTATTCAGCTATTTCATAGGTATTTAGCTAACTGATAGCTATCCCCTTAATTTCCATTCTTTGTCACCACAAAAAGAGCTGCTTGTATTTTTGTACCTATAGGGCCTTTTCCTGTTTTATTTTATTATCTCTTTTGGGTATAGGCCCAACCATAGTATAACAAAGTCAAAGAGCACATATTGTTTATTAAATTTTTGTGTATAATTTGTTGGGGCCAAATTTAATATGGGGAGAGTTAATTGGGTGGCTCGCTGTAATATTGGGGTTCAGAAAATGAGGGACCTCTAGGTCAAAAGCTTCCTCCCCTCTGAACTGCCTTTTTTAGTTATTTCTCCCAGGCCAATAAGAAAGGAGCTTAACAGCCTCTTTTCCACAAATAAATCAGGTTTTATTAAAAGTCAAGGACAAGGGAATAGAGAAAGAGGAAAATGGATAATCTCCCTGGCTCTAGCAAAGGCTATCTCAAAACCCAAACTCGTTTTCAGCTCAGCTAATTCAGAACTGGATTTTATTAACTCACCACCAGGGGTCCATAATTTCTATGGGAGTCAGCTGTTCAGTCAGCTCCAACAGCTCCTCCAGGGCCAGAGAGAGCTACTTCCTGTTGGGGTCCCTTTTTCTACTTTTTTCTCCCTCCCCCAAAGGAGAGGTCCTTCAAGTTGTGTGGCTGAGACTGGTTCCCTGTTGATGATGCAGACTCTGAGGACACTACTTCTCAGGGTTGGCCAAGTTAAACTAGGGTTAACAGGGCAGGCCAAGTGTGGCTAAAATCTAATCATCTTTAAGTGGGTACTTAGTAGTTTCTCATTCATACCCAATTCAAGCACTACTAAGTCAATCAAGTCCGACCCCTGGCCATCTGCCAAATTCCATTATTTTATCACAAATTATAAAATGCTTTCCCGAATGTACCCATTTAGAAATTTATCAACAGAGCATCACTGTGTTTGTTTTCCCACAGCATTTCTAATATTTTTTTATTATTTTTTTAATCATCTTTGCCACTCTGATGGGGGTGAGGTAGAATTTCAGAATTACTTTAATGTGCATTTTTCTAGTTAATTATAATAGTCAGCTTTATATAATACCTGGTAAAGCTCTTTATGTAAATTAGATGATCTCATATGACCCTCCCAATAACCCTATGAGATAGGTATTATTATTCTAATTGTACAGATAAGGCAAACGAAGGTTAAGTGACTTGCCCAGGGTCAAAGTCTGAGACAGGATTTGAAGTCATCTACTAGTACCTATTAATCAGTAGTGATTTGGAGTATTTTTTCATATGGCTATGGATAACTTGGATTTCTTCCCTTGAGAACTCCTTAGAACATTTATGAATTAGGAAATTGCTTTTTTCTCTCCTCAAATATTTGAATCAATTCTTTATATACCTTGGAAATGAGATCTTCATCAGAAAACCTTTCTGCAAAGATTTCCCCAGCCCCCACCAGTTATTTCTATTTTTTTTTTCTACTGGAAAGACCACAACATTTTTTTCTCTTTTTTTGTAATAAACATTTTTATTTATAGTTTGGGGTTCCAATTTTTATTCCTCTTTCCCTCCCTCACCTACTCCCTCCCCATGGTGGCAATCAGATATGGGTTATACAGGTATGATTATGTAAAACATTACCATATTTGTCATTTTGTACAAGAAAACTTGATTAAAAGGAAAAAAAAAAGAAAGAAGTGAAAAATAGCATGCTTTGGTCTGTTCCATCAGTATCAGTTCTTTCTTTGGAGGTGGATAGAGAATTGAGTTATTTCTATTTTAATCAGCTTTATTGGATCATTTGTGCAAAAATGTCTTTATTTTATGTAATCAAAATTATCTTTTTGTTATTGTTGTTATCCTCTATCCATTTTGGTCACAAACTTTTCTCTCAGACAAATTTCCAGTCGCCCCCTCCCCCACCATGTTTATATAATTTATGATATGACCTTATAAAAGGTACACTAGGTCATGTACCCATTTAGAGTTTATCTTGATATATAAGATGTGAAATATTGGCCTAAATTCAATTTCTTCCATACTGCTATGCAATATTCCCAACAGTTTTTGTCAAATATCTTTATTCCAGTAGTTGAGATCTTAGTTTATCAAATACTAAGATACTTAATACATTTGCTTCTGTAGGTTGTGTACCTGATTGATTCCACTGATCAAACTCTATTTTTTAACTAGTACCCAATTGTTTGTTTTGATAATTACTGCTTTATTCTATAGTTTGATCTGGTACTGTTAAGTCCCCTTTATTTCTATTTTTTATTCATTATTTTCTTGAGATTTTTGACTCCCTTTTCTCCCCCACATAAATTTCATTCCTATTTTTCTTGTTCAATGAAGTAATCTTTTAGTAATTTGATCAGTATGGCATTGAAGAAATTAATTTAGGTACTATTGTAATTTTTAGCATATTTGCTTATCTAATGATGAATAATTAATATTTTTCTAATTATTTAGGTCTATATTTCTGTATATAGTGCTTGTGTGCATCTTGGAAGGGAAACTCCCATACATTTCATACATTCTGTAGAAGCTTTAAACGTAATTTCTCTAACTCTTCCTTATTGGCTTTATTGTTAATATAAAAGACATGCTAATGATGTGTGTGGATTTATGTATTTAAGTTATTCCTTCAATTAGTTAAATGATTCCTTCAATTAATTTTTAGGGGACTCTGGGGTTAAGTACACCATAATATCTGCAAAAAATTGACAATTTTGTATGTTATTTACCTACAATTATTCTCTCAATTTTTTTCTTGTGTTTGCTATAACTAGCATTCCTAGCTCTGTCAAATTAAAAGTGGTAACAATAGAAATGTTTCTCCTCTGAATTTATCAGAAAAGATTCCATTTTATCTCCATTACATAAAATGGTAGCTATTGATTTTAGATATACCCTATTTATTGTTTTAAGGGAAAGATCCATTTATTCTCATTTTCTGTTTTAACAAAAATGGGTGTTATATTTTGTCAGTTTTTTCTGCCATCTTTTTCTTTGGAAGTTCATTTATGGCTTGCTCAATTTCTTCTTCTGAAGATTAGGTTGTTTAAATTCTCTATTACTCGTTCTGTCAATTTGGGTACATTTTTGTAAACATTTATTTCATTTCAGTTGTTGGTTTTATTGGCATGTAGTTGGGCAAAACAATATTCTTTACTTTTTTGATAATGGTAATCTAAATTAACTAATAGTTTATCAATGTGTTGTCCTCTCTTCAAGAAGCTCCTACTTTTATTAATTCAATGAAGTTTTTTTTTTCAATTTTGTTAATTTTCTTCTTTCATTCTTAGTATTTCCATTTTGATGCCTAAATGGGGCTTAAATTTTTGTTTGTTTTCTGGTTTTTTAGTTCTGTTCCCAGTTTATTATTTTCTTTTTTATTAATAAGTGCTTAGAGATATATATTTTTCCCATCAACAAAATTTCCCCTAAGAACTGCTTTAGCTATGTGGAATGTTGTCTCATTTTTGTCAAGATCTTTAATGAAATTATTTATCTATTCTATGATGTGTTCTTTGACCCATCATTTCTTTAGGATTGTTAGTCTCTGGTTGATTTTTAGAACTTTTTTTTTCAGTAGGCGTTTATTCAATATCATTTCTTTTTTTTTTTTTTTTAAGTGAGGCAATTGGGGTTAAGTGACTTGCCTAGGGTCACACAGCTGGTAAGTGTCAAGTGTCTGAGGCCAGATTTGAACTCAGATACTCCTGAATCCAGGGCTGGTGCTTTATCCACTGCGCCACCTAGCTGCCCCCTCTAATTTTTCTAAATGTCTCTTCAGGTCCTTAACTTCCTTGTTAATTTTTTGGCTTACAGCAATAAACAAGTCTCCCCACTATTATAATTTATTTCTCCTCATAACTTTTCCTTTTAAGTACATAGAAGCTATGCATGTTAAGAACTGAAATCAATTTATTAGGTTACCTTTCAGCAAAATATAGTTTATCTAGCTCTCTTTTAATTAATCAATTTTTGCTATTACCTTATCTGAAATCATAATGGATACCTGTTGTTTTTTAAACATTCAACTGAGGCATGATAGTTTGTTCCTAACCAGTTCAACTGTGTCTTTGTTTCAAGTGTGTTTGCTGTAAACAACATATCCTTGTGGATTTTGCTTTTGAATGCATTCCGCTAGTATCTTCTTTCTTTTTTTGTTTTTTCATTTTTTTTTTCATGAGGCAACTGGGGTTAAGTGACTTGCCCAGGGTCACACAGCTAGTAAGTGTTAAGTGTCTGAGGCTGGATTTGAACTCAGGTCCTCCTGACTCCAGGACTCTATCCACTGAGCCACCTAGCTGCCCCTATCTTCTTTCTTTCTTTTATAAGTAAATCCCATTTAGGTAGGGTAATTATTTTCTTCTATTCTATTCTTAAGACTTCTCTATACTCCATTTACCCCTAGTTATTACACTTTTTTCTTCCCCTTTTAACCTTTTCTTCACTATCTCCTTTCCAAGTTCAGGATTCATTTTGCTTATGGTTAATCTTTCCCTGAATCCACCATCTCATATTCCCCTATCCCCTCTTCTTGTTCTTATCTGTATCCTTGATGAAGTGAATCTACTTCTATATTAAACTGTGTATGTTCTGCCTTCTTTTGATGCTCACTCTCCCTCTCCTTCCATGACACTATCAATGAAGCCTAAGGTCACATTAGGTTCCTTGGTTAATTGCCATTCTATTAACCCACTAGCTTTGTAGACCCTATGTTCTAATCAAACTGGACCATTCACCTTCCGACCTCTTTGCCACCTATCTCTGTGCATTCATTAATATTATTCCCAATGCCTGCACAGAAACCTCCCCGTAAAGCCTAACATTTAATAAAATTAAGCATCTTAAGAGTTTTTCTCAATCCTCCCAAAGTAGAAATGATCGCCACTTGAACCAACCATAAAGCCACTGTTTGAATGTTCACATTCACTTAAATTCTAACCATGCATATTATTCTCCAATGCCCACCCCAAGTATTATTGCCAATTCCAAGAACAGGGACTATCATTTTCCAGTTATGTAACTTCCCCAGAACCTAGCAAACAGTAAGCAGAGCCTGTTGCTATTCAGTTGTGTCCACTCTCCCTGACTCCATTTGGGAGTTTCTTGGCAAAGATACTGCAGTGATTTGCCATTTCCTTTGCCAGCTAATTTGACAAATAAGGAAACTGAGGCAAAGTGACATGACACCGCCAGTAAGGTCGCACAGTCTGAGGCTGGATTTGAACTCAGGAAGAACTTTCTTAATCTGTTAAATTCAAATTCAATTGCCTATGTATCAAGCACAATACAAGGAGCTCAATCTAAAAGGGGTAAAGAGCCATGAGCACAAACTAATGCAAAGCAAAATGAGATATGGTAAGATACCAGAATAAGTTCAGGAGAGAACTATTACTTAGCAATCAGGGGGAGGGGAAAAGAGTAGAGAGTAGAAGAAAATAAGGAAATGATTCTTGGTGGTGGCATTTGACCTGGACTTTAAAGAATTGGTTTGGGGCAGGTAGGTGGTGAAGTGGCTAAAGCACTGGCCCTGGATTCAGGAAGACCTGAGTTCAAATCCAGACTCAGACACAACACTTACTAGCTGTGTGACCCTGGGCAAGTCACTTAACCCTCATTGCCCTGCCAAAAAAAAAAAAAAAAGAATTGGGGTTAGGACAAAAGAATGGTAATCTAAGAAAAAATTGCAGATCCAAGAAAAAATTTAAAATATCACTTGTAAATACACTTCAATTTGACAGTAAGACAGTCTATGAAATCAATCAAGTTTTTCTAAACCCAAATGGATTTTTCTATTGAAATACTTCAGCAATATGCTATTTGATTATCCCCTGCAAAAAAGATAAATTGCCTAAGTCACTTAACCCCAATTGCCTCATTAAAAACAAAACAAAAAACAAACAAACAAAAAGATACATTGCCCCATACCTCTTTCTCTCCATACATTAAAGTATAAATCCTATAAAAACAGAAAAGTAAGCTTTGTTAGCAAAGTTGTCTGGAAGGTGCAAAGTATTCTACGTGAACCCCTTGAAAGCAGGGGATTGTCTTTTGCCCTTCTTTGTATTCCCAATGCTTAGCACAGTGCCTGGTATATGGTGGCACTTCATAAATGTGGACCAACTTTCTGCTATTTAATTCTATTCAAAAGCTCCTTCACCTCCTAGAAGTTTTGAATTGCAGAGGGTTTCAAGCCAGGATGTAGGTAGAAAATAGAAGAAGAAATACATGGTTACAAATATGGAACCAGACAGACTGGAAATTTCAAGTATGTTAAGAAACTGACTGATTTCTGACACATTGTAGGCATGGAAATCTTTATTCTTTAAAAAAAAAAAAGGCATGTGCTTTTACATAAATCTACAAAAAATTCAAATATAGAAAAAATAAACTATATGCAATGATAGGAGCTATGTATACAGCTCACCTCATTCCTGCAAGGAGTGACTTATGGCAGGAGAGCAAACAAACAAAAAAATTCAGAAATACCTAAAAGAACCAAAACTAACATGGTTTTGGTTCAAATGAAAGTTGACTCACAAACACCGAAACTCATTTTTTTGCATTTCAGTCATTTGTATTAGGCTTATATACAATTTTTTTTCTGACCCTTAGGCTGGAAAAGTCTTTCTGAATGAATAAGCCAACCCGCTACACGTGTGCTGATAATCAATACACGTGAATGTAGACACATGAGTCAAAAATGGGAAGAAAAGTGTCAGAAGCTTATTTCCAAGTACCTTCCATGATTGTTCTACTCAATAACTGCAACCAATGATTGGGAGATATTTTAGAAAACTGTATTTTACAGTCAGCCCTGTTGCCCAGTTATCAGTGAGTGCTACATTCTGAGAGCCTAGTCCACAGGAGAGGCTACAACTGCTTCATCCAATCAAATCACAGTTGGTAGTCTTAGCACCAATTGCAAATGAGCTCATGGCTTCATTCTGGCAGTTTTACAGAAACAGAACAATGACTTTAGGAGACGAGGATCAGTCTCTTCAGCAGCATGCAATCATACTAACACTGTCTATAGAGGCGCATATCAAGAAAATGGCTTGTGGCATTCCATGGAGTAATACATCTCATTCAGGTTCTGAACAAGGTGGAAAGCAAGATACTGACCTCCTCAGCTAGTTCTAAGACGCTCTTACTCTCTGCCTGCCCCCCACCCTCCCCTCAGGATTCCAAAAAAAAAAAAAAAAAATTTTTTTGAATGAACAGCAGGAGATTGTCACGGTTACAAGCATTACAAAAATCACAATGTTCAAATGTGTTCTCTCCACCTCCGTTTTCCCTAAGTATCCACTTCACATTCCCTCTCCAAGGACTAAGATTTCAAGTCTCACAAAGGTAAAGAAAGTTAAAATCCAGCTTAGGCTATAAAAACTCACTAAATAGTCACATCATTCAGTTCCAATTATATGTTTCTATCGTAGAAACGAGAAGCCTAAACTTAATACCTTGTGCCTTCCTGAAAGTTGTTAAGCCACTGAACGTATTGGATGCTAGTGCCCAAACAGGGAAAACTGGGTACTCCATATTGATAAGCATGTTCTCTCTTCAAGATAAATTTAGTGGATCTACCAAAGACCTTAATTTAAGCCTTTTAAAATTGAGAAAAACAAATAGATCTAAATAGACATTTCTGTTTTAGTAAAGGTGTTGGGAGACTAACACCGATAGATGAGTGTAAGAGGACAGACAATGCATTTAATTGTAGTTCTGCCTGTCACACTCAACTGCACATGTGACCACTAATTTGACCTGCAATGGGAGCCATTTTGGCAATTAACATACTGTCAGTTCTTGCATTTGAGGTCTGGCTTCTTTCCCTGTCTATTCCACTGAGATGTAGTATCCTGTTTATTATTTCACAAGTACAAAATACAGTTTGAAATATACCCTTCAAAGACAAGTTTATGGCTACATGTCACTTAAATATAGTTAAAAAGGAAGACTGAATAAACCGCTAGGGCAATTATGTCTTGTCAAGAGTTTTTTGCCACTTGTGAATGTAAGAAACTAAATGGACACAAACACTGCATATTAGAACACAGCTGCCACACATTACACAAAATCCCACCTTTTTATTACAGCACATGGTACTGTCAGATGTGTAAACAATAGTGTGACAAATGGGAAAATATTGAGGCTGAGTATACAGTCATGCCATTAACAGTTCCGTACTATGAACTTTAAAGATACAAAATTGTCTTTACATTGAAAAACTTTACAATGTTTTGAGTTTTGTTTTGTTTTGCTTTTTTTTTTTCCCCAGAAAGACTTCAAAATGTGCTGGAACGTCTAAGGAATTAATGGTTTGGGGGGGAAAGGTAGACAACTCGTGATATAATAGTATCTATTAAACATACATAGCAAGAGGTAAAACTATACAGAAGTTTAAAAGATATTTCACTACAAGGTCAGTGAAACTGGGGGATAGAAAGCCAAAAACTTACATGGTTGTATTTGGTCACAGAGTTAGAAGTGAGTAAGTGAAAACTTTTTAAAAATTACAGAACATTTAGTTGAGGAAAAATTCATGATGAAATGAAATTTATCCTTCTGTAATAAAAAATTAAAAATTCAGGTTTTTGCTGACTCGATTTATACACAATATAGATTGAAACTCTTCCTCTGACAATCAGGAGAGTTGGCAAGAAGCATCACCAGTCTTTTGGGACCTTCTAGTAAATAATACAAGCAAATTTTTTTCCCCTTAAAAACAAAAAAATAAGAAAAGGATCCATTTGTCAAATAAGGCAGATACTGCCTCTTCTCACCAGGCTACCCATTCCAGGGAAGAAAAAAGGGGATTTTCCCTTTAGGCCAAGAAACCATTCTCAAATATCTTAGTTTCTTGCCTCACAGGATCTACTTCTTCTTGATATAGTCTCTAACATGATATTGAAAGGGCTTAACAGTCACTCTTCCAGAGTTTAATCGTTTTGTCATTTTCTAATGCAGCTGATGCAATGATGTTTTCTGTAGGGTGACAAGCTGTTGAAATCACAACATCTGGAAAAAAGAAAAAGACAACCCCATTGTATGCAAGCTATTCATGTATGGTCTTCAATTGGCAGATGTGACTAAGTTGTCCCCTAGCAACTGAAATGGTCCTGCACCCTTGAGTCTACACTCTTGTTCCATTTTCATCATAACCAAAGGATACACTTTAACAGTTGGTGCTCAGGGGCAGCTAGGTGGTGCAGTGGATAAAGCACCGGCCCTGGATTCGGGAGGACCTGAGTTCAAATCCGGCCTCAAACACTTGACACTTAGTAGCTGTGTGACCCTGGACAAGTCACTTAACCTCCATTGCCCCCCCCCTCCAAAAAAGTTGGTGCTCAGATCTTTGGCCCTTTGGCTCTAATGAAATTATCTGATTTTTGAGAGAAGATTAGAGGGGAGAAGAGAGGAGAAGAGAGAAGAGAAAAAAAAAACCAGTCTGTTAGCCTAATACTATCTTCACTTTTAGGGCATTATGTTCTAAGTAGAGCTAAAAGTAGACAAAATGACATTCATTTCGATCATAAATTGTTTTCAGCCAAATCAAAGAGCTTAAAAACAAAAATTTTAGAAGGGGGTTAGCTTTTATTTCCCTGTGCTTAAATGAAATCAAGACCTGCTATTTCAAGTACTGCAAACCCTTTTGTCCCAAAGAATGAACACCTCATGAGTTGTCAGGACATGAGAAAAGCAATCAGTTACATACAGGGCCTCTGTACATCAAGTGCATGAAGCATGAGGACCTAAAGGAACAAAGTATCAAAAACTTAAATATAATGGTCAGATGAGTAACTACTAAATGAATATCAAAGATAAAACCAGCAAATTTTCTAAGTCCTGAACCTGAATCCTAACTTGTTTTGTGGACTTAAACTTTCCTGTCAATTAAGTGAGTAAGTGGTTAGGCACTTTTATGGCTGGTGCTGCGCTATAGATAGTGAAATATAAAGAAGACATGATCCCTCCTAGAGCAAGCAGTCTTTTTGTTTGGTTGGTTTAAAAAAAATTTTTTTTAAGTGAGGCAATTGGGGTTAAGTGACTTGCCCAGGGTCACACAGCTAGTAAGTGTCAAGTGTTTGAGGCCGGATTTGAACTCAGGTACTCCTGACTCCAGGGCCGGTGCTCTATTCACTGTGCCACCTAGCTGCCCCTCAAGCAAACAGTTTTAATAGGGACAAAAACATACTAGAAAGAACCAGATACACAACTGTGTGATAATAACAAAGTATAATAGGAATTGAGAGAAGAAATTGGCATGGACTAGAGTGGTCAGAGAATGTTATTTATAGGAGTGGAACTAGACTTTATATAAAGATAAAAGAGAAAGATGTTTGATGAAGAAGGGAATATTGTAACCAAGACAAATCACAGTAAACAAAGCTTGCTCAGGAATTAATCAAGAGATCTGCCAGGCTATACCTGTATATGAAGGGACCAACATGTTATGAGACTCAGGAGATAAAGAGACACTGTGAGATGGAACATTAAGTTAATTTTAGTTCAGAATAGACTTTTATACACACATACAAACTGAGAACACTACATGTGGCCTGGCCAAAGCCAGAGGGAAGAGAACGCTTGCCCGATGACCCCTAAACGGTGCAAAAAGAGCAATAAGGGAGACCATGGACAAGAAGGCACCAGCTCTATGTTTACAAGGTGGGTGCTCAGCTGTCACATGGTTCAAAACAAACAAAATACAGATATCATAGTTTAGGAAACCTTTACCAGTTTAAAAAAAAAAGAAAAGAAATTTGTCCTCACCTGTGTGGCCTTGTAATTTCTGTACGATCTCTTTTGTCTGAAGGTTCCAAATGTAAACCAGGTTATCTTCTGACCCAGACACAATCCACTGTGATAAAAGGAGGTAGGGTTAGAAATATTAAGGTGGAGAAAAGTTACATGTTTCCCCAAACTTATCAATTCTTAAGCCCATCTTTGAAGACTCTTTTTTTTTTTTTTTGCAATGTATCAAGTCTGAAAATTGCATTCTTCTAGCAGGCATATGGAGCATAACTGATAGTTAATTGCTAAATTCAAAGCTCTCTGGGCAGATTTTAGATACATTTGCCTTCTTTGGGATTATTCAGTTCTGACATGGCAAGAAGTAGTTTCCCTTTCATTTTTCCATACTCCTTGAAAGCAGATGGGGTTTTGGTTTGCTTTTGTCTCCCTGGGATCAGATACACGGCAGACCCTCAAGAGTACTTCATCTATTACAGAATGGGTATTTGGCATAAATCAAGTTATCGATAAGATAACCTAGTATCATTCCAGTACTCGAAGCCTTGTTAACTTGTGCACTATGTGGCATAACTTTTGAGAGCTAAAGGTCATCTCTTATTTCTGAGGATTTTGGTGGAGGACACAAAAAAAGGTATCCACTGTCATCTAAATCTTCTACCATCACTTTTTTTTTTTACCTCAACCATCTTGCAAAGACCCAAGACAATAAAAATAGCCACATGAAACATACCTTTCCACCAGTGACTGAAAAATTAGCAAAAATGCAGTATTTCTCATTCTTATGACCAGTGTATGTCTTCAGGCACTGAAAGAAAAAAAAAAGTTATTCTCAGGTTTATCTCAGGCTTAAAGAAAAAGTAGCAATTTATCCCCAAAGCTACATAAGTAATTTTATTCTTAATTTCATTTGGGTCAGTCAATCCTGGACATAGAACACAAAGGCAATGATCATTATCATCACTACAGTTCCATCTGTCTAAGAGAACTGGGCCATCTGGTTTATCCCAGTGATTTCTTGACCTTCCAGTTTGTTATTCCACAGGATCCAAGCTAAGTCAGGCAGTCCATTCAGGTTAATGGACTCCTCTTCTTTCCTCTATAAACCACCTAGTAAAGTCAATAAACATTTATCAAGTGCCCACTACATGCCAAGTATATTGTGTGAAGTGCTAGAGATACATACACTTAGTGAATCTCTTCATGCAACAAACTGACACCAGCACATCTGCCATCCCTAACCTTCAGAAGGGCTTCTTAAAAATAACAGCAACAGCAGCTGGCATTTAAAGAACGCTTTAAGTTTCATAAAGCCCTCTGAATATGTCATCTTATTTCTGCACAACATTCCACTAAAGAACCTTCATTCTCTATTAGAGACCAGTGTTGAGAGGAGGGAGGGAAGGAAAGAGAGAGGGAGAAACAATTATAGGCAGAAAAGCAGAGTTGGGTAATGCTTCATCTTTATGGGCATTTAAATCTTTGTCAGCATTGTGTTGATGTAACTGGAACCAATTCAAATCATTTTGAATGTTCTAGTGCATTTTTCATGCTCAAAGTGGCTATTCAAGTGGCCTAAGCCTAGTAATTCTTCGACATCCAAGCCTTCTCCAAGCACATAGATCTACATCCATTTTTTTCATTACTTACTCCTAAACCTGAGACTTTGTATTTAATTCTTTTGTAAATGTGTCCTCCACCAAAATCCTCAGAAATAAGAAATGACCTTTAGCTCTCAAAAGTTATGCCAGATAGTGCACAAGTTAACAGGCTTCAAATACTGGAATGATGCTAGGTTATCTTATCTAAGGAACAGGGGCAGCTAGGTGGTACAGTGGATAAAGCACCAGCCCTGGATTCAGGAGGACCTGAGTTCAAATCCGACCTCAGACACTTGACACTTACTAGTTGTGTGACCCTGGGCAAGTCACTTAACCCCAACTGCCTCACCCCCCCCAAAAATTACCCCATCTTATCTAAGGAACAACCCATGTAAGACCAGAAAAGTTCATCACTAGATTAGCCACAAGGTGACAAATTTTTTTAGCCACAGCAACTATCAAAAATCACCTATCAAAGACTAAGTCAGAAAGGTTCCAATACACAGTGGTGGAGAGCATTCATACAAATGAAACTGCAGATCCTTGAAATATTTCTTTTATTATGAAGACATGTTTGTTAACTCTTACAATTTTTATATTTGTGTCAATATGTGAAATTAAATTCTTTGGCAATATGGCCAACTCTATGAGGTACCTAGCTCTCACTAAGATTTCCCCTTTTAATCTTGTGCCATTACTATCACATAACACCCAAAGTAGGAAACCTGATGGAATGCTACTTTTATTATGCCTTTATAATTCATCCAATTTAAACAAGTCCTTACCTTCCCTTTGCTGTAGTCCCAAAGCTTAAGAGTGCTAGAGGTTAAAAGAAAGTAATGAATCAATTTTTATTTCAGGTCAGTGTCTCCAATTAAATTTGCTTCTTCTGTCAGTCTATTCAAAAGAAGACTTTCTACCAAAATAAGAGTACTTATATTTGAGTTTTACATTTTGCTTTATAATTAATTAGAACTCTAGGATTACAAACAAGGGTGGAGAACCTGTTTTGATCATGTAACTCATTCTGTCAAAATGAGTAATCCAAACCTGCCCCCAAACTTAAAAATAAAACATTTATACCTATAGGGCTTAGATAGCTAATTAGCTTTTAACATTCATAAAGATCTCAGAGCAGAGGAGCTTCCTAACATTATGAGGAAAGTAACTTCCCATAATCCTGATTATCATTGAGCCCATAGCCTCAGTCATTCCAGAAATGTGGGAACAAAAATTCAAGTTGTCAGAGAACACATTTTATAGCAGACATATTACAAGCCCTAATCAAGTCTGAAAGGTAAAATGCTTACCTTAGAGGTATTGGCCAACTTTTAATTCCCAGTCAATGTGATTCTGCTATACAGTCTATCTTATCTTACTCATTCAAGTGCAATCAAGACATTACAAATGCTAAAAAGCTATTTCAAAGATTAAAGTGAATAGCAAGTTTCTTAGTTAGGCTTTCCAATAAGTAAAATGAAAGAGCTGGTTTCCAATAAGTAAAATGAAAGAGGTATGGTTTCCCCTAACTCTGATATCCCAAATTTTAAGTGCTTATTTATACTCATTTTAAATAATTTAGTATCATTTATACATGTGATTAATACTACGGGTAAGAAATCTTCATATTGGTGTAAAGGAAGTACTTTTTGTAAATTTATTTTCTTATAAATAAACAAAAATGCACAAAATACTTACTTGTCCAGAGTTGCAGCAAGAATGTATTTACCATTTGGAGAGAATTTCACAAAAGACACAGGGGGATTATCATCATCTGTATTAAAAATAAAAATCTTAAGATAAATTTAAAACATTTGGTCCAATCTCTGTAAGTTATGCCACTATCCAAATACAACAAAAAATTTTATATAAGATACCACCACCAGTATTGAACACTATGATTTTGTGGCTCCCTTTAAAAAGATAGTTTGAATTTACTTTGCCTAGGAATACCAAAAAATGGGGAAAGATTAGGTTTATTTCAGTTATTTCCTCAATCCTTTAGTTAAGCCACTTACTATGGACAGAAAAAATAATCTTGAAGTTTCCTACTTCTTTATTCTTTTGGAAGCTAATCCTCCATTTGTCTTAAACCAAATTACTATTTATAGATTCTTTTGGAAACATTTTAACTTCAAAAGTGTCAAAGCTTAGGATGCTAATCAGAAGCCTATCTCAAATATTCACCTCCTGCTCCTTGCATTCTGTTTTGCCCCAACCTCTAAGATGATGGACAATGTTCCACATAAAAAGTTTGCCAACATTCTACTGAAGTTAACAGTGCCACCAAACTCAACACCTTTTATAGCGTGGTAGGAAGGAATTGTTGCTTGGGGGGAAAGAGTCAATGACTTTCCACTTAATTTCTGTGGATCATTTTCCTATTGGACATTACATATTACCCTGTCTTTGTCTACAAAATTTTGGGTCTACTTAACACTTCACCAGTGAATGCCTGAAGCAGTATGGGGATAATGGATAGGTGAGGAAGACCCAGTACAAATTCCACCTCTAATCCTTATTATGTGACCCTGGCATATCACTTAAACCCTTAGCCTTAGTTTCCAAAACTGTAGAATGGAGATGGAGGTATCCTCTAGGGTCCAACTCTAAATATAGGATTTTAGGAATGATCCTGAGGGAAGGATGCTTGTAGCATCAGCTTATAGACTCAAATGGCTAAAAAAATAGTGGCAGTTAAGAAATGGGTGATCTTTTGATATTAGCGCTTTTTTTGGTGGGAATAAAAGAGTGGTGGTTAAGACCTGTGATTCTACTGTGGCAAACTCCCAAGGTAGAAATTCCCTCTATTGGGAGATTAGCAACTTCAGTCATATTTGCCTTCAAGAGCTTCAGTGATGTGCCCGCCATCTCACAGCTAGTATGTGGCAGAGGTAGGATTTGAAAAATGTTTCCAACTTCAGGGCTGATCTTCTTGCTGCTTCATCATTATGGTTTTCTGTATGATCCAAATGTCATTAATATTATTTAATCCCCTAATTCTCTGAACTGAAACATTCAAGTTTTTTCCTCATGAGAACTGGGTTCTAGACCCTACTATATTAAAAATTCAATATTCTAAGACCTCTAACCAATCCTCATAGTTTATAACTAATCTTACCCTTTCACTTACAATCTATTTTGAAAGTGAGAAAAGTATGCCCAGAGTGCTTGTGTACCATAAGTGCTCACCCTCAAATAACAGTGAAACACATTTTATTACCCAATTTTCTGGTAGGTTTAACACGCCAATCGATCTTCACAATTGAGGGATATGCTGTAAAAGGTGTGAAGAATTCAAATACAGTGCCCTACATTAGATGTTCACTTAATCCTATCTATTCTATTTCATTCTACTTAAAATGTAAATACAAGCATTTCCTTGGCAGCTGCCCCATGCTGCTTGGCACAAACAGCAATTATAGTAAAATATCTATAACTGGAACTGAGGATAAGGACAAAATATATCTAATTCTTAGGAAGCTTTTAAATCCAACAAAAAAATACATGAGAAAGAGTAAAGGCTAGACTTGGTTTTAATGATTTTTTTTAAATCCATGCTCAATTGTCAATAGGGTCTATTTCACCTACATTAGGAAGTTCCATAAAAACAATACCATAAAAAGATGTTCCTTTAAAGGCAGTTCTCAAGGGAAGAAATCCAAGCTATCTATAGCCATATGAAATCATAATTCCAGAAGAATGATGAGGAATGCTATCTACCTCCTGGTAAAGGAGCGATGCTCTAATATGCCGGAAAAGATACATTCTACGATATGACCAACATGAGGATTTGTTTGCTTAAATAGTTATCTGTTTCAAGATTTTGTTTTTTTAAGGGAGAGGGAAATAGAAGATATAGAAATGAGGGGGGAAAATGCTTGGTAATTTTAAAAAACAAAATTTAATTTAAATCTTTGGTAGACAAAAAATTTTGACTATAAAAATGTTAAAATAGATCTTTTCTGAAACCTGAGCAAATCAAAACAGTAGGGCTGAGGAAGCCAGATTCACCAGCATCTGAGACGCTAAGAAGCATTTTACCTTATGTTAAAGATATTATCTGGGATCCATGTATCGAATATCTTCCAAAACATTCTCTGCGACACATTTGCATAATAGCAATAGTTCACAAAACAAGAGTGCAGGCTTCTCTTCTTCCCCACCCCAACCCCTTGTCCAAGTTCTCAAGGTCAAGATTTATGAGGCTTCCACACAGCATAGCACTTGATGTTTCAATGAAGGTTTATTAACTTTATAAAAGTTAAGAGTTAAAAATTAACAAAAATAAAGATGAATTAACTTCAGAGAAAAAAGACTAGAATATGGAATTGCATCAGAGCAAAATAAGGTAGAACTTGGCTCCTGTTTTCTACCTAGGAAGGAGACATAGGAAGCAGAATGATGACTCAATCATCAAGTTTATTCACAGAAAAACTGCATTCCAGACCTTTGAACCCTGGTTCAGTAGGGCTTTTCAGAATCCTTTTGTTTTAGTAATCCCCTGAAGCCATGCCTATGTAAAATTATTGTAGTAGGCAGTTTCTTTTTGCTCCCCCTTATCCCACCTCTTAACATCCTACCAAAGGTATTAGCTGACAAAGATTTTAATAGTTAGGATAGGGAGAGGGAGTGCCACAAAAGCCTGGAGTGGGATATGATGCAGTAGGTAATATAGTGCATCAAGGCATGCTTCTTCCATATAGGCATACATGAAAGTATTAATAAACATTATTATAATATGTGTAGGGGTAGAGAAGAGTTGGAAAATACAAATTATGGGACTGACAGAGCACTGAGTGGATGTAGATCTAATAGACAAATATCTAATAAAGAATCCAATTTAGAAAAAGAATAAACATTGTTAAGGTTGGCTAAATTAGAAGAGAAAGAGGAGGCTTCAAAAAGATATGATTTGCTCAATTTCAAATGTGTATTTTTGTTTTTTCAAGACAAATTTTTACATAAATGTAAAGGTCTTTCGTAAGGGCATAAGAAGCTAGGATTGAGACTTAGGAAGTTACATACATACATACAGATATCAGAATGTTAGAAATATCAGGAGGTTCCAAAAATGAATGGTATGGGAAGAGAAGAAGAGAGACAACCAAGACAGTGGTATCATGATATCACAAGTAAGCATCATTAAAAAGTAACAAAGGAGAAGGGTGAGAAGAGACCATTAAATTTAGGCTGGAGATTATAGCTGGTGATCTCAGAAAATACACTAATCTATTAGGGAAAATAAAAATTGTCTCTCAAAAAATAAATGGGATGCCAGTTCCACAGACAGAATTATTGAAGTATCACTTCAAGATCACAGATGTATGGGTATTCAAGAGAAGATGAAAGAAGCTCAGGAAGGGATTCTATGCCCATGTCAGGTCCTACAGGGCAAGAGCCAAGTCATTCTCACCTTTGAGCCAAGCAAAGCATTTACAGGTATATGTCATTTGATCAACTATAAGCTATGTTAATGATAAGAGTTCAGAAGGATGGCTGTTGGAGGGAAAAACTAATTTGAACTTTCTCAGGTGACACAGGTAATATGAAATAAAAACGAATTTTCTTTCTTTTAACCTAAAGATCCAATTAACACCTAGGGAAAAGAATGGGAAAATGGAGGGAAGACATCAAAAAAACCACCAACCTCAAATCTGACCTGATTTAGGGGAGAGATACAGCAAAACCAGATCCAAGAAATGTCAGTGAAGGAAGAAGTTAGGAAGAGCTAAAAGAAGTCAAACCCAAGCTCTCATTTGCATTTCAAGCCACCAAGCCAAGAATAGTTATTATCATAAGATTTCTTTTAATTAACTACATCCTTTAGAAGTGTAGAGGCAGAATAGAACAAGAAAACCTTTCTGAGAAAATCATGAATCATTAAACACAAACAAAAGTAAACTTTGTTTACTTACCAATAAGTGTTTTTAAACATTGACCTGATGCTGTATCCCATATTCGGCTTTTGAGGGGAAAAAAAAGATGTGTTAATACAGGTAAAAAATGGATAGTCTTTGAATTTTAGGGATTAAAATACAAGCAAAAAGCCCAAATAAACTGAAATTATTTTAGCTTTAATGCATTAAATTAATAACTATTAAAAACAAGTAATGAAATATAAAATTTTCTCTGTCCCTTTCCAGTTATGAAGTCCTACCACGTTTGGTTTTGACAATTACTTAATAAGATATGTACATGCAGTCCTAACTGATCTTTTCATATTTCTTCAAACGCTTAATTTTAAAAATTGCTCTAAACTCTTTTATAACATACTCTAATGTAGTCAGCCACTCTTGATTATTGAACAGTCTGATTCTATTTTTCTGCTGTTACAATAGTGCAGCTGTGAATCTTTTTAAAAAATCATTTTCCCTTTTCAGTTTGTTGCCTTTTCTTTATACACTAGGCAATTCCTCTTAACTCCCCACCTCCTGCAACTAAACCTTTTAAAAACAATAATAGCTAACATTTTTAAAGCAATTTAAGATTTGCAAAGAACTTTACAAATATTTTATTCTCACAACCACCCCCTGGTGGTAAGTGCCATTATCATCCACATTTTACAGATGAGGAAACTGAGGCTGGTGTTAACCGACTTGCTTAGGATCACTTTCACATTGCTTGTGTCTGAAGCTGCATTTGAACTCAAATCTACCTCACTACAGGTCCAGTACTCTAACTGTTGCACCAACCTGGGTGGCTAGGTTGGCCCCAGCAAAAGAAAAAAACACTTGGTCAAAGTCAAATAACACTGAAATACTGTCTGGCAATGGATTCTGCATTACCATCTACAGTCCCCGACTTGGGAGGAATCTTCTCCATGCCTACTCATTAACATTCTACTTGACATCTTTAATGTTGTTTCAGTATTGTAACTATTTTGTAATCTTGGCTTTTTTTTTTTTTTTTACTCTGCATCACTTTGTACAAGCATTCCCCTGTTTCCCTAAACTACTTTCACATATCACAATTTGTTCAGCCAACCCTAGCTATTTTCTTTCCAGTTTCTTGCTACCATAGAGAAAGCCACGAATACTTTATCAAATTTAGGCTCTATCATCTGCCTTCATGGGGTACATGATCAATAATAGATCTGCTAGGATTAAAGATAGAACCCATTTAGTCCCCTTTTCTCATATAACTCCAAAATTATTTTTCAGACTGTTTAGACCAATTCACAGCTCCCCAATTAGGGAAACTTCTCACACTGATTATCGTTCTGTTTAATGTCTTTGCCAATTTTCCTTTATAAGATTTTAAGGATGAAGTCCTAGGCAACAGAACTGATGTGAAGGTATTCATTGTGACTTGTCTCATTTAATGTTTGCATGAATCAAAAGTCCCACCAATGTAGAGTACCTGTTGTCATAAAATTAACTTCAAGTTTGGGGTCATTTTTTGATTCTGGTGGGTGTTAGGGAATATCTTTAGGTTGTCTTGATTCATTTTCTATTGGTTACTAAGGAATTTGAGTAATTTTTTGTTAACAGCTTACGTTTTTACCTTTAAATACTTTCACCCTCTAATGACTGGTCACCAGGGGAATTTTTTTAATCTTAGTCTGTTGGATGCTAGATCATAGATTTACACTTTAATGGGACCTTAGAGGTATAATGCAACTTTCTCTTATGGATAAGGAAACTGAGTCAGGAAGGTGAATGACTTGCTCAAGCATACAAGTTGTAAGCAGCAGAGTCAAGACTCAAACCCACATCTTTGTAATTCCAAATCCAGTAGTCTTTCTATTGAATCATGCCACTTTTTGTCAAATCTGTATTTTTCAATGACATTTTAAGTATCACCAAAGAAATCATGTTAAGACAGAGACTAATACAAAATTTATACTTACCAGAGACCATCATAACTACTTGACACTATCAAGGACCCATCACGATTAAAATGAACCTACAATTGAAGCAACGCTTTTAAAAAT
Source organism: Dromiciops gliroides (assembly GCF_019393635.1). Classification (NCBI taxonomy): domain Eukaryota; kingdom Metazoa; phylum Chordata; class Mammalia; order Microbiotheria; family Microbiotheriidae; genus Dromiciops; species Dromiciops gliroides. The sequence goes on along the minus strand of NC_057862.1, from coordinate 428,474,807 downwards.
TCACCCATCTATGGATTATGTTTCATAAAAAAATAGTTAAGGGTTATAACTCTCAGATACCTGAATAACACTCCTGTACAACCTGAGATTAGAACCATAATTGAGGCAATAGTTTTAAAAATAGAATCATGGATTTATGATTTATTTTACCGTATGGTTCTCCTGATTAACGACTAAATCAAAACACTATTAGTCACTGCCCAACTTTTTCACAGTGCTGGACACTGCTGAACAACATGCTGTCAAACAACCACCCCAAGGCCTCTTCTAAATGTTCTTTCCTCCCTTAGCTTTCAAGACATTTTTCTCTCAATTTTTGGTTCTAGACTGTTCCTTTTCAGTCTCCTTTGCTAAATCATCCTTCTCTTCATGGCTTCTATGGATGTCCCACAAGGTTCTTTCCCTTCACTCTCTTGTTAAATCTTATCAGCCACCATGGGCTCAACTATCATCTTTAGGCAGCTGATTCCCACATTTATATACCCACTCTTCATCTCTTGAACTCTACTACCACATAAGCAACTCCCTAAAGGACATTTCCATCTGGCTGTCCTCTAAGAAAAACTCAAACTTATGCCCAAAACTTAACCTGTTCTCCCCATCCCCCTCCCCCCCATCCAAATGCAATTTCTTCCAATCTTCCATTTTTATTCTAACACCACCATCCTTCCAGTTACCAAGATTTACAGCCTTGGTCATCTTCAAGTCTTTACTCTTCCTCAATCCTCATATTCATCCAGTTGCCAAGTGCTACTGACCCTAACTCTAAATGCTATATCCATCATTCCCTCTTCTGGACTCAGAGCCTCCACCCTAGTTCAGGGTATCACCTCTCACCTGAACTACTCAACAGCCTCATTCATCTTCCTGTATCTACTCTCTTCACTTATTCTCATATAGCTACGATACTGCTGGGATCTGACCTTATCTTCCCCACCCCAAGTTTCCAGTAGTCCTCTACTTCCTCTAAAATACAAAGTCCTCTGCCTAGTACTTAAAGCTCTCTGTAATCTAGCTCTCAACTACCTTTCCAAACCTATTTCATATTCCTTCCCTTCCCACATAGTCCATCTCCCTTCTCGGTGCCGCTGCATGATTAGGCTCCCCATGAATGAAATTCCTTCCTTCCTCCTCTTCAAGTCAAAGAATCCCAAGATTCCTTCAATGTGCCAGCTCTTACATGATTATCATTACCCAATAACTGTAGTAGTAGCTAGCATTTATATAGGCCTATGTGCTAGGTACTAGCTAAGCACTTTACACATGTTATCTTATTGGATCCTTAACAATAACCTTAGAAGGCTGATCCTTTTATGATCCCCATTCTACAGTCGAGGAAACTGAAACAAGCAGAGGTTTAAGTGACTTGCCCATAATCACAGAGCTAGTAAATGCCTGAGGCTGGATTTGATTTCAGGACTTTGTGCCCAGCTCTCTATCCACTGCACCACCTGGCTGTCTCAATTGTAATCCTGCCCTCCCTTGCCCCTCACCAGTTATTAATGTTCTTGTCCTCTTGAAACTATTTTGTATTGATTTACTTTGAAACATGCTGCCTCCAGTAGAATTCAAGTTTCTTCCTTATAAGCAGAGGATGTGTCTTTGTATTGCCAACATCTTACACAGTCAATCCTTAGTGTTTGTTGAATGTAGGTGAATTTAACTTCATGCATAAATGGACAGTATGCCCATTCTATTTCAGGATAGATCACACACATGAAAAAATATAATGGAATCATTTATTGGTATACCTAATTTATTATAGGATTCAGTAAATATTTATTGAGGAAATCTAAAGGCAGTCCCGACTCTTACCTACCAGGGAACACAAATATATACAAATAACTATTACATCACCCTCCTATTCCATATTTTCCCAGGGGAGTGCTATTTACATTAGGGTAAAAACATCCAGCAGTGTTCTGAAAGACTAGACCAAACCACCTGATTGGGTATGAATTGCCCTCTCAACTTGGAACAAAAAAGAATGCTTATTTTAGCTTTAGTCTCCCCATTTAAGGCACTGAAATTGATTTACATTTCTCTTTGGAAATCAAAAACCCTGTCCTTTGTCAAAGATAAATAGGCCTCATGTGATAGATGTCAATATCACATATCCCTTAGGCCCAAGAGTATTTCAAGGTCTCTTTAGGAAAAGGTTTTTGACATTCACCTTGTTCTATGTATCCCACCCCAAAGTGGTCATTATTCCCAACTCCACATTCAGCTCATGTCCCTACCTATTCTGTCTATGAAAAGTTTACACCCTGGGGCAGCTAGATGGCGCAGTGGTTAAGCACCGGCCCTGGAGTTAGGAGTACCTGAGTTCAAATCTGGCCTCAGACACTTAACACTTACTAGCTGTGTGACCCTGGGCAAGTCACTTAACCCCAACTGCCTCACTAAAAAAAGTTTACACCCTGGGGCAGCTAGGTGGCATAGTAGATAGAGCACCAGCCCTGGAATCAGGAGGACCTGAGTTCAAATCCAACCTCAGACATTTGACACTGGCTGTGTGACCCTGGGCAAGTCACATAATCCCAATTGCCTCACAAAAAAAAAAAGAAAAGTTTACACCCTGTAAGGCCTAGATGAAATTCCTAAGTGTTCCCTGAAGTTTTTTTTTTTCCTTCATCACCCTAATAGCATTGACTAATAATCTGCCCTACTCTCTTGTATTTGTCAAGCACTTTGAAAATTTACTAATTACCTAGGCCATGGGGTTCTTAACCTAATTTGTGAACTTAAAAAAAAACAACACACAAACTATTTTGATAACTGTATTTCAAAATAATTAATTTTTTTCCCCTTCAATTTGTAACCTTATAGTTTATTTATTTTAAAAATTCTGAGAAGGGGCGGCTAGGTGGCGCAGTGGATAAAGCACCAGCCCTGGATTCAGGGGGACCTGAGTTCAAATCCAGCCTCAGACACTTGACACTTACTAGCTGTGTGACCCTGGGCAAGTCACTTAACCCCACTGCCCTGCCAAAATAAAACAAAATCAAAAACAAAAAAAAATTCTGAGAAAAGATCTGTAGGTTTCATCAGACTGTCAAAAGGGTCCATGACACAAGCAAGGTTAAGAACCCCTTACAGTCTAAATGTTTTCCTACCCATTATCATATTTTACTTTCTCCAAATGCTGTGAATGGGGTTCCTGCAATTTCTATTTTATAGCTGGGCAAAGCAAGGCATAAAAGAACTGATCAATGTTCACATAAATAAATTTGAATTACATAGTTTAATGTTCAGTTCTTCATTTTGTGGATTGGTCATCTCTGCTGTGGTGGTTTAGTTGTTTTTCAGCTGTGTCTGGCTCCTCATGACAATTTATGGGTTGTTTTTTTTTTTTGGCAAAGATACTAGAGTGGGGGCAGCTAGGTGGCGCAGTGGATAGAGTACTGGCTCTGGAGTCAGGAGGACCTGAGTTCAAATCCGGCCTCAGACACTTGACAACTTACTAGCTGTGTGACCCTGGGCAAGTCACTTAACCCCAATTGCCTCACCAAAAAAAAAAAAAAAAAGATACTAGAGTGGTTTGCCATTTCCTTTCTCTAGCTTATTTTACAGATGAGGAAAACTGAGGCAAATGGGGGTTAAGTGATTTGGCCAGGATCACACTACTAAGTGTGTCTGAGACTAGATTTGAACTTATGAGATGAGATCTCCTTTGCTCTATCCAATGCACTACCTAGATGTCCCTGGTTTTACTTGCCTATCAAGTGCATACATTTTCTCATAGACCTGTGATTTCAGTCATATAGGGAATTTGCAATGAAGAAATTCCTTTTTGCCAATCAATCAGTAGCATGTAATATATTCTTAGAGAGTTCTTAGGACATTGAGAGGTGAATTGTTTTTGTGTAGGGTCACATAGGCAGTATGATATAGAAGAGATAAGACTTGAATCCAGTTCTTCCTGCCTTTTGGGTCAGCTTTCTATCCATTGTGCCATGACATTGCTGCAATAAAGTTGAAATGTACATAAGAGGACTTACAGCTGAAACAGGGTCAGAATGAGCAGGTAAAGTCTTGAGGCACTTTCCTGTTTTCACATCCCATATCCTTACACTTTCATCAAACTAAAGGAGAAAAGCAAACATTAAAAAGTCAAGATGGAGATTTCTGCAAAATTGGCAACCTCCTGATTGCCTTAGACAGCAAAAGACGATATTGATGACCTGAACATACCCTATTCCCCCAAGTGATTAAAAACTAAAGTATGACAGAAAACTGGCCTATTATCTTGATTACAAATGTTCACATACAAATTAATTGCCACAATTAACAACTTACAGATCCTGAAACGATGAGGTTGGACTGAGGATTGAAGTTGCAGCAAAAGACATAATTACTGTGACCCTTCAATGTTTTTAGACACTTCCCCTAAAAAGAAAAAATATCAAACCAAGTTATTTTTTCCAAAATACTAGTATTCACCTTTTAAAAAAATTACTATTCAAACTAAACTTATCAGAAGATCAAGAAAAACTATATTCTAGAATCTCTTGAAATTCATACTTCAACCTATAAACAGGCTATATCAAAGATTCACACAGCATCAAAAAGTTGAATTAGTTGGGGCAGCTAGGTGGCACAGTGGATAGAGCACCAACCCTGGAGTCAGGAGGACCTGAGTTCAAATCTGGCCTCAGACACTTAACACTTACTGGCTGTGTGGCCCCAGGAAAGTCACTTAACCCCAATTGCTTCACACACACACACACACACACACACACACACACACACACACACACACACACACACCAAAAAAAGTAAAAAAGTTGAACTAGTTGACCTAAGGTTCCTTTGGAAATCCCTCATTTTACTCATCCAGAAAAGGAGAAGGGATGTTCCCTAACATATACTAGTAGTAGTAGGCCTCCACCAGTCCTCGACGACCATGGATCAGTGCCGTGAAGAGCCACAGGCCACAATGTGGCTGTGCAGCCCGATACAGGAGCCACAGCTCTTGAGTGACTTATAACTGGTGACTGACGCATCCTGTGTTGCATCTACCCCATGAGGAGTAGCTGGAGTGTCCTCTCCAGGGTGCTGGCCTGGGCGGATCAATATGGAAAACAAGCTGTTGCCTATGCAGCAGGTTTCCCTCTCCACAACATTGGTGGATCCAAAAGAGAGGCAGAGCCAATACAGTTTGGCACCTGTGCCGCCGCAGGAGTTGCCAGAGGGATGTGATGTCCAACATCCAACTGCCTAAGGGACTCCGACTCCTGATTTTTCCTCGGGGTTAACTCCCGAATCCTTTCCCATATATGGGTATAGCCGCAAGGCAGCGGAGGTTTAAAATTAGGGTTTCCTTCCCCATGGCAGATTGCCTGCCAAGGCTAACGAGCCCCACTTGCCCGAAGCGACTGGTTTTAAGGCGCCAGTGACTCGCCTTTGCCCCTTCTCCTGTTAATGGAAACAGTTCCACCACGAGAAGGCCAGGAGTTGGGCTTCGGTTGTCAGAGGCTATTTGAGATGCACGTTATTGGAGCATTTTATAGAGTGGGAGCTTATCCCCACTCCCACCTCGGCATGACAAACCTTTGGAACAAACGTATACTGCTTACAAATATTAAATCCCTTGTCTATTTCTCAATTGTAGATAGTCAATAAATATTTGTAGGGAAGTAGAGGAGATTTACATGGAATCTAACCAATTACTTACAGAGCTAACATCCCATATCTTAAGAGTTTTATCATCAGAAGCAGACACAAGAAGATTGGAATCTGATGACCAGGCAACATCTGAGATTCCCTTTAATAAAAGAAAGTATAGAAAAAAAGCATATTATTTCCCAGGTGAGATAGGCATGAAATGCTCCACCCCCCCACCCCCCCCAAAAAAAGGCACTAGCCACTTAATTGCCAAAAAAGCTTAGATAATGCATTAATACAGAAGTGTTAGAAATATGAAGTACTGCCAAGTCACCCAGTTTAGTTGCTTTGTTTAAAGTTAGTGACTACTAACTGGCATTTGCAAGAAATGACAGACAAAAAGTATAGCAAAGCTTTAAATTAGTACATTTCCAAATCTGAAGCCAATGAGCCCCACCTTTTAGCTTTTAAAATGCTCTTATCCCCCTCAGCTTCCACTGTACAACATTAACTTATTAACTTTATAACAAACTCCAGAAAGGTTTTTTTAAAAAGCCTACCGGGGGCAGCTAGGTAGCACAGTGGATAAAGCACCAGTCCTGGATTCAGGAGTACCTGAGTTCAAATCTGACCTCAGACACTTGACACTTACTAGCTGTGTGGCCCTGGGCAAGTCACTCATCCCCCATTGCCCCGCAAAAAATTAAAAAATTAAATAAATAAATAAATAAACCTACCAGTTTGTGTCCAGATATTGTTTTCTCAAATTTTCCATCATATGCTCCCCATATTTTAATGAGCTTATCTGCAGCTAAAAGACAGAAATATTTATTGTTAGTCTATTAGAGATGGGTCTATTAGAGTTCAGCTTTCAAATGGTCTCATTTCATGCTAAAAGCTACTGAGGTTAGCAGCTATTCTTCCCACCTCCAACTTCCGGATAGGATAAAAGGTGTTCTGACTACAGCAAAACGTTTGCTTTGTCATGACATCCCTTTATTAGATTAATGGCAAGCAGTGAGACCTTTTCTAACTGTACCTGAAGTACCAAGATTAAGAGGAAAACTGTGACATGTCTCAGTATGAGTATACCTCGTGAGGTAGGAGTGTACCTGGGAGTTTTCAGGCTACAGACTGGGGAAAAGTGATGGACACAACATTCTGCTTTAGTTCTTCATTTCACACAATGTGAAAAAAGCTTTTGCGTCACACCTCAAGTATGAAATGAATCAAATAGGATTTAAATGCTATCTGTCTCCATACATAACTAAATTTGATGATGTTTTTTATGGGTACTATAAAAATATGGGTACTATAAAAATATTACTCTTCATTGATCTGGGCATTCTAACCCATGCAAATGGAAATCTTTGCCTTAGTGGATGGCACTCATGAGTTGCTATGGCTAAATCAAAAGGTAGTCAGCCAGGCTTTTGATAAGTTGATTCTCAAATAGGCCTGGTCTATATTTAAAGCCTTCCCAACTAACAGGGTCAGGCCTGCTGGAATGTGTGCTCTACTGATGGTTTTCAAGAACCCAGTCACCTCCATACACTGAAGCACCATGTAGGTCTAACTTTAGTAGAGGAATGCCATCTTAGCATGGACACCATGCTTCTATTAATGCACAGAACAAAGGAAGGGACCACAGTAAAACATAAAAAGACTCAATCTAAAGCTCCATAACCAAATCTGGACATAATTTTTAAAATTATGTCATTTGAGCAAGTGAATCTCAATTTAGGATGATACATAACTTTGACATTACCTAGCTTTGCACAGCTGTAAAATGAAAGGGTTGGACTATATGGCCTGCAAGGTCCCAGGAAAGCTCCAGATATAACATCCCAAGATAGTTTAGGATTATCACATGAAAGAAAGATCAAACCTGTTATCTTTTGTTTCACTAATGCTCAATATAAAGAGCAAATTTCCCAACAATTGGAGCTAGCCAAAAGTGGAGTGAGTTTTCTCAGAACAAAGTCCCTAAGGTTTTTTTAAACAGGATCTGGCTGAACAGTAACTACAGCTGTTTTATAGAATTCCTATTCAGATATGTGTAGGCCAAAGTATCCTGAGGTCTCTTCAACTCAGACTGTCAGCAATACTGACAAGAATGATATAATTTTGGGGCAGCTAGGTGGCGCAGTGGATAGAGCACCGGCCCTGGATTCAGGAGGACCTGAGTTCAAATCCGACCTCAGACACTTAACACTTACTAGCTGTGTGACCCTGGACAAGTCACTTAACCCCAATTGCCTCACCAAAAAAAAAAAAAAAAAAAAGATGTAATTTTAATATAGTAGGGTCGCTTAATCAGCAGGACCACAAGGGCTGAAACCCCAGTCTCAATTTTCTCAACAACCAAATTAAATAGTGACATTATATATTTGGGATTATACTTACAAGAACTTGCTAACCATTCTCCATTTGGACTAAATTTTACTGAAGATACAGCTTTAGTGTGTCCTGCTAGTGTGAACTTTAATGCGTAGTTTGGCTTTACAGGTGCAGGCTAGAAAGAACAAAATTAAACATCAGAAAGTGATCATGGGCCACCAACACAGATTCTTACAAAGTTAGAATGGGGGCAAAAGATTATTGACAGCATTTTACTTAAGTGAAAAAAGAGAAACCATATAAAATAGATCATTTTGACTATATAAAATTTAAAAGTTTTTGTAAACAAAACTAACGTAACCAAGATTACAAAGGAAGCAGAAAATTGGGAATTTTTGAAACAAATTATCTCTGATAAAGGCCTCATTTCTCAAATATATAGAGAAATGAGTCAAACTTATAAAAACACAAGTCATTCCCTAATTGATAAATGGTCAAAGGATATGAACAGGCAGTTTTCAAAGAAATCAAAGCTATCCATAATCATATGAAAAAAATGCTCTAGATCATTATTGATCAGAGAAATGCAAATTAAAACAACACTGAGTATCAGTTGTGAAAAGATCCAACCATTCTGGAGAGCGTTTTGGAACTATGCCCAAAGGGCTATAGAACTGTTCATATTCTTTGATCCAAGAATACCACTGCTAGGTTTATATCCCAAAGACATCCCAAAATAGAGAAAAAGACCTATCAATTTTGTAGCAGCTCTTTTTGTGGTGGCTAAGAATTGGACATTAAAGGAATGCCCATTAATTGGGGAATGGCTAAACAAGCTGTGGTATATGATGGTGATGGAACATTATTGTGCTATAAGAAATGACAAGCAGGATGATTTCAGAAAGGCCTGGAAAGACTTGCATGAACTGATATATAGTGAAGTGAGCAGAACTAAGAGAACATTGTGTCAGAGACAGCAATATTGTTTGATGAAGAACTGTGAAAGACTTAACTATTTTCAACAATACAATGATCCAAGACAATCCCAAAGGACTATTGATGAAACATACTATCCACCTCCAAAGAAAGAACTGATATTGATGGAACACAGGCTGAAGCATGCTATTTTTCACTTTCTTTCATTTTTTCTTTCATTTAAGTTTTCTTATACAAAATGACTAATATGGTAATGTTTTACATAATCATACATGTATAACCTATATCTGATTGCTTATGTCTCAGGGAGAGGGGAGGAAGGGAAGGAGAGATAAAAATTGGAACCCAAAACTATAAATAAAAATGTTTATTACTTTAAAAAAAAAAGAGAAAATTTAACAATATACTAAGTGGTCAAGAAATCAACCTCAGTGTGGCAGTAAATGTATTTAATAGTCTGCTCTCTTAGAAAAAAATGTATATATTACACACTTTCAAGTTTAATCTCTATTATTATTATCCCATCACTTTGTCAACATAATCAACAAAACAATAAAGCAAGTCCTGATTGATAGCACTGACCAGATGGTCAAGGTGTAAATGTTCACATAATAGACTCAGCTGCTCTGAGCTTAGCTCTAGCACACCCACCTTTGGATCAACCATACTTTAATAAGTCTTTCCATGCTTAATTTCACCTAAAAGTACATCAGATGTTTAAAGAACACACCTTGCTCTGATTGGTTGATGAGGAAGGTGTAGATTGTGTTTTTGTGGCTTCTGCCTCTGGTTTCTTTTCTTCTGTTGCCATGGTTCTGAAACTAGCAAGTCAAACGGAGGGTATTTAGGGATGAAGGGATGATCAACCAGAATGCTTCAATGGTGAAAAGAAATCCTACGTCTGGTAATTTGAACCTGTAAGGGGAAGAAGAAGAAATAGGGACAACCACTATTTAAAGGAAATTTTATTTAAAACAGCAATATCTAGAAAAAGTTAATAATAAATATTTAGCCATAATACTGAACCATATCATACAAAAACTTCTCTGGTTAAATGTAAATTTATAATAGAAATAAATTAATTTAGAGGACTCATTTCTGTTCCTACTTTTCAGTTTATTATTCATGCCAAGTTAACTATCTTTGTATTCCATGTTTAATATCCCAAATTATGAAGGCTTTTTCATTGTTATTCAAAAATGCTGTTAACAATAGCTGAGATCCAGTAATTTCTTTAGAGATTTTTAAAGTTTTTTGTTTGTTTTTAAATTCATAAGATTGACAGGAAACTAGGATACCAAGTGACAAGAGGAAAATTAAATCCCAGCAGGATATAGTAGTTTCAGAAGTCACCCAGATTCCAAAACACACAATTAGAGGCAAGTTAAATAGATACACTAAAATACAAGCCCACTGTACTTTCGAAACCTTATGGTTGTTATCTGCTGCTACAGCTTCCATACTATAGGCGTAAAGATGTTTTCTAGAATGTTTCCCTAGTGAGCTGAGAAGCTCATTTACTTATGAGACAACCAGGAAACAGCTGAAAAGCGCAAGCCAAAGTCAGCTTTGTGTTGGAATTTCAACCGCCTTGCCTTCTATAGCAAAGCTTGAAATGCTGCATTGATACTCTGCAATCAAGACTCATACTGCAGATGAGAAAAAAAAAATCTCTACTGCAGCTCAATTAGATTTCAGCTTGACAATGGGAAGTATTGAAAATCTGTACTGTAAGTAATTATTTCACCTGCCTCTTGGATCAGTAGCTCTGGATGTAGCTTCAAGACTAACTTCCATTACTTGCCTACATCAAGCACATACCACTTTAATGAGAAGGTAAATGTCTATTTAAAAAATCTAGTATTTTTTCCATAAGAAAACCTTAAAAACCACTACACTAGAAACTAGCAATTTCTCTCTTTAATTGAGATAATAAATTCTAATTCAGTTTAAAACGTCTTACCAGAACTTCTGGTTGCTCTACAGGGAAACAAACCATTAAAAATAATACTAAAATTGGCCAAAGAGTCATTGAGAAGAGAAGGGTGGGGGTGGGAGAGAGGGATTACATCATAAGCACCCACTTTACAAGTCTTCTGGAAGACCAAAAAACACACAGATATCAAGCCCACAATTAAGGTATTCCCCTCCCTGCCCCTCCCCCCCAAACAGAGGTTTTACTCAGTGACCCTAACCCCTAGTATATCCTGGAAAGCCTTAGAGGGCTTGGTGCTCAGGACCTGGAAAAGTTTAAGTCTTCTGAGATCTGGAGGAAAGGAAAAGGAAATAGCATCAGGGGGATGAAAAGCAAAACCCAACATTTAGTAGCTGGCCTAGCCACTTAAAAAATATACCGAAACATTTAAATAGGGAAAAGACTGAATTCAGGCCAGGAACACACCTGAGGGCTACAGGCTGAAGAAATGAAAAGACTCCTCAGCTCTCCAATGCAGGAGCTAATCTCATCTCAGGTAAAAGGTTCAGGTAAAGCTAGAAACCTAATTCCCCCAATGAAAGATAGAAAGTAGAGCCCCACCCCACCGCACCCTACCCCCACCCCAGTGGGGGAAGTGGCCATTCCTAGGAAGTGGCTAAAACAGAAAAGTGTGATTGGGTGGGGAAAAGAAGGAAAATTCAATTAGAAAGGTGGAGATCCCTGAAAATAGGGGAAGCCCATCCTATAGTTTGACCCAGAATTAAGAGCTGTGAGTAAGGGTATGGAGTGAAGTGAATTGGGCCATGGCTGTCTGGGAAGATACCATGAGAGGGATCACTAAAGAAAGAAGCTTGCTCCCTATGCACACCTAATGGTTCACAGAGTTTTTATGGAGAAGAAACAGAGCAAGTCAGACTAGGGCCAGGCTGTGTAAATGAGTGGAATGGGGAAAAAGGAACAACTGAAAGGGCAGTTATTGAAGGGGAAAAAAGGAATGCCACTCTCAGTCTTCACCTGGTTGTCTCAGGACCGATTTTTCTTACGTGGGATGTGGGGCAATAAGGGAAAGCACTTGGGGTTTGGCTGCTTAGAGGTTAGGGTGCACTAGAGATTAAAAAAAAAAAAAGGTAACAGAACTAGTGTATTCCTTCTGAGTCCAAATCCAAGTGTTTCTAGATAGGGTAAAGGGTAAAAATGGGGATTCAACTGGAGAATGGAGACTCTGAATGCAAACCCAGGTACCTCAAAGTGGAATTTCTAGAGAAGTAGGGGATAGTGCGGACTGTATGATTAAGTGAAAGTGATCTGTCCCTACTGACCTGGAAAAAGGGGTGGTCGAAGATTCTTTCCGAGTTCAATCCAGAGGTTTCAGAGTAAAAGGGAGGTGGTGCAGCTATGGGAGAGAGTGGAGACGGTAATTGGGGGTGCCCTCCCAATTCAGAAACAGCTATTTCTAAGGGTGTTGGAGAAGTGAGAAGAGGGAGAAGCAGACTGAAGCTATGTGGCTTGGCAACCTGAAGAGACAGGGAAGGAGTCGTGCGGAATGGGGGGCACCGCCTCTTAGTCTCTGCCAAGATATTTCAAGGAAGATTGGGGGGAGAGGGTGAAGGACGGGGGACAAACTGGGGCCTGTCCTTCGGGGGAGGAAGAATGGGTCACAAACGAGGTCCAAACTTGGGGATTATGGGGTGGTGGGGAAGGGGAGACCATCAGTGGTCACCTGGAGGAGGGGTTAAAATGGGGAGCACGGGAACAGTCAGGGCGAAGGGGGCCCTACAAGGAAGGGGTGTACCCCACTCCCTCTATCCCTTGCAGGCTGCATGGCGGTGGGGGTGAGGGGCACAGGAGCCCCGGAAGAGACCAGATTCTCCGCAGAGAACGGGAACAGGGGAGACCTTTGTGGGACGCACCCCGGGCCGGCGAACAGGAGGCCCTGGCGGCGCAGGCCCGTTCCCTGCGGTCTGGCAGGCGGCCGGGGTCCGGGGTCCGGGCGCGGCCGTCCCCCCGGGCTCGCAGGCCCAGGCCCAGGCCAGGTGCAGACACGCAGACGGTGGCCGTCCGCCGCGGGCTTACCTCACCTCCGCTCGGGGCGAAGCCTCGTCAGCCGCCGCCGCTCATGAGGAGCGCAGCGCGGCTGGGCCCGGGCGAGGACCGACGACCAAGCGCCCGCCGGGACGAAGTGGAGGTGGCAGCGGCAGCACAGGCTCCTCCTCCCGGCTCCAGGCGGGTAATGTGGACAGGCAACTCCCCCGGGCGCATGCGTGGCGACGGGGCGGGGGCGAGCGCAGGGGCGGAGCAAAGAACAGGGAGGGAGGAGGAAAAGGAGGAGGGAGTAAGGACACAATACCAAGCTGTTTCCGAGATGGGCTACGGAAAGCCGCAGAGGCCTAATTTCTCAGATACCTCAAACTCCTTAAAGGATTTACTAGTGTGCTTTTATAGCGTCTTGATGGCAGAGTGGTAAAGAGACTGCAGATGTCCCTAATTCAAACCTCTCATTTTACACATGAGCAGAACGAAGTCCAGACAGAAGTGACTTGTTCTTTTGAGACAGAGGGAACAGAGCGGGTATACGAATTATGAGAGAGAGAGAGAGAGACAGAGGGAAGAGAAACACAGAGACAGACACCAAGAGAGACAGACCGAGAGAGAGACACACACACACACACAGGTAGGGGAGAAAAGACAGACAGAGAAAAAGACCGACAGACCGGGGTCGGAGGGGGAGGGGGGAGGCAAGGAGACCGAGAGGCACAGAGAGAAGGAAAAAAAAGAGAGGGAGGGGGAAAGAGATAATCAGACAGAGACAGAGACTGGGGGGGGGGGGAGGGGGTAGTTCCTAAAATTTTATATTATTAAAGCTTAAACCTGCACTAAGACTTTTAGGAGACCCAGTAAACACACACACACACACACACACACACACACACGGGATAGGAAATTGTATATACATATAGAATTGTCACATGAGCATACCCGTCTATGATTTCCTATACATTATATACATATGATGCATGTATAATTTTGAGTTATATTCATTATTTCATATACATATGTATTTACAGAATGTCCCAAAAGTCTTACTGCAGTTTTAAATGTTAACACTGCAAAAGAATTGGAACACATATACACGTGTGTAAGTACACATATATGTATGTGTCTTCTGAGAAAGAGAAATAAAGAAGGAGTGAACTTCACAGTACAATAGAGAGAGCATTGCACTGGAATCAGGTAATAATTTAAGTTCCCAGCTCTGAAACTTACTAGGTCCATGACCCTGGGCAAGACACTTAATACCCCGTGCCTCAATTTCCTCATCTGCAAAGTTAAGGTAATAATACTTCACTACCTATCATATAGGGTTGGAAAGAAATTGCTTTGGAAACCTTAAAGTGATTTATATGTATGTGTACATATATACAAGTTGTCATTATTACTATTATTGCATCTGTGGTGTATGAAAAGGAAAGGAGAGGAATTGGCCTGTCAGAAGGCACTGAGGTAGGAAATAAAATGCCAAATTCAGAGATTAGCTAGTTTGACTGAAACATAGAGTTTATTATGGGAGGAATAAGAAATAAATCTGGACAAGTAGATAGGAGCCAGATTATAGAAGGTATTAAATACCAGTCTGAGCAGTTCATTTCTTATCCTAGGGGCAATGGGGAGCTACTGAAAGTTTTTAAGTGGAGGAGTAACATGGTCATACTTGTGCCTTATCAACATTAGTTTGGTAGGTATGTGGAAAATAGATTAGAAAAAGAACATAGGTTTATAGCTAGAAGGACCCTAAGAGATCATCTAATCTATTTGTTCATTTTTCAGATAAGGAAACCGGGGCCCAGAGAAGTGAAATGACTTGGCTAAGGTGGAACAAGTTAATATATGGCTGACTCCAAAGCCAATGTTGTTTCTACTGTGCCACATTGCACTGGAGAGACTGGAGACAGTAAGATAAATTAGGAAACTATTATAATACTCCAATCGAGAGACCTGAATTAAGGTGAGGTCAAATTGAAGAGGATGCATATGAGAGATGGTAACGGATGTAGAACCTACAAGTCTTCAGAACTGGTAGGATATTAAGGAATTGAGAGTGAAAGAGAAGGAAGAGGGGGCAGCTAGGTGGCACAGTGGGTAGAGCACCGGCCCTGGATTCAGGAGGACCTGAGTTCAAATCCAGGCTCGGACACTTGATACTTACTAGCTGTGTGACCCCAGGCAAGTCACTTAACCCCCATTGCCCTGCAAAAGAAAAGAAAGATAGAAAGAGAAGGAAGAGTCAGTTATTACTTCAAATTACAAATCTGGATAACTAGGAAGATGGTGGAACCTTCAGAAAAAGAGGGAAATTGGAGGAGGAGAAAGATTAGGGAAAAGAGAATCAGTTTCATTTTGGATGTGTTGAATTTGACTTTAGGTAGCCATACAACTAATGATTCTCTTCTGTTGACAGCATCAGATGAGAATTCCTAAGTATTTCTGAGAATTTATGGCTCTCATAAATTATTATTTGAAATTTAAATTAAGGGAGGCAGTTGTTTATCCTTCATTCTCAAAGAAGACTGTTACCTATCAGGATGATAGGACAACTGGAGATGGCCCCAGATGTTTAAGGCAATTGGGGTTAAGTGACTGTGTGCCCAGGGTCACACAGCTAGTAAGAGTCTCAGGTGAGATTTGAACTCAGGTCCTCCCAAATTCAGGGCTAGGGCTCTATTCACTGCACTGCCCAGCTGACCAAGGGGAGGCAGTATGATATAGTGGAAAGAACATAGCTGGGAGTGTGGATTTTGGTTCTGGCTTTGTCACTTGATCTAGATATGCCCCACTCTCCATATTTATTCTGCAAAATAAAGGGATTGGACTAGATGGAATCCAAGGTCCCTACCAGCTCTTACTTCCTCTATGGTATTTCTACAGGTTATAGCCCTCTCACAACATCCTTAGGCTGGTTAGTTGGAGCATAACCCATGTTGAGAAAGACGCTTTCCCATATTACTAAGCAACTGTGGGCTCTCTTGGGATTCCACCTTAGTAACACAGCCTCAACTTTCCATCTCTATTTTTACTCAATATATGCAGAGAGTTTGTGACACCTTCCTATGCCCTCCTACATACTTGGAATATGGGGTTCAACTCAACTTGATAGGCAAGGATAGTATAGGAACTTATAACATGAACAATACTTACAGGTTAAAATCATATGAAATCAGTCAGACCAGAGACCTACCTTATAATAATGTCTTCTTTTTAAATAATGTTCCATGAAAAAAAAAATTAGGAAGCAGCTAGGTGGTGCAGTGGATAAGGCGCTGGCCCTGGACTCAGGAGGACCTGAGTTCGAATCCAGCCTCCGACACTTGACACTTACAAGATGTATGACCCTAGGCAAGTCACTTAATCCTCATTGCCCCACAAAAAAAAGAAAAGAAAAGAAAAGAAATAGTGTCCCACCATTTCAAAGTACATTCACACTTTTGTTTGTTTCTTTGTTTTTTGCAGGGCAATGAGGGTAAAGTGACTTGCCCAGGGTCACACAGCTAGTTATGTGTCAAGTGTCTGAGGCTGGATTTGAACTCAGGTCCTCCTGAATCCAAGGCCAGTGCTTTATCAGCTGTGCCACCTAGCTGCCCCCCCATTCACACTTTTATAACTGTGAAATAAGTAGTACAGTGAAAGAGTAAAAAGGCATTTATTAAATGTTAACTATTTCCCTGTCCTATGCTAAACACTGGGAATAGAAATAAAGGAATTCCTGCCCTCAAGGAGCTTGCATTCTAATGGGAGGTAACATATTAGGGAGGATTTTTATGGTTTGGAAAGTTTAGGGGATGGTGAGTGGAGCCACTGGGGAGTAGATTGACACACCCTCTCCAGTAGCAACAGCAGTGTTGATTTTGATTCATTCTAGTTCTAGAACTAGAAAAGGGAAGTGGAGGAGGAGGGGGAGGCTAAGTTGTCAAAGGCAAGGGAGATTATAAGGAATGGCCTGGGTGTAAAGGAAAGCATTTCTGGGGTTGGCCTGGCCTGAGATAGTGGTCCATGTGAGGTACTCACCATTCAGGACAGTAGGGTCCCAAGGCAAGAGTCTCATTGATGAAAAGGTTAAGGGTATAATATGTTCTCTCCAGGGGGACAGGAGCAGTCAGTCAATAAACACTAACTGCTGGCCATGTGCTAAATGCCTCCTGTGCTGACCTGAGCACTGGGGATACAAAGAAAGATAAAATAGTCTCTGGTCTCAAGCAGCTCATAACAACTAGGTAGGGGTTGAGATGACTGGGGAGTCAAGTGTTATCTCCATTTTATGGATGAGGAAATTAAAAGTCCCACAGTAAGGGACAGAACCAGAATTAAAACTCCGATCTGAATTTTTTTCTGATTGTAATCAGGATACATGATTTCTGAAGAATATGAATTTTTGCCCTGAAGTAGATGAAATTAGACTGGTCCAATTGGACCAGTGAGTGGCAAAAAGAGCTTGGCTTAGAAGCCAAAGAAGGATGGTGATACCGAGGATACCCTACATTTATTAAGCTAGTACTCACCGCCTCCCTTGATATCTCCTTGTAGATGGAGGTAACCCTGAGCTTTAAAGGGCTATGCCAATGGATCTTGAGCTCTGGAAAATCCTACCAAATTGGAACGGCATTGAGTACTGGAGTGGAAACAGATTGTGTCTCCTGTCTGAGGTGTAAGCCAGTTAAATCCAGAGAGGTTCATTACCAGTAGTCTGGGTATAGCAGGATACAGTCTTTGGCAGAAGGCCAAAGGAAGGTGGCCTTGGGTGTGAGGTTGGGGTAGGAAGTAGTCTACAAAGTGGGAGATGTGACAACCCCAAGAGGGCTCTGGTTTGACCTTAAGCAGTATGTGTTCAACCAGTTTTGAAGATGGTTGGGAAGATGGGTCGTAGCCTACCCTCCTGAACTGTCTCCAACACAACCATACTTGCCCCAATAGTCTCCCACTCTACCCCTTCCCTCCTGCACAAGCTCTCAACCTCTTCCCTTGATGGGGGAGTGCTAGCCATACCCCCCTCTTTGCTCCCCTTCCCCCTCCAGTTTTATCCAGTTTATGTTCCAGTTTTAACCTAATTGCTACCCAGGCAGCTGTACAGATGCCTGTGGGAAAAGTCTAGTCCTTCCCCCAATTATGGAAACCTCCTGCCCCCCAGATCACACCAAGTAGCTTTGGCAAGTCCCCTGAGAGAGTGGCTTCTGTGTTCCAGGGCAATGACTGGTACATAAGCAGCCTGGTTAAATTCTTCCCCCTTTTCATTTTGGGTAGGGCAGAATGAGTTGTGCTGAATGCGCAAGCATGGATGGGTTATAACAGATTGCAGATTTCATAACATGATTTTCCCCCAAACTTAAACCTCTTCCAAACTTCCCTATTACTCTCAAGGACACCACTATCCTTCAAGTTACCCAGGTTCACATTCTAGGAGCTGTCTTTCCTCACTTACTTCCACTCATCCACCCTAAATAGCCAATCAATTGCCAAATTTTGTCAATTCTGTCTCTAACACATACCTCTATACTCCATGGTCCCCATCACTTCTCATCTGGGTTACTGCAATAGCCTCTTATTCTGTTTCCCTGCCTCAAGCCTCTCCCTATTCCACTCCATTCTCCATAGAGCTCCCTTTCATAAAAGGCTCACCCCTTTACTCAACAAAAATCCAGTGACTCCCTCTTTCCTTATGGATCAAATATAAATTCTCCTATGTGATGTTTAAAGCTCTTTACAACCTGGCCCCTTCCTACCTTCCCAGTCTAGTTATTCCCTCCCTCTTCTCCTATGCTAAAATCCAGCTGTATTAAATTACTTGGCAGCTGGTGGCACAGTCAAGAAGCACTGCGCTTGGAGCCAGGAAGACCTGAGTTCAAATCCTGCTTCAGATACTAACTAGCAGTGTGATCCTGGGCTATCACCATACCCTCTGTTTGTCTCACTTTCTTCAACTATAGGATGGGGATCATAACAGTTCCTACCTCAAAGGGTTGTTGTGAGAACCAAATGATTTATTATTTGTAAAGCATTTAGCACAGTGCCTTGCACATAGTAAGGATTGTATGCATGCATGTGTGTATGTGTGCGATGTATATGTATGCATATATGCACACATACTTATTCCCTTCCCTACTCATTATTCCATACACAAGACACTCAATTTCCTACCCTTGTGCCTTTGTACTAGTGATCCCTCATGCCTGGAATGCCCTTCCAGTTCACCACTGCCTTTTAGCTTCCTTCAGGGCCCAAGGGCTACTTTCTTAATGAGCTCTTTCCTGGTCCTCCAGTTGCTGGTGCACCCCCTCCAAAAGCTACCTTGTATTCACTTTGTATATATTCTGTATATGCCTGCATATGTATGCATTGTCTTTGCCCATAAGTATGCAAGCTTCTTGAGGGCAGGGTTCCCAGCACTTAGAGCAGTGCCTACCTAACACATAGTGCTTAGTAATGCTTGTTGATCAATCGATTGTGAAGAGGAAAAACTATTAAACAAAAACATCTGATATAGTGAGCACATCTCAGGGTATATACAATATTCTGCCCTGGCAGCAAACTCTTTCTCCCCCCATGACAAGAAGCCAGGTCTATTTCATTATTTGTTCTCTAGGATCTTCCTGTAATTTACAAACGAAACTTTTTCTTTGTTTTGAAAGAGGTAACTAAGTGATGCTAGTGGATAAACCACTAGTCTTGAAGTCAGGAAAACTTGAGTTTGTATCCAGCCTCAGATACTTACTATCTATTGACCTTGGACAATATTTATTGAACAATATTATAGTTTCCCCAACCGTAAAAAAGTGATAATACTAGCATATAAATAACAGCACATAAATCCCAGGCTTGTAAGGATCAAATGAGATAATATTTGTAAAGTGCTTGTTACAGTGTTAAGTGTTTAATAAATGCTTGTTTCCTTCTTTCCTTTTGAGCCTTTTGAGTCTAAATATCTGTATGGGGCAGATGTGGATGTGTCAGGAAAGTATTAGACACTGTTATTCCCTAGTTCCACCAGAGCAGGATCAACAACTACAAAGGAAGTAGTGCCCAAAGTGTCCCATGACCCTTTTGTGTGAAATGGTTACAAATTAGAAATCACTACATGAGTTAAGAGATAGAATAGCCTGGACAGGTCAAGAACAGTTTCACAGAGGAAGTAGACTTGGAAGACAACAGGAATACCTTACATTTCCATGAATACTTTTGCCTTTTTTAAGTGTATTTATATATTGTGGCTTTGGCAGTAAAATTTTCACCAAATGGTAGAATATCAAACTCACTAAATGCTTTGAATTCCTTTATGGAGTTGGGGAGGTGCTATAAATTGGTTAAGAAATTATATTATTGTTATGATTTGTTGTTGTTGTTGTTGTTGAGTTGTATCTAATTCTTTGTGACCCCGTGGACCATTCTGTCCATGGGGTTTTCTTGGCAAAGATACTGAAGTGGTTTGCCATTTCCTTCTCCAGTGGATTAAGGCAAAGAGAGATTAAATAACTTGCCCAAGGTCAAACATGCTAGTAAGTATCTGGGACTAGATCCTGAGTTCAGGTCCAGCACTCTATCCATTGAGCCACCTACATGCCCATTAAAGTTCCCCAATCCTTCATAATATGGATAGAGGTTAACATTGGGTTCTCAAAGACTTGAGAGCTCTGGTTGTTCCAACCAAGTTGGAGATGCTTTGGATTTGCTTTCAGAGGATTGGCTCAGCTAAGGACAAAGAGCATGGTACATCAGGAAGAACCTTCCCTGCCTCTAGTTAGAAATTCTGGGATTAATGATCACCTTTGACACTAACTTTCTCACCTTGGGAAGTTACTTACCTTCTCTGTGTCTCCCTTTGTAAAATTAAGGGGTTAGACTAAATGAAAACTTCTTAAACTGTGGGTTGTGACCTCTTATGGGGCCATGTAACTGAATGTGAGTGTTGAGAAAATACTGGCAGTAAATGTTTGATTTGTATATATATATTTATATACCGATTTACCCAGGGTTGCCTAAAAATTTGGTGGGGGAAAAGGGGTCACAAGTGGAAGAAGCCCTGGACTGGATGACCTCTGAGGTACCTTCCACTTCCAAATCTAAGATTGCATGACCAACTTGGCTGCAGCAACACAAGCTTCCTGCCTCGAGACCTTTTACATTGTGAAGGGGCTGCAATAGACATTGGTAGAGGGAGTCACCACATTGATCTTTTGAAGTACCAAAGCTTTTATCCCTGTGGTAGCTGGAGGTCAGATACCTCAAAGATACCCTGCCAGGAGTGCTGTCCCTTTAACAGCCAGGTCCAGAGCTTTGAAGGATAGCAGATTCTAATGGCAGTTGGGGAGGATTGTGTATCTAAGGCTGCTTAGGGTAGCCCCAGGGACAGAGGATTTGCCAGGAGTTCTCTCCTTACTGTTTAGGGAATTGGATCTGTACTCCATGGGCATTGGTTCTGGGATAGCTGTTAAAGACAACCAGAGACCCACAAAGTTCCAGGTTAGTCCGCTTTTGTGTCGAGCCCCCCTAACAAGGAAATAGCATCCCACCATTCATTTCAATAACTCCTCTCTTTTCCTTCCCTGAAGCCAGTCACTGGTTGTACCAAAACAACAGATTCCCCCCACACACACACACACAGACACACATACACATATCAACAATGGCCCACAGTGGGCAATGTCTGCTGAAAGCATGGTGCTAGTAAGTTAATTGCATGCCTGCAATGTGCTGGACACTCACTGAATAGGATATCAACTCTTTAGTACCTTGATTACTACTCTTCTCTCTAAAATCCCAGGTTTCTACCTCACTACTGCAGGCCAAATTGGATTCCCTCTCTTCCTACTTTAAATTCTTTTTTCTTTATATATATATTTCCCCTTTCATTTTGGTCCCCCATTCTCACCTTCTGTTTATATTTTTATCTCAGATACACTTTCCTTTACAGTTTCTGTCTCCTATAGCTTTCTTTCTTTTCCTCACACATCATTTTGAGCTCCTTTGCCCTGTGGTCTCTCTATGGAAAAACATTTTTCTTTTGGTCTTCCTTCTTCCTGTTCTTTCCCCTGGGTCCCCACGTCTTGCTCTTATTGCACGAGCCAGTTAAGTCCCTAATCCTGTGTATTTTACAGTTTTACTCCTAGGTGGTGCTGTGAGTGCATGATCACTTAAAAATTTGGAAGGTACCGTAGTTGGGCAAGAAGTATTTTTCTGAATTATGGCCACTAGCAACAAAGAAAGCAGCAGCTTGAAGTGCCAAACACTGGGTAGAATTTCTCAGCCAAAAATTTCATATATGTTTATTCACTCTTAGTGATAGATTGGATTCCTGCACTGTCAATATGCTCTGCAGATGGCAAGTCAGTCCTTTGGGGGTGACCAGCTTCTTATCTCCATTTAAAATAGAAAGTGGTTCTGGCATGCATAATGGCTCTTTACTCCTGTTACATCATCTTGGTTTCATTAGGCCTGACTGGAAAATGGTGACCCAAAAAACTAAGGAGACATTGAATAGGTTTTGTAGTTCTTATGCTACACAGAGGGGCTATATTTCATGAAGAAAAAAAAGAGGCCTTTTTTTTTTGGTGAGGCAATTGGGGTTAAGTGACTTGCCCAGGGTCACACAGCTAGTACATGTCAAGTGTCTAAGGCCAGATTTGAACTCAGGTCTTCCTAACTCCAGGGTCAGTGCTCTATCCACAGTGTTACCTAGCTGCCCCTTCCTCTTCATTTTAATTAAAGGAACTGGACAGAATCACAAATTTAGAGGTAGAAGGGATGTTAGAGGTAACCTAGTAGAGTCCTTTCATTTTACAGATAAGGAAACTGAGTCCTAGGACAATGTCACTTGCCTAAAGTCACATAGGTAGTACAGTGGTTTTTCCATGCTATAGCTGGTATGCAAGTAGTCCTGGGTTTGGGGATCTGTCTTTCTTAGTAATCTTGATCCTGCCCTATGTATTCAACTTCTTATTTAACATCAGACATCTGTCTTGGGCCAGACTCCTCAGATACTATTCTTTTTTCTAGCTCATGGCTTTCATTCATGTCATCATCCCTCCCTCCCTGAAATACCTCCCTTTTCCTTCTACCTCATCAAATTCTACTCATCCTTCAAGGCCCACCTCCTCCATAAAGTTTTCTTTGACCAGTCCAGTCCTCATTTATTTCTTCTCTGAATCCCTATGGTACTATGTGTTATGTATAAAAAGTTCAAGAGAGAGTTTCTGGGGGCGACTAGGTGGCACAGTGGATAAAGCACCGGCCCTGGGTTCAGGAGGACCTGAGTTCAAATTCGGCCTCAGACATATAACACTTACTAGCTGTGTGAACCTGGGCAAGTCACTTAACCCCAATTGCCTCACCAAAAAAAAAAAAGAGAGTTTCTGGGTAATCATTTGATTAATTACTGCTAGTGGATAATTAATAAAAGGGCACAGTGGCACTCTAGTATGCCAGAGACTGAGTATGGTGGCTTCTTGATGCTTATATTCCCAATAGGCTGCAATCAACTCTGATTGGTTAAGAATGGATATTGATTGTAATGAGAGGTATACCTATTCTAATTGGGGGGGGGGGGCTGGAGGGGAAATTACTTTGATTATGTCACTTTTATTCCCAGACCATGCCGACCCCATGCCTGAGTGGAACAGAATGGACTTTCCCACTTGGGTGGGGTCTGAAAGTTAATCCAATTCATTATCAGCAAGGTCCTTCACATGCTGATTTCACCTAGTAGAGAATGAGGATCTAGGAAGGGGAAAAAAAACACCCTGGTTCTTGCCCATAATTGGTTATTTAATAATCATTTTTTTTTCTCATTTGCAATTGAACACTCATATTCTTCAATCTTCTATCATTCACTGTTTAATGTGCTATGGTCCTGTCTTCACAACCACATTGCCATGTCCTTGAGAGCAGCATAAGGCCATATCGCTATCACTGTGAATAGGTCACTGTTCCAAGTGTTGGGCATATTACTACATATAAAACATTGAGCCTTTCCATATCTAAGTAAGATGCCCCACTATGCCTCCACCTAAAAATACTTCCTTACACCTTTGAGTGTTCGCAGGACTTTATACTTCTCTTTGTTGTTGTTTAGTCATGTCCAGATCCTGGTGACCCCGTTTAGGGTTTTCTTGGCAAAGAGTAGTTTGCCATTTTCTTCTCCAAGTTCATTTGACAGATGAGGAAACTGAGGCAAACAGGGTTAAGTGACTTGCCCAGGGTCACACAGCCAGTAAGTATCTAAGACTGAATTTGAACTCTGGAAGAGGAATCTTCCAGGCTCTAGGCAGGTCACTGTCTACAGTGCCACCTAGCTGCCCAATTTATACTTTTTAGATTAATTCATAGTCTATCTTGAACTACAGATACCTATGTAGGATAGAATACTAGAATTAAAGACCTTTAGAGGTCATAGAATCCAACATTTTACAGATAAAAGACTTTACTGGTGTGAAGTTAGCCAAGCAATGAATGATAGAACTTTTGAACCCAGGTCGCCTGACTCTAAATCCAATAGTCTCTCCACTGCGTCCTAGTCTCCTTTAGCATCCAACAGAGACGACTTCCATTTTTTATTCTATCATAGTAACACACAGGGACAGTCACACCCTTGATCTTGCCATCACCTACAACCATACCATGGAATGATTATGAATTCTGAAATGCCTTTATCTGATCAAAGCCTCCTATTGGTCCATTTTTACCTACACCTTACTCCTGCTACATCTATTCTTTGTCTTCTCCATGACTTCCAGTTCTTCCTCTAGTGCTCTCCCAGGTCTTCACCTCTGCTTTGGTTTCACTTTTCTCCATTTCAAAGTCTGAACCTATTAACCAATTCAATTACACATTACTCTCCACTCTCAAATCCCTCATTCCCTTGTCCCATCACCACTTCTACCTTGTCAAACCCCAACCCTGGATTGTTCCTGGTATCTATCTTTTCTCCTTTTACTCACATGCTACTAAATGGTGTTGGAAGAAGTCATGTATCCTTGCTGACTGGTTGCTGGCAGCTACAAATGTATATGTTTAATTTCAACCAGGTGCACTGCATCAAGACATTCTTTTGTTTTTCTGATTCTCTATCAAGCTCTTTCTTCTTGACATTTGACCCAATGCTACCACTCTTGTCTCTCCATGCTTCTAAACTGACCTCCAGCTGCCACCCTGGAGCCCTGCTGCTCGGTGAGTAACTCACTAGCTCTAGCTGGTCCCAGATACCTAACCAAGCCACCTTCTTGTCGTAATCCTGGGATATCCTCTGCTCCACTCCCCATTTCCACCTCTTGATCTGGAAGCAACAATCAGGTCAACGCTTGATTCTGCAAAGGATGAAATTTACTTATCTTGTGGTTCTGTTCATTATACCTGGGATTTTCACTTTTGCTAGCCATGATTTCCCAAATGTGTTATCTCTACCTTATTAGAATGTTCATTTAGAGTAGAGACTATCTCTCATTTTTATTTATATCTCATTGCTTAGTACAGTGCTTAGAATATAGTAAGACCTTAATAAATCAATCATCCAATCAATCAATCAAACTTCCCAGTGCAAATGTTCTAACTTTTTCTTCTCTCTTCAGGCCTCCCACATAACCAGCTCCTGGTGACCCCATTCCCTCTACCTTCTCTTGGCTGAGGACATTGTTCTCTAATTCACTGGGGAAAAAAAAGGTCATTCATAATATGCTTCCTCTTTTTCCCCTCCATATGTCAACACAGATCCTTGACCTCATCCCCCATTCTCTCTATGTTTAGTTTCTAATGAAGAGGTGATATTTCTCCTTACCAAGGCCAACTCTTCTATTTGAAATTCTTTCTTTCTTTCTTTTTTGGAGGTGAGAGGTAATCAGGATTAAGTTGTTATCTGAGGTCAAATTTGAACTCAGGTCTTCCTGATTGGAGAGCCAGTGCTCTATCCACTGTGCCACCTAGCTGCCTCTGTGTGTAACTCTTGATCCCATTCCATCCTATTTCCTCTAGCTAGAATCTAGTGGATTGTCCCTATATATATATATATATATATATATATATATATATATATATATACATATATATATATATACATATATATATACATATATATATACATATACATATATATATATATATATATATTCTCTCGCTCTCTCTCGCTCTTGCTCTCTCTTGCTCTCTCTCCTCCCCTTTCTTTGCTACCTGCTTATAAACAAGCAGAGTACACAATTGAAGATGACCTAGAGATTGCAAACCTGGATGACTTGAAGGATAAGTAAATAGTAAATGATAGTAAATGGGAAGTTTGGAAAAGGGATGGGTTTGGGGAGAAATATCATGAGTTTGAAACATTACAGGAGACTCAGGTCTCCCCCAACCTTATATAGCAGGAAGAATTTGGTTTCCTCCCCTTCTCCACCAGCCTGTTATAATCACAGAAAATGAGGGGCAGATAACAGAGCTAACAAGGTGTTAATTTGTTTAAAAAAAAATATATATATATATATATATATATATATATATCTCAGGGAAAAATGTGTTTATAACACAGTACCTTTTACAAAGTTTGAAGAAATTCCCCTAATGGAGTTGGAATGGCATTTTGCCATTTGCTGAATAAAGACTGGGTTCACTCTTGGCTGGCTTTTAAATGCTGAGTCTGCTAGACCTCATATTGGTCAAAGAACAGAAGCTAAGAGCAACTTTGCCTATATGGCCACTGAGTCTCTATCTGAGGGAGGAGTAGGCAGGATTTTCTTTATATCCTCCCCATATTGGCCATGGTATCTTGAAGTAGAGCTGCTTGCCCATGTAAAGGCCTAAAATTCTAGCTATGATGTCTAAAATCTAATGAGTGGTTCCCTTAAATTAGAAAATGTATAGCACCAATCTTTGGGCATTAAGTATTTATTAAAGTATATTAGGGGTTAGTACAGAGAAACACATGGATAAAGTATTCCTATTCTGCCTGTCCCCTGCTGTCTGTGCCGCCAAGCCCAAGTCAGGAACCGAAAAAAATCTTGCCTCAGCGGCTACTCCCAGAACCTCTTGTGAAACAGGAAAAAGGGCCGTACACACACACACACACACACACCTCCAAGCTAATTGGCTGGTAACTTTGATTGACACAACTAACAGGCGGTAACTTCCGGATGCTAAAGTCACATGGTTTTCAAGTCACATGCTTTCTTCTCATGGTGGAGCTTCCCTGCAATATCTTTCTCAACAGGTTGGTAGCATTCTAAATCTCACATCCAATATGCCAAAATCCAGAAAAATTCAGTAAA
This sequence comes from Dromiciops gliroides, assembly GCF_019393635.1. Lineage (NCBI taxonomy): Eukaryota > Metazoa > Chordata > Mammalia > Microbiotheria > Microbiotheriidae > Dromiciops > Dromiciops gliroides. Next base: position 428,447,705 of record NC_057862.1, on the reverse strand, counting down.
ATCCACCAATATTCAGCAAAGAGAACACAGAGAGAGAGAGAGAGAGTTGGGGACAAGAAGCACCTTCAAAGAAGCTGACCTCTGGCAGCAGAGAAGAGAGCCAACTATGGATTTAGGAAAACTGGAAGTCAAGATTTGAGCTGTGGAGAAGAGTAATAACCCAGTAATAATCCAGAAGAGTGCTCCACAAAGGAAAGAGGCTACACCTAAGGGGAAGCAGTGTCAGGATACAATGAGAAGAAGCTTGAGTTGCTTTAGCCACAAGTGTTCCCTACATATGTGGCTTGCTACTATTTTATTCTTAAATTTATGTGCTGACTCTTTCCATGAACACCATATGTATTTGTGGGACAAGGCGGACAAGGCACTCCAGGTTTATGGTGGAGGAGAATGATTTGAAGATACTCTTTTTTATTATACCATCTTAGTAAACACCTTTGCTATGAGCTAATTATATCTGCTGACTATTAAAAGTGAGCTGGGGCTCACTGGTCGGGGTTTGGGAACCATAGTTTTATGACTATAGATCTACAAAAATGCCTTTGAATCTATGAGAGTAATCACCTTCACAGGGACCCAACCTTCAAAGCTATGAGTGTCAAGCTGGGGAGACAGCTCCTGGAGAAGCAGGTACTTCACTAAGAATATCCTCCTATCCTCTCAAGCTGTTATTCTATATCTATCCTCTCTTCCACAATCAAATTCCTAGGAAAAAACTCTACTTTCATTGCCTACATTTCCTTTCCTCTCAATCACTTTCTCAACCTTTTACAATATGGCTTCTGACTTCATAACTCAATTGAAATTACTCTCTGTAAAGTTATCTGTATGTCTTAATTTTGAAATCTTTTCTTAATCTTCATTCTTTCTGGCCTCTCAGCAGCATTTGACACTATTGACCACCCCTTTGTAACAATTGGAATGACACCACCTGCTGGAGATTTACTGTAGAAAAGCTCCGCCATGAGATGAAGGTCTCTGAGGGCAGACCATGTTTTTTCTTTGGCGTCACTTCCGTTTGCTTGTGGGAGGAGGAAGGGTGAGGCTGACGCTCTGACTCACCTCTTTCCTGTGGACTCTGGTGGAGAGCAGAACTAGAAATGTGCTCTCCCTTTAATAGATAGATGAATGTAGGCCTTTCTCTCTTTACCAAATTCTTATTCTCCTTAATAAATGCTTAAAAGTCTAACTCTTGCTAAAGCTTATAATTTATTGGCAACCACTCATTAGATATTTTAGACAGACTAGCTAGAATTTTAGCCCCTTAACACCTTCCTCCTTGATACTCTTAACTTTCTGGGAGAAAACTGCCTTTTGTGAAATTTCTCTCTGGGTTCTCCCCTTACCCGTGTGACCGACCTTCTCAGTGTCCTTTTCTGGATGATTATCCACATCTCACCCCCTAATTGTGGGTAAATCCCAAAAGATCTGTCCTGTGCCCTCCTATTATTTCTCCATATGCTATCACAGTTACTGCATCAGCTCCCACATGATATTCAACTCTCAGATATTCAGCTGTAATCTCTCTTCTGAATTCCAGTCCCATATCATCAGTTGCCTATTGGAGATTTTGAACTGCATACTCCACAGAAATTTCAAACTTATATTTTCTCCAAAACTCACTCTTCTTCTTGACTTCTCTAGTATTATTGAGGGTACTATCATCCTCCTAGCCACACAAATTCACAATCTCAAGGTCACCTTCATCTCTGCATTCTCCTTTGCCCTACATATATAATCAGTTGCCAAGTTTTGTTGATTCAACCTTCACACTATTTCTTGTATTCACCCCCCCCTCTCCCTTTTCATTCTGTCCTATATCAGGTTGTTATCACCCCTTTTTTGAACTTTTGTGGTCATATCCTAAGTGGTTTCCCTACTTCAAATTTCTTTTCTTTCCAATCATTTTCCACACAACTGCCAGTGTGATTTTTTTTTTTTTTTTACTGTGGGGCAATGAGGATTAAGTGACTTGCCCAAGATCACACAGCTAGTAAGTGTCAAGCATCTGAGGTCATATTTGAACTCAGGTCCTCCTGAATCCAGGGCCAGTGCTTTATCCACTGTGCCACGTAGCTGCCCCTTGCCAATGTGATTTTCCTAAAGCACAGGTCTCTGATCACATCATTCTCACTCATGCTCAGTAACTCCAGTGACTTCTATTATCTTTAGAATCAAATTCAAATTCCTCTGCTTACCATTTAAAGTCCCTTACAACCTAGCCCCAACCTACCTTTCCAGCTTTATTATACATTATTCTCCTCTACAAACTCTATGGGCCCATCAAACTGACTTATTTTTTGTTCCTCTCACACAGGACTCCATGTCCCATCTCTGGGCTTCCACACATTCCTGGAATGCATTCATTCCTCTCCTCTGCCTCTTAGAAGCCCTAGTTTCTTTCAAAGTTTGGCTTAAGCACTGACTTCTAGATGAGACCTTTCCAGATACCCCCAGGTGCTGGTGTCTTCTGTCCCCCTTCCCCCAACATATTACCTTGTATACATTTTGAATATACTTATATATGCACATGTTGTAAAGGCAAGGATTATTTTAGTTTTGTTTTTGTAGCCCTATAGCATGGCACATAGTATGTACTTAATAAATGTTTATTGATAGACCTGACTCATCAATCGTCATCATCATCATCATCACTGACATTTATAGAATACTTTGAGGTTTGAAAAGTACTTTATAGGGGGCAGCTAGGTGGCGCAGTGGATAGAGCACTGGCCCTGGATTCAGGAGGACCTGAGTTCAAATCCGGCCTCAGACACTTAACACTTACTAGCTGTGTGACCCTGGGCAAGTCACTTAACCCCAATTGCCTCACTAAAAAAAAAAGAAAAGAAAAGAAAAGTACTTTATATACATGATCTCATTTGATCTGCACAACAACCCTTTGAGATGAATGCTATGGCATATACCTATCAGGCATTCAGGAAATAGCTGTTAAATTGAAGGACATTTAAATAAAAGTAAGTAGTAATCATTTCACCCCATACTCCAAATTCTCAGGTTTTGTTGAGGTCACCATCATTCCCCCATCCAGTTTCCTAATTTCACAATTTCTATCTCTTAACTCTCTCTCACCCCTGATATTCAGTTAGTTGTTGAGATCTATCAATTCTATTTCCACATTTCTTGTACCTGCCTCATTATTATCCACTTGTTCTTGCCCTGTGTCACAATGTTGCTTGGAAAAGCCCTTCAAATTGCAAACTATTAACCAAATGAAAGTGCTCTAAATTACGGATAATAAAAGAAATACAAATTAAAAGAACACTGATATTTTACCTTGCACCCAACAAATGGACCAAAATGACAAAAGATGGGAATAGCCAACTTTGGAGAGGTTTGGGAAAGAAGGGCACAAGTAGTGCATTTTTGAAAATTTTGTGGATTGGTCAAATCAGTCTTGGAAAGGAATTTGGAATTATGCAAAGTGACTAAAATGTTCATACCCTTTGACTCAAAGATTCCACTATTAGGCATATATCCCAAGGAGATAAATGACAAAAAAAGAAAGGCTCCCTCAACAATAAAACATTTGTGCTAGCACTTTTTGGTTGTAACAAAAGAACTGGAAACAAAGTAGATGCCCATCAATTGGGTAATGTCTAAACATATTATAGTATGTAAATGTAGTTGTGCTATAGGAAACAATGACTATAATAATGAATACAGAGAAACATGGAAAGACATGATGTAGAGTGAAGTAAACAAAACCAGGAAAACAATACTCACAATGATTTAAGTGATGTAATGAAGGATCAACAACAAAATGATTAAAAGTAAATACAGAATATTTATAATAATTAAGATTCAACCCAAAGAAGAGATATAAGAAGACATCTTCCCTGTTGTTCTTTTCTTTGCAGAAGTAGGGGAAGATTGGTGAAGAATATTGAATGTAACATCATACTTTTTTGAGAAGTTGTCTAGTTTTGCTGCACCCCCCCCCCTTTCTTTATTATAAGGGTTATCTCTCTGAGAGATGGTTATGGGGGGAATAAAGTGAGAGTTTTAGGTGATATAAAAATAAAAATATCAGTATACATTTATTTATTTATTTTTATTATTTTTTTTTTTGGTGAGGCAATTGGGGTTAAGTGACTTGCCTAGGGTCACACAGCTAGTAAGTGTTAAGTGTCTGAGGTCATATTTGAACTCAGGTCCTCCTGACTCCAGGGCTGGTGCTCTATCCACTGCGCCACCTAGCTGCCCCTATACATTTATTTTTAAAACTAACCTTAAAAAAACCCAACCTTTCACAGTCTTGCTCTAGCCTACGTTTCCAGATTTATTTTACATTACTACCCTTCATACATACTATATTCCAGTAAAAACTGATCTATTTGCTGTTCTATGAACTGGTCATGTCATCTTCTACTTCTCTGTCTTTCCACAGACTCTCCCCTAGACTTCAAATGCATCGCTTCCTTGGTCTTTGCGTTTTTAAGGCTTACCTCCTGTAAGAAGCCCTTTCAGATCCACCTAGTTGCTACTGCTCTCTCCCTCTTCAAATTATTTTGCATTTATATCCCCTGATACACATCCCATAGGTGATAAGCTCCTTATTGGCACAGACTCCTTTCTCCTTTCCCCCCACCTTATTTTGTCTTTGTAGCCCAATATCTAACATAGTGTCTTGCAAATAATAAGTAAATTCTTGTTAAGTCATTGAAAGATATAGTTGAGGGGCAGCTAGGTGGCGCAGTGGATAAAGCACCGGCCCTGGATTCAGGAGTGCCTGAGTTCAAATCCGGCCTCAGAAACTTAACACTTACTAGCTGTGTGACCCTGGGCAGGTCACTTAACCCCAATTGCCTCACTAAAAAAAAGAAAAAAGAAAAAAAAGAAAAAAAAAAGAAAGATATAGTTGGTAGTTTACAATCTGGTTGAGAGACAGGACCTACACATGAAGAAATAAATAGAGCCAGTAATTTAGATTGAGTGCCAAATAATACTTTAGTGAATCTTCAGAGAACATATAGCCCAACTGGTACTTGACTAAGAGTCCATTCTACAATATCCCCCAAAGTGATGTGGAAAGGAATAGCATGCCTGGGACAGTACCAAGTATGGAGCTAATTGACTGATTCATTAGTAACTTGAATTCAATTCAACAAACATTTACAAAATTCCTAATACAGACAAAGTGTGTGCTAGGCACTGGGGATGCAAAAGCACCAGTTCCTACCCTCAAGGAGCTTATACTATACTCTTTCCAGATAATTACATAGGAGATAATTTGAAGAGACAGAGAGAGCATTAATAGCTGTGGGGATCAGAGAAGGTTCTTATTGGGTGGGTGGGGGGGATTGGGTGGGGGAAAGCACTTGAACTGGGCGTGGAAAGAAGATAAGGCTTTTGAGAAGCAGAGATGAGAAGAGAGTATATGCCATGGTGTAGTAGATAGAACACTGAACTCAGAATAAAGAGAAAGGTTCCATTCCTAGCTCTTGTATTTACTAGCTATATGACTCTGTGTCAGTAAATTATTCTCTGGGTGTCTCAGTTTACTCACAAGTATAATAGCAGTAATAATTTTCACTCCCTGCCTCATGTATTGTTCTGAAGAAAGTGCTTTGCAAACCTAAGAGTGCTATCTATCTATCTATCATCTACCTATCATATATATGTTGTTGTTGTTATTCCATACATGAGTGATGGCCTAGAAAAGGCATTACAGGGGGCAGCTAGGTGGTACAGTGGATAAATCACCAGCCCTGGATTCAGGAGGACCTGAGTTCAAATCTAGCCTCAGACACTTGACACTTATTAGCTGTGTGACCTTGGACAAGTCACTTAACCCTCATTGTCCCATGAAAAAAAGAAAGAAAGAAAGAAAGAAAGAAAGGGCAGTACAGTGGAAGATTGAATGTCAAGTTTGGGGAACAATTAGTAGTCCAAAAGGGCCAGAACATAAAGTGTTTGTAGGGAAGTAATATGAAAGAAGACTAGACAGGTAGGAACCAGATTGTAGAGGGCCTTGAATACTTGGGAAGGGAGTTTGCATTTTATCATAGAAGGGAAAGGGAATAAGCATTTATATAGTACCTACTATGTGCCAGGCATCATGTTAGTCACTTTACAAATATCTCATTTGATCCTCACAAAAGTCTTATAAGATAGGTGCTGTTATTATCCTCATTTCACAGTTGAGGAAACTGAGGCAAACAGAGGTTGAAGTGACTTACCTGGGGTCACATAGCTAGTAAGTATCTGCAGCTGGATTTGAACTCAGGTCTTCCTGACTCCAGGCACAGCTTCACTACCTAGTTGCCTGAGCAAGAGGGAGCCATTGGAATTTTTGAGTAGGAAAGTGACAAAGTTAAACTTGTGACTTACAGGAAGATTTATTTCAGCTTATTTAGAAGAGGGGAGAGAAGTAGAAGCAGTGAGACCAATTGGGAGGTTATTACAGTTCTCCTTACTAGAAGTGATAAGGTGGGGGCAGATGAAAGGAAGGAAAGGGATGGATATTAGAGTAGTTATGAAGATCCAAGATTCAAGATTTGACAACTGACTGACTTTAAGGGCTTATGGAGAAGGTAGAGTGCAGGATGATTCTGAGGTTATGAATCTTGGTGATGGTACCTTAAGAATAACAGGGAAGTTTGAAGGGAGAGTGGGTTTAGGAGCAGAAAATGATCAGTTTCATTTTTTTATTTCACTGAATTTGAAGTGCCCACCAAATATCCAGGTAGACATGGCCAGCTGGAAGCTTATGTTGAAGAACTTGATTTGAGGAGAGTAATTAGGGTAGGGTAGGGTATATAAGCCAGGTAGATATCCACACACAGTTGATACTTAAAACTAAGGAAGCAGATGAAGTTACCAAGGGAGAGTATAGAGAAAATGAAGACAAGAGATGTGTGATGATCCAATAGAGCATCCTCTGCTTTGTTTTACAGACTCTTCCTAGAACCATTATTTTTCTTCAACCCCTTCCCTTTGCACAGGAGAAAACAACCTAAGCAACACCAGCAGTCTGGTTCTTTAGGCATTGTCTTTGGCATAGATAGATACTGTGCAAAGAGACTGCTTACCTTCTACCCCATCCCCCGATCTCTTCTATGTTGTAGTTATTCTTCCTCTCCTCCTCTGCCTCTGCTCAGAACCCAAGATTAATTCTGTCCTGAACTGACTGACTTTGAAATATAATCCCAGTCCTGTCACTATCTCTATGATCACAGGCAACTTGCTTAACTTCTCTGGGCCACTATTTCTTTGTCCAAAGAGGGTGCTTTACTAGATGATTACTAAGGTCCCTTCCAACTCTGTCACCTTTGACCATGGCTGCTCAAAGCAGCAGGTGGTATTTCCTTGTACCTGATGAAACATATTACAGTGAGCTTCTAGCTAGCAAACAATTTTATCTAGAAAATGAGCCTGGCCTGTGATGTAGTGAAAAGAGAAGTGAATAGCAGTCAGAATACTTGAATTCTAGATCTAGCCCTGCCACTGAGACTAGCTATGTGACTTAGGTCAATCTTTTCCACGTGCTGGTTCTCGGTTTCCATTTTTGTTGTTGTTCTCAGTTATGTTCAACTCTTTGTGACACCCCACCCCTCCCATTTAGGGTTTTCTTGGCAAAGATACTGGAATGCTTTGTCATTTTCTTCAGCCTTCAGATGAAGAAACTGAGGCAAATAGTGTTAAGCAACTTGCCCAGGATCACACAGCTAGTAAGAGTCTGAAGCTGGATCTGTATTCACAAAGATGAATCTTAATGCCTCCAGGCCTGGCAGCTCTTTAGCTACTGAATCACCTAGCTGTCCCTCAGTTTCCAAACATACTAAATAGAGCACTTGACATTGGTGTTCTCCAAGCCCTTTTGCATCTCTGACATCTATCTATGTCTTCATTGCCAGCCACGTGGATCATATTTCACAGGCCAGTTCACTGCCTAACTCATACCCTTGTCATTCACTGTCTGTCTTTAGCAACAAAAAATCACGAGTACTGGCCAACACTCTCTAAAGTACCCACCAAGGATCAAGAATACCAATGAGCTGGAGAAAATATCAACCTGGTTCTGCTATAGAACATCCAGACAGCTCAGAATGGTGACAAGCAGATTGCACAGAAACTTGGACCTGCTACTTTTGTGTTAGGGGTGTGGATACAAGTGCTTCTCCCTGCTTCTTATTGAGGATGAGCTGAAAAGAGCAATGTCTTCTCCAGACACAGAAGAAACAACTGACTAGACCCTAGGCCCCTATAGGCCCACTGAATGTTTCTTTTGTTTTTGTTTTGTTTAGTGAGGCAATTGGGGTTAAGTGACTTGCCCAGGATCACACAGCTAGTAAGTGTTAAGTGTCTGAGGCCGGATTTGAACTCAGGTACTCCTGAATCCAGGGCCGATGCTCTATCCACTGCGCCGCCTAGCTGCCCTGAATGTTTCTTTTATAAGAAGCACAATACTTGAAACTTGAACACTCACAGGGACCTTTTCTTATGAATTTTGCTTTGGACTTCTAGTACAAAGGCAGAAAGTCCAGTGAGATTTCCATAGTTAGCTCTAATATGTTTCCTCTCTCCTTCCCTAAGAAACACTGAGGTCACTTCTTATTTTACTCTTCTCATCTTTTCCATCCAGTGTATATTTTGTATCACTTTCATCCTCCTCATGGTCTGAGAAACATTTGAAATAGAGGTGGAAGAGGTTTTCTAAAGTTGCCCTTTAGATTTACGGTAGGCTCATTCCATAGCTGTCTGCTCTGTGACATGAAAGGACAATATCAGAACAAGAGAAAAACATAGTTGTTAGACTTCTGATCATGTAGTAGCAGCTCATTTCTTATGAAGGGAAGTTAGTAACAAAGATGAAGTTAAGCTAATCTAATCTTCAAAATACTCTATTCTGAAACTCAAAGCAAAGATGCTGCCAATTTTCTACCACCCAAACTTCAAAGTTCATATAGATGTGAGGAACAGGGTCTGTATGTAGCAAGACACACCTTGCAGAGGAGCCAATGATGAAAAATGAAGATCTCCCTTGGTGATTGTCCCTTCCTCAAAGATATCATGGAGAGGATTTTGAGGGACTGGGTAGGTTTTCCCCCTGCATGCTACAAAGGATGTCAGGGATTCTGACCATAGGATATTTATGATCCCAGACATTGATTTTCCTATGGACTTTAGGGTTCTGGTGTCAGTGTTACCATAGCACCAGTGGGAATATGAGATTTCAGAGAAAGGGAAAGCCTTTAATTAACAGGTAACAACAGCAGCTAAAATCAGGCTCTCTAAAATGGGCCTGATGCCAATATTCACCAGTTACTGGAATGATCTGAAAAAGATTTAATTCCCTTCTCCACCCAAGGTCTCTCTCACACACACATGCATGCATGCATGCATACATGCACATCTCCCTTTTTTTTTCTTTTTCTTTTTTTTTTTTTACAGGGCAATGAGGGTCAAGTGACTTGCCCAGGGCCACACAGCTAGTAAGTGTCAAGTGTCAAGTGTCTGAGGCCAGATTTGAACTCAGGTCCTCCTGAATCCAGGGCCGGTGCTCTATCCACTGCGCCACCTGAGTTCAAATCTGGCCTCAGACACTTGACACTTACTAGCTGTGTGGCCCTGGGCAAGTCACTTGACCCTCATTGCCCCCCCTACACACACAAAAAAAGTAAATGACATCCAACATGTTTAACTTTCTTGCACTTACCTTCATAGATTCCTATTCTTAATATCCCACTGTGTCCCCCTATCAGAATAGGACTTTAATTGTATAAGGCACTAAACAATAAATACAATTACATCAGACAATTAAGAGTGTCAAAAGGATATGCTTATTGCCCTAGCAGCTGGGTACTATTTAGGAATTATACAAGAAGTACACGGCATCTTTTCTACCTTTCTTGGCTGCTGGCTTTTTCTAATATATTTAATAGATTTGTTATTTCAAATTACTACAATAAGTTGAGAAATATATGTTGGTTATGAATATTTATATGCTTTTTACTGTCTTTCTCTTTTTTATTTCCTTTTTGGAAATAAAACATTGAAAACAAAAACTCGAGTAATAAATAGAACACGTAGCAGAAATGACCTGTGGAATGTAACTATTATGTGAGCCTGAGCATTCATTTACCTTCTTTGACTGAAGGTTTGTGGGTAGCTTTGTATCACTGGTCCCTTGGTGGACTTTCGATTTCCCTTTTCCATCTGGAGAACCAGCAACTGGCAGGAACCTGGTGTCAGAACAAAGGCCATGCAACTATTGACAAACATTAGCACACACAAAAGACTGTGTCTGGAGACTGGCTTGGAGCCTTTGCAAACATACTTCTCCTGGAAAACATCACCCCAGAGCCCTCCTGGACCTTGTCTATTCCCAGCCATTCCTCACGTCCTAATAACTATTTAACACATTAGTTCTTGCTAATTTTCTTTTCTACTTGAGTTTTCTTCCCTCTTATTGATAAAATAAAACACAGACTTGCCCTCACAGCTGCAGATAACAGGATCTGCAAGGCCACAGGGGGGTCGTGGCAGGTTTTAGGCAGCTGCTGGGCAGCAGAGACTCTACCGCCCACCTTCAGACCTATGGAGGCCCTGCTGTTTCAGGCCTGTGTGAACTCAGACTTGCAGTAGTTTAGAACTGCCCACAATGGCATATTTCAGGGCAGTTAACTATGTATCAGATGGCTTTGTCCTAAATCATGGTGCAATAGTACTAAAGGTTTTATACTTTGTGACAATATATAATAATTGTGGGTTTATCACATGGGCTTTGTATAAGCAGAAGACGAAAAATGATCCCAGATATTCAAGGGAGTCCTCAGTGCAGGCTTAAGCTCTAGCTAAGAGGAAAAGGAAAGGGACCAGCCATAGCATAAGAGGACCTGGTTCCCCAGTTGGGAATAGCAGAGAATGGTCAATTGTATTTTGGAAGATTAAGCCCTTCCAGTTTCTAGAAACCAAATTCCCATTAGGTGGGATCAGGATGTGATTTTTTTTTTGAGGGGGAGGGATCATGATGTGAATTTTTTTTGGTGGGGGGGTCACTTCATTATTAGGTTTGGCTCAATTCTAGAGTCTTTCAAAGAGGGAAAACAATGCACGATGTACAATGCTGATCAGGTATAGCTATTTGTTTGCTCCACAGAAGAGAAATACTTAAAATGCAAAAAGACTCATAAGCACACGTTGAAAACTACACATAGAAACAGTCACCCATAATTCTTATTATATTCTCCTAGGAGTTCAGTACTTAAAATACTAAAACATGAAACATTTTATGAGACTTATGAACACCCATTTCCCTTTAATCTTGACTCTCCACTATTTGAATAAAGCCCTCAGGGTCCATGACGTGGTAAACCAGGCTATAGCTTAGCCTTATCTTACAGTCAGTCAGTTCTCCACTTCCTGAAAAACAAACAAACAAACAAACAAACAACCTAGTTGTTGTCAAGCCTGGAAACAACCATATCAGGATCCCCTATGTTTAGAGAAAGAAACTTAAAGCAGAGGAGGTAGCCAGGGACCTAAGGCCCAGACCAAAGCTTGAGGTCACCTAGGCGGTACATCTGCCTGCCACCATGTTCAAGAGGTCACCATAGCTGCTGGGGGAAGAGAACCTTTTCCTTCCTATGGGAAGTCCAAAAGAAAGCCTCTGCAGAGTTGTCACATATAGCAAAAGGATAGAAAGAGAGCACCAGAGGGTGGAGTCCAGCCTTTTAAGGTTTATTAAGTAGACTGCTTTTCCACACTCAGTACCAATTCTCTTAGATGCCTCTGTCTTGAGGACCAAGGGATTGTTATTGCTGTATCACCCCAAAATATTTCTGTATTGAGCACATGTCTTCAGAAGTGAGGACTGGAGTGGGGAAGAACTTGGGGTAGGGAATAAGCTCAGCTCTAGGCTTGTTTCAATGGGGTGTGCTCTAGCCAGAGCACAAGGAGCTGGCCTGATGACCTGCTGTGTATGAATAATGAGAGGCATCATAGCACAGTCAATGGAGAGCTGGCCTCTGAGGAAGACTTGGGTTAAATCTCACCTTATACATACAGACTATATGATGCTAGGAAAGTTATCTAACCTCTCAGTGTCCCTGGCAACTTTCTAAGACCTGCAGAGAAGTTGCTGATCTATATTGACAGTGGAGTTTCTCATGGAGTTCCCTACACTAATGAAACTTGGGTTTGATTAAAAAAAACAACTATAAATCTTTGGGGGCAACTAGGTGGTGCAGTGGATAAAGCACTGGCCCTGGATTCAGGAGGACCTAAGTTCAAATCTGGCCTCAGACACTTGACACTTACTAGCTGTGTGACCCTGGGCAAGTCACTTAACCCGCATTGCCCCACAAAACAAAAAAACAAAACGAACAAACAACCCCCGCCTCCACAAAACCAAAAAAAAAAAAAAACAACCCCAACCTCTAAATCTTTGTAAACTCTAAAGTGTTATACAATTTATACTATTATTATCTTCATTTTACTGATGAAGGAACTAAGACTCAAAGAAATCAAGAGATTTAGTCATAGATATATAGTAAACTTAAGTGCTTGCACTTGAATCTTAAGTGACACAATTCTCTTCTCCAACAGGATGAGGTAATTTTTTTCACCTTTTAATGTCTTCTCTGACCTGGAATAGATAGGTAGATAGATAGATTTATATACATTTATATATACATATACACATACACATACACACATACATATATAGGTGGGGACATGGGGAAAGCGAAAGATGGAGGACACTGACAGCCTTGACTCATTCCTTATGACTGTATCTCATCCCTTATTCAAGATGAGAGAGACTAATTGGAAAGGTGATATATTTTCTACAGGGAAAGTGTGGGTAGAGAAATGTGTCTCACTTAATTTTTCTCCTAGATGATTAGGGACAGGGAATTAGAGCAGTAAGAATCTAGAGCAGGACATTGTTCAAATCCACAGTGGTGGAGATTTGGAATAGAGATTCTGGGTAGGAGTTAGCTGTTGGGGAATGGGAAGCAGCAAAAGCATGGTAGAATGGAGAGGTCTGCAGATTTGGAATCATGGGATCTGGGTTCAAAATTCAGATTTAGCCACTTATTCCCATGTGACTTCCAGTAAGTGATTTCACTAGGTTCTTGCTGAGATCTCTTCCAGCTCTGGGATCCTGTGACTTCAAACCTGCCATACAACCCTAAACAAGCTGAGACAGTACAATCAGATGAGACAGCATTAGATTACATGTCATAAGGCCCAGGTTCACTCAGTACCCTTAAACATTGGGTTTAACTTCTCTAGTCTGAGTTTTCCCAACATTAGTAAATAAAATACCAATGTACTTTCTTTTCCCCTCACCCTCCTGGGGATGTTATATAAAGATAAAGAAGATCATAACTGGGAAGTGCACACCCAGGTCTGTGGATGAAGGAATCTTTTCTTTGTGATTATAAGGGATTCAGTATTTCATGCCTTGTAAAGGACAGGCTTTCCCTATGCAAACCACATGCCAATTATGAGATGCTTGTTTAAGCAGCTGGAGAACAGCTATGAGCCTGTGTGTAACTGCAGTGTACCTGCAGTAACTGATATAACAATACAGCCTTCAGAGCAGCCTCATGGATCTTCCTAATGCAGTATGCAAACATTATAGTATGGGCACTGAAAAGAGTTTAAGGTTATGATGGGTTGGCTGTGATCATTAAAATTCAGTTGTCCAGTATGGCCAGAAAAGATTGCCTCCATAATCACTGCCCTTTAATTTCTTTCTCTTCATTCAGGGCCCACCTCCTCAATAAGACCATACCTGATTCCCCTAGCTAGAGCAGAATCCCCCCCCCCATCCTCTCATGCCTCTTTGACCTTGGCACTTGACTTGGACCTTAGACTTTTATCTAATTTGTATTACAGTGATTTATTCACACCTCATCTTTTTACTAGATTTTGAATTCTTGAGGGTGGGTGACCAAAGCCATGGAGTTTTTTCCATCCTGGTTTCTCACAGAATCAGAGATCTAAAGCTAAAAAAGTACATTAGAGATTATCTAGTTCTTCTTCCTCATTTTACACATAAAGAAACTGAGGTCAAGAAGGTGAAGTGATTGTCCAAGTTCACAAATTAATATCTGCAGAGGTAGGATGTGAACCTTGGTTTTCTGACCCCAAAGTTAGCACTCTCCTAGTACACAGTAGGCCATTAATAAATGTTTGTTGAATTGAACTGAGTTCTGTGGAACTAGATCATGCCAACCTGGGCCCACAGTCAGCAAGCATTTATTAAGTTCCTGCTTTATGTCAGGCACTGTGCTAAGCACTGGGGATACAAAAAAAGGGCAAAAGACAGTCCCTGTTCACAGTGGTTCAGTATTAGAAAAACTATCAGTATAACTGACCATACTGATAACAAAACCAACAGAAATCATGTGATTATCGCAATAGAAAAAGCTTTTGACAAAATACAACACCCATTCCTATTTAAAAAAAAAAACACTGGAGAGCATAGGAAATAATGGAATTTTCCTTAAAATGATAAATATCATCTATAATTATTAGCAAGCATTTTCTATGATGGGCATAAGCTAAAAGCATTCCCAATAATAGCAGGGGTGAAGCAAGGATGTTCATTATCACCACAGTGATTCAATATTGTACTAGAAATTGTAGCTATAATGATAAGAGAAGAAAAAGAAATGGAAGGAATTAGAATAATATCAGATGATATAATGTCATGCTTACAGAATCAACAAAAAAACTAGTTGAAATAATTAACAATTTTAGCAAAGTTTCAGGATATGCAATAAACCAACATAAATAATCAGCATTTCTATATATAAACAACAAAACCTAGCAGCAAGAGATAAAAAGAGAAATTCCATCTAAAATAACTGTAAACAATATAAAATACTTGGGAGTCTAACTGCCAAGACAAACTCAGGAACAATATGAACACAATTACAAAACACTTTTCACACAAATGAATTCAGATATAAACAATTAGACAAACATCAGTTGTTCATGGATAGGCCAAGCCAATATAATAAAAATGCTAATTCTCTGTAAATTAATTTACTTGTTCAGTGCCATCAATCAAACTACCAAAATTATTTTATAGAGCTAGAAAAATAGTAACAAAATTAATTGGGAAGAACAAAAGGTCAAGAATATCAAGGGAATTATTCTTTTTTTTTTTTTGCAGGGCAGTGAGGGTTAAGTGACTTGCTCAGGGTCACACAGCTACTAAGTGTCAAGTGTCTGAGGCCACATTTGAACTCAGGTCCTCCTGAATCCAGGGCCGGTGCTTTATCCACTGTGCCACCTTAGGTGCCCCCTATCAAGGGAATTATTGGAAAAAAAAAAAGATAGACTAGATATACCAGGTCTCAAATTACATTATAAAGCAGTAACCATCAAAACTATCGGGTACTGGCTAAGAATTAGAGTGGGAATAGATTAGGTGTACAAGACACAGTAGTAAATGACCATAAGTAGTCTAATGTTTGATAAATCCAAAGATCCCAGCTTCTAGGACAAGAATTCACTATTTAACAAAAACTGCCAGGAAAACTGGAAAACAGTATGGCAGAAACTAAGTATAGATCAACATCTTACACTGTATATCAAGTTAAAGTCAAAATGGGTACATGATTTAGACATAAAGGCTGATACCATAAGCAAAGAATTCACTACTAAACAACAGATAGAGAGCATTACAAAATGTAAAACTGGATAATTTTGATTATATATAATTTAAAAGTTTTCACATAAACAGAAGAAAGCTGGGAAGCAATTTTTATAGCAAATGTCTCTGATAAAGGCCTCATGTCTCAACTATATAGAGTACTGAGTCAAATTTATAATAATTCAAACTATTCCCCAATTGATAAAAGGTCAAAGAATATGAATAGGCAGTTTTCAGGTGAAGAAATAAAAACTATCTATAGTTATATGGAAAAAATGCTCTATTGATTAGAAAAATGCTAATTAAAACAATTCTGAGGTACTACCTCACACCTAATATGACTAATATGACAGAAAAAGAAAATGATAAATGTTGGAGGGGATGGGAGAAAATCGGGACACAAATGCACTGTTGGTGGAGTTGTGAATTGATCCAAACATTCTAGAGAACCATTTGTAACTATGCTCAAAAGGCAATTAAACTGTATATACCCTTTGATCCAGCAATACTACTAGGTTTGTATCCCAAAGAGATCAAAGGAAAAGGGGGAAAGGACTTACTTGTACAAAAATTTTTATAGCAGCTCTTTTTATGGTGGCAAAGAATTAGAAATTGAGGGGATGTCCATCAATTGAGGAACAGGTGAACAAACTGTGGTATGTGAATTTAATGGAATAGTATTGTGCTATAAGAAACAATGAGTAAGCTGATTTCAGAAAAACCTGGAAAGAATGAGCTTGAATGAGCAAAATGAAATAAACAGAACCAGGAGAACATTGTACACAGTAACAGCTACACTGTACAATGATCAATTATGAATGACTTAGCTATTCCTAGCCATACAATGATCCAAGACAATTCCAAAGGTCTCATAAGGAAAATTGCTATTCATATCCAGAGAAAGAACTGATGGAGTCTGAATGCAGATTGAAGCAAACTATTTTCACTTTTTTTCATGTTTTTTCCCCCTTTTGGTATGTTTCTTCTTTGACAATATGACTAATATGGAAATGTGTTTTACATGATTGTATATATATAATCTATATCAAATTGCTTACTTTCTTAGGGAGGGGAGAAGTGATGGAGAGAGGGAGAAAATTTGGAACTCAAAATTTTCAAATGAATGTTAAAATTTGTCTTTGTATATGATTAGAAAAAATAAAATATTATTTTAAAAAGGCAGTCCCTACTCTCAAGATGCTCAGCCTAATATGGCTGTGACCACTACATACAAACAAGATATACACAGGATAAATTGGAAATAATCAACAGTGGAAAGGCATTAGTATAAAGGGGGATCAAGAAAGGCTTCTTATAGAAAGAAGCCAGAGGATCCAGGGTGATGAGGGAAAACATTCTAGGCATGAGGGCCGGTCTAGTGAAAATACCAGTCTAGAAGAGGGAGTGTCTTCTTCAAGGAAAAGCAAGGAGGCCAGGGTCATTGAAAGTAGGAAGGGGACAGGTTGTAAAGGGCTTTTAATGTCAGAATATTTTAGATTTGATCTGGGAAGTAGCTCCCTATTACTACCCGTATCCCTTATCTCTCAAAACATTAATCACCTTATCTGTAAAAATGGAAATTATAACAACAGCAACAACAATAACAATAATAATACTTCGATTACTGACCTTACAGAGTTGTGAAGAAAGGAGTCTAAGGCCTGCCAAGGGCATTCCATAAAGGTGAGTTATTATTCATTACTCTTGGTATTTAAAAACAATAGTGCAGGTAAAATACTTCCAAAATCTAAAGATACAGGCAGAAAGACTAATGCAACACCAGTTGTGTCTCAGTATTGGGATTTTTTTCCCCCATAGTCAAGCAAATCTGCCCAGGTCATTAGATAAATCTAAGATATGTCATTTGTTTAGAGTGGGAGAATCTATGATGACTTGTCTTCTTCCCACTTTCCTTCAGCCACTCCTAAATCTTTTCTAGGATAGCATTCCCTCAGAGGCCTAGAACTGAGTAACAGTCTTCTGAATTCAGTGACTCCCAATTCACTTCAAAATAATCCAAGAGTACCTACTACAGGCAGGAAGGAAAGGGAAGAAGCATTGATTTATTAGGTGTTTGCTATGTGCCAGGCATTGTATTAATCACTTCACAAATATTGTCTCATTTAATTCTCACAACAACCTTGGGAGGTAGGTGTTCTTATTATCCCACTTTTACAATTTAGGAAATTGAGGTAAAGAGAGGTAAAGTGAGTTGCCCAGGGTTACACAGCTAGTAAATGTCTGAAACAGGGTTTGAACTCAGGTCTTCCTGATTCTAGGCACAGGGATCTATCTATCCACTGTATAACTTAGCTTCATAGACTGAGTGGTGAGCCAGGCAGCAAACCAGTGCTAAATGTGCTATTAATGGTTTGTATATTTTTAAAAAATGTTTTGGACTGGACCTTCATTTTCACTGGCATAGGGGAGAAAATTGCAGGGTTATGTGACTTATCCAAAGTCATACAGCTAGTATGTATCAGAGATGGGACTATAACCCAAATGGTCCTGACCTAGAGACAGGCTCTCTAACTTCCATGCCAGGCTGCCATGGTAAGTGCTTATGTCCAATTAATCAGATATTAATTGGATAACTGGTGCCTGGTTAAAAGCAATTGTACAGATTCAGAGTAATTTTCTGAATGTAAGACAAATGGGTATGTGTGGAATAAAGGGAGAATAAAGGGGTATTGGGACATTTGAGCAAAAAGCATGTGAGATTTTCAACTACACTGAAAGTTCATGTTTCTTACCTCTTCTTACTTCTTTCTTACCTCTAACCTGTTATGCTGTGAATACCTGCTTATATTATTTCTTTCTCTGGGGAATAAGCCAGATTCATCAGTCATGAAAGGAATTGATAATGGAATATCTTCTTAGATAAAAGCTCCTGAAGGTTAGGCTTTATGACTCTTGATGCCTGCAGGGCACAGCCTGTTTTTGTACAATGAAGGGCACAGTTAGCTGGAGCATTTGGGACCTTGTCAGATGGCTTATAGACCTGGCACCATCACTCTAGGCTACAGTCTCTGGTGGCTGATTGAGCAAATGACTTGTGGAAAATGGCATATCCTTATTTTTGGCCCTCAAAACTAAAGATTGCTAAAGACATATTCATGCTTTGACACTCCACTTCTGAGCACTTTTTAGCATGACGGTATTCTTTATTTTGTTTCAGATGCTGCAATCTGATACCTACTACCTCTCAGTTCCTGTCTTTTCCTTTGTTTGGGGGTGGACTTTAGATGAGAATTCACCTTTGTACCTAAGGCTCATAGTCCCGTTGTGCTGCCAATGGGTTCTCTCTTCTGCTAAGGAGCTGGCTCAGTGAGCAGGACTGAAGGGGGGTTTCAGAGGTACACCTGTTTTCAATTGAGGGCAGCCTGCTATCATTCGGTGATCTAGTAGAAAGGTCACTGGATGGGTGAAAGAGGATCCCTGGGCCCTGGGCTGGGCTCTGTACTAACTAGTTGGATAACATGAAAAAGTCTTTAACAAACCTCCTCTTGTGGCCTCAGTTTCCTCATGTGTAAAAGGAGTATAAGACAGGAAGATAGTGTCTAGTCCAATGCTGTCTGGAGAGGAATGATGGTGGTATTATGAAAAGAAAACAAGGCATGGAGTCAAGGGAGACCTGAGTTCATATTTGTACTTCCACACTCATTGGCTATGGGATCATGGGAACCCCATTTAACCTCTCTTGAGACTCAGTTTCCACAGTAAAATGGGGATAATGACCCCTGCCTACCACCACTACCACCATCATCACTGCCATTTATGTAGCACCTACTATATGTCAGTAACAGTGCTAAGCACTTTACAAAAAGTATTTCATCTAATTCTCACACACAAAAAAACATTTTTGGAATTCAGTGGCTCCCAATTAACTTCCACAAATAATCCTAGAGGACCTGCTACAGGCAGGAAGGGAAAGAAATAAGCATTGCCAGGTATCTACTAATCATTTTACAAATATTATCTCATTTGATCCTTGCAACAACCTTGGCAAGTAGGTGTTATTATTCTCCCTTTTCAGCTGAGGAAACAGAGGCAAACAGGGGTTAAGCAACTTGTCCGGGGACACACAGCTAGTAAGTATCTGAGGCTGGATTTGAATTCAAGTCTCCAGATCAGATCTCTAACCAGTGTGTCACTTAGCTGCCTAGGACAACCACCTCACAGGTTTGTTGTGAGGAAGGTGTTTGGCAAATATTAAAATGCTATACACTTACTAGCTGTGTGACCCTGGGCAAGTCACTTAACCCCAATTGCCTCACCAAAAAAAAATGCTATGGAATATGAGTTACAACAATAATAGCTATCATTTAAGTGCTTTAAGGTTTGCAAAGCACTTTACCTATGTTATCTCAGATGATCTTCACAATGATGTTCTATTATCTGCCTTTGATAGATGAGAAAACTGAGACTGAGGACATTAAGTGACTTGCCCAGGGTCACACAGCCAATGTGTCTGAGGAAGGATTAGAACCTAGGTCGTCCTGATTCCAAGTCCAACACTCTGCCCCACCTAGTTATGTTACTACTTATTTATCTTTGAGGTTCTTTATAACTCTAAAGTTTAATAATATTGAAGACTACTTGTCTTTATTTTAGACTCCTCTCATTTCCATGTGGCTGTATGATCTAAGTTCCTGCTGTAGGTTTTTGACGTGTTCCACTTTGAAGTCTAGTTATAGAGAGTGGCTTGTAGCCAGTTGTTGAGCCTGTTTCTTCCACATATGGTTCAGACTCCTTGGCCGAAGGTCCTTGGCATATGTCCTCTCTCCCTAGCATATGGCTAAACCCTGAGTCCCTTTATTCCAGAATTCACAGAATCTGCTTGATTGGAATTTCTGCACATGTTAAGACTAACAGTTTTGTTTAATGTTTAAGAAAGTGGCACTATTGGTGTGTATGATGAGTGATCTTGCTACCAACATACTTTCCCTGGACATAGATGGTAGTTTTGGTTTATTTAATGATCCATAGTGAAAAGGGATCTGGTAGGCTATAGACAAGGGAAGGCCTATCAGTTGGGGAATGGTTCAATAAATTGTAGTAAAATACTATAAATGAAAGGGGCAGCTAAGGTGGTATAATGGGTAGAGTGTCAAGTCTAGTCAGGAAGACCTAAGTTCAAATCTAGCCTCAGACACTTAACGGTTGTAGGAAGCTAGGCAAGTTACCTTACCCTGTTTGCCTCAGTGGAGAAGGAAATGGCAAGACACTCCAGTATCTTTGCGAAGAAGACCCCAAATGGGGTCGTGGAGAATCAGACATGGCTGAAATGACTGAACAACAATAATAAATTATGCTGTAGGAAATTATGAATTTGGGTAATTCAGAGAAATAAGGGAAGATTTACATGAACTGATAAAGTAGCCAAACCAGAAAAATAATTCACAGATTTAAAAAAAGGCACCTTTCCTCTTTCTTAGGAGAAGTGGAGGAATATACTATCAATATGTTGTATATACTGTCAAATGTGGTCATTTGGGCAGCTGGTTTTACTTGTTTTTCTTTTTAGGGGAAGTGGGGTATGTATATATTGAAGTGACTGTGATATAATGAATACATCTTTTAAAAAGAAATCAAGTAAACCAAGTTGTTTCTCCCTAGTTTGGCACTTTGAAATATCTCTCTCAGGATTTCAAAGTTAGAAGGGACCTCAGGGATGATATAGTCCAAATGATACTTCAAAAAGGATCTCCTTTACTACTACCTAACAAGTAGTCATCCAGCCTTTGCTTGATGAGGGAGAATACACCCCCACCTCATGGCAGTCCATTCCCCTTTTAGAGCTCTGGTCAAGAAGTTTCTAAGCCTCAACTTGTCTCTTTGTAATGTCCATGTAATGTCCTTGGTTTGTCCTTTGGGACCAAGAAGAACAAATTAATTTCTCTTCTTTCTTCTCCTTCTCCTTTTTCTTCTCCTTTTTCTCCTCCTCCTCCTCTTCCTCCTCCTCCTTCTTCCCGTTCTTCCTCTTCCTCCTTTTTTTTTTTTTTTTGCAGGGCAATGAGAGTTAAGTGACTTGCCCAGGGTCACACAGATAGTAAGTGTCAAGTGTCTGAGCCAGATTAGAACTCAGGTTCTCTTGAATGCAGGGCTGGTGCTTTATCTACTTCAACACCTAGCTGCCCCAATTTCTCTTCTACATAACATCCCTTCACATACTTTGGGAAATAATTATGTTCTGCTTAGTCTTCTCCAGGCTAAACATCTATAATTCCTCCAATCAATATTTGTATTCATAAACTTGAGGCCCTTCACCATCCTTGTTGGCATCTTCCCCAAACTCCCCTACTTATCAACATCATTCCTAAAAGGTGGCACTCAGAACTGAACCCAGCATTCTAAATATGGTCTGCTCAGGGTAGAGTGCAGCAGTGCTATCTCCCTCTTATTCCTGGAAGCCAGGCCTCTCTTAATGTAGTCCAAGATCCCATTATGGTGGAGTTTTTTTTTTTTTTAAATCTCATATCACACTATTAACTCACTATTAAGCTTGCAACCCACAGAAACCCTTAGATCTTTTTCAAGCAAACTACTGTCTAACCATGTCTGCCCCATCTTTTACTTGTGAATGGTACATTTGAAACCAAATGTAACACTTATTATGTTAAAGAAAAGAACCCATCTACCCATTTATGTTTTCCTTCCTCTATGTCCCTTGCTCCTACCAGTCTTACACAATGTGAAAATGACCAAATTCACACCTGGTACTTGATGGATCTAGCATCTCATCACTTTTTTTCCCCTTGGAAATGAGAAGCTTCATTTTCCTGGAGTAGGAAATACCAAAAATGCCAAAAGGGTCACATTTGATTTGGAGCTCTGAACTAATACATTTGTCATAGTTTCTATGCTTGGCAAAGATACTTCCTCTCCTTTTGTCATAAATACTATTTAGCCTTTTCATCCCTAATGGGAATCGATGCTGACTCCCTTGGGAATATTTCTAATTCCTAATCAATTTCACTTTTGAATTCACTTCCTGGTCTATTTCCCTAAATCTTCAATTGCACATGCCCTCCTTAAGTTGCTATGGTCCCTGAAACTCCTTTCATCCCATGTGTTCTCAAAGGTCTTTATATGGTTGGGTTATTCATGACAACAATTGAGATCTGCCTACTCATTGTTGAGTCTTTAGTCAAGAGGAGACAGTATGGTATGATGGGAAGAACCTTGGTGCTGAGGTTAGAGAACCTGGGTTCAAATCCTACCTCTGACACTTATTACCTGTGAGGTCTTGAGCAAGTCACTTTGCTTCCTGGGACTTTGATTTCTTCATCTTGAAAATGAAGGGGATGGAGTCGATGGTCTTTATTCTGGCTCTGCATCTATGATTATAAGATCTGATGGTCCTCTTTCTGACTCTACATTGCGTAAGAGTAGAAAAAAACAAGACTTAAAAATTTTAAAGCTAGATGCTCTCTGTCACTTAAAGATTTCTGAATACCCTGCGCCAATCCAAATATCCTGGACAAGTACCCTCAGGGAGAAAGGATTTCATATCTCCAGTGGAATGCCACTGAGGGAGCTGACATTGAAATTCTCCCTTTGGGCTTTGGTGGCATGGAGGCTGAAAGGAGCCAGGAAGGCTTAACACAGAAATTATCATAGGCAATGCCACTTTCTACTTGATATAAACAATACAAACTCAAGAAGGGACAAACTAAAGCATGGTGAGTTATATGAAAGGAGAGAAAGGTATCCTATTTGGAATGGTTGTAGAAACAACTGGCGATATTTCACCTAGTGAAGAGAAGCATTGGGGGAGGGAGAAAGAGAAGGGAACACAAAATGGCTATTGTCATGTGGAGAATTTATTAGACAAATTTATATTAAATATCCATGATTAAATGTGTGTAGTATGCTGAGGTAGATTCAAAGATAAATTAAAAAGTGGTCCCTGCCCTCAAGGGACTTACAGTCTAGTAGGGAAGAGATATGTACAGATAATCACAATAGAAAATAAAATATAAGGTCATTAGAGATACACAAAATCTTATGAACTTAGAGGAGGGAAAAATGGAAGCATAATGGGTGGGAAGTAGGAGTCAGGAAAGATTTCCTAAAAGAAGTGGTATTTGAGCTGGGCTTTGAAGGATGAGTAGGATATGTGAGGGAGGGCTGTTCCTACTCTAGACAAAGTAGGGAGCTGGAAAAAATGTAAGATGTTCAGCTAAAAGCAAGGAATCAGATTTGGTTGAAATAACATTAGTTCCTTTGGAAGATGGGGCAGACCTTTTATGTGGACCAAGAGGGCCACAGGGACCAGAACCAGTGGGGTAGAATTTCCAGAGAAGCAGATTCTAGCTCAACATAAAGAGGAAGTTCCTAACAGTAAGAGCTGACAATGAAATGAGCTGCCTAAGGAGTACTTTTGCTATCACTCACTGGAAATGTTCCAATAGTGGCTGGATTGCTACCTGCCAGAGAGGTTACAGAAGTATTCTTATATCACAAGGGAGATTTATAAGAAGATTTCTAAGGTACTGTTCAGGCCTAAAAATATAAAATTCTACAATTAGTCACTCCCCTGATTTTTTCTGTTCTAGAAATGGCATATTGTCATATATTAGACTCTCTAAAATGAACATACACAGAAAAAAAAATATATATATATAGCAAATCCACTACATATACACATATAAATGGCATATATACATATATGTATATGCACATTCACACATATAAATAATACATATGTATGTGTATTATCCCCTTACCCCTCAAAGCAGAGGACAAAAATATAGTAGGAAAATGAGAGGCTTATGAAGACCAAACTTACAGTTAAGTGTTCACTGTGCATTTGTACATGATCTATTCCCACTCATTTTTTTTGTCAACTGTTATACTAACACTCTGTAATGATTTAAGGCAACATGGAGAGTTGCCCTTCTTTCTAACTAAAATTGCAGAGGGCTGTAGCAAAGTGAGAAATTCTGAGGCCCTAGGCAATAATTTCCAGGAAGAGGCCCCATTCTCCTTTCCAAACTGGAAAATAAATGGCTACCAAGTCTCCTACAATGCACAAGACATTTTGGCCCATTTTGCATCCATGAAAGCAGAAACAGGAGACAGTGGGCAAATGCTGTATCCCTAGCCCTAGTATTTACTTACATTTCATTGCCTTTGGCCCTTTAGTCATTCAGTGCCAAATGTGGAAAAAGTTTCAGTGATTCACATAATCTGTTTTCAGCAAGAATTTCCCTTCTATAAGCTTATCAAAATTACTGTGGAATGAATCCTATAGGTTAATTGCAGTATTTTCTTAAAACTTACAATGCTCTTAGAGCCACTGGAAGAAAAGATGATAGATTGATAGATAGATGATACATAAATAGGTGGATGGATGGATAGATAGGTATATAATTTCCCCACATGTGTATGTATGTGTGCATGTATGTATGTGTGTATTTATGTGTATGTGTATATGTGTGTATACATACGTACATTAGATACTGGAGCTGTAATTTTATTGGCATAGAGAACTTTCAGATGAGGAAATGTCCTTTACCAATACAGGTCAGCACCTTCTGTGCAATTTAAGTAGTCTTGGAGAATCGCCAGGAGCACTGAGAGGTGACTTGCCCAGAGTCACATGGCCATGATGTGTCAGAGGTGGGAGAAGGCCAGGGCTTCCTGACTTTGAACCCAGCTCTCTTTCTGCTTCACCATGCTGCCTCTCACAGAATCACAGGCTATGTGGAAATCTGGAATACATAGAAGAGACCTCACAGGCTGATTAGTAATAGAATGCATAAAAGGTTTGAGCTAGAAGAGACCTTAGAGCTCATCTATAAAATCCCCCATTTCATAGATGAGGAAACTCAAGTACAGAAAAGTTGAGTGACTTCCCTAAGGTCACACAGCTATTCCCATTACAAAAGATTCACCACAGATTTGCCTCTCCTCTTGGAGCTCCCTTAGAGCATTTAAAATGTGATTTGATTTGCAAAACTCATTTGCATTGATTCCTTCTCATTATGCCAATTAGGAAAAGGAGCATTCTGCTTGCTACTATATCCAATATGCCCACACACTTTTAATTCCAAGTCAAATTCCATTAAAAAGAAAATCATTGTAGAACAGAGAATTTCCAAATTCTACCCAATGATTCCCTTATTTCAAATGATAATCAATGTAAGAAAATTCTAATTTAACAAAAGAACTTGAGAAGCTATCTTGGAATTATAGAATGTCAGAGATGGAATGGACCTCAGGGAAGCTAACACTGCCCCTCCCTCCCAACACACACACCATATTTTTACACATTACAAGCCTGAGAAGGGAAGTGACTTACCAAACTCATTCACATTTATTGGGACCAGAAGTTAAACCCCCATTTTCTGACACTGAGTTCATTTCTCTTCCACTAGATCATGCTTGTTTGGTATAGTAAGGATGTTCCAAACATGGTAGAAAACAGCATAAATGTGTAAGGATGCTCAGTGTATCCCCATACACGTTTATTTAAAGGTGGAGATAAAGGAGTGTCATGAATGATTCATTGCAATGGATTTAGCCTTCTTATACTTAAACACATTTTATACATATATACATATTCCTCTTTTAAGATTTTGGCTCATCTGAACATTGACTCCTCATGTAGCAGTAAGTAGGACAGGGTAACTAAAGTTGCCCCAGAGTTCAGGCATATTTGGGAGGTGTTTTCTGCCCTGAGATTGGAACGCTTCCTCCTTGCAGTGGTCTGGAAGATACCATCACCATGCCTTGTGTTGTCTTCTGAGCTGTGCCAAAGGGCAGAGGAAGCTAGGTGGCACAGTGGATAGAGCATTGGCCCTGAAGTTGGGAGGACCTGAGTCCAAGTCTCACCTCTGATACTTACTAGCTGTGTGACCCTTAACCACAATTACCTTAAACATCTGGGACCATCTCCAGTTGTCCTGATGTATATCATGCCACTGGTTCCAGATGGCTTTGGAGAAGAGAGTGAGGTTAGTAACCTTGCACAGCCCTCTCTCACTTATATCCAGTTCACTGAAAGTCATGACATGACCTTGATGCCATGGTCCTCTTCAAGAATGAAGGACAAAAAAAAAAAAAAGAATGAAGGACAAACAACAAGCCAAAGGGCATGACCCTGAGCCACTATCACTTAAGATCCATTGCCATATTGCTCATCTTGCAGACTCCTCCTTTTTCTCTAGTCCCTGTGGGGACAGAGGTCAGACTGTTGGGGAGATAGGCTGCCCCATTTTCTGATACTATGGAACCCTCCCTAGATTCCCTTCACCCTTATTAGTCTGTCCTCTGTAATTCTACCATCTGTCTTTCCCTACTACAAACTTTTTGTACCAGATGAAAGAATTCCTAGTCAGAACACTGACCCAACATAATTAAGTATAATAATTTAATAAATAATAAGTTCGGAATTACTAGAATCCTTGCCTATTACTCAGCTGATTCATTTATCTCTGGTGTTTATCACATTTTCCACCTGCCAAATGGCAAAAATACTTGCTCAGCAAGAGTCTCCAATATGCATTCAGTCAACAGGCCAGTCATTCAATAAACACTTATTTGCAAAGATGACTTTCGCATGGCTACATAATAAAAATGCTTCTTCAAATGAAATTCTAAATAGTGTGCTAGTAATATTGCCTGAATATTATTTCTTATAAAAATTATTTTTGGTACTCTAATCAAACCTTAATAATGTGGACAAAGTACGGTTTAAATGAGCAATATATGGCAGAGAACTAAAAGAATCACTTTAGTATTTTTGAGATTAATTCCATTTGGTTCCAATTACACATATCCTTTGACCCTACTGAAGTTGTATACATCAACTGACAGAATCCGAATCTCCACATTATAAAGGCCCATAGGGTTCATTTAATCCTATCTATCACTGGACAGGAATATCTGTTTCACCATTCATAAGGTATGAAGACAGGGATAAGGAATTCACTGCCCATTAAGGCAGGTTATCCCATTTTTGGACAACTCTAATGGTTAAGAAGCTTTTCATATTGAAGCTTTGCCACTCACTTGCTGTGTGACCTTAGGCAAGTTGATCTACCAGTCTGGGGCTCACTTTCCTCACATGGAAAATGAGAGAGTTGATTATCTCTAAATTATCACTAAGATTCTTTCTAATCACAACAAATGAATTTAAGTAGGTTCAAAGTTAACATTAACAAATGACAAAGTTTTGACTAATAAGTGTTGTGCTAGATAAAGACAATTTGTAATTAATACACTAGTTATTGGCTCTTTGCATAGATGGCAAAAATAACCTAAATTACATTGGGGGGGGGTTGGAGTTTCCCACTCTACTTGGCTACAACCTCCATCTAGGGATATCTCTCCATTGGACATCACGGAAGACTGATATTAGTTTCCCAACTGGAAGCATGATGATCCCCCCCCCCCCGTCTCAAAGAAAGGGGAAAAAAACCCAAAAGTAACTTTTAGGACACGCTCCCTCCCCCTCCTCCCCCCCCCCAACAAACTCTGCACCACTAGCTAGATTCAAAAGATCCTAGGATGGTATTTTTCTTCAGGGCCAGTAACAGTCCTTGATATAGTAGGTCTTTTCTTTCTTTTTTTGCAGGGCAATGAGGGTTAAGTGACTTGCTCAGGGTCACACAGCTAGTAAGTGTCAAGTGTTTGAGGCCGGATTTGAACTCAGGTCCTCCTGACTCCAGAGCTGGTGTTCTATCCACTGTGCCACCTAGCTGCCCCAAACAGATCTTTTCTGCCAATCTCCACTGACATTTACTGCTGATCTTACTCCTTTCTTTACTGTTCTCTGTTGCAGCTAAACTGTCATTGGTTTCTCCAGTGTCCTCTAGGCATCTCTCTCAACTGATTCTCTGATCTCATTATACAAAATAGCACAGAGAATAGAGTGGTTTTATTTATTATTATTTTATTTTTAAAATGAACAAACATTTATTTTTCTCCCCCTCCCACCACCTCCCAATAGAAAGTCCCACACTATGTCTAAAAATGCATGCCTCATTTTGCATCTTGAATCCATCACCTGATATCTCTGGCAGGAGCTGGATGGTAGGCTTCATCAATCCTCTTGGAATGATGGTTATTTATTGCATTGATCAGAGTTCTTAAGTCTTTCAAAGTTGTTTGTTTTTACAATGTTATTATTGTATAGATTGCTTTCTTGGTTCTACATCCCTCCTACATGTCTCCTTAGGTTTCTCTGAAACTGTACTTTTCATAATTTATTATGGCATAATAGTATTCCATTCTAATAGTATTTATACACCATAACTAAATAAGCCATAGCCCAACTGATGGGCATTCCTCTAGTTTCCGATTCTTTGTTTCCAGCTACATAAAGAGCTGTTATAAATATTTTTGTATAGATGGATCCTTTCCCTCTTTCTTTGATCTCTTTGGGGTATAGGTCTAATAGTTCTATTGATAGGTAAAAGGGTATACATAGTTTATTAACTTTTTGGCTGTAGTTCCAAATACTTTCCAAAATGGATGAATCAATCCACAGCTCCACCGATAGTGCATTAAAGTACCTGTTTCCCTGCAGCCCCTCCAGCATTTGTCATTATTCTTTTTTTGTCACTGTTACCATCTTGATGGGATGGTATACCTGTCTTAAAGAACTCTTCCTGCATTCCTCTGGGGAGAATGGCACCAAATTCTAGAATTTCTGAGTCTGAAAGGACTATAGGGGCCACCTAGTCCAAGCCATATTTGAAAAAGACCAGCACAATATTCCTCACAAATGGCCATCCAGTTTTTGCTTGAAGGCCTCTTTGACCATTTGTTAGATCTTTTGATTACTTACACAGAATGATGCCCCAACTTTCTCCAGTGTAATTTTCCTTCCATGATACTGAGGGACATGGGCTCCAATGACTTATAGCTCATCCCTACCTGGTGCTCCTTCCAACCCTGCTAAGAAGGGAATGGTATGGACTTCTCCCAGGTCAACAACCCAGATCAACTAGGGCTTCCAGGCCATTTTTCTTGGGCCTTAGTTTACGTCTATTAAATACATTATGCAGATATAATATATGGAAACTAAGTTACAACATACAACTCCAGTTAGATTACATATGCTTTCACCTAAAAGAGTTTCCACAATTTGGTCACTTAAATAAATAGGTTAAACATGTCCCCTAGCACTCTATTAATATTATTAATGAGCTAAGGGGGGGGGGTCCTCCTTTTTGATTGATAGATAAATTTCACTTCTAGCCTATGTTGGGATAACAAATTCCAAATTAGTGCCTCTAATTACTGAGTAATTACTGGACAGAGAATGCCTTTGTAAAAAATCCACGTTTCCTTCATGCACAGACTACTTCATGCTTTCGCTTTTTAGAAGTGACTTCCTGCTAAGGTGGAATAAAGCTGCCTTCTGCTTTATGGAGCTGATCGGTTTCAGGAAGTTCAGGCTTGTGGGTAAGAGAGTGGAGGGAGCCGATTGTTTAGGAGGGAGATGGGCAGCTGTGTGTTTCCAAAACAGGGATTCTTGGGGTTTTTCTTTTCTTTCTTTCTTTTTTTTTGTGATTCAGAATCTGGAGGAATGTTTAAGTAGTAAATTCTCTAGAACCCAATTTTTGGGTTTCTCTGGGAGTCAGAAGAGAAAGAGAAAGATAGGGGCTATGGTTTAGCTTCCAAGATAAAATAGAAGATGGTCTCTTCATCAAAGGCATGGGAAAGAAAGATCTGATAACTTTATCTTTTAAAGTCATCCAAGCTCCAAGAACACCATGGGCCACTTGTAATTTGAGTAAGGAGCATTAGGCAGAGGAGAAATTATTAAAATATGACATGAATTTTATTTTGTGGTTCCTTACCTTATTTCCTTCTCTTTCCTCCCTCCTCTACTCTGAATTAATTTGGCCAGATCTTTGTTTCCCAAGGTTTGTTTTTCAGGTTAACCAGTATACAGGGAAATGCACAGGAATGATCAGGGGTGATTAGAATGAGGTAGACTTAGTCAAGCAAAAGTTTCACGGAGGTGTCTTAGACAGAGTTTTGGAGATAGGGATTGAACACAATATGATAGAGAAGTGGGAGGATTATCTAGAGTTTAGACTCTAGACTGAAGCATGGAAATGGGATATAGCAGTAGTTATATGTGTGATGGTAAGTAGATTTTCCTGACAGGAGCAGAATGTGCATGATGAGATTGGGAAAGACCAAAGAGGACAATTAGCTAAGGGCAGGTTGGCTAGCAATTGGTAGAAAGTTTAGATGACCATGATAACCAGCTTGCATTCAGAGGTGTTACTAGAGATAGTTGAGATTGGCTTCATAAGCATTTACAGAGTAGTTACTATGTATTGGAGGATAGGAAAGAAATGAAAGAACCTTGATCCTGCCTTCAAACATCTATCTTATGGTCTAAGTTGCTGAGAAGCAGTAGCATGTCATGTAAATGATAGAATGTTGCCTATATGAACTAGAAGGGACCTGAAAGATCATTTAGCCCAGTTCCTTCATTTTATATGCAGAAATGTAGGCTCAGAAAACTGAAGTCACCTTCATAGGGTCACAGACCTGAAGATGGAAGGGACCTTAGAGATCTTCTAGTCTGATATCCACATTTTTTCAGCTGAAGACACTGAGGCCCCAAGACATCAGTAATCTGTGATGAACCTAGAGCCTCTAACTCCAAACTTAGTGCTATTTACATGGTACCTTACCACCTTCCCAAATTCATTTGTGGAATAGACGACTATACCTGGAATCTGAACCTAGCTCTGACTCTAACTTCTGGGCTCTCTCCACTTTTCCAGTCCATCCCAATGACCTCTGTGGATGATAGTTTGGGCAGCTTCAGGACAGCTCTCTTTTTTAATTTCTCTTCAAAGAGAAATTATGAAATATTGCCTGAAAAAATGTCACATTGCATTAATTACATAGATTTGATTTCCAAGCAGATCCTCCAACCATGGAGTCTGGAAAGATTAGCCTTGAGAATCCTTAAGAATGATGGTCAGGTAAAAAAAAAAAAAAAAGAATGATGGTCAGGGGGGCAGCTAGGTGGCGAAGTGGATAAAGCACCAGCCCTGGATCCAGGAGGACCTGAGTTCAAATCCCCAACCCTTGACACTTACTAGCTGTGTGACCCTGGGAAAGTCACTTAACCTCCATTGCCCTGAAAAAAAAAAAAAAAAGGATGATGGTCAGTTGGGCACCATTAGAGTAAATTGGACAGGAAGGTTGCAAGAGAAGACTCATGTTTCTTATTTTAAAGCTCCCTCTTCTTATGACTTGCTCTAGTTTCTGTATAGGACAGAGGTCACCAGAGCTGAGACAAGGCACTTCTAGGTTCTAGGCAAGTTTTGAGAACATCTTTGTGTTGCTGTTTGAGGGAAGGTTTTAGCTTTCACTGTATCACATGAAATGATGTGTCAAAGTGCCTATATGCCAGGGAGACATTATTTTAATGAAATAAAAGTGCATTAAAAGCCAAATTTAAGTGCATCTCTTATCTTGCTCCTTTGCACACTATAGCTTTGTTAGGTACCCACTTTGCCTATTAGCAGTTTTAGCTCTGAAGCCACAGTCATCCTCAGATAATTTATTAAAAAGTGCCTTGTAGGGGCAGCTAGGTGGCACACTGGATAGAGCACCAGCTCTGGAGTCAGGAGGACCTGAGTTCAAATCCAGCCTCAGACATTTGACACTTACTAGCTGTGTGACCCTGGGCAAGTCACTTAACTTCAATTGCCTCACCAAAAAAAAAAAAAAGTGCCTTGTTTTGTGTATTATATGGCAGGAACATCTGAGGGAACATCTGCTTGAATTTGGGATCTATTGACCATGCAGCAGTGCCTGGATTTCAAGGAAAAAATGAGTTTTACAATAGCAAATGGCTTGTGAGCAGTGTGGACTAGCTATACTGCTAGTAACTGACTGGCTTGAAATCATCTTGCTGTAGTCAAGTTAGACAAAAGTAGTTAGGAAAGGGATCATGATGTGGATGGAGCATATAGAATTTAGTGGACCTGGGTCTTCTTCCTACCTGTGTAACATTACATATTATTTCATCTCATTGGAACTCAGTTTCCCTATCCACAAAATAAAGGTGTTGGGATGAGACAGGACTCCAAAGTCCCATATAATTCTAAACCTATGGTTTTAAAATCCAGCTTTATACATATTGGCAGAAACACCTTTATGGATTAATCATATGAGAGGATTTTCATTTTCAAGGGACTTTTGAAAATCAATGGTCCCTGATAAGATGGTTAAAAATGGTCAGAAAGAACACAGAATATTAAAGCTGGAAAGGACCTTTAAGACTTTCTATTCCAGCCCTCTTGTTCTCTAGAGGAAGAAACTGAGGTCCAGGGTTGTTTGGTGGTTACACTGCTGCTTTGTGGCAGAACAGGGACACAGTTCTCTTTCCAGTATGTATTTCCCTACGAATAGAAAGGTGGACAAACTTTCCTCCTCCCTCATCAACCAAACCAGTGCACATTCAGAGCAGTGAGTCTTGACTAAATAAGTTTATACGAAAAGATTCATTTTCATTAAGGCTACCTCTCTTAAAATCAGAGATAGTGTAGAATTCTAGACAATTAGAACTGAAAGGAGCTTTAGAACATGAAATATTAGAACACAGAATAGCAGATTTGGAATATGGAATGTTAGAACATACACTGTCAGAGCTGGAAGGGATGTTAAGAGGCCATTCAGTTCAACCCCTTCATTGGACAGACCAAGTGCATCCTCAGTTAAACATTATCTAGTGTTAACTCAACCCCCCCATCCCCCAATGCCAAGGATGGAGGATGGAGCAGGATACATTTCAGCTTATTCGAGGGGTAGGAGGAATTACAGGTGAGTGGTGGATTCTTTGGTATGGAAAGCCTCTTCTCTCCTACGTGGCTACCAAATTAATATGTTAATTAACACATGTTTGTTTATAAACACTGGCGGCCTCTACAGGTACGTGCATCCCCCAAATGATTCACCCAGCTGTTTTATGCTGAAGTTCAAGGGTTATTTCGGCTTCACCTGCAGGGCAGTTGTTACTGGCTCCTTTCCTAGGGGATCGGCATGTTTTCAGGAGCTTACTCTCCCAGCCCCAAGTCGTTGTCCAGGTCTCTCGCCTCCTCTCCTCCCGCGCTTCCTCTCAGTCCTCACGGTGGTGGCAGGAAATTCACAAACAACGCCAACTTTCCCAGCCAGCTCACCGCAGCTGCCCACAGCTCAGGGGGCGTGTTGTCTCGGCGACTTAGGGAAAAAAATGTGAGTCTCTGAGTATATGGTTACCAGTTTCTAGATTCGACTCCGAATCCAAGAGAGGGGGCCTGGGGATGGAATGGAAATACCTTGACCGATACACAACACACACACACACACACACACACACACACACACACACACACACACACACACTCACTCACTCACTCACTCACTCACTCACTCACTCACTCACTCACTCACTCAACAAAAAAGGGCCGCTGGGCGCCTCTTTCCACCCTTGCCCTTTCTAGCAATGCCTGTGTGCCTGTAAGAACCAGAACGGGGTCAGGGGTTGGGGGGGCGAGGGCTGGGGGCGAGTTCCACAGCTCAAGATTTCCACTAACATTTTGAAAGGGGTCCCCATTCTCGTTTTACCTTAGGAGAACGAGGGTAGGGAGAACACCAAGGGGAAGCCGGGATTTTCTCAAGGCGCGATCCTCTCCTTTAGTGGGTTCCCCCGGGGCCCACCGCCACGGCTGCCTCCAGCATCCTACCCCCAGGTCCCCCAGTCCTAGCCCACCTGCCAAGGGCCGGGGGCCAGGGGCCAGTTTAAATGCCTGACTCGTGTTGACCTGGGGGTAACCCCCCTACCGTTCCCCTATTCCCCCCTAGTCAGGAGAAGGGGGGGCGGGGTGGGGGAAGGTTGAGGGAGGGCGGGGGAGAGAAAAAGGCGGCGCCTGCTTGGCTGGGACATGTAGTCTGACGGGTCTCGGCCTCCCTTTGGCTGCCCCGGTGCGGGGTCCGGCTCCAAACTACCACTCCCGCCAGGCCATGCGCCGTAGCGCATGAGCCCTACATAGCTCTAGCGCATCTATTATGCTGCCTTGCCGAGGATAAAAAGAAGAGCAACCGGAGGGACTATAAGGCAAACGTTGCTGAAGCTGCCGGGGCAAAGTAATCTATTTAATCTTACCCTTATATTCGTTTGGTGCTGCGGTTGCGTTGCTATCTCCGATCCGTCTTTTCTGGCGAGGGGTGTGTTGGGGGCTTGAGGTGGGGGGTGAAGGGGGGGGCGAGGTGGGGGCGAAGGAGAAGCCTGTTCAGAAAGGCCAGTGCCTGGTGGAAAGAGTAAAACGCTCCCTGGGTTCTGCAGCCTTTGTGCATTGCAACAATGTAACAAAGCCAGCTTGGGGAACGTAGACACTGTAGCTGGCTGGGCTTGTGTTTCTCTGTACGTGTGTGTCTTTGTGTGTGTGTGTATGTTGTGTGTGTGTGTGTGTTTTCCACCTCCCCTCCTCTCCTCCTGATCGGGGCGCCCAAGGAGGAGCCCCGGTGGACGGTTGCATCGCGATCGCTCGCCTCCTTGGTCGCCCCCTCCCCTTCCCCCGCCGCCTTCCAGGGCGCCTTCTTGCCCCTTCCTCGGTCTGTTCCCCTCTCCGGCCCGCCAGCCGCCCTCCCTGTACCCTAGGCACCCCCTGCTCCCGACCTGGGATCTGGCCGGGCTGGAGCGCGGGGAGCCCCGGCCGGCCGCACAGAGCCAGCCTCGTCCATCGCTAGCTCTGTCGCTCGCTTACGGAAGGGAATTTTTTTTTTCCTCCCTGTGCCCGCCATCTTTTGAAGGGGGAAAATAAGGGGGAGAAGGGAAAGGTGAGCCGAGGCACCCTCCCCAGCTGCCCCAGAGGCGAGGTCGCCCCAGCCGGACACGGCCTTGGCGGCTCTCCCGAGGCTCCTGCGAGCAAATGGCTCTTCAGTTTCGATCCGCGGCGAGTTTCCCGGCTGGAGAAAGCCGCCCCCACCCTCCGCCTTTCCCTCCTTCGCCTCCTCCCTCCCTCCCTCCCTCCCTTCTCTCTTCTCCCTCCTCGGCCGTCCCTCCCGGCTCCGTCCAGTTTGAGTTGTGGCTAGGGGAAAGGGGGCCTGGAACCGGGGCACTGGAGAAATGTGGTGAACGCCCGGGAACGAAGGCCCGGGGAGGGGGCCGTGGGGCGGGGGCAAACAAGGCGGGCGGGCGGTTGGCTCGTCCTGGCCTGGGTTACCCGCTCGGAGAGGCGCTCCTGAGGCGGGCTCCAGGTGGGCTTCCTTCCGATCGGTTTCTTTGGCCCTTTCGCTCAAAGTTCCGTGGTAAGGGGCGGAGGAAGGAGAGACACACAGAGAAGTGAATTTCTAGGCTCCAGAAAGGGGCTGAAGCTCAAATTCAAACCCAGATTGAACAGTGTGTTTAAGCAAAGTCGAGGCCACTCAGGTCTTGTGGGGTATTATGGGTCTCTCTTCTTTCCCACCCCAATTTGGCTCACGATGGCATCTTCCAGGATTGTGCCAAAGTGAGGATATAAGGTTGACTCTCCCAACTCACATGGGAATGAATATTCATTTCAAAATCCCCTCTTGCTCCCACTTGGCAAAGGAGGCTGTTCTTTTTTCCCCACTTGCGTTCACGAGGAACTGAAATGAGACTCCAGCAGAAGGCATGATTTCCTTTCTCTTTGCAAAGTTTTCAAGGAGAAGGTATGATGGTAACTCCCAGCCTGGGATTTGCCCCTTTCTTCTAGATGTGATCGATTTGGAAGTATGAAAGCATTGAAAGTTGAATGGGATGCTCATAATCTGTAGATCACTGATTTGATGGGCCATAGCTACTCTAGAGAAGCTATAATAGTCCATCTTGTTAATTCACACTTTTAGGGACCTTTAAATAATGGGTCACAAAGGCTTCTGTTGTGGTTTATCATTTCAATGGGACGCTAAATTTTTGGCTAAAAGCCTTCTGTTTCACAGTGCCCTAACCTGTCTTCACCACCACTTGCATTTGAAATGCAAGTCCCCCTAGCATGCTGGCAAAGTTAGAATGGGGGGGGGGGGAATGGGGAGGTGACTCATGTGTGAATGAGCCAGGTGATGGTTAGGCCAGGTATCCAAAACAAATGAGAGACAGGATAAATTTAGACAAAGATAAGAGAACCTTTGAGCAATCTCCCCATCCTCTAAGAAAATTTCGACCCAAATGCCTGTCTGCAATTGTTCTCTTTGAATGCTTTTCCCCCTTCATGTTTTCCTTTTAATGGAGGTACCAAACGATCAATCAATCAACAATTATTTATTCAATATCTGCCTAGTACTTAACACCATTGCATCTTGAGCTCAGAAGTATGACCTGTTGGACCTGGTTGATACTGAATCAGTGAAGCATCATATTAGCAAATAAAGTGACTGATTAGCACGGTTGCCTTCAGAACCTGAAGTTGCTCCGTGATTCCAGATGGTGAAATAATAGGGTACATAGTGTTATAGGAACACTGGGATCATTTTCTGATCTTATTGGTAATGTTGAAACTAACTTATATTTGCATAGTTTTTAAAAATATTTTTCAAGATTTTGAGTAACTTTAAAAATAGTCTTGCTGAACTTGTGATATAGACTCAATCTTAGATGGAATATAGATCTCAAGGTTTTCGGGGTATTAACAAGTAATCTTTGAAATGTGAATACTACTGTATTGAGTTCCTTTGAAATTAGCTTGCACATACTTAGGAAGCAAACTTGTAAATAAGTTTCAATGTTAGTAAACATTCTCTTCTCTTCCTGAAACCCACTAAAGCCTGAGTAACAGAAAGTGAAACTCCCAGAGGAAAAGAAAAAAAGTGAAACTGACCATCCTAGACTCTTAGAATGTCCTCTAACTTTTCAGTAAACAGTTCCAGCCCCTTTCGCTTCAGCAGTGAGGAAGATTCTGTAGCAGCCCAAGATGCTGGGTACCTGTACTCATAATGCCAGTTGGTGCATGAGTCCAGTGAAAATAAATATTTGGTCCATAATAAGATGCATAGCATTTTCAGTTTGTGATCTTGGACATTTCATTTAGTTTGTTTATGGAAGCTAAGCTAAGACCTGTTTAAGTATAATTATTGATTAAGCACATCATTAAAAATCAAGATAACTTAATGATTAGATTAATTCTAATGAAAACATTTCGCTTGTATGCCAAGGTTCATATTGGAAAGAAGATCCATTCCCAGCAGGATTAATGTTTATTAAATATATAAAATATGTGTGTATATATATGTATATATATGCACATATCTGAATACAAACTCTAACCTCACAGATGTAGTGTATGAAATGCTTGAAAATTCAATAATGATCAGTTAGTGGGTACCAGTCCTTTCTGTCCCTTTGATTTATAAGCTTGCAGATTTATTCATTCTTGAAAATACAGGATGGGTCAAAAGTCATGAAGGGGTCTGATATTTTAGTAACTTTTTGAAAATTATTATTTTTTGGTCACTTATGAGATTTGAGTTTTCACACAATGTAAATTCATCTCATATATATGTATACTGTATATGATGGTATGGTATTGTAAACAAAAAATAAAGGCGTTATTAAATATTTATGACTTTTGGCCCACCTGTATATTATGATTGTCAGAAACCCTGTGGGTTTTTTGACTGTGATATAGATGCCAGCACATGAAAAATCATGGTACATTGGATGGGAAAAAAAATTTTTTTAGGAGAGAGCAAGGAAAAGAATGAGGAATATGCCCTCTATGGGTATGTGAGGTGGAAATCACAAAATAGTGAAAGGAGGGTTATCTCCTTTAAACTATCCTCACTAAAACCATTATTAAAAAAATATGTAATTTGTATAATTACTGCTAGTGACCTCCCCCCCAAACCACCTTGCATTTAACTATTTTGTATTTATCTGTGTTCACTTTATATTTATGTTGTATATACTTATGTGTGCTTGTCTCCCAAATTAGAATGTGAGCTCCTTGTGAGTAGCAATTGTTTGTATCTTTGTCCTTAATAACCCTACCCAGAACCTTGCACAGTGCCTGGTAGGCATTTAATAAATACTTGTTGATTGATTGAAAATGAGTGGTATGAATGATAAACTTTTTCTTCTGGATCTTAAGAGGGTGCGTGTTTGAGGAGCACGTGGGCTATTTTCATGGATGCTTTTCTCCACCGGAGCTCCTTCGAGAGGCTTGATATGACAGCCTAAAGAGCACTTGCATTGTTTCTTGACTGCTTCCCCTCTCCTCCCCTCCCCTCCCTTCCACAGCCAAGGCAGCAGCATTGGGTACA
Organism: Dromiciops gliroides; assembly: GCF_019393635.1. Lineage (NCBI taxonomy): Eukaryota > Metazoa > Chordata > Mammalia > Microbiotheria > Microbiotheriidae > Dromiciops > Dromiciops gliroides. Next base: position 428,408,812 of record NC_057862.1, on the reverse strand, counting down.
GAAAGAAAGATAAAACAGGAGTCATAGCAACATTCATGTGTTTCACATATTTGGGTCAAGTTTTTACTAAGAAGAATTGATTTGGTTATATGCCCTATTCTGCAAGGTGATCTCATATCTTTCTCGTACCCATGGTTGCTCTAGAATAAACACAGTGACCTAAACATCTCTTTCCATTTGATTTTCTAAAATCCATCCCTGGAAGCCAACATCCACAGTGTAGAATGTACATTCCTGTTATCTCCTATCAGGCAATTGAGAACCATCTTTCAGAAAGAATAAAGGATGGGATGGGGTAGAGTGGGTGGGAAAACTTCACTTACATGGTACAAACTCTTCAATCCTTTGTTCTTGTTGTTCTCGTTAACTCTGCCAGCCCCTTGGAGTTAGAGCCCCGAGAGTAAAGGGAATCTTTGGTGGGGAAAGGAGTAAGTGGGTGGAAATCATCTTGTCTGTTGCTTCAACTTGTGGTACTGACTGGTCCGTTGTATCTTTGTAAAACCAACTATTTTTTTTTAAGCAACCAGCCCTCTAGATTTGGTTTTCTGCTTTACTTTGTTTTTAGTGCTCATCTATAACATGGGGTCAGACCCAGGAAAAAGGTGCACCTCAGAGAATGCCTTTTGCCCCCTTGAAGGCCACTGAAAATATTGGTGGACAGAAGTTGATGAAGTGTGTTGGAGATCCAGTAAGTGGCAGATTCTCTGAGTACTGGGTATAATATACAACTCGGAATGAAATTGGATAGCAGGGGGTGGGGGAAACAAACTTTTTTATAGTAGACTTTATTTGGGGTTTTGATGTTGTCTTTTAAATGCTAATCTGGGGTAAAACATTTGTAGGGTATTTAGAAACTTAAGTGTCATCTGAAGATGTTAGAGGTATAAGTACCTATGTGCAAATTGTGACGCTTTAAGAAAGCACAAAAACACATTAGAGCTTTACTAGTTTGTAACTCGTTAACAATTAAAGAAAACTAACAAGTTGACAAAGAAAATTAATTTGAGTTCCCACTGTATGTTCAGCCCCGGGCTCAGAATGGTTGGGGGCCATGCAAGTATTAAACATAGCTGTTGGGCAGCTAGGTGGTGCAGTGGATAGAGCCCCAGCCCTGGATTCAGGAGGACCTGAGTTCAAATCCGGCCTCAGACACTTGACCCTTACTAGCTGTGTGACCCTGGGCAAGTCACTTAACCCTTATTGCCCCGCAAAAAAAAACCAAAAACCAAAAACCAAAAAAACCCCATAGCTGCTGCCTTCCAGGAGTCTGTAGTCCAGGGTGAAAAGTCATAGAAATGGAAACATTTTAATTTTTAAAATAATAATACAGAATTTAAATAGCTGTGTAAGCCATTTAGCCTGGTGGGTTCCTCTCTTGTGTTATCAGGGGACAGCAATATTCGATAATCTCCAAAGGACCCTGCCCCCTCTGGAAATCTTGAAATCCTCTTAAGAAAGTGGTACAAGGGGGCAGCTAGGTGGTGCAGTGGATAAAGTACTGGCCCTGGAGTCAGGAGGACCTAAGTTCAAGTCGGGCCTCAGATACTTGACCCTTACTAGCTGTGTGACTCTGGGCAAGTCACTTAACCCCAGTTGTCTCACCAAAAAAAAAAAAAGTGGTACAAGGCCCTTCTTTTAGAGCATTATAACCAGTTTGCTCCTCAGTTTTGCATGATTCTGAATTATCTGTTGCATAAAAATCCCGTTTCTATCTAGGAGGAGGAAGGGAAAGCAAACCATGTTACTATATGGGAAGTATGCACAATTAAGTCTCCCAATGGAAAGTGTGTGTGGTTTAGGGGAAAAGAACACGGTGGAACCTAATGAAGGTCTCAGTTGAGACAGAAATTGAACCATCCAAATTGTCCACTTCCAAACTTTTTGCAATTTGATGAGCACTCCCAAGTTATTACTTTAAAGAGCCCCTCTAATGTAAATTTCATGCAGTCTTCCCATTAGGAGTTAGGGAAATATTTGCTGGAGCTGTTGTCTTCAGCTGTACTTGACATACACAAATGTTTCTATTCTGTGTGTTTCTACTGGGATTTGGACTCTTTCCATGGCCATTTAAAAAAAATGCAAATATGTTTTTCCAGACTGAAATGTGTGGGGCTATTTCCTGGGGCTGGCTTGGATTAAAATGCAACATATTCCGCTGTTGCATCGTGTTGTTGCTTTATCCTTTTTTGGTTGTTACCAGAGCCTGAGGAGGACAGGAATTAAAACTTGTCATTTGGGTTGGGAGGTTGTTTCAGAGAAACTACGAGATAAAGCAAGGTTGGATGACATTCCAGAGGAGAGATCCAAGCTCAGGTAGCCTCTTTGGGAAGCTCTAGATTGGAAGTGCTTTGCCACTTAACTCCACCCCCACCCCAAACATGGGGATGTTTCCCTTTCACAATCATAGCAGTTGCAGATGTGTGTGGCTCATACCAGGTCTCTGTTGCTTTTGAGTTGACAGCTTTATTCTAATTAGAATGGGTTGTCTTTATATAATTCCATTAGGGAATGTTTCATTTCTTTAGGTTTGGAACTAATTTTCTGACCCCCACAATGAGCTGGATTAGTTAGTGCTTTGGAAGTCACTTTTACCACTCTTTGTGAGTTGCTTTTCCCCACTGTATCTTATGATTATAACATCCATTTTCAAAGGTTCTAGAGCTGGGAGGGACCTTAGAGGTCAGCTAGTTCAGCTGACTCATTTTATGATGAGGAAACAGGCCTAGAGAACTTCGGTTACTTGCCCAAGGTCACTCAGGTAGTAAATAGCAGAGCAGGAATTCAAATTCAGGTCCTGCCTTTGACTCAAAATCCAGTGCACCGTACCCATTACCCCTGGCATGCACATAGCCACACAGGGAAATGTGACTTCAGCAAGGTACTTACACAGGAGACTTCCTATTATACTTTCTTTGGTATCCAAGTAGTAGGAGGGCTATAGGCTAAGATTTTTTTACTAGGTCAGTTGTTAAATCCCCTCAGATGAAAGCTAATGCAGGTGAAATTTATATCAAACAATTCACTTTCCACTCCAGGTGTCTCATTACCTGTCTAATCAGTTAGTCGGTGAGCACTTATTAAGCACCTCCTAAGTACCAGGTGCTAGGTGTTGGGGATATGAAGACAAAAAAATGAAACTCCCCATTCTCAAGGGCCTTACATCCTGTTATTGTCTATACAGAGAAGGGGTTGGACTAAATAATTGCCAAGGAACCTTTGATTCTGTGAGTCTGAAGCAAATCTTGTCATAGGGAAGTTTTGGTTTGTAAATAGTCCATAAGCCATACTTTTCTCCCAAATTATCACTGCATTCATCAGTAAGGAGACATGTTAGGTATTCTCCATATCTTCTTTACATAATTCCACTAGAAGATTTTTATTTTCTTTGGCCCCATAACTCATTCTCAGGCCCCTAAATAAATTAGTTGTGTTGGATCTCTTTGACAGTCACTTTTGCCACTGTCCTAGAGAGTAGTGGACTTTGGCAGAATTTTAGAAATACTTGTACCATTTTCTAACCAAAGTAAATTTTCAGAGTGAGGCTTCCTGTACCTGTGAAAGCCTATAACTACAAATGATTAGGTCTCTTCCTCTTATAAGGTAGATGATTGTGGGTGGGTGGGAGAAAGCTGCATGAAGATTGTCCATTTTTTTTTTGGTGCATGATCATTTCAATAATCTCTAAGGCCCCTCCAGCTCAGATATTCTGCAGTCTAATTTCCTTTATTTTTCTAAAATCTCCCTTAGTTCCATCATTCTGTGTTCTAAGATCCCTCCCAGCTATAAAATTGCTTTATTTGGGGCAGCTAGATGGCGAAGTGGATAGAGCACTGGCCCTGGAGTCAGGAGTACCTGAGTTCAAATCTGGCCTCAGACACTTAACACTTACTAGCTGTGTGACCCTGAGCAAGTCACTTAACCCCATCTGCCTCACTTAAAAAAAAATTGCTTTATTCAATGACTGGATGGATGGTACATACTTGGAAAAAAATGGAAGTGCTTAGCTTGAACCCCTTCTCTCTCCACTCTAAAAAAAAAAATTAAATCCTTAAAGAGGAACACCTGTGGTTAGCATACCTCTCATCCTGTTTTCTCTTTATGTTGATTGTTGGTCAGTTGTAGCTTTTTCTTCCCTACCCCCACCCCTCCCCCTCCTGCAAAGGGAAGAAAGTAAAACAGAAATAAATAAAATCCAATAATCTGGGTCTATCTAAAGGGAGGAGAGGAAATTAGTTAAGAGGAATAAAGAAAAGCCAGAAATGTGACCAGTATGTAGATCTGGACTTGTAATGCTGTGACAAAACTCCTGTGATGCTAATGTTTTGAAAAAAAGGAACAGAAGGTGAAGGGTTTCTGAAGAAATGTGAAGCTTTTAGAAAAGACGGATTGAGAAAGCATGAGGAAACTTCAAAGCAAGAGTCAATGAGTAAGTGTTAACATTTGGCCATTAAGGGCTCAAACCAATGTCATCTCAGGATCTGGGTGCCCATCATCTCAGGATCCTGGCAGTCTGGTTCAGTGCAATTCTGCACACAGAATTCAAAGAAATTCCTGAATGGGTTTGGAGGTGAGGGTGGTGTGGTGTGAGGGAACTGCAAGAAGAGTGATTTTAACCTGTAACTCATTCATAAACTTGAAGCCCTCCCCCCCCCAAATATAAGAGAGACCTTAGTTCTTGGAGAGGTAGTGGGGTATACTACAAAGATGGGTGGATTTGGGGGGTTCAAATCTTGTTTCAGCTGTATGACCATAGCCAAGTAAGGCACTTAAGCTCTTTCTGAACCTCAGTTTCTTCAATTGCAAAATGAGGAAAATGATACCTGTACCACTTACCTCAAAGGGTTATTGTGAGGATCAAATGAAATAATGCACCCAAATTGCCTTGCAAATCATGCATTGTTATGGAATCGTCAGCCATGTTGGTCATTACTGTTGCATGAATGGAAGAGGTATAAGAGTGCTCTTTACTGAGGCTGGGCTTAATAGTAAAGGGGAGTTTGGGAGCCGCCCTTTAGATTTACTATCAGGGCCCAATTTACATGTTAACCTACCAATTTATATGTTAACCTATTTATATGTTGGAATAAAGAAATAAGATTTCTTTGAAAACAATTAACTGGATTTCTAATTCCCTTTGTCCAGACTTTATGCCGGAAGATCTTCTTGTGTTGTGGTAAATTCATCTTTTCACTCTACTTAGCTAACTGTGTTATGCTGGAGCTGCAGGGAAAGGAGACTGCAAAAGAAGAGCTGAGATTTTAGGGGCATGGGCTCTGGCAGAGAAGTCCCCCAAGGGAGGGAAATGGAGAGGGGAAGCCTTGTGCTTGGGGCCTGCCTTGGGCCAGTGGCTTTTACTCCCAGATGCATCTCATTGCATGATGATTGCCTGCATTCCACTGTAACGCACTGGTTTATTTCATTCAGGAAACAGTTGTCTCAGTCTGTCACTGGGGGCCAGGCACCAAGACTCTCAGGAGCAAGGATTTGCCTTCTTTGGATCCAGTTTCATGGGACTTAGAATGACAGCTCCGTAGCAGCCTGGAGTATGTTTTATGGATGCTTTGGGCTGCACCTAGCACACTATGGGCTTTGAGGAATTGTTAAAAAGCTGTTTTGGTGGTAATTGCCCCCTTGCAGATAACTTCAATTCAGTGTCCCTTGGTGCATGCCTGGTCCTAGTTTCCCCACCTTTCAAATGGGGAATAATAACTTTAACCCCCATTTATATGAACAGCTTAAAACAGTACAAAGAGCCCTGTAGACCTATTATAGTGGTGATAGTAGGGTATCAATGTGGAGAAAGCCCTGGCCTTGGAGTCAGGAGAATGGGCCCCAAGTTCTGGCTCTGCCACTTACATGCCATGTTGACCTTGGGCAAAATGAATCATTCCTTCTCTCTGAGCCTCAGTGTCCTTATCTGAAAAAAAAAAACCAAGCATGATGATAATCAACTCCACTTCCTTTATAGAGTAGTTAGTGGTTTAGATGAATGAGGTGATGCATTGAAAAGTGCTTTATAAACTTTGAAAGCACTACATGAGGCTTTGGTGCTTATGCTGGTAGGTAGTTGCAAGGATCAGCCTATAAAACATAAGCAAGAGAGGGAGCCCTTTGATACAATGATGCTTTGCTCCCTGGGAGAAGTTATTACACGAAGGCTTGTTAGAACTAAGGTCTTTCTTTCTTTCTTTCTTTTTTTGGCAGGGCACTAAGGGTTAAGTGACTTGCCCAGGGTCACACAACTAGTTAGTGTCAAGTGTCTGAAGTCAAATTTGAACTCAGGTCCTCCTGAATCCAGGGCCAGTGCTTTATCCACTGCACCACCTAGCTGCCCCCTGGCTTGTTAGAGAGACTGTAAGGTGGGGTATGGTGCTAATTCTACAAATGGCAGATTCTGTCTCTAGAAATGAAACTCTGATTTTCAATGTATCCCTCTTGCAGCCAAATGAGCCAAAGGGTGGGCTTTTGGCTCAGTGTTTTTCAATGCTAGTGAAAATGCACAAGCCCTAAAGTTTGTCATTTGTCCCAAGTCAGTCATCTTCAAACTGTTTTTCTGCTTTTGTCTGAGTTATACTTCATTTATGGTGTTTGTCAGTCATGTGGTTAAATGTCCAGCTTTGCAGGTTAAAAGACACTTTAATGAAATCCATTTCCTCCATCCCTGGTCCCTTGGGCAGGGTGCCTTTCATACTCCCAAAGAGTTATTGAGTGGTCAAGAAAAATTGCTCTTTGAATCATAGAATGTTAAAGCAAGAAGAGACTTTGTATGTTATGGTAGCATAGAACATAGAATGTTTAAACTAGGAGGGTTGTAAAATGTAGAACATATTATAAAAACATAGAACATATCATTGAAAGGGACTATAGCAGTCAGTTCTAATTTGATATATGAGGAAACTGAGACCCTGGGCCATTCATTTAGCAACAGTGTCAGACATGGAGCTCAGGTATCCTACCAGTCCAGTGTGATTTCTGCCACTCCATTTTGCCCTGTTCCATACATAATCTGATGAGGTTCTACCTAAGGGAAGAAACTTCTTGACCCTGTGCTTTCAGAAAATCTCCCACCTCCAAACTCCAGAGCTCAGCTGATGAAATCAAGATTCTTACAATAACAGGGACACCATTTTAGGTTGTCAGAATTTGCTTAAGTTTATAGCATAGGGGCATCTTCTCTATGTAGTTTTTGGCCCAGTGAAGTTTGTAGCATTTTAAGGTATGTTTGTCACGAATGATTCCTGGAACCCAACTTCACAGCTTGCTGGTTTCTCAAGCTCCTGCTATATGTCATTTACTTTTTGAGTTTTCCTTCATACCCTAGTTCTCTGGGGCAGGTTTCAAAGTTTCATTTCCCAGCAATCTTCAGATTGTCTTGCTTGTCCCACATAGGCATTGCCCATTCTTGTTTCCCCATGTGCCCAGCTTCATATTAGGTGTTTCATTGATTGCTCGTATGCTTTCAAAAAGGGAAAGCAAAACCTAAGGAAGCGCAATCTCAGGCAGATTTGGGAAGGGGCACATGTGCCCTTTGATTGTTTGTTTGGGATTAATCTGTTTGCTTTTGCTCTGTTAAATTATATGGATTTTCTGGAAGATTCTATTCCTAGTCCTTATTTTTGCATATTTGTTTTTGTTATTGGTAATTAAGTTTATGTATATATATGCATATATAGATACACATTTTTTAATATAGCATGTTTAAGGGAAGTGGTAAAGTCTCAGTAATATCTGAATTCTTCTGAATGGGAAGATACTTTAAAACCTGCTTTTGGGGTCAATTTAGATAGTTTTACAAACAGAACTAGAAAGTGCAGTATCTGCTGAGTAAGACTACTCTGCTGTTGTACAAACATTCAGAACACAAAGCCTCATGAGTGAATGGGAGGCTTGTCCTATTTTATTTCAATAAGATTTTTGTCTCTGCAATAAATAGCTTTTGGAATAAAGTGGTTGCTGGGGTGTGTTGTGTGGTGAATGCCATACAGCTGACAGCTTGGGGAACAGATTTTTAAATGCTCCTTTACTATGAGAGGTTTAAGGAGGAAAATTAATTGGTGCTATATTATATGTATCAAAAAACCTTTAGGCTCCCATTGTAGAAAATGGTTTCCAGTCCTGATGGGCTTCAAGCTGCTGTGTTGACTATAATGGATGGGAAATGTCGGACAACCAGTTCAAAACGTCTTTTTACACACCTAGGCTTGATCTAAATAGCGAAGCCAGAACGGAAAGACCAGAGGTACCAAATGTGGCTCATTCCTTTGAGGGTAAAGGGAAAAGGCTACTAAGGATGTTTTGTGAATGGATGACAAGCTCTTGATTTGGGGGATTGCATTTAAAAAATTTTTTTCTAGTAGTTGTAGGGTGGGAGATTTTTTTTTTTCCTGGTAGCTCTAGAGGCAGAAGCTCTCTCCCCACCCCACCAGATTTCTCTAGATAACTAGCTCTCTCAGTCTGCCTCCCCACCCCTCCCCCATTGTCACACAGCCCCTCTCACTGGAGATCGTCTCCAGGAAACGGAGCTGTGACTGGATACAGGAGAGGGGCTTTTTCTGCTGCCAAACTAAGCCAGCTTAGGGGAGGGAAGGGAGGAGAATCCTGCTATTACAGAGTCCCGTTTCCCTCCATTGGAAAGAAAAGATTGAGAAAGGATCCTGGGATCCCAGGATTTAAGGCTAAAAGGACCTCCCCACCCCCCACCTCCCCACCCATTTCAGACATTCATACTAGAAAACAGAGTCCTCAAATTGTTGAGGAGCTTGTCCAATGTCACATAGGTAGTGAGTAGCATGGCTGGGAATAGAGCCCAGTTCTTCGGACTTTAAATCTAATGTTTTTCCCCCAAATCAGGCCAACTGAACAACTGGCCCTGAAGACTATTCTGTGTCCTCTCCAGGAATTTTGGAAGCATCCCACATCTCTGCAATTTGTGTTTCTGGCTCTTATTTTGGCTTGAGGATGAGCATACAGTCTAGCACAGTGTTCTTGACTTTCCCGACTATGTCCCAGGCACTATACAGGGGATGCAAAGACAACAATGAAAAAGTCCTTGAGGAGCTCATATGCTATTGGGGAGAAACATTTAGACCTAAAAGTTTAAACACAATAAATCCAAGATATTTGGGTGGGTAGATGAGGGTCGGGGAGGCACCAACAGCTGGTAGCCGGGAAGAAGAGGAGATCAGGAAGGGCCTCAAATAGGAGGTGATGTTGGTTGGATCTGTGCTTGGAAGGAGCCTAGGGATTTTAAGAGGTGGAGTTGAAGAGGGATGCCTGTGGAGAGTCCAGAAGACAGGAAGATGGAATGTTGTATGTGAGGAACAGTTAGCAGGCCAGTTTGTGTGTGCACTGTCTGAAGGGAAGGAATAGATCATAAAGGTAGAAAGTAGCCAACTTGTGAAGGACTTTAAATGCAAAACAGAGGATTTCTTTTTGATGCTAGATGTACTAGGGAGCAATTTTTGAGGGAGTTTATTGATTAGGATAGTAACAGTCAGACTTGTGCTTTCACAAAATCACTTGGGAAGCTGTGGGGGGGCTGGATTAGAGGAGAGACTGGAGACAGGGAAACCAAGAGTTCCAAAAGTTCAAACCCATGGTATGCTAGAGCAAGGCACTCTATAATAACTGGTGGTTTTGACCAGCTGTGCTCCATACACAGGTGAGAGACTTTGTATTGCCCCCAAGAGTCACCTCTGGCAAAGACCGTGGCAGCAGGCCCAGCTTGGCTGGCCCACAGAAACAGATGGGAAGCAAAGTAAAACTGAGTGGCATTCTGGCAAAGTAGCATTGAGTTTATGAGAAAACAGCATAATCTGAATGACCACAAGTAGCCAAGGCTTGAATTTCATGTGTGTTCATTGCCTTTGTGGTCTTGTTGCAAATCAACTCTAAGTGAGGTTTTTTCCTAGCTTATAATTTGTATTGCTAAGAAGCATCCCTGGATAGGTCAAAAAATGACCAGTCACCCAGTAGGTGCTTGTTAAATGTGCCATGGCCTTTGAGGGAGGAAGCTGTGAAGGGGTTTGAAGTCACTAAGATCTTAATTCTCTTTGGAAACACCAGGCCTGTTTTCAGATTCTTTTTTCTTGCCTCTTTCCTGGCCGCTCAGGAATCCGTTCTCCTTCTCCCCCCACCCCACTTTTCCCAGTGGAAGACATGGATGACAAATGACTGGTGGTGTCCAAATGGGGGTTATGTTCTGTGGTAGATTGCTTTTGTTAGGCTTCAGGAATCTACAATGGGTAACTCATTCAGTTTTTCTCTCCTGGCCTGCTCATTCACTGTGTTTGGAGGTAACTCAACAGTATATATATTTATATGTTTTTTAAAAAAATTATTATCTGTTTTACTCCTAAGAACTCCACTTTCAAAGGGATTGCCCCCAAAGTAACCAACCTCAGGTATAGAGCACACTTAACTTAGTTTTGTTTAAAAAATGGTAGAGCCATTTAATGGGTTAGTGCTTGTCAGCATTAAACTAAGGGAAGGGGAAAGTGTGAGTCTGCTCACTGATTGGCAAGACCCTCTTGGCCCAAATGGATCAATATCTTTTGAAAAGCTGGCTCTTTTGTATACTGGGACAATGGTATTGTCACCGTCTGTAGCCCTTGCCTCCCTGGCTTTTAAATTGGCCCCACTTTCATTCACCAGTCTGGTATAAAAATTCCCAATTGCCAAGACTAGCACCATGATTAACACTCAGATGAATTACATTGGTGATATGGATCCCTAGATCTGGGTGGCTGTACCTTCATTTTTTTCAGCTAACTTTTGTGAAGAGCCTACTATATGCAACACACTGTGCTAGTGGCTAGAGGAGATAACACAGATAAAACAAATGATCAGCTCTTGAAGGACTTACAGTCTAATTGGGGAGTTTAAGGTATGTACACAGAGAAATATATAAACTTGGAACATAACTGGTTGTTATAACCTTTTACTCAACTAGTAAGTATGAGAATTGATTTTTACTTCCCTGGAGAGACTTGGTGGGTTTAACCATCACCTTTGGATATGCCCCATGTTAATACTTTTATGATCCATTGGTATGAAGTCTTGTGAATATACAAAAGATTCACAAGCCCTAGGAAACTTTCTGGACTTTGTTGCTAGAGCACTGAATTCAGAGTCAAAAGGCCTGGGTCAGAATCCCAAGTCTGCCACTTAACTACCTGTGTTACTTAACTGTTCGAGTCATTGCCCCTTTCTGGGCCTCAGCAAAATGAAGAGTTTAAGTTAGATGTCTTTTAAGGTTCCTTTCAACTCTAGAATCCTATCCCTTCTTCCTGGGAATGTTTTCCCTTGCTCCCAAAAGCCTCCTTTCATTTCCTCCCTTCTCCCAAATATTTCCCTCCATTTGGCTTGGTAAAACTGTCCAGTGTTCCCTTTGGTCATTTTTTGGCAATACAGGAGAAGGCAAGAGGATTTTTTTAAAAATTGGGTATTCAGTGCTTGGATACTTATGAGAGCTGCCCTCTTCCATTAGATCTTACCAGGGAGGGACTGGGAGGTGGTGGTGAGGGGATCTGGGCAATTGGGCATCTGTCCCTGGCAGTGCAGGTGTGTGCCAGTGACAAAGATAGCTTTTGTGTCTGACTTGTGGATTTTGTTACAATTCTCTCCTCACGCGCACATCCTGAACGTAGCACGTCCTGAGCATGTAATAAGACCCTTGGATAGTCCCAGAGGAGTTGATGTTGGGTTAATTCCATGATAAACATTATTTTTGAAACACACACTAACTTGTATTAGCTAGAATTGTGGCCGTTTTTGGCAAATGTGCAACACAAAACTGAAAAACTTCAATGCATTCTGTCTGTCCTTAGCAATTCTTTTTCTTCAAAACAGTACTGATCTCCCAGGCTTCAAAGGCAGATTGAACCACAGCAGCAAAATCGGCAAAGCAGCATGGAGTGTGTCTGTCTTGAATCCTCCTGTGTTAGGAGATGTGCACTCTATTCCTGCCCTTCCCCCTCCTCTGGCCTCCCATTGAGCCGGCAGCTCTACTCTGGGGCCTGAATTTCTTGGATTAACAGGAAGTCAGACTTCAATTACTTTGCACACATCTGTTCTTTTGTGTCATTGATAGAAAGTATGTTGTAGTTTTGTTTGTTTGTGTTTGGCAAAGGTCAAAGAGGGCTTTTTTCTCCCCTTTGTCCTATTTGCAACATATCTTTAATCAAACCCATATGAAGGGAAACAGCTACTCTTTAATTTCTACTCTTTGGTGGGAGTCAAGAATGCCTCTTAATTTTAGGGGCTAGGGTTTCTTCCCCAAGCCTCATCAGAGTCATGAATACTGGTTTTGGTAATTGAGACTGCCTGGTATAGACTGCACAGTGCCCACCCCACCTCCCATCACCCTCCCAAAGTGACAAGTGTGTTGAAGGACTCCCCAGAGAGTGGGAGATGGACTAAGTGGCCTAAGACCCTGTCCTACCTATGATTTGCATGCAACCTGGGAGGAGGCGCTTAGCTTTTGGAGCCATAGTCTAATATTTTTTGACACTTGTTTCTTAAATTGTTACAAACATCCCCCGGTTAAAGAGATCAGAGGTGTTGCATGGAAGGAGAAGCTGATATTAAAGGATGTTATATGATTGATCCAAGGCAATATTGTCAGTGGGAGAGTTAGGACTAGAAGGCTGTCAGATTGCATCTGGTCATCCATCTTCTCTTTCTAGAGTGGACTTTGTGGCCACACTGTAGGCTGAGCAGAGTGAAGGTCTGGGCTGTGTTGATGGGTAGGATGCCCATTGTTAATTTAGGATGTGGAAAGAAGTAAAGCAAGGGGAGGAAGTGGGAAAGGAAATGAGAGGAGCTACAGGTATTGGTTATAGTAGTTCTTTGGTTTGCCAAGATCCAGAATTGTCCCTTTGGGGAAAGCTGTGGCCTCTCTGACTCTCTAGGTTTCTATAACAAAATCCCAGTTCTTATTTAAATCTCCCTTGCTTGAGGGAAGAGCTCCATGAATAATGATTGCTGATTGCAGAATAAATATGCCTCAGAGAACTTTCACTTTCTCTCTTCCCTTCTCTACTTTTTAGTTCCTTCTTCCAGTTTCACACTCTTGCTTTAACCTTTAGGCACCAAAGTGGGTTGTTTCCCTTAGGGAGACTTACACCTGGATATCACCCACAATCCATGTCTTCCCCTACCCTTGACTGGCATTTAGTCAAGCTGCAGCTCTCCATGCTGCCCCATTTTTTCTTGACTTACCAGCCCACCTGGTGTTTGTACTTTACAAACCTTTTAGCCTGAAGCCAAAGGAAGAGACCATGGGTATTCACACATCTGTCCTTTGACCAGCAAGTCGCCCAGGGAAGCTGACTCCCTGGAATAGCTGAGGCCTCAGGAGGAGACTGAGCATTCAACTTTTGTCCTAAGCATCTGTAGAAATACTTAGCCATTGTCAGCCTGGAGTAAAGACTGGAGTTAGTGGTGGTGGAAAATTCATCTCAGGGTAGCTCTGGCAACAGTTCTCTGTCAGCGAAACCACTGGGAGATGGGCCAGTCTAAGTTCTCTTCAATCTGAAAAAAAGAGTGTGTGTGTGTGTGTGTGTGTGTGTGTGTGTGTGTGTGTGTGTGTGTGTGTGTGTGTATGAGAGGGGCAGTATATGTGAAAGAGGGAGATAGGGAAAGAAATGTTGGTCTTGGAGTCAAGAGACCTGGCTTTGGGTCCAAGCCTTGCTCTTTACTGTTATTAACAAATTGGGTGACAGAGGACAAAAAAACCCTCTCAGAGCCTCGATTTCCTCATCTGGGGATAAGAATACTTGTGGTTGCTGTGAAGGAAATACTTTGTAAATGTGGTATAATGAAGGGCCTTGGGTTCGGAGTCAAACCACTTGGGTTTCAGTCTTTATTCTGCTCCCTACTACCTGTATGACTTTGGAAAAGATGCTTCACCTTTCAGGGCGAAAACAGAAATAGGAAATAGGCATATTTCCTCATCTGTCAGAGTTGAGGGTTAGGCTACCACTAGATGACCTTTAAAAGCCCCTTCCAGTTCTAAATTCCAGGACCTAAAGTGCTACAAAAATGTGAGTTGGTATTATTAGATGAATAATAAAGTGGCTTTCTTCTTCCCACTGGTGATTTTGTAACCAGGCAGAGTAATTTAGTTCCCTTTTGTCTGCCTCCCAATCCCCGAATCAGGGAATGTCTATAGGTCCAGAGATTTGTAGCTAGATACAAAGCTTGGGAAGTCAGTGCCTATCCAGAAGATGACAAAAATGCTGAATGCAGATATACATTGCCTTAATTTTAAAGAAGTAAACCAGGCAGTTAGTTACATTAGCCCAGAAGTAGGAATCTACTGGAGAGGTGAATGAGCCAGGCAGACTCATTGGTTTCAGTTCAGCTGGTAACAGGGGACTTTTTAGCTGAGTTTTGTTTGAAATTAAACAAGGGCCCAGACAATCATGAAAACAGTCTATGGCTACTGGAACCGACACAGACACACTGGACATTGAACCAACAAAACATTTCTGTTGCTTAATATTTATCTAGACTCTATACATGGCAAACTGAAGCTTCGTCCTTGCTTATCTTAACATATTTACATGGTCATGTATAATTTTCCCTTATGTGTACTTTTGGAGGTGGGGAGAGGGGAAGATTTATTTGAGTGGAAGAAGTTGTATAATGAATCTCAAGATTTGGGAAAATGAGGAGTGTGCCTCAGAGAAGATTTTTATTTTAATTCTATTAAACTTTCTTGTAGTGGTTGCAATCTAAAGTCCCTTGAAAAAGGTTATTTTGGGTAGATTTTAACCAGGTTTACTGACTGTCTAGGTAATAGAACAGGTTACTAATGAGTCTGCCCTTTGACTTGGAAATTGATAAATGGCGAATTAAACATTTACTTAAAAGAATCTCATGGAAATGGAAGAAATGTTTCTGATCTAGTATTTTTCCCATAAGTTCTTTAGATGGTGTGGGGAGAAGAAAGTGAACCTGCAGATAGGGGAATGACATGTGGTCCCCCTTTAAAATAGGGTTATTCATTCAAAAAAGAGATGGGAAGGGGCAGCTAGGTGGCGCAGTGGATAGAGCACCGGCCCTGGAGTCAGGAGTACCTGAGTTCAAATCTGGCCTCAGACACTTAATACTTACTAGCTGTGTGACCCTGGGCAAGTCACTTAACCCCAATTGCCTCACTAAAAAAAAAAAAAAAAAAAGAGATGGGAACCCTCCAAGTTGAGACTTGGGGTAGGTGAACCTACATGGCACCAATGAAGAGACAAATTCTAAGTTCAGAGTCATATCCATTGGCCACATGAGTGAAGACAGTCCAGAGGGACTCCTTGGAATAGCTGCCCTGATTTCTTTCCCAGCCCCCCACAGAGATGGCTCCAGGCTCCAGGCCAGAAGCAAGCTCTGAGATTCCTTGCCCTCCAGGGAGCCAGCTTCCCAACCCTGCAACTAACAATTGGGGTACTGGCCAGCTAGTTTTGTTTTTCCCTTAGATCCTGCTTGAATTAGTCAATTGGCTTTGTCCCGTGGAAGAGCACCCTGGCCTTCATCAGGCCCCCTACGCTTTCAGGATATGATGACTTTGTTCACAGAAACATAGATATTCAAGAGTGGTGTAGGCCCATGGGCTGGCTCTTAGTTCCTTGATGTTCAGATTTCCCTTTAAGAAATGAATAATTATCTGTGCTAAAGATGTGGAACTGAGATAGACAGAATGAATAGGGATCAGGCATCTATCTATCTGCCTTCTCTAGGCCTCTCTCTGGGTAGATTCCTTTCCTAAAGTCTGATTGGCCTAGTGATCACTCATGTCACAATCTCTTTACCATCACAAACCTCTTCTCCGTGGTTCTCATGGTTACATTAGAATCCCAGTATATAAGGGAGGTGAAGCTCAGCTAGTCAGCTGCCTGGGTAGTACTGTGAATGTCTATATTTCTACTATAGCTCTGCCTCTATTTCATTGACTATGTAGATCGATTTTTAAATTTTCTACCTGTAAACATTTTTAAAAATTGCTACAATCAAGAAAGGTTTAGATTTCAGTGGA
Source organism: Dromiciops gliroides (assembly GCF_019393635.1). Taxonomy (NCBI): domain Eukaryota; kingdom Metazoa; phylum Chordata; class Mammalia; order Microbiotheria; family Microbiotheriidae; genus Dromiciops; species Dromiciops gliroides. The sequence goes on along the minus strand of NC_057862.1, from coordinate 428,392,782 downwards.
AACCAATCATCTTCCAACAAGTAGGTAGCAGGGGGAGTTTTAGCTTGGTGTCTAAGTGAGCATTAGTTAGAATGCACCAGGTAACAACATCTCCCAGAATGCTTCCCTACCGCCTGCTGCCTAATCATCTTAATGCTGTTGCATTTTCACTCTCTCTCTCAGTATCAGTGAGACACGTGACCTGGGGATGTTTTATCTTTCATAAACACTTGTATTTCTTTGCACTCCTAATTTTCTTTTAAAGCCATCTTTTGAGAGAGGTCGCCACATGACAGATGAGGGTTGAAAAAAACAAACTTTACAGACAAATGGTGACTGGAATGTGCTCCAAGGTAACAATGTTGCTAGGAGGCTGGGGGTTTTTTGTGGGGGGGTTTTGTTGTTGTTGTTGTTGTTATTCTTTTTTTTTTTTTTGGTCTTTTTGTGTTTTTGTTTTTTTGGTTTTGTTTTTTTTGGTTTTGTTTGCTCTAGCCTGTCACATGGGTGAATTGTCAGAGCCAGGACCTTGAATGGACATGCTTACTGTCCCCTCCCAGGTCACATGAAGAATAATGGCAGAGCCTTCCAAAGTCTTTAGAGATGTTAGCATTCCATGTCTTCAGTTTGTTTCTTTTGTTGTTCTTCCTATTGATACAGGTTGCATGGTTGGGCCCTGGAAATGGGATGTCAATCCTATTCGGGGAGCATAAAGAAAGAAAGAGAATCTCCTAGCTGCTGCTGTGACAGTAAGTGAGATAGAGACTTCAGAAAATGTCGACGGTAACATCAGCGATTCCGGCTCCTCAGGGCCCTGTGAATCCGCCCCCCCCAGAAGTCACCAACCCCAACAAGCCCGGGAGGAAGACCAACCAGCTGCAGTACATGCAGAATGTTGTGGTGAAAACTTTGTGGAAGCACCAGTTTGCTTGGCCCTTCTATCAACCAGTAGATGCAATTAAATTGAATTTACCTGTGAGTATGCTCTTCTTTATGCTTTAAGCCTTGATATAGCTATCTAGCTACGTACACCCTTCCGGAATCCTCCTGTTCCCTCCTCCCAATTCAGTAGCCACTAGATCTGGAATCAGCCATGTGCAATCCTAGGGGAAAGTCATTTCACTTATCCGTTTACTCACCTGTAAAATAGGAATGAGAATCCCTGCTCTACTTGTCTCACAGGGTTATTGTGAGGATAAGATGAGCTAAAGGAAACTATATAAGACCCTGAATTTAAAGGGCAGCCTCCCCTAAAGCCTTCTGATGCCTTCTCATGTGGTATGGAGGTGACCATGGGTTTCCAAGGGTCATGCTTCTGTAGGCTCTGGGAGGTCTAGAAAAGAGCTAGGAAGGATTCTAGCAGTGGAAAGGCCTGGCCTTAGACTTTGCCTGTGGCTCTGGGAACTGTCCCGGAGAATTTTGTGGGCCACAGAAACTTTTTCTAAGAGGGGTTGCAGTCAGTATCAGTGGAGGGAACACTCACATCACAGAAAGTCCAGATGCTAGAAATAGTGAAGGAATATGACTTCATCTTCTTGTAGAAGGTGCTTTGTTTTATATTTCATTTTCATCAACAAACCCCTCCTCAGGCTTTAACTTTTAGCATCCATTAAGCTGAGCATTAAGACTCTTTTAGATAGGGGTATCTCCAGTGCATAGCATTTGCAGATCTACATATTATTTCTGCTTTTATCGTGTACAATGAGAGGTGTCTTCTGGCACTTAGATTATGAATTAGGGTTTGTTTCGTGAAAAGGGACAGCCTGTCTCCCCAGTCTTGATGTTTTTAGGGTTTGGTTTTGTTTTTTTAAATTAGGCTGTCTGGGCAAAGGAAATGGGATTACAACCAAGAATCACCTACCCAGCAAAACTCAGCATTATCTTTCAGCAGAAAAAATGGGACTTTAATGAAAAAGAAGACTTTCAGATATTTGTGATGAAAAGACCTGAACTGAATGGCAAATTTGACTTTCAAATACAAGACCCTAGAAAACCATAAAAAATTGGAGCTGGGGGATATACCTGGGGTCGTACAGTGGTCAGCTGTCTTGCGTCTGAGGCCGGGTTTTGGCTGGGTTCCCCCTGGGTCCAGGGGTGATGCTTTGTCCACTGTGTCACTTAGCTAGGTGATGACATCTTTAGGGTTAAATTGAGGGTGAAGGGAATTCCCTGGGGGAGGGGGAAAGGCAGAGGTGAAATCCTACATGAAAGTAACAGGAAAAGGCTTATGGAGTTGGGGAAGAGATGGGAGAGGAGCAGGGCAGTAAATGAATTTTACACTCACCAGAAAAGGCTCAAAGACCTTAAATTTATCAGAACTGCCTCAAGGAGGGACTAACAGACACACCCAACTGGGTGGAGTAATCTATTTAATCTGGCAGTAAATGAGCCTAACACTCATCAGAATTGGCTCAAAGACCTCAATCTCATTAGAATTGGCTCAAGGAGGGAATAATGTACACACTCAATTGGGTGGAGTAATCTCTCTAACCCTGCAGGAAAATAGGAGGGGAAGGGGTTAAAGAGAGAGGGGCAAAAGAAGGAAGGGCAGAGTGGGGGAGGGGATAGACAGAAACAAATTCCTTTCAAAGAGTGATAGGATGAAAGAAGATAGATAATAGAATAAATATCATGGGGAAGGGAATAGGAAGGAAGGGAAACAGTTAACAATAGTAATCATGAAAAAGAGAAAAGGGGGAAAATTGTACAAAAAATATAGCAACTCTTGGTGGAGGCTAAGAATTGAGAATCAAGGGAATGTCCATCAATTGAGGAATGATGGAAAAAGCTGTGTTATATGATTGTAGTGGAATTGGTCTTGTGCTACAGGAAATGACAAACAGGATGATCCCTGAAAAACCTGGAAAGACTAATGAACATCGATGTGTAGTGAAGTGAGCAGAGGTGGGAGGACACTGTGCTTAGTGACAGCAGTATTGTTCAGTGAGCAATTGTGAATGACTTAACTACTCTCAGCAATGCAATGATCCAAGACAATCCCAAGGAACTAATGAGGAAGCTTACTATGCACCCCTATAGAAAGAACTGATAAAAAGAACACTTGTGGATTGTAAAAAAAACAAAAATTAGGCTGTCTGCCTTTCCATCACCTGTGACCAAAGAAAGCATCTTCTCTGTGTATAGGAATAAAAAGAACGTGAAACTTTTCCCTAGAAGTCAGGAGTTTTCAGGCCTCTTTAGCATAGTGGCTAGAGATAGAAGTGGATGGGTGTTTCCACCTTCCCTTAGTTTACTCAAAATCTCTGCCTTGATCTAGACTCGATCTTCCTAGTGATATGACTCACAAAAGTTCTTGGATGCCTGCTTGTGCCGGGGACCAGTGAACTGCCAAAAGAGAGAACACAAAAGACTTTACATTGTTTAAAGAACTTACGAAGGACTGACAGCTTTAAATCTCTCCCACAGGATTATCATAAAATAATTAAAAATCCAATGGACATGGGGACTATTAAGAAGAGACTGGAAAACAATTATTATTGGAGTGCAAGTGAATGTATGCAGGATTTCAACACAATGTTTACAAATTGTTATATTTATAACAAGGTAAAAGACTGGCTTTTTTTCTTTTTTTAAGTGGCAATACTGTGTGAGGAATACCAAGCCTTTGGCTTTTATCTTTTGATGAGGGATAATTTACCCTTCCAAAGTGTCCTCTTGAAATGACATGAAATACTACTTAGGAGTAACCACATTGCTTTATTCTGCTCCAGTTTCTTGGTCTGAAGCTTTTTTGGTGTTGAAAGAGCAAATGTATGGGTAAAGTGATATATCCCAGTGTTGCTAGTGAGTCAAAGCCCCAATCAGAGAGTAACCCCTTTAATTCTAGCTCTTCAGGTCTTGATCTGGTAAGAGCCAATGTCAATACCTCCTTAGAGTTATCCTCTCAGGGTCTCTCTGGATGCATCTTGACTCTATTTGCTATAAGTGGGGCATTCTCTCCCTTGGTCTGCTTGGGCTGCTGCTATTTTGTTTTTGCAATGCAGCTCTAGCACTATTACCCTGGTTTTTCCATTCATCTGAGCCCACCAAATTCTAATTTTAAAAAATAGTTGTGTTACGGGAGCAGCTAGGTGGCGCAGTGGTTAAAGCGCGGGCCCTGGATTCAGGAGTACCTGAATTCAAATCTGGCCTCAGACACTTGACACTTACTAGCTGTGTGACCCTGGGCAAGTCACTTAACCCCCATTGCCCTGCAAAATAAATAAATAAATAAATAAAATATATATTTTTAAAAGAACTTATTAAAAAAAAAATAGTTGTGTTTCAGCACTGGTCTTCCCAATCACTGATGCCAGGCCTTGTTCTCTTTCTCCAGCCCACAGATGATATAGTCCTCATGGCCCAAGCCCTAGAGAAAATTTTTCTGCAAAAGGTAGCTCAGATGCCCCAAGAGGAAGTGGAATTATTACCACCAGCTCCTAAGGGCAAAGGTCGAAAACCAGCAGCGGGAGCACAGAGTGCAGGTAACTTTGGGATTTGGAGTTGATAATACCTGGGGTTTTTCCCCCCTAAGGTCAAGACAAAGACATTAACGTACCCTACTGTTCCTGAAGTAGCCTCACAGTGACAGTGATCCTATTTTTTTTAATATGTTCCCTTTGGCCTCATGCTACCTATTTGTTCACTAAATCTTGGCTGCTGCAGAACAAGTAAAACATCCTATCTACATACCATCAGTAAAGACATGGCACCTAGCACAGTGCCCTGTCCATACCTGGCAATTGGTGAATGAAAAAGAATGCATGTATGAATGAGTTTGTTCAGTAAAAGATCTTAGTGATTTAGGCTTCCCTTTTATGTAGGGATGTGTTCTCTTTTTTTACAGGTATTTTGATGAATGGAATACACCCAGGGCTCTGAGGGAGGAAAGGGGTGGGGGGGGAATTTGAGAGGTAGCATGGCATAGTGCAGTCATTCAAAAACTTTTTATTGTTAGAATTCCTTTCCATTTGAAAATTAAGGAACCCATCCCCCACCAAGAAGTTTTGATTTTATGGGTTATATCTCCACATTCACTGTATTAGAAAGTACAGTGTCTTAGTATTATTATGAAAGTGGTTTTGACCTTGTAGACCCTATGAAAGGATCTCAGAGACTCCCAGTAACCCCAGAACCACACTTGGAGAACCACTGATATAGTGGAAAGAATATTGGACTTGGAGTTAGGAAGACCGGGGTCTGAATCCTAGGATGCTTCATAGTTATGTGGACCATGGGCAGGTCAACTCCTCTAAACCTCATTTTCTTCAGCTGAAAAGAGGAATCATAAGAGGACTTACCTCACAGAGTTGTTGTGAGGATCAAATGACATATTTTATGCAAATGGTTTTGCTATCTGTAAAGCACTTAAAAAACCCCAAAACCTGTATCCCAAATTTGGTGTTGGAAGTGAAAAGTACTGCTTCTCTCCCATCATCCTCCATTGGCCAACAAGGTTGAACGGAGGAGGGAGGAAGAGCAGAAGCTATGTTAACCAGATGAGCCTTGAGCAGTGGTCTGAGGCTTGGTGGCCCTGGGTGATTTATGAACCAAGAAACCAAGTGAATTGACACTGAGAAGAAAGACCTGCTTGGTAAGAGTTTGACTGTGCTGCTGTCATCCAAGTCATGATAGGGTTTACCAGTTTAGGATTTACATAAGCCAGTGATTTGGTTGAAAAGATGCATAGAGAATTCGCTCCTTCTAATCTATTATGAAGTTTATAACCATGCTCATTCATTTGCTCGGCATGTCATTATTGAGCTCCTTCTGCATGCAAAAAAAGGCACAGTGTTGGTTGGAGTATAAGACTTGGTCCTTTTTTCTATGAGCTGACAGACTTTGAGGAAATAAAAGAGCATAGCAGTTACAATAAAGCCAATGCATAAAGGCCACAGGAGTAGTACATTCAAGAATGCTCTAAAAATTTAGAGGAGGGGACCACTTCTTGCTAGGGTGATCCAGGAAGCTTTGCAGAGGAGGTCAAGTTTTGAACTTTAGCAAGTTCAGGTTGGCTCCTAATTTGATTTGGTTGTAGGAGGAGAGCAGATATCAGATATATTTATCTTTCCTTATCTTTCAAGGAGCACAGCAAGCGGCAGCCGTGTCCTCTGTTTCCCCACCAACTCCCTTTCAGAATGTCCCTCCCGCTGTCTCCCAGACGCCAGTGATTGCAGCAACTCCAGTGCCAACCATCACTGCAAATGTCCCATCTGTCACGGTCCCTCCCACTGTGGCCCCACCTCCTCCTGCCACTCCCATCATGCCCGTGGTTCCACCAACACCACCTGTAGTGAAGGTAAGCAAAAGCTATTCCTTTCCAAGTCCCCAGGCAGTAAGTTGTGGATACACCTTGAGTGGATTCCATGGCACTGTACCCTATAGGCATTTGGGTAGGCTCAGTAGGGAAGAATTAACCAAAGTCAATATCTGGTTACTGACTCGAATGCCTTGGGTGATTTCATATGAGTTGCTAATGTTGTCTGTTTTTTCTCTGAGAAAAACGTGCCATCATTGATATCGGTATTTCCTGCCAGGGTGGGAGGATTGATTAATTCAGACTCCCAGCTAAGATCAACTCACTAAAATTTTTTCTGGCATCGACATATTTGCCATCTCTTCCCCACACTTAATCAGTGGTCCAGTATGTCATGTTCGTGGGTCTGAGGAGCAGCAGCCTGAAGAATGCCTAATTGGGCCTTGAATACATGTTTGATTTTTGTTTAAAATTTTTTTTTTTATTGCAGCCTGATGTCTCTCAGAGTTGACCTGTTTCTATTCAGTCACTCAGCACATGATCTCTGCTTAATTGGCCTGATGGGAAAACTACTAGTTGGTGTGTTCTGGATGAAACCAGAATTTGTCTTTTGGCTTGGGTTCATCAATTGTCTTAAATTTGTATTGGGTGATGAACAACATCATGGATCACTGATTTGACCCACTGAAGGCTTTATACATCCTTATGTAAAGCAGTTGGCTAATGTGAACAGGGTATGGAGTCAAGTATATCACCTTTATAAAAGAAAGGGAGGTTTCATTTAGGGGAGCAGGGGAGGAAGAGAGATGGCCAGATAATCAATTCAGCGTTGTCTTCACTTAAAGTAAAAATGGTCCTTTTGTAATACAACAGCATTGATTGATTAATCAAGTATTTATTAAACACTGTAGATACAAAGAAAGGCAGTGACAGCCCTTGACCTCAAGAAGCTTACAATCTAATGTGGGAGACAACATGTAAATAAATAGTCCCATACAAGATATGCATAGAGTAAATAGAAGGTAAGCTCAGAGGAGAAGGCACTATTTGAGGTGGAAAGAGGTAGGGGAAAGGAGGTACAGTGAAAATAGCTCTGAACTTGGACACCTAAGACCTGAGCTGAAGTCATTGCTCTGCTACTTAGCAGCCAGGGTCTCTTGGAGAGGTTCCTTCCTCTTCCTGAATCACACATTCCTTCTCTATAAAATGGGTAATAATTACCATATACCATAGCCCTTTAATGCCTTCCCCATAAAACCCATGTAAGATAGGTAGTGTCAGCACCATCATCATCATTATTAGTGTCATTATTATTTTGGACTGGACCTGTGATTTCATCTATCTGGGTGAGAAAATTCCCTCCTCTGATATATATTGGTACCTTCTTCGCAACATATGGTCCTATAGGATTGACCAGAATACTTAGAGGCTAAATGCCTTCACCAGGGTTACAGAACCAGTATAGGTTGAAGTTAAGATGAAATGAGGTCTTCAAGCATTATGATAGCCCCTTTTGCAGATGAGGAAACTGAGCCTCAGAGAAACAAAATGCGTTGGCCAAAAGTTACCTTGCTGTTAAGTGTGGCTACCGGTACTCACCCCCATAGCTGGTGGCACTCACCCCCTTGGCTGCTGACTTCAAATTCAGCAGTCTTTCTGCTGCGCCATTTTGCTAAGAATAATAATGATGCATACATACATACACTGTCTCCCTTATCGGGTTGTTATGTCAGGATGATACCTTGTAAACCGTAAGGCATTCTAGAGGGGTAAACAAATACTCTCCTCCTCATCAGTATTCTTACAATTGCTCATAGTGATGATGGATCTCAATTCAACATTTATTAACACCTAGTTGTGCCTGGCTTACAGCTTAATGAAACTATCTGCTTCAGGCCAAAATGAATGGGCTGGCACGGTGCCAAATGGTACGGGGGTTGTGGAGAAGCAGAAGGAAATCCTTGGCCTTTGGAAGTTTACTGAATGTAGTAGAGAGATGCTTACTCTAGAACTTGCCAGTTAACTGGAGAATTGGTGAAGAAGCACTGGGATACATACATGGTGCTCATTTCTGTGCAGCCCACTGACACTCAGAATTCAAAAGTAAATACAAACCCATTTAAGCAGCAAAGGAGCTAGTTGTCTAAAGTGTTCATGCTTTGTCCTGTAGAAGGAGAGCACAATCACCTTTAACATACTAAAATTCACCTGTTTACTACATGTAGAACAAATGTTGGAGATTTTGTAAGCTTAGTTATCTGCTTTCCCCTGGCCACTGTCAGCTAGAAGTCAGCTGACTTCAGTTCAGTGTTCAGAGTGCTTGAAATCTTAAATACTGCTTTTTAGTCATTTATCTCCTAGCTGTAGTCTGCAGACATTTGGAGGCTATTGACTACTTTGGCAGAATGACAGATCTCACAGGCCCCCAGTTTCACCCATTTATGCTTTTCACTGCAAAAGAATTTGTAACTTTTTCAGTTTGGTTTGAGAAACCTGTGAGGGAGGTCACAAGGAAATGATTAAGGTACTTTATAATGTGGTTACATGATAAACCTGCATAGTACAGGAGAACAGTTTAGAAGCATCTCAAGGACTCTAGAAGACCCCGGCTGATCCACAGGGCGTCCTTGGAGAAACACCGTAGAATGGCTCCGGTTTGAGTTCTCAGCCTGAGACATGACAGCTGTTTTCATTGTTCATTGCCGTTGTTTTTCAAGGCTTCCCATAATGTAGTCCCTCCCAAATTGTGACCCTTGCCTTAATCCCTTCACTCCAAATGGCCCAGTCTGGTCATCATCATGTACTCATCATGCATACACATACACACACACACACACACACACACACACACACACACGCCCTCTACCCTCACCCGGACCATTGCCCCATTTTCCTCAGTCCTCCCCATCTATTGAACCCTCAGTTCAAATCCTGCCTCTGCCCTGAAGCTTTCTCCAGTTAGGGCAATGCTTGGTGATGGCTGCCTTTGAAAGTGTCTGTATCACTCATTGGAAACTTAATATAGTCATTACTTTTTACCCAGCAAGAGATCATTTCTGCTGATCTCACTAAAAAAAAAAAAAAGTGGTACAGTGGAAAGAATGCTGAATTTGGAGTCCGGGGACCCACCTTCCAGTCCCAGCTCTGCCTTTAGCACCTATGGGACCTTAGGTAAATTTTTTTTTTTGCTGGGCGATGGGGGTTAAGTGACTTGCCCAGGGTCACACAGCTAGTAAGTGTCAAGTGTCTAAGGCCGGATTTGAACTCAGGTACTCCTGAATCCAGGGTCGGTGCTTTATCCACTGCGCCACCTAGCTGCCCCCAGGTAAATTTCTTAAGGAATGAAAAAGCATTTATCAAGCATTATACTGAACTGCTATATAATGGCTGTTTAGGCTCTCTTTTAAGGTTGGTCTTGGCTCCAAAATATGGTGCAATTATGTGATGCTTATTCATTGCTTCAGGTATTGGTTTTACTTTTGTAAAGACAAAACATGTAAGAGGATACAGATGTAAGACAGATGGAAAGGCCCATCTTCTTAGAAGGCATCTCTTGAAGGATGCTGTCACAATACTTGATGTGCTTGGATAATTTGCTCTTCTTCCCCTCATGCTAGTGATTTAATGGGTCAGCCTCTGCTCTCTCATCAGGCAACCACATTGGCCAGTTTGGGGTCTGACAATATATGGGAGGACAGATCTCACAGGAAGCTTTGTTGGCAGGTGACTTTGCCTGCTCATCCAAATGGTTTAGGTAGGCATGTCTGACTTGTAACCAGGGATCTCCTTGGCACCATCAGCATTGGGAGGAGGAGAGTATGTTTAAATTTCCACATCTGTAAAATAAGGGATTTGACTTAGATAACCAACCAGTGACACTAGCACCCTTTATCCTTAGGCCCTCGGCATTGTATTATAGTTTTTTGTTTTGTTTTGTCTTTGGCAGGGGCAATGAGGGTTAAGTGACTTGCCTAGGGTCACATAGCTAGAAAGTCTCAAATGTCTAAGGTTGGATTTGAACTCGGGTCCTCCTGAATTCAGGGCCAGTGCTTTATCCACTGCACCACCTAGCTGCCCCTGTATTATAGTTCTTAAGTCAGATTCTTTTCTGCTGGCATGAGCAAGAAGCTGTTGAAGCAGCCAACTCATCCGAAGTCTCAGGAAGGAAATGGGGTTTGATAGCATTGGGGAACCCTGGTGCTGGACACTGTGTCTCAGTTTCCTCCTTATAACATGGGGATAACAGAACAAAAAGCCTTTTGATGTCATGAACCCAGCTGGGATGCTGTAGCCATTGTCATACTGGTAATATTCGTTGTTGCTGTCATTCATAAGTCCTTTCCCTCTGATTTGTTTCAGAAAAAGGGAGTGAAGAGAAAAGCAGACACGACCACGCCGACAACCTCAGCAATCACCGCCAGCCGGAGTGAGTCGCCCACCCCGCTGTCAGACCCTAAACAGGCCAAGGTGGTCGCCCGACGAGAGAGTGGAGGCCGACCCATTAAACCACCAAAGAAAGATCTGGAAGATGGGGAGGTTCCCCAGCATGCGGGGAAGAAGGGCAAACTCTCCGAACACCTCAAGTACTGTGACAGCATCCTCAAAGAGATGCTTTCTAAGAAACACGCTGCCTACGCCTGGCCATTTTACAAGCCTGTGGATGCAGAGGCTTTGGAACTTCATGATTATCACGATATTATCAAACACCCCATGGATCTCAGTACTGTTAAAGTATGTGCCACGTCTAACGTGTGTCTAGCCCATTGGAGCTTTCTCTGACCTTTTAGGCAGCTCCATGGGGTGGGTCAGTTTTAGGAAAGGGGATCTTGAACCTCCCAGAGATCTCTGCAGAAAGGATTGCTTTAGGCCTCCTGGGGCTGGAAGGGACCACCGACAGTCCATTCCCCTTGCACCTAAACCATACCGGGAAGTTGGTTGGTGATCTTGTTCCCCTCCAACCCCTTTCTTTGAAACTATTGAAGCCCATTTCCTTCCTGAGACCTCAGCTGAATTAGCTGCTTTGACAGCTTCTTGCTCTGACCGTCGGCTGTTGTCATACTTCATGCCGGCAGGAAAGAATATGGCCTAAGAATTATAATATAAGACTGAGGGCTCAAGGATGCAGGGCACTAGTGTCACTGGTTGGCTGTGTGACATTCAACACTATGCCTCAGTCCCCTCCCCCCTCCCCCTTGTAACATGGGATAATTGAGAACAAAAAGTCCTTTGACATCCTGAGCCCACAGGTGCTAAGTTAATGTGAATTGTTGTTAGCAGCATGTATTAACCACATATAGTTGCCACCTTCTGCCTAATTTAGTGACTTACCTCTTCTTGTCAGAGAGCCAGCTGTCTCCGGGCTTCTGGGTGGGGTCCTTGTCAGAAAGGGTAAGGAATTGAGAGTTTCTTTGTTCTAGGTACACCTATTGTGTTTAACTTCACAGAGCTCCTGTTTGTAGCCTCACAGACCTGCCTTTCTGGTCACTATTGGTGTCCAGAACAAACCAGTGGTGATCAGGCTGGGGCAGGGAATGGAGGTGGGGCAGGGTCCTGGTGGAATCCACCTTCCATTTTTGCCAGGTGAACTGAGAGACCTTTTGTGTTTTTTATTTGTCTTGTTTTGTTTTCCCCTGAAATTAGGGTAGGGGCTATGAATTCTTTAGGAGTTAAGCAGAGAATAGGAATGTATATATTTTTTGAAATAGACAAGTAAGAGTAAAGAAAAAACTAGATAAAAACAGAGGCCAAGGCCTCTTGGTTCACACTTAGATTTTGAATTTATTGCTTTCCTCTTGGTTGTTCTTCATGGAGTTTGAGCCATCTGTGACCTTGCTTGTTGACATAGATCTTGATTTTTTTTTTCTTCCTCTGGAGCTTTGGCTAGAACAACACACAAGTTTCTCATTGAGAATTTTTGTCTCCTGCAGCATTCCAACAGATATCTTTCTAAGCTCCAACCTAAAGCCAACTCTGTTTTTGTTGCTAACGTTCTGAAGAATGCCATTGGCAATTGGGGCACTGGATGGCCCATTTCATAGGACCTTTTGTGAACAGCTCTGGAGTGGCTGCCTGAGCTCTGCCCTTTACAGGGGGGTGGCGGGGGGGGGGGGTGTTGTCATCTTCCTTTTGCTGACCATGGGGGCCTAAATCTTTAATCATAAGCCTTTGTGGGCCAGACTTATTTGATAGTAACTACAGCATGAACAGTGTTTTGTCTTCCTGATATTGCCTCTCAGTTCCTTACTTCTTTAAGTTCTGACCATGGCTTCTCCCAATAGAGAAGAACCATATTTAATGGTTTAATGTGCCATTGTGGGGGGTGGGGGATGGAATAAACAACTGCTTTTGAGTGGGGTTTTACTGTGATAGGGGAATGGCTTTACCTGTGGCATATCCGATTCCACGTTATACTGAACTGCTATATAATGGCTGTTTAGGCTCTCTTTTAAGGTTGGTCTTGGCTCCAAAATATGGTGCAATTATGTGATGCTTATTCATTGCTTCAGGTATTGGTTTTACTTTTGTAAAGATGAAGCCCCAGGTTTCTTCCACCCTTCTCATTGAGGATGGTCAATGCAGGTTTCAGTTCATATTACAATTTGAACATTCCCAAATCTCTACTCTGCTACTGACTTTGTGTAAGCTATTTAACTTTCTAGGCCTTGATTTTTTCCATCTTTAAGATGAGAACATTTCCTATCTTCTCTTTCCGTCACGGGGATGTGGAAAGGGTGAATGAAATGATCACTGAATCAGAGGGATTTAGAGAGTTAATATAGTCTAACCCCTTTATTTGACAAATGATAAGACCAAGGTCCAAGTTAGGGAAGTGACTGATCCCACTTCATATCACTGGTTAATGGTAGAGTGAGGACTAGAACCCCAAACTCCCACTGAGTTAGTTTTCAACTCATGTTACAGTTTGGAGGCCATCAGAAAAGACAAACTATGTAGCTATCAGGCAGCCTTAAGGAAGAGCAGGTCTTTGGGGTTTGTTAGAAGCATGGAATGGCTCAGTCAGTCAGCAAGCATTTATTAAGTACCAAGCATGTGTGCCAGGCACTGTGCAGCTTCTGTGGTTTTGGATAGCAAGTGGGTAGAAATAGTTTCCTCTAAAACATAAGTGCAGACATGATAGATGCCTGAAGTAGCCTGCGAGACAGGTGCTCATTCACCATGTCAAGTGTTCTTGGGGGCTTCTGCTCTTGTTGCTACAAAAGACAGCTTGTATTGCTTCCCACTCTTGTCTTTGCTACCAATCCTTTAAAAACAGTTACAACCAAACCACTCTGTTGTAGGGTAGTTACCCTCTAAATCTTGAGTTAACCTGGCAGAACGTTATGGGTTCTCACACTGGCCTAAAAGATTTTTTTGTAGCTTTTGCAAGCCTGAGCCACACATGCTTTTAAAAGGTAAGGCTATCTACAGGAAAGTGATGTATGGAATGAGTTTGGTGGATCAAATGATTAGGTATGTTCAACACTATCAACTCTGATTGGGATAAAATCAACTCACAGATAGGCCTTTGCTTGCCTGTAACTGTGAGGGTAGCGAAAGGGTTCTGGCCTTGGACTCAGAAGTCCTAGGTGGGAATCCCAGATCTACCACTTACTAGCTATTAAATGACATTAGGTGAGTCACTTTCTGCAAAATGAGGGACATTGGACTGGATGGCTTTTCAGGTCCTTTTCAGCTGAAAAACTATGATCTTATGATCTCCCAGTCCCAATTCTGTTGACTTAAAGCTTGGTATAGAAAGAGATGTTTCTAGATGGGTTAGCATCTGTCCTGCCTTGCCCTGGAAACCTATTGCCTTTGGACATGTATGCATGTATGTATGTAGATACTCCTTTCATTTCTCTGGTACTTGAGGTCAGAGCTGAAGTGCTTTGGAGGAGTTGAGGTGGTTTAACTTTACAATTCCATTTTGCATTATTTGGGCCCAAAAGACTGACATGTCAGCTAATCCTGATAATTCTCCATCACTCAACACATGTATTTAATGTTTAAGGTGTTTGTTCCTAAGCCACAAAAATGTGGAGAATGGTCAGGTTGTAACAAGAACCTTTGAATTCCAAGGATGCCATGAACATTTTGAGATGCTGTTAGAAGTGTCATAGTTACCTTTCTCGGGGCCATTCTTAAGAGCCCAGGTGGACAATCACAGTTGGATACTAGAAAAATCACCAAATTAGCTTCATGAAGTGGTTGATTTCTCTCTCTCTCTCTCTCTCTCTCTCTCTCTCTCTCACACACACACACACACACACACACACACACACACACACACGCACACACCCCTCCTTTACACCCTTTTGGTGTATGAATTTTCCTGGGCATTTGTTATTACACTGACTTTAGAGTATCAACGGGGTAATAAATGGGTATTAAGTTTAGGCCAAAGCAAAATGTCATTTATTGTAACTTAGTCTAGGGAAGCAAGGATAAGAAAATATTGGAAAGTAAATTCACTTTTTCCATTTTAATTGTTTTTTCTGAACTTTAGATCCTTAGGTATCATGTAAGATAACGGACTGGTACATATTCTCTGCTGTCCTTTTTCCCTCCTCCCCCAACCACTGAAACCAAATGAAATGATGCCTAAGCCACATTTATTAACTATGACCTCAAAACCTCAAAGGCCCAAAGGAGAAAATCTTTTCTTTGTTTTGTGATTTGATGATTTTAAAAAAACATTTGGGATAATCTCAGTTTCAAAGCATAAATTTATAAGCTAAGGAGGAAAAACTCAATATGTGGCTGTTGTCTAGATTTGAGTTTAAGCTCTAAAGGACTTTTTGTCTGGCATGTGAAGGCCATGAAAGCTATGTAAGAAAGTACTCTTCTGAGACTTTTGCAAGCATCAACTCTGAGGGGGCATATTTTCAAGTGGCACCTGAAATCATAGGTACATTTTTCATAACCAGACTATGGCACAAGTCCAGAATTTTTGCCCATATTAGAGCAATATGTAAATGTTCAACTCAACCCATAATCCAATTATATCTGCTTCATTTGCCTTTTAAATCATATAATCCTAGATTTGGAAGGGATCTTAGAGATCCTTTAGCAAATTCTCTACCTAACCCAGGAGTCTACTCTAGTGTCCATGACAAGTGATCATCCAGCTTCTTCTTAAATACTTCTAATGACTGGGAGCATGAAGGCTCCCAACGCAGCCTATTCCATTGTTGGACAGCTCTGTCACTGTTAGGAAGTTCTCCTTTATATTGATCCAAAGTAGGCCTGCCCGTAACTTCTAGCAGGTCCTAGTTCTGCCCTTAGAAGCCACAAAAAATAAACCTAATCTCTTTCCCACAAGGCAACACTTGAGTCATTTAAAGATAGCAATCATGTTCTGTGTAAGTCTGTCTAGCTTTCTGCAAGTTTTGGGGGTTTTTTGAGTGGGGCAATGAGGGTTAAGTGACTTGCCCAGGGTCACACAGCTAGTAAGTGTCAAGTGTCTGAGGCTGGATTTGAACTCAGGTCCTCCTGAATCCAGGGCTGGTGCTTTATCCACTGTGCCACCTAGCTGCCCCTCTACAAATTTTGTTGAGCGTGAACTTTTGCCCTGTAGTCTACTCCAGATTATTTGTATTCAATCTGCTTTGTGGATTATTGGTAGCATGTTTTTAATCTCAGGCCAGTTTATCCACATACTGCTAAATTTCCCCCCATCAATGGGCATTCAAAGAGTGCAGACTCACTTTAATAGTCATTTAAACCAAATGTAGTTATTTTTGCTAAAGAATGATCATTCTAACAAAATAAGCATGTGGGGTTTGGTTTTTTTTGGGGGGTGGTGGTTAATGATCTACACTAACTGCCATACCTCTAACAGTACAGCAAATCAAGAGCAGATGACTGTATTCACAGGTTCAGTCTTTAGCCATTCAGAAAGTTCAGTTTTTATGAAGCCTATAGAAATCAGTGTCATTTGGATTCTGTGTCTGCTCCTATCAATGTCCCTCACTGCCTGGATAGAGTCCCTAAAAGTTGAGTAAGATGGATTTCCAAAAAACAAATCTTCTTTGCCTGCTGACTTCATAACAACCAGAGGTTTATTGCTGCAGGCAAAATCACAAGTTAGAGAGCTGAACACTTTGGATAAGGAAGGGATTCCCATATAGGCCACACTGGTAGCATGCTAGGAGTGCTTCTGCAGCTCTTTGAAATACTTGGCCTTGGCTGTTCCTTTTATCCCACCTTCAGAGTCAGGAATTTTTCCTAAATCTGGAATTCCCAACCTTGTTCTTAATTTCCCAGGACTCCGATTTTCTCCTTTTGGGGGGGGGGGGAGTATATTTACAATGTCTAATAGAGCTGTGTTACAGCACCCTACTTGGGCAATAGGTTCTGCCATCTAACAGATGATATAATGAAATTTTCTTAAGTCTGAGCATTCCAATTCTGTAAAATGAATTAGTGCCTGACTTTTAATCCTGTAAGTTTGTAATTCTGCAAAACTAGTTGATTCAAAGAAGATCTATTTCTTAATTTGTTTGCTAATTCAAGCTAAAGCAAATTTATCACAATGTCAATTGAAAAAAATGAGCTTGTGATATATAAATTATGCTGTGAAAATATAGAGAAAAATGCCTTTCTGAGTTCTCCCTCAGGATCACAGTAGACCATGTCAGGGCAGCATCTCTGGCATGTTTCATATTCGTAAGTCTATAATCTTAGCAAAGGAATTCATTTCTAGCTGATTTACTTGGAATTACATCTTTGTTTATTTTGAGATAATCTAGAGAGAAAGCCTACCAGTCTTCCTTTTGAAATACTGAAATATATTGTCTGGGAACCAGAAGTTGAGGTTTAAAATAAAATTCTCCTTTTACTTCTTTGGGAAGTCATTTAATGGATTGATCACTGGTTTACATTGGGAGTTAGGAGATGTGGGATCTAGTCCTGGTTCTAGCCTTTAATAACTGTTTTATTTTATTGACTTTGAACCAGATCTTTAACCTCTCTGAGCCTTGGTTTCTCCATTTCAAACTGAAGATAATATTTAGTCCTTCCTTATGGCACTGGAATGTGACAAATATGAACCGATAAATACGTAACTATTTCTATGTATGTTAATTTGGATACATTATACTTGGATACAGGTATGTAGCTATAGCTATACAGCAATATGTATACACATATAATATTGCAATCTTAGAGCACCCCAGAAGAGTGATTATAAAGTCAAGACACAGTCAATTAGTTGCACACGTTTACCCCATTTTGATTGTGTGTTTGCAGAAGAAAATGGACAGCCGAGAGTACCAGGATGCACAAGGCTTTGCAGCCGACATACGGTTAATGTTCTCGAATTGCTACAAGTACAATCCTCCAGACCATGAGGTGGTGGCCATGGCCAGGAAACTTCAGGTAAAGCCATCAATAAAGACATTTGTTTCATCCTTGAAGAATATATAAAAGCACCCCTCTCCCCGCCCTTCAACCCTCTATGCTGAGGAAAAATACATGTATGATGCAACCATAGATCTAAACTTTGAGAGACATTTAATCTACCTTTGTGTGGGCAGTAGGCTAAGCAAAACTGTGGTGCTACAGAGATGGTAAAGCTCAGGAAAGGCTAAAGAAAAATGCCACGAGATTTAGTTGTTAAATATGTCAGTAGGTATCTTAAACAACCTAGTTCTTCCCTGCACCTGATGTTAAGGGAGATACTTAACAATTGCTATTTAAGGTAGGGCTGGTGACGTCAGGAAGCTTACAATCTAGTTGTCAAGAAATAGACTCTGTATGATGTGGAGGAGAGCCTTTGCTCACTACAGGGTTAAATCTCTGGCTCTTGGAAGATCATTAATCCTTTCTGACTCTCATTTTGCTTATCTATAAAAGAGGAATGGTGCTCGCCCTCCCCATCTCACCAAGTCAGGTGCTTTTGTAAATTTTAAAGTGCTGTATAAATGTATTGTTACTTTCATTTATGGAAAATTTCATCATTGCCAAGAAAATAGCATTCAAGACCAAAAGGGCAGCACCAGTATTTTAAGTGACACCTTATTAAAGAATACCTTGGTTAGTTTTAAAGGAATTTTAATTTGGGGGGGGATGCAAGTGGAGAAAAACATTCTCAGTTTTTCCTTCCTTGCCCTCTTATATTAAGTAGTCTATGCAGTACCAGAATATCCGCTCCTTAGGACCTGCTGCTAAGCCCCAAAGGGAAACCAACTGAGACATTGGCAAGAATCAACCAGACCTTTGGGAATTGAGGTGTTATATTCCAGGGCACCCTCTCTTTATGGACAGAGGAAATTAAAAGACATTGTTAGGCAAGGGACAGTGTGATCCCTAAATTTGGCCAATAGCTTTCTTACATTAAATACCAACCTCTTATCTACTTAATTAGGTGGGAAAATTGGCAGCACAGCACAGATAACACTGTTACTTAAGATCTGGCACTTCCCAGAAAAACAGAGCCAACACTACCCTTTTTCCATAACTGTACTCTCCCATTGGTGGATTTTCTGTCCTAAGCACTTCATTAATGGCTTTAAGGAAAGAAAACACATCTTTCGTAATTTATCACCATTATATACCAAGTAGGGGCAGGAAGGGACTGATCTTCTGGGTGCATGGAAGGCTTTCAGCCAATAGTTATGGGTCACTTGATTGATCCTGAAGGGAGAGAGTAATTTGGTTGTATGACTAATGGAGACAAAATAACATTTTTGTAACTTGGAAAGGTAGTTGAGATAATCAGGTCAAGTTTTTCTATGAAAAATGCTGATTAGCAATAGGCCCAAAGAAGCAAATCAATTATAATTACTAATGAATATAATTAATTGTTACAATGGCTAGTTACAAAAATTTAATGATAGAAAAAAGATTCCAATATTTTAACAAAGGAAATGTCTTCGACATGATTTAAGGAATGGTTTTTTTTTTTTTTAATTTAGAAATGAATGGGTATCTGCAGAAGTCCTAAAGCCAGGACCCAACTTAGAGAATGAGGGCTGGTAGTGATAGATGTTTATATTGCAGATAAGGTTTTCTCATCGTAATAGCCTTCTCATTGAATTTTCTCTCATCATCATTTTCTTCTCAAATGGCCCCCAGGGATCTCAGTAATGTCCTAAAGGCA
Organism: Dromiciops gliroides; assembly: GCF_019393635.1. Taxonomy (NCBI): domain Eukaryota; kingdom Metazoa; phylum Chordata; class Mammalia; order Microbiotheria; family Microbiotheriidae; genus Dromiciops; species Dromiciops gliroides. Next base: position 428,373,448 of record NC_057862.1, on the reverse strand, counting down.
TAAGCTAAAAAACACTTCTTCGACCCGGAAGGAGGAAAGCTGAAATTAGAATATGATTAAACTATCTGAAACCATGAAGGACATGGAGAAGGGCTGAACATACACTTGTTCACCAAGCCCTGTATTGTGGAATCCCATTCAAACCAAAAGGACAGAGCTGTACAACAGGCAGAAGTGTGTCCTCTGATACATCAAGAGGATGAGAAACTGTATAGCTCATTACCCAGATAGAGAGAATGTTTATTAGGGGGCAGCTAGGTGGCGCAATGGATAGAGCACTGGCCCTGGATACAGGAGGATCTGAGTTCAAATCTGGCTTCAGACACTTGACACTTGACACCGACTAGCTGTGTGACCTTGGGCAAGTCATTTAACCTTCATTGCCCGGCAGGAAAGGAAAATGTTTATTAGTTGGAGAAGGCTTCAGTTGCTTTAATGGATGACCAGTTTTTATAGCAGGTTATTAAGGGCAGATGGTTTTTAAGCTCACTGAGGCTGGGGAGCATATCTGATTGCACAGAGCCCTGCTCATAATGGGTCCTAAGTATTCGTTGTAGTCATGAATAAATGGGATTAGCACCCAATAACCCTTGAGGTGACATCATTTAAGGCAACTCTTGGCCTTCTTATAACTATCCTTTGGTTTCCATCTCAGAGACAGGATCCTGAACTGGAGGGCCCTTGGTTCTGATAACAGAGGACATTTGTTGATTTTGAGAGAGATCAAGATAAATTATCTAGCTAACCACAGGGAGGAGGCTGTCATCAGGTTGAGTTGTTCAATGTGCTGGAGAGATGGTTCAGAGAAACAGGAGTGAGGAGAACACCAACTCCAACAATCCTTTTGCTAATCCTGCAGGACGTGTTTGAGATGAGGTTTGCAAAAATGCCTGATGAACCCGTGGAGGCCCCCCCTCCAGCACCCCCAGCTGCACCTGTGGTCAGTAAAAGCACGGAGAGCAGCCATAGCAGTGAGGAGAGTTCGTCTGACTCGGACAGCTCGGACTCCGAAGAAGAGCGAGCAACCAGACTGGCAGAACTCCAGGAGCAGGTGGGACGCCGGGCACTTCTTACCAAGCTCAATGAGGGCCATGCCTGTGAGTTCAGGACAGGAGGAGTTCAACCTACAATTGGAAATAAGGGTGTTTTTTGGTTTGTTTTTTTTTTAAGCCATAGTATACTTATTTGGCATCTTGATAGCCTATAAGTCCTTTGAGAGAAGGGATGCTTTCATTTTGGGGTTTCCTGTCCCTAGTACCAGGCCTGGCACACATTTAATAAATTCTTTTGGATTGATTTCTTGTAGAATGTCTGGACATCTTCCATATTAGGTATGGAACCTTTTCTAGGAAAACAGAAAAGCAGCACACTAAGAGGATCTGATTACAGAGTTTACTGAATAATGCACAATCTTAGATGGACTTACTGCTTCGTGGGAAGGGTACAAGACAACGTGCAAATCTTGGAGTCCACTGCCACTCACTGCATCCCAATCTTTGTGTCCCTCAAGGAAATATCTGGAGAGGAAATATTTCTAGAGATTACTTAGAGATACGTAGTCTGTGTATCTTACCTAGCTGAAAGTGTGGTGTATTAAATAGAATGGAATTGGAATCAGGAAGACCTGGGTTCAAATTCCACCCTTAACACTTACTAGCTATGTTACTATAAGTCAATTACTTAATCTCTCTGAGCCTTACTTTCTTCTTCTGTGAAAAGAGAATAATAATGCCCATAGTACCTATGTGACAGGATTATTATGAAGCTTCTATGTGACAATGTATGCAAAATGTTTCACAAAAGTTGAAGTACCATGTAATATCAGTTGTTTGGCACTAGGTGAGATAGTGGGTAGGGTACTAGTCTGGAGTCAGGAAGACTCAAATTCCTGAGTTTAAATCTGGTCTCAGACACTTCCTGTGTGACCCTGGGCAAGTCACTTAACCCTGTTTGCCCTAATTTCCTCATATATCAAATGAGCTGGAGAAGGAAACAGCAAATCATTCTAGTATCTCTGCCAAGAAAAACCCAAATGGGGGGTCAGAAGAAGTTGGACACAACTGAAACGACTAAACAATAATATATGTTGGGTTTTTTTTATAAAACAGTTGACAAAAAAATTCCTAAATACTTAATAATTCATTGGCATTCATCTTTTGCCAGCAGTTTTTTCCTCTGATAGTTTAACAGTATTAGTTAAGAAATTATTAGTTAAAAAGAACCATGCAGAATAACCAGCCACTTCCAGTGCTGCCAGTGGTTAGTCCTCAGCCATTTGCCAATTTGATTCAATTAAATAAGTATTTATTAAGCACCAACTATATGCAAGGCGCTTCTGCTAGATACTGGATATGCAAAGACATAAATGAAAGGGTCTTTACCCTCACAGAACTTAAAGTCTACTGAGGGGATGTAATGCAGAGATAAATAAATGAAGAGTGGTTTGTGGGGAGGGGAGACAGGGTGCTAATGGCTTGGAGGGATTAGGAAAGGCCTTGTGTAGGAGGTAGAATTTAGAGATTCCAATAGATGAAAGTGAAGAGGGGGAATATTTTGGGCATGAGAGGATACCTTGTGTTGTTCCCCCACCCCCACAAATTGATTCAATGAAACTAATATATTTTCCACCATTAGTCCAGCCTAGAAAGTTTCTCATTGTTGACCAGGGGCTGTTCTCTAGGCTGTGCTAAGAAGCCCACTGTGGTTTCTCCACTGGCAGGGTGTGAATCAATAACCACAAGTTACATCTTTGAAATATGTTTGAGAGGTGGGGAAACCCTAGTAATTCTTATCAGTAGCAGTCATTCCATGGGTCACCCTAGGGGGTGGGCCTAAAGAGTGCTTAATCTGCAGCCACAGAGGCGTGCATGCCCACCCTCCTACAAACCACATTTAGAAGGGCCACGGGAAGCTGACTCAAGGCCCTGGTTATATTTATTCACTTACATTTTTGACCAGTGATGGATGATTTGCAGTTCTTTCCTTATAACCTGGCAAGTTGGCCTTTGCAGGGTAACTTTCCTTACTGTGCTCTTGTAAATATTCAGGGCTCTGTAAATGGGAGCTATTCATTTGATTATCCTGAACAATTATTGGACTGGCTTGTCTCCCATTTCATGGAGTATTTAAAGCAAGGGGCAGGCCAGGCCTGGAGGCAGAAAGACTCATTTTTCCGAGTTCAAATCTGGCCTCGGGCACTTCCTAACTGTGTGACCCTGGGCAAGTCATTTAACCTTGTCTCAGTTTCTTCATCTGTAAAATGAACTGGAGAAAGAAATGGCAAGCTATTCCAGTATTTTTGCTTGGAAGACTCCAAATAGGGAGTCAGGAAGAGTCAGAGACAACTGAAAAATGAACACACATTTAAAGCAGGTTGTATCAGACATTTGACACTTACTAGCTGTGTGACCCTGGGCAAGTCACTTAACCTCATTGTCCTGGGGGGTGGGGGGGGGAGGGAAGGGAAGCAAGTTGTAGAGGGATCATGGCTTTCAGTTATGACCAGAAGGGATATAGGTTATGCCTGAGGCAGACCTTCATGATGGGAAGGGCCTTAAATGGCTAGGTTACTAAAACCGGCACTTGAACCTGCTTCCTCTGCAGTCTTATCTGTCTAGGATGGTGTAAATACATATCTGCCTAAGGCAGGTGAACAACCATAGTAATTCAAGAAACTCATTGATTTGGTACTTTGAAGGTTTACAAAACATTTTCCTCACAATGATCCAGCCTTATCATCCTCTTTTTATAGATGAGGACACTGCAGTTCCTACAGGTAGAACTATTTATTCTATAGGTGACACAAATAACAAGGAGGGCGTCCTAGGCCTCCTGGCCCCCAAGTCTTACACTCTTCCCACTACTTCATTCTGGATGAAGGGGCCTCTGAAAGTGGTTTCTAGCCTGGGAATTCTCAAAAATGACAAAGTGAGGTTCCATTTGACTTCCTCTTTCCCATAGAACTTTGTTAGTGGTTCTCCTATAAGTGCCTTCTCCTGCCTGCTCTCACTTCTCCTGGGTGTTGTCTTTCAGCTGAAGGCAGTGCACGAGCAGCTAGCTGCTCTGTCACAGGCACCCGTGAATAAACCAAAGAAAAAAAAAGAGAAAAAAGAGAAAGAGAAGAAAAAGAAGGACAAAGAGAAAGAGAAGGAAAAAGAGAAGCACAAGGTGAAGGCCGAGGAGGAGAAAAAAGCCAAGGTGGCTCAGCCGACCAAACAAACCCAGCAGAAGAAAGCACCAGCTAAAAAGGCCAACAGTACGACAACAGCAAGCAGGTATGCTCTCAAATGTGGGGCTGGAGTCTGGGCCAGTGGCATTTCTCTCTGCCCAGGCAATCTTGAGGGGCTCAGTCTTTGGAGCTTGAAGAAGTGGCTGGACTTCCTTGTGACTCTTTGTACATAGACAATTTTCTTGAGGAGTCCAGTTCAGCCGACTAAGCAGTTATTAAGTGCCTACTGTGTACAAAGAATCATTTTGAGAACTGGGGATAGACTGACAAAACAGCTGTTATTCTCCAGTTTATCTCCTAATGAAGAAAGTGAGATCTAATTTTTAAACAGAAAAGTAAATATGAGATCATTTGAGTGGGGAGAGAATGCCACCACCAACTAGAGGGAGTCAGGAAAGCCTTCCCATATGATTTGGCACCTGAGTTGAACCTTGAAAGAAGCAGAGGATTCTGAGAGGCACTGGCAAAGAGGAGGGAGTACATTCTAGGCAAGATTTAGGGGCTCGGGAGGAGGCTGCAGTTTGGTTTTGACTACCAGCTTAATACAGGTTAATTTTAACATGGTGTGTAAAGGAAGAATAAGATTTTCCAACAGGAATATGACAAGGTCAGATGTATGCCTTCAGAGATTGATTTGGAAACTCTGTGAAGGGTGGAGAGGTATAGGGAGAGACTGGGAAAATAGATGGATTAGCAGGTTTAGTTGAGATGAGTCTCTGAACTAGAGTGATTGCCATGTGGGTGGAGAAAAGCGAATGGATGTGAGTTTGTGGAGGAGGAATCAACAGGACTTGGCAACAGATCAGTTATGGGGAGTGAGGGGGAGAGAGCAGAGTCAAAGATGGTTCCAAGGTTTTGAATCTAGGTGATCAGGAGGATGGTGTGGCCTTGACAGAGACAAGGGGATGTTTGGAAGAAGAGAAAAGTTAGGGAGGAAGAGGGGTGTGTGTGTGTGTGTGTGTGTGTGTGTGTGTGATGTGTATATGTTGTGTGTATGTATATACACATCATGTACTACATACATACAGAGTGTATATGTGTATATACAGTGTGTATGTGTTTTATGTGTATGTATATATACATATATGATATACATGCACATACTACATACATATAGAGTGTTTATGTATATATAATATATATGTATATATAGTATGTGTGTGTTTTGTGTGTATGTACATATACTACATACATACGGAGAGAGAGAGAGAGTGTGTGTGTGTGGGGGGGGGTCCCCGTATCCCCATGTAGGGAAACTCGTTCTCTTGCTGGCCATCTGCTGTAGAGGGTAATGAATGACCCTATTGGTTTCAGTGGTTCCTCCAACCCAAATTCTCAGGTTCCTTGTTTCCTACTTCCTACAGTGCCAAGGATCTCCCTGAAGCCATACAGAGGACTCTGCCACTTAGTACAGGAGCTTGTAGGCAGTGGGGTTTAGCAGAAAGAGTATATGATTTCAGAATCACAGGACTGCTCCTTATTTGGGCACTCCCTACTCACTTGCCCTCTCTTCTCTGAGCCTCTTCTATAAAATGAAGGGAGTGGCATTGACACTCTCCTGAAAGCTCTGTCAGCTTAAATCCTTTGACCTGCTTGTTTGTTCCCCTCCATCCACTGACACATACTTTCAGAGCAGGCAGAGTCAACATTTCAGCAAGGTGGGCTGGAAGAGGACCCAGAAGAATGGCAGTGCGGGTAAAGGCCGAGAGGTTCTTCCACTTTGCAATTTCTCATCAGGCCAGGATATCATTTACCCATGGCACTGAGACCTTCTAACTTATACTACAGATGAGGTTGATTCTTTTTTTGTGGTTTTTTTTTTTGAGGCAATTGGGGTTAAGTGACTTGCCCAGGGTCACACAGCTAGTAAGTGTTAAGTGTCTGAGGCCAGATTTGAACTCAGGTACTCCTGACTCCAGAACTGGTGCTCTATCCACTTCACCACCTAGCTGCTCCCCCCCCCCCCCAGCTTGATTCTTAATGATGAGCAAGCTGCATTTAAGCCAGACTCTTATTCCCTTTGGGATAAGCAGAAGTTTCAATGCCTCCTGTGACATCTTAGTATAATTCTGTTATGCACATTTTTCTATCACATAGTTCATAGTTTCATCTTTTGGGGACTATTCTAAGAGATAAGCATTTGCTAAGAGACCACTGCACTTGGGCAGCAACCAGATGTATTCTAGGACCAAGACCAAGAGAGGCAAACTGAATAATAGTATTTAGGGCTAGAAGAGACCTTTGAGGTCTAGTCTTACTCCCTAAGTTGGTGAACTAAAACTCAAGCAAGGGAAAATCATTCAGTCCAAGTGCCTACTCTGTACAATGCAGTAGCCTAAACATGGGGGACACAAAGAAGGGCAAAAACAATAACAGCAGGGCAGCTAGGTGGCACAGTGGATAAAGCACCAGCCCTGGATTCAGGAGGGCCTGAGTTCAAATCCGGCCCTAGACACTTGACACTTATTAGCTGTGTGACCCTGGATAAGTCACTTAACCCTCATTACCCCCCAAAAAACCAAAACCAAACAAACAATAACAGCAACACACCAGTTGTTTACAATCTAATAGGGGAGACAACATGCAAACCTCTATGTACAAACAAGATATAGACAAGATAAATTGAAGATGGTCAACAGAGAGAAGGCACTAGCATGAAGGAGTATTGGGGAAAACTTCTAGATGTTAGTATTTTAGCTGGGATTTGAAGGAGGCCAGGAGGTAGAGATGAAGGGAAAATAACTTGACTAAAGCTACATGGGTAAAAAAAAAAAATAGCACAGCCTATAAGAAATGATGAGCAGGATGCTATCAGAAAAAAACTGACATGAGCTGATACAAAGTGAAATGTACTATATACAAAGTAACGACAATATTGTAAGATGATCAGCTATGAATGACTTAGCTATTTTCAGCTATGATCCAAGACATCTCTGAAGGACTTAGGAAAAATGCAGTCCATCTCCAGAAAAAGAACTGATGGTGTCTGAATTCAGATTGAAGCATAATTTTTTTAGTTCCTTTTCCTTAAGTTTTTGTCTGTTTTCTTTTACAACCTGACTAATGTGAAATGTTTTGCATGACTACCCATGTATAACTTATATTGTGTTCTTAATAGCACAGCAAAGATTCTAACTCAAGAATTTTGATTCCAAAGATCATGCTTCCCATTGCCCCAAACTGTCAACCGTTATTGGAGGGTATACATGGGTGTAGCGCATCAGGATCTTGGGATGGGCAGACCAGAATAATCATGAGGCAAAGATTAAGGCACATCTAGTTAAAAGCAGGGGATGGAAAGACTAGAAAGGTCTTTATTTCAAAGAAACCAGCAATCCAAACACTGTGAAGGTGAGCTTGCTAACTCAGACCAGGCTTAGTCCCAGCCAGAGGTTTATCTATTCTTAGATATTTTGTGTGGGGGTAGAACTAGTACCTGGGCTTGTAAGTGGCTGGAAGGTGTTGTGAGGTACGTCGCATCATGGTAGATGCTGCTGATCCCTGACTAACTCAAGGATAACATGATAAAACAAGGAACTCTAGGAGCATTGGATTCTAGCTGTGCAAGTCTATGAGATACATATTGTATTCTTTCTACCCTCCAGGCAACCTAAGAAAGGTGGAAAGCAGGCATCTGCTTCTTACGACTCAGATGAGGAGGAAGAGGGTTTGCCAATGACCTATGATGAAAAGCGGCAGCTCAGCCTAGACATCAACCGGCTGCCCGGGGAGAAACTGGGCCGAGTGGTCCATATCATTCAGTCCCGGGAGCCTTCCCTCAGGGACTCCAATCCTGATGAGATAGAAATTGATTTTGAAACTCTGAAACCCACCACTTTGCGAGAACTGGAGAGATATGTCAAGTCATGTTTACAGAAAAAACAAAGAAAACCATTTTGTAAGTGACTGAATCCCTACTAATTTCCCTCTCTCTTACCCATCAGCCCACCTCCCCCCCTCCCCCATGGCCCTGGGGTGACAAATCTTAACTCTGTTTTGTTTCAAGAGAAAATGAGCAAGTGGTTGTGTGCCCTATTCCTCCCACAACCTATCCTAGCCCTGATAAGAAATCCCATCTCCTTCACTTTGTTCTTTCTCTTTGCCTTCTTGTTTATACCCCCCAGCAGCCCCAGAGTGCTGGCAGGAACCATTCCTGGCTAGCCATTGGGGTTGATATAGAATGTTATTCAAGTGTTTCTTATTCATACTGATTCCCCTAACCGTCCACAAGAACCTGTTTAGCTGAGAGGAGTTTCAGCCTCTACCAGGCTACTCTGCTGCTAGCCAGCTGGTGAGCCAGTGCTTTTGAATAAAAATTAGGAGCCTTGCCATACTTTTGGGTGCTGGAGCTCAGACCTTTCTTGACAATGTGGCAAGAAGCAGGGCTGCTGTTTAGGTGGGTAGCTCCTCTATGAGCTTAGCAGGTGAAGATTCCCTCCCTTTTCCCTCATTTAGGACTTAAAGTTTGTCTGCCTACATCTGGGCACCTTGAAGAATCCTTACACTCTACCTCCCTTCCCAGCTCCATGACTGTTGACCATGCTGGACTTGCAGAAGCAGTGGCACAATCTGGGTTTTGGCTTTTTGTTGTATTGAATATTTCATAACTACTTCCTCGTGGAGGCCAGACCAGTTTTCCGTCTAGTTCAAGAATCCTGCTTTTGACTGGGGCCCCAACCAGATGTTTCAAAGGAAGGTCCCCCATGCTGCTCCATGTCGTTCTTCTCCCCTGCTCCCTTTTTCCCTTCCTCTCATGGGAGTCATTGCTTCTTGATCTTGGCTGATGATCAGTGAATGAACGGTCTGGATCACAAGGACTGATGGAGCCTTAGTGGTCCCGGGGAGTGTGAGTACATATTCAACCCATACTGTGTCTGTCTGCTAAGACAAAAGGTGAACCCATAGAGATCATCCTGGGTTTATAGTTCCATTTCAGAGGTGGGGAGAAAAAGCAGCAGGCTGTGCTCTCGTGTGTAGGCATAGCTGTATGTCTTCACAAACCAAATTCACAAAGCATATGACATACTTAAGGCTTGGGGGCTAATGGAAGTCTTGGAACATGTTAGAGGGAGAGCTTATTTTTACCAGGGCAGGAAAACTGAATCACAATTCTGAAACCACAATACAACGATTGACCATTTAACTGTGTGGTAAGTTACCTTTTAACTATGTGGTTAATTCAATGGACATTTTTATTATTTAAGACTCTGAACTCCAATGTTAGAAGGAAAGCTACAGAGGAAAGTGAGATTGTCCCAAAGCCCAGACTATTCTTGGGAGTCAGTTTGAGGACTCTTTGGTTACCCAGTTATCCAGAGAGCCCCATAATAACTATGCGGTAACAGCAGTGCTCAACAGGGGAGTTGCAGGGCTCTGGGTCCCGTAAAATGAATACTGTCCTTGCCAGGCTCCTACTACAGAGTACTGCATCGCCCCTTCCAGTGTACAGTCTCAGACATTGTATATTCCTTCACAGCTGCAACTGGGAAAAAGCAAGCAGCAAAATCTAAAGAAGAGTTAGCTCAGGAAAAGAAGAAAGAGTTAGAAAAGAGACTACAGGATGTGAGTGGGCAGCTAAATAACAACAAGAAACCTGCTAAAAAAGGTATTGGAGCATTTTCTTTTCTTCATTGGAGAACTTCCTCTATACCAGAGAGGGATCTTTTGGGTGAGGGCAGGGTGGAGGGAGCGATCATTGGACCATCAGATGTCCCTGCTCAACCGCTCTCCTCACTATTACCCTTCAGAATTGAAACTGGTGATGAGGCAGAGCAGAAAAGGGGGTTGGCAATGAATTGCCAAGGGATGAGGGCTTTACAAGCCCAGATTTCTTATAAATTTAGTTATATCAGATCCCCACTCCTGATTACCAGGGAGACTACATTTTCTTCAGTTATGCAAAACTTCTTAAACTGTGGGTCATGACCCCCACATGGGGTCAATTAACTGAATGTGAGGGGGGCAGCAGCGAAAGGTTATGTATACCTATTTATATACCTGTGTACCTGGGGTCATGTAAAAATTTCTCAGGTGAAAAAGGTGGTCAAGAGTGGAAAAAGTTTAAGAAGCCCTGAACAGTGGGATCTGTAAGAGACTAATAAGACTTGTCTCATAAAGACACCAGAAAAAATGCTCTTTTTAAATCCCCAGAGGAGACTCCAGCTCCCTGTGGAGAACTCCTCAGTGCCAGGCAGTGGTTCTTTTTATCTCACTCCTAAAGGGGGGGTGTGACTTGTTCCCACACTCTTCCTACCTTCATTCGTTGAGCTAAGTAGATGAGCTCCTCAACTTCATTTTCTTTTTTTCAACTTTTGGTGATCATTTATTTTACTTTATTTTTTTAGTGATTAGACTCACTAAATTAAACGCTCCCACAATTCAGGTTTTTATATCCTTCACATTATGGAGAATAGCTTTGTACCATCTCATAGAAAAAGCCTGACAAGTTAACCATTCCTACCAATTCTATTCTTGTGTAGTTTTTTTTTTTAAGTTCCATGCATCTTTTTTCTCCAAAAAAGCTTGATTGCCAGAATATTGTTTGTTGTCCACTATGCCCTACCAGCTCTCCCATCTTGCATCCTGTGTACAAGTTTTTGTATGTCCTTTTTTTTTTGGGGGGGGTGAGGCAATCAGGGTTAAGTGACTTGCCCAAGGTCATACATCTAGTGTCAAGTGTCTGAGGTCTTATTTGAACTCAGGTCCTCCTGATTCCAGGGTTGGTGCTCTATCCACTGCGCCACCTAGCTGCCCCCTGTGTGTCTTTTAAAAAATAATTCTTATTATTGTATGTGTGTTTTTAATAATTCTTATTAACCATGAGGTCAGTAAATTTGAGAAGCCTGAAATATAATAATGGTGCCCTGGATTCAAAAAGCACTTGAGTAAAGAATGAATGGATGGCTGAACGAATGAACAAACAAACGAACAAACAAATGAATGAAGTCTAACCCATTGCATGTTCCCATCAGAAAAATCTGGTTCTGCCCCCTCTGGAGGTCCGTCCCGTCTTAGCAGCAGCAGCTCCTCAGAATCTGGAAGCAGCAGTTCAAGCGGATCCAGCTCTGACAGCAGTGACTCAGAATAAACTCTGGACTTTTAAAAAGAAAAACTGGACATGGCACACAATAACTCTGCAGTGTTCCCTTCTATGGTTAATATACTACTTTTGTTCCACGGTGTGCAGGTTTTCTTTTTTTAATTCAGTGTTATAAATGATATCTTCCAGTTTTTGCTTTAATAGGTCAAAGATCTTTTTTTGTGTGTGTGTGTATTAGACTTTATGAAAAAAGGAGCAAACCCTGCATAAAGTCTTTTTAATCTTGTCTGAAGCTGATTGCTTGGAGATAGCAAGAACTTTGAATACTAATGATATATACCCATAGATAAATCTTCAAGATGTGGTCTAAAAGTTCTTGCAAAAATCCCTTTTCTTACACCCAACCTGGTCTTCAGCCCCAGAAGGAATTTTTAAGGAAACTTCTGTAAAACGGTACTGTATCCAAAAGATGTTAGCTTTGGAAATAGTTGTCGTATTTGTTATTAGCACTAGTATTCTTAACCTCAAGTCTACAGTGTAATGAAAATATCCAACGCTATCATCTTTTTTTTTTTTAAACCCATAAGCACGCTCATGCGGTGGATAATGACAATGTACCTGTTCTGTGAGAACCAGGGCTGGGTTTAAGCAAAGGAGAGAGAGCTACAGCTCCAAACCTGAGAATTGAGGGGGTGTGGGGGTGGGAGGATGGGGAACGGGGTGTGGATATTGAATTTTTTCAATCCTTGTGACTACGGGAGCTCCTAGGAGGGAACGCCACTGCTGTGTCATGCAGAGTGCAGGTTTCCAAACACTGAAACTTTTACCTCAACACAGAAAAAAAAAAAAAGAAAAAAAAAGAAAAAAAGGAGACTTTTTTTGTAAGGCTCAGCAATTTTCTATGACAGTCCAGCCTAATGCATAACCTGCACTGCTGCAGCGCACTCCATAACCATTCTCCCTGATTTCATGTATATATAAATACTTTATTTATTAACATCATTGGTCATTTTTAAAAAAATAACAACAAAGAAACTGCATAAAAATAACAGCAGAAATGCAGACCTTTTTAAATGATTTAAACAGAAGATAAGACTCTGAGACCCTATTTAAATATGTTGGACTTTTAACCTCCAGGTGCTACAGTTTCCTGTTGCCTGCGTTGGTGCTCAATCATGTTTATGTAACTCATTCTTCTTCATCTTTTTCTTCTTCTTGTTCTTCCTCTTCTTCCTAACTACTACTATTTCTTTTTTGGGTTCTTTTTGTACAGAGTTTAGAGACTTACAGGTATAGGTAACTTCCAGCTGCAGCACATTAAAAAAATTTTTTTTGTTATTTTGTTTTGTTTTTCCTTTGTTTTTTCCTTTCCTTTTCTTTTTTTTTTTTTGGTATTTGCCACAGGTCTCTTTAGGGCAGTTTTAAAATAAATCAATTTAGGGAACCCCCCCAGTTATATAATATAAACTTTGTAATCTGAGAAAAAATGTATAGTAAATCGAAGTCTTGATTTTTAACTTTTTATTGTAAAAAATAATAATAATATACAGAGTTTAACAGAAGGTTATGTTTTGTTTTTGTCTTTCCAGCAGGCTGCCACACAGCCTTTAGCACAGGGATGCCCCAATTTGCCTAGATGAGGGTCAGGTGTTGACAATGGGCCAAGAATGAAAGGGTCAGGACTAGCTTATATAAAAGTTGTAGTCCCTGCCCTGTCCTACCCTGGCCTTTGGCATGATGGTATGGCCCAGAAGCTTCTAGCAATGGAGGCAGGAAAGTTCTGCACCCTGGAGATGGAGGCCCATTCAGTTGATTCCTCTGTGTTGGGAGGAGGTCAGCTCTGGGCCCTTTCACATGCCTCTTTAGGCTCTACTTTGGCTCCCTGCTCCAGTGTTTTCACTTTAGCGCAAAAGTTACTGTATCAAAGCCTAATTTTCACTTAGCTTCATGTAATAAAATCAATGAATTGAGGATTTGATGGGAACTGACATATGACATTCAGTGGTTAGACTATTTTTTCATGGATCTCTAGTGATATCCACCAGCATTTCAGTGGAATCTTCATATGATATGCTAATTTAGTAGGGAAAACTTTTTAAAGAAATCTCCTCTGACTCTACCACCTACCCTTAAATTTTTCATACTGTGATGAGGAAATGGATGAAGGAATATCAGTTGCTAACTACTGGGTTTTTGGTTTGTTTTGATGCTGATGATTTTTAAAATTAACATGCAAAAGGGAGTACTGAGCCAGTTTACTAAAACTTTTATTCATCTTTGTTCTAGAAATAATTTTTAGTTTACCACTTTACAATTTTGCCCAGATTTTGCAAGATATTTTATAAAAAGATTTAAAATATATATATATGTATATGTATATGTATATATATACGTATATATATATATATATATATACAAACTGTTACTTTGAGGGAATGAATAGACAACTAAATAAGTCTTAAATATGGTATAATTCGTAACATCTATTAAATACAGAACAAATCACATATTCTAGTGTGAAATATATACTGCAGAAAAAATACCAAGAGATGTTGAGAGTAGTGGTTTCATAGGAGCCCTCTTTTTGTGGCGATAGTCACTAATGAACAATATTTCACTTATGTGAAAAAATGAGAGGGGGGAAATCTATATAATCCTAAAGATTAGTGCAGATGAAAAAATGTTAAAGCATTTCATTATCAATTTGCTTTAAGAGGGCAGGGATCTCTTCCAAGCTAATGAAATTTACTCCTTTATCCAGAAAGAATCTGTTGGCTTTGTATTTGACTCGTGGCATAGTCAACCCAAATAATTGGAATTTCATGGTGCTATAGTTTTAAAACTTTGTGTTCCTTCTTTCAAACTGCAAAACTGATTTCCATTCACTTTTTTTCTTTTTTGGTAGGGAGAGGAGGAGGGAACCTCCCAACAAACCCAGTATCAGGTTGTGGGTTATTTACCATTTCCTCTGTGGTAACGAAGATACCAGTTATCTAATTAGAATCATTCTAGTACTAAAAACTGTAGACCAATTTTAAATTTTCACTTTTGAGGGAAAGAATATTTTTAAAAGCAAGGTGGGGTCAGGGAGCTACTACAAAAAAAGCTTTTTAATAAGGGGTTGAAAAAGTACATAAAACTATTCTAAAATATAAATAAAACCATAGAGGCTGTGGGGCAGGCCTTATATAGAATTCATAATTTACTTAGAGAAAATTTCTCACACTGGGCAGCATTATCTTGCTTTTAAAGTGTAAAGATACATTTTTACAGCATTTACATCTTTTACAATTGTTTGGAGAAAAAAAGACACAAAACCAACAATGTAGGATTTGACACGTACAGTTTTAGCGCTATTCTGTGATACTGGCATAACACTTCCAGAAAGTTTTTCTTTTTTATATTTAAAATGTTACTTTTCTGTATGATGTGCATGCAAGTTTACCGTAACTCTTTTCTTAAACTTTTTAGTGCCGTTTCTAGTATATTCCTGTAAATGTCAGTTACTGAAAATGAGTCAATGTAAAGTAGTTTTAGCTTGTTTATTGCAATGCTGGCCTCAACACAACTGAATTAAAAAAAGGTAGCAAGTACTCTTTGATGTTACTGGTAATCATGGACCCTTCTCCTGGGGCATTTGTTTTGTTTTCATAATAAACAGCAACAAAAAAAGTCTTCTTGTGTGCTTCTTCTATACTCTGTTTTTTTCAGCTTCACATGCTCCTGACTTCAATACTTCAAGGATCTGTAACACTGTTAGTGTGGGTACCCCCTTCACCAAAGCAGATCATCACTCTTCTATGCCTTCTCAGTCATCATGAATTACTATGGTTGAAAAATTTACCATCCTGTGGTCAACCTGTTGGACTTTAGCCTCTCTGAACTTCACTAGGATGGTCCTCGGACAAGAGGCAGAAAGTCTGCTTGCCAGGTTCCTAAAGTTTTTTGACTTGGATCTGTCCCTGTCAGAGTTTGGGCTCTAATGGCATAAATGCTGAGCATCCAAAGTCCCTTTCCCACCATAATGAGACACCAAAAGAAAAGGACATCTAGCAGCTCATTTTACCCATTTCACTCAATGCTAACAAGATGGTCGAGGTAATTGAATGCACACAGTGGTTACTTTACTAGTGTTCATACTCTTATGATCTTTCTACTTAAGGCCAGATTCTACTATTCCATTTGGAATTAATGTAATATTTTCTCCCCCTCTTCTTAAAGTATATGTTTCGTTTTGACACAAGAGACCCAACCTAAACCTTTTTACAAAGTATATTTCCTCAGAATGGAATTTTATTGTTAACAAAAGGAAAGAAATGTCTTTTGTGTTGCATAGTATGGAATAGTATTGCATTTGACAAAAAAATTGTTGCTTCTTAATGTTGACTTTTTAAAAAAAAATTTTTGTTTCATTTAACTTGCATTTTTCTCCCACCTCCTTCCATTGGATAAAAAATACTCTTGTAATAAATATGCATAATAAAGCAAAACAAATTCCCATATTGGCCAAAAATGTATGTTTCATTCTGCATCTTGAATCTGTCAAGAGGTAGGTGGCATGCTTCCTCATAGGTCCTATGGAATCACTGCTAGTCATTACAGTAAATCTTTCAATGTTATGCTGTTACTATAAAAATTGTTCTGATTCTGTTCATTTTACTGCATCAGTTAGTATGTCTTCCCAGGTCTCTCTGAATGTTGACTTTATTTGCCACCTTATAATTCTATATAATGTTCTTTGGGCTCTGCTGTCTTCACTCTGCATAACTTCATACTGATATTTGACTTTTTCTCTATTTTATTCCTTATAACAAAGTGATATTTTCATTACATTTATACCCCAATGCATAGCTTTTTTTATATAGTATAGGACTTTAAAACAAGCTTTTCTCCCCTTTTTTTAATAGAATGCTTACCGTTGATATTAAAAGGGAAATATGTGTGTATGTATATATAATACATAAACATACATATATACAAACATATTTCAGTATTTCATATATACTTACATAAATACTTTAGTCTCACTGAAGTAACAAGCAAAATTGTTTAAACATTGCTACCTTCACAAAATGGAAGAAAAAAATTCCCATTTATCATCAGAATTAAATTAACATTTGCTTTCTTGGAAAAGTTACTGAATGGGTAATAAAAATTTATGTAAGTTCAAGCCTTAAAAAGTCTCTGATAAATTCAAGTTCAAGTTTTGACATAAACTAGCTGTATGATTATGAGCAAGTTACTTGCCGCCTCTGGGCCAATTTTTTTTCTGCAAAATTAGGGGGGTTTGAACAAATGATCTATAAGGCCCCTTTTTAACCCAATGCAATGCTGCCTGGTGGCAACATTTGCTTTTAAAGTCGGGTTTTAAGAACCTTGATTTGCACAATGAGCAGCCATATTTCCAAAGGATAAGGAAGTCTGCTGCAGAATGAGATTTTTTTGTTGTTCAGTCATTTGTCATGTCCAACTCTGTGATGGGGTTTTCTTGACAAAGAAAGTGTTTGTCCTTTCCTCCTCCAGCTCATTTTACTGATGAGGAAACTGAGGCAAACAGGGCTAAATGGAGAAGTGCCCAGGGTCACACAATGTCTGAAGCTGTATTTGAACTCTGAAAAATGACTTTTTCCAACTCTAGGTCTGTCACTCTACTGTGCCACATAACTGCCCTGCAAAATAAATATTTGTTGTTTAGTTGTGCCTGTCTCTCCATGACCCCATTTTGGGAATTCTCTTGGCAAAGATATGGTTTGCCATTTCCTTCTCCTGCTCATTTTACTGAGGAAGAAACCGAGGCAAACAGAGTTAAGTGACTTGTCCAGGGCCACATTGTTAGTAAGCGTTGGAGGCCTGATTTTAATTCATGAAAATGAGGCTTCCTGATACCAAGCCCAGTGATCTATCCACTGCATCACCTAGCTGCCTCCCCCCCACCAAAGTG
Organism: Dromiciops gliroides; assembly: GCF_019393635.1. NCBI lineage: Eukaryota > Metazoa > Chordata > Mammalia > Microbiotheria > Microbiotheriidae > Dromiciops > Dromiciops gliroides. The sequence continues at coordinate 428,356,240 of NC_057862.1, read as the reverse complement.
GAGTTATTCTGAGATGTTTTTCAGTCATATTCAACTCTTCATGACCCTATGGACCATAGCACACCATTAGTGTCCAGGGGTTTTTGTGGTTTGCCATTTCCTTCTCCAGTGGATATTAAGGCAAACCACTTAAATGATTTGCCCAGGGTCACACAGCTAGCAAGTGTCTGAGACTGGATTTGAACTCAGGTCTTCCTAATTCCAGGCCCAGCATTCTACCCATTGAGACGGCTAATATTTCTGGTCAAAGCCAATACAGGAATTTTTTTTGCTTGATTTTTTGTTTTTTTTAGTGAGGCAATTGGGGTTAAGTGACTTGCCCAGGGTCACACAGCTAGTAAGTGTTAAGTGTCTGAGGCCGAATTTGAAATCAGGTACTCCTGACTCCAGGGCGGGTGCTCTATCCACTGTGCCATCTAGCTGCCCCTTGCTTGATTATTAATATTTGGTTCAAGAGGGTTTTTTCCCCCCTCAGTAGAGGGAGAGAACAAAATTACATTCATTGAAGATGAATGGCATTAACATTCGTGTTTCACCTATAATTGAATTCTGGCAACTAGAAGTTGCAATACTATGGTTGACTTTGACCATCAGGAAGTCTGGGAGGCAAGTTTGTCAGTGCTCTATGTTACTGTTGGGCAGCTAGGTGGTGCAGTGGATTGGAGTGCCAGGTCTGGAATCAAAGGCCCATCTTCCCGAGTTCAAATGTGACCAGATACTTACTGGCTGTGTGACCCTAGGCAAGTAACTTAACCCTCTTTGCCTCAGTTCCTCATCTGCAAAACGAGCTGGAGAAAGAAACAGCAAATCACTCTAATATCTTTGCCCCCTCAAAAAAACCCCAAAGGGGGTCACGAAGAGTCAGACTTTACTGCCCATCAGTATCCTATAATATATACTGACTGTGTTCTGCAGGCAAATCTGGATTTCAATGAGCTAAGCAAGCTCTGTACTACCAGAGTAGCATGACTGAGCTGCACAGCCATGGAGAAGCCAATGATAATACCTATAAATTGGCTTTGCTAGTGTGGAGAAAGGTAGGCTTTCTAAATCAGGACAGGCCTTAATGGCAGCATCTGTCAACCTGGTGGATGTTTGAAATGAACCCAGTTTTTTTCTTGTATAACAACCTAAATGTGTCTTAGGAAAACTACAAATTTATTCCTGTGTGTGAACAATAAGGAATAAAAGTAACAATCACTTATAACCACCCTTAGCCTATGGACTTCACATGCCAGAATCACTGTTGGCCCCTTGAGTTCTTTGCCAGACATCTAGAAGGGAGGTTTATTTAGAAAAGAATCATCAGCTGTGAGAGAAAACGTTTCCACATTGATGTAGCCAAGTTGACTTTAATTACAGCAGACAGCAAATCCATATAAAATGACTGATTACAGAAACTACCAATTTAGGCCACCCATATCAGTATGTGTGCAAAACACAAAACCAAAAATACATTAAATACTGTAAAAATGATGGCGGAATGCAACATGGTATGCAAGAGGATATAGTGAGACACTGTTAAAGAAGCTGTAAACCTAACTTATTTAGCCATTCACATGATTAAACTTAACTCTTTAGAAGCTGACATAGTGTTTGAAAATTATCTTGTTTCCTTGATGTTACTGTGAATGTGCTTGTGGACAAGCCCTAAGTGGATGACATACCACAACATGATGCGTATAATCATCACTTTTAAATGAAATGCAAGCAATCTCAACCACAAGTTAGAAAAACGCAAGGGTAACCAAATTCCTAATGGAATTATGGTGACACACGTTGAAATTCCAACTACAAAGCATAAACTTCCACTCTTCTGTAGCTATTGGTAGCACTGCATGTGAGGTAAAGACCTCTGTTGTTTCTGACATCAGTACCCTTCTTTACTAGGCAGAAGTCCGCATTTAAAAAGCATAAGTCCCCCCCTACACACAACAGGGCCTCCACTGGTTTCTTTGTTGCAAACGTGCACTTCATATCACTCTATTCAGAAGCAGGATACCAGCTACTGCAGAGTTGCTATGATAGCAAGACCATGGGGTGATCCAATCCTTGTCAAGCAGCAGCACCTCCCAGCTTTCCAACACATGGGATAGTCTAAATGTAGCAAGTAGGTGACAGTTACTGTTTTATTTACAGTTAGGGCTAAATTATCCAAAGAGTGTACAAATCCACTTTATGATTCCTTTTTTCTTCCAGATAACACTTGATGTTAGGAAAGTTGACCCTTGAGAGGCTTAATATCCCCCCCAAAATAAATCACCTCAGGAATGATGAGAAATAAATAGCATGACAGTCAAGTGCAGTCTTGGCTAATTCTTTCTTGATGCTTGGACTCAAAAATTGTGTTCACATCAAAATTACATAATAGTGCAAAATTTCGACTGTCCAGTATCGCGAGAGACTTCAAGCTTGTTTTTGTCTCTTACTAATATGGCCTCATTTCCATACTGTGAATACCACATGCTCCGGCTCCTACTCAAGTAAGTCCCAGGGGGTACAGATTCCAACTTTTGCTGTTGTTGCTGCCAGATAAGCAAGGAGGTGTCCCTGTAACGGAGCCGGGCATAGCCTTCAGACAAAGCTTTTTCAGCTAGAGGTACTCGCCCATTCATTCCTCCTCCCTGGGTAAGAGAATTTGTTTACTTCCCCTCGGTTCTTCTGTACCTCAGTTACTTCACAGCAGACCACAAGTACCAAAGACCACTTACTTATTTTATGAAACCAGGTAATCAGGATCCTGGACTCAGGCTTGAGGGTTCCTTGTTTATCTGTGATTAAAAGCCACTTGCAAGTATGGTTACATCTTATATTTGTAAACAAATAACCTCACAACAAGAACTGGATCATGAGAGTGAAAAATGGGACAGAGTTTGTTCTTTGTAAGAAAAAGCAGCTACAGATCGTTGTTAACATCACAGACCTAACTATATGCAAGAAAGATGATGTATCAAAATAACAACAGCTCTTCTTGCTATAATGGCATATAGTGTATTAAGAACATTGTTAAATATACATCAGGCAATGAGTCTCATTCCCAGGTCGGTCAGTACCTTAAGTAATGTTGAAACTCATACTAAGTTATCTTATTTCCAAGGATGTATCTGATCTCACTAAAAACAAGTACATTTTACAACTTGAAACTAAATAAGCTCCTGATACAACTCAACCTAGGTTTATCCAAAGATCTGCCGTTACTGTCATACATCAATGTTTCATTACATATGGTGGATTTAGAACCGGCTTTTCCTTTATGGTAGAAACACCAGAGGCTAATGGCTTTTTTTTCAAGATGATCTTTTACCTAAAAGAAAATAAAAATTCCCATTATGTAGGTGAAGGAAAATTGGTACATTTTACATGGAATCACTTACATCATCTTCTCTATCTCCCTGGCCCAGTATCCCCTCTCCTTATTTTCCCCATTTTCCTATCCCTCATATTCCTGCTCCCCCATTTCCACACTACTTGTATACATAACACACTGTGTTCCTATCCTTTATATCCCACTTTCCCAATCCCTGTGCTCATCTTCTCATTCCCAGGTTCCTTTATAATCTCAGCATTCTCAATTTGTCCACCCCATGTCACCATCCCCTCACTGCCCCGTTTGCCATCCCTGTATTCCCAACCCTATATCTTTGCTCTCCACCTCTTCATTACACAGAATGACATATGTATAGCTGCAAAGAACCTTACAGGACATCTAGTCCAACTCTCTTGTTTTTCAGAGGAGGCACTGGAGGCCCAGAGAGGGAGAAGGAGGGACATGTGCCCATAGTCACACAAGGTGGGTCAGAAATGAGATCTGAAACTCTGTCCTCTAACTCCAGGCCTGTGCTCTTTCTAATCTATCACACTGTTTCCCAGGGTTTCCATATTTTGTATACCCATCCCCCTTAAGTCGCTGTCGTCCTAATTAATTCAACAAATATCTATTAAGTTCCTACTATACTGAATGTACTTTTTTTTTTTTAGTGAGGCAATTGAGGTTAAGTGACTTGCCCAGGGTCACACAGCTTGAATGTACTTTGTTAAGGCACTCAGAACACAACGATAAAAAAAACAAAGAGTCTTCTTTAAAAGAGCTGGCATTCTACTGAGGGAGACACAACATGTTTATAAGTAAGTAAACACACAGCAATTTCAAGAAAGAGAATGCTAATACCAAAAGGGATCAGGATAAGACTGCTAAGCCAAGCTTTGAAGGATGCTAGGGATTTGACAAGGTGGAATTGAGGAGGAAGCTGAATCGAAATAGAGAGGCCTTCCTATGCAAAGGAAATGGGAAATGTCCTGTCTGGAGAACAGGTAGCAGGTTAGTATGACTACAACAGAGAACTGATGAAGAGTAATATGAAATAAAAGTAGAAAGGTAAATGAGAGTCATATGGGGGAGGAGGGACTTTAAAACACCAGGCCTGAAGATTTTGTATTTTATCCTGGAGCCAATAAGAAGCTCTTGTGGATTTTTGCATAGGGCAGTGACAGGGTCAGAGCTGTGTTTTAGGAATATCAATTTGGCTAAAGGGCAGGGAAGATCCTGCCCTTTAGGAGAGGGAAGAGCCTGGAAGTACCGAGACCAATTAGGAGGTTGTTGCAGTAGTCCAAGGAGATGGTGCTAAGGGCCTGAGGCCAGGTAGGTGAGAAAGGAATGGAGGAGATGCTGGGGAGGAGGTAGAATCAACAAGACTTGGTAACTAATTGAATCTAGAAGGTGATAAGGAAGAGGTGGTGATTAAAGGGTGACTCCAAGGTTGCAAACCTGGGTTATGGTTAGCTAGCAGAGAGGCAAGGTGGGCTAAAACACGAGTCCTGCTTAGGACGTGTCGAAGTGGAGATGCCCATGGGATCATCCGGTGGGGAAATCCGGGAGCCAGATGGTGAGGAGGACTGGAATTCAAGGGAGGGAGCAGGGCTGGGTATGTAGAGATGGGAAGCATCTGCATGGAGATTTAACTGAACCTCCGGGAGCTCAGGAAGTGAGAAGAAGAGAGAGATGAAGAGAAAAGAGGGAAAGAGTAGGGGAGGAAAGGAAAAGAGAAGAGGAGTGATGGAAGGGGAGGAGGAGAGGGGAAAGACGGAGAGGAGATGGGGAGAAGAGGGGAAGGGGAAGAAGAGAGGAGAAGATGATAGAGAGAATGGGGAAGGGGAGTGGCGGAGATGAAAAGGAAGAGTTAGGGGAGGAGAGGAGGAAAGGGTGGGGAGGGGAGAAGGGCTGGGGAGAGGAGGGGGGAGAAAAAGATCAAGGGGCAGGGAGTGAAGGACAAGGAGGGGCGGGGAGGGGGGTTTGGGCCCAGGCGGGAGGTGGAGAGCTGCCCCCAGAATCCCCATCCCTTACATGACTCCACTGCCCCCCCCCCATCACCTTCCCATCTCTTGTGTCCCGCCTCCAAAGACCCCCTCACTCACCCTCGCAGCTCTGGGCTGCGCCCCCACGGGGCCCTCCCAGGGCCGGGCCGGGGCCTGGATCAGGCCGCCGTCACTCGCAGCTCGGTCTCCATAGCAACGCGGCAGCGTCGGCGGGCGCAAGTTTGTGGAGCCGAGCGCCGAGCACAGAGGCGAGGAGAGCGAGGAGCCTAGAGCTATCGATCCATAATTCCTTCCCTTGGACCTGGGAGGAGACAAAGTAGAGTTGTTGCTCATCCGGGGGTTAGCAACGTGGGGTGGTTCCTCTGGTTCCTCCACCAACCCTGGAGTTCTAGGAGGCTGGGGCGGGGGGGGGGGGGGGGGGTGTAGTGTCAGGCAACAGATACACAACGTTTACAGCGGGAAGGGACCATGTTGTTTTTTCTTGTTCAGTTGTTCCAGCCTCAGCGATCCCCTTTGGGGTTTTCTTGACAAAAATACTGGAGTGGTTTGCCATTTCTTTCTCCAGCTCGTTAGACAGATGAGGAAACCGAGGCAAAAAGAATTAAGCGATTTGCCCGGGATCACACAGCTAGTAAGTGTCTGAGGCTGGATTTGAACTTCTCTTCCAGGCCCAGCACTCTGTCCACTGCGCCACCTAGCTGCCCAAAATGTACCCTAGATATGATCTAGTCCCCATCTTACCCCGAAAGGTCTATGGTCACACAGGTTGAGCAGAGAACTGGTGCAAAGCCTAGAAGATAACGACAGCATTCCCAGGGAGCCCTGAGGAAGAAAGAAAAGTTTACATTACAATTGAGATACTCAATATGAGAGCAATTTAGGAAATGTCAGGTGTTATTTTTATCGGTGGTGGTGTGAGTAGTACAACTAAAGAAAGGAAGGAAGCAGGGAAGGAGTGGGGATATCCTCCTGAGGATCACAGAATTGAGAGCTGAAAGGACAGGTGTCAGGAATGTATACTCTTAAAAATTATTGAGGATCCCAAAGAGCTTTTGTTTATTATATTGATGTATACTGCATTAGAAATCAAGACATAAATTAAAAAAAATTTTTTTTAAGTGAGGCAATTGGGGTTAAGTGACCTGCCCAGGGTCACACAGCTAGTTAAGTGTCTGAGGCCGGATCTGAACTCAGGTACTCCTGACTCCAGGGCCCGTGCTCTATCCACTGAGCCACCTAGCTGCCCAACATAAAATTTAAAAATAACAATTCTTTTGACAATAACAATAAACCCATTATATGTTAAGATACTTTTATGAAAAATAACTACTTTACAAAACAAAAAAAATTCTTCAGAAGAGTAGCATTGTTTTACATATTTTTCAAATCTCTTTAATGTCTGGCATGATAGCAGACAGCTGAATTTCTTCTGTTTCTGCATAGTCTACTGTGATACATTGTTTTGGTTGAAGTATATGAAGAAAATCCAGCCTCACAAAGATATGTAACCAGTAAAAGGAAGAATATTTTATTAGACAAATAATGTCTTATTATTTTTTTTAGCAACAAACATTTATTTTATTTTTTCCAGTTATATGTAAGGGTAGTTTTCAACATTCATTTTCGTAAGATTTAGAGTTCCAAATTTTTCTCCCTCCCTCTCTCCCTTTCCTCCCCCCTCCACAAGATTGCAATCAGGTTATATATGTACAATCCACAAGTGTTCTTTTTATCAGTTCTTTCTATGGGGGTGCATAGTAAGCTTCCTCATTAGTTCCTTGGGATTGTCTTGGATCATTGCATTGCTGAGAGTAGTTAAGTCATTCACAATTGCTCATTGAACAATACTGCTGTCACTATGCACAATATCCTCCCACCTCTGCTCACTTCACTACACATCAATGTTCATTAGTCTTTCCAGGTTTTTCAGGGATCATCCTGTTTGTCATTTCCTGTAGCACAAGACCATTCCACTACAATCATATAGCACAGCTTTTTCCATCATTCCTCAATTGATGGACATTCCCTTGATTCTCAATTCTTAGCCTCCACCAAGAGTTGCTATAAATATTTTTTGTGCAATTTTTTTTTTTTTTTTTTTTTTTTTTTTTTTTTTTTTTTTTTTTTTTTTTTTTTTTTTTTTTTTTTTTTTTTTTTTTTTTTTTTTTTTTTTTTTTTTTTTTTTTTTTTTTTTTTTTTTTTTTTTTTTTTTTTTTTTTTTTTTTTTTTTTTTTTTTTTTTTTTTTTTTTTTTTTTTTTTTTTTTTTTTTTTTTTTTTTTTTTTTTTTTTTTTTTTTTTTTTTTTTTTTTTTTTTTTTTTTTTTTTTTTTTTTTTTTTTTTTTTTTTTTTTTTTTTTTTTTTTTTTTTTTTTTTTTTTTTTTTTTTTTTTTTTTTTTTTTTTTTTTTTTTTTTTTTTTTTTTTTTTTTTTTTTTTTTTTTTTTTTTTTTTTTTTTTTTTTTTTTTTTTTTTTTTTTTTTTTTTTTTTTTTTTTTTTTTTTTTTTTTTTTTTTTTTTTTTTTTTTTTTTTTTTTTTTTTTTTTTTTTTTTTTTTTTTTTTTTTTTTTTTTTTTTTTTTTTTTTTTTCCCCCCCTTTTCTCTTTTTCATGATTACTATTGTTAACTGTTTCCCTTCCATCCTATTCCCTTCCCCATGATATTTATTCTATTATCCATCTTCTTTCATCCTATCATTCTTCAAAAAGGATCTGCTTCTCTGTCTCCTCCCCCACTCTGCCCTTCCTTCTTTTACCCCTCTCTCTTTATCCCCTTCCCCTCCTATTTTCCTGCAGGGTTAGAGAGATTACTCCACCCAATTGAGTGTGTACATTATTCCCTCCTTGAGCCAATTCTAATGAGATTGAGGTCTTTGAGCCTATTCTGATGAGTGTTAGGCTCATTTACTGCCCAGATTAAATAGATTACTCCACCCAGTTGGGTGTGTGTGTTAGTCCCTCCTTGAGGCAGCTCTGATGAGTTTAAGGTCTTTGAACCTTTTCTGATGAGTGTAAAAATCATTTACTGCCCTGCTCCTCACCCATCTCTTCCCCAACTCCATAAGCCTTTTCCTGTTACTTTCATGTAGGATTTCACTTCCGCCCTTCCTCCTCCCCCAGTGCATTCCCTTTATCCCTCAATTTAACCCTAAAGATGTCATCACCTAGCTAGGTGACACAGTGGTCAAAGCACCACCCCTGGACCCAGGAGGATCCCAGCCAAAACCCGGCCTCAGACACAAGACAGTTGACCACTGTACAACCCCAGGTATGTCCCCCAGCTCCAATTTTTTATGGTTCTCTAGGGTCTTGTATTTGAAAGTCAAATTTGCCATTCAGTTCAGGTCTTTTCATCACAAATATCTGAAAGTCTCCTTTTTCATTAAAGTTCCATTTTTTCCACTGAAAGATTATGCTGAGTTTTGCTGGGTAGGTGATTCTTGGTTGTAATCCCATTTTCTTTGCCCTCTGGAATATCATATTCCATGCCCTCTGGTCCTTTAATGTAGAAGCTGCTAGATCTTGTGCTATCCTGACTGGGGCTCCACAGTACTTGAATTCTTTCTTTTTGGCAGCTTGAGATATTTTCTCCTTGACCTGAGAGCTCTGGAATTTGGCTATAATATTCCTAGGAGTTTTCCTTTTGGGATCTCTTTCTGGAGGTGATCAGTGGTTTCTTTCAATTTCTATTTTAGCTTATTCTTCTAGAATTTCAGGGCAATTTTCCCTGAGAATATCTTGGAAGATGATGTCTAAGCTCTTTCCTTGATCATGGTTTTCAGGTAGACCAATAATTTTCAAATTATCTCTCCTGGACCTATTTTCCAGGTCAGCAGTTTTTCCCAGAAGATATTTCACATTGCCCTCTATTTTTTTATTCATTTGGATTTGCTTTATTGTGTCTTGGATTCTCATAAAGTTACTGGCTTCCATTTGTTCAATCCTCATTCTTAGGCAATTATTTTCATCAGAGAGCTTTTGTACCTCCTTTTCCATTTGGCCAATTTGATTTTTCAAGCTGTTGACTTTTTTCTCATGTCTTTCCTGCATCACCCTCATTTCTCTTTCCATTTTTTCCTCTACCTCTCTAACTTTATCTTCAAAGTCCCTTTTGAGCACCTCTATGACCTGAGACCAATTCATATTTTTCTTGGAAGCTTTAGATACAGGGGCCCTGATGTTGACATCTTCCTCTGAGGGTGCACCTCGGTCTTCCTTGTTACTGAAGAAACTTTCTATGATCCTCACCTTTTTCTGTCTGCTCATCTTGCCTTTCTTTTACTTGACTTTTAGCTCCTTAAAGTGGGGCAGTTTCCAGGCTGCAGTATCCCAAGCTGGGACTTCTTAGTCCCAGGTAGTATGATTTAAGGAGGATCAGGTTCTTCACTCACCTTGCCTGTTTCCTGGTCCATAGATGACCCCAGACTAACTTGCTAATCAGCCAGCTTTGTGTGTTGTGGTTGTTAGCTCCAAGGAGCCTGTGCCCCTCTCCCACCTGGGCCACTGCTCCTCAAGCCTACCTCCTGGTTCTCAGTAGGGGTGAAAAATCCAAGTTCTGCCTCAGCACCAGCATAGACCCCTGTAGTCTCCCCCCTGCCAAGGGCTCAGCCCTCTCACCAGACTGTGAGCTTAGTTCCAGAGGACACTGGCGCTTCAGCTGATTCAGAGGCTCTGGGGGTCTCCTTCTCTGGTGAGACCTTCCTGGGACTGGATCTGTGTCAGGGTGACTGTGGGATTGGGCTTGACTCCTGTATCAGCACAGCAGCTCCCTCCTTCTGACCTTCCAAGCTGTTCTTGGTTAAAAGATCATGTCTTATTATTATTATGAAAATAGTTTTGACCTTTTGGACCCCTTGAAAGGGTCTCAGGGGTCCTCAGGGGTCCTTTGGCCACTCTGTGAGAACAGTTGATTCAGTACAACCCACTGATTATACAGAAACAAAAACTGAACCCCAGAGAGCAAAAAGGGACATTTCCCCTCCAGAGAGAGTAACTAGACAATAATTCAGTTAGGTGTATTTGAAATTAATTGAATGACTGGATCCAAAGATTAATTATTAATAGTTCCATATCAACTTGGAATATGGTATCTGTGGGCGTGCCCCAGGGACATAAATGGCCCTGTGCTTTAAAAAACAAACTATTTTATCAATGATTTGGATTAAAAAATATGGATAACATGCTCATTCAAATTGCATAGGACAAAGCCAGAAGGGGTAGGTAACACATTGGTGACAGAGGCAAAACAAAATGGGTTAGAACATGGGGGTTGAATCTAATGAATTATAATAGGGATAAATGGAAACAGTTGGATTCAAACCACGAATACAAGGTGGGGAAAACATGGCTAGAGAACATGTTCTCCTGAATCCAGGGCCAGTGCTTTATCTACTATGCCACCTAGCTGCTCCTAGTAGCAGAATTTCTAAAAATTAGAATGAAGCAAACAAAATATAAAAAAAAAAATTAACTGACTCCTAATAGAAAAATTATAACTATACTAGCTCTCTGTAAAATTATAGCTAACTGGAAAATTATAACTGGCTGTAAATCTTGCCATGGTCACCATTCATGTAAAAATTATTTAACTAGGTCTTAATCTGTGAACTCCCATAACTCAAATTAGCTGGCTATTTGACTGCTTTTAATTTAACATGGGATGAACCAATTGGGAGGCTCTCCCCCTCCCCCACTGCCTCTCCAACTGATAAGCAAAAGCCTTTTTTTTTTTTTAACTTAAAGCACAGGGTTTATTTATATGGAACAAACTTAGAATTAAATACAAAGAAAAATATACAACCTAACTGTGTTTTACTTTCTTTCCTGCCGTTGCCTGTGCTTACAATCCCTGAGCCCGGGCTCCTTTCTTTGTCTAACTTCTTTCTCTGTAGCGACCCCCTCTCTCTCCGTACCATTCCTGTAGCATCCCCCTGTCTCTGTAGCATCTCCTTAGCGTTCCCCCAGCATCTCTACCTTCTCACTAGCTCTCCTCTCTCTGTCTCTGTAGCATCCCTGTAGCATCCCCCCTCTTCTAACTTCTCTCCCTGTAGCAACCCCCCAGCGTCTCTGCCTCCCAGGCTATATATCCTTTCTCTCCCCTCAAACCTTGGGCCTGGCTGTGCCCGCACGCATGCCAATCTAATTTGCTGGCTGTGCTAGCACGTCGGCTGGGGGGCTAGAGGGAGCTGTGCTTACCATGCCCCCCCACCCCCACACCCCGCTGGTGCCCTGGGCCTCGCTGCGCCACACCCGGGGCCCAGGGTTTTCATCTTCTATGCTTAGCCTGGCTTAGAGGCCCCTGCAGCTGAAATGGAGGGGGAGGGGCGGCTCCGTTCAGGGCACCTGAGGCTAATTTCAGCTGCCTACAAAAACTAAATGACTCCATGAAATAAGATATATTAGAATGAAACCATAGGGTTAATAAAATGTAAAAAGGTAAGGTATTTACTATAAAAAAATAACTAACCTGAAAATATGGCTGATAGTTTAAGAATCATCCAAATGTCTTAACACTATGACCAAATAAAAGACCTGCATACCATGTTTTAAGTAATCATAAAGGACAGCTGACTAGATCTATTAGAACACAGTAAGGTAAAAGCAGAAAGAATCCACTGATCATTACAAGAATATCAAACTGAAAACATCCACTAATATCATGGTCAAAACCCATAGCTTTTAAGCTGAATAAAAAATACTATGAGAAAGAGAGTTTGTACCAAGCAACCACAGTCAGAATCACATAAGACTTGGCAGCAACTACAATAGGAGAGAACATCTTGAAATACAATGTTTCAAAAGGCAACATTGAAGGCTTACAACCGAGAATAATTTATCTTGCAAACTGGATAAATCCCGCAGGAGGGAAGTGGACTTTTAATAGATAAGAAGACTTTTAATCATTCTTGATTAAAAGATGAGAACTGAGTAGAAACTTTGAAATTAAAACATTGGAATAAAGAGAAACCTAAAAGATACTTTTGATGAAGTGGAAGAAATAAAAAATGATGGAGTGGTTTATATTCTGCTGGAGTGGGGAAGAGACAATAGCCCCTTCAGAATCCTAATAGCTTCAAAGGTCAAAGAGGAAGTTAAATAAGACTAACACAAGGCTTAGGTATGGTTTTTTTCTGTTTTGTTGGTTTTAAGAAAGGAAAGAAAAGGTAAGGAAAAAGAATACACTAGAGAAGAGATAAGAGAATAAGAGAACTTATCTCCCATAAATAGGGTGCATGAGAAGACTATACAAACACAGAGGAAGTGATTAGGGTAGTAGCTATTTCATAAATCTCAGTCTTATCTGGACCAGAAAAGGAGGGTCAAAGATACACACCAACACACAGAATTTGGTGTAAAAAACATTAAACTAAACAGGGATAAGGAAAGGAGTGGGGAATAAGATGCAGAATAGATTCAGGGAGGGAATCATTATGGGCAAAAGAGACTTTAGCTTTGGAGGGCGATTATAAAGGGTGATTAATGAGAATGAAAGTTTAAGAATCAGAGATAATTTAGCTTGGTGAATGGAGGAAATCGGCAGAGGGATGATGATGGTGATAGTAGCTAGCACTTATGTAGCACCTACTGGGTGTTGGACTTTGTGCTAAGTGCTTTACAAATATTATCTCATTTAATACTCACAACAACTTTGGAAGTGCTAGGAATAGGAACAGATCACTTGAATTATGGATTACTAGTATTTATCAGATTCTCTCTACAACATTCTTGAAGAGGTGGGAAGGAAATAGAAAAAAGTCTAAGTGTCTATGATGGAGAGAAATATATATATATATATATAAAATTAACCATTGTTAGCAGAGAAAATAAACAGGTTAAACTTGTCCATAAAATAGCAGAGTAGCAGAATGGACTAGAAATCAGTTTAACAAGTTGTTTACAAGAAATACACTTGAAACATAATTCATATAGAATTAAAATGAGGGGCTGGAGGAGAATTTATTATGCTTCATACAAATTCAAAAAAGCAAGAGTAGTAATTATTACTTCAGATAGCACAATAATAAAAATGTACATGGTTAAAAGAGATAAACATAAAAAGAGAATTAAACTTAAAAGTATGATAGATAATGGAAAATATTAATCCCAAATGGCAAAGTATCTAAATATTTAATGGAAAAGTTAATCAAACTATAGGCAGAATTAAACAGCAAAACTATACTAGTTAGGAACCTCAGTGTGATCCTTTCAGACCTAGGCAAACTTAATGTAAATAAAAAATTTTTTAAAAATTAAATGTAAAGACCTAAATAGGTTTTAAAGATCTATTAAATTAAGACCTGAAGTTAAAGACCTGAATAGAACTTTAGAAAAATTAGATATATAGCTTTCTTCTGACCATGGAATAGTAATAAAAAGGTAATAATAATAAATAATGGTAATACAATAATTAATAGTAATAAAATAGTAACAAATAACATATTTGTTAGCTGTACATGACACATCTGCAAAAATTGTCCATGTGCAAGAGCATAAAAAGCTCTCATAGTCAGAAAAGCAAAAATGTTAAACAAATCCTTTACTGGCCATGATACAATAAAGATTATAATTAATGAAGACTCTTGAAGAAAGAATTCAAACTTGAATGGAAGCCAAATAATTTAATCCTAAACTAAACAACTGACAGCTTTAAAAAAAAATGATTAAACAGTTAAAGAAGAAAGTCAAGGGGGCATCTAAACAAAAAAATTCTGAAAATCAATAATAATTGACAAATAAAACATGAAGCTAGTTTTTTGAAGAAAAAAATCTAATAGATAAACTGTTAGCTAATCTAATAAAAAAAAGAAAGGGAAAATAAAATTTCCAGTATCTAAAATTTAAAAGGAATTCACAACAAATGAAGAGGAAATTTTTAAAAATGATTATAAACTTTTGTCCAATGATATGCCAACAAATTTTATAACTTAAATGAAATTAATATTTGCAAAAATAAAATATATATTGTTAATATAATATTAAGAATTAAGAGAATAAGAAACTGATAATTTAAATATTCCCAATCTCAGAAAAAGAAATTGAATGAGCTAGAAACAAATTCCCAAAGGAGGGAAAGCATATTACCAAGTTGACTTACAAATGAATCCTATAAAAAAACTAAAAGAACCCCAATTACATCAAAAATGTTTGCAAAAATAAAAAAAGAAGGGATCTTACCATGCTACTTTTTTGTCTTTTTTTTTTCTGGGGTAATGGGGGTTAAGTGACTTGCCCAGGGTCACATAGCTAGTAAGTGTCAAGTATCTGAGGCTGGATTTGAACTCAAGTCCTCCTGAATCCAGGGCCTGTGCTTTGTCGACTGCGCCACCTATCTGCCCCCATTACCATGCTACTTTTATGAGACAAATATGGTTCTAACACATAAATGAGCTAGAGATAATGCCGAAAAAAATTTATAGACCACCATCCTTAGTGAATATTGATGAAGAAATATTAAATAAAATAGTCTTAGTGACTTAGCTAGGTAGTACAGTGGCTAGAGTGCTGGGCCTGTAGTCAGGAAGAGATCTTCCAGATTTCAAATCTGGCTTCAGACACTTCCTAGCTGTGTGACCCCAGGCAAAACACTTAACCCTCTTTCCCCCAGTTTCCTTGTCTGCAAAATGAGCTGGTGAAGGAAATGGCAAACCACTCCAGTATCTTTGCCAAGAAAACCCCAAATGGGGTCACAAAGAGTCAGACACAACTGAAACAATTGAACAACAGTGGAAGTCAATGAGAGAAAGACAGACAGACAGACAGATGGAGAATCATAGAATCATAGCTAAAGAGTTGGAAGTGAACTTAGAAATCATTTAGTTCAATCTTCTCACTTTATAGGGGATGAAAATCAGGTACTAAGAGGTTGTGACTTTTCCAAGTTCACACAGATAAGAGCTCAAATTGAAACACAAGTCTGATTCCAAATTGAAAACTCTTTCTAATACATCATACTGCTTTTCTAGAGGTTATAGCAACATATTTAAAAAATTACCTACTTTCACCATGTTGAATTTAGGAATTCAAGTTTGGTTTAATATTAGGAAAATTATAAACGTAATAGACCATAGGGTATAAGGAACTCCTGGGACAACAAACTCCCACTATGAGGTTAAGTCAGCACTTTTCTCTACACTTTATAGACTTAGGGAGTTGCCTAGAGCATTGAAATATTCAGCGACTTGCCCGGGGCTCCCTAATATTTGTCAGAGGTAGGAATTGAACTAAGGTGCAGAGACCAAGTTTCTATTCACTACAACTTACTTCCATTCTAATAATGTATAATGTTAATAACAAAACAAATAAAAATAATATGATTATATCTATAGATTTCGAATAGGGTTTTGACAAAATGTGATATCCCGGGGGCAGCTAGGTGGCGCAGTGGATAAAGCACTGGCCCTGGATTCAGGAGTACCTGAGCTCAAATCTGGCCTCAGACACTTGACACTTACTAGCTGTGTGACCCTGGGCAAGTCACTTAACCCCCATTGCCCCGGAAAAAAAATGTGATATCCCTTTATGTTAAGAGGATTAAAAACAAAAGGGTAAATGGATTGTTCTTTAATATGCTTAATAATATCTATATAAATCTAAGAGCTAACATTTTTTTGTAATGGAGAAATATTAGAAATCATTCTTTTTTTTTTTAAGAAATCAAAGTATTATTTTTTTTAACTTTTTTTTTTACATATAAGGTATTTTATTTTTTCCATTACATGTAAAGATAGTTCTATTTTGAGGTTGAGAACTATCTTTACATGTAACGGAAAACAACAGCACCCAAAACAAAAGAAATAATATGGTTCAATCAGCATCTATACTCCACAGTTCTTTTTTTTTTCTTGGATTTGGAGATCCTCTTCTATCATGAGTTCCCTGGAACTCTTCTGTACCATTGCATTGGTGAGAAGAATATAGTCCATCACAGTAGGTCAGCACTCAATGTTGATGATACTGTGTACAATGTTCTTCTGATTCTGCTCATCTCACTCATCATCAGCTCATGTAAGACCCTCCAGGTTAGAAACCATTCTAATGAGATCATGGGTAAGACAAGGATGCCTGTTGTTACCACTATTACTTTATATAGTTCTAGAAATTCTAGCTATAATAATAAGTCAAGAAATAAAAGTTGAGGGAATAAGCACAAGATAAGAAACAGAAGTTGAGGGAATAAACATACAAATGAGAAAAAAAAGCCCAAATTATTACTTTGTGATGGTTTACTTAAAGAGCCTAAAGAGTAAGATAAAAGTTAATTGAAACAATTTCAGCAAAGTAGCAGGATAAACCCACAAAAATATCATTGGCCCTTTTGTATATTGGCAACAAAAACCCAGTAGAAAGATAAAGAAAAAGAAATTTCATTCAAAGTAGCTACAGAATATGTAAAATATGTTAGAGTTCAGCTACCACAGGAAAATACAGAAATACAACTACAAAATACTTTTTAAAGAAATAAAAAGAGATCTAAATAATTGGAGAGATTAACTTATCATAGTTAGGCTATGCCAATATGATATAACTGTAGTACTACATAAATTAATTTACAGAATCAGCACTACATCAAGAAAACCACCAAATAGATATGTTATTGATGGAGAAAAAATAATAATAGAATTCATCTGGAGGAACAAAAGATCAACAATCTTAAGGGAAATAATGGGGGGAAAGTGGGAATGAAGAGATCTTGTAGTATTCTATCTCAAACTACACTACAAATGAAGAGTTATTAAAATAATTCATCACTGGTTAAAAATAGTTTTTTGGGGGGCAGCTAGGTGGCATAGTGGATAAAGCACTGGCCTTAGATTCAGGAGTACTTGAGTTCAAATCTGGCCTCAGACACTTGACAGACTATGTGACCCTGAGCAAGTCACTTAACCCTCATTACCCCACCAAAAAAACAAAAAACAAAAGACAAAAGTGAAGACATAGGAATGCTGATTAACATAACAATAACTCCACAAGTCTTGAACTAGGGGGGCAGAAAGAGAAGTACATTTTCAAACATAACCAATGTGTGTATTCATTTTATAAGGCTGTACTTTGTTGTGGTCGAAAGCTTTGGTGGGTAGTAGGGTGTGGGGAAAGTAATCCTACCCCCCAAAAAATGAAGAAAAGAAAAGAGTGTCAATGACTCATTAAAAAAATAATAATAGGGACAGCTAGGTGGCGCAGTGGATAGAGCACTGGCCCTGGTTTCAGGAGTACCTGAGTTCAAATCTGACCTCAGACACTTAACACACACTTACTAGCTGTGGGATCCTGGGCAAGTCACTTAACCCCAATTGCCTCACTAAAAAAAATTAAAAAAAAAATAATAAACAGAAGAAGGCAAGAGGAAGTTGAGAAAAATACAGACAAGCAAGGTAATATTAGAATTAAGTACTGCATTCAATATGAATTTTGCAAAAAAAAAAAAAACCAAACGAAACCCAAATCCCAAATTTTACTTAATGGGAAACAGAAGCCAAACTATAGAATAGAAGCTCATAGTTTCACATACAATCTCCCTTTTTTGTTATCCTTTGAATATTTAAATACTCATGCTACTGCAAAAAGAAAGAAAGAAAGAAAAGAAATACTCATGCTGGTCATGTTAATTTCATAATATAAAAAGGAACATAGCATTTTATCCCTGCAGGTCCTAACACAATGTATTCACATCACATTATCAATATCATTTGTTTATGTAGCACTTTTGGTTATATTTTATTTTTAAAAAATCTCTTATTAGAAACTTGACAATTATCAAGAAACACTAATATTTTAATACACCAAAACAAAAAGGATTGTATATGAAACAATGAAGTTCTACAAACCACCATTTGCTCTTTAAAAACACATCAAATTAACAACAGAGCAAAACAAAATCACCCTGTTTGTGTTCCTTTCTGAACTTCATTTTGTTTTGTTCTGTGTTTTCAGAAGTCTTATTGACTCTCTTTTTTTTAACTTCAAGGTTTTACAAAGTATTTTCCTCACAAAATTCTATACAGTAGGTGCATTTTTGTGCTTCTTTACAAATAGAGAAATTGAGGTGTTGAAAAAGGGTAAGGGGGGGCAGGTAGGTGGCGCAGTGGATAAAGCACCAGCCCTGGATTCAGGAGGACCCGAGTTCAAATCCAGTCTCAGACACTTAACACTTACTAGCTGTATGACCCTGGGCAAATCACTTGACCCCCATTGCCTCTCAAAAAAAAAAAAAAAAAGAAAAAGGGTAAGGGATTTGTCAAAGATCCCATGACTCTTTTTTTTTTTTTTTAGTGAGGCAATTGGGGTTAAGTGACTTGCCCAGGGTCACACAGCTAGTTAAGTGTTAAGTGTCTGAGGCCGGATTTGAACTCAGGTACTCCTGATTCCAGGGCCGGTGCTCTATCCACTGCGCCATCTAGCTGCCCCATCCCATGACTCTTAACCATTAAAGATACCATACTTCAATATTTCAAAGGATTTCATTGATGTGACAACTGATGCACATAACAACCTTATCCTGTGGAACTCTCTTCTATGTTCTCCCAAAAATCCTCTGAAGGGTCCACTCAATGTGGCTCAAATCCCTCTAATTCTTTCTTGGGTATCATTACAACATTCTGGCTGCCTGTCATTCCATTTTTCCTACATGCTTCTCCCTTTCCAATTATACATTTCCAGAGCCATGTTGCACCATTTTCTTATGTGCAAGTCATCATCATTAATTGCTTTTTGGTTTACCTGCAAATTAATTTGTCTGGGGTTATGCTGATATTCTATAATTCACAGTCATGTAGTATTGCTAGAAGACTATTCATGTTTAAAATATGAACTTTTGTTTCAAGGAACAGCTTAGGAACATCAAAAGTGTTGCATAGTCTCAAAAAGTAAAACTGGTCTGTTTTCTTTTATTGCATAGACAGCTGATGCCAAAGGGCTTAGAGTGCTGGGTCTGGGATCAGGAAGAACTGTATTCAAAGCTGGCCTCAAACACTTACTTGATGTATAACTTTGGGCAAGTCACTTAACCTCTGTCTCAATTTCCTCAAGTGTAAAATTAGGATAATAATAGCATCTACCTTCCAAAGTTATTGTGAGGATCAAATGAGATAATATTTTTTTTTTTTTTTTTGGCAAGGCAATGGGGGTTAAGTGACTTGCCCCCAGGGTCACACAGCTAGTAAGTGTCAACTGTCTGAGGCCGGATTTGAACTCAGGTGTGCCTGAATCCCGGGCCAGTGCTCTATCCACTGCGCCACCTAGCTGCCCCTAAATGAGATAATATTTGAAAAAAGAGCTAAGCACAGTGCCTGGCACATAGTAGGCACTATATCAATGTTTATTCTTTCCCTCCCTCAAATTGGAGCTCATCTCATTGTCCATTTGCAATGTCTGTACAAGTTATGGGTAGTGGTAGAGGAACACACTGGATTCAATGGGATGTCAATCTAAACAACAGAGATTCTCCATTCTTTTGGGGTTTCTTATGTTTCTGAACTCTTCTGCATGGTTGTGGAGCTCCCTGAAGAAATGATGTTGTGTTTGAGCACAAAATGCAAATTATACAGTGTCCTTCTGAATGTTAATGCTTCCCTCTGAGATTATTTACATTTTATCCTGTCCATAGTTTGTTCATTCATAGTTGTTTGCATGTTGTCTCCTCTATTAAAATGTAAGCTAGGGGCAGCTAGGCGGTGCAGTGGATAAAGCATCAGCCCTGGATTCAGGAGGACCCAGGTTCAAATCTGGCCTCAAACACTTGACACTTACTAGCTGTGCGACCTTGGGCAAGTCACTTAACTCTCATTGCCCTGCCCCCCAAAAGCCAAAATGTAAGCTCCTTCTATTTTTTGTACTCCAAATGCTTTGTATCCCACAAGGTGGAGAATCTATAGAGAACCCTCTCCGATTTGGACTCCATGCTGGACCTTCTCTATGCCAATGTTGAAATAATAGGGGAATAATAATGGGGAAACACATTTTCCCCATTTTATACTTTACTTGATAATCACAGAACTATTGAACACAATTACTTCTGTGATTGAATCTATCAAAAAAATCAACATATATGTAGAAAACAGCTTGCTGGTCCACCAAGTCAAATGCCTGCATAAAAAATAACAATAAACACGGTGATGCAATGTATTTTCTGCACCCTTTAGTTACGATAAGTCAAAATGGAATTAGGAGGAGAGATTCATGAGGAGATAGATCCTTATCAGACTTCCCCCCTCTCCCCACTCCATCAGAATTCTTCCTTTGAGTCCTGAGCCTGGAGAACAAAAGAAGATACCAGAAATGGAGGTATTCTATTATAGACATGTTTTTGGAGCTATAAACACATTCTGTAGAAACAGTCTCTGGGGGGCCCTTTCCTTAGTGAGCCATGACAGAGAGCTGGTTCCCTGGAAAAGGGAATAATAACCATCTGCTGGGAGCTTCAAAGATTTGCATTTAGTTTGTAGGACACAGAAGAATATTTCTTGCGCCATCTGCTGGAGACTACGAGGGCCGCAACGAAGGATCGTGAAAGGGACCCTGTAAGAAAAATAAATGCTCACCATTTTCAGGGATCTCAGAAAAACTGAAAAAGCAGGGTGACCAAATAGGTCTGTGATGTGGGAAGCAACCAGTAACATTTGCTTAGACTCACAGGAAATTAGAGTTTTAGGGGAAAGCCGCTCTATAAGGACCTGCAGATGGGAACATGAAATAACAACCCATGGTTGCCCCTTGCTGGATCTCTCCCCAAGGCAGGATAGTAAAGGTCCCAGGATGGTGTGGGGGAGTTGCTCACTGGTGGTATTATTACACTCTATAAACTCTGACAAATGTCCTTCTGGTTTCCCTTAACCCTGAACTATTGCCATAGTATTCTGGCAAGCCTCTCTCAACTCCAGTCAATCCTCCACTCAGCTTTCAGGATGAATTTCCTGAAGTGAAGGTCTGATCATGTCAACTCCTTCCCAGCTAACCCTCCCCCTCAACCCCCCCCCCCCCAAATAAACTCAGAGGTTCCCTCTTAGCTCCGGGATCAAATATAAAAGCCTCTGTTTGGTTTTTAAAGACCTCCGTAGCCTGCCCCCTTCCTACATTTCTAGTCTTCTTACACCTTATTCCCATGTATATGCTCCTTTCCCTCTCTATGTACTCTAAAATCTATTCCTTATACAAAACATGCCATCTCGCACCTCAATTCTCTCACTTCATCTCCATCTGCTAGCATTCTTATTTTCCTTCAACTCTCAGTTAAAGTCTCACTTTCTACAAGAAGTCTTTACCAGTCCCCCTTAATCCTAGTAGCTTCTTTCTGAGATTATTTCCAATTTATCCTCTCTGTAGCTTTGTTCATTCATAGATTTTTTATTATTATTATTTTGCAGGCTGTTTTCCCCATTAAACTGTAAGTACCTTCAGGGTAAACTGTTTTTTGCCTTGTTTTGCAGTCAGTCAGTCAATGAATATTTATTAAACAACTGCTATGTGCCAGGCATTGTGCTAAACTCTAGGGATACAAAAAAAGGTAAAAGATATTCCCTGCTCCTGAGAAGTTCACAACACCTAGCATATTGCAGATTCTCCATGATCTTAGAAAAACATGGACTTCCATGAAATAATAGAGTGAAATAAGCAGAACCAAGAGAATGTTGTATACAGTAACAGCAATATTGTTTTAAGAACAACTTTGATCAACTAAGTCATTTTGACCATCATAAATACCCAAATTAACTACAAAGGGCATATGAAGGAAGATGTTATCTGTATCCAGAGAAAGAACTGATAAATATAAGTATGTATTGAATGATTTTACATAAATATATACATATTTGTGTCTAATGGGAGCCATCTCTAGGGTGGGGGGGAAGGAAAAAAAGAAATTTACATAACTTTCTTTTATATTTAAAAGGAATATCAAGTTCTACATAATAGATTTGTAGTTTCATGTGTAATAATTTTTTATTATACTATGTTATGTAAATGCTTAGTTTATTGCCTAAATTAAAATTTAAATAAATAAAAAATTAAAATACATGTTGTTGACTTGCTTATTGACATATGTGCTTTTAAGGTGAATTGATGATTTCCCCCTGGTGTAGGAAGGGACATATTAGATGCTGAAGTTGTGAGATAAC
Organism: Dromiciops gliroides; assembly: GCF_019393635.1. Classification (NCBI taxonomy): domain Eukaryota; kingdom Metazoa; phylum Chordata; class Mammalia; order Microbiotheria; family Microbiotheriidae; genus Dromiciops; species Dromiciops gliroides. The sequence continues at coordinate 428,333,824 of NC_057862.1, read as the reverse complement.
TGTGGGTAAAAGGAACCATGAAAGTTAGAAGTGCCTCACAATGAATTTGGACCCTTCATTTGAGGGGACAGCTTCTAACACAAGGATGTAGAACCTTAGAATCATGGAATAATAGCTAAACAAAACAAAACAAAAACAGATTTGAGTCTTGTCCTGAGGAAGAGAAGGCTGGTCTCTCTGAAGATAAAGCAACTGTTTATCCCCACCAAGGAAGGATATAGGAAAGCCACAGAAAACATTGGGTAAGAAATCATCCAGTAAGATCAGAGGTAAAAATGAATAGCAGAAGTGGCTCCGGGACTCTCAGAGAATACTGAGGCAATTATTTGTTGAAATTGTAACAACCACAGAGTTCCTTTGTCTTCCTAGGTTATATATCTAAGACTCAAAAGAGATTCACTCCTCCCACCACCCCACCCCCTTATCTTTTTTTTCTCTATGTGAATTTCATTACTATTTTTCTACTTTTAAAAAGTAATCATGGGGGCAGCTAGGTGGTGCAGTGGATAGAGCACTGGCCCTGGATTCAGGAGGACCTGAGTTCAAATCCAGCCTCAGACACTTAACACGTACTAGCTGTGTGACCCTGGGCAAGTCACTTAACCCCAATTGCCTCATAAAAAAAAAAGTAATCATGGGGGGGGGGAACGTAATCATGGGGCACAGTGGATAAGGTGCTGGCCCTGGATTCAGGAGGACCTGAGTTCAAATGTGGCCTCAGACACTTGTCACTAGCTGTGTGACCCTGGGTAAGTCACTTAACCCTCATTGCCACCCCCAAAAGTAATCCTTTGATAGTTTGATTAGTATGGTTTTGAATAAGTATTGTCATATTTATTATATTGGCTCATCCTACCTATAAGCAATTCATATTTTCCCAATTACTTAGGTCTGTTTTTATTTCTGTCAGCAGTTCTTTATATATGTATTTTTCTTCTGTGTGTCTTGGAAGGTAGATGCCCAAGTATTTCCCACATTCTGTAGTAATTTTAAATTAAATTAGCCAGGAACATTGATGTAGAACCTGTGAATGAATATCGTAATTCTATTGTTTGTTTTTGTGGGACAATGAGTGTTAAGTGACTTGCCCAGGGTCACACAGCTAGTAAGTGTCAAGTGTCTGAGACCGGATTTGAACTCAGGTCTTCCTGAAGGAAAGAAAAAATAGAAGAGTTCAAGAAATAGATTGAAAACACTTTACTGTTGTTCAGTCATTTCAATTGTGTCTGACTCTTTGTGACTCCATTTGAAGTTTTTTTGGCAAAGATACTGAAGTAGTTTGCCATTTCCTTCTCCAGCTCATTTTACAGATAAAGAAACTGAAGCCAAAAGAGTTAAGTGACTTGCCCAGGATCACACAGCTAGTAAGTGTCTGAAGCCAGATTTAAACTTAGGAAGATGAGTCTTCCTGACTCCAGGCCTGACAAACTATGCACCGTGATACCTTGCTGCCCCTATCTAAAATACTAGCAATTACTATATTATTATTATTACAGCAAAAAGGGAAACAGTTCTAATAAGGAGAAAAATGGGAGCTGTATAGATGATCTAGATGATTCTAGTGTAGATGCCCAGAGGACTCACCAATCAACTTCAATTTTTATGTGATATGTATAGTAGATAAGAGTGTAGTATGATTCTGTAAAAATAACACTAGGAATCAGGAAAAGCATTTTTTTTTAAAATGGAAAGTTTTTTAAAATCTTAAATTCCAAAAATATCCCACCCCACTTCACCCAGAGAGCAGTCTGTTGTAACACTAAAGAGAGAGACAGGGAGAGACTACTAACCCATACAACTACTGAGTCTGACAGAATATGTCCACAATCATAGTCCTTCACTTCTGCAAAGAAGGGAGCAGATTGCATTTTCTCATCTCTTCTCCAGAGCCAAGCATGGTAAGTTTAATTACACAGCATTCAGTTTCAGTTTTTTGCATTTGTGTTGTTATAATTGTGTAAATTGTTTTCCTGATTCTGCTTACTTCACTGAGAATTAGTTCATATCTTCCTCTTCTTATTGGTATTCTTCATATTCATAACTTTTAACAGCACAATGATATTCCATTATTTCTAGGTATCACACATTTTTAAGCTCTTCCCCCAATTAATTTGCTTCTCTTACCCAATAGGGAAACAAGAAAGAAAAGGCATAAGAGATATGTGGGGGGTAGGGATGACAAAAGGGAGGGTAGATTAAGGGAGGCGGTGGTCAGAAATGAAACAGACCTTTGAGGAGGGACAGAATAAAAAGAGAAAGAGAAGAGTAAAGAGAAGAAAATGGGATGGAGGAAAATATACAGTTAGCAATCATAACTTTGAATGTGAATGGGATGAGCTTACCCATAAAACATAAGTGGATAGCAGAATGGATTAGAAACTGGAATCCAACAATATGTTGTCTACAGGAGAAACACTTGAAACAGAAAAACACACGAGTTAAAATAAGTGACTGGAGCAGAATCCATTGTGCTGAAGTAAAGGCAAGGATAGCAATTGTGCTCTTAGGCAAATCAAAAGCAAAAATAGTCCAAAATAAGAGAAATAATCAGGGAAACTTCATTTTGCTAAAAAAACAAATACCATAGACAATGAAGTAATATAAAAAATTCAAGGGTGAATTTCTCTGATAAAGGCTTCATTTCTCAAATATACAGGGAATGAAGTCAAATTTATAAAAATGAGAGCCATTCTCTAATTGATAAATGATCAAAGGATATGAACAGACAGTTTTCAGAAGAAGAAATCAAAGCTATCTATGGCCAGATTAAACAATGCTCTAAATCACTATTGATTAGAGAAATGCAAATTAAAACAACTCTGAGGTGCCACTTCACACCTATCAGAAATGAAAAATGCTAGAGGGGGATGAGGGAAAATTAGGTTTATTAATGCACTGTTAGTGGAATTGTGAACTGGTCCAATCATTCTGGAGAACAATTCTGCACTATGACCAAAGGGTTATAAAACTGCATACCCTTTGACCCAGCAATACCACTATTAGGTCTGCATCCCAAAGAGATTATTTTTCAAAAAGGAAAAGTACCCATATATACAAGAATATTTATAGTAGCTCTTTTTGTGGTGGCAAAGAATTGGAAACTGGGGGGATGTCTATCAATTGTGAAATGGCTGAACACCAAAAAGCAGGGAAATAAATGGAACTTTCCCTAAAATGATAAATATAGGGTAGGACAAAAGTCATGAAGGGGTCTGATGTTTTAATAACTTTTTGAAAATTTGTTCTTTATTTCCTATGTCCATATTTATTTCCTGCTGTATATAATACCATGGTATTGTAAATTAAAAACAAAAAATAAAGGAGTTATTAAATATTGAATCCCTTTGTGACTTCATGACTTTTGGCCCACCCTGTAGTATCTATATAAAGACAAACACAAGCATTATCCATGATGGCAATAAACTGGAAACCTTCCCAATAAGAAGAGAAGGGGATCAAGGATGTCCATTATCATCACTATTATTCAATATTTTAGTAGAAGTGCTAGCTATAGCAATGACATGAAAAAAGATCAAAAGAATAAACGTAGGCAAAGAGGAAGTAAAACTATCACTTTTTGCAGATGACATGATAATTTACCCACAGAACCCAAGAGAACCAACTAAAAAACTAATAGAAATAATTAACAACTTCAGTAAAGTTGCAAGATGTTAAAAAAAAACCATGTCATCAGTATTTCTGCATATTATGAACAAAATCCAGCAGGAAGAGATAGAAAGAGAAGTTCCATTTAAAATAACTACAGACAGCATGATATATTTGGAAGTCCACCTGCCAAGACATACATAGGAACACTCCTCACACAAATAAAGATCTAAATAATTTGAGACATATTAATTATTTGTGGGTACATCAAATCAATATAATAAAAATGACAATAGTACTTAAACTATCTAAATTATTCAATGTCATAAAAAACTCCCAAATAATTATTTTATAAAGCTAGAAAAAAACCCCAAAGTTTATCTGAAGAAACAAAAGGGCAAGGATATTGAAGAATCAGTGAAAAAATGGGAAGGAAGGGGACCTAGTAATACCAGATTTCAACCTATACCATAAAGCTGTAATCATCAAAACAATTTGGTACTGTGTAGGAAATAGAGAAGTTGATCAGTGCAACAGATTAGGTGCACAATATACAGTAGTAAATTAGTATAATAATTTAGTGTCTGATGAACCCAAAGCTAATAGGATAACTCACTATTCAACAAAAGCTGTTGGGAAAACTGGAAAGTAGTTTGGCAGAAAGTAGATATGGACCAATAACTCACATCATAGGCCAAGATAATCTCAAAATGGGTACATGACATACAAGTGGAAAATATTGAGTGTGATATGGTAGACTTGAGTCAGTTCAGACTCTGAGGCTGGGGTCTGGAAAATCCCCAGCCCCTAGTCCCTGTTATTGTTAGACCATTCTGTCCATATTCCATCCCATTGCTAAAACATTCCTCTTATCCCACTTTGTTCTGTGGCCAAGCAGGAGAGCCGTCTCCTGTTAGCACAGACCCACCCTGATAAAACCTCTCCCTTCTTGCATTCCTAAACCCAAGCTCTTGGTATCATCTCTCCCTTCTTCCCCCTTGCCCCATCCTTACACGGGTGGAGTCGTTTCATCCTTTCTCCTCCCCTTCCCCCAAGCTCTCGAACATAGCTGACATGAATCCATACCATGATCACGAGCTGAACACGCATACTGCATGAGACAGGATTGGATGTTAGATTGTGAGCTCACCCTGTGCACAAGGGGACTGCCCTCTCAAAATTTCCATAAAAACCAACTCACGAGCTCATCAGTGCGCTCCTCATCTCTTGCATGGTGTCACCCATTCTCATGAGAATGAAATAAATCTGTCTCTACTTAAATTGGTTGTCTCCTCGAATTATTTGGGTAAACTGAGGCAATTGTCCCATACAATATCATAAGCTAATTAGTAGAACATGGAAGAAATTAATTGTCAGATCTATGGATAGGGGAAGAGTTAATAACCAAACAAAAGTTAGAAATGTTCACAAGTGGGAAAATGGATAATTTTGATTACATTAAAATTTTTTAAGTTTTGCATAAATAAAACCAATGCAGCTAAAATTAAAGGAAAAGCAGGAAACAGGAAAAAAAATTCTTTGTAGTAAGTTTATCTGATAAAGGTCTCATTCCTTAAATATATAGGAAACTGAGCTAAATTTATAAGACTAAGAACCATTCCCCAATTGATAAATGATCAAGAGTTATGCATAGAGAGTTTTCAGAGGAAGAAATCAAAGTTATCAATAATTATATAAAAGTGTACTAAACCACTAATAATTAGAGGAATGGAAACTGAAACAACTCAGGTATTTCCTCACAGCCATCAGACTGACTAAGGTGACAAAAATGGAAAATAAATTCTGGGGAGAATGTTTGAAAATAAGTACACCAATGCACTATTATTGGAACTGTGAACTAGTCTAACCATTCTTTTTTTTTTAATTAATAAAGTATTTTATTTTTTTTCCGTTACATGTAAAGATAGTTCTCAACCTTTGTTTATACAAGCTTTACAATTTCATATTTTTCTCCCTCCCTCCCCCCTCCCCTAGACAGCAGGTAATCTGATATAGGTTTTATATATATATATATATATATATATATATATATACTCACACATAATAACATTAATCCTATTTCTGCATTAGTCATGTTATAAGAGAAAAAAATCAGAGCAATGATGGAAAACCTCAAAATAGAAAAAAACCAACAGCATCAAAAACAAAAGAAATAGTATGGTTCATTTAGCATCTATACTCCGCAGTTCTTTTTTTTTTTTCCCTGGATTTGGAGATCCTCTTCCATCACGAGTTCCCTGGAACTCTTCTGTGCCATTGCATTGGTGAGAAGAATATAGTCCATCACAGTAGATCAACACTCATTGCTGATGTTACTGTGTACAATCTTCTTCTAGTTCTGCTCATCTCACTCATCATCAGCCTAGTCTAACCATTCTTGAAAGCAGTTTGGAACTATGCCCCCAAAACTGTAGAGGTGGTGGCGACTCAGTACATAGAGCCCTGGGCTTGGACTCAGGAAAACCTGAATTCAAATCTAGCCTCAGAAGCTTCCTAGCTAAATGACCCTGGGCAAGTTACTTAATGTCTGATTGTCTGACAAAATGGATCCACTGGATCCACTGGAGAAGGAAATGGCAAACCAATCCAGCATCTTTGCCAAGAAAACCTCAAATTGGGTCACAAAGGATCAGTGATGATAGAAATGAGTAAACAACAACAATAACCAAAAAGTTATTGATCTGTGCATATACTTTGATAATGCAATACTACTACTAGGTTTATACTCCACAGAGATCAAAGAAAGAGGAAAAAAGAACCATATGTACAAAAATATTTGTAGTATTCTATGATGGCAAAGAATTGAAAATTGAGGAGATGCTCATCAACTGGGGAATGGCTGAACAAGTTATGGTACATGAAGGTGATGGAATACTATTGTTCTGTAAGAAATTATGAAGGGAATCATTTCAGAAAAACCTAGGAAGACCTTATAACCTGATACAAAGTAGCATGAGTAGAACAAGGAGAACAATTTTCCTAGTAACAATATTGTAAAGATAGGCAGCTTTGGAAGACTCGTAACTCTGATCAATAAAATGACCAACCACGATTTCAAAGAACCCATGATGAAACATTCCATTCCCCTCCAAATAGAGAAGTGATGGACTCAAGAGTACAGATTGAAGCATATTTTCTTCTTTTTCTTTTTATTGCATTTTTGGTGGGGGTTGGGGTGGGGTGGGAGGGAGAACATGGCTGATATAGAAATTTGTTTCACATAAGTCTATATATTTGTAATGGGTTTTGTTTTTCTTGCTTGCTCAATGGGAGGGGGAGCAGGAGAAAGGAGGGAGAGAATTTGGAACTGAAAATAAAATAAAATTGAGTTTGAAGTAAAAAAAAGGTTTATTGATGTGCTTGTCTTTCCATAGCTACTTCAACACTAACTATTCCTATTGTTTGTTACCTTTTTTGTTAGTATGAAAACTTCAATTTTATATAATTGAAATGATCTATTTTATCTTTTGTAATTGCCTCTCTCCCTTGTTTGGATTAGAATTCTCCCATCAGCCAGAATTATGAGAGATGATCTGGTTCTCTTCTAATTTTTAAAAATAGTTTGAGCACTCTATTAATGATATATCTCAATATTTAGGCCACAGATTTATTTTGAGTTATTTAGATATATAGTATGATGTTGTCCTAAATAAAATTTCTGCCTGACTGCTTTCTGCTTTTCCCAGAAGTTCTTGTCAAATAGGAAGTTTTATCCCAAGTAACATGTTCTCAGCTTTTTTGAACACTGCTTTAATGATTTTAATTGTTTTTGATTCTTCATATTTAGTTTGTTCCACTGATCTTCTTTTCTATTTTTTTAGTCAGTACTTAATAACAGCTTTATGGTATTATTTGAACTCTGGAAGTGGTATTGACTATTCCTATTTTTAAATAATAATTATTTCCCTTGAGATTCTATACTTTTTGTTCCTCTGAATATATTGTTATTTTTCCTACTTATATAAAATATCCCTTTAGTAGTTTGATATATCATTAACTCTATAAAATTATTTAGGCAATAATATTTTCACAATATTGCCTTGGCTCATCAATGAGTACTGAATATCTCTCACTTAGGCCATTCTTTATTTCTTTGAGGAATATTTTGTAATTGTTGTAATACAAGTCTTGAGAGTTTAGGGTAGATTGACTCCCATATATTTTATGCATTTCTTAGTCTTTTTTTTTAGGCAATAGGGGTTAAGTGACTTGCCCAGGGTCACACAACTAGTAAGTGTCAAGTGTCTGAGGCCGGATTTGAACTCAGGCACTCCTGAATCCAGGGCTGGCGCTTTAACCACTGCGCCATCTAGCTGCCCCTCTTAGTCTTTTTTAATGTAATTTCCCTTTCTACTATTTTCTTTTGAATTTTGTAATTTTTATTACAGAGACATAGACTCTGGAAGTCCTTATCCCAATTCCAACTCCCACTCCCACTCCCACTGGCAGTTTGGGTCCCCAGAGCAGGGGTAGTTTTATCTCCCCCCCAGGATTTTAGGGACACCTCTGAAAGCCAGTGAGGTTCTTCTAATGCTTTCAACTTGAGTCTCTATTCTGGTATGTTTTCTCTAATATCAGTCACATTATTTTTCTATATCATCAATGTCATTGATTAGCGCCCTAATGTCAGTTTAAACAATTAAGATTGGTTTTTATAAAGGATTATTTATTGAAAAATATAACAACAACAACAAAAGTAAAAAAAAGTTTTTAAAAGCACCAAGCCAGAGACACTTTCTCTCTTCTACCACCTTGTTACTTGGGGTGAGTGGGCTCAGATTTAAAGCACTTGTTAAAGAGTATTTGGCCCTACCAAATTCATTTTAAAATGTAGCATAGACACTAGATGAACAACTCCCTTGCTGGGAGAAATGGCACTTTGACTACTGGGTTGATCTACTCCTAAGCTGGTTGGAGCAGGTTGCTCCTCAAGGCTGTGTTTGCTCACTAGGCTTGGCTACTGGTTACTGGCAAACTCTGGTATGGACTCCTGTAACTGGATGCCTTTGTTTCCAACCTATTGAAGATCACATTGACCTGTGCCAAAGGAAAGAAGACGCTGGCAAAATATTAGGAGATCCCCTATATCCAGAGCTAAGGCTCAGCAAGCAAGCTATGCCCTGATCTTGGCAAAACAGTCCTTTGAACCCACCCTCTGGATGATCTCATCCTATGGCAAAAATCACATAATTCACCAGGTGTTCTCTGAGCTGGACAAGCACAGGACAAACTCAGAAAGTCCTCCAGTGAATCAAACTTGTCACTTTCTTGCTATTACCCCTCATTGTCAGGGCTACAGCTCACACGAAGCCACTAGTCTATGTACTGAGATCTCCCCACACTACCTCGGGCCTCCCTACTAGGGGCTGAGCCCCGGCACATGTGTCCTTGCTTGTAAGCCATTTTCCTCACTTTGAAAATTAAACTTCTCTGATTCCTGCCTCTGCTGTCTCTAGCCCGCTCTGTTCTGCTCCCATCATTCACAGTTTAGAGATTGGTTCTGGTCCATTGACAACACAAACAAGAAGTGGCCATGTCCCAGACACAGGCCAACCTAGAAGGTTAGCCGGGGTGTCAATGTGGGAAGGGTGCCCCTCCCCCAACCTTCCAGAGATCCAAATGCTGTCCTTTCACTTGTGACCATCAGGATGGAAAGTGACTGAGAGTCTCCATTGGGACCTTTTGTGTGTACTCTCAATTCTGATTCAGCAGCCAAGTAAAGGTCTTGCAACAAAAAACAGCTATTAAACATCTGTTCATGTTCTGAAATAGGGTCAGTCCCCACCAATCCGTGTCATCCTACACATCCATAAGAAAGCTCACTAACTTCTCCATGGATTCCCCTGTAATTCTGTATGACTGGGCCCTCATCAAATAAGCCAACATTGTGCAGTGGTGAATTGCTGTTGATTTTTGTGGGTTTACTTTGTATCATCCACAAATTCCTACTGTGTGATATGTCCCTGGGGCCAGCAGAGCACAAATTCTGAAAGGTTATACCATGGCAGAAAGGCTTTGAGTATGGCCCCAATCACAAACTAATTCTGTTTTCTAAGCACTATCGTGGACCAACTCATGGAGACATACATCATCTGTTTGTTAGTCACCTAGTGATAATTATTTTTAAATTGTGGTAACCCGTGAAACAAAGAAAAAGAAAAATTCTTAGTTTTGTCTGGCTTCCTTCTGTTTCTTCAGTGTGAAAACATGTCAAAGCGTCCTGATTGTGCTAAGAATCAGGTTGTTTTGTGTTGTTTTGGTTTGGTTTTTTGTGAGGCAATTGGAGTTAAGTGACTTGTCCAGGATCATATAGCTAGTAAGTGTGTAAAGTGTCTGAGGTCAGATTTGAACTCAGGTTCTCCTGAAACCAGGGCCAGTGCTCTATCCACTGCACCAGCTAGCTGCCCCAAATTTTAAAATTTCTTTCTTTCTTTTTTTTTTGGAGGGGCAATGAGGGTTAAATGACTTGCTCAGGGTCACATAGCTAGTAAGTGTCAAGTGTCTGAGACTGGATTTGAACTCAGGTCCTCCTGACTCCAGGGCCAGCTTTATCCACTGCGCCACCTAGCTGCCCCCAAGAATCAGTTTTTAGAACATCAACAAACTTAAATTTGACTGTTGGTACTCCAAATGGACAGCTAGGTCAGGCAGGGAATAGGACAAAGGGCTTGGAGTCAAGGAAGACCTGAGTTAAAATCTGATCTCTAGTTGTGTGATTCTAGATAAGTCACTTAACCCTGTTTGCCTCAGTTTCCTAATGTGGAAAATGAGCTGAAGAAGGAAAAGGCAAACCACTCCAGTATCTTTTCCAAGAAAACCCCAAACAGGATCATGAAATCTCAATTGAAATGAATGAACAACAACAACAAACAATTCTAAATGTAAAATCTTTGTCCAATGGGCAATGAATGGACCTATTCCTGGAAAAATTGAATCATATCAGTCCTGACATTCTTCCTATAGATGAAAACAGAAGGGTATAGCTCACAGGTACTCCTCAGAGATACAAAGAAAGGAATTTAGGAATAACAGATCACAGATTCATTAGAGCTAGGATTAGAATTTTTTTGGTAATCCTCAGTTGTTTATTTTGTATTTTTAATAATAATAAACATTTTTATTTGAAGTTTTGCATTCCAAATTCTATCCATCCTCCCCCTTCCCTGAAGCAATAAGCAATCAGATATAGGTCATAGATGTGCAATTATGTAAAACATTACCATATTAGTCATTTTGTATAAGAAGACTTGAATAAAAGAAAAAATAAAAGAAAGTAAAAAATAGCATTCTTCAGTCTGTGTTACATCAATATCAGTTCTTTCTTTGGAGGTAGATAGTATGCTTTAGCATTAGTCCTTTGGGATTTTCTTGGATCACTGTATTGCTGAGAATAGTTAAGTCATTCACAATTCTTAAATTAAAATTAAATTAAATTAAATTAAAATCAATTAAAATCAAACAATATTGCTGTCACTGTGTACAGTGTTCTCTTGGTTCTGCTCACTTCACTATACATCAGTTCATGCAAGTCTTTCCAGGCCTTTTTTTTTGCTTGTCATTTCTTATAGCACAATAATATTCCATCACCATCATCTACCACAGCCCATTTAACCATTCCCTACTTGATGGATATTCCTTTGATCTCCAATTCTTAGCCACTACAAAAAAAGAGCTGCTATAAATACTTTTGTACAAATAGGTCTTTTTCTTTTTTTGGGGATTTCTTTGGGATATAAACCTAGAAGGGGTATTGCTGGATCAAAAGGTATGAACAGTTTCATAGCTCTTTGGGCATAGTTAGGATTAGAATTTGTAAAAACAAAACAAAATGAAACAGGAAGAATGAATAGTTATGATAAAAACATGGCACAGTATTAAAAGGATTTAATCCTATGTTATAAAATACTATTAACTTAATTATTTAAACAAGTTATTAAAAATAAAAATAGGAATAGACAAGAGAAGTGACATCAACACCAACACACTATAACAATCTCATATAGATGCTAAACTAACATAAATTGACACAAGGAGAACAAAAGAACCCAGAAAACAACTAAATAAGAAAAAATATGGCTTTATTTCCATATGGAGAGAGATGGCTGCCAAAGTCCACAGTGGATTAGCATATAATTTCATCAGTAAAATCTCATAAAGAAGGATAGTGGATAATTATGAGAAGTATTATTTTAAAAAGCAAAAAGAAGCAATGGGGGGGGGTAAAGCTAGTTTATAGAAAACCTGGCAAGGTGTACAACTAAACAGAATAATTCCAAAGATATTCATGTATGAAAATGGAAGAATGACTACAAACAGAAGAAAAATAGAAAAGATTTGCAAAACTCATTTCAACATCAAAGAGTGGAACCATTGCATTTGGACCATAACAGTTTCTGAGAAGCTTATAGAGGAGGCAGAAATGGCACTAAAGAGAATAAAAACATGGAAAGCAGCCAAATGAAGCAAAGTAAATTTAGAAGAGATCTGAGGAGTAGGTACAATTGTGAAAGCATTGCAAGATCAATATTCAAGGTATTTAAAGGAGGGCAAGATACAAAGGAATGGGGGCGGGGTGAGAATCTCAGACCTTATTAATACCAAAAAGGTGTTCAGGAGAATACAACTAACTGCTAACTAGTATTCCTACTCATCCATTTATGCAAAATTGTTATGATAGTCATCACTATATAAGAGCATCGGTAAGAAACACACAGGCTTTTCAAAAACGGATGACATATTTACCATATTGAAATTAAATAAAATATGTAGAGAACATAAGATGCTGTTTTGCTTATTGTTTGTCTCTCATACATGTATTAGAGTTGTTCAAGGTTCCTTGAAAAGGGGCAGCTAGGTGACGCAGTGGATAGAGCACCAGCCCTAGAGTCAGGAGGACCTGAGTTCAAATCTGACCTCAGACACTTGACACTTACTAGCTGTGTGACCTTGGGCAAGTCACTTAACCCCAATTGCCTCTCTCTCTCTCTCTCTCTCTCTCTCTCTCTCTCTCTCTCTCTCTCTCTCTCTCTCTCTCTCTCACACACACACACACACACACACACCAAAAACAAAAATCCCTCCAAAAAACAAGGTTTCTTGAAAGATGTAAAACGCAAATAGCACTGTTCAGTGACCTTCTGATAATAAACATCAGGTGAGGCATAAAACAGGGAAATGTATGTTCACCAAAGGTATTCATCACTTTGATGGAGGATGTCCAGTACAGAGTTCAGAAGAAGCAATGATTTTTTTTTCTCTTAATAATATTTTGGGTTTTTTTTTCCTATTACATGTGTTAAGGGCTAAAATTCTAGCTAGTCTGTCTAAAATATCTAATGAGTGGTCACCAATAAATTATAAGCTTTAGCAAGAGTTAGACTTTTAAGCATTTATTAAGGAGAATAAGAATTTGATAAAGAGAGAGAGAAAGGCCTAGATTTCTATCTATTAAAGGGAGAGCACATTTCTAGCTCCACTCTCCACCAGAGTCTCAGGAAAGAGCCTCAGAGCGAGCGCCAGTCTCTTCCTTCCTCCTCCCACTAGCCCGCGTCACTTCCTGACGCCAAAGAAAAGACTCCTGGGTCTTGCCCTCAAAGACCTTCGCTTCATGGCAGAACTCTTCTACAGTAAGTCTCCAGCAGGTGGCGTTATTCCAATCGTTACATAGTTTTCAATGTTCATTTTTGTAAGATTTTGAGTTCCAAATTTTTCTCCCTCCCTGCTCTCCCTCCCTCCTCCTCCAAGACAAGAAGCTATCTGATGTAGGTTGTATATATACAATCATGATAAACATATTTCCACATTAGTTATATTGTGAAAGAAGAATGAGAACAAAAGGGGAAAACTACAAGAAAGAAAAAACAACAACAAATGAAGTGTAAATGGTATGCTTCGATCTGCATTGAGACTCCATAGTTCTTTTTCTGGATGTGGAGAGCATTTTCCACAATGAATCTTTTGGAATTGTCTTGAATCACTGTATTGCTGAGAAGAGGCAAGTCCATCATAGTTGATCATTGCACAGTCTTGCTGTTATTGTGTAGAATGTTCTCTTGGCTCAGCTCATTTCACTTAGCATCAGTTCATATAAGTCTTTCCAGGTTTTTCTGAAATCCACCTGCTCATCATTTCTTATAGTACAATAGTATTCCATTACATTCATATATATAACAGCTTGTTCAGTGATTCCCCAATTAATGGGCATCCCCTCGATTTCCAATTCTTTGCCATCACAAAAAGAGATGCTTTAAATATTTTTGTACATGGGGATTCTTTTTTTCTTATTTTTTTGGGATACAGACCTAGAGTGGTATTGCTGAGCCAGAGGGTATGTGCAGTTTTATAGTCCTTTGGGCATAGTTCCAAATTACTCTCTGGAATGGTTGGATCAGTTCATACCTACAACAATGTATTAGTGTTCCAATTTTCCCACATCTTCTCCAACATTTATCATTTTCTTTTTTTTGTCATATCAATCAATTTGGTAGGTGTGAGGTGGTACCTCAGAGTTGTTTTAATTTGCATTTCTCTAATCAATAGTGGGAGCATTTTTTCACATAACTATAGATAGTTTTTATTTTAATTTTTCCCATAGAAATATTTTATTTTCCAATTACACTTAGAGATAGTTTTCAACATTTGTTTTTATAAGATTTCTAGTTTCAAAATTTTCCTCCCTCCCTCTCCTCCCTCTTCCCTCCCCAAGACAGCAAATAATCTGATATAGGCTGTATATGTACCATCACATTAAACATATTTCTGCATTATGAGAGGAGAATCAGAGCAAAAAGGAAAAGATAGTTTTGATTTTTTTCATCTGAAAACTTCCTGTTCATATCCTTCAGCCATTTATTAATTGTGGAATGACTTGTATTCTTATAAATTTGATTCAATTTTCTATATATTTTAGCAAAGAGGCTTTTATCAGACACACTGACTGTAAAAACTCTTTCCCAGATTTCTGCTTTCCTTCTAATCTTGGTTGCATTGGTTTTGTTTGTGCAAAACCTTTTAAATTTAATGTAATCAAAATTATCCACTTTGCATTTCATAATATTCTTGATCTCTTGTTTGGTCATAAATTCTTCTCCTCTCTATAGGTCTGACAGGTAAACTATTCAGAAGCAATGATTTCATGTAGATGATGAGGTCTTTCAAATGCTCCTGTTTGTGCAAAAACCCCAAACTGTGCAGGTTTTATTGAGCCCTGTGACACTGCAGAACCTCTTGGAAGAGATGTGTAATCATTCATAGGAGATGGGCCTGATCCTCCACACAGGAAAGGTCAAGTAGATAAAGAATTTTTATTGCCCAGATTTCAACAGTATTTGGATGGAAACCCTACAGAGATTGTCCAATAGTATGTCTATCTGGGGACTGACAATGCCAATGGACAGTGAGCTGGGCTTAGAGTTGAAAAGCAGGAGGAGAGCAAAATAGATTGCTTTTGGATTGCAAAAATGCAAAACTTTTAAAAAATTGACTCAGTTTCCTATGAAAACAAACACTCACCTTTTTTAATGCCAATATTTTACTGGTGTCAAGTGGTCATAAGATGTCACCCAGCCTTCAAAGACCTAAGTATGAATATCACAGAGAGTGAAATGGAGGATATGCAAGGTGGATTTGAGTGAACTATAACATATAATCACTGAAGAGCTTCCAAGAACAGGAATAAAGGCTATCAGGAAGGAATTGTATGATCAGAAGAGAAGATGGGTTAGTTGTGTGGCAAGATCAAGGGACAAAGGGGGAATATTTGTTGTGATCCACAGGTACCCTTGTGATGTCAGGAGAAATCCAGTGTGCAGCAGGTTGGGTGAATGCCCATCACAATCTTTTGGGAGAAAATAGACAAGAGTTATACAGATGGACAAACATGAATGGTTTCTGATCTAGATCAGTGACAGGACCTACAAAATCAATGCATTTACAGACATCTGAACATATGAGAATTTTGGGGTATCCTCTTAACAAGCTTTGCTATTATTTTTTTAAGCTACAGGGGATTGCCTTAAGGATTTTGGTTTGACCCTGAATGATTTCAAATTTTTACCAGTGACTGGTTAAAGGTACAGACATGCTTATCTGGTTTTCAAGTGACACAATCTAAACAGGCTGGAATATTGGAAAGAGAAGTTTTGTGTCATAGATTAAGAGCTAAAAGAAACCTCAAAAGACATATAATCTAGCACCGGCCCTGGAGTCAGGAGGATCTGAGTTCAAATCTGGCCTCAGACACTTAACACTTACTAGCTGTGTGACCCTGGGCAAGTCACTTAATTCCAATTGCCTCACCAAAAAAAAAAAAAGAAAGAAAAAAAAGAAAAAAAGACATATAATCTAAGCCTCTCATTTTGGAGATGAACAAACTGATGTCCAAGAAAGTTAAGTGACTTGCCAAGGTTACATGAGTAGTATGATAAAATAATGGGATTTAGCAGATACTCAAAGACCCACCTGGAGATTAATCTAAACTGATTGAATCAAGTGAGAGTGATTGACTGCTGATTAGCCTACTTCAAAGTTAACTAGATTGTAATCACACCTGGCTAGCCCTTAATGGATTTGGAGGATGCCAACCAATCAGCTTGAAGCAGTGTGTAAGGACCGCCTCTATTCCAGACCTATAAAAAGCTTCCACAATCAGTTTGCTAAAGAGTTCCTGATTAAAGCAGGCTCGTGGAGGAAGACTTGAGGAAGAACCCAACCAGGCTGGAACTCTATTGGAGATAGGTCTTTTCTTAACTTTCTGAACTCCATGTTAATACCTGTATGTTTTAATAAATGTTTAATGCCCAAAGACTGGTGTTGAAGCTTCTAATTTAAGGCGATCACACAATATAGATTTTAAATATCACAGTGGTATCAGATGTGGAATTGAACCAGTGCTCTTTCTACTATACCACACTATTTCATTTATCAGGAATAAATGTAAAGTTCTATACTTGGGATCCCAAACTCAACTTTCTGAGCACACAGCTAAGGAGGTACGGTTAAGCAGCAATTTGTCTGAAAGCTATGTGCGTGGGGGGGTGCGGTTAGTGAACTGCATGCTTCAGCAATGCTAGAAATCAGTCACATTATACCGAAGTTTAATTTACTCCACTAGGTGGAGCTAAGAAACTTGTACTCTGGCTCCAGGGAGAAGGTCTAAGTCAGGGGCTTTAAACCTTTTTTGTATATCATGGATCCCTTTGGCAGCCTAATGAAGCCTATGAACCCCTTATCAGAATAAACTTTTAAACTGCATAAAGTAAAATACATAGGATTACAAAGAGAAGCCAATTGTGTTGAAATAGAATTGTCCTAATATATTTTCCATCCTCATTCACTTTCTGAAATCTCTCCACAACCTCATTAGGGTCCATGAGCCCAGGTTAAGACCTCCTTGTCTAAGGCTCCCAGGAGGGACAGACCCATTGTGCATGGAGGCTTTTGAAATGGGAGTTGAACTGTTCTGCAAGGGTAGGAGTGACTGGGAAACTTCCCACTTGGTTGGGTTAGCAGCTGAAGACTTTATACTGGATTTGGTGACTTAGGGTTTAGGCTAAAGGGGAAGGGGCTTAGAATCAAATTATAAAATATTGATTGTTCTGGAACAAAAGAGGCCATCTATTTATTGAACTTAGAAGTTGAAGTAACCTTCAAAATAATCTAGATCAGGGTTGCTTTTCTTCTTCCTTTTTTTTTTTTTTTTTGGAGGGCAACAAGAGTTAAGAGACTTGTCCAGGGTCACACAGCTAGTAAGTATCAAGTGTCTGAGGTCGGATTTGAACTCAGGTCCTCCTGAATCAAGGGCTGGTTCTTTAGATCAGGGTTTCTTAACCCAGGGAGTTTAAGAGGTCTGTGAACTTGGATTGGGAAAAAGCACTTCTGTATTTTTACTTATGTTTAATTGAAATTTAGCGTCTCCTTCAGTTATGATACTTTTTAAAAAAAAAGTATCCTGAAGAATCAATAGTAAATTAACATGTATTAAGCACTTACTATATGCTAGGCATTTGACTAGGGAAACTAATACAAAAAAAAGAAAAAGACAGTCCCTGCCCTCAAGGAGCTTACAATCTAATGATTAGGAAGACAACATACAAAAGGAAGCTAAAAGTGGGGGTACCCAATGCAAGGGAATAATGGAGTAAAAATAGCCCCCAAATCATACAGCCTGGTGGGAAATTAGATGTTGGTCATGAACCCCCTCTTTACACATTGATTTTTTTTTTTTTGCAGAGCAATGGGGGTTAAGTGACTTGCCCAGAGTCACACAGCTAGTAAGTGTCAAGTGTCTGAGGCCAGATTTGAACTCAGGTTCTCCTGAATCCAGGGCTGGTGCTTTATCCACTGAGCCACCTAGCTGCCCCCATGATCCCCCTCTTTAAATGAAGGTTTGGGACTTCATAGCTCTGTTCTGCAATCAGAGGGGCAGATGGAAGGGATGAGGGTGTCACTAGACTGCTGAAGGGTCCATGATACAAATAAGGTTAAGAACAATTGAACTAGTCCAACTGCCTCATTTTACATATAAAGATAAAGAAAACCTAAAAGATGAAGTAATTTCCAAATTCATAAAAAAAATTTCAGGAATTCAAATGCAAGCCTCTTAATTCTAAACCTATTCTCCATGCCACTACCCATCAATAACTTTCTCAGGGGGCTCTGGCCCAAGATTTCATCAGTAGAATTTCTAGAACTGAGGATACTCTTCATCTCTGAGAGTATCTCCCTTCACAATCACACAATCAGTTCTCTTACTGGGTTCCATGGACAATCTGTCCACTCTACTGCTTAGCTCTTATAGGTCTTGTTGGTTTGGGACAGAAGCAGTGAGGACAATACCCTGTGGTGAGAGGATTGCCAAAGGGAGTTTACTGTACTGGATGAGCCCAAGGGTGTGGCATGGGGAAAGGGAAGTTCACAAAGTTAATCTTGAAGCTCTAGTTGATAAACTTGTGCTAAGACTACAGAAAAAAACACATTTAGGGGACAGATCCTGAAGAGGGCAACCAGAATTATGATAGGCCTGGAGACCTGGTCATAGAAACATTAGATGAATGAACTGAAGATGTTTTTGGTTGTTATTCAGTCTGACTCTTTGTGACCCCTGTTGGGGTTTTCTTGGCAAAAATACTGGAGTGGTTTTCCATTTCTTTCTCCAGCTTATTTGACAGTTGAGGAAACTGAGACAAACAGGGTGAAGTCACTTGCCCAAGCTCATACAGTTAGTGTCTGAAGTCAGATTTGTATTCAGGAAGATGAGTCTTCCTGACTCTAGGCCCAGCACTTACACCACCTAGCAAGTTCACTTGCACACCATGATGAAGGCCTGTTTAGCTTAGAGATAAGAAGGCTTAGAAAGAGCATGAGATACTCTTCAAGGTTCTAAATGAGGAAGAGGCGCTAGACTCATTCTACGCAGTTTCAGGGAGCAGAACTAGGTTCAACAGGTGGAAGATTCTGGGAGGCTGATTTTGGCTTTTCATAAGAAAAAACTACCCAACAATTAGAGCTTCTCTCTCTCTCTCTCTCTCTCTCTCTCTCTCTCTCTCTCTCTCTCTCCTTTTGAGGCAATAGGGGTAAGCGACTTGCCCAAGATCACAAAGTGTCTGAGGTCAGATATAAACTCAGGTCCTCCTAACTCTAGGGCTGTTGCTCTGTCCACTGCACCACTGCACTGTCCTGAGCTATTCTTTTTAGGTATCCCTGACAGGAGATAGGTCTTTAGGCATAGTCTGGAAGACCACCTGTAAGAGATGTCATATCTGAAATTCCCATTAGGTCAGGAATGGACTAGATGCTCTTTGAGATATCCTTCTGTAAGATTCTGTGATTCTGACATCCTGATGTCAATCTATCCAGAGGAGCACTAGATCCAACAAGTCTGTCCATTCCCACATCTACATGCAATTCCCAAGATATTACTGTATTGATTATCCTTTCTCTTTTCTTTTGTTCATACCTGTGATTTCATCAATGTAGAAAAGTCCTGTAGTAGAAACTCCCCCTACCAGTGAAGGTGGGCAACTCAGACATAATTTAGGCAGTTAGGCTGCACAGTAGATAGTGTTGGGTTTGGAATCAGGAAGACCTGAGTTCAAATCCTGCCTTGGACACTTAAAAATTCCTAATAATCATAGCTAAGTATGTTTCAGATGCTGTGCCAAATACTTTAAAATATCTCATATCAAAATTTTATTAGTTCATATAAAATTTTATCTCAATTGATCAAATATTATCTCATATTAAGTATCTCATTTGATCTTCACAACTCTGTGAGGTAGGTACTATTGTTATCTCCAGTTTACAGATGAGGGAACTGAGGCAAACAAAAGTTAAGTGATACCATGATGAAGAATCAAGGGAAAACACTTTGTGCAAACCTATCAACAAGCATTCATGAAGTGCTTACTATGTAACAGACACTGTAGTAAGTGCTGGGGAAACAAAGGTAATCCTTGTAAGATCTGAGGATGCTCATCCTATTCCCACTCTCACAGATGCGTTGGATTGCCAGAGGTAGGCTGGCTATATTTCAAAGGTTCCAGAGGTCGCCTCTGAGGAGTCAGAACTGATTATCTAATGCCATTGGCTCGAGCCCCCATTAATGAGTTTCCTATCATGATTATCTGGGCAGCTTGGTGGTGCATTAGACTGAATGCTGGTCTGGAGCCAGGAAGAACCATCTTCCTGAGTTCAAATCCGACCTAAGACACTTACTAGCTGTGTGATCCTGTACCAGTCACTTAACCCTATTTGACTCAATTTCCTCATCTGTCAAATGAGCTGGAGAAGGAAATGGCAAACCACTCCAGTATTTCTGCCAAGAAAACTCCAAATGGGGTTTTGAAGAGTCAGACACAACTGAAATGACTGAACAACAACTTTAGTCAGCCAGCCTTAAGTAGAGACTGGATCAGGAAGTGTAGTGGCCACACATTTGCCGGGTCCTACTGCAGATGAACACAGAAGCTTTGAACTGTGCTTGTTTGTCCTCCTTAAGCAGTTTGGTAGTTCTCTGCTCCCAGAGCTTCACCACATTGGTGCTGGACAGTGCAGATACCCAATTAGCTTTAGACCTATTTAACTTAGAGCCTCCAAATGCAAGCAATCTAACAGCTTCAGCCTCCCTGGGACTATAGGTATTTACCACCATGCCCAGCTCTTAAGTAGCTTTTAGAAAAAGATATTTACTAAAGTGGTATAATAAAAACAACTGCTACAATAAACCCCCTCAAAGGTCTGTGACCAACTCTGCAACAATTGTAATGTACGGTACATGTCTAAAACTGAGTTATCATTACATATGCTTTTGGGGGCCAATGGTACACTAAGATTGCATCAATGCATATAATCAAAGTTTATTGATTATACAATAGTACAAATATCAAACCTTCTGGTAGCAAATCACCAACCTGATTACTAAAGGTGTGCTTTATACTGGTGTTTATGACAAGGTTACCTCTCTACCCCACTGGAAGCCATGTTTCTTCCCCGAGGTGGCATTGTAGCAAGTCTCCATCAATCAGCACTGCTCTTTAGCAAACTCAAGATGCTCACATTTCCCAGTAGAGGGAACACAGGAAATACTCAACCCAAGAGCAAGGCAATGGCTGGGGACTCTTATGAGTTTTCATGGTTCTGGCTAAGTTCTTCATGGTGATTGATTACCTGAGTTTATGATGAAAGGAAATCATCAGTCAAAGCTTTAGTGTTAGAAAATGTTTATTAGTTATTTAACAGATTAGGGATACAAACATTATTGCCATTAGTGGTTATTTACAAAACTTGGGGGACATACAAATAGTAGCTGTTATAATGAATTTGAGGGCATACTCAACATTGCCAAATTATTCTACTCAATTCCTTATCTTATTACAGAAAAACAACTTGCATGACAACTATTCAGTCACAAAATGGAGGTTTAAAACAAAATCAAACTGCTCAACCTAAATTAACCATACTTATTCATAATATACAGGTACATACAGAGTCCAGGGGAAAGTGAGCTTGAGCTTAGAAAGCATGTGTGGGAAAGGGGTAACATACTCTTGGTTTCTGGAAGTCCTTTTCTCCCATTTTGAGGTACTCAAGAAATATTCATTAATCATGTGCTAGTCTAAGGGGCATCAAACTACTGTCTGTAGACCAAATCTGTTTTTATATGACCCATGAACTAAGAATTTTTCAATAAAGTTTTATTGGAACACAGTCATGCTCATTTGTTTCCTATTGGTCTATGGCTGCTTTTGCACTCCAATGGCAGAGTTGAATAATTGTGAAAGACTATGTAGTATTTTCATCTCTTCATGATGCTTCTAGGTGCACTACAAATTGCATTGAGGCAGTTATAACTCAATCACATTTTAAGAGCCACACATATTGACAACCCATGCCATTTTTTCATTACTAGCATACACACACACACACACACACACACACACACACACACACATATATATCATGTCAAAACAAGAAAAGAAGACAAAAGGAGTTTGACATTTTTCTGAATGAAAAGAGCCACCTTCAACCACTATTATTGAATACTAAATAACTTTGAAAAGTAGCTTTTTCTGTAGGCTTGATGTTTCTTAATGAATTCCAACTAAAATTATAAGGCAAAACAGTACTTCTGTGTGAATCATACTAAAATAAAGTCAAATTTGATGACAACTAATAGCATTTGAATCACAAGCAATGTTAAGCTATTTTATATATTTCTTGTTCTACCAAAAGTTGAAACCAGTAAGATGTCCATTCCCATATGTATTTGTGGCAGAAATATTTTCTGAGCTCAAACTACAGTTCTAAAAGTATTTTTCAGAATGATGCAAGTTCAAAAGAAATGACCACATTTCAAAATTCATTTAACTGTGCAATGGAAGAACTTAATCCTAACCTTTAATTGGAAGTGATTAATGCAAAGTAACACCATGCTAAAAGGCAAATACTTAAAGAAGAATCTAATAGAAATCTATAAATGTCTTCAGAGTGATGAAAATGCTCAATTAAAATCATATGTTCATGGACTGATATTAGCATTTGGTAGTACCTATTTATGTGAAAAGATATTTTCAAAATGAACTATGTAAAATCATAAAAAAGATGAGCATCAACAGATAAACATTTGTAATTTATTTTGGTTTGTTTTTGGTGAGGCAATTGGGGTTAAGTGACTTGCCCAGGGTCACACAACTAGTAAGTGTTAAGTGTCTGAGGTCAGATTTGAACTCAGGTCCTCCTGACTCCAGGGTCAGTGCTCTATCCACTGCGCCACCTAGCTGCCCCTGTAATTTATTTTGATGATAGGGAACACTAACTCCGAACTCCATTTAGGTGTCCCCCACAAAAGAAGTACATTCTTTTCATTAGTAGACCTGTATCATAACAAAGTTGCATTAAATTATTATATTTTACATTTCAACAAAAGGAATTTGTGAAAATTCATTCTTCTCTCATGTTAGATAAAACCTACATAATAGCCTTGATTTTTACTAGAATTCATAGTTCACTCAGATTTTGGAATTACTTTTTCCAGCTAACTCAATAATTTTATAGAGGAATTAGAGGCCTTCACAAAATATGAGAGCTAAATCCCAGACTACTTGTCGAATCATTTCACTTTATCAAATGACTTTCACATTAGTGAAACATGGTACGGTTTCAATCTAAAATGGATTGGGTAGTTTTGACCCCATCCCTATGAAAAGGATGGGCAGCTAGGTGGGGCAGTAGGTAGAGTGACAGGCCTAGAGTCAGGAAGACTCATCTTCCTGAGTTCAAATCTGGCCTCAGACACTTATTAGCTGTGTGACCCTGGGCACAACTGAACAATACCATCAACAACAATTGCACAAAGGGAAAAACCAGTTTCTACCCTCAAGGACCATACACTCCAAAGGAGGAGATAACAGATAAATCATTAAGTACATAAAATATGGGCAGATAGATGAAAATAATCTGAAAGGGAAAGATAATAGTAGCTGAGGTGGTAAATCGACTGCAGAAGGTCTCCTACAGAAGATGGGATTTGAGCTGAATCTTGAAGGAAACTGGGGAAACTAAGAGATAAGTGGGGTAGAGAATTCCAGGCATGGGGGACAGACAGTACAAAGGCACAGAGATTAGAACATTATGTTTGAGGATATGCAAGCAGACCAGTGTGAATATAACATCATGGGAAGGGAATAAGACATAAGAAGGACAGAAAGAAGGGGCCAGTTTATGAACAGGTTTAAATGCCAAAAGAGGACTTTATATTTGAACCTAGAAGTTCTAGGGAGTCACATAAGTTCAATGGGAGAGGGGGTACATTGGAGAAGGGTATGTGACATGGCCAGACTTATTCTTTAGAAAAAACACCTTTTGGGCAGCTAGGTGACGCAGTGGATAAAGCACCAGCCCTGGATTCAGGAGGACCTGAGTTCAAATCCGGCCTCAAATACTTGACACTTACTAGCTGTGTGACCCTAGGCAATTGCCTCACAAAAAAGAAAGAAAGAAAAACCACCTTTGCAGCTTAGTGTAAGATGAATTAGAATGGAAAGAGACTTGAGGAAGGGAAAACAGTTAGAAGACATGCAGTTGTCATGCATGTGTGTGTATGTATGTATAAGTATGGATGAATGTATCTTTATCTATTGATTGATTGATAGATCAACAGATATAAAAATAACTGTGTGTGTGTAGGATCTCCCAAGTCTCTGTCTTCAGCTCCTTTTCTCTTTTCACTCAATAGCATCTCCTCACTTGTTTAGCTCATCAGTTTCCATGGTTTCAATAATCATCTCTTAGCAGATAATTTATAGGTTTCTATCTCCAACTTTAGGAAACTCAGTGATTAGATCACTGGGCCTGGAGTCATGAAGATCCCCATTCAAATCCAGCTTTAGATGTTTATTAGCTATGTGACACTGGACAAGTCACATAACCTCCGCTTTAATCCACTGGAGAAGGAAATGGCAAATCCCTCCAGTATTTTTGCCAAGAAAATTTTATAGGCAATATGGTCTATGGGGTCATGAAGGGTCAGACATGACTGAACAACAACGATCTCCAACTTTAATGGCTAGCATTTAAATAACACTTACTATGACCTCAAGAGGCAGGTGCTATTATTGTTCAGCTGACCTGAGTGTAATAGAGACTGAGGATTTTATGTGTGTGTGTACACACATACACACACACACACACACATATATATATGTATATATATACACATATATACACATAATAATACATATATATATGTACAATATGTATACATTTGCATTTTCCCCCAATTATATGCACACATAAATACATGCATGCATCATGTCATTGTCAGTCAACAAGCATTTGTTAAGTACTTTCTGTATGCTGTGCACTGAGCTAAGTGTTGGGGAATACAAAGAAAGGCCAAAAACAAAAACACAAACAAAAGAGGTTCACGTTCTAATGGGGGAGGTCACGCACAATAATTTCAAAGGGAAGGCACTTGGAGTAGAGTGGGGGTAAGGGAAGGGAGTGACCAGGAAAATTCTCCTGCAGAAGATGATATTTGATCTGAGTCTTGAAGGACTGGGGAAGCCAGGATGTGGAGGTGAGGAGGGAGAGTATTTCTGGCTTGGGAGACAGCCGGTGAAAAGGCATGAAGCCTGGAGGAGTGTTTTGTGGGAGAAACAGTCAGGAGGCCACTACTGGAGGATTGTTGGGCTTGTGGAGGGGAGGAAAGTGTAAGAAGACCAGAGGGGTTCAAAGAGGCTACATTGTGAAGGGCTTTACAAGCCCAAAAGAGGATTTGTGAGGTTTCATTTTGAATGTCAAAATAACAAAAATGAAAATTCTATCATTTGCATTTTCTAGGAAGGCTAAAAGAGAGAGGGGGAGAAACCAGCAATCTAGTCACATGCACACGGACTCGGGGGGCCAGATGGTCTTTTTCTACACCTAGAGTTTCCTGGGAAATGGTGACAGCTGAGTTTGCATTATGTGACTGCAAATGGGATTAGCAAGATGGATATGTTTGAGAGCTGTGGACTTTTAGAACACATCCTTCCTAACCTTAGGCAATTCTGCATGTTTTTGTTTTCCCTGTCTTCACAACCAGCCTTAGAATGTGAAGTAGATAAGATTTGAGAGGTACAGGGAATGCTCCCCTCCCCCAAATAACTTGGTTATGCAGGTGCCACGGTTCCAGAAACCTATTATTAGTGCATCATTCCTTTGGGTGAAAAATTGCGGGGTCTAACCTCCTCATAAAATGCAAATCTCCACAGAAGGAATCTTGTATCAAGTCCTTAGCTTCTTAATATGAATAAGACACCTGAACCTTGGAATGGTTCTTGATCAGCAGAGGGAAATTGACAGAGAGGTGGAGTTTGGGCAGATGGGAGACAAGCTTTTCACAGTTTTCCTTTGGACTGGCCCAACCTTTAAAATAAAGTTTTGTTTCTAGGCTCTCCAATCACAAGGTCAGATTTATTGATGCTGAAAACTTGTCTTGGTTTACAGATAGAGACAACATGAAATACTTAAGTGGGAAGAACACTGGACATTGGACCATAGGTTAATAGATTTAGAAATGGAAACCATGTTAGAGAACAGCTAGTAAAATGGCAGAGTTGGACTCAGTGCTTTGTAAGATTCTTTCTATTTCTAGGTATTATAAAATTAAGACTGAAGTGGGGGAGGGGGATTTCCTTTAGTAAGTTGTTTAGTCATTTTTTAGTCATGTCTGACTCTTCAAAACCCTATTTGGAGTTTCCTTGGCAGAGTTACAAGAGTGGTTTGCCTTCTACTTCTCCAGGTCATTTTACAACTGAGGAAATGGAGGCAAACAGGGGTAAGTGACTTGCCCAGGTATCTAAGGCTGTATTTGAACTCAGATCTTCAATGCCCTGCACTCTATCTAACATGCCACCTAGTGTCCTTCCCCCAGCATAAGTCCTTTCTATTTCTAGGTCATTGGGCTCTGATAGAGGAGCTTCTCACTTATTTTGCAGGGACCCAGGACTTCATACAACTACCTAGCTGCTGCTGCTGCTGCTGCTGCTGCTGCTGCTGCTGCTGCTGCTGCTGCTACTACTACTACTACTGCTGCTGCTGCTGCTACTACTACTACACACCATTTCCAGCTCCTCTTTATGTTTTTCTACCCCCATTAGAATGTAAGCTCCTCAAAAACAGGGACTGTTTTATCCATTTGAATTTGTCTCTCCAGTATTTAGCACAGCACCTGGCATATAGCTATTATTGTTGTTTGTCCTTCATTCTTTTTTTTGTTTGTTTGTTTTTGCGGGGCTATGGGGGTTAAGTGACTTGCTCAGGGTCACACAGCTAGGAAGTGTCAAATGTCTGAGGCTGGATTTGAACTCAGGTACTCCTGAATCCAGGGCTGGTGCTTTATCCACTGTGCCACCTAGCTGTCCCTTGTCCTTCATTCTTTTTTTTTTGTTTTGTTTTTGTTTGTTTGTTCGCAGGCAATAGGGGTTAAGTGACTTGCCCAGGGTCACACAGCTAGTAAGTGTCAAGTGTCAGAGGCCGGATTTGAACTCAGGTACTCCTGAATCCAGGGCCGGTGCTTTAACCACTGCACCATCTAGCTGCCCCTCCCTTGTCCTTCATTCTTGGGGGTTTTGTTTTGTTTTGTTTTGTTTGTGGGGCATTGGGGATTAAGTGACTTGCCCAGGGTCACACAGCTAGTAAGTGTCAAGTGTCTGAGGTTGGATTTGAACTCAGGTACTCCTGAATCCAGGGCTGGTGCTTTATCCACTGCGCCACCTAGCTGTCCCCCCTTGTCCTTCATTCTTGAAGAGGACCATAACATTGAGAGGTGATGTCATGACTTGTAGTCAATTGAATTTAAATGAGGGAGGGCTGTGCAAGGTCACCAAACTCACTCTCTCCTCCAGAGCCATCTGGGTCCAGTGGAAAGATATGTATCAGAAAGACTGGAGATGGACTGTGATATTTAAAACTATTAAGATTAAGTGACTTGCTCTGGGTGTTTGAAGGTGAGATTTGAACTCAGATGCTCTTGACTCCAGGGCCAGTGCTCTATCCACTGTGCCACCTAGCTGCCCACCTGGCATATAGAAAGTAGTTGATAAATGCTTTAGCTGCCTTTCTGTGGGATTTAATTTTCTCTTAAGTAACATCACTGAGAGTTAATAATTATCTAGATTATTTTTTATCATCAGGGATCTCATCAGTTCCCATGTTTTCAATTATGATCTCTAGACTGATATTTGTCAGATCTACTTATCCAGCCCTAACCTCTCTCCTAACCTCTAGACTCACATCTCCAACTGTCTATTAGACTCTCAAACTAGATGGCTCACAGACATCTTAAATTCAACATGTTCAAAATCGAACTCATAATTTTTCCTCCAAAGTCTTTCCTCCTTTCAGATTTTCCCATTACTATCCAGGGCATCACCATCCCAGTCCCCCAGGTGTCATCCTCTACTTCTCATACTCTTGCCACTCCGCTACTCCTGTATCAAATCAGTTGCTAAGCCCTACTGATTTTATCTTTGGAACATCTCTTGCACACACTCTCTTCTCTCCTCTGACACTGATACCATCCAGGTGCAGGCTCTCATGACTATATGCCTAGACTCTTATTATATCCTGTTGGTTAGTCTCTCTGCCTCAAGTCTCTCCCCATTCCAGTCCATCTTCCACTCAACAGTCAGATTAATCTTCCTAAAGCATGGGGGCAGCTAGGTGGAACGGTGGATAGAGTGTTGGTCTGGGAATTAGGAAGACTCATCTTTCTGAGGTAAAATCTGGCCTCAAACACTTACAAGCTGTGTGATCCTGGACATTTCACTTAACCTTGTTTGTTTCAGTTTTCTCATCTGTCAAATGAGCTGGAGAAGGAAATGGCAAATCATTCCAGTATCTTTACCAAGAAAACCCCAATTAGGGTCACAAAGAGTAAAAAAATGACTGAAACAACTGAACAACAACAAAGCACAAAACTGATAATGTCATACTCCTACTCACAAAATGCAGTGTCTCCCTATCACCTCTAGGATCAAATATAAAATCCTCTATTTGGCATTTGAAGCCCTTCACAACTGGCTCCCTTCTACTTTTCTAGTCTTCTTACACTTTACTCCCCACGACGTACTCTTGTGATCCAATGACACAGGCCTCCTGGCTGTCCCTAGAATAAGACATCCCATCTCCAGACTGTGGACATTTCCACTGGCTATTCCCCATGCTTGGAATACTCTCCTTCATCTCAATCTCTCAGCTTTCTTGGATTTCTTCTAGTCCCAGCTAAAATTCCACCTTCTATGAGAAATCTTTCCTAATGCCTTCCTAACGCTAGTGCCTTTCTTCTGTGTATTATCTCCAATTTATCCTGTATACAACTGGTTTATCCATAATGTTCTGCATTTTGTCTTCTACATTAGACTGTAAGCTCTTTGAGAGCTCTTTTGTCTTTCTTCATATCCCTAGAACTTAACACTGTCCCTGGCACATAATAAGGCTTTTAATCAATGAAATTTTACTATCATTTTAAGCTTTGCAAACTGCTCCCCACACAACAACTCTGGGGGGGGTCAATAGAGCAAGTATTATCTTCCTTTAATAGATGAAGAAGCTGAGGTTCAGATAGATTGTGACTTTCTTATTGTCACATGACTTTGAATCAATAAGATTTAGATTCAGTCCCAAGTCTTTCCTTTCTCTAAGTCCAGGACTCTCTTTTCACTCTGCTGCGTGTTAGCTGCTTCTTCTTAACACTATTAATCCTGCTGGTTGGGCTCTTTATCAGGACATTTGAACAATCTAGAATTATGTAGCTTAGAGGTATCTCATCCATCTCCAAAATGCACATTGCTAGGAAAAATGACAAAAAGTTAGTCCTGGAAGGCAGTTTCAAGATCACCTCACCCAAACTCTTCATTTCATAGATGGAGTGAATGAGACTCACAGATGGGGAGTGATTTTCATGATTGGACCCAGGGAGTTAGTGAAAGAATCAGAACTAGAGTCCAGGCCTCTTGAATTCTTCTCCAAAGTTCTTTCCATTGAGTCACACTTTCTTGTTTTGGTAATAATCATTGATAAAAGTCAGGTTGAAATATAGCTCCTTTGGGGCAGCCAGGTGGCACCCCTGGATTCAGGAGGACCTGAGTTCAAATCCGGCCTTAGACACTTGATGCTTATTAGCCGTGTGACCTTGGGCAAATCACTTAACCCTCATTGCTCCACAAAAATCAACAACAACAATAACAAACCAACCCCCCCTCTGCCCCCAAAGAAATATAGCTCCTTTTCCTACAATTGGAGAATTCTTTACATACCTCTAATTTACAACTCAAATATTGTTGACTAAGAGTCTAACAACACTGCAGAGTGAGGAACAATGTTGGTGAGAGTTTGAGAGAGGAGAGTTGCTTTTCTGACTTTTGTCATCTCCCCTCACACACACATCACCTATCGAAGCATTCGATAATTATTCTCTATACCAATGAGGAAAATCTTATGGAAATGATTATGCTTCAGCCCTAGATATGTTCATAATCAATTTAACATGTAACTTCAAAGCTATGCTATCTGTGATTCTTTCTGGTCTTCCTTCTACTCTCTTTTCTGCATTTAAAAATGTTTCAGCAACTACTTTTCCTTCCTTTTCTTCTTTCCCCTTCTTCCCCCCTTGTTTTCCTTCTCTTCTTTTTTGTTTCTTTCCTTTGTTGACTGCCCTATCAAAGTCTTTTCTCTATTCTATTATTGTTGTTGTTCAGTCATTTCTGTTGTATCTGACTCTTTATGACCTCATTTGGGGTTTTCTTGGCAAAGATACTGGAATGTTTTGCCATTTCCTCCTCCAGCTCCTTTTATGGATGTGGAAACTGAGGCAAACAAGGTTAAGTGACTTGCTTAGGATCACACAGTTAGTAAGTATCTGAGGCCAGATTTAAACTTAGGTCTTCCTGACTTACAAGTCCACTGTGCCATCTAGCTGCCCCATACTCCATCCCACCCTCCCATTGAGGAAAAAAAACTCTGAAGAAAATCCTTATTTCTCCTCCATTCCACACACATCCACAACTTGAGAAAAAAAACCCTCAAACCCTTAAAACAAATATGAATAGTCAAGCAAAATGAATTCCCTCATTGGCTATGTCTGAAAATGTATTACATCTTGATTCCATCACCTCTCTGTCAGGAGGTAGCGGGTAGCATGCTTCATCCTTGGTCCTCTGGAATCTTCAACCTCCTCATTTTTTACAGATGAGGCCCAGGGAAGTCAAAGGACTTTCTCAGTCACAGAGTTAATAAATATGACTGGGGAGGAGTAGATTAAACCTAGATTCTCTGATTCCAAAGCCAGTGTGCTTTCTTTTGTGCCACATTTCAGACAATAATAAAAAAACTCAATTTGCCCCCCTTTCCACCCTCCCTTAACCAGTTTTAGTTCTACTACTAACTCACAATAGGATTTTGGGTAAATTCCTTCCCTTTTCCAAACCTCAAATTTGTCTCCAGATAAATAAGGGAATGATCTTGGTGCTCTCAAAGAAACTTTTGGTTCTAAAATTCTACACTCTAAAGAAAGGTTTCTTAAACATTTTGTGTGTCCTGGAATCCTCAGAATAATGTTTTTATTTTATTTTAAAAATGTTTTTGTTACTTTTTTTTGTTTTTTACATCCTCAAGTCCCCCCCCAGTATATTAGTATAAAGTTACCAAAATATTAAAAAAAAATTCATGCATCCTAGGCTAATAACCCATTCTAAGGTCTTTTCCAATCTTAGCATTCTGTGATTTGTTTAACATTCTCCCTTTGAGGATTTCCAGGCTAATTTTTTTTTTTTTTTGTAAAAACAACATCAAGGATCCAGGAGAAGGCCTTGGCTATTGAAAACTGCGTGGTGGATCATTGATCATGACTCTGCCCTGTTGAAACAAACTTGGTAACTCAGTTGGAAAGACTCTAAGGAAGCTCCTTTATAGTTATTAGGCAACTGCCTAGAAATGTAGTGCCAATTTTCTTTTTTCTATTTTCTGTCAAAATCTTTTCAGTGCTCATAGATACTTGTGTCTTTGAACAGAAAGACTTCCCAGTCTCCTGATGCAGCTTAGGTCAAAATCAAAATAACTCAGTGAAGAATGAATTCTGATTCTCAAAATCTTGGCTCTATCATGGAAATGAGTGAGATGATTGTCCAAAGATGAATGTTCTGGAGAAACTTGGGAGATCAATGTTAGATTGTTAGTGCATCCAGATTTATTTTTTGGCCTAAGTACTTTTGTCTTCCCAGAAACCATTTTTATCATAAGACACAACAAAGGAAAACAAACCAAGGAGAGCTAATGATCCCAATCACTAAATTGAAAAAACAACAGAAGATACTCCTGTTACATACCCCCCAAAGCCATCTGTTTTTCTTGGCTATACACTTGACCCTTCTGATGCTTTTGTTTCTGAATACCTAAATTGTCTGCCAACTATTGTCCTGGAAAGACAACTGTTTAGAATAGCAGCACAAATCAGACACAAATTGGGCAGGTGCCAGAAACTGCAAAATATTTTTCAATTTCTAAAGCTACTCTTCATACCTTTTATTTGGAAACATACTTAGCTGTTCTCTGTTCCTTCTTTTTTTTTGTTTGTTTGTTTGGTTTTTTTTGCAGGGCAATGGGGGTTAAGTGACTTGCCCAGGGCCACACAGCTAGTAAGTCTCAAGTGTCTGAGGCCAGATTTGAACTCAGGTACTCCTGAATCCAGGGCCACCTAGTCGCCCCCTCTGTTCCTTCTTAATCGGCTTTTTTTTTTCCTTCTTAACTTCAAGATACATAATCACACTTAAATTAGGGTATGCAATGGCATCCTTGTTTACTTCAATATGTGAATGTTTGCCACTAATGCCCTCTTCTGGTGCTCTTCACTCAGAACTTTAGAGGTGAAAGATCTTCAATAAAAGTATTTCAAAACTTTTAGGATATAATGACCAAAACATTTCTTAGAGAAAAATTTATAACACTAAAGACCTTTGACAATAAGGGAGAGAAAGAAAAGATCAATGAATTAAGTATAAGACTTTTAAAATATATAGAAGAGCAAAAAATCAAAAACCCCTGAATAAACACAAAAATAGAAAATTTGAAAATCAAAGGAGAAATAAACACAATTGAAAACAAAAACCATTGTGTTTGTAAACAAAACTTGGAACTGTTTTTTTGGGGGGGGAGGGGCAATGAGGGTTAAGGGACTTGTCCAGAATCACACAGCTAAGTAAGTGTCAAGTGTCTCAGGCTGGATTTGAACTCAGGTCCTCCTGAATCCAGGGCTGGTACTTTATCCACTGTGCCACCTAGCTGTCCTCTGGAACTGTTTTTTTAAAAGACTATTAAAACCAAAATACAATTTGATTTTTAAAAACAGAGACAAAACAAATTACTGAAATAAAAAAATCAAAATTCATATAAAACAAAAAAGAAAGCAAGACAATTTTTAGAAACTATTTTGCCCACTTATATTCCAAGAAAACCAAAAAATGAAAACAAGAAATAGTTACAAAAATACAAAAGTATAAAACACTAAAATACAGGATAAGAAATCAAGAACCTAAATAACTCAGGTCATAAACTCCCAAAGAAAAAACATCTCTAGGCCCAGATATATTTACAAGTAAATTCTACCAAATAATCAAAGAAGAATTTACTCTGATGGTATATAAAGTACTTGCAAAAATAGAGAAAGAAAGCACCCTACCAATATCCTTCTATTAGACAAATATGTTCCTGCTATCCAAACCAGGAAGAGATAAAGCAGGTAAAGGAAATTTTAGACCCATGTTTATAACTAACATTGATGCAAAAACATTAAATAAAATATTAGCAAAGAGGTTACAGCAATGTATTCAAAGGTTATTTACATTGACCAGGTTGAATTTATACCAGAAATTCAAGATGGTTCGAAATGAGGAAAATTACAGACATAATTAACCATATTACTAACAAAACCACACATTACATGGTTATATCAATAAATAGAGAAAAAATATTTTAATAAAATATAATACTTGTGTGAAAAAGAATAAAAAAGCAAATTAATTAATAGATTTTCATTAATATATTAAATTATCAACCAAAAATCATGAGCAAACATAATATTTAATGGAGAAATACTAGAGATTTTCCCAATAAGATCAGGAGTAAGTCAAAAGTTGTTACTGTTGCCACTATTATTTTATATAGTTATTGAAATGCTAACTAGTATAAAAGAACAAGATGGTGAAATGATGAGAAAAAGTATAGACAAAAAAGAAAGAAAATATTCAGTGATTGCACATAAGGATAGGGACTGCATCTATTTTTTCATTAGTATAGGAAGTGCCTTCCACCAATATAGGTTCTTTACCTTCTCTGCAACTTAAAGTCTTAGTATGTTGCCTAGAATACAAGTTAAATGACTTTTCTAGCATTATACAGAGAAATCAGAGACTAGAATTGAACTTAGGACTTTCTGGCTTAAAGGCTAGTTCTGTATTAACTCTGCCATGTCCTAATCTCACAGAAGCCATCAGCCTTTCAGTATATTCATTTTTTAAAAATTCTAAACAATTAGAAGAGGTAAAGAAATAATTTCATTCAAAGTAACTGAATATAGAAAATATCTGGGAGTTAACCTCTTCTGACTCAGGACATATACACTCAACTACAGAATACTCTTATCAGAAATAAGGGAAGATAAATAATTAGAGATAGTAATTGTTCATATTTGAGCCATGCTAATATAAAATATAAAAGTGATGATACTACCTAAATTAATTTACAGATTTAATGACATACCAATGAAGCTACAAAGGATTTTCTTCATAAAAACAGACAAAATAATAACAAAATTCATATGGAGAAACAAAATGTCAAGAATATCAAGTGACATTAATGGAAAAAAATGGGAATGAAGGGTGGCTAGCATGGCCATATCTCAAACTATACTAAGAGAGCAGTAATCATGAAAACAATTTGTTATTGGTTTAAAGAATATAAATGTTAATAAAGTTGATTAGGTAAATAAGATGTGGAAGTAACTAAACATCATAACATGATGCTCAAAAAACCCAAGGATAATAACTTCAGGGATAAGGAGTCCTTACTGGACAAAAATTTCTAGGGAAAATGGAAAGAAATATGGTTGAAATTAGATTTAGACCAAAATCTCACATTATATGCCACTATGAGTCCCATGCAGATGCAAGACCAAACATAGAAAGTCACATCATAAATTAGAGAAGGGGGGAAAGAGATACCTGTTAAAACTTTTGGAAAAGGGGCAGCTAGGTGGCACAGTGAATAGAGCACTGGCCCTGGATTCAGGAGGACATGAGTTCAAATCCAGCCTCAGACACTTGACACTTACTAGCTGTGTGACCCAGGGCAAGTCACTTAACCCCAATTGCCTCACCAAAATAAATAAATAAATAAAACTTTGGGGGAAAAAAACAACCTTTGGGTAGGAGATAAAATTCTTAGTGAAACAAGGGATAAATATGATCTTAGGAGACAATTTCAATTATGTAAAATTGAAAACTTTTTGCACAAACAAAAACAATGCAGTTAGAATGAAAAGGGAAACAAATTCCTGGGAATTTTTTTTTGTATCACCATTTTTTTTTCTAAAAAAGGACTAATATTCAAGATAAAATGAGAATTAATGACACTATATAATAATAAGAACCATTCTACAATGGATAAGTGGTCAAATAATATATATAGTTTTTTTTTCTTTTTTAAAATTTAATTTAATTTTGGAAGCAATTGGGGTTTAGTGACTCGCCCATGGTTACTCAGATAGGAAGTGTCTGAAGCCAAATTTGAAATCAAGTCCTCCTGACTCTAGGGCTGGTACTCCATCCATTGTGCCACTTAGGAGCAGCAATAATTAGTTTTCAAAAAAAAGAAATATAAGCTATCAACAACATATGAAAAATACCTCAAATCACTGACAGTAAGGGAAATAGAAATTGAAACAAATCTAAGGTTCCATATTATATCTTTCACATTGTAAAAGATGACAAAAAAGAAAAATGACAATTCTTGGAGGAACTATGGAAAACAGGTACAATATTGCATAGTTGATGGAGCTATGAATGATCCAAATAGTATAGAAAGCAATTTGGAATTATATCACAAAAGTTACTAAAGTGTCCCTATCAGTCGATCCAGTGTACCTCTATTACGTAGGTATCCCAAAGAAGACAAAGACCTAGGGAAAGTACCCCTATGAATAAAAAATATTTATAATAGTACCTTTTGTTGTGGCAAAGAACTGGAAAAGTGGTTTCCATTAATTGGGGACTGGATGAAAAAAATTATAGTGAATGAATATAATAGAATATTATTGCACTGTAAGAAATGTCAAATGCAATGAACTCAGAAAAACTTGGAACACTTGTGTGAGTTGATACAGAATGAAATGAGCAGAACCAGGAGAACATTTTTCTTTGATGACCATAATGTTATAAAAAAAATTGTGAAATACTCCAGAGCCCTGAGTGGAATGATGTATCAGACCTTCGGAAAACTGGTGAACATTAATAATTATTATAATATTATAAGTTATTACCAATAATTATTATGGTCAGATGAAATACTTTTATTAGATAGTTTTGCTCAGTTGTTTTTCTTGGACCTGTGGGAGGGAACAATTGGGTGGGTCAGGGGAGGTCTTTATATTTTTTTCTCCCAGTAATGACTGTGGTGTAAAGACAAAAGGCATTAATAATATATAGTTTAAAAGATTCATCTAATCCCTTCATTTTCTTTTTTAAAATAAGCATTTTATTGGTGTTTTTTTAAAGTATTTCTGCCACTTCCTAATACCCTATTACCTGTGTGACTACGGCAATCACGCACCTCTCTAGGGCCTTCATTTGTTTTCTTTAAAATGAGGGAATTAGATTAGAGCTCTGGTTCTGGAGTCAAAGGACCAAGTTCAAATCCAGCCTCAGATACTTAATATCTGTGTGATCCTGGGAAAGTAATTTGACCCTGT
The DNA here is from genome assembly GCF_019393635.1 of Dromiciops gliroides. NCBI lineage: Eukaryota > Metazoa > Chordata > Mammalia > Microbiotheria > Microbiotheriidae > Dromiciops > Dromiciops gliroides. The sequence continues at coordinate 428,297,199 of NC_057862.1, read as the reverse complement.
TTGCCTCAGTTCCTCATCTGTAAAATGAACTGGAGGATATAGCCAACCATTATTGTAGCTCTGCCAAGAAAACTTCAAATGGGGTCACAGAGACTTGGAGAGTCAGACACAACTGAGATTCAACAACAACAAAGATTAGATGACCTGAAGGCCCACTCCTAACTAAATTTATTTATAATCCAATTATCCTACCACTCAATAAACCCAGTCACTAACGAAATGCTTCTTTGTAGCCAAGAAGTATGGTTAAGCAAAGCCAACCAAAATAATTGGCCACATCAGCCAATGGGCATCTGGGTGGTGCAGTGGACAGAATACTGGGATGGCAACCAGGAAGACATCTTCTTGAGTTCAAATCTGAGGTCAGACACTTACTAGCTGTGTGACTTGTGGGCAAGTCATTTAACCTCTGTTTGCCTTAATCCACCAGAGAAGGAAATAGCAAGCCATTCCAATTATCTTTGCCAAGAAAACCCCAAATGATGTTATGTAGAGTCAGCCATGACTGATCAACAAGCCAAAGGTTGGTTGTCTTATCTCATATCTATAGTACCCCATCTTTCTATGGAAAGGATGAAAGTATGTTTCCCTATTAGTTCTCTTGGGTTTTTGTTGTTGTTGTTGTTGTTGTTGTTGTTGTTTTTGTTTTGTTTTGTTTCTGGTGAGGCAATTGGGGTTAAGTGACTTGCCCAGGGTCACACAGCTAGTAAGTGTCAAGTGTCTGAGGCCAGATTTGAACTCAGGTCCTCCTGACTCCAGGGCCAGTGCTCTATCCACTGCACCACCTAGCTGCCCCTATTAATTCTCTTGTTATTGGAGTTCTGATGTAACTTGGGGTTCTTGATAATTGCGCCCACAGAATAAAAATTCTGGCTTGTTTTATACTTTTTATTTATATTTTTGTTCTGCACTAATAACTTAATTGGTGTGGGGAGATCTAAACTCACTCTATTGGCACAGATTAACAGTTTACCTGAAGGGATTTAGCTGCCTGGAACAGAGAGATTAAATCACTCTAGTCACAGGGCCAACTTGTGTCAGTTTAGAGAGTCTCACCACCAGAGGGCTGATTATCAAAGGCTAATTTTAAAAATTAAAAAAAATTTTTAACCACAGGAACTCATGACTTTCCACTGAGGCATGGAGAGAGTAATCCACATTGGTAAATGGATTACTCACATAGATGAACTCATAGCTACTTGAAACACTGGTGTAAGTACTATATGTGTGCTTAGGGGAAATAGGCTCACTTGAGACATGATCATGGGGTAGTCTCACCATTTCTCATAATGATGACGTACAGTATAGTGGTAAACACCATGATCTGGAAGGCCAAGGTTCTGACTTCTAGTCTCAGCTCTACCATCATGTATTTAGGCTTCTCCATTTATCCAAGGATGATAGTACCTATCTTGGTTGATAACTATAACCATGGATACGAATGAGTTTTTTTGTTTGTTTTTTGGTGGTGCAATGAGGGTTAAGTGACTTGTCCAGGGTCACACAGCTAGGAAGTGTCAAGTGTCTGAGGCTGGATTTGAACTCAGGTCCTCCTGAATCCAAGACTGGTGCTTTATCCACTGCACCCCCTAGCTGCCCCCTGTTTTAAAATTTTTTTTTATTTAAAAATTTTTTTATTTTTGCGGGGCAATGCGGGTTAAGTGACTTGCCCAGAATCACACAGCTAGTAAGTGTCAAGGGTCTGAGGCTGGATTTGAACTCAGGAACTCCTGAATCTAGGGCCCTTGCTTTATCCACTGTGCCACCTAGCTGCCCTGTTTTTTTTTATTTTTTAAAGTAGAAGTTCTATAGCAACTGGCCCCATACAGGACATTGGATCCCTCAGACTTGAGATACTCCCTCCTCTTATCTCTGCCTTTTGGATCTACTTGTTCCATCGTAGTCTCAATTACCATGCCACCTCTCCTGAGAGAACTTCTCTTCCTGATTTCTCCTAGTAGTTAGTATTTTCCCACCAAAAAAAAAATTCGTTTGGATTTTCTTTATCTATATTCTTTATTTACTTATGCATGTTATTTTTCCCCAGTTGGATTTAAGAAGGGACTATGATAAGTGGCAAGAGAGAGAAAGGAGGGTTGCTCACCTCTTACTTTACTTGTTCTCTCTCCCAAGAACAGTGACCCTTGCACTGGAAATAACAGAACAAAAATAATGAATAGGGAGATGATACCCAACCTAAGTGAGGAGATCGTACATGAGCATTATGTTGTTCCTCCCAAGCTTTGGGCCCTGCTTTCCCTGGCCTCTTTCAAGTTCCAACTAAAATCCCATCCTCTTCAGGAAGCTTTTCCTGTTCTCCTTTAATTCTACTGCATTTCCTCTGTTGATTATTTCCAATTAATCCTGTGCACAGTTGTATGGATATTGCCCCTCCATTAGATTGTTAGCTTCTTGAGGGCAGGAGCTCTCTTTTGCCCTTCTTGATATTCCTAGCAATTTGTACAGTGATTGGCACATAGTAGGGACTTAATAAATGTTAATTGGCTGACAACTTTTTGTCCTTGATAAATTCAAGTTTCCTGACCACCCAGATGATCTAAATGCTTGGGTGTTGGAAGAACTGGCAGATTTGATTGCTGAGTTAATATAAGTGAGATTTGAAAGATCATGGAGAATAAGACAGATACAGCAGAATTGGAAACTTGTTGGGGAACAAGCATCAAGCATGCATTAAGCACTGACTATATGCTAGTCATTTTACAAATATCTCATTTGAACTTCACAACACTGGAAGGTAGGTGCTATTATTATCTTCACTTTACAGTTGAGGCAGAGGTTAAGTGAAATCCCCAGGATTACACAACTGTCAGCTTTCTGAAGCACGGTTTGACCTCAGGTTTCTCTGACCATAGGTCCAGTATCCACTGTACAGCCTAGCTGCTTTGGACTGGAGAAGGACAAATGTTCCAATTTTCAAAAAAAAGGGAATAGAAGAGAGTCTAAAAACTGTGGCATATGCCAGCAAGTTTAGCTTTGATTCCTGCAAAAATTCTAGAACAGATGACCGAAGAAATGGTTAATCAACCTCTAGAAAGGGAAGTGGTGATTCCAAAGAGCCATCATGATTCCATCAAGGAAGGATAGGTCAAACCATGCTAACTTGGTTTCTTTTTTAAAAATTAATTAATTACTTAATTAATTAAAGTTTTCAACCTTTGTTTAGATAAGATTTCAAATTTCAAATTTTTTCTCCCTCCCTCCCCTCCCTGCCCCCCTCCCCTAGACAGCAGGTAATCTGATATATAACATTAAACATATTTCTGCATTAGTCATGTTATACAAGAAGAATCAGAGCAAGAAGGAAAAACCTTAAAAAAGAAAAACAACAGCACCAAAACCAAAAGAGATAGTATGGTCCAATCAGCGTCCGTATTCCACAGTTTCTTTTTTTTCTTTTTTTTCTGGATTTGGAGAGCCTTTTTCATCATGAGTCCTTTGGAACTTTCTTGTACCATTGGATTGGTGAGAAGAATCTAGTCTATCACAGTCGATCAACACACAATGTTTTTTTAAAAATTTAATATAGTGGCAATATTTTTTTAAATTAATAAAGTATCTTATTTTTTTCCGTTACATGTAAAGATAGTTCTCAACTTTTGTTTATACAGGCTTTCCAATTTCAAATTTTTCTCCCTCCCCCCTCGCCTAGACAGTAGGTAATCTGATATAGGATATATATATATATATATATATATAATATGTATATAATATATGTATATGTATATATATACACATAATAACATTAATCCTATTTCTGCATTAGTCATGTTATAAGAAAAAAATCAGCAATGATGAAAAACCTCAAAATTGAAAAAACAACAGCACCAAAAACAAAAGAAATAGTATGGTTCATTCATCATCTATACACTACAGTTCTTTCTTCTTCTTTTTTTTTCTTGGATTTGGAGATCCTCTTCTATCATGAGTTCCCTGGAACTCTTCTGTACCATTGCATTGGTGAGAAGAATATAGTCCATCACAGTAGATCAACACACAATGTTGATGATACTGTGCACAATGTTCTCCTGGTTCTGCTCATCTCACTCATCATCAGCCCATGCAAGACCCTCCAGATTTCTCTGAACTCCTCCTGCTAATCGTTTCTTACAGCACAATAGTATTCCATACATTCATATACCACAACTTGTCCAGCCATTCCCCAATTGATGAGCATCCCCTCAATTTCCAATTCCTTGCCACCACAAAAAGAGCAGCTATAAATATTTTTGTACATGTGAGTCCTTTTCCCTTTTCCATGATCTCTTTGGGGAAAAGACCCAAAAGTGGTATTGCTGGGTCAAAGGGTATGCACAGCTTTATAGCCCTTTGGGCATAATTCCAAATTGCTCTCCAGAATGGTTGGATCAGTTCACAGCTCCACCAACAATGCATTAGTGTTCCAATTTTTCCACAGCTTCTCCAACATTTTATTATTTTCCTTTTTTGTCATTTTAGCCAATCTGATAGGTGTCAGGTGGTCTTGGTTTCTTTTTTAGACAAGCTTGCTAAATTAGTAGATCAGGAAAATGGGATAGATAGAATTTACCTAAATTTTATCAAAGCATTTGATAAAGTATGTCATATTTTTCTAATGGAAAAGCTGGAGAGATATAGCCTAGAGGATAACCCACTTAGGTGAATTCCAAATGAGTCAGATGGCTGGATTCAAAGAGTGATATTGTTCAATGTCCACATGGCAGGAAGTTCCCAGTGAAGGGCTTCGAGGAGAGAAGAGAGTAGACATTTATTAAGTGCCTACTATGTACCAGCTACTATGTTAAATGCTTTGCAAATATTATCCTCACAACAACCGTATGAGGTACGTACTATTATTATCCCCATTTTACAGTTGAAGAAACAGAGGCAGACAATGACTTGTCCAGGGTCATACAACCAGTATTTCAGGCTGGATTTTATTTTATTTTTATTTTTTGCATGGAAATGAGGGTTAAGTGATTTGCTCAGGGCCACACAGCTAGTAAGTGTCAAGTGTCTGAAGCCAGATTTGAACTCAGGCCCTCCTGAATCCAGGGCCCACTGCACCACCTAGCTGTTCCTTCAGGCTGGATTTGAACTCAGGCTCTGACCCCAGATATGGGTTCTATCCATTCTACACCTAGCTGTCTGGATTTGTGTTTGGCCTTATGCTGTTATATATATGTATGTATGTATGTATATGTATATGTATATATGTATATACATACACATATACACATATATACACACACATATATATATGACATAGATAAAGTGAATAAAAACAAACAAACAGTGTGCTCATCAGATTTGCAGTTGGTGCAAAATTAGAAGGGATATCCATATACACTGCATGACAGTCAGAATATAAAATGTTCTTGACAGGATAGAACAGAGGTTCTTAACCTTTTCTATGTCATGGGCCCCTTTGGCAATCTAATGAAGTTTATTGACCCTTCTCAAAATAATAGTTTTAGAAAAAAAAATTCATAATAGAAGAAAAGGCTAAATAAATCTCAGTTAGAGGTTAGTAAAGAATTAAGTTTTTTTTTCCTTGTCCAAGTTCAAGGACGCCTGGAATTTAGAGAGAGACTTCCAGTTGTTTTTAAACTGGTTAAAGTATTGAATTGCAATCAAGAAGGTAAAATTGGATAGGGATATATGTAAAGTCTTATTTGGGGGTTCAAAACATGGTCTTCACAAAGTAGAGGATGGGGGAGGTATAGTTATAAGGTTGTATTAAAAAATTATGGAAGTTTTAGGGTACAGCAAACTTAGCATGAATCAACAGTGTGATTCAGTTGTCAAAAAAGGTAATGGAATCTTGGGTGCATTAAGGAAGGCCTAGCTTCCAGAAATAAGGAAGCTATAGTCCTTGTCATACCATATCTTGAGTATTGGGTTCATATTTGGGCTTCACAGCTTGAGAAGGACATTGATAAGGTGTAGGGAAGAGCCAGGATAGTGAAAGGAAAGCAACTTGGTGATTTTTTCACATGGACAAGAGATGACTCAGGGTGGAATTCGATAGCTGAGTTCAAATAGTTGAAGAACTGGCATGTTAAAGAGGAATTGGACTCATTTGATTTATCCAGAGGGCAGAACCAGAAGCAATGAGTAGGGGCTGGGAACAGGGCAATTTAGACTTGATTTCAGGGAAACCTTCCAAAGAAGTAGAGCTATTTAGAAGTGAAATTGGCTGCTTTGTGAGATGGTGGCTTTCTCTTCTTTTGAGATCTTTAAACATAAGCTGGAGGACCACATAGGCACTTATCAGCAGGGTATGGGTTGGGCTAGCCATTGAGGTCCCTTGAAGTTTGGTGATTCTAATTAGCTCCTTGTTTTTATTTTTGTTTTTGGATTTTTAGCACCTACCACAGCACCTAGAACATAGTAGATATTTAATAAATGCTTGCTAAAAAGAAATGGAATAAGGCACTACTATTATTGTTTGTTCTTTCATTCATTAAAAAAAATCATTAAATATCTGCTATGTACTAGGCCATTTGCTAGGTATTGCGGGAGGAAAAAACCAAAATATAAAAATTAGACCATTCTTTTTGGGGGGAGGGGGCGGGGCAATGAGGGTTAAGTGACTTGTCCAGGGTCACACAGCTAGTAAGTGCCAATTGTCTGAGGTTGGATTTGAACTCAGGTCCTCCTGACTCCAGGGCCGGTGCTTTATCCTCTGTGCCACCTAGCTGCCCCAAAACTAGATTATTCTTGCTCTTGAGGAGCTTATATTCTGCAGGAGAAGAGAGGGGTAGGAAATAATATGTGCTCAAGTAAATCAATACCAACTATATATTTATCAAATATCTAACATATTCTGGAGATAGAGGACAAATCTGACCCTAGAAGTGACTCTTAGAATTTAGGACCCAAATGTCTATGACTCCTTTTCTCTTTTTTTTCTTTTTTTAGAGACTATCAAGGTTAAGTGATTTGCTCAGGGTCACACAGCTAGTAAATGTCTTGAACTCAGGTCCTCCTGACTCCAGGGCCAGTGCTCTATCTACTGCACCACGTAGCTGCCCCTATGACTTCTTTTCAAATCTCATTCACAGATTCCAAGCTATATCACTACATGCCCTCCCTAGGATGTAAACCTGTAATGTTTGCCATTTCACGGCTGGCTTCCCGAGCACTGTGCTTCCTATTACTGAAAATGATCATTCGGTCTTTTTAAAGAAAGACTTATAGTATGTTTCTTTGTTTCTTTCCTAGTGTCTTCCTCTCAAGAATGAACAGCTGAGCAATATTCCAATTCCAACACAAAACATTTAGGGAGTGGGAGGAAAAACAGATTCATTATCTGCCTTTAGAGACCAATAGGGGGCAGCAGATCAATGCTTGCTTTATTGGTGGAAAGTTTACGACTTTTTTTCTACTCACATTCCCAGCCTCTCTATGTGTTCACAGCAGCATGGAAGGAATTAGGGGTCCAGGGAGGAAGCATAAGGAATAAACGGTCTGAATCTCCCCAAAGCTTGTGACTTAATGAGAGGCTACTTGTTACCATGGACACACACCAAGTCAGGCTGTTGAAGGAAAAAAAAAACCCCACCAAACAACCGGCAAAGCAGAAATATGGGCAGAGAGATTTCTTCCTTCCCCTTTCTTTATTCATTCAACCAACAAATATTTATCAAACACAAATGCTTAACCCAGCCAAAGCCTTACACTTTGAGAGAGACAGAAACTAGCCCTTGCCCTCTGGACATTTGTAATCTCATTGGGGAGATGAAACTAATATACATTAAGATAATTATCAAACAATTGGGTGAGAGACATTTTGGACAGTGGGGGTGGGGTGGGGGGAATACTGGCTTAGCTCTGACACTATTCAACTGTGTGAACTTGGGGAAGTAGGCCTCAGTTTTCTCATCTGTATAATGAAGAGATTCTAGTAAATGATTCTTAATGTCTCTTCCAGCACCAACCAACCTATTATAAGGTCCTTCCATTTCTGACATAGTTCCTTATTCTAAGGCTCCTTCAAGCACTGCTATTCTTTATTCTGAGGGGCCCTTCCAGCTCTAATCAATTATCCAGGGCTACTGTGTTGTGTCAAGGAGAGGAAGGCTGTGGATACTGGGAACTTTGAGACTATCTCTTGTGTGTCCACCGACCTTTTCTATCTGGGCATATTTGTGGATGATGTCTAGAACTGATCACCGTAGGCAAACTGTATCCTGCTGGGGCTTAAAGCAATTATAATCACTGTCATGGCTACATAGGAGCAAAATGGCATTTTTGGGGAAGGAAGAACACATTCTAGGATTAGTGGCTAAGATGAGTAAGGTCACCTTTCATTCAGATCCATTTTTATTCCTGGTAAGTAGTGTTGGGGAGGGGAGGAAAGCAGCTCCTTTATGGACTCTGGGATTTAAAAAGATTCTCTCCTTTCTCCTGAGCACCTTGAAGCCATCAAGGATCAACCTTTTAGTGTGTAGTATGGCTGGTCTCTGCACAAAGTTGACTCATTTCTCTGGTTCCAGGAGAACCCCAGTCAACTAAAACAAACATATATACACATACCCAAGGCCTTGTACTTAGTAGGTGCTTGAAAAATGTTGAAAGCAATCTCATCATCTATAAGGAAACATGAGTTTCCGTTCACAACATCCCCCTTTAAGTAGTCAGTTATCTAGTTTCTATTTGAATACCTTCAGTGATGGAAAGCTCACTTACCTACCAAGACAACCAATTTCACTTTTTGACAATTCAGTTTTTAGGAAGCTTTTCCTTTATATTGAGTTTAATATCTTTGTGTAAAGTTGAAATTAGGATTATAGAAAAGGGAACATACTAGCGGGTTATTTTAACCCCATAAAAATAAAGCCCAGCCTGAACTCCTAAGTTAGGTTAGGATTCCCAGGCTCTCATGTGCAGTTCAGTGTAATGGAAAAAAAAATTTGGATTTTAGTTCAATTTAGGCTCTGACACTAATTGTGCGATTTGGGCAAATCACTTCCTCTCCTTAAGTCTCCTCTGTATAATGGGGTTTTATATATATATACACACACCAAATGTATATATACATTTGCTTACTTCATGGAGTTGTGAGAAAAGTGCTTTGTAAAGCTTCAAGTGTCAAGTAATTGTGAGTTGGTGTGATTATTAGATCATTTAAGTGTTATCATTTAATACCATTTAGTAAATTCCCATCCGGGTCAGGCTGCTTGTGAAGAAACTTGCTGCCTCAGTTTCCCTGTCAAGAAATCAGTGCTGAGAAGCTATTTTCCGCAATCCCTTTCCTTCCCTCCAACACTGGCATATCGCCGGCGTGGAGAAATTGAAGGTGTGAGCAATGAGTTAACAGAGCTAAGGGGGCTGAAACCTAGTATCCTGCTCAGGCTCAATTGCTGCGTGGGTGGAGGTGAAGCTGTGTCCCTGGGCTGGGGACCAGCTGAAGGGGAACTGCTGCAGTTCCATTTCCTCTTTCGTGTTTCCACATTTCACATTTATTCCATCCAAGATGCCAGCGTTCGCAAACGGGAGGAAGGACGGGCAAGCAGCGCCAGAGCAAGTGGGCATCTGGGAGGGGGATTCCTAACCTTTGATCCAAGGAGGGAGAGGAGAAAAGGAGGAAGAGTAACCTTTGTACAAAGAGCAGACCAATGCAGAGAAGTTGATGGATGCTCTCTGAATTCTTTCGCCCCCAATCCTCCTTCGCGTCCCAAACCTTGTCTAAGCGTGGTGCCCAGGGAAGCGATTCTCGTGAGGGATCCTGGTCTTTAGGAGCAGTCGAGACCGGGCCTTAAGGGGTACCAGGAAGGACGAGGGGCAGGGTCCAGGGAGGTCTAATGACAGTCCAACCTCCCTACTCCCTTCTTTGCAAGAGCATCTCTAGACTGGCTACACACAAGCTCAAACCTCTTTTAACTTTCTCCCTTTGCGAGGAAAAGCCGAGACTAGAAGGAGGGAGAGAAGGAAGGAGGTGAAGAAAAGAGAGGGAGGAGCTCCGTCCTTGCGCGCGCCCGTTTGAGTGTGAGTGAGAGGAAGGGCGCGCGCTCTCTCCCGTCCGCCGGGCGCGCGCTCTCTCCCGTCCGCCGGGCGCGCGTTCCCTTCCGCGCCGGTTCTCCGGGAACGCGTAGCCTGCACTCGCTCCAGCTGTAGTTAGTCTGCACCTCGGCGGGCGCCGGAGAGGAGCAGAGCTGAGCCGAGCCGAGCGGAGCGGACGGGAGAACAGAGGACAGGACGCGAGAGGAGTGGCACGGAGTAGAGTCTGGGGCAGCGGGAGAAGAAAGTCGAGCCACCTCCTCCCTAGAGCCAGCGCTGGGGCGCGGGGAGAGCGAGCCAGCCGGGCAAACAAAGGAGCAGCAGCCGGCGGCGGCGGGGGGCTGCCGGGCGGGCACGGGGAGAGGGAGGACGGGACTCTTTGTCTTCTGGAGGGGACACTTCCTAGAGGGAGAGCTGCGAGAAGGGGCCGCCCGGAGCCGCAGCTGTGTGCGCCCCGGCCGGGCGGGCGGACAGAGAATGCGGCGCTCTTGGCCGGTTCCAGAGCTCAGCGCGCCCCGGACAGCAGCGGGCGCGGGCAGCTGAACCTCCCCCCAAGCCCCTGACTTGTGTGTGTGAAGGGAGGACCCGGCTTGGGCCGAAGAGTCTGGGGACTTTTTCTTGGCTTTCCCAAGTCCAGTTTAGGACTGGGAGGCTCGAGCTTCCCGCGCCAGAGGGGTTGGACACACGTGGAGACCTCGGGGGACGCTACCCTGCCGCGGTGCGGAGGGAGAGTGGTCGCTCTGCCAAGTGTGCTGCCTCCAGGGAACTCCCCTGGATCGCCTCGCCCCCCGCCCACAGGCAGCGCCTGGGCTTGAAGCCTCTCCGCCCGGGAGGGGATCGACTTGGGGCGGATGCTGGTGGGGAAGAACTGAGGCACTTTGCGGGAGGAGAGAGTCTCCAGGAAAAGAGAGAGGCGAGAGAACCTGACGTCTCCCCCCTGTCCCCCGTCCCTCTTCTCCTTTTGGGGGGGACAACCCAGAGTTCGGGAGATATGGCCCTGGGCATGTGCACTTTCCTTTCTCCGGGCCCTGGTGGTTCGTCTTGAGCCCTAAGCTGAGCCGAGCCGGACTCTGGGGCGTTGCACCCGTGGAAGCGGTCACTGACTCTATTGCCTTCCCCCGACGCCGGGCTCAGAGTCAGAGGCAGTGGGAACCGGCTGGCTTCGGCGGGCCCGTCGGGCGCCGCCACCATGGAGGAGTGGCGACAGTGCGGCCGCTGGCTCATTGACTGCAAAGTCCTGCCCCCCAACCACAGGGTAGTGTGGCCCTCGGCCGTGGTCTTCGACCTGGCCCAGGCGCTGAGAGATGGGGTCCTCTTGTGTCAGCTGCTACACAACCTCTCACCTGGATCTATAGACCTCAAAGATATCAACTTCAGGCCACAGATGTCCCAGGTAAGTGGCTTTGGGCCTGGGGAGATGGGATTGGAGAGAGAGATTTAGATCTGGAAAGAATTTTATAGACGGTATAGTCCCACTTCTTATTTTATAGATCAGGAAATGGAGCCTCTAAGAGGTTAAGTGACTTGCCTGTGTTCATACAGCTGCTAAGTGACAGAGAAAGACTTTTAGATTATCAATATTTCTCATTCCTTCTTTCCTCCACCACTCTTGGGTACCATCGCTTTCTCTTTTATCCCATTTAAAGAGATGTAGCTGAGCATAAAATGGGAGTGAGGAATAGACGATTCGGCTTCTAAAACTCTTGCTGTCCTGTTAGTTCCCATAACTCAAAGGTCAGGAGATCATTAACCTCAAGTGCCCCCGGGCCCCCATGAACCATGCCTGGGCAAATTGGGGAGAAACTAAAGAGAACAGCGGAGGAGAAAAGGAATAGAGGAACAGGGATTTTCATGTCACTGACAGTTGTCTGGGCCCTCCCTTAGCACCTCCCCTAGTTTGCGGATCTCGGCTCTAACTCCTCCTCTCCTTCTTCCTGAATGGACTCTGCCTTCCAGAATTGGATTGGTTTTGCTTTTTTAAACAAATGAACTTTATTAAGGAAGAGTCATTTCAGGATAGTGACGGGAAAAGTTGGCTCCAGTATTCTAAGAACAGCTCTTCTGCCTGTTTATAATTGATCTGGAAGGGTGGAGGCCTTTTATCTCTAGATATCTGGATTACCCCCCTCCTACCCTACCCCATTCTACAGGGGTGCCTTGTTACAGTTTTTCTTTTCTTTTCTTTTTTTTGGTAGCAGTGTTTAAAAACATTGTAGTTCTTACCTGGTAACTTGGTGGTTGTATTAAAAAAAAAACAACCAACAGGCAATTTTGTAGCCTTGCTGGGCAAGCAGTTTGAAGTATCTGTGGCAGAGAGTGTTTATTTTTTAGGGTAAGGGTTTGTAGAACCATAGAAATTAGGATTAGGGTGTTGTACTTAGTGAGAAGTAACACTGTTGGTTTTGATACACAGCCTTATCATGTTGTTTTTTTTTTTAATTTTTTTTAGTGAGGCAATTGGGGTTAAGTGACTTGCCCAGGGTCACACAGCTAGTAAGTGTTAAGTGTCTGAGGCCGGATTTGAACTCAGGTACTCCTGACTCCAGGGCCGGTGCTCTATCCACTGCGCCACCTAGCCGCCCCCTTATCATGTTTTAAAATGCCAGTGGTGCTGGGCAGGGGTCACCTATTAGGGCATCACTTTTTTTTTTTTTTACTTGCAGCCTTGTCATGCAAAGAGAGACTTTTGGTCAAGAGACAAAGGAAGTCAGATTTGTTCATCAAATACTGGTCATTTCTCCTCTGCATTTTTTTTTCTTTTCAAAATAAACTCTCCAGTATATACTTAATGTTGTTCAGCTGTGTCTGATTCTGCATGACCCCATGGACTGTATATTCTCCCCTACCTGCCCCACAGTTAGACTGTGAGCTCCTTGAAAGCTTGGAATCCCCCCCCCCCCCAATTTCTTTGTATCTCCAGTGCTTAATTAGAACAAGGCATATGTTGTGGACTCATGTCCCACTCTATGTGATCCCATGGACTTTGTTTATGGGATTTTCTTGGCAAAGATACAGAATGGTTTGCTGTTTCCTACTTGTGTGTCCCATTTTACAGATGAAAAACTGTGGCAAATAGGAATTAGATGACTTGTCCAGCTTCACACAGTTAGTAAGTGTATGAGGTTGGATTTGAACTCAGATCTTCCTGATTCCAGGCCCAGCATTCTATCCATTGTACCACCTAGCTATCCCAATCTACAGTATGGTCAACTTAAGTGTGGGGCAGGAAGGTGTCACAGTGGATAGAGTACTGGGCTAGGAGTCAGGAAGATTCGTTTTCCTGAATTTATATTGGGCCTCAGACACTATCTGTGTGATCCTGAGCAAGTACTTCACCCTGTTTGCCTCAGTTTCCTCATCTGTCAAATGAGCTGGAGAAGGAAATGGCAGACCAGTATCTTTGCCTAGAAAACCCCAAATGGGATATCGAAGTCAGACACAACTGAATGACAATGACAACAACATTTTAAGTGTGTGTGTGAAATCCTTTTTTTGATGTAAATTGTATTTTTGCTTCTTGAAAGCAATCAAGCCAATTCTATTCTTTGAAGATGGCATCTCTTACTTCTTATTGCCAACTGGCTTTCACTAGATTTTTCTTTAACATTATTGGATATCCTTTTCTAAACTGATCAGGAGCTGGAACTGTGATTTCCTGGGCATAAAGAGGTCCCAGTGAAGAATCCTCTCTGCCAATACAGGATGGCATCTTTTCTGCAATCCTCATTTCAGAGAGTTGTTTACAGCAGTGATGTCAAATTCAAGTAGCAGTTGTGGTACCCAGCAGTCCGAACGGGGACTTGGAAAACCCACATTAACATTTTCTATGTTCTATTATATTTTTATTTATTTTGTTAAATGTGTTGTCTGTTTTGTTTTGTTTTTTGTTTTTGTTTTGCAGGGCAATGGGGGTTAAGTGACTTGCCCAGGGTCACACAGCTAGTAAGTGTAAAGTGTCTGAGGCCGGATTTGAACTCAGGTACTCCTGAATCCAGGGCCAGTGCTTTATCCACTGCGCCACCTAGCCACCCCCTAAATGTGTTGTCAAGTGTTTTCAAGCATGAGTTTGACATCTCCGATCTACAATACCAAAAGGTTAACTGACTAGCCCAGTGTTATAAAACCATAATGTTTCAGAGGTGACACTTGAACATGGCCATGTCTTCCTGACTCCAGTGCCAGCTCTCCATCCACTATGTCATGCTGACTCTTAGCCTTTTTTAATCTTAATGGTATATGTGCTACCTTTCTTCTTTCTTTCTTTTTTTTTTTTTAGTGAGGCAATGGGGGTTAAGTGACTTGCCCAGGGTCACACAGCTAGTAAGTGTTAAGTGTCTGAGGTCGGATTTGAACTCAGGTACTCCTGACTCCAGGGCCGGTGCTCTATCCACCTCGCCATCTAGCTGCCCCATGTGCTACCTTTCTTAAGGAGACAATAAAGCTAACTCTGTGGCCCTCCTAGGGAAAGGGAAAAGGGTATCTTTACTATACCTTTACTATATCTTTATACTATTATCTTTATACTCTCTGGCTTTGGTGCTTGATACCTCTGGGATTCAGGGCCCCAGATTTGGTTAGCATCATCTATTTCTATCTCAGCAGTGTGGAGATTTCTTCTCATCTTTCATGAGTGGTTCTTGTCCCTGTAGAAGTCCTTCACATGGGATATGTCCAACCTTCTGGAGACTGTTCTGAATCTTTCAGTGAAAACTTCCTTTTATTATGGTTAACAATTCACCAATTAACTCTCCTTATAAAGGGGGTAAGGATACAAAGAGGCCTTAATATCCCGTGTACCCAAATCTTGTTCCACTAATTTTTTTTTGTTTTTTTTTTTTTGGTGAGGTAATTGGGGTTAATCAACTTGCCCAGGGTCACACAGCTAGTTATGTGTTAAGTGTCTGAGGCCGGATTTGAACTCCTGAATCCAGGGCTGCTGCTTTATCCACTGTGCTGCCTAGCTGCCCCTCCACTAATTTTTTAATTGCAGTGCCAACTTTTGGGCGGTATCTTTCTCCCCAAATTAAATAGTAGCTGCAAAAAATAATATTCGTGACTGCATTTGAAAATGCAAAGCTCAGAATTTGAGATGAGTCAATGATTCTTGCTGTCCATACCCCCTAACCCTCCCCACCCCCATCCCAAATAGTGTGTACTGAATGAATATCTGATGCTGTCTTTTGTTGATGGGCGTAAGCAGCTGGCTTTACCAAATCTTTCCAAATGCCCTTTGCTACTTTGACCTTTTCAGTGGAAGAAGCTTGAGCAAATAATACTGCCTTATACTGCCACAGGATCTGCCTCAAAGAAGCTCAGCTTTCCACCAGTCTTCTTATTAGGTCACAGGGGAGGAGGGATAGAGGTCATGCCCATCTTAGAAAGGTTCTAAAGTTCAAGGCCATCAGTCAGTAAACATTTATTAAGCACCTACTTCTATGTGCCAGGCACTGCACTAAATGTTGGTGTTAAAAAGAAAGGCAAAAGACAGTCCTTGCTTTCAAGGAGTTCAAAATCTAAAGTGAGAGCATGCAAAGAACTATGTACAAACAAGCTATTTACAGGACAAATAGAGAATTATGAGCTGAGGGAAGGCACTAGAATTAAAGGGGACTTGCCCAAAGTCAAGTAATCAAGAGCAAAAATAAGGTTAGGGATTATCTCTATTTTGAGAGGGAGAGGAAAGAAAGACTATTTCAAATGCTTGACTGGAAGGCATTCTCTTATCTTAATGTAAAGACAGGATTTTCCCCTGGAGGCACCTTTTATTCAAAGCCAGGAAATGCCTGGTGGAACCCAATTAAGATTGGCTTGTCAGCTCGCCTTGCTGTGCTGGCTGAGATGACCAGCCAGCCAGCAGAAAAGAGAGTTCTCTGTGCCCTACTGTTTAGAGTTTGCACCATAGCTTCCTCCTTGACTTTGGCCCTTGAAGAGCCTGACCTGAAAGAGCCTGGGCATTGTTGGGGGGCATTTAGTGGTCATTCTGGTTTATTGATGGAGCCCTCCCTGATCTCCTTGTCAGCTTCCCAAATGCAGTTCGGTCTGGTTTGTGAACTTTAATTCCATTTCTGAAACTCAGTAATCAGCTGAGCTAGGAACTGCAAGAACAATTCTGTAATCAACTTCTGAGGCCCTGAGCTGTGGCAGGCCAAGAAGAGCCCTTCCCCTGCTCCATCCTACACTCTAGTGATTTTTATATCAGTATCTAGAGGAGGGCACTGGAAGAGAAATAAATAACTGTCCACTACCATGGCAGAGGACAGCAATGAAAAGCAGGAGATTTATATGTTCACTATATTTGTTCAACAAACATTTACTGAGCGCTTACCATGTGCTCAGTTTCATGAGAAGTGCCTTAGGTGCTGTGGACAGTGTTCAGTGGAAAGGATTTGGGAGATCTAGGTTTTAACCCTAGCCCTTCTTTTTAACTCCTTGTGAGTTTGTGTTATTGTTTAGTCAATGCAGTGGCATCTGATTCTTCATGATCCCATTTGGGATTTTCTTGGCAAAGACATTGGAATGGTTCTTCTCCACCTTATTTTCCAGAAGAGGGAAACTGAGGCAAACAGGGTTAAGTGACTTGTCCAGGGTCACATAGCCAGCAAGTGTCTGAGTTGGACTTGAACTCTGAAAGATGTGTCTTCCTGATTCCAAGCCTAGTGCTCTATCAACTGTACCACCTCGCTGTGCTTTGTGACTTTATACAAGTCCCTTTTCTTTTCTGGGCCTCTGTTTTCCCATCTGTAAAACGGTGAAAGGAAGGTGAAGTAAGAGCAGGTGATCTTTTCTAGTTCAGACATTCTTCCAGCTCTGACAGTCTGGTTCAGTAAGTATTAGACAATTCCTTTTCTCAGAGGGCTTATTGTATGTGCATATGTGCAATTTATAAATGATGAGAAAAAGTAATAGTGGAACATATGCATGCTAACATAAGGTTTATGAAAGTATATTAAATATCTTTCTGTAATTCTCCCTTCTCCTTTTGAAAGCAACTTAACTGACTAGTTTGAAAGCCTCTTGGGCTGCAAATTGGGAGGGAAAAATTGGCATTTCCTGTGATACCCCTCAGCTAATCCTACAAGTCTTCATGTACTGCTATTCCCTGAAGTCTTTAGATGCTTCGAAGGTGAGTCTGTAACTCGGTAAGCTGATTGTCAAGTTTGAGTGCCATCCTGTGCACACCAGACAGCTCTCTTATCCACCAATTTCCTCATAATTAAAGGAGAAAGCTTCCCACCTCTATCACTGCTTAGATTTCCCAGTAGTTTTCCAGGTGTGCTGCCCTGACAGTATTGAGATTTTATGCCTTGACTTCATTTTGTTCCCAGTGATTTTCCTCTCATAATTGCTCCCTTAAACATTTTACACTAGATTATTACATTTAAAACCAGCATTTGTAGTGAATGGGGACCCTTCATCTGGTCTCAGTCATTCCTTTTTTTTCCTTCTCCCTTCTTCAAGCTTAAATCCATATTGACATATCTTGAATGAGTTCAGATTAATATTTCAAAGTATCTTACCTGATGGGCCTGAAGTAGCTCCATACAATAATAAACATATATTTATTCCATTAAACTCAACACATTTATTGAATACCTACTAAGTCAAAGGTTCTGTGCTACACCCTTGGAGAGAGAGAAAAATAAATGAAGCCTAATCCCAGTCCTTCTTACCTCGTGGAGCTCGCTATATGTTGGGAGAATGCAACATATAGGAGAGTATTTAACATATCCTGAGTGTTGTACTTAGACTGGGGAGCAGGGATACTAGAGAAATCAGCCAGAGTCAGTCCTTCTCCTATATGACATTGTAGAATTGGCTAATGGTTTCATTTCTTCCTTCACACTTCCCTCTAAATAATGATAGTTAACATTTATATAGCACTATGTTCTAGGCACTGTGATAAATGCTTTACAATTATCTTCATTTGATCCTCACAATGACTCTAGGAGGGAGGTGCTAGTATTTTCTCCATTTTTACAGATGAGGAAACTGAGGTAAACAGGTTAAGTGACTTTCTCAGTGTCACACAGCTAGTAAATATCTGAGACCTGACTTGAACTGGAGTCTTCTCAGATGCTCTGTCTGCCCTTTTTCTCTTTCTTTCTTCCCCCCTCTCTTTCTTTCTTTTTCTCTCTCCCTCTCTCCCTCCCTCTCTCCCTCTCCCTTATATGTCTCTATCACCCCTTGCCCCCACCCCCATGCATAAATTTTAGGTTGAAATAGCAGGAGGAAACTGATTCCAAAGGGAAGGAGTGAGGGCTACCATGGACAGTTTAGGATTGATTCTCAAAGTGCTCCCCCACTATTCGTACGTGCTTTATATTTTTTCTGAGCACTTTCACATATGTGATCTCCATCAATCTTCACAGCACTCCCTGTGAGGTTAGATAAGGCATCTCACCTGACCAATGGGAAGACTTGAGACCCAAGGATGTGAAAAGGCTTGCCCATTATTAACACAGTAGTAGAACTGGAATTAGAGCCCAGGTCCCTCAACTTCCCATTCAGGGCCTTTGAGTCAGCAGGGATTGAGTGGAGGGGCAACTGAATTGCTGAGCTTGGAAGCCCCAAATGATTAGGTTACTAAAAACCAGTTCTCTCATGATTCTGAAAGCTCTTTGGGGTTGAATGAGCAAAGCAGCCATGAGCTAGATATTGCCGGCAATCTTTCAGGTCTGCTACCAACTTTTAGCAGGGCTCTTCAGTAGTTTCAAACGTTTAATAGAGAGTTAGATAAAACATTTATTGAGCACAATATGCCAGCCCCTGTGATAAGTTCTGGGCACACAAATACAATCAAGCAAGTTAGTAATTTCTCTCAAGGAGCTTACCATAGGGAAAGACAATATACAGAGCAGAGCTATAAAGGGGGAAGGTATGTATCTGGTTGGTGTGTTGGGGTGCGGAGATGGTCTAGAATGGGCATGGAGGTCTTGTTTAGGGCAAAATGAGGTACAAGTTCCCCTGTCATGGCCTGGCTTCTTATGAGAAAATCCACTATTCTGGTGGCATAGATGAGAGTGCTAGCAGGATTGTAGTCCAGAGAATAGGATATAGCATGAATTAAGTCCACTACTTTGAAATATTTAATTCATTCAATTTGCTTATGGGTATTTATACCTGGGTTACACTCTTTCCCCTCATTCTTGAATTCTTATCCGTGCATGAAATCCCAATTCAAATGCCATGTAGTTTAAGATGTTTTACCCGATTCCCCAGTCAACAACAGTGCTCTCACTTGGACCTTTTTTTTTTTTTGCACAGGGCAATGAGGGTTAAGTGACTTGCCCAGGGTCACACAGTTAGTTTCAAGTGTCTGAGGCTGGATTTGAAGTCAGGTTCTCCTGAATCCAGGGCTGGTGCTTTATCTACTGTGCTACCTAGCTGCCCTGCTCCCTTGGACCTTAAGGGAGATATTTTAATTTTTGGGTTTTTTTTGCACCTTCTTAATATGTTTACAAGATAGCTATATGGCACAGTGTATAGAGCCCTGGGTCTGGAGTCAGGAAGACCCATCTTCCTGCAGCCTCAGATATTTACTAGCTATGTGACCCTGAGCAAGTCACTTAACCCTGTTTGCCTCAGTTTCCTCACTTGTAAAATGAGCTGGAGGAGGAGATGGCAAAACACTCCAGAAAATCCCAAATGGGGTCACAAAGAGTCAGACATGATAGAACAATTATCACTATGAATTTACCATGTGGTATTGTGTAGAAATGTAGGTAAAGACAGCTGGCCTCAAAACCAGGGAGACCTAGGTGCAAGTCCCCCTGTGCTGTGTGACCCTATGACTGTCCCTTAACTTCTCAGTGCTCTAGACAACTCTCTATATTAGGAAGAGAAGATGACAACCTGCATTGGGAGAGGGAGTTTCCTCACCTGGAAGTTCTCTATACCAATGAAATCACAAGCCTTCAAGTCCCTATTCTTATCTTATTGTATATTAAAGTTTTTGTGTTTTCTCCCCTACCAGAGCCTTTGCCATTATATAAACTTGGTATCTCCTGTAGTGTTTAGCACAGGGCACATAACATACAGGAGATTAAATAAATATTTGTTGAGCGAATGAAAACTCATCTGGTTTATTTAATCAAGAGTCATATCTTCAGGGAATAATCCCTACCCTTTTGGAGGCAAAATATTTCAGCTGGGGGGTAGGGCGGGCAGTGGATAGAGTGCTGGGCCTGGAGTCTGGAAGATCTAAGTTCAAATCTGGCCTTAGATATTGCAGTATCTTTGTAAACAAACAAACAAACAAAAACAACAAACAACAACTGAAAAGCAACCAAAGAATCAGGCTTAGGCTAGATCAAGGAGAGAGCTGGCATCACACAAAAGCAGATGGCCTTTTTTTTTTTTTTTTTGCACAGGGCAATGAGGGTTAACTGACTTGCCCAGGATCACACAGCTGGTAAGTGTCAAGTGTCTAAGGCCAGATTTGACCTCAGGTCCTCCTGAATCCAAGGCTGGTGCTTTATCCACTGCACCACCTAACTGCCTCTCAGGGCTACAGAATTGACTGGTAGAAGGAACACATGAGAGGTCACCACTGAATGATTATTAGTGGAGAATGACCTTTCTGTGGGTAGTTCCCGTATTTGTCAGCCCTGCTTGCTATGAATCACCATCAATGGAGGGATTTTCCCACCATTCCTGAGAGTGAATTTCTCACTCTTGCCTGGTGTATTCCGAGAAGGATGCTTGGGATCAAACTGGGGTCACTGGTGTGGACATTTGCACACCTTAGTGCTTTGCATAGAAATGAGGTTATTCTGATGCTTTAACGAGTTGAGTGCTTTGCTGATGCATTGGCATTGCCTCCCTTTTCACATCTTTCTTTGTTTTCTGAGGTGTGCCTTGTA
Source organism: Dromiciops gliroides (assembly GCF_019393635.1). Lineage (NCBI taxonomy): Eukaryota > Metazoa > Chordata > Mammalia > Microbiotheria > Microbiotheriidae > Dromiciops > Dromiciops gliroides. Next base: position 428,276,335 of record NC_057862.1, on the reverse strand, counting down.
GCACTCCAATCTACCTTTAGGATGATGTGTTTGGAGCATTTGTCATCACTAGTGGGTCTAGCCATATGAATTGTATTCTAATTGGAATTGATTACCAAATTGGTAACTTTCAACTGACATCCTAGGATGCTGTGCTAAGTACAGCTCTTAAAGATCTGTCAAGCTTGTCCTATTCTTTTAGATGGAAGGGAAGGGCTATCAGAGATGTAGCCACTTTCTCTCTCCTACTTAAGTGCCAGTGACTCACTAGTGTCTCCTCAAACTGAGTGTCAAGCCCCTTACCCTGGAACCTAACACCTTCCATGCTCTGGATTCAACCTGCCTTTTCTTCTTTACCTTAAAGTGGCCTTATGGGATCCAGCTAAACTAGATTATTTAATACTTTGCAAATATATCCCAGGCTTGCCCATCTCTGTGGTTTGCTTAGCCACTTATTTTCCCCCAAACAATCTGCCTCTCTCCTAATCTACCTTCATTCCTTACCTATGAAAATCCTATCTACTCTTCCTTTAAAATACAGCTTAGGGGACAGCTAGGTGGCACAGTGGATAAAGTGCCGGCCCTGGATTCAGGAGGACCTGAGTTCAAATCCGGCCTCTGACACTTGACACTTACTAGCTGTGTGACCCTGGGCAAGTCACTTAACCATCATTGCCTCGGAAAAATAAAAAAAGATAAAAGATAAAATATAGCTTATATGCTGCTGCTTCCATGGAATCTACTTGATCTTCCTCTCTACTCCCAAAGCTGGAAGTGATCATCTCTTCTTCCTCAGAAGCCTCATCGCACTAAATACCTTTTTTTGTTGTTGTTCAGTCATTTCGGTCATATCTAACTTTTGGTGACCCTATTTAGTGTTTTCTTGGTAAAGATATTCTAGTGGTTTGCCATTTCCTTCTCCAGCTCATTTTACAGATGAGGAAACTGAGGCAAATAGGGTTAAGTGACTTGTCCAGGGTTACATAGCTACTAAGTGTCTGAGGCCAGCTTTGAACTTAGGAAGATGAGTCTTTCTGACTTTGGGCCTTATACACTTCCCTGCTGTACCACACATCCACTATTTTGTACTTTGTAATCCAGTAATTTGCGGACATCTCTTATCCCTTTTTGGAACCTCATGGAAGGCTAGAACCTGTGCCATAGACATTTTTGTATCTCTCTTAGGGCTACTACGAGGCCTGGTAAGTGATATGAGTTTTTGAATAACCCATTGGATAGTGAATGGGAAAGGAAAACATTTATTCATTATTTTTAATATGCTTGGCTTGGGTGAAAGTATTTTCTTTCTCTTTAAAATTGATTTCATTTTATTTTATGTTGGAGAAATACCTTTGTATCATGAAAGTGAGAGAGCCAGGGATCTAATGGGGTGTGGTTTAAGAGAACTGATCGGCTTCAGAGTAACAAACAAGTTGGTCTCTAGTGCTGGAGACAAGGTGGAGACACTGTAACATGACCCTCACAGAGGAAGTATGAAAATAGTTCAGTGGCAACACCTACAGAGAGGGGGAGAGAGGGAGGGAGAGGAAGAAGAGAGAGGAGAAAGAGAAGAAAAGGAAGGAGAGGAGAAAGGAAGAGAGAGGGGAAAAGAAATACAGGAGAGAAGAGTGAGGAAAAGAAGTGAGAGAGAGCAGGGAGGGAGAGGGGAGAAAGAGAGGAGGGAGAAAAAGGAAGGGAGAAAGATGGGAAGAGACAGAGAGAGGTAGAAAAGGAGAAAGGGAGAGCAGGGTGGGGGCTGGTGGCCTATTTGACTTGAAGCAGTGGTAGTGAAAGTCTTCAGACATCATTTTTTAACTTCTCGATGCCATAGGTATACTTCTGGGTCCCAGCAAGATTAAGCTGGATCCAGAGGAAGTCTGGCTAAGGGCAAGTGGTAAAGTAGAACACAGAGCTGGGCATCAGGAGACTTGTCACTCATTGTGTGCATGTGCTGGTAACTTCTCTGTGTAACTCAGTTTCCTTATTTGCAAAATGGGAATGTTGGCATGATGGTTTCTAAGGTCCTTTCCAGCACTAATGCTGTATGTCCTAACATTCCATATCCTATAAAGTCCCTTCCAGCTCTACTGCTCTGTTGTTTAAAAACCAATTTCTTACTGTGTATTTTAAAACCACCTACATTTCCCAATATCCTCTCCCCACCCAAAGATAGCCCTCCCTTACAGGGATAGAGATAGAACCTGTGACTTCATTGGTATAGAAAACTCCCAAGTGAGGAAAATCACTCTACCAGCACAACTCAGCACCTTCTCTGCAACTTATAGTTGTAGAAGGATGCTTAGACGTTAATTGACTTGGCTGTGGTCATATATTTTATAAAATAATAATTAAAAAAAAAGAAATAAAACTAATCAATGCCACCATCAAATCCAGTATATACTGTGTTCCACATTCATTGTTCCATACCTCTGCAAGGAAGTTCTAAGATACCTTTTGGCTCAAAAATTTTTCTAATAAAATAAAGTTAAGGGGTACATGGTCCAATACACTGATCTCATCATAAAGTTGTTCCTGGGCTTTTTCAAATATGTTTCTACCATGCTGCTCACTGTAGGAATTTTTGGTGGACTGCTGAAAGAAATCTTTAAAAAGCTTATACTTATGACATATGGATGTTCTTGATACCAATGATTAAGGAAGGCCTTGAGGATCTCAGAACCAGGATATGACTGTATTTTTATGAGTCAGACTGATATTTATTTCTTATCACAGATTAAACCAAGTAATCAGGGTAGAACCCTATTGAGGAAAAACATGGCTTGAATGGCATTTGATGTGAAAAATACTTGTGTCCTAGTTGACCACAAGCTCATTATGAGTCACTGATGTACCATGACTGCTTAAAAAATAACTCAGGCTTAGTATGCATAGATAAGTCTAGCATTCAAAATGAGGGAGGTAATTGTCTCATTGTGCTGAGTCCCATTCTAATGGGGGTACTGTTTCTGGTTGTGGGTACTGCATTTCAGGAGAGACATCATCAAATGGGAATGTGTTCAGAAGAAGGGTCACTGGCATGGTTTGATCCATGGGGTATTGGGTGGCAAGAGAACCCTCCCCCCCCCAGCAGTGCTATGAAAACATAGGGAGACATTGAGTATATTAATGGAGTAAGTGGATTAGATTCTAATTTTGATTATGTTTATCTGTGTACATGTTTTATTCCTCCCCCAGTCCTTGAGATCAGTCATTGTCCCCTTTATCCTTTTATTTACCCCAATGTTTAACTTACTGTATTGCACATGAAAGGTGCTTAATGTGTTTGCTAAATTAGTGAATGCTCATACTTTTGTAGTTATCCCTTCCACATCAAGGAGGTTAGGGGTGCAGCACCCCAGATATCTAGAAAATCTTCATACAGATTTTTGATCCTCTTGTTGTACCACAGAAGTCTGAATTATTATGGTATTAAAAGATAAAATATGTTGTTATTATACAACACCATACATATATTTTATACATTTCTGAGTTTTAAAACTTCTTCTGTCATCTGCTGGCCTTTGCGTGTCATCTGTGGCTTCCACAAAACTCCCCCCCACCCAAATTCCCACTTAATTTCTTATGCCAACCTGAGATATATTGAAACATCCATGGGGAAAGTTGTGATGTGGAAGGGAGAACGATATAAACATTAGCTTGGGTAGGTCCTGACTTTTGCAGAGTGTTAAGTTGTAAAAAGGCAACAGATTGAACAGCTCCTGGGAAAATTCTCACCCTTCTTGCACCCACTTTCTGCCTCCATAGCCCCTCACCCTTTCAAATGTGCATCGCATTTCTGTACATAGAACTCAGTGTTTCCATTTTGGCCAGCAATAAAAACGTATTTAGAAGAAACAAAAGTTTAGGCTGTTGGGATTGGCTCAAATAAAGCCCCTTTCTTGCCCCAACAGTCCAGCTATTTGGCAAAGATCTGCTGGTGTAGACACGACCCAAGAAATGGACAGAATCGAGAGCTTTGCCAGGACCTTGTTTGTATTTTGGTTTTTGTTTGATTTTTTGGCTGCAGTTCTCGAACTTGCATCTTTCCAGTAAGGAAGTCTCTTGTCTGTGTCCCCCTCCCCCAACATCCTCTGTCCTGGTTCCTAGTGACTAAACTGTAGCCACTGTTCCAATTCTTCCCTACTCCCCCTTTCCCGTTCCCCCAGAAGGCTTTCCCTGAGCTGTATCAACTTCTTCATGGACTCAGGGCTGCTACTGAATCCCCTTCCTAAGATTTCATCGGCTCCTTCTTGGATTGATCCAACTTGACTGAATTTTTCTGGGCACAGTCAGGTCTACTCCATATGGAGATTCTCCCCCCTTCCTTCCCTCCCCAACAAAAAGAATATTCAAGTAGTATTTATGGAACAATAGCTATGTACACAGACCACTGCTTAATAAATAGTAGTTGAACAAATTTGTAATGAGAGGGGCAATACTGGGGACACCTTCAACCTGCCCCATATGGAGGGCATGTTACTTTCTTTATCTGGAAGGGTGCTGCTTGAGAGCCCCACTGATAGCCACCAAATACAAAAGCAACTAGAAAAGGATCTCTAGCATGTTGGCTGGATCCTTTGTGTCAGATATAGACAAAGATGTGGACAAGAATTGCACAAATAAGGTAATCAGGAAGAGAAGGCGTTGAGATCAATATTAGTGGGGGGGGGGGTGTTTCCATACTAATAAGATCTGTTATCATCATAGTTAACATCTATATATTGCTTTAAGTTTTGTAAAACACCTTTATATTATCTCATTTGATCTGTGCAATAACCTTGTGAAGTGCTGTTATTATCACTATTTTACAAATGAGGGAACTGAGGCAGAGGTTAAGTGACTGGCCCAGGGTCACACAGCTAAGTATATATCTGAAACATCATTTGAATTCATGTTTTCCTCAGGGGAGGAGAGATAGAGGTTCTTTTCCAAATCCAACTACTGAAAATCCTTTTCCAAATCCAACATTCTACTTACTGAAGTACCTATGGATTTGTTGTTGTTATTCAGTTGTTTCAGTCATGTCTGACTCTTTGTGTCCCCATTTGGGGTTTTCTAGGCAAAGATACTGGAGTGGTTTGCCATTTCCTTCTCCAGCTCATTTTACAGATGAGAAAACTGAGACAAACAAGGTTAAGTGACTTGCCTAGGGTCACAAAGCTAGTAAGTGTCTGAGGCCAGATTTGAACTCAGAAAGATGAGTCTTCCTTATTCCAGGCCTGACACTCTATCAACTTCACCACCTAGCTGCCCCTCCATGCCTATGAATAGGGGATTATTTAAAAAAAAAAGATGTAGTCTTTGCCTGTGATGAGTTTTTATACATAGGATCATAGTTTGAGAGCTGGAAAAGAGCTCAGAGGTGGTCTAGGTTAAGTCCCTCCTTTTATCAATGAGGAAACTGAGGCATAGGGAGGTCAAGTGACTTGCCAAAGATCACAAATGTAATAAATGTCAGAGCAGGCTTGGGCACCCAGGACTCTGGCATTAGAGGCATGGCTCTTTCCACTGTACCATAGGGAGTTATTAAGGAAATTCAACTAATAGTTATTAAATATTAAGGCCTATTAAAGGCCTTTTTCTAGGTGCTGAAATACAAAGATGATTGACATCATCTTTTTTTTCTCAGAGCTTTCAGTCTAATAAGGCAGTTAAGACATACACAGTATATATACACATACATGCATCTGTATATACATGTATGTATGTGTGTTCATTTGTGCATGTGTGCATGTATGAATACACCCACACCCCCACACACAATACAGTGTGGTAAGTGCTATAAAAGAATTAAAATTATAAAAGCTAAGCACTACAGGAGTTCACTGAATGGGGAGATCATGGCAGATTGAAGAAAACAAAGAAAAATAAGAAGAATGTTTCACAGTTAAGCTGACTTTCAAAAGATGTTTATACCACACCAGAAAACCTTTCTTATTATAGTTACAACTCTTTTTTAAACCTACCACATTATATCTGTGACTTACCCACCTTACTAGATTTGACTCTCAATAGTGGTCAGCTGTTTCTGAAAATCAAAACTACCCTCAAAATGTGGAGATTTGCCAACATTGAAAACATTCAGAAGCATTTTCTACAGACTCTGGAATCCATTTCAAAAAAAGAATCACAGCAGTAGAATGGTTGAAATAAGTCTTATCTCCTAAGAGCAAAATTCTGAAGTATTTTTTAAATGTTGAAAAAGCTGTTCTTCCTGCCTTAAATGTGAAGTGTTTTTGTTTTTGTGCTTTTGTGGGGGGGGGAGGGAGGGAGGGAAGTGGGCTAGGGAAATCATATATCTGAAGTAATATGTAATTATTACCTTTAGTTGTGATGAGGTTTTTTTGTTTTGTTTTTGTGCTTAATGTTAAAAAAATTCTGACTGTAAGCCCCAAATAAGTGGACATTTCCAAATACATGTAAGAGGCAAAGAGGATTGTATACAAAACTACAATTCTCTGTTATGTATAGCTTCCTTTTCTTTTAAATTAATAGTAAATTAAATGTGTAATTATCAAAGCTACTTACTTGTCTGTGATCCCCCCCACTCATGTTCTCTTCTCTGCATTTAGAAATTCTTCAATGACTTTTTTCGTTTCTTACCTTTCTTTTTCTTTTTTCTCCTTTTAAGTTCCCTCATGCTTTGACCATCCTCAGCTCCCCCTCTCCCCTCCCCAACACACATACATTCCTCCCTCCTGCCTCCCACCACACACACATTGGGGAAAAAATAAGAAAAACAAAACTCATGAAAAATTAGTCATTCGAAACAAATTCCCACATTGGCCATGCGCAACAATGCATATGTGTCCCTTTCTTCATATTAGCTCATCACCTACCTTCTTCATGATTGGTCCTCTGGAATCATGGTTGATCATTTTGTTGATCTGGGTTCCCAAGTCATTCAAAGCTACTTGTCTTTACAAAATGGTTGTATAAATTGTTCTCCTGGTTCTTCTTACTTTACTCTGCATCAGTTTGCACAATTCTTACCAGGTTTCTTTGAAATCTTCTGTGGTCTTTGAGGCAACTTTTAACCAAGCTGGGAAAAAAAAAACCTATTGTGTACTCTAATAACTATACCTTTCCTTTGGACTTTCTATTGCATCTCTATCTGAGCTTTTGCCTTGTGATCTCATTGACAGCTGCCCGATGGAGCCTTGGATGTGGGCTTTTCTTGCCATCTGAAGAACTTTGGCTTCCTTCCCATTGTCAGGAAAGTCTTTACAAAGTTGGCCACTATATATCCTCTTGCTTGGACTCTTGTTCATTTCAGCTAAGCAGTCATAAGAATTAGAATTGCTTACTTCACTGGTATGTTTCAAAGGGAGAGGTAAAAGAAGTAGTAGTAAGCTGTCAATTAATACCCAATTACTCTAAGGGAACACCAAGCTCAAACTTCTTGTGTGCTGCAATAGAATCTGGCTTGGGTCAGCCCCAAAACAAAATTTGATGTGGTTCTGTGTTCCAACACAGCCTGCCTTTGTTTTGGATACTTAACTCTGGCTAGAATTTTCTTTCTATTGCTGCTCATTTTCCATTTTCAACTCCCTTAGAGTAATTACTGTATTTCCTTGGGTATTTCCCCATTTTAGATATTTTCACCTCCTCTAGATTTTGAGGAAATAGATTTTAAAAAATCATTTGTACAGTTGTTCTCCTGGGGGTTGCTTTGGTTGTCAGCAGAAGTCTCTCCAAAGGATTGGTCAAAGCAGCTGAAGAGGCAAAAACAACCTTCCCCCCACCCCCCAAAGGAATAGCTCTGACAGGCTAGATGTGGGGTAGATATTATGTTCTAGGTTGTATTTCTGTCTTTCCCCTGGTAAGGAGGGTAAAACAAGCTCTCCAATGTTTTCTGGTCCTTTGACCAAAATCCTTTAAGTAGTGAGAATTATCTAATCAAATGCTGGAGGCTTTTCTTAACAATCCATCCTGTCTGGGGGTACACAACCAAGCACTATATCTTCACACTATTAGAACAATTTCCCATGTTGGTCTATCAGAATAATCAGAGAAGAGTATGTACCTTGGAAGCCACCAGATACTTGAGCCCTGGGGAGGAGGGAAGGAGCTTCACTGGTGGGGAGAAGTTTGTGATACAGCATAAGGTCCAAGCAGAATTGCTTTGTATTATCTTAGTCCCTGCTGACTTGGTGTTAGCTTTTTTCCTATCAGCTTTCTATGTCTTGGATCATGCTGGCTTTCATTTCAGATGAGTATATTCTAATGCTGTCAATTTGGAAACACCTACTAGGTGAGGAATAATTATTCATGTTGTACTTTGAGACACCAATAATGAGTTACTCCATAAAAATTTACCATGTAGAACTCATCCAGATGCTAAGGGTAATCCATCTCTGTCTGACATGGTTCACAGTTTCACTTGGCTCAGCCTGAGAAAGTAAAGAGAGGCTAGACAAGAGACAGGAGAGCCCAGTGGACTGGTAGACAGGATGATCCTGGTTTTTGTTTTGTTTTGTTTTTTAACTTAGCTTTTGCTTTGAATAGCTGTAGGGAAGTGTGGTGTGGTGGAAAGACACCCCCCCCCCCCATTTGGAGTCAGAATGCTGGGTTTGAATCTCAGCATTAGTACTTACTAGCCATGTGTCTTTAGACAGTGAACTCCTTGAAGGAAGGGTCTGTTTTTTGTCTTTTGTCTTTTTTTTTTTTTGGTATTCTCAGGACCATAGCAAGCACTTAGTAAATGTTAGTTGATTGACTTGGCAAGTTATTTGTTCTCTCAGCCTCAGTTTCTTTACTTGTAAACTGAGGTCCCTTCTAGATCTAAGTCTGATGCTCCCATTGACCTTAGATGAATCACTTTTCTCCTTGAATCTCATTTTCCCTACTTGTAAAGTGGGGAGAATTCTACCTCTCCTAACCTTTGACTCTGGGTTGGTACTGGCAAAAAATCCAAACTCCTTGCAAGAGTTGAGTGGTCAGTATGGAGGATTAAATTTCTACATTTTCACTTTTTTCACCTTGATAAGGAAACAAATGCTGACTTATTTCTCTTGAGTACGGACAAGATATCTGAAAGACTTGGCCAGTCATTCTGGCTATGGAACAGGAGAGGGTGGGTGAGACTGAGATGAGAGATCAGCCCTTCTCAGACAGATGTGCCAAAAGTGGATGTCCAAGTTGTATTTATGGACAAGCCAGGAGCTTGTTTGCTATGACAACTCAAAGAGACCATTAAAAAAAACCCCAATATAGAACAAAACACATACAAAACAAAGCCCCTCCCCAGTATGTAAATGGAAGATAAAGGCATCACAGAGCACTCAACCCTGGTCATTATTCAAATAGTTTAAGATGTTGCTTGAAAGCTTTATGGCCCCAGCAGTGGGAAAGACTTTCATATGTTGTGGGGGTTGTTTAATAACATGTAGTATTGTCAGAAAAGAACCTCTTGATGGAGAGTTTAAGATTGGAATCCAGAAGGGGAAGGATCTGAGTATTTTGCTTAGCCCCTGTGGCCCCTTGGATGCAAAAGAATAGCCCCAGCTCTCTTAGGTCAAGAGTGAATTGATGTTAGGTTGTCTATCTGAAAATGGACCCTAGGATTGACATTTGGATCTTGGATCTCTGCTTTGTCCCCACTGGGCTACTGCCAACACCATATTCAATCCAACAACATTTATTAACTATCTACTATGCAAGGTACAGTGTTTGCCATGGGGGTACAAAGACACATTGAAGCACTGGCATGCATTAAAAAGCATGCCTTCTACTAGAGGCATAACATGGGTACACAAGTAGAGTACAATGGAAATTGAGAAGGGGCAGAGTATTAAGCGGGATGGGAAAATCAGGGAGGGCTTCATGGAGGAAGTACCACCTTGAGCTTGAGGGAAGACAAGGCTTTGGAGAAGCAGAAATGGTGTCTGGGGAGTACAGTTTACACAAGGGGGAACCTGTGTGAAGGCGCAAAGGCAGGACATGTAATGTTAAATTGGGGGAACAGCTAATAGTCCAATTTAACAAGAGATAATGGTTAGAAATAATATAATAGCTGTCATTTATATAGCACTTTAAAGTTTGCAAAGCACTTTACATCTGTTACCTCATTTTATCCTCACAACCCTGTGAAGTGGGGGGCTATTTTTATCCTCCCCTTTTTACAGATGAGGAAACTGAGTCTTTGAGAGGGCAAATGACTTGCCCAGGGTCACACAGCTAGTAAGGCCTCAGGACAGGAAGTTGACTCAGATCTTTCTGACTCCAACCAAGTCCAGCATTCTATTCACTCATTTCACCTAGCTGCCTCCATATTAGTGACAGAAGGTATGAAATAAGGGTGGGAAGCTAAATGAGAGCCATATTGTGGAGAGCCTTTTCTATCAGGATAAGCAGTTTATAATTTACTTTACAGGCAGGAGAGAAAGAGTGAAAGTTGTTGAGCATGGGAGTGACAAGGTCAGACTTGGGCATTGGGAAATTATACTGGCAACTGTGTGGAAGACAGATGGAGAAGAGAGAGATGAAGCAGACAAAGCAACGAGGAGGCTATTGCAGCAGTCCAGGTGAAAGGTCAGGAGGTTCTCAGCTAGGTTGTGTTCATAGAGGGAAGTGAATCAGCCAGTGGGTAAAGAGAACTTGCGGATGAAGGAGATAGGAAATGATCAGGGAGGCAAATCCCCAGAGGAGATGGGAGGGAATGGGATTGGGGGCATAAGTAGAGGCTAGTTCATTTGGGCTACTAAAGTAAAGACTACCTCTTCAGAAAGAGAAATAAAGGAGAAAAGGATGGGTCAAAGATGTTGGGGTATTTGTTTAGAAAGATGTTGAAGGTATGGATTTGGGGGAAGGGGCAGCTCAAGGTGATGGGCCTCTATTTTCTCAGTAAGGTTACAGATAAGGACATCTGCTATGAATATGGGTAGGGAAGGAATTAGAGAGTTTGAAGGCAGTGGAATAGAATCAGTTAAGAATACCAGTTTATTGTGAGGGCTTAACTGAGGTTGACTACCATCATTTTGTAGTGGACCCAGTCCAGCAGGTGATGTGACTTCTTTCAGCATCCTTCAGCAACTTGGGTATGTGACCAGATAAGACAGATGATAAGGGTGATCCAGAGATGAGATGGGCAGGGCTTGTATAGCAGGAAGTAAGGGAGTCAAGAGTGAAGGATAGCACTGAAATAAAGTTAAAATGGTTACCTTAAAGGGTCAAGATGGAGGAGATAGAAATGAGGTTAGAGCAGGGAGAAGATGATGGACTGGGACAAAGGACAGGGTAGGGCAGGATGAGGAGGGACTAGATGTTATGGTAAAGATAAATACTATGTTTAGGAGGAGTGAAGGAGGTTTGGGATAGCAAGATGCTTCAATCAGAAAGGTAGATTTTGTTCTCTCTTTTGCAGGGTAATGAGGGTTAAGTGACTTGCCCAGGGTCACACAGCTAGTAAGTGTCAAGTGTCTGAGGCTGGATTTGACCTCAAGTCCTCCTGAATCCAGGGCTGGTGCTCTATCCGCTGTACCATCTAGCTGCCCCAAAAGGTAGATTTTGGAACTCAAAATCATGGAAGTGCAGGAAATTGTGAGATGATGAAATCTAAAATAGGAATATTCCCTGTGAGTACCTAAGATAGTTTGAAGCTGGACATCACAGGACTTGATTAGACTGATAAACTGGAAGGTCAGGATGTTTGAGGGAATATGATGAAGTCTTTAAGTATTAGGGTAGGGAATACTTTGGTGAGAGAGAATGATGAGGTTCTGACCTTCAAACAGGAGAGAGAATGACCTGGAAGCTGGTAGATCATAGTAACAAGGATCTGGACCAGATAGGGGTGTAGTGGAGTGAACCTTAGAAGATCATAGGATGCTAATAAGAGCTGATGGGGACTTTAGATGCCATTTAGTCTACTCCCCCCCCCCATTTTAGTGATTTGTTCAAATTTGAAGAGGGATCACATACCAGCATCCTGATTTAAACTCCCCAATTCGGGTACTCTCTCTGAGATTGCTGAATGATGGTACTAGAGGCTGGATCTGGAAGTGGCAGTGAGGGGCAGGGAGTATGTCAGCAGCCCTTCTTTGATTTATGTGTCAGGGAACAAGAGTAGGAGCAACCAGCAGTGGAGAGGGTAGTCCAGCTCAGTAGTGTCTTCTAAAAGAGCCATGTTTCTTTCAGTACAAGATTGAGTTAGAGGTATAGAGAGCATGATGAAAAGTAGTAGGAAAGGAGGGAGAGTGGGAATGCTAGGATTGAGCTGGATGCATATGAGAGCATTAGAGAGTAGCAAGAAAGCGGGGCCAGTGACTCAGAATAACTGGAATTATGGGAGCAGGTAGGATAAATTTGCTTGCCATTGGACTTGGTTGGGGCCTTGACTTTTGAGAGAAAGGACTAAGACTCGTGGCTCCTGTGGTGCCTGACTTTCCACTTGGAAGATGCCCAATAAATGTAGAGTGAATGAATGTTAATCAGAAGATTGAGAACTATGGGAAATCCTTCCCATTCCCCCTTAAGTGAAATGGGGAGCTAACTGACTCAGGAACTGCTCAGTTCTGCTACCTTCCTTGATCGAGGAAGGGTCCCAATGGGAGATGGGGGTGAATTATTGCAATGTCAAGGGTCAGAATGGTTGCCTCTGCCTGGCAAGACCAAAGTGTAAGGCTTTCAGACTACAGTCTCCTCTCAGGCTGTGCCTCCTGAACCCCTGCTTCCCTGGCAGCCTGACTACCAGGAGCCTTTGGCCTCCCTGCCATTGCCAATTTCCTGCCTTCCTGTGTTCCTCACTAAGTGAGCAGCCAATTAGCTGTAATGGCTTAATTGTCTCTCTCCACCTAAGCTGTCATTTCTCTTGGAGGGACAGCTCCCTGCTACCTCAGTCCAATAATGTTCTTTGAACAACAAGAAATGGAATGAGAATTTTATGGTCACCCCAAGTTCATGAATATGCATGGTGAGGCTTTGCTGCTCTCACTGTGGGATGGCGGACACCTTCATAATCCTGCTCAGCAATTCATTAAGAGAGGCAGCCTCCTGGAGCTGGGGAATACACTAGACCTGGAGTCCAATATTGCTAGTTCAGGAAAATACTAGATGTGTTATTACTACCAATATTACTAGCTAGGGAGCATTCTAGACCTGGGGTGCAATAGTATTAGCCATGTGTCCCTAGGCAAGTCACCTGACCTTTCTAGCTTCAGTTGTCTCATCTGAGAAATGAATATGATAATGCTTGCCCCTACCTCCCTCACAGGCTCCTTATGAGGGAAATATTTTGTAAACATTCAGTTACAATATAAATGTGAGCTGTTATTTTTATATCATGAAATTTGATGTGCCTCCCTTGGGCATAACTGGCCAGACTTGAATTTGCAGAGGGTGGAGATTTGAGTATCTGATCTGTTGTAATGAAGTGATGGATTTTTCACTAACTTTCCCTGGAAGCTTTCAAAAGCACCTAGGAACAGTGTCAATAATTCTTTCTTTCTGGCTGATGCACCTGCATGGGTGATTAGAGATGGCAAGGAATGGAGTAACTTTTTAAAAGTAGGTCAGTATCATAGCATCATATACGTATAGCTGGATGGGATCTGAGAGGCTTTCTCCTCTAATCCCTTCATTTTATAGAGAGGGAAACTGAGGCCCAGAAAGGTTTAAGTGACCCCTGCCCAAGAATTCAGATAATACATTCAGATAAGAACATGCTTACTATGTAGGCAAGATGGTTAAACTCTTTGGGGCTGCTTCCTTATCTGTTAAAAAGGGTTGGGAAGAATGGTACCTGTCCTGGCTCCTGAAAATTTATGGTGTTAAATTTGAGAGCTTGAATTTGATAGGGAAGCTGCTCTGTTAAATGTTAATCCTTCCTGTGATTAGGTGATCATTTCCCATCAGAATGATCTGAGAATCCCTTTACCCATATTCTTGAAGGAATTGCTGTCAGAGTCTGTACAAGTAAGTCTCTTTGTACCTAGTCATGAGTTGCAGTGGCTGAAAATTTTTCATCTGGTGGCCATTATATTGATGAGCCTCTGTAATTTATCCTAGGTAGGTTCTCAGAAGACAGCCAACCCATATATACTCAAAGCTTTCTAACCTGATAGGACTGGCCACAGCTTGTCCTCCGCTGGTGAAGTCTCTTAGGATTCAGGGTCACTTCTATGCCACAAGGAAAGAAATTTAATGGAGGTTACAGCCTGTACCTTACAAAACAAAATGGCAAATAACAAAATTTACATCACATCTTGCAAAGCAGTAAAAGAGGACCTTTTCAGCTTTGTCATCTAAATTATTCTCTGTATAAACCATGCTCTTGACTTCCTTTTTCTTTGTGAGTCTCTCACCTGTACCAATCCATACTGCTGAATGCTGGGCCAGTCTATGGTGTCTGGATAGAGTTGCACTGGGGGTGAAAGGAGGGGTGTCTCTTAGGGATTATGGGTTTTGGCCCTTTCAATTCAATCTAACAAATATTTAACCAAAATGGAAACCATCCTTGCCTTCAGGGAGCTTACATTCTAATAAGAGGATATGACTGTACACAAATAACTAAAAGAAATTAATTTCAAGGATGAAAATGCAAATCATTAGGAAGATCAGAAAAGACCTTGCCTAGGGGGTGGCATCTGAGCATTCTTTAAATGAAGTCAGGAATTCTGTGAGGTAAAGGAGATGAAAGGGTGTGTTTCATTCATGGGCTACCACTTTGTCGAAGGCATAGACTAATATGGCTAGGCTAGTGTACTGGCTTGACTGTAATGGAAATGGATAAAGGGAGATAATATGGCTGGTAGTTATGTCTCCTTTCCATTTCCTTTTGTAAAAGGCAGGGGTGAGGGGCAGCTAGGTGGTGCAGTGGATAGAGCACCGGCCCTGGAGTCAGGAGTACCTGAGTTCAAATCTGGCCTCACACACTTAACACTTATTAGATGTGTGACCCTGGGCAAGTCACTTAACCCCAATTGCCTCACTAAAAAAAAAAAAGGCAGGGGTGAGTGGACTATATGAAGGCTTCTTAAACTGTGAATCTCAACCCAATGTGGGGTCATGTAACTGAACATGGGAGTTGCAAAAATTTTTTATGTGAATGTTTGATTTTTATACCTGTTTTATGTACCTATATACCCAGGGTTGAGGAAAAATTTCTCAGGCGAAAAGGGGTTGAAAGTGGAAAAAGTTCAAGAAGCCCTAGGCTTTTAAGCTACCTTCCATATTGCCTATCATCTCCTTCTTACCCTAGAGTCTCAGAACTTAATGTAGACAAAGACTTGAGTCTTAAGCCCCTCCGTAGGAGATGCAGGGATTAGTAATGGGCCTATTTCGATGCTTTCTAGATAGCAGGTGGTCAAGAAATATTGATGTAATGAATGAGTCGTCTGGAAGCAGAATTCCACCTCTCCTTCCTCTCCAGTGCTATATTAACATAGGTGGATATTTTCATGGCAGCCTTGGAAAGTGTATTTTAATTCTCTGCACCTCATTTTTTAACATCCATAAAATAGAATGCCTGCTGCCCTATCGAGAACACTGGGAAAACCATTGGCTCTTCATTCAGGAAAGCTGATTTCAAATCCTATCTCTGACGCTACCTGTTTGACTTGGGACAAATCACATAACCTTCTTCAGTCACTTAAACTAGTCTCTATTTCCCCACCTATAAAGGGAAAGAATTGACAGTACGTCATCCTGGTCTGTCTCTTCTCCCTCTACATATCTGAGCCCATGACATTACTACCTTAGAAAATTATTGTGAGGCACAAATAGGAAAAAGTGTGTTGAAGCTCCTTGGAAAGGGGAAGGGGCTAGATTATAGAAGGCAGAGAGTGATAACGGCCATATTTTGAATCCCTTGAAACCCCAAACCCTGACTAGTCCTTGTTGGAGTCTGGTTAGTCATGAATTATTGTACATCTCTCCTTTTTTTCTGCCTCAGTGAGGTTGATATAAACCCACTACAAAGGGTTTTTCATCTTCATTGCTAGCAGACAGTGACCAAATTCTCCCAAAGTTGCTTCACTTAAAGGAACACAAAAACTAAGAATTTATGCGCTTTGTGGGATGATGCTTTCTGTTTCTGCAGTTTTCTTGGGTTGAAGCTTGGTGTTTCGTGTTAGCTTGTGTTGCAGTGTGAGCACAACCACCCCCACCTTCCACCCCCTTCTCCACATAACAGGAGGACTTGGAACTGCAAATGTTTTTACTGGAGGGTCAAGTAACAGTGGAATCTTACATGGATGTGTGCCCCATTCTTTGTTGAATTAGCAAAGGCTGGAGAAGGGTGGGGCTGCAGGAGGGGAAGGTCCAATAACTGAGTGAATAAGCTAGTTAATAAATCTAGGTTATAAAACACTGTCATTCACAGCAGTTCTCCAGATCTTTATAGCCTGGCTTATCTTTATGGCTGATTTTGCAGTGGCAGCTTCCCAACTACATAATGTTATATCATTTTTGATATTCTGTGTATAGAGAAGGTGGCCTCCACAGACTGGCATGGGGAGAGGAGTCGTGTGTTTTTTAGGTGCAGAGTCAAGAGAGCTGGGCTTTTGTCTCATTCAGCTACACATTGGTTGCGTGAGCTTGAACAGGTCACTCTCTGGACCTTAGTTTCTTCGTCTGGGAAATAAAGCATGGGGTTGACTAGAAGAATTCTCAGGCTCTTTCTGGGTCTAATTAGATCTTTGATCTCATGATCAAAGTGGAGAAAATCATCCTTGCCCACTTTACAGGGTGGTTTTGAGGAACAAGGATCAGGTGAGACTTATCATTTCCTATTTGTGTATAGCTTGCAACCTCCTTAAATTCAGTGACTCTTTGTGTTACTGGTTTTTGTATCTCCAGAGCTCCCAGTATAGTGCTTTGCAAAATAGTAGGTGGGGGGGGCAGCTAGGTGGCGCAGGGGATAGAGCACTGGCCCTGGATTCAGGAGTACCTGAGTTCAAATCCGGCCTCAGACACTTAACACTTACTAACTGTATGACCCTGGGCAAGTCACTTAACCCCAATTGCCTCACTAAAAAAAAAATAAAAAAAAAATAGTAGGTGGGGAATAAGGGAAGAGATTCTTACTTATATAGTGCTTGGCACTGTGCTAATTGATTGTTACAAATGCTATCTCATTTGATCCTCACAACAACCTAGTAAGGTAGGTGCTATTATTATCCCCACTTTACAACTGAGGAAACTGAGGTTAAGTGATTTGCCCAGGGTCACACAGCTAATATGCCAGATTTGAATTCAGGCCTTTCTGACTCCAAGCCTAGCGCTCTATCTACTGTGCCACGAGTTGCCTCACAGTTGCTTAAGAAATGCTTATTAATTGAACTGTCAATTGTCAGTAATATTTTTGAGGAGTTATGATCATAGATTTAACACTAGAATAGTCCCTGAAGGTTGAATCCAATCCCTTTGTTTTGCAAATGAGGAAACTGAGGTCTCTTGAGATCACTAGATCTAGGCCTTGGAACTGGAATGAACCCCAGAGGCTTTCCCAGTTCAACTCCCTTATTTTGCATATGAGGAAACTAATGCCTGAGGAAGTTGAGTGACTTGCCCAGGGTCACCCAGCTAGTCATCATCCAAAAAAGGATTTGAATTCACGTCCTCTGATTCCACTGCCTCACATTTATTAAGTCAATTTGACATTCCAGTAATAGAGTGGTTCTCCGAAGAGAGAAGAGGGGTTGCCCTTTATGCTTCTGTGTCTCCCTTGGGTTATCCAAAGCACCCCCTCAACTCTATACCCGGCTAGCATATGGTACATGGCATTTGGTAAGCAGAAGGTTTTGTTTACAGTAAGAAAGGATTATTACTGTTAGGTAGAGCCAAGCATAATCTAGACCTGTCTCATTTGGGGCTCTCATTCACAGTCTTGCCAAGGGATTGACTGGGTTCTTTCTGAAGCTGCTCTCTCAGAACCCTTTAGACTATTGAGTTTGGGGCCTTCTCTTCTCAGGGTAGAAGATGAGCCTGTGCCAAATCTGCCTGTTTTATTTCGCAGTGTGGGAAATTGTCAGCCTGGGCAAGGGGCCAATACCATCAAGTCCACGTTACCCTCTAATGTAACCTCGGTGATGGGGTGTTCAGCAATTAGCCCACTCCATTATCTGACAGGTTTTGTGTATCCATGGGTAGAATGTGCTGACAGCCAACTGCACCTGTGACTCTCTAAAACTCCACCAGGTGGATGGAGCTGGCCCCTATTTCCCTCTCTCCCCTCCTTCCCCATTGCCAGTGGCTTCATTTGTGCAGTCAAAGGCAGCAGTTCTAAGGCTGGGGGCTCCAGGAGGCCTTGCCTTTGCCAAGATGGTCCCTCTGCAACATTGTCTGTTGTTTGCTGAATATGTTGGAGTGTCATAGTGTCAACTTCCCTGAGGTCTCAAGAAGAATTTCTGAAATTCATTCAAGGATTTCTATTGACCTAAATGCTCAAGTCAATAATTTATGTACTAGCAGTGAAGTTGCCTCTGCTTCCCTGCTCTTAACCAATGTGTGTTATAGAAAATTTAAAAGGGGGGAAAATAAAATTTTTCACACCACCCCCCTCCCCCTTCATGCAAATAAACCTTGAGAAAAATAGGCCTGTCATCTCTTTGGGTGTATTTTGTGGTAATTTAGCAGCTTAAATGAAACATCTGTTATGTGGAGAAGCATAGAGGGAGCCTAGTTATAGATTAAAACAAGAAAACACAGAGAAGTAATTTGTGTTTATGGCTAATGTGGAATGATCTGCCAACTCCCACACATGTAGAAAATATTTGGAAATGTGGGGGCTGTGCTGTGGGCTAAGGGGGTGTAGTCTTGGCCCTCTGTCACTTCAGCAGGTCCTCAATCAGATCCCAAAGTCTGGAGGAGGCTTTGACGACGGAGGGAGCCTCCTTGTTTATTTTTGAGAGACTGGCCAGGAATGCCAGGAAGTGAATTCTGAGCGAGTGAAGAAACCTGGGTCTGTTCAGCCAGGGTGGGGAATGTCCTGTGTGCCAAGACAAGCCATAGTCCAAAGGTCAGAGAGATACTGCCCATCCAATGGTCTTGTGGTACATGGGTCAGTGCCATCATCCAGAAGATTAACCAAGTTGATGAGTTCATTGTCCATAGGTGAGAGGGAAGGGTTTTTTTGGGCAGGACATCTGATATTTAAAACACAATAGGGGCAGCTAGGTGGCACAGTGGATAGAGCAACGGCCCTGGAATCAAGGAGTACCTGAGTTCAAATTCGGCCTCAGACACTTAACACTTACTAGCTGTGTGACCCTGGGCAAGTCACTTAACCCCAATTGCCTCACTAAAAAAACCAAAACACAATAGGTAGGATATAAGTTTCAAATAAAGCTGTGCATCTCATTCTATGGTAGATGGAATACCTTGTTTCCATCTCTTCTCTGCTATTACTGGCTCTGTGGTCAAGGATAGGTTACCTTCTCTGGGCCTCTGTTTTCTGTCCCTGCCTACCAATCTCCCAGGAACACAGTGAGCATAAGACAGACCTGAATTTTTGTTGTTCACTTCAGATGAGATGTCCTCCCTTCTCACCTTGGTCATTCCAACTTTTATCCATCCTTCAGGGTCCTGCCTGAATCTCATCTCCTCTGGGAAGCCTTCCCTGTCTCCTCCAGCTCTCATAAATTTGCCCCTTCTCTGAAGTACCATAGGGAATATGGGAGGGAATAAGCATTTTAAAGCACAAACTATGTGCCAGGCATTGTGCTAAGTCCTTTAAAAATACGATCTCATTTGGTAATATTTAGCTTAATGACACTGCTGTATAATTTGTCTTCTTAGTTCTATATGCTTGTAATTTTTATCTTGATGTTACATGGCTCCCAGCTTGGACTATGGGCTCCTAGAAGCCAAAGGCAGCCTTTTCTTTCTGACCCCTCCCACACAAGCTTCTAGCACAGCATTGGGATACAGGATGTGATCAGTACACACTGAACTGATTTTCTGCCCCCTGGAGAGCTTGAGGTTCCTCATTGGAGAATGTGATTGTGACAGCTGTGTTGAATGTCTTTGTTTCATGTAGAATAGGGAATAGACTTGTCCTCTGTGATTTCAGAAGGCAAGACTAGGATTTATGGGTAGAAATTACAAGGAAGGCAAAGTTCAACCCAATATAAGTAAAATCTTAATGCTCAGGCCTATGTGAAATGGAATGGGCAGAACTGAAGTAGTGAGCTTCCTGTGGCTGGGTGTACTCAGGCAGAAGCTGGATGATCATATATCAAGGATATTGTGGAGGATTCTCTTGCATGGTCCTTGCAAGGTAATGAGTTGGAGCTGTAAGGTCTTTTGCTACTATAAGGGTCTAGGATCATTTAAAGGCTTCAAACCCAAGTTATACTAGGGCTGAGATTTGTCCTTTCTTCCCTACCTTCCTACTTTCCACAGATATATTGGACACTTACTTTTTGTCTCTACTTGGGCTAGTTGTTATACAAAGAAGTGTCTAAGCCATAGTCCCTGACCTCAAAGAGCTCAGTCTAGTTTGGGTGACTAGATACACATATACACAAAAATCCTTACCAATAGAAAGACATGTGTGCTTGGTGCCAAATGAGTGGTATAGATAATACATGCCTTACATTTTATTCTGCTTTACAGTTTATAAGGGAGCTCAAAGAAGGGGCAGGTAGGTTCCCATGAGATGGAATGGTTAGGAAAGGTTTCTTGGAATTGGTGGGTATTGTACTAAACCTCGAAAGGCAGATAGGAATTAGATGGGGAGGGGGGGGGCATGTGTGTGTGGAATACAGTGGGAAACATGAGTAGGAGGCATGAAGATGTCATTACTCAAGCCATATGTGGGGAACAATGAACAGACTAGTTTGGCTAGACCATAGATACAAATGTATAAGGGAGTAATAAGAGATAAAGTCAGAAAGGTAGGTTGGGGCCAAACTATGGAGGATCATACACCTCCCACCCAAACAAACAAAATTCTAGAGCCTTCAGAAATTTCACAAGCTACAGAGGGAAACCAATCTAGTTAACTCTTGACTGTTTGTGTGACTCATTCAATAAAGGTGTAACTAATTTCTGTTTAAAGGAAACTAGGTGGCACAGTGGATAGAGTACCAGGCCTGGAGTCAGGAGGACTCATTTTAAGTACAAACCTGGCCTCTGACACTTGTGACCCTGGGCAAGTCACTTAACTACTCTTTGCTTCAGTTGCCTCATCTGTAGAGTTAGAGAAGGAAACAGCAAACCACTGCAGTATCTTTTCCAAGAAAACTTCAGATAGGGTAACAAAGAGTCAGATTGAACTGAAAATGAGTGGCCTGATCATGGTCACACACTTCTATAGATCAGTAAACATTAAATGCTTATGTTAAGCTCTAGGGACACAAAGTTAAAAATGAAACATATTCTTCCCTCAAGGAGCTTATACTGTATGGTGATAATCATACCACAAGGATAACCAGTATGCTCTGTCCAGGCTCCCATTATATGAGCATATACCATATATACAATACAGAGTCAATATTGTGTATATAACATATATACTACAAAGTAATTTCCTGTGGTTAAAGGGGACCTACTGGGTAACTGGGGGAATCAGGAAAGGCCTTGTCTAGAAGAAAACATTTGACCTGACCTTTGTGGGAAGATAGGGGTTCTTAAAGATGAGGGTGAGATCACTCATCCCCCCCCCCCAAAAAAAAAAGATGAGTGTAAACAGGGAGTGCTGTCCTCTATTGGGCACAACCTGCACAAAAGGCCTGGAGTATGTGAGGAGCAGTTAGAAGATAGGTGGTGCCTACACCAGAAAGTTTGTGGATGGGAGCAGTATGTAATAAGCCCACAGAGGTAATTGGAGTCAGAATGTAAAAATCTTTAAATGGGAGAGGAGGCTGTATTTGATCCTAGCAGTGGGAAACCAGTGGAGTTTCCTGGCCAGGTGGATGATATGGTCAGACCTGTTTCTTTGGAAATTAGAAGGCTATTACAATAGTCCAGGTGATGAGGGCCCAAATGGGGTGGTGGCTTTATGAGTCAAGAAAAGGGGACAGGTGTGAGAAATATTATAGAGGAAGAATTAACAAGTGTCCTCTTGGAGTCTCTTCTTGATCTGGCTCTAATGGCCCCAAGCTGGTGATTACCTGGTGAATCATCCATTGCATCCGTGTCATTACCAGTCATCTTGACTTCCATCCTGCTACTGGCCTTCCATGACTCTGGAAGAGAGAGTGAGACTGATGACTTTGTGTGAGTGTGCCTCACTTAAATCCAATTCACACGAAAGTCGAGACATCACCTCATAAAGTCATCGGTCCTCTTTAGAAACGAAGGGTGAACAACAACAACCTGGGGAGTCACTTTTGTGGTAGCATTGCTGGAGCTAATCTAACAGACAGATGTTCCATTTGAAGGTAATGAGGTAGATGTAATCCCTTTGGAAGTAATACTATGATAAAACATCTAAAAGCATATATTAGCCAGAATACTCACATAACAGGAACTTTTTGCTGAATCTGATTTTTTGAGGGATGGGGTAACAGAGACAGAGACAGTGACAAGAAACTAACCCTGTCACAGAGATGTAAATATAAACGTGCTATGAGTGCACACGCACACAGAAAGGCAGCATCTGAAAGCTCCCAGGCAATGTCATTAGCTCAGTACTCATTCCAGTTGCCAATGCCTTCTTCATCTATGGTTCTAGACTAAAACTCTAACATTATCCTAGAGCCTTTTCAGGTCATAAATATTCTTTCCATGCATTCCCTCTTTTGATCCTCACTCATAGCAATGAGGTATAGATGGGGCAGAAATCATTATGCCTATATTAAAGTTAGGGTAACTGATGCTAAGAAGTTGACTGACTTGTCCAAGTTGTATGACTTGGTGGTAGAGCTGAAACAAGGTCTTTTAATGTTGTCCATTGGTCTTTCTTCCATGACTTACTGTCTCAGCATGACACTCAGCATGATGATCCTTTGACAAGCCCAAAGTCTTGATAATAATCAGTAAAAAAAGCATTTATTAAGCTTAATTCTTAGAAAATTTAATGACTACCTCCCAATTAATTAAAATGTCACTGATGTGTATATGTGTGTGTGTTGTGTATGAAATGGAAATGCAAAGGCAGATTGGTGGCTTGGTAGATACAGTTCTGGACCTTTAGTTGAGAAGACCCGAATTTCAAATCCAGCCTGAAATACTTACTAGCTGTGTGACCATAGGAAAATCACTTAACCTTTGCTTACCTTAGGTATAATAACAATACCTACTTCCTGGGATTTTTGTGAGGACCAAAACAAGATATTTATGAAGCACTTTGCAAACCTTGAAGCTCTTTGTAAATGCTAGCTCTTTCTATTACTCCAACTACCACTACCACCACCACTGCTATAATCAACTGGGACCTGATGACTTCACAGGAATCACAGGAACATAGATTTAAAACTGAAAGGAAGTTTGGTGGTCATTTAGTCCCTAATTGAAAGGAAACTGAGGTCAAGAGAAATAAAGGAACGTGACTTTTCCAGGATCACAAAGTAAGTTGCTGTTACTGTGTATATTCTCCTGGTTCTGCTCACTTTGCATCAGTTCACGCAAGTCTTTCTAGGTTTTTCTGAAATCATCCTGTTTATCATTTCTTATAACACAATAATATTCCATCACAATTATATACCACAGCTTGTTTAGCCATTCCCCAATTGATGGGCATTCCTTTGATTTGTACATATACCTTTTTTTTGGGGGGGGTGAGACAATTGGGGTTGTGACTTGCCTAGGGTCACACAGCTAGTGTTAAGTGTCTGAGGCCAGATTTGAACTCAGGTCCTCCTGACTCCAGGGCTGGTGCTCTATCCACTGCACCACCTAGCTGTACCCAACATATACCTATTTTTGACCTTATCTTGGTATATGGTGTGAGATGTTGGTCTATACCTAGTTTCTTCCATACTGTTTTCCAGTTTTCCTAGTGGAGTTTTTGTCAAAAATGAGTTTTTTTTCCCAATACCTTGGATCTTTGGGTTTATTGTGTACTAGATTTTATGGTCATTTACTACAATGTATTGTGTACTTTATCTATGACACTGATCCACCACTCTATTTCTTAGCCAGTACCAGATTATAATTGTGCTTTCTTATAATGGATTTGCCTTCACAAACTCTTGTGGTCCTAAAATTTAAGGTTTAAGGACTGGGAATAAGAAAAGGAAAAAAAAAATCCTCACTAGTGTGAAGAACAAGAACATAAGTGTGATCAAATATGGCAGTCTTAAGAGAGAAGAGAAGTTTGCTGGAGGAAAAAAAAATTTTTTTAATTAGCCAGAGATCTAATTTCAGATTTTTTTTCTTTCCTGTTAATTATATTCTCTAACGTGTTAACAGCTTTGCCTTCAGAATAGCACAACTTATTCAAAAGGTCATAAACAGATGCTGACATTAATTACTCTGAGGAGCTGGGGCTGCTTCCTTAGAAGCTAAATCTTGTGGGAAGTTTAAATCTCTTGCAAGTGAAATTCATCTCTAGGTAAAAAACATGTTGCCTTTTGGATACACCTCAGATACAGAAATACAAAAAAGATGTTTTGTAGCCTTGTCTGTTACATTGTATGGATAAATACCTCTTACAGTGCCACTGGCTTCTCCCTTCTTCCTGACTACCAGGGTGGAATGATCATATGATTAAAGCTCTAGTGTTGAAGAAGACCCGAGAGTCCAATTCCCTTATTTTACAGAAGGGGAAACTGAGGCCCAGAGAGGCTAAGTAACTTGTCCATGACCACACAAGATGTAAGTGGCAGAGCTGGGATTCAGACCTTGGTCTTCTGATGTCAGAAAGGGGTGGGGGAGAGGGGATGGCGCTTTCCTTATAAGTTTCTACACAATGTTATCCCCTTGCTATTTGTAGAGTCAGTAATTATTGGATCAAAGAATGAAATTTACATGGGCTCAGCCTGAACTAATGAATGAACAACTGAATAAATGAATGAAACTTAATCATCCTGCAGGGTTAAGGGCATTGTGTTTTTTGGGTTTAAACAAGTGGAATTATACAATGAAAGAAACTGAGGGAGAAAACGGGACAGCTAGGTGGTGCAGTAGATAGAGTGCCAGGCCTGCAGTCAGAAAGACCTATGTTCTTAAGTTCAGATCTATCTTCAAGACACTTACTTGCTGTGTGACCCTAGGCAAATCACTTAACCCTGTTTGCCTCAGTTTCCTCATTTGCAAAATGAGCTGGAAGAAGTGGCAAACTACTCCAGTATCTTTGCCAAGAAAACCCCAAATGGGGTCACAAAAAATTGGATACAAGTAAAATGAATGAAAATTAAAAAACAACAAGATAGTAAATACCTCACTGGAATATTAAAAGCTTGAAGAGACCTTAGAAATGAACTATTCCAGGGGCATCTAGGTGGCGCAGTGGATAAAGCACCGACCCTGGATTCAGGAAGACCTGAGTTCAAATGCGGCCTCAGACACTTGACACTTACTAGCTGTGTGATCCTGGGCAAGTCACTTAACCCTCATTGCCCTAAACCCCCCCCCCCCCAAAACAAAACAAAACAACCCACCAAAACCAAAAACCATCTGTTTATATATCTTGTATGTCTCCAGTGTGTATCCACTCCAGAGGCAGTGTGGCTGCTGGAGAGCTAGTCTCAAAGTCTGGAGGATCTGGGGTCAAGGTCATTCTCATACATACCAGCTTTGTGTCCCAGGGCTAGTCTCTTGACTTCTCTGTGTTCTGGGCAGCTCTCTAAGACTTTAAGGTGTTGCAAGGTACCAACCTGCAATCCTAGAGGAAATTTTTTTCCTTCTCAAGTCCCTTATACAAATGAAATCACAGGTTCAGTGCTTATCCCTATTTCCACAGTAGAAGCAGACACTGTGTCTCGAAGACTTTTCTATCCTTAGTACTTGGCACAGTCCTGTGCATGTAGTAGATAACTAAAAGTGCTGCTGCTGCTGCTAGGTGTCCCTACCTCATCTCTTCCCACTTGGTCCGTCTTCCACTCAGTTGTCAAATTAATCTTCCTAAAGCATAGCTCTGACCATGCCACATACTCTCTCCTCCTCCCTTCACAAAACTCCAGTGGCTCCTATTATTGTTTCCAGATCAAGTATACATTTTCTCTTTGGCATTCAAAGCCCTTCACAGTCTGTTGTCTTACCTTTTCGTGTTTTTATTGTTATTGTTGTTTGGTCATGCCTGAGTCTTCATGACCCCATTTGGGGTTTTCTAGGTAAAGATACTGGAGTGGTTTGCCATTTCCTTCTTCAGCTCATTTTACAAATGAGGAGACTGAGGCAAACAGGGCTAAGTGACTTGCCCAGGGTCACAAAGCTAGTAAGTGTCAAGTGTCTGAGACTGGATTTGAACTCAGGTCTTCCTGAATCCAAGGCTGGTGCTTTATCCACTGCGCCACCTAGCTGCCTCCTACCACATTTTCTATGATAAACCTTTTCTCATTTCCCTTAATGGTAGGGCCTTTTCTCTGGGATTCTCTTTAATTTATCCTGTATCTCTCTTGTTTGTCCATAGCTGTTTGTATATTGTCTCCTCCGTTAGACTGTAAGCTCCATGAATGTAGCGACTGTCTTTTGCCATTCACTGTATAAGTGCTTATTGATGGACTGGCTAATGGAATGAAAATAAAACAAAAACCCAACGCTGATACCCAGAGAGTTTGTGACTTCACTGCCCTTCTTTCCCTGATATTTTGGCAATCTTGGAACAAAAAGGATCTGCAGAATGCTAAGGTTCTGGAGAATATCAGAAGATAGAGGTATGTAGCTAGTCTTGTGTGAACCCAGTTCACTAGACAGACTGAATGTAATCTTGCCTGTTTTCTGGAATGCTCCTTAGGGAGGGATTTGGAGAAGATACTTTTCCATCCTCCAAGCATTAATTTGTTGTTTTTTAGAATGGTATTTTAAAAGTAGGTATGTGAAGGATCTGCACTTAATTTAGTTTCATCTCTTCCCCTCTGCAACACACACACACACACACACACACACACACACACACACACACACACACCCCTCTTGGTTTGTCATGGATGTGATGTGATGGAGGGGCAAGCAGGTGAAATATATGGGCATATTAGATTGGAGTATAAGCCACCTGGCTTCAAGTCAATCACAGCTTTGCTGCAAAGGTACTGTGTAATCCTAGGCAAATCCTTTGACCTCTCTGGGTTTCATTTGCTTGCTACAAAACAAGCTCCTTTCCAGCTTTGAGTTTATGATGTAATTTCCAGAATGACTCTCAGGGACCTCAAAGGGTTAATGTATTTTCATCAATTCTGTGATTCTGTGATTAGCATAGGATTGTTTGTTTTGTTTTTGCAGGGCAATGGGGGTTAAGTGACTTGCCCTGGGTCACACAGCTAGTAAGTGTCAAGTGTCTGAGGCTGGATTTGAACTCAGGTCCTCCTGAATCCAGGGCCAGTGCTCTATCCACTGCGCCACCTAGCTGCCCCGATTAGCATAGGATTGTAGAGCTGGAAAAGACCATGGAGATCCAGCCCGACTTCCTCATTTCACAGATGAGGAAACTGATGTCCAGTGAGGTTATCATATGCCTGAGATCCCACAGCTAAAACCTGGTCTCTTGACTACAATTCTATTTTCACTGTACCAATGCTGCCTTGGTTTCTGCTTTTCTCACAAGAAAGGTCTGAGTTGTAAATTAGGATATTTACTTGAAGAAGAGAGAAGGGCATCTGTTATCTCTTTGTGCAGATACGAGCATTTGCCTCATTTTCCTTAATGGTAAATAGCAGCTACCTGGTCTATTACTCATATTATAAAGCACTTTATTTTTTTTATTTTTATTTTTTGGCGGGGCAATGGGGGTTAAGTGACTTGCCCAGGGTCACACAGCTAGTAAGTGTTAAGTGTCTGAGGCCGGATTTGAACTCAGGTACTCCTGACTCCAGGGCCAGTGCTTTAACCACTGCGCCATCTAGCTGCCCCTATAAAGCACTTTATAATCTGTACCCATCATCTCATTTGATCATTAACATCTCTGTGAGGCAGACAGGCCAGAGATTAGAATCCCGCTGCCCCCCCCCCCCCTTTTAATGGATGAGGGAATTGAGGACCAAGAAGCTATAGGGTCTTAGAATATAGACCTGAAGGGACTTGAGAGATTACCTCTAAAATGACTTCTTCATTTTACAGAAGAGGATACTGAGGTCCAGTGAGATTACTTTCTTTGGATAGAGACCAGCAGAGCCTGGACTAGAATCCAAGTCTGCTGATTATCAGTCTACCCTCAGCCCGCAAACACATTGCTTTTCACTAGCAGATGGTTCTTACCCTGGAGTGCTGGTGTTTTGGTTTTTTTCTTTTTTTTTTTTCTCTCTCTCCTTGGGATTTATTGAATGCCTGAAAATACTGGGTGGCATTTTGTGAGATGTTTCCTGTGTTGATGGCTCAGATATTCTGAAAAAAAAAATCAGGGAAACCAAGGAGGATCTAAGAGCGTTTGGTACTTTGGTCCTTAAAGCTCAGTCCTTTGGGATGTTGAGACAGGGTAACTCTTGTACAGGATTAATCCCTGAGTCCATATTTTATTTCAAGAAAGTTTTTGGAAAGTGATTCAAATGGCAAGGGCTCCTTCTCCTCTCTTTCTTGTTATTTGGGTTACAGAGCTCTGGGAGGATTGGACTTGGTTGCCATTCCCTTAAAAGCTCTCCCATAAATTCCACGCAAGGCCAGGCATGAAGTTGAAAGCACAGTACTTATTCCAGAGTACCTTTTACCCAAGGTATGGGGATGCTTGACTTTAGACTCTAAGCATCTGGCCTCTTTCCTTGGAGAAGGGAGGGTGTAGCTGGGTGACACAGCAGATAGAGTGCTGGGCCTGGAGTCAGGAAGAACTGAATTAAAAATGGACCTCAGACACTTACTAGTTGTTTGACCCTGGGCAAGTCACTTAACCCTGTTTGCTTCAGTTTCTTCATCTGTGAAATGAGCTGGAGAAGGACATGGCAAACCATTCCAGTATCTTTACCTAGAAAACCCCAAATGGGGTCATGAAAAGTCAGACACAACTGAACAAAACATCTGGATATTTCCCATTGCTGTGAAATCAAGTCATCTGGTGGGACTGACTGAAGGTCAGTGGGAAAACCCTTATTCTCTCCAGTTTCAGGAAGGGAATTCAGCAATCTCCCTACCAACCTGTTATAGATATCTTCATCTGCTCCCCAACTTGCTAATCTTGTTTATAGGGTCTTCATAGAGTGGCCATAAGTGAGAAAAGTGCAGATTTCTCTTTGATCTTGGAATAAGTAATAGTGTTTTCATGAATCAGTCATAGAATCATGATATTTATAACTGGATGAGAACTTTAGCATGGTCTAGTCTAATCTCCTCAATTTACAGAAGAAGAAACTGAGACCCAAAGAGTCAGTCAACTTGCCCCAGGACACACAACTAGCAAGTGGACAAGCTGGTATTAAAAAATCAGATTGTTTTGGTAAGATTGCAGAGGCTCGGCTTTTTCTTGTCTGCTTTACCTAATAAAAACACATTTATGTATCATTTGAAGGTTTACAAAGTACTTACTTCACCATAACCCTATGAGATAGGTAGTGAAAGCAGTATCATTTTACAAATGAGGATACTGAAGCCTAGAAAAATGGAATCATTTATTCATGGTCACCCATCTAAGAAGGGACAGAGCCAGAATTTGAATTCACCATAATACCTTGTCTTTCTGCTTAGACAATCACCACCTTCTCCCTCCACTCTCTTTACCTTTTGGGGTCTGCTTCTCCATGGGTCACCTTTATGTGTAATGGTCAGATCTGCTGTCTTTCTTCTTGCATGCAGGATTACAGTGAGGACTTGTGGGGATGGGGTAGAGATTATTGGGGAATGTATAGCTAAGAGAAGCCAAAAAGGGAGAGGGGCACTATGTGGAAGGAGAAACAGTGGGATAGACTTAAGTCTTTATAGGAAATCATATAAGCTTTGCCTCTGAGTCCTGCTCCCTCACATGTACTAAGCTAGAGTGGAGAAGGGTCAGTGACCATGAAGTTTGGGGAGACCTCCATCCAAACATTCCTCCCACTCCCTACTGGTTGGTGCCATTGGACAAATGTACCTCCTGGAGTCTGTTTTGTCATCTGTAAAATAATGATGATGAACCTTGCACTTCTGTCTTACAGGGTGGCTGTGAGGAGGGTCCTTGGTAAACTTGGAAACATTACAAAAACACAAGCTATTAACATGATTCATTGATAAGGGTTGAAGTTTCTAACTTGGCAGCCATTCATGTATGAAATGGCTGGGTTTCTAGTTTGGATTGCAGAATTGCGGCAAACACCTGCAGGTGTAGGTAAATGGCTTTTGCAAACAGCTCTTCCCAAGTCCCACTGATTTTTTTTCTAATTTTATAGTCTTGAAAAATGGACTTTGCACTGCATAATTTAGGAGCAAGACCACCCTTCTCCTATTTCATCCTCCCTCTACTGTCCCCCCTTAATTACTACCAGGTTAACATTAAGTTTGTCTAATGACAATGGAGCGTTCTCCTTCTCGAGAAGTGATATATCACTTTTTGGAGGCCTGTATTTGTATATCCAGTGCTTGGCATAGTGGTTAGCATAAGAGCTTTATAAACTTATTGACTAATTGATTCTCCAAGAGAGGTGGCCTGGGGCAGCTAGGTGGCGCAGTGGATAAAGCACTGGCCTTGGATTCAGAAGGACCTGAGTTCAAATCCAGTCTCAGACACTTGACACTTAACTAGCTGTGTGACCCTGGGCAAGTCACTTAACCCTCACTGCCCTGCAAACAAAAAAACAAAACAAAACAAGAGAGGTGGCCTGGTGGTGGTGTTTCCTCCCCTGCCCCTTCCCAGTTTCCCTCAGTGGCAAAAGTTGGACAAGGTGAGCTCTAAGGTATCTTTCAATTTATTGATAAGTAAATACTTATGTTCTAGGTTCTGGGGATACACATTAAGAATTGAGACCCATCCTGAGTCAGAGCTTTTATTTGACTAATTTCAGCTCTGTTGTTTTACCATCTAGCAAAGTCGATAAATATTTGTTAAGCACCCTCTGTGTTCTAGGCAGTGTGCCATTTGCTGGAGACACAGTCAACAGACAATCCCTGCCCTCAAGGAGCTCACAGTCGATGTTTCTTAGACTTTGTGCTCTCTCAATCCATTGTTTTAATATTGCAATGGGAAAGAATTTGGAATGCCAGAGTTTGTAGTAGTTCTCCACTGATGGTATAGGGGGCAGCTAGGTAGTACAGTGATAGAGCATCAGGCCTAGAGTCAGGAAGACTCATCTTCCTGAGTTCAAATCTGACCTCAGACACTTGCTAGCTGTGTGACCCTGGGCAAGTCACTTAACCCTGTTTGCCTCAGTTTCCTCCTCTGTAAAATGAGCTAGAGAAAGATGTAGCAAACCACTCTGGTATCTTTGCCAAAGAAACCCCAAATGGGGTTGAAAAGAGTCAAACACAACTGAAAATGACTGGATAATAATAACACCAACACTAATCATGTGGTCCAGTGGTAAAACCAGGAAGCTTGGTTGAGATTTAGGATCACAAGCCTCTCCTTGGGTATAGTTATGCAAGAAGAAATGAAGAAGTAAACCTTTCCCCTTTTGACTTGGGAGCTTCTCTATATGGTGAATGGGGTAGGCAGTGATCCTTTGGATATAGACTTAGTGACTGAAAAGAAGACTCCAGTCTCTGGGTGATCTTAAGAGTGGAAAGATACCTTAAGCACACATCATCAGAGTCTTTGTCAGAGTGATAGGTTCAAGTGGCCTACAAAGGTGTCTGCTTTTTTGTTTTTTGTTTTTTTTTTAGGCTCTACCCCAGAAAATTGTGTGTTCTAAGTTGGAGAGAAGTGTGGAATCCTTGGCCTAAGTGCACATCATTGCATGATCCTTCCCGGCCAACTATTGTGGTCACAGCTGAAGTAAAGCATGTATCCACACTAGGTTCAATAATTCAACAAACTTATATTAAATACCTATTGTATACAAGCTTTAGGTGTCATAGAGTGCAGGTCTCAGAGTTAGAAAGACCTGAATTCAAATTCTGACTGGTTCCTTTGTGAACCAGGGCAAGTCATAATCTCTGTCAATCTGTTTCTCTATCTGTAAAATGGAGACACACTAATAGCACTTACCTTATATAGTTGTTTTGAGAAAATTGTTTTGTAAACCTTAGAGCAATATATGAATATTAGCTATGATTATTATTGTATTGGGTAGATACTTGAGATGAGGCTTGTATTGGAAAAACAAGGGTGACAATTACAGGATAGTGGGTTGCAATCAGAGCAGTAGAGGGTAGTTTCCATACCGAGGAGATCATATTTGAAGTGCATGTAGAGCTCTGTAAGAGATCATAGGAAGATAGATTTAGGTCCTTGTGAGATGCATAACTTAAATTCAGCAACTAGTTAACAATAATCATAATTTAAAAGTGATCCCTAACCTCATCAAAGTCAGTCTAATAACAATTCTTCCAGTCATTCTTCCCAGATTGATGGGATCTCTACCTCCTTACCCTCTGAACTGCTGTAAAATTCTTCTAACCTCTCTTTTGTCCTTGATCACTTTCTGTTTAGCACTGGAGGTGCTGCTGGACAAGGCTTTGCCTTCTGTCCTTCCCCACCCCACCCCACAGCAATTAGCCCAGGACCTCGTACATAGTATGCACTCAGTAAATGTCCATTGCAGGAATGCTGCTGAGAACCTTTGCCTGGACCTAAAATCTGCCTACTTAAGGCATATACCTAATTAAAGAGTAAATCCTTTTTCTGCTACTAGTTGGAGGGAAGGAGAGAACTTGACTCCTAGTTAAGAGGGAAAATAATGTGCTTAACTTCCCCTTTTCTTATTGAGATGAGTCCTTTATTTTCTGGCTTGAGGAAATAATTGGAGGAACAATTAAATAGAGAAGTAATTTGGGGGAGGAGATAAATGGTTAGTTTCCCTTTCCAGGCTTTCTAGGGACTCCATTGGGAGGGGAGGACCCTATGAGAAAGGGAGACCATTGGGTTTGTTGGCTCAGGGAGTATCTTAATAATAACAACAAGGAGGAGCTTGTTCTTTCTTTCCTTCCTTGGAAACTGTCCAGGTGGGGGGTGGGTTGGGAGATGACTGAGGTCCCCAGTGAAGGGTGGGTGAGCCCCCCCCCCCCTCTGAATTTGTGCAGTGCGATACCCTGGTTCTTCCTAGATAAGGAAACCAACTCAGCTGATCTTTATTGCACATTTAAATCAACCTGGAGACTGGGAAGGGGGGATGGGGTAAGAAAGAGAGCTATAACCTCATCTTAGACAAATGGTATTGATTTTTTCCCTAGCTGTTTATCAGTGAAGAGTTTATATAGCAGAGGAACAGAACATTAGAGCTGCACGGGGTCTTAAAAATCACTCTCTGATCCCCTCATTTTATCTGCTAACTCCTGATCATGGCCTCCAGTAGTGAGTGAGCAAACACCATCCCAACAGACTAGTGACAACCATAGTCCATCAGAAGCCTGGGGAGCAGCAGTATTGTGGAACCCCTTTAGGTTGACTCCTCATTCTGAAGTCTGTCTTGTACAAGTCTGGTGATAGGGGGTGGGGAGCATTCAACAAGCCTTCTGCTTTTTTGAGTTTGCAATATAGCCTGGGAAATAAGATAGGCAAAATAAAGTGCAGGTGCTAAGTGCCATTAGCGGCTGAGAGAGAAAGTATTTGATGGGAGTTTGAAGATTGGACTACAGGGCAGCAACTCTGATTCTGATACCCCCCTCACTATGTCTTCTCACCCTGGAACATCCCTCTGCCCTAGCATGGGGGGTAGGGGCAAGGGTAGGGAATTCTTATTGGTGTGTCCTTCCCAAGGGCCCAGGCCGTCCATCCTTTGTTTCCTCTCCAGCTCTGCTTCTGGACTTCACCATGTGTCAGCTTCCTTATAACCCTGGAAGTTCCCTCAGTTTCCATATCTTTTTCATCTTACAACATTTTTTCTTTCCCATCAGCTCTTTCTTAAGTGTTGCATTCACCCATTAGAATATAAGCTTCTTGAGGATGGGGAATAGCTTTCTTGTTGCTTGTTTTTGCTTAACAAATTGTCTGGCAGATTTCTTTTTAAAATAATTTATTTATTTAGAATTTTCCCCAAGTTATATGTAAAAACAAAATTTCACATTGATTTAAAAAAACTTTATATAGTTAGTTCTTTATAAATGCTTGCTGACTGATTGACAAACAGTGAAGAGTTGAGGAGTTATAATGGAGGGGCATCATGGTGCAGTGAAAATGACATGGGAGTTAGAGTTAGAGGACCTTGGTTCAAGTCCTGGTTCTGCTCTGTAGTGCCCATATGATTGTGGACAATTCAATTAATCTTTTTGGGCCTCGGTTTCCTCATCTGTAAAATGGAAGGGGTTGAACTTGATCACCTCTAAGGTCCCTTCCTAAAATTTAAGAATATACAAGTAGGTCTGGAGCATCCAGACTAGTTCTGTCATTTTACTACTGAGAGAGGAGAAGTGATTTGCCCAAAGTCATTTAGTGATTTGCTGGCATTCAGACCAAGACCACCACTTTCCATCTGTGGCTCTGCTTGGTCACAACTCCATGGAACAAGATGTCCCTCCTAGAGTAAGCCAATCACTTTTTTTTTTCCGGGGCAGTGGGGGTTAAGTGACTTGCCCAGGGTCACACAGCTCATAAGTGTCAAGTGTCTGAGGCCGTATTTGAACTCAGGTACTCCTGAATCCAGGGCCAGTGCTTTATCCACTGTGCCACCTAGCTGCCCCAGCCAATCACTTTTTTTTTTTTTTTTAGTGAGGCAATTGGGGTTAAGTGACTTGCCCAGGGTCACACAGCTAGTAAGTGTTAAGTGTGTGAGGCCGGATTTGAACTCAGGTACTCCTGATTCCAGGGCCAGTGCTCTATCCACTGTGCCACCTAGCTGCCCCAACTTCTAATTTCATCATCATGCTAAGCAACTCAGTTTTGGATATTGAACTTGCCTTTCTCAGATTGGCAAACATGACAGAAAAGGAAAATGACAGATGCTGGAGGGGATTGAAGGTGGGGCAATAGGTACATTAGTGCACTGTTGGAGTTATGAGCTTATCCAACCATTCTGGAGAATAATTTGAAACTGCCTAAGAGGCTATAAAATTGCACACCCATTGACCCAACAATACCAATACTAGGTCTCTATGGCAAAGAGATCAAAGAAAAATGAAAAGGACTGATAGGTACAAAAATATTTATAGCAGCTCTTTATGTGGTGGTAAAGATTGGAAATTGAGGAGATACTCCAATTGGGGAATGGCTAAATAAGTTATGGCATATGATTGTGATGGGATATTATTATGCTATAGGAAATGATGATGGGGATAGTTTCAGAAAAACCTGGAAAGACATGAATTGATGCAAAGTGAAGTGAGAAGAACCAGAACATTGTATACAGTAACAGCATTATTAAATAACAATAATCAATTGTGAAAGACTTAGCTACTCAAGGATCCATGAAAATTCCAAAGGATTCCAGATGAAAAAAGGTGTCTACCTCCAAGAGAAAATTGATGAACTTTGAGTGCAGATTGAAGTATATTTTTTCCCCACTTTATTTTTCTTTTTTGTCCCCCCCCTCCAACATTGCTAATATGGAAATGTGTTTTCCATGATTTCCCATGTATAATGAGTATCATATTGATGGCCTTCTAAATGGGTGTGAGAGGGACTAGAGCAAGGGAAAGATTTTGGAACTGAAAACGAAAAGATGTTTAAAAAATAATTTAAAAAAACCTTAAAGATGTACTAAGAAAAAAAATAATTGAATCCTTCAGCCTCCTCCACCTTTTAATAGGAGGGCTGGAAGGTAGAGTACTAAACTTCCAAGACTTTCCATTTCTATAGGACAAGATGGGGATTTTGAGCTCACTCCCCTTTTGTATCTGCATCTCTGCTTGGTTACAACTCTGAGAACAAGATGCCCCTGGCAGGGTACTTCCTATCATCCCACTCCCCTCCAGCTTCCTTTTGAATGCTGTCGTCCTCAATTAGATTGTAAGCAAGTTGAGGGCATGGACAATCCTTCTTATTTGTACTAGAAGCTTAGTATAGCACCCAACACATTTTAGGTACTTAATAAATGTTTATTGAATTGAATCAATCCCATTAGAGTGCAATGCTTTTTCCATGATGCTATTCCCTGAATGCCAGGCTGAAGATCAGTTTGAATTCTATCCTGCAAGCAAGGAGGAGCCAGTGAGGGTCTTTGAGAAGGATATTGAGAACTGTGCTTTAGAAAAATTCATATGGCCACAAGTGTTCAGTGGATTGGATGTGGTCTGGGAGGAGGGATGCTGTATGATTTTAGAAAAAGGTGAGATCAGTGTGGGCTGTGAGTGGTGGTCACAGAAGGCTTTCTACAGGAAGATGGGGTTTGAAATGGTATGACTGGATAGAGAGAGGCTCAGAGTAGCACTGTCTCTGTTTACAGTGTGCAGAAAGGTTTTTAAAGACAACTTGTCATCAGTCCTAGACCTCAGACACCCTGTTGCTCTGGATTCCAGCCAATGGTTCAAGGAAGCAGCTGGTCCCCTCCCTGTAAAGCCCGGATGTGCCTGTGCTGTTTCTAAGTCCAGTCGCAATGTAGGGGAGACAGCAGCCAAACTCTTCTATGGCCTTCTCTTTGGTTTAACTTGCTTATGGTCCATTAGTCTAAAGAGATTTCCACCTCTGCGGTTTCCTTTCCTCTAGGGCTCCTTTAGCTAGCTTTTAAGGACTTGATCAGATTGTCTGACTGGCCCTTGTAAGAGCTCCTAATTTCATTAGGATTGACTCAGTGGTGGGTCATCTGTATGTAGCTCAGAGCCTCTGCTTCTGGAAGTTTCTGGGAAGGTGGCTTGCTGTAATGGATGTGGAATCAGGGGTCTGCATTCTAGTCCTGGGACCAGTGCTTACCAGCTGTGTGGCATCACAGAGAGAATGCTGCATTTGTCAACAGAGGACCTGGGTTCAAATCCCAGCTCTGCCACTGGATGAGCCTCTTTCTCTGAGCCTCTGTTTCCTCACCTATAAAACAAAGGTATTGGGCCCGATGGTTTCTAAGGTCCCCTGTAGATCTAAATCTATGATCCTACCATCATGGGCAATCATGTCACCTTTGACAATGTTTTGCCATGGGGATAATGAAAAGTAGTTATCATTCTCATTGTATAGTTTTGTACTCATTGTGATGGCTTCTCATTTACTATGTCCTTTCTAATGTCTTCTTCCTCTATAATAATTGGTTTGGGGTGGGCTGCTAGGTGGCACAATGGATAAAGCACCAGCCCTGGATTCAGGAGGACCTGAGTTCAAATTTGACCTCAGACACTTGACACTTACTAGCTGTGTGACCCCGGGCAGGTCATTTAACCCTCATTGCCCTGAAAACAAACAAACAAATAAACAAAAATAATTGGTTTGGAAGCCTTGATTCTGGAAAAAAAAAAGGAGTAACTGGTTATTTAAAAATATTTTTAAATTAACAAAATCTATTTTTTCTCCCTTACCTTTCCCCACATTGGGAAAAAAGCAAAATCAAACCAAGCTCCACTACAACATTCTTGTTTGTAATATGCATAGTCAAGTAATACTAATACCTGATTTGGCCAAGTCAAAAAATATATATGTCTTAATCTATACTCTGAGTCTATAATTTTTCTGAGTAAGGGAGTAGGTAGTGTGGAACTGGTAATTTTTGGAAGGCCTTTTTATTTGGACCATGTGTTGAAATGATAGTTCAGCTCTTGGGCTTTGGAGCGGTAACTTTTGTTCTTGTTAAGGCATGTCCAACTCTTCGTGACCCCATTTGGAGGTGTTTCTATTTATTTTTTTTGCAAAGATACTAGAGTGGTTTGCCATTTCCTTCTCCAGCTCATTTTATGGATGAGGAAACTGAGTCAGTCAGGATTAAGTGACTTGTTCAGGGTCACACAGCTAACAAGTGTCTGAGGCCAGATTGGAACTCAGATTTTCCTGACTCCAGGCCTAGTGCTCTGTCCACTCTACCACCTAGCCATCCCATGTAGCTTAATTGGTACTCATTGAGTGTCTCAAGCATCTTGCCCTAAGTGCTTAAGCAGCACTTGTTGAGTGGAAGTGCCCAGTCTGTCTGTGCCTCAGGCCAAACTGAAGTAAGTGAAGGTTAGCTTTGGAACATTGTCTTCTATCTGCTGCTTCTTCTCTTACATCCTCTAGTGTTTCTTCTCCCATTCCCAAGTCTGTCTCCTGTCCTGTCTTGTCCCAACTTTCCTGTTCTCTCTATACTCCCAAAGCACAAACCTTGCTATTGAATTTACCCCACAAATCCATGCCTATTAAGCTATGTGTCATGAATGGAGTCACTTCTCCCCAGGACTGTACCTTAAAAGATTAAAAAAAAAAGATTTAAGATTTAATTCTACAAAGCAGCCTTTCTGACTCCAAATCCACCCCTCTTTCAAATGCACCACAATTTCTGTCATACCAGCTCATTAATCAATCAACATTTATTAAATCCTATTATGTGCTAGACACTGTGCTAAGCACTGAGTATACATAAAAAGGTAAAAAGATCATCTCTGGGGGGCAGCTAGGTGGCGCAGTAGATAGAGCACCAGCCCTGGATTCAGGAGGACCTTATCCGGCCTCAGAGACTTAACACTTACTAGCTGTGTGACCCCGGGCAAGTTACTTAACCCCAATTGCCTCACCTCAAAAATAAAAAAAGAAAAGAAAAGAAAAGAAGATAATCTCTGCCCTCCAGGATCTTACAGTCTAACAGGGGAGACAACATCCAAACAAATATATACCAAGCAAACTATATACAGGAAAAACAGGACATAATTAACAGAGAGAAGGCACTGGAATTAAGATCAACTGGGGAAGCCTTCCTACAGAAGGTGGTATTTCAGTTGGGACTTAAAGGAAACCAGAGAGGACAATAGCCTGAGCAGAGGAGAGAAAGCATTCCAGGTATGGGGGGGCAGTCATAGAAAATGCCCAGAGAAAGCTGGTATGCTAATCCACTGTTGGTGGAGTTGTGAAAAGATCCAACCATTCTGGAGAGCAATTTGGAACTATGCCCAAAGGGATATAGAACAGAACTATGCATGCCCTTTGATCCAGCAATACAACTGCTAGGTTTATATCCCAAAGACATCCCAAAAAAGAGAAAAATACCTATTTGTACAAAAATATTTATAGCAGTTTTTGTAGTGGCTAAGAATTGGAAATCAAAGGAATGCCCATCAATTGGGGAATGACTAAATAAGCTCTGGTATATGATGGTGGAGAAATGACAAGCAGGATGATTTCAGAAAGGCCTGGAAAGACTTGTATGAGCTGATGCTTAGTGAAGTGAGCAAAACCAAGAGAACATTGTGCACAGAGACAGCAATATTGTTTGATGAAGAACTGTGAAAGACTTAACTATTCTCAACAATACAATGATCCAAAATAATCCCAAAGGACTGTTGATGAAACATACTATCCACCTCCAAAGAAAGAACTGACATTGATTGAACACAGACTGAAGCATGCCATTGTTCACTTTCATTTTTTTTCAAGTTTTCTTATACAAGATGACTAATATGGTAATGTTTTACATAATCTTACATAGATAACTCATATCTGATTGCTTACAGCCTCAGGGAGAGGGAGAGGGAAGGAGGGATAAAAATTGGAATTCAAAACTATAAATAAAAATGTTTATTACTTTGAAAAAAAAAAGAGAAAATGCCCAGAGCCAAGAGTGGAGTCTCATTGTTGCTGGACTGGAAAGGTAGGAGACGGCTAAGTTATTAAGGACTTTGAATACCAGATAGAGCATTTTGTATTTGCTCCTGGAGAAAGTCAATAGAGTTTATTAAATAGATAGGTGACATGACTGGATCTGTACTTTAGGAAAAATCACTTTATGGCTGGAGGATGGGTTGGAGTGGGGCAGGCAGACCCACCAGCAGGTTCTTCCAGTAGTCCAGGTGTGAGATCGTGAAGGCCTTCACTAGAGTGATGGTAGTATCAGAGGAGAGAAGGGGGTGTATTCAAGAGATGTTGCAAAGGTGAAATGGATGGGCCTTAGCACAAGCTGAGGAATGAGAGATTGTGAAGAATCCAGGATGACTCCTGGGTTGTGAGCCTGAGGGACTGGGAGGATGGTGGTGCTGTCTATAATAATAGGGAAGCTTAGAATGGAGAGGGGTTTTGGGAAAAGATAATGAGTTTTGTATTGAACATGTTGAGTTTAAGATATCTATTGCACATCTATTTCAAGATGTCTGAAAGGCAGTTGGAGATGGGAGATTGGAGGTCATTAGAGAGTTTTGTTTCAGAATCATCAGCATAGAGATGGTAATTAAAACCCTGGGAGCTGATAAAATGATCCCATGAAGTATATAGAGGGGAAGAGAAGAGAGGGCCCAGAATAGCACCCTAAGGGACATCTATGGTTGGAAGGCATAATCTGGAGGAAGGTCCAGCAAAGGAGCCAGAGAAATCGTCAGATAGGTGGGTGTAAAACCAGGTGAGAGTGGCATCCCCCAAACTTAGAAGAGCAGAGTTTATCAAGAAGGAGAGGGAATCAAGCCCATCAAAGGCTAAAGAATGATTAAGGAGAATGAGGATTGAGAAAAGGCCATTAGATTTTTTTTTTCAGGGCAATGAGGGTTAAGTGACTTGCCCAGGGTCACACAGCTAGTAAGTGACAAGTGTCTGAGGCCGGATCTGAACTCAGGTCCTCCTGAATCCAGGGCTAGTGCTCCATCCACTGTGCCACCTAGCTGCCCTAGATTTGTTCTTTTAAAGAGACTTTCCAAGAAGATGTTAGTGGATAACACAGAGAAGAAGATACAGAGAAGATTCAGTCTGTGCTTTCAAGGCCCTGGTTATCTTATGGCAAAGGAGTAAATCTCTAAATGTGGATTTTCAGAAATCAAAAAGGGAAAATTTTTTTTCTTGCTGCTTATTTGTTGGGTGAATACCCTACACTGTATTAATGTGAATATACATGCACCAGTGTTGCAAATAGCCCCATGCCTTCTTACTTCCCTTGGGGCAGGAAGTATTATAGACTCACCAGAATGCTATGACTGGAAGGGACCTTAGAGATGATTTGTTTAACTCAATCGTTTTACAGATGGCAGTCTCCAGACTCCCAGTCCAGTCCTCAGTTGGCTACATCAACAGCTGGAGTCTAACTTGACAAGGATATCCTTAAAGGACCTGAATCAGTGTTAATGTTTATGGGATGAGTAAAGAATATAGTTTACTATGTCCTGTAAGAGCTGGTAGGGACTGAGGGTCTGTGATGGGAAGACTGAGGTTTTCATTCAGTCATCAATCCAAGCTCTGTTCTGAAGGAAGGTTATAGGATCTTGGAATTTCCTCAGCATCGATTGGTTGGACTGGGATAAAGAGTCAGTGAGTGTAGCCAGGAGTAAGTGTTTTCTTCCTGTTGTATCCAACAGAGAGAAACTAACCCCATTTGTTTAAATAACGCTGCAATTGTAATGTTTTGTTTCAAAGGGAATCTCAAGTTTCTCTGGCTCATTAATCCTAGAAGGTTGAAATGAGCACCCACTGGGCTGAGCAGTACAAGCCACTTGACTTCTCTCTTGGTTTCATTTTCCTCATTGGTAAACAGAGTGTGTGTGTGTGTGGGGGGGGTGGGCAGGGAGGTGGAATAGATGACATCTGAGGTCCTAATCCCATCATCCAACTCAGAGCCTGATTGGGGTCACTGAGGAAAAATAAGACCTTGCCAGGGGATGGAGTAGGGGAGGGAAGTGAAGGGTTGAGGGTGGGGAGTTTGTAATGGATGGATCGTCTCTCCCGTTATCTGGTTCTAGTCACTGCCATCAGCAGTCTGTTTTAGAAGGGGAGCAGTCTCTGAGATAGAGTGATCTTGGAGGGAAAGAAGGAAGTCTGTGTCAGCACAGGATTTTAAACCAAGGCTTCTCCCCTTTAGCCCAGGTTGGCATGTAAAGCTCTGTTTCTCTGCTCCAGGTACCTGTAGCCAGGGTGATACCTTGGACTGGGAGTCCAAAGACCTCATTTCTAGTCCCTGTTTTGCCATTGACTGTGTGATCCTGGGGCGGGGGGGGGGTAGCTTAATTTCTCCGAGCCTACTGCCTTATGGAAAGAGAATAGTAATCCTTGCTTTGTTCAACTACCAGGGGTTTTTGTGGACCATAATGATGTATGAAAGCCTTGGGAAATGGGCAAAAAGCTTCATAAAGAAGGGAATTAGGTGGTGGGATTACATTCACCGCAGCACCTAGGGTTTCTTTCTTTCTTTCTTTTTTTTTTAAAGTGAGGCAATGGGGGTTAAGTGACTTGCCCAGGGTCACACAGCTAGTGTCAAGTGTCTGAGGCCAGATTTGAACTCAGGTACTCCTGACTCCAGGGCCGGTGCTCTATCCACTGTGCCACCTAGCTGCCCCGGGTTTCTTTCTTGAGGTGGCCACAGTGGAAGTTTTAAGTCTCACGTACTCTCTCCCAAGCCCACATTCCCCCCTTTCCTCTCTTCCTCTTCTCACTGGCCTTTCTAAGAACCTCTGTGAGGGATCAGGTGAAGTTTGCATATTTGTTAAAGCTTCATGGGCCCTCTCAAAAACATATGCTAGTTAGCATGTGTTTGCTTTTCTCGACTTCAAGGCCCAGAATATTCTGGTTTCCCTACTTAAGCTTTTTTGTCTTTAGGGGACACACCTGGCCTAGCTGTCACTGTCCTGGCTGCTCAGTTGCTGATATAATTCCTAGACATTCATTTCAGAACACCTGGGGGCTTTTCCTCAGACCAAGAAATCACAGCTATTTCCAGAGGCAGAAAGAAGTCTTAGTTATTTTCTGAAGATCTTAGGGTCATAGACCTAGAACCCCTGGAAAGGACCTCAGGATATCTAGTACTATCTCCTCATTTTATGTTGAGAAAATGGAGGCTTAGGGACTTGAAGTGACTTCTGTTTGACCCATATTACCCTTCATACTTGTCCTTTTTACTGGCCCTTCAAGAAGGGAGGTACCCTAGGAGCTGGTGGTGTCTGCTTCTCATACTGCAAGGGATCTGTGACCGCATGATATGGATGGTATCTCCAATGCCTGGTTCAGTGCTCTTTCACATTTTGTAGTAAAGGTCAGAGCCCATACACACTTTCTTGTCCTGGGCAACTCTTATAGAGGGGCCTTCCTCTAGCCCTCTCAACAGGGTATAGAAAGATACCAGTGAGACATGTGGGCTGCCTGTTGGCTTTCTTCATACTTGTTGTGTGACCAACCTGCAGTTTCTGGTTATATTGCTTCTTGAAAACTTTTTTTTTTAAAATACGGACTTTTTGGGAGAATTTTTTGCTTAACTGTTGTTAGTCAACTTAAAGCTTCCCTTCTTGTTGCCATTGGTTGGGGCAACAAAGGAAGTGGAGAGAGAGGAATGGGAAGAAACTCAATTCCTGGTTCCTTTGAGTGTTCTGTTGTTTTTGTGGCTTTTTAAAAAAATAATGTTTTTTATTTCTCAATTACATGTAAAAACAATTTTTAACATTTTTAAAAAATATTTTTTGAGTTCCTAATTCCCTCCCTCCTTCCTCTCTACCCACTCCTTGAGAAGGCAAACACTTTGATATAGATTATACATGGGCAGTCATGCAAAACATTTCCTTGTTAGCCATGTTGCAAAAGAGAACACAGACCAACCCCCCTCCCGCCACCCATTCCCCCCAAAACCTAAGAAAAATAAAATTAAAAAAAAATGCTTTCAATTTGCATTCAGACTCAGTCCGTTCTTTCTCTGGAAATGCCTAGCATTTTTTATCGTAAGACTTTCAGAATGGTCTTAGATTGTTGTATTGCTGAGAATAGCTAAGTAACTTACAATTCATCATCTACAATATTGCTGTTACTGTGTACAAAGTTGTGTTGGTTTTCCTCACTTTGCTTTGCAACAGTTCATGTAAGTTTTCCCAGGTTTTACTGAAATCATCCTGCTCCTCATATCTTATAGTGGTGTTGTTTTTTAAGAGTTCTTGCATGTAAATTGCCTTGAGTTAGAGAGCCACATAATGTCTCT
Source organism: Dromiciops gliroides (assembly GCF_019393635.1). Lineage (NCBI taxonomy): Eukaryota > Metazoa > Chordata > Mammalia > Microbiotheria > Microbiotheriidae > Dromiciops > Dromiciops gliroides. The sequence goes on along the minus strand of NC_057862.1, from coordinate 428,232,353 downwards.
TTTAAGTCTATAATAAATTGAGTAAGATTAGAGCCCTGAAAGCTACTTTCCTTAGGAGGTAACACCTGAGTTGAGCTAAAGAAACAAAAGATAAGGGACGGTAAGAAAGGAGTGCATTCTAGGCACAGGGATAGATAGCCTGGTCCGTCAAATCCCACATTTGGGAAACAGCAAAGTCTATCTCATTCCTCAATTCAAGATTCTTCAGTGGCTCTCCATTGCCTACCTACTAAATTTTAAACTCCTTTGTCTAGAATGAAAGTCTCCCATCGTCCCATACTACCCTACCTTTCTTGCTGTATCTCATACTATTTTACTCCATGTACTTTATTGTTTAAAAACTTTTTTACATAATATTTTATTCCCTCCCCCCATTACTTGTTATGACAATTTAAAAAGTGTATTGCATGTACTTTATGCTTCAACTAGATTGAATAGTTCTCTGATGGCACCTGCATTTTCCTGGCTCTTTCCTGACTTTTGTCCATACTAGTTTTATGCCTGGACTGCTCTTTCCCCCCTTATCTATAGAATTGCTGTTGGCCCAACTCAAACCCCGCCTCCTTGATGAAGTCCTCTCTGATTCTCTTCCTCATCTCTTGCAGACGTGATAAAAAACTGCTTTGGAGATCTCTAATGTTCTTGTGTATTATAATTATCTGGGCATAACTCTATATTTTCCTATTTCACCCTTGGCTCCTCCGGGATAGGAGAATAAATCTTATCTAAATTTTTTATTGCCCTTAGTGTTTCCATACACAGTCAAGGCTTAATAAACTTTATTCTTTTTTTTTTTTTTTAGTGAGGCAATTGGGGTTAAGTGACTTGTCCAGGGTCACACAGCTAGTAAATGTTAAGTGTCTGAGGCTGGATTTGAACTCAGGTACTCCTGACTCCAGGGCCAGTGCTCTATCCACTGCGCCACCTAGCTGCCCCAAGGCTTAATAAACTTTATACATGGATGCACCCATCCAAGTAATACACTGGCATCCACAAAATTTTAAAAGACCCAGAATCTCCTTAAAGTTTTGTAGATAGGTAGATCAAGCGTTTACTAACTGTTGTCAAGCACTAGGGATACAGATTGAAGCAAACAAGGCAGTTTCTGATCTTAATGGGAGATGACAACACAAAAAGAGGAAGTGGGGCTGAGGGGGTACCAAGGCCATGATGTGGAGGCCTTCTATGAGATCTATAAAGATATGTGTAAACTAGGGGAAGTAAAAGCTCACATATCAGAGCCTCAGTATCTTGGGGACAGGATCTAAGGTAATGGGGTGGGTGGGGTTTGAGGGTGATGGTTGGAGTGCAGGCAGAATAGTGGGATTGTTGGGAGGTGATATTCATGGGGAATTTACAGAAAGATTGAGACAAAAATTGCTCCTGATGAGACATCATAAATGGGTTGTTCTCCCTATGGTAGAAGGAATATCCATTGCTGGTGGAATCCCAGATCCACTTAAAAGGGATAATTGGATCATAGCTTTAAAACTGGTAGGGACCTGGGGGCAGCTAGGTGGCGCAGTGGATAGAGCACTGGCCCTGGAGTCAGGAGGACCTGAGTTCAAATCCGGCCTCAGACACTTAACACTTACTAGCTGTGTGACCTTGGGCAAGTCACTTAACCCCAATTGCATCACCAAAAACAACCCCAAAAAACTGGTAGGGACCTAAGAGGTTATTGAATACAATCTCCCCACCCCCATTTTACTGAGGAGGAAACTGAGGCTGAGAGATTAGTCCACTTGTTCACTGTCACACAGTCAAGTAAAAAAAAAGGGTTTGGGAAGACTGGAACCCAGATTTCTGACTCTTGAGATCAATGTTCTTTTGACTTTATCTAACTGTCTCTCCTATTGAATTGGGCACAATTCTTTTCTGGTAAATAGGAAGTTGAGTTGGGGAAATGGGGGTAATGAAGGAGGAAGCCCAGTAGTTTTCAAAAGCTAAGCCTTCTGAGGTTTCTGTTTGTTTATTTGTTTGTTTAAAGAACTATTCTTTATCCTGGTGGGAGGTAGAGAGGGCCCAGTCGACTGTGTGTTTGTGGGAGGTTGTTTTTTTTTGTTGTTGTTGGGTTTTTGTTATTATTGTGTGCATTAACAAGTAAACCAGGAGACTGGTGTTTCATTTGGAGTCTCTTCGGCAGCTCATCTCTTTTACTCCCTGATATGCTGGGACATTTACGATGCTGGATTTATGACTTTGAAGAAGCTTGAGTGCCAATAAGATGATGTCAACCTATTTCAGGCTTCCCTTTTGGGATCAGGACAAAAAAAAATACAAGTGGACACCCCCCCCCCCCCAAATCCCCAAAGTAAGGCAACAATAACAAAAGACAATGCCCCATCCATTCCTTTGGGCAGAAATATTCCTTGTTAGGGCAACTAATTCTTTTTTTTTTTTTTTTGGCGGGGCAACGAGGGTTAAATGACTTGCCCAGGGTCACACAGCTAGTAAGTGTCAAGTGTCTGAGACTGGATTTGAACTCAGGTCCTCCTGAATCCAGGGCCGGTGTTTTATTCACTGAGCCACCTAGCTGCACTACCCCCCCCTTTTCTTTTTGAGGACAACTAATTCTTAAGGCCCACCCCCCACCACCCCCCAACCTGTGGCTAATGATTATGAGGAGGTGTTAATTCCTGAGGCCTCCCCTAGTGGATGAAAGTAGAGAAGAATTTGTATCTTTATTGAATATCTCTGCTAATTCTGGTTTCATGACTTCCCCTTACCTGATGAAGGATTTTAGGTATGGAATCCTCCTGCTGGGATAAATTCCAGAGGTTGCTGGGTAAAGCTTCTGTTTGGTGCTCAGGCCTGAACTCTTTCTCTAGGCCACAGAAAGCATCACCAGGGACTGGTTTGGGATATGCTTTTTCTCCCCCTTTCCACCTGCCCTTCCTTATTTTATTTATTTATTTTTTTAGTGAGGCAATTGGGGTTAAGTGACTTGCCCGGGGTCACACAGCTAGTAAGTGTTAAGTGTCTGAGGCTAGATTTGAACTCAGGTCCTCCTGACTCCAGGGCCAGTGCTCTATCCACTGCGCCACCTATCTGCCCTGTGCCCTATCTTATTAATCTGAGACCTCATACTCTTTCACTTGGAAGCTGTTTTTCTATCCTTTTGTAGGACCTGCCAACATCATAATTAGTTCCAATTGTTTCAAGACAGCTAGGTGAGGCAGTAACTGGAGCTCTGGGCCTGGAATCAGGAAAATTAGTTCAAATCTGGCCTCTGACACTAGCTGTGTGACTCTGGGCAAGTCACTTCACTCTGTTGGCCTCAGTTTCCTCATCTGCAAGATGAGCCGGAGAAGGAAATGACAAATCACTCCAGTATCTTTGCCAAGAAAACCCCAAATGGGGTCATAGAGTCAGACCTGACTGAAGCGACCCAACAACAGGGAAGATACGGGAACAAAGATTGTGGGAGGGGCTGTTTAGATAACCAGGGTTCTGGTGGAAAGTATTGTCTGTATTCTCAGAACCTGTCACGTACCTGGTATATTTTAAGTGCTTAATAAAATTTATCGAATCTAATTCTAGTCCTAGTTCTCTTGCTGACACACTGCGTATATGACTTTCCTGATTCAATTCAATATACATTAAGTTCAAGGCAATGCACTGGGAGCTTGGAATTCATTAATAAAAAAAAAGTCAGCTTGGTCCCTCAAAGAGCTTATCATTGAATAGATAGCAAGCCACTTCCTTTCTCTGGATCTTAGTTTCAATTTAGTTCAACAAATATCTCAGTTCTGAAACACATTTCTCTGCATCTCACTTCCTTATCTGTACATTTTGTTTGTTTTCAGAATGTTGTTCCAGGCACTTCTTTTTTTTTTTTGCGGGGCAATGGGGGTTAAGTGACTTGCCCAGGGTCACACAGCCAGTAAGTGTCAAGTGTCTGAGGCCGGATTTGAACTCAGGTCCTCCTGAATCCAGGGCCGGTGCTTTATCCACTGTGCCATCTAGCCGCCCCTCCAGGTGACTTCTAAGGTCCCACCTAAGCTCTCAAATTCCAAAATTTGACCTCCAGTTTCCTCTTCTGTTAATGAGGCTGAAGTCTCTTACCCCATTTAGCTCACATTTGGATGCTTTAAGGGATCTCATGCCTATGCAGAGGCTTTGGGGAGAGTGCTTAAGTTTAGAGCTCCCTTCAAGGCTGGTGGAGCATGATGAGGGGGTTTTCCTTATTGATTTTCCACTTTAGCTTCTGCATTTGGTTCCTTGGTTCTAAATGACAGGCTTTCTTCTCTTCCCAGCTCTCACCTTTTCAGGTTTCCTGCTTCAGGGAGTAATTCCCTAGCTGAAAAGCAAATGTGGAATCAGATTCTGATTTACTAGGAAGGTAGATTGTAGCCAGATTACAGAGGTACTTTAAATGGTAAACTGGGTTGCTATTTTGTCCTTGATCACCTCTGAGGAACCATAACCTCAACTGGAGATGGGAATTTTCTTTGCATTTTACTGTTCTAGAGATTTGCCTGGGATACTGAGAAAGAGAGCAGAGCTCAGGTTTTCAGACTTGGCTTTTTTTTTTTTTAAATCACCTATTAGCTGTGTGACTTTAGGCAAGTCACTTCAACCTCTTTGGGCTTATAGTTCCTCATCACTTTCTCTAGGATCCCTTCGTTATCCATAAAGCCATGATTCTGTCACGTGGTAAGACTGCAAGTGTGGAAACTCATAGCTCCCAGCTATCCTAGATGCTGGAGTTTCCAGGTTCTGCTATGCAGAATGAGTAACAGTGGCTGAGTATGGTGGGTTCCTCCTTGACTGTGTTTTTGGGAAAGGAAAAGATACAGGATCCACCCCACAGGAGAAAAAGGAAGGAGGAACATTTGATACCAGGGAAATGGGAGGAAGAGACTGAGGAACTTTTTTCAAGTGGTTGAACAATAACGTCTGGGTTGAATCAAGGGGAATTCCTTCTTGTCTTGGGAGGCTTGGTTTTTGACTTAGTCTTATCTTATTGAAATAACATTTTGAAAATTGAAAGGTCACTGGATATCTCCTGATTTCCTAACTCCCTGTGGCAGATATTCTGGTGACTCTGCATCTTAGAGAAATTGCCAGGGAAATGCAGACAATACTGTTAGGATTTTAAATTTACTGATATCTTTGATTTCCTGATGACCCGTATTTCCCAGTATTTCTCCCCTTCTCTCTCTGAGAGAGACAACCCTTAGAACAAAGAATAAAAAAAAATATAAGAAAAAATTAGCAAAACTAACAAATCAACCTGGTCCAAAATTATGTGTAGTGTCCCATGCCCACAGTTCCTTACTTCTAAAAAGAAGGGAAACAGGTATTTTCTCATATCTTCTTTGTGGCCAAATCAAAATGTGACCAAAGTTTTTTTTTAATTTTAATTTTTTTTTAAATTTTGTTTTAATGTCAATGATAATTTATATTTGTGCCACAATACATAGCAACAACTGTGGCATAGTGTATAGAAATCTGGCCCTGGAGTCAAGAAAAACTGGATTCAGGTCTTAACTCTTGACTCAAACTATCTAAAAGACCCTAAGCCAGTCGTTTAACTACTTACTGCCTCAGGCTTTACGCCTCTTTAAGTCTCTAAACAGTTGCTGATTACCATCTGGGGCTGGAGTTCTTTTTATCCTTTCTTCCCAACTTTTTGTTTTTGTTTTGGGAAAGTTTTTTTTTTTTTAAGCAACGTGAATCCCCCCAGGGTGATTTAATTTGTTATTCATGTTGTTCTGCAATTATTTAATGCTGAAGGTACCAATTAAGAATTTTTAATGTGAACCCTTGGAACCAAAATGGTGAACCTCCAAAAGATTTGAGAACCACTTAATGGGAACTATCTTATACCAATAAAATCAAATGTCTAGTTTAAAAAAAAAAGATTTTACAGTGACAAATGTGCTCTGTATCTCTAATCTCATTTATATCTTTGTGTTATAGAGTGCAATATCTCTTAGCAAACTGAGACCATGACTTGCCTAGTCACATAGCTTTCAGCAGATGGAGATGGGACTCAAACCCAGGACTTCTGACTCAAGTCCAGTGTTCTTTCAAATCAGAGCTAATTTTTATAGTTTTGAAACTTGGGCCCATTATTCCATGAGTTGGCCTGTGCTACTAGTATTTGGTTCAAATACCTAATGAATATGCCACATTTCCTACCCTGTAAACTTCTAGCTGCCCAGGTATGGGAAGGACAAATTTGAAGTGTAGGTAGCCCTTGCCTCTCATTTAGATTCTAAAAGCAATGTTACTAATAATGAGAGATAATGAATGAATGAATGAATGCACAGATGGAAAAAGAATTTATTTATATAGAGCTTACTATGTGACATGCTTATTGTAGGCCTGCAGATACAAATACAAAAGTAAGGCACCGTAACAGAAGGAGACAACATAGGAGGCCAGAGAAGGGGTTATTTGGCTCTGTTGTGGACATGTTGAGTTTGAGATTAGTAAAGGCATCCATTTTGAAATATCCAATAGGTAGTTGGTAATATATAAGAAGAGAGTGTTGGGACATGCAGAACTGTGAGCCAGACATACTAATGGTGATTGAACCCATTGGAGGTGATGAGATTACTAAATGAAATCAAAGAGAGAGCATACAGAAGGAGAACCAACATTTGATCAACAGTGTCAATAGACTGCAGAGAAATAGAGAAGGGTGAAGATTGAAAAGAGACCATTATGTATGGCAATTAAGAGATTAATGGTAACTTTGGAGAGAGGAGTTCCAGTTGAGTAGTAAGGTGGAAAACTAGATTGAAGAGGGTTTATAAGAGAGTGAGAGGCCAGAAAGAGGAAGCATCTATTGTAGAACTGATTTCTCAAGGAGTTTAGCTGAGAAGGAGAGGAGAGGTTTATGATGATAGCTATAAACTTCTGGATGGTGAGATTCAGTGAGGGTTTTTCAGTGATGGAGAAGACATGGGCATATTTGTGGGCAGCAGAGAAGGAGAAAATAGATAGGGAGAAATTGAAGAATAGCAAGAAAGAAGGGAGGATAGAGGTGGCAGTCTGCTGGAGAAGGTGGTAGGGGATGGGATCAAGGGTGCATGTTGATGAGTGGTCCTTGGCAAGGACAAGGACCACCTTCCCAATTCAGATTTGAGAGGCTCAGTTCCTCTCAGGCATGTCTCAGGACACCTGGTTTGGTTGTCCATTGGAGAGGAAGATGAGAAGTTCTGGCCTCTGGGTCCACAGGGGACCCAATTATGTATGTGATCCCTATAATACCATGTACTTAGGCCATGTTCCAAAAGGATGCATATTTTAACAACTGGGAACCACCCCATATATGGTGATTTTCTAAACCTGGCTAGAAATTAACTTCTCCACCTCTTACCAGCTCTTGTTTCCTTCAAAGCTCACCTTCAAGAAGCCTTTCCTGATATGCTAGCCCGTCTCCCCACCCTCTGTTATCTTATATTATTTTAAAATATATCTTTGCATACTTATATGTGCTATCTTCCCTGATAGAATGAAAAGTCCTTGAGGGCACGACCTGGCATATAGTAGGTACAATTATATATATAGTTGCTATTGGTGGAATACAGAAGTCTGGACATGTCTCTCCCTGAGGATAGCCAAGGCATACAAATACTGTTCCTGTTTTGTACCCTAATCTAATTTTACCCCTTACTATTTCTCCACCCCAAACCATTCTTCTCCTCCTCCTCCTCCTCCTCCTCCTCCTCCTCCTCCTCCTCCTCCTCCTCCTCCGGCAATGAGGGTTAAGTGACTTTGACTTGCCCAGGGTCACACAGCTAGTACATGTCAAGTGTCTGAGGCTGGATTTGAACTTAGGTCCTCCTGAATCCAGGGCCTGTGCTTTGTCTACTGTGCCACCTAGCTGCCCCCCAAGTAAACCTGAAATGACTTTCATTTAGATAGATATGAGACCCTTATCAGGTATCATTTACCAGACAGATGTCAGTCTTAGGGAAGTAGTGTTCGGCTCACTGGGGTCTTTTATCCAGTGGTCCCAAGTCACTGCTCAGATATAACTAGAAGTGATTGGTGATGATAACTTAACATAAAATTTTATTTTTTTTTCCTCTTGCAATGATCTGTGCTAACTGAATGGTTTGATTAATGGCCTTTGCAACACTGGAGAAAGATGTTTTATTTCCCTTGGTATTTATGGTGAGGTAATGCTAAAAACTTCACTTTTAATGTGCTCACAGTTGTTATGTACAGAAGGGTCATTTACTTTTCAGTCATTGAGCTTAACATGCCCCTTTGCAGCTTTCAATCAAACTTGTCTCCTCTCATTATGTATGCCTTGCTTCTGAGCTCAAGGAGTGATGTCGCTTTCAAAGCAGAGCGTTTTCCTTTGTAATTTGGCTGGTGAGTGGCTAAGTTCCCAGGTAGGGTTCAGAAGATGCAAGTGCATTTGTTCTGTAGAGATTTGCAGTTTCATGTACAATTCTCCTTTTCTGCTCTATTTAAATATGGAAATGTTCATTTTATTTGGTGTTAGGTTTGGAATGTTAAAACTTGTTCAAAATTAAAAAAAAAAATTAAAAGCCCCATCTTCCAAAGAGCCTGTTATTTTCACACATTTGTTACCGAGATGACTGAGGACCACCCCAATTTCCATAGTGCAACAACACATCAGAGTGCTAACATCTCTGTTAGATAGAATGATGGAACCATAGACTGAATCAGGGCCTTAATTAAAGCACACCCAAACTCTCTCCTCTCCCAACTCTTTCTCTGTTTCTCTTTGTCTGTTTTTCTGCCTCCCCCCCCACCACCCCCATCTCTCTTCCAACCCTATGCTTTCTAACTTTCTTTTGTGTGTCTTCCCCCTTTAGATTGTAAACTCCTTGACGGTAGGGACTATCTCTCTTTTTATTATTTGTATCCCCAAGCATTTAGCACAGTGCCTGGAACCTAGTAGGCACTAAAAAAATGTCTATTGAAGCAATTGAATTTTCCTCATTTCTAAAATGACCAGCTTGGACTAAACAATCTCTAAATTGCCTTACAGCTCTAAATCTATGATGCTGTGAGATCTCTCCTTTGACTTGGGTTTGGGTCCTCTGACGTGTATGTTTTTCGTCAATTCACTTCACCTTTCAGACCCTCAGTTCCTTCCTCTGCAAAATGACGGGATTAAACTAGACCAGTGGTGCCAGACACAAATAGAAATGGATCCCTGCAGGCCACATATTGACTTAGAAAGCCACAGAATTCATATTATCTATGTTGTATTATATTTTATTTATTTCGTTAAACATTTCCCAATTACATTTAATTTGGTTCACGCTGCACTCAGGAGTTTTGCCTACCCACCGGCTGCAAATTTGACATAGATGATCTGTAAGAATCTTTCCAGCTCTTGAGCCTATGAAAGTGACATCATTAGAGACCTAAGGAATTATGAGCAAATTCAAGTTTTGTGGGATGCATTCATCTAGTAAAGGAAGAGAGGAAGAGGCAGGAAAGAACTAGATGGGGTTTTGTAAAAGTTAAAAGCAAGGGGTCCAAGGAAGACATTCTGATGGGATGAATGGGTAGATCTCAGGGTGGGTTTTGACCCAATTTTCTGCTTTAAATTTTCCCTTGGAAAGACTAGCATGGGTGGAGCAGAATCCCAGATTAAACTGGGGACCTTGTCAGACAAGATCTGTGCCCAAAGTGCTGCTGTGTAAGCCAGCCCCTTGGCTGCTGGGACTAAATCCAGTCATTCTATGACACAAAGTCAGGCATCCAGTTGGTTAACTTAAAGAGCTTTCTCTCCTTTGCATTAAGCAAAGATTACCCTGAAGGCACTAAAAATCATTAGCTACATTTGACTATCATTTTTTTTAAGAGATCCCTTTGTTAAATGTATGAAGTCCCAGGTGAATCCAGGATTCCTTGTAGGAATTCCTCCTATTAAAACTGGAGTTCTAAACTACTCAACTCTAAGGACTTCTGAAGGTTCCCTTCTTTGAGTTTTTAAATAGAGTCTATAATTCTATCTCCTTAACCCCAAAAAAAATTAAAAAAAAAGAGTAATTTTATTGTTTTCCATTGTTTTTTAGTAAGAGCAGGAGTTGGAGTATATAGGTGGTTTTTTTTTTTTCCTTTCCTTTTAGGGATGCTTTCTAGTGCCACAGTAATATTTTCCATAATTTTAACTCAGCAGGAAGAAACAATAGAGAGACTTGTTTACTCAGACCGGAGGCTGATAATTTGGTGTGTTCTGGCAATTAAAGGAAGCATTTGGCTTTAATTTGTGTAGTGTTTTAGAAACTAAAATAGCTGTGAGGATTATGCCGGGATTCGATTGGACAGTAGGGCAGTCCAAACTGTAATGAGGATGATGAGCCCAGGCACTAGGAGGAGAATTACCCAGCATGTGGGCACAGTGGTGAATGTCACCAGCGTTTACTTTTAGGATATGAGGGAAATGGAGAAGACTGAATGGGTTGTTTTCATAGTTTAGACTAGGCACTCTGGGTGATTTCATCAAGGATTGTGAACAAATGGGAATTATTGAGCTGTTTAATGTTGGAAGATGTAAGGGAAGGAGGGGACTCTGTAACTGGGACAAAATGTCATTGTGGTCTTTGGGAGAAGTAGAGTGTCAGATCCAGAAGGGATCTTAGATCATAGAATGTCAGAGCTTGAAAGAACCTTAAAGAACCTCGAATCTATCTCCATCCTATTTCATGACAGGATCCAAAGTACTTGTAACTATGCTTGTCTACATAATTTCAAATACAGTCTAGTAGTATTTGAATTCTCCCACTATTCTCAGCAAGATGTGTAGGAAAGATAGTTAGAAACAGTAAAAACGCAATTTTCATCCCAGGTTTGTAGTAAATCTCTGGTCTGACCCCTGACCTCTGTGTCTTGATAATTTGGCCATTCTTCATACTCCCTTGGCTCAAATAGTCACTTAGCAGATATATTATGCCCCAAAAGGAACAGCAAAATGAGGATGTGTTTCCATCTAAGGGTTATAATCTAATTGCAGAGTACTTCCTCTTAGCTGTTGGATGAGTTTTTGTCTTCAAAGGGAGTCTTAGGGGCAGCTAGGTGGCGCAGGGGATAGAGCACCGGCCCTGGAGTCAGGAGGACCTGAGTTCATATCCGGCCTTAGACACTTAACACTTAGTAGCTGTGTGACCCTGGGCAAGTCACTTAACCCCAATTGCCTCACTAAAAAAAAAGAAAAAGAAAAAGAAAAAAGAACAAAGGGAGTCTTGGATGGGATTCACTCCATCTTGGTGAGGGTTAGGAGGAGTTAGGATGAGGGGAGGTGACAGTGAAGAGAAAGAGGAATAAGGTTATCCACCATATAGTCAGCCTCTTCTAAGCAGCCCCTGTACCCTCTCTCCCAGAAGCCCCAAACTCATACAAATACACACACTTCCACATTAGGAGTTGTTTTTATATTACCTTCATTTTGGAATATATCCATTCTGCTCCCCTAACTAGTGAACCCATTTACTGTAACAAGGAATGAAAAAAAAGGAAGAGAAAAACAAATTCAGCATATGTCACATCTGATAGAGCATATATGATGTTGCATATCCCTAGTCCCTGATCTTTCCAGAGAAAGAAAGAAGGTGTACCAAGACTGATTTTTTTTCTTGAGCATTGATATGGAAACATTAAAAAATATACATACTAACCACCAACAAATAAAATAAAGAGTAAAATATTACACAAAACCTTTAGCAATTAAGCCACAACTAACAAACACGTGTTCTGTGTACCTTTTCAAGATGCCTGAAGTCCCACTGCCTTTGACTTTATTTTTTTAAAGAAAAATATAATTTCTAGTGTGTACACATTTCTAGTTCTCTTGACCTTGCTTTGAAGCCTTTGGTATTGATTTCAGAGTGAGAATGAGAGTAAATTATTTTGAAATTTTGCATTCATGTATAGATTGGTGGAGGCTTGTTAAAAAATTCTTCTGGGGGTAGATAGGTGGCGCAGTAGATAAAGCACTGGCCCTGGATTCAAGAGGACCTGAGTTCAAATCTAGCCTCAGACACTTGATACGGACTAGTTGTATGACCCTGGGCAAGTCACTTAACCCTCATAGCCCCGCAAAAACAAAACAAAACAAAAATTCTTCTGTTCAATTTAGTGCCAATATTTCCATCTTTTCAATTGAAAACTCAATTTGTTGGGCTGCATAAATCCTACGTCTTTAGTATAAAGCTTAGAAGACCCATCCCAGGGGAGATAATACAAGATCTAGTTATTGGTAATAACCTATGATAGCTGAGATTTCTAGGTAGGTTAATCCTAATCCATAGACTGGTGCTTTACAGGAGAATAGGGTTAGCCTGGACTAATGATCCTTAATGTGTCAGGCCACAAAGTCATATTTGTAGAAGCTTGGACCACTGTTTTTCTCTCCCTCTTGCAATGTTTTATTCAATGAAACATCCCCTGCCAAGCCACTGGGCATCTTATGGTGAGGGAACTTGGGAGAGTGAAGATCCTTGTACAGAGCTTTTCTCCGTGAAGATTGTGTAGAATCCGAAAGTGTGAGAGTTGAAAGGGGTCTTAGAATAGTGCAACCACAATCCATTAAAAACTTAACATCTTTAATAAGTGTCACTGAAATATTCCTAATCTCCAAGCTAAATGGAACAAAAACCTTTCAAAATATAGACTCCTGGCAGAGGGGATGGAAATCACATGGGACTGTGCATTGCCCTGTTTACTCCTGCCTGGTATATCAGTGATGCTCTTAGCAAGCCTCTAGAACATTGGCTTATCTCCTAGTATTTTTATTTAACTACAAGAAATTATTTTATCCACCTGTGCCATAGTCTGGAGAATATTAAATATAAAAAGAATAGTCGGAAGATCATTTGATTTAGTATTGCTTTATCTGAACTGTCACAAAGATAAGAGAAGATATTACTAATATTAATAAACAATTCATATGCATTTCACATAAATTCCTTATCTTCTTTGATCAGAAAGTGCTAGGCCTGGGTTGTGTCTTAAAGGCCATCTAGTCTCCTCCTCCCCACCCCCCACCCCCCACCCCCCACTATGCTATGGTATCTTGTGGGCTCCAGAGGTTATTGGATATCCAAAGTCCTGGGTCTGATTTTAGACACTCAGTTCTTTGTCATGTGAAGGATGTTTTTTTTTTGTTTTTTTTTTTTTAGTGAGGCAATTGGGGTTAAGTGACTTGCCCAGGGTCACACAGCTAGTAAGTGTTAAGTGTCTGAGACCGGATTTGAACTCAGGTACTCCTGACTCCAGGGCCGGTGCTTAATCCACTGCGCCACCTAGCCGCCCCCATGAAGGATGTTTTTAAAGGGTTCCTACAGCCATTATGCTTTGGAATCAGAACTTGGACCCAGGTCTTCCTGTTGTTGTAAGGAAATCGTATCGTGAATCTTGAAGCACTCTAAAAAGTATGTTGAGTTTGAGTTGCCATAGTATAAGTATGAAGCAGCTAGGTGGTGCAGTGGATAGAGTATCAGGCCTAAAATCAGGAAGACCTAGGTTCAAGTTTGGCCTCAGACACTTAGTAGCTCTGTGACCTTGGACAAGTCACTTTACCCTGTGTGTCTCAGTTTTTTCATCTGTAATATGATCTAGAGAAGGAAATGGCAAAACAATTGCCAAGAAAATCCCAAAATGGGCTCATGAAAAGCTGGATATGACTGAAATGACTGAACAACAACAACAACAAGCATAAATCTTCACAGAATAGCGGTGGAGCAGCAGGTGTGTGAATTTGCTATAACATAACAGATAACAGTAATGAGGAGGAGGAAAACTAATGAGCTCCTCAACCAGAATGTAAGGGTTTTTTTTTTCTTTTTTTTTTTTCCTAGCTGTGTAAGGTTCTTAAGGTCGAGGACTATGTCTCATACTTTTGTAACCACCACAGTGATCAGCACCAGGGCTAAATGCAGAGCCTAATACTTTTTAGTCAGTTGGTGGATAAGTTTCTTTCTGTTTGAGGTGTTATGCCTTTAAAATGATAGGAATGTCCAACCATAGTTGGGAATGTTTTTATAACCTTAAGGAATGATATCCCACCCCCCACCCCCAAAAGCCACTAAAGCACTGTGTCCTCAGTCATGTCATTGCTGACCGGTACAATTCTCAGTTCTCTGCTCCTGGCTCCCTGGGTTGGGGTCCTTTACTGCCCAATGGACCTCAGTACTAGGAAGTTCTGGAACCTGAAGGGAAGGAAAAGAGGAAGGTGGTAAGGAAAGAGCAGTATTAAAGGAAGGGGGAAGAATCTATTTTTTTTATTTTGATGGGTTTTAAAAAGGAAGGACTTTTTGTTAATAAAAGTTTTTCTTTAATCATGAGTGGTTGAGCAATATTACACTTAAAAGATTTATGAATGTGAGTACTAGATGTTTTTGACTTGATAGGAAAGCAGATGAGAGAAACCAAATGCCTTGAGACGTTATACATGGGAATCATCATTCAGTGGATTTGGAGATAACATGGTATAATGAAAAAAAAAAATTTAAACCTGTACTTGGAATCAGAAAGCTTCAAAGCTTGGCCTTGTAATATACCACCTGTGTGACCTTGGACAATTTCTTTCATATCCTCCCAGAGAGGCAGCTAGGCAGCACAGTTCCTCAGAACATTGAAGGTGCATAGTAAGTGCTTGCTCCTTTCTATCTTCCCCTAAAACCCTGATCCTAGGAACTTTGGCTTTGCCATTTATTAGTTGCATGACCTGGCACAAGCCACCCCTTTGAGCCTCAGTTTACTCATATTAAAAAACAGGCATGATAATACTTGCACTACCGACCTCCATGGGTTTTTGGGAAGAAAGCATTTTGTGTTATGTAATTATTGAGCTCCTCGGTTTGAGGACCTGAACCCCACCCCTAGGTGAGTTCCTGGGCTATGGGTGCTAGAGGCTAGGATTCATAGGATCATAGATTTAGCACTAGAAGGGGACCTCAGAGGTCACTGAGACCAATTGTCTCTAGTCACCCCCTCCAAGGGCTAGGAAAGTTGTCATTTGCCTAGGGTCACCCAACTAGTAAATATCCAAGGTAAGATTCAAACCCACATCCTCTGGCTCCAAATCTAGCATTCTTTCCATTGGACCACACTTGCTCATGGATGCCAGAAGCTTTGGCAGTTAGATGACTTGTTTCTTGCTAAGGGGAATAAAATCTGGCAATGTTCTGTCAAATACATGTATAATTGGGGGCAGCTAGGTGGCACAGTGGATAGAGCACTGCCCCTGGATTCAGGAGGACCTGAGTTCAAATCCAGCCTCAGACACTTGACACTTAGTAGCTGTGTGACCCTGGGCAAGTCACAACCCTCGTTGCCCCACCAAAACAAACAAACAAATAAACAAATAAACAAATAAATAAATAAAAATTAAAACAAACAAACAAACAAACATGTATAATCTTCTCGATTGAGCTTCAGAGGATGGATTCTGACAGCCAGAAACCAATTTCGGTGGGTCCATCATTATAAAAGCTTTGGCCTCCCAACTAGAAGCAGGGGGCCTTGGATGTTAGCCTTTAAATGACCTTCAGTGTTTGCCAAAGGAATAAATTGCTGTCCTCCATGTTTTGTCTCCGCTTCCCCCTGGATACAGGAAGGTAGGAAAAGGGAGGAGGGAGTCCACTGGAGGCAGAATATTTTAATGTTAAATGTACATCTAGGAAAAAAAAAAACTTTATTTAGGTCTGTGCACAAAGACAGTTCAAGTTCATTCATCAGCTTGACTGAGTGATATTGTCTCTCCTTGTGCATGCTCCTAGAAGAAAATGTGCACGAATGGAAGATATTTTCACATTAAATTGCCCAGGAATAATATAATCCCTGACACAGTACAGATAAATCTGCTGTCTTAACCCAAGATTTCTCTATCCGAGATAATCGATGAGTTGAAACTTGAGCCTAAAGCTGCAGTCACCTTTCCTCAGTGAGATTCTGGGCCTAGATTATCTTGGTGCTCTGCACTTTATTAACCAAACTCTGAGGTTCTCTTAAAGGAAAATGAGTAAGTGAAAGAACTAGGGATTCCAGTCTGATTAGATTGGGTATCCTCCCTTTTCTCATCTCCTTAAGCAATGTACTCATTGAAGACAAAAAGTGGAACTGAGTCACTGAGAGAAAAACCACATTCTGCTTTTTCCCCCTTTTCTTCTTTTTCTTTTTTCTTTTCTTTTCTTTTCTTTTTTTTGTGGGGCAATGCGGGTTAAGTGACTTGCCCAAGGTCACACAGCTAGTAAGTGTCAAGTGTCTGAGGCTGGGTTTGAACTCAGGTCCTCCTGAATCCAGGGCCAGTGTTTTATCCACTGCGCCACCTAGCTGCCCCCCCCCCTTTTCTTTTCAGTGGGGAAAGAGATGAGGGGCTGAACCTGTCATTTCATTGATATAGGGAACTCCCAAGTGAGGGAACTTCTAATGAATCTTCTTTGCAACCTAGAGTCTTAGAGAATTGCCTAGAAATCTGAAAGATTGCTCAGGGTCACACACTCTGTATATATGTGAAATGAGATTTGAACCTATATCTTCCTGTCTCTAAGGCCAGTTTTCTGTCCTGTACACTGCACCTACTTTGTGGAGCAGTGTTGGGTGGAGGTGGGTGGAACAAAAGACAAAAAACCCCCACAAAAAACATTAATTTGTTTCCTATTAGATAGTCATTCTTTGAAGGCTGTGGAGCAAGATGTAGTTACTGTTTGGTTCCCTGTATACTTTAGGATGGGGCAGCTAGGTGGTACAGTGGATAGAGCGATAGAGTTAGGAAGATTTGAGTTCGAGTTAGGAAGATTTGAGTTCAAACCTGGGTTCAGACACTAGCTATGTGACATGGTTAAGTCACTCAACCTTGCCTCAGTTTCCTCATTTGTAAAATGAGCTGGGGAAGGAAATGGCAAACTACTCCAGTATCTCTGCCAAGAACACCCCAAATGGGGTCACTAGAATCAGACACAACTGAAATAATTGAATAACAACATTTTAGGATAAGGGTATGGGCCATGCATGGACTGTGGCTTTGAACGTATGCATGGAATCTTGCCTCTCCTGTTCTAAATCTCTCCTTTCTTCTCCACCCCTCCCCCTACTGCATCTCACCTGTTTTCTGGAGTCACTTATCCCCTAACAATATATGCTCCTTTCTCCCCCTCTCTTTTTCTCCATCTTTCTCCTCCACCTCTGTTTCTAACTCCTCCCTCCCTCTTCCTTTTGTCCTGTCTTGGAGTGGTATGCCTGCAGAGATAAAGAGAACCCTTTTACATCACAGTCACCAAGTGGCACCAAGTTCCCTTTCTCATTGTCTCTGCATGATGAGTAGCAGTGAGGCTGCTGGGTTCATTCAGTGCTGCTGGATTGTTGATGTAGAGCCTAGAGATAAAACCTGGACACGGTCCATTAGCTAGGCAGCTAGATGCCCCATGGGTATGGGTCTGCTGTGTATCTATAACTCATCACCTTAGATACATTTTGTTTCTCCTGCCTCTTCCCTCCATCTCTTGCTCCTCAGAGGGTGGGCTGTTGGCAAAATAGTGAGCAGGTGAACTTTTTGTTTTCCCCTCTCTCTTTCCTAGGTATCCAGTAACCTCAATTTCCCAGGGCGCCCCTTTCTCCCTGCTTTGTTACCTTACTTTGGTCCGCCTTCTCTAGCAATACCCTATACTCTGAAATTCCTCCCTCTCTCCTTCCAACCTATGCCTCCCTTCCCTCAGGACTGTTCTCTAATCAATCTGCTAAAGAAGGAGCTAGGTTATTAATGGATAATAAAGGCTCTGTATGATAGCATTCCAGAGAACATCTATATCTCCACAGGGCTACCAGTGCTTTAAAATCCAAGACATGTGGAACTAAAAGTAATGGGGAGAGAGGTTTTGAGTCAGGGGACCTTTTCCTACAGTCCCTCAAATTATACTGTGTGGGTAGCTACCCACACCATACTCTGCCCCAAGCAGAGGGAGGCATGATGGTGCATGGCGGGGAAGACTGCTCTGGGAATTAGAAAAGACTTACTTTTCTAGTTCTCTCATTGATTTGCTATGTGAGCCTGGATAAGCCACTTCCTCTCTCTAGACCTCAGTTTCCTCACCTCTAAAATGAGAAGGTCAGATGAGATGATCTCTGAGGTCACATGCAGATCTAATATCCTCAGCTTCTGTGACTCTATTAGCTCAGAGAGGTCTTTCATTAAATTGCTCCCACCTGGCCTCTGGAGCAGATGCTATTAATCTAATTTCTTAACAATAATATACATACATACATACATACATACATACAGGATGATGTCTCCTTTTCTTCTCACCCCACCCTCCATTACCTCATTCTCCATCCAACTAAATTTTATTTTGCATTCTAAGAGATAACCATTAAAAAAAGGATTTCCTGATCCTTTCTGCCCCTGCTATCAAAGCACTTAGACTGATTTTCCAAAAGTGCCATGAGAGTTCAGATGGTGTGGGGGCCTTGCTCCCCCTAAGCTTCTTCCTCTTACGCTATCCTCCCTTGGGAGCCAGTTCCTCTCTGAAGCTCATTTATGCTCAGCCTGGTCTCCCTAGGGGTGAGACACTACATCACTACACACTCAAAGATTCTGTACTCAGGTTGTACTTTGGAAGCAGGGCTATCTTAGCCTTTGGAGTTCAAATCTTCAGGCAAATACTCTTCCCCCTCTCCCATTATGGCTCTGGAAACCCTCAATGTAATCTTGTTTATCTTTTTATAGGACCTATGATTTCATAGAATGATTGATTTACAGCTGGGAGAGGCCTTAGAGATCATTGAGTCCAGTCACCTTACTTAAACTGAGGCTCAATGCAGTTAAGTGACTTGCTAAGAGTCAGATAGCTAGTAAGTGCCCGAAACAGAATTTGCACCCAGATTTTCCTGACTCCCACCTTTTCTTCACCTTGCTATGCTGCTTCATGCAGTTCTGAGTGAAGAACTTCTTTTACTAATGGAAGTCATGCCTTCTCTGCATTGGATAGTTTTAGAGAATTGCCTGGAGTCATTAAGAGTTTAAGGGTTACATAGCGATTGTTTGGTAGAGGCAGCATTTAAACTCATTTTCATGATGTTCAGGCCAGCTCTCTGTCCACTAGGTAAACTGCCTCTAAGTTTTACCAGTTAGGCCTTCATAGCACTTCTCTCTCTCTCCCCTTTGGCTACAATGCTAATTCAGGCCTTTAACAGTGCTTGCCTGGACTAGCAGTCTAATTGATCTCCCTGCCTCCAGGCTCTCCTCTTTCCAATCCATCCTCCTTATATCTGTCAGTGAGGGAAAGTACCAGGTTACTTCAGTGCTCAATAAACTCCAGTGTCTCCCTATTAGGATAGAGCAGCCCTCAGAGGCCATCCAGCTTAACCACCTGATTTCACAGATGAGGAAAGTGAGACCTAGGGTGGTTCTGTGACTTGTTTAATATTAATTCTGGAATCAAATATAAACTCCTGTGTTTGGCATTTAAAGTCCTTCACAATCCGGTTCTGATTTACCTTTCCAGCCTTTTCACAAGCTCCAAGGACCAGCCAAACTGGCCATCTTGGTGTTACTCATTCGTGACCTTCTATCTCCTGTCTCTATGCTCCCTATAGCTTGCCCCCTGCCTGGAATACACTCCCTCCTCACCACCTTTTAAAGCCCTTAGTGTGACTTGCCTGCAGTCACACATCTAGTAAATGTCTGAGGCTGGATTTGAACTAATGAAGATGAGTCTTCCTGACTCCAGGCCCAGTACTCCATCTATCATGCCACATAGGTAAATAGTTTTTGATTGATTGGCAAAGCTGTGGGAACCTCCGATTGTTTCCAGTGACAATCTCAGGGCACAACTAATTTCAGCAAAGATACATATTCCTGAGAGGAAGTTTGGCATTCTTTTCTTATCTGTTAACTTATTTGATAATGTGTTTTGTATAGCTTGTGTTTCTGAGATAGGTGGTGATAAAGAATGGGAGGGGAAATCCATTTCTGTGTTCTCAATTTCCCCTCTCTGCCTGCCCCCCCCAGCCCTCCCTATAAATTATGTAAATGCTTAACTGGAAAGCCTGTGGGATTCCCCCAAGCACAGACTTGTCATCTCCTCCAAGTTTTCTTGTCTTTGACACCCCCCCACCCCCTTCCATTTTGGGCAATAACTGAACCTGCTCTCTCCAGAGTTACCAGCGATCTCTTAATTGCCAGTTCTAACAGCCTTTTCTCAATTCTCATCTTTCTTTTGATACTGTCACTTGCCCTCTTTTCTAGAATACTGTCTTCTACTTAAGTTTTCATGATACTACTCTCTCCCACTTCTCTTCCTACCTGCCTGACATTCCTCCATCTTCTCTGCTGGATCATCATTTGTTGTCATTCATTTCTTTCAGCTGTGTCCAACTCTTTGTATCCCCATTTGGGATTTTCTTGGCAAAGATATTGGAGTGGTTTGCCATTTCCTTCTCCTACTCATTTTACAGATGAGGAAACTGAGGCCAACGGGGTTAAGTGATTTGCCCAGGATCACACGGTAAGTGTCTGAGGTCAGATTTGAATTCAGGTCTTCCTGACTCCAGCCTGGATACTCTATCCATTTCACCACATACTTGCACTGGATCTTCATTTAGGTGGCCCTTACTACCTGGGTTTGTTTCCCACAGGGTTCTGTCCTAGACCCTCTTTACTTTTCCTTCTGTGATTTCACTTGATGATTTCATTAGCTCCCATGAATTCAATGATCATCTCTATGCTGATTCTTGAATCTTCTTATCCTACCCTAACCTCTTTCCCAACCTCCATTCTTATATCTCTTGTTACCTCTTGGTCACTTCAAATTTCAGTGTCCCAAAAGACTTGTCCACAACAGAATTCATTATCTTTTCTTCCAAACTCTCCGCTCTTCATCGCTATTACTATTACGGATGCCCTCATCCTCCCAGGCACACAGGCTTGAAATTGAACCGTCATCAGGGCAGCTAGGTTGTGCAGTGGATAGAGCACCGGCCCCAGATTCAGGAGGACCTGAGTTCAAATTTGGCCTCAGATGTTTGACACTTACTAGCTGTGTGACCCTGGGCAAGTCACTTAACCCCAACTGCCTCACCAAAAACCAACCAAACAAACCCCCCCCCCCAAACAAACAAAAATGAAATTGAACCATCATCTTCCTCTCCTTTCCTGTACTTACCCCACATAGCCAGTCTGTTGCCAAATCATGTCATTTTTTTACCCTCACAATATCATTCTCTACTCACATAGTGACTGTCCTGGTGCAGGTCCTTATCATCTCATGCCTGGACCAATACAACAACCTTCTGGTTGTTCTCTTTGCCTCTGGTCTCTCTTCACTTTGGTCCATCCCACCATAGCTAATGGTATTCCAAGTCCACGACCCTCCCCTCCCACATTCAGTAAACTGCAGTGGATCCCTATCACTGTCAAGGTCAAAAGGAAACCCTTGTGTTTGGCCCTTTTGTATGTGTTTGGCTTTGTGGATGCCCTTTACTCCCTGGCCCCTTCCTATGTTCCCAGTCTTCTCATACTGTTGGAATCATGGATGGTCATTGCAGTGATGCTGTTTCTTACAGCTTTGTAAGTTGTTTTTAGTGTTGGTGTTACTTTAGAACACATCCATGTACCCCAATTTATTCATCCACTCCTAAATTTATCGTCATTCCTTTAATTTCACCTAGGAGTGGGGTGTAGATTATAGGATCATAGATTTAGATCTATAAGGAACCTGAGAGGTCATCAAGTATTACCTTCTCATTTTACAGATAAGGAAACTGAGGCCCAGGTCAGCTAAGTGATTTGTAGGAGGTCACACAGGGAGCAAATGGCAGAGGTGGGATTTGAACTCTGGCCCTGTCATTTCAGGTTTAGCATCCTTTCCACATTACCAGTTTATAGGTCCTAGGAAGGAAGCTAGACAATTCAGGGAGAGAGACCTGTTTTTCTAAACAGGCCTAGAAAGTGATCACCAAGGGGCAGCTAAGTGATGCAGGGGCAGCTAGGTGGTGCAGTGGATAAAGCACTGGCCCTGGATTCAGGAGTACCTGAGTTCAAATCCGGCCTCAGTCACTTGACACTTACTAGCTGTGTGACCCTGGGCAAGTCACTTAACCCTCATTGCCTAGCAAAAAAAAAGAAGAAGAAGAAGAAGAAGAAGAAGAAGAAGAAAGTGATCACCAATAAATTAAAAGTCAAGTAGTCAAGTTCCTTGCCTCTGGTCTGTAGATTAAAGAAATAATACATTCCTTTTCTTGGCCTGGCTTCCCTCTCTCTCTTCCGTGGGAAATCTTGGACACAATTCTTTTTTGTTTCACCAGGCACTCTTGTCAGCTTCCCTCCCTTCTTCCCTCCCCATCCAATTCTCTCCCTCTTTTTTTTTTTTATGTTTAGCAGGGCCTCTCATTGCTTTGGGATTGATTGAGGTTAAGGAGGCCTGCCAGATGCATCCAGTTGTTTGCTGGATGCAGCCTCAAATCTCTGAGCTGCTTGGGCTTTGTGCCAGTGAAGCAGCAGTGGGCTGGGGGCAGCCATTGGCATGAAGCCTATGGCCCCAATAGAACTCATCCATTCCCCCTTCATATTTATTCTTGTTTCATGTTCCCAGTCTAGGCTTTCTCTTCTCAGCCTGATCCACTCCTTTTTTATCTTACTTTCGTGGTGGGGGTAGTTTTCTGGTTCATCTATTTAAGAGGGAACTCTGCTAAAGTAGAGAGAGGAAGGGGCTTAGAATGAGTAAGGGGCTTGGGCTCAAATCTGTCCTTTGTCACTTATAAATGATGTGACCATAGGAAAGTCCCCTTTCCCTTTCCCTATACACAATAGTCATTCTGTGTGCTGGTATGCTTCAGGCTACAGCTATAAAAGGTCTGCTCTCACACTGTCACTGGGACATCTTTGCATCCCTCTGCTCCCTGACTAAACTGCAGGCCTTTCATATTTTGTGTTTTATCGGTTGGTTAACAAGAGGGTAAAAAATCATCCACGTTCTTCTATTCAGTGAGCCATAAACTCTTCTGAGCCTCCACTGGGCTCTCCCTTTCTGAACTTGATTTTCATATCACTTGTTTGGACCCATCTCATATGGCTCAGTGTTACTTAGTTCATGTGTGTATGACCTGTCTCTTTAGATGGTGAATGCTTTGAAGTTAGGGAGCATGTCTATTGGGATTATAGGCTGGGGTAGAGGAAAGGATGCTCAAGTAAGGAGTCCTGTGTTTGAATCCTGCTGAGGACACCATCCACATGCACTAGTTTGGTGAAATTAAGAGTTAAAGAAGAGAGAGGCAGGTCATGTTCACAAGGAATTGAATTATTGATTTCAAACAAAGGGTATACCCAGGATATATACTGTCCTAGGACATAGCCACCCAAAGCCCTATTGATTTGATATGGAACATGCAACAGCAGACAGTCCATCCAGGAGCTGATCAGTGGTTACATGTTAGACATTACACTCCCACCCAAGTGGCACCTAGTGGAACTTACCTTAAGATCCCTCAGGGCAGGAACTATCCCACTTATGCATTGATCTCTTCAATGTCTGCCACAGTGGTTGAAATCTAAATAAATGTTTGTTAACTGATTAATTGATTGAACATTAAGTCTTAAGCTGTTTTGAAGTTAGCAATAAACAAGTGGAATTTGACACTCTTTAAAATGAGCCAATCTGGGGTGAGCAAACCCCAGGCACCTTTTTTTGTTTTGTTTTTGGTGAGGCAATTAGGGTTAAGTGACTCGCCCAGGGTCATACAGCTAGTAAGTGTCAAGTGTCTGAGGCTGGATTTGAACTCAGGTCCTCCTGAATCCAGGGCTGGTGCTTTATCCACTGTACCACCTAGCTGCCCCTCCCCTCTGGCACCTTTTAATATAATAATCTTGAGGGGCAACCTTTATGTAGTAGATAGAGAGTTGGCTTCAGAGTCAGAAAGAACTGGGCTCAAGTCTTACCTCTGATAAATAGTCTGCTTGACCCTGGGCAAGTCACTGACCCTGTTTTATTTTATTTTTTTAAATTAAAAAAATTTTTTTTTATTGCGGGGCAATTGGGGTTAAGTGACTTGCCTAGGATCACACGGCTAGTAAGTGTCAAGGGTCTGAGGCTGGATTTGAACTCAGGTCTTCCTGAATCCAAGACCAGTGCTCTATCTACTGGACCACCTAGCTGCCCCCAGGAGTTCCCTATTTTAATTGAAATCACAGGTCTAATCCTTATCCCTAATCTTCATTGAGCTAGGGAAAAGATACAAAGGCAGGTACAGGATTCAACTGGTGATAAGTGACTACAGTTTGGGATTCGTCAATCACTCAGTCTACTTCTGTTCCTTTTGGACAAAGTACCATATCTGACCAGGCTATCTCATTATGTGAGAAGGCAGCTAGGTGAATGGTGTGCTGAACCTGGAAGCACTGAGACCTGAATTCAAATGCAGTTTCAAACACTACTGCCTCAGTTTCCTCACCTGTAAAAGTGGAGATAATAATGGCATATACTTTCCATGGCAGTTGTGAGGAGAAAATGAAGTAATATTTATAAAGTCTTTTGTAAACCCTGAAGTGTTACATAAATACTACTGTTGGTGGTGGTTGTTGCTATTTTTAGTCATTTAGCATGAGCTTTGTTTTCCTCATTGATACCAATCAATCAACAGGCACTAATTGCCTATCTACAATGTTTTGGATACTGTACCTGGGGATATATATGCAAAGGAGAGAGAGTCTCTCCCCTTAAGGACCATAAATCATTTAGAAGAGAGATATATCATATTTACAGATAAACACTGTGTATATGTGAGTGTATACATTATATAAATATAATAGACACATATACAATAACATAATACATCACTATATACATTTTGTATGTCTCTATTGTGCATATATGTTATATGTAAAATATGTATAGTTAACACATAATGTTTCTATATTATGCATATAACTATATCATATAGAATGTATATATAAAATTATAATATAATGTATATATAAAATGTGTATATATAATGTGACACCCTGTATAACCCTCTTATTATATATGTGTATGTATAATGTATCACTTATATGTGGATATATGTGCATGTGTATATATGGTATGTATATATGTACAATGTATATGTATATTATGTGTGACACCCTGTATAGCCCTATTATGCATATATGTATATATAATGCATCACATGTGTATATATACATGCATATATATATACACACAGTGTATATATGTATATAATGTGTGTGTGACACCCTGTATACCACTATATATACTTTGTATCATCTGAGCTGCACAAAAGCCCTATGAAGTAGTTTGGAGAAGTATTCTTATTCCCATTCTGTAGATGAGAAAACCAAGTCTCAGAGCATTTAGGAGACTTACCCATCATCTCACTGGTAGTAAGTATAGCATTGGGATTTTAACATTTATAGAGTGCTTATTACGTGCCAGGTACCATACTAAGGACTTTGCAATTAATTATCTTATTGGTCCTCACAACAACCCTGGGAGGTAGGTACTATTATTATCTCTATTTTATAGATGAGGAAACTGAAGCAAACTTTGTTAAGTGACTTGCCCAGAGTCACACAGCTAGCAAATGTCTGTGGGTAGTTTTGAACTCAGATCTTCCTGACTCCCGGACCAGCCCTCTAGCTACTGTGCAACCTAGCTTACTCAGTATATGGCACTCATAGTAGTCATGAAATACATAAGACGGGCTTATTATAACTAAACACCACCAGCCAAACTCATCAGACCTTGAGGTCACAAAGCATTGGACAAAAAAAAATGACCACTCTCATTGAAGGGAAACTGCATATGCATGAGTCTTCCTTAGGTTGCCAATGTAAATGTTCATTGGGCTAGGATTCCTCTTGGCAAAGCATCCTGTGCTGTGACCCAAAACAGTGTTTGAGAATTATGGCTTTCAGAGTTTCTTGATAGAGTGGAAAGAGTACTTGATATTCAGAGTGGGAAGACCTGATTTGGATCTGGCCTCTGCTTTTGACTCCCTGTGTGAGGCCTTGGACAAACTACTTAGCCTCTAGTCCTCAGGTTCATCACCTTTAAGTTGAAGAACTTGGCCTGATTCATCCCTAAGGTCCCTTGAGATTCCATGACCTGTGATTCTGTGATCTACTCCTCTGGTCTAAGAGCCCAAGCCAATCCATTTCTGTATCCTGTAAGTGTTAGCTTCCCACATGTGGTTATCTTTCATGGAGCCTGGGTGCCAAGCACTGCTGGGTGGTGATTCCTTGGAAAGCCATCTTCATTTCCAGGAGTTTCTCTGCCTGAGAATATATTGGCAAAGTAGGATTTGGTGTTCCTGCACTTAGGAAGATGAGTCAATATGCTGTGGGGGAAAGAGCTAGAAGACTCAGTGGGCTTTGACATTTTTTAGTAGCTGCATGACCTCCTTAAGGAGGAAGCATGATGTAGTGAACAGAGCGCTGTGCGCTGGGCTTGGAATAGAGAAAAACTGGGTTCAAATTCTACTTCGACACTTGTTATGTGATCCTGGGCAATCGTTTCTCCACGGATCAGTTTCCTAATCTGTAAAGTGAGGGGCTTGGAATAAGTGGCCTTTAAGGTTCTTTTCAGCTCTAAATCAATGCTTCTAGGATTCAATGAAGTAAAATATAACCTCTTTGGACGTTAGTTTCCTTATTTATAAAATGAGGGGTTTGGACTGGGTGGCCTCAAAGGTCTTTTCCAGTTCTGTGATATAACCCAGAAACCCCAGAGTGCAATGTCCACACAGTAAGTGCACGAAACAGAGCAGCTGTTTAAGGAAAGCTAATGACTACCATTTGTTTTCCAAAGAAAAGACCAAACAGGTCTGTTTTTCCTCTGGAGAGGAGGGGCTGTAATTGAAACAACTTTAGTTCTGGAAATGAAACCTTTGCTTGTGGTTTTATTTTGAGATGATGTGGACTGGTTTCTATGCCATTGTTTGGCTTCAGTATTCTTTCTCTCATATATCCTATCCAACCCCAGGGCTTTCTGAAAGCCAAATGACAAAAGACTCTGAAGGGGAGGGAGAGAGATGTGTCTGTCTTGTTCAGCCAGTATTGGGAAAATAGATGGGAGAGTCTGTCGATCCAGTCTGTGCCCCTTTACTAATCTTATTTCAAGCTGATTCCATCTAAAGTGTCTGATTAATGGCCAGGAGAGAAGAGCTTGACATTTTCAGAACCCAGAATGCTCAACACCCACGTCAGTGAAGGAAGGGATGAATGGTGGAATTGTTCGGGTAGTGTCAACCCTTATTTAACCAGCCTGGAGTGGAAGCCAAGAGCTAGGATAGCCTGCATCCCTCCACAGTGTCCCAAGTGAGGCTAGCATCAGATCAAGAAGCTCTTTGGATTCATGCCCCGCTATTGAAAGGGAAGGCTCATGCTTACTGATGTGTTCATCAACATAAATCCTAGTGTAGACCATTGAAGCAGATGTGCTAATAATAGCTCATGTCTGTTTAGCCACTCACAAAACACCTTCTTCACAACCTGTTGAGGTATATGATCTCATATTGTTGCTCCCATTCTATGGGTGGGGAAAATTAAGGTCCCGCAGGAAGCTGAGGGAATTGAGTATCCCAAGCTCATATGGTTAATAAATAGTAGAGCTGTGGTTTGAAAGCAGTCTCCCTGACTCCAAGTCCAAATTTCAGGAATAGAATATCTAGTTTATGTATTCTATTTTTTTTTTTTGGTGGGACAATTGGGGTTAAGTGACTTGCCCAGGGTCACACAGCTAGTAAGTGTCAAGTGTCTGAGGCCGGATTTGAACTCAGGACCTCCTGAATCCAGGGCCAGTTCTCTATCCACTGTGCCACCTAGCTGCCCCTAGTTTATGTATTCTATAGATCTTTCTTATTCCTTTATAGGTCCTACCCTTGGATGTTTGGTAAGTGGGGAATGAGGAAGGAAATAAGACTCAAACCACTCTATTTTTGCTGCTATTCTGCACAGTGATGCTGGGGAGGATTGGGTTACAAACATGACATTGCTTGGAATGTCCATAAATTTAATTAATCTGTGTTTCCCCAGGTCCTACCTAAATAATATAGAATTAACTTTAAGTCATAATGATTCTCTTGGTCCTGGTACAATGACTTAAATACAACTCTGGCAAAGAGGAGCAAGTATGAGTAAAAGACATCGAATTTAGTTTCTATTCTGCCTAAGCTCCTTTCTTGGCATGGCAGGAATCTGTTATTATAGCTAAGGACATTGGTAGCAAAAAAAAATAGCACCAGGACAGGCAAGGACCTTCATCACACTTGCCACCAACTTGTATGATTATGTCTAAGTTATTTCATTTCTCTGGGTCTCTGTTTCCTCATCTGTAAAATAAGGGTGTGTGTATGTGCGGACTAGACGACTTCTGAAGTCCCTTTCACCTCCAAAATTCTCTAATTAATTTGACCACCCTGATGAAGGATCTCCCACTCTTTGGTGTAGTATAGGCAGAATTCAGGATTGGGATTCAAGAAACTGGGAATAAATTTCTGACTTCTTGGCTTTCAACCATTCACTGTCTAGGACCATTCTACCTTTCCAACTTTATGTTGTATTGTTTCCTTATTTCCTTATGTTCTACGCCGCAGTCAGATTTTATAGTATTCTCTGGCCCTGAAACATATCTATCTTGTAGTTTTGTTGTCTCTGTGCTTTTGCTGGTACTATTCCCTTTGCCCAGAATGCCCTTCTTTACTTTTGTCCTGGCTCCTCTACTTATATGCATACAATATTGGGCCTCAGTTTTCTCACCTCCTGTAAAATGAGTGAGTTGAATGACATAATCTCTGGGGTCCTTTCCATTTCAAATATGCTATTTTGTAATATTTTGAGTTGTAAGGTGCCTCTGTGCTCTGAGATTCCTTCCATCTCTGATTTTCTGTGTTTTAACATTCAGCATTCTACGGTCTTACATGTTTATATAAAGTGAAGCCTTGTGCAGTTGATGGCCCACTTATTTAATCATAGGATTGAGAGTTGGAAGGGACTTTGGAGGCCATCTATTTGAAACCCATTTTACAGATGGAGAAATTGAGGCTCAGAGGAGTTAAGTGACTTGCTCATGGTCCACAGCTAATAAGCATCAGAAGTAAGGTTTGCGGGGCAGCTAGGTGGCGCAGTGGATAGAGCTCCAGCCCTGGATTCAGAAGGACCTGAGTTCAAATCTGGCCTCAGACACTTGACACTTACTAGCTGGGTGACCCTGGGCAAGTCACTTAACCCTCATTGCCCCACCCCCCAAAAATAAATAAATAGAAGTAAGGTTTGGCCCTTGGTCTTTTGGACTCCATGTCTAGTACTCTGTCCACTATGCCATGCTGTTAATGTTGCATCATATCCTGCCTGCCCCCCCCCTCCCCCCTGCAGTCTCTCTCCTACTTCATTAAGGTAACTTTCAAGAGTGGGTTCTTTCGGAAAGCACAGTTCTGTTTTATAGAGACTCATCTGAGGGACCTGAGCTTAGACTTCAGAGGAAAGGTTTCCTGAATGAGTCAAGAGCCTAAGGTTAGAAACACTTTTGTCTGTCTGATAGTCCTTCATCCAAGAGCTGAGAGAACAACAGGGCAAGACAGATGCTTTGCAGGAGGCTGAAGGGAAGGCTTCCCTCGTTTAGAGCTATGAAAGGAAACCTGGACCTTGCTGGGTGTAATTATGGTTAAAACCTGTATAATTAACTCTGAAAATTGGAGGCTTAGGAAGAATTAAAATAAATGCTTAGTAGAAATTTGAGATGAGGGATGGGCTCCAAGCAGTGGCAGACCACTCTGCAGAAGGCCTGCAGAGTTTTCTAGAAAACAGGAGGGGGAAAATGTTAGATGGTGCTGTGTTAGTTCATGTTCCTCCCTCTCCTCAAGATATATAGTAACTTTCCTTGTATTTTGGATCATGTTCAAGGTCATCCCCTTCTATTTCAAAGCTCTGTGCCTTGGTACTCTCAACAAATCCACTTTCTTTGTCATCTCTTTGGCTATGGTTGCTCAGCCTCAAGTGATCATCATCTTTTCTTCACCAAGTCTTTCCCCTTCTATTTTTCAAGCTGCTCTTCTTTCCCTTTATCCAAACACCCAATTCCTTGGGGCCTCCAAAAAGTTTTTGTGTCTTGACTGAGCCGAGTTGAGTCTTTCTGGGCCTTACTCTACCCACAGTTGGAATTCTCCTAAGATTATAGATTAAGTGCTAGAAGGGACCCCAGAACCATTTGGTTCAATTCACTGATTTTACAGATGAGGAAACTGAGGCTCAGGGTGACTATGACTTTAGCCAAGGTCACATAGATAGTAAGCATCAGAAGTGGGATTTGAACACAGTTTCTTTAACTTCAGAACCCAAACCTTGCTATGTGCCATGTTTCTATAGCTCTCCCTTCTCCTAAAATCCCCCCAATTATGCATTTATTCCTGGCCACCAATCTGGAAATCATTCATTAATTTAGTATGCATCTATTACACACCTACTATGTACTGTATGTTCTAGGATACAAATATAAGACATGTCCCTGCCTTTAAGGAGCTTTACAGGGAGATAATACATTCAGTAAATCCCTGAAGCATTATTTTAGCCTCTATCATTTGGAAGAGGTGCTAGTCCTCCCTGAACACCCCATAGACACCTCTGGTGTCTCATCCACTTTTGGTGTCTACCCATCTCACTTGTGGCTTCAAGAAGCTGTAGTATGCACAGTGGCAACACCTCAGTAAAACCGTCTTGGCAAATGGGTTAGACCAGGTTGAGGGTAACCTACAGACCTCAACCCATTGGTGAGTTATTAGAGGGATATCTATCCTAAGCATGTGAAGCCTTCTCCCTCCTGCCATTTCCCAACCCCCCACCCCCACCAGTGACATTGACTCTGAGGATTTCTATCCCTATTTTGTTGAGGATGGCAGTTATAAGGTCAAGTCAGCAAACACTGATTACATGCCTACTGTGTGCCAGGCACTGGGCTATTATGCTAAGTACAAGGAAGAACTCTGTTCCCAGTGGCTCTGGTTTTGCTATTGTTTGCTTATCTCAGTGGGCTGTGGCTACTGAATGGCCCTTCTTTGTAGGTATCAGTGGCAATAGTGACAGCTTCCACTTCTATAGCTCAGAGATTTAGCAGTTGACTGTTAAGCCAGAAAACTTCGCTATGGAGTTCTGTTACTGGATTGCAGCTTTGAAGGAAGGGATCAAAAGCAAAAGAGACTTGTTGGAGCTTCATGAACAGTTGAGATGAGAGCTGTAAGGACAGGCTACACCCACATGGCCATAGACCCATGCCAGTAACTGTGGACTTGCCAATGAGGCCAACTACTCTCTGAGTTTGGAATTAGTCACCGATGTGAGTGATTGGAGAGTCTACTTCTTCCTAAAGCTAAGAAGAATGAGGCCAAGGAAGGAACCAGTGTTATGTTTCTAGAATCTTCTCCAAGCAACTCCTGAAACTCTGAGTCATACTGCTTGAATCTCACCTCTGTGTGCTGTTCTTTTTTTCTTTACTTTTCATTTTTTATTATTATTCTTGTCAAATCAAATGAAAAAGAAATACTCATTGGCATAGGCATAGTCGAACAGATAAAGAGGAAGTTAGATGAAATTGGAGGGCTCTGCTATGGAGAGCTTGCTTTTCTTTTGTGAAAACTGTAGCTTTCAAAGCTCCCTTACTTGTCCAGGGAAAGTGTGCTGGGTTCTTGTTGAAACTAAAGGAAACCATTCTCAACACTCCCTCCGGACAAACTAGATTGGTTTTCCTTTCTTCTCTTGTAATTCACACATGAACAACTTTTTACCTTTTTTTTTTTTTTTAGATATCCTTTCACAGGGTTTTTTTTTGTTTTGTTTTGTTTTGTTTTGCAGGACAATGGGGGTTAAGTGACTTGCCCAGGATCACACAGCTAGTAAGTGTCAAGTGTCTGAGGCCAGATTTGAACTCAGGTCCTCCTGAATCCAGGGATGGTGCTTTATCCACTGTGCCACCTAGCTGCCCCCCCCCCTTTCACAGGTTTTTTTTTTTTTTTAAAAGGCCACTTTTTTGTAGTGTGGTTTCATGTCCGCATAAGAAACTTGGACCTTTCTGCTGTGCTCATCCTTCCTACCTTGCTGTTCACTTGGGAATAAATTCTGAAATGAAAGAAAGATTCTCAGAGACTCATTCTCCAAGGCAAATGGCTGCCTGCCACAGCTCCCACCTAGGTGGCCTTCCCCTGATAGCCTGGGATCTCCTCTAAGGCACTGAATACTGTTGGGGTTCACAAACTTCCTTTCCAGTTTATTTTAATGAATGACAACTGTCTAGTCTGATGGCAGCAGTTCTTGGCTGTTGGCTTTCCAGGATTTCTGTGTCCATGTATTTGGAAGGAGTGTGGGGGACCTTGCAGACTCAATATAATTTTTTTGTTAATGGTGTTATTATGGTCAAAATCTACTGGATTAAACCTGGGGAAAGCATCCTTTGAATGAGAACCATTTCATCTGTGACACAGCCCTGAGTTTGGCCTTTGAGTCAGGAAAATAGAAATAATGCAGTCTTTATTTTCACTTGAATGCAGATTAGTGTTTGAAAGAACATATCTACTCATTGTGATATTATTTCCTGGTTTATTTGAATCCAAAGCTATCTTAAATGAAACTTGCAGGAACTAATTTCAGTTCTTTTCTTTCTCTCTTAGTTTCTGTGTCTGAAGAACATTCGGACCTTCTTGAAAGTCTGCCATGATAAGTTTGGGTTACGGAACAGTGAGCTGTTTGATCCTTTTGACCTGTTTGATGTCCGAGATTTTGGGAAGGTAAGCTTTGTTTTTATGGATGATCAACAACTCTGCTGGCTCATGCCAGGCTGATGGCTGTCACAGAGTCACAGAAGGTGAACCAAATAAACATAGCAGGTTTGGGCAACTCTAAAACAAAGACATGGTTTGGACAACTCTAAAACAAAGACATGCCTTGTTTTCCCCATGCCTCAGGTGTTTGACAGGTGTAGACTAGGTTATGTTACAGAATAATTCAGAGGTCAAATTGTAGAAATACCATTGGAAATAAAGCACGTTTCCAAACAATATATGTGATGCCTGTGATGATGTCAATAAATTCACCATGAAGAGGCAACAAAACTCTGGTTAATTACATTGGATAATGTTAAGACTTTACTGTCAAAGGTATAGGACACATTCCTCTTTCCTGTTAATTGATAATCTATTTTTTTAGGGAATATACTCCATAATGTGGTTATGTATGTGTTGGGAAGTATCTGTTGTATTAAAACAACATTATCAATATATTTTTTTTTAAAAAGAAAGCACCTTTTTATGTAATAATTTAGAACGAAACTATGCCTGTGTAGTGATAAGGCTTTGTAGATTTCATGCTGTATTCTTGGTGGCTTTGAGTTGAAATTTAGGGCTTTATTGACAGCTGATGGTGAGCAGAAAAAAGGGGAAGGGCATTTATTCCAATCTCAAATCTGGCTTCCTTCAAGACTCAGCTCAACCCCCACCTTCTACACGAGGCCTTTCCTACTCCTTCCAGCTGTTACTGCCTTCCACTCTTGAGATTACTTTCCATTTATTACTCTTATGTCGTGTATGTGTCTATATATGTGATGTCTCCCCAATTAGACTGTAACCTTCTTGTGAGGGTTGAGACTGGTTTTTGCCTTTTAGTTTCAATTTAAAAAATCCCTAGCACTCAGCACAGTATGTAGCATATAGTAAAAACTTCATAAATGTTTGTTGACTGAGCTATTGATTGACCAAGGTCAATATTACTGAGACCTCTTGAGGATAAACTAGAATTTGATGCACAGTGTCTCAATTTTCTTGAAATACTGATTTCCAGAGCTGTCCTTCAGATGCTTTTGCCCTTAGCAGGAGAAGGAAAATGATTAGGGGACAGAAGGTTGATTTGGAAGTTCATAGTGAGTGTGTGAAAGCCCCAAGTTATGGAAAGGCTTAGGTATCATTGGAAAACATGGCATGTTTGATATTGCTCATTTTAAATGGATGGGATCAGGATTGTAATAGCTCCTTGATGGATCCCGGGACTGGAGTCTTCAAGCACAGAACAAGTTTTTATGCTGCTTGTAATTCAGGTGTCACTCGGCACTCTTAAGAATCTATGCATTTACTTTACATTTTCTCAAGCTCTGAGCCACCTACTGTAAGAAAGCACCCACTTTTCTCATTACCCGAAGAGTGAATTTCCACTGGCTGATGGGAAATATTATAAGATATTTATTGCCTAATTTATTTTTAGACCATTATCAGGGACTAGCTTGTTTGAAGGAATATGCTTTATGAATATGTGATTTATGAAATGCAAAAAGGATTTTTGTTATTTGCAACTATGAATGTTGTGAGACCAGTATGAAGAGAGAATTCCTATGAGAGTGCTGCTCAGCATCTCAATACCATTGAACTAATGTTCAAACCATCTCATACAGGTCTGTTCTGGTCTGCAGTGAAGTATCAAGTACTTCATGGGAGCCTCGTTCAGTATTTAAACACAACTTTTTTTTTCTTTTTTCTTTTTCTTTCTTTCTTTCTTTCTTTCTTTCTTTCTTTCTTTCTTTCTTTCTTTCTTTCTTTCTTTCTTTCTTTCTTTCTTTCTTTCTTTCTTTCTTTCTTTTCTTCCTTCCTTCCTTCCTTCCTTCCTTCCTTCCTTCCTTCCTTCCTTCCTTCCTTCCTTCCTTCCTTCCTTCCTTCCTTCCTTCCTTCCTTCCTTCCTTCCTTCTTTCTTTTCTTTTCTTTTCTTTTCTTTTCTTTTCTTTTCTTTTCTTTTCTTTTCTTTTCTTTTCTTTTCTTTTCTTTTCTTTTCTTTTCTTTTGCAGGGCAATGAGGGTTAAGTGACTTGCCCAGGGTCACACGGCTAGTAAGTGTCAAGTGTCTGAGGTCAGATTTGAACTCAGGTCCTCCTGAATCCAGGACTGGTGTTTTATCCACTGTGCCACCTGGCTGCCCCAAACACTTAACTTTTGAAAGTTATTTCTTAGGTGGAACATAACTCTGTCTTCCTTTGATGACTTGGGCTTACTTACTAAATAAAATTTTTTTGAAAACCTCCTTACCTTGTTATTAAAAGCATTCCATAATTTGGCTCTTGTCTTTTGAAGCTTATCTGCCATGACTCCCTTTTATAAAAGTGTATATTTTAGCCAGTGTGGCTACACACCACTTCCCTATCTCCTCTAGTCTTCTCTGACCTCTCTTCTTTGGTGCACATAGGCCTCCATGCCTGGAATCAGCCTCTCATTTCCAGTTCTTAGAATCTTTTTTTTTTTTTTTGAGTCCCAATTCAGGGCTCACTTTGTCACGATGCTTTTCCTGACGTCTCTGGTCCATCTTTAAGTGGCGAGACAGCTTGGTGTAGTGGTTATGACATATATCCTTATGACCTTATACGTGACCTCAGAGTCAGAAGGAGCTGGCTTCGAGTTCTGCTTCTGATAGTCAGTAGGTATTGACCATGGGTAAGTCAGTTAACCTCTTTATACCTCTGTGGTCCCTTCAAGCTCCAAATCTCTAATCTTATAAAATGTGCCCCTCCTTAAATATATCCTACAACTTTGGACATTGACTAAGCTTTTGAATAATATTTATGTGTCTATTTGTTTTATCACCCTAATAGCTTGTGAGCTATTTGAGAGGAAGTACTGGGCTTATTTCATCCTTGTACTCTCAGTGTTGAGCACAGGACCCTGCCCAGAGCTGGTGCTTCATCAGTAAATGCAAAGTGGCAAAGAGGATAGAGTGCTAGGCCTAGAGTCAGAAGACTTATCTTCTTGAGTTCAAATCTGGCCTGAGATACTCACTAGCTATGTGACCCTAGACAAGGCACTTAATTCTGTGTGCCTCGGTTTCCTCATCTGTAAAATGAGCTAGAGAAGGAGATGACCAACCTCTCCAGTATCTTTGCCAAGAAAACCCCAAACGGGGTCATGGAGAGTCAGACATGACTGAAAATAACTGAACAACAACACAACAATAACAGTAAATGTTGGTGGAATGGAATTGCTGTGTAGGTGGGAGCCCCTTACCTCACTGTCTGACCTCAGGAGGGAGGTGTGAATGTGCTGGGTCCTCATCTGAACATCTGTTGAGAGCTGCACCAGACTACAAGTTGAATGGAATCTTGCTTCCCTTATTTTCCACAACCGGTTCTCATCATCACAAATAGTCTTGATTTAAAACAGATTTGGACCTCCCCACTCAACTTTCCTCTTTGTGGTAGCAAATGGCGGGCCTGTCATGCAATGTCACCAGCGGGAGGTTATGTCTGCTTTGGAGAAAAGGCCTTAAAAAAAAAAAAACCCTTATTATTTAGAATAACTATACTGAGAATCCAGAAAACCTCAGCCAAGCACATTTTTTGGCCTGCAGTTACCCTTCAGAGTGTACAGTATATAATTTCATTTTGTTTTGAATTTGCTGCAGCCAAATGTAATGATGTAAGATGTACATAAATATGGATGAAAGTCTCATCCTATGGCCAGCCAACTGTGTGGCTAAGAGGTTTTCAAATGTTAGTTACTCATTTTCAATAATTTGCAATGATTTGGTTCTGGCATTGGAGAGGATTTCAGTGCAGCCTAAGTGAGCTCCACCCTCTGTGGCTGAGGGCTACATGCGTATCTCATCTGCTCTCTTGTTCCCAAGATGTCCTGATGGGAAGGAACACTGCTACAAGTGATGGCAGGCTTCTGTTTATCCCAGGGATGGGATTGATCGATGGGTTTTGACAAGATTCTAACGTAATAGAATTCTAAAGCTAGAAGGGACTTAATGAGTCATGTCATCCATCCATTTCCCCCACCTCTGGATGGACCCTACTAAAACTGTCCTGGAAAGCTAATGGGATCACAAGTTCAGAGCTTAAAGGGACCATAGAGGCCATTCAGCTCATTCCTCTCCTTTCTATAAATGAGGACCAGGGAGATTAAGTAACTTGTCCAAGGATACACAGGTAGTAAATAACAGAGAGAGAATTTGAATCCAAGTGTTTTGATTTCAAATCCTGTGTTCTTTCCACATGATTTGGAATTGGAGGGGATCTTAGAGGTAATTAATTGTGGTCCCTACTTTTCTCCTTTTTACAAGAGAGAAAACTGAGGCCCAGAAGAGAGAAATGACCTGTCTAAGGCGATATAAGCAACAGAACTGGGATTTGAACCCAGGTCCTTTGTGCTGAATCCAATATTTTTTGCTGTTGAGAAAGCAAGGTGGCACAGTGGAGAGAGCGCTGGGCCTGGAGTCATGATATTGTCCTCCTTGGATACTTACTAGCTGTATGATGACCCTGCACCAAGTCACTTAACTCTCTGTTTCCCTCAGTTTCCTCATTTGTAAAATGTGGACAATAATAGCACCTACCTCCCAGAGCTATTGTGAGAATCAAATGAGATATTTGATGCAGTACCTGGACCATAGTAGTAAGTTCTATATGAATGTTAGTGGTGGTGGTGGTGTTTACAACGACAATGATGATAATGACATCCCCTCATGCCCCTTACAGACCCAGTTCTACAATCCGGCTTGATAAAAAATGCCATTGTGCTAACCTTTTCAACAAGGAAGTTCTCTCATATTTTTAGCCTTAATATCTTCTGTTGTAATCTCTTTTCTTGCATGAATGCACACATATGTCAAATCTCTGTTGCAAATCTAAGAATTAACTTGGCATAATGGGCAGGGGTGCGGGTAGGGGGGACACCTCCCCTGGATTTCTAGTCAAGACCTGGGTGTGAAATCCAGACCTTACTCTTACTTAATCAACTAACTTACTTAACCTTGGGGAAATCACTTAGCCTCTCTTGTCCTCTATTTCCTTCCTCATTTATAAAATGAAGAGGTTGTACTAGATGATCTCAAAGGACTCTTCCAGTTCTAAGTCCTGCAATCCTAAGAGTTAATGGGCAATAACATGGCAGTGAACATGGGGCCCTGTTCTGCTACCATCAGAAGAAATAAAAACTGAAATATTCCACCACCCACCACTAGGCTCCTGGCAATAGGCAGCTCCCAAATCCAACTTTCCATCTTCTTGATGTTTGTTTGGTCAGGTTTCTGTGTGTTTTTCTTAAAGTGGTTAATCTGTGGTTAGCACTTCCAAGTAGAATTTGAAAGAAGGCCAACTGTGAGGCTTGGGTGTGTGTGTGGTGATGGTGGGGGGAATGGGGAGTGGAGAGAATTGTTCTGTGGTTGCCCTTCAATGGGGAAGTCATTGTTGAGTTCTAAGGTGGTGGTGGCACTATTAGTGCCTCTTGGCTTTGAAAGAAGATCACACCTGAAAACAACAACAACAACAAAAAAACTAGGAAAAATAAAATGATGTCCTTAAACTTATGAAAAATGCGATCCATCTACAGAGAAAGAACTGATGGTATCTGAATACAGATTGAAGCATAATTTTTTTGTGAGTTCCTTGTTTTCTTTTACAACCTGACTAATGTGGAGATGTTTTGCATGACTACACATGTAGAATTTAGATTGAATTGCTTGAGTTCTTAAGAGGGGTGTGAAGGGAGGGAGGAAGAGAATTTGGAACACAAAATTTTAAAAATTGATGTGAAAATTTGTTTTTATGTGTAATTTGGGAAAAATAAAATTCTAAATTAGACTAAATAGATCGATAGATAGATGAAAATAAAATTTTAAAAAATGATGTCCTTAAAATGCGGGTTCTATTTAACTGCTTCCATGTAATGCACAAGTTCAAGACCATGGAAGAATAGGGATAAATACTGAAGTTCCTGGTTAGTCTGTAAACCTCCTCCTGACCCCCACCTCCTCAATAAAGGGAAGATTCAGTTCCGTTCCCTAGACTCCTACCTGGCTAAGGATAAGAAGCCAGCCAGTTGTCCCAATCTTTAAAAATCCTATTAACTCTTCATCTGCCTTTCGATATGGTGCTCTTTTGAGGTAAGTGCTTTTCTTATGAGTAAGAGAAGAAAACGATTATAAATTCAAGATACCTGTGTTCTCCCAGGGGTTCTTGAGTCATAGATTTAGAGCCGAGAGGGTTATCTAATCCAACCCTCCCCCCCCTTACCCTTCCCATTTTACAGATGAGACAACCAAGGCCTCCAGAGATTAAGTGGTTTGGTAAAGTAACAAGGGTACTGTGAGGCTGACTCTAAATCCAACAACATGCCACCCACAATGCCAAGCTTCCTCATCTTCCAGTCCTGTCGATAACTCACTGCATGGTCTCTGGCTAATCTTATGTTCTCTGGGCCTTGGGTGGATTAGGCAATCTCTATGCTCCCTTTTAGTTCTGAGAGTCTAAACTTCTAAGGGAACCAACTCAGAACTAAATGAGATCTAGAGGAGAAGACTGGAAAGAAAATGTAATAATAATTCTGCTCAGATTTAAAAATTATCTTTTAAAGGGGGGGTGTAGAGATTTAAATACTTGGGAATATTCTCTGTTCTCCTTCCCAGCCCTCCCCCCACTCCTCCCTTTTCATTTGGGCGGCTCTATAAGTGTGTTAGAACAGGTGCAGAAGTTGTAAACAGATGTTTCAGCTAAGGCATTTATCCGCACAGGAAATTCTGTTACTGGCCTTCCTGAAAGCAGAAGTCCCAGCAGTCAGAAGCCTCTGTAGAGTATCTGAGCATATATATATATATATATATATATATATATATATATATATATATATATATATATATATATATACACCAGACAGGCTGCCAATTGAATGGCCAAGGGCTTTTCTTTCTTCCCCCCCCCCCCTTTAAGATTTGTGAGATCTGGGTTTGGTAAATGGAAACAACACTCAGGAGTGGGGTTTGCTGGGGGACTGAGAGACAGATGGACAGTGAAAATAGCAGACTGGTTCCATTGGGAGGTCTCTATTGCTTAAGTAGCTGAGGCAGAGAGTCAGTTTCTTTGGGAAAACTGGCTGGCTGGAGAACAGAATCTACTCTCTGACTCCTGCTGTAATTGAGTAGGCAGCCTCATTCTTGGTGTCAGTGACAGCTGCCCACCTTCTCTGGGCTGCTGGGGCAAATGGGAGTCAGAGCCCCTTCCTTATAGGGGCAGGGAGTATTAATTGCTCATTGATACATAGGGGAAGTTCTCTGTGATATTCGAAAAGCTAAAAATAGCAGCCCACCTGCTTGGTTATGGAAGAGAAAGAGGGAAACACCTCCCAAATTATTGAGCATCAACATCCTCACTCACTAAAAGGTGTCATTAAGGGAAGGGAGTATCAGTTGCCCCTTGTGGCCCTTAGTTCAGACTTTTCACCTCCTCCAGTAGGATATTTCATGCTTCTGCTTTGCGTAGGCAGTCAGCTCCTGAAAAATCTTTTGGAATTCTCATCTGTTTTGCTTCTTTGACCAAAGTACTTAATTCTCTCCTTGCCTTAGGAAGATTGTAGCCAAGAAGGCAACGGCGATAGAGAGATGGGGAAAGGAGCTGGTTGGTTGCTCTTAGGGTGATGCTTTGCCTTATTCTGGAGTGTGTGTGTGTGTGTGTGTGTGTGTGTGTGTGTGTGTTTCAGTTCCTCTTCACTTCAATAATTGTTGAATACCTACTATGTGTGTTAAGATGACTGAATCATGTGTTAGCTCCTGTGCAAGGAAGACCCTGAAAGGAAGTGAATGAAAAAATATGGTTTTTACCTTTAGGGAGTGCACTCAGTCTTCTCTTTCCTGTGTAGCTTCATTAATTCATTTGAAATTGAATGGTAATCTCTCTGAAAGCTGGGACCGTCTTTTGTCTCTGTATCCCCAGCATTGTAGACCACTGCCTAGCACATATAGTAGTCACATAATAAATGCTTATTGATTGATAGACTGACTTATGGTAACTTCTCAAATTCTATGATCCCTAAGTATGAAAACAACAGTCCCCCAAATCACATTTTGGGGATTATCTCTGATTGTGAATTATTTGTACCTCCCCCCCCCCAATCATCCATCCAGTGTTTGATGTCAGAAAGATGACTATGACTAAAACTTGTGTGCTTTCTGATTTCTGGACCTTTCCTTATGGAGAGGGTTGGCCTTGCTGGCATGTACTCTTTGGAAATGTTCTCTCCAGCTGTTTCATATTGGCAGGGTGGTGAGTTATTGATTCATTGTCCAGACTGTAGAGATAGTGGGTCTCTGCTGAGCTTGTTACTGCTCTCTGTTCTTGTTCCACTTCACTGTGGCAGGACTCCCCCTCCCCACCCTTCCCCTCCCACCTTTCCCCCTTCACCTCCGTGAGGCTGAAGGAGTTGGAGATAGAGAATGGAGTGAGTTGTGGGCTAAAAGTTATCACTGGGTTACAGATGCAGAAGTTTCTTATAGAATCACTACTTTCCAAGAGGCCCTGGATGGAACTGCACTAGCTTTTGCTGACTCATGGTAAACTCTTAGGGAGCAGCTCTTAGTTGATTGGGCTCCCTTGCCTTCCAAGCTTCATCTGTTGGATTCATGGAATATGTCAGTCCAGAGAGGGTAGGAATGAATGCCTTAAGGGTTGCTTAAATGCTGGGTTGTATTTACTTATGTATACCTTTTATCTTCTCCGATAGAAGGTACACTTCTTGAGGGCAGGGGTTACAGGATTTAATTATTGTTATATTTTATTCCCAGTGCCTAGCACAATGCCAGAAACAAAGAAAGTTTGTAGTGAATGCTTTTTGATTGACTGATTGATGGAACCTATTGATTGATTGAAACAAATGGTAGAGAAGGTCACTTTTTTGGGGGGGGGGCAGGGCAATGAGGGTTAAGTGACTTGCCCAGGGTCACACAGCTAGTAAGTGTCAAGTGCCTGAGGTCGGATTTGAACTCAGGTTCTCCTGAATCAATGGCCAGTGCTTTATCCACTGTGCCACCTAGCTGCCCCCCCCCCCCGCCAATATACCTTTAAATGTTAACGTTGGAACTGTGCTGATAATATTAGCATGCCCCTATCATAGAGCTAACTCAGAATTCATAAAGTTCTCCACAGTTTTGACTTCACATTGTCTTGTGTTTCATAGTAACATTTGTTTCTCTCTCATTCCTTAACCAGGCCGTGAGGCATTTAAATTTTGTATCTCCCTGACTAGGATCATAGATCAGTAAGTTAGAACAGATCACAGAGGTCATCTAGTCCAACCTCTTCATTTGACAGATGAGGAAACTGAGGCCTGGTCAGGTGAAATTACTTGCCTGATATCACACAGTGTCAGAAGCAGATCTTGAACCCAGGCCCTCCTGACTTTAGAGCCACTCCTTTTTCCAGGGAGCTCTAGCTCATTCAAGTTTTTTTTTTTTTAAATCAATTTAAGAAAATTCAGCACATATTCGAAGCACTTATTGATGTCCTATGAATAGCCCTTGGGTGCCCTGATGAAGAATTTTCAGGCAATTTGCACTTGGTATATTTGAGTCTCCTATCACTAACTCACCCCCAAAAGCTCAGTACAAGCTTTACTTATGATAGAAAGAGCCAGAAATGTTGGTTCTGGAAGTTTTTCTTCCTTGGCTGTCTTCCCCTGTATTTTTCCGAGGGGTCACATTAAGGGTATTACATTTCAGATCTAGTAAGGCAAGCCCAGGACACTTCCTGAGCTCCCACAGTCTCTCTGGTAAAGAGACCTGAGCTGTCAGAGTTTGAATTATTGTCTGAATGTTTAGTGTGCTAGTAATCAGGGTTTTGTAATAAAATATTGATTGGAGTTTTCCTCCCCCCTTCCCCGATGATTCATAAATCATTTTTCACTTGCCTTATTGGCCTGTTTCTTGACTCATTTCTCAATTTCAAGGGGTCTGGCGAGGATGTGATGGGTAGAGAATGATGAGTGTGAAGGGTTAACATTTTCACCTTCTGTCATCCTCTGCTGTAGGTCTAGTTCAGGGTCATTCCTTTTTCTAGTTGATAGGAATGGAATGGTTAATTTCAGTACTGTAGTTTTTTGAGAAATCCCTATGGTGATATTTCCCCCATGCCCTGGGAGAATTAGAATTAATTTTTAATCCTGGTCAGAAGTTAGGGATTAAGGTAGAATGCTGAGTGCTTATGATGGGTGGAGGCTATAGCTTCTTTCTGCTATTTTCTGTGGTTTTTCATATGTTTAGGAAAACTGGCATGACATATGATGTAGCAGAAGAAAAAAGACATATCTATCCATTACTGGCAAAGGAGAAGACTGTGTCTATGGTGGAAGTTGCTGTCCATATAGTGGATATTCATCTAACTCATGTCTGCTGCCTTTATTAGTCAGTAAGTCAGTTAACAAGCATTTATTAAGTGTTTACTATGTGCCAGGCAGAGTGAAGGGATGGAATGTTGCATGGGTGAAACAGTAAGAAGACCAGTGTTGCTGGATGGTAAAATCCCTGAAAAGGGAGTAAAGTGTAAGAAAGCTCAAAAGCTGAGATGGGGCCAGGTTGTGAAGGTCTGTGAAGTCCAAAGAGAGGGTTTTCTGTATGATCCTGGAGGCTATAGGAAGTCCTTGGAGTTTGAGGAAGGAGAATTCTGTGGTCAGATCTGCACTTCAGAAAGATCACCTGGGCATCTGAGTGGAGGATGGATAGGGGTGGGTTTGAATTGTGCCTACTTACTGTGTGACTTCATGCCAGTCACTTAACTTCTAGGCATCTGTAACATGAAAGAACACATGACCTTGAAGATCTCTTCTGGCTCCAAATCTTGTGATTAGCATTGGAGGATTTTTTGAGATTGATCCTTAATATAAGAAGCCCCTGGGGAAGAAACTTCTTCTACCAATGTAGATAATCACATGCTTTGAAATATATAGTATGGGGGCGGCTAGGTGGCACAGTGGATAAAGCACTGGCCTTGGATTCAGGAGTACCTGAGTTCAAATCTGGCCTCAGACACTTGACACTTACTAGCTGTGTGACCCTGGGCAAGTCACATAACCCCCATATATATCCACAATACATTAGGGGGTGACAAAACTACATATAAAAAGAGCCATTCCCCAATAGATATGTGGTCAAAAGACATTAACAGATAGTTCTCAAAAAAGGAAGAG
The DNA here is from genome assembly GCF_019393635.1 of Dromiciops gliroides. Classification (NCBI taxonomy): domain Eukaryota; kingdom Metazoa; phylum Chordata; class Mammalia; order Microbiotheria; family Microbiotheriidae; genus Dromiciops; species Dromiciops gliroides. The sequence continues at coordinate 428,188,455 of NC_057862.1, read as the reverse complement.
CAAGTAATAATATATATATATATATATATATATGTAGATGTAGATATAGGTATGTATACATATACATATGCATACATACACATGTGTGAACATACACATAAATATGAAATGATCCAAATTGGTAAATGATAAGAGAAATGCACATTAAAACAACCCTGAAGTTCTACCTTACATTCATCAGATTGGCAAAGAAGGGGGGCAGCTAGATAGCGCAGTGGTAAAGCACCGGCCCTGGATTCAGGAGTACCTGAGTTCAAATCCGGCCTCAGACACTTGACACTTACTAGCTGTGTGACCCTGGGCAAGTCACATAACCCCCATTGCCCCGCAAAAAAACAAAAACAAAAACTATATATATATTATGGTATGGTTATAGTATACTCTTTCCTTGGACATTGAGCAGTTAAATGACTTCCCTTAGAGTCACATAGCCAGAACGTATCTAGGGTGAGATTTGAATTCAGACCTTTCTGATTCTGAGGCAAACTCTCTTGCCACAGGACCATCCTGCTTTTCTACTATGATTATTTAAAACAGTAAAAATGTCAATATTTTGATGTTATGATAGCCCCTGAGGAGGTAACCATGGCATAGTGGCAAGAACGCTGGATTTAAAGTCATAGGATAAAAAAAAAAGTCATAGGACCTGGCTTTACATCATGACTGTGACTTACTTCCCTTGTGATTTTCAAGTTATAAAGACTCTCTGGTCTCAGTTTACTGATCTCTAAAATGGCCATGTTGGTCTCTTCCAGCTCTAAATAGATCTATATTCTATTAAGGAAAGTAAAAAAAAAAAATCCAAAACCAAAAAACACCAAACAAACCTCAGGATAGAATGCTTAGTCTGAAGATTTAGAAGGAACCTTAGAAATCTTCTTGTCTATTTCCCTCATTTAACAGATATGAAAACCAAGATCCAGAGAAAGGGTAACTCTTCTTCCAGATTGCACAGAATCTGTGGCAGTGCCAGGACTAGAAAGGAGCCAAGGTACTCTTGACTACAGCAAGGCACCTCCTTGCTGGAGTCTTGATTCTTTAAGGTGACGGAGCCACTTGTCATCACAAAGGAAGATTATTTCCACCTGGGTTGTACAGAAAGAACATGCAAAACAAAATGGGATTTGGTACTAGCATGCTGTTGGGTGAAGCAGCAGAGAGCTCTTTGGTACCTACTGCAGTGGCATGTTGATGAATTATGGGAATAATTTTTCCAGGGCAGTCCTTTAAGAAAGAGTGCAGTCCCTTGGTCAAGAAGAGATTTGGTTCAGACTACCTGGCAGGTTGAAGAGAGAGAGATTCAATAAACCAAGTAACTGTAACATTTTTCTTTCTTCTTTTCTATGTTTTGTGAGCCCAGATCCTTGGTGCTGTGGAAAGAGTATAGATTTCTGGCAGAGGATCTAGATTCAATTCCAAACTCTGCTACTTACTGCCTTGGGCAAATAGAGATGAAGACGTTTCTCTGGTTCTGTTTCTTCATCTATAAAATGGGGGTGTTGAATTAGATGAATGCCTCTTATACTTGAAATTCTATGATGATTGTGAGAGACAAATCTTGTCTCTGACACCTGTTAATGGTGTGACCCTATGTAAGTCCCTCAACTTTTTTGCACTGCATTTTGCTCATTTATAAAAATGGGTTATATAGTACATTGCTTACCTCAGGTTTGCCATGGGGGAACTATTTTGTAAGCCTTCATATATTTATAAAAAGGTAAACAATGATGCATATTTTGTTTGAAAATATTGAAGATGTGGCATTGGGCATGTATAGGCCATATATACATATGTGTGTGTGTACATATGTATGTGTTTTAGTTGTTTTTCAGTTGTGCCCAACTCTTTATGGTCCCTTTTGAGATTGTCTTGGAAGAGACACTAGAGTGGTTGCTATTTCCTTATCTAGCTCATTTGTGAAAAAATTGAGGCAAAAAGTTAAGTGATTTGCCCAGGGTCACACAGCTAGTGTCTGAGGCTAGATTGTAACTCAAGAAGATGAGTCTTCTTGACTCCAGTGTTCTATCCACTGGGCCACCTAGCTGCATAGATACATACATACACACACAGACACAGAAACACACACACTTATGTATGTATGTATACATGTATATATCTCCATATGAGATATATTGTTAAAACCTGGGATTTAATCCACCATTGAGGAGAGAGTAGAATTTGGGTGGTAGGGTAATGCTGGTACCATCCATAGCCTAGCTGGGAGGAGGGGCAGGCAGGATCCAGGCTTGGGTGATCTTCTCTGTCTCCAAGAAGGGCACCAATCTAGACATATCTATCTGCCATTCCTCAATATCCCTTGTCTAGGGACATGAGTCTGGGTACAGAGCTTTTAAGAGGCATTCTTTCTGATTTGTCTCAAGGGGGAGGGTAGCGTTACTTTACACTTCCTAGCTCAGCCTCTTCCCAATTAATGCTCGCTACACAAAACACCATCGCGAGTAGCTGCTGAACCTTTTTAAAAATCAAAGACAGAAGTAAAAAACAACAGAGCAATTCCATACATTAGAAGAATATGCCACACCCAAGTAGAAGATACCCTATCTCAAAACAGGCTAGAGAGAATGATCTGAAGGGTGGTCCTCTCTCAGACGTCTCCAGAGCTTTGAGCAGTGGAAGGGGTCAGGGCGGGAGGCTGGCTCTCCTGTACGCCTATAGCAACAGTGTGCCCAACACACCACCTTATTCAGGTGTCTAGTAGCATCATCACCATTTGTTTTTTTTCAATCACATCCCCTTACATATACAGGTCATAGGGTTGACCCTCCTGGTTACAAAAATAAAAGGTTTTTGGCTAAAATGCTAAGGAGCTAATAAAGTGAAAAATTGGCCCCGGTGGAGAACCAACTTTGCTGTCAGATTTTTAATTTCAGCATACTTTAAAATTGAAATTAGATTTCCAAGACAACACACTTTGCATTCTTATGAAATCCTTGTGCTTTATTCTCTTTTGTGGCTGTCACGCTTAGTGCCAAGTATAACATCCAGAGCAAGTACTTGAGTCATTACTGGTCAGTTGCCTAGGGTTTCATTTGGGTAGAATTGTGTTCTAAAGAGAACGGTCTGTTTAGAGCATTTCTGTCATTCCTGTTACTAGCAAAACATACCCTGGTAAAGGGATTGAATTTTCCTATTTATTATTCATTAGAATATTTAACTAAGTACCGGAATCTTAAGCTGTTAAATCTAGCTATTAGGGTTGTCCTGAGTCAGAGTTACAGCTTTCTACCTGGGGACACAGAAAATTTGCATTTACAGGAAAATGAGGCATCTTGGCCCCCAGAGTTCACAAAGACCAGGTACACTGTGGTTGGCCTGTGAGCTCCTCCATGTGGATGGAAAACCTTGTGTACCTTCTTGTATTGCAGCATTGGTGTCCTTGAGGCATCCCATTCTACATCCCATTCCCCCTGGGGCAATGAGGGTTAAGTGACTTGCACAGGGTCACACAGCTAGTAAGTGTCAAGTGTCTGATGTCAGATTTGAACTCAGGTCCTCCTGAATGCAGGGCCAGTACTTTATCCACTGTGCCACCTAGCTGCCCCCATGCTTGAAGATCTTCTGATTCTTTTAGGACCTCAGGGGTACAGGGTGAGCAAATCTGAGCATTGGAAGGGGCCACAGTGGCCATCTTGTCCAACCTGTACATAAAAGAAATACCCACTATAACATACCTGACAAGTGCTTGTCCGGCTTCTGCTTAGAGACCTTTGAGGAGGTGGGAAACACCCTCTCTGCCTCTGAGGCCAACCATTCCACTTCCAGACAGCTTTAATAGTCAGCAAGGTTCTCTTCTCAAGTATAAGTTTGCCCCTTTGTACCTCCCCACTCCTGTTGCTACTAGTTGTATCCAAAGGATCCAAACAAAACATACTTACTCCATTCCTCCACATGACAACCCTTCAAACACTTGAAGGTAGCTTTCATGTTCTAAGTCTTTTAGGTTAAACATGCCCATTTTTTACAACTGATCCTCCCATGACATACACCATTCATCCTGTTTGCCCTCCTCTGGGCATGCCCCATCTCATCATTGTTCTTAAACTGTAGTGCCCAGAGCTGAATTCAACACTGCTCATCAGGTCTAATGAGGACAGAGGACAGTGAGACTATAACCTTCACAGTTTTCTTGAAGCTTTTCTTAAATACCAGCTTCTATAATACAGCATGGACCAAAAGTCCCAAAATCACGAAGAGGTTTCAATATTTAATAACTCTTTAATTTTTTGTTTTAAATTTAAAATACTATAGCACTATATATAGGAAATAAATATGAATATGTACATATAAGAAATAAAGAAAAAATAATTTTCAAAAAGTTATCAATGGGGCAGCTGGGTGGATTAGCAGATAGAGCACCGGCCCTGGATTCAGGAGGACCTGAGTTCAAATTTGGCCTCAGACACTTTACACTTACTAGCTGTGTGACCCTAGGCAAGTCACTTAACCCCAATTGCCTAACCAAAAAAAAAAGTTATCAAAACATCAGACCCCCTTGGTGATTTTTGACCCATCCTATACCAAGGTGATCTCGCAGGGTCACCTAAAAGTGAATAGTTGTTTTTATTACTCTACCTGTCACTTTACTTGGTTTGCTTATCTGCAAAGTGGGTTAAAAATATTGGTACTGCCTACTTCTCAGACCTGTGAGATAATCTATATAAAGCATGTGATAGCCCAGAAACATTATGTAAACATCTGCTGTTACCTAGGTGCATCTCTAAGCTATTGATTTCTAAGCTCTGCATTCATACTTGTTTAATGTGTTTTAGAAGATATAATTTGGTTGGGTAAATTGATATCAAGTTCTTTTATATGTTGCACCCTTTTTATGTATTGCTCACAATTTCATTATCTAGTTGTTTACTGATTTTTCTCTGAATATTTGTTCATTAATTTGCTTAATGAAGAATAGTTGGGGCTCACTGCTGATTGATCTAATGAGCCTCAGATGCCGATCACTGCAGTTAGTTCATTTGCACTTTCAGTCTTAATGGCGTTAAGTGAGACATTCGAGTCTTTTAACGGCATCTACTCTGCTCTAATGACTTATTAAAATACAATCATGCTAGTGAGCAGAAGACGTTAATGCATCCTGGCAAGACTGATGGCAAAGGTGCGACTACAAATGTGTTAAGTTTCCTTGACGTAAAATATTTCCTCTCTTACCTGTTCTTTGTCATTTTAGGAGATGGTTGTAGTCACACAGCATTTGGAATAGTCTTTCTTACACACCTTCCCCCTTCTCACTCACATAAGTCAAATATGCAAATCAGATGTTGAATTATAATTTCTAGAACTGGTGGTGGAAGTGGTTTTATCTCAGCCTTCCTTGCCAGATGGGAGGATTTCACGGTCTGTGACTTTATGTTTGTGAAAGGTGGATAACGTTTCAGATTTCAGTATCAGTGCGGGAATTGTTACAACTGGTTGTATATTCCAGTATGACATGTATATCAGCCCTGCCATTCACATGGAAAAAAACCCCCACAGCAGTACATTTGTCTTTTTAGATCTTAAAAGTCCCATAGTGTGTAATAATAAGGACAATAATAATTACTGCTCACATTTGTGTGGCACTTTAAAACTTAAAAGGTCTCTGACACAACTATAGTAATCATTAAATCACTGACAGTGCAGATTTCTTGGCAAACATCTCAAGTGTTCCTCACAATGGCCCTGGGAGATAAGAATTATTTCTATTTTATAGGTGAAGAAAATAAGACTTAGAGAGGTTAAGAAATTTGTCCCCCATGATCACCTAACCAATAAGAGTAGGAAGTAAGATTCAAATCTGGGTCTTTCCTGACATCAAGTTCTGTGCTCTTTTACTTTGCCCCTTTGCCTCTGACATAAGCTAAGAGTACTATATTCAGCAACAAAAGACTCAGAAAGCCTTGTTTTGAGCCCCCGTTAACTGTGTGACCTTGAGCAAGTCACCTCTTTGGGCTTCTGGAACCCATTTGGAAAGTTAGTGGGCTAGACTAGATTAGGAGCTCTTAACCTGAAATCAATGAATTTTAAAACTTTTTTTTTTAATTTATGTATAAGGTATTTTATTTTTTCCGTTACATGTAAAGATAGTTCTCATCTTTTGTTTATACATGCCTTACAATTTCAGATTTTTCTCCCTCCCTCCCCTCCCTCACCTCTCCCCTAGACAGCAGGTAATCTGATACAGGTTATATCTATATATCTCTATACATATACATATAGATATATATACACACACACATATATATACACATAATAACATTAATCCTATTTCTGCATTAATCCTGTTACAAGAGAAAAAAAATCAGAGCAGTGATGCAAAACCTCAGAATAGAAAAAAAAAACAACAGCACCCAAAACAAAAGAAATAATATGGTTCAATCAGCATCTATACTCCACAGTTCTTTCTTTCTTTTTCTTTCTTGGATTTGGAGATCCTCTTCTATCATGAGTTCCCTGGAACTCTTCTGTACCATTGCATTGGTGAGAAGAATATAGTCCATCACAGTAGGTCAACACTCAATGTTGATGATACTGTGTACAATGTTCTTCTGGTTCTGCTCATCTCACTCATCATCAGCTCACGTAAGACCCTCCAGGTTTCTCTGAACTCTTCCTGCTCATCATTTCTTACAGCACAATAGTATTCCATTGTATTCATATACCACAACTTGTCCAGCCATTCCCCAATTGATGGGCACCCCCTCAACTTCCAATTCCTTGCTACCACGTAAAGAGCAGCTATAAATATTTTTGTACATGTGGGTCCCTTTTCCCCTTCCATGATTTCTTTAGGCAAAAGACCTAAAAGTGGGATTGCTGGGTCAAAGGGTATGCACAGCTTTATCGCTCTTTGGGCATAATTCCAAATTGCTCTCCAGAATGGTTGGATCAGCTCACAGCTCCACCAACAATGCATTAGTGTTCCAATTTTCCCACAGTCTCTCCAACATTTATTATCTTCCTTTTTTGTCATTTTAGCCAATCTGATAGGTGTCAGGTGGTACCTCAGAGTTGTTTTAATTTGCATCTCTCTAATCATTAGAGATTTAGAGCATTTTTTCATATGGGAATAGATAGCTTTGGTTTCATCATCAGAAAACTGCCTGTTCATATCCTTTGACCATTTCGCAATTGGGGAATGACTTGGATTCTTATAAATTTGATTTAATTCCCTATATATTTTAGAGATGAGGCCTTTATCAGAAGCACTGGCCTCAAAAATTGTTTCCCAGCTTTCTGCCTCCCTTCCAATTTTGGATGCATTGCTTCTGTTTGTACAAAAATTTTTTAATTTAATATAATAAAAATCATCCATTTTGCATTTTATAATATACTCTATCTCTTGTTTGGTCAAAAACTGTTTTCCTTTCCAAAGATCTGATAGGTACACTATTCCTTTCTCTCCTAATTTACCTATGGTATCACCTCTTATGTCTAAATCGTGTATCCATTTTGACCTTATTTTAGTATAAGGTGTAAGATGTTGGTCTATGCCTAATTTCTGCCATACTATCTTCCAGTTTTCCCAGCAGTTTTTGTCAAATACTGAGTTCCTATCCCAGAAGCTGGAGTCTTTGGGTTTATCAAACACTACATTACTAGTGTCATTTACTACTGCATTTCCTGAGCCTAGCCTATTCCATTGATCTACCACTCTATTTTTTAGCCAGTACCAGATAGTTTTTAAAACTTTTTTATAACTTTCTTTCAACATAATTGGTCTACTTTGTAGTCCTATGGATTTTATTTTATGCATTTAAAAGCATTATTCTGAGAAAAGATCCATATACTTTACCAGACTTCCAGAAGGTTCCTTGGCACAATAACAGTTAAGAGCTCCTGGACTAGATCACATCTAGATCTAATCTGTGATTCTTGGATGCTTTGGGGTCTGTACTTTGCTTGGATTAAAAATCCCCTTAAAGAGCTATGGTCCCATTCTGGGATTTGAAGGAAGCCACGAGGTGGAGATGAGGAGGGATCGGGGTTAGTCAGCAAAGATACCCAGAGCAAGATGGCAAATCTTGGAGGAACAGCAGTAGATGGAATGAATAACTAAAAAGAAAGTATTAAGCACTTAGTATGTGTCAAACACTGTGCTAAGTGCTGGGGATCCAATTACAAAAGTGAAACAAATCCTTGCTGTCAAGGAGATTACATTCTAATGGAAAGGCAACAGATAATAGAGAAGTGGAGGCCAAGAAGGGGAATGGTGGTGAGTGGAACAAGATAGTCAATGAACATATCACCTGGATAGGAATGCTCCACTCCTACCCTTAGATTACAAAAAAGACCAGAGGAAGGCATTCAGCACAATGGCCAGATCCTTTTTAGAGGATTTGTGGAATGAACAGGAGTTAGATGAAGTAAGTTGTGGATGGTTGCCCTTTATGTCAAACAAGGTAGTATGTGGCTATGCTGAAGAAGTCATGGACCCATCAGAATAAGAACAGTGGAGATGCTCCACATGTTCACTTCAGTTGAATTGACTCTAGGCAAGTCACTTCAATGCTCTGGATTAATGCTTATAACCTTCATGGGAATTCCTGATTTCATTAGGGCTTTGGCCATCTTAGTGTGAGGCAGGTTCCCCAGGGACTAAAGCCCCAGGGGCTGTTAAGCAGGTGTTCTTCTGTCTTGCAAATCACTGGTCTCCACTCATCCCATGAAGAGATTCATCCTCTTGCTTACTGGGAAATGGTGTTTGTATTCACACAATTGGGGTGTTCTCAAAGGAGGAAATCTCACCTTCAAAACTGAGATCTCACCCCCTGAAGGAAGAGGGTTTGAAATTGTTGAATGCCAGTGCTTTTTTTTTTCTCTTAAAGCAATAAATATTTATTGCTTGTGGCTTAATCTATAACCATAGCCCAGCCACAGTGCCAGGAGGGGAAGGAAAAAGAAAGAAGAGGGTCTTGGTCTACAATGTCCAATGACACAAACCATACAAAATAGGATTCTGAGTTTCTGTTTACAATTGTGGGTCAGCAACAGGGCATGAATCATCCAAAGTATTCCAACTCAGTCTTGCATAGAGTCATGGAAAGAGTTTTATACTATATGAGAGACAGACTGCCTTGAATGCCAGTGCTTTTGAGGTCAATTAACAACCACTGTTTTCCAAGTGCCCTCTGTTTCTGATGGTGCTGCATATGACCATTTTAAATGGAGTTTAAAAGTCTGCTGGAGGTCAGTGAAAAAGTTCTGTATTTCAGTCAATAAACATTTCTTAAGCACCTACTATGTGCCAGGCCCTGAGTTCAGTGCTGAAATTCAGGCAACTTCTTGGTAGAAAGAAATTATTAAGGGGGCAGCTAGGTGGTGCAGTGGATAAAGCACCAGCCCTGGAGTCAGGAGGACCTGAGTTCAAATCTGACCTCAGACACTTGACACTTACTAGCTGTGTGACCCTGAGCAAGTCACTTAATCCTCATTGACCTGAGAGAGAGAGAGAGAGAGAGAGAGAGAGAGAGAGAGAGAGAGAGAGAGGCGCATGAATTAAAGCAGCTCATAAGGTCATTGGATCTAGAGCTGGAAGGGTGTTGAAATCACCCAATCCAAGCATCCAATTCTTGTTCCTCCCCCTCCCTGGGTCCAGAGCAACCAAATACATGCTATAACAGGAAGGTACACCCCCCCCCCCTCCCCGGCCATTTACAAAAGGAAATTTAAAGTCATTTGATACTTCAAAGGTAAAGTATATGTGATTTGATTTTGCCAGTGTGTGTGTTCCCTGTGCCTATGGAGATCACCAACCCTTCTTTTTCCTTATGATTCTAAAAGTGGCTATTGCTATCTACCCCGCCCCCCCCCATACCCAGTCAACCAAACCAAAAACAATGCATCCCCCAGTGGCCAACTTTCTTGTGATGAGATTGTATTTTAGCCAAGCTGGTCCTTGGATTACATCTATAGTTTAGCTAGTTTCTGGGTCCATATTTAGAGACTAAACCCTCTGTGAAAGTGAGAGATCCCCAGAACTTATAACTTGCACAAGGACAAATCACAATTTCAAAAGATTGTGGATGAAGCCCACTATCTACCCCATGCCAGAGCAGAGTTGGACTTAAAGTAGACAGTGAAACGTACCTTTTTGCATTTTTTTTTAAAGTGAGGCAATTGGGGTTAAGTGACTTGCCCAGGGTCACACAGCTAGTAAGTGTTAAGTGTCTGAGGCCGGATTTGAACTCAGGTACTCCTGAATCCAGGGCCGGTACTCTATCCACTGCGCCACCTAGCTGCCCCGAAACGTACCTTTTTGGATGCACTCAATGTGAGAATTTGTTTTGCTTAACTATAAGTATTTGTTACAAGAGTTTTCTTTTTCTTCAGTTTTTTTTTGGGGGGGGGAGGGAAGAGTATGAGAGAAAATAAATGCTTGTTAATGGAGGAAGGGAAAGGAGTGACAGTTCCTCACTCACCCAGCCTTTCTTATTTTTCTTCTTATAATTGACATTTATATAGGAAGCAAGGAAACAATATTTATGAGGCACTTACTGTATTAAGCAATTTGCATATATTATCACGTTTGATCCTCACAACAACCCTGGGAGGTAGGTGCTATCATTATCCCCATTTTACAGATGAGGAAACTGAGGCAAAGAGAGGTTAAATGATTTGCTCAAGTGTCAAACAGCTTGTAAGTGTCTGAGACTAGATTTGACCTCATGGCTTCCTGATTCCAGGCCCACTGCTCTGTCCATTGTGCTACCTGAGGTTTACAATATGTTGGCATTGGGGGCAGCTAGGTGGCGCAGTGGTTAAAGCACCAGCCCTGCATTCAAGAGTACCTGAGTTCAAATCTAGCCTCAGACACTTGACACTTAACTAGCTGTGTGACCTTGGGCAAGTCATTTGACCCTTATTGCCTTGCAAAACAAAACAGAAACAAAAACAAAACAACAATATGCTGTTGTTCATTATCATCTTTGAGCCTCACAGCAGCCTGGGAGTTATAGACTAGAGATATCTCCTTTCCGTTTTGCAGATGAGGAAAGTAAGGTCTGGAAAGGTGAAATCACTGTTCCAAGATCATACATCAAGGAAGTGCCCTAGGTGCTATTCAAACCCAAGTCTTGCTGACTCCCAAGTTCAGCACTCTGTCCACTTTGTACCCCTGCTCCAGAAATGGGGTCAGAAGAATTGGGCTAAAAGTTGGTTCCATAGGAAGTGGATATAAAGAATATCTCTTCCAAGCCCAAATCAGCTATCCTCGATTTCCCCAGCCTCATAACACATATTGGTTTCCTCACTTAGGAAAAGTGCTGAGAATAATTGGAGGCCCCCCTGCAGAGTCAACAAAAGCAAACACACACCTCACCAACCAGTTCCTGTACTCTGATTGGAGCTGTGTAATCCCAGTAACTTGATTTTAATGGCATTTGGAGCCGATTAGAATGGCTGTTCTGTGCCTTCCATATTAATAAAACACACCTGCATGCGATTACCCAGCACTAATAAAACTTCTGGTGCAGGAGCACTTAGGTTAACGGTTACCTGCAAAACATAATTAGAACAATATTCATGTTCCAATGCTTTGTGGCCTCATTTGTATGACGAATTAGCTGCTCAGAGGCTGTTGACTCTTCTGAAGCTACAATTTAATTTTTTGCTGATTTCTTTGAGATATCTATCTCCATGTTCTCTTCCTGTCTAAACTGGCACAGCAGGTAGGCAGAGACTGGAGAGCATGGCAGGGGAACAAGGTCCAATGGAGCGATGATGGGATTGGAGCCAGGGATGCAAAGTGGGCCAGGTGTGGAAATTTGCATCTGGTTTTCAGGCTGCTGACACTGGAGATGATGAGAGGCAGGCTGATGGAGGGTGGTCACAGATTTTCCCTCAGAGACCTCCAGATCTCATTTTGGGATGACAGGCTATGTTCTCAGAATGCTCACTCTTCTGGACTCAATTCTAATTATTGCAGCATCAAGGTGAGACATCATTTAAGTTCCTTTGCCTAGAGACCTAATAAATCTTTTTAGTAAGCAGTCCTTGACCATCCCTTATTAAATAGAAAGTTAATGAACAAATAAAAGGTAACTGTGATCACAAAGAAGGAACAGGGCTCATCAGATTAACTTCATTTCCTTATTTGAAAGGGTTGGTAGACTGATTGATTAGAGCAATGCCGTAGATATTACTTAATTAGATTTTTAGCAAAGCATTTGACAAGGTCTCTCATGAAATTCTCTAACCCGTTCCCCTTCCCTCCCTCCCCCACAGTTCTGGGATTCCTTTCATATATGAGTTGGACTGAATGTCTGCTCAAGGCTCTTCCAACTCTGAAATTCTGCGGTCTGGTTGTAGCCAAGAGATGTGGGTTAAGTGATCATGCAGGCATTGGAACTGATTGCCTGTCGGGACCTGAAAAGTCATCTTAAGTGGCTCAGTCATAACTTGGAAGGGGGTTTCCACTAGAGTGTCCCTGGGAGCTGTTCTTGACCCTGTGTTGCTTCACATTTTTATTAAAGATTTGGAGAAAGATAAAGAGGGCATAATTATGAAATTGGCAGATGACAAAAAACTGGCGGTGTGGAAGGAGGGGGCAACTAACACATTGAATGAGAGTGCCAGGATTCAAAAATATCTTGACAGGCTGGAACATTTGGCTGAATTTAATAAGATGGGATTTAATAGAGATAAATGTTACATCTTAAACTTGAGTTTAAAAAAATCAACTAAAGGATTTGAATGATAAACCATGAGTCTGAACATGAAACATGCCATTCATCTCCTGCTGGAGAGGTGATGATTTGAGATTTAAAATTCAGAATGTGACATAGATTTTTGGAAATGGATATCTGGGCATATATTTTGCTGGACTATATATATTTGTTATATGGGTTGGTTTTTTTTTTTCATTTTTTCCCCAATGGGGTACAGTGGGAAGGAGAGAGAAATGCTTGTAAAAATGAATGTGTGTATATTTTTTATATATATATATACACATATATATATATGCATAAAGAAAAAAGAAAGGATTAAAGGTGTTCTACATGCATGTTTAATAGATGTGGTGTCCAGGGCTAGAGAAAAGGTCATAGTAGTCTGTCCTGATAAGAACACATCTGGAATACTGCCTTCAGTTCTGTGAGTCACATGTTAGGAAGAACATGAATAAGCTGAAGATCATTCAGCTGAGGGCGACCAGGATGGTGAAAGGTCTTGAATTCATATCATATGAGGGTTGACATAAAGAACTAGGGATGTTTTAGAGAAAAGACTTAACAATGGGAGATGCTGGGGGAAAGTGGAGAAGTAGAGACTCAATAGCTACTTTCATATATTGGAAGGGATATCATATGGATAAGGTATTGGACCTGCTTAGCCCCAGAAGGAGGGGGTAGAACTAAGGAGAAATTAATGGGAGTTGTAGAGGCATAGGTTTTGACTTAGTTCTTCCTAATAGGTAGTTTTTCCTTACACTATCTGCAAGTGGAATGGGTTGTTTTGGAATGTAGTGATTTTCCCCTTCACTGGAAATCTTAAGAGAATTTTTTAAGAAATGAGACTTTGCCCTCAACTATTATAGAAAAAACTGTCAAGAGAAACCACAGGCCTGAGGATGAAGAGAAGGTTGGAAGTCTTTGAGAGTGGGGTAGGGTAAGGGAAGGACCTAATTTCTTATTTTCTTCTAGGACTTTGATTTTTCATACCTAGAGTCTAGCATTCTTGTCTGTGAGCCTGGCCACAACTTGGCTGAATCTGTGTCCTTCCCAGCTGGCTTAAAGGAGAAAAATGCCTTCTCTCATGTGTTCCTGAGCTTAGGCAGGTGGACAGATGGGAAGACACGTTTTTCACTGGCTCCGTCCATGCTAACACAAAATGGATAGAGGAGGAGTGTGATGCTTAACAATCCAATTCATGAACCAAAAACTACAGTAGCAAATTATGAAAGTATCATGTTTGCTCTCAGGCTTAATGCACACAGACCTAGAAGAGTCTGTCAGAAGCACTCTGTGCATTTTGGCAACTCCTAGAGAGAAATTTTCCAAATTAATGTCAGAATTCTTCGGCCCTCCTTGGTAGATGTCAAATAATTGTCCTGTCTTCTTAACTGAAATGTCTTACTTAACTAAGAGCAGGTAAAGAATGGAATTGGGTTGGGCTGGCATGATTTAGGAGTCAGCATTGTACATTAGGCTTCATAGCAAGTGGGTGCTTAATAAATGTTTATTGATTGAATATTGACTGACTATGTTGTTACATATGCTGATACAATAGCCACTACACTTTCTTGTGCATATCATTTTGTAAGCCTGGAATATTGTAAAAGGTTTTTGAAATGTTGCCCAGCTCAAAAGTGACCCATCCATAAAAGCTTTCTTAATTTCTCTACATATTCTCCTTTCCCCCCTTTTAGAGTAAAAGTGAATTCTTCCTTCCTTTCCAATCTTTTAAAAAAATTTCTTTCTTTCTCTTTCTTTCGGTGGGGCAATGAGGGTTAAATGACTTGCCCAGAGTCACACAGCTAGTGTCAAGTGTCTGAGGCTGGATTTGAACTCAGGCCCTCCTGAATTCAGGGCTGGTGCTCTATCCACTGCGCCACCTAGCTGCCCCTTCCTATCATTTATTAAGCACATTTATTGAGCCAGGAATTGTGCTAAGCTCTAGGCATACAGATAGGAGCAAAAAGAATCCTTGCCCTTAAGGGGCTTACATTCTAATGGGGAAAGAGAACACATAAAGAAAAGCTAAAAAGATAAGGGCATATCATAAGTGCTTCTCATATATACTTATTATTAGAACTTTATTTGCATATTGTCTTTTTTCCCCTGCTGGACTTTTTGCTCCTTGAAGTCAGTGATTTTCTCATTTGTTTTTATCACCACAGGATATACTTTGACTCGAGATTACACCAGAAAAGTTGCCCCCTAGTTTAAGGTACCCGTTGGGTTTGTATTGATCAACTCAGCCATATCTCATATGTCCCACCTGTTATCTCTTAATTTCTATGTGCACTTTCTGCTGGCCTTGTGGTCATCAAGTTTCTTTCTGTTATGACCTTCTGGGCTTCATGTCTTCATAGATACCAAGTGGCCAGTTTGGTTACCATTTGCTAAGAGACACTGACTAGAAATCTTTTTCAGGATAAGGGTAGGGAAAGTTTGATCCACTATACACAATTAAGAGAGGTCTAACACAAGTCAGACAAAGAGCCTGCCCTGCCATCACTCTCCTCCCCCCTTTCCCTTTTTACTAAAACTATCTCTTCTTTGGACTTCCTGTATGGAACTCTCTTGTCTCAAGACAGCTTTCTGACTTTAGGTTAGAAATACCTCATACCAACCATTTCTTTCCTTTTTGGGTATCTTGTATCTCAGTCCCATTTTGGAGGATTCTGTCAAAGAATCCCCACAGGAGCTATGTAGAGGCTTGTGCCATGAGGCCCCTTTTACTATTTTATGGCTTGGCATGCAGACGAATCTAAACAAGCAGAAAAGCCAGGAAAACAGCAAGGCCCTTGTCCTCTACTTTCTTCCATATGTGTATACATAAATACACACACACACACACACACACACACACACATCAGTAAGAAGAAAACAAAATGAACAAAATCCCCACCAAACTCTGGCTTTTGTTGCTGTATTCTGCACCATGTAAAAGCATTGCCACTCTTGGAAACCTCTGCCCTGGGGATCCCTTCTCCTCATTGGGCCTCTTCCCTTGAATGGGACCAACATTTTTGGAAGGACCCCCACCATTTTTCACCAGCTGCACTGCTTTTTGGACTTCTCCATCATTCCTTCATGCCTTGGGGAAAACTTCTCATTGGGAAATCATCTTATCCTGCAAGATTGAATCAGCCTTGCTACTTAAATGTCATCAGGATCCTCTGCCCCTCTTGATAGGACTCTAAGACTGGGGGGCCAAGCCAGGAGATCCAGAGCTTCCATTTAAAGAAGGGACCTGAGTTCTCTCCATTGCCCACTAGTTGAACTGCTTTTGGATTTCTTTGGACTAATTCATCATGCCCCTCCACTAAGTACTTCATTTTTCAACTTCCTTTCGTGTGTTGTCTTCCCCATTAAATTTTAAGCTCTTTGAGGGCAGGGATTGTCTTTCTTGTTATTTGTATTTGTATCTCCAGCACTTAGTACATTTCCTGGCACATAGTAAATACTTAATAAATAGTTATTGACTGACTGCTTCACTTCTCTCTTGCCTCTATTCCTCCCATATTCTACCTCCTCCTTGAGTGCCACATTAACACCTTGAATCAGTAACCTGTCCCCTTTCCCACTTTTGAGCACCCCATACATGTCTTCTTTTATTAGAATGTAAGCTCATTGAGGGTTGGGACTATCTTGCTTGCTTGTATTTGGATCCCTGGCACTTAACATAGTGTCTGACACATAGTATGGTCTTGATGAATGTTTTCTCTGTCTCTCTGTCTCTCTCATTCATACACACACACACACACACACACACACGCACGCACACACGCACACACGCACACAGGATTTCATTGAATTTTGTCATGTGAATGAACAGCACAAAATAATTGATACAGTAAAATAACTAGGACTCTATGTATCTTACTTTCCTAACTTGACTATAAACTCCTTGAGGGTGAGGCCTGTGTCTCCCCCAGCACCTAACATGGAGCCAGATCCATATTCAGTTCTCAGGAAGTACTTGGCTGGTTGCCTAACATCTTGAAACAAAGGAACCCGATGCTGGTTGTTTGGCTCCCTCCATTTTCTACTTTGGGCAGCTGACAAGCCTTTATTTATGGAGAGAAAGGGAAGGGGTGTTTCTCTAATTGATATTAGTGATGCCAAGATTATGCTATTTGTTTTGCTTCATGGAGATGGCCAATATCCATTCCATCTTAAAAGTTATTTGTTACTTCCTGCCTGCATTCCACGCAGAGCTGAGACCAAAATATTTTAGCTGGTGGCAAAAATGGATGAGAGCCCTTTCTTGCCCCTCCCCAAGAATTTGAAAGGAATGCATGCTACCACATCCGGCATCCCAACCCCTTGTCTTATAAAACATGTTTTTTTGTAGCCTGACACTTGGAAACGCAGGAGATTCAGTGCCACTTGAGGGTGAGATGAAGGAATTGGGCCTGCCTGGGAATGGTCTGTTTGGGAATCAATGTGCTGTTGTGGAGAGTGTCATACCTGTCTCCAATCCTTACAGGGAGCCTTTCTCAGCCACAGGAGCCCATGGGGAGCTCCTTTAAGTCAATAAACATTTATTAAGTGCCTACCATGTGTTAGAGTGAGAGTTTCAGAAAGCAAAGTCCCTATTCTCATAGGGTTTACAATCTGGGAGAGGGGAATGTCACAAATAATAATAAACTGTGGTAGACAATATTTTACCCTAAGTGCATTTGAGAGGTGCCATTTAAATGCTACGTGAGGTTGGAGGGGGAAGGTGTTTACAGCATGAGATTAGCTATTCCAAACCCCTCATTATATAGCTGGGAAAACAGGCCCAGAGAAAGGGAGTAACTTGCCCAAGGTCACACAACTAGTCATTGATAGAACGGACTAGAATGCAATTGTTAGTCCAGTATTTTTTTTTTTTTTGGTGGGGCAGTTGAGGTTAAGTGACTTGCCCAGGGTCACACAGCTAGTAAGTGTCAAGTGTCTGAGGCTGGATTTGAACTCAGGTCCTCCTGAATCCAGGGTCAGCGCTTTATCCACTGCGCCACCTAGCTGCCCCCACCTAGTCCAGTATTTTTGATCAGCTAGATGGTACACTGGATAGAATGCTGGGCCTGGAGTCAGGAAGAGCTGAGTTTAAATTTGATCTCAGATGCTTAACTAGCTATGTGACCGTGGGCAAGTCACTTAACCCTGTTTGCCTCAGTTTCCTTATGTGTAAAATGATCTGGAGAAGGAAATAGCAAACCACTCAAGTACCTCTGCCAAGAAGATCCCAAAATGGGGCCATAGAGAATTGGACACAACTGAAATGACTGAACAAAAACATTTTTGGCCATTGCACTAATGTTAATCTTAATAATTACAACTTACCTAGAGGTTTTTGGATTTTCAGTTAACCTCTGTCTGCCTCAATTTCTTCATCTATGAAATAGTGACAATAATAGCACCTATATACCAGCGTGTAAGGATCGAAGGAAATAATAGTTGAGTCCTTTGCAAACCTTAAAGCACCATATAAATGCTAGTTATTGTCATCTATTGTTCTTCTTCTCTTGGTGGAAAGAACATTGGATTTTAAGTCAGAATATGTGACTCTTACACTTAGTTAGCTGTGTGGTACATGTCAACCTTTGGAGCCTCATTTTCTTCTTCCACAAAATGAATTGGTTAGACTAAAGCCCTAAAGTCCTTTGCTATTCTATAGCCTTTGATGTCATTTGCACAGGGCGTTACCTCTGAACAGCTGGACAAACTGGTCAAAGTAAGCTGATGGAGGCTTGAGGAGGCAGAGATTACCCAGACTTGCAAGAAACCCTCTTCTCTGTGTGTGGTGTGAAATGTTTCCTAGCGTCTGCCTTCAGTTCTGATCCCTCTGGAACATTACCGTCAGAGGATGATTACTGTTGCTTGGCATTATTAAAAATACACCCATTACACGGAGGCCTCTGGGCTCATTTTCAACAACATAATTGTACACAGATTACAAACAAATGAACAAGCATCATGTGCCCTCCGAATAAATGCTGCAAGGTAGTTTTCTCCAGAGTCCCCTTCTCCTGTGCAGAAACATTCTACGCATTTAATGCTGCAATATAACCTGATTTCATGTTACCATGGTTTTCTCTAGAGAAAACCAAGGAAAGTCATTTAGGGCAGGATTTCCCAATATAATTCAGGTATAAAGTGGCATGTCCAAGAATAGAGCCCAGGTTCTTTTATTCTAGATTCAGTACTCTTCCCCCTATGTCTATCTACCTAAATCTACTTATTCCCCTGTTTCCCCTAAAATTTTCTATCAATAACTGTATAAAGTTTGAATTAAATATGTACCCCTCTTTAGCACTATGGACAAAATCTTTCCCGATTGAACTATGAGGGGAAAATCTGTATAACAGAAACCCATGTCTCTTATGCTTACCACAATGCTGAAATAGGAAAAAAAAATCAACATATTAATAATAGGTGTAAATTAGTAATATCCACAAATTTGTAAAGCTAGTACCCAAAAATGAATGAACAAAAAGTCATTTATAGAATGCTTACTGTTAGCCAAGCATTTTTTATACAAATCCCAAAGGGAAGCTAGTCCCTGGCTTCAAAGAGCTTTCAATCTAATCAGGGTGACCAAACATATAGGAGATTGGTGGCCCGATTAGGGATGTTTTGTTTTGGAATGTCAAAGGGATGGTGAATGGAGCTGGAGGAAAGCTAATTGGTATAACTTTTCTATAGCAGTGACTGTATTGATTTATGGTACAAGTGGAAGGGGAGGAAGAGAAAGGTATATGCTCAGTGGTGGGGCAGATGGTGAGAAGTTGGGCTTGCCAGGATGTATAGAAGGAAACATGGGTGGGCCAGCTAGAAACAGTGGAACAGGAGATCGACAGCATCCCCAGGGTAGGATTTCCAGAGCTGAAAGGGTTAAATCCTTCTGGGCATCTTCCTTGCTTGATGGGGTTTTGCAAGCAAAATGATGGCCAAGGAGTAAGGGTCATATAAGGCACTTACCCATCAGGACATCAGGAGTTCTGGAGCTGAAAGGGTTAAGCAAGGAACGGGTAAAATACATCCTTAGTATTCAGAGTTTTAGCTTGGCTTCTACTCCAATGTCTAATTCTGCCACTGACTTGCTATTGGACATTGGCTGAGTTACTTCCGCTTGTCATCTGTAGAGATGAGAGTTTTCTTATCAGTAAAATGAGGTTAGTGTAGATGGTCTCTAAGGGCCAGTTAAGCTCAGAAACTTGAAGATTGTGTGTGTGTGTGTGTGTGTGTGTGTGTGTGTGTGTGTGTTGCTTGGTGGTGACCGTGGACTTGATTAGAACATAAACAATGTGCTGTTTTTGCAAAACCTTCTGATTTCCTTCTTTCTGTTGTTCTGCTATAACTAGCAGTTGCTTCCTTCCTTGTTTGGGAAAAAAAAATTTCAGCAGAGCTTGGGGCACATGGATTCAACACTAAAGTTTCTAATCGTCCTGCTATTAATTTAACAGCAGAGAATAAGGCAAAGATGTCTTTCAAGTGGAAGCAGAAAGATGGTCCTAATACCGTGGGCTAAGCATTTAGGATAGCAAATTAAATCATGCTTAATGGTGTTAGAATCTCAATCACCAAGGAAAATGAAATTGGTGAAGCAGAGAAATGAGAAATTGCTCAAGTCCTCTGCAGGAACTATATGTTGTCTTGAAAGGCATTGGGAAGGGGATATGCTAGAAATAATTATAGCAGGAACTCTTAAGTGATAAGAGTTTTTGACCTGAATTTACTCAAGGTAATCAGGGTATGGAATAGTCTATTTTAACTGCCTTGTGAGGGCAGAGAGTAGGGGTATTTCTTTGGCTGCTGATATGAAATGCCTCCTATTAAAGAATAGGGCACCGAACCTGCTTCTAGTCCTGACTCTGCCTTTGCCTCATTATAGGGCCTTGGGCTATTCATTTCCTCTCCTTGAGACTCAGATTATTTTAAAAATTAAGAGAATAGTGTAGATCAGGGGTTCTTGACTTTTTTGTGTCATAGACTTCTTTACCAGTTGGGTGAAATCTATGGACCCCTTCTCAGGAAAAAAAAAGTTTTTAAATGTATAAAGTAAAATACATAGGATTACAAAGGAAATCAATTATATTGAGATGGAGCTGTATTTTCCCCTCCATCCAAGTTCATGGGCATCTCCCTCCCCAAATCTACTCCCCAACTATAGGTTAAGAATCCCTGAACAAGATCAAAGTTTCTTAAACTGTGGGTCTCAACCCCATATGGGGTTGCATAACTGAATGTGGGGGATTGCAAAAAAATTTGGCAGTAAATGTTTGATTTTTATACCCATTTTATATACCTATATACCTAGGGTTGTATGAAAATTTCTCTGGTGAAAAGAGGTCATGAGCGGAAAAACTTTAAGAACCCCTGAACTAGATGATTTCTGAGAGTATTTGATAAGATCTGATGTCAAAACTATCTCAGTGGTACCTGGGAACTCTAAAATTCTCCAATTCTATGAAAGCGGGTCAGAATTAGGTATTATTTCCTATGGAGGGAGGCTAGTTTGGGGAAGGCAGAGAAGGAAGTCTTAGAATATTTGGCTACATAGTAGATCAGTGGAGAAAGCCAGGATGGAGAGGGCGATAATTGGCAGACATCACATTCTTTCAGCCTTGGTACTCAAACAGAATGAGTGTCAAATAGAGCTTAGCAGTGATATTTTTGGTTGAGATGAAAAAACAGCTCCCTTGGAAAGGGAGGGCTTCCTCCAGGTTGCTTTGAAGGAAGCATATACTGTATCCTCATTGAGAATAAAGCCACTGTCTCTTGAAACACTTGAGTGCTGCTACAGGTTTTGATGTGGATACAAGCACTAGATACTCCCAGTTTAGGAGCAGACGGAATAAACTGAAGCCTACATCATGCACACACTGCAGCCTTTGACAGTCATCATCCTCTTCTCCTTGATAACTTTTTTCTCTCTAAGTTTTCACAACTCTGCTTTATTCATTCTCCTACCTATTTGATTGCTCCTACCTAATCTAAATCTGTGCTGATAATTTGTAGATCTATGTATCCTGCCTTACTTAACCTTTCTCCTTACCTCCGGTCTTGCATCTCCAACTGCCTATTTATTAGATATCTCCAACTGGATTTCTTATAGACATCTTAGATGCAACTTGTCCAGAACTGAACTTATTATCTTTGCCCCCAAACCTTCCCTTCTTCCTAACTTGCCTGTTATGGTCAAAGGGATCGGTAGACTCCCAATCACTTAGACAGGCAACCTAGGTCTCATGCTCTATTCCACACACACTCACCTCTCTCCCCCCCCCCACCAAATCTGTTGCCAAGTCCTGGCAATTTACCCTTCAAAACATCTCTTACACATGCCCTTCTCTCTTCTTACCCTGGCACTGCGCTGATGTAAGCCCTCATCACTTTGTGCCTGGCCTGCTAGTTGGTGTCCCTATTTCAAGTCTCTCCCCATTCCAATCCATCCTCCCCTTAGTTATCAAAGTTATCTTACTAAAATACAAGTCTGACCACGTCACTAGTACCCCACCCCACTGGCTAAACTCCATTGACTAACATGCAGGAATAAACATAACATCCTTTGTTTGGCTTTTGAATAAGCTGGTCCTTCCTACCTTTCCAGTCTTCTTAGACCTTACTCCTCCTGCATGTACTCTATAACCCAGTGACATTATCCTTAAACATGGGTGGGATTCTCTTTCCTGGTCCCCCTTAATGCTAGTGTCTTGGGGCGGGGCAGAACACAGGAGAGGATTCAATATAAAACAATACATTTCCATTTCAAGAAAACCTATATAATAAATACAACATATTATTTTCAAAAGTACCTAACATTTTTTGCTTCCTTCTAGGTTTTCTTTTGTTCTCTGTTTTGTACTTTTTACTTTATTCCCCCTGCCCCCCCCATCCCGCTCCCTCCCCTCCCCCACGCTAAAGAAGGCTACAACTAAATGTGGACACACACAGAGATATCTATAAACATACACATAAACACTCATAGGTAAGACCATATTGTGCATATTTCCACTTGTCATCTCTTTCCCTGGAGGTGGATAGCATCTTCCTTCATAGGTCCAAGTCTTTCCATGTTTTTCTAAATCAACCAGCTCATCATTTCCTGCACCCTAGCAGTATTCCAACAGAATCACATTATATCTGAGAGATTACCTAGGGAAGTTTCCCCCACCTCAATTTTCTATATTCCTTCTTGTCTTGACTATATTGGTTTTATTTATACAAGACAATTTTAATTTAAAATAATTGAAATGATTCATTTTACACTTCAATAATGCTCTCACCTTATAACATAGTTTTAAGGTCTGATAATGCTGAATCTCCTTCCTTTACACCTTTTCTCCCTAGTTTCTTTGAAATTCCTAACCTATTGGGCACAGTGGATAAAGCACTGGCCCTGGATTCAGGAGGACCTGAGTTCAAATCCAGCCTCAGACACTTGACACTAGCTGTTTGACCCTGGGCAAGTCACTTAACCCTCATTGCCCTGCAAAGAACCCAACCCAACCAAACCAACCCCCCCCCAAAAAAAAACCAAAATTAAATTCCTAGCCTATTGTTCTTCCAAATGAACTTTATTACTTTTTCTTAGTAAGTAATTTTTTGGTAATTTAATTGGGAATGCCAGTGTCTTCTCTTTTGAGATTGCTACCAGTTTATCTGGTATCTATGGGTACAAGGTTGTTGGCATGCTGTCTCCTCCATTAGAATGTGAGCCCTAGGGGCAGCTAGGTGGCACAGTGGATAGAGCACCCGTCCTGGAGTCAGGAGGACCTGAGTTCAAATCCGGCCCCAGACACTTAACACTTACTAGTTGTGTGACCCTGGGCAAGTCACTTAACCCCAATTGCCTCACCAAAAAAAAAAAAAGAAAAAGAAAAAGAAAAAGAATGTGAGCCCTTATGATTCCCCCCCCCCTTGTATACTTATCACTTAGCATAATTCCTGCACTTAATATGTGCATTTGAGTCACTGACTGAATGAGTGATTTCTGGAGTCATCTAGAAAGGTACCCCCTTACCCCAGGCAAAATCCTACCTTCCTCACTAGGTTCATCATGCTTGAAGTTCTACTATTGATGGTTCATAAGAGTGTCTTAAGATTTATTTACTTTGATGCAAATATCCTAGAGCTGGGCTTCTTAATCTCCCCCCTCCTCCCCAGGGCAATGAGGGTTAAGTGACTTGCCCAGGGTCACACAGCTAGTAAGTGTCAAGTGCCTGAGGTCAGATTTGAACTCAGGTCCTCCTGACTCCAGGGACTATGCTCTGTCCACTGTGCCACCTAGCTGCCCCCTTTCTTAATCTTTTTTGTTTAAAAAATGGGGAGGATGGAGGCAGTGTGGCATTAAGGATAGAGGACTAGACTTGGAATTAGCATGATCTGGGTTCAAATTTGGCCTTAAGACACTAATTCTGGTCAAGTAATATAACCTCTATTTGCCTCAACTGTAAAATGGGAATAATAACCACCTACTCTACAAAGTTGTAAGGATCAAATGAGATATTTGTAAAGCACTTAGCACAGTGCCTGGTGCAGAGTTGGTGCTATACACATCTTTATTTCTTTCTTACCTACCCACCCCACCCTGACCTCTTTGGCATTCTGGTGAATCCCATGGCTTCCATTTCAGAATGATATTTTTAAATGAATACAATAAAATTCATAGGATTATACAGGGAACCAATTATATTAAAAAAAAAGTTAGCAAGGCGCTTTTAAAAAACCAAGTTTGCAACTCCCAAGCTAAAAACCACTGCCCTATAGAGATAATAGGATCATGGGATCAGAGATTTAGAGGTCAGTAGTGCCCAGAGGTCATCTTGTCTAACCCTCTCATTTTATTGGTGAGGAAATTGGGACCCAAAGATGTTAAATAATGTGCCCATGGCCATACTACTAATGATTTGCCCTCAGGTCATGATGATTCTAAGTTTACTGTGCTATCTTTTGTGCCACGCTGCCTCTAAAATACAGTCAGATGAGATTGGTGTGTTCTAAATGGTATGACTATAGCCATCTTAGTTATGATAATTGTATTCTAATGATTTACATCCTGGTCTGAATGGGTTGGGCAGCTCCTGTCCAGAACATGAGTTCTGTTAGGTGGAGGGTAAAAAACTTGGGGGCATGGGATAAAGGGTATTATAGGGAAAACAAAATATTAAATCTGGAGACAATAAGGACCAAATTCACTTGAAGGCTTTGCAAGGGCTGGTTCTGGTTGCCAGATTTGGACCAAGAAGGGATGAGTATCCAGATGAACCTTGGTAGTCTCTGGTTCAATGGAGAGGAGCAGTTTTAATACCAGCTTTGTGATTCCAGATTATTTATATTGACAAATTCTGTCTGCTGATGGCCATAGACAGATATGTTAGATCTCCAGATGTGCCTATAGTTTGCTTCACAAGTGTTTATAAGTTGCCCACCAAAACTGCTTAAGAAAGGGATGGAGTTCACTGGGTACCTCAGAGAGATATAGTGAGAATGGGATATAGTGAGAAGGCATTCAAGTAACCCTTCTTTCCTCCCTCTTCCCTCTATGCAGGATAATGGACAAGTCTTAGGTAGATAAAGACAAGAAAAACAGCTGCTCTTACAATGATTGATTCTGGGGCTAATTTTATTCAACATTCTACCTGCTCCATTGTCTCTCAGCCTTAGGGAATGGTTTATGGCCAATCACATTGAAAGTCTTTCTCAAAGGGGAGTTTCTGGAAATAATAAATTCTTCCTTTTCTACCCCCTAGTTATGGCAAGTTTCAGGACAAGATAACGGGCAGAGCTCCAAGCTCTGTAAGCAAATTTCAATACATGGTCTCATTCATATTCACTGTGTTTCTTCAAACTTTTCTTTATGTCATTCTGGAAAACCCTACTCTGAAGTCATGATGCTAAAAATATTTATTTGGACTGCCCACCCCCCACCTTCATGTCTTTGTTCCTGCTACCTTCTTTCTCTCCACCCTCCCTACCTTTTACAAATTAGGGTGTGTGTGTGCGTGTAGACTGGTTTATCTTCCAGGAGAAAAACTTTCCAAATCTATCACTGTCAGCTAGCATTCAACAAAAGTAATGGACTCCACACTTACTATTCATCTTTCTCTTTCATTCCTTGTTATCTGAGTGGGGCCAAACTCTGCAAGCCTATTCTTTTCCTGCTTTGGCAACTGGACATGGTTGGGGAGGAGGTTTGATAACTCTGGTTGTTAACAATAGTTAGATTTCCTTCCTTCCTTCCTTCCTTCCTTCCTTCCTTCCTTCCTTCCTTCCTTCCTTCCTTCCTTCCTTCCTTCCTTCCTTCCTTCCTTCCTTCCTTCCTTCCTTCCTTCCTTCTTCTTTCTTTCTTTCTTTCTTTCTTTCTTTTGAAGCAATAGTGTGTGTGTGTGTGTGTGTGTGTGTGTGTATGTATAAAAGAGGGGCATGGAATGAACTTATCCCTTCCTGTTTTGGGAAAGTTGTATTAGTTTGGGGTTAAAAATAATAGTTTTCCAATGGGTTTCTCCTTTGGAGAAAAGTGGACACATGGAAGACTGTGAGGAGTCTCATTGTAGATGCTTGACCTTCAGGGAATAATTCTCTGGAATAATGTAAATCAAAGCCTGAAGAAATCCCAGACATGTTTCTGTTGTTGAATCCCCATGAAAATATTACATTGGTGGCAGAGGAGGAGAGGGAACAAAGGAGGTTTAGTAATTAAGAATATTTGATGAGAAAGCATCAAGAGAAAGTGATGCAGTGGCATATTGACTGTTTCATTCCAGATGTGCCCATTCTCTATCATTATCATCCCTTTATGACCACCCCCACTGGGTATAATTTCATAATGTTATAGGAACTGATGAGTAATAGAGCTGTGGGCCCTTTAAATATGTATGAATTCCTCACCAAATAAGAAAAATGAAAGGAGAATAAGAGATAACAGATTTGTGATTTTTTTTTGTAGTAGTGTTATTGATACTCATTCCCTCTGGTGTTTTATTGAATTGTATACAAACTGTACATCAGGTTCTTCATGTATGAAATGGGGGAGGAGAGAGATGGAGTAACTCTATTAGGGGGATTTCTCCTAAGGTCTTGGACAATTTGCTCTTTGTAGAATCTTAGAGTTAAGAGGTGAGATCATTTATCAAGGAATTTTAAATTTAGAGGTCATGAACTTAAAAAAACCCCATGTTTTGAGAATTATGTCAATATAATTGGTTTTTCTTTGTAATCCTGTATATTTTATGCATTTATATCTTGTATATTTAATGCATTTATAAGCATTATTCTGAGGAGGGACCCATAGGCTTCACCAGTCTGACAAAAGGGTCCATGACACAGAAAAGGTTAAGAACCCTTGACTGGAGTCCAACCACCTCATTTTACAGATAACGAAATGAAAGCCTAGAAAAGTTAAAAGGCTTGCCCAGGGTCTGATAAGTAATAAATAGTAATGCTCTAAAATGGAATCCCAGGTCCTCCTCTAAAGCCAGGGTTATTTCCACTATACCAACTAATTAATCAACAGCCATTTGTTGACACGTAGATTAGCCCAGTGTACTGCCTCTGACATATACCAGCTCTTTAATTCTGGGCAAGTCACTTAACCTCTGTGCTCAAGGCAACTTTCTTAAGATTCTATAAGTCAAATCCAACCTCAGACACTTGACACTTGCCAACTGTGTGACCCTGGGCAAGTCACTTAACCCCATTGCCCTACCAAAAAAAAAAAAAGATTCTTATAGTCACAAAGAAGGAACCAGCCTGCCTTGGTAGAAAGCAGTGAGCCTTGCACCACCCAGGTATTCTTGATACCAGTGAAATCACAGATCTTTTCTTTATCCCTGAACTGTGTGCTGGTCATTGTGCTCAGCCTTCACTGTGTTCTCAATTCGAATCCAGCCCTGATAGTCTCTATTTCTCTTCACCTTCTGTAGTTTTCCTTTTACTGAGTGGCTACTTGCCTTTGGAAAAAATATCTGTGTAGCTCTTTTGATGGCAAATTTGGCAATGCATAAGCTAATGGCCCAGCAATCACATCCCTGTTGTTTTGATAGCCTTAGAACTTCTTTCCTGTTTTCTTGGAAGTGAAGTGATAAATGAACTAAAGCAACATTCCTGCTATGACAATCCCAACAGAATGACAGCACAGTGCATGGACACTATAGGTGCTAAAGAAAAGTCTGTTGAATGGAACATGAGCAGTTTTAAAAATTTTTCTTTTCCAAAGAGAGTGATTCTATAGCCAAGGAGAGATAATAAGAATCCGTTCTTGGTTCAGGGCCTTTTCTGGCTTTTTAACAGAAAAAAAAATCAACTTTACAGGGTCATAGAAAGAAGTCTTGAAAGGATAGGTACCTTTAAGATCCTGGAGTTTCAATGATCTCATTTCCCAAATGGGGCAGCTGAGGACTAGATAGGGAAAATAACTTGCTTAAGGTCCCAATGATAATAGCTAGGAGTTCTGTAGCACTTTAAGGTTTGCAAATATTGTACAAATGTCTTATTTTTTTTCCCCTGACAACAACCCTGGAATGTAGGGTCTAATTATTATCCCCATTTTCCTTTTTTAGTATATGTGCTGCTGAAGTGAGCACATCCCCATTTTACTGATGAGAAAACTGAAGCAGACAGAGGTTAAGTGACTGGCCCAAGGTCACAGCTAGTAAAATGTCCGAGGCTGGATTTGAACTCAGGTCCTCTAACTCTAGGTCCAGCATTCTATCTCCCCATTCTTAGTCACAGAAACTCAGGTATTGGGTTTCCTTCCACAATGCTCTTTCATCCTTCCTTCCCCCCCACCCCCCCCCATACCAGTGACACTGGCCTCCTTTATGTTCCTCAAACAAGTGGTTATCTCCTGACTCTGGGCATTTCTCCTGGCTTTCCCCCATGCCTGGAATGCTCTCACTCCTCATCTCTGCCTCCTGGCTGCCATGATTTCCTTCAAGATCCCGCTAAGATCCCACCTTCTGCAAGAACCCTTTCCCAACCCCCCTTAACTCTAGTGTCTTCCCTCTGTTGATTATCTCTATTTGATCCTGTATATAGCTTGTTGGTACATAGTTGCTGACATCTTCTCTCCCCCACGAGGCTGTGAGCTCCTTGAGAGCTGGGGCTGTCTTTGCTTTTCTTTGCATCTTCCAGTGATTAGCACAATGATAGGCACATAGTAGGCACTTAATGAATGTTTGTTGATTGACCCTGTTGACCTCCAACTAATCCAAATTAATGAGATTGTTGTATGGAACTAAAATTTCTCAGACTCATTATTAGTGACTGCGACTGTGGTCAAATGGCAAACAAATTATGACATACTATTTTTTTCTCCAAGTGAAAAATCTCCTTTGAACCTTCCTGCTACAGTCTAAGGTTGTTTTGCTCCTTAAGCATTAGCAGGAATTCCACAACATGGATTTGAATTCAAATGGGAAGCTCAGAAATATGCAGGTAGAAAAAAACTCTCCGGTTCTTTGTTGTCACCCTATTTGGGGTTTTCTGGGCAAAGATACTGGAGTAGTTTACCATTTCTTTCTCCAGCTCATTTTACAGATGAAGAAATTGAGGCAAACAGGGTTAAGTGAGTTGCTCAAGGTCATACAGCTAATAAGTATCTGAGGCTAGGTTTGAACTTAGGTTTTCCTGACTCCAGCCCCAGCACTCTATCCATTAGCTGCCCTGGTTCTACTAGCTCTCTTTCAGCTCTGCCACACTCTGTTATAATAATGTTGATGCCTGCCATGTCAAAGACAAAATGTACAAAATAGAATTTGTTGTGGATCCCTCCCTATCTCTTCTTAATTTTGCTGATTTTTTTTGGGGGGGGGGCAATGAGAGTTGCCCAGGGTCACAGCTAGTAAGTGTCAAGTGTCTGAGGCCAGATTTGAGCTCAGGTTTTCCTGAATCCAGGGCCAGTGCTTTATCCACTGCATCACCTAGCTGCTGCAATTTTGCTATTTCTTTTTTCAGGATACCAACAGCCTTCTGTTCACTCAAGTTCACAATCTGAATTACCCTCAGTACTTTACTTTTCCCCAGACATCTGCCACATCTAATAATCTGTCACGTCTTATCAATTCTATTTCTACCACCTATTCTTCACCTTTCCTCAGGGCCGTGCCCTTAGTTCAGCCTCTTAGCCTCAAAAATAGATCTATTGCAGGGGCAGCTAGGTGGCACAATGGATAAAGCACCCGCCCTGGATTCAGGAGGACCTGAGTTCAAATAAGGCCTCAGACATTTGACACTAGCTGTGTGACCATGGGTAAGTCACTTAACCCTCACTGCCCTGCAAAAACAACAACAACAACAACCCCCCCCCAAATAGATCTATTGCAACCCATGTGTGAAAGGAACTCCCACATACATGACATGGTTGTCCAGCCTCTGCTTGGAGACCTTCAAGGTGAGAAAGCCCACCACCTCTTGAGGCAGCTCATTCTGCTCTTGGTCAACTCAAATCATCAGGAATTTTGTTCCTAACATTTACCCTACCCCAGCCTCTGAAAATTCTATAGATTGTTCCTGCTTTTGCCCACCTGTGGCTAAATAGTATAAATAATAAGAAGTGATAAATAAATTTAGCCCTCTGGCATTTTCTTCACGCAGCAATTTTTCAAATATGTGAATGCACCAATCTTATCTCCCCAAGACAATAATCAGGTCTCTCTGAGTCTTGGCTTCTCTGATCTAAACATGCCCAGGTCCTTTGACTGATCTATATGACCTGTACTCAGGGCACTTCCCTATTCTGATTGCCCTCCTGTGGACACTTTGCCAAATGTCCTTCCAGCTTATCAATGTCTGGACACCTGGTTCATAGTACCTAGAACTGAATATAATACTCCAGATGAGATTTAATGAAGGCAGAGCACATCACTTTCCTATTCCTGAGAGAGAAACCCCTTTGAACATGGCCTAAGACTGGTTTGGGCTTCTAAATGCTCTCCTAATAAGTCCTTCCCTCCAGTCTCTCCTCTTTCCAGTCTGTGCTCTGTATAACTGTAAAAGAGTTCTTTCTAACACACAGATCCTATCATGTCACTTCTCTTTTGGAGACACCCCAGTGTTCCTCTGTTGCTTCTAAGATAAGATGCAAATTCATCTGGCATTTAAAACCTACTGCAATCTGGCACTAGCCTACCTTTCTAGACTTAATAGACATTCCTTCTCATTATGCGCTGGCCCTCACATACAAGATTCCATCTGCTGTCTCCGTCTTTGTAAAGGTTGTCTCCATGCCTGAAATGTGTCCTCTCCTCACTCACACTGTGCAGAATTCCTAGCCTCTTTCAAAGATCAACTTGAGTGCCACCTCCTGCAATAGGCCTTTCCTCATCTCTCCCTGCCCTGCTCCCTAACCTCAGCTCCTAGTGTTTCTTCACAGCGTACAACACGGGCTCATTGAAATTAGAGCATCTTTGTCTTTTGTCTTTGTAGCCCCAGCACACTGGACAGTACAGAGTAGACATTTGCTGTATTTTTGTTGAGTGAGTGACTTAGTGCTTTAAAGTTTGTAGAGGATTTTATATATGATTATTTCGGCAGCACACCAGCGCTGTGAAGTAGGTACTACGAATATTAGTGACTGTTCTACAGATGAGAAAATTGAGCCCCCGGGGAGGGGTATATGGGGGGTAGACAGTGAGAAGGAGAGGGAGAGGGGGGGAGGGGGGGTGGGGGGCTGGGGAGAAGGTTAAGTAACTTGCCAAAGGACCCACAAGTAGCAAGCATTGGAGGTGGGATTTGAAGCTGTTTTTTCCTGACTTCAGGTCTACTCAGTGTTATTGGAAAGTCTCATCCAGCTCCTATTATTTAGTTCAGTTCAATACGTATGTTATTATGGTTATATAATTAAAGGGAGATATGGTAGGTCCAGGCAGAGTAGAGGATGGGGAGTCCACTGAGAGGTTAACTGGGTTTGTGCAATGTCAAACGTCTAGGGGTTTTCCATTTTAGAGCAAAGGGAGCAGGTTTTATTCTCTGAGTTTCAGTTTCTCTTTGTCCTCCCTCTGTGTCTCTCTCTGCCCTCCTTTTCCCCTTTTCCCCCCTTTCCTTCTTTCCCCCTTGTCTCTCTCCCTTTCTTGCTCTCTTTCTTATCTCTCTCCTTCCTTCCCTCTGTTTCCCCCTCTCTTTTGCTACCCTCCTTCCTTCTTTCTTCCCTCTTTCTCTCTCTCCCTTTCCTCCTCTCTTTCTTTCTTATCTCTCCCTCTCTCCCCTCCCCTTCCTTCCTCTTTCTCCCTCTCCCCCTCATCCCTTTTGCCTCTGTCCATCACTCTCTTCACTTGCATTCTTGGATTATGGATAGTCTCTCTTCTGAATGCTCACTCTTCAAAATCTTCCTCGCCATAGACATTATTTTTTTTTTGTTTTGGGTTGGGCAATTATGGAATTGCCCAGGGTCACACACCTAGCTGTCCATAGATATTATTCTGAATCAGAAAGTAGAACATTTGATTCACAATGGCATCTCTGTGCCCCTCTACTTCTGGTCTGTGTTGTGTCAGGAAGCAGCTTTGAGTTTGGGTTTTAGGAAGCAAGATTGAAGGTTTGAGATTAATATGTATCTGGGTGAATTATTAGTTAATTTCTTTGAAGCCCTAAGCATGTGTTTATTGGTAGGTTGGAAGTGAAAGGTAGCACAGTGGTTTCCATTTTTGATGTAGTTTTCCCTCTTCATATTGAGAACATTAAGCACCAAGAAGGTTCAACTTGTATTCTCTGATTGAAATGGGTAAAAGGTTAAAAAATTAAAACAATAGCAACTGAGGTACAAATGGCAATCTTAAAGTACCCCAGGGGCCAGTGTAAGGGACATGGTGTTATTGAGTCTCACCTGAGCCTTGTTGATGTAGTTGGTATTCAGGACAAGTTAAATATTGATAACACTACCAAGAATGCTGGAGATAGAGATGGAAAAAGAAAAAATAATTCCCAAAAGCCTCTTGCCTAGAATGGAGTTTTTTGTTCTTGTCGTTCACAGGAGGGTTGGGCAATTATGGAATTGCCCAATTGTCTATTTTTGCCTTTGCATTCATATCTTCATCTTCTTAGTTACCTTAACCTATAAAACAAAGAGGTTATGATTAGTGGTTTCTGTGGTCCATCCCAGTTGTAACATTTTGTCTGATAGGTTTTAATTTCCCTTTCAGCTCTTATATTCAACTCAAAAAGTATTTACTAAGCAACTAGTATCCTTTTTTAGTGGAAGGAGCATTGGTTCTGGATTAAAATCTTACCTCTTGAGATGTGCTACCCTTGTGACCTTGGGTAAGTCACTTCACTTAGCTCTCCTGGGCCTTTCTTCTCATCTGGAAAATAAGAAAGGTTAGGCTAGATAGGCCTCTTTTGGATCTTGATCTATGATACTCTGTGTAAAAAGCTAAGGAAACAAAAAAGCACAATGACAAACAGTTCCTGCCCCAAAAGACTTGAACAAGGTGGAGGTTGAAAACAGAGAAGACATTTTGGAAGAGGTGATACTTGAAGCTTTGAAGGGAAAGGATTTCAGTAGGCACGGAAGAGGAAGGAGTGTAATTCTGACATAGAGATAAGATAGTCTGGACAAATAGAGACAGAAGATGGTGTGTTAAGTTTGGAGAATGGCTAATAGGTCCACTGTGACTAGAACCATGTAGCATATATGAGGGAGAGTTGGGTAAAATCAGAACAGAAAGTTTGGTTGGATCCAGATTGGAAAGGGCCTTAAATGATGATAGGTCAAGGAGATAATAGTTTTTCCTAGAGGCAGTCTGGAACTCCTGAGATTGTAGAGTTGGGGAGTAGGGGATTGGGAGGTGACATGGTTGGAACTGTAATTTAGGAAGATTATTTTTCGCAATTATGTGAAGCATGCCTTGGTAAGGGGAGATTTGGGATGCAGAGAAGCCAGGCCCTTCCAGGGTTGATATCACAAGGTTCACTGACTCCACTTTGGACAGCTGTATGTCCAACACTAAGTCAGGCCCAATGGAGATTAAGAGAGGAAGCCTAAGGTTCTTTCTCTGGGACCCTGTAGGGAGTCAGAAGACACAAAGTGTAGTGTAACTTAGCTTAAGAGCAAGGCAGAGGAAGTAGGTCTAGAAAGCAGTACCAGGGCCTAAATTTCAACAAAAGAGCTGGGAAGTTGTGAGGTTCAGTCCCTGTCTCTGACACTTGCTGGCTGTGTGTCACAGGTCAAATCACTTAGAGAATTGACTGGAACACTAAGAAACAAAAAAACCATATAAATTAGTGGTTAAGGGGCAGCTAGGTGGTGCAGTGGATAAAGTACCAGCCCTGGATTCAGGAGGACCTGAGTTCAAATCTGGCCTCAGACACTTGACATTTACTAGCTGTGAGACCCTGGGCAGGTCACTTAACCCTCATTGCAAAAATAAATAAATTACTGGATAGATAATAACAAAAACAAACAATACTAGATAGTTAACATTTATATAGCACTCAGCAGGCACTGTGCCAAGCACTTTGCAATTATTATCTCATTCGATCCTTGCAACAACCCTGGAAGAGAAATGCTGTTATTGCCCCCATTTTACAGATGAGGAAACTGAGGCAAACTGAGATTTAAGTGATTTGCTCAGGGTCACAAAGCTAAGAGTCTGAGGCTGAAGCAGGGATTATTTCATTATTGTCTTGGTTTCTCTATGCCTAGCTTAGTGCTTTACACATAATAGGTCATTGGGGGCTGGAGCGGGGGGTGCTTATTGATTGATTGATGATTGATCCGAATTGGTAGAGAGGGTTTTCTCATCATTAGTTCCTGCCACCAATGAAATCCCAGATCTAGACCATCTCTTCTTGCCCCTCCCCACCACTTTCAAGAAATATTCCTTTGAGACTAAACCAGGAGCTCTCTCTTTCCTGCACAAATAATCCTACCTATAGGTCATGCCAGGTCTGGAAAACAGCAGTGTCTAGAGACAGTGTGTTATAGTACAAAGAATTTTGGGTTCGTGGTCAGAAAATTTGGGTTTGATGCCAATCTCTGCTACTTCTTACCTACATGACCTTGGGGGAAAATCATTTCTCTTCACTCAGTTTCACTTTCTACAACTGTAAAATGAGTGGGACCATAGAGTAGAAGAGACTTAAGAGGTCATAGGGACCAGCTCCCCCTCATTTTTCAGGTAAGGAAACTGAGGCCCAGAGAGAGAAAGTGCCTTATGTTTATGTGTTGTGGTGGATGGATCTCTAAGGTCCCTTCCAGCTTCAAATCCTTTATCAGTCCAGAATACGCTTTTGGTCAAGGAAGAAGTCACTGGCTCTGTCAGCACATTTTCCTCTCTCCTGAACAAGATTTGTAGCTTTAACCTTGTAACCTCCCACAGTCCATTATCTTTGCTTCCACACTTGATGTGTTCAGGCAATGGGCAACATGATCTCTGACCTTCCAAGATCACCAAAAAGAAGCTGTCTTCAGGGGAAGGGAAGAGGGTATGTGGGAGAAATTCTAGACCTGGATTTGTCTTAGCAGAAAAGAAAAAGGAAGGTAAAGAGAGGTAGGTCTGTTTGGGGGTGTTCCACCTTTCCCCTCCAGTGTAGGCTTCCATTCCTTCCTTCCTTCCTTCCTTCCTTCCTTCCTTCCTTCCTTCCTTCCTTCCTTCCTTCCTTCCTTCCTTCCTTCCTTCCTTCCTTCCTTCCTTCCTTCCTTCCTTCCTTCCTTCCTTCCTGGCAACGGGGTTAAGTGACTTGCCCAGGGTCACACAGCTAGTGAGTGTCAAGTGTCTGAGGCTGGATTTGAACTGAGGTTCTCCTGAATCCAGGGCCGGTGCTTTATCCACTGCATCACCCAGCTGCCCTGTAGGCTTCCATTCTTGCTTGGCTTCAGAAATGGCACTTGTCATCTATTTTGTTTTCTGGTGGGTGACCACTGTCATTTTTCAAATTCTGGGTGTGCTGAGTTATTAGTTCAGCTCAACTGCTTTAAAAGTCTCAGGTGTATCCAGAAAAATGACTGAATGATGTGGCTGGGGGGCAGGGCAGGGCAAACATATTTAGACTACCTCTAAAGGAAACCTCAGTAAATATCATATGGTTCTTGATCCTGTGAAGATGCCGACCTCCCTCCACCCCTTAAGATATTCATGATCAGAGCTGTCTTGTACAGCATTAGACACCTCAGGTGGCTGGAAAATGTTCCTGATAATTGAACCAACCCCCCAACAACACCCCCCCAACTATTCCAAGCCTTGAGTTTGACCATGACTCTGGGGCCTTCCCCAGGAGCTGCTAATAAAGCATTGCCAAGCTGCCAGCTTTGAATTTCGTTTCCTTCTGTGGCCTATGCTGTTGTCTGCTAGAGGTGTCCTAGAGGAGCTCACTGACTTAAAGAAGATTGAAGGCACTTGATGCTGTATACTGGTTTCTGGACTATAAGTGAAGTTTGGATTTACCAAGAGAAAAAGTTTGGCTTTCAGCTTTGTGGCAACTAAAAGCCAACATGGTAGTGGGGGTAGTCAGCCAATTAGTCAGTCAGGAAGGCTCTATGCTAAAGAAAGGAGTACAAAGAAAGGTGAGAACATTCCTGGCCTCAAAGAGCTCTCATTCTAGTGGGGGAAGATAGCATTTGAGTTACTCAGTACATATGAGACACTGGCAGAGTAGATGGAAGGGAAGGGGAAGACTCTAGCTGCCTGGGGAGGACTGGTAAAGTCCCTTCATAAGATGGTCCTTGGGTTGGGTCTTAAAGGAAATAATTGATTCTAATATGCTCAGGTGATAAGGGAGAGCACTCTAGGCATGGAGCATAGTCAATGCAAAGGTCTGGAGAGGAAAGATGGGATGTCAGACTAAAAGGATGTCAAACAGACCAATAGAGCCATATTCTACTGTGTGTGAAGGATAGTAAAAAGACTAGAAAAGTTAGAAGGGCCAGGTTGTAAATAATTTGAGATGCTAATGCTAGACAGAGCATTTTATATTTGATCATGTATTATAGGGAACCACTAGGGTTTATCGAATAAGGAGGTAAAGTGTTCACAACTATGCTTTAGGAAAATTACTTTGGCTACCACTTTGGAAAGTGTGATTGTGGGGCAGCTAGGTGGCACAGTGGATAAAAGCATGGGCCCTGGATTCAGGAGGATCTGAGTTCAAATCTGACCTTGGACACTTGACACATACTAGCTGTGTGACCCTGGGCAAGTCACTTAATCCTCATTGCCCCGCCCAAAAAAAAGTGTGATTGTGATGGTATTTATTCATTTCAGGCCTATTCAACTCTTGGTGACCCTATTTGGGGTTTTCTTGGCAAAGTTCTGGTTTGCAATATCCTTCTTCGGTGGATTAAGACAGACAGAAGTTAAGTGATCTGCCCACAGTCACACAGCTAGTCAGTATCTGAAGCTGCATTTGAACTCAAGGTCTCCCCTATTCAAGGCCCAGCACTCTATCCCTGAGCCACCTACCTGCCTGTGGCTTAATAAAAGTTTATTTATTTTATCTATCTATCCATCCATCCATCCATCCATCCATCCATCCATCCATCCATCCATCCATCCATCCATCCATTTGTGGGGTAATGAGGGTAAGTGTCAAGCTAGTAAGTGTCAAGTGTCTGAGGCTGGATTTGAACTCAGGTCCTCCTGAATCCAAGGCTGGTGCTTTATCCACTTCACCGCCTAGCTGCCCCCAATAAATGTTTATTGACTGCATGACTGAGATGAGGGTCTCTACCTTGGTTAGACAACATCTAGAGGGAGGATCATCAGGTTGGTGAAGTAATTGGAAACTTGACCTCTTAAAGCTGGGCTAGGGAATAGCTCACATGGGGTGTCTTGGGATCAGAAAGACCTGGGTATGAGTTTTGCCCATGATATATACTGGCTATGTGACTTTAGACAAGTTGTTTAACTATTCAGTGCCCTTAGGCATCTCTCAGAGGAAAGAACATTGGCGCTGGTACTAGAGGACCACAGAT
The DNA here is from genome assembly GCF_019393635.1 of Dromiciops gliroides. Lineage (NCBI taxonomy): Eukaryota > Metazoa > Chordata > Mammalia > Microbiotheria > Microbiotheriidae > Dromiciops > Dromiciops gliroides. Next base: position 428,150,877 of record NC_057862.1, on the reverse strand, counting down.
CAAATTTTGGCTTTGCCACTTATTACTCATTTGATCTTGGGGAAGTTCCTTAACCTGTCTTGGCCTCAATTTTCTCATCTGTAAAATGAGGTGTTGCCATCAGGCATGGAGGAAAGAATGATGTATTTGAAGTCAGAGGTCTAGGTGGCTTCTAAGAGCTCTCTCAGCTCTACAGCTATAATATATTAGAGACAAGTTGCTGTTTTGCATATGGAAATGTCATTTTCCAAGGGAATTGTCCACACCTGTGAAATTGTATATTCATACCCTAAAGACACACACACACACACACACACACACACACACACACACACACACACACACACACACACACACACACACACACACACCCTTCCTCCCCCCTTCCCTCCCTTCCCCTAAAATAAACACTAGGCTCAGCTGTTTCTACAGTTTCTGGGTTCAGATACTCTCAGTGCCTTCTGAATTTCCATTTCTTGTGACATGCTCTAGGTATGACTCTGACTGGCAGTGGGTAGAAGTTGTAGAGAGGCAGATTTTGTTTAATATGGAGAATCAGTTTAGAAACAGTAAGTACCTACAATATGGCAGGCACTGTGGTTGGGGATGGGTATACAAAGGCAAAAGCTAGCTGGTCTCTGCCCTTTGGGAACTTTCTAACAGTGAGCGCTGTCCAACAGTGAAAGGAGCTGGCAAAAAGGGAAGGTGGAGTAGACATTTATGTCAGATATGCAGTAAATATCCTTTAACACATTTCGCAGTCACTTTAATTCATTTGTGGTTATATTTTGTAATACCTCCCTTAGTGACTGATTATAGGAGGAAGAAGAAATGCATCTACTGCTTTCAGCACTCTTCTCTTCAACCTACCAAATCACTTGTTTGTTTTTTGTTTGTTTGTTTGTTTGTTTTGCTGGGCTATGAGGGTTAAGTGACTTGCCCAGGGTCACATAGCTATTAAGTGTCAAGTGTCTGAGGCCACTTTTGAACTCAGGTCCTCCTGATTCCAGGGTTGGTACTTTATCCACTGTGCCACCTACCTGCCCTCAAGTCACTTGTTTGTAGGATTATTTGCCTGTTAGAAGCTAGGGGTTCTCTGGGAAACTTGCAGAATGCATTATGTAGTCTTTGGGTTGTCTGGGTTTGGAGGTATTTTTTTTTGTTTTTTTTTTTGGGGGGGGGTCATTCTCTGTCCTCACATCATATCATTTTCCATCATTTTTGTACTGTAGGATAAATCGAGGGTTGAAGGCCCCATCAGCTAGTAAGTGTTCTTTCCCTCTCTGGATCTTATAACACTTTGCACTTATCTCATATCTTTAGTATATTGTATTTTGTGAACTTGTCTGATGAATATTAAGGTCTAAGCTCAGTAAAGGTAGAGATCAGATCTCTTCTTTGTCTTTGTTCTCTTCCTCTTCTTTCTCTCCCTTTCTCTTCCTTTTCTTCATCTTCTGCTTATTTCTTTTTATTTCTTTCATCCTCTGCTCCTTTTTCCTCCTTTTCCTCCTCTCCTTCATCCTTTTCCTTTCTTTCCTCCTATTCTTCTCATTTCCCTCATCCTTTTCTCCTTCATCCTCCTCCTCTTCTTCCTTCTCTCCTTCATCTTTCTCCTTTCCTTCCTCATCTTTTTTCTTTTCCTCCTTTCCTTCATCCTCTATTCTTTCATCCTTCTCTTTACTTTTCCTTTCCATCTTTCTGCTCCCTTCTTCCTCCTCCTCCTCTTGTCTCCCTTTCTCACATATACAACTATACAAAGTGCCTTCCTCATGAGAAGCATGTGAGGCAGATAGTGCCATAGTAACATTTTCATTTTATAGATGCAAAAAAATCGAGGCTCAGAGAAGTGACTTGCTTATGATCAAGGCTAGGCTTCAACCCAGATCATATGGCTCTAAAAACACATGGACTGCTTAATAAGTATTTGTTCAATGTATGTAGGTAGGCATGAATGTGCTCTGGTAACAGTGTATGCTGTCTCGTACCCTTACCTTAGGTTTTTAGGATAATCACCCTACTTCTAAGCAGTCCCTGTGCTTTTTGTTTGAATGGGAACTTAGGGTCTTGGTAAACCTTGAAAAATTAGATTTGGGTAAGATTTGTCTCAACTCCTCCTGCCACCCCTCCTCTTTTTCTGCTCCAATCTTCCAAGTGCTCAATCCAATAACAAGCTGCTATTTGCCAAGGAGTGGGCTGGGTGCTGGGAAGATAAAGACAGCTACGAAATGTACCCTGCCTGACACCCTAAGAGGGACCTGAGAACAGCATTCTCAATGGAAAGCTCCTTGAAGGTAGGGCCGACTCTTTTTGTGTCCCAGGAGTTTTGAATACCATGCCCTTGGAAAATATTAAGCAGCCCCATAACTGCTTGTTGAATGAATGAGTCATTTAGACCTTGCTATGAATTTCAGTTAATGTTTCCTTTACCTGGAAATTTGCATTTGAAGCCTGATCTCCCCATGGGAAATGAAAGCCTGACTTCAGTTAAGGCTTTTTTAGAAACCAGAAAGCTAGAGGGGAAGGAATTGGGGGGCAGGGTTGTCCCCCCCCAAAGTGTGTGCCAATGAAATCATATCATGTAGCTACGTGCCAGAACAACCAGTCCTGGGAACAGACTATGAGTGAATTGTCTGGGAATGGAGCAGAAAGTATGGGGCTATTGGTCACAATTTATGGGGTAGAAATTATGGGTGTGTGTGCGCGCAGAGTAAATGCCACAGTACAGTATCTACAAATAAATCGGGGCAGGAAAGACATTAGGCCGAAAGCTCTCTTGCTTTTAGAATGTCAAAACAGATTTGATACTACCCCTGAACTTGTTTTTTCAACCTCCCCCCCAAATTATTGTGCTTGCCAGAGAGTGCCCTCTTCCTTTTCAAATCATTCCTGTCCATGCTTTAATGGTACTCACTACTCATTCAACCAACTTGCATTGCCTGTCTTTGTACATAGCTTTGTACTGGGTGAAATAGGTCATACAGAGTCCATGGTCATAAGGAAGAGAGAAACCCAGATTCTTAGGAGAGGAACTTTTGTGGTCATGCTGTTGTCATGTATCTGGGAATATAAGACATGACACAAAGTTAAATAGTAACATGAGTAAAATAATAACATCAATGCTAAATCACACAAGGGTAGCTACTTTAAAGTTTGCAAAGGATTTTGTTCACAACAATCTAGTGAGGTAAATATTATAAGTATCATACTCAGATTTTATAGATGAAGAAACTGAGGTACAGAGAGTTTGTTTGCTTGAGTCACACCTAGTAAGTGTCAGGACAGTGATTCAAACTTAGGTATCCTTGACTTCAAGTCTACTATACCCATGGTCCCCCAAATGGGGTCCTTGTGCCCCTATCAGACTGTGGCATAATTTACTAATTGAAAGGTTTGGAAGATGAATTTCATTTCATCCTCTCCACAAAGGGCTTGTCTCTGGTCATCTTTTACCACCTTCCTCACTCTCTTGAAGCATTTACTGATAGCTGCAGAGGCTCTAAACCTCTCCCCTTCTGCCATGAGCATCAGTCCCTCGGGGTCATTTGTGACCAAGGGACTTGAAGCAGTTGCTCTGGTACTGATGGGAAAATCCCCAGTCCAATATCTTTACTCTGTGACTGTGGCAGACACCCCTCTTCCAGTCAGATCCTGTGTTCTTGGGCAGTGATGTGTGAATAACAGTGTCACCCCTCCCTTTTTTGGCATTACACAGTGAGACCATGAAAAGATATGCTAAAAGATACCTACACTGCAGATTTTATTTGATTATCATGCCCCTCAAACCCATCCCTGTGCTGGATTTCCCACTTTTATCTCTTGTTTCTTTCTTGGGTACCACTGTCCTTTCATTCACCCACTTTCTCAACCTCCACATTATCCTTGACTGCCCCCTAAAAACTGAAGCTGCTCTCCTCAAGGTTACTGGTAATTTCTTAATTGCCCAATCAGATGCTTGGCACATAGTAAGTGCTTAATAAATACTTTTTGATTGATTGTCCATTTGATCCGAGTTTCAGGTCAGGAACTTTTAAAATGGGAGCTTTCATGGAAAGTGCTTGAGATTTCTGCGTGTATGGGTGGGGGGTGGGGAGGAGCCTGGGAGGGGGAAGACAGCAGTGATAAGACACAAGTTTCAAATTGGTTCAGGAGCTGGTGCCTGTAGGGAGCGGTAATAGAGGCATCTTTCAGTGCCAGCTTTCATGAGCAGCTTTCTTTTCAAAGCACTGGGGGATGATAAAATTCATCTCTTTTGCTGCATTTGAAAAAAAAAAGTTTGGATTCTATCCATACATTACATTTTTATAACTTCTTTTGTGATGAAATCTCTTTTGTTTAGATTGGAAGGTACGCTTTGCAAAGTTAGACCTGGAAATCCTACTGTTTCACTTTTTGGATTCCTTCAAGGGGCTCTGAAGTGGAAAATGTCGGGACTAATCCACCCCCTCCCCACTTCCCCATGTTTCTCATCCAGCATTGGAGAGAGAATTCGAATGTAGGGGTTGGGAGAAAGGTTTCTCAGACCCAGGTCAGAATCTCAAAGAAAGAGCTCCTTACACGTAGAAAAGCCCACTGGATTTCCCCCTGTGGTGATATTTTTCTTCCTGACCATAACTCACCTACCTCCTTCATTTAAAGAAATTTAAAGAAAACAAACGGCTTTACTTCCTCTTTGTGAATCCCCCCACTGCAGGTTATCCCCGTAGTGTGCTGGGGTCTGCTTGAAGCAGCAATTAGCATGAAAGTCTTAACCATTCAGGCCCTCTCCTGAAGCTTTGGTTTCTGGGGAATAAATTTCTTCCTATTGAAAAGCTAAGGTTTTTTAAAAAGTGAGATTTGTTAAGTACCTCCCAGGAGAATTCTTATTTCCCCTCTGCCTCCCTCTCCTCTTTACACAATGGTGATGCTAGTTCTTTCCTCAGTTGCTGGTATCCAAGAATAAGGTGCACCGTAGTATAGGCACAATTAGTGGGGATAGAGCAATTAACCCCAAACTAATCTCCTGCGACATTCTTTTTTTGGGAAAACATAGTTATCTGACGGCTCTACATGCTATTCTGAGTCCTTTCCCCAGCTGGGTAGAAAAGTGCTTGAAAAAGAAATCTGCTTACTCTGCTGTTTCTGCAGTAGACAAATAGTCAACATGAAAAAAGTAGACTTCATGAAATGTTGCTGGTTAATAAAGGAAATGTGGTTGGGGAGGGCTAAGTTACCTGTTGATGCTGGTTAAAGGACAAGGCTTAGCTTTCTCCCCTAGCAAAGTAACCTTCTGTATCTGTTCCTCTCTATTGAATTCAATTCAACAAATATGGTAAGCATTGGGGATCTTGTCTAGATAGAAACAACTAGAAGAGTTTCTGTCCTCAAGGAGCTTACCTTCTACTGGGCAGATGCAACACAAATACTGTTGTATGTCAAAAATAGTTTCAGGGGGGCAGCTAGGTGGCACAGTGGATAAAGCACTGGCCCTGGATTCAGGAAGTCCTGAGTTCAAATCTGGTCTCAGACACTTGACACTTACTAGCTGTGTGACCCTGGGCAAGTCACTTAACCCTCATTGCCCTACTATATATATATATTTTTTTTTTTCAGGAGGAAGAGAGCATTGCCAACTAGGAAGATCCAGAAATGCTTTTTGTTTAGGAGGTGACATCTGAGTTGAGCCTTGAGAGAAAACAAGAATTCAGATAGCCAGGGTTGAAGAAGGAGCACATTCTAGCTATTGGAGATATACAGGGTATGTGGATGGAATGTTCAGTACAAGAAATAGCTGGTAGTAGCTTCCACTGCCCAAGGATCATCTCCTGAAGTATACATTCAAGGTTAATGGCATTATTTGCTTTCCTTACCCCTAAAAACAAGCAGAACCACAAGTTTTCTGGTCATAGGATCATAAATATAGGTCTGAAGAGTCCTTAAGAGTCATCTAGTCCAAACCTTTCATATTTTACAGATGAAAAAACTGAGGCCCAAGGTAGGCAGAGTAACTTGCTTGAGCTCACAACAAGGCTCAGCCTTCTTTGGACCTGAGGAATGACAGGGTTATCAGTTGGCATTTTCTAGAAACCCATACTTCTCTCTTGATTTTCCTCCTCTTTGGCATCGATGGGCAGTCAAAGGGGAATGTAGAAGTGGACAGAGCTTCCTTTTAGATCCCTCCAGCCTTCTGCATCATGTCATTTGGGTCTCCATAATAATTTTAAACTGTACTCCAGCTCACCCCATAGTACTATGATTTTTCAATGACCGTCATTTTCTTTGTTACTTTCAGGCTGGTTGTTTCAAAACTCATTATGCTTGGCATTTATTTACAAAGGCTGGGGCAGCCTGAGCTGGAGAAGGGGAATGGAAATTGATTTACAGGAATGGTGTGTGATCTAGAAAATGTCAATTTCCCCCTCTAGAGTCTATAAATTAGTTTTGATTCCAGTGAGGTTTTCTTCTAGCTTTATAAATCAGCTCTGGAGGAACTTTGCAAAGTCTAAGGGATTAAAGGTAGGCAAATAATAAACTAGCCACTGGATATTCATGGTAGCTGAACCAGCCATACCTTAATGCTCCCTCTGTTATTATGTATCCATGTTGGGGTGAATGACACTGTGAATTAAGTCTCAATGATATTCAAACTCGGGTTTGCCTTAATCAGAGGCAGCTTTCTCAGGACAATACAATATTTGTGCAGAAGCATGGAATCTATTTGAGTCACCTTTTGTGTTTACTTGCCTGTCTGATGGGGTGACATTCACCAACGGCTCCACGTTGTGGGGTAGTGGTTGTTTTTTTGTCATTTGTCTTTCTTTCTTTTTTTTTTTTTTTTTTTTAGTGAGGCAATTGGGGTCAAGTGACTTGCCCAGGGTCACACAGCTAGTAAGTGTTAAGTGTCTAAGGCCGGATTTGAACTCAGGTACTCCTGACTCCAGGGCCGGTGCTCTATCCACTGTGCCACCTAGCTGCCCCATTTGTCTTTCATTTTTGAAGAGTGCCAATAATGTCATGAGGGTGATGTCTTGATTTGTGTGTGAATTGGCTTTAAGTGAGGCAGAGAAGCAAAGTCCTCAGCCTCACTCTCTCTTCCAGAGTCATCAAAGTCCAGTGGCAAGAAAAAAATCAATACAACTGGAGGTGGCCTGGGATGCAGAGGATGATAATATCTTCAATGTCTGACCAAGCTCTAAGTGCTCCACAGTGCCTTCTTCAGCCACCTTCGTGGCCATTGGAACAAGTTGTTCTCAACCCCCCATTGCACTGGAGGAAATCTTCATATGCTTGGAGTAGACATTCCCCTAACTCACCAATGGGTTTAAGGCCTGTTGGTTACCCTCAACCTGGTTTAGCCCATCTGACAGTTTTACCAGGGTGTGGCCTCTGTGCATGCCACAGCCTCAGGTGAGAGTAGCCAGAGGTACCCTGGCATTCTTGCAATGTATCCTGGAATTCATTTGCCTGTTAAGCTTGTTGTTTTGATCCTTATTAATCCTTATTGATGTAATGTAAATGCAACTTATATTATGCAGGGAATCATGAAATACTTTCCTTAAAAAATAAAAAAAGGTAATTAAACTCCAAAAAGCCTGAGAACCATGATACAGTATAAAGAGTAGAGTCTGGAGAAAGATGAGTTCTAGCTCCAATTTGGCCACTTATTAGTTGTGTGAACACATACTGGTTAATTTTATTTCTCTGAACCTGTGTTGTTGTTGTGAGTAGTGTCTGACTCTTCATGACCCTGTGGACCATACTGTCCATGGGGTTTTTCTTGGCAAAGATACAGGAATGGTTTGCTATTTCCTCCTCCAGTTGATTAAGTCACTTGCCCAGAGTCACACAGGGTGTGAGTGTCTGAGGCTAGATTTGAACTCGGGTCTTCTTGACTCCAGGCCCAGCACTTGATCCACTGAGTCATCTAGCTGTCCCCCTGAAGTTCTGTATCCTCATTTATAAGATGAGGATTGTAGGATTAAGAGCTGAAACAAGCCATGGAAGTCATCAAGTCCAACCCCCTTGTTTTATAGGTGAGGCAACTGAAGGAGGACCAAAGAAAAGAATGGCTTTGTCCAAGGGTCACAAGTAGGAGGACTGCGATTCAAATCTAGGTCTTTTGATAATGGTCCACATACTATCTGTCTCACAGAATTGTTGTGAGGATTGAAGAAAATAACGGATGTGAAAACACTTTGTAATCTGGTGAGGCATTTACCCCATGTGATATGGTAGGCATTGTGTTGTTGCTATCAATAATAATAATTAACAGTAATAAGGAAAAAAATTAAAAAATAAGAAAAAACATAGTAATAAGAGAGGCAACATGGTTTAGTGACTAGACATTCAAACTTGGGAGTCAGTAATGTTATTGTTGTTGTTTGTTCTTTGATCTCGAGGAAGACCATGACATCAGGGTGATGTCATGACTTGCACTGAATTATATTTAAGTGAAGGAGAGCTGTGCAAGGTCACCAATCTTACTCTCTCCTCCAGAGCCATCTGGGTCTAGTGGCAAGATATATATATATATATATATATATATATATATATATATATATATATATATTTAAGGCAATTGGAGTTGTGGCTTGCCCCAGGGTCACACAGCTAGTAAGTGTCTGAGATGACATTTGAACTCAGGTCCTCCCAACTTCAGGGCCAGTGCCCTATTCACTGTGCTACCAAACTGCCCTGGGAGACAAGAATATCTGGACTGAGGACACATACTTGTTGACTTGACAATCTTTCTCGACACTCGGAAGCTCTCTAATACCTTCAATTGTAGAGATGGTGTTGGTCTGTACTGGTTGAAGGCATTTACTCATGGGGTTTCCTATACCATTGGAATCACAGGTCCCTAGAGAATTTGTAAAAATACACACTCATGGTACAGCTAGGTGGTGCAGTGGATAAAGCACCAGCCCTGGATTCAGGAGGACCAGAGTTCAAATTTGACCTCAGACACTTCACACTTACTAGCTGTGTGACCCTGGGCAAGTCACTTAACCCCAATTGCCCTGCCCCCCCCCAAATACATGCTCATTTGGATAGTAAATTGTGAAGTGATGATGATCTCTGAGGTCTAGGCTAATCATCAAGCATTTATTAAGCATCTTTTATATGCCAGGCACTGTGCTAAGTGCTAGGGATACAAAGAAAGAAAATATGTTACTAGCTTTGGAATAGGGGCAGCTAGGTGGCACAGTAGATAGAACACTGGTTCTGAAACTGGGAGAACCTGAGTTCAAATGTTACCTCAGACACTTGCTAGCTGTGTGACCCTGGGCAAGCCATTTAACCCCAATTGCGTTAAACATCTACGGCCATCTCCAGTCATCCTGATATATATCTTACCACTGAACACATATAGGGAGAGAGTGAGGTTGGTAACCTTGCACAGCCCTCCTTCTCTTAAATCCAATTCAGTGCAAGTCATGTCATCACCTGATGTCATGGAACAAAGGACAAACAACAGCTATGGGATATTAAGCAAATCATTCCACACACCCCTTCCTTTTCAGTTTCCCTATCTATAAAGAGAAATGGTGGATTAGGTGATTTTCGAGATCTCTTAGAAATAGTATGCTACAGGGTGCACCAGAAGGTTCCTCTGGGCTGTAAAATTCATGCAGCAAGGACAGGGAACTTGGTTCAGTTCTACCTCCTTAATCTTTGCATTTGAAAAATCTATTCAACATAGACATGCTTATTCAACATAGACTACCAGCAGAGAGAGTGAGGCAAAAGAAGTCCAGCTCTTCTTGGACTATTTATCAATACTTCAGAATCAACCTGCTCTCCTTCCTGAGCACCTACTGTATACCCAGCACTGAGATCAAGCATGCTGGATCCCTCCTTCCCCTCTTACAGTCTCTCTGGGAAACTAGACTCACACGCAGGAAACAATTAGCAAACAATACAAGACAGTGTGTAATTAAATGCCAGACTAGGCTGAACAGACAGTAATTGGGGCAGGAGCCCTGGAGACAGTGAGAAAAAGGCTTAGGCTGGTACAGTCAGGGAAGGTTCCCTGGAGTCCAGTTGATCACACCCACCTGCACTGATTTTGGTTGGCTTGGAACCCCTAGAAGGATTGCTGTTGGTGCCATTCATGGAATCATAGATTTAAGAGTTGTATGGGACCTAAGAGATCATCTAATCTTACCACCTTCCCCACATCCAGTTTTAAGTTGTGTATACTACAGTTGTTGTGTATACTACAGTTATTTATAACCATAACCACTCTCCCCCAAAAAACCTCCCTTGCAACAGAGAAAAATAACTAAGTCAAATCACCAAAATGAAAATGTCCGCCAGCATATATACCATCAGTATCTAGGAGTCCTCTACTTCTCAGTGAGAGAAACTATGTTCTGTTTTTTATCCTTCAGGGCCAAGATTGGTCATTGAAAATACTGGAAATTCAGCTACCCCCTCCCTCATTTCATTCTTTTTATTTTGAATTCAATGAACATCAAAAAACAACATTTTTGTATATAAAGGAGAACAGAAAAAAAGGATCTTATGAGAAAGTTCAGATCTCTATAATGTACAGCTTGGTTTTAAAAAGTATATAACAAATTCAACGTTATTTTTCAAAACTGTCCTGCTGGTCTGTGTTGCCTCCTGAACCTTCTTCAGTTTTCTTTTGTGCATTTAAAAAATATTCCAAAAATATTCTGTTCTTCTTTTTTAAGACAACTATATCACTAGCTATCCTATCCTCACTAAAGCTCCCTTCCAAATAAAAAAAAAAAAAACAAACCAAAACAACAAACCACCACCCACACACACAACAGCATAATTCTTCTAGAAAATAAGCATAGTAAAATGAAACAAATCCACTTATTTTCCATGTCCCAAAACATGTCTCATTCTACACCTTCAATCTGTCATCCCTATGTCAGGAAGTATACACTTTCTCATTTTCTTTCCTCAGTGTAAGGAGAAAATTGTCTCCCATAACACAGAAGGGATTTGCCCTGTGATCAAACAGTTAGTGATGAGAACTTGTGACAGAATCCAACCTGGGTTCTATGACTAGAAATCAAGGGCTCTTCCCATCATACCCCAGCCTCATTTTGACTCTTCGTTAAATACCAGCGTGTGTTGTTATTTCAGATGTAACTTAAATGTATTGTGTATGGCTAGCTCACCTCCCAAATATGACTATATCCTCTATATAGTACATGCTTAAAAATTCTTGTTGATTGATTGATCAGTGAGTAAATTGAATTTTTTTCTTGTATACTGTGCATAGTACACTTGGAGGAAATGAATTCATAAATGAGGTATTGATTATTGCATTTTGTTGAGTCTTTTTCAGTCATGTCCAACTGTCTGTCACCCCATTTGGGTTTTTCTTGGCAAAGATACTGGAGTGGTTTGAATTTCCTTCTCCAGATCATTTTACAGATGGGAAACTGAGGCAAACAGGGTTAAGGGACTTGCTCAGGGTCACACAGCTAGTAAGTGTCTGAGGCCATATTTGAACTTTGGAAGGTGAGTCTTCCTGGTTTCCAGCCTAGTGCTCTATCCACTGAGCCACCTAGTTTCCCTAAATTATTGATTATTCCATCTATTCATCTATAATAGATGTGACATACTGTGAGATGCTATGAGATGCACCATAGGTGAAAGGTTATTGTGGTTTTGCTTTTTAAGCCCATGGCATGTCCAGGGGAAAAAAAAATCTTATGTACAATTTTTTTACAGCAGGAGAATGCCCTGGAAGTCAATAGTTCATTTCATGTGTAGGGTGTTTGGGGCAGCATATTCTAATTTAATCACTAATGAACATGTATATCTGGCCTGAGAAACATATCACTATCTTGAATTGTCTTCCTCAGGCACATTTTTGCAAACTTGGACCACAAGATATGGAGATTTAGGGAAGTGTTAGTTCCATTCCCTAAGAGAAAAAAAGACAAACATGAGCCAAGTAGTCTGAGGAGCAAGCTACCACAGGCTAATGATGCTTACAAGTCGCCTTCACTTTCTGGACCTCAGTTTCCCTCTCCGTAAAATGAGAAGATTGGACTAAATGATTCCTAAAATCTCTTCTAGCTCTGGCATTCTGTGTAATATGAACCTATCACATGGGAAGCTCAGCTCAGTTATTCTGCAGAAGTGTATGAGAGCCAATTTGGTGCTGTCTTTCTGTCAGGTGGAGTGAGAAGTTTATATTCCTGCCCTTCAGGTGAGGGGGAATGCTGTGCTAAGAACTGTGGGAAATCACACTGGATGCAGTAAACTGCCTGCTTTTCTTTCTAATGCTTGAGGTAGAATAAGGGCTTGCTTGGGGTCTGCTTTATAATCTTTTAACCATGATAATAGGTTGGTTATCTTTAAATATAGGTCACAGCTGCTGTACTACTGGTCTAAATTCTTATGCTTTTTTTTTTTTTTTGCCAACTCAGCCAATTCTGTCTTTGTATCTGTAAAGGGGCATCTATCTTTCCCTTTCACCTGGACGTGCTAATCTCTAATTACAACCCTGCATCTCCAATAAAGATAAAACAAGGTTCCAATAAACCATGTCCACTTAATTCCATGGGGGAATCAATTGATGAGCAGTTTTTTACCTTACTCTCCGAAAAAAACCACATGTAATGTCTCCAGGAAAGCAATTACTTGACAAGAACCCTGTAATAAAATGTGGTGATATCAAGAGTATTAAATGTTACAATTGTTTACAGCTCGTTAGACCATGATTAGAACATGGTGATAATGAGGCCAAGGTTAAGGGTTTTTTTTTTAATTCTTTTTCAGGCTAGTTAACTCTTCTCTGTTCCAAGGCAAGAAGTCTACTTGAACTTTGAAAGACTTTCTTGTAACTTCAAAAGACCTGTTACAAAGTAGGGGAGGGAAGAGAGTATGAATCATCTAGTAGAAAAATCTCACTTTGGGAAAAACACCTTAAAGGCCATAGCTTTGGGGCAGTTAGGTGGCACAGTGGCTAGAGCACTGGGCTTGAAGTCAAGAAGGCTCATCTTCATGAGTTCAAATCTAGCTTCAGACACATACTAGCTATGTGACACTGGACAAGTCACCAACCCTCTTTCCTCATGTCAAATGAGCTGGAGAAGGGAAATGGTAAGCCACTCCTAAAGAAGGCCCCAAATGGGGTCATGAAGACTTGGACACAACTGAAATTACTGAATAATTTTGCCCTTCACATACCAAGAGCAGCATGTAAACATTTACATAATCTTCAGTTGGAAAGTTGTATTAGCTACCATATAGTCCAACCCCCCACTGAAAGAGGAGACCCCTCTGTAACATAACAACAATAACAATCATTTGTATAACACTTTATAATGTGCAATTATATATTAATCTCATTTTATCTTCAAAATGTACCCATTAAGGTAGGTGCTATAATTATCCTCATTTCACAGATGAAGAAATGGAAACTGAGAATTGAAGTGACTTGCTCAGAGTCACATAGCTATTAAGTGGCTGAGGCAGGGTTAGAACTCATATCTTCTTGACTTAAAATCGAGTGCTCTATTCTTTTTGCCACCTAGCTGTCTCAATAGGTGTTCATATGGATTTCATTTGAAAAGCACCACCAAGGTTAATAGGATCATAGATGTAGACATGGAAAAGACCTTTGAGGACATCCAGTCCAACTGCCTTATTTTATAATTAAGGAAACTGAGGCCTAGGGAGTTTAAATTTCCCTGGATCATAAAGGTAATAAGTGGCCAGGTTAGGATCTGAACCCAGGTCCTCTCTTTCGAAATCTAGGATTCTGTACTGCCTCACTAGCATCAGAGGTAACTCATTCAATACTTGGACAGCTCCGTTTGTTAGGAAGTTTTTCCTATAAGGATCCCAAGATCTTAAATCTGCCTCACTGCAATTTCCATCAACTGCTACTAGTTTACCAGTGCCAAGTAAAAATTCATCTAATTGACCTCATCTTTGCCTGGAAACAGGCCTTCATGATGCTTCCTAGTCATTTCCAAGCCATAGTGTCTCCGCTCTATTCATCCTCTTCAACTCTCTCCCAGCAGAACCACCTGGATTCAGAGCCCTTAGGCTGAGAGAGTCCACCCTTCACTTCATCCTTCCTGGAAGCAGGCCTCCACATGACTTCTTCTTTTTTTAAATCATAAAAGTATTTTATTATTTTTTAGTTACATGTAGAGATAGTTTTCAACATTTTCTTTTAAAAGATTTCTAGTTTCAATTTTTTCTCCCTTCCACCCTCCCCAAGACAGCAAGCAATCTGATATAGGTTATATATGTACAATCACATTAAACATATTTCTGCATTAGCCATGCTGTGAAAGAAGAATCAGAGCAAAAGGGAAAAACCTCAAAAAAGAAAAACAAACAAAAAAATAGAAATAGCATGATTCAATCTGTATCTAGATTCCACAGTTCTTTTTTCTGGATTTGGAGAGCATTTTCCATCACGAGTTCTTTGGAACTATCTTGGACCATTGTATTGCTGAGAAGACTCAAGTCTATCACAGCTGATCAACACATAATGTTGTTGATACTGTGTACAATGTTCTCCTGGTTCTGCATCACATCACTTCTTAACCATTTCAGAAGCACACTAGAGATGTTCCCTCCCCTTTGCATGTTGTTTTTCCACCATTAGAATGGAAACTTCTTGAGGGGCAAGGGACTAAAATGCCTCTTCTGTTTGTATCCCTAGCACATAGTGTCTGGCATGTTGAGATGAGTAAATGCTCATTCATTCATTCTTCTCTATGACATTGTTATTGTCTAGTCATGTCCAACTCTTTGTGACCCCATTTTGGATTTGTTTGTTTTCTTGGCAGAGACACTGGAGTGGTTTGCCATTTTCTTCTCCAGCTCATTTTAAACATGAGGAAACTGAAGCAAACAGGGTTACATGATTTGCCCAGGGTCACACGGCTAGTAAGTGTCTGAGGCTGGATTTTGTTAAGGGCTAAAATTCTAGCTAGTCTGTCTAAAATATCTAATGAGTGGTCGCCAATAAATTATAAGCTTTAGCAAGAGTTAGACTTTTAGGCGTTTATTAAGGAGAATAAGAATTTGATAAAGAGAGAGAGAAAGGCTTAGATTCCTATCTATTAAAGGGAGAGCACATTTCTAGCTCCCTTCTCCGCCAGAGTCCCCAGGAAAGAGCGTGAGACCAAGCGCCAGTCTCTTCCTTCCTCCTCCCACTAGCCCGCGTCACTTCCTGACGCCAAAGAAAAGACTTCTGGTCTTGCCCTCAAAGACCTTCGCTTCATGGGCGGAACTCTTCTACAGTAAGTCTTCAGCAGGTGGAGTCATTCCAATCGTTACAGTTTGAACTCATGTTTTCCTGACTCTGGGCCTGACTCTCTATCCCTTCTGCCCCTTAGCTTCCCTCTTCCCTATGATGGCCCTTCAAATACTTGTCTTCTGTTCTTCTGAGTATTCCCAGTTTGTTAAACTGTTCCTCAAAATGCATAGTCTGTCTAATCTGTTTACCATTCTGGGTGCCCTTCTCTGGATGTGCCATATTGGAATCTCTAGGATGCCATGGACCTTTCTGGAAATATGCACAATCTTGTATTCTAATCTATAAAATGGGGATGATGCTACTTCATTACTTAACTTTCAAGGTTGTTGTGATTAAAGCTCTTTGTAAACCTTCAAATAGTATATAAATGGGAGGTGGCCCTTGTTTAAATCTAACTATCAAGAACTTAAGGGCAATTAGGTTGTGTAGTAGATAGAATGCCAGGCCTGCAGCCATGGAAACCTGAGTTCATATCTGGCTGTGTGATCCTGGGCAAGTCACTTCACCCTGTTTGCCTCAGTTTCACCATCTATAAAATGAGCTGGAGAAGGAAATGGCAAACCACTTTAGGATCTCTGCCCCAAAAAGCCCCAAAATGGGGTCATAAAGAGTTAGACAACTGAACAACAATGAGAAATAAAGAGATTTCCTAAAAGAAGCAGGCAGTGTTCTCCTGCAAAGCATCCTGAGCATGAGATACTTGCTAGCTATGTGAACTCTCTCAATGAGGGTGCCCAGGGTCACACAGTAAGTGTTAAGTGTCTGAGGCCAGATTTGAGGGCTGGCGCTTTATCCACTGCACCACCTAGCTGCTCCCTAAAGTATTAACTTTGTTTTTGTTGTTGTTGTTGAGGCAATTGGGGTTAAGTGACTTGCCCAGGGTCACACAGCTAGTAAGTGTTAAGTGTCTGAGGCTGGATTTGAACTCAGGTTCTCCTGAATCCAGGGCTGGTGCTCTATCCACTGCGCCACCTAGCTGCCCCTAAAGTATTAACTTTTGAGTCTGTCATTCAAGGCCCTCCATAACTGGACTCTAACCCATCAGTCAAGCCCTACTTCATATTATTCTCCTCCTCTGTACCCCTCCCTTCTACCTTCTCCCCTCTCCTTTTCTTCTCTCCTCTTCTGCTCTCACACAGGCTAGAGGTTTGGAGGCCACTCATGGCCTGATTCCACTCTGATTGGCACAGGAGCCAATGACCTGTTCCATTTCTGACCTGGGCCAATTGGCTTGTCCTTGCCTGGTCCCTTTGAGGGCTCACTAGCCCACTGGTATGCTCCCTCCCCCCCAACTCCAGGAGGCTCAACCTTTTAAATAACTTAACATGGTCACTCAGGTGAGCCCAAGAGATCTGCCAACTTTAGCTTCCCTAGAAATTGAGATTCCACATAGGCATACTTGTATGCCCAGCCATACCTTGTTCTGTGACTCTTACTGTGGCCCTGAAATATTTATCTCCTTCTTCAAATTTCTTTGGAAGATTCTTCTTTGTTCATATTTTGAGCTACCTTGCTATGTACATATTATATACTCACTTATTTGGCCTTAAACTCAAAGCTCCTTGAGGTCAGGAATTGAGTCATTTTTTATCTTTGCTTCCTTAGAAACCTAACACAATACTCTTATCCAGTAGGTGTTTAAAATTGCTTGTGAAATTGAAAGTATTTCTGTTGCAGCTGTAGTTTTCTCTTTGCTTTTTTGATTTGCATTGGTCCATATTCTTTGATTTATGAGTCTCTGAAATCCTTAGACCTCTTTGACTGTTATCAATAACCCATCCTTTCCTCTCTTATTTCTGTCCTTGGATTCTTGGAATTTACAGATCATGATCCCTTATGAGTAACTGTATTTTATCCTGAAAAAATGTGGAATATTTTACCCAACTGGTCTAGATGGTACATGTCTAATGGTGGTGGATGGTGGTGGACGACTGGGGCTTAGGCATAAGACACTTTGCAATAAGCTCCCATTGCTGACTTTGAGATGTTGGTTTTTTTGTTTGTTTGTTTTGGTTTTGTTTTGTTTTGTTTTTTGGCAGGGCAATGGGGGTTAAGTGACTTACCCAGGGTCACACAGCTAGTAAGTGTCAAGTGTCTGAGGCTGGATTTGAACTCAGGTACTTCTGAAAACAGGGCCGGTGCTTCATCCACTGAGCCACCTAGCTGCCCCACTCCTATTGTTTTAAGCTGCTTGTCAGTAGTGATTCTCCCTCTTGCACTTCTCTGCCCTAATCATTAAAAATGTATGATCTGAATGAATTGTGACTGAAGACTCTGGCATGTGCTACATAATATTCAAGATCAAGAACATAAACCTGATGGTCCATTCACTATGACACATATGATATAGTTTACCAGTGGAATTTGGAAAATGTGTATGGAAGTCTAAAAAGTCTGGACTCTAATTAAAATCTTGGCTTATGTGAAGTTAGAAGTCATTCATATTACTGATTTTTCTGTCTACCCTTCAGCAGAATGGAGTGAAATGGTAGTAGCAAGAAATTACAGTATGTTCTTTATCTGCTTTTAATAGTATGGTGCCTTCAGGGGGTATGTTAATAACCTTGTCATAACTGTCCTCTCCTTATTATTTCTGTCAACCACAATTCTTTGCTTTTTCAGAACCCTTCTGGGAATGGTGCCTCCTATAGGTTCTCATCTGCCCATCTGGTCCTGGGGTGGAGGTAGGGACAGTTATCAAGCAATTTCCCTTAGAAAGTGAGGAATCTTTGTCTTGGCAGTCTGGTGTTTACTAAAAATTAGTAATTTAAAAAAAATTGAAAATATATAATAAATATTTTAAAAATTTAAACAAACCCAGAGTGGTGGTTGAATATGATGACATCCTCTTTTCTTTTTTTCAACAGAAATGTCCTTTAAAAAATGTCCTGTAAGTTTAAGAACTAAGCATGAGGACTCTTTTTCTTTCTTCATGTTGTTGGTAGCTCAGAAGACTCAAGACATTTTTTTTTTTCACTCAGTGGAGTAAGCATGGCTTAGATATGACTAGTTCTTCCAAAAGGGTTTGAGACTTTAGGGTAAGGGCATCACAATGGTCAAATTGATCATGTGATTCAGATCTGGAAGGGACTATGAGGGTCATCTAGCCCAACTCTCTTATTATACAGATCAGGAAACAGGCTCAAAGAGTTTAAATGACTTTCCCTAAGGTTAAATTGGTAGTAAGTGGTAGAACTGGAATTCAGATCTGGGTTGTTTAACTTCCAATTTAATATAATTGCTAATATTCCCGACTGTCAGCCCCTCCTATCAAGAAAATGAATCCTTGGATCTCTCCCAGATATGGAGAGATGGAATAGTTGGCTTTTAGGCTTTTTTGTCTATGGGCCATCCCACTACTGATAATGTTGTTTTGCCATATCAAAGATGTTTGGGGAGGACAGAATTAAGTAAAGAATTTGAATAGTACTGGAGTAGGGTGGTGGTGATCCGGGAGAAAGACCTACATTGAAGAGGTAGAATTTTAAAATGCCATTCAGAGAGTCTTCACAGAACACATTCCATATCTCCAAAGAAGTGTAGGTTAATAGGGAGTCCAGTCTGGTTAAATGGAGTACATGTTTGGGGTAGCAGCAGGAGAGAAATTTGGATAGATAGTGTGGGGAATGAATCATTATACAAAGCCTTGAATGCCAGACCGAAGAGTTTAAGCTTGCTGCAAAAAGCAGTAGAGAGCCATGGAAGACCTTTGATCAAGGAAGTGGCAGTAGTAAAGCATTGGTTTTATAAGATTAATCTGGGAGACTGCATAGATGAATTGGAAAGATTTAAGCTTAGAATTGGTAGCTATTATTTAGACTAATTAGTGGGCTGCTTTATTAATCTATGCATGAGGTGTTCAAGGCCTGGAAGAAAGTGGCAATTTCATGAATAAAGAGAAAGAGAAGAGTATGAGACATATTGCATAAGAAAAATCGGATAGAACTTAGGAATTAATTGCATTTTCTTTCCTTCCCATTCTAAATACCCGAAGTTGATTGCAAAATTTTGAGGTTTGGAGACATGTGGTATGTTTGACAAGGAGGAGAGATTTTTCAAATACTTGACATTCATTCTCTCTTTTGACCCTCCCAACAAACAGTTCTGTGAAGTATGTATGGCATTGATAGGATCTAGAACTATCAGAGGTTCTAGCACTGGACAGTCAGTATGTTAGAGAAGCATGTTGGCCAACCCACTCATTTCCCCAGTCAGAAAACAGACCCAGAGCGCTGTCCTGGCTTGTCACACAAGGCTATCCAAGTAGTAAACAGGAGAGCCAGAATTTGAACCAGGATCCTCTGCTTTCCAAATCCAGCTTCCTTTCCTTTACCATGCCAATTCCAGTTGTGGCTAGTAATATCCCAGTTTTACCGATGAGAAAATGGCAGTTCAGAGAGAGGTTCTTCCAAGGTTATTTGGGCTGAAGTGGGACCAGGACCAAGAACTACTGACTGTTCATTAGTTCTCTATTCTGCCCATTGCAACATGCCACTGATCTTGGGTTTAATCAATGCATTGAGTGTGGAATGTGGGGGTAGGGGGGACAGGAAGGAGGAGCAGAGATGAGAGTGTCTGTCTGGTCCTTGCAGACCTGGTATTTAGATTGCAAAGTGATTCCCTCTGCTAAATAGAAAGCTTTTTCTCTGGGACTGAAGTCGAGATTTCTCAGTTCTTTAATGTTCACTACTGAGTAGTAGAGTGTCAAGTAGGAACTGTGGAATGAGAACTCTTTGCCCTACTCCCAGGCTTCTGTCACCTGGGGCATACCCACTTTTTTCATGCTAGAACACATGCAGTTGGCTTTGTTGATGGAAACCTTCTAAATTTCAATAGGTTCAAGAGACAGAAGTGGAAAAAAAAATCCTACCACTCTTCTGGTGCTGCCTTGCTTTTCATTTGAAGAGCCTGGTCTGAAAGTGAGGTTTTTAATTATAGATGAGGAAATGGATTCTTCCAGGTGGAAAGCCCTCCGTTCGATTAGCATTTTAATTGCTTGGAAAACAAACAAACCAGTCTTGCCCTTTCCCTACACCCCTGCTCTGCTTGACCTCCCTCTACTGATCTAATGATCTGCTTTCTTTTTGTGTACCCTGAGCTACTGCCTCAGCCCTCAGGGCAACTGAGGACTGGTTGAATGGGAATTTCCAGCAAGAGGTTGAAATTAGCCAGGCTTTGGGGCACTCCTGAGATATTGTGGGTAGAGAGCTGGGGCAATGGAACTTGGTGATAGGGATGGTGTGATGTGTGAGATGTTGAAATATCCTTCAGGTCTTTGCTCTGATGAAACCATTGCATTCCTTGCTTCCGGTGTTAATGATCCATGAAGATATTAGATCTCTGTTTTAACTTGTGGCATGGCGCTCTCCTAGCTATTGGAAAAAGTGGTATTTTACCTACCTTTTACTCTTATTAAGTCAGACAACATTACCCACTCACTGATAATTCAGAGTGCTTAGTTATAGGAAGAAGGCATGTCATAAAAGTGGTCCATAATGATGTGGGGAAGAGGTCCTAACCCCAAGTTGTTCCTTTTTGCTGGTCTCTTCCTGCCATGTCCCTGAGGTGTCACAGTGGGTAGAATGCTGGCCTCAAAGTGAGTTCAAATCCTACCTCATACTTTTATTATTGGGATCCCAAACACAGAGTTCAACCTCTCTGTGTCTCAGTTTCTTCATCTGTAAGATCCCTTTTAGCTCTTAATCTATGATCCTGTGATCTTTGAGTGTGACCGAATAGGAAGCCATTGAATGCAGCAAGCATTCTGCAGCCACTGTGGTGCTCAGGCTGTGGCAGATGGAGGCTCCAGTCTCATTGGGGAGACAAAATGCACATGTATGACCAATTGAAGAAGAATATGTGAGGCAGGTTTTGAACCAATGACCCATGGTGGAAAGAATGCTGGATTTGGATTCAGCAACACTGGGTTTGACTCTCGATTCTTACTATTTGTGTAACCTTGAACAAGTCAACTACTTTGAGCCTCAGTTTTCTTATCTGCAAAATGAAGGGTTGGATTAGCATTAGCTTTGTATGATAGCACATACCATATTCTAGAGTAGGCTAGTGCAATGGGAATTCTGGGGAAGTGTGAGATGAATCAGGGAAAGCTTCCTGGGGGAAACCAGGATAAAACTTGGAGGAAAGGGAGTGAAAAATCACTTCTATCATCTCCCCTTGAGTCTTCCAGCCTTTTTTCTTTTCTTTTTTAAAGCATTTTGGGTTTTCCTAGCACTTTAACTTTTCATGGATGACATTGCATTTTTTAATTACTCCAGTAATTGGATCTTCTTTCTGTCTTATACAGCATTTGCTTTTACTCTCAAGAGAGGACGGACCTACTCCTTTGTGAGGGCTTTAAGTCATTAAATATTCCTCTTCCAACATATAAACATACCTTTGACACTTCTCCAAATCCTACCGTTCTTTTAAAAGTAGGAAACAAATTCTTTATTGCTTAGTTCCTTTTAGAATTTTCTACCTCTTGCCTATAAGGACTTGATGCCCATCTCCAAACATAAGATTGCTTGGATTTCAAGTGCACTGTGATAGGAGTGAGAAGCATCATGGGGTATAAATCAAACTGTGGCCTAGGAGTCAAGAAGTTATGGGTTCAGGGGTAGCTAGATGGCACAGTGGATAAAGCACTGGCCTTGGATTCAGAAGGACCTGAGTTCAAATCTGGCCTCAGACACTTGACACTTATTACCTTTTTGACCCTGGGTAAGTTACTTAACCCCCATTGCCCTGAAAAAAAAAAGTTATGGGTTCAAAACCTGCCTCAGACACTTGCTAGTTGTATGACAATGAGTAGGTCATGTTATCCAGTGGTATCAAACTCAAATAGAAACAGATCTCTTTGGGCTAAAAATTGACTTAGAAAACCACAAATCAACATTATCTATGTAGTATTATATTTTTATTTATTTTGTCAAACATTTCTCAGTTACGTTTTAGTCTAGTTTGGTGAAACCTGGGAATTGTGCTAGCTGCAGGTTTGATATCTCTGATGTTATTTCTCAGTGGAGTTTGGCTCTCTTCCTCTATATGATAGGGATGATAATCATGCCTTTCCTACCTACTTTTCAGGGCTGTTGTGAGACTCAAATGAGCTAAACATGACACCTACTAGCTGTGTGACCCTGGGCAAGTCACTTAACCCCAATTGCCTCACCAAAAAAAAAAAAATAAAATAAATGAGATAAACAATACTTTTTCCAGAATCCTTTAAATATCAGTAATTTCAAAGAAACCATGTTTCCTTTTAGAAGACCTGGAATAGTCATAACAACTCAACTTACTTACATCAAATGCTGCTTCCTAACAATCGCCCATGTTTGCCAGCCCATGAAAATGAATGATAAATTCATGCTTACAACTTCATAAAGGCGAAGTAACTTATCTGAGCTTACATAGCTCTTAAGAGGCAGAGTCAGGACTGGAACCCAGGTCTTTGTGGTTCCCCAGTCCGGTGCTTCTTCCACTCTACCATTCTTAATCCTTCCAGCTGGAATTTGACTAGCCTTTTTTGTTTGTTTGTTTGTTTTAGGGAGGCAGTGGGGTTAAGTGACTTGCCCAAGGTCACATAGCAGTAAGTGTTTGAGACCAAATCTGAACTCAGGTCTTTCTGACGGCAAGGCCAGTGCTCCATCCACTTTGCTAATTATCTGCCCCATTTGACATATCTTTAAGTTTCCAGTGGTAAAACTCTCCCAGATCTGGTTGCCTATATTTTTTCATGTTGGGCCAGATATTCTGATGAACTAGGATTCTTGATATCCCCTGTTAGAGAAAATAGCAACCTAGAATTAAAGTTAAAAGGGACCTAGAGATCACCAAGTTCAAATTTATCATCCTACTGATGTGGTGACTTGTCCATGAGCAAATAGCATCAGTATTTGAGCCCAATTCTTCTCATTCTATTTCTAATGCCTTTCCTACCATACTTTGAATAGATGGGTCTGATGGGTGACACAGTGGACAGGGTGATGGGCCTGAAGTCAAGAAGACTTGAATTCAGTTCCAGCCTCTAACTCTTACTAGCTGTGTGACCCTGGGTAGGTTACTCACCCTCCATTTGCCTCACTTTCCTCATGTGTAAAATGGGGATAATAAATAACATCTGCCTCCCAGGGCATGAAATGGTATCAGTAAAGTACTTAGCACATTCTCTGGCACATAGTAGGTGCCTAATCCAGGTTTATTTCCTTCCTTCCTAATAGTAGGTTCATTATTAGAGCTCTCCCTCATCGCCTATCCAATTCATCCTTTATTTCTATGCCATGAGCTTGGCTTTTGCCAAAACTTCCTTTATTATTGTGATGGGAACTTTCAGATGAGGATGGGGTATGGTAGGTAGCCTATGGACTGAAAGCTAATGCAGAACCAAGCAATGGAGAAAATCTTCATAGGAATAGTCTGGCTGCTTCAGAGATCCAAACCCTAAGGACCCATTGATCTCCTCGGGGAGAGAAAAGATTTAAAATGACTAACAGAATAAAATGTGGGGCTATTAGAAAACAAAATCTGCTCCCCTGACTTGTGACATTCTTTCCCCATGTCTGAGACTCTGCTTTCCCCAGTGCCCTGGCCCAGTGCTGGGACTCATTGTGTAGCGGTTGCTCACAGATTTGGTGGTGATCACCTAAAACAAGATGGGGGCTGTCTGCAAAGCAGCATGTCCCATAAAAGCCTAAGTCAGAGTGAAACTTTGAACTGACAAATCCTATTTCTTACTGTGCACTCCATGCAAGCAGGGGCTGCTGTAGTCTGTGGTTTAGTGGATAAGTACAACGTACTAACCAGAAAATGATGCTATTTAGGGAAGGGCAGTCATTCCTTGGAGTTAAGGTATCTCTGTGGTTTATCTTGTCATACATTTTTTTCTGCCCCAAATCATAATGCAGAGTTGATTTTTTCATCTTGCCCCTTAATCAAGGCCATTAATGACTAGCCTTGGAGTATTCTTAATTGGCCACAACTATTCATCCCCACCCTCTAAAAATAATTATAAGACCATTGATTTAGAGCTGGAAAGAACCCTAAAAGTCATTTAGTCCATCTTTCTTATTTTACTCATGATAAGACTGAGACTCAGAGAGGTTAAGTAATTTGCCCAAAGTCACACAAGTAGTAAGTAGTCAGGATTTGAACCTAGGTCTCTTTGACTCAAAAATCCAGCATTCTTTCCCCTAAACAGTTGGTCAGTCATAAGCTATAAAAATGTCAAATTCAGCCTCTTCCTCCTCCAGAACAGGGGCAGTCACATTCCTTTAGCCCCCCTGACTCTATCCCATTTGCAGAATCCAAGTATGTTACTCTGGATTCTGCCCTTCCAGGACATATTTATTCCATCACCTAAAAAAATATCCATTTGCATAAGCCATTTCATACCAAGCAGTTCCAAAGACACTTCCTCATTTACCATACCGTCTCTTGACTGATCAGTTCTTTCTGCTCACCCTAAGTCCTGGGAATTGTGATGGCTTGTTGTTAAATGTTGAGTTACAATTTTAGAAGTGTGTCCTGCCCGGCAAAAACCAAAACCAAACAAACAAACAAAAAAGAAGTGTGTGTGTGTGTGTGTGTGTGTGTGTGTGTGTGTGTGTGTGTCTTAATGTGTTTGTGGCAAAAGAGAGAAAGAGGGAGGGGAAAGAGAGGTATTTAAGCAGAGCACTAGACCTTTTAGTCAAATGAAGGATTTCCACACAAGAATTTTAGCGGTTTGGTTTGGCTTCCTGACCCATGGGGCTGACTTGTTTGGTGACCTTGGGTGAGGACCTTAATTTCCTGCCCTTTCCCATTGGTGCCCAAATGTGTGTGTTTATAGATTATGGTATATGGATATGTGCAGATGGGGTAGTGTTTCTTTGAAGAGAATTAGCTTTGTCTTCTCCTCCCTAACCTCTCTATCTCCCATCGCCTGTTTCCAAAATAAACAGAACAGAATCCTCAGAGAGCTTCTCCCTCCCCAACCCCCACCTCCAGCCCCTGTTTTGTTGATTTAATCACCAGCCTCTGAATCGAACCAGGTCAAAGTCTCCAAACCACTTCATTTCCCCCCCCTTCTTTGGACTCTTTTGTCATGAATAGCCTAGATTGCCTCTAATTTCTTCCCTTCTTTTTGGTCAGCCTCTCAGAAACTTAGCTGGCCTCAGAGAGTCATCTGTCTCCTTCCTTCTCTCCTCCCTCTTGCTTTCAAGTGGTGATTTCCTTTCCCACAAGGTTTGCTCTTCCAAGGCCCTGACTTTTCTGCTCCTGGTCATCCAGGGGAGGATTGGTTCAGCTCCCATCCTTCCCCCTTTGTTTTGGGAGCAGATGTGGCTGTAGAAGTGGGATGGAAGGAGGCTCTTAGAAAGCTCAGTGTGATCAACTGAGTATATCCCATCTACCAAAAGTCCATTAAGGGGATGGGGGGAAACAACAAAGGAGGATGCTCTGGTCCAGCATCATGCCCCTGCCAGAAATTTCTTATGCAATCCACCCACTATTTCTTTCCAAGACACTTTATGTCTTAGACCTAATTGGATTGAGGGGAGAGGGAAGGAGCCTGGAAAGACCAGCAAGAGGGTATGATTTAGGGCAGCTGTGTGTGCCTTCTGTGGTGCCTCATTGAGCCTTTTTGGCCCAGAAAACTCCAGATTGACAGAACTGATTAATGAAAGAACCTCCCCCATGACAATCCAGCTTGAGCAGAGTGCAGTGGTAAATGGTCTGGTGTGATAATATTACCCATTTCTGTGGCCTTGTAAGGTTTACAAAACCCTCACCCTTGTTCTTTCCATTTCAGAGATGAGGAAACTGAGACATCAGAGAGGTGAAGTGAACTTGCACAAGGTGAATCCACAGTTATTACCAAGATCCTTTGATTTTCAGGGTTGTGTTCACACTGAAGGCAGGAACTCAGTCTGGGGTGTGTGAACTTAAAAAAAATTGTTGATAACTAGTTAATAATGAGTTTTTCAGCATAATTAATTTTCTTCACAATTCCATATATTTTCTTTTATGCACTGAACAATGTTATTCTAGGGGACCCACAACACAAACAAAGTTAAAAACCAGTGCTTGACACAGTGCCTGGCACATGGGTGCCTAATAAATTAACATTGGCCTTCAGATTATGGTGGATAAGGAGTTCTTGAATGTTCTTTCTCCACATGGTTGGAGTCATACATGATACTGGTGCTTTAAATAGAAGTTATTTGGGAACAAAACACTTTGCTCATCTCTGAACTGTGAGATAAGTTCATAGGCATGATAAGCTTTACCCCCACTTTCAAGAGAGATGATGGGCAGCACTGTCAGTGAAGGTTCTCTGGGTTGAGCTCTAAACTCACAATTCTATCCTCTGGAACACCAAATGGTGGGGATGGGAAGGAAGGGCCCTGGCTTCCTTTAAGACACATCACCTATTCTAAGAGTCCTTTTCTTGTCCCCTCATCTATTCATTCTTGGGAAGTCCAGCTTCAGATCAATGATTCCAAATTGTTCCATTTCCTTAGGGCCCAACTCACATCACTACAGCCACAAAATTTTTCCTGACCCCCAACAAATGAAAATGATCTCCCTAACTTCACGTCACTTAGCTCTTTGCCTCTCTTTGAATTCTAACTTGTGTAATTCTTATTTGTTGACATATCAACACACACCTGTCCTCCCCTTCCACCATAGTTGGTTGGTAACTCCTCTAGGGTAAGAACCACAGTACCCAATATATATTCTTGCATATAGAAGGCACCTAATAATTCTTAGATGAAGTGAATTGAAGACCCTCCTGGGCCCTGAGTTTGCAGTTGTAGTGATCTGAAGAAGTGTGTTTGCGCAAGACATTTTAAATATCCCACTTTTGTAGGGTAAAAAAATCAATACAGGCTTTTAAGTAATTTCTACCACGTGGTTATTCCCCAAAGGGATTGATTGACACCATGAACAAAGGCCTGGGATTTCAACCTATTGATGACCTGTTTCTCTAACTATTCTGACATGAATGTTTGTGTGTGTTTTGTGGGGGTGGGGAGGAAATCAGAGGGAGCCAATTTCAAGGACCAACTAATGCTTATTTGTGATGGGACAAAAAACTTAATGTCTGAATCTTTCAAAGGCCTCCTGGCTAAAAACAGGCCTGGTGGTAGACTGTGCTAACCTCTACCAGAGCATTTCTTTCTGCAACCATTGGGAATGAGATCGATAATGTTTCAGGGGTGGTTTAGGACAGGGTCATCGATTTTTGACATCATGTTGTCCTGTGGGCAGACATGATCACAAACATCAGGAAATCATCAAAAAAACAACTAACCCCAAGACAGTCTGAAAATGATGCTCTAAGTGATATTTTCCAAAGCAAAGCAAAGCACCAACTTTATGCATCCTGTGGTAGGATGTTGTGCTTAGTGTTTGCCAGAGTCATTGCTGATTCTCCATGGTTAAATGTGAGCATCAGAACGCTCTCTTTCTCTCTCTTTTTTTTCCTCCCAAGGTCAAAGCAGCACATATTTATGGAGTGCCTGCTTTGTGCCTTGTTCTTGTTTGGTGTATGTACAAGTGGTAGGTGAAGGAAATTGAACAAAAAACAGAAAAGATAGCTGAACTTGGAGTCATGGGACTCAATTTGAATTGCTGTCCCATTACTTACTACTTGAATGACCTTGGGCTCTAGGGCCATAAGCCCTCTTTTTTTTTTGGTGAGGCAATTGGGGTTAAGTGACTTGCCCAGGGTCACACAGCTGGTAAATGTTAAATGTCTGAGGTCATATTTGAACTCAGGTCCTCCTGAATCCAGGGCCAGTGCTCTATCCACTGTGCCACCTAGGTGCCCCAACCATAAGCCCTCTTGATCTGAGTTTTCTTACCTATAAAATAAGGTGATTGGACTAGAGATGACCTCAGAAATACTTTCCATCTTTAGAACTGGGGTCTTAGCTCCTGTCCTGGGGAACTGGGAGAAAAAACTCTCCCAGAAAACAATTGGAGGCTCTCAAAAGATGAATTGTAAAATCGTACTTGCTAAGTGGTCTGGTTCAGATAATAAGTGCTTTAGGAGTTTAGAGAAGACAGCTTGAGCTATGCAGCTTACTTTCAGTGGGCTTTTTGGGGACATTGATAGATTCAGTGACTTGCCCAGGGTCATATAGCCAGTATAAATGGACAGAAAGGACAAAGAAATATAAAGGAAGGAAAGGAGGAAGGGAAGGAAGGAAGAGAGGGAGGGAAAAAGAAGGAAGGGAAGAAGGAAGATCAGTTTATCTCCTATGTGCCAGGCACTGTGCTAAGTGGTGGGGATAGAAATACAGGTTAAGTTAGTCCCAGCCTTCAAGGAGCTGAATTCTGTTTGGAGAAAAACACACCTAAGGTGAGCTGGAGCAGACAGGAAGGGAAAAAAAACCCCAATGACATGTTTTGAAAATGATCAGGAGGGCAGCTAGGTGGCGCAGTGGGTAGAGCACTGGCCCTGGATTCAGGAGTACCTGAGTTCAAATCTGGTCTCAGATGTTTAACACTAACTAGCTGTGTGACCCTGGGAAAGTCACTTAATCCTAATTGCCTCACCAAAAAAAAAAAAAAAAAAGAAAAAGAAAAAGAAAAAGAAAATGATCAGGAAATGAGGTGGAGACCTGGATGTAGGCAAGACACAGAGAGGGCTCCAAGGCTGAAGTCCAAGAGGCCCCACTGGGATGATGGCCAGGGAGCAGGTGATGTGGTTTGGAGATTTCTGGGGAAGAAGGTGTTAGAAGCTGAACTGAAACCCAGGCCTTCTTGACTGAGGATGGCTCTATGCCATGTTGCCTATGGTGAATAGATACATTATTGTATACTGCACTTGCTTTTTCCTTGTCCTGGAAACTTTTAGGTATCATGGCTAATCAGGGGTGGTGGCAGCAGCATATCATCTCAGTGCTTTTCTAATAAGAAGCTGTTTATTATTATTAACAATAACAACAAAACACTTCTCACATGTGCCTTGTGACATAAAGACTACAGCTTGACTGATCAGATTCACATTCCCAAAAGCTATAGAGAAGGGCATTGGTAGGGGGGCAGCTAGGTGGCACAGTGGATAAAGCACCAGTCCTGGAGTCAGGAGGACCTGAGTTCAAATTCAGCCTCAGAAAGTTACTAGCTGTGTGGCCCTGGGTGAGTCACTTAACCCTGATTACCTTTAAGAGAGAGAGAGAGAGAGCGAGCATGAGCAGGGGAGAGGAAAAGGGCATTGGCTCAGTGAGGATATTTCACTATTAATCGCTCACAGTTTTACCTTCTAATTTCACAGAGTCAAATCCTTCATGGTTGCTTATAACACTTTTAGCTTCATGAATTGCCTTTTTTGGGGGGGAGGGGGAAAGGCAGTGAGGGTTAAGTGACTTGCTCAGGGTCATACAGCTAGTACGTGTCAAGTGTCTGAGGCCAGATTTGAACTCAGGTCCTCCTGAATCCAGGGCTGGTGTTTTATCCACTGTGCCACCTAGCTGCCCCTATGAATTACTTTTGTTTAAAGAAGATCCCAAAGTTTCAGAGGTACCCTGCTGACCTCAAAGCCAGGAAGACTCCACCTCTGAAACACCCTAGATGTATGACCCTGGGCAAGTAAAGTAACCTCTGGGAAACTCTCTAGGGCTATAGGAAGCAAAGTTGTGCTGATGAACACTGGTAGGGAGAATTTCCTAATCCAGGGAGTTCCTTTCACCAATAAAATCCCAGGTGAAGTCCCTTTGTGTATCTCCTATTGGATCAGAGATGATCTAGATCAACCTCCCTAATTTTTTCAGATAACAAAACTGAGTCTCAGGGAGTTTAAGGGACATTTTCCTCCCTGTCCCCATCTCCCTCCTCCCTGACCCAGGTCACACAGGTAGTATCAGAGACAGTATTTGAACTCAGGTCCTCTTCCTCCAGAGCCAGCGTTCTTTCCACTCCATCACGCTGCCTCATTTTTTTAGGCTTTAGCTTCTGAGATTAAATTGAATTCCACTGCCTGTGCCTAAGAATGAATCGTGTACAAGGTCCCGCATTGACAAGGCACTAGCGCACATCTCTCTGATTGTTGCTCTGCCGCAGAGTAATTTGGGATCTGCTCATAGTTTGTGTCTTTTGTCTTGCTTTCTTGAAGCTATGCTGCTACATAATGCATGGTGATTTTATTTTTCTGTGGATATCGGACTTAGATATCTAAATAGCAAATGCGCCAAGACTGCTGCGTTAACAGTATAAAGTGCTGAGTCTGACGAAGCCCCTTGTCTTTAAACTGCTCTGAAGAGAATCTTATGGTGTTGCTTTCAAAGAACTGAGATGGGGGGATCTCCTCACATTTCTCATTCTATTACTTCCCTTTGTTCTCCTTGTGATCTGCTTCTTCGTGCACCAGTACTGGAGATCTGTGATCAGATCAGCTATCTGAACATTTTCTCTAGTAATGCAGAATGTAACCCATCCACGTCTGCCCATCCTGGGCAACTCTTGTTCATGCCCTCCTGTGAGCCCACCATAGGTGGGTCTGGGGGTTTGAAGAGAGGATTTCACCTACTGCACTGGAGGGGTCTACCTTGTTTTCTTCTGATATTAAGGAGAATCTCATGAAGGACTTGAACTGTCTGTCACCCTTAGCCTTCACCATGTGGCCAGCCCATATTCTCTTATCATATATTTCTCTGAATTTCCCTGATGTCTTTTACTTCTGTCACTTGCCTGACTCTCCCTCCCTCTCTCCCACCTCTCTCTCTATGTAGTATATATAACATATTATATATGATAAATTATACTATATAGATGTATGTGTGTATATATACACATAGATTGATATATGGATTGATAGGGAGAGAGATACCTTTTGCTATTTAGTTGTTTCACTCATGTCTAACTCTGCATGACCCTATTTGGGGTTTTCTTGATAAAGATACTAGAGTAGTTTGCCATGTCCTTCTCCAGTTTATTTTACAGTTGAGGAAACTGAGGCAGACAGGATGTGGCTTGTCCAGGGTCACACAGCTAATAAGTATCTGAAACTAGAATTGACTTTGGGTCTTTCTGATTTCAGGCCTGGTGTTCTATCCACTTTGCCACCTTGTTGCCCCCATAGATGTCTAAGCCTCCTCTTTTTAGGTCAGAAACTGTCATGTTTCACTGAATTTAGCACAGTGTCTTCTATATATTAAATACCTAATAAATGTTTGTCTAACTGAATTTACCTGGATTAGCTGCCATCTTCTTTGGCAATCCAAGGAGAACCAAAGCTTCTGTGGATGAGGGGTGGTGGTGGTGGACTTGATTAATTTGATACAGAAACTCTAATGATTTATGACCCCTACATTTGGGCTTAAAGGATTCTGTCCATGTGTACAGCTAACAGTTCACAAGTGACTTGGATATACTTTTCTTCTTAGTGGGTATGTGGTATCATTGATGTGGGCTTTCCCTGTGCTGTTATAAATGCTTTCCCTTCCTATGGGATTCTTATTAATTTCTTCTCATAGGTGGTCTAAGAATATCAAAGAGTTTTTTTAAAAAATAGACACTCTAATTGATTTCTACTTTGCAAGTATATCCTGGTATCTTTCTAAATGTGTCTTGCTTGTACTCAAGATTCAGTAAACATTTTGTGTGGTAGACACTACACTAGGCACTGGGGGACATAGACAAAAGTGAAAGTCTCTGCCTTTGAGATTGCGTCCTATTGGTAGGTAACAATATGTAGAAATAAAAAAAAATACAAAGTATATAACTAGTTAGCAAGCATTCATTAAGCTTGCTACTCTATAGACACTATGCTAGGCATAAGGAATACAAAGATGATACAATATAACATATACAATACAGTATAATACTATACAAAAATGAAATGGTCCCTGCTCTCAAAGAGCTTACCTTCTATTGGTGGAGAAAATATGTTGCTCGGAATACTCCATCTGGGCCAGTTCCCTAAATGACACTTGAATTTCCTGATTGGAGTCCCCAGGGGTTGGTTGTTACTTACTCCCCTTAGCTATGGGGGCAGCTAGGTGATAAAGTGGGTAGAGAGCTATGCCCAGAATCAGGAAGACTTAAGTTCAAATTTAGCTTTCTTGTGGGAAGTGGAATTTGAACTGAGTTCTCAAGGGGATTAACGACCCTAACAAGTGGCGGGAGTGTGTTCTGGTGTGGAAAGGAGGTGCATGTTAAAAGCAGCTGGTAGACCAGTTTGGGTAGAGGAGTACTGTGCCTGCTAAGGTGTTGTTATTGTTCAAGACCTTTCCATATTTTCTTATAAACCTCACATTTTATCATCTTTTTTTCTTATTGTTGAGTTGTTTTCAGTTGTGTCGGACTCTTCATGACCACATTTGGGGTTTTCTTGACAAAAATACTGGAGTGGTTTGCCATTTCCTTCTCTAGCTCATTTTACAGATGAGGAAACAGGCTAACAGGGTTAAGGGACTTGCCCGGGATCACAGTTACAAAGGGTCTGAGGCCAGATTTGAACTCAGGAAGATGAGTCTTCCTGCCTCCAGGCCTGGCGCTCTATTCACTGTGCCACCTAGCTGCTAAGGTAAACTGGAGCCAATTTGTGAATGGCTCTGAATGGGAGGACAGAGGCCTTTGTGTTTGAGCCTAGAGGCATGGGGAAGCCACTAGGGTGCTTTATTTTGGGCAAGGCAGTGACACAGTCCAATCAGTGCTCTAGGGATATCATTTTGGCAGGTGGATGGAGCATATGTTGGCCACATGGTGTAGATGGTCCCTGAGATCCCTTCTACCTCTAATGGTCTAGGATCCCTTTTGTCATACCTGCCATCTTCCAATAGTGTCTAGATTTGCTTAATGTGATCATCTGCAAATATTTCCTGAGGACTTCTTTTTCTCTGAACAGACAGCTCTTCTGCTATTCTGGTGCCGTCCCTGTCCTTTCCTAGGCCAGCCTCAAGGCTTGGGTTGTCATCTTTGAAAGGGAAAGGAACACTTCCTTGACCAGGGATTATAAGGAAGTGGATGTAGATAGTTGTTGTTCTGTGGGATATTTGTCAGCAGTAATTTCCTTTAGTTGCAAATAATGATAATGTTGCCTTTTTTTCCCTGAGGCTTTTTACTCTTCAAAGTGCTTTCTTGGTCTAGGGCAGACAATAGCAGTATTTTATACATGGAAAAACTGAAGCCTGAGAGTGGTGGTCAAGGATTTGTCTGGGGCCACTCAGAGAGACAATAGCAGAGCTGGCTCAAGAACTCAGTCCTTTGTTCTTCCTCTAAAGAGGCTGTTCCAAATGGGATCTGGCCACCCCAGGCACAAAGCTCTGATTTACACATAGACCTGGGTTCAAGTCTTGACCCTTGCACTTAGTACCTGTGTGACCTTGGCCAAGTCAGTTGACCAAACCAAGGTCTCAGTGGCCTTTATCTATAAAATGTGACAGTTGGACTAAAGCAGAGGGGACAAACTCAGAATTCCCTGGTAAGGCTAGAGCCAAATTAAAACATAATTGGGAAATGCTTAACAAAAAATAAAAATATAATAAAGCATTTCTGCTGTTGGTCATTTTTCAGTCATGTCTAACTCTTCATGACCCCATTTGGGTTTTTCTTGGCAAAGATCCTGGAGTGAATTGCCATTTCCTTCTCCAGTTCATTTTCTAGATGAAGAAACTGAGGCAAACAGGGTTAAGTGACTTGCCCAAGGTCACACAGTTACTAAGTGTCTAAGCTAGATTTGAACTCAGGAAGATGAGACTTCCTGATTCCCAGCTCAGTACTCTATCTACTGTGCCATACATAAATCATGATAAATTGCGGTTTTCAAAGTCAATATGCTGCCAGGAGGGATTCATTTCTATTTGAGTTTGACAGCACTGGACTTTTGAGGTCCTTTCTAGCTCCAGATATGATTCCATAATTCTATGACACCATCTGGTTCATCCTTTTTACTGGGGGAATTGAAAGAAGGTGCATCGCAGAAGATGAAACATAAACACACACACACACACACACACACACACACACACCCCTTAGACTTCTGTATTCTTTGCTAAGCTAGCACAGTGCTCGAGGCCTGGTAGGAGTTAAGATTTGTTGACTGTGTCAGGCAGTGCTCTGGGGCTCTCTTCTCTCTCTGCCTTCTCCTTTTAAGGTCACTTTTCTGAAGTACCTTCTGCTCCCCACGTGCTTAGTCATTTCCATAGCTTAGAAGGGGGCAGCAGAGCACAGTAAGGATTTGGTTCCTTTGGGGTCTCAGAGGCTGGGGAAGAAGGGAGGGCCAGTGATTAGGGAAGATGGTTTCAGATTCCTGAATGAAGAAATGAGTTTATGTCAAGCTGCCCTCAAGTTCTCTGCTTTCCAAAAATAATAGTCCCCTTGCTGAACCATCTGTTCCAGGCAGCTTTGCTTCCAAAGTGGCCACTCTCTTTGATTGACCTGCAGTGACCTCATTTATCCTGAGGTGGGGTCCTTTCTTAGTAGTGAGATTCTTCACCTCCAACCTCTTATTATTTGGAATCTAACCAGTACTAGCCCCTCTTCATTTCATAATAGATGAATCCCCTGAACCAAGTCAATAAACTAAAATTTTTCTTTTAAAATTTGGGGGAGGATTAGGGTTTTTTTGTACTAGCTTTGGTGTTAGAATTTATGCATTTTATGTGTGGAAAATGAAGTTAGTGAATGAGACTACCATGTAATTTGGTAGAAAGAGCTCTAGATGGGAAATCAGAGGACATAGATTCTAGACTTAGTTCAGCCACTTAATAATGGTGTCACCTTGGGTAAATTATGTTATTTTGTGTGGCACAGTGGATAGAGGGCTAGGTCTAAAGTCAGGAAGACTCATCTTCCTAAGTTCAAATCTGGTCTCAGACACCAGCTATGTGACCCTGGGCAAATCACGTGACCCTGTTAGCCTCAGTTCCTCATCTGGAAAATGAGGTGGAGAAGGAAATGACAAACCACTCCATTATATTTGCCAAGGAAACCCCAAATGGGCTCATGAAGAGTTAGACATGACTGAAATGGATTGAACAACCACAAAAACCTTGGGAAGTCACTTAATCTGTTTGCCTCAGTTTTCTCAACTGTAAAATGTGGAAGCTAAGAATAGCACCTAACTTCCAGGGTAGTTATTAGGATCAAATGAGATAATATTTGTCAATCACGAGGCAAGGTGTCTTGCCTAGAGGAGGTGTTATATAAAAATGCTAGTCATTATTATTGTCATCTCCCTTGGCTTCAGTTACCCAAAGTGAGTGATATGGGCAGTACTCTTTGCCCCTTTTACCTTTGATCCTATCATCATGGAATTTTATAGGCTTGAAAGAGATCTTTTTTGTTTGTTTTGTTTTTTTGGGTTAAGTTAGGGTTAAGTGATTTGCCCAGGGTCACACAGCTAGTAAGTGTGTCAAGTGTCTGAGGTTGGATTTGAACTCAGGTCCTCCTGAATCCAGGGCCAGTGCTTTATCCACTGTGCCACCTAGCTGCCCCTAAAAGAGATCTTAGAAAACAATCTAGTCCAACCCCTCTGATTTACAAGATAATGAAATGAATGGCTTCTCCCGAGACTCAAGGAATTGTCAGCTAAGTGGCAGAGCTGAATTTTAAAACAGATTCTCTGAGTCTGAATCCTGGGTTCTTTCCACTTTATGAGGCTCTGCTTTTATCACCTTAGCACTGCATGACTAGATTAGGCGCT
The DNA here is from genome assembly GCF_019393635.1 of Dromiciops gliroides. Classification (NCBI taxonomy): domain Eukaryota; kingdom Metazoa; phylum Chordata; class Mammalia; order Microbiotheria; family Microbiotheriidae; genus Dromiciops; species Dromiciops gliroides. The sequence goes on along the minus strand of NC_057862.1, from coordinate 428,115,010 downwards.
ATTATTGTAAAATACACTGTTGTGGAGACCAGCTTTGGGGGATCCTTTGATTTAGCTAAGCCATTATGTAGCAGAGCCCTGGACACAGAGTCAAGAAAATCTGGGTTCATGCCCAGCTCCACTGCTTATTAGAGATGTGAATCTTGTTGAAGTATCTGGGCCATAGTCTCCTCATCTGCAGAGTGAGGACAATCCTACTTGTACTACCTGCATCACAGGGGAATCTTGAAGAAAATGCTTTGTAAAACGCACAAGTCCAATATGAGTGTGAGTTGTCCTCTTTTTTGTTTTTACCTAAATAAGCTGGTTTCAGAACATAAATCGGTGGCTGTCTTTTCCTCCTTTACCCAAGAATTTGCTTCTGTTTTCTGTGAGTTAAAATGATTGGCATGAGGCCCACAGTATTATGGGGGGTCACTGTGCCATGTGTTGGGTGGGGAAGCAGACTTCAGGCTTCATGCAGGACATTTAGACTCTGTCAACCCTCAGTTGCCTCATCTATGTGTGGGGTGTGGGATGCATCCTTGTGTTTATGAAAGCCAATTTTAACCATGGGGAACTATTTAGTGTGTACTGGTGGGCTTTCTACAACAGAAACAAGACTAACAGGAAGGTATGAGTGGCTTTGACTCTGGGCATTAGGGCTTTTCCTTCTGAGTAAATGTTGTTCTGTAGCCAGTGCAGGGCCTTTGATATTAAAAGAAGTTGTCGGGTGATATATTCTGCATTACGGTATCTCATCTCAGCAGGGGCTATTTCTTAATCATCTTGGTGTCTCTTTCCTGGGCAATCCAGGGAGGCTCTGCATGGGAATTGCTCTGGGCCCCTCTAGCTGAGTTTTCATTTCATCTTGAAGTTGACCTTAGCTCAGGATGGCAGAGACTGGAGCAGGCTGGAGAATCTCTGGTTGATGAGGCAGCCCTGACATTGGAAGAATGGGTGTGGGCCTCTAGTGCCATTAATTAGCTAGAATTTCATCTCCCCCCACATTCTGAGCAGGCCACTCATTTAACAGATAATGATACCTCCAGCTAGCACAGCCAAGATCTAGAAACCTCCCTGGGCCTTTGTGGGAGTGGCTTCTCAGTTGGGACTTAGCATCTCCATGTATTATTCATGGCAAAGAATACATATTCTAAAACTGGAATTGTTGCCAGGCACTGAAGCCAGGGCTGTGAGGAGTCCCCCTTGTATCAATATTAACATTCTGAACATTAATAAGATCATGTCACATTCTCCGAAAGCCAGATTAAATTTAAAAGGGGGAGAAAAAGAGAGGGTAGGGCAAAATAAATTTCTCTAAATGAAATGCTTTACAAACAAATAGCTTAGCATTTCACTGTGGAGCAACTTTTCTACTGCCTGGAAAACTATTACTCCCTTAATGGATGTGGCCATGGTCTGAGTGGAAAGGATTTTTGTTTTATTTAAGCTTCTAAAGTATCCCCCAATCCAATTACTTGGGGTAGAACTAGAGAAGAAGCAAGCAGAATGGGGGGGGGGAGCATGGGATGTAGAGTTTTGAAGGCCAAGTTCATAATCAGGGAAAGAACCTTCGAGGTGATTTATGTCCAACTCAGCTCTGCTATTTACTACTCCCCTGTATGAAGACAACTCTTGGGGGAGGACTCGAACTTATGGGATTATCTGGGCAAACACCACACAGGATGGGCAGTGATCCGTATCCTTGTAGGGAACTCCTACATTGGTGAAAGAGAGTCAATACAACTTGGTGAAAGGGGGCATAAATGATGTAATGGAAGGGATGCTAGATTAAGTCTCAAAGTATGTGGGTTTAGAATACCGATTCAGTGATTCACTAGCTGTTTGACCTTGAGCGAGTCATTTAGTGTCTTCAAGCTTTGGTTTCCTCACTTGTAAAAATGTGGGAGATTGGACTAGCCAAGCTTCTGAGGCCCCCTCTACCTCTAGAAAGTCCTGTGAGCCCCTCTCCTTATTGAGCAGGACAGAGCTATCCCTTAGGTTTTGTAAGTTGGAGTAGCTGGGCTGGGGGGACATGCTACTCCTGTGTACATTGGGTGGTAAGAGCTGACTAGAGGTATAATAGGCAAGAGAGGAAGAGGAAGAGGAGGAGGAGGAAGAGGAAACACACAATACAATCAGTGCTTATGGATATACAGTTGGTACTTAAAGCCCCTGACAACTGGCACTCTCCTTCATCGGTCCATTCATTTAATAGCATTTATTAAATGCCTGACACAGGAACTGAGTTAGGTGCTGATTCTTCCTCCTCCACTCCTTCCTCCTCCACTTCCTCCTCCTTTTCCTCCTTCTCTCTCTCTCTCTCTCTCTCTCTCTCTCTCTCTCTCTCTCTCTCACACACACACACACACACACACACACACACACACACACACACACAGCCCAAGCTATGTACTACTCTCCTGTGGCATTTGGATGGATGATACAGTGCAAAGAGCAATGAATTGGGAGCCCTGCCTCTGCCTCTGTATCACTCTGTGACCTTTGGTTATTTCTCTCTGGGTTTTCATTTCCTCATCTGTGAAATGAAGGGGCAGTACTAGATAGTCTCCAAGGTCCCTTCCAGCTCTGATGATGTAAAATTCCATCTCCTCCCCTTCTTTTCTCCTTTAAGCCTGCCTTTGATGTTCATTTTAACCAGGGTTTGCCAGGATAAACATGTTGGGAATGGGGAGGAGGCCCCAGTGCAATTAGTCCTGGCCCCCAACCCTCAGCATGGCCCTGCCAGAACTAAGCGGCTTTTCAGAATGCGCAGTGAGAGCTGATGAGCTGGGATGGCGCCTTTGATGGGGCACTTCATTTCAAATGCTGTTTATGTTGTCTCAGCGCTGAATAATTAACTACCTAGCACAAGCACAGAATCCTCTAATTGGTAGAAGTGTCATTTTTGTTTCAGTGCAGGAAAAAAAAAATAAATTGTGTGTGCGAACAATTAATCTTCCTAATGGCAACCCCTCTTGATCTGGAAATTAAATGTTTAGTACCTGGAAACCAACCTATGGGATGAGGTCCTTTGGAACAAGTTAATTAAGTAAGGCTTATTATACTAATTGGGGTAAAAAACAGACGTTTGTTTAATGCAGGCTTTGGCATTGTTGAATCTCACAGCAACCTGGTGCTACCTCCAAGATCCAGCGTAATCGTGGGAAGGCCATTTCTTTAAGTGACTAAATGGGATTTAGCTTGTGTGCTCTAGCTAGCTGTTTCTATGGAAACTGTTTTTTGTAACTAGTGGCCTGTTGGATAAAGCATCATAGCCAATGCCGTCAAGGCATGGTCCATCTGTGCCCTGTTCAGTGGGAGGTGGGAGTGGAAAAAACAAAGTATGCTCCTTATAAACAGGAAGAGTGCCAATGAGTTGAGAGCGGTCTGTGTTTCTAGGATCGAGGTTTAATTCTGTTGGGAAAGTGAGAGACAACATCCCTTGAGCTGAAGGGCAGCAGGTGTGGTGCTGGCTTTCTCTCTCTAAAGGAAACCTGTGAGTTAGTTTCAAAGTATCTCAGAGACCATCTGCTCTTGTTCACCAACACATGTATGTCTAAATTTCTCTGTGATGAAAACTTGAATTCCATTGAGGCATGGAATTCCAGAGCTGGCCAGGAGAAAGAGCACTGGCTCTAGAGTCAGAGGTGATGGGTTCAAATCCTGTTTGACAATGAAAACCTGTGTGACTCCGGGCACATCTCTTAATTTCCTTGAGCCTCAGTTTCCCTCATGTGTAAAATGAAAGGGTCCAACTAGATGACCTCTGTGGTCCCTTCTGGCTCTGTGATCTAAGATATAAAGGACACTTTAGCCTGTTGAGTTCTTATCCATCTTTCAAAGCACAACTCAAATTCCACTTCCTTCATGAAGGATTCTCTGATAGTAGTTCATGATGTGTTTGCTTTGTACCTTTATCGTGTTTTATTGTGTATTATAGTTTCTGATTCATCTTCTTGACTACATGAAGATCCATGAAGGCAAGGACTCTGTCTTACTAAGTTTTCCAGTGTAGCACATGTAGTTGGTATTTAATAAATGCTCATTGACATTAAGAGTCCAATCCTACTACTCTATTTGGTTGAAGCTTTACAGGCTTCCTGATAGATTATTCAGCCTTTACTCTAATACCTTAGTTTCTTCATCTGTAAAAAGGGAAATTAAACTATTTCTGCTGATTTGAGTTCATTGTCTAGAAGGAAACTCCCTAACTCGTAAGTGGATCATCTTACTTTTGGACTGCACAAATTCTTGTGAAATTCTTCCCTTTTTTGTTCTAAAATCCTAAAAATTCCCTGTATCTTCTGGCTCTAGTTCCACCCAACAGGGCCAACCAGAAGTAGTCTAATAACTTGTCTAAAAGTTTTTCAAATACTTGAAGACATTTATCATGTCCCCCAAGCTTTCTCTTTAGTAAAAATAACCCCAGTTCTTGACTGTCAACTCCAGCTTCTTATAGATATTTCAGCTCTCTAGGTTTATTTCTACTTTGTTGTTGTTGTTATTATTTTCAGTCATGTCTGAGTCTTAGTGACCCCCTTCTGGAGTTTTCTTGGCAAAGATAGTGGATTGGTTTGCCATTTCCTTCTCTAGCTCATTTTACAGATGAGAAAACTGTGGAAAACAGGGTTAAGTGACTTGCCAAGGGTCACACAGCCAGTAAGTGTCTGATGCCGGATTTGAACTCAGGTCTAGGAAGACCACAGACCTGGTACTCTGCCCACTGCACCATCTAGCTGGCCAATTTCTAGTTTAGCAGTACCTTGAAGTCCATCTGACTAACTGGATTGTGAGCCATAGTTAACATTCAGATGGAAAGGACCAACCAGAGTAATGAGGTTTTTAGTTTCTGTGTAGAATACTGAGAAGACAATAATAATAGCAATAGCAATAATGGTAATACTATTTAGAAGCTAGCATTTATATAGTGTTTTAAGGTTTGCAAAGTCTTATCTCATCTCCTCTTTTTTTTTTTTTTAAATTTAGTGAGGCAATTGGGGTTAAGTGACTTGCCCAGGGTCACACAGCTAGTAAGTGTTAAGTGTCTGAGGCTGGATTTGAACCCAGGTACTCCTGACTCCAGGGCCGGTCCTCTATCCACTGCGCCACCTAACTGCCCCATCTCATCTCCTCTTAACAACCCTGGGAAGTAGATGCTATTATTATCCCCCTTTTACATTTGAAGAAACTGAGGTAGACAAAGGTTAAGTGACTTTCCCAGGGACACAGCTAGGAAGTGTCTGAAGTTTGGATCTGAAATTAGGTTTTCCTGACTCCAGGTCCAGCACTGTATCCACTGTACCACTTAGAAAGATTCCCTTTGAGTGAGTTTCAGAAACTTGCCTTTAGGGTATGCCTTTATCCAGTGGTTGATGTGTAAGAAGGGGGATGATGCTCCACTACTAGAACCTCATATTTCTCTTCTGAGGTTGGAGGGCTCTTCTGGGAATGATGGCTGAGCAGGACAGGTCTCAGAAGTGTTATGGAAAAAACATTGGACTAAAAGTCAACGGGCTCAGTTCTGAAGTTCACTCATTTGCTCTGGGCCCTTGACACAAACACTTAACCTTTCTGGGGCTTGATTGCTTTATCTGTCAAAAGAGGGATTGCTCTACCTGCCCTCCCTTCTTCCTCATATGGTTATAAAGTTCTCATAAGCTCATGCACGTGAAAAGTGTTTGAGATTCACTAAAATGCTATACTGATAGAGATTGACAGTGTATATTATTTTTGTCCTGTTTTCATTACCATCATCATGCTTTATTCTGGCTCCCATCTTTCAGCTGACTTAAGGTTACAGCATCTGAAGATATCAACGATGGTACTGGGTGTGATATTTAAAATTGGATATTAGATCATAAATCTCCCCTCTTTAACCTTTCCCTTAATTTATCTCCCAGACTAGTAAATGGAAGAAGCTTCTGGTTTTCTAGTTAGAGCTTTTATTGTATGGTAGTTACAAGGTGATGTTGATTAGAGGGATAGGAAAGTAGAAATACAAAACAAATAGTCTTAAGTCTAAGCTTAGTCTATATTCCATATAAAACTCACCACAACCCAAGGCCACCTTTGGGGAGAGAGAGAGACCGTGTCAAGCGCGTGCAGCTGCTAACCGCGAGCTGGGCCGAGTCGAACTCCAGTCAGCGGCTGTCTGTGCAGCGCAGTCAGGAGACCAGCAGAGCAGGAAAAAGCTCCCACTTCTGTTCTCTCTTTGCCTTTTAAGCTCGCACCCCGGAAGTGGAGTGCTAGCAGGCCGACTGGCGTGCGTAGCTCATGCCATTGGTCTCCTCCCCGAAAGGGTGGTCCTTAGAGAAAACCTGGCGTCTCTCCATTATCGCTAACCGACTGTTAAAACTTTTTACCACATGGGGAAGGGTGAGAAAATTCTGGTTCCTGTTGACAGGATATTCTGACTCTCCCATTTGATGGGTGGGAACAAGGAATGGGAAAGTCACAGATGAAGTTTTAGGGCAGCTTTTAGCTATTCTCCCTGGTGAATCAGGTATATCCATTCATCATTTTTAAGCAGGTCCGTTTATTGGACCCACAAGGAACTGAGTGTCTCCCTGTGACCCAGATAGCTTTAAAAGCCCCAATTATTTACTAGCACGGGGATATTTTACCCTTCTGGATGTCAATGGTGAAGGTATTTAAATTTATTAAAAATGGAATCTGTTGTAGATACAATTTGTATTTTGTTCCTTATTTAAGGAAATTTAAGGAAAGACTCAAGATTCTCTCTACACAGTGGGATTATTTGTGCTGGCAATTAGGGCCTGGAGTAAGTGGGGACTCTGGTTAGAATGTTAGAAGGTCAGGGTCCAGCTGGACAGGCAGAAACAGATGGTTCCCAGGCTCTTGTTTGGTTCTACCTTGAAGTACTTTCTGAGTTGGGCAAATAGGAGCCTGCTTAAAGCTTAGAAATAATGTCCTGGACATTATCTATTGAATATTAGAGGCCCCCAAACTTGATTCAGGCTTTAAAAAAGAATATCTTTGTATTCCCTTTGTTCCTCTCATGCCCAGACCTTGGAAGGAATTATATTATTATCCCAGGTCTCCAGCTCTGTTTTCCACCCTGAAGACAATTTGGATTTTTCCTTGAAAATTCTTTTGCTCCTAAAGAGGATCCTGTTTTCTCTTGGCCCTGCTAATTCAGAACCAAAAGCACTTGACCCTCTTTTGGATGAAGTCACAATGGCTGATTCCCCAGACATGCTTATGACTTCACAGCTGAGGATTGTGATGTCTGGCGGAAGGCCTAACAACTGTTAGGAAGTTGTTGGGGGCCTCTTTGACTTTTTTGGTTAATTAATAGAACTAAAATTATTCCTGACAAGGTAACCTTGTTTTTTCAAAATATTCAGGAGGAGGTATTCATGCATTCACTTATTCATTCATTTAGCTAACACTTAATAAACATCTGCTTAGCATTGTGCTAATCACTGTAAGAAGATGTAAAGTTTAGGTAAGTCCCTGCCCTTATCAGGCTTTTATAGTCTAGTGGAGGATAAGACACACAAGTATAAGTAACGGATAGACAGTATTCATAGTGAGTTAGAAAAGAGTAAATCCAGGGCTATGTGGGGTCTGAGAGAGATTCATTACTGTCAGGATTCTAGAGAAGGCTTCTGGAGCTGGTGGCGTCTGAGATAGGTCTTCATGGGTACATGTAATTTGCACAGGTGAAAGGCAGAGGGACGGGTCATCCTGATACCACTGTAGTATGTGATTCTTTGGAGGCTACATTCCAAGGACATACTTAAGTCAGAGGCAGATGCAGACATAGGCTCAGATCTACCTTGTTCTTAGTATATGAATTTTAAATAGTGACAAATGCTTAGAAGAGTCTTAGAACAACGTAATCAGATGGAGGGCTAGGGAGACATTTTATAGTTTCCTGAGAGAAAGATTTCCTTAATTTTTTTTAATTTTTTGGTGAGGCAATTGGGGTTAAGTGACTTACCCAGGGTCACACAGCTAGTAAGTGTTAAGTATTTGAGGATGGATTTGAACTCAGGTCCTCCTGAATCCAGGGCCAGTGCTCTATCCACTGTGCCACCTAGCTGCCCCGAGAAAGGTTTCCTTTAAATGAGGGATGGCCAGCTGATGTTTGGAAGACTTTAAAAAAAAAAATCTCAGTTTCTTCTCTTCCTCCTAATCTACACAATTAATTAAAATAGGCACAAAATCATCAACATCAAATAGTTATTAAGTGCCTACTACTACTATTAATAGTAAAATTCACAAAGTGCCTTCTGTACATTATCTCTTCTGGTCCTTACAAGCAGTCCTGTGTAGTTTGTGCTGTTATTAACTCCATTCTATAGATGAGGAAACTGAGGTTGACAGAGGTTGACAGAGGTTGTGGTGATCTAGGGCTGTGAATATTCATTTGTTGTAAAATTAAATCTTTTTGTGAATATTTACTGAGCACCTCCCCAAAACAAGGATAAACATTTATTAAATGCCTAATGTGTTGATAGCTGTACTATAGGCTAATACCCTTATGGAGCTTATAATCTAATGGATGAGGTTAAGACACAAATAGTTGTCACTTTAATATGCATAATGTAATGTCATACAATGTTATGTGAGAAGTACATTAGAAAAGCTCAAAGGGCAGCTAGGTGGTGAAGCAGATAAAACACCAGCCCTGGATTCAGGAGGACCTGAGTTCAAAGTTGGCCTAAGCCACTGGACACTAGCTGTGTGATCCTGGGCAAGTCACTTAACCTCCACTGTCCTGAAATAGATAGATAGATGAATGAATAAATGAATAAATAAATAAACAAATACATTAATGAATGAGTGAATAAATAAATAAAAAAGAAAGAAAAGTGCACAGTAAGTGGTAGATCCATGTGGTCAATAGAGGAAAACTATGGATCAGAGGAAGGAGAGTAAGGAAAGCTTTGCAGAGCAAATATTTGAGTGGGGCTTGGAGGTGCTACTTGATAGTGGAATCAGGAAGATCCGAGCCAGGGTCCTGACTCAGATATTTCCTAGTTTTAGACACTGGGCAAGTCACTTAACCTCATCAGCCTCAGTTTCCTCATCTATAAAATGGGGATAATAACAGCACCAACCACACCAGGTTGCTGTGAGGACCAAATAAAACAATATACAGAAGACACTTTGCAAAAATTACTATTATTATTAATGGTAGAACCTATAAGTATTTGATTTTGATGAATATCTGGAGCACAAGAAGAGAGGACCAAAACCAGAAGATTTACGATGCTGAGGGAAAGATTATAGAAGCATTTTTTTAAAAGTTTGAGTCAATTTTTTTGTACAAAATGACAAATATGGTAATGTTTTATATCATCATGCATGTATAACCCATATCTGATTGTATGCCACTTTCCCTCCCTCCCCTTCCCCATTTCCTTGAGAAGGCAAACAATTTAATATAGATTATACGTATGCAGTCTTACAAAATAGTTACATATTAGCCATGTTGCAAAAGAAAATGCAGACAAAACTCCCAAGAATAATAAAGCAAAAAGGAAGAAAGAAATTAATGCTTTGATCTGCATTTTCAGACTCCAGTTTTTTCTTTGGAGGGCGATAGCATTTTTCATCATAAGTCCTCTGGAATTGTCTTGGATCATTGTATTGCTGAGAATAGCCAAGCCACTCACAGTTGATCATCATATAATGTTGCTGTTACTGTGTACAAAGTTCTCCTGGTTCTGCTCATTTCACTTTGCATCAGTTCATGTCTTTCCAGGTTTTTCTGAAAGCTCTAGCTAGAGTGCATGTTAGAGGCAATCTAGTTTAACCCTCTTATTTTAGAGACTTGGAGATGATCTCCAGAGAAGTTCAGTGACTTGCCTAAAGGCACATGGGCAGTTCAGCATAGATTTGTGATTTGAACCCAGGTCCTTTGACTGCAAATCCCTCACACGTTCCATTGTGTCATGCTTCCTCAGGGGCACGTTATGCACAACTCATTTGATCCTGAGAGGTAGTTGCTATTATCCTCATTGTATAGATGAGGAAACTGGGGCCAATAGAACTTGTGACTTTCCCAGGGTCACACAACTAGTAAGTGTCTGGGGCAGGATGTGACCCCATTCTTCCTGTGTACAAGTCTGATACTCTATCCACTGTACTACTGAGCTAGTAAGTGCTATAGGAGTCCAGAGGAGGAGGAGATCCCAATAGGCTGGAGTAATAGTTATTGATGGTCATAATAATATTTTATGTTATATCAATTATAACCATAATAGCTGAAGTTTACATAGCTAAGATTTGCAGAGTACTTTGCAAACATTAGCTCACTTGATGGAACAGGCAGAGGAGAAATTATGGAGAAAGTGTGACCCTTCAGCTAGTCCTTGAAGGATGGCCAGGATAACCCTATCATGTCTGCTAGTGTATGATTCAAAAGGAAGCCGAGTAAGGGAATACCCTTTATTTTGTGTTTCCAATCTGTAGGATAAATGAGCTTCCCAAAGAGTTATGCTCCTTAATGGAAAAAGAGATCCCCCTTGGATTGAATTATATCCATGGTGCAGCAGCATCTCCTTGGTGTCTTTGGGAGAAGAACATGCCTTTGAAAAGAAATAAATCTGAGTCTCTGCACAAGGGTGTTAGAAATGCTAGCCTACCCATCCCCTTTTTAATTATTTTAAGAGATCTCATCTATAGCTTTTCCCATCAGTCCATTGTTTTTGGCTGCCCTGGTCACCTGCTTTATTACAGAGGGCCAGGGTACACAGCACAGGACACTATATAAATGTAAATTTTATCCTGAGAAATGGGCTGTCTGTGTTCTATGGTTGGCGAATATGGAGTGAAATTAAAATTCAGTAATGAATGTTTATCATGGTGCAGGCTGCGCCTTAAGCAGGTTGGCATTTTTTTATTCAATTCTCTGTGTGTTTTGGTGCTTATAAAAACTGTCCCAGAGTTGTGTGAATTACAGGCTCATTATGCCTCCCAACACAAAGCCATCCAGAGGGATCAGCTTACAGAGAGCCCTTTCCAGGAAAATAGTCCCTCGATGCTTCCAGAGGAAAACTCAGCATTCTTATCCCTGACAAAGGGTCCTGTCAGAAAGCATGAGCCCAGGGACATAAAGAGGTAACTTGGGGTTCTCTCTGTGTGCCAGGGGCCTCTGCTTGGGAGCTCAGCTGAAAGGGAATATATGTAAAGGAAAGACAGCTCAGGCCTTCAGTGGTGTGTGGGGAGTGAGGGGAAATATGGTCTCTTTGTGTTTCTCTTGGAAGTTCCTCAGAACCCTTTCAATGAAACACTGACGGCATTGGCTCGGATGTGAAATTGGAAGCAGCTAATGGATGGAAGACCCTCAGAGAAAACCAAACTGGAAACTGGTGACCTTTGCTCCACCCTTTTTGGGAAGCTCTTTCTATGGGTTGTGTTAGGGCTGCTGGAAGGCTCAGGATCTGCCCCTCCCATTCTTAAGCTCTACATTTATTGAGCCTGCTTCTCTTTACCCAATGCGTTTTGACAAGTGAACTGTCATGTCATGGAGCTGTCCAGAGAGAGAGAGAGAGAGAGAGAGAGAGAAGTCGAATATTCTCCAGAACTCCAAACTCCAGCATTGCTGTGTGAGATGACCCAGGGGCACTATCTGGGTGCAAATTATGAACCTGGTGTCTCCCTCTGGGGGGGTGGGGTGAAGGGCCATTGTCAGGCTGCCAGATGTGTCCTTTCTAATGCATGTTAAAATATTAAAAGCCTAACCTGCTGAGGTTTCTAATTCCTCCATGGATAGACTTGCAAAGAAACGTCCGGTCTGTAGTCTCATCAGCCATTCCCCGTTGTCCTCTTTTACATTTTGAGAAAATGCAGAAGAGGCTGTTCTTAATGAGAGCAATTGCAAGTTGGGAGACTTGAATTCTTGTCCTATTTTTGCTGTGTGAGCTTGAGCGAGTTATTAAGCTTCTCTTATTCTGTAAGCTGCAGACAATAATAAGAGATTTTGGTGGAGAGCCATGGAGGGAAATTACTTTAGATTTCTTAGAATAAAAGTGACCTGTTAAAGCTCTTGTGCTTTATGGGTGAATTGAACAGAAAAAGTGTTTTGTAGAGGAGTAATGGTTAAGTGTCTCAGTGAAAAGCAACAACAATTGTGGGGGTTTAGGTTCTATGGAGAGGCTGTTGTGACCTGGGAGAGAAGAAACCTTCATCCTACTTCTTCTTTGCTAAGCTTAAGCAAGACACTTGTGACAAGTCACCCAATCAATCTCCCTGACTTTGTTTTCTTATCTGCAAAATGGGGATAATAGTCCCTACTCTGCCAGTATCACTAGATTGCCATGACAGTCAAATTAGATAAGGGAAACGAAAACTCTTTGCTAAGCGAGAAGTCAAATAGAAATATATGGAATTATTATATATTTTATCTATGTTGTCCCTGATATTATTTTCCTAACCAAAAACCTTAATGGCTCTCTATACTGTCTAGGGTAAAATACAGATTCCTTAGCCTGGCATTTAAATCCCTTCACAAGCTTGTATTAACTTACCTTCCCAGTCTTATTCTACACTTATCCGTCACATGCACTTAATTCCAACAAAATTGGATTACTAACTTCTCCTTGATCTTGTCCTGCTGTCTTATGCCTTTATGAATCCATGTAGGCCTGTATACATGCCTTTGCCATCTCTACTTATTAAAATCCATCTCTTCAGGGTCCAGTTCAGTGCCTCCACCCTCTCCCCCACCCTAAATAAAGACATGATCCCTTTCTTTTCTTGGTTCTCATCTTCTCCACTCTCACTACCTTGTGTCATCCTTACTTTGTAAATGTTGTATTCTTAAACTTCATGAGGACAGAGACTATGCCATTTTAAAAATCTTGGCATCTCTAATAAATGCCCAGTAGGGTACCTATCATATAGTAGGGCCCTTAATAAATATTTTCTGAATTATCATTTATACCTATAAAACATTCCTTATCCCAGACTCTTCCCATACTCTGGGCAGTTGGATCTGTAGCCATCACTACATTCCAGGAAATTTAGCCTTGAGCTTCCAAGCCAAACTCCTTTATTCCTCCCATGAGACTGGAGTTAGATTTGGCCTGGATTGGCAAGGCAGCTGCAACAAGGCCCGTGATTTGGCCACCAACCCTAGGTCTGGCCTTGGGAAAGAGTTTATGTTCCAGCAGAGGGAGTGAGGGGGAGTAGACTGAGGGAAGCAGTTCCCCCAGCTAGTTTACTGCTTTCCTTATTCCTGGCCTAGCCGAAATCTTATCTAGGCTAGGAGGTGGGACTGTCTTAGTTACCCATTGACTTATTCATAGAAGTAGTAATGACAGCTCTTCTTGGGGATTGAGATCAAGAATTGGTGCCAAAACTTGTCTTAAGCCAAGGGGAAGCTGGGATAGTTCCGCTTCTTAGTTTCCTGTCTTCCCTCTCTAGGTAGGTTGTTCTGAGTCCAGAGCATGGAGGTTCAGATGTCTTCTGTTCTATTCAGTCAGCATTTATGGGATCCTGAGGAAAAACAAGAAGACTGACTTGTGGTTCTTCTGGATCCAGGGGTGGATACTCCTGCCATCCACCAGATATTTTGATCATTTACACATGCACATGTGTATAGATTAGATCAATCGATCAATCGATAGATAGAGGATAGATACGCTCCCAGTCCCCCTTAATGTTAGTGCCTTCCCTCTGAGATCACCTCCAATTTATCCTGTATATATTTTGTATTGCTTGTATCTTCTTTATTATATAGTTGCCTCCTTGTCTCTTCCATTAGAATCTGAACTCCTTGAGGGCAGGGACTGGTTTTGCCTTTATTTGTTTCTCCAGTGTGTTGCATGTTGCCTGTCAAAATTTGCTAAGTCCTTAATAAATATTTGTTAATTGATTATTCTTTAAATGTTTTCTTCTTACTGTTTCTAGTACTGGTTTCTCTGTCTGTCTGCCTGCCTGTCTCCCTCCATCTCTCCCTCTCCTTGGAGTCAAAAAGGTCTGAGTTCAAATCTGACCTCAGACATTCAACAGCTATGTGACCCTGGGCAAGTCATTGAAATTCTGTTTGCCTTGATTTCCTCATGTGTAAAAATGCTATTATTATAGTACCTATAATAGGGTTGTTTGGAGGATAAAATGAGATATTTGTAAAGCACTTTGATGATTACTCCTTGTCTCATTCATCGAGGTAGAAGACTCAGAATATTCCTTGCTCCTTTGCTACTTCCAGATTCTCCCCTCTCATCACTCCCCCACAGTAAAACTCTCTTTACTGTGAGGTTCGTGTTATCCAAATGCATCACTCATATCCAAATGCATCCAAATGCATACTGGTGGCTATTATCTTTCAGTGCTCTCTTGTAATAGTCTATTTCCTTCCTCAGTGAGATCCCTACCTGGCTCACAGTCTCAATCAACTGTTTCCATGAACTGCTCCTCCACTCTACTTCAGCTATGCATACAGATGGTGCCAACTCTGTTCTTGTCTTCCTCCACAAGGGTTCCACTTCTTCATGAATGAACTCTCAGATTCCTTTATCTGGTCATAATCTTTTGTCATTCTATCTTTCTCATGCCTTAAAATCTCTCACTCTATTTTTGCTATATTTTTTTGTACAATTTTCCCCCTTGTCTCTTTTTCATGATTACTATTATTGTTAACTGTTTCCCTCCATCCTATTCCCTTCTCCATGATATTTACTCTATTATCTATCTTCTTTCACCCTATCCCTCTTCAAAGGGATTTGCTTCTGTCTGTCCCCTCCCCCAATCTGCCCTCCCTTCTTTTGCCCCTCTCTTCTTTTGCTCCTCTCTCTTTATCCCCTTCCCCTTCTATTTTCCTGCAGGGTTAGATAGATTACTCCACCCAATCGAGTGTGTATGCTATTCCCTTCTTGAGCCAATTCTGATGAGATTAAGATCTTTGAGTCTATTCTGATGAGTAGAAAATTCATTTACTGCCCTTCTCCTCCCCCATCTCTTCCCCCACTCCATAAGCCCTTTCCTGTTTCTTTCATGTGGGATTTCACCCCATGCTACCTCCCCCAGTGCATTCCTCTCACCCCTTGATTTTACCCTAAAGATGTCCTCATGGGGCAGCTAGGTGACACCCCTCACTGTATTTTTGATCCTCACTCTGACACCCATTCTCTCCATCATTCCTGTACTGTTGTGTGTGTGTGTGTGTGTGTGTGTGTGTGTGTGTGTCACTTGAACCTGAGTTCAAATCTAGCTTAAGCCACTTAATTAGCTGTGTAACTGGGCAAGTCATTTAACCTCTGGTTGCCTTAGTTTGCTTATCTGTCAAATGGAGATAATAATAGTACCCGCCATCCAGGGCTGTTGTGAGAATCAAATGAGATAATAATATTAAAATACTTAGCACATAGTAAGTGCTATATAAATGTTAGCCACCATCATCATAATCATCTTGATCCTCTGGTGAACAAACTAAACTCTACACTGTCCTCTACCCTCAAATCTCTTGCCCCTTTGTCCTATAATTGATTATACCTTGCCAAACTCAACCTTGGACTAATCCCATCTACTGCTTTTAGTCCCATTCCCATGTTGTCCACATGTGTGTGTGTGTGTGTGTGTGTGTGTGCGTGTGCACATCTGAACAAAAAGAACAGGGAAATTCATTGAGGAGACTGAACTGATCACCAAGGAGAAGACCTAGTTAATTTGGAGCAAGGAAAGACTTGAGTCTTGGTAGGGAGAGCAGGAGGGTAGGATAGGAGTCAATGCCAATCTCCAATTTTACACTTCTCATTGCAAAAAGTAATGGGTGCTGCTGTGAAATAATCTGAACATAATTACTCAGGTGCAGAGCACAATTTATTGAAGAAATACAGGGTCTAGAATGGGGAGCATTGAAAACTGCTTTGCATAGGGCTGTTGGTAAGTATGACAGGCTGACAGGAAGATGTACCTGGTGCATCTGTCTGAGTGTGAATTGCTTCCTGGCAGCTGCTATTTGTTGGAATGTGAAAATATGCAGCCCATTTTTGGCTGTGGTCTTGGGGGATGGCTTCCATAGCACCATAAAATGCTGGAAGATTGGTACAGTGCCCCAGGGCAGAAACAACTGACCCCTGTTTATGCTGGTAATGGGGCATTGATTCTTTGGGACAAAATCCTCTGATTTCTTGCCAGTCCTCCCTTTTATTCTAAAACTCTAAGCCAGCCTTTCAGCTCCTACTGTTTTTCTCTAGGACAGTTTCAAACATGTCAGCCTTACTCCTTAGTGCTCATGACATCCAGTCATCCAGTTTTATGGGACATGCTTTCCCCAAGGATTCTTTGTTCCATTTGCACTCAATCAACAAATGCCCCAAAGTATGATCTGTCACTCATGCTCTGTCAGGTACATATGATGCATGTAGTTTTTCAGCTTGGTCAAGTTTTTATATTCCGATGTTCTTGTTGCCTGATGATCCCAGAATGATTCCCTCTCTTCTCCCTCCACTGCCCCACCCCCCCAGTGAATAAATTAAAAGTACTTCTGAAGCACTTACTATGTGCCAAGAATTGTGCTAAGGGCAGTGAATATGAGTGCAAAGGGAAGCAATTCCTTCCCTGAAGGAGCTTACATTTTAGTAGGAGGAGCCTGCCCCCCCCCCCCACACACACACATAGAGGAATGGTGGCAAGGGGAGAGTGCTTTGGTTTGGGTAGTCAAGGATGCTGGGGAGAGTTACTGGCAGTTGCTCAACATGCCCTTCTCAGAATCAATGACAGCATTGTCTCTATTACACTTCCCAGAGCAAGAGGTGGAAATGGGGAAAGATGTGCTATGTCAGGGTAGATTGCAAGAAGATGGTCATGGTAGGGAATTGGAGGTCCAGTGGTCTGGGTCCAAATGAATTTTGGTGGTCTCTGGAAGTTTTTGCTCATTGGCTCAGGAAAAAAAGGATGATCTTTTCTGATTTCCACATAACCTTTGGGTAGAACCTTAAAACCAAAATGAAGTCTGATTTAGAGAGAGAATCATAAATAATCATTGTGCATGGTTGAGCTAAAAGTAGTTCCCTCTGAGATCTCAAGCAGACCTTAAGTAGTCCTCACTTATTACAGTTTCATAGGTCTCAGATGCTGAAGCCAATCAATGCTTTCACTCATGAGCTTCTACTCGTGTTCTTATTGGCCTTAGCTTTTAGGATGCAAGGGCTGGCCATTTTTACAGAACCAGGTGATGTCTCAGCATAAGCATCTGACCCCCAATAACCCTGATAGATGGCTCTTAAGCCACCACCTAAAACATGGTGTAATAGAATGAACCTTGCATGTAGAGACTAAAGACCTAAGGTGAGATCCTGACTCTGACGCCTACTACTAGTATGGCCTGGAGGGAGCAAGTTGCTTCCCTTCTTTGGATCTCAGTTTCCTCATCTGTAAATTGAGAAGTTTGGACCAGGTGATGCATAAGGGCTCTTTGTCTCTATATTTTATGATGCTATGAAAATGCGGAGTGATTCCTTGAATCACTAGCTCACAAGGGAGCTTGTTATTCATATCCTTACTCTACAATCCATCTTCCATTCAGCCACCAAAATGATTTCCCTAAAGTGCAGGTCCTATCCTATCAACTCCCTACTCAATAAACTCTAGTGGCTCCCTTCTGCCTCCGGGATCAAATAGAAAATGCTCCAGCAGGCATTCCAAGCCCTTCATAATCTAGTCCCTGCTTGCCTTTCTGGCATTCTTACACTTGACTGCCTGCCATGTACTCTTTGATCCAGTGACACTGGCCTCTTGGTTGTTCCTTGAACAAGACACTCCATCTTTGGACTCCATTTTCGCTGACTGGCCCTCATCCCCGGAATGCTCCCCTTCTTCATATCCTGCCTCTTGGCTTCCCTAGCTTTTTTTTTTAATTCCCAACTAAAATCTTATCATCTACAGGAAGCCTTTCCTGATCTCTCTTAATTCTAGTGCCTTCCCACTGTCAATTATTTCCTATCTAGCCTGTATATACTTTGTACACATTTGTTTGCTTGTTATCTCTCCCATTAGATTCTGAGTTTCTTAAGGGAATCAGCTCTCCCTGCCCCCATTTTTTTGTATCCCTAGGGGCTTAGCACAGTACCTGGCACATAGTAGAAGCTTAGTAAGTGTGTATTGGCTGATTGACTGACCCTTACTCCATAAATCATCTCTTTAGAGTTGGTTGGGACATCAGAGGCCTTGCACTCCAAACTTCGTCATTTTAGAGATGAAGATATTGAGACCCAGAGAGGTTAAATGATGTGTTCAGTATCACCCACTTAAGTTAGAGTCTGAGGCAGGATTTAAATACAGGTTCTCCAGTTCCAGGGCTGGTGCTTTTCCCACTGTATCATGCTGGGCATGTGAGTTCTTCCATATGGCAAACCCAAAACCAGCCTCCCTTTCTTTGCCTTTATTCTGCTGGGATGGAATGAAATTCATTAGATGGTGTGGGCTCTCATATGTACTCGTTAATTTTTAAGTGCCTCTGGTTCAGTAGCAGAACAACCAACAGCTGGTGATGTCTTTCAGAGATACTCACAGTATTGTCAAGCTGCCCACTTCCATTAGGCCTCCTGGCCCATTGTACCTGAACTGAGTGAGCAGAGAGATGCAGAGGATTGACTTTCAGTCTTGTTGGATTATGTTTTTGTGGTGACTGCATGGCCCCTGGCTTCAGCTCCCTCTTTAATGCATTTGGCCTGCCTAGTGCAAAGACTAGAGGCCACCATATTTTAGAGTTCCCTTATTTGGTCTCTTCATCCTGAAGATCTTCTCCATCTTAAAGCCCAGTGAGGGAAAATGATTAGTCCAAGGTGACACAGTGAAATGGGACCAGAAGAACCTTCCTCTTTGCCCCTAGCCCAGTGTTCATTCCTCTATTAGATGCTGCTTTTCCACTGGGCTCTGTCTTTGTCCCCTGAATATACTGCTCATATGTCAGTCATCTAGCTTTCATGGGGCTTAATTACCAATTACCATGCCTGTTTGTGATTCATTAAAGGCTAACGAAATGAGCAAGTAACTACGAATGTGTCTGCTCAAGTAACCTTTGTGTGTGTGTGTGAAATGGCACAAGGGGACTAAAGAAAGGGAAGGAACTTCAATACAAATGGCTCAAGGACCCAGTGTGGAAGAGGGAATGTGATAGGGGAGGGGGAAAACAAGGTGACTCATGGGTGGCCATTTCCAAGGAAGCTAGCTCATACTGAGGTGTGTGGCTTTTGGGGAGACATTTGGCTTTTGGGGAGCCTGATTTTGAATTATTGCCACTAGTCAAATTATAAAGCAGTATTAATAACATACATTTCTGTTCTGTTTAAGGCCTATGCTTCACACCAATCCTGTGAAGTTGGCAGTACAAGTATCAGCATTCCCACTTTGTAGCTGATGAAATGGAAGCTTAGAGCAATTTAGGTGTCTCACATCCAGTGAGCCTAAGAGTGTACACAAATGAGTTGATATAACCCAACTTCAGGCTTAGAAGTCTTTCCACTGTGGCTTCTGAAAAATCAGCTGTGTTTCCATGGGAATGCAACCCAACCAAATTTTGTTTGATATTCATAGACATCCCACCAGTCATTTCTTTCTCAGAATGAGAATCTAGTTGAATCTTGAGTTCTATACGCCCAAGGCGGGAGGAAGTCCAAGGTCAACTTGAAAGCTTCCCTAGTCAACTTTTGTCCTATGGGCATTTCCCATAGAGGCAAATTTGTACCCCATTACCTTTGCTATGTCAACTCCTTTCATTGGTCCCCATTTACTGGGGCAGCTTTCAAGATTATTTTCAACTGACAGGGTGGATTCTTAATAGGAGGAACAATCCCTCCCATGTGATCCTGCCCTTTAAGTTTCTTAATGGTTTCTTATAGGAGAAACACACGGCAAACTAAATATGCTTATCCAGGTGGCCTGAGGTTCCTGACACCAACAGGCTTTGTTTCCTTTTTGAGCACAAATCAGAAACCTGAAAATAGATTTTCCCTGAGCAAGCATCTGGGTGGTGGTGGAGTGGGGTTGGAGGCTTTATATAGTGTTGCTGCATATGGCATTGGCACACATATGCATAGATGTCTTGAGAAAAGAGATTGATCCTGCAAGTGGACTTCCATAGCCTTGTGCAATACCTCACAAGTAATTCCAAGTTTATGATTATTCACGTTTGAGAGTTTGGGTACCTGACTCTTAAGAGAAACAAGATTCATTAACAACAGGTTTCTGTAGCTGGGGAACAAGATCCCCATCATGGAGAGATGGATGTCTGGAGAGCCAGACCTTACCAACCCTCTGTGGTAGGGAGGAAAGGAACAAATATTGACATACCACCTATATGCCAGGTACCATCTTAAGCACATTACAAATATTATCTCATTTCATCTTCACAAAAACCCTGTGCTTACAGTTGAGGAAATGGAGGCAAACAGGAGTTAAGTGACTTGCTCTCCCAATCACATGCTCTCCCAATGTGTGCTCAGTCTAATAGATGTCCCTTTATGTACTTCTGTATTTTTTTCATTTCTCCTGTGATTCTTTTGTATTATACATTTTGTTGTGATATGAAATAAAGCCTGACCCATACCTGATAGCCACGTTGTACATTTAGGGCATATATGAAAATTGGGGGTTCTGCTACATTTTGGGGAAACCCAGACATGAACCAAGCTTGAATGGAATTGTGTACATTTCCATGGAATAAAACTCAAGTTGCCGGGGGCAACAAAACAGACAAACTAACCCTCATGGGGCAGGATCAGACATTGTGTGAGCCTCTTTGGGGAGTCCTGGACTTTGGGTTACAAAAGGCAAAAAAAAAAAGTTGAGGTTTCCTGTTGGTCATGTGGAAGAGGAAATACATTTGTTTTATTTGTCCCCAGAAGACACAACTAGGACCAATAGGTGGAAGAAGAAAGGTAGACTTTAGGCTTAAAGGAGGAAAACTTTCTTGATAAGTACAGCTGTCTCAAATTGGATTTGTCTTTCTCAGTGGGGTCTTCACTCAAAGGCTGGGTGGCTACTGGGTGGGAATGCTGACAAGCTTGGGTCTGCGGTGGACCTAGATGGCCACTGGCTTTCCAACTCAAGTTCTGTCAGTGGGGTTTGAAAATGCCAAACTGGGTGGAAGCCTTGGGCGGCAAATTAGAAATCTTACCTTCCAAATGGAGATATAATTCAAAAGCAGAATGGGCTGGCTATTGAGCTACTGGATTCCTCTTCCCTGGAGTCTTCGAGCACAGGCTGCAGGTCACTTGTCCAGGAAGTTGAAGAGAGGGATGCTTGTTCAGGACAATGTTGAGGCTAGAGATCAAGATATGTTTGGACTAGAGGTGGCCCCTGAGACCCTTCTGCAGTGAGAGTACAAAGTTCTGGGGCTGGGCTGATGACCTTGATTTACCCTAATGGTTGAATGATGGGCAGCTAAGTAGTGCAGTGGATAGAATGCTGGCCCTGAAGTCAGGAAGATTCATCTTTTTGAGTACAAATCTAGCCTCAGGCACGTAATTAGCTGGGTTACCCTGGGTAATTCACTTCACTTCTCTTTGCCTCAATTTCCTCATCTGTGAAATGGGGGTGATAATAGCCCCTACCTCTCAGGGTTGTTGTGAGGATCAAACGTGATAACTGTACAGTGTCTGGCATGTTGTATGGGGTATATGAATGTTAGCTATTATGTAAGATTCTGTGATTGAGAATGAGGATAGGGAGGAGATGAAATGATCATGTCCTTTTGCATCCTGTTGGAATTTGTTTTTCTTGTGGAAAAACCAAGCACTTTACCCCATTTAACTTATTCAATTAGCCCATTTTTATTCACTGAACATACGTGCTCTGCAGTATCTTTTTTTTTTTTGTGGGGGGAGGGCAATACAAAGAAATATGAGAGTCCATGTTCTCAAGGAATTCCCCATCTAATTGGGGTCATGATGCATACACATGAAAAGTTAAGTAGGAAAAAAATACAGGGAGGCATCATTTATATAGTGAAAATATCAGTGGTTGACGTTTAAATCTTGCTTCTGATCACTACTACCTGTGCGAGTTTGAGCTACTCAAGCTCCCTGGGTGTCAGTTTCTTCCTCCATAACATGAGGGGAGTGGGACTAGAGGGACTTACATGTTCTTTCCGACTTTCCATCTGTGATCCTAGACTGCAGAGCTGCTACAGGGTAGTATGTGGTTAAGGGGCCAATGCTCAGGAGTAGGGTATCTCAAAAGAGGGAGAGGGGCAGCTAGGTGGTACAGTGCATAGAGCACCGGCCCTGGATTCAGGAGGACCTGAGTTCAAATCTGGCCTCAGACACTTAACACTTACTAGCTGTGTGACCCTGGGCAAGTCACTTAACCCCAATTGCCTTACCAAAAAAACCAAACCAAAACAAAACAAAACAAAAAAACAGGGAGAGAACTCTGTTGGCAAAGGCTCCGTGAGAGAAATGGACCTTGAAAGATTCAGTTGACTGAAAAGATCAGGGAAGGGCATTTCAGGTGGAGGGATTGGCACTAGAGAAGATAAAGAAGAGCTAAATCTGTGCTGTATTTCAACCCAGGTTATCAGGGATTGTCCCAGAAGGATTTGGTGTCTTAGAAGCATTTTCCCAAATGTTGAACCTCACATGTGGGTTGAGGGTGGGATCAAAATCTAATCAAAGACCTATTAAATGTTGGATCATAGGATCAGAGATTTTAGAGCTGGAAAGAACCTTTCAGGCCATCTAGTCTGACTTCTGAAGCATAAACCCTGCTATTTGTGGAGGCTTGGTTTAGAAACCAAGAGACACGCACCTCAAGATTTGGTTGCTTTATAGACACTCCTAAATATAGACACTCTTAAATAGCCCAAATGATAGTTTGAGGGAAGAGACAGTGTCTGTACCTTTCTTTGTGTCTCTTTTGCTTAACACAATGTCTGAGACATAGTAAGTACTTAATGTAGGCTTGTGATTGCAAACAATAATTGCCATCAGCTTATAAAATATGGCTTTAATGTTTACATTATTTCACTACGTGGCCTAAACCAGATTTTTTGTTGTTGTTGCTCTAGTTTCCTCAGATTTCTGGAATTTCCCCTTGAAGAACTTAACTTCCTGGACTTAAGACTTTTTTTTTTTTTTGCTTTTGCTAAAACACAGATTTTTTTTTTCCAGGAATAAATCAGTACATGTTTAGATTGTGTTTCTTTCCAGGAATTTGTATGCTGCAGAGTTACAGATCTGTGTGTGCTTATGTATATAAATGTGTGTATAGTGTACAAGTTACAACCTACTGAATAGTGCAGATGTTTGGTGATGCAGAAAAAATGGGGCATAGACATCTTTTAATTCCAGCCCCATGGCAAAGTTGATGCTATCATTGTGGCATCTTTTTTTTTTCCTTTCCTTTTAATTTTTTGCTGGAAAAGCATGAGATAGCTGCAGGAATATAGTACTTCCTTAGGGACTGGGTTCTTGTTCTTCATCATTCTCCTGCCTGGATGGCTTTTGTGATCTCGGTCACTAATGGTCAGGTACTTTTATTTTCCCTTTTTGCTGGTGGCTTGTCACAGAGATGACTGCAGGAAGAAGATTAGAGGGAGGTAGAAGAATTCATAGTGAATAAGAGACTAATTGCTCAGAACAAGAGAGAAGCCTGGTATAGTGAAGGATTTGGTGTCTTAGAAGCATTTTCCCAAATGTTGAAGCTCACACATGTGTTGAGGTTAGAATCAAAATCTAATCAAAGACCTATTAAATATTGGATCATAGGATCAGAGAGGACCTGGGTTTGAAGTCTAGTGCTACCACTTAATAACTATATGACTGGGGGGGGGTGGGGCAGTTAGGTGGAGCAGTGGATAAAGCACCAGTTCTGCATTCAGGAGGACCTGAGTTCACATCTGGCCTCAGACACTTGACACTTACTAGCTGTGGGACCCTGGGCAAGTCACTTAACCTTCATTGCCCTGCAAACCCCCCCAAAACAAACAAACAAAAAAACACCCAAAACTATATGACTGCAGAGAAGTAATTTTCCTCAGTTTTTTTTACCTTAGCATCTGCAAACTGTCAAAGGCAATTTTAGGGTATCCCCTAACAGCCCTCAACAAAAATAAAGAGGATGGGTGGGACAAAGTGATTTTTTAAGGCCTCTTCTAGCTCTAAATCTATGATCCTTTGAACAGCATTAGGAGGATGTCAATTTGTTTGCATGTTTCCAGGGAGAATCCATTACTGGTGAGATCCCTTGGTTTAGAACAGGGATTCTTAACTTTGAGGGTATTATGGACTTCTTTAGCAGTCTGGCGAGGTCTATAGACCTAAATAATTTGAAGGTGATGCTAAATATCAGTTGAAGGTTAGTGAAAATAAAGATGTAACCCCACCCATTTAAATGCATTGATCCCTTGACATTTATCAAGAGACTCTACAGTTTCATGGATCCCAGGCTCAGAACCTTGGTTTAGAACTTTGTATTACTGGGGCCAGGTCATAGAATTAACTGTATGTGGGCCAGTGAACTTCTTTCCGTTCACTGACCATGGAAACCTAATCCTCCATCTTGCAGATGTATCCCAAGGGACACTGGGTGGAAGTTGAGTATAATTCATTCCCTCAGCTCAAGACATACTTATATTTTATTTTCCAGAGCAAGAAGAAAAAGGTTGAAGCTGGGTTGACTTTTATCATCATCACCACCATCATCATAACAACATATTTCTATATCACTTCAAGTTTTGCAAAGTACT
This sequence comes from Dromiciops gliroides, assembly GCF_019393635.1. NCBI lineage: Eukaryota > Metazoa > Chordata > Mammalia > Microbiotheria > Microbiotheriidae > Dromiciops > Dromiciops gliroides. Next base: position 428,090,358 of record NC_057862.1, on the reverse strand, counting down.
GTCCTCATGAAAACCCTGTGAAATAAGTTAGTGTGAATATCATACCTACTTGATCTGAGTTAGCAATTGTGTGTGTGTGTGTGTGTGTGTGTGTATGTGTGTATGGTTTTATATAATCCATATGAAGGTCTCACTTCATCTTGGGGTGCCTGAGAGCTGATGGTGCAAAATATCCAAATATAGGGAAGAAATATATCTTCTGATTGCAAGAAACCTAACCCCTCCCTTGCATCAGTTCCTTGCCAATGCATCCTAGAGACTGAAATTCATTGACTCACAGAGGTAAAGCTGGGAAGGATATTTGAAGTTGTCTTGACTGTCTCTAAAGATCTTAGGACATAAATTTGTTTTGCATTCAAGATACATTCTCCATCCTGGTGCCAAGACAGGTAAATCTACCTCGAATTGCCAGAATATTGGGCTATCCAAGGCTATAAATGGAGACACTGGTACTTTCTCTCAGAATCACACCATGATAGGTACTAATTTTAGGCTTCAAATTCTCATTGCTCCTCCTCGAGTAAGAGTGTCAAAAGGTGCTGTTTATTTATCTTCTTCTGCATCCAATCCCCTCCAGTAGTAAAAAAATGGACCAGTGTCTCTTGTGCAGATCCTTCTCTTCTCTGTCTGTCCTCTTCCCTCCTTTCCCTTTCCCTCCTCATCTCTCTCTTCTGGCTTCCTTCAAGTCCCAGGTAAACATCTCCCTTAGTGCTAGCACTTTGCTTCTATTGCTTTTCTTTAATTTATCATATATATCTATATATATCTATATATCTTAATTATTTTGAGGGGGGCAGGGCAATGAGGGTTAAGTGACTTGTCCAGGGTCACACAGCTAGTAAGTGTCAAGTGTCTGCTGGATTTGAACTCAGGTCCTCCTGAATCCAGAGCTGGTGCTTTATCCACTGAGCCACCCGGCTGCCCTATATAGCTTAATTATACAAAGTTATTTTTGTCTTGTCTCGCCCATTAGACTTCAATCTCCTTGAGAGCAGGGATTGTCTTTTGCCTTTCTTTGTATCCTCAATGCTTAGCATAGTGCCTGGAACATAGTACATGCTTTTTATTTTTTAATTTTTTTTTATTTCTAATGAGGCAGTTGGGGTTGTGACTTGCCCAGCATCACACAGCTAGTAAGTGTCAAGTGTCTGAGGGTGGATTTGAACTCAGGGCCTCCTGAATCCAGGGCCAGTCCTCTATCCATTGCGCCACCCAGCTATGCCCCTATGCATAGTACATGCTTAATAAATGTTTACTGTCCCTCCTATTCTTCTTTGCCTGTCCCTCTTTTTTCCCTCCCCATCCTGGCTTCCCAGACTTGTCTTCAAATGCTAGCTAAAATCCCATTTTCTATGAGAAATGCTAGGGCTAATGTTAGTGCTTTCCATCTCTTGATAATCTCTACTTTATCACATCTTATTAGTATGCAGTTGTTTTCATGTTGTCTCCTCCATTAGATTTAGCTTCCTGAGAGAAGGGGGATTGTATTTTGCCTTATATACTCAGTGCTTAGCATAGTGCTCGGAACATGATAGATACTTAATAGATGTTTATTTATCTACTTTTGCTCCTTTTTCTCTTCTCTTTTACTTCTTTTCTTTCTCTCCTCTGTCCCTCTTTTCCCTCTCTCCTCTGTTCCTTCCCTCTTTACCTCTCTTCTTTCTCCATTTCCCCTTTCTCTTCCCCTACTTCTTTTCTGCCTTTTCCCTCCTTTCCTTCTCCTTCCCCTCCCTCTTCCACATTTCCTTCTGCCCCTTCTCCTTTTTTCTTTCCCCTCTTTCCATTTCCCCCCTTCCCTACTCCCTCCCCATTCTTCCCTCTTCCCTCACCCTCTTCTTTCCCAAGAGGTGTCATGGTACATTGGAACAAGCCCTGTATTTAGACTCAAAGCCCTTGGATTCAAATTCTAACTCTTCTACATCCTACGTGTATGACCATAGAAAAATAATTTAACCTCTCTGTACTTTAATTTCCTCATTGGGCAAATGAGGAAAGGTGGGCTAGATTACTTTGGAGATCTCTTCCAGCTCTAAATCTATGATCCATTGCCTTTCCTTCCTTCTTCCTTCTTCTAATTTGAGGACCTGTGTTTCTCAGCATCATAAGGGAGCTGTCATTCCTCCCCCCCCCCTCAAAAAAAAACCCAAACCAAACCCAAAACACCACACGCTTCTTTGAAATTTGGTGAAATCACACTGGTGTTTTTTTTTTTTTTTTTTTTTTTGCTTCTCAGAACCAAACTTTGATGCCAATATTTGGATTTTCTCAAGGAGAAGTGGGTAGAAGCAAGTAGCAGGAAGAGGTCAGTAGAATGCTAATGGCTGACTCTTTAGCCTTCTCTTAGTCTGTTCTAAATTGACCAAATCATAGACCTCTTCTCTTTAGCAATATTTTTGTTATTACTCCTATGACACAAAAGTTCAGAAAGTGAATTTTGCCTTTATGAATGTGCATTGGGTCATATTAAGAAGACCAATATATTTGAAACAGTGAGATTATTAGGTGCCAAGTTGGACAATTATACAAGCAATCTTTGTTGAAAGGCAAGGTTTGCAGCCCTTACACTTATCTGAAGTGAGATATTTTAAGAATATAGTGAGCATCCTTATCTTCTCTCCCCCCATAAAGGCAGGAGAAATTATGTAGATCCTATCTTAGTAATCGGGTTTGAGCTGGGGGCTCCTGGTGAGAGCCTGATTAAGCGTATGAGGCGGAAGAGGACAAGGAACTCTTTGGTCTGCCTTGACAGTTTTGTACTTCCAGATTGGAAAGGAAAGATAAAGACGGTAACCTGAATTTGGAACTGTCACACCAAGCCTCTGGTGAATTATCAGAAGGTCAGCTCAAATGCCAACAAGCTTCAGAATTAATGTGCAGCCTTTGGCAATATCAGGGCACCTTTTCCTTGCTAGTGATGTATGAATGTTGAATGGAGTACTTTCTAAAGATGCAAACACTTCTCCCCTCCCAAAAATGAGTGTTAAAATTGGTTTCATGTGCCAACTTTGGGCAGCGTTGAATCCCTTTGGCCTGACAGAGGCATTAGGAGCAGGAGTGCAGAAATGCGAAACCATCTAAGAAGGTCTGAATAGCCAACATCTTTGAAGATCAAATAAAGATGCATAAATAAGAGACTCATCTACAGGTTATTTATAGACCCTATTCAGTCCATTTTGCCAGGTAATCCTATGGTTTCCCTTTGCTCAAAATCAATTCTTTGGAGTCAGGAGCCATGTCTTATTTTATTTCTACATCTTTTTCACTTATTTCTTGGCACTCTAAGTGTGAAATGATTATCCAGTAGCCAGCAAGTTGGCATATACTAGAGCAGCTCATTCACATCAATCTTGACATTCTCAGTATAAATGAACCTGGAAGACAAAAAGAAAGTCACAGCTAAGATGAGAGAAAGTCTCATAGGTCTTCCTTGGAGAGGCAAAAAAAAAGAGTTTTATGGTATAGTCAAAAGCAACATGAAACATAATTTCATGGGATACTTGGTCAGCTTCTATTGCCATACTTATGAGAAGCATTTGTAAAAAATATTGCCAAGAATATAATTACAGATGTTGCACCAATGTCTGTTGCAGAAGATCAATAGGTTATGCTATCCTGTGAAGAACTCAATAAAGCCTTCCAAATCGCAAGCATGCATTTTAATATGTAGTGATTTTAATGCAAATGTGGATGTAAAGGGAGGATTGCAAAAGTATACATTGGAAAAACATGACTCAGAAGTAAGACATGAGAGAGGACAGAGATTCCTAAACTCTGCAAGAGCCTCCTGACTATAGATAATGAAAAGCTTTCTTCAAAAAGCAAATCTGGAAACTTTGGAACCATGAACAGCATTGCAAAAAAAAAAAATAGATTTTGCTGTAATGGACAGGAAAGTATTCATAACTGATATGAGAGTGTGTCACTGTGAATCGGCCGTCTATTTAGAGGCAAAGCATTGACTTGTTATAACAAAGGTAAAAATCAATGCCAAAATAGAAGAAAAATTATATATGACATACAATAAAGGCAACTTCAAACCAAACTAATTAAATAAGCTGTTAATGCTAAAAAATGGGAAATGGATAAAGAAGTTTACAATGATGAACTATCGCCATTTATTATGAGAACTGAGCTAGTGTAAATCAAACACCACAATGAGGAGAACAAAAGAGCTCTGTAACCACCTCAACTAGAAAAGATATTTGATGTCCTTACCAAGCAGAGATACTGTAGTCAAGGGCAGCACTGATTTAGAATATAAACTGTAAAATCATGTGGAGAAGAATGATGGAAATTATTATGGTATCACCCCATAAAACAGCAAGAAATAAGAAGTGGAGAGGGAAAGAAGTTTAACAGAAGACTTAAATCATAAGAGCATCTAAATATAAAGCCAGGAGGGCAACAAACAGAAAGTGGAAAAGATCTGTGAAGGTAATAAAAAATCTCTTACATATCAATAAGAATGGAACCACCACATTTGGATTCTTAACATCACAATTTTCAATGGACTTTGTGAGGAAGTAAAAATGACAACAAAGAGAAGAAAGATGAGACTGGGCCAAATATACATAGTGGAGGTCCATGCTGGAAATACTATTTGGATTCTAGATATAGCTGAAAGAGAACAGGATTCTAGACACTTATGAAAAAATCACAGACCTTATTTTTACTGGAAAAAATGCTACTGAGAAAAATTAGTAACTACCAACTGATAGGCATATTTTCCCATTTCTAAAAAAGCTTTTGAGGATAATCAACTTATATGTCTAGATCATCTTTTTTTTTTTTTCAGGGCAATGGGGGTTAAGTGACTTGCCCAGGGTCACACAGCTAGTAAGTGTCAAGTGTCTGAGGCCAGATTTGAACTCAGGTGCTCCTGAATCCAGGGCCGGTGCTTTATCCACTGTGCCACCTAGCTGCCCCATGATCATCTTTGATGAAGATATGAGAGGAAAGGCTTTTGCTAATGCTGTGTGGTGGATTACTTTTTTTATAAATATTGCAATTGACTGAAAGGTGAAAAGAAGGAAAGATTCCATTATACTGTTTACTGACCATAAACATTTTAAAAGCACTTGATGTGGTAGAGCAAAATGCTACCCTACAGGCTCTCTTCCAACAAAGCGTCTCCCATGTATGTGTCATGGATGAGAGAAGATTCACTGAAAAATGAAATATAACTTTTTTCAACCCTCTAATTATTAATACCAAGCATGAGGGGAAAGCAGGAGATATCAATGCCCAACAAAGTTGGTTTTTAATTTTTAATATTTATTTTTTTAATGGGATATGTCTTGTACAGAGTCCAGGTGGAAAAGAGATCCTCTGTGGAATAATGAAAGTCTTCAGATACTCAGGATTGCAGGTGACATTATGTTGATCCCATGTATCTCTAGAACATTTTAGAGCTTCCTAAATGAGATCCAAAATCACTCAAAAGATTTTGGTTTAATTCTCAATACACACAGGAACAGATGGATAAAGAGTGACTATTTTCAGTATTGTGATATTAATTAGGCCTTCAGTACATATATCTTGGACCGACATGTGACTGGATGATGAATTGGATCTAGAACGAACAGCAGGAAGAGAGCTGTTTGTTTTGTTTTTAGAAACTTACATAGTCATTTAAGGCCTCCAACGTTTTCCAGAAAACAAAAGCTCATTTTTTCAACATCGGTGTTCTCATAGTGATACTCTATGAGGCAAGTGATAGAATATCACAGTCTCTGAAAAAATGAAAATTGGGGCTTGTCCCAAGAGTCGATAGGAAGGACACATGGTGGGCATGAGTAGGCAGCAACAAGTTACCAATGAAGAATGAATGATGCAGGAGAGATGGCATTAAGGGGATACCATTGTGGAACTGTCTGACTGGAGAAAGGCCTCTCACATGTTGATTCTATCCTGTGGAGGACTTCTAGGAGGACATGGACAGAGTCATGTGGAATACATGTGCGAATGGGTTGCAGTCTGCACTATTGAAATGAATTACCCATATAGTTGAGATCCATTGGAGCTTTTTCCTTGGTGCCTTTTACAGGATCTTACAGAGAGTAGGTTAAGCACCTGTTTTGTGAAGGAAAGTATGAATGGTCTTATGGAAAACACTTGAATATTATTTGGTTATTTGCATAAGGAGCTTTGAGTAGTATCAAACATAATTATTGTTCCAAGGACTTAAAATATCACATCTGGGAGTGGTATTATTCAGCACCTTTGTTATGTAGCTGGGGATGCTGAGATCCACAGAGTGTAATTGAATTACATAAGGTCATATACCTCCAGTAGTGGCAGGCCTGGAATTGTATACTATGATCTTGGTGGTTTGTTTGTAATCTACTATGTGCACAGGATTGAGCCAGTTTTTGTAGGGAATCTTTACTCCCTCTCATCCAATTTGATTACTTGGATATTTTCTTCTGGACCTTTAAAGTACCTGCTCCAATTATTGGTCATGCATTGTGTTGAATTAGGGAAGTTTCCAGTGTTGGTCTTTCTTGTGACCAGGAAGATTGGAAATTGTAATTTTGCATATTAAGAAATGAGAAACCTCAGAAATACAGCAAGTTTGAATAGGAACTTGATTCAGAGGCAACAGAAAGAAACTGGAGACTTTCCAGAGGTGAACACATCAGTTTCTTTCTTTGCCCCTCAGTTTGTCCATCTGCAAAATAAGAGGTTTGAATCAATTAGCTCTCAAAGGGGTTCCTTCTAGCTCTCTTATTGTGTGATTCTACGGTTGCCTTATAGGCAAGTATCCTTTATTACTCGTTGCTGTGAGGACTTGTCTAAGTCTTGTTTGTACTAGCTGTAAAAGCAGACCTTTTGTGAGCTGAATTATTCCAACAGTGTGTTATAGTGAAGCCCCTCGTCACATTGAACGTTTTTTTAGCTGTTGCACTAAGTTACATAAAGCTACATTATATACATTCCACAAACCATGAATATGATTTGTTAGACCTTCCATTTTTCTCTGGTCTACAGAAATAGTATAGATTTTTTTTTTTTTTTTTGGTGAGGCAATTGGGGCTAAGTGACTTGCCCAGGGTCACACAGCTAGTAAGTGTTAGGTGTCTGAGGCCGGATTTGAACTCAGATACTCCTGAATCCAGGGCCGGTGCTCTATCCACTGCGCCATCTAGCTGCCCCAATAGTATAGATTTTTAATCAGAACCCGGCTTGGCATCCTGGTTCTGCTACTGACCATATGACCTTAAACAAGTCACTTAATTTCTCTTACCCTCAGTTTCCTCATTTGTCAAAAGAGGGGCCTGGCCTACATGGCCTCCAAGGTCTAATTCTGTCTTATTTTTGGCTTTCATCTACTGTAGTCACACAGAACACCTTTCTGGGGTGAAAGTATTTTTTGCTTTCTTCTTAAAGTTATGGGAGAATCTTAGTTTTGCTTCTGTATGTAAAATACCCTCATGTGTATGATGGGTAGGAAGTGAGTTTCAAAGCCTCAGATTTGGAACAGGCCCTCAGAGGCCTTCTAAGTTCAGTCCAGACCATAACAATCTTCCTTACTGTTGGCCATCAAACCTTTAGCAGCAGAAGTTGTATTTCAGCTCTATATGAGGAAGAACTTTCTGACAATTAGAATTATCCAGTATTGGAAAGGGCTGCCTCTTGAGGTAGTAAGTTTGCCATCACTGGAAGTTTTCATGAGCAGGCTGGATCACCATTTACTGAGAATGCTGTGGATAGGGTTACACCTTGTTCTACCTCACATTTCCTTTGCACAGAACCGTGATCCCTCCCTACCCTTGCTCCTTTGAAAGCTCAGCTAAGATGCCACCTCCTTTTCTACATTTGGCTTTTCCTAACCTCCCCTTCTCTAACTACTAGTCCCCCTCAAAATGACTTTGTGTTTACTCTGCATAGACTTTATATTTGCTTATGTGTGTGTATGCCATTTCCTCCAATAGAATGCAAGGATGCATTCTAGGATTCAAGGATGATTTGAGTTTTGTCCTCATCTCCACCATTGCCTAGCACAGTGCCTGGCACGTGTTTCAGTTGTGTCCAACTCTTTGTGATCCCATTTAGGGTTTTTGTTGTTGTTGTTTGTTTTGTTTTTTGGTGAGGCAATTGGGGTTAAGTGACTTGCTAGTAAATGTTGTGTCTGAGGCCGGATTTGAACTCAGGTCCTCCTGACTCCAGGGCCAGTGCTCTATCCACTGTGCTACCTAGCTGTCCCACATTTAGGGTTTTCTTGCAAAGATGCTGGAATGGTTTGACGTTTCCTTCTCCAGCTTATTTTACAATTGAAGAAATTGAGGCAAACAGGGTTGTAACTTGCTCAGGGTCACACAGCTAGTGTTGTGTCTGAGGCCAGATTTGAACTCAAGAAGATGAGTCTTCCTGACTCCAGGCTTAGCACTCTATCCACTGTACCACCTAGCTGCCCCAATCCACTAAAGGAATCTCACCAATCCACTTTCTACTCGATGGCTACAGATCACGCTTCAGATCCTAGCTATGTATTTTATTTTCCTCACTACCTAGTTACCCATCACATAGTAACACTTAATAAATTCTTGATTGATTTATGCTTTTGCTGGTGGTTGGATTAGATCTCTGAGATTCCTTCCAATCCTGAGGTTGTATAAGCCTGTAGATAGAAAGTAGTGTTGCCTGCTGATGCTGGGCACCAGACCATGTTTTCTATTTTTTAAAATATGGCATCTGTATCTCTTGCCTGAGGACTAGCTTAGCTCAGTGTGTAAAAGGGCATCACCAGGAGGTTGATTGCCTGTTAAAATAGGACCACAAGGACTCATGAAAGGCCTCAGCAAAATCACAGATCTTTCAGAGTGTCAAAATAAGCAACAAAGACAAGAAAAAAGCTACATTTTTGCATTTTTCTGGCCTAGGACCTCTGGTTACATCATTCCAACAACTAATATTTATTAAGTACCCGCTGCATGTCAGACACTGTGTATGCTAAGTACTAGGGGCCAAAGAAAGGCAAAGAATAAGGCAAAAGGCAAAATAAAGAAAGGCAAAAAATAAACCAAAATGAGTTCCTGTTCTCAAGGAGTTCACCATCTGATGGAAGAGACAACAAAGAAACAAGTACAAAGGAGACATAGCAGAAATTGGGAGTCATCTGGAAGGAAGGTATTAAGATTAAGGAGTACTAGGAAAGACTTCTAGCAGAAAGTGGGATTAGCAGTTTGGGAGTTTAAAGCCAGATGTAGAGCCTGGTCTACATATGAATGTGAATATATGACATATTTTACTTAAATCTAACCCAGCATATGAAAATCTGGATTCATTTAGAAGATTAGGCATATGAGTCTATACTTTACAAAAAAATTTGCAGCAGAATTCCTAGGTAGCTTTGATGGTGTAATTGATAAGAGTGTTGTTGGACTTGGAATTAAGAAGGCCTGAATTCAAGTCTTGTTTCAGATACTTAATAGCTATGTGACCCTAGGTAAATCATTTAACCTCTCATAGCCTCAGTTTCCTAATCTGTAAAATGGAGTCAGTAGCACTTATCTCACTGGATTGTTGTGAGAATCAAATGAGATTAAATAAGATGTTAAAACTGTTAACCTTAGAGCCCTATCTAAATCTTACCTATTATTTAAAGTGAGTTCCTTTAGTATTTTAAAAATAGGATTTGATTTACGTAAGACTTTCCAGCCATACATCAATTTTGGAAAACTAATACATGTATGACATACAAAATCCACCCTAATAGAGCAGTCTACATTTGCTACCTTTTTCTATAGCTACCTAGACCAGAGACTGTCTTCTAGAAGACAACTCTTTTAGCCTTGGAACCTGCTGTCCTGATTGGTGAGAGCTTCTTGTGGCCCATTACACCTAGCTGGGCTCCAGGCAGGCTTTACTCACAATATTCCCAACTACCATCTTCTCTCCTCCCCCTACCTTTCCATAATTAAATCATTACTGCCATTGCTACTGGAAAGGATGTGTCTGTTTATTCCCCTTTGGCTCCACTCAGGATTCCCTGTAACTTATCAAACTAAAATATGTCTTGGCAAAATACCACTCCCTGGTCACCATTCTTTTCTAAGGGGAGACAATAGATAAGCAAATAAATCTGTACAAACAAGAAATATAGAGGGAAAATAGGAAACACTCAACAGAGGGAAGGTACTAGAATCAAGAAAGATTAGGAAAGGTTTCCTATAGAGTGATAGGATTTTAGTTGAGACTTAAAAAGAAGACAGGGAGGGCAGTAGGTGGGGATAAGGAAGGAGAACATTCCAGGCTTGGAGAACAGCAGGAGAGGATGGCTGGAGATAGAGTTTCTCATTCCTCGAACATCTGGGAAGCCATTGTCACAGGATTGAAAGGTATCAGGTGGATAATAAGGTGTAAGAAGACTAGGAAGGTAAGAGGGGGTTAAGTTAAGAAAGCCTTTGGATGCCAAACAGAGGATTTCTTATTTGAATCTTATTTGAATTTGATAGGAAGCCACTGGAGTTTATTGAATGGGGTGTGTGTGTGTGTGTGTGTGTGTGTGTGTGTGTGTGTGTGTGTGTGTGTGGTGGGGTGGCATGGTCAGACCTGAGATTTAGGAAAAGCATTTTGGGGGCTGAATGGAGGATAGATTGGAGTGGGGAAAAGACTTGAGGCAGGCAGACCCACCAGCCTTGGCTGAATATGGGGGAGGGGAAGGGAGTGAGGAATCCAAGATGACTCCTAAAGTGGGAGCTAGGGGGATGGGGGATTTGGAGGATGGTGTTACCCTCTACAGTAATATGCAAATGAGGAGGGAGGGAGAGAAAATAGTGAATCCAGTTTTATACATATTTAGCTTAAGATGTTTACTAGAAATCCAGTTTGACACGTCTAAAAAGAAGTTGAAGATGGGAGATTGGAGAGGTTAGAGTAGGATAGATAGATTTGTGATTTGTCAGCATAGAGGTGATTGTGCTCATCAAAGACTGTCCCTGCCCTCAAGGATCTTACTATCTAATGTCTATCTTGAACATGGACATAGAAATCCAGTTGTTTGAAAGAAAAGTCGGAGATGGGAGATTGGTGGTCAGTAGAGAGAATGGTTTGAGAACCATAAGCATAGAGATGGTAAATTGATCAATGGGAGCTTGATGTGGGATGGAATTTGGGGTCAAATTGATTGTGTCTTCCCAAAAGAATTACAAGACTCAGTGACTCAGTTTTCCAAGTTTTATAGCAATACCGTGAGTGACCACAAGGAGAGAACCAGAAAAGTGGAAAGATATCTCTCCAATAAGGAAAGGAGAGTTATATTTATAGTATGGATAAATTGATTATCAGTCTCATTATAATAATCTCCACTTTAGGGAGGTACAGGGGAATGCCTGTCCTACTCATTATAATAATCTCCACCTTTGGGAGGTACAGGGGAGGGCTTATCCTAATTTGGAGTTCCTGGGGTCCTAAGCCAACCTCCAAGGTGGGTGTACCTTTTTCAGTAGAGGTGTGTTTTTGAGGTTTACGTGTCATAAGGTGAATCTGGGGACAAATTTGGCCTTTTCTGCGCATGTCTCTTTCTGATTCCCATGCTTAGTTTCAAAACATCTTCATTTTTCATTAGAATTTCTATACCCTGTCTTGTGTCTTATTGTTATATGACCTGACCCTTTATGGTCCTGTTATGGGTACTGATCACTGTGGGTACAATAACCTAGCATCCTGACTTGTAAGTTATCCATTAACTGGGGTCTGAATCCCTTTTAGAGCTAATATCTGAATTAGAGCTTGGACCTTAGGTTTTTCTATTAACCCCTTTTTTGCCTCCTACATCAAAATGATCTTTAAAATGGAGACGTAGCACTGAGGAGGAAGTGCAAATGGAGATAACTGATAATGATAGTATTGAACCATCTAACTGAATTGAGCAATGAGGCTATATACCTGCGATTCACTTACTTAGTTTTACTGAAGTGTTTTCACTATGTGTCCTTTCATAGGTAGGTACGTACGTAAATTTACTAGATGGTAAGTCAAATGCCAGGTTTTAAATCCCACTTTTTAGTAACTTTTATTTAGTGACACTGAACCAGTCATTTTAGTAATTTAGGGTTTGGAGCTGGATGAGAACTTAGCTCTTTTAAGCTAATGCCTTCATTTTAGAGGCAGGGAAAGTGCATCTAAACATTTCCCTCAGAGAAGCAAAGTGATTTGCCCCAAGCCACATACGCAGTAAATGTCAGATAAAGAATTTGAACTCAGGTCTTCTGACTCCAAAACCCAAGTCTCTTTCCAATCTCTCTGCATCTCTTTTCCCTTCTCTGTAAAATGGAGGGGTTGCCTTAGGGGGCTTGGCTCTTTACAGTTCTAAAAAAATTCATGTTTTTATGTATTTCTGGTAAGCTTTTTTTTTTTTCCTTTACTGCTGATCCTTGGACTTTTTCTCCCAGTTTTGTTGTATTTTGATAATCTTACAGAAGCAGTCGAGTCTCAAAGTTAATTGCATTTTCAAGGTTAAACAGTGTCCCCAAGGATGTAGCTTCTCTTCGAAGGTTGTGCATGTATTAATAATAATAATAATAAGCCACTTATATAATAACTTTGCCAACCCTCTTATGTATATTATTTCATGTGATCCTCACTAGAATCCTGTGAGGAAGATAATACAGATATTCACCCAGTCTTGCAAATAAGAAGGCTGAAGCACAGAGGTTAAGAGTGACTTCATTTAAATGACTCACAGTCTATATCAGCAGCTTCATATGAACGTGCGGGCCTTCTTTCTACTACAGCAGATTAGGCCATGTTATCCAGTGGGAAGTAAACCCCTTAATATTGAAGTTGCTTAAAGACTCCACTTTTAGGATATTGTTAAAGCTGGTGGTTTTGTTTTTGTTTTTAATTTTCAATCTTATTAGATCTTTCAAACCAAAGCAAACCAGTCCAACAAAGCAAACGGGTTTTTGTATTGTCCTGGTCAGTTCTTCCCCACAAAGGCTTTAGGAGGTAATTTTTTATTTAAAAGCCATACTAAGCTATTGTTTCATCCTCCAAGGTAATTACAAGTAGGTTTCCTACACTTTGGAATGTTTTCTTTTTATCTATGAATTGGAAATCAGAGCCATTCATCTCATTCTTGTATTCATCCTAGTATCTTTGCCAGAACCATTGCAAGTATGTCAAAACCATGCATGAAGTTGCTAAGCCTTGGGCACCTGCTCCATTAATCACAGATTGTTAACTGGGGGCAGATGAAGGGAGTCAGCCCCAGCATATGTGGACCCCCTGTTTGCTTTTGTTTCTTCCAGTATGGCCAGGGGAATGAAAGGGAGAACAAATGGGCCAAAGGGGAAATTGTTCCTTTTTCCTGACTAGCTAGAGAGCACCTACAGCACAGATGGGTCAGATTTGCTTTACTGATTTACACTAAACCTCTCTCTCTCTTTGTCTCTCTCTCTGTCTCTCTCTCTTTCTCTCTGAATCCCTATTAATTCAGACTAGTCTAATTCAGAATTTGGTGTTGTTCAGAAGCCCTTTACTTTGTTTATGGATAAGCAGTTATTAAGTACTTGCCATAGTTCCAGGTACTTCCTTCAGGCTGGGGATACAAAGAAAGATAAGACAGTCCCTGTCCTCAGGAACTCACAATCTACCCACTACACAGATTTACCAGGTAAAGAAGGTGGAGGCATTTGAAAATACTGGAGAACAAAAATTTTTTAAAGTACTTCATAAACAGAGAAGATTGAAATGCTCAAAGGATGGATATAACATCATTCTATCTATTCATGAAAGCAGACTCTTTGTAATGTATTTTTAAAAAATAATAAACATTTATATTTAAAGTTTTGAGTTCTCCTCTCCCTCCCCTCCCCACTCCCTAAGGAAATAAGGAATCAGATATAGGTTTGTAAATTAAATTATTTATTTTTATTTATTTTTAATTTTTTACTGCAATGTGGAGTTTTGTTCTGTTTTTTGTTGTTGTTGTTGTTTGTTTGTTTGTTTTTTGTTTTGGTGGGGCAATGAAGGTTAAGTGACTTGCCCAGGGTCACACAGCTAGTACGTGTCAAGTGTCTGAGGCCAGATTTGAATTCAAGTCCTCCTGAATCCAGGGCTGGTACATCTTGGGCTGTCATCAGTCATGTTGACTTTTTGTCCTGCCACTGGACTTTGATGACTCTGGAAGAGACAGTGAAGCTGACCATTTTGCTCAATTCTGACACTTAAATCCATTGGTCCTCTTTAAAAATGAAGGATGGGCAGCTAGGTGGCACAGTGAATAGAGCACTGGCCCTGGATTCAGGAGAACCTGAGTTCAAATCCGGCCTCAGACACTTGACACTTACTAGCTGTGTGACTCTGGGCAAGTCACTTAACCCCAATTGCCTCATAAAAACAAAAACAACAAAAAAAAGAAAATGACAGATGAGGGGGGGCAGCTAGATGGTACAGTGGATAAAGCACTGGCCCTGGATTCAGGAGGACCTGAGTTCAAATCTGACCTCAGACACTTGACACTTACTAGCTGTGTGACCTTGGGCAAGTCACTTAACCCTCATTGTCCCACATTAAAAAAAAAAAGAAAGAAAAGAAAAGAAAAAGAAAGAAAATGAAGAATGAATAACAACATTCAAATTATTACATCCTACAGTGTTGACCCAGAATGAGCATCAGAGGATTCTTTCCCTTGAGTGGGGTGAGATTAAGCTTTGACTTTCTTTTTTTTTTGGTGGGACAATTGGGGTTAAGTGACTTGCCCAGGGTCACACAGCTAGTAAGTGTCAAGTGTCTGAGACCGGATTTGAACTCAGGTCCTCCTGAATCCAGGACTGGTGCTTTATCCACTGCGCCACCTAGCTGCCCCATGCTTTGACTTTCTAAAAATGTTACAGAAGTCATTGCTGTATTTGCTGTATTCCTGTCATAAGAATGAGAATCCTTATCCCCTTTCTGTTCATCATTCAAAGAACCCAAGAAGGCCCCACAGATATTTACTCTCCAAGTCAGTACTCATCACTTTCCTTCCCCTCTGCACATATACCTTTCACAGATGATGATAATAGGATTTTGCACCCATTTTGAGAGTGCCAGTCTGTCTGCTTATCTTTTCAGATTGATAGGCCAGGCTTTGTCCTAAGTGCTAGGAGTATAAATAAAAGTAGGCAAGATTTTCCCTTCCCTCAAGGAATTTACATTCTAATGAGGAAGGGAAACTGGGAGGGGGTGCTGGAAGGCCAACACAGTTGCTGAATGTGGGGATGGCCAGAAAGTGGCTTGGAGGCTTGGTTCAGGCAGGACTAGAGTAAATGAAAGCTCATCTATCAAAACTGGGAGACCCCAGGGGTCCAGCCTAAAGTTGGGGTTGAGGGAAAGATGAGGATAATGGCTAGAACGTAGGCAGTGTGGTGAGAAGAAGGCAAGGAACTGGCAGGAAGAACTGGTTGCAACCTAATTTCATACTCTTCTCTCTTCTGTTCAGAGAAAGAGGGAATGGCTTTGGATGTCCAGTTCCCTAAATCTACAGATGGGGAAGTAAAGGCCCAGAAACTTAGAGTGGCCATGATCACACAGGTAATAAAATGGAATGAGGATTACTCAGACTCCAGCTCTCCTGATTCCCAATGCATTCTTCTTACCAATGAATGCACCTTCTGTCTTGGACTATATTTAAATACATACCATATTGTATTCTCTCTCCTCCCTCCAGGAAAATATAAGCTCTTTGAGGACAGAGACTGCTTTCTAATCTTTGTATTTTCATCCCCATACCTACCACAAGTGCATTTTTCAGAACATAATAAATGTTTGTTGAGTTGAATTGAATGGGATTGAAGATACCTAGGTGGTAAAGTGGATAGAAGTCAAGAAGGCCTGAATTCAAATCCAGCCCCAGACATTTCCTAGCTAGTGATCCTGGGCAAGTCGCTTAACACCTGTTGGCCTCAGTTTCCTCAAATATAAAATGGGGATAATAAGAGCGCTCCCAAGGTTGTTGAGAATATCAAATGATATGTTTGTAAAGTGCTAAGCACCATTGCTGGCATACAGTAGGCTATATATAAATGCTTACTCCTTTCCCTTCCCACTCCCCACCCTTGAATTGACTAGAAGACAAGACTAGTAGAGGAAAGACTCTCTGTTGATAGACCAGGATTCCCAGGATGCTTATGTCTAAGGATCATGCCATGGATATATCATAGGCTCTTCGTTTTTGTTTCAAGGGATCAGTACACAGGCAATGCAAAGAGTTCCTGTTTAGTGGATACAAGTGGCATTTAGGGACAGGGCCAAATGTGTAGCTGTTGGGTCTGGCACATGCTGGCACCTATGAGTCCTTCAGATATTGCATGTTGGCAGTATTTCTGAGAACATGACTTAACTGATTTGTCAGACCCCCAATAAATCACCTCTAAGTAATGGAGAGTCTGTAAATCCCTTGTTTCTGGAGGTGTCTTGGCACCCTTTCTTTGTGTTTTCAGAGCTGCTTACAAATACCATAGAACAAGATAATTAACATCTCTAGGAAGAAATTGCTATGAAGAGCTAAGTGGGGGCAGGGGGGAGGAACAGCCCAGCCTGGGTTATTTACCTTTGGCCAGAGGAGCCTTTTAAAAGGATGATGATGCTGGTTTTCTGAAGGGGGGAAAAAAAGCTGGACTGAATAATCAGGCTAATAGCAATTCCAGTTAAATTTATATAGTGCCTAACTGGATCTTTCAAAGCTCCTTCAATTCAATTTAACAGATGTTTATTAAGCAGAGTAAGGGATAATAGATGGGCAGCCCAATTGCTACCCTGGCAGCCGTGAAAGTCTAAAAGAAGCAAAGGAAGGCCATGAGTGGGTTTTGTGGATCTTCTGTAGGGGATGCATGGAAGGACTTGAATGAGAATGGTACGAAGAAGGCATGAGTGAAGGGGTTGCAACCTGTATCCATGGATAGAGTATCTATATATATATATATTTTTTTTTTAAAGTGAGGCAATTGGGGTTAAGTGACTTGCCCAGGGTCACACAGCTAGTAAGTGTTAAGTGTCTGAGGTCGAATTTGAACTCAGGTACTCCTGACTCCAGGGCTGGTGCTCTGTCCACTGCGCCACCTAGCTGCCCCAAGTACCTACATTTTTGATCCCATGAATCTGTGAAGGATTATATGGGGAATAGATTATATAGTACAGTGCACTTATCCAGACACTGGGAAAGATTAAAAAGATCATTGAGAGACATCTATTATCACATTTTGATATGCCCAGCCACCTTGTGATATGTCATTAGAGCTCTCTGAGTCTCCGTTCTGTAATATATGAAAAGGGGGTTATAGGCCAGTCCTGATTTAAGCTTGGTTGATGTTTCAGGTTCAGAATTGGAAAGTTATCAAAAGGAAGTTTACTTAGCCATGGCAGAGTAAGAATACTGTGAATATAGTATTTACTTCACAGCTCTTGCCAGGCAAGTCTGAGGGCCAACCTCTGCCTCCTCCAGGGATGGTTTTTGTAGGGAGACCCCCAGGAAAATACTTCAGGGCCTCTGAGCCTCTGTCCCCTGTGTCGATCAGCTTTTGAGAATGGTCTCAATACTCAATACTAAGAAAAAACTATCATACCTTACATGGTATGTATTATTCCTATCACAATAGGGATAAAAATGACCACCTGAGTTGGTAGCATTAGAAGTCAGCTAGGGGGACACGTAATTAATGGACAGAGTATTGGGCCTGTAGTCCAGAAGACCTGAGTTCAAATTTGGCATCACATACTCTTTGACTCAGCAAAACCACTACAAGGTCTGTATCCCAAAGAGATTAAAAAAAGGGTGGGGGGGGGAGAAGAATCTATATGGAGAAAAATATTTATTGTACCTCTTTTTGGCAAAGAATTAGAAATTGAGGGGATGCCTATCAATTGGGGAATGACCAAACAAGTTGTGGTATGATTGTGATAGAATACTATTGTGCTATAAGAAATGATGAGCAGGATGCTCCTGGAAACACCACATGCACTGATGCAAAATGAAGTGAGCAGAACCAAGAAAACATTGTACACAGTAACAGCAATATTGTATGATGATCAAATGTGAATGACTCAGCTACTCTAAGCAATACAATGATCTAAGATGATAAATTGTGAAAGACCGATGATGAAAAGTACTATCTACCTCCAGAAAAATAACTGATGAAGTCTGAATGCAGATCAAAGCATACTTTTTAAAACTTTATCTTGCCTTATTTTTTTGGTCTGTTTTCTTTCAAAACATGACTAATGCAGATGTATTATCTCCCTCTCAAGAAAGAGGGAGAAAAAGGAGGCAAGGAGAGAATTTTAAACTTGAAATTTAAAAAAATGAATGTTAAAAATTATTTTTACCTGTAATTAGAAATCACCCTCCCCCTCCAACGCATTCGACTTCAGATAATTCTTAACTATGGTGACATCAGGCGAGTCACCTAACCTCTGTTTGCCTCAGTTTCCTCAATTAAAAAATCAGGATAATAACAGTACTTACATCCCAGTGTTGTTGTTAAGATCAAATGAGATAATAATTGTAAAGCTCTTTGCACAGTTTCTGGTATGTAGTAAGTGCTATATAAATGTTAGCTGCTATTATTATTATTATGATTATTGTTATACTTACCACAGTGCCTAGCACATAGCAAACATGATGTGAAGGCTAGCTGTTGCTGGTGGTAGTAGTATTCCATTTGGCAGATAAGGAAATAGAGGCCCAGAGCAGTAGGATGGAAAAGCAGCAAGGCCTGATGCTTCGAAAGCTGGGCTTGGGATCTAACACTTATTAACTGTATGATTACGGGGAAAGTCATTCACCCTTTCTGAGCCTCAGTTTACTCACCTATAAAGTGAAGGTAATTATAGCACTTATCTTACAGGTTTATTGTGAGGATCAAATGAAATTATACACACACATATAATGCTTCTGCAATTTTAAAAACAATATATAAATGTGAACTATGACATCCCTAGGCTGGATGCTGGCATGTCCAGCTAACACTCTATGCATGCCTCCTATCATGGTACTCTAGAAAAGACCTTTTGGGTTTGGAGTCCAAGGATCTGGGTTCATATCTTGCCCAGGGTAATCACTACCTGTGTGACTTTAGGCAAATCGCTTAATTTCTCTGGGTCTCAGTTTCCTGATCTGTTAATGAGAGGGTAGAATAGTTTTTTCAACTCTGTCTTTGATTTTATGAGTGAATCTAAATGTTGGCCGCTGGGTTCCATCTGGGACCTTCAGTTTTTGTCCACGGATGACGATCCTGTTCCATTCCAGGTCTGTTTTAGGTGTAGCCAGGGATGACTCCAATTCCAACCTGTGTTTGAGGATGGAATTGAGGGGAGCAAAGTATGAGGCTTTTTGTTCAATGGGTGGATTTCTAGAAGTTCTACAAGACATTTCACTTTGTCCCTTGTTAAATCTGTGCCTTTCTAATTTCTGTTACCTAAAATGACTGGCCTGCAAAGAGTTTCCTTTCTTTTCCCACAGTTTGCTTTCAAGGGCTTTGCTCCCTGCCCCTTCCCCCAACCCAGAAGCCAGTGAAGCCTTTAGCACAACTGGGATATAGAGTCTGGGATTAAAAGGGATCTCTGACATCTGGTACAGTCTCTTGCCTCCAACAGAGCTTTGCTCTGTTTCTGAGCCAAGCAGATTCTTTCCCAGGATTTGTCTGGGGGTGAGATCTGAAGTACATTGGGGATTGACTCTAAATGGAGGGTAGCAGAAGCATTGGCCTGTGAATCAAGAGACCTGCCAAGTCCCATACACGCTACTTTTACAACATATCTCACCTCTCTCCACTCCCATGGCTGCCACCGTAAATAATGCCCTCATCACTTCTCCCCTAGACTACAGTTCTAGCCTCTTAGTTATTCTCCTTATTTCCAGTCTCTTCCTTCTCTAATTAATCCTCCCCATAGCTGTGAGAATAATAATTTTTCTTAGGTGTAGGTTTAACCATGAGGGCAGCTAGGAGGGTCAGTGGACAGAGCACCTGGTGTCAGGAAGACTTATCTTCCTGAGTTCAAATCTGGCCTCAGAGACTTAGTATCTGTGTGGCCCTGGACAAGTCACTTCACCCTGTGGGCTTCAATTTCCTCAACTGTAAAAGGAGCTGGAAAAGGAGATTGCAAACCTCTCCAGTATATTTGCCAAGAAAACCCCAAATAGAGTCATGAAACATCATTCATAATTGAAAATGTCTGAACAACAACAATAACTATGTCACACCCCTGCTGCAAAACCTTCACTCCTTTCTTCCCATCACTCCCTTCCTCCCTCACACAATACATTCCAGCCATGCTGGACTACCAGCTGTTTCCCAAACTCAGAATTTCATCTTTTGCATCAATTCATTTATACCAGCTGTTCCCTCTTCTCTGGAGCACTCTCCTGCTTGGCTCAGCTCAAGGTTTTGGAATATTTTTCTTCCTAGACAGCTAGATGCTTACATATCTAGATCGATATTTAGGGCATTTATTAAGCCTTTACTATATGCCAGGGCCGTTGCCCCTGAATGGGAATATAAATTCAAACCAAAAGAAAGACAGTCTCTTCCACTGAGGAAGGTACATTCTGATGGGGAAGACAATACATAAAGGGAGCTAAAGAGCTGGGGACATGGGGCGGCTAGGTGGCACAGTGGATAAACACTGGCCCTGGATTCAGGAGTACCTGAGTTCAAATCCTGCCTCAGACACTTGACACTTACTAGCTGTGTGACCCTGGGCAAGTCACTTAACCCCCATTGGCCTGCCAAAAAACAAAACAACAACAACAAAAAAGAGCTGGGGATGCAGGGGAGGAAGGCAGAGGAGTCCTAGCAATTTTGAGCTGGTCTGGATTTGAAGAGAGCATGGCTGGGTTGGGTGCTTTTTCATATTGGGGTTCAAGGATAAACTCACCAATGGGAGGAAGATGGGGAGGGGCGGAGATCTTGCCAGGCTGAGAAGAAGGCTGCTGGGTTCGAGATGGAGAGCTGGTCCAGGTAGTCACGGGCTGGTCTAGGTTTGAAGAAGCTACCAGGCTCAGCTCTGGTCTCCCTGTAGTTAGTGCTGTTTCATGCTCAAATTAAATTACCTTGATTTATCTGTTTGCAGGCATCTCTCTGATGGAATGGACTTTTTCAACTACTTGGGACAGGTTGTTTTTTAATTTTAATTTTTAATTTTGTACACCTGGTGCCTCACACATATAGTATAGGCCTTTAATAAATGTTTATTGAATTGAATGAAATGGAACTGGGTTTTAATTCTGGCTCTGGTATTGGCTTAGTGTGTGTGTAACAATGGGTGAAGTACTTCTCTGTTTCCCCATCAGCAAAATGAAAGGCTTGAACTATGTGGGTCGTCCCACCTCCCCAACAGCTTAGAGACCTGAAACTGAAGCCTGCTTTTGGAAGTAGCCCTCCCTCTCTTGCAGGTGGCATGTTTCTTCTGTCTTACAAACTGGCCAGAATCAGCAGAGCTAGGGCCCAGGCCACCTGCTTGATGTGGGAATCATTAGGACACGCCAGGTGGCCTCCCTCTCATTAGGATGGAGGGCTGGCCTTTTTTTTTGATTAATTGCGAGAGAAGAAGTTTCGTTGTTTCCTTCAGACCCTGTGCCCTGGAGGGAGTCAGTTTTCTTGAGTTGTAACTGTGCAGCACAGGTGGATTTGTGTGCTCAGCAGTTAGCGTTTGGTGCCTCGAGGCTGTCCCTTCTGTACACATTTCCAGGCCTTCTTTTCTACTGTAATCAAGGGAACTGAGAGCAGTTACTTGCACTTGAATAATAATGATGATATTAATAATAGCATTTACAGCAAGACTTAAGGCCTGCAAAGAACTTATTGTATTATTATATTTATTATTATTATTATATTGTTATCCTTCTTTACAAATGGGAAAACTGTTAGGACATATTAAGTAACTTCCCCAGGGAAGTAAGTTGTCTGAGGTGGGATCTGAACTCACGGCTTCCTGACTCTAAGAACACTCCTCTACTACATCCACTTCCTCTCTAGTAAGCTTGGACACCTCTTAGATGTCTATGTCTTTTCTAATTACCTTTGTGTATGTATATGCCTTTATGTTCCTATTATATATAAGGTCCTTGGAGGCAGGTGTTGTTTTCACTTTTAGGTAGTATCCCTCCACCCTAACTCCAACACATGCCTACTTAAAACAGTATCTAGCACATAGCAGGTACTTAACAAATGCAAATTGCTGGATTGATTATGAGATCCTGAACTAGTCATTTCAATTATAGTATCATAGCTTTAGAGTGGGAAGGACCACCTAGTCCAAACCTTTTTTGTTTTACAGATGAGGAAACTGAGGCTCAGAGTAAATGACTTGCCCAAGGTCACCTAGTGTGCTAAAGACACAAAAATAAAATGCATTGCCTTGGGAAGGGGGGAGGTTTCTTCATTGGAGGTCTTCCAGCAAGAGGCAAGACCAGCACATTTTTGTTGGAGATGTTTAAAAAATATTACTTAGAGCTGTCAGGCACCTTAGAAACCATAATCCAAACCTCTTATTTTACAGAGGAGGAAACTAATTCACAGAGAGGCTGTGTCTTGCCCAGGGTCACATAGCTAGTAAACATCTAAAGTGGAATTTGAACCCTGGCATAAGTGACTCCAAGCTCATCATTTTGTCTGCTAATCTATGATGCCCTGAAGGAGTTAAACCAAATGGTCCTTTTCAAGTCTAAAGTGCTGTGATTCTGAGACTAGAGGATCGGGGGTGGGGGGGTGGGGGTCCCTTCCTGTTCTACTATTCCCTCATTCTGCTTTTCTTAGTAGAGCAGGTGGTTCTTTTTTTTTTTTTTAGTGAGGCAATTGGGGTTAAGTGACTTGCCCAGGGTCACACAGCTAGTAAGTGTTAAGTGTCTGAGGCTGGATTTGAACTCAGGTACTCCTGACTCCAGGGCTGGTGCTCTATCCACTGTGCCACCTAGCTGCCCCGAGCAGGTGGTTCTTAAGCTGGAGTCTGAACCTTGAAAAAACTGATAGCTGTATTTTAATGTAATTGATTTCCTTTGAAATCTTCCATATTTCATTCCATGTATTTGAAAACATTCAGAGAAGGGATCCATAGGCTTCCCTCGACTGTCTATAAGGTCCGTGAAACAAAACAGGTTAAAAACCTTTGCCTTGAAGTTTTGACCAATCCAGTGAAGAGGTTTTAGAGGCTGAAAGGCTGTCCTTGTTTCCCTGGAATCCAAACACTTGGGTCTTTTCCTTTTCCCGTGAGAGGAATACTGACTACCTAGATTTTCTCAGGGCAAGTGAATCATGGGGCATGGATTTAGATCTATCTAGTAAGTCCAATACCCTCCTTTTCAGGTGTGGCAAGCACCTGAATGCTAAAGTTCTTGCCCAGGGTCCTACAGATAGTCAGGTGAGATTTGAACCCATGTCTTCCTGACTCCAGTGCAGTGCCATATATAATAATATAGTGGTTAGAATACTGGACTTGAAGTCAAAAAGACCCAAGTTAAGATTTTGTCTCAGATATTTACTAATTGTATGACCCTGAGCAAGTAAGTGACTTAATATCTCTTGGTATTAGTTTACTCATCTGTAAATTGGGGTAATAATAGAAAACACCTCATATTATGAGGATCCAATGAGATAATATATGTAAAGTGTTTTGCAAACCTTGAAGTATATCATCACCATCATCACACCTACAGCATGCCATTTGAGTCACTAGCTTTAGATAGAAAGGTTTCTTTCTTGTTATTTTCTTGCCTTTGGGAGATGGTGTTATTTATTGTTTTTGGTCCCTAACCTGAGGGTCTGTGTACTCAAAAAACATTTTTTTTATAAATATATTTCAGTGTAATTGGTTTCCTTGGTAACCCTATACATTGTATTTTATTCATTTAAAAAATATTATCCTGAGAAAGGGGCCCATGGGCTCCCTAGAATTCCAATGGTGTCTGGTGACACAAAACTGTGCAAAGAACCCCTGAACAGAATCTCCAAATGACCCTTCTTGTTAGACTTAGAGAAATCATATTGTATTCATTCTCCTTGTCTCCTCTCTCCCACCCTCCCCATTCACTCTCTCCTAATGTTTTTCCCTCAGCACTGCTTGCTATGATGAATGATGCATTAAAATTCTCCTGCATTCATTCTTCAGCTCACTCATTCCTTTGGCTTCTACAGTACTGTACCCATCTCCTTTATTTCCAGTTTTTCATATGTTTCCTCTGCACACAGCCTGTTTTAGGTGCTGGGGTGTGGCATGGTCCCTGCCTTTGGGCAGCTTAGAGTCTAATAGGGAAGATCAAATGGCAAATAGGCACTATGCTTAGGTGCTTAGAGAGGTTTCAGGAAAACTGGCTTATATTTTCATAGAGCTAAACAAAAATGCCTGGGAGAGTTGAGGGGATGAGGAGTTATTGTCCTTGTCTTGTGAAACCCCCACTGGCTATAGGCTAAGGCAGAAGCTGGTGCAATTTAGAAGAGCAGCAGTTATTGTAAATTATTGCTTTAGGGAGCCTATTGCTTACTGACTCATCCCTTGCCTTGCGAGAAACTTAGGAGGACAAATGAATGGAATTGCAGAGTTTTAAGACCAAGGCAGATTTTTTTTTTTTAAATTTGTTCTGAGTGGTAAAGAAATAAAGTAGGGCCTCGCCTGGGTTTGGTTCCGGTATTTCTCTCTCTTGTTCTGTTCTTTGCTAATGTAATTCAGCATTGGCAACAGCCTAGTGGGTGGGACCTCTGGATCTCTAAAATAGGCCTTCAGAGCCAATAGCAGTGTTATCAGTAGAGAGGTGGTTAGAGGCCAAAAGCCTATCCTGCTGCTTGGGAGATACTCATCCCTGCTTTGGAGTGAATAATGCCCCGAGGCACAGCACTTCTTACTGGGGTCCCTTTCCTCAGGAGAGAGGCTGCTAGTCCCTGAAACTGATTTTGAGATTTTACCCTTTACATCTTCCAAGAAGCTTTTCTTAATTCTCTCCTACCCCAAGTGATCTTTCCCTTCCCTACTTTTGTGTTTTCTTACTCTTTCCACAGTCTCTACCAGGCTTTTGACTTGTTTGTATGCTTTGAAATTATTTTTGGTTTTCTCCTGGGTCTGTATAAACTCCCTGTGGTATATTCATTAATAGGGGCAGCTAGGTGGTTCATTGGATAAAGCACTGGCCCTGGATTCAGGAGGACCTGAGTTCAAATTCGGCCTCAGACACTTGACTCTCACTAGCTGTGTGACCCTGGGCAAGTCACTTAACCCCCATTGCCCCCCCCCAAGTTCATTAATAATAATAGTAATAATGGCTAACATATTATACTACTTTAAGGACATTTATATAGTGCTTTAAGGTTTACAAAGCACTTTATATGAAGATAATGACTAGTACTTAAATAGCTTTTAGATTTACAAAGCACTTTACATGATAATAATAATAATACTTATAATAATAGTGCTTTAAGATTTATAGGTATTAGGGGCAGCTAGGTGGCACAGTGGATAGAGCACCAGCCCTGGAGTCAGGAGTACCTGAGTTCAAATCCAGCCTCAGACACTTAACACTTACTAGCTGTGTGACCCTGGGCAAGTCACTTAACCCCAATTGCCTCACTTAAAAAAAAAGATTTATAGGTATTATCTCATTTTATCCTCATTTGACAGATGAAGAAACTGATAGATAATGAGGTTCAGTGAGTTACCCCAGGATCATACAGTGTTTGGGGCAGGATTTACACTCAGTTCTTTCTGACTCTTAAGTGTAGCAATCCATCCACTATGCTACCTCTGCATATAGCTGGCATCTAGAAAAGCTTTCTTGAATTAAATCATCTTTTCAGCCTTTGCCATTTTCTGTCTCTGTCATGACTGTCTGGGGACTGTGTGCCGTTATTACTAATGTGACTTGGCTAGCCAAGATCAGAACTCAGCTTGTGTGTGTCCAGGGCGTCTGGGTGGGGAGCTAGGAGGAACTGAAGCTCTGGGCAGGCAATAAGTCAGTCCCAGAAGGCTCAACTGAGGCTTGGGGGAAGGGAGACAGGTTACAGAGCTTCAGGGACTTGGAGTAAGTCAGAGGACAGAAGAATGTCAGAGCTAGGAAATTTCTTAGAACCATGGCAGCATGGTGTCAAGGGGATTAAGAATTCTGGACTTGTAGTCAGTAGGAGGACCTAGGTTCAAATTGTGCCTCAGATACTTAACAATGACTAATTATGTCACCTTGTTCAAGGCAGTTATAACCTTTCAGAGTTTGTTTCCTCATCGTTAAAGTGGGGATAATTGTGGCACCCAACTCACAGGATTTTGATGTGAGGCTCACATTACATAATGTATATTAAATGTTTTGTAAACTGTAAGGGGCTATATGAATATGAGTGATTGCTATTAGTATAGAATGACCAAAATGGAAGAGACATTAGGGAACATTTAAAATCTTTAAAATTTCAATGTCAGGGGCAGCTTGGTGGCACAGTGGATAGAGCATCAGCCCTGGAGTCAGGAGTACCTGAGTTCAAATCTGGCCTCAGACACTTAACACACACTTAATAGCTGTGTGACCCTGGGCAAGTCACTTAACCCCAATTGCCTCACTAAAAAAAATTTCAATGTCAGTATAAAATAGTGAAAAGAACACTGAATTTTGGAGCTAGAAAAGATCTGAGGTCAAGTCCATTTCCAGCAGGGGCAGATAAATCACTTATCTTCTCTGAAGCTAATTTCCTAATTTGTAAAATGAAATAATATTAATAAAAAACCTATAATACCTATGATAGGGTTGGTAAAAAGATCAAATAAAATGTTTGTAAAGTGCTTTGCAAATCTTAAAGTTCTATACAACTACCATGATGATGATGATGATGTAAAGTGCTTTATAAAACTTAAAGCTCTATGTAAATGTCAGCTCTTATTATAAATAGTAAGCTTGAAGGAAATTAATGAAGACACCAGTGTGTTCTAGGCACTGGCTGTATGTGTGTATAGAAACACAAGTGCTTAAGTTGGAACATAAGTTCTCAATTAACTTACTTTTGAATGGGGAAAGGTAACACAAGGGCAGCTAAGAAGCACAGTGGACAGAGCACTGGGCCTTAAGTCAGGAAGACTTATCTTCATGAGTTCAAATACAGCCTGAGACACTTACTAGCTCTGTGACCCTGGGAAAGTCACTTCACCTTGTTTGTCTCAGTTCCTCATTTGTCAAATAAGCTGGAGAAGGAAGTGGCAAGTCACTCCAATATCTCTGCCAACAAAGCCCCAAATAGGGTACAAAGAGTTGGACATGGCTGAAATGACTGAACAGCACATGAGTGAATAGTTCAGTGAGAAACTGAAGGACAGATCATGGTCATGCCCTTTCCAGAATCTGTGGTAGTATTTATTATTGGATATGGATAGGCTATGGAGCCTATCTGGGTGGTGATTTTCTAGGGGCAACAGACCATGCCAAAATGGCTGGAATAGAAATGAAACTTAACCTCACCCATTAAATATAAAGGGTTGGGACTAGATAGAAAGGGTTGGGTGAGTTTGTACTCATTCATCCAACGCCAAGGTAGAATTCCAAAGATAAGTGATTTAACTTCCCCTAGAGAGTTCAGGTCTTTTCATCATGAATGCCTGAAAGTCCTATTTTTCATTGAAGTCCCATTTACAAATATTTATATGGAGGGGGGGGAAGTCCCATTTTTTTCCCCTGAAAAATTATACTCAGTTTTGCTGGAAAGATGATTTTTGGTTGTAATCCCAATTCCTTTGCCCTCTAGAATATCATATTCCATGTCCTCCCACCTTTTAATGTAGAAGCTTCTAGATCTTGTGCTATCCTTACTGTGGCTCCACAGTATTGGAATTGTTTCTTTCTGGCTGCTTGCAATATTTTGTCCTTGACCTGGGAGTTCTGGAATTTGGCTATAATATTCCTGGAAGTTTTCATTATGGGATCTCTTTCAGGAAGTGATGGGTGGATTCTTTCAATTTCTATTTTACCTTCTGCTTCTAGAATATCAGGGCAATTTTCCCTGACAATCTCTTGGAATATGATGTCTAAACTCTTATTTTGATCATGGTTTTCAGGTGGTCCAATGACTTTCAAATTATCTCTCCTGGATCTATTTTCTAGTTGAGCAGTCTTTCCAAGAAGATATTTCACATTGCCCTCTATTTTTTTATTCATTTGGATTTGCTTTATTGTGTCTTGGTTTCTCATAAAGTTGCTAGCTTCTATTTGTTCAATCCTAATTCTTAGGCAATTATTTTATTCAGAGAGCTTTTGTATCTCCTTTTCCATTTGGCTTTTCAAGCTGTTGACTTTTTTCTCATGACTTTCCTGCAGCACTCTCATTTCTCTTTCCTTTTTTTCCTCTACCTCTCTTACTTTATCTTCAAAGTCCTTTTTGAGTGCCTCTATGGCCTGAGACCAATTCATATTTTTCTTGGAAGCTTTGGATATAGGAGCCCTGACACTGCTATCCTCTTCTGAGGGTGCACCTCGATCTTCCTTGTCACTAAAGAAACTTTCTATGGTTTGCAACTTTCTCTGCTTGCTCATCTTGCTGTCTTTTACTTGACTTTTAACTCCTTCTTACAGTGGGACCCTGCTTTCAAGCTATACTGTCCTAAGCTTCAGGGGGTCCCAGGTGTTACAATTTAAGGAAGGGCAGGTTCTTCACTCACCTGGCCTGTTCTCTGGTCCCTCCTCCTAGAGAGGAATGGGAGAGGGTGATTATCAACTAATTCAACAATCTAAGTTTGTTTTGTTCAGTAGTTTCTCAGTTCTGCCCCACTTTGAATCTTCTTGAGCTCTCTGTTGCCTGTTGAATTAAGGCCAGACTCCTTATTCTGGTGTTCAAGGTCATTCACAATCTGGCTTTCCAGTCTTCTTTCCTAATGCTCCTTTGCATACATTCAGTGTCTCTACCCAATTCCCCATTTCAGGAATACATCTTCTTTTACCATGTGAAATCTTACCATCACCCCCCCCCCAACACACACAGTTGGGTTAAAATTCTACCCATTCTTCAAGATTCATTTCAACACACATCCCTTCCCCTTTTCCCATTTCTTTTGGGGGGGGGGGGCAGGGCAATGAGGGTTAAGTGACTTGCCCAGGGTCACACAGCTAGTAAGTGTCAAGTGTCTGAGGTCGGATTTGAACTCGGGTCCTCCTGAATCCAGGACCGGTGCTTTATCCACTGCGCCACCTAGCTGCCCCTCTTTTCCCATTTTCTGATTTATTTGTTTGTTCATTTTGTGGGGCAATGAGGGTTAAGTGACTTGCCCAGGTTCACACAGCTAGTAAGTGTCAAGTATCTGAGGCCAGATTTGAACTCAGGTCCTCCTGCATTCAGGGCTGGTGCTTTATCCACTGTGCCACCTAGCTGCCCCCCAAAAGCATTTGATTTATTTATTTGTTTGTTCATTTTTCCATTTTCTAATTCTGGAATTGATTTCCTCCTTCTCTGAACTATCAGAGCCCTTTTACCTCTCATGTAGTTTTCTATATATCCTTCACTTTGTATGATATAGGGTGTGCCCATATGTCTTCATGCCACATGGTAACTTTTTAAAAGCTTAAAACCAAACAAAGACTTTTGGAACATGCTGCATTGATTTCTGTATATATCTACTAGATAGTTACTAAAATGTGAGCTTCTTGAGGACAGGGACTGGATTTTATGTTACTTAGGATTCCTTCCCCCTCCCCGCTCCCTCCCTCCAACTTAGGATGAGACCAAGTACATAATAAATATTCATTGAACTATTGATTATTGACCAGATGAGATTAATTAAGGAAGGAATATTTACTGAGCAATAGCTTAATCATATACTAGACATTAGGGGGAACACTGTAATAAGAAATTATCTTTTCCCTCAAGGTATTTATAGTCTGTGGAATTAAGACTAACACACACAAACACTGCGAACAACTTCAGGCAGAGTGTAATAAGCAGGTCACAATCAATAAGCATTTAGTAATGTAATAAGTATAAACAATAATGGAAGAAGAAAGAGATCATTGGTTCTTAAGCAGTCAAGGGGAGGTCTTATAAAAGAGATAGGTTTGTACTCATCTTGAAATTGCATCATTCTTCACAAACTTCAGGTATTAGATGATCACTGTTGCAATCTAAGGAATTCCTTACCCTGGTAATTCCAAAACTTGATCTTCGGGATGTTCACTCTGCATATGTTTCCAAATGCTTGATTGCCAATTGATAGTTTTGCCATCTGTCTCTAAATGCCCCATACAAGTGCACCTGTTTCCAAGAGGTTCTTCACTTAAGGGGATGCCTTAGGTTCAGAACCCCAGACTCTGCCTGCCTAATCCAGATTTCCATTTCTGGAAGTCACAGTGCTTTGGCACTCATGAACCATACAGATGGATGGAGAATGAATCTATAAGATATCATTCCTACTGTCACAAAGCTTTTTTTTTTTTTTTTTGGCCAGGCCAGAGGAGGTGGAGAATTTGGGGTGGGGGAGTGGCCTGGAAATGACATTTCAGCCATATGGGGAAAATATCAGCTTGGTAACTCTCAAAATTGAGGCAGGTTGGCAACTTCTTTTAGGGAGTTAAGCTCCTTGCTCACAGTATTATGTATTAGATGTAGGATTTGAACCCAGATCTTGGCTACAAGACTGGAATTCCTGTGCTGTGCTTCCTCTTTGTATAGCAACCAATAGCAGCTTCTAGCTTTTGGAGTTAGTTCAGTAGAATGTGTAATTGTTCATCAATACAAATGACCAATTCTAGCCATAGACAATGAGGGTCCAAAATTAGTGGGTTGGGATTACAGAATATCAGAATTAGATGAGAACTTCTGAGGGCATCTACTCTAGGCAGCATCCTGAACATCACACATCCAATTTTCCAAGAAAGCCTTTGAGGCTAAAATTGGTCATTACCGAACTGGAGGTTCAGATTTGTTTTGGGAATTTCCAGTGAGGAATTGGCATCTGCTTTGCATCTGGTAGGTTTTAAAGATTTTCCTGCAGGTGGTGAAAGGTTAAATAAACTGACCTTGATAAGTTAGTGGGAATACTTGGACCCAGATCTTCTTGACTCTGGGGGCTAATCTCTCTACCCATTTCATTTTTACTTTCATTTTGATTTCTTGAGTCTCTCAGTGGTTCACTTGCAGAACTAAAGGGATCCTTAATCAAAATTAGTGCTAGTTAACCTAAAGCAACTTGTTTTGCATCAATTATCACAAGACTTCTCAGGTTTCTCTGAATTCTTCATATTCATCATTTTTTATTGTACAATAATATTCCATTACATTCATATACCACAACCATTCCCTAATTAGTGGGCACTCACTTTGCTTCCAGTTTTTACTGGTGAAAGGAGTACACTAAATATTTTTGTACATATACACCTTACTTTCTGTCTTTGACCTCCTTGGGACATGTCTGCTGGTCACATTACTGAATCAACTGTTAAATGACTTTATTAGGTATTGTTGTTTGGGTTTTTTTGGTGGGTGAGGAAATTGGGGTTAAGTGACTTGCCCAGGGTCACACAGCTAGTAAGTGTCAAGTGTCTGAAGCTGGATTTGAACTCAGGTCCTTCTGAATCCAGGGGTGGTGCTCTATCTATCCACTGCATCACCCAGCTGCCCCCAAACACACATTTCTTATTTTATCTTTTGCATCCCCAGGAGAATCTCCATTACTCAGGTTGGACGGGTGGGGATGGAGTCTGGCCATTTTAATTCCAGGTACAGGGGGTGAGGAGGGAGGGGGGCGGGTCTGACCCTTGTGTAAGTATGGACCTTAATCCTCTACTTTCTACTCACAGAAGGCTGGGTGAGAAGCGTTACTGTAGTGCCAAACATGATCCTGTGGCAAGAAAAGGACATCTGTCTCCAGCCCACGAACCCTCACCCAAAATAATTACAGGGAGATGGGAATGTGAATTGGGGAGGAGAGGAGACAACTTCCCATTCTTCATCCCTCTCCACATCACCCTTATTTGCTGTCTGTGTTCGGGAGACACCTGGTTCCCAGGGGATAAATTAATCTCTCCCTTTCCCCATCATTCTATGCAATCTACTGTACAAAAGAATAACTCGAGGACCCAGAAACAAGCACATGTTTTTGATCTCTAATCCTTGTGGCTTTCCTCCCCTGAGTGCTGTCTGACTCTGGGTGGTAGGTGGGTTTCAGAGGGGTCTTTGTGTCTTATTGTTCAGAGCTGAGGATCCTAAAATGTCAAAACTGGAAACAAATCTCATACGTGGGAAATTTGCCTATCGTCTGCCCTCTATTTGCACCTCACTAGAAAATGTGCAGGAAAAATTGGGAGGGGGTGGTCTGCCTCTGGCATAGCTTAAAGCTCAGTGCCCACACTCTGTCTTGGTGATGCCCTCCCCTTCATGGCATGCAGGGGGAGGTGGGGATATTTTGTAAGTTTATCCAGAGCCCTAAGGAATCCTTATGGGGAAGGTGGTAGGTTGAATTTGATGCTGTATCAATGACTTAAATTGATTATTCAAGTCTGCCAGAAAAATAAAAAAGATTACAGTCATAGAAATATCTCTGGTTTTAAGTCAGGAGCCCTGGTCACTGGTCTGACAGAAACTAGCTGTGTGGCCTTGAGCCAAGTACTTTAACCTCCTTGAGTCCCTATATCTTCATCTATGCAAAATATTGATACTATATACCCTGTAGGGGTTGGTGCAGCGAATGGAGGCTGCTTTGTTCATTCCAGATCAGTCAGTCAATCTGGAAGCATTTATTAAGTGCTAAGTATGTGCCAAGCACTTTGCTATATTTTTTTTAACCACTTTTTTTTTTTACTTTGCTATTTTTTTTTAAGGAAAACAAAGACAAAAGAGAGACTTTCCCCTCAAATTACAAATTCTGCAGTAGGAGAGAGACAACTTGTGAACGCTTAGGTACAACCCCCTTCCCCCCAAATAAATACAATGTAATCTGGGGGAGGGGATAGGGCTATGTGGAAAGGAACCAGAATGGGTTAGATCATGAGGTGGCATAGTCAACTCATCCCTCATAAGAGGGATATCCAGGCTTATAACCTTTCCTGGGAGGAAACCGAGCCACCTATTAATTCAGGCCCCTATTAAGTGGCTATCCATCAGTAAGTTTCAGTCGTGTGGCATTTTGCCCTTCAGTGACTAGTGACCACTCTTTCTTGATTCCGCTGTTGTTTCTCTCCTATCTCTCTCATTCCCCTCCTTGTTTGATGCAAACTTCAATGTCATAAGCACAATACAACTGCTAAGAAGGGACTGTCTCTTCTGTGGGGCTCTTTAATTCTCTGTGAAGCTTGAATGTGACATTGCATTTCATCCCTGTTCCTCAGGTGGCTAGCTGCCTGCCATTCCCAAGCCAGGACATGAAGTTTTCGCTCATTTCACTCTCAGTGCAGTGTTGTCAGTGGGGATGGGGATGGGGGAGGGCAGCTAACTGCCCACTATGGAAAAGGTGGGGAAGCTCTTTCTAAAGATGTGCCTCTGAATACGCAGCTAGGCTGGCTATAGATTGCTTGCTTAGATACGTTTCCCAGGCAACATATTTAAATGAGTTTGAAAATCCTGCCCTTTGCTTTCCACTGGACCAAGTTCATTTCCAGCTCTGTGATGACTGATCCTGTAGTATTCCTGGAGAGAGAGTTCAGTCTGCGTCTCCCTGATTGATTCTAAATGGAATCACAACAGCGGACACTATAAAACAGTTGTGATTGTTATAGCTTTTTTCAGTGTAGTTCAAGGGACCAGCAAGTTCCTAAGTCATTGCTTGTGATTTCTTGGGCATGAAGTAGGATTCTTTTAAGGTTATAGAACCTAGGCCAAGTTGATAGAGTGGGACACTTTTTTACTTTCACCTTTAAATAGCAGAGTTGCCCACAACTGAATGTTTCATTTCTGTCCATTTCCACGTGGTTTTGTGAAGGGAGGACATGTTTGCTTCTAAAGTTAATGTCAGGGGCAGCTAGGTGGTGTAGTAGATGAAGCACCGGCCCTGGATTCAGGAGATCCTGAGTTCAAATTTGACCTTGGACACTTGACACTTACTAGCTGTGTGACCCTTGTCATTTAATGACCCAAGTCATTTAACCCTCATCGCCCCACCAAAAAAAAAAAGTTGCTTTTAAAGTTAATGTCAACTATGAAGGGCTGTAGGTTTGGGAGTCCCCTACCTCTCCACCAAAAAAACCCCACCCCAAACCCCTGTATTCTAGCCTTGCAGAGTTTGCCCTCAAAAAACATATGTATAAGATATATAGGATATAACCATGATAGTATACAACATGTTATATAACATTTTAAGGTTTACAAAGTACATTTCTCCCAACAACTTTAGGAGTCTGTCATTGCAAGGGTTATTATCAGGAGGTAATTGAAGCCCTGAGGAGGAAAGAGACTTTCTAATGGTCAAGATAGCTGGGTCAGGCTGAATTACTGCAAGTGCAGTTTTTCCACCATATCTTGCTGCCCCTTGTTAAGGAGATACACACACACACACACACACACACACACACACACACGTATATACACACAAACACACAATACACCCATAAAAATATAAAACATGAGATATATTTAGCCAGGTATTAAGATTGAAACAATGGAGCCCCAATGCATCAGGTACTCAAGGATAATGGAGCTCTGTCTGCAGTGGTCATTGTTTCAGTTCCCAGAGTCATGGTTGAGTGGGTTTTGGAGGATGTAATTGCAGATAGTCAGTGGATATGGAAAATATCCAAGATCCTAAAATATATTGTATGGGATAATTTCCTCAGTTTACCTAAATAATTTGAGGAGACCACTGAGTCCAGCAGAGACAGATTTATTTCATTCTCATGAGAACGGGCGACCCCATGCAAGGAATGAGGAGTGGCTGATGAGCTCAGGAGTTGGGTTTGTATAGAAGTTTTTTTTTGTTTTTTTTTAGTGAGGCAATTGGGGTTAAGTGACTTGCCCAGGGTCACACAGCTAGTAAGTGTCAAGTGTCTGAGGCCGGATTTGAACTCAGGTACTCCTGAATCCAGGGCTGGTGCTCTATCCACTGCGCCACCTAGCTGCCCCTGTATAGAAGTTTGAGGGAACAATCCCCTCGTGCACCAGGTGAGCTCACAATCTAACATTCAGACACTTGACACTTACTAGTTGTGTGACCCTGGGCAAGCCACTTAACCCCCATTGCCCCTCAAAAACAAACAGAAAAACCACAATCTAACATTCAATCCTGTCCCAACCTGGTACTCGTGTTGAGCTTGTGATGAGGGTATGGAGGCATGCTCAGCTAGGTCCGAGAGCTGGGAGAAGGGGAGGGGGAAAGGGTACAGGTGGTTGTGAAATCCCTCCACCTGTGTAAGGGGGAAGAAGGGAGGGGCGGCACCCATGTGAGGTTGCACTAACGGGAGACAGCAAGGAGGAGGGGGTTGTGGTACACCATGTTCAGTAAGGCAAAGTATGTCTTTCTCAAGGACATCGCTAGAACACCCTGCTTGGCCATAGAACAAAAGGGGAGGGGGGAGTGTGCTTTAGCAACAGGATAGAGTAAGGACAGTGTGGCCTAGCAATAATAGGGACTGGGGGCTGGGTACTTTCCAGACCCCAGCCTCAGAGTCTGAGCTGACTCAAGTCTACTATATCCCACTCATATATGAAATAAAATCCTTTGGTCAGCTGAGCCTAGGGTCCTGGCTCTGGTTAAATGTAATGGTGAATTCTTTACTTATTTCTTCAGGTACTCTAAAGGTGTTCCTCCACTAAGTTTCTTAAACTGTGGGCTGTGATCCCATATGGGGTCATGTAACTGAATGTAGGGGTAACGAAAAATTTGGCAACAGTAAAAGGTTATATATAGTTATTGTATATCCGTACATAACCAGGATCCCGTAAAAATTTCTTGGGCAAAAGGGGTTTTGTCCTATAAGGACTGAGATCCAATTATTTGAATAAAGTCCATTTAAAAAATAATTTCCCTTGCCCTCTCTTTTTCTTTCTTTCTTTTTTCTTCCCTCTTTCCCTTATCTTGTCTCACTTTTCCTTCCCCTCTCTGTTTTTTCTCTCCTTTCTTCCCTTTCCATCTCTCTGGTTTTCTTTTTCAGCCTCTGTCAGTCAGCCCAGTAAACAAGCATTTATTGTTTACTTTGTGCTATTACTAAGTGGTGGAAAACAAATTGAGTAGAAAGACAGATAATCCCTTTCCTCAAAGAATTTACAATCTAAAGGGTGGTGTGTGTGTGTGTGTGTGTGGACACACGCGCACGGGTGTGAAAAGCAGAAGTGGGTGGGGTAGCAAAGGTAGATGAAGTTTTGAGTATTGCCTGGGCATCCTCCCAGTATGGTCCTGGTCTGGGCACCCTCCCTAAATGGGCATTCTGGGAGGATCTAGCCAATCAGAAGGAGAGGCCATAGGGGACTGCTTCCAAGGTACAAATTCAGGGCTGGACTGAGGCTTCAGCATAAAAGAACTGGGGCATAGACTGGGTCCAGTCTACAGAAGGATGAGTCCTGGAGCTCTCTATCAGGGTAGGGAGAGTTCATGTTTGACTTAAATTTGCATTTCAGGTACAGGGACACACATCTAGTAGGTGATCAGTAAAAATATATTCAGTGATGTTTTTCATTCCAGGAAAGTGGAGACCCCCAAATTACTTGAGCAATCTAAGGCATAGACAAAAGAAATCTATATACTTTACTATTTACTATTGGATCCTCACCTCCTGTCGTGCCCTGTTCAGTAGAACTTGTTGAGGGCAAAGCCTGTTTTTCATTTTGGGGGACCAGTGCTTAGCTGTTGTCACTTGTCTTACTAAATGTTTATAGGATTGAATGAGTTTTTAAAGCCCTAAGATGAAAGGCTTTAAAAACAAATACTCCCAATTCACCATAGAATTCTGTCTTGAGCGATGAAATGATCTCTCTGGTTTGACCTCTGTTTCTGTTATTCTTATCAGT
Organism: Dromiciops gliroides; assembly: GCF_019393635.1. Classification (NCBI taxonomy): domain Eukaryota; kingdom Metazoa; phylum Chordata; class Mammalia; order Microbiotheria; family Microbiotheriidae; genus Dromiciops; species Dromiciops gliroides. The sequence goes on along the minus strand of NC_057862.1, from coordinate 428,053,501 downwards.
ATGGACCTGCTTCCCTTGTCTTCTTCAATGGGGTGATGCTCCAAGAAGTGTTTCTGGGACCCCCCTTTTTTTTTTCCTTGGTGGGGCAATGAGGGTTAAGTGACTTGCCCAGAGTCACACAGCTAGTAAGTGTCAAGCATCTGTAGTAGGATTTGAACTCAGGTCCTCCTGAATCCAGGGCTGGTGCCTTATCCTCTGCACCACCTAGTTGCCCCCAGGGAAGTGAAAACTTAAAAAAAATGTTTATTATAATTTAAAAAAATTGTTGGCTGTGGAACACTGGGGTTTTGTACAACACTGGTAGGGATTCCATGAGAAAATTTTAATTCTAGTGAAGTTTTCCCCTCTAAAATATTTAATTATGTACAAATCAAAATGCTATATCCAGGAATTTTTTGGTGTAATTGATATGTGATGTTTAAGGTTTTGGCAAGCATTTTACAGATGTTATCTCATTTGGGCCACACAACATTTTTGTGAGCTGGGTATTGCCAGCAATATTATCCCTATTTTATAGATAAGGAATTGATCCCCAGGAAGGTTTAGCAAACCCCTTTGTTTCTGCATATTGTCTTCTCTAGATTTTTATCATAATCCTCTCTCTTGATTCTTCTCTACTTGCCATTCTCAGTCCTCTTTGCCAGATCTTTATCCAGGTCATGCTCAATAATTCTGGATATGTCCCTTATTGACCTGAGATCTATTGTCATTTTTGTTATTCTCTTGTTTTTCATCATCTCTGACTCTTCATGACCTCATTGGGATTTTCTGGAAGAGATACTAGGGTTTGCCATTTCCTTCTCTAGCTTATTTTGTAGATGAGGAAACTGAGGCAAACAAGGTTAAGTGACATGCCCAGGATCTCACAGCTAGTAAGTATCTGAGGCCAGATTTGAACTCAGGAAGATGAGTCTTTTTGACTCCAGGCTTAGCACCCTTATCTGCCCCCTTCTCATTATCTTCTCCCTCTCCTTCCCCTCTTCCCAACTTTTCTGTTATTGTTCAGGGTACCACTTTTCCCAGTAACTCAGGTTCACAATCTCATTGCTATCCTCAACTCCTCACTCATACTCACCCCATACATCCAAGTTCTTGGTAAGACTTGTTTCTGCCTTCATGTTTCTTGTTGAAGTCCCCTTCTGTGCAGTCATGTACTTCCAGCTCTAGTTAAGGTCTTCTCTCTTCTTAGTAGTACTACTGAGATAGGCTTTTAACCAGTCTCTCTCCCTCAGGTCTCTCCCCACTCCAATTCATCTTGCATGCATCTACCAAAGCGATTTTCCTAAAGGGCACATCTGGCTCATGTCATTCCCCCACTCAATAAACTCCACTGACTCCTCAAATTCAATGTAAAAGCCTCTCTTGGGCATTTAAAGCCAGCCACAAGCTCCCCCCCGCCCAATTCCTCTTCTACTTTATGAAGATATCCTGTATTTTATATACTATATATTTTATATTAAGTATTTTATATACTGGTCTATGTGTTGGTCCTGGCTCACAACATTTCATCTCTGGACCCTGGCTATTCCCATGTGTAGGCTGCTCTCCTTCCTTGGCTTTCTTCAAGATTAGGTTCAAATGCTGCCCCCTGCAGGAGGGCTTTCCTGATGTCTCTAGCTGCTAGGCAGCTAGGTGGGCCTGGAGCCAGGAAGACTCATCTTCCTGAGTTCAAATCTGGCCTCAGACACTTACTAGCTGTGTGACCCTGGGCAAGTCAATTAATCCTCTTTGTCTCAGTTTCCTCATCTGTAAAATGAATTGGAGAAGGAAGTGGCAAATCACTCCAGTATCTTTTCCAAGAAGACCCCAATGGTGTCACAAAGAGTCAGACATAACTGAACAACTAGATGCTAGTCCCTTCCCTCTATACTTTGTTTATCTTGTACCTACATAGTACCTTAATCGTTGTTTCCTGCATTAGATTATGGGCTACTTGAGAAAAGGGACTGTGGTTTTTACATTTCTTTGTAAGATCTAGGTTCAGGATAAGAGCCTGGTATCATAGTAAACCCTTTATAAATGTTTGTTGATTGAATAACCTAGTCACATGGATAAGTGAGATTCATACCTCTCCAGAATTATTGTGGTTGTTCAGCCCCAGCTGAGCTCTAGACCAAAGATATACTAGGGAACCTTCTCTAAACATAGCAGCCTCTTTTGAAAATACCATCTTTGTGAAAAAAGAGCTCGTGTGTTCACATTATCTTTAGTGTTCTAGCCCTACTCTACTGCCCTTCATGAATATCCATATGTTATTTTTGTTCAGTCATTTCAGACTCTTCCTGACCCTATCTGGGGTTTTCTTGGTAAAGATCCTGGAGTGTTTTGCCATTTCCTTCTCCAGCCCACTTTATAGATGAGGTTAAGTAACTTACCCAGGGTCACACAGCTAATAGGGTCTGAGGTCAGATTTTAACTTGGGTCTTTCTGACTTCAGAACAGGTGCTTTATACACTGTGCCACCTAGCTTTCTTTCTGCTTAATTTCCTTGATTTTGTTCCAACAATCTTATGACCCCTTTTCTCTTCATCCTATTATTTGAATCCATACTTCCAGATCCCTAGGATCAAAATTTATGGTTTTTATTAATAGGTGATCTTTGGCTTAAAGATTAGAGCTGAAAGAGATGGGCCAATATAGGTAGCAAATAGCAGGTGGGGATTTGAACCAGAGTTCTCTGACTTCAAATCTATTGCTTTTTCTCCTTAGACAATATCATCCTAATTCAAGTCCCCAAATTTTTTCTAGACAAATTAGTACCCATTTTTTTTAACCAAGTCTTTCTCTCTCAAGTTTGAGTGTTTCTACACATTGAAGTGTGACATAACCAGGATTCACATTTTCCCCCCTGTCATTTGTCAAAGTCATTGGAAAGAGAAATGACCAGCAGCATTGTTCTGGCACTGCACTAGAAAAGAGGTAACAAGAAGGATTGCTGGATGCGCAGTCTTTGTCCAGGCTAATTTGGTAATTTCTCTCGGCTTTCTCTCTGCCTTTAGAAAATAAAAATATGGAGGATGAATTCTATTGACTATCTTTGGGACTTTTGTCATTCTCATAAGCACTGCTGCTCTTGGCCTTGTCTGATGGGGAATATTTTTATTGTTTGCACAAGAGATATGGTGTCTGCCACATCCTGCCTACATCATCTTCAGTAATACACTACAGCTTATGAAACAAACCCTATGAGTGTTCTCCATATAGATTCAACAAGAGAAGAGTATCTTGAATATAGCTCTGGTATCCATGAACTGTTCAAAGACCAAGAGTTAAACTTCTATACCTTGTATAGACATCACTTCCCCCCATAGTGGATGTGATGGAAGATGTGGGTGAAAATAAAAAGAATAAAGAGTGGATGGGTTGTTTGATCTGCCCTGGATATAGTATTCGTGTTGATGAGAGCATGGATCCATGAAAGTATTAAAGGAGAATTATAAACAGAATAAATCATCATTATTATTATCACTAGCATGTGTGTATAATGCTTTCAGGTTGACAACATCCTTGGGAAGGTAGGTGTAATAACCCTAGGGAGACAGGTGTTATTATTGTCTCCATTTTACAGATGAGGAAACTGAGACTGAGAGGTTAAATGACTTGCCCAAGGTCACCCAGCTAAGAAGCATCTGAGGTCAGATTTGAACTCAAGTTTTGTTGACTCCAGGTCTAGCATGCTATCCACTGTACCAACCAGTTGCCTCTGACACTGAATCAAAACTATTGCTGTTTCATAAGATAGCAACAATCATCTTATGCAGTTTTGGAGAATATAAGCTCCTTGAAGAGAGAGAGACTTTGAATTTTGTAAGAGGCATCTAGATGTCACAGAGAGTGCTATACTTGGAGTCAGGAAGTTGTTGTTGTTAAGCTTTTTTCATCACATCCAACTCTTCATGACCCCATTTGGGGTTTTCTTGGCAAAGATATTGGAGTGGTTTGACATTTCCTTTTCCAGCTCATTTTACAAATGAGAAAACTGAGGTAAACAGGGTTAAGTGACTTGCCCAGGATCACACAGCTAGTAAGTATTTGAATCTGGATTTGAACTCAAGTCTTCCTGAATCCAGGTCTGGTGCTCTAGTCACTGTCCCACCTAGACAGGAAGACCTGAGTTCAAATCTAGTATCTGATATTTACTGGCAGTTTAACCCTGGGTATGCCATTGAATCCCTGACTCAGCTTCCTCATGTTTAAAATGTTGTCCATGATAGCACCCACCTTACTGGGGTTGTTTTGAAGATCAAATAATATACATAAAATGCTTTGCAAACCTTAAGGTGTCAAGTTAAGTGACCATTGTCTCTGTATCTTGACTACCTCCTACAGTACCTCCTAGGTCCAGATGAGTATGAATAATGACTCTCCAGAGGTGGTCTCATCTATTTGAATTTTCACTCACTATTCAAAGTTATATAATTGTGTAAAATATGATAATTGGTTCCAATCCAATGGAAATATGCAGTGTAAATTCAAATAATGAAACCAGGCAGGGAATTTGTTAGTTTTACTAATCAGAACCTAGATCTATGTGCTAGATACTGTGGCTGGTGCTTGAGAATCTAGGAAGAGGGTGCTAAGAATCTCTACCAGCTTAGTGCCCAGCACGTAGTAAATATTTTATAAATTCTTGTTTAATTGAAGTGAATTACAGATTAAAAAAAAAAGGAGGAGGAGGATAGAGGGGATAGAGTTGAATGTATCCCTCTGGCTCTTTCACACTCCATTTTCTCCATCCACACTAGTGTTCAGAACCTGTTGTGTAAAGACTTGTAGACCTGTTGCTGACTAAGTCCCACATTTGCATCTTTATTGACAGGGACTCAGGAGCTTTCTAGTTACTTGAGTTGTTTCAGGCATGTCTTTGGCGTGCTGTCCACCGCCCTTTCCAGTTGGGCAGTTGTTGCAGATTGTATTCAGAATGTATCACTGTGGGGCAACTAGGTGCCACAGTGGATAAAGCACTGGCCCTGGATTCAGGAGGACCTGAATTAAAATCTGACCTCAGACACTTGCCACTTACTAGCTGTGTGACCTTGGGCAAGTCACTTAACCCTCATTGCCCCACCCAGAAAACCCCCCAAACAAACAAACCAAAACAGCCGCCATTGGCCAGCAAGATATAGAATGTATTACTACCTCATCTGATCCTTGCGACAGACTGATACTGTGGGTCGTGAAGATATTACAGTTCTATCTTATAGATGAGGAAAGTGAGGCTTAGAGAGGTTATGTGATTTGATTAAGGTCATGTGACTTAGTAAATGTCAGACCTCTTGAGAGTCAAGCCCAGGTCTCCTTATCACCAATTTGGTCCACTCTACCCGTCTAGTTTAAGCATGGAATTACTTAACTCTACTCATCTACTCATGTGCTCCTGGCTAGGCTCCTATGGACCAAATTAGAATATTTGCAAAGTCATTAGCAAACATTAGAATTCAATCTGTGGCTGTGGAACAGAATTAAGGTTACTTAACCTGAGTGGGGATTTTGACTTTGTTAGTGCTATGTTCTAGCCAACATGTTTAGATTTCTCTAAATCTCATAAAATTTCTTTATCTTCATGTAGTGCATTAAACATTTTAAAGGACTTTTACATGCATTTATCTCCTTTGACTCACATAATGCCTCTGTGAAAGATTAAATGCTATTTTATGTATTTGATGAATGTGGAAAGTGAGGTTCTGTTTTGGGGGAAATGTGGCCAGAGGTCCTTAGGATGAATGGCTTCTCACTATTGTCCAAGGACCTCTCCACTGGGTCACACTGAAAGCAAGGTGTTTGCAATTTCCTAGGCTGAATGTGACAGGATCACTTGGGAGATGGATTGGATTGGTTTCCTAGGAACCATCCACAAATTGAGAAAACTGGGGCGTAATCTATGACACCGTTTTGTTTTGTTTTTTCCCGTCTGTGAACCATTCCAGTAGGACTATATAGTTCATCATCCCCTCTTTCCCCCTTCTTGTTTGCTGAAATTTTAGACAAAGAACACTAACCAGAATTAGGGGGAAGAACAACATTTTTTTGATGAGACATTAATAAGTCTTTGTTTTTATTAGGGGTCATAAACTAAATATTTTAGCCAGAAGCAAAGAAGAGATATTGTCTTATTATAAAACATCAGTACTGCAAGGATGCCTGGGAGTTCCTCAAGATCTGTGGACTTTGCTCTGAATATCCCCAATTTGGGAAGTTTTGTATTTCATCACAGTCTCTCATAATCCTATTCCTGGAGGCCTGGACCTTCTAAAGAGATCAGGGATGTTTGGGATACTCCAAAGAGCAACCAGAGAGTATTTAGACTCTAAGATTTGGAAGGACTTCACATGTCATTTTGTTCCATCTGTACCTGATATCCCTAATAAGTAGTTACCCAACTTCCAATGGAAGGCACTCTGGCAAGGGAAACTTGCTCTTCTAAGAGGCAGCCCATTTGATCTTGGGCAACTTTAATTTCCAGAAAGTTCTTCACATTGACCCCAAACCTGCCTCGCTCTGATTTCCACCTATTGCTTCTTGTTCTTCTCTCTGGGGCAAAGCATAATAAGTGTAATTCCTCTTCCTTATGACAGCCCTCTGAAAACATGTCATCTTAGGAGTCTCGATTCAGCATCCTGAAGTCTTACCAGAAGCCATGCATGTACAGGCTTTTGGCAATGGTGTACCAGGATGGAAAATTTCATGCTTCAGTTTCTCCCTTTTCCCTCTTGTCGGGTTAGGTTGGGCTTGAACAACGAATAACTTTCTGACAGTATCCTGTTCTTGTCAGGGACAATTCAAGTCAGGTTGGGGAGGGGGTAGTAAATAGGGCAGTCAAGTGCCTCCATCTTTCTGGCAGAGAGAAAAGGTGACCTAGCAGTTCAAGCCAGTGGCTGGGGATGTTATCAGTGGGAACCTTTACACACTTGCCATGATTGGGCTGCTCTTGTACAATACAGAACTTTCCAAGTGTAACAAATTCCCCTTTGGGGAGCTCTGCTGCCTTTCCTCACTCACACTGGCCCATGAAGGTGGAGGTCTTTGGATGACTGTGGCATCACAGGATCCCATAATTAGAGTTTGAATAGAATTTCAGGGTCCTTATTTTATAGATGATGAAACTGAGGCCTAGAGAGATTAAGTGACTTGCTTAAGTAAGATTTAAACGCATGTCTTTCTGTCTCCAAATCCCATGGGTCTCATAGGTAGTGACAGAGGTGAGATTTAAACCAAGGTTTTCTGAATTCAAGGGGAGCTTAGGTGATGTGATGGTTAGAGTGGGAGATGATTTGGGGCTGGGTGTAGGCTTATGGCAACATCTATGCCTTACCCTATAGATAACTCATAGCCACTTTATTTATTTATTTTTTTAAGTGAGGCAATTGGGGTTAAGTGACTTGCCCAGGGTCACACAGCTAGTAAGTGTTAAGTGTCTGAGGTCGGATTTGAATTCAGATACTCCTGACTCCAGGGCCCGTGCTCTATCCACTGCAACACCTAGCTGCCCCTCTCATACCCACTTTAAACATAAGGTATATACTAACTACTAAGGATAGATTTAACTAAAGATATCTATGGGCAGCTGGTTGTAGTAGATAGAGTTCTGGGCCCTGGATTCAGGAAGACTCATCTTCCTGAGTTCAAATCTGACCCCAGATACTTTCTAGTTGTGTGACTTAGCCCTGTTTGCCTCATTTGTAAAATGAGCTGGAGAAGGAATTGGTAAACCGCTCCAGTATCTTTGCCAAGGAAACCCAAGTGGGGGTCATGAAGATTTGACAAAACCGAAGAGAATAATGACTGAACAACAACCTGAATCAAAAGTGTCTTGTCCTTGCTGAAGAGGGTTTTGGAAAAACTGTTCCTATTAATAGCAGAGGATATAAGGGTCTAGTGATGAAATATTTGATGGAATAATTATTTGTGAATGTGTCTTATCTAGGATGTGATTTAGTGGCAGACTGAAATTGGACTCCTGTTTTTGAACATGCTTTTCCATTCTGCCTTTTTTTTTTTCAGGGCAACAGGGGTTAAGTGACTTGCCCAGGGTCACACAGCTACTCTCCTTAAATTTAAATTTAGATTTAAATCCTACCCTTGTTTCTGAACATATCTGAAGCCTCACCCAATCCATATTGACCTTAGGTTACTGGATAATAATGATAGCAGTGGTTTGCAATTAGTCACATTTTCTTCTGACAACTACTCTGGGAGATAGCTGCTATTATTATCTCCATCCTATGGAACCCTAGGCAGAAAGAGGTTAAGTGAATTGCTGTAAGGTCACCCAGCTACTAAGTGCCTGAGGTCAGCTTGGAGCTCAGTTTTTGTTTTCAGGTCTAGTGCTCTATCTCCTACATCAAAAGTGTTAAACTCAGTTCAGTTGGGAAATAGTTAACAAAATAAATAAAAATATAGTATGACATAGATAAAGTTCATTTGTAGTTTTCTAAGACAGTAGGCAGCCTGTAGGAATCTGTTTCTATTTGATTTTGACACCCCTATCCCACACCATTTAGCATGCCCCATTACCATCTCAGGTTCTACCTGTCCGATGTTGAGTTTATTGTCATTTCTCCCTAAACTTTCTGATTTCACCATCTCTCTTTTGACATCCATGTTCATCTGTTTGTAACTTTGAAGTCATTTCTGCTTCTTCCCTCTCCATCATCTGTCCTATCTAATCAATCCTGTTGATTCTACTTGTTCAACTTCTCCCCCATCTATTTCCTCAACTCCACTCCTACTGCCAAGTAACAAGTAACCCATCTGCCCTTTGTGATACTTTTCTAAAAGCTCTTCCCTCTATTCTCTCTCCCTTCCAATCTGTGCTTCATATCATTCATTGCCAGAGTAAGTTTTTGAACACACAGATCTAGTCACATCATTCCTCTAATCAGAAATCTTCAATTGCCTCCTAAATTAGATGTTTATTCTTTTACCTGGCATTCCAAGTCCTTTATACATTTATAGCTTTATCTCACTTTTATAAGCCTCATACGTTCTATTTTCCAATCAGTTTGTCTATCTGTTCCAAATACACTACAAAGTCTTCTATCTCTGTGCCTTTGTTAAGTTCTCATTCACCATGTGCCTTGGAATATCCATTCCCCCCCCTTTACCGTTGTTGATTTAGCCATCCTTCAAGGAACAACTCAAATGCCACTTGGTACATGGAACCTCTCTAATTCTCCTCTTGGTAATGACTGTCCCTCTCACTTCCTCTCTAATGGATCTACTGTGAATTATTGTGTATCATAGTTTAATCAATCCATCAATGGACATTTATTAAGTGCTTACTCTGTGCCAGGTACTAAGTGCTGGGGAGAGAAAAAAAAAGAAAAAAATAGACTCTTTTTTCAGTGACCTTACATTTGAGGGGAGGAAACAGCATATAAATAAATAAGTATAAACAAGATACAGCTAAAGTAGATGCAAGATAATCTAGAAGGAGAAGGTGCTAGCCAATGCCAAGGTGAAGGAGAATGAGAAAGGCTCCTTCCAAAAAGTAGGATGTGAGCTGAGTTTTAAAGGAAGATAGGGATTTTTACTAGGTGGAGGAGTGGAGGGAGAGCATTCCAGGCATGGGGATCAGGGTGCGGGTGAGGGTGGTGCAGTCAGTGAGAAGGCAGAAGATAAGAACATCAAATAGCATGGGTGTGTGTGTGTGTGTGTGTGATTTCTAGTAGGCTATGACTTATAATGACTTGAAAGCAGACACTTGGCATCTTTTTCACTTTGGGTTGTGCTGGCATTAAATGGTGGGCATTTAATATTTGTTGAATATTAAGTTTCTGTGATCACTCTTCTTGACACTTTCTTTATTGCCTGTTCTTTATTTTTCTATTTACTGGATGTAAGTTTTCTCTTGCCTCTGAGCCCAAGGCAGCCAGGAGGCATAGTGGACAGAGCACTGGATTTGGAATAATAAAGAACTGAGTTTAATTCTGCTTTGGACATAACTAGTTTCATGACTTTCTCAGCCTCAGTTCCCAATTTGTTAAAATGGGGATAATGATGACACCTAATCCTCATCATTACTGTTGTAAAGATCAGATGAAGTAACATGTAAAATGATTTGTAAGCCTTAAAGAATTTGTCAGTTAAACAAACATTTATCAAGTCTTGAATATGTGCAAGGAAGTTATAGTTGTCCTTGTAGTAATTGTAATCATCACCACCTGGACTTTGTTTTGTCTTTTTTTAAAAAACCCACTCCTCAGCTAGATGGTACAGTAGATAAAGCACTGTGCTTAGAGCCAGGAAGACCTGAGTTCAAATCCCTCAGATACTTCGTAGTTTGTATGCCCAGGGCTTGGCACTTAACCTCTGTTTGCCTCATTTTCCTCATCTCTAAAATGAGGATAAGAAAAGCAGCTATTTCATAAGGTTATTGTGAAGATCAGATGATAATATTTATAAAGTATTTAGCACAGTTGTTGCCGTAGTAGGCATTTGATAGATCCCTCCCTCCTTCCCTTCTTTTCCTCCCTCCCTCTCCCTTTCTCCCTACTTCCTCCCTCCCTTCCTTCTTGGAATGTTGAGTCCAAAGGATCCAGTTGATTCTTCCATAAAGTGTGCATTTCTTCAAATCCTTCATTAGGTAGCATCCCTTCCCCTCAAAGGAAGCAATTAAATGAAACAAACAAAATGTCCAAATTTACCATTTGTTTATTGGGATGAAGGTGTTAAATGAAGGAAGGTTTTGCATTTCTGAGTCTTATCCTTAGAGTAGCACTTGGACAATGTCTCAAGCCCTTATTTAGCAGAGCAACAGATGAGTCCTCAGGCTTGTAGTTGGAAAAGGATGTCATGAGTTTCTTATTCCAGTGGCTTGAGTTGACCTGACATGATGGCCTTCGACTGCACACTTTTATTTCCTTTCCAAGTATTAACCTTCTTGGATAGTGTTTCATACACTTGGGCTGTGTTATCTGGGACTGGGGAAATTTGTGGGTGCTCTATGGGGATCTTTGGTTCTCTTGGGACATTGCCCCCCATCCCACCTCAGTGACACAAAAGTCAGCAGAGAGAGGCAGACGATGGGGTCACTCTTGGGGAGAACACGTTTCTTTGCTTGTCTCATCTCAAGCCAGGATGATGCCAGAGCAAAAGCAGCTGGCAAGTCTCTGGCCTTGGCTGCTTGAGGTCAGAGGATTGGTTTTTTTCTTCCTGTTTAGCAAATTTAACCCCATTTAAGCATCAGCCTTTACTTAATACACATATTCACCACTGACCTCTTTACAACTGTAAGTGATAGTTCATATAGCCAAGTGGAAACAGCCAGCAGCTAGGAGCTTTGGGAAGCAGGCTATGTTCGAGCAAGCCATGACAGCTGAGCATCCCAGTGGGTTGATGGAAAATTTTCCTCCTGGGCAGAATAGAGGGCAGAACATGACTTCTTTTTTTTTTTTTTCCTTAAGAGCTCGGTCTTTCTGCCTCCCATATTAAAACTGGCGTGTGAACAGATACATTGTCCAAAATGTATCTATCAAATATCTGGAGATACTCAAAGCCAAGAACAGTTATAAATAAATGCTACCCTTAATTGCTCACAAGTACATTAAATAAGTGTTAGGGGGTTAAGGTTAGGCCATCTCCATGGTAAAATTATTGACTCACATCTAAGAACTAGAAAACGATTCCAACAAATAGAATCCTGTTTAGACCAATTAAAAAAACATACCCATCATTGCTGTTCCACCCCACCCCATCACCTTCCATATAAGATAATAGATGATTTCTTATGTCCCTCCCAGCTCTTTGTGTCTGTGTCCTAAGTTCTTATTTTACTTTGACATTCTTTGAGTGAGTATGTTATGGCAAATGGGAAATAAATTAGCTCTAGGATCTACCATTGTACCATCATGGCAGGGGGTTAGATTTAACCTTCCTGTTCTAGCAGTTTGTAAGAGAATATGTTGATATAGAGCTGGAGATAGACCTTAGTGATCTTCTAGTCAAAACTCTTTCATAAAAGAATTGTTTGTTTGTTTGTTTTGTTTTGTTTTGTTTCTGCTTGATGTTTTTAAGCTTGGGGCAGTATATGTAATAATCCACATTGGGACATATAAAAAGTTTGAGAGACATAGTTTCTAGGTAATTAATCATTTTATTAACATGCTTCAATAATTAAAAGGAGTAGTAGCACTCTCAAATGTCAAAGACACCTCATGAAACCCACTCAAAGCTTATATGCCCTTTGAAGAATGGGTGTTCCTGAGGGTGGCAATCAATTCTGATTGGTTAACAATTAATGAGAAGAATAAATATTAAATGGAGAGATAGGATTATTTTTATGAGGAGCTAGGGAATTTGATCACTCAGCCTTGGACAAAGAGACTTTTCTCTTATCCAGACTACCTGAACTAGGATAATCTACACAAAAGGCAGTCCACCTCTGCTTAAATGTGGCTAAGTGGAACAAGATGGGTCAAAATTCACCTTAGATTAAATTTTTTGTAAGGTTCTCTAGTTGGGTGGAGCAACAGCTCCAAGATTTCATTTCATCATCCACCCTGCTTTTCAGAGAACCAAGCTTTGATCTAATCTTCAAGTGAGGAAAGGAAAAAATCCTGGATTTCCCAAATATTTGGTCATTTAATAATCATTTCTCTCATCATCCATAGTCTCCCAACTCAGTCATGAAGGGAGTCAAGTGTGATCAGTAAAAATGGTCCAGCATTCATTTTCATTTGCTTTGTTTTTTTTTTTTGGTTGTAGGTCTTCTGTTTTGTCATAGTCATTGTGTATTTTGTTTTTCTGCTTCTGTTTCTATTTGTATCAGTTTATATGTCTTCCTACCTTTCTTTGAGCTCTTCCTTTCTCATGACACAGCAATATACCATTATGTTCGTGTAGTATTTATTCCCTAGTCAGTGGACAGTGGTTTTGTTTTCAGTCTTTGCCAGTACAAAAAAGAAAATGCTGTGGAATAATATCAAATAATAATAATATAATAGCTAATATATAACATTTATGTAGGCATTTTATATGTGTGAGGCAGGGTGTGCTAAGTGCATATTATTTCATTTGATCCTCACGACAACTGTATGTAGGTAGTGCTATTATTATCCCCATTTCACAGATGAGGAAGGACATGGGGGCAAAAAAAAATGGATAAGTGATTTGCCTATGATCCATAGCTAGTAGCAAAATGCTTTTTCTGTATATATCTCATTTGAGGGAGAGAGTGGCATAAGCAATTTATATAGTGCCTACTGTGTGCCAGCCCCTGTGCTAAGCACTTTGTACAAATATCTCCTCTCCTATTTGATATATCAGATCTTCTGTTCTTTTACCTCTTTGCTGTATACACATAGGAATAAGGCTCTTTTGGGTCAGAGATGATGTGTTGTTTCTTTACTTTTTCTTTAAATAATCCCAAATTATTTTCTAAGACAATTGGACCAATTTAGCAATGTATACGAGTTTAATACCATGGCTGTCTTATTGAAGCCCCTCCGGCATTGATTATTTCCATCTTTTGTCATCTTTGCCAGTTTTCTGGATATGCAAAGAACCATGAAATTGTTTTGATTTATATTCTATTGTTAGTAATTTTGACTTATCTTTCAAGTGGTCATTAATAGTTTGCAATTTTTCTGAGAACCATTTGCTCATATCCTTTGTTCATTTGTCCATTGAAAACCACTTGGTTTTTAAAGCCAGCAATGTACATTTGTTCTCATCCAATATACTATATAGCTCCAGGTTGCAGACCAATAGTATGGATTATTTAACTGTAGAAGGAAAATGAGTACTGTATCGGATCTTGGGTAAATCACATATTCTCTCTATGACTCTTTTTTGTTTTGTTTTGTTTGTTTTGGTTTTTGGTTTTTTGCAGGGCAGTGAGGGTTAAGTGACTTGCCCAAGGTCACACAGTTAGTAAGTGTCAAGTGTCTGAGCCTGGATTTGAACTTGGGTCCTCCTGAATCTAGGGCCAGTGCTTTATCCACCACGCCACCTAGCTCCCTCTCTGTGACTCATTTTCCCCATGATTTTTGGTGTCTTCTCTGCCTCCCTCCATCATACTCTTTCAAAGAAAAGTGAGGGACTATGTGCAGGGTACTTGGAATATTGGGGAGAAAAGTGATGCTTCTATCTAATTGAGTAGTGATTGGGCTTGGGGAAAGGTAAGGCAGAGGGGAATTGTCAGGTTGTCAACCACTCTCTTTTTAGAAAGTCCCTTTTGTATTTGGATCAATGTCTTTTGAATGGCACAATGTCATGAAGATAACTGACCTGGTCTGTCATTATGCCAGTGTATTGACATGATATCTTCTATAGCTTGAAAAATGTTTCTGGACCAGGCATTGGTTTGAAATGTCAAAACTTAATGTCTAATCCTGAAGATCAGACATGCAAATTAATATACTAGTTTGGTCATTACTGTGTTTCTTATATTAAAAAAATACAGATAAAATGTGCCAAGCCAACAGTCTTATATATCTACAAAACATTTTATTGTTATTTTTCTATTTGTTGGCAAATTACAAAAGTATTTCTTTTTCCTTCCCCTCAGGTCATCTCTGCAGTGTCTAGACTTTCTCTGCACAGTATTGCACAGAACAAAGGAATTAGGTAAGTTTCTGCTGTGCTCAATAACTGATAAAGGTGTGTGTGTGTGTGTGTGTGTGTGTGTGTGTGTGTATCACAGTCTACTACTAGCCCGCCTTGTCACAGACATTGGAATTTTAAGCAAACCTTTTACAGCCTGATCCTTTATCATACATTTTCAATGTTTCTTAGAGTTGCCTTTTGACTTCAGTTCAGAAAGAGTGGGGAAGGGGAAAAAAAAATAACTACTAACCTTCAGTTCACACCAGGGAAATCTTGCAAGCATGTTTCTTATGACTGCAAAATCTCTTTTGATTTAGGTAATGAGATCAGCAAATTAATCCTTTTCATGGATCATTGCCTATATAAATGCAATGGAAAGTTCAGGAAGGTTTTTGGTGTGAATCAAGTAGCCTCCATATTTGTAGCTATCAGGCGGCCCATGGATGAACCTGATCTTATTGGGATTTTTAATGGCCTTCTAACTGGTCTTCAAGTGGTAGGTTGGACCATAGAAAAGTGTGACATTGTGAATAAATTTCTGGGCTTGGAGCCAGAAAGACTTGGGTTAAAACCTACATCTGATATTTATTTAGTAGTTGTGTGATTCTAGGCAAGTCACATAACCTCTTTGAGCCTTGATTTCTTCATCTGTAAAATGAGGTTAGGCCTTTAAAATCCCTTCCTGCTCTAAATTAAATATTGTATATGCATGCAGACACATATAGAAATATGTAGTTATTTTCCATTTATTTATATATTGTGTATATATACATACATATATAGTGTGTGTATAGTGTATATATATATATAGTGTTTGTGCTATATACATATAGTGTATATATGTGTGTATGTATATATACACACATTATATGCTTATACATGTACATACACACATATATGGAAGGAGGGAGGGAGGAGGGAAGGGAGAGAGGTGGGGGGAAGAAGCAGGGAGGGAGAGAAGCATCTGAGTTTTTAGAGGATGTAGTCAGGAGTGTCTTGGAACTATCTCATACTGGATTGTCAGAGCTGATAAATTTTCAGTGTGAACATTTACACCTCAAAAATGGGCAAACACTAGATCAGGGCTGGATTTTAAAAATTGATTGTCTAGACTAAAGCAACAAAGAAAATATTAATTATTAACTATTAACTATTAATTATTAAAGTATTAAATGTGGATTAAACTTAAGAAGTGTGCCATGACTACTTCCTCCTCTTCCCAACTCCTCCCCCCCTCCCCCCATCCTTGTCAGCCAGGTGTTAAGCATTTACCAGCATACCACTGGATATAGTCCAGAATTTGCCTTCTGGTAACTTAGAGATTGAGAGACACACTGACACAGATCCATTTGGAAACTGAATAAGCTATATATGGAATTAACCAAGAATAGAACCATAGTGTGAGTGGGTAGTAAGGTATTTGCATCAGATACAGACCAAGGATGAGAGTGTCCTGAGTGACAGGCTTCAGTGAATAGTTTAGAATACAGAACAGGAAAATGTTTTTTAAACAAAGTCCTTTTTGAGCCAGACAGAATAAAAGGGAACTAGTTGTGTGTTGAGAGATCTACCAAGCTATGCTTTCATTCTTGTCTGTGTATTAAAAGTTACTAGATTGTACATGTGTACGTGTACAGTGTACATAGTAAATTGACTTTAAAATTAGAAGTCCATTGAATTTGACTTTGATTTGTGGCAAAATTCTAGAACATGTAATTAAAGTTGTGATTAATGAACAACCAGAAAAGAAAGAAAGGCTCACAATTCACCAGTATGTCCTCATCAAGAACAGGTTATGTCAGACCAATGTAATTGCTTTTTTTCCCCTTTTCTTTTCTTTTTCTTTTTTTTCTTTTTTTGACAGGGCTGCTAGAGTGTTACATCTAGGGATACTATACAAAGTATAGTTTGGCTAGGACTTAGGGGAGAGTATCTGAGGAAAGCTCACGTGCTCTTGTTATAGATAAACTAGAGAGGATTGGCCCAGACAACAGTTCTGTTAGGTGGACCCTGCCCTGCTTGAATGGCTGGACCTTAAGAATAGTCATTAATGGTTCAGTGTCACTATAGAGAAAGATCATTGGTAGAGTGCCCCGGAAGTAGGTGTTTGCTCCTGTCCTGTTTCAACAGTTTTAATCAATAACTTGGTTAAAGGTATAGATGACTTTATAAAATTTGTAGATAGCACAAAAGTTGGGTTGATAGCTGCTATGTTGGATGGCTGAGCCAGGATCTAAAAGGGTCTGAAAAAAAAAAAAAGAATTTTGAAAAAAATCTAATGAAATGAAATGTAGTAGGAAGTATAATAGGAATAAATGTGAAGACTTGGGTTAAAATATTTAACTGCCTAAATATAAAATGGGCAAGGTGTGACTTGGAGATCAGTCTCAAAAAGATCTATGGATCAAATGTGAGTCATTCATGTGGCATGGAAGCAAAAAAAAGCCATCGCAATCTTTAAGAGGGTCATAGTAGCTGATACTGAGAGATGATAGTGTATTTGTATCTAGCCTGACCACTTCTAGAATGTTGAGTTCATTTCTGAGAGTGTGGCATGGGTCATGGAATGATGGATCTGGGGTCAGGAAGACCTGGTTCCAAATCTCTCATTGAGAGCTATGTGAGTATGGGCACATGGGACCCTGTACCTCAGTTTCCTTATCTATTAAAATAGGCACGTGGCAGCTAGGTAGTAAAGTGAATAGAGGCCTGGTGGTCAGAAGATCTATAATTCAAATCAGGCCTTAGACACTACTTGTGGAACCCTAGATAAGTCACTTAAACCCTATTTGCCTCAGTTTCCTCATCTGTAAAATGGACTGGAGGAGGAAATGGGAAAACCACTCCAGTATCTTTGCCAAGAAAACCCCAAATGGCGGTCACAAAGAGTCAGAAATGAGAGAAATGACTGAACAACAACAAAAAATGGGCATGACAAAAGTTGTACTCGTAGAATTATGTTGAGCCTTAAGTGAGGGTGTTATATATAAAGTGTTTTTTCAAAACATTTAAGTGTTATAGAATTTCTAGTTATTACTTATTGCGATTAGTACAACATTTTGGGAAGAACTCTGATAAGATGGAAAGTGTTTTAGAGGAAGGCAACCAGGTTCCTGAGGAACCTGGAGACGGTGTCGTACAAGGATTGGTTGAAGAAATTAAGTGTTCTATATAACCTATGTCAAATTGCTTGGCTTCTCAATGGCGGGTAAGGGGGAGAAATTGAAACTCAAAATTTGAAAAAAGAATGTCAAAATTGTTTTTACATGTAATTGGGGAAAATAAAATATTAAATTACCAAAAAAAAGATCAAATAAAAACTTTTGGGGGTGGCATTTAAAGCTCTTTAAAAAGGTGTTTAGGTTAGAGAAGAGGAGATTTAGGGAAGGCAAGAACTGCTTTCTTCAAGTATTTGGAGGACTGTTACTGTTATATGGAAGATAGATTAGATTTATTCTGCATGGCCCCAGATGACAAAACTAAGAGGACTGGGTAGAAACCACAGAGGTTAATTTAGGCTCCATTGAAGAGAAAACTTGCTAGTAATTAAAAGTTATTTAAAAAAAAATTGAATGCCTCCAGAGGTAGTGGTGGGTGTTCCCAGTCACTGGAAGCCTACAAGTGAACAGTAGATGACCAGTCTTGTAGATTGGCTTGGTAGGGGTTAGAATAGATGGTGTCTCTAATGACCATTACAGAACTGAGATTCTGTGACCTGAGAGTAGTTCAGTCATTTTACCTGTCTTGGCCTTAGTGTTCTTCTTTGCACAATAAGGTTACCCTGTCTTCTTCATAGACCTGTTGTGAGGACAGATTGATATATTTTATTATGTGTGCGTGTGCATATGTGTAGGTGGGCTCCAGCATGCAGAGTAAGATGAAGCTCAAATGAGATTGTGGATATTAATTAGTGTTGTTGATGGAGGAGGCTAAAAAGAGTTAACAGACAACCCAAGACTGGAGCTCTAAAAGGGGCTAGCAGATTACCTAAGACTTGGGTTCTTATCAATAGTACCTAAAAGGGTTAACAGAGAAACTAAGGTTTGTGTTCTTACTGTAACCAAGAGGGTTCATCCCTATCAACCAATATTATCAACAGAGACAGTAACTAGGGACCATTAAGCATTAATAGCCATTAATATTCCTAGATGACAGGACACCTAGAAACCAGATCTTAAGTAAAGAGCTATCAGAAACACAGAGACCCTCTGGGTCTGACAAGTCTAAGCATGTCTTTATGAACATGTACAGAAAGGACCAAATATGTCTTTAGGTTCACCTTATGACGTTTAGACCCCCAAAACACTCCTCCAAGGAAAAAGGGACCCAACTCAGGGGTTGTCCTAGGACAGCAGAACTCCCACTGTCAGGACTATGCTCACCATCAGCATTGCCACCATTAGCTGACAAACAACACAGTGCTTTCAAGTTGGCAGAAGGCCTTCTCATCTTCTCATTTGATTCTCACAATGACCCTGTGAGGTAGCCTGCCATTATTATTCCCCATTTTGCAGATGAAGATTGTAATGGTTATGGACTTAAATCCAGAACCTAGTCTTCTTGCCCACTTCAGGGTTGTCTCCACTCTGTCGTGCTGTGTACAGGAGTAACCTTTTCCAAGTGCAGCAGAGAATACAGTGTACAATACGCAGGCTGGCCAGCCTCACTAAGTAGGGTTGGATAATTTTCTCATGCTTCCTTCCACACTGGAGTGTGAGAATTTTTCTAGGTAATTTAAACAATCTGCTGTCTGTCAAGAAAACATTCTAAAACCACTAACTAAGCTCTTTGTCTGAGACCAGCTCTTAATGGTATTAATTAGGAGACATTTTTAGCTTGGCCACGCTTTCAAACTGAGCTGGAAATCCTGGGATCTCTGCCTCATCTTCCTTTTCATAAGATCATTAGATTTAGGACTGGAAGAGACCTTTGAAGGCTACCCCCCACCTCCACCCCCATGGTTTAACTCCTTGACTTTTTGAGAAAATGGAGACCCAAAGAGGTTTTCGCTTGCTCAGGGTAGCAAGTGGCAAGGTTGGCATTGGAACCACGGTCCTCTGACCTCCAACCATCTTTCTGTATTAGAGCTTGGAAACCTCTAGAGATCCCAACTCTACTTCTGATGCACTGCCCCTCCCTCCCTGCCCCACTTTAAAAATGATCATTTTAACAACCCCTGCACTTTGCATAATGAGATGATTTACCATAAGAGCCTCATTATGCATCCCAATGGCTGATGAATTGGCAGCTTAATCTAAAAATACTGCCTGGGGTCACAGTGGGGCAGTCAGTGGGGTTGGAAGGAAGGGCTTTAGAGAGCCTGGCTCACCTCCTCTATATATAGATAGGCCTTTGTCTGGGGAAAAATCCTCTGAGTCTTATGGCCTTGAACAGAATAGAAATACCAGTGTGACCAAGTCAAGCTTTTTCTTTCAGGAACTGGCCAGGGCCTTTAGGGTTCATGATCCAGGAGCCAACTGAAGTGTCCTGATATGTGAATCAATGGGGATATATTTTACTTGTCATGGAAGAGGACATTGGTCTGCAGGCACACCCCACCCACCCCAAAATAAGAGAGGGAGAGAGAGCACATGAGAGCATATTTCTGCCAGCAGTGTTCCTGGATTGTCTGGTAGCGACTTTCTAGACATGTCAACTTTGGCCCCTTTCACAGGGTTAATTCAGTTATCTATCAAAACAGTTATGCAGAAGTGACAGGGTTATTTCCAAGAGCAATTTTCCAAAAGAGATGAAGGAAAGAGCCCCGATAATGGATTGTTTTGCCTGTCCTGGGGCTCAGATTTGCCTTTGCACTTGTCTCCAGCTACATCTGGTAACATTCCTTGGGGGGCAGGGGAGGTGTTATGGGGTTAAGATTTCAGCACTGGATTTTCTGGAGGGAAGGAAGGCGAGTGTGGTGTGCTATGCATTTTTTTCAAATAGACATGAGCCCATGTTGCTAACACAAGGCTTGCCTCTTATCCTAGACTTTTTGTTGGACCTCGGGAAATGACGCTCATCATCCCTAAGTCAATCTTGCTCTTATTTAAAGATCTTAAAAGTCCTTTTGAGGAGCAAGGGGTGAGATTATGATACACTAAAATCTTTCAGGTTGGCCAGGATTCTTTTAGATCAGCTCCACTTAGGGAAACAATCAATAAGCATGTATTAAACGTCTCTTCTTGGTCAGGCGCTATACTGGGTTCTGGAGATGCAAAAATAAAAATAAAAGTATCTGCCTTCAAGGATCTTAACATTTTACAGGGAAGGTATACCATTCTTCCTCTAAAAATAATAGAATTTTATTGATAATTTTTGTTTTTATAATTATTTACATTTCTCCTGTATTACCCTCTACCCCAGCCATCCCTTATATACCAAAGAATTTTTTTTAAAGAAAGAAAAAAAGCTCAGTAAAATTAATAAACACAAACAACAAAAAATTCTGGTATTGTACGCTGTGTTCCAGATGGGTTGACCCTCACTTCCACAAATGATCAGGGGTTACTGTCCTTTCTTGTCTTTTCTTTGGGGCTTAGATGGGTTATTATAATTTCAAAGCATTTCATTAGAAGATAGCTAATTGGTAAAGTGGATAGAGCCCTGGACATGAAGTCTGGAAGACCTGAGTTCAAATCTGACCTGAGACATTCACTAGCTGTGAGACTTTGGTCAAGTTACTTAACCTCTGTTTGCCTCAGTTTCCTTATCTGTAAAACAAGGATAATAATAGCACCTCCCTCCCAGGGTTGTTGTGAGGATCAAATGAGACAGTATGTGCCAGTACCTAGTACATGGTGTTGTTTAGTCGTTTCAGTTGTGTCCTACTCTTCATGACCCCATTTTGGGGTTTTCTTGGCAAAGATACTGGAGTGGTTTGCCATTTCCTTCTCCAGCTCACTTTGTGGCTGAGGAAACTGAGGCAAACAGAGTTAAGTGACTTGCCCAAGGTCACCCAGACAGTAAATATCTGAAGCCATATTTGAACTCAGGTCTTCCTGACTCTAAGCTAAGAGTTCCATCCTCTATACCACCTAGCTTCCCTGAGCAACAATAACAGTGAAAACAAAAATTATGATCATCATTAGGGTTGTTTTGTGGTTTTTCTTGTCATTTCCATTGTCATGGTCATCATATGCATTGCTTGACTTATTTCATCTGCCATCAGTTCTTATTAGTCTTTCTATGTTATATACCCCAGCTCTTCCTCAGTAAATGGGCATCTGTTTTGTTTTATATTCTTGGTTACCACCAAAAGTGCTTCTCTAAACAGCTTGGTGTATGTAGGGCCCTCTCTTTTTCCGGGAGACCTCTTTGTGGGTATATGCCATCCTGCCTCTTTTTACACAAAGGAGAACAATATCTAACTTCTCTTCTCAGGAAACTTATGCTTAATAAGGGAGAGAAGTCTTACAGAAAACAACCAACCAGAAAAACTAGAGAACCTTTGGAAATAACAAGAGCTCAGGTTTAGATTAAACACTACAGATATTATCTCAATGGATCCCAGCAACAACCTTAAGAAGTAAGTGATTTAAGTAGAATTAACCTCATTTTCCAGGTGGGAAGACTAAGGTTCAGAGAAGTTAAAGAATTTGCCCAAGGTCACAGAGCCATTGTGCTCCTGTCTTCTGATTCAACATCCAATGTTCTTTCTTTTCCTCAACTGTATCCCATATCAGTATATTTGGGAGTTCATAAAGCTCAGTTCTAAAATGTTAAAAAATTGTTTTAACTTGTAATTGGGGGAAAAAGAAAACATTATTTTTTAAAAAGCTGAGTTCTAGTTTTGGCTTTGTATTAGCGTGCTCTGGGCCATTGGGCAAGTGAATTAATCACTCTGTACCTCAGTTTCTCTGTCTGTGAGATGAGGAAACATTACTAGATGATCTCTACTGACCTTTTCCTTTCTGCAAGTGTGTTTCAGGGTCCCTGCAGATCAGATATTCTCTGTTCTAGAAGGCTGCTCATTCTAGTGTTAATATTCTATGTCCCAAGAGCCCTCACTTACATTGTTGCTGTTTTCTGGTTCTATAGAAACTTTGAGAGTGGATAGCTCCTGTTGGCCATTTTTGCCTTCTACCAGCATGGGAGGCAGGTTGTCTATTCCCATACAGGAGTGGAAAGTAGGAAGTAGCTGAGCAGGGATTAGGATAGGAAAACTGAATTGCTTCCCAGCTTCTAGTGAGTCAGAAGTGAAGTGAATTCCCAGAACATGAGGCACACCCATATTCAAATGTGAGTACAAAAGGATACCAGGAGGAGGCTAAAAATAGATTCAGTTTTATTGTCAGTGTTTTCAATTGGCCCATGACCCTTTACTAACATTTATAACTGAGACAGGGCCCTGGACTGTGGCAACTTTGTTTTTCATTTGTTTATGTATTCATTCATCAATTTGTTCATTCATCAATTTGTTCATTCAACTGAATCAGGTGGTTCATTAGATAGAGTCTTGTATCTGGAGCCAGAAAAACCCAAGTTCAAATCCTACCTCAGACACTTACTAGGTTTGTAACATTGGGCTAGTCATTTAACCTCTCTGCCTGCCTTAGTTTCCACATATGTAAAATGGTAATAATAATAGAACCTACCTTCTAGGATCTTTGTGAGGATAAAATAGGATAGTATTCATAAAGCACCTTGCGAACCTTAAAGGGTTATATAAATGCTAACTATTATTACTATAAACAATCTAATTACCTGATATGTTTAGCACACTATGCTAGATTGAGGGCCGGGTTAGGGGAGATTCAGATACCAAGTTTAGACATGATGGTCCCTAATAAAGCTCACAGTTTAGTAGGAAAGTAATTTAGCATAGCTACATAATAATGTACAATATTACATGCTAAGTACATTAGTTAATTTCAGATAATTGAAATGTCCAGCAGAGAAAGAAGATTCAGATGAAGAACAGCAATATTAAGATGCTAAGGAGCCCATCATAAAAGAAACATTATTTTGCTCTCTCTACCAGGTGACACAAAGCTTCCTTTTTTTTTTTTAATGTGTTTTGTTTTGGGGAAAGATTTGATGGAGGAGTAGCTCCAGGGGGCTGGCTTCTTTTTTTACTTTCATTATGATAATGGAATTGGCATAATTTATATTGGTAGTAGGAGAGGAATAATTGGAACAAATTAAAATCCTAGCTGGGTGGGATCACCAGAGGTCACTTGTGAATGCTGGGACACTCCATCCTGGTTTCCTTTTGGAATACAAAAATTGGCCTGTTGGTTCTGACCTTCCACACTGTACCAACATGTCTTCCTAATTCTATGTGAGGCTTTTGCTAGTCACTCTCATTTGGGATGTAATGGCTTGATGACCTTGTGCTCAGATTGTTGCTGCTTCTAATGATAATTAGTAACCATAATTTATAGTTAGATAGCACTTAATATAGATAGAAGCTTTTTGTGATCATGCTTTCATTTGATTTTTACACCATTGCAGTGAGTTAGACAAGATAGGAAGTATTGTCTGCTTTATAAATGGCGAAAAAGAGGTTCAGAGGATTATGCATCATATCCCATTGATCCATCTGCCCTTGGCTATACTTTTATCACCAGCCCTATTGCTGACCTATCTGGATCTCCTGACTTCCAGAAATGGGGACAGTGGGGGACTTAAACCATTCATCTTTGGTATCTTCACCTCAAGGCTGAATTGTTCTGGTTTATAAGTAAGTAAATGCATACTCATCTCTACCCCTTCTACTTCTTGCATCACCAATACTTCTGGAAAGACCACGTCAGGTATTGTACCAGTGGAGATGGAGTGCTGAGACTGAAAGAGTGGGCCTTGAACCCAGGTCTTCCTGAGTCTGAGGTTAGCCCTCTATTCACTATGCCATGCTGCTTCTCAGCTGTACTTCTCTGGGCCTCAGTGCGCATAAAAGAAATTGAATTTCACTGAGAGATAGTATGTAGTGTGGTAGAATGAGAAAACTTAGCTTTGAGGTCCAGTTCTGCTGTGTAATAGTTGTGGAACTGTGGGCAAGTAATCTAGCTTCTTGGAACCTCAGTTTCTTTATATGTATAAAGGAGATCATAATTCTTGCACTACCTACCTCATAGAGAAGATGAAAAACTAGAAGGGACCTTAGAAGCTATTGAGTTCAACTTCTAAGGTAGACAGGTTAAATGACTTGCCCAGAGTCATATAGCTAGCAAGTGTTTGAAGCAGGATTTGAATTCAAGATTTCTTAGGTCCAAGTCCAGCATTCTTATGTAGTATTCCAGATGCTGGTTGCTTTATAAATTAAAGTTCTACAGAAATATGAGCTTTTATTATTTGGAATTTAGCCCATAATCCCTAAGATTGTACTTTAATTTTGATTTAGCTCAGCTTTATTTTAGAAGTAAAATAGCTAACATTTTTAATAGTCCATCAATAAGCTTTGATTAAATACCTACTGTGTGCCAGGCATTGTGCTAAATGCTGTGGATTCAAAGAAGGGCAAAAAACCAGTCCCTACATCAAGGATTATGTGTTCTAATGGAGAACTTTAGAGGTAACTAAATGCTTTATAAACATTTAATGGCATAAGGATACTGTAAGGTGGATAATATAATTGGTATTCTTATCCTATAGAGGAGGAAATTGAGGTTCAAAGATTAAGTGGCTTGCCTATAATTACACAGTTAGTATTAGAGGAAGGAGTTGAACCCTAACCTTTCTTGACTCCTCTAAGTCATATTCTTTCCACATGCTGCCTTTCCGCAAAATCTAGCATCTAGTACCTAGCAGTGTGAGGCGGGGAAGAGAGAGAAGGGGAAGAAGAGAGGGTGGGGAAGGGAAGGAGAAGGTTGAGAGAGAGACACACACAGAGACACAGAGAGAGAGAGACAGAGAGAGATTTAGATTGAAATTTCATCATTATGGGGAATCCCTAGTGTGGACAAGTACTGCCCACTGAGTAAACTGGCAGCTTGGCAACTCATCAATAAATTATAGTGTAAGAGAGTTGCTTGGGGCACTGGGAAAAAGGTAATTTGCCTGTAGTCACTCTGTTCAGATGTTTTTATTAGATCATAAATTGATCATAGGATCATAGATCTAGAACTGGAAAAGGATCTCAGAAGTCATCTATTCCAACTCCTTTGTTTTACAGAAGGGGAAACTGAGGCCCAAAGGGATAAAGTAACTTGTTTAATATCACACAGGTGGTGAGAATCAGAAGTAGGATTTGAACCAAGTTTCTATGACTCAAGAATCCACACTCAGGGAAGCTAGATGGCGCAGTGGATAGAGCACCGGCCCTGGAGTCAGGAGTGCCTGAATTCAAATCCGGCCTCAGACACTTGATACTAGCTGTGTGACCCTGGGCAAGTCACTTAGCCCCCATTGCCCCGCAAAAAAAAAAATAGTCTATACTCTCTCCATTATTACACACTGTCTGAAAACTTCAACACAGGTCTTCCCAGACTGGTCAGTCTTCTCTCTACCTGTGCCACATGGTAGGCATCTACTTTATATTTCAATGTCAATTAGCATATTGAAAGGATGGAATTTGTAGCCTCATGCATAAGGTAAAGTATATGTCATTCTGTCAACTTCTGTGGTATATTAATTCCACCCATATGCAGAACAAAGAATCTTTGTACAGGGACAAGCTGGCATAGAGCTGTCCACATGCTGTCCTTCATCTACAGAATTTCTAATTAGTGAATTTTTCATACATCTCTTTATGCCAAGGCACTGGTAAGCAGGATTCCCCTAGGGGAGAGAGACCATTGATCAAGAAACATCTTAGCTGAGCATTTCAAATTGTGATGATGAAGGGACTCATTCTACTTTGAGACCTTCTATAGAAAGGATGGATATTTTTGCAGGACAGGAGATGTTATGAATAACGTGCCTGAGTTTTTGTACTGAGGACAGTTCTGCCAATGCCTGCCCTTGCTGTTTACTCTGCAAACACTCATAGCCTTGGGGACTGTCACTTTTTCTTTGTTCTCAACCTCCCAGTTCATCAGTCATTTATATCTGAACTTTATCTCCCTCCCCTTGAGCCTAGCACTATGTCTTGCACATAGGTACTTAATGTTGAAGGAATTTCTGTCTCAGTGAATTGTCAAATAAAGTGGCTTTGCTTTCCCTAGGTTCATTCCTTGGGGACATTTTCTAGCAGAAGTGTTGATGGTTTCCATATAATGACAGCAGAGATTAAAACCAACTCTCTTTTCCCTATTAGATACATAGTCAAATGATATGATTGGGCTGAAATCTAGGCTACATATGAAAAAAATGCTGCAAGTCACTAATAATTAGATAAAAGTAAAGTAAAACAACTCTAAAGTTCTTCTCCACATCTGTTAAATTGCTAAATATGGCAAAAATGGAAAATAGCAATAGTTGGAGGGACTGTGGGAAGACAGGCACACTAGTGAACTTCTGTTAGAGCTGTATGTAATTTAGCTATTCTGAAAGCAAAATCTGTCCCCAAAGTTATTAAATTATGCATACTTCTTGACCCAGCAATAATGGGTCAGCATAAGAAGGAAAAAACCCTTAAATCTAAAAATATAGCATCTCTTTTTGGTGTATCAAAGACCCTACAAACTAAGGGTTTTCCCATCAATTGGACAATGGCTGAACAAATTATGGCAAAAGAATGTAATAGAATATTATTTACTATAAGATGAGTAAAGGGATAGTGGAAAACCTGGGAAGACTTGTATGAACTGATGCAGAGTGGCGTGAGCAGAACTAGAACAATTTATACAATAACAATGTATTGTAAAGACAGACAGCTTGGAAAGATTTAAGAACTCTGATCAAGGCAGTGATGGACTGAGGTAGTGACTAACCTATGAGTGATGGGCATGACAGAGGGGCAGTAGATTCAAGGTGGGGAATGAGACATACATTTTTGGATTGGTAGATATATGGATTTGTTTTGCTTGATTATACTTGGTGAAAGGATTGTGCTTTTCTTTTTTAACATTTGTATACCAGTTGTCTAGAGGGGAAGGGTGCTTTGGGGGGCAGCTAGGTGGCACAGTGGATAAAGTACCAGCCTTGGATTCAGGAGTACCTGAGTTCAAATCTAGCTTCAGACACTTGACACTTAGTAGCTGTGCGACCCTGGGCAAGTCACTTAACCCTTTGGGTTTTGTGTGTGTGCGCGCGTGTGTTTTGTTTTGTTTTTATACTATTTACTTTTTTTTTTTTTTTGGTGAGGCAGTTGGGGTTAAGTGACTTGCCCAGGGACACACAGCTAGTAAGTGTTAAGTGTCTGAGGCTAGATTTGAACTCAGGTAATCCTGAATCCAGGGCCGGTGCTTTATCCACTGTGCCATCTAGCTGCCTCTATACTATTTACTTTTAAAAGGCATATGAAAATGCACCCCCCCCCCAGTGTCCCTTAAATTCAGAATAAGAAAAAAAATCTATGTCTCTGGTGAGTTTGAAACCCTTTTCTCTGAAACCTTTTTCTTTTTCATAGCTTTTGTCTTAATGGTGTCTGATAGGAGAAAGCATGTCATCCACATGTGTTTGGAACTAAAAGCACATAGAGTTGCAAATGGGTCTCACGGATCATTCGTTTACTTGAATTTTTTCTGACACCAATTGTGTCTGTGATGAGGAAAATGAGGCACAGAAGATGTAGAATGACTTACCCATGGTCACACAGCTAGTTGGCAGTTGAGCTTGGATCTCCAAGTGCTCTTTCAATAAGTCACTATGCATTTATTATGCATCTAATTTGTGCTGGGCACTGGGGACAAAATAAGATGAAGGTGAAATTGTCACTGCTCTCAGGGACCTATTCTAGTAAGGTAAACCCCATATACATATATTGGTATATTATGGGACATAAACAAATCAAATGCAAGCAAACCTTTGAGAGGAAGGCACTATTAGCTGAGGGAACCAGGAAAAGTCTCATGCAAAAGGTATCTTTTGATCTGAGTCTTAACAGAAATCAGCAGTTCCAGGCACAAGTTGCAGCCAGTGCAAAGCATAGAGATGGGAGAAGAGCGAGTAGACCAGTTTCCCTAAAACATAGAGTACATAGAGAGGGAATAACATGTAAGAATCCTGGAAAATTAGGAAGGAATCACATTGTGAAGAGCTCTAAATACCATAAAGAAGAGTTTTTGTTTGATCCTAGAGGGCCAATTGAAATTTATTTAGTAGGGTGTTATGCCTTAGGGAAGATCACCATAGCAGCTGTGCAGAGGATGGGGTTAGAGAAGGGAGGAAAACCAAATTAATAGGATGTTATTACAATAGCCTATGTGAGAGGTAATGAGGGTTTGAATTGCTTTGGAGTTCTATTATTCTTGTCTTATGGAGTCATTGTTTTCTATTTGGACTATTCTAATTTTCAGGGAATTTGTTGCTTGGACAAGGTTTTGTGCCAAGCTGTCAATTCCCTTTCCAATTCTTTATTCCATAGCAATTTATTCCCTTCCATTTTCCCCTCCAGTACTCTCATTTCATTGATTAAAACATTTTAAAGCTTTTATTCTAGCTTCATCCCTTCTAAGAGTTATGGTTGAATTTGTGTTTAAGCTCTGTTTTGCTTTGAGACTTTGCTTATAGATATTTTGGAAGCATTCTCTTCAGGTTTTGTGTTTTAAGTGTCCCTGTCACTATAACAGCTTTTTATGATGGGATTCTGGTTTTGTTTACTCATTCTTCTGGCCCATTTCCTTGGGATTTGATGTTAGGGGGTAGCCTCTGTGTAATTCTGAAGGAAAGATCTAGTCTGGTCTCATCGCTGCTTTCTTCAGGTATTAAAGGTTATGTTATTCTAGTATCTCATGGAAATCTCAGGCTGGAGACCTGCATGCTTTCAGGTTTCCCAAAATAGCCTGATCCAGAGAGCACATCTGAACTCTTGCAAGTTCCTGACCTAGGTTTAGATCTGAGCAATGGTAGAATACTGCTATACTCACTCATCAGCCATCTGGGAAACTCCAATGGTTCAGACTGAAAAAACCATATGCTTTCCTTTGGTCCAGGATTCCTACCTTCATTGTTCCTCTAGAGGCTTCAGACTCAGCTAGAATTTGGAACTGAGTGCCCACTCCTATCACCTTCCTTTCCACCCCTTCTTTGGGTTTAAGCCACTCACTGCTTTTGAACTTGCTCCTCTCTTGGAACATAGCTTATGGCCTGTGACTCCTTCCCCTTCCCCTGAGGGGCAGGTCTCCTTCTCAGTCCACTCTGGGTTTATCACCTAAAACTGGTAAATGCTGCCATTTGGCACCTGTTCCTAAACTCCAGTTCTCTGGAATTGGTTTGCAATCTCCTTTTGGCCCTTGGGCACAGTCTTTGGGTGCTGAAATGCTCCTTGGGGCATGATCCTGGCTACACCATATCTCCAGTATTCCAAATGTCCACAAACTTCTCTTGCCTGTCTCCATGTTCTGCCATGGACAGGAAAAATTACTCCTGTAACTTTTTATTGAATTTCCCCATCAGGATTTGGACTGGTGTATTTTCTAGATCTGTTTATATTTAACTACTTTCTATATATTTTTATTTATCTACTTTATATTTATGCTATATGTATATGTATGTGTGTACATGTTGTCTCCCATGTAAGAATGTATACTCCTTGTGAGTAGGGGTTATTTTATTCCCTGTACTTGTAACACCAGTGAATGGTACAGTGCATGGAACATAGTAGGCATTTAAAAAATGCTTGTTGATTGATTGATTGAATTGATTACTTCAGAGAAGGAGAATGAGTGGTCAGATAGGAGGAGAACTAAAAGAAATGAAAGAGTGTTATGGACACCCACAGAAGAGTGAATATCAAGGAGAGGAGAATGGTTGAACATGGAAAATGCTCTGACATGGTGAAGAAGGATGAGAACTTAGAAAAGGCCATTACATTAGCCAATTAAGAAATAATTGAAGTGGATAAAGCACCGGCCTTGAATTCAGGAGTACCTGAGTTCAAATCCAGCCTCAGACACTTGAAACTTACTAGCTGTGTGACCCTGGGCAAGTCACTTAACCCTCATTGCCCTGCAAGAAAGAAAGAAAGAAAGAATTGAAAGGTTAGAGAATCTTGGATGTGTTTCTACCTAGTAGGGAAGGAACCAGTAGATAGGGAAAGACTGAAGATTAGAGAGAATGTGATATTGGGACAGTATGTATGCTATTGAAAATGAGAAGGAATCATGAATACACAGAGTTGTTGACCTTGGTGAGGAGAAGGGCCAGTTCTTCATCAAAGATTGAAGTAAAGAATCTTTCCATAATTCCATACTTTTTTCCCTAAGGGAATGCTGTCCTGGTTCTAAAACAGTAGTTACAAATGCCTCATTGCTAGGAATTATATACATCATTGAACCATATTGTCTCACTTGGCTCCAATTCCATATTACCACCTGCATATTGGACATTTCAAACTGGGTATCCCATGTGCTTCTCAAACTTGACATGTTCAACATGGAATTCATTATCTTTCTCTCCAAATCCACCCCTCTTTGAACTTCCCTGTTTCTGTTGAGGATACATTAAATACCGTAAATACATTAAATCAACTAGTTTTGCCCTCCTTGAAGTCATTCTGGTTCTCCCCCACCCTATATATCTGAAAACTATGGCCAGATCTTGTCATTTTATCTTCAAAACACCTCTTCTATCCATTCCACTCTTCCTCAGCACCAAAATTCAGACCCTCATCACCTTTTGCTTGGATCATTGCTGCGGCTTCTTACTTTTTCTCCTTGCCTCTCTCCCTTTCCCATTTCATCTTTCACCAGCTGCCAAATTTATATTCCTAAAGCATCTGACTCTGTCATTCCCTTGCTCAATAAACTCTAGTGACTTCCTATTACTTTGAGGACCAAATATAAATTTCAGTGTTTGGCATTTAAAGTCCTTCACAATCTGACTCCAGTCCACCTTTCCAGTCTTATCATACATTATTTCCCTTCACATAATATACAATCCAGTCACACCAGCCTTCTTTTTCTTTCTTTCTTTTTTTTTTAACCAGCCTTCTTTTTCACACATGATACCCATCTTCAATTTCTGTGTCTCTACAGGCTGTCCTCATGCCCAGAATGGACTCTTTCTTTCCCAGGTACCTCACACAATCCCTGACTTCCTCAGAGCTCAGCTCCATATGTTGCCTTGACTGATCCATCAGGTCATGGTCCCTTCCCCACCCCTGACATCATCTTGTATTTTGTTCATATAGATTTTATATACAAATGCATTACATACATAGACAATTGTACACATACTGTGTTTCTATCCCCTCCTCACTCCACCTGCCCCTATCCACCCATTTGAATGCAGCTCTTTGAAGGCAAAGATTTTCTCCCTTTCATCAGCAAGGTCTAGCATAGGGGCTGGCTGTCATATAGTTATATACATAAATTCTTGTTAATTATACTGTATTACTTTGACTGTCTAGCACAGGACCACCTATGAAATAGGCACTTAGAAAAGTTTGAATGAGTGAATAAATGAATGAATGCCTCAGAGGACAAGGGAAGGGGAGGAGAATATAGATATTTCTTTCTTACTTCTGAGGGATGGGAGTTGGGGAGTCAGAGAAAGTGAGCCGTTGACATCAGCTCATGATTGCCTGCCAATCCCCAGTCAGTCCCTTCATCACCACAGCTTATGTTGTCCAGCTCATTGATTTCTTGATCAGGTTCTGCTCTCCTGGGCATGGCAGCTTATTGATACTAACTGATATGTGCAAAATGAATTAATTAGGAAGATTTTTGATGGAGGAAAGCACTTGGTCAGGTCAGAGCTTGTAAGGCTATTTTGCAATACAAAAAAAAATAGCAGATAATGATGGACTTGGGCAGAGTACTCAGAGCATATATATCAAGCAGCTCTAACCAAGTGTCAAATGAGAGAACATCATAGGATTATGGAATTTAGATCTGGATGGGATTTCAACCTTGGATATTATGTATTTCAAACTCCCTCATTTTTTAGACATAGATACCAGCAATGTTCAATTCAGTAAATTACCCAAGGTCAAATGGCTGAACAAGTTGTGGCATATGAATGTAATGGAATACTATTGTGCTGTAAGAAACGATGAGTAGGAGAAACCTGGAAGGACTTACACGAACTGATGCTGAGTGAGATGAGCAGAACCAGGAGAACATTGACACAGTATCAACAACATTGTAGGTTGATCAACTGTGATAGACTTGACTCTTCTCAACAATACAATGATGCCAATTCCAAAGGACTCAGGATGGAAAATGCTCTCCAAATCCAGAAGAAAAAAAAACGAACTATGGAATCTAGATGCAGATTGAACCATACTATCTATTTTTTTCTTTTTTGAAGTTCTTCCTTTTTGCTCTGATTCTTCTAGCACAGCATGACTAATGCAGAAATATGTTTAATGTGATTGTGTGTATATACATGCATACATACATATATATGTATGTGTGTGTATATATATATATATATATATAAACCTATATCAGATTGCTTGCTGTCTTGGGGAGGGAGGAGGGAGAAAAAATTGAAATTAGAAATCTTATAAAAACAAATGTTGCAAACTATCCCTACATGTAACTGGAAAATAATAAAATACTTTTATGGAAAAAAATAAAAAAATTCAACTGAAAAAAAATTAAAATAAATTACCCAAGGTCACATAGGCCATTCATGTCAGAGCTGGGATCATTAGCCATGCCTTCAGATTCTAAACTCATTGATCTTTTACCAATACCATACAGCCTCCTACTTTTACCAAGAGGTTATCCCTGAGAGCCCGAAAAAGCTAATGAAATGAAAAGCTCAGCAGGCTCTGTGGTTTGTCATCCTAGCCTCTGTGTAGGTAGTACAACAGGACTATAGTCTGTAGGCAGTCTCAAACCTTGGGAGAGATTTTAAAATTAGGAAGGTAACTCCCCCTTATTACTTTGTAGTTGTCCGTTTTCTGATAGATTACTAAACATTCTCACAGTGATGATCTCATTTGTATTTTGCTCTACTTTTCAGACATACATATGGTAGGGATTACTATCCCCCATCTTTTTTTTGTTTTTTGTTTTTTTTAGTGAGGCAATTGGGGTTAAGTGACTTGCCCAGGGTCACACAGCTAGTAAGTGTTAAGTGTCTGAGGTCGGATTTGAACTCAGGTACTCCTGACTCCAGGGCCGGTGCTCTATCCACTGCGCCACCTAGCTGCCCCCAGTTTTTTTTTTTTTTTTTACTATCCCCATCTTACAGAGGAGTAAACTGAAAGGGGTAACAATCTGCCCAAGCTCACACAGCCAGTCATTGGCAGAGCTGGTACCTACCCCCAGGTTTCCTGCCTGCCTATTCAGGACTCTCTCTCCTACCGTGTGCTGGCCGGCTGCCTTAGGCTAACGTATCTGCTCCAATTCCATTTCATAGACGTGCTTTCTTTGGGGAATGAATGGCCTTGGAGAATCGCTTGGAAGTTGTGAATCATTCTTTTCCTGGGGTTTTTGGGGGGCATTTTGCTGGGTTCATTGGGGTGGGACAGATTTCCAGATGGGATCTGCCAGGATTCCCACCCTCTTTCCTCCCTGCCAGAAGTTGTCAAGGGTGCCAAGAAAATGATTACTTCCTGTTTTGTTTTGTTTTGTTTTGAATTGATGGAAATATTACCTCCCTTACTGGCTGTGACCGAATCTGCAGTAAAGAGAACTTGGTCAAAAGTCAAAAGATCTGGTTTAAATCTTGATGCTAGATGACTATCCCTCCCCCCCTCCCTCCCCCCCCCCCCCGCGTATGTATATATGAATGCATATATATGTATACATATCAATGTGCCTACATCTACATGCACATACACATGCATGTACATCTATGCCACTATAGAATTTAGAACTAAAGAAGATCTTAGAGAGCACCTAGTCTAAGCTTCTCTTTTATAGATGAACAAATTGAGGCCCAGAGATCAGAAGGGACTTCCTCAAAGCCATCTAGGTAGTAAGCAATACAGATACATCTTCTAAGGCCAACACCAGTGCTGTTTCCACTATACATTGTCAATCTCTAGGTAATTCAGTGAACTCTAGCCTTCACTTTCCTTATCTTTGCAATGGAGGAATTGGACCATGCTGTTATTAAGGTGCTCTAAAATAGGTAGCCCTGAAAATCTACTCTGAGCCATGACATGGCAACTATCAAACTCTAGAAAAAACCTGTAAAATACCACAGCCCTCTTTTAAAAACAAACAAACACTTATTGGAGAGACTGCCAATTCTCTTGAGGATAAGATTGTTGGCCTTGGAGCACAAAGACTTGAGTTATACTCTCAGTCATGTGAACTTTGACACATCATATGACATCTCTGAGCCTCAGTTTCCTTCTTTGTTGGGGAAGCTAGGTGACTCAGTGAATAAAGCACCGGCCCTGAAGTTGGGAAGAATTGAGTTAAAATCTCACCTCGGACACTTACCAGCTGTGTGACCCTAGGCAATTCACTTAACCTCAATTGCCTTAAACATCCTGGGCCATCTCCAGTCCTCCTGATGTTTATCTTGCCACTGGATCCAGATGACTCTGGAGAAGAAAGTGAAGTTGGTGACCTTGCACAGCCCTCCCTCACTTAAATCCAATTCACTGCAAGTCATGACATCACCTTCCAATATCATGGTCCTCTCCTAGAATGAAGGAAAAACAACAACAACAGAGCCTTCTTTGTTAATGCAAAGTCAACAACTAATGCCAACAACCTAAAGTAGTAGAATGACCCCTAGGTTTGCAGAAGAAAACCAAAACCTTGTTTCTAATCCATTCTCTGCTGGTTGCTATTTGTGTGACCTCAGATAAGTTCTTCCATTTGGACTTGTTCTACCAGCTTTAAAATGAAGGGAGTCCAAGTAGATGTCTAAGGCTTATTCCAATCCCAACATTTTATAATCTAGTGATATTTGATAATGCAAAACATGAGATCAAGAAGATGTAGTCATACAGTCACCAGGACAGAATAATAGAGCTATAGCTTCATATTACTTTACAAAACAAGTTTGAGATTGAGGTTAGGGACTGTTCTGCATTTGTATTTGTGACCTCAGTGCTTGTCACAGTGAAGGGAACATAGTTGGAATAGCAAAATATAGTGGGGCAGCTAGGTGGCATAGTGGATAGAATGCCTTATCTGAAGTCATTAAGACTGATCTTCCTAAGTTCAAATCTGACCTCAGACACTAACTAACTGTGTGACCCTGGGCAAGTCACTTAACCCTTTTTGCCTTGGTTTCCTCATCTGTAAAGTGAGTTGGAGAAAGAAATGGCAAGAAAACTCCAAATGGGGTAATGAGTTGGACAAGACTGAAAAATAACAAATTTGCCAATAGACTGATTGATGTCTTTTTAGTAAATGTTCTGGGGGGGAAAGGAGCCTGTGCTAAATCAGAGAGGTTATTAACAGAATTCTTTGGAAAAGTGTGACAGATGCTGATCAAGTGATTGGGTCCAGGGAGAGAAACAAGAATGATTTCTACTCTCCAGCCCTGATGATGTTTTTCTGCCAAGTATCAAGGGCACTTTGGTTAAAGAGAAGGGAAAGACCAGAAATGGATATGGGGTACAGAAAATCCCACCAACAATCCAAAAACATTTATTTATTTGAGAACCTTCTAGAGAGAGAGACAAGTAAAGTAGGAAGAGTAGTGGGTTCAGTCAGGAGAACTGGGATTCAAATCCCCCTTTAGATAGTTATCATCTCTGTAACTCAGTTAAAGTCTCTTGACCTCTCTGGGCCTTTTTTCTCATCTATAAATTGAAGGGGTTGTACTAAATCCTTATTAACATGATTATTAATGTTGTGGTGTTTTACACAATGTTTAGGTATTTTACACCTAGTGGTAAGCACAGATCCTGATAGTAGAGACTTAATTGTTGCTTGTCCTTCATTTTTAAAGAGGACCGGTGACATTATGGGGTGATGTCTTGACTTGCAGGTGAGTTGGTATAAAGTGAGGCAGAGCTGCATAAAGTCCTCAGGCCCAGAATCACCAAAGTTCTGTGGCAACACAAAAGGCAAGATGAATGGTGATGACCTAGGATGCAGTAGATGACCTTGGAGTCTTTGGTGTTCGACCAAGCTCTAAGTGCTTCACACTTGTCTACCTCAGCCACCTTCATGGCCATTGGAACAAATTGTTTTCATCCATTCATTCTACTGGGGGAAAGTCTTTTCATATTTGGGGTAGATATCCCCTAACTGACCAACTGAGCAGTTCTGAAAGGTGCTAGTCCTGAACACCTCACACACCCCCAAGCACATAGTAAATACTTTAGGAGTAGAAAGGCATTAGAGAGTTGTATGGGTAGGACAGAACAAAGGGAGCTGGTAGTGGGAGAAAAGACTGGGAAAGCAAAGGGATAAGATCAGAGGAAGAAGGTGGGAAAGACCCTCTGGATAGAGAGATCTTTAAGCAGAATCAGAAGTTGGAAAAAAACCCACCACCAACCCAAAGCAGCTATCACTGGTACCCAGAGCTATTTCTTTCTATCTGAGGTGGTTAAATCTGTGTTCCCTAATTCTTTACTTAGATTGCAGTCATGAAGTAACATTATAGGATCACAAGTTTAAAATTGGAATAGACCTTAGGGGTCATTCAGTCTAACCCCTTTACAGATGAGGAATCTGGGGTTTAAAAGAGTTAATTGCTATATCTGAGGTCACACAGTTAGTAAATGACAGAACTGTGATTTCAGTCCAAATCCCTGACTTAAAATCCAGGGCCCCATAGATGTTAGCAGAGCAGGCCATGTTTCCCATAGGGAAGGATGGCAGCCATAGATAAGTGCCACACTAGCTTCCTGCAGTGTAGAAGAATTGTACCATTTCTCCTTTGACCCCCAAGAAGTTGACATGGGCATCCTAGCACGGGCTTCTGACTCTCCCCCTGGGGCTTTAGCTACTTCCTCTTCTGTTTCATAAGCCTGTTAGTAACATATGTTGCCTGACTGGTCCCAAGCCATCATCCAGTATGTAATGACACCACTAGCAGGATGGAGAGACCCCCATGACACTTATAAAGACTTAATGTTACTAAAATGAACTTGAAGAAAGCTCCCTACTGCTTAGCATTAAAGGCCCATAAAACACACAGAGTTTCACGTACTAGCTCCCCAATGTAAAGGACTGCTCTAGCCAGCTTTCTAGTCAACTGATCCTAATGGCCTGGAATTTATGGGCAAGAACACCTCCAGAAAGTGCAACCAAGGAGAAGAGAAATAAACTGGCTCAGAACACAAGAAGGGCAGGGGAGAGGATCTCTCCCAGGGCTGTAACCATCAATCATCTTCAGCAATCCTGTGGCCCTTGATTTATTTAGAGGGGCGGGGAGTACAATCTTATCCTGGCAGGGACTTAAAAACATAGAGATGTTAAAGACTGAAGCAATCACAGAAGACAGAGCTGGAACAAGTTTAGAACATGGAATATTAGAGCCTGAAAAAAAGTTCATCTAATCCAGCTCTCATTTTTTCCCTTAATCTAAATCCTATGATTTATTCCCTGTAATACCAAAAAATAAAAAGAATAGGGCAAAGGAGAGGTTGAGGGAAAGTCCTATAAGAAGTTTGAGGGCTGAGAGATGACTTTCACTGTGGGGTGAAGGCTTTCTGAAGGGGCCATCCTTGGGGTTGACCTGGATGGGAAGGAAGGCCATTAACAGACAAAAGCAGGAGCAGGTTGGACCATTGTAGGGCTTATGGATAGAATGAGCAGGGTGATGGCATAACCAAAGGCATCAGGACAATAGCTGATGGATGGGATGAAAACAGGTGATAAAGAGGAATAGTTTGGTTGGTCCAGGAAATGGGTGAGTGTTTTTATGGCAGTTGACATTTATGTAACACTTTAAGGTTTGTGAAGTGTATTATAAAATGACTTCTCCCACCTGAGCCTCACGTCAACCCTATATGGTAACTAGGTGGTCTTATTATCCCAATTTTACAAATGATGAAATTGAGGCTGAGGGAGCTTGTGACCTCCCTAGGGTCGCACAGCTAGTAAGTTTCTGAGGAAAGACTTGAACTCAGATCTTTTTTAATCCAAACCACCACTAGCAAGCTAAAAGCAGTTTATAGAAGGCTATAAGTGCTGGGATCAGGGGTTTATGCTTTTTTCTGTATAGCTCAATTAGTGTTGATTGAATGCACCAAAAGCCAGTCAGCATAGTCAAGGTTTGGGCATTCCAAATAATTAGCACTGCTCTGGGAAGCTTTTTTAACTTTATAGATTTTAGGGCTTTTCTTACTTGGGATTTAAGAAAGTTTTACCAGTCAGGAGAAAAGCAGAAAAGTGTCTCTTTGGCAAATATTATTATTAAAATTTTATTTGGGCAGCTGTGTGATATTATAGGTTTGTTTTCAGAGACAGAAGAAGAAAACACCCACAGCACTGACATGTTTTCAGTGGGATTTATACCCATGCAGTGAAGATGTTGAGATCATTAAGTTTACACCCAGAATGGAAACTGGAGACCTCTTGTTGGAAAACATCATCCACTTATTTGCATAGGAGTAAGTTTTTAAAAGTGATCATTCACCTTCCCCACCTTTCTGACCTTGTTGTAGGGAGTGGACAACCCTGCTCTTTATAATCTAACTGAGCTATTAGAAACTTTTTCTGACCCTCTGATAAAACCTCATTAATTGTAGATTTGTAGACATTTGGCAGCTTGACATAATCGGGAAATGAGTATACTACAGTGGAAAGAGAATTAAATTTGAAGTCAGAGGAATCGGGTTCAAATCCTTCTCTGAGAGTGACTTTGGGTGGAGGACTTGCTCCCTTTGATGCTGTTGCATCATTTCTGTCCTATCCAACTCTTCATGATCCCATTTGGGGGTTTTCTTGACAAATATACTGGAGTGGTTTGCCATTTCTTTCTCCAGCTCATTTTACAGAGGAGGAAACTGAGACAAACAGGGTTGAGTGATTTGCCCATGGTCACACAGCTAGAGTAAGTGTCTCAGACTGGATTTGAATTCAGGTCTTCCTGACTCAGGACCAGCACATTATCCACTGTTCCACCTAACTTCCCTAAAGCCTGCATTTTCCCCATTTGTAAAATGAGGAGGTTGTCTTGATACCCTATGATCCTTATGGAAAGACTTGAATTTAAGTTTATCCCAAAGAAAATGGGCTTTCTCAATGTAAAAAACAGATTTTATCTTATCTCATTTAAGAGAATAAACTTTTCACACAAAAGTACTTATTGATATACAAACTAACTAAATTGTAAACTGGGCAGCTGCCTTTAACTGACTAGCTACTAACTATTCTTATCTTGTTCATTAAAGCAAGATCTTTGGAAATGTCTGCTCTGATGACAATTCTGTTGAATTCTCTGAAATCTTTGCTCCATAATGAATAAACTTGCTCTTGTCACCTTTAGTCTTTTCCTTTCTCATTCTTTCCATCATCTGGCTGTAGATTATACCTGGCTGCTGCATCCCTGGCTACCCTTTTCCAGTTCTGGTTGCATTTTTACACCTTCCCTTGACTCACTGCCTGTGATAGGTGAAATAGCTGGAATATTCCTTTCTCTCCCCATGGCCACTTCTTTTTCTTTTGCGAGGCAATTGGGGTTAAGTGACTTGCCCAGGGTCACACAGCTAGTAAGTGTTAAATGTCTGAGGCCGGATTTGAACTCAGGTCCTCCTGACTCCAGGGCTGGTGCTCTATCCACTGTGCCACCTAGCTGCCTCACCATGGCCACTTCTTTTGGGCTTCCCCTCTACCACCATCACAAAGAAATTTCTCCTCCTTCGATATTTACACTATCACATTTATCACCCAATCCAGATCATGGTGGCTGAGCTGTACCCCTCCACCTTCTCCCCTTCCCAGAACATTTTCTTTTCCTCAATCAATTAGATTTATGGATCACAATCTTTATTTCTACCATAATCCCTACCCTCACAGTTCAACATACATAGTGATGCTCCCTCAAATACCTGAACTTCTCAGTTCCTCAATCTACTTAATAGTAATTCTACCTTTGCTACATACAGAGGTGGCCATACCATTGATCTAGCTATCACCCACAAGTGGTCCAATTCCATGTTCATAAACTATAAAATTCCTTTATTTTATCACAACCTTTTATCATTCCATATTTATATATGCCTTATGACCCCAATCCTGTCCTTTGTCTTTAGCATGGTCTCTAATTCCTACACCCCTCAGTTCTTTACTAGTTCATCATCCCTGCACTGGCCATGAACTTCCCTAGCTTGCCCTCTTGGTGTGAACCAACTCAACTTTAAATCAACCTTTACCCTTAAATACTCTGTACCTTTGTTCAACAGAACTGCTATTTGGAGCTAGAGAAACTCTTAAAACACAGATTCACTTTGAATTTATATTATATCATCTCTATTGGGCTCCTACTGCAGCAAGGCAATCATTTTATACCTCCCTAATGGAGTCACTATTCTATTTACCACAGTGACTAATCCAAACACTTTCATCCCTCTTTAAGCCTTTCATGGTACCCCTTTTCCCAACCCCCTGCCTGAGAACCTCACTTTGTATTTCACTGAAAAAATTATGGTCATATATCAAAGGTATGCTCTCTCTCCGTCTCTCTCCCCTCTTCCTCTTCTTGATTCTATCCCATCCAATCTTTTCCCTCAGATCATCCTGACTACCATTCCTATTTTCTCTCATTTAGTTTTTGTTGTTGTTATTTGGGGGGGGCAGGGAAATGAGGG
The DNA here is from genome assembly GCF_019393635.1 of Dromiciops gliroides. Classification (NCBI taxonomy): domain Eukaryota; kingdom Metazoa; phylum Chordata; class Mammalia; order Microbiotheria; family Microbiotheriidae; genus Dromiciops; species Dromiciops gliroides. Next base: position 428,012,283 of record NC_057862.1, on the reverse strand, counting down.
TTAAGTGCCTTGCCCAGGGTCACACAGCTAGTAAGTGTCAAGTGTCTGAGGCTGGATTTGAACTTAGGTCCTCCTGAATCCAGGGCCAGTGCTTTATCCACTGCTCCACCTAGCTGCCCCTCTATTTTCTCTCTAAACACCAATCTCTTCCTGCTTCCTTGTTTTTTACCTACTTCCGCCCATATCTCTCCTACACTTAAAAAAAACCTCACTTGATCCAACCATCCCCTCTAGTTAAAGTTACCAGTGATCCTTTAATTGCCAAATGTGTTGGATTTTTCTCAATCTCAACCTTCTTGACTTCTCTGCAGCCTTTAACACTGAGTCACCCTCTTTTTCTGAATATTCTGTTTTCTCTAGGTTTTCATGACAATGTCTTCATGGTTCTATTCCTACCTTTCTGGCTGCCCCTTCTTAGTCCCCTTTTCTGGATCTTCATCTGCATTGTATAGATGACCCCTAAGGTTTTGTCTTTATACCTATTCTCTTTATCTCTTGGTGATCTCATTAGTTCCTATGGGTTCACCCAGCACCTCTATGCAGGTGATTCTCATATATATATATATATATATATATATATATATATATATATATATATATATATATATATATATATATATATATATATATATATATATATATATATATATATATATATACACAGGTGTTTTTTTTGTCTCTGCTAAGTTCCAGTTCTGTATCACCAATTGTCTTTTAGACATCTTGAATTGGATGTCCCATAGACATCTCAAATTTAACATGTCCAAAAAGAACTCATCATCTTTTCTCCAAACTCCCCACTCTTCCCAACTTTCCTATTACTCTTGCATGAACCACCATTTCCCCTGACACCCAGGATCACATGACTGTAGTTCCATCTTCAACTCCTCACTCTCAGTTATTTTATAGACAACCAACTGTCAAATCTTGGTTGTTTTTACCTTCACAGCATCTTTCTTCCACTTACATAGTCATCAACTTGATGCATTCCCTCATTTATCACCTCTTGTCTGAATGGCTCCCATAGTCTTCTGATTGGTATCGCTGCCTTAAGTCGCTCCCCACTCTTATCCATCTTTCAAAGTGATTTTTCTAAAATGGACATATCCATGCTTATTCCCCCTCTTCTCCTTCAGTAAACTTCTATTACTCCCTATTATTGTTCAAGACTTAAAGTTCTTCACAGCCTGTATCTTTTCAGTCTTGTTATATGTTATTTGCTTCTACACATTCTGTAATCTAGCTACAATAGCCAATTTACTGATCTTCAAACCCAAACCCTCCATTTCCTAATTCCATACTGGAATCCTGTCTAGAATTGTCCTTCTTCACCTCCAAATCCAACTGGCTTCCTTCAAGACTCGGTTCAAATCCAGCATTCTATAGGAGGTCTTTCCTCATCTTCTTCTCCCCAATCTCTTCCCTCTGTGATCACCTTACCTTCCATTTAGATTGTATATAACTTGTATATACAAAATTATTTGTGTGTTGTCTTCCATTAAAATGTGAGCTCCAAGAAAGAAGGGTCTTATTTTTGCTTTAAAAATAAAAATAAACTCAAGGCCTTTAGTAAAATATCTGACACATGACTTAAATTTGACTGACTTATTTCTAGTAACTCCATTTTATTTGAATGTGATAAAACCTGCTTTTCTGTAAAAGAATTCAGTGATTCATACTTGCCACTAGGGCACACTTCCCTTTCCTCCAGTCAGCTGGGTTAGAGTTAACATGACAGTTTGACTTGGCAAAACAGCCTTACCAGGACATGTCAAGTCCTGAGCTGTCCAAGTGCTGACCTCCACCTACTAATTAATACATATTATTTCTTTGCAGTTGACTGATCTTATTATTCTTCTCCTTAGCCTAATATTGAGAGTTCACAAAGATGAAATAACAATGAGAAAATAAGGCGTTACTCTAGGGTTCCATTTCCCATTACAAATTGCATTATAAATAATTTCTCTTTTGAGGGAACATCTTGTAACCTGACGTTCCCACCAAATCTTAATCTGCTTCAAGTATAAGTTATAATCCTCTTACTTTGGCAATTAAAGCTATTCACAATCTGACTTCTTATTTTTCCAGGCTTATTATACATTATTGCCTTCTACATGCTTAACATTCAGTCAGTTCTATTTGCTGTCTCTCACACAGTATACTCCATCTCTCTTCTCTGGGTTTTTGCACTGGCTATTCCCCACATCTGGAATGCTCTCTCCTTACCTCTAGTTCTTACAATCCATGGCTTTCTCCAAAACTCAACCCAAGCTCGATCATCTGAAGGCACTATTCCTAGTCCTACTGGCTGCTAGTGCCTTATTTTCTAGGGTTGTCCTATATTTACAGAGTATGTAGCTTGTAGATACCTATTTCTATACTTAGTGTCTCATCCATTAAAGTGTTAAGTTCTTTTTGATCAATAACAATTTTTTGCTTTTTCTTTGTATACCCAGCACTTAGCATTACTGCCTCAAGATTCCAGAGCAGCCCACAGTCTTTATTTTTTTTTAATTTCCTAATCCTGTGTCTGAATACCAATCCCCATGAATATTTATGAGTAAACCTGATAGACTGTAAGTTGCTTAATATCAAGTCTGGAGTGTCCTCCATCTTCCTTCTTCCTGTTCAACTAACATAGAGCCTTGTATGCAGTAGGTGCTCAGTAAACTTCTGTTCAATTAGAATCATAGAATCTCAGAATTTGAAGAGACCTCAGGGTGCCAACTTGTTCCACCATGCTTGGACAAGAATCCCATCTATGATATAGAAGGAACATGGTCATCCAGCCTTTGTTTGACTACACCCTCCCCTTTTCCCAGGGAACAGAAATCCACTCTCTCTCAAGGCAGCCCATTTCCACATTTAGATAGCTCTGTTAGAAAGATTTTCTTTAGGTCAAACTTCAGTTTACTTTTTGGCAACTTCTATCCATCCTCCTAGTTCTACTGTCTCAGGCAGAATTGGCTGCCATTTTTACAGAGAAGCAACTATATATATATATATATATATATATATATATATATATATTTGGTTTTGTTTGTGAGGCAATTGGGGTTAAGTGACTTCCCCAGGGTCATGCAGCTAGTAAGTGTTAAGTGTCTGAGGCCAGATTTGAACTCGGGTCCTCCTGACTCCAGGGTCGGTGCTCTATTCATTGCGCCACCTAGCTGCCCCAAAGGAAAGATATTTTTAAGAAACTACAGTGAAAAGAGCCCTAAACCTGAAGTTGAGAAATGTAGGCTCACATGTGTGCTCTCTTTTGCTTACTGGTTGTGTGACCCTAGGCAAGTCATGTTATCTCTCTGAGCCTTGACTTTTCCTGATGTAAAATGGGGCTGATGCCTGCTACCTATATTATAAGGTAGTTATGAGGAAAAGCACTTTTAAAACCTTGAATCATTCTAAAACTGAGTCCTTATTTTGGCTGGTGGAAGAAGTTTAAAATCAGGGGCCTCCAATGCCAACATTGGTAATGACTCATGATCCACTAAAACCCACTGTTCTTTATGGGATCTCTGTACAAGCCTCCTTCCTTTGGGTCCAGCCCAGTTTATTTGTTGAGTGCTTCTTATGCACAAGGGCCCATTTTTTGTTATGGATCAGAAGCCTGGCACTTAGCATTCTGTGGAAGTATAGTGCACCTTTCCCTCAAATCTCCTCTTCTCACTTTATTGAGGAGAAGGAAGCCCAGGTTTTGATTCTATGACCTTTCTTGGTCCTGTTGAATATGGGGGAAGAGGTGGCGGTAGAGGGAGTGTTAGGAAAGAATCACTGAAATTACAAATTTTAATGTCTGGGAAGAATAGTCTTGCCCTTGACAGAAACAGGGAAATTAGGGAGCGAGATGCATTTGGGTTTTTGGGAAGAAAGGATATGTGAACATGTGGATGTGTTTTGGACATTGATTTAGAAATACTGGTAGGATGTTCAGATGATGTCTACCAGTCATGGTGATACTGCATTGTAGCTCAGGAGAGAAGTGTTTGATGTGTAGAGTGGGGAGTTATTTGTATAGTTTTTGTACTGAACCCACAAGAGTGCATTGGTGAGGTCACCAAGAAAGAATGAGGAACCAGAAGATAAGGGAGCCCAGGGCAAAGCCCTTAATATCTTGCAGTCCCTCACTTCTGGCTGAGTAGCTGCTTTCTGAGTAACTTAGTTCAGGGTAAATGAATTTCATCTTCCTCCAGCAGCATTACTTATGTGAAAATACAGGTGTCATTTTCTGTCTCAGGACATAGCTGCTTGGATTATATAATGATGGGTGTTGCTCCCCATTAAGCAGCTGTTTGGGGTTTTAAGTGAATTATCTTGGCTGATGAAGCAGAGAAAAACTAGGTCCCTGGAACTTTGGTTTGGTATCCTCTGGGTGGATTTCACCTCCCACCACTACCCCTCCAAATATTTCTTTGCTTCGAGGATTCCTGCTGGCCATCCTGGGAGCAGGGCTGGTCTTCATTGGAATGTAATGTTTAGCTCACATTCTCTCTTTGGGAGGGAGGTATTAATGTTTTTGATTAAAGTCAAAGTCCTTAAAGCCCTGTGAGTTTTGGTGGTGTCCTCCAGCCCTAACAATTAGGAGGTGAGTAATCTGGCACTGTTGTTGACTTGTAGTCTGAGCTGAAATCTGCTCCACCCAAAAGTCAGCCTTCCAAAGAAGAGCTGGCACTACCACACAGGATGCCATAATCCCCCTTGCTCCCTTGTCAGAAAAGCCATCAATCCCTCTCATTTTCAGTGACCCCACCCTTCTTCTAGGGTGAGTATTTTCTTTAACCCAGGAGAAAAAAGTATTTTCTTTCCCTTTACATGCAATTTTCTTAGGCACATACATGCCTGGTTGATGATAATGCCTCCTAGGGGTTATGGATAGTGATTTCTACTTTTGCAGTATGCTTTCATATACTTTTGATTCATTTCTTTGACCAAAGTAAGACAATCAGTCTTCTGTCAAATGGAGGTCAGAGACGGGAAGGTCACAATGCAAGTTAGTGGTGCAGATACTCATAACCTTATACCTGGAACTACTGCAATAGCTGGCTGGTTGGTCTCCCTAACTACAGTTGCTCCTCACTCTAGTCCATCCTTCACTCAGCTGTCAAAATGATCTTCCTAAGGCTCAGGTCTGACAACGTCACTCCTTATTCAACAAACTCCAGTGGCTCCCTATTAATGCCAGGATTTAATTTTTTTTAATCTTCTTTTTTTATTTTTTAAAGTTCATCATGACCTGACCCCCTCCCCCCCACTTTTCTAGTCTTCTTACACTTTACTCTCCCCACTTATATTCTATGACCCAGTGACACTGGCCTCCTTGTTGTACCTTGTACAAACAGTCCATTTAGGCATTTTCATTGGCTATTTATTGAGCCTGGAATTCTATTTTGTATCATTTCCATCTCTTGTCTTCCTTTCAGTCCCAACAAAAATCCTATATTTTACAAGAAGCCTTTTTGGATCCCCTGTATTGATATAATTTTTTCATTTTGAGATTATCTCCAATTTATCCTTTATATTGTATATCTTATTTGTACACAGTTCGCATGTTCTCTCTCCTATTAGATTGGGAGCTTCTTAAGAGTGGGAACTGGTGGTGGGGTTTTTTGTTTGTTTGTTTTTGTGGGATTTTTTTGTTTTTGTTTTGTATTTTCTTTGTATTCCCAGCACTTTGCAGAGGGCCTGGCAGTTGGTAGGTGCTTAATAGATGCTTGTTTACATGATTCCAGACTAGAAACCAAATCTGATTCCCAGTTCAGTTTTCTTTGGATTTTACCACTCTGTATTCCATTCTTTCTCTGTAAAATGAGGAGCTGAAGGAGATAGTCTCTGATGGGGTTATGTTTCTCTCAATCTGGTCAGACTGGCCTTCTTTCTGTTCTAGTACCTGGCACTTCCATTTGGCAGTTTTGCCTCTTGCATGGTGTGTTCCCCATATGTGTAGTGCATATACTCCTTACTTCCAACTCTTAAAACCTTTCATTTCTTTCAGTGAAAGAATGAATGAAAAAGCATTTATTAAACACTACTTCACAGTGACTTATTCATGGCTTTGGGGTGCAGGCAGGAAGAAGGACCACAGATCTGCAGGTAGTCCTATTGCAGAGGGTCCATTGGAGTCTTAAGGTGGGGTGATAATTGAGGTAATGGTGTAGTTTGACTTGCCTACTATGTCTCATTTGATTCTCAACACACACACTCTATCAGATAGGTAGGGCAAGTGGTTTTAATTATTCCCATTTTACAGATAAGGTAACTGGGGCACAGATAGTGACTTACCCAGAGACACATAGCTTAGATAGTGACAGACCTGGGACTAGCAGGAGGGGAAAAATACACAAGTTTTTGAATTCTAATCTCTTACCTCCACAACATACCAGTTTCCTGGAATGGCTTCCAGACTTGTCATCCTTGAAATAAGATCCAGCATAAGTCTCCAAGCTTTAGATTTTTAACAAGTTCTTCTTCCTCTTCTTCTTTTTTTTTATAAAAAATATTCAATTTGGGCTTGCCATATGGTCTCTTTCTTCCGGTACTCCTAAAGAAGTGCTGGAACATGGAGCCTGTGCCAGCATCTTGAGTTAAACATTGGTAGATGTCAAATAAACATTTTTTTTCCCTCCTAACCCACGGTAATGTGCTAAAACATAAAATTATACAAGCTGCTATTCTCTTTTGTCAGAGTGCCTAAAAACACACAGAGCAGACTACACTCTGCCTAGACACTAATTGATCACCATTGGCCTATAGAGAGTCCTTCCAGGTGAGAGAATGGCAGGGGAGGTGCTTTGAGAATAAGGCCTGGATGCTGACTTAACCTAGCATTAGAAATCTTCAAATAAGCTGTTAACGGCACCTTTTAGGGCTGTTTCATGAGTAAAACAGCTGTAAAAGTGGGGAAGAAGTTTTGTTTCCTAAGCTGTCTGAATTATTCCATGGTAGAAGCGTTTCAGGGCGAATTTAAAATAGCCCTGCTGCTGTGTGCTGAAACCCCCTTTCCTTAACCACCCTTCCAGTCAGACAAAGAAACCTTGTGTGGTATTTTGAGGTTCTGCCCTTCTTATTCCAGGGCTGGAGAAGGAATCACTCTAAGCCACATTTTGTTGTGTAAGTTTAGATTTGGAGACACGGTGACCTCAGCTCTGTAGTCCAAGCACCTTTTTTTTGGGGGGGGGAGGAGGTACAATGAGAGTTAAGTGACTTTCCCAGGGTCACACAGCTAGTAAGTGTCAAGTGTCTGAGGCCGGATTTGAACTCAAGTCCTCCTGACTCCAGAGCCAGTGCACTGTGCTAACCTCGATGCTCTTCATCAAGTCAACTTGTGATTTAGTGTTAGAGGTCATGGGTTCAGCTCCCAAGGTGATGCTAGCTACCTGTGTGACCTTGAGGAAGTCTGATAGCCTCTCTGTCCTTCAGTTGCCTCATCTGTAAAATGTGGGCATTGGACTAAAGGGCCTCTGAGTTCCCTTCTAATTTTAGGTCTTTGATCCTAAGGCATAATGATCTTGTGTTCCTAGTCCAACTCTCCCCTACACCCCATTTTTGCAGATAAGGAAAGTAGGACTGGGGAAGTTAAGTGACTTGCCCAAAGTCACACAAGTAGTTAGCATCAGAGGACTACAGAGTACTTTACATGTGTGTCTTGTTGAAGAGTATCTAGGTGACGTCATGGGTCCTCTTCGAAAACGAATGGGACAAACAACAATGCACTCAGACCTACTTTTGCTAGGAGTACTTCTGACTTTAGATAGAACTCTTTTCTTTTTTTGTTTTTGTTTTTGGGTGAGGCAATTGGGATTAAGTGACTTGCCCAGGGTCACACAGCTAGTAAGTGTCAATTGTCTGAGGTCAGATTTGAACTCAGGTCCTCCTGACTCCAGGACCAGTGCTCTATCCACTGCACCACCTAGCTGCCCCTTAGATAGAGTGCTTTTCAAAACTAACCTGCTCCCTGTCCCTTTATTTCAGGGTCCTCCCTTCTCTTGATAAACTAACCCTTTCCCATGGCTTCACTCCTACCAGGTAATATATTGGCCTTTCTGAAATTCAGTGTTGTGCTCCAAAGAAACAACTCTAATGGGAATTTCAGAAATTGTGATGCTTATTATAGGCAGGAGATGATTTTGGGCTGGGTGGGCACTTATGTCAACATTTCTACTTTACCTATAGATGATTCATGTCTACCTTAAACATAAAGTGCATACTGACTACCAACAATAGCTTTAACCAAAGCTATCTATGGGCAGCTAGGTGGTACAGTGGATAGTGCTAGGTCTAGAGTCAGAAAGACTCTTTTTTTCTGAGTTCAACTCTGACCTCAGATAATTCCTAGCCATATGACCCTGGGCAAGTCACTTAACCCTGTTTGCATCCATTTCCTCATCTGTAAAAATGAGCTGGAGAAGAAAATGGCAAACCACTCCAGTTTCTTTGCCAAGAAAACCCCACAAGGGGGTCATAAAGAGTCAGATGTGACTGAAACAACCAAACAACAACAACAAAAGGCATCTATCAATTAATTACTCAGTGTGATCTTGGACAAGTCATTTTATACCTTTCTAAGTCTCTGTTTCTTTAACAATAAGATCAGATATGTCAAACATTTCTCCCCTCTAGGCCTCAGTTTCCATAGGTAGGCTAAACAAAAGGGTTCATTTAGATGTTTTTAAAGGTCCCATTGAGAGCTAACATTCTAGATTCTAATGTTCTCTGCTCCCAGATCTCTTCTGGCTTGGACCTTCCTATGTTTTCTGAATGTGGAAGCATTCATAAAAATGGAATTCTTTGTGAGTTCAGAATTTTACGGCCATCCATGGACAGAGGGCCTGAATGTTGATTTAGTAGCACTGCTTTTAATACCCAGTCTCTGGGGGCTGGCCCAGGGCTCTGTGGAGAGTCTAAGAAGTGTTCTGTAGCAGGAATATCTATCCCAGGATTTCCTTTCCTATCTGGATGGCTCTTTGGATACACATGAAACCCTTAAGTATGGACGTGACCTCGCATGCTCATTTATGTCTCATGGCACTGGCTGCCAAAATATAACAAAAATTCTGCCAGTGTGGAGAGCTTTCTCATTGCTGGAAAAAGGCCCTCAAGACTGCTTCCATAGCTTCCAGTGGTTGTCTATCAGAGTCCCCATTACCAGAAATGTGTTGGGAAATGACAAATGTGTTGAGCTTTCACTGATGCCAAGAAACAGCATGTTCCTGTAGCCCAATGGGACTCTAAGCTCTACCCACCTGAATGAACAAATGAAGTGCTTACTATGTGCCACTCATTGTGCTAACTCCTGCTAGAGGCACAAAGAGAAAAGTGAAATCGATTCACTTGTCTTTGCCTCTCCTGTGTGTAGCACAAAGCCCACAATATGGTAAATGTTTAATAAATGCCTATTGACTGATTGACAGGCCTTGCCTTACAAAGCTTAGATTCTAATGGGAGAGACCAGATAAAAAGGGCAGTGGTGGCCAGGGCTCTGTTTAAAGAAAAACATCAATTGCCCTAAGATGCATTTCTTTCTTCTATTCTTAAATAAGCCAGAAAGATGGTGAAGATGGCCTTGTTTTTGTTATCATTGTTGCTCTCCAATAATTAAGCTGGAGTTGCTTGCTTGAAGTGTTATGCCCATACCTTGAGAGGTTTGTTGCTGGACTGGGGGCATTTGGACACTTGCCTGGAGTTTTTGTATTTAGGGCAAAGACCATAGACTATACCAGGCAGGAGAGGGACAGCAAACATGTTTATGTATATGAGTGTGTGTGTAGATATAAACCCTGAAATATTGGTTGCAAGGCCGGGGAAGGAAGGTGGTGGAGCTCATCCTGTCTTACCATCTGCTAGCTTTCTGTTTTAACTAATTTCTTTTGCTAACTAGATGCTAAGTCTGTTTTATTTCTATATTGCTGATGGACTGCATGTGCCATCAGCACCCTGGAACGCAGCCCTGATTGTCCCTCCCTAGTTACTACTTTGTTTCCATTTATTGCCTGAGCAGAGGAGCATCTAGGATGGGTGTGCTGCTCTAGTGAGAAGAGAAATGCAGTCCTTCCATCTTGTTTTGACAGTTGGATCTGTTTAGCAGGGTACTCTGATGTGCCAATGTCTCCCAGCCAATTAGGAGACAGGGACCCCAGGTGATGCTTTAAATAATTAAGTGGATTCTGCTGAGTCCTTCAGGCTGAAAGCTTTTGATTTGTCTTTAAAGTTTGGCTTGATTTTCCCTGGCAGACCAATTCCCTTGCTCCTGAGAAATGGGGGTGTGTAAGTTCTCATGGAGTAAACCATTGAGTCAGCTGAGAAAATGAGGGTAAGGAAGCACTGACTATGCAGGCAGTGGGATGTGGTGGAGAGAAGCCTGGACTGGGAGTCAGGAGACCCAGGTTCTTTTTAGGCTTTGCTATTTCCTCAATTATTTTTCCCCATAGTTTTCTCTTCTGCAAAATGGGGGAGGTGGGGGGAAGTGTGTGAACTGGGGACTCTCTGAGGACCCTCCTTGCTCTAATCCTATTTTTGTCCTATAGTGACTTAAAGTGGCAACTAGTTTTTAATCATACACTGTCTTTTCTTAGCCTTTAATAATCTCATAGTGTGCCTGCCACCATTCCCTGGGCAGACCCTGAACCCCTTAGTACCCAGGGAAATGCTGGCCTTTTAGGTGCTTAACACCTCCCTGTTGATGGAGCCCTTCCTTCCTTGGAGGAGAAGGATGTTGGGGGGTGGGGTGGGGTGGATGAGGGGTGTGGGGGGTGGATGGAAGTGTCAAAATCAGCTGTGGGTCTGAGCTCTAGAGTCCTGGCCCCTAGGGTCCTTATCAGTAAATGAATGTGCTCCCAAAGGCTATGCCAACAAAATCCAAACTTCTGAAGGAAGCTGGAAAGACTTCAAGCATAGCTATGATGATGTCCAGGCTTTATGTCCACCCTCTGATTACCAGATTAAATAAATTAGGAGATGTTCATTACTAAAAGCCTACCAATGCAATTCAACCCAACCAACATTTATTCAGAATATACATCAGTATGAGACCTTCCTCTCACCACTTTGTGGAGATGGGGGACTATGGATATGGAATACTATATATAATGTCAGACTTTTTCAATATGTTAGTTTTGCTGAACTTTTTCTTTTTTTTCTTCTTTGTTATAATGAATGGCTCTTTAGGAGGGGAAGTGGAGAAGGATGCATTGGGAAATATAGGTAATATAAAAGAAAAAGGATATCAGGAGATGGGTTTAAAAAGAAATTTTTTTAAAAAGACCATGCTTAAATTGCTCTAAGTTCTAGGAAACTTACATTGTACTGGACATAGATAATATATGCACAGTTAAGTAAGTACAAGGTAATTTGAGAGATGAGAGAATAACAAGAGGGATAAGGAATGGCTTCCCAAAGGAGATGATATTTGAGCTGAGTCTTAAAGGAAGATAGGGATTCTAAGGGGTAAGGAGAGAATACCACTGGCATGAGAAACAGCCTGTGCAAAAGCATGGAGGTGAGAGATTGAATAAAATTTTAAGCAATGGCTAATAGGTCAATATGAATGGAATAGAGAGTACATAAAAGGACTTAACAATGAATCATATATTGAAAGGTAGGAGGCAACCAGATTGTATAGGGTTTGAATTGCCATTTTTTTCATGGAGGTAGGGGGGAGCTCTTGGATATTTTTGAGCATATGAGTAACAGGGCCAGACTTTTGTCTTGGGCATTGAAATGGTAACCATGGGGAGAGAACAGATTGGAAGCAAGGAGACCAATTAAGAGGATATTGCAAAAGTCTAGATGAAAGGTAATGATGGCCTAAAGTCAACTGTGTGAATAAAGAGAAGAAAATGGGTGTTGTGAAGGAAGATTTGACTAGACTTGGCTCCTGATTGGATAAGGGGGATGAAGGCAAAAGAAGAGTCATATGTAACACAGATTGTGACTGGAAGGATGGTAGTGCCCTCAACAGAAACAGTGAAATTTGAAGGAAGGATGGGGAGAAGATACAAGTCCTGTTTTAGACATGAATTTGAGGTGCCTACAGGGCATTCGGGTGAAGATACTGAGGCAGTTGGTGATAAAGGGCTATAACTTTGGAGAGAGATCAGGGATGTAAAACTGGATGTGTAGGTTTGGAAATCATCCACCTTCAGATCAATCAGTCAAAAAGTAAACACTAGTTAGGATTCTTCTCTTTGCCAGGTACCATACTAGGTTCTAGGGATTCAAGTACAAAGAATAATCTAACAATCCCTGCTTAGAAGAAGTTTACATTCCATCAGGCAAGACAACAATTGCTTAAATAAAAAGTGTGTGTTTGTGAGTGTGTGATAAATATAAATTATATAAAAAGAAATTTATATGTATGTACATACATACAGACAGATGGATGGATAGTTCAGTATGAGGTAGTGTGGCAGGGAGAACACTAGCAATTGGGGAGATGATGATTGAACTCATGGGAACTGATGAGCCCCCAAAGAGAGAGACTAGTTAAGTAAAAAGAAAAAAAAAACTGCTCGGAAAATTGGACCGTGGCATGAGAGCAATTAGGTTTAGATCAATCTCTCACACCATATACAAAAATAAGCTCCAAATGAATATGTGACCTAGATATAAAAAAGTCACATTGGGGCAGCCAGGTGGCACAGTGTATAAAGCACTGGCCCTGGATTCAGGAGGACCTGAGTTCAAATTTGGCCTCAGATACTTGACACTTATTAGCTATGTGACCCTGGGCAAGTCACTTGACCCTCATTGCCCCACCCCTCCGCAAAAGTCACCTCATAAACAGATTAGAGGAATAAAGAAGAAACTACTTTTCAAATTTCTAGATAGAGGAAGAGTTCATGATCAAAGTATAGAGAGGATTACAGAAGAAAAGTTTTTGTACAAAAAAATCCAATTCAGCCAAGATTAGAAAGGGAAGCAGTTAATTGTAATAAATGTGTAGAGTGTGTGTGTGTGTGTGTGTGTGTGTGTGTGTGTGTGTGTATAAAGTTTCTCTGTTGAGGTCCCATTTCCAAGATATATCAGTAACTCATTCAAATTTATAAAAATAATGGTCATTCCTTAATTGCTAAATGATCTAAGAATATGAACACATAGTTCTCAAGGGAAGAAACCTTATCTATAGTCAAAGAAAAAATGTAAATTAAAACAACTTTGGGGTTCTACCTCATATCTATCAGATTGGTAAAACTGACAAAAAAGAAAATGACAAATTTTGAAGGGGCTGCAGGGGAATAGGCACATTGCATTTGGGGTGAATTTGTCCAACCATACTGTAAAACAATTTGGAACTACACCCTAAATGTTACTAAATAGTGCATGACCTTTGATTCAGCAATACTGCCATCCCCAGAGAGGTCACAGAAAGAGGAAATGGTCCTATATGTAGAAAAGTATTTATTGTAATTCTTTTTGTCATACCAAAGAACTGGAAACTAAAGACAGTACTCATTAATTGGGGAATAATTGAACAAATCATGGTACATGAATGAAATGGAATGTAAATATGCTATAAGAATTGAAGAGACAGTTTCAGAGAGACCTGAGAAGACTTGTATGAGCTAACGCAGAATGAAGTGATCAGAACCAGTTTATAAAATAACATCAATGTTGTAAAAGTGAATAATTTCTGAAGGACTTAACTCTGATTTATGAAATAATCAATTATGATTCTGAAGGAATGATGAAGAAGAATGCTGCTTATCTTATGACAGAGGATCGACTGATGCAGAATGAGAAATGCATTTTTTTGACCTGGCCAATGTCAGAGAATTTATTTTGCTTGCTATGCTTATGTGACACTTCTATTTTCTTCAGTAGTGAAGATGGTGACCAGTGAAGCAGTGTCTTCCAGAGGGAGATAGGTCTCCATTAAGACCATAAGATGAAAAGAGAATGAGATTAGGATGAAGGGGAGTTTGACAATAGATCAAGGGTTCCAGAAGGCACGTTGAAATGAGAAAGCTGAAGAGTGTGAAGATTGTTGCAGGATTGAGGTGGATAAGGATGAAAAAATGGGAAGAGGTTACACAGAAAAATGTTTTTTGCCCCAGCAGAAAGGTTAATAGATTCAAAAAGATAAGGGACTCTGCCCACTCATCAGAGTCCTGTCATGATTGAACATTGTATGGGGATGGGAAACACCCACAGTGTTCACTTCCAGCATAAGGGGAGCAGGGGGTGAGAGAAGAGGGAGTCTCAGGGAGCTTCATCCAGGTATTTGGGCCAGCAACACTTAAATCCCCTTTGGAGCAAACTCTTTGGGACATTTATTAAGCCCTGCTATGTGCCAGGTCTGGTGTGTGGCTTTGGGAGTACAGAGACAAATGTGAAACAGTCTTTACCCTCAAGGATGGTAGATAAAGACTCTAAGCTATGGCAATTTGTGGAAATGGGGGGAGGGGACCACAGTGATGAAATAATAGCTATCTTGGAAGAGTCATCTGTAAAAGTGGATTAGACATTCTGGGTTTGGCCCCTGGAAGAACTTGGTGCACTGAGTGGGCATTCTTCAGGGGCAAAGTTGAGCTTGATGTAAGGAAAAACTTGCTAATAATTAGACTTTTCCCCAAGTGTTAATGGTTGCCTGGGAGAATCTGAGGGACATTTTTAAAGGCTCAGTGACCACTTGTCAGATAAGAAAATTATTCTAGTTCAGGTTGCACTTAGATAGCTACTGACATCCCTTCCATCTATATGATTCTGTGACTAATAGCGAATGCTTATCTAATATTTTCAAGTTGGCAAACAGTTTTCCATACATTATCTCATTTGAGATCATATATGATCTCATCTCATTCCTTGAAGAAATATTCTGGGTGGGGGTGGGCTGCTTAATTCCCAGCTGTGATAGAGAGGGAGCTCAATGTTCTCTTAGGCCAGGTCTACAAGTGATGAGTGGAGTAAAACATTAAAGCAATTACATGGGCAATTCAGACTCCAATGAGTTTTTTTCTCTTATCTGGATATTTCAGGTACAATTATTTTTGGTAAAGATTGTTCAGATGTAATTACTTCGATGATCTTTTATATTTGATAGCTATAAATATAGCTTTGGGGTTTATATGAATTGATTTCTTATAGGAGACAAAGAGCACTGAATATGAAGACAGAGGACTTGGGTTCCAAACCTTTCTGTGTGACCTTAGGAAAGTCATTTTATCTCTTTGAACTTCAGTTTCCTCTGAGGGGTTGAATTAAATGGCTTCAGAAACCTCTTCCATTTCCATGTCATCATCGTCATCATCATAGCTAGTACGCCATATCTCTATTTGTATATATTTAGGTTTGCTAAGTGCCTTAAAAACACTATATTTCATTTTATCCTTGCAACAATCCTGGGAGGGAGGGGCTATTATTATTCCTATTTTATATATGAGGAAACTGAGACTGACAGGGTCTATCACACCCAGGGTCACATGGCTAGTGTCTGATTCATCCTGACTCTGGGTCTAGTACTTTTTAGACTGTTACACAGATCTACCTCTAGATTTAGGATCGAATTGCTATTCCCCTTAGATGTTTATAGCTTGCTTTGGTCATTAGGCAAATATTTTTCTGTTCTTACAGTTTGAACTGTAGTAAGCTTTGGAGTTTCCATGCTTTGTTTTCTTGAGAAGATTTTTCTATTCTGTTGTTCATCTTCCTCATGGAGTCTATGGGTGGCTTACTGGAATTTCTACTGGATAGTGATATCCTATCTAATATGTACCTCATGGAGACATACTTGGTTTTTGTTCTCTCATTCCTTTTTTCTTAGGACAGTGCCTGACATATAGTAAGTACTTAATAAATACTCATTGATTTGACTTAACTGTTCTTTTATCTGGGGAGAGAGAAAGATGATGGGGAGAGAGAAAGGGAGAAAGAGAAAGCTAAGGATGGATTGAATGAGAGATAGACCGACAGGCAGACTGTGTAATGTATGTATGATTCATGACACTGTCCCTCCTGGTTCTCTGACTACTGCTTCTTAGTTTGCTCTGCCAGATCTCTATCCAAGTCATCATTGATAACTGTGGGTGTCCCCTAAAATCTGTTCTAGACCCTGTTATCTTCTCTTTCTAAACAATTTTACTTGATAATCTTATCAGCTCCCATGGATTCAACTTTCATCTTTGTGCTGATGATTCTCAGACTTATTCATCCAACCCTATTTTCTCACCTGACTTCCAGTTTTGTTTCCCCAACTGCTATTAGACATCTTGAACCAGATGTCCCACATACTTCTTTTTTATTGTATTTTTAATTTATTTTGTTAAGCTATATCCCAATTCCTTTGGGGGGGGCAGGGCAATGAGGGTTAAGTGACTTGCCCAAGGTCACACAGCTATTAAGTGTCAAGTGTCTGAGGCTGGATTTGAACTCAGATCCTCCTGTGCTCAGATCTAGGTCCAGTGCTTTTATCTACTGTGCCACCTCACTGCCCCCTCCCCCCCCCCATATAATTTTTTTTTTTTTTTGCGGGGCAATGGGGGTTAAGTGACTTGCCCAGGGTCACACAGCTAGTAAGTGTCAAGTGTCTGAAGCCGGCTTTGAACTCAGATCCTCCTGAATCCAGGGCCAGTGCTTTTATCCACTGTGCCACCTAGCCACCCCTCCACCCATATACTTCTTAAGATGTACCAAATTGAATTTATTTTCTTCAGCCCAAACTCTCCCTCTCTTCCTGACTTCACTATTAATGTCAAGGATCCGCGCATCCTCTAAGTCACCCAGTCTGGAAACCTAGGTTCCATCCTGGACTCCTCACCCTTTCTTACTTCCCATATCCAATTAGTTGTTAAGTCCTGTCAATTCCACCTTCATGATATCTCTTGTATGTACCCCCTTTTCTCCTCTGACACTGCCACTACCCTGATACATACTCTCATTGCCTGATGTCTAGACTGCTATTACAGGAATACCATTCAGGTTGGTCTCCCTGCCTGAAATCTCTCCCCATTCCAGTCCCCCCTTCACTTGACTGTGAAAGTGATCTTCCTAAAGTGCTGCTCTGACTGTGCCATCTCCTTATTCAATAAACTCCACTGGTTCCCTATTAATTCCAGGATCCAATATAAAATCCTCTGTTTGGCATTCAAAGTTCTTCATAACCTGGCCTTCTTCTACTTTTCCAGTCTTCTTATACCTTGCTACCGCACTGATGGGATTTAACTCGAAAAAGCCAAGACTAAAGTGGAGGGGAGAATTGGTGCATGATTTTTTTGTTTGCAGATGATTGTGCACTTAGTGCAACCTCTCAAGCTGAGATGCCCCAAAGTATGTATTGATTCTCTGCCTCTTGTGCTAATTTTGGCTTAACAATTCACAAAAAAAAAAAAAAGATGCTCTACCAGCCAGTACCACACCATCCATAAGTGGAATCATCACTTATAACCATGGAGGAGTTTTGATTTCTGTGGATAAGTTCACTTACCTTGGCAGCATACTTTCCAGGGATGTCCATCTAGATTATGGGGTTGATGCATGCACCGTCAGAGCTAGCTCAATGTTTGGGAGGCTCTGAAGGAAAGTGTGGGAAAGAAGAGGTATTAGACTGACTACCAAATAGCCATTGTGCTGACCTCGTTGTATGCCTGTGAAACCTGGATGAGATACCAGTGCCATGCCAGAAAACTGAATTACTTCCATTTGAATTGTCTTAGGAAGATTCTAAAGATCACCTGGCAAGACAAGGTACTGAGGTCCTTTCTCCAGCTAAACTAGAAAGCATTCAGACTCTACTGCAGATGGGCTGGCCACATTGTCCATTGTTCAAATGTCAAGCATACATTTGCCTAAAAGACTATTTTATGGAGAATTTGCATAAGGCAAGTAAGTGTTCACATGGTGGTCAGAAGAAATGATACAAGGACATTCTCAAGGTTTCTCTGAAGAATTTTAGAATTGATTGTGTGATGTGGGAGATGCTGGTAAAGGGCCATCCAGCATGGTGTGCTTGCACCAAAGAAGGTCTATGCTCTATGGTCTTTGCTCTATGAGCAAAGCAGAACTGCAGTAGCTCCAAAAAAGAAAACAAAAAACCCACCCAAAAACAAAACCAAAAAACCCAAAACCATGAGATGTGCAGATTTGGAGACATCTCCTTCCCCAATGTTCATATGGACCATTTGTGCCTGACCTGTGGTAGAGCCTGAGCTCATATTAGTCTGATCAGTCATTGATGGACACACTGTACCTGACCTCAACAGAGTGGTGTCATTTTGGTCCTCACAAAAACTAACCAGTACCTTACTCCCCTCCTTGCACTCTTTGATCCAGTGACACTGGAACCTTTGCTGTTCATGAGACAAGATTCTGCAACTTCTGACTGCATTTTCACTGGCTGGTTGCCATTCCTAGAATTCTCTTTCTTCATCTCTATTCCTGGCTTCTTTCAAATCCCAACTAAAATCCCCCTTTCTCCAAGAAGCCTTCCCTGATCCCCATTAATGCTAGTTTCATCCCTTGAAGATTATCTCCAATTTATCCTGCAATATATAATATAATATATTAAATATATAAAAATATAATATATTTTGTTTATTCCATGTTTTCTCCCCCAGTAGACTGTAAACTCTTTGAGAGCAGAGACTGTCTTACTTTTCTTCGTACCCTCAGAACTTAGTATTAGTATTGTCCTGGCACATAGTAGGTACTTAGTAAATGCATGGTGACTTGAAGTGTGTATTTGTATAGATATATTGTGAATGGGAGTGGAGGTTGAGAGATGAATGGCTAGCTAGATGTTTAAGAAAAGATAATGACAAAATAGAATATTTCTGGGGAAAAAAAGTGTGATCAAGCTTGGGAGAGACCCAATGATCAACAACATCTGAGAATCAATTGAAAGAATTAAGTATTTTTAGCCTGAAGTAAGGAAGGATTGGCTCCCGGAGTTAGAGTGGGGAGACAAGACTGATATTTGAAGAGCCACCATCAGGAAAAGTGATTATAGTCTTTATTCTGCTTAGTTCAAGAGAGTAGAATGAAGAAAAATGGTAGAAGTTTAAGAGAGGCCATTTTAGATTTTCTAATCATCATAAGATCATACCCATAGGCCTAGAAGGGACTTCAGAATGCATGTAGTCCAATTCCTTCACTTTAAACATGGAGGAACAGCCCCAGGGAAGTTAGATGACTTGCCCAAAGTCACACTAGTAATAAGTATCAGAGACGGGTTTGAAACCAAGTTCTCTGACTTTAGAACCAGTATTCTGTCCACTATACCAATCTGTCTTCTAGGAAAACTTCCTACAACAAATAGTTATAAAAGAATAGATGGGGCAGCTAGTCGGGGCAATGGATAGAGCACTGGCCTTAAAGTGGGAAGACTCAGTTCAAATCTCACCTCAGATACTTACTAGCTGTGTGGTCCTGGGCAAGTCATTAACCCCAATTGCCTTAAACAAACAAACAAAAACCCCCAACACAACCAGGGCTGTCTTCAGTCATCCTGTGCTGGAGGAGAGAGTGAGGTTGCACAGCTCTCCCTCATTTAAATTCAATTCAGTATGTCATGACATCACCCTGATGTCATGATCTTCTTTGAGAATGAAGGACAATCAACAACAACAATAAAAGAGTAGAAAGGACTCCGAAAAAGTTGTAAGTTCCTTAGGAACCCGTCACTGGAAGCCTCCCCAGCAAAGTTGTGTGTTCATTTGTTGGGAGAATTGTACAGGGGATTCCTGCTTAAGTGTGGATTGAATTAAATGACTTTTGGAGTCCCTTCCAACATTCCAGAGAGTGCTCTGGTGAGTTATAGAGGGATGGATCTTGGGAAGCAATGTCAACGAGATGTTGGCAGAGGCTACCTGTGGTCCTAGCAGGAGGAACTATCAAATTCACTGTTCTCTACAACTTGCAAAGTCCAGCTTTTCTAGCAGCAGAGAAACCACCTTCCTATCGCCCCATGTTTTAAATACTGAAAATGTTCATTTATGCCATCTCCAAGTGGCTAGGAATAGGCCAAAAAGAGTTATGCAAATCAATAACATTCTTAGTACATTTCTTTGTATTAAGGGAGGGGGGATCCTGTTTCTTTGGTGGGGCTTCTCCTTTGTCTCTAGGAAAGAACATGTTTTCGAGAGAAGATGCTGAAAACTCAATGGCAGAATGTTCTGCAGAAGTTAAAATGAGACCTCAAATGTCATCCAAATCAAAAGACAGATACAGATACAGATCTACTTTTCTGAAGCCACATCCTAGCTCTTTACTAAAAGAAATGGGTCATAAAAGCTGGTGCCAAGCAGGATTTCCAAGCTCCTTTTGAATAATCTCTCCTCTCTGCAGGTATCCTAAAATGATTAAGCGTCTGGCTTATATTTAATAATGCAGAAGTGTCCACAGCCAGGCACGTATTATTGAATTGGGCTCTGTACCTAAGGAGTTGGTATTGAAGTGCATATAAAGAGCCAGTCAGGAGATTAATCAAATCACATAGTACTGCGTAACCCAAATGTTTTTTTCCCCCTATATTAGCAGCTGCCTTGTGAAATATTAATTTAGAGCCCGCTGGTGGATCATATTTCCCATTGAATTGCTCTTTCTTTTTATTTTAATATTTGAGGTCATGGGATCTGCAACAAATGTATCTGACTCTGTTTCCTGCCTCCACCACCTACGCAGAGCGAGCACCCTGATAGCACTTTCCCTCTAGAGAGGTCCTTCCTGGATCTTGAGCACCATAGTAAATTCTTGTTTGCTGTTTTAGTTCTAGTCCTTAAAATGAAATCCCATTTCATATCTCTTGTCAACTCAGCAACCCCTTGTATTTGCCTTTAAAAAATAGTATCAGCTAGTCCTTCAATTTTCCATTTAGAATTCAAGACATTTCATTGAGCATTTTTTAATCTTAAAAATTGATATCTTTTGTTTTCATATCGCCCTCCTTTGCAAATATTTCCCTCCTCCCCTACCTAGAGAACCATCCCTTATAACAGAGAATAAAAAAAAGAAAGGGGGAGGGTAAGAGAAAATGAAAAGTGACTGTCTGTATATGCAATGTTTCATGTTCTTACTCCCTTGTCTCTTGAAAGAATGAAAGTGTCCTTTCTCTTCTTTGGGGCTAAGCTTAGCTATTATAAGTAAATAATATTATTTAGGGCTCATTTGTTGTTCTTTCCATTTACACTATTGTAATTGTGTATATTATTTTATTGATCCTGTTTTTTTTTCCTTTGTATCAGTCCATCCCCCGCTTCTCTATATTTTTCTTATTCATCATTTCTTACAATGCACTCATATTCCATTACACTCGTGATAATCTTCCATAGCTTCTGTCTTTACCAAAAACAAAACAAAATCCAAACATTTATTTAAATATGTGTATTGATATCTCTTGTTGTAGCCTCTCCTCCATTTCCCTGCATATCCTTCCCTACCCGTTCCTCTCCCAGAAGGTCATTCCATAGAACAATGAATAAAAGAATGGAAAAATTAAAAGTTCACTAAAACTAATGACCACAAGTCTGACATGTAACATTCCATACCCCTTGGTACATGCTCATTTCTGCTGTTTAGGGTCCAGCTTAGACATTATAATGTCACAGCTTTCAATTTCTTCGTTTTTGTTTGTTTTCTTTGTCCTTTTTGTTTACTTTGTTGCTATTTTGCATATTCTTCTGGTTCTGCTTGCTTCTCTGTACATCTCCCTCATTAGGAGCCAAGCTCCTTGAGGAAGGAAAATGAATCCATTTGCCTTTGTATCTTCAGAACAATGCCTAGCATATAGTAAGAGCTTAATAAATGTTTGTTCATTGATTTATCAATTCTGATAATGATAAATTCATTATTTTTTAGAGCATATTCATGTACCACAAGTTGTTTTTGTTGTTGTTTTTCAGTCATGCTTGACTCTTTGTGACCCCATTTGGGGTCTTCTTGGCAAATATTGGAATGGTTTCTTATTTCCTTCTCCAGCTTATTTTACAGATGAGGAAACTGAGACAAACAAGGTGAAATGACTTGCACAGGATCAGATAACTAATAAGTGCCTGAGGCTGGATTTGAACTAAGGTCTTCTGGACTCCAGGCCCAGCACTCTATCCACTGTGCCACCTAACTGCCACAAACGTGTTTAGCCATTCCTCAATTTTCTTTCCAATCCATTGTGGGTGTCTGCTTTTTTCCCTTCTTAATCTTTTTTTTTTTTTTTTTTGGTGGGGCAATGAGGGTTAAGTGACTTACCCAGGGTCACACAGCTAGTAAGTGTCAAGTGTCTGAAATCGGATTTGAACTCAGGTCCTCCCAAATCCAGGGCCAGTGCTTTATCTAGTGCACCACCTCGCTGTACTGCCTCCCCTTTTTTTTAAAAGGAAAATTAAATTTTTTTTTCAGCTTCAAATTCTCTCCTAACTATCAACCTCATCTCCCCAGTGAGAAAACAAGAAAAACAAAAACCTTTATAAACAATTCCCACATTAACTGTGTCTCCTCCCAAATGCTTCAGTCTGTATTCTATCACGTCTTATCTGGAGATGAGTAGCATATTTCATCATGTATCCTTCACAATCATGGCTCATCATTTTATTCCTAAATCTTTCAAAGTGTTTTGTCTTTCTAATATTAATTTTATTATATAATTGTTCTCCTGGTGCTGTTCACTTCACTTTGCATAGTCTTCCTGTTTTACTTTGAATCTGTCTATCATTTCTAACAGCACAATGGTATTCTATCACATTTATATACCACAACTTGTTTAGTCATTTCCCAGTTGATGGATATTCCCTCAGTTTCCAGTTCTATGCTACCAGGAAAAGAACTGCTATCAGTAAAGAACATATGGGTCCTTTTCCTCTTTCTTTGATCTCTTTGGGATAAATGGACCTAGTAAAAGTATCACTGGGTCAAGGGGTATCCGCAATTTAATAACTTTTGGGGTTTATTTCTGTCATGGGGGTTGGGAAATTGGCAAACTAGCTATCAGAAGGCACATACCTAAGTAGGGGAAGATTAGATTCTATAGCAAGAAAGTCAGGTACACATGGCTACTACCTGAGCTAGGAGACAGAGATAACTCCAGAGGTCAGGACTATCATTCCGAAAGAAAATCCCCCTGACTCTCAGAAAGCTTTCCCCACCCCCAAAGGGAAGTTTACATAGTCGGGTGGTCACCGCACCTGTCCCGCCACCATGGATCCTCTATAGAAGCTTTTGCCTTTCTTCTTTTTGAGGAGAAATGTGCCTCAGAGAATGATGTGATCTCTAAACCATTTTCTTCCCTCAAGAGAAGTCTTTGACTTCTCTCTTGGTCCCTTTCTCTGGTGCCTAAATTAAAGATTATTTTATTCTAATTGGATTTGTGTGCAGAGAGGGTATAATTCTTTAAGGACGGCCACCACCTATTTCCCCTGCAACATTTCCAAATGGCTTTTCAGACTTCCAGGACTGGTTCACAGCTCCACCCTTAGTGCATTAATATACCTGTTTTCCCATGGTCCCTCTAGCATTTTACTTTCTTTTTCTGTCATTTTTTTTTTGGGTCTGGCATCTACTTTCTACAAGTTTTTTATTAAAAAATGTATTATGTGCAAAGTAGTGTCTGAGGTGTTAGATATAGGAAGACATAAATGACAACAAACTCTGTCTCCAAGGAGTTTATGTTGGATCAGGGAGAATATTTGAAGACCATTTGAATGAATGCTTATGTTTAAGTTGTTTCTTCTTGGGAGCTTAATTTCTTTTTTTTCTTCTTCTTTTTTTCTTTTTTTGGGTGAGGCAAATGGGGTTAAGTGACTTGCCCAGAGTCACACAGCTAGTAAGTGTTAAGTGTCCTGAGGCCGGATTTGAACTCAGGTCCTCCTGAATCCAGGGCCAGTACTCTATCCACTGCATCACCTAGCTGCCCCTGGGGCTTAATTTCTTTAGCTGGGTTTGGTATTGCATCTTGATAGCCAGGTTGGAGATTCAACTTTATGATGGGAAAGTTATCCATATGAGGCATTGCCAGCACACCCAAATGTGTCATCTCAGGATTTTGGGGAAAGTGTGTATATTTCAGAAGGCAATGGAAAAGCCTGGTGTTTATGTAGACACAAAAGCTCTTAACACGGTGGGTAGGATTAAATTGAAAAGAAGGTCAAGGTGAAATGTTTCATTTCAGTTCCCAGGGAGGGATTTTGAGTGAGAAATGCAAAACAAAAATTCTTGGGAGTGGGCATGGGTAGTGGAAGAATTATTTTAATTCTCCTAAGCTGCTAGGGCGACGAAGGTTCCCTGTTTCTGTTCTGTAAGCATATCCTATGTAAGTTTCTATTGGTCTCCTGCATTAGAGATCCCTGCAGCCCTCAAGGACAGGGGTGCATTTTCAGTTTTTTCTGTCTATCTCCATACTGCGGCTTTGCTCTGGCTGAGGAAGCACTGGAGTTAGAATAAAGGCTTGTTGATTGATAGAGCTCAAGTGGAAAGGTTGGTTTCCTAGAGATGTGGCCCAAGGAAACATGTCCCTAGAAAGGGTCCTCATCAAATGGGAGACAAATACCAAATTCTCTTGGAACTCAGCTATTCAAACTAGATGACAACAGTTTCAACCATTTAATCCCATGATCATTTCCTGTTGTCCTGGCTATACTTTCATCCAAATGACACCCCTTAACTCCCAGCTAATACTTGAAAATACTTCATTAAATCAATAAAGTATGAGGTTGCTAAGCATTTACTTAGGGAATTTGCATAAATTCAGATCCTCCTCCTCGTTATTATTTTGTGTCCTGGGCACCATGTTATGTGTTGTGGGATTAAAAAAAATAGATCTTTGCCTTGTGTCCCCCTGTTCCCAGGGCCTAGAACTGTACAGGGACATAGTTAGGTATTTAAGAAATGTTTGTTGAATGAATGAATGAAGACAGGGATGAACAGTTACCAGAATCATCAGACAGACTACTTATTAATGAATTTTGTTAGGAATAGGGAGGAGAGAGATCAGGCCATTACCCAGAGGATGAGGTGTTGCTTGTGCCTTTGAAGAAAAAAGGACATGGAGCCAAAGAAAATGGAGAGAATGAAGATGCTAAGAGAGGGCAACATAAACTTTGGAGCAAGGATGACAAAATTCTAAATCTCTTTGTTGGTGATAGACCAAATTGGGTCCTTCAAAGCTATCCTGTTGTGGCTTTAATTTGTGACATGGATGTGATGTAGCAAGCCTGTCCAAATAGTCTATCTATGTGTGAATGTTTTCTTTTTTCCCCTCCTATTAAATCAGAGACAATATGCTGTAAAGCCTCTCAGTAGGAGAAGACACAACAAAGGAGTGGCTTTTGATCATCTCCATATGCTTTCTCAAGATGGATTTTTGTAATTCCTCCCAGGGAATGTTTCCTTCACCACCCGTGCATGTTTTGTTTGTCATTGTTCCTCAAGAAGGACACATACTGTTCATGGTCAGTTGCTTCCCTGACTTTCCCCTTTGCATGAGTCTCAGTCTGTCCGGGGAAATGAGAGCTTTCAACTCCAAGGAAGAAAAATAGCACTTCTCCCTGCCTAGCCTGTTTACGACAGAATTTAGTGGTGCTTGTAGCTGTAGGACAAATTGGCTGGATGATGATTCCTTTTCTTCCTCTTCTTCTCTGGGATTTGTTGCTCCAAATAGGGATGTTAGAATAGAAGTACTAAAGATTTTATGGGAGACCATATAATTCTTTTGACTATAGTATTCCTAATTTATGTCTGTCAGACCAGGGAAGTTGAATTAGACAGCAAACTTGTGTGTAAGTTAAGGAACTGAAAATGATAGAAAAAGATAAACTCTTCCACAAAAAGGCTCTTAGAAGGGGCAGCTAGGTGGCACAGTGGATAGAGCACCGGCCCTGGAGTCAGGAGGACCTGAGTTCAAATCCTGCCTCAGACAATTAAGACTTACTAGCTGTGTGACCCTGGGCAAGTCACTTAACCCCAATTGCCACACACACACACACACACACACACACACAGCTCTTAGAAGAGATCGACTGATTTAAATTTTTCTTAAATTACTATAGTGTTTAATTTCAGGACCATAAATGAATAGATTATTCAATTAGTAGAGTTGGAAGGACCCTCAGAGGACCACTCCCAGTGGTGGGATATAGTAAAAAGAACACTTGACCACCTAGAACAGTATCCTGAAACACAAACCTCCATATACTGATATGTGAAAATCTAGATCCTAGCCCTCAGTTCCTGGGGAAATGAATGTTCTCATCTTTGGAGATCTAACCAAGTTGAGTGATAACTGAGATATGTGCAAATTAGTCTAATACATCTGCTAGCTGGACTGAGACCCCAGGCCATCTCAGCATCTGCCTGCCATCCCTCTTTACCATATACCTTTCTGCCTTTCTGGAACAAAACACCTCTATCTTATCAGCATTCTCTTATATATGTGGTCTTTCTATATTGGAATATAAGCTTCTCCAGGGCAGGGACTATCTCTTTTAAAAATACATTCCCAGAACTTAATACAATAACTGGCACAAAGTAAATCTCTTACTAAATGCTGTCTTTTTTTCATTCATTTATTTGTTGTCTGAGGACTTGATTCAGAGCTTGTTCATGCTTCTTACTTGTATGATCTTGGGTGTGTCGCTTTCCTTTTGGGGGAGCCTCAGATTCCTCATATGTAATATAAAGGTGATATGATTAGACCCTTAGTATTGATATGTATTGCCTGTCACATGTTTGTTGTTGTTGATGTTGGACTTTTCTGACCCCGTTTGGGGTTTTCTTGGCGGAGACACTGGTGTGGTCTTCCATTTCCTTCTCTAGCTCATTTTGTAGATGAGAAAACTGAGGCAAACAGGGTAAAGTGACTTTCCCAGGGCCACACAGCTAGTAAGCATCTGAGGTCAGATTGGAACTCCAGAAAGGGGAAGGGAGGAAGAAGTAGGAGAGAAAATAAATGCTTGTTAATGAAAAATTAAAATAAAACCAAAGTTACATGGGAAAAAAAGGATTCCTGGAGAGAGGAACTGTGCATTTATTTGGGAATGGGATGAATGGATAGACAGCTGAACCAAGTGGCTAGCAGGATTTTTTAGAAGTATCCATGTTAGAAAGAGGGTCTGGAAGGCCCTGTCCATGGAATCCTCGTGACTTCTGTGTCACTTAGGCCACTGGTAGCTCCTGTTACAGCTGGGGGAAGCAGGCCAAGGCTGAGTTGGCTGAGCTCAGCATCCCTTTGGATTCTATCCAGCACTGAGAAATGTCAGTCTGGTGAGACTATGAGAAATCCCAGCTGACATCTGGAATAAAGTTGCAAACCTTCATGACTGGGCTGTAGCTCCTTTTCTGGGCAACGGAGCAGCAAAGGCTTCTTACAACAGTATTGCTCCCCTGGGGCTGCTAGGAAATATTTGGTTAATTAAAGGAACATTTTTTCATCTCTTCTAGGTATTATTTGATCTTAGACTTATTGCTTTTGATTCATCCAGGAAAGGAACCCCTCTTTATTCCAATGTTTGATGTGGGCTTTCCTCCTTTTCTCCCCACTGGTTCCTACCCCCAAGCAGTTTTTCTGAGCAGCCAGCCCCCAGCCTTTCAGCCTCTGTATTGAGCATGATTTTTAGCTGGGCTTTATTGAAGGTCACATATGTTAGTGTGCAAAGAAAAAAATAGCAGAACAAAGACGGAAGCCCAGCTCCTTCTGCTTTGCCCTTCTGTGACCCTGGGCAATGAGTGCTTCTTTTGGAGCCTCGGTTTTCCATTTGTGAAATGAGCAAGTTGGGGCAATATGGACCTATGGGGTTGCTTCTTGCTCTAATGATCTGTGCTGTGAGGTCTGTGTAGATCTACCATTCCTTTATCCATGTACTAATAGTTGTATGTTCTGAGGTCCTGTGATTCTTTGATTCCTACTGCTGTGGGATATTGAGCTGATCAACTAGGGCTCTTCCCTTTGGACTTGTACAGTAGAAATCCTGTTACTTGCACTCTGTCCTCCTAGAAAGGGTATTGATTATTTTATTTTTTTATTTTTGCAGGGCAATTGGGGTTAAGTGACTTGCCCAGGGTCACACAGCTAATAAGTGTCTGAGGCCGGATTTGAACTCAGGTACTCCTGACTCCAGGGCCAGTGCTCTATCCACTGCGCCATCTAGCTGCCCCCTAGAAAGGGTATGAAGAATGAGTTACCATTTGTAAAAAGTTCTATGAAAAGTCTCTTCAGAGAATTCTTGAGTAGATCATCAGTGTATTGGTGTGGTAAGCTTGCGATTGTATTCCTGGTCCATGGTTGTCTCTGAGAATCTATTATATAATCAACTTGATGCTAAAAGCAAAGGTGCCTGGGGCGGCTAGGTGGCACAGTGGATAAAGCACCGGCCCTGGATTCAGGAGTTCCTGAGTTCAAATCCGGCCTCAGACACTTGACACTTACTGGCTGTGTGACCCTGGGCAAGTCACTTAACCCCATTGCCCCGTAAAAAAAAAAAAAAAAAAGTAAAGGTGCCTTCTTCATCCCTTTCCCATAAAAGATTGCTTTTTGACCTAGAACTCATGATATTCACCTGAATATATATATATACACACACACACACACATATATATATATATATAAATTAACAAAACTTTATCGCTCACTATTTTATAATCCCTGAAATTGGTAAAGAAGCAAAATATCCTTTTCATCAAATGGAAATTTGTAAAAATCCAAGACTGTGTTCCACAAGCTACTCTTCTCCCTTTGGGATCACTATTCAAACAGTCTCCATTCAAGTAAAAGCCTTCAGACACAGAATCATTGATTCGTTGGTTCATTCTTTTAACAAACTTTCACTCATCAGCTACTTTATATAAGTCCCTGTGCTAGGGGAAATACACAGATTAATAAGACATTCTTCATTGCCCCCTAGGAACCTGTAGCTTAGTTGAAGAGACCAAATATATGGAATTCTAGCATAAAACAAAATGCAGTGAATACCATATGGCGTCACTTCTGGTTTGTTGGCAAAGTGGTTGGTTTTGCCAATCTTCACAGAGGCATTGCCAGCATACAGATAGGGGGAGTCCACCCTGGATAAACTCTCAAATACAGCATGTCCCACCATCATTTAGCCCAACTTTTCCAACAAGCTGAGATGAGCAGCTCTAGCCACAAGGGCCAGTTAGCTTTTTAGCATCCAACAAAGCACTCATTGGTGCTTGAAGAGGCAGAAATACAGAGCTTTGGTACTACTTCTGCCTGAGTACTACCAGCACTACCTAGCGCCATTCCCTCTCTGTTCCACCATTCATCTGTATGATGTCTCAGGCAAGTATCCTTTCATGGGAGAGCTTCCCCCAGCATTCCTCCCAATCATGTATAATCTCAATGGGCAGGTAGCCTGTGGTATGCTGGAGTTTCTGCCCGTGTCCCTCTTGTTGTAGCTCAAACTGAAATGCTTCCATGGATGTGGTAAGAGGAGTCAGTGTCGAGTGAGATTTGAGAGGTAGACATGCCTTTTGTCTCTTCTGGTCCAGGTTCTGCAGACCACACAAGCAGCCTAAGCCTTTGGCTGCCATTTTGAATATGGATGCCTGTACCACTTCCAAGCCTGAAAACATTAAGGAATCTGGAACATTTGTTTTTAGAATTTGCTTCTTCATTGGCTAGTGCATAGTACAAACAAATTAGCATAATCCTGAACCCCTTTCCTTGGGTTGGGGGAGAGAAAGAGAAATAAAAAGCTAATTTGAAACTACCTTACCCTGGCTCAGGAGCCTAACTCGATTGTAGAGCAAATGTCTCTGAGCCTAGATTTCCTCATCTGTAAAATGGGTAAAATTGATTGAAAAGATCTCTGAGTTCCTATTCACTTCTTATATCTTACGACTCTATTTTTACTTGATAGTGACTTTACATTTATCCAGTCCTTTGCAGTTACAAAATGTTTTTCAAGGGGCAGCTAGGTGGAGCAGTGGATAAAACACCAGTCCTGCATTCAGGAGGGCCTGAGTTCAAATCCGGATTCAGATACTTGATACTTAACTAGCTGTGTGGCCCTGGGCAAGTTGCTTAACCCTCATTGCCCTGCAAAAAAGACCAAAGAATTGCTTTTCATATATTAACCCTATGACACAGAAATGTCAAAAATCACCCCCCTTTTCCAAAAGAGGAAACTCAGGATCTCTTTAAAGGGGCCTTGTTCCAAAGAGGCAGTTTGGTCTATAAGTGCCAGTACCAACACAGAGGCTCTACTAACCATGTATTTATCTTCTCTCATGCAGGCCCTTCCCTTCAGAAGAGACCACGGAGAATGATGATGATGTATATAGGAGCTTGGAGGAGTTGGCTGAGTAAGTAACTGGAAGAGGGAAAGAAAGGAAGAAGAACAAAGTTTTACTTTTTTGTTTCCTTTTCATCACAATGAAATATTGCTGTCAAACTCAATGCAGAATTTGTCCCTTTGAAGATCTCGCCTGCAGATTTTTGTGTACTGTTGTCATCACCTCAGCTTTCCCATTGAGGAGCCCGGGGAGATATAAATTCTAATAGATCTCAATTTATGGGCTTCTCAGTGGAGGGTAATTGGGAGCCAAGTCCTTAGGGATGACTTTCTTAACATTAAATTCCCCTCTAAATACCACAGGTTGCATAGGACCTCTTTGGTGATTGAAATAGGACCAGGTCCCTCACCTTTCTTTGCAGGCTATGTATGCCATAGCTAGAAGTGATGGTGCAGATGGGGATTGAACTCCTTGTAGGTCGGGAGTCTGGAACTTCTTACAGAGCTTAGCGTGTGTGTGAAGAGAGTTCTGGAATATGAATACAGGCTTAAGCAAAGTCAGGGGCTTTCTGATAGCTCACAGCCTGACATGCAGCCCCATCCCAGCCCATGGCTTCTTGTACTCCCATGACTGCTTCCCTCTTCTGTACAGAAAGTTGCCATGACTGATCTCCCTGGGTACCATCAAGCTCTTCTGGGGAAATACATAGATGAATAAGGCATAGCCCCTGGCCTTCACTGGCCTTCTTTATGATAATTAATGGGTGGAGAGTTGGAGATCAAAAGGGCCTCAGGAGTTCATCTAGCCAAACCCCCTCTTCCCCATCTTACCAATGAGGAAATGGAGGTTCAGAAACGTGAAGTGACCTGTCACAAAGATAGTATAAAATAGCAGAGGTTTGCTGAATCCAAAGTTTTCTTTCCCTGCACCACAATGCCTTTCAGGGATCCATAGAGCAAATGGCTCTGGGCCTCATTTTCCCGTCTGTGAAATGGGAAGACTTGATTTAAAAGGTCAATGTGTTCCTTTTTAGTTCTTACATTTTTATAGCTGATTTTAAAAAACTTGTTAGTGACTATTTACATTTACTTGGTTTCTTACCAGTTGGAAAATTACTTTTTTTTCCTTTATATTTGTAGGGGGCAATGAGGGTACGTGACATACCCAGGGTCAATAGCTAGTAAGTGTCAAGTGTCTGAGCCAGATTTGAAAATACTTTCATTATAAAACCCTATGGAGATAGGACTTGATGGGTAACATCTCCTTTTCTACAAAAGGAAATTCCAGGCCCAAGGATGTAAGGTCAATTTACAGAAAGGCCCCACAGCAAAATTTATATATGCGTCCTATTAGTCCTGACAAGTGGTGGCTGGGATCATGGATGCGAGCACAGATTTTCCCCTTGGCCTGATTGTGCAGCTATCACCCCAGGAGCCTGGCCTGGATTTAAAATGGAAATGACCTAGCTCTCCTCCCCCACCTTTACGTTTGCTCCTGTCCCCAGCATCTAATCTTGGCACATTGATTCATAGCCTCAATGTCTTGGATTCTGCTGCTCCACAGAAACCCTGGTCCTTGCCTGGCCTTGTTTTTTTGCTTACATGTGTTTTCTTCCCAACTTTGACCCTTCTGCCCCTGGTGGAGATGATTTTTCCCTGATTTAAGGATTTGTCCACTCTCTTCCACATCTTGATTTTGCTTTGAGGTGGATATGACAGTTAATGGTAAAGCCTGAACTAGAATACACATCCCTTGATTCTTCACTGAGGTCTTTTCTCATGCCTAATACTATTGTGTGTGAGGCAGTTTGTTACATTGGATAGAATACTGAGTTTGGAGTTAGCAAGATCTGAGTTCAAATTTTCACTTAGACTTTTGCTCTCTGTGACCTTGGGAAAGTGACTTTCCCATTTTGGTCCTCCATTTCCTCATCTGTAAAAATGAGATTAGATTCATTGATCTTTATTTATTTATTTTTGCAGGGCAATGAGGGTTAAGTGACTTGCCCAGGGTCACACAGCTAGTAAGTGTCAAGTATCTGAGGCTGGATTTGAACTCAGGTCCTCCCAAATCCAGGGCCAGTGCTCTATCCACTGCACCACCTAGCTGCTCCCGATTCATTGATCTTTAAAGTCCCGTCTAGCTCTAAATCTGTGATCCTGTGAGACCTGAGAATAACTGATATAAAATGCTTTGTAGCTCAGACATAAAGCTGTGGGGAGAGACTAGCAAATATTGTGATGTGTTATAAAAGAGGATGTCCTGGGAAAAGAGTCATTGTATCTTATTTTTCACACCTGGTTTTAGAAACCCACTGTTGGGGCAGCTAGGTGGCACAGTGGATAAAGCACTGGCCTTGGATTCAGGAGGACCTGAGTTCAAATCCAGCCTCAGACACTTGACACTTAACTAGCTGTGTGACCCTGGGCAAGTCACTTAACCCTCATTGCCCTGCAAAAAAAAAACCCAAAAAACCCAAAAAACCAAGAAACCCACTGTTGTGGAAGCCAGCTGCTGGGGCCTTAACCCAAACTTTGGTTGAATGTCTCCTTACTCTTATATTGAACAGTGACTGCAGCCCTGCAGAGCCGTTGGTCAGCCTCCTTGCCTCCTCAGTCAATAATATGGATGAAAATCAGATAGCATCATTGTTACAGAAGCTTGAAAAATTTATCAGTCTCCGGCTTGTGCTTATCATCTCCGCTGTTGGGCCAGGTCTCCTTTGTGAGTTCTGTCTGTAACATCTCCCAAGCAGGAAATCTAGCAAATGTAGTAAACTGCTACCAGGAGAGTGGCATTAGTCATGCCATAACATTGACTGGATACTGAGTAGAAGTTCTTGGCCAGTGCTATAGCAAGAATACTCCCCATTGATTTGCTTTTGAGAAGCCAAGATCTCTAACTTTTGAAGGGTTTGAAGCTCACCTTAATGGGAAGAATTCAAGCTGTGCACCTTGGAAATCTTGTCCAACAGTGGAGGACAGGGATTTTTTTTAACTGTCACCATCTAAGAAATTGATGAGTTAGCTTCTTGGCTCTTCCCCCCTTGGGCACATCAGTACCTAAGTTTGTGTCAATTCCTTGCCATGGAGATCAAATATAACTGCCTTCTCCCCATTTCTCATGATGAATAATTAAATTATATGTGATACTAAGGACCATGGCCCTAGAAGGGCTCGCTGAGTATGGTGACTAACCCAAATTTAAACTCTCTCTCTGCTTCCTGAACTACACCCTGTCTCCCACTCCTAGGCAGAATGAAATGCCCACAATCCCGTGTTTGTTTTTTCTCATCCTGTCTGAGAGTTCCTAGTTGGGAAGGAGCCTGTGTGTTTTATATATGCTTCTTTTAATGGTTCCTTGAACCCTCGGACCCTAGTATATCAGAGTTAGAAGAGACCAAACCTTTTATTGTACAGATTGGGAAAGTAAGGCCTAGATAAGTCAAGTGACTTGTCTTAGGGTTTATAGGGTTGTTTGTTGTTTTTTTTTTTCAGTCGTTTCAGTCGTGTCTGACTCTTGGTGACTCCATTTGGGGTTTTCTTGGCAAAGATATGGAATGATTTGCCATTTCCTTCTCCAGCCATTTTGTAGATTAGGAAACTGAGGCAGCAGTAGTAAAACAAAGGCTCAAACCCAAGTGTTCTTTCTATTTCTCTAGAAAGGCTTCTGCTATTTTCTCCTTTAGACTGTTAGAATACAAAGTGGGGTTTGTAGTAAGAACCTAGTAATATGGAGTGGAAAGAACCCAAGATTTAGAATCAGAAGACTGGGGGTTCAAATTCTGCTATGTTAAATAGTAAATCATCTGTGCCATCTTGGGCAAAGCCACTTCTTTCCAGGACTGTTTACTGGTCTGTAAGAGAATGGGGAATAGGGATAGATGATCTCTAAACTTCCTTTCAGGCATGAATCCTCTGATTTACCATGAACATAGATTATCAAAATTGGGAAGAGATTTTACCACAAAGAATGTCAGAGCTGGGAAGAGATCTGAGAGACCATCTGGTCCTTCTTATCATAGGCAATCCCTCCTCCCCCGCCCCCTGCCAAAGGTTGTTAACATTTATCGCTTCCTCCTCCCTACCTCCCCATTTACTTTCCAATCCCTTGAGATTTGGCTTCTAATTTCATCATTCACATGCAACTGTTTTTTGTTTTTTGTTTTTTTCCCAAAGATACAGTGATCTCTTAATTGTGATATTCAAAGGTCATGTCTCATTCCTCATTCTTCTTGAAGTCTCTGTTGATCACTGTCATCTCCTAGCTCTTCTCTCTTGCCTGGGTTTTAGGACACTGCTCCTTCCTGGCTCTCCTCCTACCTGTGGCTGCTGTTTTCTGGTTCATTATCTTTGTCCTACCCTCTATGCGTGGGTGTTACCCAAGGCCACTCTTCTGGTTCCTCTTTCCTTTCTCTTCTCATTCGTTCTACCCTTCCCCCTTCTCCTCACTCTTTGAAAATCAAATCTTTTCACAATTTGGCTAGAACCTACTTTTGCAGGCTTATGACATGTCTCTCCTTCATGAATTCTACCTTCCAGTCAAATTGGGCTTCCCCATAAATAACATCTCATATCATCTTCATGCCTTTGTAGAGTTTATGTATTTGTGTCTGGAATGCTATTTCTTCCTCATTCCCACCTCATATAACCCTGTTCTCTAATAAACTCATTCCAAGTGCAATCTCTTACAGGAAGTTTTATCTGGATCCCCTCCCCAGTTACTAGTACCCTACCTCTCCAAAAAAATTACTGTGATATATATTTTGCATTTTATATTTGCTTTGTACATGGTTGTTTATCGCCAGAAAAAAATATATAAGGTCTTTGAAAGCCAGGGCCATTTTTCTTTATTCTTTTTATCTCCAGTGCCTGAGAGATAAAAAACTCTCAATAAATGCCTAGCGAAATGAATGAAAACTGAGGTTGAACTAGGGTGAGAGAGGTCATCCCTTGCTTTATTTTCCACCCTTTGCCTCTTCCCCTCCCTACAGAAGGAGCAAGGTTTTACTGAGCTGAATGTGGTATAAATGTCTAAGTTGATATTGAAACCTTCCTCCGAGATGACTGTACCCAGGGACCTACCAGACTCTGGACTCTGATGTCTTAGAATAATAAATTATTAACCACGAGCATTGCTGCTCATGTTGTGTGTTTTGAGTAACCCCCCAGGCTGTGTCTGGATCTGTGTGCTTCAAACCCATCTCAGTTTGTTGTGACAATGTTGAGAGAGAGAGTATGTGTGTATGTTTGTGTCTGTGAACCCAAGTGTGTAAATGATCCTGAACTAAAACATAAAATATAAATCCATTTCATATGGAAAAACTATTCTGGGAGATGTGTGGCTTTTGAGCAGTTAAATAATATTATTTCACAACATAAATAGTAAGGCTCCTTAATTCAATGAGTTCCTTATGACTGCAGTTACTGCAAAAGTAAATCATAAATTATAGGGCAGATAAATGAATTAGGATCCCGAACTTGTGGTTTGGGCCCAGTGGCTCAAGTTGAATAGATTTCCATTTTTTTTTTTCTTTTCTGGGAGGCAACATTGCATATCAACCTGTCTCTGTGAACCTCACTTTAATAATTCGATATCATACCAGTTTTTGTAAAAATTAACTTTTTTAATCACTTCTTTTCTAAACTGGTCTTTGCCAAGAGGTCATTTGGGCTGGTTATGAATTTATAGACCCCAAACTAACAATAGACTAATGACTTTGGTCTCAAGCTAGGCAAAGTATTGGTGACTGTTATTTCTAGCAAAGCATGCTATCTCTGTCCATTGTGCTCAGGCTCAGATAATGGGCCTGAACCATCATTATCTTGCATTTCGAAATCATCTGTCATCCAGATGGATCCCCAGGCACCCTACACATACTTTGATGATAGTCAAATACCCCTCCTTCAATAGTGTCACCTCTTTTTCCCTAGCAAACCAGTTGAAGTCACTGATATGATATCAAAGGGGGGCCACTTTGGAACATATGAATAGTTGGTCACATCAAAAGCAACCCCCCCCCCCCGCCCCAAACAAAACAGTGTCATGTTAAGGACTCATATGGGACACTCTGTAGTTAGGTATCAAGAACTATGAAGTATATATAGTCTTCTAGGTAGGAAAGGACGCTAAACAGATTTATGAAACTGAGTCCTGTTTCCCCTTCTGTTGGAAAGGGGGGAGGGGTAGGATAAGATCCAAGGCCGTACCTACAGACCCAACTAGACCTTGCGTCTAACCAGAGCTTACAAAAATAGGCAAATTTCAGGACTTGCAGAAATGCAAACATGGTTACATTTGCTCATGGGTGCTAATCTAGGCAGAACATTTCTCTTAAATAATTTGCATTTATAATGGAAGCATCAACAGTGATATAATTGCCATTGCTTTAGTTTAATAATTTTAAATGTTTATTAATAGCTTTTGTTTTTCCATTATCTCTACTTCTCAATATCTCCCC
Source organism: Dromiciops gliroides (assembly GCF_019393635.1). Classification (NCBI taxonomy): domain Eukaryota; kingdom Metazoa; phylum Chordata; class Mammalia; order Microbiotheria; family Microbiotheriidae; genus Dromiciops; species Dromiciops gliroides. Next base: position 427,975,661 of record NC_057862.1, on the reverse strand, counting down.
TCTTCCCAGAAAATCATCCCTTATTATAGGATAAAAAAGAAAAAAAAGAGAAGTCTATCAAAACTAGCAATACTTGGAAAACGTTTGCTGTTATAAGCACTATTCCATACCCATAGTACTTCACCTTTACAAAGGGTGGTGGGATTGGGGAGGTGGGCAGGTCAACAATACTTTCCAGCATCTTTTCTTTGGGGCCAAGCTAGTCCATTAACATTTTGTGGCATTCAGTTTTGATTGTTTTGCTGTTATCCTTCTCATTTATATTGCTTTAATAATTTATATGTTTTTTAAATTATAAAAGTATTTTATTATTTTCCAGTTACATGTAGATAGTTTTCAATATTTGTTTTTATAAGATTTCTAGTTTCAAATTTTTGTCCCTCCCCTCCCTTCCCCTCCCCAAGACAGCAAGTAATCTGATATAGGTTATATATGTACAATCACATTAAACATATTTCTGCATTAGTCTTGCTGTGAAAGAAGAATAAGAGCAAAAAGGAAAAACCTCAAAAAAGAAAAACAATGGCACCAAAAACAAAAGCAATAGTATGGTTCAATTTGCATCCATATTCCACAGTTCTTTTTTTTTCTGGATTTGGAGAGCATTTTCCATCATGAGTCCTTTGGAAGTATCTTGTACTGTTGTATTGCTGAGAAGAATCAAGTCTATCACAGTTGATCAACACATAAGGTTGATAATACTATGTACAGTGTTCTCCTGGTTCTGCTCATCTCACTCATCATCAGTTCATGCAAGTCCTTCAGGTTTCTCTGAAATCTGCCTGCTCTTCGTTTCTTACAGCACAATAATATTCCATTACATTTATGTACCACAACTCATTCAGCCATTCCCCAATTGATGGGCAATCCCTCAATTTCCAATTCGTTGCCACCACAAAAAGAGCAGCTATAAATATTTTTATACATATGGGCCCTTTTCCCTTTTTTATGATATCTTTGGGAAAAAGACCTAATAGTGGTATTGCTGGGTCAAAGGGTATGCACAGCTTTATAGCCCTTTGGGCATAATTCCAAATTGCTCTCCAGAATGGTTGGATCAGTTCACAGCTCCACCAACAATGCATTAGGGTTCCAATTTTTCCACAGCTTCTCCAACATTTATTATTTTCATTTTTTGTCATATTAGCCAATCTGATAGGTGTCAGGTGGTACCTCAGAGTTGTTTTAATTTTCTCTAATTAATAATGTAAATCTAATGATTTACAGCATTTTTTTCAAATGGCAATAAATAGCTTTGATTTCTTCATCAGAAAACTGCCTATTCATATCCTTTGACCATTTCTCATTTGGGGAATGACATGCATTCTTATAAATTTAGTTCCCTATATATTTTAGAAATGAGGCCTTTATCAGAAGTACTGGCTATAAAAATTGTTTCCCAGCTTTCTGCCTCCCTTCTAATTTTGGATGTATTGCTTCTGTTTGTACAAAACCTTTTTAATTTAATGTAATCAAAATCATCCATTTTGCATTTCATAATATTCTCTATCTCTTGTTTGGTCTTAGTAATTTATATGTTTTTTTTCCTGGTTCTGCCTACTTCACTTTGCATTGGTTCATCTGTCTTCCATGGATCTCTGTAGTTAGCACAAAACAATAATAGTAATGATGATAATGATAATATTAGCATTTATATAGCACTTTAAGGTTTGCGAAATGCTTTACAAATATCTTATCTTATACTCATGACAACCTTAGGAGGTAGATGCTATCACCGCTTTTCAGATGAGGAAACTGAAGCTGAAGGAGGTTGTGACTTTCCCAAGGTCACTGGGCCTAATTGTCTATGGTGAGATTTGAACTGAGGTCTTCCTAATTCCAGCTCCAGCACTCTTAGTACCCAGCTGCCTCATAGTTGTCTTTTTCTTAGAATGGGGGAATATTCCATTGCATTCATGTACCAGGATTTTTTTTTTTAGTTATTCTATCATCAATGGGCACTTATTTTGTTTCCAGTTCTTATTACTATTAAAACAATGATTCTTTTCACAACCTGAAACTTGAGAAGTCGTTTCCCACAAAGTCAGCTTTTCTTTTTTCTCTTTGTTTGTTTGTTTGTTTCTTTCTTTCTTTTTTTGCAGGGCAGTGAGGGTTAATTGACTTGCCCTGGGTCACACAGCTAGTGTCGAATGTCTGAGGCTAGATTTGAACTCAGGTCCTTCTGAATCCAGGGCCAGCACTTTATCCACTGCGCCACCTAGCTACCCCCTTGGGGCCTTTCTTTTAACCATTGACCTCCTTGAGATACAGGCCTTGTAGTAGGCTCTCCAGAGGGTATGAATATTTTAATTGCAATCTAATTAAATTGCTTTCTAGAATGGTTGGACCAGTTCTAGTTTAATCTTTAGTGGAGATGTGGCAAAAAAATCAAATCCTTCATTCCTATGAATCTGGTATTCGGTGGAGCCCGGAATTTGAGACTAAAAGCTAGATTAGCTTGTTTCCTTACAGAGACCTTCTGGTGTTTCTGTTCTTTATTATGGATTTTACTTAGCAGATGTCTGTCCAAGATGTGCCACTCCAGGTGTGCCAAAGGTACGTGTGTTCAAGGAGAGGATCTCCCTACCAAGCCCAGACTAGTTCAGACCTCACTTGACATCTGAAATTGGATGGGTTCATAGATAGCTTTCCTCTTTGCTCTGTTCCTGGGGGCTTGTGTCTGGCTTGAAACTGTGGGTTCTTTGATGTTCTTACATTGAACAGCCTGGGAGGAGATGATGGCAGTGGTCCCATGCTTGCCAGGAGTGTTACCCTCAGGTAATCTTTGTCTGCCAGGGCACGTGCAAGGAGCCCTAGCATCTTCTTACTCATGGCACATGAGGGTCGGCAGTAGTTTGTATAGATCAGGAGTGGAATTAGAGTCCGGTTTGGAAACAGCTCTCTAGGTTGTAGGTTTCTGTTCTTGGGAATCTAGAACCTAGATTGTCCATGGAAAATTTTCAAAACTTTTTTTTCTGTTACCCGCAGTCTGTGGATGGACAAAAATGCATTTAACCACCCATGATAGAATGGGGATTAAAATATAAAAGTGACACTCCTTGCCCTTACCGAGCTAACATTCTATTTAGGAGAGACAATATCTATAGAGAGAGGAAAAGTGGGAGGGGGGGCCACACTAATGGTGTGGATTTGCTACAAATGGTCCACCCCTTCCTGACAGTTGATGGCGGTATTGATTTGGATTAGTGTTGCCCAGAACAAGAGGAAGAGGTCAGAGAAGTCAGGGGTATGTACCCATGAAAGCATAGGAAGGCATGAAGGTCTGGTGTGGATGAGTGTGAAGCTTCATGGTATGGGGCTATAAATGCCATAAGGTGAGTCGAGCACTCAGTGATTTACTCACCAATCAAGGCAGTTCAGCCCCAGGAACTGATTTCCCTTTTTCCACTTTTTTCTATCTCACATTCCTGTTACTTTTGCTTTACCACACAGCCTAGAGGTCATTTATCAGGGTTTGCTATCCACCAAAGAAGCAACTCTAATCTCCTTGGATTCCCTGGGTTAATCTACAAAAACCCCAACAAATAAAAAAAAATGAAGAGACGGGGATGGCGGGGACATAGAGGGTACTAACCCCAACTGAATAGCAAAGTGGCTTTGTAATTAAATCTTGACCTGCTATATAGACAACATAAGCTATTACCATAACTATTTTTAGCGCCCTCAGGAAAGGGCCGTGTGGAACTGTGCAGCTTCCCTTGTCCGTGAAATATAAGACACGTTCTCCAAGACTGTAGCCTCCAAAATGAAACAAACTTCAGCCTCATTTTGAAATGTTTGCTTCCTGGCTTATTGGGAATGGCTGACCAGCTGTCTCATCTGTCCTTTGCAATACTCCCCACCCTCTAGTACAAACGCTCCTCTTTTTCCTTCACACCCTGGGATCTTACCTGCCTTGTAAGCGCCCTTGATAAGACGTTGTCAATTAAGACACTGTTTCAAGGTAAGAGGCCCTGTCATAGAGAGCAAACATTCAAGGAAGAGACGATCAGAACATCCTTGTTCTGGGACCTGATTGGAACTGGATTCCTGGGGGGAAGGGAGAGGAGTGACTTGTTTTAACTGGAGTTTCCAGGTCCATCCGATTACTGATCACTACCCCTCCTCCAGCCTCCTCCTCCTCTGTCATTCAGGTTTCAGATGTTAGCCAGACTAAGGTCCTTGGTCTAAAGCTATTGGGGGTGGGGGTGGCAGCTAGGTGGCACAGTGGATAAAGCACCAGCCCTAGATTCAGGAGGACCTGAGTTCAAATCCGGTCTTTGACACTTACTCGCTATGTGACCTTGGGCAAGTCACTAAACCCTCATTGCCCTGCCCCCCCCAAAAAAGAAAAAGAAAAGCCATTGTGGGTACTACATTGAAGGAGTTGGGGGGAAAGGTGGAAAGAATACTGACCTTAAAACCACAGGATTTGGTTTCATATTTTACCTCTGGTGCTTTGTTGTCTGTGTGACCTTGAGAAAATAATTTAAGTTCTCTGAGGCTCAGTTTCCTTGTCTGTACAATAAGAGGGTTAAACCAGATGGTCTCCAAGGTCCCTCCCTCAGATCTCTGGCTCTCACATTCCAGGCATGGCGCTGGTACCTTGACACCGACAAGCAAGAACCAGTGATGAAGTCACATGAAACAAAGAAAGGGTGGGGCTTTTGGTTTCTCTAGAGCTTCTTGACTTGTATTTTTTTCCCTGGTCAAAATGGAATCCTGCCTTCTCCGTCAGTGTCTTCTCATTGAGGCATTTGGACCCACAGGTCCCATGCTGCTCTAGGCAAGAAACAGGTAGTGTCAACTTTTCTGGAAATCTGAATTAAAGTTCATGAGGTGAAATTTCTTTTTTCTCCCCAATCTTTTTTTTTTTTTAGATAGGCAATTGGGGTTAAGTGACTTGCCCAGAGTCACACAGCTAGTAAGTGTTAAGTGTCTGAGGCCGGATTTAAACTCAGGTACTCCTGACTCCAGGGCTGGTGTTCTATCCACTGCGCCACCTAGATGCCACCCCCCCCCCCCAATCTTAATAGTATTTTATTTTTTACAATTACATGTAAAGATAGTTTTCAACATTCATTTTTATAAGATTTTTGAGATGCACATTTTTCTCCCTCCTTCCCTTCCCTCCCCCCTCCCCAAGATGGCAAGCAATCTGATATAGGTTATATATGTACAATCACATTAAACATATTTCTGTATTAGTCATACTGTGAAAGAAGAATCAGAACAAAAGGAAAACAACTCAAGAAAGAAAGCAAAAAAATGTAAAACGAGTATGGTTCAATCTGCATTCAGATTCCAGTTCTTTTCTGGATGTGGAGAGTATTTCCCATCATGAGTCCTTTGGAATTGTCTTGGATCATTGTATTGCTGAGAAGAGCCAAGTCTATCACAGCTAATCATCACACAAAGTTGCTGTTACTGTGCACAATTTTCTCCTGGTTCTGCTCTCAGGTGAAATTTCTTGAGGCCTATTCTGCTTCCTGCTGGAGCTGCCCTCAGGGCCTACTGTTTGTTGATTGGCAGAGGTGTCCAGGTTGCTCTCTGGTCAAACTTCAGCCCCCTGAGGTCCTCTCAGGTTGTCTTAGGAAGACAGCTGCTTCACCCCTTTATTTTTGCTGCTCTCCTGTCATGGATGATGCTTTTGTCTGTTTGTGGAGGAAATCTGGAGTAGCCAGGGACATTTCCTGACCTACTCTGTCCATCTTCCCAGAATGGCCCCAAATTCATACAGAGTTTCACAATTTTCCATCCTGGCTAAAGATGTAATTGCAGAGAGCCACACTAATCTTTGACAGTTGCTTCTCCCTTCTTCAGCATGGACATAGGAAGATGAGATGACCACGAGTTACCTAAAAATGATAGTTCTTATGATTTTTGGAGATGGTGAGGATGGATACTAACTATAGTCCCCTGTCCTCTGAAAGTGTATGATGTAATGGGTAATTTAGCATAGCATAACTGTGTTCACATAAACTACATACAAGATAACTCATAGGATCATGGGTTAGACGAATTCTTCTTGCTTCGTCTTTTTTTTTTGTTTGGCCAGGCATGGGGGTTAAGTGACTGCCTAGGGTCACCAGCTAGTAAGTATCAAGTCTCTGAGGCCGGATTTGAACTCAGGTCCCCCTGAATCCAGGACCAGTGCTTTATCCACTGAGCCATCTAGCTGCCCCGGATCATAGGGTTAGAAAGGAAGAGACCTTCGAGGACAAGAGAGCTTGGATTTCGAGTTGGGTGAGAGCTTTAAAGGTCATTGATTCTAAATAAGACAACTGAGGCCCAGAGAGGTTAAGTAATGTTCCCAGGATCACACCGCTATTAAATGTCTGAAGTAGGATTTGAACTCAGGTCTCCTTAACTCCAAGTCCAAAGCTCTTATCCCCTCTCCACCACCAGCCACAGCCTGGAATGGAATAACTATAGGGAGAGATGCCTTTCATTTGGGAGAGTAAAGAAGAACTCAGGATGACATTGTATTTCTAAGGTGTGCCTTCAGGGATGAGAAGGAGCTCAGTAGAGATGAACGTGACATCTTTCAGTCAAGGGACAGCTAGTATTCCAGTTTTTCTGCAATTTAGTGCCCATCAAAGGAGAGTTTCAAAAGATAGATAAGGACCAGATTGTAGAAGCCTTCAAAGGTCAGGCTAATAAGTTTACAACCTCACAGAGTTATTGTGAAGCTCAAAGCACTTTGTAAACCTTAAGGTCCTATATAAATGTCAGTTATGATAATTGTTGTTGTTATTTTTATTTAGTGGGCCCTGGGGAGCTATTAAAGCTTCTTGAGCAGCTGAGTAACATGATCAAAGGTGTGCTTTAGGAAGATTATTCTTGTAGCTGTGTGAAAGATGACTTAAAGAAGAGAGAGACTGAAGACAAAGGTATTTTCATCTGCAAATATTCCTTTGCAGACAAAACATTTTATCTGCAAATATTCTTTTGTGGATAAAAACTAAAGTTCTTTTGGTTGTCTATTGCGGGATTTTTATTAATGCCCTGTAAGAAGCCAGAAACTTCATTAACACATTCAACAAACATTAAATGCCTGTGATGTGCATGTGCAGAGATGTGCATGCTTTAGTGTATGCACTTGAAAAGCTTTGAATGTAATATTTGGGTATGTCAAGAATCCTGTTGGCACTTTTGATCCTAAAGTGGCATTAGGCTCATGACTCCTGGGCTTTGGAGTTGGCCAGAAGTCATCATTGCTATTCCCCAAAACGTGTATTTAGGGTAGATTGCAAACAGCTCCATGCCTAGACACAGCACAGGCCATAAGGAGAGGATGTCATAGCACCCACAAGACTGGAGATGTGTCCCATAGTTATTGCACAGCAGGAGTCCATTACTCACCTAAAAATTATTATGGCACCTACTGTTTATGCTCAATGTTGTGCTGGCCACAAGGTGGGACTCACCACTTCTATCTTTATAATCTAGCCAGAGAGAGACAGACAAAGCAACTGGAGACCAAACAAGATGATATGTGATCAAAGGTAAGATGGGTGAGGTGCTGAGGCATGATAGGATTCAGAGCAGAAGAAAGATGGCTTGTAAGGAACTTCAGAGGTCATCTAGTCCAATTCACAAGGTCACAATGGTGGTAAACCCAAGGAGGAGGATTTGAAACCAGATCCTGTCTCTGAAGGCAGTGTTCTTTGCACTGGTATTGATGGCTCTCCTGGTGATTATGTTGGGCAGGCGGGTTGGAGTCAGGTTATGAGAAATCTTGAATGTCAAACTAAGGAATTACAACTTGATGCAGTGTGTGTAATAAGAGGCATGGCGGCCCATTCAGACACCTAAAAATATCCACCAGGATTAAGGCGAGGAACAGTGATCTGGGCATTGAGAAGAGAAAGTTCGTTTCTTCTCCTCCAGGGAACAATGCCTTCCACTGTGGGCAGATGTTAGAAAACTGGCACTGGCCACGGCAGTGAGAGAGGCCTCGGTCTTAGCTTGTTTCCAGTCCCCCAGCAGCAGCACAAGAGGAGCATTCATGGGAAGAGGGTGATTCAGCCTTGCCAGGATCTGCATTGATAGTTAGGACTCAGTAGGCATGACCATCGTGGATCCCTGCTCAGAGGAGAGAGATATTCTCCCAGCACTTCTACAGGGCTCCTGGCCTTAGGAGGCAGGCAAAAAACACAAGAGGCTATAACTGCATTACAACCTTCTTTGGACTTCAGCTCAGCTCCTGATTTCCTCAGGCCAAGCTGTGGCCCCGAAACGGAAGTGAAATGAAACCAATGCTCAGAATTTCTCTCTTTGGTTTCCTAATAGTCTAGGATTCAAAAGGTTCTCTCTCAAGATCTTCCTTTAAAAATTACAAACAGACCAAAAAAACGAAACCAAAAAAAACAACTCAAAACATATGGACAGTTGTCTTTGCCTGAGGCTGCTACAACATGAATTATGAATGGAGTAAATTGAACTTGTTGTGGAGAGAACTGGGGGCTTCTACCACACTGATTCACACTTTTTAAATTTCTTTTTTTGGGTGCACTTGTGATGTCATCACTGCAGGGGAGCGCCAAGTGAAGAACTTATTTTACCAGTGAATATCAGAACTATCTCAAAGAGTTACAAGGAAGGAAAGACAGTGTGATCGATTCTGTGCCAGACAAACAAATAGTATTTCATTTGATCCTTAAAAACCCCCTGGGATATAGGTACTATTATGATCCTCATCTTACAGTTGAGGAAACTGAGGCAGGGAAGGGTTAAGTGACTTGCCCAGGTTCACATAGCTAGTGAATGTCTGAGTCCACCTTTGAAAATAGGTCTTTATGAAATCTAGGCCAAAGCTCTATCCACTTCACTTCCTTACCTGCCTTACTAGAGAGATTAGGGACTTTCCCAACGTCACAACAGTCATTATAGATTAGAAGCAGACCTTGGGCACAAATCTTCTTAATTTCAGCTCTCTATCCACCACTCTTTGTTGCTTCTCACCTTGCACATATTAGGTACTTAATAAATTCTTGTTGGCCTGGAAAACAGAGGACCTGCATTTGGATTCTGGCTTTGCTGTTTATTCTCTGATGGCCTTGGACAGGAAGCTTGACCTTGTTCTGCCTTTCTCCTCATCTATCAAAGGAAGAGATTGGCACTAGATGATTTCCAAAGTCCCTTCCAAGTTAAATCCTATAAAACTAATTTCTTGAAAGCTCTTACATTGTTTGAGGTCATTGAATAATATGGATCGAGGAATAAAAACATCTTTCTTTTAAAAATGAAAACAAAAGCATTTGCCATTTAAAAATGCTTTGTCAAGGAAATTGAGGTGAAAATGTGACCTATTTTAGAATGCATTTACGTGAAAGTTTTACTTAGGATTATGATTTAGAGCTAGAAGGGACCTTAGATACCATCCAGTTAACCCCTTTATTTAGTAGATGAAAGGAACTGAATTCCATAAAGAGATTTTAATTATTTGTTGTTCCAGTCATTTTTCAGTCATGTCCTGACCCCATTTGGAGTTTTCTTGCAAAGATACCAGGAGTGGTTTGCCATTTTCTTCTTCCAGCTTCTTTACAGACGAGGAAACCTAGGCAAACAGGGTTAAGTGACTTGCCCGTGGCATGCAACTAGTTAGTGTCTGAGGCCAGATTTGAACTCAGGTACTCCTGACTTCAGGGCCAGTGCTCTATCCACTGCACCATCTAGCTGCCCCCCCCCCCCGAATGTTTTCTTAATTATACTTAACAATATACAGTAAAGTGGATTCAGAGCCAAAGAGGTATTATTTAAGAATTGGTCTCATAGTGGAGATTTTTTTTTTTTAGTGAGGCAATTGGGGTTAAGTGACTTGCCCAGGGTCACACAGCTGGTAAGTGTCTGAGGTCGGATTTGAACTCAGGTCCTCCTGACTCCAGGGCTCTATCCACTGCGCCACCGAGCTGCCCAGTGGAATTTTTCTAATGGAGTGGCACATGATTCTATCTAGATTTAGGCTTCTTCACAGTTCAATCAATGCTTTGGATAAAGATATAGATCAAATTTTCAGATAACACAAAGTTAGGAGGCATAAACTACTATGTGGTTAACAGGATCTAAAACAATCTTGAACCAGCAAAGTCTAGTAAAATAGAATATAGTAGTATAAATGTTAAAATCCTCTAACTTGGGGTCAACAAATAAGTTCTTCAGGTACAAGATGGAGGATGTGTATCAGACAACAGTTTCCTGTGGAAAAATCTAGAGGGTTTAGTGCACGGCAAACTCAGTATGAATGAACAGTATAACATTACAGCTAAAAAAGCTTATGAAGACTGAATTGATTAGGATGTACCATGGGCAGCACTAGTGAAGCAATGCTCCCTCTTTGTCCTAGGGGGACCATAACTGAAGGACTATTTTCCATTTTGGGTACTATGTTTTAGGAAGATTTTGCAAAACTAGGCCATCTCTGGAGAAAGACAACCAGGATAACAACAGCAGCTTTCGTTTATGTAGCATTTTAAAGTCTACAGAATGTTTTATATACCTTCTTTTTTTTTTTCTTAAGTGAGGCAGTTGGGGTTAAGTGACTTTCCCAGGGTCACATAGCTAGTAAGTGTCAAGTGTCTGAGGCCAGATTTGAACTCAGGTCCTCCTGACTCCAGGGCCGGTGCTCTATCCACTGCGCCATCTAGTTGCCCCTCTATATACCTTCTTAATGTGATCCTTGCAACAGTCTTTGAAGTGGGAACTATAGGTATGATTCCAAGTGATAGTGAGGAGACTGTCTATTCCCTCTGAGGTTCTCTGAGGTCCCTTTCGACTCTGGGATTCTGTGATAAAGGAGCCAAGTCAAGCAGTGATAGGATCATAAAAGCAAAGCATGTTAGGGATGGAAAAAACCCTTAGAGAGCTATTCCAATCCCTGGCGCCTCATTGAAAAGATGGTAGAGGCAGAAAGGGAATAAGCATTTAAATAGCACCTACCTTGTGCAAGACACTGTGCTGTTATCTCATTTGATCCTCACAACAACCCTGTGAGATGGGTACTGTCCATTTTACAGTTGAGGAAATGTGAGGTCAATAGAGGTTAAGTGGCTTGCCCAGAATCACACAGCCAGGAAGTATCTAAGTCTGGGTTTAAACTCAAACCTCCCTGACTCCAGGCTTAGCCCTCTATCTGTTGCACCACCAGCAAAGATAAACGATTTTCCCAGGACACAAAACTAATAAATGGAATTGACTTGTAGAGAACTTGTGCAGTTCTACTTTTCCAACAACATTAGATAACACAGAAAGAGAACCCTTCTTACTGGCTCTTAAGTTCTAGGATTCTGTAACATGATTGAGCCACTGATGGGAAGGGGCATGCCTTGAATTATAGAGTCATAGATTTGAAGCCATAATGGGACTTTTAGAGGTCAGAGAGCCAATCCCCCTCATTTATAGATGAGGAAACTGAGGCCCAGAAGAAGTTAAGTGAGTTAAGTTACATAGTGAATAACTGAGGCACCATTTGAATCAATATCTTCTGAATCCAAGTTTGATTTGTTATCACAATGCCAAATTTGTCTTCATTTGTTACAAGGGGCTCATACTGAGCCACACATAATCTCTCCTGCCCCCCTTGATGGCCAAAGGGATGGATTTGGGAGATGCTTGACCTGACTTATAAGAACACAGGCTGTCTGTGGCTGGGGGGGGGGGAAGGGAGACTCATTGTAGTTCCAAATTTTTCTCTTTCCCTTCCTTCCCTCCCCCATCCAAAAGACAGAAAGTAATCTGATACAGGTTATATATGTACAATCACATTAAGCATTTCTGCATTACTCATGCTGTGAAAGAAGAATCAGAACAAAAGGGGAAAACCTCAAACAAGAAAAAAAAGCAGAAACCATAGGTTCAATCTGCATTCAGAATCCACAGTTCTTTTTTCTGGTTGTGGAGAACATTTTCCATCATGAGTTCTTTAGAACTGTTTTGGATCATTGTACTGCTGAGAAGAGCCAATCTATCACAGTTGATCATCATCATCCAGTATTGCTGTTACCGTTACGATATTCTCCTGGTCTTCTCACTTCACTCAGCATCAGTCCATTTAAGTCTTTCCAGGATTTTCTGAAATCTGTCTGCTCATCATTTTCTTACAGCACAATAGTATTCCATTACATTCATAATCCACACCTTGTTTAGCGATTCCCCAATTGATGGCATTCCTCCAATTTCCAATTCTTGCCACCACATAGAGAGCTGCTATAAATATTTTTGTACATGTGGTTCCTTTTCCCTTTTCTGTGATCTCTTTGGGATTACAGACCTAGTAGTGTTATTACTGGGTCAAAGGGTATGCACAGTCCCATAGCCCTTTGGGCATATGAACTCACATTTTTTTTTAATGGTTTCTGCCAAGGCAACAATTGTATGAAGTGCCTCCTAGGTTCCAGGAACTGTGCTAAGTTGCTGCAGATATAAGAGTGAAAATAATTCCTGCCTCAAAAGCTCACAGCCTAATCAAAAGTCCTCCATGCCAAGTAACTCCATATGACCAAGATACACAGGATGAATTGGAGATAATCTCAAAGGGGAAGGCACTAGCATTAAAGGGGATCAGGAAAGGGATCATCAGGAGAATGTAAGAAAACCAAAAGTCAGGAGTGAAAAGTGAGAGAATTCCCTGTATGAGGGGACAGGCAATGACAATGCAGAGATAGGAGGTGGAATGTCTTGTAGGAAGAACATCAAGAGGTCCAGAATCATTTGATCTGAGGCTAAATGGTGGAAAAGTATAAGAAGACTGGAAAGGGTAGGAAGGGCCCAAGTTATGAACAGAGGGTTTTGTATTTGATGCTGGAGTTTACTGAGTTGGAGGTTATTGAGTTAGAGGGTGATGTGGTCAGACCTGCACTTTAGGAGGATCAATTCCGACAGTTGAGTGGAGGGTGGCTTGGAGTGGGGAGATACTTGAGGCAGAAAAGAGTAACCAGCAGGGTATTATGATTAGCTTGGGGGGCCTGGGTGGATCAGGACCTGCACCGGGTGGTGAAAGTGTCCTAGGGTAGGTAGAATCACAGGACTTGTAAATTGATTGGATATAGAGATAAGAAAAATAATGAAGAGTTGAAGATGAGATATGTCCTGCCAGGTAGGAAATAGCCTGCCCCCACATGCCATCAGTCCTCTTTCCTTTTATACTCACTCCTCCTCCCAGGGTGTGAAGGAAGCCTCCTGCCCCATCAGAATATCCTAGAGCTGACTCAAACTTCCTTTTTATAATTACAACAATTTACAGGGTTGCTGAGCTAAAAGTCTGGCTTGAAAAATCATAATATATCAATTAACTGTGTTCTTTCTGTAGAACCCCTCAGCTGTTCACTTGTCTGTTATAAAATAAAAACACAGCTTATCAGATTTTCCATATGTCTTGTTTCTCCCACTCAACAACTGGTGGGTCATTCTCCGAATCATGGACTCTTAAGTGCATGGAAGAAGGCATTGTCAGAGGGTTCACTTATTGAGTTTAGAGGGTGAGAGCTTGTTGCCATTAGCTGGCCCCAGTCTTTAGCGAGGGTGAGTGCCACTCATATTTATAGAACTAAATTGAGTCTTTTTTCTTCCCAGTTTTTAAAGCATTTCCATTCTCTCTTCTCTTTTCCTTGTAAGATGCACCCATATCATAGTACAGGAGCTGGAAATGATTCCCTCTAAGTTATTGTACCTTTTGGGAAGCTCAGTAAATTAACAAGCATTTATTAAGGGCCAACTGTGTAAGAGCCGTATGCTAAAAACTGGAGATACAAAGATAAAAGCGGAAACCATCATTGCTCTCAGGGGGTTTCCGGTCTTCTCAGTGTGAGATAGCATGCACATATGCAGATTTATCCAATAAGCTAGTCTAGTATACAACAACCCTGGGAGGTGGGTGCTATTATTATCCCCATTTTAGGGAAAATCGAGTCCAGGAGAGGTTAAATGACTTACAGGGAGTCACATAACTAGTAAAATATCTGAGGTTGGATTTGAACTCGGGTCTTCCTGACTCCATGTCCAGTGCTCTTATGTATTATACTATGTAGCAGCCAGTATATATAGAGAAAATACACAACATGAATACAATATGATTTGGGGGTACAGGATACTAGCCACTAGAGGGAGGAGGTGTCCCAGTAGAAGGTAGCCAGGATTCCAGGAATGCTCTGAAATGCTTTCCCCCTGGACTCCACCTATTCGGTTCCTTGGCTTCCTTCAAACTCCCCATTCTATAAGAAGAACGCTTTCCAGGTTCCCTCAGCTGCTAATACCTCCTTCCTCTTCCAGATTGCCTTTGGCTACTTGGTCGGTGTCTTTCCTGTGCCTGGTTCTTTACTGTTGTCCTCTGTTGGACTTTAAGCACCTTGAAGACAGAGGACTGGTTTTTTTGCTTTTCTTTGAATCCCTAAGGCTCACTGAGCACAGTGCCTGTCACGTGATGAGTACCTGATTATAATTTGCAGACAGGCTGACAGAGATGAGGAGGGTGCATTCTAGATATGGATTGACTGTTGACACAAAGCCCCAACGATGGGAGATAGAGGAGTTGTGTGTGAGACACAACAGCAACAAGGCCAAGGGTGTCTGGATTGTCAAGGGTGTGGAGAATAGTGATGTGTAAACAGAGTAAAAACGGAGATGGGGCCTGCTCTCAAAGACATTTAGATGCCGAACAGAGGAGTGAAATTGGATTCTGGTGGTAATAGGGAGCCACTGGCGTTTATTGTGTAGGAAGTGATATGATTAGACCTGTGCTTTTGGAATTTTTCTACTGCCCTGATGAAAACGAAGCTAGGCTTGGAGAAAGACAATTTTCCCTTTGTGCTTCACAGGTATATTTGGGAAGAATTAGGCTCCAGGTCTTTTAATAATAATGGAGGTAGTGTGGCATAGAGGACTGAACTTGGAGTCTGGAAAACCTGGGAGTCAGGAGATAACTAGGTGCAGTTTGTCCCTTTGATACAGACTAGTGGGTGGCCCAAGTGCAAGTCCTCCCCCTCTTAGTGCCTCAGGGCGCCTCATTCTCTATGTTGAAAACTATGTTACTCTGGGAGTAGATCTTAGCTGAGCAATGAAATCATGGGGGCAGACCCCTGGTCCCACCTCCCCCTGCACCACCCCTCCTAATGGCAGACCTTGGGCTTGTTTGCATTCGTTTGCATTTATTGAGCTTTCTCTTCAGATCTGGTATGGCCATGGGCAGTCGTCTTCCATCCTCTGAGTGCTTCTCTCCATTTGTAACAGAAGGGGGTTGAATTGCATGATCTCCAAGGTCCTTTTTGGCTTAGACAGTTTGTGTTCTAAGGACCCTTCCAGCTCTAAAAGTCCATATTTCATGGCTCAGGATTTGGCTGCTTTCATTTTACTTTATTGTACTCAGTATTGAAGTGATTTCTTGGCTTAAACACATGTAAACCGTGATACTGTTGGGGAAGCTAATTTATAAATAAATGGTATAACTTTATAGTTATTGCATCGTAAAATGACTTTGTGACGTTCTCGATGAGTGTCAGGGTACAGCTATTAGAGTATTAAAAAGAGAAAACACGCATGCTGGCTTACAACATTGCCTGTGCTTACTGCAGCCCCCAATTAGTCTGGGAAGCTTTCTAGATAATTTTACTTTTTGGTTCCTTCTCACAGGGGCACTGAATTCATTGGGCTCTGAGTTCCACATTTTAGGAACCGCAACTGACAATCTGAATAGTGCCCTGGTGAAGGGATCATAGATAAGGAAACTGAGGCCCATTTAGGCCCATAAAGCCAAAATGCCTTGTCCCATGTTTCACCAGCAAGAAGAGGCACAGCCAGGATTCAAACCTAGGTCTTCTCCAGAACTACAAATCAAAGACTTTTTCCACCACTCGGGCCCTCCATAGTTTTCTCAGTGCAGTCTACCTACTCACGTAACTTGTTTTACTTGTCTATCACTAGTTGTATTCCCCCAGTAGAAAGTGAACTCTTTGAAAAGAGGGAGGCTATTTTCTGTCTTGTGTCGCCCGTGGGGATGGCTGAATTAGACAACCACTAAGATCCCTCCTGACTTGGAAATTCTTAAAAAAACAAAGATTTTCTTGACCTCAGTCATGATTGGGGAGGGCAGCAAGTGATCTTTCTCTGTTCCACCTTGGTCTAAGTTAAAGGGCACTGGTCATTTTTTATATGAATCTCACCTGTATAGGACTATGAGCACTGAGAAGAGCTGCTAACTCAAACTCTGGCTTGGGACCCACCCTCTGCCACCCATCCAACACTCCCCCAGCCTTACCTAAACACCAAGAAAGTTTGCTTAAAAATTGTATCCACAAACACACATATGCTCAAGCTGTCTTGCATGAAAGTTCAATTTCACGCAGGGAGATCTGCATATGTGGAGACCTCCCATGCATGAAGCTTGTTTGGGGATGGGCCTGTGAATGTGCCATTTGTAACTGAATGGACTGATTTTTTTTTCAAAGACAAAGTGTGTACAGAAGGAAAAACAACAACCACCATTGCAAATGATGGTTTAAAAATAAAAATAAAAACAACCAACCAAAGAGCCAATGTGAAGCAAAAAATCAGAATTCCCCTTCCAAAAAGCTATTCAGTTGATGAATTCACCACCCCCACCCTCAGTGGTTCTGTTCATTAGGCAGATGGCAGACTGAAAGCAACGAGTGGAGAGAAGGCATACTGGAGGGTGGACAGATGGTGGGGTCCAGTGAGTTTTGTAGTGGTTCAAGCTTGGAGCTGTGAAACAAAAGTCATTTCACTTTATGCTGCAATTTCTAGCTAAGAACATAATACTGAACCAATGTCCCCTCTCCTTAGCATTTTGTGTAGGCAGATAATACTCTGACCTAAGGGTTTTGTTTTTTTTTAATCATGGATGAAAACTTCTCAGCAGCTCCCAGGAAAATCCGGGAGGATCATAGATAGGATCATCAGTCTTGAGCTGGAAGGAACTCAGAGGCTATCATGTCCAGCACCTCTTTTTACAGATGAGAGCCTAAGGTCCATAGTGGTTAAGTGACTTGCCTAAGGTTACACAGGTAGTAGGTGACAGAGGTTGGATTTGACACTGGCTTCACTGCAGTGAATTTCTAATGCACTGTAGCAGTCCAGCTGTCCAGGGAGTAGAACCAGACCATACAGTCAGACTTTCCTGCCAACTTCATCATCTAGTGGCAGCTACTCCCAGGGATGAATTCACAGAATCACAAAATTTCAGAGTTGGAAGAGATCTCAGTCACCTTCCCAGTGACTCTCTAAAATAATCAACCACCTCATCTTTTAGAAGAATCTGGAACCGAGAAAAGGGAAATGATTCTGTCATGATCATTCAGGTAGCTACTAGCTACCCCTGAAAAAATGTAAAACTTTCTCCAAAGAGCTTCTACTGATGAATTGAAGGGGACTTGAAATGAAATAAATCATTGGTGAATGCACACCTAGTCAGAAGAGATACCTTGCTTGGTGTAGCAGAGGTCATAGTCACCAAGAGTTGGGATTTATATCAGCAAAACTATAGATAACAGAAGGGGGCTTTCTGTAGTATTTGAGGACAAGTGAGAATATTTCCAGGACATACCCTGTTTTTCAACATTAGCTTCCTTATACTCCTTGAAAAAGAAAGTGATCTGCCTAAGCCATCAAGTTTTCTGGTAGCAGGACTAAACCAGGGCAGAAAGACGAGCAGCTCCCTCCTTGGGCTCTCTTTTAAAATAGTTGAAAATCCAAATGGGGTAATGTAGTATTAATACATTTTTTTTGGTGGGTCACACACACTGACATTTATTACAAACTACATCTGCATTAAGACATTTTATACATTCCCCTCCACCCCCATAAAATTACAAATATACAAATAGCTTTGCCATATGACATCAGAATCATTAGTGCCAGAAAGCACTGCAAGAAACCCCAGACCTAATAATACCAGTTGAAGTAATGCACAGGAGGACCTCCTTCCCAGATGGACTAGGGTGGCCTGAGCAGCCTCCCCAAGCACTCCAAGTTAACTCTTTGGGGGAGCCTGGATCCTAGGGTCAGGGGGAAACTCTGGGAACCTTGGGTGGCTAAGAGAGAATAAGGACGCAGATGATTCCCTTCAGCCACAAAGCTTGTACAAAAGAACAATTTTCTGTGGCAGGAATGGCACGGAGGTCATCTCTTGGGGTTAATTAAATTAAAGATAATGCCATTGCCCTGGTCAGGGAAGGGCCACATGTTCGAGCCGTGGAAAAATACAAGTAAGTGGGAAGATTCTCCTCCAGAAAGTGAGGAAACAGCCTAGACTTCTGACTAGGGAAGGGTGATTTTGGCCCAGGTGAAAAGATTTCCCTGTCTTGTTGGGGATTTAAGGGGAAAAGGAGCAAGTTTCTCCTTGCTTCAAGCCACTGGGCTTGAAGAGTGAAAATGACAAACAACTCCAGTATCTTTACCAAGAAAATCCCAAATGAGATCACAAAGAGTCAGACACTATCGAAACAACTAAACAATAAAATATTCTTTAAACTATGAAGCCCAAGAGAGCAGAGGCCTTATATTTCCTAATTTCTATCTCTCCCAGTGAGAGTGTAGAGTTCTGCCCTTTGTAAGTGTTTGGAAAATAGAACTGAACTTCCACTAAGGAAGGAGCAGCCTTTAGAGGTGTTGGATGACATTCCATTTTCCCCTAGATAGAATCAGGTTAGTTTTCTGTTCTGCCTTTGCCTGTTGTTAGCAAATACTGCTTTATAAATGTTAGACTTCCAGAATCAAGGTGATGAGAGTTTGTTGAAAAGAGGTGAAAACTGCTTTCTCTAGCACAATAGCTTTCAGATTTTGAAAGGAGGAAGATCTTTAAATTCAATTGAACAAGCATTGTTTAAGTGCCTACTGTATACAGGGCTCTATCCTTAGTACTGAAAGCCAGTATACTGGGAAGGAGGGGGAACCAGGCATTGCCTTCAAGGAAGTTATCATCTAATAAAGATATGAGACCTTGTAGTTACTTTTTGGTTTGTGCATTTGTTTGCTTGTTGGGAGCTGCCTGGTGAGGAAACTCCTACCAGTGGAGATCAGTACTTGCTCTGTAACTTTAGAATAGTCTGAGACACTGAAAAGTTATGTTTGTTTTAGAGATGGGACATAAGATAGCTACACAAACACATTAGACTGCATAGGAGAGGTTTAAAAAAAAGGGTGGCATGAGAGATTTGAGGTTGAAGAGATCTTTAGATACAAGGAATCTACCAGGGAAGTTTTCTTGGAGGAGATGGTCGTGGAGGAAAGGAAAGATTTCAAGAAGTAGGTATATGAAGAAAAGAAATTCTTAGATCTAAAGATGGAGGGGGGTGCTGCTGGGCAGAGATATTTTTAATTACCTAAAATGGCTCTGACCCTAGGGTTTTGCTGGTGAAGTAAGATAAAGAGAACATAAGCAGAGAAAAGGAAGTCAATAAACATTTATTAGGCGCCTACCAAATACCAGGCACGGTGCTTAGTGCTTTTACAAATATTCTCTCGTTTGATCCTCACAACAACACTGCAGGGTAGGTGCTATTATTATTCCCATTTTACAGTTGAAGAAATTGAGCCAGAGATTAAGTGACTTGCCCAGGTCACAGAGCTAGTAAAGTTAAGATACTTGAATAAATGCTTAAACCATTCTTATCTTCCCAAGACCTTAGTCACTTTTCTACTCTCCTGAAATATTGCAGTTAAAGTCCAAAAGAAACCAAAAAAGGCCTTACCTATGGCCACAGCTTAAGTATTTGCCAGTAGTCAAGAGAGAAATATAGATAGCTATGACTCATTTCCTTTTTCTGCCTTCCTAGGGCAGGTCACTTTAACAAATTCTACAAATGTTTATCAGACACCTACTGTGTTCAAGGCTCTTTGTGGTGTACAAATAAGATTTGGTTCCTGCCCTCAAAGCTTTCAGCTAATATTTACATGGTGCTTTAAAGTTTTGAAAAGTGTTTTTACATATATGATAGTATTTGATCTTTACAACAACCCTGTGGGGTAGGTGTGATTAGTATTCTTGTTTTAGAGCTGAGAAAACTGAGATTGGGAGGTTACAAAGGATTGTACACCTACTAAGTGGCTGAGCCTCCTAATCCAGTATTCTATGCATGATCCCCTGCTGCCTGGAAAGCAAGATAATAAACATAAATGTTAAATCAGAGTTCACAGGGGTGGAGGGGGTGGAGAAATAGAAGTGATGGATGCAGTGCTGAAGCTTGTTCAAATCTGAGCTGATTATTATATTATTCAGTCCGAGCATTTACACATTAGAAATCAGTAAAGGGGCAGCTAGATGGTGCAGTGGATAGAGCACTGGCCCTGGAGTCAGGAGTACCTGAGTTCAAATCCGGCCTCAGACACTTAACATGTACTAGCTGTGTGACCCTGGGCAAGTCACTTAACCCCAATTGCCTCACCCCCCCCCCAAAAAAAAAGAAAAGAAAGAAATTAATAAAAGATAAAAGTCAGGGATTAGGTGATAATTTTGGCAATTATTTAGATTTAAGAAAATGTTATTAATACAGATCAAATTTAAAAGGGTGTCCTGCTGCATATAGGAGAGCCAGTTGTTAAACTTTACTAGCTCACCCCAGAATAAAGACCTGTTAAGTCGCCAAAAAGTATGCTGACAACAGTCAACATGGGAGATTTCATTGTGGCCTAGGGTGGTGTAATGATTGGAATGACGCCACCTACTGAGACTTGCTGTGGAGAGCTCCACCATGAGGAAAATGCCTCAGAGGCATTGTGGCTTTTCCTTGGCATCAGGAAATGACGTTTGCTCATGGGTGCTGTCTATCAAGTCTACCAGCCAATCAACTGGAGGAGCCTCCTATGGTCTGGAGGAGACAGGAAGGAGGAAAGGGAGCCTGCGCAGAGAGTGCTGGCTTTTTTGGCTTCTGGACTTGATGGTGGTGGTGGCAGAGGACTTCACAGGAAATTTGAGGAAAGATAGGAATGCCAGGCTGTTAGAATTCTGTTCTCAATCTTTTTCTTTCTATTTTCCAATAAACCCTTAAAAAACCTAAACTCGTTTTATCAGTGATTTTTAGTCAGTTTCCCCCAAACTGGGGGAACACATTAGAATCCACATTTAGAATCTTAAATTACACAGTGGTCAGCAGAGGCTTCATGGAGAAAGAAAGACTTGAGTCTCATCTAAGAGAGTATATAGTAGGACTCATAATGTCTTTGTCTTATAGATAGCCATCAAAGATCCATGATTTCATTGGTATTGGTTACTACTTTCAGCAAAGCATGTCAGAACCTTTCTATGCCTCAGTAAGACTGTGTTTGGGAATAGCTATGGTCAGAAAATGTATCAATCAGGGGCCAACTTGATGATGAGTTCCTTTTCCTCCCTCAATCTTAGAAGTGTTTTTTTTTTTTCAGTTATATATAAAGATAGTTTTCAACATTGGTTTTTTATAAGATTTTGAGTGCCAAAATTTTCTCCCTTCCTCCTTTCCCTTTCCCCTCCCCAAGACAGCAACCAATCTGATATAAGCTATATATGTACAGGCATGTTAAAACATATTTCCACATTAGTCATGTTATGAAAGAATAATCAGAACAAAAGGGAAAAACCTCAAAAAAGAAAAAAACAAACGAACAAAAAAGTGAAAATAGTATGCTTCGATCTGCATTCCTGGTTCCACAGTTCTTTTTCTGAATATGTATAGCATTTTCCATCATGAGTCTTTTGGAATTGCCTTGGATCATTGTATTGCTGAGAAGAGCTAAGTCTATCACAGCTGATTATGGTGATGAATTTCTTCTAACTTAGCTGGAGACTTACATGAGCTGATGTATACCGAAGTGAGCAGAACCAGGAGAAAGTTGTGCACAGTGACAGCAATATTGTTCCAAGGAGAACTGTGAATGACTTGATTATTCTGAACAATACAATGATCCAAGATAATCCCAAAGAACTAATGATGAAGCATACTATCCACCTCCAAAGAAAGAACAGATATTGATTGAACACAGACAAGCATACTATTTTTTACTTTCATTTAGGTTTTCTTGTATAAAATGAGTAATATGATAATGTCTTTTTTTTAAGTGAGGCAATTGGGGTTAAGTGACTTGCCCAGGGTCACACAGCTAGTAATTGTTAAGTGTCTGAGGCAGATTTGAACTCAGATACTCCTGACTCCAGGGCCAGTGCTCTATCCACTGTGCCACCTAGCTGCCCCATACATGATAATGTGTTACACAATTACACATGTATAACTTACATCTGACTGCTTGCTACTTCAAGGAAGGGGAGGGGAGGGGAGGGAGGGAAGAGGGATAGAATGTTTATTATTAACTTAGCTGGAAAAGTCCATGAATGACAGTCCATCATTGGGTTTCTACTAAAAGCCTTTCAATTTGGTAGGACCTACCAAATCTGATAGTCTGCTGGCATAGCCTTTAAGACATTTTTTTTTTGTCATGGCAATGAGGGTTAAGTGACTTGCCCAGGGTCACACAGCTAGTAAGTGTCAAGTGCCTGAGGTCAGATTTGAACTTAGATCCTTTGTCTTTCTTTGTATCCTTAGCACAGTGTTTGGCACACTTAATATAGGGATTCTTAGCCCTACAAGTTATGTGGGTAGATTTCAGGGGGTACATAAACTTGGATGAGAAAAAAATGACATCTTTTTAAAAATAGTTGATTTACTTTACAATTTTATGCATTTTATTTTTATTAATAAAAAATTATTGTAAAAAGGGTTCGATTTTCAGAGGGGTCTATGACACACATTAAAAAAGGTTAAATGTCCCTGTCTTAATAAATGTTTCTTGACTAACTCAACTGTGTATAAAGTTGCAAATTAGGTGAATATATAACTATATACTTTATTTTATAGATGCTTAAAATTTTATCATGTCTGTGTATTCTTGAGAATGCTCAGGGGCAGCTCTACCCTCTCCCATGAAAGAATGGCTTTAAAAATGGTTCACGTTTTGTTTTTGCAGTGACAACCATAGATTTGTCCTGCTCTTTGAAGTCACAATTAAACATGATCAGAGATAACCTGAGAAACTGTCCAACATAAATTAAAAAAAATAAATTCTTTTCAATTTAGAAGCATTTATTTTACCATATCCTACTTCTTTAAGTGCCCCCTCCCAACTAAGAAAAGAAAAATAGCAACAAATCCTTCTAACAGCTGTACACAGCTAAGGAGATTCCATATTGGTCTTTCAAAAAATGCATTTATTTTATTTTTTAGTAAACATTTTTATTTAAAGTTTTAAAATTCCAAATTCTATCCCTCCCCCACTGAGATGGTAAGCAAACAGATATAGGTTATACATGTGCAATTATGTAAAACATGACCATATTAGTCATTTTGTTTATAAAAACTTGAATAAAAGGAAAAAAAGAAAGTGGAAAAAGTATGCTTCAGTCTGTGTTCAATCAATATCAGTTTTTTCTTTGAAGGTGGATAGTTTGCTTCATCGTTAGTCCTTGGAATTGTCTTGGATCATTGTATTGCTGAGAGTAGTTAAATCATTCACAGTTCTCCATGGAACAATCTTGTTGTCACTGTGCACAACTTTCTCCTGGTTCTGCTCACTTCACTATACATCAGTTTGTGTTAAGTCTTTCCAGGCATTTCTGAAATTATCCTGCTTGTCATTTCTTATAACACAATAATATTCCATTACAATCATATACCATAACTTGTTTAACCATTTCCCCAATTGTTGGGCATCTCCTCAATTTCCAATTCTTAGCCACCACAAAAAGAGTTGCTATAAATACTTTTGTATAAAGTATTTTTTTCTTTTGGGAGAATGTCTTTGGGATATAAACCTAGTGGTGGTATTGCTGGATCAAAACAAATGTATTTCTTAGTCTCCATATTTACTCCATCATCTCTCTGTCAAGAGGTTCTCTGGTGTTTTCTCATCACTTTGGCAGGCATAGAGATAGAACTACAGGTAACAGATTAGATCAATCTCCACAACGATTCTTCCCAACATCCTGTACTGACACTGGCATGGAGATAACCAGGGTTCTCAGAGATCATGACATTAGAGCCCAAGCTCAGCCAAGTTCTGCAAGTTGGAAAGGGTTTTAAGCATGGTGATGGGCTGTATGTCTGGTGATGGGTCTGGTGATGGGTTGTATCTCTGTGGTCCAAGGACCAGGCCAACTAAGTTTGGAGAAGCTTATCCCCTGACTACAGGTGAATTTTTGAGCCATAGCAACTCTTGAAAATATCCAGTAGAATATAAGCTCTTTGGGGGCAGGAAAGGTTTTGTTTTTCTTCTCCACTTCTACCCCCAAACCTAAGACAATCCTTGTACATAGTAGGTGCTTAATAAATGCTTTTTGAATTGACTTTTAAGCTTTATTAAATAATAACATCAACAATAGTTAACATTTGTATAGCCTTTACTATATACCAGGCACTGTGCTAAGCACTTTATAATTATTATCTCATTTGATCTTCCCAACAACCCTGGGAGGTAGGTGCTATTGGTATCTCCATTTTACAGAAGAGGAAACTGAAGTGAATAAAGGTTAAGTGACTTACCCAGGGTCACATGGCTAGTGTCTGAGGATGAATTTGAACTCAGGTTTTCTTGACTCCAGGCCTGGTGGTCTATCCACTGCACCACTCAAATGCCTAATTATGGAAGTGTTTCAGGCTACCTATTGGTAGAGCCAATACTGTGACCACTGAAGTCATAGGTCATTGAAGAACTGTATGTGTCAGGGTATAGGAGTGATGTCTACCTGTTGTTCTTATTCATAAAGATCCTTGTGAAACAGGCATTCCTTAGCCTTCTCTTACTCCTGGAATAGGGGTGAAAAGGTCTTTGCGAGAAGTCGACCTGACTCTCAGCTCATTCTTTTGTACAAAACAAAACATTTCAATGTACAAATAGTTATTTTCAGGGTCAGCATGCTGCTTCATGCTCTCTCTTCATGTTTTATGTGTCGAAGTTCAATGCATGTATCTAGTCTTTGGAAAATTCCCTGTAGGAATTCCTTTGCTGAGATGGTACAGTTGTTAACATGTTGCAAGTGAGAGCAGCAGAGGGATGTTCAGTTGTCTTGAGGATGTCACTGGGAATTTGTTTATTTAGGGGGCCTCTGCTCTCCTTCAAGCATTCAGCTCACTTCACTCTGCATCCGTTCATACAAGTCTTCCCATGTTTCTCTGAAACCATTTTTTTTCATCATTTCTTATATAACATTACTGTTCCGTTATATTCATATATGTTTTTAGAACTCAACTATCAGCCAGGTTGGTGTTCTATTAAGCAAAGAGAAACAACTTCACATAACAAATCAGATATACAAAAGCATTTTGAAAAGTGAAAGCCTTGTGTAAATATAGGGGCTTATTATCCCAATATATTAAGCTAAAAATGATCTTAAGATGTCATCTAGTCTGACTTGCCCTTATTACATCTGGGAAAGCCAAGGCCCAGAATGATGAACTGTTTTGCCCAAGTTCATATAGCTAGTAAGCAGCAGAGCCAGCATTCGAATCTAAATCTTCCAACTCCCCATCCAGCACTTTTTTCAGGAGAGAAAGGAGAACATTAATTATGCATAGTCTTATACATTATAAAGACTTAATAAAGTATTGTTGAGTTTGGTGTATAAAAACAGTCATTCCCAAAGACCTCCTGTACAAATCACATCATCTAAAGTCCTTGACTTTTCCAATCTACTTATCAAAGACAGGCACTTAAAACAGCCCAGACTGAGAGGGAGTCCTCAGTCAATAGATGGGTCCTGGGGAAAGCTGCAGCCCTATATGTTCTGATAGACGGATGTCCTTCATCCAAATTTGGAGTGGTTAGTAAAGGAGTTGGCAACCTTTTTGAAGCAGTGATACTAGATGAGGGTAAGAAGAGGAGAGAGAATGGTAGAGTTGGGGCGAGGGAAATTAGGACTTTTAGTGGTGGGATAAATGAAGAAATAGAAATGTTTCTGTGTTTCTTTTACAAAGTGCTTTCTTTATAGCAGCCTTGTGTGGTAGGTCTGTCATTGTCTCTATTTTACAGATCAGAGAAGCATCATTTATAGCTATGAGATCTTGAAGGCATTAAGTCCAACTCCTTTATTTTACAGTCAAGGCACAGTGAGATTAAATGCTTTGCTTATGATCACACAGCTAGTAAGTGTCTGAGGCAAAGCCTGAAGCCATGTCTTCTTGACTTCAAGTCAGTACCTCATCCTGTACTCCATGCTGCCTCTCAAATAGAAATTGAGGCCCCAAAACCCAATGTGACTTTTCCAGGGTTACACAGCTAATAGGTACCAGTACTCAGATCTTCAGCATCCAAGTCAAGGGCTCTTTCCATTCCATTTTCCCATGCTGGTAAAGCAGAAGTTTCTCAGAAAAGCTGACCTGCTGCCCAAGATGGGGGAAAGAAATTCTGATTCTTTCTCTCCACTCTGTACAGCATGTCCTCCTGCCCCAAGGAGGCTGTTGTCAGGATGAGTATTCATTCTCTCTTGGTTTTCCATAGAGAAGGAAGAGCCATGGGACCTGAAGAGTCAGGAGATGTTCTGCATCTCCCTCAGAGGATTGTAGAGGCCAGAATTGTCTGATACAGGAGGAATTAAGGAGACATTTTCTGATGAGGGCTATTATTGTAAGCCAAGAAAATATGTGTTGCATTTAGGCTCATCTCATTCCTCCAGGTCCCTGAGCTGGGTGGGGGCAGGGACTAGAGGGTGTGTTTGAAAGAATTGGGTCATGAATGAAGTGCTTGGAGATTTCACTTCTGCTTTGGTGTAGCACAGAATCATAAAAAGTTGGAGCTGGAAGGGGCCTGAGAGATCATCTAGTCCAATCCCTTCAGTTTGCAGATGGGGAGGTTTAGAGGTCCAGAAAGGGGAGATGATTTGCCCAAAATCACACAGCTCATATTTTTCTGATACATTTGTTATTTTTATCATGTTGCTCCATTGCTCTGAAACCTGTAGTAGCCCCCAGATCAATCTTCTGATCCAATTCTTCAATTAGGCCTTTTCCCTCATCTAACTACCTTCCTTCTCATTCTACTCAGCTCACCATCTGCCCCCATCTGACTCATTGTTCTTATTCGTTTTGCTCACTCTCATCACTGCTTTTCTAAATAGAAGATCCTTTCTCATTCCCTCTGCCAAATCATGCCCTTCCATCTCCTTCTCCAAAGCCCACTGTTTGAAAAGAATCTCCTCTTGGAAGTCTTTCCTGATTTCTTTGTTTTCTGCCTGGAAATGTGGTTGACTGACAAGAACAGTGGATGTAGAGTTAGGAGATATTTGTTTGAATCCTGGCTCTATCGCTTGTTCTCCAGCCTTGGGTAACATCTTCCCTTCTCTAACCAATCAAACAATAAATTTATTAAGCAGCTAGTAAATGCAAGGCATTGTGCTAAACACTGAAGATACAAAAAGAGGCAAAAGATAGACCCAGAGCTCAGGGAGTTTATAAGACAACATGTTAGCAAATATATAAAAAGCAACACATAAAGGATAAATAGGAAGTAATTAACAGAGGGAAGGCACTAGAATTAAGAGGGGTTGGGGAAGGCTCCCAGTAAAAGGTGGAATTTTAATTAGGACTTAAAGGGGAGGTCAGTAGATACAGCAGAGGAGAAAGAGTATTTTAGGGATGGGGGACAGCAAGAGAGAATGCCCAGAGTTGAGAGATGGAATATCTTGTTCCTGGAACAGCCAAGAGGCCAGTGTCACTGGATCAAAGGATAGGTGATGGGGAGTAAGGTATAAGAAGACTGGAAAGGTAGGAGGGGACTAGATTATGAAGGGCTTTGAACACCAAA
Source organism: Dromiciops gliroides (assembly GCF_019393635.1). Lineage (NCBI taxonomy): Eukaryota > Metazoa > Chordata > Mammalia > Microbiotheria > Microbiotheriidae > Dromiciops > Dromiciops gliroides. The sequence goes on along the minus strand of NC_057862.1, from coordinate 427,947,890 downwards.
TAGAATATTTTATACTTGCTCCTGGACACAATAGGGAGCCACTGGAGTTTGAGTAGGAAGGTGACACGGTCCAATTTCCACCAGAGTGGTAACAGTGTCAAAGGAGAGAAGGGAGCATATTCAAGAGATGTTGCAGAGGTGAAATTGACCATCCTTAGAACAAATTAGATCTGGGTGAAATATAGTGAGAAGGTTCCTACTTGGTGAGCCTGAAAGACTGCAGGATGGAATTGCCTTGTGTAGGAATAGGAGATGGAGGGGTAGGGTTTAAATGAGAAAGATAATGGCTTCTGTTTCAGACATGTGAAGTTGAAGATGCCTATTGGACATCCATATCTAAAAGGCATTTAGAGATGTGAGATTGCAGGTCAGCAGGGAGTCTGGGCCAAATAGGTAGATTTGAGAATCATCAACATAGGGAAGGTAATTAAATCCTTGGGAGCTGATGAGATTACCAATCAATGTCACAGGTATTTAGTATCTGTTAGATGCCAGGGCGCTGGGCTAAGCACTGGGGATACAAAAAGAGGCAAAAGACAGTCCCTGTCCTCAAGTAGCTTACATCTAATTTTTGTTTTGAACAGACAGGTGGGAATGGGAGATTGAAAGTCATTAGAAAGAATGTTTTGAGAATTGTCAGCGTAGAGATGATAAATTAATCCATTGAGCCAATAGGCTAATAATAAATGAATCCATGGGGCACCAATACTACTTACCTTAAAGGTTTGTTATTTAGAAAAGCATTTTATTAACCATAAATTATGACAGAAATATATGTTATAATTCCTGTCATCCACTCCAACAAACATACCGATGTCTAAAACTCTGATTAGTTTTATATATTAATCTCTCTGTAATGATGTCTTGTTCCTGTGTATGTTCTCTTTTCTTCTTTAAACTGTGAATTCCTTCAATACTAGCTTATGGATTTCTATTTCTTCTCTGTTGCCCCACATATCCTTGCCAGGGGTTCTTTGGAGACTGTCCAGTAAACAGATGTATTTGTCTGAATGATTGATTACATATACCAATAGATGGAGAATTTACATCTATGTCAAGTATATGGTTCTGCTCTCTTAATAACCATATATATATATATATACATATATATATATATATATATATACATATATTTTCCCCTGATACCCTGAGACTTGCCCACTGTATTTTTAATGCTTCTTTTTTATTATTATTATTAAACTTTGATTTAACTGAGATTAAGTGACTTGCCCAGCGTCATACAACTAATAAATGTCTGAAATAGGATTTGAACTTGAGTCTTCCTAACTATAATTCCTATCCACAGCATTATCTATCTTCTTTTTATATATCTGTTAGAGTGAAAATAATTGAATAAGTAGTCTCTGGTCCCCTCCAGCTGTACCTTGGAAAGAGACCCTGTATTTTGGATTTTGGTTCATCAGCACTCAGATCCTCTTCTGTAGGTGTTTGTAGATGCTTGGCTGGGCTCACTTTGACAGGCAGGATTAATAACCCTGCTTTGGTTTGTGTTTGAGCAGATGCTCTGTGCTCTATCCTCAGTGGGTACTTTGCTTCTGCTTTTTGACTCTTATACCAGGACAGACAAGGGCTCTCTTTGGCCAGGACCCACTCCAGGAGCTGAGGACCTGACCGTAGAAACTCTTGGTTCCCCCCAGTACCTTTATGGACCATGCACTTCTTGACAAATACTCCTTTCTTTAGATACTCACTCTGTGGCTTCCTTTGCAGTCCCATTCCCTTCCCTAGAGACTGATGGGAACACCATTACCATTCTGCATGGGGGCTAAATATTCAAATGTATGCAGGTTGGCAAGTACAGTGTGGAATTTACATGAATTTTTATTTTTAATACCTAGTTAAACCCGGGTACTTTAAGTACAGAGGCAGTTACAATGAATCTCTGTGGTCCAATTTAGTTCAGGGACTTCAAAGGGGGACCTGGTTTTTAAAGGTCATGGATGCACCAGTCTTGCTCTCATTTTCTCAGAAATCAGCAGGAACTCCATAGCTCTAACCATCACATTGTTACCAGAGCTCCACACTCACATCTGAGCAAATCACTTTCCCAACTCACCCTAGTAATCACATTCCCTTGGGTTTTTGATGTTACCTTCACAGACATTTCCTCATTTTTAGTGCGAAGTAGAATGGACTTTTTTTTAATCCCCAGTACACACTGAATTTGGAGTCAAAAGACCCATGTTTGAATCCCAACCCTGATCCTTATTCTATATGTGAACAAGAAGGGAAGAAGGGAGAACTCCAGGCTGTGCCACCTAGCAGCAGATGTAGAGAATCACAAACTCATAAAACTTTAGAGCTTGAAGGGTCCTCTGAGACCATCTTTTCCAATCACCTCCTCCATGAGGCCTTCTCTTCCCTTCTATAACCAAGACAAAATGTTCTTTCTATACATATTTCTTGTAGCACTTATCTTACTTCCCCTATAGCATAATTACTTAGGTTCTTGTCTCTCTCCTCCTCCCCCAATCGAATTTGAAGTCTCTTGAGAAAAGGATCTGTTTTTATTTACTTATCAGTATTTATCTTTGTATCTTCAGGACCTAGCATATTACCTTGCACATAGTAGGTACTTCATATTTATTGAATAGAGACTAGTGGCCCTTTTTGCTTTCCTTCTCCCCATCCCCCCACTCCCATCCTCACTGCAGCTCTCTTCCTTTTCTTCCTCTCTCATCCCAGCATGCCACGACTCACCACCTTTCAGGGATGACCCTGAGCAAGGATGACAGGTTTGGTTTCCTAGTAACAACTTAATGATGGCTTTATATCCCTCCACCAGCATCAAAAGGCCAGTGGCCAAAATAGCACATTCCAGCCTGTCAGGAGTGATGTTTTACTGTCAGCCTTAAAACGCACACATTGGCCTGAGGCAAGAAAACAGAAAGCCTGAGTGCCCTTTTCTGGAGTGTTCTACGTGTGGGATGGGGGGTGAGGGCTCAGAGCAGGAATTGCATTCTTTTTTGCAAAGAAGTAAAAGAGAATGGTATCGGTCTCTGTGTCACTGACTTACTATAACAAAAGGAGACAATCTCCCCCCCCCCCCCCCCGCCAAGATCTGATGGGGTGGGGGTGTAAAGGCATTACAATAACCATTGCAGCCAAGGCAGATGTGAAGGCTACAACCTGCTGCAGAGGTTTGGCATGGTTCATGAAAGTTCAGAACTTCTCTTCTCCACACCTCCCCACCCCCAACCCCGCCAGACTACACCCCATTGGTGCTGGATGGAGCCCTGCCTAGATTATCTTTCAAGTTGCCTAAAAACATCCAAATTTGTCAGAACTTCACATTTGTCAATACTACTGACTACAGTGAGAAACTGCAAGCAGACAATGATAGGTTGAGGGGGGTGGGGAGGGAGGGAGGAGGAGGAAGATGGGGAGAGAGAGGGGGAGGAAGAGGAGGAGGAGGAAGAAATTGGACTCAGCATTAGAATCAGTCAAATTGTTTGATAGAATCAACTCAATTTCTACCTTCCCTGATCACCACTCTTCTCCTCACTCCATTATCTCAACTTCATTCTACCTTATGTGACATTTTGTACACTTCATGCTCTTCTTGGATTTTTTTTCCTCCCTGCTTTAGAGTTACTTTGTAATCACTTTGTAATTCTTGTAAACTTGTAAAGTTTGTAAACTCCATGAGGAAATGTGTTTTAATTGTCATTACCTCTCCCAGCACCACTTGCACATAGTAGGTATTTAATAAATGGCTGGCGAATCTATAAAATCATTGAATAATAGGGCTGGAAGGAACCTAGAAATAAAACATAATGTTTAGGGACCTTGAGATTATATCTAGGTCCTAGGAAAATCACTTAACCTCTCAGTGCCCCAATGCAGCTCTGTAAGACTATTTGATTCCCTTTGATAGGAGTTTACTACCCAAAAAATTCCCTAACTCCAATGAAATCACAGGTTCAGTGGATTTCTTTCTTTCTTTCTTTCTTTCTTCTTTCTTTCTTTCTTCTTTCTTTCTTTCTTTTCTTCTTTCTTTCTTTCTTTCTTTCTTTCTTTTCTTTCTTTTCTTTCTTTCTTTCTTTCTTTCTTCTTCTTTCTCTTTTTCTTTCTTTCTTTCTTTCTTTCTTTCTTTCTTTCTTTCTTCTTTCTTTCTTTCTTTCTTTCTTTCTTTCTTTCTTTCTTTCTTTCTTAACAGTATGGAGATGGGAGGGGCAGGGAAGCCTTAGAGATATCTGTTCTAGGGGTTCTTAACCTGAAGTTGATGGATAGATTTTAAAGGATCCAGCAACTTGGAAGGGGGAAAAAGTATGTAAATATTTTTACTAACCTCTAACTAAAAGTTACTATTTTCTTCAGTTCCTTAAAAATATTTGGAGATCTCACCAGACTGCCAGAGGGGTTCAGGATACAAAAAAACCTCTTTTCCAGTTTTACCTCTTCATTTTACAGAGGAAGAAACTGAGGCTTAGAGAACTTTAGCATCCCTAAATTCCTTCAAGGCGCAATCCCTGTGCCCCTGGGATGCCTTTCCTGATCCTTTTGTTAGTGATCTCTCCTTCCTCAAACTATCTCATGATTATTTCTTTAGTCGAAAGCCTGTAGCTCTCAGAAGAAAGGAAGCTTCTCTAAGGCAAGGGGTGTTTTTACCTTTTATCTTCCCAGCTATGCTGCCTTTTCGAATGGAATCTTACTCTAAATTCCAGAAAAATCATAAAGGGCCAAGAATCAGACCTGCTCCACTGACACCAATCCAGGGGCCTTTCTACGGAAACATGCTGCCTTTCATTTCCCAAGTGAGGAAACTTAGGGCAAGAAGGGAGAAACCGCTAGGCCAAGGTCATGCAGCCATATGCAACACAGCCAGGTGAGGCTGCAGGTCTCTGCATTCCCTGACTAGTCTTACTTTTTAAACTCCCAGCTTTGCCATGGCCAAGACTTCCAAGTGACCGCCGAAAGGGGATGAAGTTAGCAGTCAATCAACAAATGCCTACTATGGGCCAAGCACTGTGCAGGGCATTGGAGATATAAGAACAATAAATGAAATGTATCCTAAGATCTTGACTCATAGTAAACACTATATAAATATTAGCTATTATTACTAATGGGGAAGACAGCAAGTGTATGTTAAAATATATTGTGTAAATATGAAGTGAATAAATACGAATATATACACAGGAGTTAAATGCAAGATAGTTTGGGAGGGGGAGGGCATTAGCAGGTAGGAGAGGATGGATCAGGAAAGTTTTCATGCAGAATTTGGTGTGTGAGCTGTGTATTAAAGAAAGAGAAAGGAGCCTGTGAGGTGGAGGGAAGGAGAGAGTGCATTCCAGACATGGGGGATGGTCAGTATAAAGGCAGGGAGAGGGAAGATGGAAGATGGAAGATGTATAGTATGTGAAGACCAGACAGAGGGCAATTTTGGCTGGATTGAAGACTGTGGAAGAGGGAGTAATGTCCAGTGAGGCAGGACAGATATGTTGGGGGCCGGGTTGTGAAGGTTTTCAAAAAGATGAACAAAGGAGTTGATGTTTTTCCACTAGAGTTGGTTGAAAAATCTTAATTTACTCCCATATGTGGGGCCGTGCTGGAAAATGGATCTCATTTGGAAAATATTTATCAAGCACCTACTGTGTGCATGAGCCTGTGGTGATTGAGGAATGAGATGGAGAACTGAATATATATTTTAAGAAAGTCTCCCCCCACACACACACACACCCCTTGAGGATGACCAATTGTGAAAGAATTAGAATGCAGTAAAATACCACTTAGGCCCAAAGCTAGACTAAACATGACCAGACCTTGTTGTTGCTGACTCAAAAGGCTTTTTCTAATCTTGCCAGGCATCCAGGTCATCACTGGGAACATTAGCTATCAATGTCTGAGACTGAAGAAGTCATGAGTAGAGGCAGATAGATGGGCCAAGCATGAACTGAACTCCGGACATTCCCTAGAAACTATTTTTATGACTCAGAAGGGAAATTTCTCCTCCGGTTTAACTGTTTCAAATACAAGTTGGGCTGAGAATGTGCAGCTGGAAAAGTGCTAGTTGCTAGATCCCTCTCTGTAGAATACCAGATAACCAAAGAGTTTGCTATACTTTCTGGCCTGGCAGTTAGCTGTCTCTAATTCAATTAACAGGTTAGCTTAGTGCATAGTTCAGTACATCTTGACTAATGCGAAGAAGGAGGGAGGAGAGAGCCTTGAGCTATTGCAGAGAGATTGAATGGGTGGTACCTGGGCTAAAGGAAGTACAGGAAAACTATTGCGAAGAGATAGAAGCCTCCACAGGATTATGAATTCCCTGAAGTTTGTTTTGCTTCTTTTAATCTTTGCTCTTGGTGTCACTAGCCACACCAAATTTTTCCTTCAACTGCAGGTGTTGACCTAGGCCTACCAATAACTTTTGATCTAGAACTTTCCTGGCCCTTCTCTTATTCATACTTATCTATCCCTTCCATCAGGAAGGACTCTTCTATGTGATTACTAGCTAATCTATCTGTTCAAATGAATGTCAGAGAGGCTTAATGTGCTACCTATCTCTCCTATGGAGAATTTATTAGTCCTTTAAGTTGTATGAGAGGCAGGCAGCATGGTATTGTGGGAAAAACTGTAGACCAGGAATCAGAAGCCCTGGGTCCTAATTCCTGTTCTGTCCCCTTCCTAAACTGTATGATTTCCTTGAACAAGTCACATGACTTATCTTGGACCTCAGTTTCCTTATTTGTAAAAGGAGCATAAAAACCACTGCATTGTCCAAATGAGATAATGTAAACACCTTCATTAACAGTAAAGTACTATACAAACACAAGAGATTTAAAAAAGTAAGGGATCATAGATTTAGAACTGGATAGGATCTTAGAATCTGTTTAGTCTAGGCTCCTTACTTTAAGGAAACTGAGGCCCAGAGAGACTTAAATACATACAAAGCAGTAAGTGGTATAACTTAAATTAGAACCTGGCTTCTTTACCTCCACATTCAGTTCTGCCTCTGAAATTCAAAAGAAAGATACTAAGAGAATGAATTATTTCATGAATTCTGGTACAGCTTCTAGGAGATATTTGGGAACAGAGAAGGGCCTTCCTCTACCCCCAAATCCCAGTCCATAGGCATCTTTTTTTTTTTTCACTCTGTCCCTTGGCTTCAGGGGACACAGAGGATGCTTTGACAAACTATAGTATGTATAGTATAGCTGGATCTGGAGTCAGGAATACCTGAATTCAAATCTGGCCTCTGACACCTCCTAGCTATGTGATTCTGAGCAAGTCACTTAGCCTGTTTGCCTTAGTTTCCTTAACTGTAAAATTGAGATAATATCACCTACTTCACAGGGTTGAAATAATATTTGTAAAATGTTTAGCACAGTGTCTGGTACATAGTAGGTACTCTCTAAATGCTTATTCCATTCTCTTATAGGTTTCTGGCCAGGCAGAGGTTAAACTAAACAGGTTGCCACTAGGAGGCCTAGGACTCTTCTAGGGCTATTGTTTAGTCATTTAAGTTGTCATTCTTTTGGGGGGTTTTCTTGACATAGATACTGGAATGGTTTGCCATTCCTTCTCTAGTATATCTTATAGATGAGGAAATTTAGGCAAATAGCAGTAAGTGACTTGTACAGGGTCAGGAGGGTAGTAAGTGAGGTTCAATTTGAACTTAGGGGGCAGCTAGGTGGCGCAGTGGTTAGAGCACCAGCCCTGGATTCAGGAGGATCTGAGTTCAAATCTGACCCCAGACACTTAAAAATTACTAGCTGTGTGACCCTGGGCAAGTCACATAACCCCAATTGCCTCACCAATAAAAATTAAAAAAAAAAAAAAGAAGAAGAAGATTAGAACTGAGAACTTCCCATCTCCAGGCCTGGCCCTCTGTCCACTGTACCACCTACTTCCCTTTCTAGGCACTACCCTAGACCCTAACTTCTTAAACTGTGGGTTAAAACCCTATAGGGGGGTCACATAACTGAATGTGGGGGTTAAGAAAAATTTGGCAACAATAAAAGGTTATGTATACCTATTTTATATACCTATATACATGGGGTGGTGTAAAAATTTCTCAGGCAAAAAGCAATCTGGAAGATGCAGCTAGGCAGCACAGTGGATAAAGCACCAGCCCTGGATTCAGGAGGACCTGAGTTCAAATCTGGCCTCAGCCACTTGAAACTTATTAACTGTGTGACCCTGGGCAAGGCACTTAACTCTTATTGCCCGGCAAAAAAGAAAAAGGAAAAAAAAAAAGGGAATCAGGAGTAGAAAATATTTAAGAAGCCCTGCCCTAGACTATTTATCACAAGCACTTTGCAGAACAGAGAAGAATGACTCATATCTCAGTTTCTAAGCATTAAGATCATAGACTTCCTGGTTGTTTCTTTTTACCTGTAGGTCTCCTGGTGAATCAGCAGAATATGAACAGGGGTAGGTAGATACATGACAGACAACCCTGTGTATTTTGAGTAAGCCGAATGTGAGCACAGCAACCCCAGTAAAAAGGAACAGGCAGCTAGCTGGCACAGTGGATAAAGCACTGGCCCTGGATTCAGGAAGACCTGAGTTCAAAACCAGCCTCAGACACTTGATACTTACTATCTGTGTGACCCTGGGCAAGTCACTTAACCCCCATTGCCCCGCAAAAAAAAAAAAAAAAAGGAACAGACATGGCAAGGAGCAGGGAATAGTGTAACAATGCCAAATCCTTCTTCACTGATGTGTCCTAGTCATTGGTCTGTACCCACATTGGTTCTAGTATGGTGATTTCCAAGTCCTTTGAGGGTCAGTAGAGAGAGAATAATTCTTCAGTTATCCCTTAAATTTACATAGCTTCTTACAACTTACAAAGGACGATCATTTATTTTGTTCTTACAACAATATTGTAAAGTAGGTAGAGGATAAGTAACTTCTCTCTGAGCCTCAGTTTCCCTTTTTGTAAACTGAATAGGTCAAACCAGGTGCTACCTAAGGTTCCTTCTAACTCCACCATCCTTTGTTCTGGTATCACTTTGGGCTCAAAAATGTCTCAGTTAAGGGCTCTTTCTGGTTTTAATATTCTAAAATTCTAAGAAAAAAAAATCTTCGAGACCCTTGGGGCTTTCCCCATCTCTTTCATGGCCCACCCTTGCCAATAGATCCTCTCAAAGCTGATCTCTACTTTGGAGGAAGTAAAAGTGAAAGACTAATTTTAGCTTCTCTGCAAACTTCCCTCTCTCTACTTAGTATACTTGACAATGGCCTTTCTTTGTGATCTTCCGTGCTGACCTAGGAGTGTGGGATCATCCAAAGCTGATAGAACCTTGGAGCAATGGCTGGTGCTCCCTGCCATTTGTCCCAAGTCTTGGTTGTCTGCCCTGTTCAGTAGGTTTAAGTGTGCCCAAGGGGGTGGGGGTGGGGCCGGAATCTCAAGTCATCCGTTTGTTGCCCTGCTCACTGATCACCAGAGACCTGGTGAATTAGATGAGCCTTTTAAAATTGATTGATACAGAATGCTATCTTCTCAGAAACATTCCTGCCCACCTTCAAGACTGGAACCCATGACCTCTGATTCCTAGCTCCTCAATTTTTCCACTGCAATACATCATAGGTTTGGTATGATAAACTCCCAGTGGGAAAATCCCCTCTACCAGTATAGACCAGCACCTGCTCTGCAACATATAGTCTTTTTTAAAAAAAAAATAATAATAATAACAATATTTTATTTTTTCCAGTTACATGTAAAGACAATTTTCAACATTCATTTTTTGAAAGATTTTGAGTTCCAAGTTTTTCTCCCTACCCAAGACAGCAAGTAATCTGATATAGGTTATACATGCAACATACAGTCTCAAAGAGTTTCCTGGGACACTGAGAAGTTAAAGGCTAGCCGGTGTGTCTCAGAGGCATCCTCCTGCCTACATTACACCAAGACTAACTCTCTATTAAGCCATGCTGTTTCTCACACCGAGGCATGCATGGCCCACGTTAAAAGAGCTGTTCCTTCTTCCGCCCTTGTAAACCGAAGGGGGAAAAACACAGCCCCAAACTATAGTTGATGCAATAGATTAGTGCTTCTGGGACATGTTTATTTTTAATTCAAGTTTATTGGATTACAGTTCCACCAGGGTTTTGTGTGCCGCTGGCAGCCATCCTATATTATCATTTCCGCACATGCCTCCCTCCCTCATCCACCTGAATGTTTCCTTCTTGCCCCCCCCTCCCCCCTCCCTGCCCTGTTTTCCCGGGGAACGTTCTGCAGCATTTCAATGACTTCTGGAAGTGAGCTTTGGCGGAGCCGACCTTTGAACACAGGATGTGAGATCCTATCGCCCGCCGGGTTGAAAGGAAACCCTGGCACAAAGAAAAGAGCTGGCACAAATGTGCTGGGCTTCCCTTCGCAGCAAGAAATGGAGCTTTGTGCTTGGGCAGCATAAAAGTCTACTAGTGCTTTTTGTTTGAGGAGGGCAGGGGCTCCAGAAGCCAGCTGGCCTCTAAGCCCTTCTCAGCTTGGGTCCAAAAGGGTTTTGTGCTCCAGTGCTCCCTGCTTGCATACCTCAGAGAGTAGTCCTCTGATCTGGAGGTTAGGGCTGGTGGGACACACTCTAGGTCAACCAGGTCAGACTCAAACAGAAGCAAGGGCCACTAACCCATACATAAGGATCCTTGTGGGCCAAATATTGACTTAGAAAACCACATATGTGTATATATTTCTCTTTTTAATTAATACATCAACAGATTAGAATCAGATAGGAACTACATTGTAATCTGGTTCAGGCCACCCTCAGGGGTGATGCTTCTGCTCTAGACATGTTTGGCAAATTCCTACTTCAGTATCAGTATATTCAATATCCCTCCAGTGGGGGAAAAATCATTAATGGAAATCAATTTTGTCAACTTGTAAAACAAAGGGGATTGTTTACCTTTATGGATAGATGGTTTGCTATCATAGCTAGATGGAGTGGAAAATCTTGTTCCATGGTCCTTCTCTTTTCCTCCTTTCCACTGTATAAGACCCAAATGATCTGTGAAGTTAGACAAAATGTGTATTTCCATATTAGCAATGTAGCAAAAGAAAACATACCAAGGAGACAAGAAAAGGTTTTTGTTTTTTTTTAAGTGAGGCAATTGGGGTTAAGTGACTTGCCCAGGGTCACACAGCTAGTTAAGTGTCTGAGGCCGGATTTGAACTCAGGCACTCCTGACTCCAGGGCCGGTGCTCTATCCACTGCGCCATCTAGCTGCCCCTCTTTTTGTTTTTTAAAGCATGCCTCTATCTGCATTCAGAGTTCACTAGTCTTCTCTGGGCAGTATGGAATTGTCTTGGTTCATCATCTTGATCAGAGTAGACAAGTCTTTTGCAGTTTATCATCCTGACAATGTTGCTATTATTATGTATAATGTTCTTTTTATTCTGCTCACTTCACATTGCATCGGTTCATGTAAGTCTTCCCAGGTTTTTCTGAAAGCATCCTGCTCATCATTCTTTATACCACAATAATATTCCATCTCACTCATATATCACAATTTGTTTGGCCATTCCCCAGTTTATGGACATCCCCTCAATTTGCCACCACAAAAAGACCAGATATGAATATTTTTGTACAAATAGGTCCTCCTTTTTTTTTTCTTTGATCTCTTTGAGATACAGACCTGGTAGTGGTATCCCTGGGTCAAAAAGTATGCACAATTGGGGCAGCTAGGTGGCACAGTGGATAGAGCACCGGCCCTGGAGTCAGGAGTACCTGAGTTCAAATGTGGCCTCAGACATTTGATACTTACTAGCTGTGTGACCCTGGGCAAGTCACTTAACCCCAATCGCCTCACCAAAAAAAAAAGTATGTACAATTTTATAGCCTTTTGGGTGTAGTTCCAAAATGTTCACCAGAATTGTTGGACCAGCTCACAATTCTATCAATAGTGTATTAGTATCCCATCTTCCCCACATCCCCTCCAATATTTGTCATATTCCTTTTCTTTCATGTTAGCCAATCTTGATAGGTGGTATCTCAGAGTTGCTTTAATTTGCATTTCTTTAATCACTTATTGATAATTCTAATCTCCATTGCCCTCTTTGTCATGACTCGATGTGTTCTCCCCATACAAACACAGCATGTGAACAGGTATGTGCTCACACATACATATGCACACAAAAACACATATCCATTGGATTATGGGTGTATATGGGATCTATTATCCTTCCAGTTATGTAGATTATAAAGTCCTTGGGATCCATGCCCTGGGCATCAACTAATAAAAAATCATTTTGTACTTTAAATATTTAGATTAGACAGCTTACATCTGGAACTCTCAAGGCACCTTCCCAGGCAAGTTCCCCAGTAATATGTATATTAGAAATGACAAACCTACAGATTTCCCTTTTATGTTCTACCTGGAAATGTCTGCAGGGGTTTGTAAAGGCAGAAGAAAGTCTGGGTTACATAATTTTATAGATATATCTGAGAAAAGTACGTATCAAAGGGAGGTAGTAAATTGTTTTTCTTAAAATTTATATTTCTTGCAAATGGAAATAAAGGGCAATAATTTTGAGGAGCAAGACATTGGAAACAAGGAACTCCTAACTTGGTCTCTGTGTGCTGCCTAACTTTTTGGCTTGGGTATTTTCTTGCACTTTGATTCCCCTAAGTGTGAAATGGGGGGTGGGGGTGGGTGTTGTATTCTTTGTCTTTACTTTCAGAGAGAGCTGTTAAGGACTGTATTGAAGTGATTGAACGTAAGATGTTTGGGGATACTGGCATGAAAGGCACACCTGAGAACTCATAGCAGGGTGTTTAATGGAAGCTAGATGCGCAGTAGATATAGCTCTGTGCCCGAAATTTAGAAGAACTAAATTCAACATGACCTCCAAACATTTAACTAGCACTGTGACCCTGGGCAAGTCACTTAACCTCTTCTTGCTTCAGTTTCCTCAACTGTAAAAAATGAGGATAATAACAGCATCTACCTCACAGGGTAGTTGTATGGATCAAATGAGGATCCACATATGTATATATACATACATATATAGTATTATATAAAATGTATTTATGGAATACAATATATATATATATATATATATGTGTGTGTGTGTGTGTGTGTATATACACAGAGAGAGAGTATTATATAAAGTATTTCTCACATAGTAGGCACTTAATAAATTTTTTTCTCCCTTCCTTTCCCCTTGTAGAGGGCTAACTAGCATTATTCCAATCTTGACCACACTATTGACAATGTCTGCTTGGCAGTTTTAAAGTCAGGATGGTCACCTCTTTTTCCTACTTGTTTCCTTTTCTGTAAAATGGGAGGGTTGGGCTAGATGAAATGAAGTCCCTTCTAGCTCTAACATTCTATAGTGGTTCTCTGTTTTGCCCCCTCTTAACTCTACCGTTCTCAGCTCTGCGTTGTGACATACTGTGTTCTGAGGTCCCTTCCAATTTTAATGTTTTGTGTCTCCTGGCACCGTGAACATCGTGGTAGGCTGCCGACAGATCTTGGCTCATTGCCTGCCCTAGCTACTTCACACTGCCCATGCAGATGCAACCTCAGTCTACTGTTCATTTGTTGGACGTGATCCTAAAACTAATTTAGAGCCACCAATCCTCTGCTATTTATTGACTTGGTTTGCCTTGCTCATTTGCAAGGTTATAGGACCATGTTTCTTCACTCCTAATATTGTGTTCATCTTGTTTTAGCGAACATGATCTGGGTGAAGATATCTACGACTGTGTCCCATGTGAAGATGAAGGTGATGACATCTATGAGGATATTATCAAAGTGGAAGTCCAACAGCCTATGGTAATGTGTGTGTGTGTGTGTGTGTGTGTGTGTGTGTCCGTCCCCACCCACATCTCCCACCCTCCTTGCCTTAGACTTAGAAGCAGCAACCCTCAATATCTGCTGATGCTTCTTTTCTGATTGTTTGGGCCTTTGTGAAAAGGCAGAAAGAAACTAGATTAGAGCCACTGGTACCATTTGTAAGATTTTTTTAATGTGTTGCTATGGAATTCTCCTCTGAAGGATTTTCAAAGTTCTAAGTTCTCGCAGCAAAAAAACCAGCATTACAAATAGTTGCTCCATCCCCATTGCACACAGCGGGTATCATTTCATCCTTTTGTACACAGAACGATGAGGCTGCTATTGGCTCAATTAGCCAGCTGTGCATCTTTTATGTGGCAAGTATATTTACTTCCAAGCAACTTGACGAATAATCTGTCTGAAACTAGCTTCGCATTGCATTTTTTTTTTTATCAAGTATAACCACTTTTCCCTAAGGTCACCGGCCTTCCCTGCCCAAGGGTGGTGCATGTAATGGGGAGTTTAAAACATGCTAGTAGAGCTTATTAGGCCACCATGACCCAAAGGCTTTCCTTCTTCTGAACTATCGACAAGTCCTTTCTGTGTGGGTTGGTGTTTTTGTCAAGCCATGTGCTGCCTGCTACTGAACAAAATTGGATATTACCCAGACACCAAATTTAAGTGGTTTTTTCTTAGAGTAGCACTAACCAGCTGCTGGCGGTAAAAGAAAAGACAGCAGAGGGGGGAAAACAACCTCACAAGTGCCTTTCAAAGAGACATTTCTCATTCCAAGGGAACGTCTGTCGGTTTAACTGGTGCCACATTAGAGACAGATGTGAATCAGTTCCTTTTAGAGACCAAAGTTTACTTCCCACACCAAACAAACGTGCTCTTAAGAGGAAGGTGGGTTCTTATTTCTATTTTGTGGGTTTCCCTTCATCCCACATGTGTAACACAGAAGCCAAGAGCAGAGCCCAGGAAGAGAGTATAAAGACCAAGTGTGGTTAGGACTGACAGCTCCTCTCTGTAGCATACTTACAGATGGTGCATGTTCCATGTGCATGAAATTCCATAGATTGTGCATGAAATCCAAAGTACATGAAGTCCAAAGATCTCCTTGCTAACCATTTTGTATTTGAGAGTCAATGGTGATTAGAAGAAATTTTAGTCCTGGGTCTCAGTACCTTCCCTCACGAAGGCCTCTTTGACATCAAGGTGTTTTTACTTTATGACGAAGACATGTCTTAAGAGCACTGGTCCTGGAGTCAGGAGGACCTGAGATCACATCTGGCCTCAGACACTTATTAGCTATATGACCCTGGGCAAGTCACTTAACCCCAATTCCATTCCCCCCCTCAAAAAAAAAAAGACATCTCTTGTGACTAAAGCATGAAGATAGCAATAAAAATTGAAATGGTGGAAAAGAAGGAATTCTATATTGAATGACTATCTCTGCCTGCACAAATGCCCCAGTATTCATATTGTCACCATCCAAGCCATCCTCCCTTAGAGAGGACGTGTCCTTTTTTCTTAGTTCCCAATGACGTTCCCATTTAGGGTGTTTATTTGATCTCGAAATGCACATGAAAAGTCCTAAGATTTATTTTCAAAGGCTGCCAGGGAGCATAAGGGAAGATTGCTTATCTGTGTTCTAGGGAAGAGATGGATGTATTACAAGTGCTGCTTTGTGCAGCCCTTAATCTCCCAGCCGGAGGACTGAAACGTTTACAGAGTGGCCCTGTTGATCCCTGGCAGGATGGAAATGGCGCTTCATTCTCTCGGAGATAAAGCAAGTGGTTTTATTTTACCCGTTATGCCCAGAATTAGCTTAATGCTGTCAGTGGAAATCTATTCTGTCCTCCCTCCTACTCTTCAAGTAGAAATGTAAACTCCTTGAGGGCAAGGAATATAATTTTTGTCTTCATATCCCCAGTACCTTGCAAGTGTTCATTGAATTGAATTGTGAGGCTTGTGAAGAAAAGTACAATCAGGAGTTCTCTGGCCCAAGGTAGAAGCCTAGGGACAAGACTCCCCTTTCCTTTGAAGCAATATAAATGTGTCAGAGGATGAGGAAGTGTTCTCCTCCTGCATGGAGCCATGGTGTGTGTGTGTGTGTGTGTGTGTGTGCAGGTGTAGCGGACTGTAATGTGCTTTCTTACGTCATTGGTGGAATGTTGGAGAACCGAGGCCTGGCTCTCTTCCAAGCCCAGCTTGAAGTGCCAGAGTATGGGCATTGCTAACTGTTTGTGCTTTTTCTCCCTTCATGCTTTCAGATTAGATATATGCAGGTAAGTGACAGACACCAGAGGAGGCTGTGCCGGCTTTCACATAGCTTTGCGGTTTTCTGGTGTGAGGCATAAAAGTGAGCATGCACAAATGCAGAGCATCATTACAAATGTTTGTTGAATTGAACTGAATTCAACCAACCAGTGGTTAGTGATGGATCCGAGTAGCCAGGATGAGTACGTTAACTGCACAGTATAGTTGTGTTAATGCTAGTCAGTCCACTCCTAGTCCACTCTCAGCCCATTCATTTCCTGACATCCTGACAAGGATAAATGCCCCTCTTGTGACTGTCTAGTGAAGGGATCAAGAGAGCATTAATTACTTGTAACTTCAGCACCATTGAATTTCTTGACCCACCTCAGGAATGCAACAGAAGAAATTATTGTATTGAATTGGACTACATGATCTCTAAGGCTTCACAAAGGTCATACAATAAACTAAAGCCAGGAACTTCTTGCTTTGTGGGTCCTACTTTTTCAGCGTCAGGGACTTCCCAATCTGAGGATTTCCAGCAGCTTCTGCTTGGCCTTCCAGGCTGTAACTAGGGCTGGACAACTGAAGTTTTGCTCCAGTCGATAATATTTGTGGCCATCAGCAATGTAGGAATAAGTAGCATCTAAAATGGGAAGGTAACAGATGGGCTAGGGTGATTTCCTCCTTCCACCCCACCTCTTCTTCATTGGCCTCTCCAAGAGCTACCCTACATTAATATTATTATTGGATCTCTTGCCTCTTCTCCATGTGCTTTGGTAGCACATTGAATGCCGAAGGGTGGGATAAGCCAGAAGCATTTCCCTCAAGGATAAGAAGCATAAAACTCTTAGCCTTGGAAAGAAAAGACTAGTGGCAAGGAGCTACCTATCTTTCTCTACTGAGTGTACCAACCCTAGGGGATAGGGTAATAGATGTTGCAGAACTTATTTTAGACAATGATGGCACAGAGTTTGGGCTCATTGGCTTCTGAATATTTTTTTCTATGTTGCACCATTTGAATATGAAGCTGTTCTAAAAAGATCCCAGTGAAGGAATCACTGGTTATGCTATTCTGGTTCAGTCCTACCACAAAAATCCATGACCAGGCCTACTTTCTCCCTAAAATAATGTAAGAAAAGCTTTCTAGAAAGCAGACTGTAACTTGGAAATTCTTTCCTCATGGGCCTAAACTTTGGCCTCCTAGAACTTCTAGCTCCTCTCAGAACTCCCAGTGCCCTTATTATACCATTCATGGCATAGTGGATTTGGAGTCAGGAGATCTGGATTCAGATTTCACCTTGAATATTTACTGACTGAGTGCTCATGGGTAAATCCCTTCATTTTTGAGAGCTTCAATTTATTTTTCTGTAAATGGTGTTGATACTTGCACTACCTATCTTGCAGACTTGTTTGGAGGAAAGCATTTTAGAAACCATTAGAACAGTGGTGTCAAACTCAGATAGAAAAATGAGGCTATAAACTGGGCCACATATTGACTTAGTAAACAACATGGTGTCATTACCTATGTTTTATTGTTTTAAAATTATATTTTGTTAAATATTTCCCAATTACGTTTTAGTCTGGTTCACTTGCAATTTGCATGTTTGACACTTCTGGTCTAGAAGACCCCATCCTTAGCTTCTCTCTTGTACCAAGTTAGGCATTTCATTTGTTGAATAAGGCCCAGATTGGAAGAGATGAGAAAGATGTACCTCTTTCCTGCTTTGCAGAGATGGAGGACTCAGACTCAGTTGATGTGTAGATTACTTTTGTTGAAGTGTGTTCCCTCCACCCTAACCCTACCCCCTTTTTATGAGAAAGTTCTTGGAGAGAGGCAGCTAGGTGGCACAGTGGATAGAACACCAGTCTTGGAGTCAGGAGGACCTGAGTTCAAATCCAGCCCCAGACACTTACTGGCTGCATGACCCTAAGCAAGTCAGTTAAACCAAGTTGCTTCCCCCAAAAAAGGCTCTCGGAATAGGAGAGACAGTGGGTACATAGAAATGAGAATGATGCTAAACAAAAGATGCAATAAAAAGAAAAATGTTCAAGGCCCAGTCAACACCTCACTAATGAATTATTTTATTTTTTAAGCTCCCTTTCAGCAGGTAGCTAGAAGCTCTTTGGAGAAAGCCATATTCTTATCCTATAGCCAGAAGTCAGCTGATGATGTGGTATAGTAGAACTCTGGATTGGAGTCAGAACCTGTGTTCAAATCCTGACTCTGCCACTTGTTCCCTGCATGACCATGGGCTAACATCACTTCCCATTTCTGTAACCCAGGTTTTTCCTCGCTAAAATGAGAGGATTAGATTAAGTGATCTCTACAGTCCCTTCCAATGTTAAATTCTATGACTCCATGGGCCATAAGCCTTGGTCTGTGAATTGTCTCTCAATTAAGAAGCCCTAGTCCCTGCCCTCAAAGAACTAACAGTCTGTGTAATTAACAGTGCCCAGCAGATTACAGCTCAGAGGTGATCATGCATGTAAAGCACTTTTGCAAGCCTCCAAGCACTATATAAATGTCAGCTGACATCATCATCATTATTATTGCACTAGGTATAATGGGGTTTAATAGTTTCTGAGGGCCAAAAATAATAAGTAGGTAGAAATAATTTGATTTCTGAATCCTGGCATCTGGCATGAATGGAAATTGAAGGGGGAAAAAACACAAATACAGTCTATCTCCTTAATGAATGTGAGTGTGTGTCACTATCCCTGTTGCTCTAGCAATGCTAAATTAAAAGGACATGGCCTCTATCCAGACTGCTCCAACAAATCAGGTGTGGGGAGACCCAGCCTATGGAACAGGAGGGATTGGAAACCTCACTGATCAAAGGATTGTTTTCTTTCTAGAAAATGGGAATGACAGAAGATGACAAAAGAAATTGCTGCTTGCTAGAGATTCAGGAAACAGAAGCCAAATACTACAGGACTCTTGAAGACATTGAAAAGGTGAGAGTCATTTTTCTGGCCATGTTTTTCAAGGGCCATTGAGACAGTAGAAGAAACCAAAAGGTTCCCTAGAAGCTGTAGCTTGTGTTTTGAATGTAGGCAGGTTGACCCCATTGTTAGAATGAGGAGTATGGGATTGGGGCAGAGAGTCAGTGGTCAAGTGCCATCTCCAACAGTGACTCTGTGAGACCCCTGACAAACCACTTTAATCTCTCTGGGTCTGAGTTTTGCCATCTATAAAACAGGGATAATATTGACACTACCTACCTCATAGTGTTGCCACAAAGAAGATGCTTTGCTAACCTTAAAGTTAGCAAGGACCAGGTTGTACAGAATTTTAAAAGCCAAATAGAGGTGTTTATACTTTATTTTGGGGGCAATAGGGAGCCACTGAAATTTACGGAGGAGAGCAGTGACATAGTCAGATCTGTAATTGGGGGGAGGGAATCACATTGGCAATAGTGTGGAGACTGGATTAGAATGGAAGGACCCTTGAGGCAGAGAGAACAATTAGGAGGCAGTTGCAGTAGTTGAGATGAAGGATGATAAGGACATCTAATAAAGAGGAGATTGGGTGGAGAGGTGTTAAATTTCAGATTTATGTGGGGTGAAGGTGATATCTCGGTCAAAGGTACTACTGAAGGGGCAGCTGGGTGGCTCAGTGGATAGAGCACTGGCCCTGGATTCAGGAGAACCTGAGTTCAAATCCTGCCTCCAACACTTTACACTTACTAGCTGTGTGACCCTTGGCAAGTCACTTAACCCCAATTGCCTCGCACAAAAAAAATGTAATCAGGAAAGGTACTATTGAAGTTATGTACCTCAGCACCTGCAAGAATGGCAGTATTCCTAGACAGAAATGGGAAAGGTCAGTGGGATGAGGGGTTGGGAATAAAGGTAAGAGGATGAGTTGAGTTTGAGCTTTCTGAAGACCTTTTTCTCCCCACATTATATAAGATCCTTATTCCCATTTTATGGATGAGGAAATTGAAAATGAAGTGACTTATCCAAAGTCAGACAGCTACAAAGCTTTTCAGTGGTGATTCCACCCTCAGTTCCCAGAGGCACAATCCTCTCTCCCTACATCCACTATCCCTGCATTTATGAACCTTGGACAAACCTTGTTAAAAGATGTATTTCCAGAATGTCTTGGAAAAGTTTTAGGAGTGAATGCTTATTGACAACATCCTTTGTATGTCTTTTGTATGTACTTACTTGTGCACATGTTGGGTTTTTTCTCAGATAGAATTCAAGCTCCTTGAAGACAGAGACTACTTCATTTTTGTCTTAGCACAGTGCCTGCCACATAGTAGTCTTTTTGTTTTGTTTTGTTTTGTTTGTTTTTTGTTGGTTTTTTTTGCGGGGCAATGGGGGTTAAGTGACTTTCCCAGGGTCACACAGCTAGTAAGTGTCAAGTGTCTGAGACTGGATTTGAACTCAGGTACTCCTAAATCCAGGGCCAGCGCTTTATCCACTGCGCCACCTAGCTGCCCACATAGTAGTCTTTAATAAATGCCTGTCAGTTGATTGACTGAAGTAGCTCAGCTATCTGTGGGACATTCCCAAAGGAGAAGATGTGGACTCTGGATCCAAGGGGAAGATAGATCTGCATATATCAAACAATAGTCAGTACTGTGCCATGTAGTTGGGTACCAGATGGCATGGTTCAGACCCATTTCATGTGCCTGAGGAAGTCTGAGCTGGGAGAGGCATATTGGAGGATATAGGACTTTAATTGGCTTCTAGGTTGAGAAGGTATTGAAAGTCTGGGGAGGCCAGTGTTAATGTGCAGCCTTGTCAGAATAAAAGGGAATTCACTATTCGGAGGAGTCATATGGATTTGCTGTATCCAAAGAGCCAGGTGTCCAAGAAACAGAAAATCAGTTGGCATCTTCCTTGCAGCTTTGTCAAGGCCATCTTCTAGTTACTGGATAGTTTTTGGTTTTGTGTGTATTTTTTTTAATGTGGTAGATAGAGTAGGCCAGCTTGTCATAGAAACTAATTGGATTAAAGTAATATTTCACTGCCTGCATTCCTGGCTTGGAAATTGGGGTCAATGAATGCTGATTGCACTGGCGTGTGAAGGGAAGCCTTTCATTCAGCAGCCAGTGACGTCATCCAGCCACTATTTCCCTCCCTCCCTCCCCATCTTTGCCTTCCTGCAGTTCTGCCCCCACATTCAAGCCCCACAGTGACTCCATTGATTGGTCACCCGATGTTTCCTTTTCCAAACATTTACCTTGCTCATCTGGGGTGGGGAGGAAAACAACCACGCTGGGTCTGTTTGATTTCAGAGGCCTCCTTGCCTGCTCTGTGTTTATTTTTGGAAGTCAATTATAGCCTGAAGTTCTGATCAGAGCAGGAATATGACAACTATTTTAGGATAGATTATGAGGGGTTTTCAGACCTTGCCTTGGTGCAGTCATGGGATGGTTCTGCCTGGGAGCTGATCCCCGACAAAGCTTCCTCATTCTAGTACTAGCAGGCTCTCTCTCATTGATTTATAGATTTCAAATGTCGCATTGAATCCAGAGATGGGAATTTGTTTTTTTTCCTTAGAGTAGGGAAGTGCCATGATCAGAACTATGTGATATAAAACTTACTCTGACAATTGTGAAAAAGGTAGACCAGGAGAGGAGAATTGGAGAAAAGGAATCCGTTTAGACCAGGAAAGAAGAGAAACAAGAAAGGGTAGGACAGAGGATTAAATTTGGAGTCAGGAGGCCTAGGATTTGCTGCTGGCTTTGCCACTGACCAGCCAGATTGAACAAGTTACTTTCCCTCTTTGGGGCTCAGTTTCCTTGTTTGTTAAATGGGAAAGAGGATACTTCACTTGGGTACTTATTAAACTTCTGCCATATGCAAAGCATAGGTAAGTGATGGGAGATATAAAGAAAAATCAGTCTCATTCTTTTTTGGGAGGGGGGCAATGAGGGTTAAGTGACTTGCCCAAGGTCACACAGCTAGTATGCATCAGGTGTCTGAGGCCAGATTTGAACTCAGGTCCTCCTGAATCCAGGGCTGGTGCTTTATCCACTGCACCACCTAGCTGCCCCCAATCAGTCTCATTCTTTAAGCCACTGATGTTTCAGTGTGGGCTTGAGTTCAAAAGCTAGGTGGTACAGTGGATAGACTTAGAATCTAGCTCTAGACTTAGAATCAGGTAGGCTAGAAAGAGTTCAAATCCAGCCTTAATAGCTTAATAGATTAATAGCTGTATGACCTTGGGCAAGTCACTTCTGCCTGCCTCGGTTTCCTTACCTGTAAATGGGGGCAATAATAACACCTCCCTCACTGGGTTTTTGTGAGGATGAAATGAGATATTTGTAAAGTACTTTGAAAAACTAAAGCTTCTGGATAAATGTTGTTGCTGTTATCATTATTATTATTCAAATAGGGGAAGGGATTAAACCTGTGATTTCATTAATAGTTGGAACTCCTCTTAGATGAGGAAATGCTTTTCACCAATACAAATGAATACCTTCTTTGCAACTTCTAGTCTTTTAAAAAGAGTTGTTGCCTAGAGTGAAGGTATTAGGCTGAGGGCTGCAAAGGACACTCAAAATTCTTTAATATAGCCTGGATCAGATTAAAATGTAATTAGAAAATGTTTAACAAAAGAAATAAAAATGCAGTGGAACATACATGATGTTAATTTGTGGTGTTCTAAGTTACTATGAAGCCCTTGTACATCTGTTTCTGATTGACTGACACCAATGGCCTATGGTGCTGAGAGGTCAAGTTCCCCAGGTTCACAGAGCCAGAAGCTAGAACTGAAGCCTGTTCTTCCTGGATCCCAGGCCAGCCATTGTGCTACCCTACCTTTTATTACATATTGTAAGGGGCTAAAATTCTAGCTAGTCTGTCTAAAATATCTAATGAGCGGTCGCCAATAAATTATAAGCTTTAGCAAGAGTTAGACTTTTAAGCATTTATTAAGGAGAATAAGAATTTAGTGAAGAGAAAGAGGCCTAGGATTCAGCTGTCTATCTCAGGAAGCCCGCATTTCTGCTCCATTCTCCATGAGAGTCCTGATGAAAGAGAGCGAGTCAGCCTCGCCCCTTCTTCTTCCCACAAGCCTCCTGTGAAAACTGGGAACATCCCATCCACACGCACGCACACACAGCTCCAAGCTAATTGGCCGGTAGCTTTGATAGACAGTACCCACGAGCAAACCCATGGCTTGCCCGCAGACACCTTCTCCTCATGGCGGAGCTTTCCTACAGTAACTCTCCAGCAGGTGGCGTCACTCCAATTGTTACAATATGAGAAATACATCGAGGCAATGTATTCTCCTTATGCCTCCCTCCCTCCCAGGTCTACCAAGAAGACAATGTGAAATAATGTCCAGAGAGTCCTTAGTAAACTGAAAGAGTTAAAAACTGTCAGCATTAAAAAAATTTTTTTTTAAAGTGTCAGCATTACTCCTACCATAGATAGGTCTCAGAGCTACTGTAAGGTTCAAATAAGACAATGTCAAGTCAGTAAACATTTATTAAATACCTACTGTGTGCTAGGCACTGTGCTAAATTCTAGAGATAAAAAAAAGACAAAACAACAACAAGAACAAAAATTTCCTGGCCTCAGAGAACTCATAATCTAATGTGTGCAGAGTATAACATGCAAAAAACTCTGTGTAAACAAGATATTTAATAGGAAAAAAGCTCAGAAGGAAGACACTAGCATTAAAAGGTATTGGGGAAAAAAAAGTATTGAGGAAGGTTCCTCATAGAAGGGGGAATTTTAGCTGGAGTTTGAAAGAAGATGAGAAACAGAGTTGGGGAGCCAGAGCATTCTAGGCATGGGAGTCAGTCAGTGAAAATTCTTGGAGTCAGGAGATGGGGTGTCTTGTATGAGGAGTAGAAAGCCAGCATCACTGCATTGCATCATATGTGGGGAAGAGTAAGGTATAACAAGACTGGAAAAGGTAGCAAAGAGCCAGGTTGTAAAGGGCTTTAGGAGCCAAACAGAGGATTTTATATTCAATCCTAGAAATAACAGGGAGCCACTGAAGTTGATTGAGTGGGCAGTTGTAGAGGTGGGAGACATGATAAGACCTGTATTTTATAGGAAGATAACTTTGTGAGGTGTGAAGTGATAAGGACCTGTATCAGGGTGAGTGATCAGCTATGAGGTGATAGATGCCAAGGTGGTGACAGTGCCAGAGGAGAGGAAAGGGTACAATCAACAGGAATTGGCCATAGATTGGATGTGGGGGTGAAGGGCAGTACCCATATTGTGAGGATTGTTGGGAAGATGGTAGTATCTTCAATAGTAATAGAGATGTTGTGAAGAAAGGAAGGTTTTAGCGGGGTGGGAAGGGAAGGGATGTAATTCAGCTTGGGACATGTTGAGTTTAAAATTTCTATGGGACGTCTAGTTCAAGGTGTTGGAGGCAGGTGGAAATATGAGATCAGAGGTCAGGAGAGAAGTTAGGGCTAGAGTAAATGCTTTGTAGATGCAGAATGCTATGAATGAGTGGATATTGCTATTATTTTTATGTGCTTAGCTCTCTGTTAGGTACTGTAGCATATTGGGGTTATTTGGTATAGTAAATACAATGCAGGACTTGGGATGCAGAAAGACCTAAGTATTGAATACTTCCTTAGATATTAACTGTTACCCTGGGCAGATTATTTAACCCTCTCTGAGTTTTAGTTTCTTTATCTGCTGTGGTGGTAGAGGTGGTGGTGGTGGTGGTTGGTGGAGGTGGTAGTCAAAATTTATATAGCACTTTAAGATTTGTAAAACACTTTATGTGTATTATAATTTTGTCTTCATAATAACCCTGTGATATGGGTGCTCTTGTTGTTCCCATTTTCCAGATGCAAAAACTGAGGCTGAAAGATATTAAGTGACTTGCCCAGGGTTACATTCCTAGTTATGTCTCAGACAGGATTTGAACTCAGGTCTTCCAGCCTCCAAGATTATTATTCTCTTTATCACCTAACTCCCTGTAAAATGAGGAGATTGGACTCAACCTTTAAGGTCCTTTCCAAGCTCTAAACCTATGATCCTATGGTTATATGGTTCCTGTCCTCATGGAATTTACAATCTGTTTGGGAAGATGGACCATCTATTCATGAAATAGGTAAATGATGCCAAGGCGGGGTATGTCAGTAAAGATAAAAGAGAACCAGTGGCTGGCTAATAGAAAGAGTTCTGGATTTGGTGTCAGAGTATATCAGTTTAAAATCTGTAGTTCTACCTACTAGCTTTGTGATGTTGGTGAAGTTTTTACTGTAAAGTTCTTCCCAGCACTAAACTCCCATATTCCCAAGAGGAATAGCTAGGGAGTATCACATGAATCCTGAGGAGTGATACCATTCTCTGTTCTTAGAACATTCAACTTTCTGATCTTGGCTGTCTGTGGAGCCTCAGCTCAAGTGTTATTTTCTCCCACAACCCAAAAGCCAGCTTTCCCTTCTCAAATTGTCATAGAGCACTTAAAATTTTTCCATTGTTCCTATCACATGTTTTTTGTTTGTTTGTTTTGTTTTTTTTTTTTTGGCAAGGCAATCCAGGTCAAGTGACTTGCCCAAGGTCACATGGCTAGTAAGTGTTATGTGTCTGAGGCCGGATTTGAATTCAGGTCCTCCTGATTCCTAGGGCCAGTGCTCTATCCACTATGCCACCCAGCTCCTCCATTTAAAATATGTTTATTTATTTTATTTCTACTTTATGGAATAAAATAAGCATTTCCATAACATAGTATAATTTTTTAAAAAGATTATACATGAAACTACAAATCTATTATATACAACTTGTTATTTCTTTTAAATATATAATAAATTTATCATGTAAATTTCTTTTCCCCCTTTTTTCCTCCCCCCCCAACCCCCCAGAGATGGCTCCCATTAAGGCACAAATGTGTATATATGTAAAAATCATTGTACACATCCTTCTATTAGTTCTTTTTTGTGATGTAGATGGAGTCTTCCTTCATATGCCCTTCGTAGTTAATTTGGGTATTTCTAATAGTCAAAATGACTTATTTGCTCAAAGTTGTTCTTAAAACAACATTGCTATTACTGTATACAACATTCTCTTGGTTCTGCTCATTTTGCTCTTCATCATTTTGTGCAGGCCTATCCATGTCTTTCTGATATATATCTAATATCTAATTTATATGTATAAATACATATTTAAATTTTTAAAGCTAATGGTTGTCTTTTGTTATTATGTTCACATACTTATGTGTGGAGTGTCGTTATCTGGGTATTTTTTTCCCATTCTTTGTATTGAAAGCCACAGTGCCTGGCACATAGTAGGCACTTCATAAGTACTTGTTTATTGAGAGATTGATGGCATGTGTTGCAGCAAAACACAATACCTGCCTTCAGGGAATTCAACTGTTGATGGGGGTCTGGCGGAGGGCCTTTAACATTGATCATTGAACTGAATAAATGTTCATTGAACTGAATTAAATTGAGTCTCACATGCAAACTGACCTTGAGCTCCAGCTCTCCTCTCCCTCCTTCCCCCTGATAGAGGCAGAGGTAAAGGAAATGGACTCCTTTCTCCCTTTGAGATGGCATTCACTTACCCATGTTCTGTGGTCTTCTCTCTTTCAGAACTACATGAATCCTCTGAAGCTGGTGCTGAGCCCTCTGGACATGACTGCCATCTTTATCAACCTGGAAGTAAGAGCCTCAAAGGGGATGTGCTTCCTCTTTTCTTTTCTTTTCTTTTCTTTTCTTTTCTTTTCTTTTCTTTTCTTTTCTTTTCTTTTCTTTTCTTTTCTTTTCTTTTCTTTTCTTTTCTTTTCTTTTCTTTTCTTTTGCAGGGCAATGAAGGTTAAGTGACTTGCCCAGGGTCACACAGCTAGGAAGTGTCAAGTGTCTGAGTCTGGATTTGAACTCAGGTCCTCCTGAATCAAGGGCTGGTGCTTTATCCACTGCACCACCTAGCTGCCCCATGTACTTCCTCTTTCCAAGGTTTTGACCTTATGGACCCATTGGTTCACCGTATGAAATTGACCTGGAGCATTACTGGTCCCTGGTGCTCTTGGCATATTGATGCCTAGGTCAGATACTAGGCACTATAATTCCAAAGATGATTTTATAGTGGTATCTGGGTTTTGCTACTAGACTCATTGTTCCTGTCTAACAATTTCTCTTCTCCAAAGGCACTGGGACATAGCAAACCCATGTCTGCCAAGTACACCTAATCTCTCCTACCTCACCCAGAACTTATGTGATGTTCAAGGAGATGATGAGAGACAGCATCTTTTTTTTTTTTTTTTAAGGGCAACGGGGGTTAAGTGACTTGCCCAGGGTCACACAGCTAGTAAGTGTCAAGTGTCTGAGGCCGGATTTGAACTCAGGTACTCCTGAATCCAGGGCCGGTGCTTTATCCACTGCGCCACCTAGCCGCCCCCAGCATCTTTTAAGGTATAGAAACTTAGCCTCTTAGAGGTTCACCTCTTGCCTCTGGCATTGGTTTTATGACCCTTGGCAGGTCACTTAACTTTTTGATGCACCAGGCAATGAAGGTGCCAACCTGCATTGGTAACATTCCTTAGCTAGAGCTCCTCACATTGGAAGAAATCACTGATTTTGCTTTTGGAAAAGTAGGATTGGAAGGTGGGAAAAGTTGATGAAAGTACTTTGAGTTCTTTGGAAAAGCAGAGCTGTGAGAGTATGAAGGAATGAAAAGGTTTGTTGTCACTAATAGGAGCTTTCTCAGTAACCAGAGATAAACATTACTCTGCACCTTTAGAGGAAGTGGTTTACAGGTGTGCACATGTGGAGCTTCACGTGAACATAATTACTATAGGGAGGAGGGAAATCATTGGGTATGATGTCCCAAAATGCACACATTGGTGGAATTTCTCAGCGAATATATGCCAGATTTGTAGCCCAGCTAGTCAGCACTTGCTACGGTAGCCAGGGGATGCAAACAGCTGACTTACCCATGCATGTGGATATTCTGCTCTGGCCTCCCTCCCTCCTTCATTCTCACTGGCTCAAGGAGGCAAAGAGTGGTCAGTGAGAACATCTGGGCTTTATCTCTCCAAGTGAGAGCCTGGTTGCCAGGGCCTGCAGCTCCATCTTGTGCACTGGTTGGGGTCAGGATGCGGAGGGGCGGAGAGTGTGCCTACCTTGAATTCTGCCAGGGAGCAGATGACCAAAATACATAATAGGAGTCTTATAGGAAGCTGCTATGGACTTTACAACCATCTGCCAACTCAGCTTATACTTATGCAGGAGCCTTGCAGCAGTCTACCATTCTGGCATGCATTGAAATGGGGGCTAGGAGAGGCAACCATATAAACATAGTAAGGGACTTTTCCAGTGTTCATATACCATGGTGGCCCCCCCCCGCTCCCCACATATTCTTGAATCCAGTCACACTGGCCCTCCTGCTCTTTCTCCAGCATGACACTCCATCTTTTAATTCCATTAGACTTATGGATTGGCAAGTAATTCATGAATAAACAAGAGATAGAGAGCAAAGTTAGGTCTAACTTCAAACATTTTCACTAGCTGTTTTCCATGCCTGGAACATTATCCTTCTTTGTTTCCCCCTCCTGGCTTCCCTTACTCCTTCAAGTCTCAGCTAAAGTCCTACCTTCTGAAAGAAGCCTTTCCCAATCCCCTTGTTGATTATTTTCAATTTATCCTGTCTATATCTTGTTTGTACTTAGTTGTTTGCATGCTGTCTCCCCATTAGACTGTGAGCTTTAGAGGGCAGGAATTTTTGCCTTTTTTTTTTTTTTTTTTAGTGAGGCAATTAGGGTTAAGTGACTTGCCCAGGGTCACACAGCTAGTAAGTATTAAGTGTCTGAGGCCGGATTTGAACTCAGGTACTCCTGAATCCAGGGCTGGTGCTTTATCCACTGCGCCACCTAGCTGCCCCTGCCCTTTTTTTTTTTTTAATCCCCAGCACTTAGCACAGTGCTTGACACATAGTAGGTATTTAATAAATGCTAGTTAACTGACTGACAGCATAGCATAGTTGGTAGAGACGTTGCTTAGGAGTCAGGAGCAGCTCGGTGGCACAGTGCATAGAGCACTGACCCTGAAGTTGGGAGGACTTAAGTTCATATCTCATCTCAGACACTTACTTACTATCTATGTGACCCTGGGCAAATCACTTGCCTCAAACATACAGGGTCATCTCCAGTCATCCTGATGTATATCTTGCCACTGGACCCAGATGACTCTGGAGGAGAGAGTGAGGTTGGTAACTTTGCACAGTCCTGCCTCACTTAAATCTAGTTCACGGCAAGTGATGACATCACCCCAGTGTCATGGTCCTCTTTGAGAACAAGGGACAAACAACAACAAGGAGTTAGAAAGACCTGGGTTCAGGTCTCTCCTCTGACACAGAATGACTTCATGACCCTGGGCGAGTTATTTAACCTCTCATTGCCTCAGTTAATTTTTGGCAACTCTGAGATTTATAAATTGCAGAGAAGTTGCCAACCTGCATTGGTAGAAAGAGATTCCTTATCCAGGAGTTCCTGGCATCAATGACATCATAGGTCTAGTCCTGATCCCTATCCCGTGGGCAAGGCAGGGCCCTAAATGCTGGGGGATATAAAGGTAAAGCAGACTCAGTTCCAACTCTCAGAGAGTTTGCTTTATAAGTAGTGGTGGGATGAGAAACAATACAAATGACTGTGATGCAAGGAGAGTGAGATCAATATAAAGGAAAAATGGAGATTGAGTACTGTGAGGAAAGTAATGGAGGGCAAGATCACCTTGAGGCCTTGTGTCTCTGTATTCCCAGTACACTGCACACAATAGGCCTTTAATAAATGCTTGTTCCAATTCAATTAAACTTTTCCTTGTGGGCAAGTTTACAGGGATGTGTGGGAAAGCTTCATAGAGGAAGTTTGTCAAGGACAGATGGCAAGCTCAGAGACAAGATATCAAACTCAACTTTACAACCAAATTGAGTAATACATTCATTTTATAAAGTCAGATAAATTTCTCCTGATCCTCCAGCCCTACCCCAATACAGCCTCCTCCATGATGGAATTAGAAGAATTCCCTGTGGGGCATAGGACCTGAACTGGCTTTCCAAGTTTTTTTCTCTTTCAATGATAGCTTAGGGAAGAAGTGGCCAAAGAGACTGGCCAACAACAGCTTATGCTATTCCATCCTTGTTCATTTTCGGTGCCCAGGGCTGCTCAGGGCTCACTGCTGTGTGTTATGACAGGCTAATGTATGCTATTGGACGGCTCCCATTAGGGTTAGTAAAGGGACTTTAATATGCTCAAAACTCCTATGTACATTTATCATTGTATAACCTTCTAACTTAATTACACACTAGTATTTATGGTGATTCAGGGATACATCTCACTGGAGTCTCTTACATTACAACATTTAACGGGAACAAAAAGGGGCCAGAAGATTGTTTACAAGAATTGTGAACCCTGCCTGAATGGCGTCTGTGTGGTAACATACTGCCTCTTCCTTCGTTGTAGGACTTAATTAAAGTGCACAACAGCTTCCTAAGGGCCATTGATGTATCGATGATGGCTGGTGGGAGCAGCCTGGCCAAAGTCTTTCTAGAATTCAAAGAAAGGTGAGTTGCTTTGGGACTTTTCTGTCCCCATAGTATCTTCACCCTTTGGAAATACTGAAAATTATTATTCGTTCTCATCAATCTCATGTCCTAAGAAAACGGCAGCTTGTGACCAAATAAGGTTTGATGGAAAGCTTGTCACAAGACCTTGGTTCTACCTCCAACTCACTGGGCCTCAGTTTTCTCATCAATTAAATGACTTAATATTGTATCAAGTGAGATCATGGATGTGAAAGTTTTTGGAGAATTATAAAGTGATATATGGATAAACATGATTATTATTAGGACATCCATCTCTGGCTTCTTTTTTCCTTTCTCAAGATAAGGGGCATTGGTAACATTGAACAAATTTCATTCCACATGGAAATTCCTAATGGATCAACTGGCGACTGAGAGACTGCTCAGCAACTCATGGGCTGTCTAGTCATCTCCTGATTAAGAAAGTTTTCTGGAAAATAAGATTGTGTTCATCAAATGAGATAATATTCGTAAAGCACTTAGCCCATTGTCTGTTCCATATTATGTGCTATATAAATAATGCTTATTACCTTGACTTCCCCCCCATAAAAGAGTTATATCATAGACTTGGGTCATGGACTATGTCTGAACTATACAGTGAGTAACCAGGACAAAGAAGATTTCCATAGGTTCATAATGTTAGAACAAGAATGGACTTTAGAGACCCTCTAATCCATTTCCTTCATTTTATAGATTTGGGGAGAGTGACTTGACCAAGGTCACACAGCTAGCTATGGTGGAAAGTCAGTACCTGAACACCAATACCTTGTTTCTCTGCATTGTGTGTTTTCTCCTAGATTATGTAGCTTCCTGGCTAAGCACTCAAGAGCTCAAAAATCTGCCCTCTTTCCTCACAGCTGTCCATTATGAATACCCAGGAAGCCTGAGAAAAGTTGAAATAGTTAGATCTGATGAATAAAGATCCTTTAATATTTGTAATCCAATCAGAAGCTAGGCTTCAGCTGTGGAATGATGCCAGGGGGAATTAAACCGGTGTCTAGACATAGAAATATCATTCAGCAGTCAATAAGTCCAGAAATACCATCTGCATTAATAACCGACCATTAGGTTAGATATTCCATTATGCATGATGCTCCTTTTATAATGTAAATATTTATGAGAAGAAGATAGCAAAACTAATTTACCCCAAACTGCAGAAGACAGGTTGACCTCTTTTATGGGACACTCCTTTACTTATTTCTCTCCCTTCCCTATGTTCCTCCCTTCTTAATACATAACTCCATATTGTGGTAGTTGTAGAAACCAGACCTTCTGCTCTTCCCTCTTTGCTGTGTTGGGTCAGGGATCAATAGGGTGAAGGACTCTATGGTAAGGGCAATTCCTGGGGTCTAGAATCCAGGCTGTCAGTCAGGATGGAGGTCAGGGAAATTGTAGCTCTCGGTGGTTAGGGAAAATCGAAAGCTTTCGAAAGCGGTAAGTCACAGTCAACAGGTCTCAGCAGCCAGGGCAAGCAGAAATTAAAACGTACTTTATGGTTTTCAAAGCACTTGCTCGTAGATATAGAATTATAGATGGAAGGAACCTCAGAGGTCATTTAGCCCAACTCCCTCATTTTACAAATGAAGAAATTGAGGCCCAAGGAGGTTTATTAACTTGCACAAGGTCAAAGGATCCTAGATCCAGAATTGGAAAGGTCCTAAGAGGTGGGTGAATTCAACTCACCACCCCCCACTCCTCCCTTGCCCCATATTTTGTAGATGAGAAGACTGAGTCATAGAGAGGTTAAGTGACTTGTCCAGGATCACACATCTAGTAGTGAATATGGCAGAATAGGAATCCAGGTCCTCCTGACTTCAAGGCCAATCTTATATCCACCACTGTTGGCTGCCTTTCTAAGGTCACACAGATAGCAAATATTAAAGGTAAGATTTGAACCCAGGTCCTCTAAACCCAGAGGCAGTGCTCATTCTTTCTCCCCAGACCCTACTCTTTCTACTATATATGCTGTATACATTGAATACTTAGGAAGACTTCAGAGACGAGGTGGGATGTGATCTGGGGCTTGAAGGATCATTACAAAGTGGTCACTCTGGTTTGACTTCTGGAGGAGTTTCACCATTCATGTAGAGAATGGTTTGGGGGTTTTTTGTTTGTTTGTTTTTGTTTTTTGGTGAGGCAATGAGGGTTAAGTGACTTGCCCAGGGTCACACAGCTAGTAAGTGTCAAGTGTCTGAGGCCAAATTTGAACTCAGGTCCTCCTGAATCCACTGTACCACCTAGCTGCCCCAGAGAATGTATTTTTAAGTGTTCCTCTCGATAGGTCAGTTAAGGCAGATGGAGGTGGTGGAAGTGGGTGTATGGGGAGTCTAGCATCATCTGGCTTGACCCCTTTTGTTTTGGATTTGTGGTGCATGCCTCTGTGACCATGTCTGGAACTGTCTTAAAAGGCAAACACCTCATTTTGGGACAAGCTGCACCCACCCGTCCCCCAATACATGCACAGACATACACTCCACATGTAATCATGCTTCTGAGGGGTGATTTTTCGACCTCATGAGGAATTCTCTACATCCTCCCCCCCACTTTCCCCCAGCCATTTTGCTCTCCACTGTGCTAAAGGAGAAGCTATGGGCTTTGTTGCTTTTTTTGTGTAAGAAAGAAAAGTTAGTGATTCTTTGAGGGGAGGGAGGGTGGAATCTGAGGGTCAAGCAGCTCAGCGTGTTTTCCCAGATTCCTCCCTTCATTTGTGCATCTCCTTCCTTCCCTCCCCCATGCCCTTAGGTAGTCATCCCCAAATACTACTTATCCTGGTTTGTGGGCCTGGGAGCTGGGGTAGCAGGCCTGGCATGTGGAGCATGGGGGAAGTCAATTTTAGGTCAGTCCTCTGACCCACTTTTCATACCAGATCCACAAATAAGTTCTCCATTTGCTTGGAAACCAGCCAGCTTCACAGCTGAATTAATCAGCTCTACAGCTGTGCCCTAGACATGCGTGATTGACAGCTACAAATCCTCACCCAGGTGGCAGAGGCTCGGCTCTCAGGGTAGGGAGACGTTTCTTGGAACCTTCATTAGCCTGGCTCTGCAGTTCTGCTCCACAGAGATGAGGGTGTGGGGAGGGGTGGTGGTGGGTGGAAGTGCCGGGCACCTCACTTCTTCCTGCATTTCATTATGACGTCTGCAGTGTAATGGGTCTGGCTCCTCGCCTCTGCTAACTGATGACCTTTGTGAGTGAGCCTCTAATTTCCCAGTGCACAGAGATCTCCATGCCACTTAACCTGCTGTCTGTCTGCTTTATCAGACTCTCTTAGTCCTGGCTGCCAGATACTGCTTATCACTGTCCTGATGGATAGATGGGGGGTGGGGGGAGTGGGGGAGTGGGAGGGCCTTCTGCTTTGACTGACTGGGGACCTGGCTTACTGAAATGGCTAAAAGTGTATTTGGGGGGGCTCCTCAGAAGTATGCAGTGGCTTCCCATTTTATTTAGGAAAAAATGAAAAATTCCTTAGTGTGGCACTTGAGGCTCCTCTCCCCCCCAAATCTATCTTTCATTTATCTCCAGTCTACCTTCCTTCAAGGGAAGGAAAAGAGACTTTCTTAAGCATTTCTTAAGTGCCTGCCAGGTGTGCCAGGTACTGTGCTAAGTACTTTATAAATATTGTCTCATTTTTATCCTCATAACAAGCCTGGGAGGTGGGTGCTATTATTACCCCCATTTTACAGTTGAGGGAAATGAGGCAGACCAAGGTTAAGTGACTTGCCTAAGGTCACACAGATAATAACCATCTGAGGCTAGATTTGAACTCAGATCTTCCTGACTCCAGGGCCCAGTGCCTATCCACTGCAATATCTAGCTGCCTTCAAAGCTTAGGTCAGGTGTTACCTTCAAGGCAAAAGCTGATTCCTGATTGTCATCTCTCCCCTAGGGTCTTAGTATCTCTCTTCAAATTATCTAGTTTTTACTTATTTTTGTATGTATTCTATCCTTTCAGTTAAATGTAATCCCCACAGGGGCAGCTAGGTGGCGCAGTGGATAGAGCACTGGCCCTGGAGTCAGGAGTACCTGAGTTCAAATCCAGCCCCAGACACCTAACACGTACTAGCTGTGTGACCCTGGGCAAGTCACTTAACCCCAATTGCCTCACCAAAAAAAAAAATGTAATCCCCTTGAGGACAGGAATTGCCTTCCTTCTTTGTAACCCTAGCACCCATCTCTGTGCTTTACACAGAGTAGGCAGTTGATTTAAGCTTGTTAAATTGAATTAATAGATTAAGCCAAGTTCTTATTTTCTGGCCTTCCCAACATACCAGGTATGTATTTATAAGCTCCATTTTACAGGTGAGGAAGGTCCAGAAGTTAAGTAGTGAGGACACAAATCTCTTGATTCCCATTTGGGTACTCTTTCCTTTTTGTGTTTATATCCTTTGTGTTAATACCACATCCCGAATGCAGTTAGTACTTAACACACATTTATTGAAATGAATTGTTCACAGAACCCCAGTCTTTAAAGGGATGTCATTGGTCACTGAGTCTAACAAGTACCTCCTCAGGATAGTCATCTAGCATTTGATTAAAAGCCTGCAGGGAAGGAAAGCCCATTGCCTCTGGGAGAAGCCCATCTAACTTAAGGGAGATTCTGATGATGCTGCTTTTCATTCCATTGAACCACTTTGCCCTTTTCTTCTAGTTCCCCAATTTGGGGCCAAGGAAAAGTCCAATCCTTCTACATGGAAGTGCTTCTAATACCTGAAGACAGCTTTAATGTCCACCTGATGTAGGAGGCAAAAAGGGGTTAATAGAAAACCCTAAGACCCAAGCTCTAACTCAGATATTAGCTCCAAAAGGGTTTCAGACCCCAGTTAATGGAAAACTTACAAGTCAGGATGCTAGGTTATTGTACCCACAGTGATCAGTACTCATAACAGGACGCTAAAGGGTCAGGTCATATAACAATAAGACACAAGACAGGGTATAGAAATTCTAATGAAAAATGTGAAACTAACCATGGGAAACAGAGACATGCACAGAAAAGGCCAAATTTGTCCACAGATTCACCTTATGATGTGTAAACCCCCAAAACACACTTCTACTGAAAAAGGTACCTGCCTCAGGGGTTGGCTTAGGACCCCAGGAAGTCCAAATTAGGATAAGCCTTCCCTGTACCTCCCAAAGGTAGAGATTATTATAATGAGACTGATAATCAATTTATCCATACTATAAATATAACTCTCTTTTCTTTCCCTATTTGAGAGATACCTTTCCACTATTTTGGTTCTCTCCCTGTGGTCACTCACAGTATTGCAATAAAACTTGGGAAACTGAGTCACTGAGTCTTATAAATCTTTTGGGATGACTCATGATCAATTTGACCCCAAATTCAGCCCACATCACACCCACTTCCTCAAGTCTTCTTTTCTCCATGCCAAATAGCTCCAGTTCCTTCAATTGATCTTCATATGGATGTGAACTGGAGGCCCTTCAACATCCTGGTTGCCCCCCTTTTGATACTCATGAATATTCTCCAACTTCTCAAAAGGAGATTTTTTTGGGAGGAGGCAATTGGGGTTAAGTGACTTGCCCAGGGTCACACAGCTAGTAACTGTCAAATGTGTCTGAGGTTGGATCTGAACTCAGGTCCTCCTGAATCCAGGGCCAGTGCTCTATCCACTTTGCCACCTAACTGCTCCTGCCTTTCATTTCTGACTACAGAGGGGGTTGGTGATTGAAGGTATACTTACTATAAGAGAACCAGGTAGGTATTCTCCAGTAAATTCTGGAGAGCCTTTGGATTCTGACAGTACCAGAGTAGGTTTGATCCCTTGATCTAAGGTTGTCCTACATCTAGTGCCAGGATGAGGGTGGGAAGGAGATGGGTAGTATAAGGTAAAAGTAGATTGAAAAGGTAGTGAGAGGCAATTTATGGAGAGCTCTGAATGCCAGAGGATTTTCTATTTTATCCTGGCATTGTGTAAATAGAGGGGTGACTTGGTCAAATATGCATTTTAGGAAGATCATTTTGTTAGCTTTGGGGAGGATGACTGGAGTGGGGAGAGACCAACCAACAGATTATTACAACAATCTAGGCATAAAGAGATGAGGGTCTGCAATAAGGTGGCAGCACTGTCAGAGAAGAGAAAAGAATATATTCAGAGATGGGTTTTTTCCATATAAACATTTTATTATTTTCCAGTTACATTTAGAGATAGCTTTCTTTGTTTTTTTTTCTTTATTTGGGGGGGGGGGGGGTTCAAATATTTTTTTTTGTGGGCCAATGAGAGTTAAGTGGCTTGCCCAGCATCACACAGCTAGTGTCAAGTGTCAGAGGCCAGATTTGAACTCAGGTCCTCCTGAATACAGGGCTGGCGCTTTACCCACTGTGCCACCTAGCTGCCCCTAGAGATAGTTTTCAACATTTGTTTTTATCAGATTTCTAGTTTCAAATTTTTCTCCCTCCCTCCCCTTCCTCCCCCCTCCCCAAGACAGCAAGTAATCTGATATAAGTTATATATGTACAATCACATTAAAAATATTTCTGTATTAGTCATGTTTGAAAGAAGAATCAGAGCAAAATGGAAAAACCTCAAAAAAGAAAAACAACAAAAACCAATAGAAATAGCATGGTTCGATTTGCATCTAGATTCCACGGGTGTTTTTTTTTTCTTTTTTGGATTTGGGGAGCATTTTCCATCATGAGTCCTTTGGAACTATCTTGGACCATGGTATTGCTGAGAAGAGTCAAGTCTATCACAGTTGATCAACACATAATGTTGATGATTCTGTGTAAAATGTTTTCCTGGTTCTGCTCATCTCACTCATTATCAGTTCATGCAGGTCCTTCCAGGTTCAGAGATGTTTTGAAGGTAAAATCAACAAACCCTGGCAATAGATTTAATATGAGGAGTAAGAGAGAGTGAAGAGTTGCAGATAACACCTAGGTTGTGAGCCTGAGTGACTAAGAGGATGTTGACACTCTCAAAGGGGACTGGTAAAAGGGAAATTTAAAAGTTAGGTTTTTGGGAGAAAGATAATGAATTCTATTTTCAGACATGTTGAGTTTAAGATGTCCAAGAGGCAATTTTGAAATTGAGTGAGTCTGGAGGGCAGCTGAGAGGTTTGGGCTAGATAAGTAGATTTGAGAATCCTTAACATAGAGACAATAATTGAATCTGTGGAAGCTGATATGATCACCAAGTGAAGTAATATGAAGGGAGAAGAGGACCCAGAGCACAGTCCTGTAGGATACCTACAGTTAGTTGTAATAGCCCCATGAAGGAGGCAATGCAAGATTGTAATTTTTTACACACCTGTGATTTAATCCATATAGAAATTCAGTCTACCAGTTCAGATCCGTAACTGTTTGGTAACTTAGTCTTAAAAGAAAGTTGAGTGTTTAAGAGGCATGACTAAGTATCATTGTATCAAAGATTCTGAGCTCTAAGGGACCTTAGAGGTCATCAAGTCTAACTCCTTCATTTTACAAATAAGGAAAGTGAGGCATGGAGAGGTTAAGTAATTTGCAGGGTTACACAGTTGGTAAATGTCAAAGGCAGGATTTGAACTCAGGTCTTCCTGCCTCCACACCCAGCACTCTACCATTGGTGTCAAAGTCAAATACAAATAGGGGCCACTAATCTGTACACAAAGATTTCTGCTCTTCATATGTTGACTTAGTTTTAATGAATTTTTATTTACTTTGCTAAATATTTCCCAGTTGCATTTTAATCTGGTTTGAGCAATACTTGTCGCCAAGAGACCACATGTATGACACTTCTGTGTTATATCACCAAGGTCTTCGTGACTTTGAGTTCAGACCTCTATCTACTACACATGAGTGGTTCTCAATGCAAGGTTCATTATCCCTATTCCAGCTCTGAGAGGCTATCATACTTCATCTTCAGTGGACTTAGCCTCTGGTCCATTTGAGCTGAAGCAACATGGTGAACTCTGAAATCCTAGATGTTCGACCCTGGAATGTAAGGGGATTCTAAGATAAGTTATCCTGAGAGACAACTGTGTGAACAATCTTTTTCTTCCTGGTTTCAGCAATGAACTGTGCTCAATGAGTCTATTACTAATTATGATATACAAGCATAGGCTACATAGCTCCCAGCTTAGAATTCCTGCTTCTAAACAACACTGGTCCAAAGCTGACTTGATTCCCTCCTCCTGTTTTTCTGGTGTCCTCCTCCTTATCTTCTTCCCATTCTGACTCCTCTAGTTCTACTGGTTTAACAGGGACAAGGACTGTGACTATCCCAATCCTCTTCCCATAAATCCTTAAGCAAATTAAACAGTCATAGAATCAAAGATTTAGACCTGTAAGAGACTTTAGAGAGCTCAGGTAACCACCTACTCTCGGTATGATTCACAAGCAGAATTTTTTGGGAGGGAGTGAAGAGGAGTGGGGGGAATGGGGATGAGGAGACTAGACCTACAGCCTGATGTCATTTAGTTCTTTTGGTTTCCCTATAGTGTAGGTACACATAATTTTGTTTAGGTTTAAGATTTATAGTATGGCCTGGGCATGGGTTGCCTTTTTTTCTTCTTATTCTTTTTAGGTAATTGGGGTGACGTTAATTGCTTAGGATCACATAGCTAGTAAGTGTCTGAAGCCACATTTGAACTCAGGTCCTTCTGACTCCAGGGCTGGTACTCTCTATTCACTGTGCTATCTAATTAAGTCTTTTTGGTGCTGCTCAGTACTGGTACCTCTAACTTGTTTTCTTCTTTCTTTCTTTCTTTCTTTCTTTCTTTCTTTCTTTCTTTCTTTCTTTCTTTTTTTTGCGGGACAATGAAGGTTAAGTGACTTGCCCAAGGTCACACAGTCAGCTATCAAGTGTCTGTGGTGGATTTGAATTCAGGTACTCCTGAATCCAGGGCCAGTGCTTTATCTACTGCGCCACCTAGCTGCCCCTTCACTGTGCTATCTTAGCTGCCCTTTGGTTTGCAATTTTAATGCTAGCTATACAAATCCTATTTCCCCCCCCAAATCAGCAAACATTGAGTGCCTATTTATTATGTGCAAGTCTCTGTTTTAGGTGACAGAAATACAAAAATGAGAAATCCACACTCTCCTTGACCTCAAAGAGCTTATGTTCTTCTAGAGAGCAGATAGACAGAGCCTTATAGTAAAACTTGAAGACAGTGAATTTCTTTATCTGCTTGGTTTCCTTACCTATTCATGAGGATGATGTTAGCCCCTGCCTCACTGGGTTGTTGTGAAGCGCCAGTGAAATAATATACGTGAAGAATTTTGCAAACCATTAAGTGATCTAGAAATGTTAGCTGTTATTAGTATTGTTGGTGGTATTATTAACACCACTAAGATCATTCATTCCATTTACTTGGGTGTGGGAGCTCATAAGGAAGGGCCAGGCAGTGGCTTGGAGGTTTTTGTTGTCCCCTTATAAAACAAAGGGAGTACAAAGGAACTCAGTTTCTCATAATTACCTGCAGAATTTTTAGCTGCCCAATGGGGAGAGAGACGGGAGAGTAAGTTGAACCCTTTGCGCATTATTTAAGTGAAGATTTGCAGAGTGCTTTCATGCGTAAAACTTGTCAGAGTAAGATTAAAGGACCATTTTTACCTTCTGTGGCTTTTATGAGTTTTTGGAGATAAGGATCCTGAGACAGGTGAATAGTGACTTCACATTTTGGAATTTGAAACTAGGTGATAAGAGGCAATTAGCAGGTGATTAACATTGATTTGAAGAATGGGCTAGTGAGGCTAATGCTTGGAGAAGTAGCTTTTATCTTTAAAGCTCTGTGTTTTGGTCCTGTTTGGGGACCTAATCCAGAAAGGAGACCTGGTCTCTCTCCATTCTCATTTTATTAAAGATCAGAGGACAAGTTTGAATTTCAACTAGACATGCCTCAGGGTAGGACTTAGATACCAACTTCTAATGGATGGCCCCAGGGTGCTTTCTTTGGGAGGGAAGCTCAAACAGGGCTCTGGGCCCCCTGTTGTCTTTACACTTAGCAGGTGGGAGTTAAAAACTTGCATAGATGTCTTTGGAAAGTAGAGCATCTGTAGACTAGCCTGACAAATTTTATTCCATGTACAAAAGATGAAAATAAATAATAGTGTTGAAGGGCCTCCTCACTTCTGTCTCTTCTTTACATTTTCAGCTAGTTCTTAGGATTGAAGACTAGAAAGAGACCTTAGAAATCATCCAAGACAGGATTCATATTGTAGTAGATCGGGCACAGGGATTGAAGTCAGGAGGACCTCTGAGTTCAAATCCTGTCTCAGATGCTGCCTGTGTGACCTTGGACAAATCATTTATCCATTCTGTAATTCAGTTTCCTTCCCTGTACTTGAAGTGGGTTGGACTCCGTGGTCTCTAAGGTCCCTTACAGTTCTATGGTTATGATCTTATGAACAGTATGATCACTTGATTTTACAGATTAAAACCTTTAGGCCCAGAGAGATTAGGTAATTTGCCTAAATTTGCACTGGTTTTAAGTACAAGAACCAACACTTGAACCCAGGTTCACTAACTTGGAATGCAGTGCTCTTTCCATCTTATTCTGTTTGTCTCTCTGTAGATCATTTCCTAATCTAGTTCAATCACCTCACATATCCAGTCTGTTGCCAAGTCTTGTTTCTACCTTCATAACATCTCCCATATATACACACACACATCTACATATATATATGTGTATATATATATATATATATATACACACACACACACACACACACACATACATACATACACATAAATCTCTTCTTCTCCACTCACACAGCTGCTACCCTGGGACAGGCCCTCATCTCTTGTCAGGACAGTTGCTTTAGCCCTATTGCATCTCAAGTCTCTCTTTGCTCCAGTGCATTTTCCTAGAGTGGAGATCCAACTATGTTACTACCACCACCATCTCCACTGCTACCCAGCTAACTCCAATGGCTCCCTGTTATCTCCAAGATCAAATGTACAATCTATGTTTTTCTTTTAAAACATTCATAATTTGATTTCTTCCTACCTTTCCAGTCTTCTTCACACTTTACTCCACTCCCCATACCCTACGATCTAGTGGTTCTAGTCTTCTTGAGTTGGTTCTTCATGTGAGACATTCCATTCATTGACTCCATGCCTTTTCATTGGCTGTTCCCCTCCCCCAACCCCCCATGCTCTTCCTCATCACGTCTGCCTCTTGGCTTCCTCAAGACTCAGCTCAAATCCCTTCTGCAGTGTCCTTTCTTGTCTGCCCCTCCACCTCCTTTCTAGTACCTTTCCTCTGAGATTTTTGTTGTTGAGTCATTTCAATTGGGTCTACTTGTGTAACACCATTTGGGATTTTCTTGGGAGAGATACTGGAGTGGTTTACCATTTCCTTCTCCAGCTCATTTTACAGATGAGGAAATGAGGTTACTCTGAGATTACTTTTCATTTATTCCATATATATCTTGTATGTGCAACTTTTTGTATGTTCTCTCCCCTATTAGAATATAAGCTTGGCTGTGGGAAAATTGGAACCATTGTTGGTGGAGCTATGAACTGATCCAACCATTCTGGAGAGCAATTTGGAATTATGCCCAAAGGGCGATAAAGCTGTGCATACCCTTTGACCCAGCAATACCACTTTTGGGTCTTTTTCCCAAAGAGATCATGGAAGGGGGAAAGGGACCCACATGTACAAAAATATTTATAGCTGCTCTTTACGTGGTGGCAAAGAATTGGAAGTTGAGGGGGTGCCCATCAATTGGGGAATGGCTGGACAAGTTGTGGTATATGAATACAATGGAATACTATTGTGCTATAAGAAACGATGAGCAGGAGGAGTTCAGAGAAACCTGGAGAGTCTTGCATGGGCTGATGATGAGTGAGATGAGCAGAACTAGAAGAACATTGTACACAGTAACATCAACATTGAGTGTTGATCTACTGTGATAGACTATATTCTTCTCACCAATGCAATGGCACAGAAGAGTTCCAGGGAACTCGTGATGGAAGAGGATCTCCAAATCCAGGAAAAAAAAAAAACTGCGGAGTATAGATGCTAAATGAACCATACTATTTCTTTTGTTTTTGATGCTATTGTTTTTTTTCTATTTTGAGGTTTTCCATCATTGCTCTGATTTTTTTTCTCTTATAACATGACTAATGCAGAAATAGGATTAATGTTATTATGTGTGTGTGTGTATATATATATATATATATATATATATATCAGATTACCTGCTATCTAGGGGAGGGGGGAGGGAGGGAGAAAAATATGAAATTGTAAAGCTTGTATAAACAAAGGTTGAGAACTATCCTTACATGTAATGGGAAAAAAATAAAATACTTTATTAATTAAAAAAAAAAGAATATAAGCTTAGGACAGCTAGGTGGAATAGTAAGATAGAGTGCCAGCCCTGGAGTCAGGAGGACATGAGTTCAAATTTAGCCTCAGATACTTACTAGCTGTGTGACCCTGGGCAAATCACTTAATCCCAATTGCTCCAGCCCCCCCCCCCCAAAGGAATATGCACTCCTTGAAGATAAAGACTGTTTTTCATGCTTTGATATCCTTACTGCTTAGCACAGTGCCTTGTACATAGTAGGTACTTAATAAATGCTTGTTAATTAACTGATCTCTAGTTCTAACCTCTCTCCAAAGACCAATCTTGTATTTTCAGCTGCCTATTGGACATGATCACTGAACATCACTTTTCCCTCCCATCACTTTTCCCTCGTCATTAATGTGCCTCAACATCCTGAATGTTCTGCTTCTGCAATGCTCTGCCTCTTCTATTCCCAATGCTACTGGCTAAAATCAATAGCATCTCATTGAACTGTTGAAATAGCCTCCTAACTGGCCTTCTTGCCTCCGATCTTCCTGTCCTTTAAATCATCCTTCTAATACCCTATCAGAATAATCTCAGAGCATAGCTCTGATCTTATCACTCCTGTGGTCACAATCTTTCTTTCAATGGACTCTTAAGAATCTGGCCCTAACCTGCCTTCCTAGACTTACAGGATCTTGGGTTTAGAGATAGAAAGAACTTTATAAGATATCTAGTCAGGCAGCTAGGTGGCACGATGGATAAAGCACCGGCCCTGGAATCAGTAGGACCTGAGTTCAAATTCGGCTTCAGACACTTGACACTTACTAGCTGTATGACCCTGGGCAAGTCACTTAACCCTCATTGCCCTGCAAAAATCAATCAATCAATTTTTAAAAAATAAAATAAATTATCTAGTCCCCAGACCCAGAGATCTGAAGCTGCTTGTCCAATACCCAACATATAGCCAGAAAGGAACAGAATTGGGATTTAAATAGAGATCCTCTGACTCCAAGTCCTGAGCCCTTTCCACTGTGCCATGAGGCTTCCAACTTCCTCATTTTACAGATAAGGAAACAGAGTCCTCAAGATGTGAGGGGACTTGCCAAGGTCACACAAGTGCTAAGTAGCAGAAACAAGATTTGAACTTGTGGCCTCTGTCTCCAAATCCAACTCTTTCTGCTGTCTTCACCCCTCCCCCTTTTTCTAGTTCAAGGGCTTCTCTCATTTTTG
The DNA here is from genome assembly GCF_019393635.1 of Dromiciops gliroides. Taxonomy (NCBI): domain Eukaryota; kingdom Metazoa; phylum Chordata; class Mammalia; order Microbiotheria; family Microbiotheriidae; genus Dromiciops; species Dromiciops gliroides. The sequence continues at coordinate 427,903,921 of NC_057862.1, read as the reverse complement.
GTCTGATTTGGAAAAATTCTATTTCCCCTATAAATGGTGTGTGTGTGTGTGTGTGTGTGTGTGTGTGTGTGTGTGTTTGTGTGTACACACACGTGCGTGTTAGAGGAGATCAGGTTATGCTGTCACTTTCCAAATGGTGAGAGATTTATAGATGGTTTCTAAGCAGAGAAGTCAGTCTACGTCAGAACACCACTAATCCTGCTTGTTCAGATACACATTTAGATACACAAAGGGTCAGATCACATTCCTCTCAGTTACCCCATCCTGAGAGTGCCTGCTGCTTCCTAACTAGCTGATAAAGTGGGCTAGTCCCCTCCCCAGACACCGACCGTCTTATCCCAGGGTCCCCACTCCATTTACTACAAGCTTTCACAACTGCAAGCAGAGAGGCCTGATGGGAGGTGAGTTAGACTTTGGCTGTGCCGTGGGTTTTTCTTCAGCTTGAATGAAATATAAAATGACCTCCCCCACAGTCTACAGCACTTTGGAGTTTCCCATGCAACCCAGCTAAGACGTTTTTATTACCCTGTGTGAGTGACTTCCCTTGGTGGTGACAATTATTGAGATCCTCTGCAGTGATATTTCTTCAAACTCTCATTTAGAACACATTTGCAAGCCAACTCTGGGAGCCACTGTCGTTGTGCAGGGAATGCTAAGGACAAGAAGTCAGAGGGCACTTGAGTGACTAACATAATTGGATGATTTTTCCACCGTATGATACTCCCAGAAACATCAAACAGCAGCTTTGAATGGCTTCCAGAAAGTCGAAATCCCTTGGTTAGAGCTCACCCCTCACCCTCCTCCTCCCCAAATTCTGGATTCCCTCAGTTACGGCCCATCCCAGACTCTCCCTGGAAAGCCATGTGTCTGGTTTCTATCTAGCAAAGCCAGGACAGGGATTAACTGGGTTTTGCAAGTGCCTTGTCAGCAAAGTGATTTGTCCAGGACCAGGGGTTCAAGCAGTTTGCTACAGAGTAGCATTTGGAATGAGGGGATACCATCAGATGGACCCTAAGGAAGAGAAAAAGGAAAGCTACAAGCCTTTATTAAGTGACCACAATGTATAAGGCACTCTGCTAAGTGCTTTACAAATATCTCATTAGATCCTCATAACAACCCTGGAAGGTAGGTCTTAATATCATCCCCATTTACAGTTGAGGAAACTGAGGCAGAGAGAAGTTAAATAACATGCTCCAGATCATACAGCTGGTAGGTGTCTTAGATATGAACTTGGGTTTTCCTGATATCCTCAGCACTTAATGGGACAACTTCATAGCAAAGCTCCAGTCTAGAAGACCAAACCTGAATTCATTAGAGTTGTGTTTCCCAGCTTAATGCATTTTTAGTACTCATCTCATATAGTTAATGCTCAAGTACTCTAATTGCTCTAGGATCTATAAACTTGGGATCCTCCTCCAGCAATGCAGATCACCCATCCTTGCCTGCCTATGAATCTTGTCTATGTCCTCCCTTAAGTTTGTTACAAGGGATCAGCTGGCCTGGGGACACTATTTATTCCCTTTCTTCTTCCATCTCAATGATACCAGTGAAGCACCTGGGATAGCCATTGGTTATCCCTTATGTTCTCTCACCTCATGACCCACCCAGTCTCTCTATGTCCATAACTTATTTGAGACCATTAGAGACTTGTGGACCCCTCAGTACTGAGACCATTAGCAGTCATACCATCTTAGAATGGGAGAGGATCTTAGAAGTCGGCCACCAACTACCTTCTGAAAGTAAAAAGTGACAGCTTTTGTTTTTTCATTACCTTACCTTCCCAGTGTAACCCCTCTCCCTTCTGTCTAGAGAATAAAGATTAACCATGAAGAAAGGGGGGAGCAGTTCAACAAAAATAACCAACATAACAACCAAATCTGACTTCATATAGACTGTTCCAACCCCAATATTTTACAGTTTTGGAAACTCAGAAGGGTAAAGTTACTGAGTCATCCAGTAATAACAGTATGGCCATACTGTTACAGAGTTAAGCACTTAAATGTTTACTGAATTGCATTCATTGAGTCAGAAAGAATTTATTAAATTTCTGCGATATGCCAAGCATGGTGATGGGAGGAACATATCAATTGAGATAGTCCCGGGTCTTAAGGAGCTTCCCTCCTTCAAGGGCATAAATTCTTTTTTTTTTTTTTTTTTAGTGAGGCAATTGGGGTTAAGTGACTTGCCGAGGGTCACACAGCTAGTAAGTGTTAAGTGTCTGAGGCCGGATTTGAACTCAGGTACTCCTGACTCCAGGGCCGGTGCTCTATCCACTGTGCTACCTAGCTGCCCCTAGGGCATACGTTCTTAACCTTGTTTGTGTCCCGACCCTATTGGCAGTCTGGTGATGCCTATGGACCCCTTCTTAGAGTAATGTTATATTGATTATATTGAAGTACAGTTATCAAAATATTTAAACAAGTTCATGGACCCCAGATGATAAACTTCTGCTGGAGGGTGGTGATACAGCAGAGAATGGAATAGAAAAGCATTTAAGTGCTTATGATGTGCAAAGTACTGTGTTAAGTTATAGGGTTACAAAGAGAAAACGAAGAGGTTTTCTGCTTTTGTTCTAATTGAAGGATATGACCAGGAAAGAAGGTTTCATGTTCATGGCAGATAGGAAGGCCAGACAGGGAAAAAAGCAGTACAGACAGCAAGGCCCAGAGGATTTTGTCGACTAATGGCAAGGCAGATGGCCCACCTACCAAGGGGACATATCAAAAATGGAGCTCTGTGATATCTCTGGCAGGGGCAAGGATCCAAGGGTCATGATCCAGCTGACAGCAGATATCCTGCCTATAGCTGCAGCCTAAGATATAGTATTGTTGTTGTTGTTCAGTTGTTTTCAGTCATGTCTGACTCTGTGACTCCATTTGAGGTTTTCTTTTTCTTTTTCTTTTTTTTTTTTTTTGGCAGGGCAATGGGGGTTAAGTGACTTGTCCAGGGTCACACAGCTAGTGTCAAGTGTCTGAGGCTGGATTTGAACTCAGGTACTCCTGAATCCAGGGCCAGTGCTTTATCCACTGTGCCACCTAGCCACCCCCTGAGGCTTTCTTGACAAAGACACTGCAGTGTTTTACCATTTTCTTCTCCAACTCATTTTACAGATAAGGAAACTGAGGCAAATAGGGTTAAGTGACTGACCCAGGGTAACACAGTAAGTGCCTGCTAATATAGTCCTGGTCATTGGGACTCTTAGGACAATACTATGTAATGAGCTTTAAATGAAAAACGGCTTCTTATGGTCCCTATGAACCCCCCATCTTGCTAACGTCAGTTTGTTGTGGACAGCTCAGAGAATTATATCAAAACAGGTTTGCTACATCCATAGTAGCCTTTGCTGTGAAAATGTAGTGGAGGTACTAGTGTTGTTTTGCATTATCAGCATCTAAGACTATACCTTGCAAATAGCAGGTGCTTAATGAATGCTTGTTAAATTGAATTGAGTTCTTGATCCTAAAGAAGGAACTTGCACACTCCTTGCAGGTTACTGTTGATATTGTGGGAATTCTGCATCCTGCTGGGTATTTTAATTTAGGTCATTCAAACTGTTTTTTTTAATATATTTTAAAATATATTTCATTGATGACTTGTCTTTCTGTCCCAGTCATGTCCCACAACCCCTCTTCAGACTGAAACCTCCTTTGTGACAAAGAAAAGGAATTAAGCAGAAAATCTGATACTGAAACCTTGATTGATAGTGCATCTGATCTTATGCCCTGATAGCCTTATATTTCTCTGCTATGAGGGATGGAGAATGGCTTTTTAATCTCTTTTCTAGCATTCTCATTGGTTTTCCCATCACTTAGAGTTCAACTTCCCTTTAGTAATCATTTCATTTCCTTTGTTGAAATCATTGTGTATATTCTCTTGGTTCTGCTCATTTTGATCTGTATTCCCATATTTCTCTGAATTCCTCATATTTATGGTTTCTTGTTGTATGATCATATTTCATTATATCAATCAGCAAGCATTTAGCTGCCAGGCACTGTAATAAATTCTGGGGATATAAAGAAAAAAAAGCAAAATCACTCCTTGCTCTTAAGGAGTTCGCATTATAACCAGAGAGAAAGTGTGTATGTTTAATAGGATCATACAAGACACATAAATAGTAGCTGGAAGGTAATCTGAAATGGTCATGTGGGAAAGTAGTAATGGTTTCCTGGAGAAGGTGGGATTTGCATTGAATATTGAAGAAATCCGTGATTATCAGATCACAGATTTAGAGCTAGAAGGAATCATAGACATCACCTATTCCAACCACCTCATTTTTCCCACTAGGAAACTGGGGCACAGAGCAGTTAAGTGACTTTCCCATGATCACATAATTAGTAAATATCAGAGGCAGGATTTAATCCAGATCTTCCTGGCTCCATTTCTTGCTTTCCACTCAGTATACTATGCTGCTTCTCAGGAATTCTGAGTGGTGGAGATGAGCAGGAAAGTATTCTAGACATAATGGACAACCAGTACAAAGTCACAAAGATGGAGGATGGAGCACTGTGTTCAAGAAACAGCAAATAGGAGACAACTAGGTGGCACAGTGGATAGAGCACAGGCCCCGGAGTCAGAGGAATTGGAGTTCAAATCTGGCCTCAGACACTTACTGGCTGTGTGACCCTGGACAAGTCACTTAACTCTGATTTGCAAAGGGAGGAAGGAAGGAAGGAGGGAGGGAGGAAGGAGGGAAGGAAGGAAGGAGGGGAGGATGGAAGGATGGACAACTAAGCAAGGACAATAGGGATGTAATAGAGTGCTTCAAGGGAATTGATGATGTATAGGAAGATTGGTAGGTAGGAAGGGGCCAGGTGCTGAAAAGTTTTACATGTTTAAACAAAGAAATTTATATTTAATCCTAGAGGCTAATAGAGAGCAACTGGAGCTTATTGAGTGAGGTTGAGGTGACTTGGTCAGTCCTATACTTTAGGAAAATCATACTTTGGCAATTACTTTGGCAATTTTGTGGAGGATGAATTGGATTGGGGAAAGACTTAAAGCATGGAGACCAATTAGAAGTTTATTGCAATGTTACAGTGAAGAGGTGCTGAGGGCCTAAACTAGGGAAGGGCTGTTTGTGTTTTGTTTGTTTCATTTATTTGTTGTTGTGTTTTTTTTTAAATAATAATCATTTTTATTTAAAGTATTGAGTTCTAAATTCTTTCCCTCTATCCCTCCCTCTCCAGGTTGGTAAGCAATCAGATATAGGTTATACATGTGCAATTATGTAAAACATTACCATATTATTCATTTTGTATAAGAAAATGAATAAAAGAAAAAATGAAAGAAAGTGAAAAACAGGATGCTTCAGTCTGTGTTCAATCAATATCAGTTCTTTCTTTGGAGGTGGAATAGTATGCTTCCTCATTAGTCCTTTGGGATTGTCTTGGATCATTGTATTGTTGAGGATAGTTAAGTCATTCACAATTCTTCATCAAACAATATTGCTTTTACTGTGCACAACATTCTCCTGGTTCTCCTCACTTCACTATGCATCAGTTCATATAAGTCTTTCCAGACCTTTCTGAAATCATCCTCCTTGTCATTTCCTATAGCACAATAACATTCCATCATAATCATATTCCACAGCTTGTTTAGCCATTGCCCAGTTGATGGACATTCCTTTGATTTCCAATTCTTAGCCACCACAAAAAGAGCTGCTATAAATATTTTTTTACAAATAGGTGTTTTTCTCTTTTGGGGGATGTCTTTGGGATATAAACCTAGCAGAGGTATTGCTGGATCAAATGTATGCACATTTTTATAGTCCTTTGGGCATAGTTCCAAATTGTTCTCCAGAATGGTTGGATCCATTCTCAATTCCACCAACACTGGATTAACATCCCAGTTTTTCTACATCTGGGAGAGGATTATTTGAATGGGGAGAGGGTGTTTTTGTATATTTTCTATACCACAAATGTTGTGAAGGTAGAAATGAGAAGATGTGACAATTAATTGGAAGGGGGAGAAAGATGGGGGAAGGGCAGGGGGAGGAGAAAAATCAAGGATGACATCAAGGTTGCCAATCTGGTTGCTTGTGAAGATGATGATTACCCTTGACAATAACAGGGAAATTCAGAGTAGGAGAGGGTTTGGGGTGGGCTAGAAGTGGAGATAATGAATTGTTTTGGATATTGTCTTTTATTAATTTGAGGTGACTATGGTACATCCAATTCAAAATGTCTACTATATGGCGATATAGGACTGGGTCTTAGGGAAGAGGCTAGATATATAGATCTGGGAGTTATCAACATAGAGATGATATGGCAATATGTTTTTTCTGACTACACATGTATAACCTATGTCATTGTTTTCCTTCTCAATGAGGGGGATGGGATGGGGGAGAGAATTTGGAACTCAAAATTTTTGGGGAAAGAATGTTGAAATTTGTTTTTACATGTAATTTGGGGAAATAAAATATTCAATTCAATTCAATTTTATTATTTATTTATTTATTTTGTTTGTTTGGTTTTGGTTTTGTGGGGCAATGGGGATTAAGTGACTTGCCCAGGGTCACACAGCTAGTAAGTCTCAAGTGTCTGAGACCAGATTAGAACTCAGATCCTCCTTGAATCCAGGTCTGGTGCTTTATCCACTGCACCACCTAGCTGTCTCCTCAATTAAATTAAATTAAAATATTCCTAGGAGTTTTCCTTTTGGGATCTCTTTCTGGAAGTGATTGGAGGATTCTTTCAATTTCTATTTTAGCTTCTTCTTCTAGAATTTCAGGGCAATTTTCCCTGAGAATATCTTGGAAGATGATGTTTAAGCTCTTTCCTTGATCATGGTTTTCAGGTAGACCAATAATTCTCAAATTATCTTTCCTGGACCTATTTTCAGGTCAGCAGTTTTTCCCAGAAGATATTTCACATTGCCCTCTATTTTTTTATTCATTTGGATTTGCTTTATTGTGTCTTGGTTTCTCATAAAGTCACTGGCTTCCATTTGTTCAATCCTCATTCTTAGGCAATTATTTTCATCAGAGAGCTTTTGTACCTCCTTTTCCATTTGGCCGATTTGACTTTTCAAGCTGCTAACTTTTTTCTCATGTCTTTCCTGCTTCACCTTCATTTCTCTTTCCATTTCTCCTCTACCTCTCTAACTTTATCTTCAAAGTCCTTTTTGAGCACCTCTATGGCCTGAGACTAATTCATATTTTTCTTGGAAGCTTTAGATATAGGGGCTATGATGTTGACATCTTCCTCTGAGGGTGCACCTCGGTCTTCCTTATTACTGAAAAAACGTTCTATGGTCCTCACCTTTTTCTGTCTGCTCATCTTGCCTTTCTTTTACTTGACTTTTAGCTCCTTAAAGTGGGGCACTGTTTCCAGTCTGCAGTATCCCAAGCTTCAGAAGTCCCAGGTGGTATAATTTAAGGAGGATCAGGTTCTTTACTCGCCTGGCCTGTTCCCTGGTCCATAGATGACCCCAGACCAACTTGCTAATCAACCAGCTTTGTGTGTTGTTGTTAGCTTCGATGAGCCTGTGCCCCTCCCTGACCTGGGCCACTGTTCCTCAAGCCTACCTCCTGGTTCTCAGCAGGGGTGAAAAATCCAAGTTCTGCATCAGCACCAGCATAGATCCCTGTAGTCTCCCCCCCTGCCCAGGGCTCAGTCCTCTCACCAGACTGTGAGCTTAGTTCCAGATGACACTGGCACTTCAGCTGATTCAGAGGCTCTGGGGGTCTTCTTCTCTGGTGAGGCCCTCCTGGGACTGGATCTGTGTCAGGGTGACTGTGGGGTTGGGCTTGACTCCTGTATCAATCAGCACAGCAGCTCCCTCCTTCTGCCCTTCCAAGCCATTCTTGGTTAGAAGATGATTTCAGCACATTCTTCTGTGAGTTTTGCTGCTCCAGGCATTTTCCTATGGTGTTATTTGGATGTTTTTTGCAGTGATCGTATCATGAATTCAAGAGCTCACTGCCTTTCCTCCACCATCTCCTAGGAATATTATAGCCAAATTTCAGAGCTCTCAGGTCAAGGAGAAAATAGTGCAAGCTGCCAAAAAGAAAGAATTCAAGTACTGTGGAGCCCCAGTCAGGATAGCACAAGATCTAGCAGCTTCTACATTAAAGGATCAGAGGGTATGGAATATGATATTCCAGAGGGCAAAGGAAATGGGATTACAAGCAATAATAACCTACCCAGCAAAACTCAGCATAATCTTTCAGCAGAAAAAATGGGACTTTAATGAAAAAGAAGACTTTCAGATATTTGTGATGAAAAGACCTGAACTGAATGGCAAATTTGACTTTCCAATACAAGACCCTAGAGAACCATAAAAAATTGGAGGTGGGGGTCATACTTGGGGTCTTAGAGTGGGCGACTGTCTTGTGTCTGAGGCCGGGTTTTGGCTGGGATCCCCCTGGGTCCAGGGGTGATGCTTTGTCCACTGTGTCACCTAGCTAGGTGATGACATCTTTAGGGTTAAATTGAGGGGTGAAGGGAATGCCCTGGGGGAGGGGGAAGGGCAGAAGTGAAATCCTACTTGAAAGAAACAGGAAAAGGCTTATGGAGTAGGGGAAGAGATAGGAGAGGAGCAGGGCAGTAAATGAATTTTACACTCATCAGAAAAGGCTCAAAGACCTTAAACTCATCAGAGCTGCCTATAAAATAAAAAAAAATAAATTAAAATAGAGATCATAATTGAATCCAAGGGAGTTGATGAGATCACCAAAGTAAAACAATGTAGAGAAAAAAAACAAGGAAGCCTGAGACAGGGACTTGGAGGACAACTACAGTTACCATGACATGCATAAAAATCCAGCAGAAGAGAATAAGAACAGTAGTCAGAAAAAAAGGAGAACCCGGAAAGATCAGCATCCTGATGACCCAGAGAAGAGAGTATGTGTCTAGGAGGGGGAGGTGATCAGCAATGACAAATGCTGCAGAAAGGTCAAGAAGGATGATTGAGAAAAGGATGTTAGATTGAACAGTCAAAGAGATCTCGGTAACTTTAGAGAGGGAGCTTTTTACTGGTTTCCAATTGGGAACCAGTCTACAGAGGGTTTAGAAGAATAGGAAAGGAGAGGAAGTGGAATCACCTAGTACTGACGTCCTTTGCAAGAAGTCTAACCAAGAAGGGGAGGAGAGATATAGACTGATAGGTAGCAGAGTTGGAGAATCTCATCTGGGCTTTTTAAAATGATGAGGGAGACATAGGAATGTTTGTGGGCAGCAGGGAAGGAACTAGTAAATAAGGAGAGATTGAAGATTAGAGAGAGTGAAGGTATTGGTGGGTTCAGTCTGCTGGAGAAAATGGAAAGAGAAGGGATCAAGGGTGAATATAGAGAGGGTTGGCCTTGGGAAAGACAAGGGCTACTTCTTTAGAGACTGGAAAAAATAGTGATGGATGATCTCAGAGGAATGTGAAGGAGAAAGGGAAAAGAGAGCTCTAGGTGAGCGACCCCATTTTTCTTCTGTGCAGTATGAGGTAAAGTTTTATATTTCATTTTAGAGGCTAATAGAGGGTCACTGGAGCTTATTGAGTGAGTGTGAGGTGATTTGGTCAGACCTATACATTAGCAAAATCACTTTGGCAATTTTGTTCCCAAGGGTTGAGAGGGAAGGGTCAGGGATGCATTAAATTTATATACCTTAATTTTTCAGTCTTTCCCAATTGATGGACATTTTGTTCCTCACTTCCATAAAGAGTGCTGCTATGTTTTGGGTTTTTTTTAAATCTGTTGGACCTTTTCCCCTCTCTTTAACTTTCTTGGGGGGGGGGTATATTCTAACTGTGGGATTTTTGTATCAAATTATAGAGAGTTTAGTCACTTTTCTTGCATAATTCCAAATTGAAATCAGAACACTTGGATCATGGATGTATTTGATCATTTCAAAGTTTCATCAACTGTGAATCAGTCTGACTATCTTCCCACTGCTTCCTCCAAAATGGATTGTTCTCATCTTTTCTCATTTTTGCAATTTTGCACAAAGTGAGGTAAATCCACAACATTGTTTTAATTCACGTTTCTTACTATTAGTGATTTGGGGCATACTTTCATGTAGCAATTTATAGTTCCAACTGACTTTTATAAAGCGGGGGGTGTCCATCACCCCACACCTGGAACTCACATGACCAACAGCAGTTGTTTTGAAGAGATCACTAGTTTGGAGGCTGCTGAGCCATCCTGGAACCTGCCCAGTAAAGGGATGCAAAGCCCTGCATAATGAACCTGATATGGGAACCTGGCTTTGGCCAAGGCCTGAAGAAATTGCCTGACAGACTTGGGGTTCATCCAGCTGTTTAAGCCACAATGAGGAGAACATTCTCTGTTATGTCTTACTCAGCTGATCCCTCTTAAACATAGGCTTTTCCTGGAATGTTCTTTGTAAAGCTACCTCCCTCAAGGGATTCTCCTTCTCTATAACTGGGGCACTGGCTACTTCCTGACAGGACTGTTTGGCCCTTCATGGGGCCAAGGCGGGATGGATCTTGTAGCCTTGAGAAAGTGGGGGAACTTTGTCCTATTGGCCCTTTCCCTTGCAGTGGAGCCTTAGCTCCACTGGTAGGGCTACCAAGGGGCAGAGTGGTGCAAGGGGCTTTCCTCTTCATGGTTGCCATCTGTAAGGGGTTAAAATTCTAGCTAGTCTGTCTAAAATATCTAATGAGTGGTAGCCAATAAATTATAGGCTTTAGCAAGAGTTTAGACTTTTAAGCATTTGTTAAGGAGAATAAGAATTTGGTGAAGAGAGAGAGAAAGGTCTAAATTCATCTATCTATCAAAGGGAGAGCACATTTTAGCTCCACTCTCCACAAGAGTCCTCACGAAAAGAGAGTGAGCTACACCTCCTTCATCTCACAAGCCTCCTGTGAAACTGGGAACATCCACTTGCATACACAGCTCCAAGCTAATTGGCTGGTAGCCTTGATTGACAGTACCTATGAGCAAACGTTACTTTCTGACACCAAGGAACTTGACCACATGGCTTGCCCTCGGATGCCTTCTCCTCTTGGCAGAGCTTTCCTACAGTAACTCTCCAGAAGGTGGCAGGCATCATTCCAATCGTTACAGTGGGCAGGGGGGTGGGGGGCAGTATAGTGAGGCTACCTAGCTGACTTTGAGAGATCAACTCATTCCAACCAGGCAAAATCCAGACATAACTGCTTGCCCTCTGCATGCTAGGTGATGCTTTTCCAGGCCTCTGTGACACTGAAACCTGGATACAACTTGGCACATCCATCCCTAAAATAAACTACAACTTGGGCAGCTAGATGGTGCAGTGGATAGAGCACCTGCCCTGGATTCAGGAGGACCTGAGTTCAAATCCAACCTCAGACACTTAACACTTACTAGCTGTGTGACCCTGGGCAAGTCACTTAATCCCAATTGCCTCACCAAAAATAAATAAATAAATAAATAAAATAAAATAAAATAAAAACTACAGCTTGAAATCTAATGTCAGCTGACAATAAAGCACCAAGGAGATACTGTCCACTTAGGCTGATCCTGCCTGTCTCTTCCCCACCCATCTTCTTCATTCTCATGCCTTATTTAGGCTTCTGTTTTCTTAGTTGGAACTAAGAGAGATCCAGTTTACATACCATTTTCTCCCACCTCTAATTCTTCCCCATGACTTTTTACCTTTCTAAATCCTAGCTGTCTTTCAAGGACCAGTTAAAAATCTCACCTCTTCAATGACATCTTTCTTCTATCCTCCTGCCCATGGTGATCTCTTCCTCCTTTGAACTCCCATGGGGCATACACTTTCTCACTTGTTTTGTACTCAGTACATATTGCCCAGTATTGATACTTATTGTCACTGTGATATATATAATAAAAAGAATTGGATTTGGAGTCAAAGAGCTTGGGTTTAAATCTTCGGTCTACTACTTATTGCCTAAGTCACCTTGGACAAGGCACTTTGTTCTCTCTTGACCCCAGTTTCCTCATCTTTTAAAAGGAGAGGTTTGGATGCGATGACCTCTACAGCTTCTTCCAGTTTTACATCTAGGGTCCTATGACTGGGTGAGCTCCAAGGTCCTCTCAGCTGAATCTTTTTATCTGCATACATCATCTCCCACCTGGCACTCCCAAGTTCAGTGCTCTCTCCCCTGCATCATCCTCCTGCCTGACATTGGGTGGGGGTGGGGAGCAGCCAACCCAACTTGGGATGGATACAATTATTTTATATCTGATGGACTCTCTTGTGAAGGGCATTGGGCCTGTCTTTTCCTCAACCCCTTACACCTACATTGGGTTAAAGATCTAGTTACAAGTGATGACATGGGAAGGTGCTATTGGTCTTAGTGGTTTACCCAAGAGTTAGTCCTTATTTGGGCGGGTCCATATTAACATGTTTACACCTAGTGTTGGGATGTCAGCCTTATGGTATCATGAAATAAATGTTCACCTGCAAATATTTCTGGTTGTCTAATGTAGAAATATTTTAAATGACTAAGCCTAATTTGGGGGCTAATCTGACTGGAGGACTAATCTGGGGACTTTTGACTATTTGGCTATCTGACTGCTATTAACTTAGCATGGGCCATTTATAAAGTTCCACCACACTGCTCCACTCCCAAAATGATAAGCAAAATATTAAGAAGCCTCTTAAATAAATAATCAAAGCAGAGTTTATTTGTGAGATACTATTTAAAATTAAGAATACAGGGAAATAAAATGTACGACCTGACTGCATTGCGGTGCGTCTCTTTCCACTTTGTCTCTTTCCCACCTGCTGCGCCTGGAACTTCTAATCTTGTCCACCCAGTCTCTCTATCTTGTCCTTCCCCCTTCTGAGTCTTGTCTGCCAGCCTCCTCCTCTTGTCGGTCCTAGTCCTTTAGCCTTCTCCTGTGCCCTTGTAGCCCTGTCTCTCATCTTACTCCCCAGTCGGTCTCTCTCTCTCTCTCTGTATACATATATATAATCTTTCTTTTCTCCACTCAAATCTCGGGGCTTTTTGCACCCACACACCACGCTAATCTGCCAGTCAGGGCTGGGGCTGGCGGGGAATGCTCGAGCATCCCGTGCCTCAGCACAGGCTACGCCAGAGCCCTGGCCTGGATAAGCCCAGAATCTCTCGGATAGCTCCGCTCAGGATGGAGGGAGCTAGTGCACCATCCCCTCAGCTGTCTGACCTAGCGTCTTGTACAGCCCATGGGGCTTTTTGGCTTAGCTGAAGCAGAGGGGGGGGGGGCACCAACACCTCCCACACAGAAGAGACCCTGAGGGCCTAAGGCTTTCTAATCTCAGCCTAAAGGTAGGATCCCCAAATCAAAATAAATTTCCACACTAAGAATATTTCATCTAAATAAACTCAATATTGGAAAGCCAACCTGTGTACCCATTTATATCTCCATATTCATGATTGCTGTCCAGCTAGGTGGTACAGTGGATGAAAGCACTGAGCCTGGAGTCAGGAAGACCATAGTTCAAATTTGGCTTCTGAAACTAGTTTTGTGACCCTGAGCAAGTTACTTAACCTTGATCTGTCTCAGTTTCCCCATCTGTAAAATGGGAATAATAATAGCACCTACCTCCCAGGGTTGTTGTAAGGATCAAATGAGATAATAATTGTAAAGCACTTAAGATGGTGCCTGGCACATAAATAATGTCAGTCCTTCTTGTTCTACTCGTAGCTATATCCCTTACAAGATCAGTAAAATGAGAGAGATGGACTAGAGCTGGGCTTCTTAACCATTTTTTTGTATGTCTTATATCCCTGTCACAGTCTAGTAAAGCCTATGGTCCCCTTATCAAAATATTTTTCAAGACAAAAAATTAAATAAATAGGATTATAAAGAACACTGATTATACTGAAATAAGGATATAATTTTTTTTTTTTGCCATCCAAGTTCAAGAACCCTTTGCTATCTATCCACAGAGCACTCGGACTTCTGTTGCCCCCAAGTTAACCCCTGTACTGCATGGTTTCTAAGGTCCCTTTAAGCTTTTAACAGTCTGTGTTCTGAGATCCTTTCCAGTTCTCATAATCTATATCTTAAGGTCACTTCCAACTTGAACACTCTGAATTCAAAAGCCCATTCCTGTTCTAACATGCTGTGATTTATAACCTCCCTTAGAAAGAGTGTGAAAATCAGAGTTACAAAATGTTCCCAAACTCAGTAACAGTGGAGAGATTCTTCAAGCCTGAGGCAGCTGTTCCTTGTGGGTCAATGGTTCCTTGCCCAGTCTCAAAAGATTTCTGCCAAAGGCTGGCCCAGCTAAAAAGAAAGGTTGGGGATCATCATATTGTGAGAGAAGTGGAAAATGGTCCAAGGGATACAGTAGCTGCACAGACCTAAGGGAAGTTATTCTTCATAATTCAGCAGGCATCCCTGGACAGAACCTTAGTCAGAGTGCAGAGTCCAAAAGAGATGGGTATTTTCCAAAGAAGGACTGGAAAATGCCTACACTTAGTAACTTAGTGAGCATTCTAGATGCCCACCAATGCCAGAGAAAGGATAAAGGAGATACCTTTATGCTTTCTGGCTAGTTCAGGCCATGGGTCACAGAATCTTATACACCTCAGATTCTCTCTCCCTAGGAATTCAGATAGATGCTAGGTATTGGGGGTTTGAAGAGCACATGTTTGATTGCTGTGCTGAGCAGATGGCAGCACCTGCCTCCCTGGTAAGAGACTTAGGCAACTTAATTGACTGGATTCTGTGTGAACTGACTGTTCCAGAATTTTAGAGTGTCTTCTATAAGGTAGCTCAGAGAATAAGCAATAGTTTGAGGATGGGGTTGGGTTGTTAATCAGAGAAAAGGTGCATGAGCCAAAGGGACCTCTGAACCCCAAAGTAGTGCTCTGTGCCCAGGCATCATTATTTAGGGGAGGAGTTGCTTCTTGGAGCATTAAGACTAGTGCCCAAAGCAAGTGACCTGGATAACAAGGGGACAAGACAAGTTCATGCTATGCAAAGAAACATACCACATAGGACTTTGCACATGATTTTGGATTGTAGGCTCATATTTTGTGTTCACTGAATCCTTGTAGCCTGGAGAAGAAAAAGACTTGGGATAGATGCAATCACTCTTTTCAAATATTTGATGGGCTATCTTGGGGAAGAGGGATTAGATTTATTCTGCTTAGCCCAAAAGGGAGGACCAAAACCAGGGAGGTTGATTTTGCCTCACTAGGAAGAGGAGATTCTTAATAATTAAAGCTTTCCAAAAAATTAAATGAGCTGCCTTGGGAAGTAATGAGGTCTCCATCTCTGAATGTTTTCAAGTAGAAGTTAGATGACTACTTGTTGGCTACATTGTAGACATCAGCTCATCAGTATTGCATGACAGTTCCATGACAGCATGCTTCCATAGGTTCTGACTTTTTTTTCCCTTGGTGAGGCATTTGGGGTTAAGTGACTTGCCCAGGGTCACACAGCTACTAAGTGTCAAGTGTCTGAGGCCAGATTTGAACTCAGGTCCTCCTGAGCCAGTGCTCTGTCCACTGCACCACTAGTTGCCCCCTTCCATAGGTTCTGAATGATGGAAGATGCTCTTGTGCTTTCCCAGTCTCCAGTGAAGTGAAGCAGGTCTGTCTGTGTGCTTTCCCCCCTGCTTTTTAGTTTGATGTTTTCAGCAATGTTGTCAGACTCTTTCAATGGAGACAAAAGTAGCATCAAGGTCAGCTACCATGCTGATGGTAAATTATTTAACTTGAAAAGACTACAAGCCAAGACTAAAGTGGAGGGAGAGTTGGTGCATGACTTTTTTGTTCACAGATGATTATACACTCAATGCATCCTCTGAGTCTGAGATGCAACAGATCATGGATTGATTCTCTGCCACTTGTGCTAATTTTGACCTGATGAGAAAAAAAAGGTTTCTCCACCAGCCAGCACCATACCATTCATACGTGAAACCATTGATTGCAGCAACTGGAGAAATATTGAATTCTGTGGATTAGTTCACTTACCTTGGCAGGATACTTTCCAGGGATGTCCACATAGATGATGAGGCTGATGCACATATTGCTAAAGCTAGCTCAGTGTTTGGGAGGCTCTAAAGGAAAGTGTGAGAGAAAAGAAGTCTTAGGCTGCCTACCAAACTGAAGGTCTACAGAGCCATTGTGCTAACCTCATTGTTGTATGCCTGTGAAAGTTGGACAATATATTAGCACCATGCCAAGAAATTGAATTGCTTCCATTTGAATTGTCCTAGGAAGATTCTGAAGATCACCTAGCAAGATAAAGTATTAGACAGTGGGGTCCTTTCTCAAGCTGAACTGCCAGGCATTCAAACTCTGCTGCAGAAAGCACAATTCTCTTAGGTTGGCCATGTTGTTCAAATGTCAAACATATGTTTGCCTAAAAGACTATTTAGAGAGAACTCACACAAAGCAAGTGCTCACACAGAGGTCAAAAGAAGTGATACCAGGACACTCTCAAGATCTTTCTGAACAACTTTGGTATTGAGTATGAGACTCGGGAAACACCGGCACAGCACCGGCACCGGCACAGGATTGCCCAGCATGGTGTGCCCACATCAAAGAAAGGACTGTGCTTTATAAGTAAAGCAGAATTACAGTAGCTCAAAAGAAAAGTGAGATGCACAAATTTAGAGACATCTGTCCTCCAAATGTTCATACGGACTATTTGTGCCTGACCCGTGGTAGAGCCTTTTGAGTTCATATTGGTCTGATCAGCTACAGTCATACACACCATACCCTGACCCCCACATAATGCTGTCATTTTAGTCCTCTTTGAGAATGAAGGACAACAACCAACCATGTAGACAAGATTTTCTGCTCAGATACGGGTTGCATGAGGTCTCTGATTCTATAAAATTGATCAATGAAATAAGTATTTACTAAGTGCCCACTCTGCCTCGCCTCTGATACTTAGTGGCAATGTGACCCCAGGTAAGTCTAGAAGTTATAGAATAGCCACCAATCTTCACTGGTAGAGGGAATTTCTTCATTCAGAATTCCCTACACCAAAAAAAATGTAGGTCAGCACCAAAAATAGCACCTCCTACTTTTGTGCTCATTCTACCCTTTCTTCCCCCTACTTCTGAACTGATTCAAACTCCTTCAAGTTTCCTTTTCTCCTTCTTCCATCTTCTTCCATCACCTTCTCCTTCTCTGCTGTAATGTCCCAGGTGTGATTGGGCACCATTTTAGCCTCTTCCTCATATCTCCTGCCCACAAAAGAGAAGCTAATGCCTTAATATTGGGCTGTGAAGGACTGACTTGCTCCACTCTGAATCAGGAGGGACACTCAGGCCACACAAAGTCCAACAGAGTCACTTTCTTTTTCTACATTAACTTCTTTCTCTGTGGGGACTGAATAGAATGAAGACCTTGCTATCCAGGGGGACTAACTTTTCCAAGCCTCAGACACTCACTCTTGAGTTAATGTAGTCAGGGCACATAGAATACCAGTCGTGATTGCTCTACTCAGTGGATGGCAGAACCTACCTCACTGGGAGGAGAATGAGCCAGCTTCAAGGGCTGAATTATGCATGATCTGAGCCTTTCCTGAGTCTTAAAGTGTCGATCAAGTAACCCAGAGAGGGAGTAAACAATTTTTTTCCTGAGCAGATAAAGAAAGACTTGGCCTATTTAAATTATCTTTAGTGTTAAAAAAAGATTATTTAATCAATATAATTGGGGGTAAAGGAAAAGAAACACTAGGCAAATTGTGCAGACTTTAGCATCTGATCTGGGAATCAGGAGATCTGAATTGTCCTAAATGTGCCACTGACTTCCTTTGTGACTATGGAAAAGTCACTTATCTGAGCTTCACTTTCCTCATTAGTAAAGTGGAAAGAAGTCTTTTTCTTTCTTTTTTTAATGTCACTATTTGTTTTTGAGGCACCTGGATGCAACAGTGGATAGAGAGATGAACCTGAAGTCAGGAAGACTAAGTTCAAATCCCACCTCAGTCACTTACTTCTGTGACCCTGGACAACATATGCAATTTCTGTCAGCCTCAGTTTCTTCATCTGTAAAATCGAAGTAATAATAGCACTTACCTACAAAGGGCATTGTGAGGAAAAAATGAGATAATATTTGTAAAGTACTTTGCAAACCTTAAAGCATTAAATAAATGCTGACTATATTAGTATGTTGTTATTATTTTACTGTTGAATGAGTGAAGAACCACTTATGAGCTCTTCTCTGTGCCAAGCACTGTGTTCAGTGCTAGGGACACAAATACAAAAATAAAAACATTCCCCTGCCCTCAAGGAGCTCCCATTCTGGTTGGGGAAACAACATATATTTGGTAGTTGTGGCTAGGGAAGTGTATTTTAGTCTAGCAAGTTATACAGATGGTGAATAGAGCCAGAGAGGAATGAATGGACACCCTCTCTCCTTCAGTAATGATAGCATTAATTAGCTTATGGTTTCAAACTGGAAAGTAGGGAAGTAGGGTAGGGGAAAGGGAGAGTTTTGTGGCATTGATTTCCTTGTTTAATCATTGTGTTCCTCTCTGATTTTGTGGGGGGGGGGGCAATGAGGGTTAAGTGACTTGCCCAGGGTCACATGGCTAATAAGTTTTAAGTGTCTGAGGCCGGATTTGAACTCAGGTCCTCCTGAATCCAGGGCCAGTGCCTTATCCACTGTGACACGTAGCCTGCCCCCTCCTCTCTGATATTTTGATAATGCATCTTCACCTTTTTTGACTTCAGTTTGATGATATGCCTGATCAGCTTGAGAATAACTAAAATTCAGGTTGGCTACTTTCTTCTACTCAACTGTGAATGAGTGCAAAAGAAGGTGGTTTGAGTATGGATCAGGAGTTAGACTGCACCATATCTCTGGAGTGTTATAGAAGATTTATGGAAGAGTTTATGGAGAAAAATTTCTAGAGTCGATGAGAGGGTCTGGATAGATTGTGTTTTGTAATAGTGAAGGATTTAGATCCATCAGATTATAAAGTTAGAGAAAGTAATGAAAGTCTCCCTAAGCCAAGAGTGGGGACAAAATGAGATCATAGATATAAAAGGGGTTTGGAAAGTCCTTTTGTTACTAGTTTCTTTCATTGCTTTTCTCTAAAACCCAGATTTCCTTACGGTAGAGGTCGGGGATTTTGTCGTGTTGTATTTTAGGAATTCCCCCTCTCGAGGGGAAGTGGGGGGTTTGACTTGGAGGATTGACAAGAACTTTTTAGTTGGGGGGAGTTGGCAGGTTGGAGAGTGACTGTACTTGAGGAGAGATGGGGGAGGAAACCCTAAGGATCAGTGGGTATTGTGACAGCTTTCCTAAGATGGGAGAATTCTGGAAATGCCCCTGCTCCATTCTTGCCTTGAAGGTTTCAAGATTTCCTGAGTAATAGAGGGGCAGGAATGGGCAGCTCAGTGACATTTAATACCTGATTACGCAAAGGTTTGTTCTGCCCAGACACAGCCGGCTGGGCACTAGAGAGAGATCGAGCATGCTATGAGTATTGTTTGCAGTGCCAAGGGGTGGGAATCTGGAGTAAAGGGCTTTTACTGGGCCGGCAGCTGTTTAAATCCTCTTTATTGTCCTTCCCCTCCTTCCTCCCCAATTCCACACGTGTGGGAAGCCACTAAAACTTGCTTATGTTCTGAAAAGAAAGATCCTTCCAACCAATTTGAAGAATTTGAGTGTGTATGGTTTTATTCTGTTTTGTTTTAAATCAGCCTCTGCATCAAGATTCCCAGTTTAATACCACATTTGCCTAAGCTAAGGCCAAAGGTCAGCTCCTGGGTTAAACCTCTTACACAGCTGTAAGAAGCAGGCTCATGCAGCGATGGTGACATTGTACATTGCCACAGTATTGTGAAGCAGTTTATGTTTCACTAAATAGTTTTAGACAAGACAGGAACTTTTCTTGCCAAATCTTTTCCCATTGACTTTTTGCATTCTCCTGCCACACAGTGGCTTCTTCAAAGTCAAACTTAGCCAGATGTGACAGCGAGTGAGAGGTGCTGGGCAGAAGCAGCAGTTTCTTCCATCCATGCATGGTGTATGCTGTCCATGTGTAGTGAGCTGGGAAGTGTTTCTCGACAAATGCCACCCATGCCCTGAAACAACCTTGCCTGTTACATGTAAAATGATGACATCACTAGAGGCAGAGTGGTGAGTGTAGGGGAAGAACACCGGATTTGAAGTCAGAGGGCCAGTATTCGAAGCTTGGCCCTGATACTACTAATGCCTAGGAAGAATCAGCCTTACAAAGGGCACTGACTCTGGATTCCCAGCTCCTGTGTTCAAATCCTACTTGGAACATTGGGAAACTCACATAATGTCACTGGATCTGTTTCTTTATCTGTATTAACTTAATCAGCAGACAACTGCCAGGTGCCAGGCACTGGGGAAACCAGATGAAAATTGTAAGGTGAGAAGGTTGGATGAGATTGGCCTTTAAGGTCTCTTCCAGCTCTGAATCTATGCTCCTATGACCTGTGTGGCCCTGGGAAAGCCATTTCTTTATTTTAGGCTTCAGTTTCCTCAATTAAAGTAAAGGGGGTTAGATGGAAGATATAGAAGCTAGGTGGCGCAGTGGATAAAGCACCGGCCCGGGATTCAGGAGGACTTGAGTTCAAATCTGGCCTCAGATGCTTGACATTTACTAGCTGTGTGACCCTGGGCAAGTCACTTAACCCTTATTGCCCTGCAAAAAAAAGAAAAGAAAAGAAAGAAAGAGAGAAATAAAGAAAGGAAGGAAGGAAAGAAAAGAAGAAAAAGTCTTTTGATACCAAAGTGTATTCCAGGACTGACCGTTGGTATTACTGTTTTGAGATTGTCTGCCTATGGGTTTAGGAAGCAAGCTTTCAGCTTTGATACAGCAGAAGGATTTGGGGCTCATTCAGCCCTCAAAATGGACTTTTTTTACATCCTTAAGCACTTGGTCAGACCCATTCCCTCCCCTTCCCCCTCAAATATGGGCCTCAAAGAAAAGACACCCCAGCTGCAGCCTTCAGACTATATTTCCTAAGCCAATTTTAGTGTAAGCCACACAATCACAATTAGAGATGGAGAAAGAACGATGAGATCATCTTGTTTGGGTTCCCAGGCATTGCTCCTAGCTTTCCCAGGACACAGGCATAGATGGAAAACCTCCAGGCCTTTGTCCACAGGGCCTAACTATTCCATCATTCTTTGGATCATATTTTGATGCACAGATACATGGTACATGAAGGCCTGGAGCTTTTGAGGGATACTTGCATGAGTAAATTCATCTGATGCTCACAGCTTCCCTGACCTGTATCCCTTGACCAAGGAGAGAGTACATTTTTTTTTTTGGCAGGGCAATGGGGGTTAAGTGACTTGCCCAGGGTCACACAGCTAGTAAGTGTCAAGTGTATGAGGCTGGATTTGAACTCAGGTCCTCCTGACTCCAGGGCCTGTGCTTTATCCACTGCACCATCTAGCTGCCCCCTGGAAGAATACATTTTTGAAAGCACATGTAGAACCATAGTTCTGTAAAGTATTTGTAGTACTGCAATGGGGAACATTCATTCTTTAGGTACTCTTTAAGCTCCTGTGTGCTAGGTACATTAGAAGGGAGAAAGACAAAAGGCAGATCTCCCTGCCCTCAAAGAGCTTCCAATCTAGTCAGGAAACTATATGAACCAAGAGAACAAAAAAGGAGACAATGTAGACTCAAGCTGATTATGTGGTCTAGGTTCTAAGAGTTCAAAGGAAGGAGAATGCACAAGGGACTGGAATTGTTAGGAAGGTTTTCTGCAAGAGAGGGGGGAGGAAGGGAAGGAGTAGGGAGAAAGCATTTCCAGCAAGAAGGAGAAAGAGAATAAGCAAAAGTGGTGGTGGGGGGGGGCATCCCTGCATCTCAGAATTGGAGGAGACCTCCTGATTCTAGTGCCTTGGATCACACCATGATGCACAGCTATATGGTACATGAGGACATGGAGTCTGCAGGGGAAAATTCATTTGTGCTTCCTAATCGCATGCTCACAGCTTCCCTGACCTGCATCCCTTGACCAAGGAAGGAGAAGAAGGAAGAACAGTATGACCTAAATTTGTGTCATGAATCCCCTGTGCTGCATCTCTGACAAGGGGTCCCCTGGCCTCTACTTGAAGACTTTCAATGATTGGAAGCTTGCTACCTCCTGAGGGGCAGCCTTGTCTATGGCTGGGCAGTTCCTGCTGATCTTTACCTGCCTTTTTGCTACTTCTACCCATTGCTGCTAGGTCTGACTTCCAAGAAGTAATTAAAAACCTCTTCCATGTTGCAACCCTTGAGAGTCTTGAATACAGTCCACAAGTCCTGCCTAGAGTCTTCTTTTCTTCAGGTTAAGCATTCACAGTTCCTTCAAGTGACTGATCTATGACAAGACCCCAGGACTGTCAGCATCCTTGTCACTATTTTCTGTGTGTTTTCCAATTTCTTGTTATCTTGCCTAAAATGTGTGGCCCGGAACTAAATACTGTGCTCTAGATAGAATCTGACCAGGAGACAGGTGTCACCTCCCTCATTCTGGCCACTAGAGAAGCCTTAATGCAGTTTAATTAGCATAGATTTTTATGACTATTGTGTTATGTGATTGGTGGATATCAAGCTTAAAATTCCCAAAGGCCCCAGATCTTTTTTTTTTCTTCTTCACATGAACTAGATCTCCATGATTTGCCAATCGTGTACATATATAGGTTGAGGTTGTACAGGTATCTAGAATCCAAATTCATCAGTTTGCAATTATTCCTATCAAATTTTGTCCTTTTAAATTGGATCCATTGTTTGAGTCTGTTGACCTTTTTGGTTAACCTGGTTAGAAGGAAGAAAACTGAGGGTTCTTTGAAGGAGGGAGGGGGAGTAGGATTCGGTTAAGTAGTGTTACAACACTTTGTTGAAGGCCCTAAAAGCAGAGTAGAAAAGTCTGGCCTTGGCGTAGGAGGCTGAGGGGTTGGGGAGAGGAGTGATTCTGGACATATTAAAAAATAGGACTATAAATAATATTGTTATACAATTACATTGTGGCTCACTGCAAATATGTGTATATTATACACATAAATGCACATGCACACAAAAACAGTTTAGTTTTGGTTTGGTTTTTTTTTTTTTTTTTTGGCAGGGCAATGAGGGTTAAGTGACTTGCCCAAGGTCACACAGCTAGTAAGTATCACGTGTCTGAGGCCAGATTTGAACTCAGGTCCTCCTGAATCCAGGGTCTGTGCTTTATCCATTGCGCCACTTAGCTGTTCCCCAAACACAGTTTTAATAGTCAGGAGACATTTTTTAAATGCTTACTATGTCCTAGACACTAAGTGTTGAGGATAGAAAGAAAGGCAAAAACATAGTTCCTACTCTCAAAGATTTCACATTATAATGAGGGAGACAACATGTAAACAACTATATTTACTTACACAAGTGTAAGTGAAAGGTATTGTCAAAGGCCATAGGCTCCAGGTAGGGGTCTATCAATACTAGGAAAGGCTTCTTGCCAAAGGTGGAATTTGACCTGAGTCTTGAAGGAAGACAGGAGATGGAGGTGATGTCAAGTGTTTCTTATTTAATTTCTGATTTCTTTTGGTGTTGGTGTTTTGCTCCCCTTCAGGCTACTGATCTATGGGGAATACTGCAGCCACATGGAGTATGCCCAGAACACCCTGAACCATCTTATTGCCAATCGAGAAGATTTTAGGCAAAAAGTGGAGGTAATGTAGTTGGGGGCAGGTACTTTTGATTCAGTTTTCCTACATTTATAATGTAGCTCTATTTATTACATTTATATTATATATAGATATGTGCTTATAATGTACATCTCTGATGTAGCTCTCACATTGTAAGGTCCATCCAGCTTCAAGAGTCTATGATTTGAAGAATTAGTTAATAGCTTAATCCTTTAATGGAGAGATCTAAGTATGAGAGGTGTACGGGACATTTGTCTCTTTACCCTGGGTCTAAAGAGTAAGAGAGGAGCATGGGGCAACAAAATGAGGCTCACAACATGTTCTTCTATGGTCACTCTTAGGAATGCACCTTGAAAGTCCAAGATGGGAAGTTTAAATTGCAAGATCTGCTAGTGGTACCAATGCAACGGGTTCTGAAATATCATCTCCTCCTGAAGGTAAGTGCCCACCAACCACAGACCTTCTATTGGCATTAGCTTTAAAAGGACCCCGAGATTGGAAACCATCCAATGGATGCATGACACAGAGTGAATGACTCATAACAAAGTCATCATGCATTTGTTAGTTCAGCGTGTTACTTACTGCCTTTTTTGGGGCAACTTGTCACAAGATTAAGGAAATATGTTCAGGTTTATAATCAAATGCTTCTGGGGCAGCTAGATAGCACAGTGGTAAAGCACCGGCCCTGGATTCAGGAGGACCTGAGTTCAAATCCGGCTTCAGACACTTGACGCTTACTAGCTGTGTGACCCTGGGCAAGTCACTTAACCCCCATTGCCCTGCAAAAAACAAAACAAAACAAAAAATAATCAAATGCTTCTGATTTGCCTGTTAGAGGTGAAATATGGTCCTGGGTGGGTGGGTGGCTGTGAAGTCCTATCATTCAGAGCCATGCAGCACAACTTGTTTGTGGCTCAGAACCCATGCCAGAATTGGGGTATGGATAGTGGTGTGTGAAACTGGGGATTAGTAATATTCCCTCAACCCTTTCAGGAACTCCTCAGCCACTCTGCGGATCGTCCAGAGAGACAACAACTCAAGGAGGCACTGGAGGCCATGCAGGTAGCTGGGTTAATTAGGATGGGAGCCAACTTTCTATTGAGAAGTCATAAAGAACACCAACAGTTAGAGCAAGGCTACCCTTAGAACAGGGGTTCTTAACCCTTTTTGTGTGTTGTGCCTGCAACTTTTTGAAGTCTGGTAAAGCCTATGGATTACATCTCAGAATAATGTTTTTAAATTCATAGAATGAAATGTATAGGGTTGCCAAGGAAGCCAAAGGTTAGTTAAAATAGAGGTGAAATTTCCTTCCCATCCATATCCAAGGACCTCCTAAAATCTATCAATTAATCCCTTATAGGAAGGGGGGTTAGTAGAATACTGGTTAAAAATCCCTATGTTAGAACCATTTTTTCTCTAGTCAGTGAAATTTCGAACCAGATGAGTCTGTATTAGATTCCATACCAGGGCCTGCAGTTTCTCAGCAAGACAAACAGGTATGACATTCTCATAGGGAAGACAGGGCCTCTGACATAGTGCATTACATTGAGCTTGTGGTGAAGTCAGCTTCCCTGTCACTGCCAAGTGGCTCTTGAAAGCCTGGGGTATCATGTTATCTGGAACTCAATGTAGTATAGCAAGAAACATGTCTCATGAGAAGCAGCAGGGAGACTGAGAACCTACCTGCAGGATAGATCCTCTAACTCCCCGCCCTCTCTCCCCAGCACCCGCCTAGACATAAGCACACATACATGTACACACACAGAGCACACATACGCATAAACACACTGCTGCCACCATCATTTATTTATTAAATGCCTACAGTAATTTGCTGATCAGGGGGATGTGGCAGTGATAAGATAAACTGTAGTCCCTATATGCATGGAACTGGTCTGGTAGAGGAATAAGACACAAATTGTGTGTGTGCTTGTGTGTTTGGACAACATGAAGTAATGGAAAGAGAACTGGTCTCAGAGCTAGGAGACCTGAATTCATTTCCCACCATCTATTTCTGTCTCTGTCTCTCTTTGTCTCAGTCTCGGTCTCTCTTTCTTTCTGGCTATGTGACCCTGAACAAATCACTCAACCTTTCACCACACTAGGCAAATCTCCGAATCTGGAAATTGCTGAAAAGGTATGGACTTACATTAGTAAAGGAATTCTCTACCCTCCCAGGAAATCAGAAATCCAGTCCCTATCTCTCTCTATATGGGTGGGTGAGCATGGCTACAATATGAGAGAGGTAGTGCAGCCTAGTGGATAGAGGGCGAGCCTTGATTCAGGAAGACACAGGTTCACCTCTAGGTTTGTGCCTCTCAAACCTCCTGGCCATATAATCAGTTTCTCAGTGCCCCCAGGCACTGAGACCAGAAGGGACAGATAAGTCACTGATCTGAATCAGGGGACAGTATTTCCTCACCCTGTGTACCCCACACAGGTGAAATAATAGGTCTAGACTATGTATGGGGGTGGGGAGGGGGTTGTAGATTATGGATAGGAGTTATCAAGTGAGATTATATAAAGTTCTTTGAAAGCCTTAAAGTGCTATATAAATTTCAGATATTATTAATATTATTATAATCCATTTTACAAATGAGGAAGTAAAAGACCACAATCAGAGCTTTGCCCAAGGTTTCACAGTTAGTAAATAAGAGGTAGAATTCAAACCCATGTCCTTGTATTCCACATCCAGTGCCCTTTCTGCTGCATCACTCACTTGCTTACATTGCTGTGTCACTTTAGGGCATAGAAAGTGCTTACCTCACATTGTCCCTGTGAAAGGGTTGTATGAGCATTTTATAGATGGGGAAATTAAGCATCTCTCAGAGAGATGAAGTGATTTGTCCACATTCATATGGCTGGTAAGCATAAGAACCAGAATTTGAACCCAGATCTCGAGACCCAAAACTAGCAACCTTTTGTACCTAATAATAAACGATGATTTTATTAGAGAGCCACACACGGGGGCTGCTAGGTGGCGCAGTGGATAAAGCACTGGCCCTGGATTCAGGAGGACCTGAGTTCAAATCCGGCCTCAGACACTTGACCCTTACTAGCTGTGTGACCCTGGGGCAAGTCACTTAACCCCCATTGCCTCACCAAAAAAAAAAAAATGAAGTAGAGAGTCACACACCAAAGTGCTGTGTGAGGCCTAAGCAGGAAGGTTTGTGTGTGACCAGGAATAGAGGATTATACCCTCTTGGGCCCAAATTTCTCTACAGTGTCAGTCAGTCCCAGAGATGGTTGAGAAGTGGTTTAGTTCACAGAGCACAAAATTACATTTATTACTCTTTCCTTATTCTGAAGTTCTTCAGAGGAACTGAAACTCCATCTTCTTTGCAGAAACACCTTTCCTTGATGGGCAGGTCTGGCCCCTGGGTGTGGTTTTTCCCCCTCCCTCTGTTTCTATAGCACCTCCTTTAAAGGATTATTTTTGATTCATAGGGCCACCTAACTGCTGCCTGACCCTTTAGAAGCATCACCTCTTCAACTAGGATAGAAAGATGTTTGGAGTCCTTTAAGTGAATGTTGTCTGAGAGATGTTATGGGCTTATCCACCACTTTAGAGTGTCCGCTGAGAACTTCCTTTTGTTTAGATAAGTTCAGGGGCCTCTGGGCTATGAAGGGAGATTCAGGTTGTAGCCATTATGAAAAAAAAAAGAATAAAAATAAAAGACTTTGGAGAAGAGAAGGACGTGTGTGTGTGTGTGTGTGTGTGTGTTTTCAGTGTGGTGGAGAGACAATAACGATTCTCATTCTGGTACTATGGTAGTAGAAATGATAGATCTGTGCTGTTGGAAGGGCCCTTGGGGTCATCTTGTCCAGCCTTGTCACTCCTCATAGGAATACCCCTCTACAGCATCTCTGACAGGTAGCCACACAGCCCAGGAACAAATTGAATGACCTGAGGCAGCCAATCCTGCTTTTGGACTGCTCCCATTGTGTTGCTCAGGGCAACTCAGTAAATGGTAGAGCTGAGATCTGAACTCGGGTCCCACAACTCATCACTCCTTCCAGCACACCAGAAGTCACTGTACAAAGAGTTGGTTTGCTGGGCTACCTCTTCCTTATTCTGAATGGCAATTTGCTTCCTTCTGCCTTCCCTCCATTCACCCTCATTTGCTCCGAGAGGCAGAATCACAGTCATGGAAAAGGAAGGATGGTGATACAGGTCATCCAGTATGCCTCCTCCCTGCTCAGGAAGCTTCTGCAGTTCTCCTAAATCTAAACCTTTTCCCTGTGGGAAAACCCTTCAGATATTTGAGGGTGTGGATCATTCTCCTTTTATGCCTTTGCTTCTTCAGAATCTATGTCCACAGTTTCTCCAACTTTGTGTGGTTGTAGGATCATAGATTTAGGGAAGTAAGGGACCTCAGATGCTGTCTAACCCAACTTCCTCATTGTACACAGGAGGAAATGGTAGTTCCAAAAAGCTAATTGACCTACCTAGGGTCACACAGCTAATTAAGTGTTTCTCTCTCTCTTTTTTTCCCCTTGGGGCAGTGAGGGTTAAGTGACTTGCCCAGGGTCACACAGCTAGTAAGTGTCAAGTGGCTGAGGCTGGATTTGAACTCAGGTCCTCCTGCATTCAGGGCCAGTACTTTATCCACTGTGCCACTTAGCTACCCCCCCTTTTTTTGTGGGGTAATGAGGGTTAAGTGACTTGCCCAGGGTCACACAGGTAGTAAATATCAAGTGTCTAAGGTCAAATTTGAACTCATGTCCTCCTGAATCCAGGGCCAGTGCTTTATCCACTTTGCTACCTAACTGCCCCCTAATTCAGTGTCAAAAATAGAATTGGAACCTTGGTTGTCCTGGCTCCAGGTGCAGCACTCTATCCATGGGTAGCATACCTTTCTTCACCCTGGTGGGCTTCCTGGAGTTAGTCCAGTGTGTCAATGGTTCCTTTGAAAACTTGCCTTCCAAGGGCAGCTGTGTGGTGCAGTGGGTAGAGCACCAGCCCCGGAGGACCTGCATTCAAATCTGGCCTCAGATACATACTAGCTGTGTGATCCTGCAAAAGGCACTTAACCCCAATTGCCTCCCCAATAAAAAACAAAACAAAACAAAAAATCTTGCCTTCCATGATTGAGCATAGTTCTCCAGATGTGGCCCAATCACTGGGCATTCATATAGCACTTTTCCTTTGCCTACTTCTCAGATGCATTTAACATGTAATATTGTATATCACAGTTATTCATCTGTACTATGTGCCATCATCTGTGCTAAGCACTAAGACCACAAAGGAAGAGAAAATGTAGGCCCTGCCTTCAAAAGGTTTAGTAATGGGTGGTGGTTGGGGGCAGGGGGAATTGAGGGGACTAAGAACAAAATGCAAAGATCCGTATTTGTGTTTTGTTCCTCTACTAGATGTAAACTTCATGAAGGCAGAGACTATGTCTTATTTCTTTTGTCTCACTCCTAGTGCCTAATAAATTGTTGCTGAATGAATGCCTGTCAGATCCATTGATCTGAACGGTGTTTAATCATTTTCAGTTGTGTCCAACTCTTTGTGACTATATTTTGGGTTTTTTTTTTTGGCTAAACTGGAGTAAGGTTTACTATTTGCTTCTCTAGCCCATTTTATAGATGAAGAAACTGAGGCAAACAAGGTTAAGTGATTTACCTAGGGTTACACAGCTAGTAAGTGTCTCAGGCTGGATTTGGACTCAGGTTTTCCTGACTCCAGGTCTATCTACTGAGCCACTGTCCTGATTGGAACATTAGACTTTTATTAATTAGTCTAATTAACATTAGACTCTATTAATTCAGTCTAAGATAGTGTTAGCTTTTTTAGCAGCTATTTCACATTGTTGACTTATACTAACACTTCCATATCCTCCTTACTTGACCTAACATACTAGGGCCTCCCTTACCCTAAACCATCTAGTTTCTAGAGTCTCTTTCTTTGCTAAACCCCAACCTATCATTAGGACTTTTTCTCTGACTTTAAAATGAAAATAAGGAGAAAATACAGTCTATAGGATGATAGATTTAGAAAAGAGAGGTACCTTATAGATCATGTAGTCCAACCTTTTCATTTTATAAATGAAGAAAGAGGCCCAGAGACATTAAGTAACTTGTCCAAGGTAACATAGGTGTTAAGAAGTTGGAGCTGGTTTTTGAACCCAGGTCCTGTGATTCCGAATTTAGCATTTTTTGCATTGCACCAAAATCCAGAGCTATGCTGTGAAATATTTCTCCTGTGCCATTGCACAAGGTCCATATATTGTAAACTATCTTGGCACACTAGAAGCTCTGCTCAGAAATCTGAAAAGGCAAGACAGACCCCTGGTGCAGTAAGTGATGGGATTAGCTGGATCCCACCCCCAGGATACTCCTTGGCTATTTTTCCTTTTGGTTACTTTTCTGGGAGGTCTGACAATTGCCTACGAGGATGAGCAGTGTTGCCTTACGGATTTGACACTCAGGCGCTTGCTGCCTTCTCCAGAGAATGAAATTAGATGGAATTGGTTGTATGCCCAGCTTGTCTGTAGCTGAACGAAAATCCTGTGGGTCCACTCTGCAAACTTTCCAGGAAAGAAAGTAGAGTTTAAATTCTTGGTTGGACACAGTGCCCTCTAGTGTCAACCAGTAGGTCTGCATTTCAATGGTGTCTTCAGATGTGATTTAATTCAACAAAAGCTTGTTTAATTCCCACCTTGGTGTACTACAAGGCCTTGGTGCTTGTTGCTGAGAATACACACAGAGAAGATAGCTAGACTCTACTCTCAAGGAGATTACAATCTATTAGTCATTTTGATACAGCTCTGCTTTTCGTCATATTAAATTCAGTGCAGGGTATGCCATAGAGGACTTGGGAAAATTCAAGTCCCTTGAGGTTTATTATCTTGCCTAAAGTCAGAGATGGTCATTCAGGAAGATTTGTCTAGGTCCTCTCCTACTTATAAGTGCTTCTTATTACCTCCCACATGCACACATACCTTTTAAAGAATCTGACCAATATTGGTGTTAATTTTGCAATATTTTCTTTTAAATAAGCAAAAGTTCCCCTCCTTCCATGTTTGCCTTGCACATTCATAGCAGGTGGTTAATAAATCTTTGTTGAGTTGAATTGATTTTTGGGGGGGGGGGCAACGAGGGTTAAGTGACTTGCCCAGGGTCACACAGCTAGTAAGTGTTAAGTGTCTGATGCTAGATTTGAACTCAGGTCCTCCTGAATCCAGGGCTAGTGCTTTAACCACTGCGCCACCTAGCTGCCTGAGTTCAATTGATTTTTTTTAAGTGAGGCAATTGGGGTTAAGTGACTTGCCCAGGGTCACACGGCTAGTAACTGTTAAGTGTCTGATGCCAGATTTGAACTCAGGTCCTCCTGAATCCAGGGCTGGTGCTTTAACCACTGTGCCACCTAGCTCCCTGAGTTGAATTGATTTTTTTTTTGGAGAGGCAATTGGGGTTACGTGACTTGCCCAGGGTCACACAGCTAGTAAGTGTTAAGTGTCTGAGGCTGGATTTGAACTCAGGTACTCCTGACTTCAGGATTGGTACTCTATCCGCTGCAACACCTAGCTGCCCCAGTTGAATTGAGTTTTAAAAATTTTATGAGAATTGGTACAGCAAGAAGAGTCCTAGATTGAGGGAGATGACATATCCCTCTAGCTGGGGACCTTGTATTCTAGTTCCAGCTTCTATAGTGGTAGGAAGCAACAGGGGAAAGGGTGCTAGGTTTAGAGTCAAAAGATCTGCATTCAAATCCTGATTTTGGCGTTTGCTGCCTATGTTACCTTGGGTAAGTCACTTCTTAGTGTTAAGAAGGCCTGGGTTTAAATCCTGCCAAAGACACTCACTAAAGTATGTGACCCTGGAAAAGTCACTTAGCCTCTCTTGGCCTCAGTTCCCTCATCTGTAAAATGGGGGTGATAATAATAGCATCTACCCCATAGGATTGTTGTGAAGGCCAAATAAGTTAACTTGTGTAAAGCATTTTGCTATATATGCAAATACATAAATGATAGCTATGATTCTTTCCAGATAACACTGAGATGGTAAATTGTTAGAAAAGGTGCCAATCTCTATTGGTAAAGGGAGTTCCTAACCAGGAGCTCCCTCCACTTCTGAAATCACAGGACTGAGTAAGATGATGCTGATGAGGAAGGAGAGGAAGAGGGTAAAAAGCAAGTTGGACTGGTTTAAATCTACTTAACCAGATTTGAAAGAAATTGAAATTGTTTAGTAAAATAATTTTTAAATACAGTTCAACATAGATAATATTAATTTGTAGTTTTCTAAGCTATGTGGCCCATAAGATGCAGGGATCTATTTCTATTTGAGTTGGACACCAGGCTGGATGACCTCCCGGTTCCTTTTTCCTTTGATTCTGTGATGCTGTAAACTAGTAATGTGAACCTTAGGCAAACTTTCACTTCTCTGCTTCGGTTCCATACGTAATACTTTGGTGATAATGACTCCCGTTCTACCTGCCTCACAGGGTTAGTATGGATGAGGATTAAGTCACACAGTATGTATAAACACACTTTACAGAACGGAAGACACCATTCTTATGACAGATTGTCAGAGATTGATTTTTCCCCCCATGTACCCAGAGCATGCCAACTAACACCCACTATTTGCCATTTTGAAGGACCTAGCGATGTACATAAATGAAGTCAAACGGGACAAAGAAACTTTAAAGAAAATCAGTGAATTCCAGAGTTCTATAGAAAACTTGGTAAGTCTGTCTGGCTTTTCCATCTCCCACCAAGCTTCTTTGGAACCAAAGTTCAGCGACAGTTAGGACTTGGGTGAAAATGCAAATGGCGGCTTGAGATCAGAGGGGATGTTTCTGCCATGACTGTTTTTATTTTGGACTGAAGGAGAAGACAGTCTCTGTGGAAGGTTTCACGCTCATGCAGCTCTCATATCCCCGACCTCCTTTCCCTCCCAGCCCTCTGCCCATCCCATATCCATCTGACGCACAGTATCTGTTTTTGATTTGATTTTGTTTTGCTGCGTTGGAAGCTGGCAATTTTATACTGCGTATACATCCAGTGTTCCCCACAGCAGTGAGCTGTCAAATGATATACAAGGCTGTTTGTTGTTCTGCTCAGTACTGACAAGTGCCTTTAAAAAACACACGTTGGTAGAAGACTCAAGCAGAGGGGGAAATATTTCACATTACTTGGGCACACTACTCCACTGGAGGTTGATGGGTAATCTGACCTGTTGCAGTATCCTGGGGTTGTAAGCCACATGGGTTATTAAAGCCCCAACCACAGCTCTACCTAAGAACTCTACAGGTTTGGATGACCTTTCAGAGCCATTTCAAACAACATGGGATAGGAGCAACTTCCTCAAAGGAGAAGAGAGAGGATCTGCTGAATTTGGCTCAAATATCCCTTCATATGGTCTTCTCTATCAGCTACCTTCTGCCCCTCACCCCAAACCTTTCCTACTTGGGAAGTTTTCAGCCCCTTATCCTTTCTGAGGTGGGGTTCTGGGGTAGGGGTGGGGGAAAGAGCGAGTGCCAATGTGAGATTTCATGTTATTTTCTTTTCTTTCCCAGCAAGTTAAGCTGGAAGAATTTGGGAGGCCAAAGATTGATGGGGAATTAAAAGTCCGATCCATTGTAAACCATACCAAACAAGATAGGTGAGTTTGCCACTGGAGCAGGGGGTGGGCACGAGGGGCAGGGGTAGGAGGGAGATAATACAACCCCCTGAAAGCTACGTGCCAAATAGTGCCTATCCCTGCTATGTTTCCGCCTCTGCCAAAGGCTTAGTTTTCATTTCTCTGTGTAGCACCAAACACAGTTATCTTCACACAGGCATCTAATAAATGGCTGTCAGATGAATAATTATCCACACATACATCATTGTGAAGTAGATAGTATAAATATTATTGTCTCCATTTTGCAGATATCAAAACTAAGACTGAGAATTTAATCCATTTGCTCAAGAATTACTCTACCTTCTAAGCTGTTATATAGTGTTTAAAGAAAACAAAAAACAAAGAGCTACTGTTGTTCATGTTCAGTCCATCAGCCAATCAACATGTACTTTCTGCATACCTATCCTTTGTGGAGGATAGTAAATCAGTAAGACATCTAGTCTTGTAGTTCTTCCCTCAGGGGGAAGAACTGGGGCCGATCTGGGTGACAGTAGCAACAACAGACAAGACAAATGTCACTTTCAGGTTGGAAAAGAACTTTAAATAAATTACCTCATTAGAGCCTTACAAGAACACTGAAGTAGGTTCTACCAGGATCATAAACTCCTTTTTATTGATGAGGAAATTGAGGCTCAGATAGTTTAAGTGACAAGATCACACAGATTGTCAATGCTAGAAGTAGGACTTGAGCTCACGTTTTTCCTGACTCCAAAACTAGCGTTCTTTCCACTATATTATACATGAAGTGATAACTCACAGCAGTCTGTGCTAAGAGCTAAATGATTGGGAGTGGTTGAGAAGTGACTTAGTTATCACTGAATCAGGGCTGCTGGAACTCTCAGTTTTTAAGTCTTTAAATGTTGTATGGGTCATCTTCAGATGAATTCTATTATTAATTCTTTTTCCAATGTATTTGTAACTTCCTTCTACTGGGGGAAAAAAGAAAAGAAAAACAAAATTCTTATAACAAATAAGCATAGTCAAGCCAAAGAAATCCCCACATCAGCCCAGTAAAAAAAATGTATGTTTTATTTTGCATCTTAAGTCCATCACCTGATTTTTTAGTCAAGAAGGGAGTAGCGTGTTTCTTCATTGGCCCTCAGGAGTCAGCTGATCATTGCATTAATCAGAGTTCTTAAGTCTTTCAAGGTCTTTATCTGTACAATGTTTTGTTTTTGGTTTTGTTTTTTTCGGGGCAATGAGGGTTAAGTGACTTGCCCAGGGTCACACAGCTAGTAAGTGTCAAGTGTCTGAGGCTGGATTTGAACTCAGGTCCTCCTGAATCCGGGGCCAGTGCTTTATCCACTGTGCCACCTAGCTACACCTATAATGTTTTTTTTTTTTATTTTGTTTTGTTTTGGTGAGGCAATTGGGGTTAAGTGACTTGCCCAGGGTCACACAGCTATTAAGTGTTAAGTGTCTGATGTCAGATTTGAATTCATGTCCTCCTCACTCTAGGGATGGTGCTCTATCCACTGCACCACCTAGCTGCCCCTACAATGTTGTTTTTAACATTTATTTTCACTTTTTCAAATTCCCATGGTGGTCATGTATTATAAATATCTGTGTGTGTCTCAATCTTCACCCTAAATCCATCATCTCTGTTAGAAGGTAGGTAGGATGTTTCATCACAGGTCCTCTGGAATTGTGGTTGATCAGTGTATTGATCAGAGTTCTTAGGTCTTTCAAGTTCCTTGTCTTTACAATATTGTTGTTATTGGATAAATTGTTCCCTGGCTTTGCTCACTTCACTCTGTATCACTTCATATAGGTCTTTCTAGGTTTCTCTGGATATATCCCTTCATCATTCTTTCAGCACAATAATATTCCATTACATTCACATCCAGTATTTGTTCATCCATTTCCCAATTGCTAAGTGTCCCCCCATGGTCTTTGCCACTACAAAAAGCTGCTGTAAACATTTTTTCTTTTTTTTATGGGGGGAGGGGGGGTGAGGTAATTGGGGTTAAGTGACTTGCCCAGGGTCACACAGCTAGTAAGTGTCAAGTGTCTGAGGTCAGATTTGAACTCAAGTCCTCCTGACTCCAGGGCCGGTGCTTTATCCGCTGCACCACCTAGCTGCCCCCTGCTATAAACATTTTGACATGCTTTCTTCTCTCCTTTAGATAGATTCTAGCCTCTATTTTTATATTCAAATGATGCCATTTATTTTCTGTGACTCCATGTTTTGGTCAAACTGGCCTGCCTTCTATTCCCTCTGGTTGGCATTCCCTCTTCCATACTTCGTATCAGCTATCTTCCATGCCTAAAGGGCCCGTCTTTCTCATCTCTGCCTCTTAGAATCCTTAGCTTCCATCAAGGCCAAGAAGTCTCCAAGAAGCCTACCCCGACTCCTCCCCACCCTGCCCCAGTCTTTAGTCCACTACCTTGTATTCAGTTCTCTGTAAACGTGACATCTCCCCACTGGTTTCTAAATTCCTAGAGCATAAGGACGATTGTCCATCATCTTTGTGTCCCTCCCCCTACCACAGAGCCCTGCATATCACCTTTCATCTAGGCTATTGCCTCCTTCCCCTCTCCAGTCTATCTCCACATGGCTGTCAGACTTCCTAAATTGCAGGTCTGATGCTATCATTCCCCTCCTCAGTAAACTCCAGAACCTTCCTATTGCCTCCAGGAACAAACAGAAACTCCTCCGTTTGGCATTTAAAACCCTTTACAACTTGGCCCCAACCTACTTTTTCAACTTTATTGTAAATTAGTCCCCTTCCTGTAGTCTATGGTCCAGGCCCATTCGCCGCTTTGCTGCTGCTTACACAGGACACTCCAACTCTCATCTCCACACCTTTGCATTGGCTGTCCCTCGTGCTTAGCACACACTCTGGCAGCGCCTTTCCCTCTTAGGATGACTAGTTTCCTAGTCCATGGCACTTTTTGCATGAAGCCTTTGTGATCTCCCCAGCTACCAATGGCTTCCTCCTATCCCCTCGATTACCTTCTATAGATCTCATCTGTATCTGTCCATTTACCTAGATGTGTTCATGTTGCCTCCCCCAAGGAAATGGAAGCCCCTTGAGGATGGGAACTACTTCATTTTTGTCTTTGTGTCCCCGGCACCTGGTACAGTGCCCGACCACCTGACCCATAGTAGGCACTTAATGGTTAAGTGATGTTTGCTTGTGGCATAGTAGGCACTTACTGTGATGAATTGAACTAAAGCTTTGAGACCTCACTGATTTTCCTCTTTTAAATCTCATTGAGGCAGGTATTTATTTTTGTTTGATAAAGTGGTGATCGTCTGTAAGAGGAAAGGCTACAATTACGAACTGAAGGAGATCATCGAGCTGCTCTTTCACAAGATGACAGATGATCCAATGAACAATAAGGACATCAAGAAGGTAGGCAGCTGCCCTTCATCCACACGGACAGTCCTGATTTCCTCCTTTGACTCCCCCTTCCTCTATTCAGCTATTTGGCAAGCCAGCCCCAGTCTCATAAGCTGCAATATTGTGAAGCTGGGAAGATGCTTAGAGGACATCAACCCCAACCCCCTCATTTGATAAATGGGAAAACTGGGGCCAGAGAGAGGAAGGTCTACAAAGCTGGTTAGTAGCAGAGTTGAAATTAGACCCCAGGGGGCAGCTGGTGGTGCATAACCCCTTGGAGCCCTGGATTCAGGAGGACCTGAGTTCAAATCTGGCCTCAGACACTTGACACACACTAGCTGTGTGACCCTGGGCAAGTCACTTAACCCTCATTGCCCTGCAAAAAAAAAAAAGAAAAGAAAAGAAAAGAAAGAAATTAGATCCCAGGTGTTCAGTCTCCTTGGGGCAGCTGAAGTCAGGGTTTGGGGAATACTGGCTAATACTCCTGAACAGTCTAGTATGTGATTAGCATCAGTGGCTCACTTCTTCCTAGTCCATTCCTAAAGAAGCAAAGGGGACCACCTAGAGAAAAGGTAGAAGGGCAGAGGGAGTCTTCCTTGAGTGTACTCTTAGGCACCAGGTAGGACAGAGCTGGTTTGTAGGCTTTGTTGCCTATAGTGGGATGGAATGCAGGGTGGAGGAGGCTGAGGAGGAGAAGCTCTCGAACTCTTTTCTGCTCCTTAACGGAAAGAGAGCACACACACTCTGCTTCCTTTTTTCTTTCTCTCCTTTAGTCACCACCTCTACACCCTGGGCATGTTGCTGTTACTCGCACAGCCACCAGTAGCAACCATTGACACACCCATGCTCCTTTTAGGTGTACAAAGCATTCTTTCTCACAATGATTCTTTAGGGGAGCTACCCAGTTTATCATTATCCCCACTTTACAGATGAAGAAGTAGGCTCAAAGAATTCACCCAGCTACTAAGTCCTGAAGCTGGAATATGAAAACAGTTCCCTCAAGATTCCAGGTCCAGAGATCTTTCGGCTCTTCCCTGCTACCTCTAATTGAAGTGCTAGAGCGTGTACATAATTTACATTTTATTTTTGGAATTGGAAAAAACCTTTGCCCAATCCCTTATCCTGTCTATGCCACATATAGCCTGGCAGGGGGGCAAGGCCCTGACTCTGGCTTCTCCAAGATCCTCTATGCTTGTGTCTACAGTGCCCACCAGTCCTCAAACACAAGAGTATGCAATGACCTGGGACTGTGCAAATAGATAGATAGATAGATAGATAGATAGATAGATAGATAGATAGATAGATAGATAGATAGATAGATAGATAGATAGATGGATAGATAATTTGGGCTTTATATTGTAATAACCTTCTTCCCCCTACTTTTCCTCTTCTTAATGCTTTCTAGTCACATGGGAAAATGGTAAGCAACCAACCCTACACCCCTCCCCACTATCCCTGATGGTTGGGGACCCTGGTTAATGTTCTACTTTGGCTGTTTTTGTGATCCTACAATATGACAATCGTGATTTAACAGTGAGGACAGAGAGGCAAGGGATGTGTGGGGGTAGTTGGGAGGGATTCCCCCATCGAGGTGTGCTTAAAAGTCCTCTTTTCCACAGGAGTTCTGGGAAAAAGCAAGGGGTACAGGCTGAATTTCTTGG
Source organism: Dromiciops gliroides (assembly GCF_019393635.1). NCBI lineage: Eukaryota > Metazoa > Chordata > Mammalia > Microbiotheria > Microbiotheriidae > Dromiciops > Dromiciops gliroides. The sequence continues at coordinate 427,865,775 of NC_057862.1, read as the reverse complement.
CTGAGCCTGAGGTTTGGGAGAATGGTGTGTACATAGATAGGAGCAGGGCAGTATTTTAAATAGTGAGGCTGTCCCTGACTCCCCTACCTACAGTGGGGCAGTCCTGACTTCGGGCAGCCTTTTTTATTGCTTTTTTGACCCAAGAGAACAGTGATACTGTGGGCTCCACATCTGGGAAGTGAAAGTAGGTGGGAGGAAAAAGAATCCGATGCCCTTTTTCCTTTGGTCACAGCTTGTTCCTGAAAGTTCATCCCAGTGAGGATGGGTGAGAGGGGTGTCTCAATTCTAAAACCAACCATGTGCCTGATAAGGAGTACTTTGAGTTAAAGCCCTTGTTGGGGCTGAGGATATACCTGGGGGCGGTGGGCAGAGACTAGCAGGCCTGCCTCAGTACTGTTCCCATCTAGAGACAGGAATATAAGCTTTAAAAAGCAAAACAAAACAAAATAAAACCCCTACCCCACCCCCAACTGAAGGAAGAAACCATTTCTTGTTTCGTATTGCAGTGGTCTTACGGGTTCTACTTAATTCACCTGCAAGGAAAACAGGGCTTCCAGTTTTTCTGCAAGACTGAAGACATGAAAAGAAAATGGATGGAGCAGTTTGAAATGGCAATGTGAGCACTGTAGGGGCCAGCTGTCCCCCACAAGGGCTCCCATCGGTGTCCTTGTCAGGATGTCCCAGTGCAGAATGCACAGGTCCCTCCCATTTCAGTGACATCTGGGGTTGGGAGGCTACTGGGCAATGGTGGGTAGGAGGGGCTGGGTTCTGAATGGGGCCTTCAATTATTTTGAAAGCTGAATGTCTGAGTAAGGGACCTCCTGAAGAGACCATCTCAGAGAAGTCAGACACTTCTAAAACAAACCCCATATGGGATGAGACATTCTCCTAGTATCTCTGTCTACCACAGGCTTAGGGGTGGGTTTCAAACAAAGGTGTTTATTTTAGCAGCCGTTATAGTCTCACCAAAAATCCCCCTTTCTGTAACTTCAGTAAGTCTGCATATTTGATGATTAAGGGGGAAAAATGCTGGTCATGATTAGTGCACTCTGACGTTTTTAGGACTGGGATCTTAGAAAACCACAAGAGCTTAGTGCCAGAAGAGGGTCTTAAAGCATGTCTAGGCTACCTTTCATTTTGTAAATGGAGAAACTAAGGCCCAGAGCGGGAAGGTAATTGGCCCAATGTCAGGCACAAAGTCATGGTGGAATAAGAACCATAGTGATCTGACAAGCAGCCTCAGGCTCTTTCCCCTGCACAGAAACATGTCTTGCCCCCATTGGAGGCCATGGGGTGCAGGAGCAGGTGTTGGGCATTTGGAGTCAGAAAAGCAATGGGATTGGAATCTATGTTCTGCTGCTTTCTACCTGTGTGACCTCGGACAAGCCACATAACCCCTTGGAGCCTTGGTGTTTTTATCTATTAAAAATAAAATGAAGGGACAGGATAGTCTTTAAGATGTTTCCCTAGGTCTTTTAGAGGTCAAGGAGCTCAGAAAGCCCAAAAGACAGGAACGGCCCCGGGGGCGGGGGGCACAGCAGGTATCGCTCAGTGTGGCCTCTGTTCTGTCCCTTTTTGTCAGGTCAAACATTAAACCAGAAAAGGCCAATGCAAATCATCACAACTTCCAGATGTACACATTCGACAAGACAACCAACTGCAAAGCATGCAAGATGTTCTTAAGGTGAGAGGAGCCCACATCTGCTTGATTCCCATCTGCCACATTCCTGCCATGGCCCAGAATCTGCTAGAAGCAACAGGGCACCTCCTTATTTCTCGAGCCTTTTTGCTCCAGGCCATCAGAGAGGAGTGTGTAACTCACCAGGATGATCTGGGAAGAAATGAAAACTCATAGATTTAGAGCTAGAAGGGACCTTAGAGTTCATTTAGCCCAACTCCTTCCTTTTACAAATGAAGAAGTGGATAACCAGAGAGGTTAGGTGACTTGCCTAAGGAGATAAGTAGCAGTCAGAATTTGAACTCAGGTTCTCTGAATCTAGGTGACACAATGGATAGAGCACTGGGCTTTGAATCAGGAAGACTCATCTTCATGAGTTAAAAATCTGATCTCAGACTATCACTAGCTGTATGACCCTGGGCAAGTCACTTAACCTTCTTTGCCTCAGTTCCTCATCTGTCAACTGAGCTGGAGAAGCAAATGGCAAATCACTCCAGTATCTGGGACCCAAAATGGGGTCATCGAAAGTTGGACAAGACTGAACAACAATCTCTTAATCCAAATCCAGTGCTCCTTCCACTGTACCACACCTTAGCCCCACCATCCAAATTTCCCAGTGGATGACTTTGCAAAGTGCAGTTGATCCTTTACTTAAAGTCACCTTCATGTAAAATTGTTCCTTGTTCATTTTCTGTAGGCTTTTTAAAGAATATATTATTTTCTTTTAGAAAGGAAACATTTCTTCCTGGCAGTGATGCCAAATTCTAAATCCTCCACCCTGAGGGTGTGTCCTTGAGCTAAAAAAACTCTCTGGACTGCTATAGGTTTAGTTTAAATATAAATGCATCCATTCATTCAGGAGATATTTATTGAGAATCCACTGTGTGTTCATAACTCTGCCAACCCTGACCTCAAGGATCCTGAGCTGGGCTCTGATGGTGGGGTAGAATTTAGACAGGCAGAGAGGAAGGAGGAGGAGGACTGTGTTCCCTATAGAAATACAGCCAGGAGCCAGGATACAAGGGTGGAAATGGAAAGGGCATCTGGTAGTGGGTGGGTGTGGTTGGGGTCAGGAAGTAGACGCGCTTGACTAGAGCCAAGGTTTATGGAAGGATCTTAGGATCATGGCTTTAGAGCAAGAAGGGATCTTAGGGGTCAACTTGTCTACCCCTCCCCATTTTACAGATGAGGAAACTGAGGCTCAGAGAAGCTGACTTGCTCAACTAGTTAGGGAAGTTAGATTGAAGTCAAATTGTAGAGAGTCTTATGGAATACTAGTTGGAGGAGTTTGGGCTTGATCCCTGTAGGCAAGGGGAATTTTGAAGATTTCTAAGCAAAACTTAGGGGCAAAGACAAAGACAAAGTCTCATTTTTTTTTCCTTTCCTTTTTTTCCCCCATTTGCCTGTTCAGGGGGACTTTCTATCAAGGCTATCTTTGCACTAAATGTGGGGTTGGGGCACATAAGGAATGCTTAGAAGTGATTCCACCCTGCAAAATAAGTAAGTAATCTGAGATTCCCCATTCCCCTTGTCCCCCCTTTTCCTCCCTTCTGTCTCTGTCCCTCTGTCTCTTTTTCTTCTTACTCTCTCCCTCTCTCTTTCCTCCTTTTTGTGTCTCTTCCTCTACTTCTCTCCTTTTCTCTTTTTTCCCTTTTCCTTTTCCTTCCCAATTTATGCATTTCTCAAAAGTTTATGAACTTGAAATAATTATGAGAACACTCTGCTTCCATGGCCCCTTCTGCCCTCTTCTTCCATGTGTTTTGCTTTCAGATTTTTTTATTGCTTTTGTTATTATTATTGTTATTGTAATTTGCAATGTTGTGGCCAGTGTTCGTGTTGTCCAGGGTTTGCTTTTTTTCCCCTCTATATTACTCTGGACAGATCTTCTCATATTCACTGGTATTTTTCACATTGGTCAAGTGAATCCAGTTTTCAGATCCACTTCTTGCAGAACTGGGTCTGGAATACAAAAAGAAGGCAGTTGTTACTTCAGGCAAATCCTCCTCTCAGAAGGCTTTGCCGTCTCACCTACCCACTGGAATCGCTCCCCACCCCCAGAAACCCCAAGTTTAGTCATTGGCTCACTTCCTGGCCTGTTCCCCGGGACTGGGAAAAGAGCAGGCAGCCCACATTTAGAAAGAGCCTGTATTTCGGGGGGGGGGGGGAGACAATGTTCTGAAGCCTCTTTATGACTGCTGTGTTTTTTCTTGGAAGGTGTTGCTAGTGTGAGGGAAGGAAAGGTTTAACCTTGTTTTGTAGTGACCCCTGCTGGTCACATAAAATAATGATAATAATAATAATGATGACACAGTGGATCAAGCACCGGCCCTTGATTCAGGAGGACCTGAGTTCAAATCCACCTCAGGCACTTGACACTTACTAGCCATGTGACCTTGGGCAAATCACTTAACCCTCATTGCCCTGAAAAAAAAAAACAACAAAAACCCCCCCACACACACACACAAAACAAAACAAAAAATTGTGATGATAATTGGTGATGATCACAGCAAAGGGCTGAAACCCAAACCAAATTCCCAGGAACATCATCTGGGAACGTCATCTGTAGCATCTTGATTCTCCAAAGCTCTGCACTTTCATGCACATCTGTCTCCATTTACCTATGTAGATTGAAACCCATCTATACCTTAGAATAGTCTTTGTGAGCTGCAACTTGCCAGCGGATTCATTCCTCACCACACCACCCTCTCAATCAAATTAGCATTTATGACAGACCTATTATTTGGTTCAAGGGACATAGAGGCAACAACAAAATTCCAAACAGCCCCTGACTTCAAAGAGCTTACATGTTATTGGGGAGATATACTATGTGAGCATAGAAGTATATGCATGACAATTTTAGCAGGGAGAAACCACTAATAGCTCAGAAGATTAGGAAAAACTGCCTAGAGAAGGTGTCCCATGAGCTGAGCCTTGAAAAGAGACAAAGATTCTAACAGTTGAAGATAGGGAGGAAGTGTATTCCAAGTATGGGGGACAGTCTGTGCTGTCAGTCAATAAGTATTTTTTAAGTGCCTACTATGTGATAGATATTATGTTGAGTTTGGGGAATGCAAAGAAAGGCAAAAATAGTCCCTACTCTCAAGTCACCAATAGTCAAAGTGGGGGAGACAACATGCAAACAACCATACATGCATATATACATACACACATACATAGGATGCATCAGAGATAATATCTTGGTCAGAAAGTACTAGCATTAAGTGAGACCTTCTTTCAGAAGATGGACTTTTAGCCAAGACTTTGAGAAAGCCAAGAAGGAAAGGTAAGGCTATAGAGAATTTCAGGTATGGTAAACAGCCAAGAGATGGGATGCCTTGTTCAAGGAATAGCAAAGATGCCGGGGTCACTGGCTTTTAGAGTGTGTGGACAGAAGTAGAAGGTTGTTGAGGTAAGAAAGAGCCAGGTTATGAGGGGCTTTAAAAACCAAACAGAGGACTTTATATTTGATTCTGGAGGTAATAGGAAGAAGATGGTGGAGATGGAGGTAGGTGACATGATCAAACCTTAGCTTTGAGAAATTCACTTTGATAGCTAAATGTAGGATGGCCTGGAGTAGGGAGAGACTTGAAGCAGGAGGACCAACCAGAAAGCTTTTGTGGTAGTCTAGGCATAATGTGATGAGGGCGTGTAATGGGTGGTTGCTGTGTTAGAAAAGGGGGCATATGCATGAAGATCAAACAAAAATGATGGAAAAGAAATGGTTAGATAGGAGAAAAATCTAGAGAGAAGAGAGTATCAAGGAGGAGTGGGTGATGAATAGTGTCATGCTGCAAAGAGGTTATGAAGGATGAGGACCGAGAAAAGGCCATTAGATATGTTAACTAAGAGATCATTGGTAACTTTGCAGAGCAATTGTAGTTAGTGAGGTTGTAAGCTAGACTTCAGAGAATTAAGAAGAGAATGAGAAGAAAAGAAGTAGAATCATTGATTGTATATGGATTTTTTTCCCAAGGAATTTAGTCTCAAAATAGGATTATTTATAGCTAGTGGGTATGGACAGGCCAGATGAGGATTTGTTAAGAATAGGGAAGATATGGGTATGCTTGTGGAAACAAGGAAGCAGCCAGTAGATGGGAACACAATTAGAGATGGGGAGGGGGGGGAGAATGAGAATGAGAATGAAAATGAATGATAAAATGGGATGAAATGGGTGAAATGGGATCATGTGTACCTATAGAAGGTAAGGAGTAGGTGCACCTCTTTATATGAGACAGCATAAGGGAGAGGATAGGGGTAAAAGTCATCTGAATGATGAGATGAAAAGGAAGGGAGATGAAGGAGCTCTTGGTGAACAGCTACAGTTTTTTAGTGAAATATGAGGCATGGTTCTCAACTGAGCAGTGGGGGTAGTTAGGGAGATTTGAGGAGGATGGAAAGCTGCTGTGATGTGTGAGTTAGTGAATCAATTAGGGAAGTATGAAAGGACTGTTTGGGTGAATTGAGGAACCAGTTGGGATTATATAGCATAAATTTTTAGTGGTCTCCATCAGCAATTTCCTACTTTTCTCCAACTTTTGCTCAGAAGCATGTGAATTGGAGTGAAGGTGGTAAATTAGGGGAGAAATCCAAGGCTAGTCCTTGGGAGGGAAAGATAACGATAGTATAAGGGGGCAGCTAGGTGGTGCAGTGGACAGAGCACCAGCCCTGGATTCAGGAGGACCTGAGTTCAAATCCAGCCTCAGACACTTAACACTTATTAGCTGTGTGACCTTGGGCAAGTAATTTAACCCCAATTGCCTCACCAAAAACAAACAAACAAATAAAGAAAGAAAGAAAGAAAGAAATAAGGGGGCAAGGGAATTAAGAGTAGAAGATAGTCCAGAGTTGGACTGTTTCACCAAGAGGTCAGGATGGAGAAGAGGGGAGAATGTTGTGAGGACAATACTGATGGCCTGCGAAAGAACTTGGGAGTGGAAGAATTGGATATCACAGTGAGCACAAATAACAGAGCTAAAGGTTGTAAGACAAAAGGGAAAGATAAAATAACACATTATGATTAGGGAAATTAATTTCTGAGTTCATGAACATGAAAGTAGATCGCTTCTGAGTATTCCAATATCAAGCATATGACCATTTCTGTAGCTGAGGTGGGGATGTGGGGTCATGGGAAATGAGTAAATGAAGGAACTAAAAATTTAGGCTGGGGGCAGCTAGATGGCGCAGTGGATAAGCACTGGCCCTGGATTCAGGAGTACCTGAGTTCAAATCTGGCCTCAGACACTTACTAGCTGTGTGACCCTGGGCAAGTCACTTAACCCCAATTGCCTCACCAAAAAAAAAAAAAATTTAGGCTGTTTGAGAATGTATCAATACATATGTTGGAGAACCCCTATTATGCAGGCAATAATTGGGGAGGAGACAGGCACTGAAATCATTGATGAAGGAGAATGTCCAGAGAATAGGTAACAGCTACCAGAATTTTGATTGGATGATCATTATGGGTCAAATGAACCTCAAAGGAGGAGAGGTTACTAAGAAATGGTAGCAAAGGGAGAGTCTGAAAGTGATAATGGGGAGTAAGGAGTATTCTAACTCATCCACTATTGGGTAGGGGGATATTAATGTAAGTAGAACCAGTGCTAGCTAGGGTGGCCAGGGACACAAGATCCTCAGAAGGGAACCATGTCTCATCAAATGCCAGAAGACGGAAGGAGAAAGGAATGGGTTGAAAATGAAAGCAAGTTTCTTAACTATGGAGCAGGTACTCCATAGAGCATGGTGGAAGGGATGGGTTAATCTGCAATGGGACATTGGCATGGTTGGGTTGAGGGGTGATAGGAGTAAAGGATTGGGAAGTGGGGTTTGAAGACCAGGGTTTGTGATTCAAAGTCATTGGGATGGAGAGAATAAGATGGGTTGGAAGGATGCTAACCATTAATGAGTGAGTTCTGACAGATTATTATCTCCTGGGGACCTGGCAACCACTATGGAGGTTGAAAAGGCTTGGGGGTGAGGGTAAGCTGGTAGTAGCAGATGAGCAGTGTGGCCCACAGCTTCAGAATCAAGAAGTGAAGTACACATCTAAGGGAAAAGGAAGTAGACATGAAGGGGGCAGCTAGGTGGCACAGTGGATAAAGCACCCCAGCCCTGGATTCAGGAGTACCTGAGTTTAAATCTGGCCTTAGACACTTGATACTTACTAGCTATGTGACCCTGGGCAAGTCACTTAACCCCCATTGCCCCGCCCCCCCCCCCAAAAAAGGCAAGAAGTAGACATGTGCAAAGAAACTAATGAAGAACAAATCTGGAAATGCAGATTGGAACTAGATTATGAAGGGTTTTAAATCCTGAGCTAAGGAGTTTGTATTTTATTCCAAAAGAATCAGGGAATCACTGAAACCTCTTGAACAGGAGAGTGATGTGATCAGACTTTGTGCTTTAGGAAATCAGCCTTCTGGTGAGAATTTTTTTACATCCTTAACATCATGCCTGGCACTATGTAGGTATTGGAGAAATGTTTGTGGTTGGTTGATCACCTAGACCTCTCCTCAGACAGCAGACATGGTTTACTATTAGCCCCATTTCAGAAGCCATTTTAGCTGGATTAGCCACCCTCCACTCCTGTCCCCTCCTAGAACTCCAGCTCACCTCAGGACCACAGTCAGGCATCCAAAGATGGTTTGAATGGAGTAAAATCATCGTGGTCCTCCTAGCTTATGTTTGTAGAGCCCCCTCTGCATACATTGTCTCATTTGATCCACGTAACAAGGGAGTATAAATATTGCTCTCATCATTTTCAGAGAAACTGAGGCTCAGAGAAATCAAGTGAGGTCACCTGAGATCACACAGCTAGTAAGTGGCAGGATGGATTGGAGCTCAAACTTTGATCTTCTGATTCCACTTCCAGGGCTTTTCCCAGGATACTGCTGAGTCCAATATTTAGAGCTGGAAGGATTTTAGAGAATCGAGTCCAGTTCCTTTATTTCCTAGATAAGGGAACTGAGGCCTGGAGAGCATAGTAATATAACCAGGTCTAGAAGCCAGGCTTCCTCATGTCTAATCCAGGGCTCTTTCTTCTACCGTGCATGCCTTTTCTCTCATGCACAAAGTATCACAATAACAATATGTCATTTATTCCCATACCCACAGTATCATATGCCATTTATCTCTGTGCCCAAAGTAGCATACTGATATTTATTTTTATGCTCAAAGTATCATCCTAATAGCATGCCATTTATCTCCATACTCAGAGTATCATGCTAATAATATCATTTATCTCCATGCCCAAAGTATTATACTAATACCATGCCATTTAACTCATGCTCAAAATTTCATACTAATAAGCCCAGTTCCAGGGAATTGTGGGAATCTACCATTCTTTGTTCCATTTTTCCTTCAGTAGATAGATGGATGACTTGGAGGAAGGCAAGATATATATCTACCCCTCATAAGGGAGCTGCAGTCCTGGGACAGAAGCCTTTACATAGAGCAGGTCTTATGTAGGGTATATTGGGAAGAAGTATCTCTTTTGCTCTCTTTGTTACCTAGCGGTGTCTGAAATTCCAACATTAGAGATTCATTTTTTTAAGGACAAATGATTTTTCTCTAAAATTTAGAGCTAGAAGGAACCCAAGATAAGAACTAATTCAACACTCTCCCCCTCCCCCTTCTTTCCTTTTTTTTAAGTGAAGAAGAAACAAAGAGGTTATGTGACTTTCCCAAGGTCACACAGTTAATAGGTGACGACACCAGGATTTAATCCTAGTTCTTCTGACTCTTTCCATCTATACCATGCTGTACCATGCTGAAGAGTCTCCTAGGTAGTTCATTATTCCAGGATACACCATAGAGGATGGAAGGAAAGACATGAGAGGGGGACAGCTAGTTGGCACACCAGCCCTGGAGTCAGGAGGACATGAGTTCAAATCTGACTTCAGACACTTACTAGCTGTCTGACCCTGGGCAAGGCACTTAACCCCAATTACAAAAGAAAAAAGAAGGAAGGAAGGCATGGGATGGGATGGGAGAATCTCTATTCTATGGGGAAGAAGGAATGGGTGGCTTTCAATGTACCCACATGGTGGGAAGATTCATGTCAAGGAGAACACAGATCCACCACTAGAGCAAAACAGTCCTACCCTTTGGCAAGGTGACACCTGCTATTAGTTAGCCGCTGAGAGGAGTATTCCTTGACAGACAACTGAGGACAACATAGGCAGCTGCAGAAGAAATGGAGGAAGGGTTACGGGGGTAGGGAAGAATAAGCATTTATTAAGCACCTCATGTCTACCAGGCACTATGTTAAGTGCACGGCACCCAGGAGGGTTTATTGCTAGAGGGCCCGTTGGCCTTCATCACCATTTTGTTCAGTCCCAATGAGTACCTCTCTCCTGGTCTAAACTTGATGATGTGGTAATATGCTCAATGTCTAGACCAGCCAGCTTCCTATGCAGTATCATTAACCGGGGTTGCAGCCTTGGGGTGGGGGTAGTAAATATTTAACAACCAGCTCTCTGAAAAGTATGACATGACTTCTAAGATTAATCTACATAATTAACATTTTTTCATCTGTTTCTTAAGCTGAGACAATAAACAAAATAATAAACCACATCCATCCTCTCAATGAAAATTTAACAATCCACTCCAGAGCTGGTTCCAGCATCCCTCTAGTCGTGCCAGTCCTGCTTGGCCTGAGCTATAGGGACAAACACAGCAAACGCTGCACGTCCATCTGTCTTCCTACTGTTCCTTGAACATGATTCTCCATCTCTGAACTCCGAGCATTTTCACTGGATGTCCCCCATGTCTGGGATGCTCTCCCATATCATCCCTAAGTCCTGGCTTCCTTCAGGGTTCAATTAAAGCCCCACCTTCTGCAAGAATCTTTTCCCAGTTCTCCTTAGTGTCAGAGACTAGCCCCAATTTATCTTTGTCTATATCTTTGTATAGTTATACACATGTTGTCCCTTAGATTGTGAACTTTTACCTTTTTTTGGGGGGGGTGACGCAATTGGGGTTAAGTGACTTGCCCAGGGTCACACAGCTAGTAAGTGTCAAGTGTCTGAAGCCAGATTTGAACTCAGGTCCTCCTGAATCCAGGGCTGGTTCTCTATCCACTGTGCCACCTAGCTGCCCCTTTTACCTTTTTTTGCATAACCAGAGCTTAGCACAGTGTGTGGCACATAGTAGGTACTTAATAAGTGCTTATTGAAAGACTGACCGATATGTCTCCTACCTTGGCAGCCTCGCCCTTGGTTCTTAGTGGTATTTTATGATGTCTCCATGATAGTTTATAGAGAAGAAGGCAAATATTGGTCTCGGAGCCCAAAGTAGGTCAGGACAGAGCCAGGGAAAAGCAAGAAAAGATGATGATGACAATGCTGATGACAGGAGCTGGCATTTATCTAGGCCTTTACATTTCACATGATACTTTATTTACATCACCTCATTAGCTCCTCCAAGAGCCCAAGGAGGCAGATGCTGCTATTGTATTATCCCCATTTAACAGATAAAGAGATTGATACTGAGAGATACCTTACCTAGAATCACACAGCTAATGAGCACCTGAAGTAGAATTTGAATCCATCAACAAGCATTAAGTGCCTACTGTGTTCCAGACACTGTCTTAAGAACTAGAGATATGAAGACAAATTTTTATTTGCTTTGTTTTTGTGTGTGTGTGTGTTTGTTTTTGAGGCAATCAGAGTTAAGTGACTTCCTCAGGGTCAAACGCCTAGTATCTGAGGTTCACATTTGAATTCGTGTCCTCCTGACTCCAGGGCCAGTGCTATATCCACTGCACCATCTAGCTGCCTCCCTCCCTCATCTTTAAAATGAGGGTAATGACATTTGAATTACTTAATGAGGTTATTGTGGGTAAAACTCTTTCTTTATAAACCTTCAGGCTATAGAAATTTGAGTTTGGGCTTTGTTTTTTTAATTCAGTCAGCTGACAACTCAGTTTTGAGCTCCTCCTGGATCTTCCTGCAAGGCACAGAGAAGGATATAAAAGAAACAGAGGACATAGACCTTGCCCTTTAAAGAGCTTACCATCCACATAGGGCAACAAATACAGTACAGAAGTACTTAGTTCTGTACTTCATGTCTAAGAGTTAAGACTAGGGAAAAGGAAGGCAGGCATATTTTGACTAGGGAGAGAGGGAGGGAAGCACCAAGAACCAGAATAATCAGGAAGGCTACACAGAGGAACTGAAATTTTATCTGGTCCTTCTGATCCTGACTAGGATTTGGCTGAGTGCAGAGATGGGAAGGGTTTCCAGGCAGGGGGGAACAGCATGAGCAAAGGCGTGGAGGTGGAAGAGTGCAATCGATAAGATTAGAATGCTGAAGTTTGGATAGACAATAGCTGAGAGGGAATAGGATAGAAGCCTTTCGACTCCTAGAGGGTATAGAGAAAGGGGAGTGTGGATTTGTTCACCACATTCTAGACTTTAAAATCATGGATACCTTAGAGAATTATGTGAGTTGGTTGTGAGAATGTTCCCACGCAAACAAAAATGAGACCTCACAATAGAAAATAAACTTACAGAACTTATTACCACAGAGGGTAGTTTGGGCTGAAACACAAATCATTGTTCAAACAAATTATAACAAGTTATTTTTAGGCTAATTCTATTACAATCTTCCCCTCTCTGTCCCAGAGTCATCCCTTTATAACAAGAATAAAAAAGGAAGTAAACATCTCAGCAAAACCAGCCAACATGTTGAAAAATGTCTGACATATATGTGGCATTCCATACCATAGTTCCCCCACCTCTGTAAAGAAGTAGGGGAAGGAGTTTTCTCCTCATCTCTTCTTTGGGGCCAAAGTCAGTCATTATAATTTCCCAACGTTCAGTTTAGAATGTTTTGTTGCTGTGGTTGTTTTCATTTACTTTTGTTGTAAGTAAAAAGTTATTAAGGCAAGTTAGAGAAAATAATAATTCATTTATATAGTGCTGATGAGGAATGTAGGGCAAGTATCTATTATCCCCATTTATAGATGAGAAAACTAAGGCTCAGAAAGATGAAATATCTTGTTCATGGTCAAAGAGGTGGTAAGTCAGAGATCAAAATTTCAACCCAGGTCTCCTCAGCATGAGTCAGACATTGTACCATATTAGGCTAGTACCATGGAGAGAATGTGGTCCTCCCCTAAGTCATTCCTCAGGGAATATTTCAGAGATAGAGTCTGGGGCTAGCCCCAGCTGGCCCTTATGTGAGTGTGTGCAATGACTTCTTTCTTTACGTGTCTGTATCTCCTGGCTCGGATCTCTGCCGGACGCCAGCTCAGTGTGTCCATCTGTATTCTTTAGGACCCATTGGATACATATGTCTACCTAAATATATCTGCAACTGTGAGTGTTAGAATGCATTTGAATTGCCAGAGTGTCCCATGTGCTTTTTATCGTAACCATTGCCCTGCTCCACAGAGGGCGGGCTATCCAGCTGGTCAGATCCTTGGGACTCAGCAGGCTGCTCTTAGGTTGGGGGTGGGGGAATCCTGGGGAGCATGGGGTGGGGGCTGGAATATGTCCTTGCCATCTGACAAGCTGAAGCCTGCCTCTCTCCTGCAGCATGTGATCACGCTGATACCAGAAAATCTCTTTGTAGGGCTCAGTCTCCTTAAAGCTCTACTGAGATTCCCATTTCTTCCTCTTCCCAAAACCAAAGCTTAAAAATTAACTCTCCAAAGCTGACAGAGAATAGTCGGACAAATGGTAGGAACACATGGTGGGACCAGTGGGGGGGGAAACCCCTGGGCTCCTTTCCTGCCCTCGTTGTAATCCATACTGGTGACTAACCTTCATGATGTCTTGCCTCACTCACAAACCTAAAACAACAGGCCCAGGGAGATGCACTTGAATGAATAAGAGAATGAACGACTTTATCCAGGGGCTCATTCACTATGGGCTGTTTGGCCTCTAACTCTGCTTGGTTTTCTTTTTTTTTCAGGTTCTCCTGTAGACCCGGTAAGAATTTCCAAACCCATTCTCCTCCCTCTCACCTCTGTTGCTTATATAACCTGACTCATGCCTGCTGTCAGAGACACCGTTCAACTATCCACATTTCCACTGCTTCCCTGAGCCACAAGCCAGCCATCCTTTAAGGGTGATGGGAGCAGCAGGATCCCCCTCTATGTCTTGTTCCCTATTCATCTCCTTTGGCCATTATTTGCATCTACCATTGGAATTCCAGCTGGGTGATAGGCCTGCTCTAGACTTCCTTCTTCACGGAGTGATTCCTCCTCTTCCTTGGAAGTCTCCAGGCCAGAGTCTGGAGGAGCGCTTATTGTGATGCGGATTCCTTTCTTGTACAGGTTGGACTAGACCAGGCTCCTTCCATCTCTCAAAGTGTGTGATTTTTTACCTGATTCTAGGCTTTGACTGTCCTTTCTCTCAGGCGGTCCATCCCTATGCTTCTCCTCCAATGGCTGAGGACACCATAAAACAGTCAGAGGTGTTCTGTGTCCTATGCCTGGGCACATCGAGAGTACTTAATAAACGCTTACTGATCCTTTCCTCCTCCCTGCATTTCTCTGGTCTACCTCAAAGATGGTTTGTCTTTGTCGACAAAGCAGCCCATTAATAAGTATTTGTGTGGGGTCGAGTAGAGGTGTCAGACAAGAGCTGCCCTCATTGTAGCCTGAAACCAGATTCAAATGGAATTGGGAACTATCTCACAAAATAAATAAGAGCACCATAGAATATAAACAATGTTATTATGTGGTTTTCTAACCCAATATGTGACCTACAGGGATGCTTATGTACCATTTAATGGCCCATATCTATTTGAATTTGATACCACTGGGATGGTGGATAGGGCATTTGTTGCAGTACAGTAAGAAGGGTACAGAGAGGCAACATGGTATAGTGTAAAGAATGCTGGAAGACCTGGGTTCAAATCCTGCCTCAGACACACATTAACTGTGTGACCTTGAGCAAGTCACTTCTCTTTGCCTCAGTTGTCTTATCTGTAAAGTGAAAGAGGAAACATAATGGCCTCCAAAACCTCTTCCAGCTCTAAATCTTGTTATTGTTGTTTCTCAGTCACATCTGACTCTTTGTGACTCCATTTGGGATTTTCTTGGTAAAGACACTGGAGTAGTTTGCCATTTCCTTCTCTAGCTCATTTGACAGAGGAGGAAAGTGAAGCAAACTGGTTAAATGACTTGCCCAAAGTCACACAGCTAGTAAGTATCTGAGGCCAGTTTTGAACTCAGGAAGATGAATCTTCTTGACTCCAGGCTCAGCACTCTATCCACTTACCACCTAGCTGCCCTGTGATCCTAAAATTTATTACCTGCTCAGCAATGTGTTATGCACTGTGGAGGATGCAAGGGATCCATGAAATTAAAATCAAATGAACAAATTTTTATTCAGTGCCTACTATGTGCAGGGCTCTAGCCTAGAACTAAGGCTTTGACCCTAAAGATATTTTCATTAAAGACACAAGCCATATCCTTAGTGCCATCGAAGTTCATTACAGTAACCACTGGGCTGGTCAGGGAAGGCTTCATGAAAAAGCTGGAGGGGAGGAGGATACAGAAAGGGTAAAAGAAAGCGAATGCCTCAAATGAGAGGCTCTTGGCAGAAGAGTCATGAAAAGCCCCATCTGCAATCCCCCCCCCCCTCAGTCCGTTGCTTTGACTTCTAGGGTGGGGAGCTTGTCATCCACAGCAGTAAAGGGTGACTTAAGAAAAATAAATCTGATATTTTAAGCCAGAGTCAATGAAAAGCATCTTCTCTAATTGCAGTCTGTTGTTTTTTCTTTCATTTATAGGACGCACTAAGTACGGGAGCTGGTAAGTATGTCTGGTACAATACAACACACTCATTATTTAAGGTTCCACTTGGGAGGGTTAATGAATAGTTGTGTCATGTGGGAAAGAGACATTGACATTGGCAAGAACCCCAAATCTGTCCTGCTTAGAACAGCTCTTGAAATACTACAGTAATTCCTCTAGGATTGGGGTGGGGGGGAAAGGCAGGGGCCTGTGGGAAGTTCTGTCCTTTGGAGAAAGGGGAGGACCCCTTTTTTTCTTCTTTTTTCCTCCCTTGTGGTCATGTTCTTTCCTACTCTTTGTCACCCAGGAATATTGAGTCATTCTATCAGTAAGAATTCATTAAGGGCCTACGATGTACCAGGTTCTGTGTGAAGTGCTGGGGATTCAAAAGACAAATGTAGAAACAGTCCCAGCCTTGAGGCAGAGTACATGCTATTGGTTGAGACAATGTGTATGTATGTGTCTTTTATATATGGTTATGTGTCTATTAAATGTACACATATACATACACATGCACACATATCCACAAAATAAATACAGGATATTAGGAGGGATACTAGAAAGAAGCTAAGGGGATCAGGAAAGGCGTCGTGTAGAAGGTGGCTTTTAAGTATAGTTTTGTAGGAAATAAGGGATTATGAGACATGGAAGGGAGGAGGGAGAGTGTTCTAGCCATGGACCACAGCCTGAGCAAAGGCATGGAGAGAGGAGATGGAGTGTAATCATGAGGAATATCAAGATCAGTCTGATTAGGCTGCAGAATAAATGAAGGGTAGTGATGTGTATATTAAGGACAGCTAAGTGGCATAGTGGATAGAGTGCTGGGCCTGAAGTCAGGGAGACCTGAGTTCAAATGTAACCTCAGATACTTACTAGCTATGTACCCCTGGACAAATCACTTAACCCTGTTTGCCTCAGTTTCCTTATCTGTAAAAGCCAGATAATAATAGTACCTACCTCCCAGGTATTTCAAGGATCAAATGAATTAATAATTGTAAAGCAAAAGCACAGTGCCTGGCACAAAATAAGCTCTACAAAAATTGTGTGTGTGTGTGTGTGTGTGTGTGTATGTGTGTACACAGAGACACAATTGTATAAATGTTTTATTTATAAATATAGATCAATATGGAAATATGTTTTGCATGATTGCACATTTATAGTATATATCAAATTGCTTACTGTCTCAGAGAGGGAAGGAGAGAGAGAAAATTTGGAACTCAAAATTTTAAAACAGATATGTTAAAAATTGTTTTACATGCAATTGGGAAAATTTTTTTTAAGATTTTAAAAATTAGTCTATATAACAGATATGTACATGGAAGTATATATTCATTTCTTCAAAAATATCGAACTATAAATAGTGAAGATATAGGTATGTACACATATATACCTATAAATAAAATGCCTGTTTTGTATAGAGCATCATGCTACATGCTGGGAAGGATGCAGATTTAACTAAGATAAGGTCCCAGCCTTCACAGAGCTTACATTGTAGGACTATGAATAAAGATAATAGACTTTCTGTGTGCTCTTGTACAAGTTACTTCCTTTCACTGGATACCTCAGTTTTCCAGTCTGTAAAATGGAAGACCACTTCAAAGCTCCAAAAGGATTGAAAAGCACAAAATACTCTACAGAAGGAAGCTGTTGTTATTAGTATACCTGTGACCATAGTTAAGTTTTTGGCTTGAATTAAACAAATTTACTTAGAATAATTACTAAAAAAAAAAACAGACATTAGTATCTCATCAGGAGTAACAAGCATTCTTCAAATGAAAGAATGAATGAATGAAGAGTGAATGAATGAAAAAGCATATGTTAAGCATTTATATACCAGCCACTGTACTAGGTGCTAGCAGTACAAATGCAAAAAGCAGTGTGGTCCCTGCCCTCAAGGAGCAAGGATCTCCTAATAGGAGATCACTCATAAGGGAAAGGTGTTTTGGTCTGGGCACAGGCATAGCGAGTGGAGTCATAGGGTCATTGATTAACAAGTACTTTCCAGGAACAGAGTGCTGATTTGATTGGTAGAAAGGGGTGGGGAGGAGCATGTGATTGGTGGTGTGTCAGGAGGGGCATTTAGCAGGTACTCTTACTTCCATTTTGCAGATTGGAAAACTGATACATCTGAAGTTTTCTCATCAGTAGGGCAGGGCCCAACTAAATCCAGTGACTGTTTTTTATGGAGCCTAGTCAGGGCATGGTGGTTGGTCAGGGGCACTTTGGCAGAGTGGATAACATATATAAAAAATCTATGAAGGTATTTTAAAAGTGAGTCTAACTTAACACTGACTAGCTGTGTGACCCTGGGCAAGTCACTTAACCCCAATTGCCCTCACTAAAAAAAAAAAAAAAAGTGAGTCTAAGTCCCTTGAACAGCTCCTTTGCAGGTCTTTAACAAGCTGGAGCACAGGGGATAGAACCAATCAGAGTTGACCTGAATTGCACAGAATGAGCTGCTTCCTTTCCCTCTCTTGTCCCAGGTCCTAAGATGGTGGCAGTGCAGAATTATCATGGTATTCCAGCTCCTCCTGGGAAACCAGTGTTGACATTCCAAACAGGCGATGTGATTGAACTACTGAGAGGTGACCCTGAGTCTCAGTGGTGGGAAGTAAGTGGTGCTTTGGGGAGCTTGGAAAATGTTTCACAATGCAGTCATCCCTTCCACATTGAGACTTTCCCCAGCGTGGTTTCGATATATCATGGGTCAGCATAAGAAACATAATGGGAATTTTGGGGGAGTTTTGTGAAAGCCACAGAAGACACAGAAGACAACCCAGAAAAACTTTAGAAACTCAGAAATACATAAAATATATTCACAGTATTGTATAATATCAACATATTTTTATCTTTTAATACCACCATAATTCAGACTTCTTTGGTATGAAGGGGGGGCCAAAAATTTTGACGTGGATTTTCCATATTGCAAGGACACTGTACCCCTAACCCCCAAGATGTGGAAGAGATAACTATAACTCCCTCATATCCACATCAGGACAGCTAGGTGGTGCAGTGGATAGAGTACTAGACCTAAAGTCAGAAAGACATCTTCCTGAGTTCAAATCCAGCCTCAGGCACTTACTAGCTATGTGACCCTGTGACTTAAACCCTATTTTCCTCAGTTCCTCATCTCTAAAACAGGAACACACTGGAGAAGGAAATGGCAAACTACTCCAGAATCTTTGCCAAGAAAACCCCATGGACAAAGTCCATAGAATTGGACAGGATTGTTGGATGGAACAACAACAACAATAACATATAATTGTATCTGTTGGGCTAGTAGAACTTCATGCTAAAGGCATTAGGAGAGCTAAGGATCAGGGTGGGAACCTCCCCACGGGGAATGTTGCATAGACTTGCAAATCCCTAGACAGAACCCTGAAATGAATCTTGCTCTTTCCAGGGAAGGTTAATACAGACCAAGAAGTCAGGTTATTTTCCTAGTTCATCTGTGAAGCCCTGCCCTGTGGATGGACGGGTAAGTGCTTTTGTCAAATGTCAATGTCATCTGTGCTGCTGTGGTCCAGGCCTTCAGCGGACCAGGAAACATGCTTGCAAGGAGCTTGGAGCCCAGGAGTCTTTGTTGGCATCATAGGTTTGCAGATAGGGCACTGGAGTCAAGTTCCTGACTCCAGAGTGAAACTTGACTGACACAACCTCCCCTTTCTCCACACCCCCACCCCACTCCCATCTGTCTGGCAGACCACCACCAAAATAATCTTTCTTCAGTGTATATCAGGACACTCCTCCCCTCAAAAATCTCAAAAGGCTCCCTACCATTTAATGGGTAGAGTTAAATCTCTATCACCAGGCATTCAAGGTCCTGCACAGTCTGGAGCCACCCTAGCCTTTCGACCTTATCTCATATCACTCCTTTCCCCTCACTATAGGTTTCAGCCAAACTGAATAAATAGCTCTTTGTCCTCCTCACTGCACCCACAGTACCCTCACCTTGGGGCCTTTGTTCACAATATTCCCCTATCATGCCTGCCCTTCCCCTCTTTAGCTATTGAATTCATACATAACCTTTCAAAAGCTCACCTAGAGGCAGCTAGATGGCACAGTGGATAGTGCACCGGCCCTGAGTTCAAATCTAAGTTGAGATACTTACTAGCTGTATGACCCTGGGCCAGTCATTTAGCCCCAATTGCCTCCCTACCCCACCTCCCCAAAATCAAAAGCTCAGATAAAATAACACTTCATCCCTGAGCTTCTTATGGTAGGCAGTCACCTCCCCGAAGCCCTCACATCCCTCTCAGTCTTGCACATCTCTAATTTACTTAGCGTGGGATATTGTATAGTTTATTTAGCTGTGTTGTTTTTCTCTTATCGTCCTACTAGAATATAAGCCCCAAAAGGGCAGGGTCATGTTTTACTGAATCTTTGACTGTTCCCCATTGTTCGATACTTAGTGTGGTTGATTTGGTTTTGTTGAATGGATGAGCAAATACCCAGTATACTAACTTGCAGGACCTGAATTCAAATCCCACCTCTAGTCATTAAACCCTTTGTGATAGTGATCAGTTAACTTCACCACCCTAGGCCTAGGCTTCTTTACCTGTGGAATGAAGACATTGGACCACATGGCCTCTGAATTCTCTTTCAACTCCAGATCTCAGATCCCATCATCCTCTTGCCTATGGGGATCACCAGGCAGATGAAAAGTTGCTCTTTCTCAGGCATGGGTTGGAGGACCTTGCTTGAGGGCACTGGAGAACAGGTTAGCTGATGAGATTAACTCCTGTGTGACCTAGTCCAAAACATAGCACGTTTTGGTGCTGGGGAAGGAGCAGGCTGGAGAGCAAGGGGACAACATGAGGCCATTACCTAAATGTAGCCAAGGGCCCTGGGGGCAGCTAAATAGAGGACTACTAGGCCTGAAGCCACAAACACTTATCTTCCTGAGTTCAAATCTGGCCTGAGATACTTCCTAGCTGTGTGACCCTGGGCAAGTCACTTAACCCTGTTTGCCTCGGTTTCTTCATCTGTAAAATGAGCTGGAGAAGGAAATGGCAAACCCCTCCACTATCTTTGCCAAGAAAACCCCCAATGGGGTCATGCAGAATCAGACATGACTGAACAACAGCAAAAAAAGCCCAGGGCCCAGGGAGTGGAGAGTAAAATCATAATTTATATATGATTTCTCTTCCATGTAGCATATATACAGTTCAGGCATAGGTGGTAGATGACAAATCTTGTTCCCTCTACTCTGTGAACAAAACTCAGAAATTCCTGGCATTGAAAAAAACAATAGCACCAGAGAGAATGTGGAAAGAAGAAGGTGTTTGGTTTGTCACATTGAGCAACATGGTGGAGTTGAGAGCACATGAAACCTGGAGTTGAGGACATGGGATCAAACCCTAGATCTGCTATTTTACTTTGCTTCACTTTTCCAAACCTCAGTAGTCTCAGCTGTAAAATGGAAAGATTGAACTAAATGGATTTCTAGGGCCTTTCCAACTCTAAATCCTGTGGTCCCAGAGTCTTTTGTCTCTTAATAACCAGTCATATTCTTTTTCTACAGCCTCCAAGCAGTAGGCCCCTATCCAGAGAAATAGACTATACCACATACCCTTGGTGAGTCAATGGTTAAAACAAGCTACTGGACAGAGTTTTGTTTTGTTTTTTATTTATTAGATATCATAATTCTCGGGCAGATGTTGGAGCAGGGCAGCAATGTGACAAATATCAGAATGCCTAGGTCTGGACGGAATTCTGCCACCCACTTAACTGTGTGACCTTGAGTCAGTCTCTTTTATCCTCTAGGCCTCTGTTTTCTCATCTGTCAAATGAGGGGTATCAGTAAATGATCTCTTTGGTATTTTGATTTGATGATGCACTCATCTTTATTTTGCCATCACATCCATTAAGAGAGGGAAGGCGCTATAATAGATGGAGAGCTGGTGCTAGAGTCTATAAGACTGATCTGGGTTTAATCCATGCCTTTAATGCATTCTAGCTATGTGTCAATGGGCAATTAATTAAACAGCTCAGTATCCCCAGGTAACTATGACTAAAGCTTACAGATGAGTTCTCTGAGTATGGAGGTTCTCTATATGGGTAAAATAAAAAATCCACACTTTTCTCTCTTCCTAAATAAAAATCACAGCCCTTGTAAGGAATTTGCTGCACATTAATCTTTTTATGTATCATGACCTAAAGCAATCTCTCCATCTTCAGGTTTGCAGGCAATATGGAGCGACAACAGACTGACAATTTGTTGAAATCCCATGCGAGTGGAACATACTTAATCCGAGAAAGACCTGCGGAGGCGGAGCGATTTGCGATAAGTATAAAGTATGTGCCAGACAAAAAAACCCAATTGCTTGACTGGTTGTCAGCAGCAATGAGACCTCTCTCCAGATTAGAGCCTGAGCAATTCATATGACGTCCTGATGAAAATCCCAAAGTATTTAAGCCAATCTCCATGGCAAGTCATCTTATTTGATAGCTGCAATCCCCACTAATGTGGCAGAATTAGTCGCTCCCCTTCTCCCCCCCCAAAAAAAAAAGGATGAGGAAGAAAAGGGCTTTCATTCAGGATCTTTTTTCTTCATGCTTTGTAAAGCTGTTCAGTCTTGAAATGATAGCAGAATGTCAGTGTCAGAGCTATGAGGGGATAAGGGAGAGCAGCCAGGACCAGGATACTCAAAGCAAGGCTGGGAGTGAAGGATGTGGGGGCCAGGTACAGGAGTGGGCCTGAGTTAAGAAAGTATCTTGACCCCTGTAGTCAGACAGTGCTGAACAATAGGAACAGCATGCACTCAGAGTATGTGCAGTTATGTCAGGGCGCATCAGAGCAATGGCTCAGAAACTAGGCAGACGAGCCAAATTGAAGGCATTCAGGGATTTTAGAGGCAATATAGACAAGAGCTAAGAGATTAGTAGTATCATGAGAAGCAAGACTCAAATTCTGAAGGGCAATGCAAAGTGGGAGTTCCAAGATCCAGGCAAGTCATCACAGATTAAGAAATCCAACAGAGCAGGATAAAGTAGGCTGATGTGAGTCACTGGCAGCAAGAGATCTGAACAACTTGAACAAATCCTATACCTTGACCGGGAAGCATTTATTTACTTCATCTTAGACAAGGGGCCAATTCACCAACACAGCCAGCCTAGGATGAGAAGCAACCAGATAAAGGGAGTAACTGACTCCTGTTACTTACTAATAACATAGGTAATGAGAAAAGGCTGATCCTTGATTTACTGATGAAGACACAAAAGGATGGAAAACAGTCAAAGGGCACTTGGAGCCAGTTCCAGCCAACCAGTGGAATGGAAAAGCAATTCTGAAGTAATTCTTAGCTTTGGCCAATTTGATCAGGAACACTGGTTTTGTTGTTGTTCTTCAGGTTCAATGATGAAGTGAAGCACATCAAGGTGGTGGAGAAAGACAACTGGATTCATATCACGGAAGCAAAGAAGTTTGAAAGCCTATTGGTACGTGAGTCTGTGACCTTCACCTGCCTTGGCCCACTAACGTGGGCTAGGGAAGAGATTCATGGAGAGACAATAATATCAATATTTGCAAGCTTCCTCTGTTCCATTTTGTAGAATCCTTGACTAAGGTTGGCTGAGCATTTATTTCTTATTTTATTTATTTTATTTTATTTTTTTGTGGGGCAATGAGGGTTAAGTGACTTACCGGGGTCACACGGCTAGTGAGTCTCAAGTGTCTGAGGCTGGACTTGAACTCAGGTCCTCCTGAATCCAGGGCCAGGGTACTTTATCCACTGTGCCACCTAGCTGCCCCATAGCATTTCTTTCTTTTTTTTTGCAGGGGGGCGGCATTAAGCATTTATTAAAGCATGTTAAATATTAATAAAGAGAGCACATGGCTCAAAAAGTTAAGAAGGAAAGATAAACGGGAACCATAGTGGTCTGCGTCTGCTCCCTCCAAGTTCCAGGGCCAAGAGAGTGTGACTGTGTAAGCTTCCTGTGAGCCAGAAGAGAGCCCAGCATTTATTTCTTGATGATGATGTTGCTACTTTCTCTGGAGATGTTCCCTCTTAGTATAAGAGAGAAAGAAAAGTAGGGTCTAATTCGACTTCTGAAATCCCACAGATCATTTCATGTCCCCACAGATGTAGACTATTCTCTCACTAAGTGGTGTGTGTGTGTGTGTGTGTGTGGTGTGTATGTATGTTCTCTCCTATCCCCAGGACAACGTCACAAGGTTCTATTATGCTATACTCAATGTGCAGAGTGTGTCTCAAGGATCAAAAGAATCATGAACCTCCAAGTAGGCCCTGAGACCCTTCTTAGAAAGTCAGAAATTTCTGGTGATGATCCTCCTTTAAAAGTCTGACTATATTTACTCCTGAAGTGGAGGATGGGTGGGCATGTTTCTGTCTAGCCGAATACGACACAACATGGAAGCTGTTTTCTCAATGGACAAGACCAATGGCCAAAATGCCCTGATAGGCACCACCAAAACATCACAGCAATTCAATGAAGTGATCTCTACTAAGCCCCTACTGTGTGCCCAGCCCTGTGCTAGATACTGTCAAGTTGCGGGGCAAGGGCAGAGACATAAGGAGTATACAAAGTTATTTCTCCCTAGCTTACAGTCTGCCTGGGGGCAAAAATATCAGTGTTTTGGTGGTTCTCAGATTGTCAAGTGTGTGCCCAGCTCTGTGGTACAGACTTTGTATGCAATGAGAGCTCAGAGAAAGGAGGAGGGAATCCATGAAGCCTGCAGCAGTCAGGGAAAGCTTCCAGGAGGAGCATGCCTTAGAAAGTGCTCAGAAGAAATGACCTAGTGCATCTATGCTATTGGGCACATAAACATTGTGACAATGGTTTATATTTGGCAGGAACTGGTAGAATACTATCAATGCCACTCACTCAAGGAGAGTTTTAAACAACTGGACACCACCCTAAAGTACCCTTACAAATCTCGAGAACGATCAGCCTCCAGAGCCTCCACCCGGTCACCAGGTAAGAGGATGCTGAGTATCCCCACTCTCACCACAACGTGCTGAAAAGGGCATTCCCCTCTGCTCCTCTGAGTGTTCCCGATCCTCTGATAATCAGCTCATTGGGTCCCATAGTTGTTTACCCTAAAACCACAGCAAGCATTCTCCTTTACATTTCAGGACATATGTTGCCTATCAGAAAATCAGGATTTCTGATGCATTGACTGTGAAAGAAAGGAGAGAAAGGAATAGATCCAGTGAAGTAATGGGAGGTCACAAAGATGTCCTTGAGTTTTGAGTGTGACTTAGCTAGGCTTTTCCCTAAAAGACGAAAGCCTTAGTAGCCAGTGTTAGCTCCTTTTTTGATGTGGTCAGAACCCCTGGATACAGCTGACTCAGGTTGTGCTATGCAGGTGCCCTGTTTGTTCTTCTACATAATCCTCTTTTGAGGAGATCAGCAAGCATATAGCTAGTGGGATGAGCCCACTCATGAGGGGCTGCAGAGCTCATAATAACTGAATTATGAGATGTGGTTCCAGAGAGAAAGACAGATAAAGCATTTGTTAAGTGCTCACTCTGTGCTAAACTTGGTGTTAAGTCCTGAGAATATAAATTCAAACTTAAAAAAAAGAATATAGAGTTCCTGCCTTTAAGAAACTTATAAAACATTCTTATGGGAGAAGACAACACATATTGGGGTTCTAGAAAGGGAAGGGAGGAGAT
Organism: Dromiciops gliroides; assembly: GCF_019393635.1. Taxonomy (NCBI): domain Eukaryota; kingdom Metazoa; phylum Chordata; class Mammalia; order Microbiotheria; family Microbiotheriidae; genus Dromiciops; species Dromiciops gliroides. Next base: position 427,840,709 of record NC_057862.1, on the reverse strand, counting down.
AAAAGAGAAAGAGGTGAAGTCTGGAGAGATTCATTAGGGAGATACTATGGCAAAGTAGAGGCAGGAGGCAGGTTCAAATCTGCCTTCAGACACTTACTGGCTGCACCCCTGGGATAGTCACTTAACTTTTCTTTGACTCAGCTTCTTCATTTATAAAATGGACAGATTGGGTTCATTGGCTTCTTAAAGGTCCCTTCCAGCCTGGATCTATGTGCCCCTGATCCTCTGATCCTTTTACTATACCCAGGCCCAGGACTAAGCAAGATAAAGAGGCAGAAAAGTCACTGATCCTCAGAATTTAGAAGCAGAATTCAAAGGAGGGACCCCCCCTGTGTCTGGAATACACGGCCACAGTTGTGGGGACTAGGAGCCTGGATGTAGTAAATAATAATGGTGACTTACAATTTCTGTAGCACATTAAGGTTTAAAAAGTTACTTCCTTGTAACTTTCCTGTGGAGTAAGTTGTGCAACTTTATCCCCACTTTGTGGATGAGAAAACTGAGGCTCATAGAAGTTAAGTGATTTAGCCAAAGTCACACAAGTGTCATGGGTCAGCTCTGGGATTCTAACTCTGGTCTCCTGACTTTGAAGTATGGAGCTCTTTATTGGATGATGCCACCTCTAATGTCATAAAAATAATAGCTCACATTTCTCTAGCGCTTTGAGATTTTATCAAGCCTTTTCCTGGGTGTAGAGAGCAGCAGTCTGGGGGAGGGGCCAAGAGAGCTTGCCGCATTTTTAGATTTCCCGTCCCAGGGAGTTCCTTCTGCTCCACAAGGGGACCCTGGAAAGCCTTTGACTCACTTCTCTTGCCTTGATGACTTCAGTTTTTGTTTTAGTTTTATTTTGCGGGGCAATGAGGGTTAAATGACTTGTCCAGGGTCACACAGCTAGAAAGTGTCAAGTGTCTGAGGTGAGATTTGAACTCAGGTCCTCCTAAATCCAAGGCCAGTGCTTTATCCACTGCGCCACCTAGCTGCCCCAGTTGTAATATTATATATTTTTTGGTGCTGATTTTCTTTCTTCCTCCCTTTTTATATGTTCTCTTAACCTTTTTGCAGCTTCCTGTGCTTCCTACAACTTTTCTTTTCTCAGTCCTCAGGGCCTCGGCTTTGCCTCTCAGAGTTCCTCCACACCCTTCTGGTCAGGTAGAGGTGCCTAGGGTGTGTGGGAGAAAAGCTTCACCTCCATCCACCAGCCACTGCTGGCCGGCAGAGAGCCTGCCAGCGGGTGATCAGGCCATCAGCCCGAGCTTGAAAGCCACCAGAGCCCCAGTGATACCACGTTAGGAGTCCTCCCGTGCCCAGGGTGGGAGATAGTTCCCATTCCAGCACCTAGACGATCAGAAGGGATGGGACTGTGAAAATTCAGCACATTGTTGGGAGAAAGGGGAGAAAGACGTGGCCATTGTTGGGTTAGATTTCAGGATGGGTTTCAAGCTTGGCCTGTGACCAGCCCAATCACAACTACCATCACCACCAACTTCACTCCACGCCCATCTATGTTGTCATTATCACTTAGATGAACATTTCCCCCGACTATTTCAGTAACACAGTCATCCTCCCTGGTGAGTTTTGACTCAAGTAGCGGAGAAAAGACCCAAGGGGGCACCTAGAAAGGGGCAGCATGATTTGCACACTTTACAAAGTCAGAACAGAAAGAACTTTACAGGCCTGTTAAGTCTAAACCCTTCATTGGATGGAAGGAGAACCTGAAATCCAAGAGGATGAGTGATGTGCCCAAAGATGGCTTATTTTCAGAGTAGAAATGAGAACCCTGGGGACCTGGTTCCTTGCCCTGGGTTTTTTCTTTAGCACCATACAAGGGACCCGTTTGACAGATCTGAAGGAGTTAGGCTGAGAGGAGGGATACAAAGCAGAGTAAGCAAGCAAGGATAATGTTTTGGGAGCCTTTCTGGTCCTGAGACACCTCTGCTACCAGAGCTCAAAACTTTGTCCTTGACACTCACCCCTGATCTGACTGAGACCACAGGGAAATAACCAGCAGCTATGTTTTTCCCTTAAAATAATGTCTTGCTCTATTCCTTGCCATTGCTTCTACATGGAATTAGCTCATTCTGCTTTCATCATGTCATCCGGGTCTGAGGGAGGAGCTGGTACAAGGTGGGCACTCCTTGCTGTAACTCATTTTGGTGATGAGCTCTGGCATCAGAAGAGTATACTGACATCAAAGGGCTGACAGCCCAGCTCATGGCCTCAGTGCCTGTTAGAACAGAGGGGTGGAGGGATAGAGAGCTCAGCTTGGCTATTCCATTATTCTTGCTTGGGGTGGAGGCTGACTCCAGACTGGCTCATTGCTTAACACACACCCATGTCTCTTCTGTCCAGTGTTCACTCCCCGTGTCATTGGCACGGCCGTGGCCAGGTACAACTTTGCAGCCAGAGACATGCGGGAGCTCTCGCTGCGAGAGGGGGACGTGGTGAAGATCTACAGCAGGATTGGTGGTGACCAAGGCTGGTGGAAGGGAGAGACCAATGGAAGGGTAAGGACATCTTTCAGGCTCACACTGGGTCAACTATGGGCTCCCTAGGGGGCAGTTAGGTGGTGCCAAGGATAAAGTGTTGGGCCTGGAGTGGGGAAAACCCACGTTCAATTTGGCTTCAGACACTTCCTAGCTGTATGACACTGGGCAGGTCATTTAACTTCTGTCCATCTCAGGTTTCTCAACTGTAAAGTGGGAATAATAGCACCTACCTCACAAGGTTCTTTTGAGGATCAAATGACATAATATTTGTAAACTGCTTAGCACAGTGCCTGGCACATGGTAAGCACTAAATAAGTCTTCCTTCCTTCCTTCCTTCCTTCCTTCCTTCCTTCCTTCCTTCCTTCCTTCCTTCCTTCCTTCCTTCCTTCCTTCCTTCCTTCCTTCCTTCCTTCCTTCTTCCCTCCCTCCCTCTCTTCCTCCCTCCCTTCCTCCCTCCCTCCCTAGTGCTAACTGTGTTGAAAAGACCTTATGCAAAATAAGATCATAGACTTCAATACATAAACTACCCTGGCCTGAAAGTACATCCTCACATCAGGTATCATTTGGGGATGAGTGGAAAAGGAGGATTAGGGCAGTGTAGTGTATAGAATATTGACTTGGAATCAAGAAGACAGGAGTCTTTCTTCGGAGACTTACAAGCTAAAGGATCCTGGGCAAGTCACTTAATCACTCTTTGCCTCAGTTTCCTCTTCTGTAAAATGCAGCTAATAGCACCAACCTCCCAGGGTTGTTGTTCACAACAACCAAATTGATCAAATTTGGTCAAATGAGATAATTTTTATAAAGTTCCTTAAAATATTATCATTGTTATCATTACTATTGTTTTATATTTGTATCGTTCTTTATACTTTTTTTTTTCTTTTTTTCTGGAGGCAGTCGAGGTTAAGTGTCTTGCCTAGGGTCACACAGCTTGTGAGTATCTGAGTCTGGATTTAAGATCAGGTTTTTCTGACTCCAGGACTGCACCACCCAAATTCTTTGTACTTTTCAAAGAGCTTCATATAATCTCATTTAATCCCCCAAATTCTGTGAAGTGTCACGCAGTCTAAGTATTATCCCATTATATAAATGAGGCTCAAGGAAGTTACACAACCCATGGGATAATGGAAGGAATACTTGATCCAGAGCCAAAGGGTCTGGGTTCAAAGCCAGGGTCTGTTACTTGGGCCTTGGGCAAGTCACTATACTCTCTGAGATTCAGTTAGACTCTGTGACCTCCAAGGTCTCATCTATTCTAAACCTATGATACTGTGATCAGAGCGCCTTGTCCAGTGTTGTCCATCTAAGTAAGTGGCAGAGCCTGCACCCAAAGTGAAGGCTCTTGGGCCCTACTTCAGTATTTACCTCACTTCCCCTCTCTGGCAACCTGCTGTGAGATGCTTCCTGTGAGGGTTGGCTGAGGGAACCAGGGGCCAGGAGGAGAGAAGCCTTGGGGGGCGGGGGGGGGGGGGGGGAGGAAGGGGGGGGGAGGAGTTCAGGTGTAAGGAGAATCTTGTCTTGGTGCCTCACACCATGAAAGTTGCCTGTTCAGGGTCTTTCCAGAATGGCCCTAGAACCAGGATCCTTTGTCTAGGCTTTGCTGCACCCAGAGAATCAGGGCTATGGATATTTGTGGCCCAGGCTCAGTATAAGTCTCTGGGATATGCTAAATTTGCCTCAGCTTAGAACAGAGATAGCCTAGGGGTGACAATTGAAGACCTGAACAAGGATTATAGGTATGATTAGCCAGCAGCAAACTTGGGCTTCATGTAAGGAAAAATCTATTAGAGCTATCCAGTGAAAAATTTCTATAGCTGTAATTAGCTGGCTTGGCCAGTCTGTAAGCTCCTATCTGCCTGGGGGTTTAAAAGTCCCCCAGGTTCGTTAAGCCCTGTGTGGGCCAATGCCCGCTCCCCAACTGCTTCTCCCAAACTAATAAGAACAAGATTTAAAAGCCTCCTTTCAATTTAACACAAAACAGGGTTTATTGATAAGAATAAACTTAGGGATAAGGATAAAGAAAAATAGGACAATATGACCCTGCTGCTGCGAAATCTCCTCCCTTTCCCTCCCTTTCTCTCTCTCTCTCTCTCTCTCTTGCCTGTGGGTGTGGCTTCTGCCACTGCCTACACTTACACCCCTGAGTGGAGTCTCCTTCTCTGTCCCTCTCCTCTTGTCTACCATTCCCTCTCATCAGCCTCCCCCTGCCATCTCCTTTCTCAGTCGTCCCTGTACCTCCTTCTTCACTCCTCCAACTGACCCCCCTCTCACTACTCCTGCTGCTTTTTAAAAACCCTTTTCTCTCAAAAACCTTGGCCCGGGAGCACCCACACACCCCAAGCTAATTCGTTGGCACCCCCAGGCTGCAGACTCTGCACTGGGCACTCCTGGAGCCAGGGGCTGGTCCAAGAAACCCCCGGGGTGTGCACTGGGGCTTACCAAACCCCCGAGGCAGGGCGGGGGTGGGCAGAGGGAGCTGCAGTGTGCCCGAGGCTAATTTTAGCTTCTTACACCAGAAAACCCCAGAATGGGCTTCTTCAGGAGAGAGTCACTTGTTCCTCCTCATTTGGAAACACCCAAATGGAGGCTGAATCCCCTTGTCAGGAATGTTGTACAGGAGTTTCCTGTGGAGGTATGGGTTAAACCAGGTGACCTTTGATATCACTTGCATTCTCTGAGTTCTCATTTCTTCATCTCTGAAATGGGGAGGGGAGACTAGCTGACCAATGAGGTCCTTTCCACCTCCAGTGTAGGTGGTCATCTTTGCCTCCTTGAAAACTTCTAGTGTCAAGGAGCTCACTACTATGTCAAGGAGCCATTCTGTTTTCAGACACTTCTGCTAGAAAATATTTCCTTATATTGAGCTGAAATCTGCCTCCCTGTAACTTCCACCAGCCACTGAGCCTAGTTCTGTCCTCTGGAGTTGTGTAGCATGAGCATCCTTCTTGTGGATGGAAGCCTTTCTAAGACTGAAGACTCCTATAAAGAAAGAATAAAAAGCTATCAGCCCTTTGATAGTGTAGATTGGATTCTGTGGGCTCTCGTGGTGTCTCTACTACTCTCTCACACCATGATGACTGTGTCTTTTGCAGATTGGCTGGTTTCCATCAACTTACGTGGAGGAGGAGGGTGTGCAGTGATGACCCGGATCTCAGGCAGAGCCCATGGATTCTCTCAGAAGAGTCTCTCTAGAGCGGGTGCAAACCTCTAGTTAATTCAGAGGGAAATGTCCTCCAAGCTTCCAGTAATAAACAGCCTGAAAGGGTGGGGAAGGGTTGGGGGGAGGGGGACAAGATACTAAATGCAAACCAGTCGTCTGCCATCAGTGACCCATCCCAGGGTACAGGACTTGTATATAAAACTTAACAGTGTATCTCCGATTACATCGCTACAGCATTACCCACCATCCCAGAGAAGGGAAAACACAGAACCTTTCTGAGCCCAGATTGTTGGAAGTTGATTATTGGCCATTGCCGGGCTTGCTGCTCCAGAGGGGCACCTGGGACCAAGGAAGAAGACCCACTGCTCTCCTGGCGATGGTGTTTGCAGGGTCAGAGGGCAGTGGAGGAAAGTCCCCAAAATGAGGCATGGCAGAAGGTTCCCATGGGCTCCTCGCCTTACCTTGGCCCTGGCGTCTTCACTTGCTGCTCGCTCTGATACCTGGGGCTTCAGGATGAAGGAGCCCGGGCTTGCATCTTTGGGTCCCACCGCCTCCATCCAGATCACCAACAAAGTCCTGGGTTGCAGCTGCTGAGGGACGGGGTCAACCTGGGGCTACTGTGCACAGAAGGAAGATGACCAGTCCAAAGTCTTGTCTGTGTAATATTGACTTGTCATTGGATCATAGATTTAAAACAAGAGGAACCTTTGAGGCCATTCCTGCCTGTTTTCAAAATGGTCTGCTTTAGGTTTCCTTTGGGCTAGGGAGGGTAGGGAAGGAAATGGAAAACCCAACTTCCCAGGAAGCACCTTTTCCCTTGGGGAAGTTGGGGAAATGAAGGCAGCTTCAAGATCCTGAAACTCATGTCAATGGTACCGCTTAGATTTGCATCAAATAGTGTCTCTTCCTCCCATCCCCCAAAAAACAAACAAACACATTTTTTGTTGTTCTTTCTGCTGAAGTACCTAGAATGTATTCATATGTAATTTCCTACAAACTGGCAGGACAGAAACTGAGACCCTGAATGGGATCAGGGAGAAGAGAATGGTTTTCTTATGTTAGGGACTTTGCTTCTTGTGTACATCTTGGACAGGGGGTCCTACAACTCCCATGGGGTCCCCCATGTGGTCTCCTGGGGGGCCTCCTCAAAAAATAGCAATCCTTGGCCATTTTCAGCATGGTTCAAAGTGATTTCTGAGAGTGCACTTCATTTTCCCTACCCCAACACTTGGCTGTCCCCTCTCATATCAACAAAGTTCTTCTGGGACTTCTGGGACCAGGGTCTGCTCATGTCATATAAGTGCTCTTGTGAGTGGTTGCTCCCTATTCCACCACTTGATGCTTCTCATCTCCTCCCACCCCCTAGCCTCTGCTCCTCCAGTCCTGGTCAATCATTTGCCCTAAAGAACACTCGAGTCATAGAGTCAGAGCTGGGAAGGCACCTTAGGGATCAGTTTAGTCCAGTTCCATCATTTTACTGATGAGGCCCAGAGGAGTCAAATAACTTATCAAAGGTCACAAAGGTAATAAGGAGCAGAACTGAGATTAGAACCCAGGTCCTTCAACTCTCAATCATGTTCTTTCCATGGTACCACACTGCACTGCTTAGGGACAGGGGCAGATCTGTCTGAGAGTCAAGCAACTTGGTCTTGCCCCTATCTCTTTTTCTGGATCCTGTCCAAGATTGGAAAGGGTTACCTTGCTTGATTTTTTTTTTTTTGGTGCCAAAGCTGCAGGCAAAAGATCATCCCACAAGTGCCCCCACGGTCTGACTGAAGTCTTACATTCATCCACTTGGTGGCTAGGAGACGGGAGGCTGAAGGGAGGAAGGAGGTGATGGAGAGAAGAGATTTTTTTTTTTGGTGAGGCAATTGAGGTTAAGTGACTTGCCCAGGGTCACACAGCTAGTAAGTGTTAAGTGTCTGAGGCCAGATTTGAACTCAGGTCCTCCTCAATCCAGAGCCAGTGCTCTATCCACTGTGCCACCTAGCTGCCCCAAGAGAAGAGATTTAAGAGCTCATTCATCTTTCTCCTGAGAGGGAGGAAGCCAGAGAGATGAGTGGGGTTTGAAAGGGGGGGGGGTCTGTTTGGTTGTTTTAGTCCCTGCTGCTGGGTGGTGCTAACTGACCAGCAACTGGTCTGGTCGGTTCATTTCTCCATTAACTGTGACCATTTCTGGACCAATCACACATTCCTTATATCCAGGAGGTGGGGGGAGGAGGGATAGTATCAGGAAGATGATGGGAAAGCATCCTCCAAAGACTTGTGAAGTTGTGAGATCATTAGAAAAAGAACATTTAAAAAATGGGTGTATCAAGCAGGCTTCCAGCCCTCAAAATGAGCATCCCAGAGTCGGCGACTGCTTCCTTTCCCCATCCCCTGAGCCATTTGGGTGCACTTTGACAACTCTGAGTCAGGAATTTGGCTGAGTGGAATCAGTCATTCCTGGGAGGGGAAGGGTGGGGTGGGGTGGGGTGGGAAGGGAAAGGAAGGGAAGGGAAGGGAAAGAGGTAAGGAAAAATCTTTTGTGTTTACTGTTGTAAGAAACTCGTTCTGTTTTTTGTTGTTGTTGTTGTTGTTGTTTTTAAAAGAAAGTTTGTAATTATTTCTCCAAATGCCATGAAATATATCTGTGAATAAGGGAAAAAATTGTTTTTATGCTGGCAAGAAAATTGTATATATATTTTAGTTCATCATGAAATGAGTCAAAGTTGTAAGTGAGGGTATTCAGAAATAGGAAATAATAATGTAAATGCCTTGGGATTTTTGTTTCTTTGCATTGCACTAACCAGGGAGGGAGAATTAGGGGGCAAGGGGGAATTGTGGAATAGTTCCTAGCTGGCAATTGGGAAGTCCTCTAGGGGTAGTTTATAATCCTGGGTTAGGAAAGTCGCTGTGATTGAGAAGCCCTTTGCATGCAGGTGAGGGATTTCTCAGTTACAGCACACCCTATTAACTCCCGCAACCAAACAGAAATGTAATTTTGCCAATAGATTTTTTTTAAATCATGATTTTTACTGCAAATAAACATACATTCTTTTCTGCAGAATTGCTTTGCCTTGTTCCTTCAACTGAGTGAATTACTGAACAATTATAGTCATCCCTTCCATGTTGTGACTTTCCCCATCACAGGTTTGAATATTGTGGGTCAGCACAAGAAATTAATGAGAATTTTTGGGGAATTTCATGGAAGCCACAGATGACACATGAAGGCCAATAGATAACTTAGAAAAAATTTAGAAACTCAGAAATGCATTAAATATATGTATAACATTGTATACTATCAACTCAAATTTTATGATAAGGTACTGTAAACACCCCATAAAAGAAAAAAAACAACAACTTCAGACTTCTTCTCTGGTGTGGAGGGAGGGCCAAAGTTTTAAACAGATTTTCCAGATCTCAGAGATTAGGGGCATGGCACCCCTACTCCCTGTCATATGGAAGGGATAACTATACTGCCTAGCTTTTTGCTCTATCTGGGACCAGCTACTAGACCTGGATTTCTTTTGAAAATTAACATGCCCATAGCCCATTCCTTCTGTGTTCACACAGTGGATATGTTAGAAACCTACTGTTACATATACTGATAGAAATACCAAATCAGGGGGGCAGCTAGGTGGCACAGTGGATAAAACACTGGCCTTGTATTCAGGAGGACCTGGGGCAGCTAGATGGCATGGGGCAGCTAGATGGCACAGTGGTTAAAGCACCGGCACTGGATTCAGGAGTACATGAGTTCAAATCTGACCTCAGACACTTGACAGTAGCTGTGTGACACTGGGCAAGTCACTTAACCCTCATTGCCCCGCAAAACAAACAAACAAACAAACAAAAAGGAGGACCTGAGTTCAAATCCAGCCTCAGACACTTGACATTTACTAGCTGTGTGACCCTGGGCAAGTCACTTAGCCCTCATTGCCCCACCAAAAAATAAACAAATAAATAAACAAACAAATACCAAATCAGACTCATGCTTATCAATGGATGCAGTCACTCTTAATACAAATAATACAACATCAACCCTTCCAGGAACAACACTACAACCTGCTTCCTAGGGCTTCCAGGTGAGTGTGTCATAACGCTAGTACATAAGACAAGGTTCCCTCAGTTCCCTGCTAGAAGCCATGTGTCTCTTTTCTCTTTAGGGGATGGTCTGGTGAACCTCAGTCAATAAGCACCATTATTGAATCAAGCCAACATGGAAAGCTTGACTCTTGTGGGGAATAGGGAGTGGGTGAACAAGGGAACACAGGAGTCTGCTCAAGTGACCACCCAGAATCAGGCTGTCAAATGAGATCTCCAGTGGGTAAGGCATTAACAGGTTACCCTTTGATTCGGATTGAGGGGTTATCACAATTAACACGTCCTTTGGTCGTTCACTATCTAAGCTGTGGTTTGTCCTTTGTGACTTGCACTGAATTGGATTTAAGGGAGGCAGGGCTGTGCAAAGTCACCAACCTCACTCTCTCCTCCAGAGAAAGATACATATCAAGATGACTTGGATATGGCCTCAGATGATCTAAGCCTAAGATGAAAGGAAACTACCAATGGAAAGTTGTTTATAAGCATTTCTTGTTGGTGGTCTTCTATCTTCATTAATAAGTGTTATCAGACATCATCCATGTGGCTACAATTGAACAAAACATATGTTTCTCATTAAATAGCAAAACAATTTGTTTAGTTATGTACATCAAAACAACAGGTGCAGCTAAAAAATTTAGTCCTAAAATGGACTCCAGTTATAAAATAGAGTCAGTTATGTCAAGGTCACAAAATGGAGTAGCTTATGTTTATTGTCACTACACATTATCACTGCGAGTACCACTGAAGAATGTGAATCCTTGTCCCTCTTTGGAGGGCTGTGCCTTATTTAAACTTGACATCTCCTCCCTTGTAAATGTTTGTCAAAAGGTCTATTAAAAAAGCTGCTTAAGTGGTGATGTGGCCTCACACAGAGGAGGTTCCCCGGGGCTTGAGCTTTCAAGAATGGCAATAGAAATTTTCCTATGACAAGAAAATGTTCATCCTTCCTATTCTAGGGACCTGGTAGGTTTCATGAAATTGTGGTAGCCACTGGTTCAACCCTATTGGTCTCAACTGCAGTCTGTGTCCAAAAGTGACATTGCTATTCTTTTAGTCCACAGATTCCAATCAAATAGAAGCCTGAGTTGGTATTGAGTTGGTATTTTCTTTTCTTTAAACTGGCACTTCCTAGGCTTTGCTCTCTCAACATTAACATTAGAAATGCTGTCTCAGCAGTTCTTTTTTTTTTTTTTTTTGCAGGGCAATGAGGTTTCAGTGACTTGCCCAGAGTCACACAGTCAAGGGTCTGAGTCCAAATTTGAACTCAGGTCCTCCTGAATCCAGGGCTGGTGCTTTATCCACTGTGCCATGTAGCTGCCCCAAGATTAAATTTCAAAGTGTGTTGTGGGTACATTTCCCCCCCAGAAAACCGGTTGCTAAACATTTACCAGCCTACCCCTGACTCCAGTGGATATAACCTATTTTCTAGCTCTAAGTCCCCAAATGGATGCTTTTCAGAACTTCTTCAAAAGGTCTGTTTTCCAAGACACACTTGAAAAATTGTTGGGGGTGGGGGGAAGGGGAGAGGGAAGGCAGAGCTGACACCATCAATGTCATGCCACAATGATCAAGAGAGGAGATTTCTATTTGTGCACAAGGCTTTGTGGCTGCCATTGATAAGGCACTTCTAGCCCAATTCTTATACTTACCATATTAAGACAATTAAATTGCAGCCATATCTTAAAAAAAAAAATGATCACATCTATGCTTTCCTTGACACTCACGTTCTCTTAGAAAAATTCAACAGGCCCATTTCTCCTATTTTTCTTTCCAAGAGTAAGGAGTCAGCCCCCATGAATACCAGTCTCTTTGTCCTGGTTCCTCTTTTCAGTAGGTATTGTTTACTGTGCTTGTATCTCTAGCATGGCCTGGAACATAAAAAGTGTTTCATAAGTGCTTGTTAGTTGTGATGTCCAGAGAAATGAAGGGACCTTTTCCAAAGTCATACATGAGTTAACAGCACAGTTAATACAAGAATTCCATATCTACTCTGGACTCCTCCTCTAGAGATCATCTAATGCAATTTACAGATGAAGACATTGAAGAGCATGAAGGGGAAATGACTTGTTCAAAGTCACACAGCTAAGGGGCAGTTAGATGGCATAGTGGATAAGGTGCCAGCCCTGGATTCATGAGGACCTGAGTTCAAGTGCAGCCTCAGACCCTTGACACTTACTAGCTGTGTGACCCTGGGCAAGTCACTTAACCCCAATTGCCTCACCAAAAACAAACAAACAAAAAAGTCACAGCTGGTTCTTGGCAGGGCTAGGATTCAAGGTCCTTGAACTCTCAATCCAATGCTCTTTCCCTTACACCAATGGACTTCCCCATGCAGGACTGGGGAATTCTTCTTCTTCTTTTTTTGGTGGGGCAATTGGGGTTAAGTGACTTGCCCAGGGTCACACAGCTAGTAAGCGTCAAGTGTTCAGGTCCTCCTGAATCCAGGGCTGGTGCTTTATCCACTGTGCCACCTAGCTGCCCTGGACTGGAGAATTCTTGCAAAGGGTCTACAAAACTCTCTTTAAATGCCTAAAAAAAAAGTAAATGTCTTCTGTAGATGGAAGAATACACATTTCTGTACTATTTTTCAAGTGTATGTAGATGCAGCTGTGACTAAATAACAATTGCATTTCAAGCTTTTTATTATTATGTATCCTGAAAGAATCCTAGGCTGAGTGGGAAGAGAGCTTGGAGATCATCCAGCCCAACCCCCTCAATCTGTAGATAGTTGAGATCCAGAGAAAGTAAATGGCCAAGCCCACAGCTGGTGAATGAAAGAGTTGGGGATCCAAACCCAGGTCGAAGGTAGTTTCCACTTAATGACCTTTATCATATCCAGTCCATTCTCCCTACAGGCCAAGGAGTTTAGGTCCCTTTCTCCCATAGTGTACTCCTGGCTGACTCAGGCCAGTAGTTCTGGCCTGTCATGTGGCCTTAATTCAGTTGCTTCCTCTGCCTCCCTAGTCTAAACTTATAAAGCTTTGGTACTTTGGGGGAGCTGGGATTGACCAGAGCCTCTGCATGGCTTTTCATCCTGTGTCTCTGCACCATCTTTCTCTCTCTGGTGCCATTTCCCCATTATAACCATGGAAGAGGAAGGGGACTGAGAACCAGCTTCTATTTTTGTCCATTTCATGAATTGCTGGGACCAAAAGAGAGTGACCAGACTCACAGTGATGAGCTTCCTTGCACTTAGAAAAGACCCAGTTCAATAATCATGCTTCAAAACTGTTCCCGGTCAGGAGGGCCAAGCAGCATGTGAGCTATTGAAACATGGCTCTTGGGCACTGGGCCTATCTGGATTGTCAAGACAAGCCCTGGAAGAAGATGTTAATGGAGGGAGCCTATGGTAGTAGCCGTAGCAATAACATTTCCACCTAATGTGTGTGTGTGAGTGCAACAGCAGTCATAGGGGAAATCCCTGATTTGCTAAACTGAGGCACTTCCCATGCATCTAGGAAACATGTCCTGGTTCCTTTCACCCATTATTTCATGTTATCCTCAACCACCCTGTGAGGTAGGAAGGGATGATCAAACCCATTTTACAGTTGAGAAGGATGAACTTCAGCCGGGCACACCCACAGAAGTCCTTGTTGAGACCACAAGTGAGCCTGGTGTTAGCTGTTAGTACTGACAGCTCCTTCACTGCAAGATCCCTTCTCCCCCTTGTGCTCCACCACTACTCCCCCATGAAGCTGGTCCAGTCAGGGCCTGAGAAGCCAACAACTCCCCCAGCTTTTAAAAACTTGGCAGGTGAGAGATCAATTGGCAGAGTATCTGTGCTCCCAGAGTGGGTCATCCCATAATGCTTAGGTAATCTTCACATTCATTTGGCAGCAGGCCCCTGGGTCTGTTCTGATAAGTCATTCTGTGTGTGTGTGTGTGTGTGTGTGTGTGTGTGTGTGTGTGTGTGTGTGCATGTGTTGAGGTGTCCATAGGGCTTGGAGCCAAGGGTGAATGCATTTGTTTTGTCAGTACATGTCCTGAGAGAGGGCAAGGAGCAGGAGAAATGGGTACTCTCCCGGAGCACCAAGGCTGATGAGAACAGAGCAAGATTGCAGTTGAGCATGAATGACAAGCATTACATCCTGCCATTGATGCTGACCCATATGGCAACTCTAGAATCAAAAAGCCAGTGACCCAGGCTGCATCCTCCAGTGGTCCAAAGTCCCAAAAAGGGGAACACAACAAAAAATTGATCATCTCATTTGTTTGTGAAATAGGCAAGGATCTGTCCTCACTAAAGATTGGGCCTTAGTGCCATACCCCCTACCTGCTCAGAGCTTAACCCCATAAGGGATCAAGCTGAACGAAATCCTAAAATCAGGTGGATACATTCTCATCAGGCTCCTCCACTGAGTTAAACTGCATTTGTTCAAGTAAATAAACATTAAGCACCAGCTATGTGCAAGACCCCATGCTAAATTTCAAGACTACAAAGGTGGGGAGGTGAGTACATAACGTTGGAGCTAGAAAACTTGAGTTTGAATCTGGATTCTGCTACTTCTATCTGTGACCCCTTGGACAAATCCTACATCCTCTCTGGGCCTCTTTTTTTTTTTCATTTGCACCTAGGTGGCACAGTGGATAGGGTACCAGCCCTGGAGTCAGGAAGACATGAGTTCAAATCTGGCCTCAGACTTATTCACTGTGTGACCCTGGGCAAGTCACTTAATCCTGTTACTTCAGTTCCTCATCTATAAAATGATCTGGAGGAGGAAGTGGCAAACCACTCCAATATCTTTGCCAAGAAAATGCCAAATGGGGTCATGAAGATTCAGTCCAATGGTGTCGGACATGACTGAAAATGACTGAACAAAAAATAGAAAGAAAAGAAAATGACTGAACAACAACAGTATAGGTGACCTTAAAGTTCTCTTTATGTTCTAAATCTCTGGCCCTATGAGATAGGTCCAACTCTTGAGCTTACAACAAAGAGAAGAAATGTACTCAAATTTAATAAATGCAAAGAAGAGGTGGAAAGAAAATGCTTTGAGAAATATGATCCTTTTCACCTGACGGGTGAGGAGGGGAGGGGAGAATTCAAGAAAGTCTTTGCAGATGAAGTGATGCTCAGGTTGGGCAATGAATGGAGAAAGTCACTTCAGCAGATGGAGATAAAGTGAGAGTCCATTACAGGCTCAGGGGACAGGATGAACAAAAGTATGGAAGCATGAGACAGAATAAGACTAGGGAATGGACATTAGGTAGAATAGGAAGAAACATGAAGGGAGCCAGAAAGGGAAGTTGGGGTCAGGTTGTAAAGGCCCTCGAATGCCAGGAGCAGTGAGTTAGAAAGTTTACTGAATAGCTGTGTGGAGGATGGATCACCAAGGGCAGAGACTGGAGGCAGGAAGACCAGCATTAGACCAGGTGGGGCAAAGCACTGTACAAAGTCTGCACTGAAACCAAGGTCATCTCTTTCAGCACAGAGGGAATCAGTGACTGTCTGTATGCTGAGACTTCAGGGATACCATGGAGGTTTCTCCGCCCTATCTTCTAGATGTCTGAAATAATTTTCCCTGGAGAAGTCAGCTGAGATTCGAATCCAGGACCTATTATTCCAAATCCTCTTTTCCCTACTGCCAGCTGTTTTTCTTGCTTGAGGCCCAGTTTCTAGTTGAAAGAGTATGACTTTGGGGTCAGATGACTTGGATTCAGACCCCAGTTCTGTCACTAACTGCCTGTGTGACAAATCACTTCACCACTTTGAGACTCAATTTCCTCTTCTACAAAATGAGGGAATTTAGCTGGGTGTTCTAAATCTGTGATCCTAAAGGAAACCTAAAGGAATAGGATCAAGATGGGAATCTACTCCAATTGTGTCAGTTTCAAACAGAAAATAGATCCCTTCACACATGTTAACTTAGAAAACCCCAATTTAACACTATCTATGTTGTCTAGTAGATTGCTAGGTGATGCAGTGGATAGACCACTGGATTTAGAATCAGGAAGACATCTTCATGAGTTCAAATCTGACTCAGACACTTAGCTGTGTGACCCTGGGCAAATCACTTAACCCCATTTGCCTCAGTTTTATCATCTGTAAAATAAGCTGGAGAAGGAAATGGCAAACCACTTCAGTATCTCTGCCAAGAAAAACCCAAAAGAGAGTCATGAAGAGTCAGACACGACTGAATAACAAATGTATTACAATTTATTTTGTTAAACATTTCACCAATCACATTTTGTTTTTGTTTTTTTGTTTGTTTTTTGGCCAGGCAATGAGGGTTAAGTGACTTGCCCAGGGTCACACAGCTAGTAAGTGTCAAGTGTCTGAGGCCACATTTGAATTCAGGTCCTCCTGAATCCAGGGTCGGTGCTTTATCCACTGCATCACCTAGCTGCCCCTCCCCAATCACATTTTAATGTTTTTGGCTTCACTCAGAAGTTTTGCTGGCTTTTGCAGCCCTTTGGCCTTGAGTTTGACACCTCTTTCCAGTCCCTCCCCCTCCTTCTAGATTCTCCCATTGAGAGCATGCTCTTATGTTCTACTGAGGAGAATTTTTGCTCTCTAAAGGTCCCCATGCTCTATCCACTCCCCTCCATGGCCAGTTATCTCAATGCAAAGTGCCTTTGGGAAAGTGGGGACATGGGAATTTAGGGACTGGGATTGTGTGCAACTGAGGTAGCCTCAGGGACTAAGGTTGTGTGCAATAGAGGGTGTCCATGAACAAGTGCATATACAAAAATCTTGTTTCCCCATAAATTTACAAGTTTTTGATCACTGAAAAAAGTAGGGTAACACTGTTTCTTTGGAAAATAAACTCCTTATCAGCAGAAGTGCTAAAGCAGAGTCCGGAGCACTATTCATCAAGTATGCTGCCCTGGGTGGAAAATTATCCTAACCTCAGGAGTTTCTTTCCAGCTTGAGACTGAATGCAAGCACACCTTTCAAGTCCTTGAAAAGAAGGGGAGAGGGGTGGCTATTAATTTAACCTCCTCCAAGAGCCAGAGCCACTGGAGGTTTCTGGCCCCTCCTCCCCAGTGTCTTGCTACGCTATCACACTCAGAATGAGATGTTTGAAGTAGTTGATAATGTCCCTCCTCTACTCCAACTTTTGATAATTGCTTCTGGGAGTGAGGCCCTATCCTTCTGGTGCTTCCTATCAGAGTAAGCAAGCTAGGCCTCAGGCCTTCACCCACACTCCAGGAAAGCATGTAGCTGGCCAGTAGGACAGCCTTTTGTTACTCTCAAAGTGAGCCAGCTCCGTGGCAGCAGAACCCAGCCTGGGAGCAGAGCCAGGCCACGGGAGAGAGGCGGTGGTGGCGGCAGCAGCAGCAGCAGCAGCAGCAGCAGCAGAAGCAACAGCAGCAACACAGCCGAGTCAGGAAGCATGGAGTAAGGGGAGCCGGCTCTTTGACAAGTGGTTCTTCTCTGCCTTGGGGTTGGGAACCCTGTCCTCAGGTGGGTGGCCAGCCCTGAGACGCTTTGGGAAACAGCGATTTCCCTTCTCTGAAGCAGGGGGGAACAAAGGGAATGCAGTGGTTGGGTTTGGGAGGCTGAGAACCACATGGAAGACAGAAAGTGCTCAGACTACAGGCCTCTGCTCCCCCTCTCCCCATGTTTGTGGGGACAGAGGCAGCATCTAGGGTCAGCCAAAGGTGAGGGGCACTGCTTGGGGGGTGGGGGTGGGGGTTGGAGATAGAGTGCTAAGTAACATGAGCCCAAACCAGTCCCTAGCCCTGAAGTTCTTAGCAGAGCTGTGTCTAATCCTGCTCTGAGGAAGGAATTTAAATTCGCTATCCCTTCCCAGTTCCCCTCCTCCAGCATTGTCAGGGGGCTAAGATTTGACACCCCAGGAAGGGGAAAAAAACAACCAAACCCTATAGGTGCTGACTCAGCAGGGTCCAGGCTAAAGTAGCCAGGTATGTGTGTGAGAGAGAAAAAGCTGGGTTAATGATGAAACCAGCTGTCTCAAAGGGAGTCCAGGACAAGGGGCATATCCTGACACTACTGCCACCATCCCCAATGCCCACTCCCAAAGCCTGCAGACTGCTTTTAGGGCCAAGGCCCCGTTGTCCTAGGGGAGGTGGTTGACTTGGCTCTGGGACCTGTGACAGACCTTTTGGGGGCTGGGTGTGAAAGCCCAAGGTGGACCTAGGAGTGGAGAGGAAGCATGTGTCCGCTTCCCATACAAGCCACTACAGGCAAAGGTACTGCCAAGCCACCTGTGTGCTAAGAGCCCCCTGTGCCAAATCACATGCTTGAAATGCCACCATTAGAGTAATTCCTTTAAGTGCTGAATGCTTCTCAGCCACTGAGTCTCTCAATAAGATGAAGAGATGCCTGGGAGGCATCAGAGATCTAAGCTGGAGGAGACCTAGCTCAAACCTCCCTCCCCTCCCCATCCCCTTTTTACAGATGAGGAAACAGGCCAGGAGGTCAAGGAATTTCCCTAAGGTCATCCAGGGAATAAGTATCACAGATGGAATAGGAACCTAGGTTTTAAAATACCACTTTATCATGCTGCTTGAGCCAGCTTAGAATTCGTAGCTACCACCTTGGCAAGAATGGGGCTACAGGAAGCTGGGAGCAAGACCCTGTAGTCATGGGGCATGAATAAAGTGGTAGAGACTTGGTGGGGGGGGGGCAAGAATCTTTTCTGCTATCCCTACCACCACAGTACTGAAAACTGAGGTACACTGAGTAGGGAAATGTATCTGGAAGAGAACTAAATTCTTTATTCCAGCCTCCCCTCTCCCTGTACAACTGCATTTTCTCTTAGTAGGACTTAGAGGGTCCAGTTTTGTAATCAGCAAACCAACTGTTTAGAATTCAGTCAGGAATCATAAGATTCAGAGGTGCAAGGGCTCTTAGAGCCAACCTCTCATTTTCCAGGTTAGGAAACAAAAGCATGTGAAGTTTTGGTCAGGATTTGAACACATGTCCTCATCTCTCCAAATTTCATAACCATTTCACTCTTTTAGGCTTTATTCTGTTTTCATTCCAAATGCTTTTTATTAGGTCTAGTAAAGCCTCCCTTTTCTTAGGGAGCCCATAATTTCATGAGGAAGCTGGCCTACTAGTACTGTTGAAAAACAAAGCTACAGTCTCTAATCACACTGTTACAAGGAAATGTGATTAAGTGCCCTGGGAGGGTTACAGAAAGAAAGCACCTTAGGAGTTTACAGTTTACAATGTAGCATTGGGCCAGCCCGTCCATATCCCCCAACCCCTCCCCTTTTTAAAAATCGGAAGTCGAATGCAAGGAGTCAGTGTGGACTATGAAAGCCCTACAGAACAAAGCCTGTGAGAGCCTAACTATAGCTTACAAATACTGCAATTTCCTCATTTGCATTTTTATGAGCCTATAATGAATTTGAATAGGCTTTTCTAGCCCTTCCCCTACCCTACTTTCTTATCTAAGGTACATCCTGGGAGGGTCAGACACCCTAATATACTTTATAAATCCATTAATATCTATCTTTTTCTGAGGAAACACCTTTAATAAAAATGGGAAAAGGAAGGGAAGAGAAGGCAAATAATAACATTTGACTTTCCTTTGGCTAGAAGCATCTTCTGTACCCCAAAATCTTTCCTGGGATGGCGTAAAAAGACCGAGTGGTTCCCTTTTATTCTTCAGAGAGAGCCTTCTCCTTATCCACAGGAAACAAGTGGATACTCTGTGATTTTTTTTTCTCTTAATCTCTTGTTAGTAGGAAGAAGAGGAGAGAGACAGAGAGACAGAGACGGAGAGAGACAGAGAGAAAAAGAGAGAGAGTTTAGCTTTCAGGATAGGAAATGTAATTTCTCCCTCCTCTTCCCTCTCATTCACCATCCCCTGTCTTTTGGACTTCAAAAATGCTGCTTCTGGGTCAGCTAAATGGTACAGGGGATAGAGCACTAGCCCTGGAGTCAGGAAGACCTGAATTCAAATCCTGATACTTGACACTTAGCTGTGTGACTGACACTGGGCAAATCATTAACCCCAATTTCTTCCCCCGCCCCACCCCAGTCATCTTTTTATCCTGGTTCTATACTCCTTTTTTACATGGCTTTGTTGACCAGTAGTCAAATAACCCAGGGTTCAAATCCTGACTACCACTTTCTAACTTACCTGTATGATTTTGGGTAAGTCATAATATATATATATATATATATATATATATATATATATATATATATATGAAGAGTTAGGGTATCCTATAAAAACAAATGTTGAAAACTATCTTTACATGTAACTGGAAAATAATAAAATACTTTTATGATAAAAAAGAGTTAGGGATCGGGGGAATATTACAGATGATCCAGTCCAATCACCTTATTTTATAGAACAGGAAACTTCAAGAAATCAAATACCTAGCCAATGGTCAAAGAGCTAGTCAGAGGCAGGATTTGAACTCAGTTCTTCTGGTCTCTAACACTGCCTCTCAAATTATGTCCCCCTTTTTGGTTTATTTCTTCATTCATAAAACGAGAGGATTAGACTTGTTGAAGAAAAAAATATTAAAACTGTACTCTGCAGTATAAGCACAAGTCTTCCAGAAACATTTTTTATTATTATAACATTCTAAATCCAAGCATATCTAATTTAGAGAGAAAATCCAAGCTGACAGTCTCCCCCCACCAAAAGAAAACAAAAAACCCCACCTGCTCTCCAACTCCTCTGTCCTACAAGACAATTTGAGGTAACTTTTATAGGAATCTTGAACAAGGAAAATGTCACAAAATGATCATTTTTTTGTATGAACTTTCTTCTCCCAAGAGACTACTACTTACTTTTCTTTCAGAAAGTCTGGAGAGCTAGCCTCCTAAAACTACTAGTGGCTCCCTCTGCCCACTCCCTTCGAGTGCTTCCCCCCCCCTCCCCCACAGAAGCCCAGATGTAATTAAAAGGGCCTTCTCCTTCTGATCAATAAGACTGTGGAGAGAAAAAGAGGAGACTATGCTCTTGTTGACTGACTACCCTCAACTGGGCCAATACCCCGGTCACTTCAGTGGGTGGGGAAGATAGCAATCTTAGCCCAAGCAGAGATTCTCTTTGTTCAGAATTGTTTTCCACTCTTCATTCCTACTCTTGGGACCTTAGCCTTTGTTCTTGACATTCTACAAACACTTCTAAAGGGAAAAGTCTGGAAAGAGTTTTAGACTAGAGACATTTTTAATATTTGTAGTTGAACCCAAAAGGAGGTTTTTAATACGCTTCCAAGACTACAGCTATTGTCTTCCAGCTCTGGATCCTATGAACCCTGTGTGTTTGGATCAGGGATATGCTAGAGCCAGCTCTGCCAACTGCTAAATTTCAAGTCTGAGCATTTCCACCTTGGAAATCAGCAAAAACTATAAATCAGGGCTCGATTCATTGCTTTATGGACTGTCACGATTTAAGAAACTGATGGTGGTTGTTGTCGAGTTGTTTCAATCACCTCCAGCTCTTCATGACCCCACTTGGGATTTTCTTGGCAAAGATACTAGAATGGTTTGCCATTTGTTCTCCAGCTTATTTTTACAGATAAGGAAATTGAGGGAAACAGAGTTAAGGGACTTGTCCAGGTTCACATAGTTAGTAATTGTCTGAGGCCAGATATAAACTCACAAAAATGAGTCTTACTGATGCCAGGCCCTACCGTCTGTGCTACTTAGCGGACAACAAAATCATGGAGAAAATGTTAATAATGCACACATTAAGCTCAAAAATGTGTCATGTTTGTTTTCCTTTATGAAGAGACAGTTGTTAAATATTTACCAGCACTGTTGGTTTGGATAGTCAGGGAAGGCTCCAAGGGGCAGGGTGGAACTTAGGTAGCACTGAGACGGGTGACTAGGAGGAACAAAGGCATCCCAGGCACATCTTGTAATCTCATGTTTGTATGTAATTGTTTGCATGTTGTCTCCCCCATTAGACTCTGGGTTCCTGGTCCCCCCGCCCCCATTTTCTTGATATTCCTGGTATTTAGCATGGTGTCTGATATATGGTAAGCACTTAATAAATGCTTGTTGATGACTTAAATTATAGAAAAAATTTTAAAAGTCATTAAGATTTAGGGTAGCTAGATGGCGCAGTGGATAGAGCACTAGCCCTGGATTCAGGAGTACCTGAGTTCAAATCCGGCCTCAGACACTTAACACTTACTAGCTGTGTGACCCTGGGCAAGTCACTTAACCCCTTGTCCCGAAAAAAAAAAAAACCTCATTAAGATTTGATCTCATTTTCCTTAGTCTAAGGGGCTCAGAATTGAAGTGTGAGTATTTAATCTGACCTTGGCCCTGCCTACAAAGTGAGTCTGAGTCTCTCTGTCTTCTTCCATTCCCAGCATCTGCCAGGCTTGAAGAAGATTCCTGCTTTCAAAGAACTAGCTCTTAGGTTTTCAGTTTTCCATGGCTTCTCTGAGGCGAGCACTGACAGCAGCAGCTTTCCACCCTCTCCCATGGAGAGCCCAGCTCCGGACCCTGAGTACTCCCAAAGGCCCGACGACAGAAAAGAGTGTGCCATACCAGCGGACCCTGAAGGAGGACAAGGACTCTGTGGGTCCAGGGCCTACCCGGCCCCTGCCCAAGTCAGCTGATGTGGTGGTTGTAGGTGGAGGCAGCCTGGGTTGTCAGACCTTGTACCATCTGGCCAAGCTGGGCCTGACCAACATCGTGCTGTTGGAGAGAGATAAGCTCACTTCAGGAACCACCTGGCACACTGCAGGTGAGTATAATTGGGGGCTTAGTGAAGCCATTGAGGGTAGGGGCAGTGGGAGTGGCAGCCAACTGAGCACAGGGAGAGTTCTGTCCCTGAGGGCAATGGGGTACCTCAATGCTGGTTAGAATAGGTCTGAAGTCGTGTGGCCTGGCCTACATTGTATTCCATCTTGGATACCACATTATTAGGAACAGCGTTTACAAGCTAGAGAGTTAACAGGTTAATGTAAGGCCTGGATTCATGCTGGGCAAGGATCAGTAGCAGGATCTGGGAGTCTTTAGATTGAAGAAGACTTGAGGGCTATGGATGGGTGTTGGGATTTTGTTTTTGAATATCTGCTTAACTTCATTGGACAAAATACCACATATATGAAATTGGAAGGGACCCTTGAAGTCCTTCACACTTTCCAGATTTTCTTATATACCTTATCCTTTTCATGTGTTGTCAATTTCAGTTGTGTATAACTCTTCATAACCCTATTTGGGGTTTTCTTGGCAGAGATTCTGGAGTGGTCTGCTATTTTTTTTTCTCCAGCTCATTTTACAGATGAGGAAACTGAGGCAAACAAGGTGAAGTGACTTGCCTAGAGTCACATACCTAATAAGTGTTTGAGGCCATATTTGAACTCAGGAAGATGAGTCTTCCTGACTCCAGGCCTGGCATGGCTACTTACTGTGTCACCTACCTGCCCAGCATTTTCATAAGTGGGATACTTACCTAGTCTCTGCTTGGGTAAGTTACAACTTTTTTGAACCTCAGTTTCTCTTCTGGTAAGAAGGGAATGTCTTCCCTTCTGTAATTTACAGCTAGTAAGTGTCAAGTGTATGAGGCTGGATTTGAACTCAGGTCCTCCTGAATCCAGGACCAGTGCTCTATCCACTGCGCCACCTAGCTGCCCCCCCCCCCCGTAATTTACTCTAACGACACATGGGTTGTGTTGTTAGAGTAAGTTACAGGGGGCAGCTGGGTGACACTTACTAGCTGTATGACCCTGGGCAAGTCACTTAAGCCCAGTTGCCTCACCCCCCCGCCCCAGTAGAGTAAATTACAGAAGGGAAGACATTCCCTTTTTACCAGAAGAGAAA
Organism: Dromiciops gliroides; assembly: GCF_019393635.1. Lineage (NCBI taxonomy): Eukaryota > Metazoa > Chordata > Mammalia > Microbiotheria > Microbiotheriidae > Dromiciops > Dromiciops gliroides. The sequence continues at coordinate 427,817,260 of NC_057862.1, read as the reverse complement.
CTGAGGTTCAAAAAAAGTTGTGACTTACCCAAGCAGAGACTAGGTAAGTATCCCACTTCTTCCTGCCCTCCTCCCCTCCCCTCCCCTTTTCCCCACATGTCCTTTCAGGGATACTATAGAAAGGAGTGGGAAGTTGGACTAGATAGGTCACATTTGAGAGCCTTTTCAATCTATGTAAGCCTTAATCAGCCACCATTTACTGATGAATTTGTGCCAAGTCTGTTTTGTCTGAATCTTGCTTTAACGTCTTTCTCATCTGTCCCTTTTATATTTATATAATGTTACATTACATTATGTTATATTATTTACATTATATTATTTTATTTTTCCTTACTGTTTCTCTTGGCAATCTCATCAGCTCTCAAGGATCCAATTTTCATTTCTATGCTGATGATTTTCAGATCTACTTTTCCAGCCCTGACTTCTTTCCTGACCTCTAATCTCCCTTCTCCAGCTGCCTATTGGATGTCTCAAACTGAATGTCCCCTTGACAAGTAAAACTTAACATGTGCAAAACTGAACTCATTATGCTTTCCTCCTGAACCTTCCCTTTTCCATACTTCCCTGTTGTCATCAAGGGCACCACCATCTTCCCAGTCACCTAGGCTCAAAACTTAGGTGTCAGCTTCAATTCCTCATCCCCTCACTCCTTCCTCCCCCATCCAAGTTGCCAAATCTCCTCAATTCTACTTTGGAAATATCTCTCCTATGCATCCTCTTCTCTCCATTGATGTAGCCTCCTTCCTGGTATAAGCTCTCCTCACTTCATGCCTAGACAACTAGAATAACCTTCAGGTTGATTTCCCTGCCTCAGTCTCTCTATCCATTACACTTCAACTTCTATTCACCTGCCAGTGATTTTCCTTAAAGTGCATGTCTGAGCATGTCATACTCCCTCTCCTCAACTCAATAAAGTCCAGTGGCTCCCTATTACCTCCAGGATCAAATACAAAATCCTCTGGTCTTTAAAGCCTTTCACAACATGGTCCTTTTCTACATTTCCAGACATGGCACAGTGGACAGAACACCAATCCAGGAGTTAGGAAGGCCTCAGTTCAAATCTGATCTCAGACTAGCTTTGTGAATCTGGGCAAGTCACTTAATCTCTGCCTCAATTTCCTCATCTGGAAAATAGGGATAATAATAGTACTTACCTCTCAGAGTTGTGTGGATGAGATAAAAAAACTACTACTACTACTACTACTACAACAATACTACTACATCTTAAACCCCCCCCCCCATACTCTGTGACCCAGTGATACTGGCCTTAATATTCCTTGCACACAGCACATCTTGCCAGTATTTTTACCAGCTGTCTCCATACTTTTAACTCTCTCTTTTCATCTCTGCCCACTGGTTTCCCTGACTTCCTTCAAACCTTCATTAAAAATCCCACTTCCCCCCAAAAGCCTTTGCTAATCCCTCTTAATTAGTGCCTTCTCTATGTTGACTATTTCCAATTTATCCTGTATGTGTCTTGTTTGTACACAAGTGTTTGAACATTGTTTTGCCCAATAATTGAAGGCAGCTCTATCTTTTGCCTTTCTTTGCCCCAGGGCTTAGTACAGTCCTGACACATAGTAAGCACTTAATCGATGCTTGTTGACTGACTGGGTCCCTATACACGTCTTCTCATGTTTCTCTGAAATCCTCATATTCATCATCTCTCATGGCATTCCAATATTCCAATAAATGTATGTGGCATATTTTGTTCAGCCATTCCCCAACTAGTGGTTACATACTTATATTTCTACTTTTTTGTGATCACAAAAGTACTGCTATGACTATTTTGGTATACATTGAACCTTTCTGTCTTTAACCTCCTTGGGTCATGTGCCTAGTAATGGGATTTCTGAGTCAAAAAATAAGGAAATTCTAATTGCATTTTCCCACATAATTCTAAATTATTTCCTAGAATGGTTGTTTCAATCCATAGTCCTACCAACAGTATATTAGTCTATCTATCTTTCATATCACATCCCTTCCAACATTCACTACCACCATCTTTTGTCATCTGTGATAATTTTTGCAGTATGAGATGAAACCTCAGGGTTCATTTAATTTACATTTCTCTTATGGTAGCTTGTAGTAGTCATTTATTTAGTTGTTAATAGTTTGTAATACTGTTGAGGGCTTTGTTCATATCCTTTAACTACTTGTCTATTGAGGAATAACTTTTAGCATTATATATTTGTGCCCTCCCTCTGTTAATTATTTCCTATTTATCTTGTCTATAGCTTATTTGTGGGAACAAATATTTGCTTATTTTCTCCCCCATTCCATTATGAACTCCTTGAGGGCAGGGACTGTCTTTTGCCTACTTTTGTATACTTAGCACTTAGCACTTCCTGACACATGGTATATACATGCACACACACATATATAGTGTATATATATGTATATATGTGTGTATGTGTGTGTGCATATGCACACACATATACATATAACTATATACATATGTATACATATATAATATACACATATATTGAAGTTCGCTAAAATGAAGGCAGGAAAGGGGGAGGAGTTAAGATTTTGGTTTGGTTTTTTTTTTTTTTAGTAGGGAGTTAAGATTTTGTACCAGACACTAGACTTGTTGAAGAAGAAAGCAGTGTCCTTGGGTGTTGGAAGATAGTAACTCCAGGCCTTGAACTAGGCATTAGTTGCAGAAGGAGATTTACATTGGTAAAGATTATTGCCCAGATGTCCTGCATTGATGAAATCACAAATCTGGTTGAAAAGGAAAGAAAGAAAAAGAAAAAAAATTCAGAACATTTGCATCTTTGGAGAGATTCTCCTGTTCTGTATCTAAGATATCTACTCTGCTGTCATTAATTCTGCTTTGACTGCTCACAGTTTTGCCCTAATTTCCACCTCAGTGCTTTCTTTTAAAAGTTTTATTTCTCTTTTGAACCATTGTGGAGTTTCTTGCTCTTGTTCCATGATCTCTGAGGAGAACTCAGAATTCTTTTTCTTTGAAATTTGGGGGCCAATTTTCTTTCATATTTTATTACTTATTTAATGAATTATGGACTTTAGAAAATGTATACTCTTCCCCTTCAGTCTTTTAAAATATCTGAGTTAGTATATTTAGTTAGGAGTTAGGATTATACTAAGTCTTTCTGTCTTAAACTTGTTTTTCAGCCTCTCTCTGGAAGGCTGCTTCTTTGGACTCTTTCTTCTGTTGCTCATAACCCCATGGCTTCAGAGGCTGCTGTAGGCAGGACGATGTGGGGGATGTGGCCTGTCAATATGCCACAAAACTTTATCCTTTACTGGTTGAACTTATGTTTGGGGGTTCACAAGGACCTGTGTCTTCCACCTATTTGGCCTTTCCTTGCCAACTGTTTCATTTTAAAGATGAGGAAACTAAGTTTCTTAAACTGTGGATCAAGACCATATATGGGGTTATGTAATTGAATGTGGAGGCATGAAAAATTTGGCAACAACAAAAGGTTATGTATACCTATTTTACATACCTATATATCCAGAGTTGTGTAAAAACTTCTTGGGTGAAAAAAGGTCATGAGTGAGAAAAGTTTAAGAAGCCCTGGTCTAAGGTCACACATTTGACACACAAGTGATTCTTGATTTCTTGATTGAGACTAGTCACTCTTCCCTTTCCCCAAGAAAGCAAGTAGCACCAAAGCCTTTCTTTGGAGAGCTCAAAGCACTTTGTAGCTACTCTCAGAGAGAACTTTTTTTATTTCAGCAAGCATTTAAATTGTGTCTACTATGCAGGCATTGTATGAGGTCTTCCATTTTACAGATGGGGATGACTAAGGCTGAGAGAGGTGAAAGGGAGAAAACTCAGGTGTCTGTTGCTTCCTTAAGGTATTTACACCCTGTCCCTAAAATTCTAGCGTTAGAGAAGAAAACAGGTTAGCATAATTGGAGCTTCAAGGAAGATCTTGGGCAAGAATGAGTGGAAAATGTGATCCGTAGATGCATCATAGGCTATATCTACCCCCACCCCCAATTTAAATTGTGGCTTAAAAGGACCTGAATCTCAGCCTGTACTTATTGTACCTCTTTCTATCCAGGTCTGCTGTGGCAGCTTAGACCCAGTGATGTGGAGGTGGAGCTTCTGGCCCACACGCGCCAGGTGGTGAGCCATGACCTGGAGGAGGAGACAGGACTGAACACTGGCTGGATCCAGAATGGGGGCCTCTTCATTGCCTCCAATCGCCAGAGATTGGATGAGTACAAACGACTTATGTCGGTAGGCCTGGTTTGGGTTAGGGCTGAGCTTGGGATGCAGGTGTCTTTCATACTTACCAATTGTGTTCTCTCTCCTTCTCCTCCCCTCTTCCTCTCTCTCTTTCTCCCACTCTCCTTCCCTTTTCCCTCTCTCCATTGTCTGTCTCTCCCCTTCTCTGTCTCTGTCTCTCTGTCTTTCTCTTTATCTCTCGTTCTCTCTCTTTTTATATCTCCTTTCTCTCTTCCCATTCTTCCTCCCCTTCCTCTCTTCTCCTGTCCTCTCTGTTCCCTCTCCCTCTCCCCTCCCTCTCCTTTTCATCTTCTCCTCCCTCCTTCTCCCTTCCCTTCTTCCCCCTCCTCTTCTCTCTTTCTCTTTCAACAGAGAGAGAGAGAGAGAGAGAGAGAGAGAGAGAGAGAGAGAATTAAAGAACCCTATAAGACCAAAAGTATTAGGTAGACACTATAAGGCATTCAGAGAAAGAAGACACTGCTGTGGGTGGGAGCAATTGGGGAATGGAATTTAGGCCAGTCCTTGAAGGAAAGATAGTGTTTGGAGGTATATGGGGAAGGTTCATTCCATGCTTCAAAACAAGCTTGAACAAACGGAGAATCTGGGGAGTGATTCTGGCCCGTTCTTGGGTGGTGAGAAGACCAGTGTCTAGATTAGAGTTCATCATACGGACTAATAAGAGGGGCCAGAGGGCTGATTTGTGGGGACTCAGAAGAACCCTCCTCTCTCTCTCTTACCCCTAGCTTGGCAAAGCCTATGGGATAGAGTCCCACGTCTTGACACCAGCAGAGACCAAGGCACTATACCCACTGATGAATGTGGAGGACCTCTACGGCACCCTCTATGTCCCCCAGGATGGCACTATGGACCCTGCAGGCACTTGTACCACTCTAACCAGAGCAGCCACTGCCCGAGGAGCCCAGGTATGGAAAGCACTTGGGACACTGGATGCTCCCTATCCTCAGGACCTTAGGAACTCCTCCCCACCCAGAAAAGAACACTAGATTCTGAGGCAGGAGGACTAGGTTGCACTTCTGCTTCACTTTATGATATTGGGCAAGTCATTTAATGCCTCCCCAAGAAAATGGGTAATTGTGCTTTCCTTCTGGGACAACCAGAGGGATTGGCAGCATTGGCCAAGAGGATCTTGTTGACTTCAGAGGCAGCTAGGTGGCATCATTGGCTTTGGAATCAGGAGCCAGAGTGCTTTGGATTTAAAGGCATAGTCAAGCAACTCCATTTCTATCCCAATGGACTTTATCATTGCCTGGTTTTCCAGAACTCTATTTCAAGAAATTATAAATGAAAACTACATGAGACAAAAGAGTTAATTGTCCCAGTTTGGGGAAAAAACAATGACAGAATAAATAAGTAGGGAAGAAAAACGTCTAGGCCCCAAGATACTTGTAAAATGTAAGTGATCAAAATTTATATTCCTTTAAATAGAGCACCCACATGTAAGAGTATGACTTCCTTCATGGACCCAAATCACTCTGACTCTCACTGATTGGTCAATAATAGGGCCCAGGTGAGGCCTCACTTGCTCATTGTTTTGGTTTTGATGGCTCAGAGTGAGTGCAAATAGCATTTGTTGCTTTTCTGACCAGAAACCCTGAGGGTCTTCCCCCAATGACTTATTGTTTTGTGAAGACAAAGTAGGCCATCTTTTACCTAATTTCTTACCTACCTTTAACTCCTGAATGGGTGTTGCCTCAGACAAACTGAGACCTGGGAAATACCTTAACTTAAACAGGCGAAGGTCATCCTGGGCCATTGCCAGTGGTCCTGACCTTTGTCTTACCACTGGCCTCTGATGATTCTTTTTAAAAAAAATTTTCTTTTTGGTGAGGCAATTGGGGTTAAGCGACTTCCCTAGGGTCACACAGCTAGTAAATGTCAAGTGTCTGAGGCCGGATTTGAACTCAGGTCCTCCTGACTTCAGGGCTGGTGCTCTATCCACTGCATCACCTAGCTGCCCCGCCTCTGATGATTCTTGAGGAAAGAATGGGGATGATGACTTTGCACAGCTCTGCCTCACTTAAATCCAATTCACTTGCAAGTCAAGACATCAGCCTTGTGATGTCATTGGTCTTCTTTGAGAATGAAGGACCAATGAGAAGTCAGGAAGACCTGAGTTCAGATCTTGCCTCAGATACTTACAAATGATGTGGCCCATGGCAAGTTACTTATCTTCTCTAAGCCTCCGTGTTTTATAAACCTTAAAGTGCTATTTTATAAATGCTAATTATTTTGGTTATTATTATTAATTATTGTTATTTAAAGGCAAGGAGCTGATTTTGGGGTCTGGCATTCTTCTGCCCATCTCACCATGGAGCTAGATCTGTCCTGACCCCTCCCCCCATAATCTTTCTTTAAGGAAACTGTAAATGAACATCTAGATATTTATATTATAGATAAATCAAAATGTGCATTTTTCTCTTTATGAAATGAAAGGTTCACCTTTAGATATTTCCCTGAATGCACATATAAAAGGATTTAATCCACAAAAATCTGCCATTTACCCAAAACAGGTAAGGGCCACAGAGATTATGTAAAATATGATATATTTGCAATCTGTCATTTAGCCTAAGTGTCCTGAATCTAGGGATAGAAACTTGTCCTGTTTCAGTCATCTGTATTTTCTGAACACTTAGGTCATTGAGAACTGTCCCGTGACTGGCATTCAGGTTCGAATGGATGACTTCGGTGTACGGCGGGTGGCAGCAGTAGATACTGACTATGGCTCCATCCAGACTCCATGTGTGGTCAACTGTGCAGGTGGGAAGGCCCAGACATCCACAAGGCTCTGTACTGGCCTTTGGTGGGGGTCTCTCCTTAGAGTAGGGTAAGGAAGCTGCAAGAAAAGAGAAGCCTCCCCTTACTGCATAATGCTTGGCTTTGGGGTATATACTCCCATGGGTTTAGGGAGCCCCCAGGTCTTTTCTTTAAACCTTTTTACCTACATATCTCAATCTGGTATAAATGAAAGAGTAATTGCTTTGAAGCCAGGAGCCCATCTGGGGTTTATTACCTGTGAGACCTTGGGCAAGTCATTTGAACTTCATTTTGGAAAAAAAAATATTGATGCTTTAAAAAAACCACACCACCCTTATAGCAAGGAAATATAGTTAAGCAAAGCAAAATAATGCATCACAACTGATAGCATAGTTTTCATTCAGCTCCCATAGACTACACTTTTGTATGGAGAAGAGGGAGGCACACTTCATCCATTAGACCTCTGCTGTCAAGATTGGTCAGTGATCTGAGTTCTTTGGTCTTTTAGGATTATTTTCTATCACATCATTGGGGCCATTGTGTATGTTGTTTCTTGGTTCTGTTTACTTCCCCTTGTATCAATTCATACAAATCTTTTGAGTTAATCTAAAAGTTATTCGAACTACTCTTTTGAGTTGAGCCTCAATTTCCTCATCTGTAAAATGAGGAATTGTATTATCATAGATTTTAAGATGGAAGGGGCCTTCAGGGACCCCTTATTCAATAGTGGAGGAAACTGAAACAAGACTTGCCTAAAATCATACAGACAGTAAATGGATAAGTAAGGCTCCAAGTTGGGCACTCTTTTCTTTTCTTTTTTTTTTTTTTTTAGTGAGGCAATTGGGGTCAAGTGACCTGCCCAGGGTCACACAGCTAGTAAGTGTTGAGTGTCTGAGGCCAGACCCGAACCCAGGTCCTCCTGAATCCAGGGCTGGAGCTCTATCCACTGCGCCACCTAGCTGCCCCTGGGCACTCTTTTCATTGCTCTTGGATTAGATATCTACTGATCCTTCCAGATTTAATTCTTCAGCTCTTTGCCTGAAGCCAGGTTGTCAGTGGTCTCTAATGGATCTGAATTCTATTCCCAGGTGTGTGGGCGAGCACCTTGGGAAAGATGGCTGGAGTGAAGGTGCCACTTGTGGCCATGCATCATGCCTATGTGGTCACTGAGCGCATTGAAGGAATCCAGGTGAGTGGGGAAGCACCTACCTTAAAATAATGGATAGAGCTAGTGGATTTAGTCATGAATATGCATATTCAAATTCTTCCTCAGAGGCCTACTGGCGGTGTGACTGATGAAAGTAATTTAACCTCTCTCCACCTGAGTTTCTTCATCTGGAAAATGGGGATAATAATAGCACCTACTTCCCAGGGTCGTGAGGATCAAATCAGATGCTATATGCAAAGTGCTTTGCAAATCTCAAAGCACCATAAAAATGTAAGCTAGAGGCACAGACAATAACAAAAAGCAGATAATCTGAAATGTCTTTTTCTATTTACCTTTGGAAAATGCATCATCTCTTTCTTGGAAATGAGCAAAGGATAACTTTATTCTTGGAGGAAATCCTGATCCATGGCTTATTGTGGAGCTAATGAAAGCTGGACTAATATGTGGGAAGCCAACCTGGGATTCAGGAGCTGCTTCCCCACTCTCTAATTGTCTACAAGAGAGATAAACCAGAGAATGAATTTAAGCTGGCCAATATTGATTAAGTCCCTACTATGTGAAAGGCACTGTGATCATTTTTGGGAACAGAAAGAGAATAATGAAACTATTCCTGTCTGCAAAGGGTTTACCTTCTCCCGGTGGGTAGGAGAATACGATACAAGGCTAAGGGAGTGAATAATACAAGGGAGAAGGGGCAGCTAGGTGGTACAGTGGATAGAGCACTGGCCCTGGATTCAGAAGGACCTGAGTTCAAATCTGACCTCAGACACTTAACACTTACTAGCTGTGTGACCCTGGGCAAGTCACTTAACCCCGATTGCCTCAGCAAGAAAGAAAAAAAAAGGGAGAAGTTATGACATTCAAAGAATATTTTGGGGAGGGAGGTGAGCACTCACAGCCAGGGGGACAAGGACAGTTTTATTTTCCTTCATTCACACTGGGAATGAATAATTGAAAAGTAAGCCCAGACTAGTAGTGGCAAAGAGGCTAGGTTTCTGAAATCATTTTAGGGACACCACCATATCAAACATTCTAGTGAACACGGAAACAGAAAATTCAGAACATCAAAATTGAAAGAGATTTCAACAAGACAGCCAGGTTCTGTACAGATAAGATTGGTAGGGATGGAGAAGACTAGACCCTGGAGTATTAAGGGGACCCCATCACCCTATAATGCTTCTGATTTCTGCTTCCGGATCTAACCAGGTTAGGTGGTTACCTGGGTTTTCCAAACACCCAGCAATTTGTTCTGAATTCAACTTCAGGTAGCATGCTGTGGAACATGGTCTTTTCTCTCGATCAGCCACCAGAGGTCTCTCTTGGGCCATACTTGACCCAGCATTGGCCAGAAACACTTCAGGAAACGAGGATGCAACAGGGCAGAACTTTAAGACATATCCCAAAGAGGAGACAGACAGCTAGGACTGATGGAAAGACATTAAAAGGAGGGCAGTTATCAACTCAATATAAGGACAGTTTTTCTTGTATATTCTTATGTTTTCCATGCACAATTTTTCTTCCTTAAGCCCCACAGAGTTGGCTTTAGGAAGTGCATGGCTATATTTTTATTGTTTGACATTTAGAATTGGTACCATTTAGGCCTCAGCACTGCTCTTTCGGATTGTCTTGTTAAACTGTGGTGACTCTAGTGATGGGGTGATCATTTGTTTGGGATGCTGTTGAGAGTACTTACGGTACAGGTACAGGTCAGATGAGGTCATCTCTGAAGTCCCTTCCAACTCTGAGGATCTGTGATTTTTTTTTTGTCATGGGGTTCTGGGGTGGAGCAAAGGGACCACTGGAATTCCAAATGTAGAAAGCGGACTTCCAGCTTCTCACTCCCACCACCACATTCTTGGATTTGCCTCTGAGTCTGAGGCAAGACTTCCTTGACCTGTGAATAAGTATTATTGTAGGACCTGCTTAATCTTCCCTTGGCCAAAGGGAGTAGAAAGATAGATTGTGTAGAAGATATTAAGCCAGTAATCAAGGCTAGGCCAGTTCTCATATCCAAGGAGGTACAAGGCTAAGACGACCAGACATTCTAATTTGAGTGAGAAAGTCCTGCTGTTCTCTGAATTAATCAGACTACACATGGAGTGCTGTGTCCAGTTCCGGGTGCCACATTTTAGGAAGGACATTTACAAATTGGTGAGGATACTATAGACCAGGTGATGTGAAAAAAGAAGGAAGGAAGGAAGAAAGAAAGAAGAAAGGAAGGAAGGAAGGGAGGGAGGGACACAAGCATTATTAAGTGCCTAATATGTATCAGGCAAAATTCAGTTGAAGGAACTAGGGGCATTTAGCCTGAAGAATAGGAGAATTAAGCGGGTGGAGGAGGGTGTTAACAAGTACTTGGATTGCTGTCATGGAAGAGAAATCAGATTTGTTTCTATTAGGCCAAGGAGGGTAGTACTAGGATAATTAGAGATGGAGGGACCTATTTATCCTACATGGTTTGTTGTACATATTTGTTTCCTTGTTGTTTCTGTCATCAGCAGGTAAGCTCCTTTTGGGCAGGCACTATCTTTTGTCTCTTTGTATCCCCACTGCTCAACACAACAGGAGACACTTAATAAATGTTTCTTTTGTTTGTTTTTGTGGGGCAATGAGGGTTCAGTGACTTGCCCAGGGTCACAGAGCTAATAAGTTTCAAGTGTCTGAGGTAGGATTTGAACTCAGGCACTCCTGAATCCAGGGCCAGTGCTTTATCCACTGGGCCACCTACCTGCCCCAAATGTTTCTTGACAGATGAAAAGGCCATCTAGGTCAGCTCATCATTTTATCGTGCTAGTGCTGGAAGCTCCAGAGATGCTGAAGGAAGAAGCTTCATTATAGTTGGAGCAAAAAAGATCTCCCTGTTTGGCTTGTTATCACTGGAGTTCTTGGAGCAGAGAGGATGGATGACCTCTTGACCCCTTCTCCAAGATGTTATAGACAGGATTTTGCTAGAGCTGCTGCTTGGACTAAATGACTTCTAAGGTCCCTTCCAGCTTGTGATGCCATCCTATGTCCCAGCAGATTCTAGAGGCAGGTTCAGTTCTCTCCTGGGTCTCTCCTCTTCCCCACTCCTTTCTTTGAAGTGTCTTAGCAAATTGCCAATTTATTTATTTATTTATTTGTTTGTTTGTTTGTTTGTTTGTTTATTTATTTATTTATTTATTTATTTATTTATTAGTGAGGCAATTGGGGTTAAGTGACTTGCCCAGGGTCACACAGCTAGTAAATATTAAGTGTCTGAGGCTGGATTTGAACTCAGGTACTCCTGACTCCAGAGCCGGTGCTGTATCCACTGCACCACCTAGCTGCCCTGCCAATTTATTTTTTAAAAATTATCTAGGGGGCAGCTAGGTGGTGCAGTGGATAAAACACCGGCCCTGGATTCAGGAGTACCTGAGTTCAAATCCGGCCTCAGACACTTGACACTTACTGGCTGTGTGACCCTGGGCAAGTCACTTAACCCCCATTGCCCCCCCCCCAAAAAAAAACACAAACAAAAAAAACCCACAAACAAACAAACAAAAAATTATCTGTGGTACATAATAATTGTTGAAGTGTAAGGGGATAACCCAGAAACAGTTAGTCAGTTAACAAGCATTTGTTATACATATTACGCTCTGGGAACTGCAATGAGTGCTGGAGATAGAAAGAAAAAGCAAAACACCCTTGGCCATTCTAATGGGGGAAACAATATATAAATAATATGGGGGTTTAAGGTATGTTTGGGGCTGAAATTGAAACCCCTGGTTTGGAATTCCTTGGTATCCTTCCCCTAAGGCCACAGCCTCAGGACATAGCTTGGAGCTAGGGAAACAATTAAGAAGCAGCTAGGTGTGTCCTAAGAGCACCAGACTAGGAGTCAAAAAGGCCTGAGTTCAAATCCAACCTCAGAAGCTTATTAGCTGCATGACTCTGAACAAGTCACTTAACCTCAATTTTCTTATTTATAAAACTGGGGATAACAATAGCACTCATCTCCCAGGGTTGTTATGAGGATCAAATGACATAATATTTGTAAAATGCTTTGTAAACCTTAAAGAGCTATATCAATGTTAGGGATCATTATTGGGAGCTATCTATTGAGTTCCCATCCTCCCTTGACCCTTTACTTTAGTGTGACTACAGAAATGGAAGATGTCCAAGGGTTCTCCAGAGGTTCCAGTCACCAAAACAAACAGAAACTAAAACTGTTTTATTACAGTATATGGTGCTTACTTACTATTATTTGGGGTGGGGGGGAGTTGCCCAACCTCCCCGTGCCAGGCTGCCTAATGGGAAAAGCCCTCTAGGCCTCATCTGGGGCTGTTTACTGGCAAACTGCCCTGGCAGGTGGTAGGCAGAGCCCATCATGCATCCTGACTGCCCCCCCCATCTGGACCTCCCACAATCAGGGAGAACCTGGGGCAACAGGGCTGGTGAGAAAGGCTGTTAGCATTCAGCCAGCTACCTCTTGTTTCTCTCTCACTTTTTCTCCATCTGGGTGGGCAGAGTTGTGCTGAGGTTTAAATATGGCCAATTATACATCTCAAGCAATAGAAATCCAACCCACCCACTTCCTAAAGCTAACCCTGTGGGGCTTTTTGGAAACAAACCCTTGATGGAAGACACAAGAAAGATATAAGGAATATATATGTTAATCAGCTCTCTCAGTCATTTGTTCCTGAGAAGTAAAATAGCATCCATAGTAGGTCTAGACAACTGATAACCTTGTATGGAATATGGGTTAGGGTTGAGTAGCTACAGTGGTTAAGAGGAGAAGTATTTTGTATTCTAGAGGGCAAAGGAAGGTTTTGAATATAGCATATTCCTCCTGAGGATGCTAGACAAAACACACTGGAATTAGGAACATTCCTTTGGTATCCAAGGGCTAGCCTCATGAATCTGTCAAAGTACTAGGGGCTCCCTTTGCTAGGAGGTCAGGAGGAGAGTGTTATTATTACTTTCTTAGCATGTGCTATTAGACCTAACCCTGATAGACACTGGTAGGTGGCAAGAGAAGTCATTCATTGTTGTTTGCCCTCAGGGAGCCTACAATATAAAGGAGTAGGAGTGTGTGATCACTAAAGTTCCTTTCTGCTCTAATATTATTTATGGTTCTAGGTACTGGCAATAAAAAGAAATATGAAATAGTGTCCCTGCCCTCAAGGGAAGTGTGGACACGTATACATAAAAGTGAGTGAATGAGCCTACTATGTGCAAAGCCGAAGCTAAGCATAGGACACACAAATAGGGAAACAAAAGTCTTTCCTCTCAAGGAGCTCACGTTCTAAAAGAGACAAGACATATATGGAAGGCTTCAGCTGAAAGTCAGATGGAAAAATCCCAGGATCCTTAGGGTGCAGCAGCAAAGCAGATATCGATGCTTCTTCTTTCATATCATTTCCACTGACAATGGCAAGGATTTTGGTGGCAAGAACTTTCCTTTCTGAGTCTTCCATAGATGTGGCTTTAGTGCCTGCAGAAGCTGCATCATCACAGGGGACGCTCTCTTTCCAGGAGGAGGAGTGAAGGCACTGGATTATAAGCATTGCTATATTATAAGCATTGCTGTATTATATGCATTGTATATTATAATCATTGCTAACATCCTAGGCTGACTCCATCAGGGTGTGATGGGAGATATCCCATGGTGGTCATGGGATAGTGGTGGTGGTTTGACTTGCCTGGTCTCTGCTGCCTCTTGTCTCTCTCTCAGGCTGTCTAGCTGCTTCAGCCAGGCTGACTTACCTGATACAAGGGAGTGGGTGTGAAGAGATGAAGCTATCCAAGGTCAGAAGAGCTAGAGATGATTGTAGACTGGGAAGGGCTTTTGGAGGAGGTGGGATTTGAAGAATGGGTAGGCTTTGGATGGGCAAGAGGGAAGAGGTCAGAACATGCCCCTTAAACAATGGAGAAAACAGGAAGACTCATGACAAGGAAGAACCTCCCAGAGTGGGGAGATAATCAGAGAGATCCAGAGGCAGTGATGGCACAGTGCCTGGCCCATGACTGACACTGAACTTGATGGCTGATTGAAGCAGCAGGAAATTGTGAATGCCAGGAGAAAACAGCCTCTTTTGTCTTGGTGGGGCAGGGAGGCTCAGAGGTGCAACCCTGATTGTAACAGAGACAGTTTGATAAAACAGTTATTAAGTGACAACTATGCATAATTCACTGTGTTAGGTATAGGGCACACAAGGGTAAAAATAAAAGTCCCTACTCCCAAGGAGCTTATACTCATTTGGGCCAGGGGAAGGGAATACAACACATACACAAATAAGTAAAATTTAAAAATATACAAAGTAATTTTAAGAGAGGTAGTGTATTAACAAGGAGGGAATCAATCAATTAACAAATGAGCATTTATTAAGCACTTACTATATACTTAAAGAACTGTGCTAATTCCTGGGGATACAAAGGCCAAAGTGAAAGAGTCCCTTGCCCTCAGGGGATGGATATTTGGTCAGGGGAAAAAAAAACCACATAACATATATAGGCATGAATAAAATATATATGTGGGGAAGTGTTCATTGACCTACTCAATCAAGCCACCCCACCCCCACTCAAAGGAAATGATAAGTTCTGGATCAATCTCAATTCTAGGTTTTAGAGCAAGTAGGACAAAGTCCTCGGAACTGGAATGACATTGCCCAGGTGTTGTGTTTGAGTCTAGGAAACTTGGTCATGCTGCAATTAGGAAGCAAGTTGAGCAGGGAATCATTTCAGAGGTTGGGGAAAACATGGTGATGGAGTAAAACCCTTGAGGAGGAGCTGCCTGGGGGAAAGAAAAGTCCCTGGGGTAATTTCCAATGCTCATAGCTAGAAATCCCTTTTTCCCATTAGTGAGTTTCCCCTTAGGCAGGGGAGTTTCTTTGTTGGGTTCCTTGTCTGTCCTTCTGTCCCAACATCCACACTACAGCCAGCTGAAGGCATGGGGACAATGCTGAGACACTTATGGAAGATGTAGAGTCCAAAGTCTTCTGGATCCTGTTGCAGCTCACAAGGCTGCAGGGATGGGGAGGAAGGAGACTCAGGCCAAGGCTAATAATAGCAGGGCCTCTCCTTCCCTCCCAGGCAATTCTTCCCCTGGGGTCTTTAATAGAACAGCATGTTTGTTTCTGCCTCTCCAATGACTTCCTTCTCAGCATACTTGATAATTTACAGAAGACTCCTGGGTCTTGACCAAGTTTCCACTCCAGTTCCAAGGACTTGATCTAAAGCCTATGATTGAGATGGACTGATTGGGCACCTAATGCCTTATTTTAAGGAAGATAAAGTGATTTGATTGAGTAAATCAATCAACCCTACCCTTACATATATAAAAGAAATGCAAGGCAAGTTTTTGGAAGAAGTCACTAGTAGACAGGGAATGAGAAAAAGCTTCATGTAGAAAGAAAGAAGGATTCTAAGAGGAGGAGTGCATCAAGACTACATGCATTTGAGGCGGAAGGAGGGGAGAGCAGCCAGGGTAAAGGGGCAGAATTGAGATCATCAGGGATCTGGAAGGGCCTCATGCTATGGAAGAAGCTAGGGATGGATTGAATGGCAGAGACAGAGAGAGAGAGAGACAGAGACAGAGAGAGAGACAGAGACAGAGACAGAGAGAGAGAGAGAGGAGAGAGGAGAGGGAGGAGAGAGAGGGAGGAGAGAGAGGAGAGAAGAGAGAGAGGAGAGAAGAGAGAGAGGAGAGGTGAGAGAGAAAAGAGAAGAGAGAAAGAGAGGGAGAGAGGAGAGAGAGAAGGAGAGAGAGGGAGGGGACAAGGGGGGGTGGGAGAAAGAGGGAGAGAGAAAGAGACAAAGTTGCTTAGATACACATATCACTTCCTTTCCCCTTTTCCTTCTTTCCTTCCAAGCCTCTTCCCATGTCGTCTTCTTCTTCTTTTTTTTTGTAGAACATGCCCAATGTTCGGGATCACGATGCCTCTGTCTATCTCCGACTCCAAGGGGATGCCCTCTCCGTGGGAGGTTACGAATCCAACCCAATCTTCTGGGATGAGGTGAGCAGTACTCTGGTGACAATGGCCTTGGGAGGAAGAAGGAAAAGCCATCCTGATCCCCTTCTTATCAAGGTTGAGAATTACTGAGGATTAACTATCAGTTTGCTTTGAACTCCTGACCCAGCACCAGCAAGCTGTGGACTTGTGGCTGTCCAGCTTTGAGGGAGGCTACACAGAGCCATACACATTCTCTTGAGTAATCAATCCCCTTTGTAAGAAAAGGCGCACACTTGTGAGGTAGCCAGAGTTAAGTATCACAATTTTCTTATGGGGAACAGCAACAGTTTCACGAGATGGTCAAACCTAATTAGTGGCATAAGGATTGGATCTGTGATTTCCTTGGTCTGGAGAACTCTCAGGAGAGAAAACTCCCTCTCCTAATGCAGTATGCCACCTGGATCAACAAGGTTATGTGACTTGTCTGGGGTTCCTCCCTTCAAGGTCAGCTTTCTGGCCATTGAAGTATGACCAAATTGCCTCATGCCTGCAGATACTGAAGTAACCCAAGATGAAGTAGAGGAGGCTTAAAGGAAGGAACCTGAACTCTGATCTTCCTGTAGCCACTGGCTCCTTTTCTGTGGTTACTTGTGATGGTGACTTATCTTTTAGCCTCAACCCTCCCTCTTCTAGTATCCGAAATGTACCTTTTCTAAGACCCCTCTTGTTTCTGCAGGTGTCTGATAAGTTTACCTTTGGACTTTTTGATCTGGATTGGGATGTGTTTACCCAGCACATTGAAGGTGCCATCAACCGAGTCCCAGTGCTGGAGAAGACAGGGATTAAATCTACTGTCTGCGGCCCTGGTGAGTAGAGCTGTCTCTTTAAGGTTGGAAGAAATCGGGGTTAGCTGAGGTTTTCTCACCTGAGTGACCTTGGTCAAATCATGTAGCCACTCTGTGCCTGTTTCCTCATCTGTAAAGTTAATAATAAAATAAAAATAACAACAATGATCCCTCCCTTGCCTAAGTCCCAGGGTTATTATATTATGAGGGTGAAATGAAATAATAGACCTACAGCGATTTAAAAAAATAAATAAAGTTGATTATACATGTGAGGGGATTAGGATTATTCCTCTCCCAGCAGGGACAGAAGCTATTTCTATCTGGGGTCTGCATCCATGTGGAGGTAGCAACAGAGACCCAAGAGAGCAACAAGAACAACCTAAAAAGAGGTGGTGTTCTTCCCCACCCCTCCCTGCCATGAGTTTCTGCGCCCTGATTCACCTTCTTTCTCTGGCCTCTGGGGAGAACTGAAGGAGTTGGAAACAGACGTGGGATGTAAACAGAATGAGCTCAGCTCCTAAAACACTCCCACCTTGAATTTATTTATAGCACCTTTTTCTCTCCTCCAGTCTCCCTCCCCTCCCCCACTGCCCAGCCCCCAGCATTCATGTGGATCACGTCACTGAGGTAGGTGATAGCTACTTCCATTTTACAAGGGAAGAAACTGAGGCTGAGTGCAGTGATTTCCCCAAAGTGAATGACAACTTCAGCCCAGCTCTGACGAAACTAGGATAGCAGCTATCTAAATGGAGAGGAGCTTGACCTGCCTCATGGGACTTAGAGCAAAGGAATTTCAGAGATCACTTAGCCTAGACCCCTCCATTTTACACAGTAGGAAACTGAGGCTCAAGGAGACAAATGACTTGCCTGAGCTCACCTACGTAGTCATAAAAGTGGGACCTTGAACCTGGGTCCTCTACCTCCAAATCCTACACTCTTAACACTGTGTCTTGCTGCATTCTTTTTTTTTTTTTAAGTGAGGCAATTGGGGTTAAGTGACTTGCCCAGGGTCACACAGCTAGTATGTGTTAAGTGTCTGAGGCCAGATTTGAACTCAGGTACTCCTGACTCCAGGGCCAGTGCTCTATCCACTGTGACACCTAGCTGTCCCTGCTGCATTCTAATAAAAGCAATAACTCACCATCGAAAAGTACCTTATAAACATTGTATCATTGGATCCTCACAGCAATCCTGGGAAGCAGGTACTCCTTTTATTCTCTGTTTTTCAATTAAGGGAAACCGAGGCAGGCAGAAGTGAATTGATTTGCCCAGGGTCACACAGCTAGTATGGTTCTGAGGCTGGATTTGAATCCAGGGTTTCCTGAATCTGTCAGGTGCTCTTTCTACTACTGCCTGTGGCCCTTCCCTTCCCTTTTCATAAGCCTTCCATATCTTTTTTTGGGGGTGGGGAATGAGGATTAAGTGACTTGCCCAGGGTCACACAGCTAGTAAGTGTCAAGTGTCTGAGTCCAGATTTGGACTCAGGTTCTCCTGAATCCAGGGCTGGTGCTTTATAGCTGCCCCTGCCTTTCATATCTTTTCACATGCAGCATTCTGTAAACTGAAACAGCTCCGATGGGTGTGCTGGGCCCTCTTCTTCCACCTTCACCTTTCCTTTTGCAGTTCTATGATTTCATTTATTAATGCCAGTAACTTGAGGGAAGGTATTATTACACCCATTTTACAAAGGGGTAAACTAAGGCCCATAGAGGAACTTCCTGGAGGCTGCACCAACTAGCAGTGCCAGGGTCAAGACTAGACCTCCGGGTCTCTTGCTTCAGACTAGAGTATATTTTCCCAATGCCCTTTCCTTTGCCAGGGACTGGACAGTCTAGATTGGCAGCCCCTGATACAAGGCTGGGGAATAAATAGACACCACAAAGCTCCAGGCTAGTTTTCAGCTTTAATCCATTAGGCTAATAAAGAAGTATTTATCTGAAATTCAGGACACACTTCCCCAGTAGACAGATTAAGAGAAACACACACGTGAAATACCAGCTTGAATTTGTGGTATGTTGGGAAAAAAATGACTAATTTAGCCCTGCAACCTCCCCAGGCTTGTGTGGGATTGGGAGGGAAAAAAATAAGTGTTTAAAATAATACTTTCAGTGGAATGAATAACTCCTAACTTTTAATAACATTTTTTAATTAGGTGGGAGTTCCACCTTGCATCTCAGAACCCTGTTTTTATGGGGGTGGGGAGCAGTATGGAGGGAGGAAAGGAAATTTTATTTCTGATTTTTCAACTGCAGTTGATGGTCTCTTTTGGAAATGATTGTCTCTCCATGCCAGGAAAGACAAACATTGAGTGTCCTTTGGCCCCTGGGAGATAATAGGGAAGCTGGACTCCTTCAGCGGAGCACGTTTAAAGGCACAAATATCGTAATCATGATTCTGGGATTGTAGAACACTGGCAGGGACCACAGAATGTGATGCATTCAACTCTAGAACTCAGAGCTGGAAGAAAACAGGGAACAGAAAAGAGTGAAATCTAGAACATGGAATTTGAAGGGGCAGTCTGAAAAAGACTTGTGGTCGTTAGTCGATAAAAAGCTTATATTCATAATAAGCTTATTATGAATTAGTGGTTTAATATGGTGGCCAAAAAGTGCTAATGCAATATGAGGCTGAATTAAGAGAGTCCTGGCCTCCAGGAATGAGGAGGTGACCATCTCACTGTACTCTGCCCTGCTTTCACCACCTCTTTTTACTTGGG
Organism: Dromiciops gliroides; assembly: GCF_019393635.1. Classification (NCBI taxonomy): domain Eukaryota; kingdom Metazoa; phylum Chordata; class Mammalia; order Microbiotheria; family Microbiotheriidae; genus Dromiciops; species Dromiciops gliroides. Next base: position 427,797,636 of record NC_057862.1, on the reverse strand, counting down.
GAGACCATATTGTAGGAAGAGATTGACAAGGTGGTGAGCACCCAGAGGGAGGAGACTTGGGTGGAAAAGGAACTCATTCAAGCCATTTGAGAATCAGATGAGAGAATGGGCCAGAAGCGAAGATGAAGGGGGAAATAAGATCGATGTCTTTAAGTATTTAAAAGGCTGTTATGTGGAAGATGAATTTGTTTGGCAGTGAGGTAGTGAAGTAGATAGAGGGCTATACCCTGAGTAAAGGAAGACCTGAGTTCAAATCTTAGCTTTCATTCATTCAATAAATATTTATTAAGGGTCTACTAAGTGCCAGACACTGCGTTAAGCACTGGTGATTCAAAGAGAGGCAAGAGACAGTCCCTATCCTCAAGAGACTTAGAATCTAATGGGGAAGACAACATATTTATGCATGTATGTACGTATTTGTTCATTCATTCATTCATCTATCTATCTATCTATCTATCTATTGCAGGGCAATGAGGGTTAAGTGACTTTCCCAGGGTCACATAGCTAGTAAGTGTCAAGTGTCTGAGGCTGGATTTGAACTCAGGATCTCCTGAATCCAGGGCTGGCGCTTTATCCACTGAACCACCTAGCTGTCCCCCCACCCCCACCCCGGGAAGACAACATACAAAGAAATTTATACAAACTAAGCTACGTACAAGATAAATAGGAAATAATTAAAAGAGAAAAAAAACCACTAGGATTAAGAGGGGTTGGGAAAGACATCCTGCAGAAGGTAAGAATTTAGTTGGTACTTAAAGGAAGTCAGGGAGGTCGGTAGTCAGAGTGGAGAAAGGAGAGTATTCCAGGCATGGGGGTCAGCCAGAGAGAACAGGGTCTTGTAATCCTACACAAATCATTTAACTTCAATTTCTTCATTTATCAAATTGGGATAATAGCAGGCAGTTAGGTGGCACAGTGGATAAAGCACTGGCCCTGGATTCAGGAGGACCTGAGTTCGAATCCAGTCTCAGACACTTGACACTTAGTAGCTGTGTGACCCTGGGCAGGTCACTTAATCCCAATTACCTCCCCCCACAAAACCAAAACAAAACAACAACAACAAAAAATGAGGATAATAATAGCACCACTTCACAGGGCTGTTGTGGGGATCAAATGAAATAATATTTGTCGAGCAAAACTTAAAATGCTATGTAAGTGCTAGCAGCAACAACAATAATTATCATTATTCTGCTTGGCCATAAAGGGAAGAACCAGGAACAATGGATAGAAGTTTTGATGAAGAAAATTCAGGCTTGACATAGGACAAGCTTCCTAACAATTTAGAGCTGCCCCCTGCCCCCCGCCATGGGATAGGGCAGCTAATACCACTGTGGATAGAATGCTGAGCCTGGAGTCAAGAAGACTCATCTTCAAATCTGGCCTCAGACACTTACTAGCTGTGTGATCCTGGGCAAGTCACTGAACCCTGTTTGCCTCAGTTTCCTCCTCTATAAAATGAGCTGGAGAAGGAAATAGCAAACCAGTCCAGTATCTTTGCCACAAAAACCCCAAATAGGGTCACAAAGAGTCAGACTCGACTGAACAACATCAAAAACAAAGAAATGGGATGGGCTGCCTTGGGGGGGGGGGTGTGGACGCAAATTCCCCTCAATGGAAGTCCCCAAGCAAAGGTTGGACAATGCTTCATCAAGTCTGTTGTAAAAGAGATGCTTTTCTAGATCGAGGCGGGACTAGAAGGCCTCTGAGGTCCCTTCCAAGTGTGAGACTCAATGATCCCATGAATATCAATGTGCAATAGGACCTTAGGGATCATCTAGTCCAGTCTCCTTGTTTTACCCAACTAAGGTCCCTCAAGGGAAACTGACTTCAATACCCTCAGGTAGAAAGGAGATTAGGATTGACAATCAAGGGATTTCCACTCCATGTGGACCTAGTTGTTTGTCCTTCCCTTTTGAAGAGGACCAGTGACAACACAGGCGATATCTTGGCTTATACATAAACCGGGTTTAAGTGAAGCAGAATTGTACAAAGTCATCAGCCTCAGTCTCTCTTCCTGAGTCATCAAAGTCCAGTGGCAGGACAAAGGTCAAGATGGCTAGAGATGGGCTGGGATGCAGTGGATGACCTTGGCATCTTTGATGCCTGACTAAGCTCCAGGCATTCCATGGCACCTGCTACAGCCACTTTCATGGCTGTTGGAACTAATGGTTCTCCCCTGCCCGTTCTTCCAGGAGAGGTCTTCACATGATTGGGACAGACACCCCCCTAACTCACTTTCAGCTCTGACACCTGTTGGTTACCCTCAGCCTGGTTTAGCCCATTTGCCAAGATGGTTTCACGGTGTGGCTGCTGTACATGCTACAGCTTCTTGGAGCCACAGGGGAGAGGGGTGGATCAAGTCAATACCAAAGGTGGAAAGCAGCCCTCACACCAGAGGTGTTGGTCTTCCCTGCACACCCCATACAGCGAGGCTGATTGGTCTCTTCTTCACTGGGTGTAGGTTGGTTCACCTTGGGGAACATTCAGTTCTTTTGTCTCTTACAGAATCCTTTACAGCTGATCATAAGCCCCTGATGGGGGAGGCACCTGAACTCCGGGGGTTCTTTCTGGGCTGTGGCTTCAACAGTGCAGGTAAGGGCATTAGATCCTTGTTATAATAATGCATAAATAATTACAATGCTCCCAGCTCCAATACCTCCGGGAAGTGAGGATTATTGCTTCCATTTTGTATTTCTGATTTCCAAGCTACCAAAGTCCTATTTTGATGTCTTATTCTTTCAGGGAACTCGTAGGCCAAGGTAGGTCTTACCAACTTAGAAGGCCTTGTGAGGCAGCTAGGTAGCTTGTCACTTAATCTCTCCATGCCTCCATTTTCTCATCTGTAAAATAAGGAAGTTAGACTAAGTCTCTGAGTCCTTTCTACCTCTAAACTTATGATCCTGGATATGTAGATGGACAAATATTTCTCCCTCATTTCCTTTATCTTGGAAAAATTCTGGAAATGTAAATGGACAGATATTTCTCCTTCATTTCCCTTAACCTATCCCCTTTTCTGTAAGGGATAGTGTCCCTGTGCAAAATAAACCTCTTAAGCAAGGAAGGTTCCCAAGAGCAGACATGGTTTGAGGTTGGAAAGCTTCCTAACTTGGGAATAGGACACTAGAAACTATCCTGGAGATATGAGTAGGGGAAACCAAGTAAGGGAGCTCAGAGATGAAGTAGCTGGGATGGAGTGAAGGGTCCTGGGAAAGATAAAAAAGACAACAGGAGAACATTGCTTCCCTTTTGTTCAGGAATGATGCTGGGAGGTGGCTGTGGAAAGGAGCTGGCTCACTGGATCATCCATGGTCGCCCAGAAAAAGACATGTATGGCTATGATATCAGGCAAGTGACCTCCTTCTGTCCTTCCTGCCTTTACATCTTCCTGTCCTATACACTGGGAGCCATTCTACAGGGAGCTTGAGTTGTATTCTGCTGGAATTTAATCAATTCACTTTAACAAACATTTATTATGTGTCTAGTAGTCAGCTGGGGACCATGACCTCAGTGATGAGAATGATTATTATGATGATGTAAGGATGATGACGTGACTAGGATGACAATAACCATTACCTAGTACTTGTACTAGTACAGGGTAGATAGTATTCTTTTACAGATAAGGAAAATGAGATCTAGAGAGGTCATCCTACTGCAGAAACTCCAGTTCTAAGATTGGAAACCAGCTCTCCTTACTCTCACTCTATTGCCCTTTACATTGTGTGATACTGTCTCAGGCACAGGGAAATGCACCATCTTCCCAGGACAGAAGGGCATAAGTGGTCTTCAAGGAACCAGAAGGCAAGTCAAAGATGGCAGATACTACTTCAAGCATTAACACAATGCAACAGTTAGAAAACAAGACAAGATGAATCATAATTGTCCATATAGGTATAGTCTATATATGTCTATGTGTACATGTCTCTCTCTATATATGTATGTGTGTATATATACATATATACATATGCACACACATACATGTCTATATGATTTTGACAACTGCTGTGATAGGAGATCGAGAAAAGAAAAGCTTGAATGCATCTCTCTTAGTGGTATGAGAGGGATGCAGGAGGTACAAGGACTGAATCTTCACTTCTAGTGAGCATCTGCTCAGCACTAGGGGTATAAAGATGAAAAACAATGCAATCCCTGCCTCTGAGGAGCTGCCACTCTAATGGGGGAGGGAGGGATGAGATGTGTACACAAATAATTATGGCACAAAGTAGAATGTAGTTAGGATAAAAGGAAGGGTCTAGACAATGTGCCATACAGAATACGAGGAGGGAGAGCTCAAATTCAGCTAGAAGGCTGAAGGAAGACTTCCTGGAGGAGATGGCACCCAAGCTAGGGTTTGAAGGAAAAGAAGTAGTAGGATTCATGTGTAGGGGAATACCCTGTGCAAGTAGAAAGAAAGCAGGAGAAGGCAGGACAAAATCAGGGAAGAGCCAGTCCAATTTTATTACAATTTAGAGTGTGCAAAGGGGAGCAATGTAAAGATAAAGCTGGATAAGGTAGGCTAGAGCTAGATTGCAGAGGGTCTTAGATGCTGGGTTAAAGAGTTTCTATTTTATCTTCGAGGCAATAGGAGACATGGGGGGTGTGGAGTAGAGGAGTGATTGGGTCAGAGCTGTGCATTAGAAGGATTAGTTGGACAGCTTTTTGAAAAGATGTATTCGAGAAGAAAGAGTGAAGAGGCCAGGAAAATAATTAGGAGGCTAGTGTCACAGCCCAGCTCAGACATAATGAAGGCCTGAGCTAAGGTATGAGTAGAGAGGAGCAAACAGATATGAGAGATGAGGGCTATTTGATCCAGATTAGACAGGGGGAGATTGTTTCCCTTAATCACGTTGGGGGATAAGGGGGTGGGGCACTGATAGAAGGGGAGCTGGCTAGAGAATCCTAGGATCATAAAGGGTGACTTTGAACAAGTCTTTTGGGCAAGTCTGCTTCTGGTCCTCAGTTTTCTCATCTGTAAAATGAGGGGCTTAGATTCAAAGGACTCTGATGTCCCTCTTCACTTGGATCTATGATCCTTTGTTGCTATGATTAGAGCTGGAAAAGACCTTAGAAGTTTATTTAGTTTTAGTCCAATTATTTGACAGATAAGGAAACTAAGGCCCAAAGAGGTGGGGTGATTTCCCTATGGCCTCACAGTGGCACAGTGGTAAAGAATCTGTTGCAAACCAGTATTCCTCTTCCCTTTTTACCTCCAGTTGAAGAGGGAAAGAAGTTTTTTCTTTGGAGAATAGATTTTAATTAGGCCCTGATGGGAGGGATTTGTATTCCCCACTTACCTAGGTCAGGGTGCTATAACAAGGCTGGCGGGCATATTGAGAGCCAGTCAGAACCCAGGTGTCTGGGACCTGGGGGCATGGGTACTGAACCTCTCGTGGGGTGATAAGCTCGCTTGCTGACTCTCTTGCCTCTCTGGGAAAAGCCGAATCAATTACACTTAATAGTTTTAATGAATTTACACATTTGGTTTATCTCATTGTCTTCATTATTGCAAACAGCCTCTGCTGGACGAGAGGGATTGAAGTGACGGCCAGGCTAGGGTAATTAGATTGCCTTGTGGTGTTCAATCAGGGCTCTGCCTAATCCCCTAAATTGATAGCAGAGATGACTGGTCCAATCGAAGCAGAATCTCTCAAGCAGCCAGTCCCAGCCCTACCCCCTACCCCTCAACCTTCCATCTGTTCCCTAGCTAGGCTGCTGATATGATTATCTGTAGGATATAGATCTCCTTTAGAGAGAGGGTTCTGCTCCTCATCCCCCGCCTCACAGCTGATATAGACAGATAAAAGTCTGGCAAATGTGGTGCCTTTCTGCTTCCCCCTCCACCCCAGACCCCATTGGAATCAGAGTGAAAGGAACCCACGGCACAAGCTCTTATTTGCCAGCAGGGGACTGTCTGGGGACAGTGCCATCCTGAACTGTTGAGAAGCGAGTCTTTTTGAAACACAAGAAACAGTTTTGTAGCTAAGATGCTGCAGGGTCATCCTAGCCTGCTCAGCCAGGTCATAGAATGTCAGAGGTAGAAAGACTCAGGAAAACCAAATACAAATTGAAGGAGCTGGGATGACCCCTGGAACAGAGAACATCAGAGGTTGGAGAAGACGACGACGATGATGATGATGATGAAGAAGAAGAAGAGGAGGAGGCAGCATTTATAAAGCTCCTTAAGGTTTCCAAAGTGCTGTATAAACATTCTCACATTTATCCTTACAGCAACTCTGGGAGGTAGGTGTGCCCAGGGTCACACAGCCAGCAAATGATGGATACCAAATCTGAACACAAGTTTTCCTGAACTCAGGTCTACCGCTCTATCTATTGAGTCACCCAGCTGCCTCAGAACCTAGGCTGTAGAATACCAGGGTTAGAAGGGCCCTTAGATCATAGAACAGAGTGTCACAGATGCTCTTGGAACATAGGACCTAGAACATCAGATTTGGAAGAGACCTTAAAACACAGAACAGAAAATATCAGAGCTGGATTGGCCACTGGGAATGTGGAAAGGCTCTTAGAACAAAGAATACAGAATATTGGAGCTGGAATGGACCTCGGAACGCAGAACACAGAATATCTGAATTTAGGGCATAGTAACAGTGGGAATCCTATAGCTCCCATCTCTATGATGAAACATTAAGCTCTTTTCTCTCAACAAACCTGTGAGGTGCATAGAATGCTGGAGCTGGGAAGAAGACTTTAGAAATGATTTAGTATAACGTGTCATTTACCAGATGGGGAAATCAGTGCAGAGGCCCAACGTGGGGGAGGGGTCAGACAGTGGGAAGGTTGTGACTAGACAGGGTCTGGCTGGGTCACCCTAAACTCCCACCCCACACCCCCTCCAAAGCACACATACTCAGTGCCAGGACCAATATTGGGCCCAGCAGCTCCACCCAGCCTCTTTAAGAACACCCCCACATCAGGAGTTCTTCTCTATCCTCAAACAGCTCCTTTTCTTTCCTACACTGAAATATTTACATGCCAACGTTTTAGGAGAATAAAATATTTAAACCTGTCTTGTAGCTGCGAGGGGGGTGTGGGGGGGAAGCAGCTGCTACTGCTCGAAACTGGTGTCCTGCTCTGATATTATTGAATCTCAAGAGAGCCGGCAGCATTACATACTAGGGCTCAGGCCTTCAAGAACCTCTCCTGTGACCCCAGTGGCCCAGAAAGCACTGGGGCAAAGGTCTCTTCAGCAGCCCTAGATGCTAATCTATATGTCTTTGTTTCTCAGAGCTTGGCTACTGCCTTGGTCTCCTTTCTTACAATCTGCTAAAAAACCTCTACCCTCATCCCCCTAAGCCCAAGCAGCTCATAGTTATAAGTCTGTAGCACCTTTTATCCCATGCTTGGGGAGCCCTGCAAACGTTAATACCAGCTGCCTGTGCTTTGGAGCTTTCATCGGCTAATTATATCTTTTATCTCCTGGTGCTTATTGTCTTTAAAAAATTTTCTTTTTAAAGGAAAATGCAGCTCTATTCACAGTCTAGTTTTTCTTAGCAAATAGTGCCTCCCTCAAAAACCAGATCTCACCATCTCTGCCACTGTAGCTTTCATGGATGGTGAGCCTGTCCAAATATAATCTGTCCAGAGTTCATGGTCACCTAGTAGCTAGTTTCTGGGCTAGGCCTATTAGAAAAGGGCAAGGGGGTTTCCTAAGGTCATTCATTAGCCAGTAGCTAGCCTTAGAGCAGACCTATCTGCTGTAGTGAGTGACATTAGATGCCTTTTTTAGAAGGGTTGAATTTTTGCCTTAAGGGACCACAGAAGCCATCTAGTCTAGCTTCCTCATTTTACATAGGAGGAAACTGAACCTCAGGGAGACTAGCAGGTGAGCATCAGAGGTGGGATCTGAACTCAGCTCCTCAGACTCCAGAGTCACTGCTCTTTCCAACATCCCCCACTGCCAAACCCAACCCTTTAATTTTACAGATGAAGAAACTGAGGACAGGAGAAATTAAATTGCCTAGGTCACATAAGGAGTAAACAAGAGATGCAAGATTCAAACCCAGTTCCTCTGATTGGAAGTTAAACATTTTTAATCTACTGTTCCACATTTTCTTGCTTCCCATCTAGTTTTACTAACCCTGAAGGGAAAATCTGATTGGGGGAACAGCCCAAGAGTGAATGGGCCTGGAATGCAGTGGAAGGACTGTGAAGTAGAAAGCCTTATACAAATCCTGAAAAATGAAATGCCAAAGCAGCCAAATGACATGCAAGCTTATCTTCCCCTGTAGTCTTTAAAAATGAGGGACTTAGGGGTAGAGATGTGCTAGAGTCAGCTCCTACTGGCTCCAGAGAGCAATTGTCAAATTTTCAGTGTGAGCATTTGCACTTTGAACATCATTAATGCTACAAATCAAGGTTTGATTTATTAGTTGTGATTATATAGACTTAGGAAAATATTGGACAAAAATGTTAATAATGCTGATTAAAGGGGCAGCTAGGTGGCACAGTGAATAAAGCACTGGCCCTGGATTCAGGAGGACATGAGTTCAAATCCAGCCTCAAATACTTGACACTTAATAGCTGTGTGACCCTGGGCTAGTCACTTAACCCTCATTGCCCTGCAAAAACAAAACAAAAAACACAACAACAACAAAAACACCCAATGCTGATTAAATTTAAAAGTATGTTATATGTACTTTTTTTTGGATGGGGGGGTGCCCTATTGTTAAACATTCACCAGCATCCCTTCTTAGGTCATTTGTAGTCTCTTCCAGTAATGTAAGGATGTTATATTTCCTGCCCCCATCTCTCAAAACTCATTAGGAAGAAGGGAAAAGACCATTAGCTGCTCTACTTTTAAAAATGTCTATTACCCGCCTCCTTTTCCCCTAGAACCTGTTGCTTCCTGATTGATTTCTTAGGGTTCTGAGACAGAGGTCCTCATTCTTTTTCCCTGAGTGCCCTCTGTGCTCCCTCCCCAGTTCTCTGGAGAAGCCTCTGTGCCCTATTCAAAAATTCTAGGCTGACCCTTTGGTCTACTAAGCAGAGTAGTGGCCATCCAGGAGCAGAGAGCAGGTTGAGATGCTCATCCTGGGATGGGCATCAGGAGATGGAGTTTGATTACTGTTTTTGCCAGTCACAAGTTGGGTAACCCAGAAAAGTCATTTCCACTCTTTGACCCTCAGTTTTTTCCTCTATGCAATTAGCATTACATGCAAATGAAGTGTGGGACCATGGAAAGAGGACCAAAGATGGTGGTTTGTAAGAACTAGGATCAAATTCTAGTTCTGCTCCTTTCTGCCTGTGTCTGACCCTGGACCAGTGGCCTCATTTCTCTGAGGTTCTGTTTGCTTGTCTGTAAAACAAGGGATTTGCATTAGATCACCTATTGGGTCCTTTCCAGCTCTAGCCCCTGTGATTTATGAACACTTGCCTACCTTACAAGAACATTTGTGATAATCTGCTGAAACAGTGGGCATGCTTTGAAAAAAAAAATATTGGTTTTCATTAATAAAGCATCAGGTACTCTGCCACCTTGAGTCTATATAAGCTTCTTGTGAGTAGGTCCTGTGGGTTCTCTTGTCTTCCCCATAGTGCTTGGATCTGATTAGGCATACAGTAAGTTCTCAATAAATGCTTGTTGATTGGGAAGTGTTTTTTAAAATTATTCTCCTTTGGGGCAGCTAGGTGGTGCAGTGGATAGAGCACCGGCCCTGGAGTCAGGAGTACCTGAGTTCAAATCCAGCCTCAGACACTTAACACTTACTAGCTGTGTGACCCTGGGCAAGTCACTTAACCCCAATTGCCTCACTAAAAAAAAAAAAAAAAGTATTCTCCTTTTTCCTCCTCAATTATCATGAGCAAAGACAGATCAGAAGGAAGGAAATTCATATTATTTAAAAAAATATAGGATCTGAGATTTCATCTATATAGGGAGGAAATTCCCTCTACCAGTGTAGGTTAGCATGCCCTCTGAAGGTTATGGAATTAGAGATCTGCCTAGAGCACTGAAAGGGTAAGTGACTTGTCTAGGGTCACCTAGCCATCATATGTTAGAAACAAAAACTTGAGCCCTGAACTTATGGCCACCTATCAACTATGACATTTTGCTTCACCCACATTTTTTATGAAAGTAGCAATAACCCAGCCCATTAAGTGATGTCTACCCTTCTTCCTCCTCTGCCATCCCCCATTCCCCTTAGTCCACTTGGATTCAGTCTGGTTTAGCTTTTGGTGATCAGGAGGGTTGCGGTTTTCAGTTGGAGGAGGCTGATAAGAGAGGTGGCTGGATCTGAAGTGGCTAGAGTTCCTTCCCTCTGCTTCTTGTGCTGAATAGACACATTCCTTCCAGGGGCTCTGTTTATCAGGGATGAAAGCCTGGCTAGCCAACTTAGAATTCTTTGCTTTTTTATTTCTGTCTCAGTCTGTGGGAGAATTAGGTACCCAATAAGTAAATACAAAGCATGCCAAGTATGTGCAGAATTCTCCCTCTTTTTTCATATTTTGTTGTTTTAGCTATTCCACAAATGTGACTGTTTTACTCCCCAAATTAGTCTGTAGGTTCCCTGAGGGCAGGAACTATGTCTTCTCCTTCCTTCCCATATGGTTTCTGGTATTCATTTCTAGGCATCCCATTTTAGCACAGTTATAGACAAGACAGAGCATTCCCTACAGGGAATGACCAAGACAGTAAGAAGAAGGGGAGACCTTGCCAAATGAGAATTAGTTAAAAAAACAACAACAACCTGGAGGCATTTAACATTGAGAAGAGAAGGCTTAGGGGCTATCTATAAATAGTTGAAAGGAGGCCATTTGGAAGAGGTACCAGCCTTGACTGGCTTGGGCCAGAAGAGAGCAAATCTCAGAGCAATGCATGGAACTTTTAGACAGGAATTTTCATCCAGAGCAATAGAAAATCTTTCCAATAATTTAAACTGTCTCAAAGCAGAATAGGCTGCTTTGTGAGATGGTGAATTCCCCATCATTGGAGGTCTTTTTTTTTTTTGGAGGGGGATGGAGCAATGAGGGTTAAGTGACTTGTCCAGAGTCATACAGCTAGTAAGTGTCAAATGTCTGAGGCCCAATTTGAACTCAGGTCCTCCTGAATCCAGGGCTGGTGCTTGGAGGTCTTTGAGGGAAGCCTGGATAGCCATTTGTCAGGGATATTATATGCTATTAGGATTCTGAGATTCTGCAATTCATTAACTCCCAGCCAAGAGGACAGAGCTGAGGACACAGTGGGTGTTCTGTACTGGATAAATTGAATTTAGGGATCCTGAGAGTATCAGGAAAGTACCTTGATTCCCCCCCCCCTCTCTCTCTCTCTCTCTCTCTCTCTCTCTCTCTCTCTCTCTATATATATATATATATATATATATATCTATATATCTATATATCTATATCTATATATATATATATATATCAGGGGGGTAGCTAGATGGCGAAGTGGATAAAGCACTGGTCCTGGATTCAGGAGGACCTGAGTTCAAATCTGACCTCAGACACTTGACACTTACTAGCTACGTGACCCTGGGCAAGTCACTTAACCCTCATTGCCCCACCAAAAAAAAAATAAAAAATATATATCATACTTTCTATAACCCCTTTATCAAGTGACCAAGGCAGAGCTAGAGACCTATAGAATATCAGGGTTAAGAGATGATTTTAGAGTTCAATGTAGTCCAAATGGTACCTGCACAAGAACATACACCTGTAGTAGGCTTCATGACACAGTGAACAGAATACTAGATGAGATCAGAAAGACCTTGGTTTGACTCTTACCCTAGACAGTTAATAGCTATGTAACCTTGGGCAGGTGAAACTCTCAATCTCTGTTTTCTTATTTGTAAAATGGACATTATAATAAAAGCACCTAATTCACAGGATTGTTGTAAGGAACAAATGGGATAAGATAGGTAGATAGAGATAGATAGATGATTGATTGATTTTGTTAACCTAAAAGCACTATATAAAATTTAACTGTTATTATTTTTATTATCAATGTAGTTATGCTGCTATACAAATGCTAGCTATTCAGCCTTAGAGATCTCCCAGAAATCAACCTAGAGATCTCCAATGAGTGAAAATTCACCACTTTCCCAAGACTGTCCATTATATCTTGGTGTGGCTCTAGTTGTTAGAAAGATTTGCCTTACATTCACATCAGCTTCTTTTAATCTTTTCCTCCCTGATGCTACTTCTACTGTATGGGGCCAAGCAAGACAAGTCTAAGTTTCTTCGTAGAGGTGAATCCTTCAGCTTCCTGAAGGCATCTGAAGGACTGACTGATTGATTGAATGACTGAGTGTTTATTATGTGCAAAGCACTGGCCATGCAAGTGGAAGAGCTAGACAGTCCAGGATTTTCAGGACCTCACATTCTAATGGGAACAATAACACATCTGGAAGGTTTCAGCTACAAGTCAGATGGAAAGATCCCATAGTCCTTAGGGTGCAGCAGCAAAGCAGATGTTAATGTCATTTCCATTGATAAAATCATATCAGTTTTTGTTCTTGAACCATTTAACAAAAATCTCGGTGGTGAGAACTGTCCTCTCTGGGTCCTCAGGAGTTGTGGCTGTAGTACATACAGGTGCTGCATCCCTCATAGGAAAGGACTGGGCAGGGCTGGAAGCTGTGCCATTCTCAGGCTCTTGTGTTCAGAGTCCTGGCCTGTCTTCATCAGAGTCTGGAGGGGTGTGACAGTCAGGGTGGTGGTGGTGGTTTGACTTGTCCCTGCCTCAGGATGCCTCACTGATTCAGCTAGGCCAGATTGCCTGCCCCTTGGGGAGCAGTTGGCTGGCAGGGGCCCATCTCCCTGGATGATGGCTGTAAGGGCTAGGCTGGAAGAAGGATCAGTGGTCTGGGGAATGCTGCCACTCTCAGGCCTCTTGTGCCCACCTCTCTGTTGGTAGCATCTACACTATCTTCCCTAAGTCTTCTTTTCTCAAGGTGAAAAATGCCCAGTCTCATCAGTGGCTCTTTCTATGGTATGATGCCTAGTTCCCTCATCATCTTAGTTCCCCTTTTCTGCAAATATTCTAGCTTCTTAATTGCTGCCCTAAAATGTGTGGCTCAAATGACCCGACTAGGGATACCACATTGGGATGATCACCTCCTTTATCCTGGATGCTTCCTCTTTTTTCTTTTGATATTTCCTCTCTTGATGCAGCCTAAACCTGTGTTAGCTTTTTTTTTTTAAAGTACTGGGTCATTAGGATTACAGATTCAGAGTTGAAAGGTCATCAAGTCCAGCACCCTTATTTTACAGGTAAGGAAATTGAGGCCAAGTGAAGTTAAATAACTTGCCTAGGGTTACACAGCCAGTAAATAGGAATCAAAGCTAGGCCTGCCTCTGCATTCTATTCCCACTATGTGGCACTGGGTGGCAGAGGGAGAACTGGGCCTAGAGTTCAAATTTGACCTGAGATAATTACTGGTTTTGTGTGATTCTGAGTAGTCACTTAACCTCTACTTGTCTCAGTTTCCCCATCTGTAAAATGGAGATAATTAATAACATCTTCCTCCCATGACTGTTGTGAGGATCAAATGAGATAGTAATTATAAAGTACTTAACACAGTGCCTGGCACATAGTAAGCATTATGTAAATGTTAGCTATTATTACCTCTCTTAGATCACATTGTTATTTCATTTTGAACTTGGCATTCACTAAAAGCCCCAGATCTTTTCCCACACAAACTGCTGTCTACCCACACCTTCCCCTTTTCTGTACTTGTAGAGTGAATATTTTGAACTAACGTTCAAAGAATGCATCTACTCTGAGCCTTAATAGAGAGAAATGACATCTCCTGACTACTAAAAAACTGGAATCGATTATTCAGAAGCCATTTACTATGTTCAGAAAGCCTTTGTGCTTGGGGCTCTGGAAGGGTCAAATATATGACATGGCCCCTACCCTTACTGGGCTTACAATCCAGTTTGTAAGGATATACATGTGAAATGATAATTCCAGACATTGTTCCAATGGGTGGGACAGAGTTTTACATTTTGGGACATCAGTCTCTGAAATTTTTTGATCATCCATCTCTATGAGTAAAAAGAATTTTGAGCATGCACTTCTAATATGTGTATATTTACTTATTTGCAAATTATATACATGTACAAATAAATGTATATATTATAAAAACAGACACAAAACAGACATTTAAAAAGGATGAGATAAAGATGAAATAATATTTAATCCTGGAGGTCATAGGGAGCTACTGGGGTTTGTTGTCCATGGGATGATATGAACAACAGATCACTTTGGCAGTTGTGTGTAGGATGAAGAGAATTAATGTGCGGAGAGGCGGAGAGACAAATTAGGAGGCCAGTAATAGGGAACAAGGGCCTGAACTAAGGAGGTAGCTGTGTGAGCAGAGGAAAGGGGATGGATCCAGAGATTTTGTGGTGGCAGAAATATCAAGATCAGGGCAGCTAGGTGGTGCAGTGGATAAAACACCAGCCCTGGATTCAGGAGGACCTGAGTTCAAATCTGGATTCAGACACTTGATACTTACTAGCTGTGTGACCCTAGGCAAGTCACTTAACCCTCATTGCCCCACACAAAAAAAAGAAATGTCAAGATCAAGCAACTGATTGCATATATATAGGCCTAAAGGAGAGTGAGGGGTTGAAGATGGCACTGCAGTTGTTAATCTGGAAGGATGGAGGGACAGTGATCCCAATAACAGTAACAGGGAAGTTTAGAATATAATAATATCTCCAGTGCAGATCACAACACACCCACAGTTGCTTATTCTTTTTTTTTTTTTTTTAGTGAGGCAATTGGGGTTAAGTGACTTGCCCAGGGTCACACAGCTAGTAAGTGTTAAGTGTCTGAGGCTGGATTTGAACTCAGGTACTCCTGACTTCAGGGCCGTTGCTCTATCCACTGTGCCACCTAGCCGCCCTGACACAGTTGCTTATTCTATAAAATTCACTCTGTTTTCCTAGAAATGAGAAAAAAGGGGAGCAGGGCTTTTGCTCTCTGTTGCCCACCCTTCTGGGGGTCCCTGCTGCAGCTACAAGGGGACCTAGGAGGCAGGGTCAAGGGGAATTTTTCCAGTGGCACCTGAGCAGCTGTGGCTGTGGGTACCCCACAGTGCTTAGGTTATGACTGCCTTGAGGGGCTAATACTGAGGCTCAGAAAGGTTAAGTTGGGAGCTTGCATAGCTGGAGGCAAAGGCAGACTGGAGGAGAGTTGGGGGATAAGGTTAGCTGTGATTGACTGTCATGTGGAAGGTGGCTTATAATGCATCTTCCCTTTGGTTGAACAAGTACCCTCTTGGGGTCATCCACTAAGGAGGGTCTACACCATGGAGATCCTTGCTTTGGAAGCTAAAGGAAAAAGAGATCCGTGTGGGCTGGGTGGTCACAGAAGATTGCATGGAAAAGGTGGTTGGGCTAGACTTTGAAGCAAGGTAGATGTAGAAGAGGAAAGAAACATGTCCAGGGGAGGAGATGAACAGAGGATTTTGATGCGGAATGAATCATCTGCTCCATGCCTTTTATTTTATGGATGAAGAAAAGAGGTAACTGGTAAGGTCCTGTGAGGTCAAGGTCACAAAGGTAGTAAGGAAATGTCCCAGCTGGGATTGAGCCCAGGGAGCCTGACTCTATTCATAAGTCAAGTTTAGGGGATAGTAAATAGATCACTCTGCTCCAGAGGGAGATGTTCTATGGGAGAGCAGCCCAGCAGAAGGGTTACTGAGAGCCTTTCCCTCACATGGCTTGTGCCGAGTGATTTGATTTTAGCCCTAGCAACTATGCACACATCTGGCTCCAGGCAGATTGGCCTATTGAGAAAAGCAGACAGGCAAGCTGTTAGATGGCATTAACAGCTTGGCAGGTACTGGTCCTGTTCTAAATGAGCCCTTAGGAACTGTTCCCACTCTAAGCAAAGGCTGGAGGACCACAGGAGGGAACCGAACAGCCTTATGGTAACACTTAGCTGGCCACAAGAAGGATGATGGCACTACCTAGGGCCCTGTTAACTTCCCGTGTAATAACATGGGATTAGTCACCAATTAGAGTCAGTCACAGCTGAAGCCCCTCAAATCTCCTGGTAGCAATGATGCCGGCATGCAATTGCAAGAAAACAGCATCTATGAGCCCAAGAGCCATGGAAACCATTGGTTACCCAGGCAATGCTAACTCAAGCCCTGCAGGCAGGGATGAGGAGTTTGAATTTTGCAACCTCTCCCTGAGACTTTAGATTGATGATTTAGAATAATAATAATTAAAGAAACCTGTTCTCTGTGTAGAAACTCATCATGGAACACTTTAGACAGACCACCTTTTGTACCCATGGTGAGTTTAAGAATTATAGAACCTGGAAGAACCTCAAGAGACCATCCATCACTACATGGGGAGCCATTTCAGCCAAGTAAGGATGGATCCTGGGGGTTCCTGGTGCACCCCCCCAAAGTCATCCATACTTTGTTCACCATGCCAGTGAAACCTCCTTGCCCCATAAAAGAAAGCACTGGGGATGTTTACACGGAAGACAAGAACAAAGGGGAAGATGGCATCATGGTATTTTAAACTCTCAGGGACCTTAGAGATAACCTAATGATGGTCATCTTCAACTGTTTGAATGGTTATGATACAGAAGAAGGAACATCTTTATTCTGCTTATCCCCAGGGGGCAGGACTTAGACCAATGGGTGGAAATTTCAAGGAGGCAGATTTTGTCCCAGTAGTAAAAAAAGCTGCCTAAAAAAATCCAAAATGGAATGGGTTATTGTCGGAGGTAGCGGGTTCCCCATCAAGGGATCATAGACTGAGGACTGGATTGAATAACAGAAGTCATCATGTCCAGTCCCCCTCATTTTCAAATGAGGAAATGGAGGTCCCAAAGGTCAGTGCCCAGGGTCACAGAGCTAATAAGTGTCTGAGTCAGGATTTAAACCTAGGTCCTCCTGTGCTGGGCCCTTTCTTCCATATGTCATCTTGAGAGAAATCTCTAAGTAAAAGCTCAATGACCGCTTGGAAAGGATATCGTAGAAAGGACTCCTCTTCAGACACAGGTTGGGTTGAACGACCTCTAGGGCTCCTTTGAAGACCCAGTGACTTACATGACAAGGCCAGACGTCCAGGAAACCCTGAACAAAACTGACATACGGCTAAAGGTTGTCTTTTTGGCAATGCCTGACATGGGAATAGACAGCTCTGCCTGCTCCAGTCTCATCTTTCAGTTTCCCCCTCGCTGCTCAGCTAGATTTGAAGCTCCTTCAGCTTGTATTTGTGTGCATTTCCCCTCTAACACCTAGCACAGGATGACATGTGACCTGCAAGAAGCTTGAGTTCTGCATTGCTATCCAACTTTCAGCAAGGTAGTTGCCTTCTCTGGATTTTAGTTTCTATCCATAAAATGGGAAGATTAGAGAAGATAGGGCAGCTAGGGGGCTCAATGAATACAGTACCAGGCCTGGCATCAGGAAGATCTGAATTAAATTTTTTTTTTTAGTGAGCCAATTGGGGTTAAGTGACTTGCCCAAGGTCACACAGCTAGTAAGTGTTAAGTGTCTGAAGCCGGATTTGAACTCAGGTCCTCCTGACTCCAGGGCCGGTGCTCTATCCACTGTGCCACCTAGTTGCCCCTCTGAATTCATTTTTTAAAAAAATTAAAATTTTTTTATTATTGAGAATTTTCCCCAAGTTACATGTAAAAAACCCCCAATTTTTTTCACATTGATTTTTAAAAACTTTGTGTTCCAAATTTTCTCCCTCCCTCCCTCCTCACTCCTTCCTCCCTGAGAAATCAAGCATTTCAATATAAATCATACATGTTCAGTCATGCAAAACATCTTCCTATTAGTCAGGTTGTGAAAGAAAACAGACAAAATAACTTTAGAAAGAGGAACTAATAAATAAAATTAAGCTTCAATCTGTACTCAGATACCATCAGTTCTTTCTCTGTTGATGGTTTGCATTTTTCATAATTCTTCTGATAGCATCCTGCTCATCATTTCTTTCAGTTACTATTGCTAACTGTCTTACCCTCCACCCTATTCCCTCCCCTTGATATTTACTCTATTTTCTAAAGAAGATCTGAATTCAAATCCAGCCTGAGACACTTACTAGCTGTGTGACCCCAGGCAAGTCATTTAACCTTGCTTAGCTCAGTTTCCCCATCTGTAAAATTAGTTGGAGAAGGAAATGACAAACCATTCCAGCATCTTTGCCAAGAAAACCCCAAAAGATATTATGAAGACTTGGACACAACTGAAATGACAAATCAATGACAAGAGAAGATAGCTCCCAACATCCTTTCCAGTTTAGATATTCTACATACTATTATCTAATATTTCATGTTCTGAAGACCCTTTGAGAACTAACAGTCAAAGTCCTAACCCTCAGTTTTCTACATCATTGTAATTTTCATAGTATCATCTTAGATTTAGACAAAGGAAGGTACCTTATAGATCATTCAGTGGGACTAATCCCCTGTTTTACAGAGGAGGAAACTGAGGCCCAGAGAAGTAAAGTGATGTGCTTAAAGTCACACAGATAGGTTAGTGGCATTGTCAAGATTTGAATCCAGGTCATCTGATTCCAAAGACAAGAATCCGGGTGCAGCCACGTGGTTCAAAGGATAAAGCACCTGCCCTGGATTCAGAAGGACCTGAGTTCAAATCCAGCCTCAGACACTTGATACTTACTAGTTGTGTGACTCTGGGCAAGTCACTTAACCCTCATTGCCCTGCAAAACAAGCAAGCAAAAAAACTGCACCATGCAGTTAGTTCTAACATTCCATCCTGTAGTAGTAGCTGCTCCTACTTTTATGAGGACACTAAAGAGAGAAATAAAGATCTGTGAATCTCCCTTCTTTACCGATTGTAGATGCTCATTAGTGTTGACTCTATTCCCAGAACTCAGTTTGTATTTTAAAAAATACACTCTGATGTTCCATCCCACCTAGCCCCGCTCAATTGACACACATTTGGATGGTAAGGGGAACCAGCCCAGTACCAGGAGGCTGTCATTCATTGGTTGAAAGCACAAATCGTTATCTCCTTCCTCCCCACTTTTCCCCTCAGTAGACTCTCTTAGGCTTCAGTAATGAACCTTTTTTTCTTTCAAAGGGTTTTCTGAGAGATCGTTCCATTAACATTTGCGTCTGTTCCAATTAACCATTCTACATCAAAGCCGCCATCCAGATTCTGTCAGTGTTTTCAAGGCCAGGAGGGAGAGGGGAAGGAGGAGATTGCAGAGTCTGATGGAAACTTCTGATCTCTGCTGAGAGATACATTGGGAACTAATGTGGTGAGATTTGTGGAGGAGGAAGACGAGGGTAAATGAAGGCATTGGAGATGATAGGGAGAAGTTTAGGGAGGAATATGTAGATCTGGGCATCTGTCTTAAAGGAAGCATTGTATTGTGTCCCTAGAATCCAAATCCTGGCCTGGGAGTTGAGAGCCCCTGTTTGTTTTTTGGTTATTTTCCCAACTTCCTCACTTCCTTAGTTGGGTGATCTTGGGTTAGTCAATTAACTTGTCTAGACATGTTTCCTCATCTGTAACCATTACCATGCTGTCTTCCTGTTTTGGAGGGTTGGGTTTTTTGTTTTTTGTTTGTTTGGTTTTTTTTTTGGTGTTAGCTTTGTTTTATTTTTATTTTTGTACTTGCCTTGTGATTTTATTGTGGTGGTGAAAGCCCAGTGTGGAAACTCCCTCCCACCAGTTTGGATCACAAGTTCATCTAAAGTAAGTGTCTGACCCATGTTCACACAGCTAGTTTGTATAAGATTTAGAACTTGAATTTAAATCTTCCTGTCTTTGGGTAGCTGGATAGTACAGTGGATAGAGAGCCAGGACTGATATCAGGAAGATTCAACTTCTCGAGTTCAAATCTGGCTTCAGATAATTCCTGGCTGTGTGACCTTGGGCAAGTTACTTAACACTATTTTTCTCAGTTTTCTCATCTGTCAAATGAGCTGGAGAAGGAAAATGGCAAACTACTCCAGTATTTTTTCCTAAGAAAACCCAAAGGAGGTATCAATGAGTTGGACACAACTAAAATGACTGAATGACAAAAACTTCCTGACTTTTAAGGCCAGCCCACAATCCCCTCTACCCCACCCCCACCCCAGCCTCTATGGCCTTTTTAACATTTTTAAAAAATACGTTTTTATTTATTTATTTATTTAGTTAGTTAGTTTTTTGTATCACCATAGTTTCCCCCAGTATCTTTCCCACCCCGAGCTATCCCATATAATAAATAGTATGTTTTAAGGACAAAAACAAAGAAAAAGATGAGTAAAAAATAAAAACAAAACCCCAGCCTAGCTGAGCAATACATCAAAGAAGTGCCTTGTACAACACTTGTGGACCTCCCACCTCTGCAAAGGGGTGTGGTGGGATTGTCTTACATCTCTTCTTTCAAGTCTGGCCTCTTCAAAGTGATAAATGGTAGGAAAGCTAGCTGGACTCTACTCTTTCCTGCTAGTTCCCTGCTCCCCCCCACCCTTTCTCCTAGAGAGACAGTAATGATATAATGGAAAGAGAACTGGAAAAATCAGAAGACCTGGATTTAGTCCCACCATTTATTAGCAGAGTGACCTTGAATCTGAGTCTCCTCATCTGTAAAAACAAGTCTCACAGGGTTATGAGAAAAGCATATTGGAAACTCTAAAACACTATATAAATGTGAATGATTATTCCTCCCTCTCTTTCCCCAGGGATTAGAATATTATTTGCCCCCAGTGGAGCTTCTGGTTTTGTCTGATCTTTGGAGAGCCATTCACCATCCATCCTTCACTTGGGCACTAATGATCACCCTTTCTTCCTGTGACTCAGGCGCTTTCACCACTCACTGACTGACAACCGCCTTTGGATCCGGGAGCGGAGTCATGAATCATATGCCAAGAATTACTCTGTCGTCTTCCCCCACGATGAGCCACTGGCTGGCCGAAATATGAGGAGAGACCCACTGCATGAGGTATGGGATTGCCATATGGTGTGGCATGAGACAGTAGGCTTAGGAGTCAACAGACCAAGGTTCTAATTCAATCCCTGTCCCTAACTGGATTTGTAAACCTGGGCAAGTCCCTTCCCCTCTCTGGGCTTCAGAGGGGCTCAATTCCTCATCCACAAAATGAGAAAGTCCCTTCTAGCCCTGATCTGCTGTGCCTATGATTTTGTGACTCTGACCAGGATCTTCTGATGATTAGAAAGTAGAGAGGTACAGTAGAAAGGTGATTAAATTTAGAGTCAGAGTTCAAATCCAAGCTTTGCCAATTAGTACATTATCATGAGAAAACCACTTTTTCTTTCCAGGCCTCAGTTTCCTCATCTGTAAAATGACAGGGGTGGAAGAAGGACTAGGTGGTCTCTTTGGTACCTTCTAGTGCTAAATCTCTGATCTTCACTCACCGATCTTGTGGGGGATATGATTTCTGATCACCATCAGAATTAGGGTACAAAAGTTATTCAACTTTGTTATAAATCTTTAACCCATTTATTGATCTAGTCATGTCACTCTGCTCGAACATCTTCATTGGCTCCCTATTGCCTACTGGGTAAAGTTTAAATTCCTTTTCCTAATTGTCAATGTCTTCCACAATTTGAATCACCCTATTTTTCTAGCCTTTTCTCTTAAAACTCCTTTTGACATAATTCCTTGCTATAGCCAAACTCTACTCCCCAAACATGCTCTTATGCCTCCATAGCCCAGTCTGCAACATTTTTCTTCCTCATCTTCACTTTTGAATTCCTGTTCATTGGACCTGCCCTTGGGACCTCCCTGATGTGCTAACAATATAATTGAACACCATGATACAGTAGAAAGAATGCTGGTTCTAGACTCCAAGGGCCTGATTTCAAGTTCTGCCCCCTGACACTTCTTGTTGACCATGTGCAAATCATTCAACCTTTCTCTGGCCTTTAGCTTTCTCATTTGGAGAAGGGGATTAGACTAGATGTTCTCTCAGGTCCCTTGCAGTTATGAATCTGCTTCTATAATCCCATAATACTGCATGGGGCAGTTGTCAGTGTTTGTTTCTTATCTTGCTGTTAGCTGTGAGCCCCACAAGGCCTAGAATTACCTAATATATGAGCTAAACTTGGCACCTCTCCCAGCATGGAGGATGGTGCTATGGAAAGTAGGAATTGAATAAATAAATGTTTGGCAAACGAATGTACCCCCTGGATTAAGATTCCCAAGAAGAGAACAAGAGGCATTGCATGGATTCTCTCCTTGGACGTCAAGGTTTGGGGTGCGGGGGAGGGAGGATCAATCTGCATGGAGCAGCTCATTTCTTGGGACTAAGCAGGTCTCAGCTTCTCCATATACAAGGAACACAGGCCTGCCTGAGTGGGCCTGTTACCAGCACCAGTCTGTGCCTCTGTGGCCCAAAGTCACTAGGGAGTGTTGCTTCCTGGGATGCCTAATGAAGGAGGCTTCATTAGGAGAGTGACAGCTTGCTTTGGAGATTTAGAGGAATAGAACCTGTTCTCTGGGCTATAAATAGAAATGAATTGTTTCAAACATGTTCCACAATAAATGCCACTATTTTACTTAAATGTGACATGGAAAGGGCTGGATTCTCCCTCCCACCTTGGAGGATTATTAATTCACAGCAGCATGTATTTCATAACATTTAGAACTGGAGGGGGAGGGAAGAAACTGCCAGCATCGATCTACCTAGTCAGGTACCACAGAGAGTAGAAGATATTATGAGTGGATGAAGATGAAGAGTATCAAAGAAGAGCAAAACTCACAGGGGCCATTTCCAAGAAGAGAGGCAATAATAAAACCCAGGCCTTGCTCTCTCTCTATGCCCTGTCTCTCTCTCTTTGACTCTCTCTGGGTCTCTGTCTCTCTCTGTTTCTCTGTGTCTTTGTTTCTGTCTCTCTCTTTCTGTGTGTGTCTTTCTCCTTCTCTCTCTCTCTCTATATATAGCCCTCTCTGTTTCTCTTTCTCCTCTCTCTCTTTCTCCTTCTCTCTCTGTCTCACTTTCTCTGTTTCTCTTCTCATCTCTCTCTATTTCCCTCTCCTTTCTCTCTCTTCTCTGTATCTATCTATCTATCTATCTATCTATCTATCTATCTATCTATCTATCTATCTATCTATCTATCTATCTATCCTTCTGTCTGTCTGTCTTTCCCTCTGTCTCTTTTTCTCTGTCTTTCTCTCTTTCTTCTTCTCTTTCTATCCCTCTCTCCTCTCTGTCTCTTTGTCTCTCTGTCTTTCTCTCTTTCTTTCTGTCTCCCTCTGTTTCTCTGTCTCTATCTGTGTATGTGTCTTTCTCTCTGTCTCTTTTTCTCACTTTATCTTTCTCCTCTCTGTCTCCCTATGTTTCTCTCTCTGTCTCCTTCTCTCTGTCTCTGTCTATCTTTGTCTTTCTTCTCTTTATGTATCCTTCTTTTTCTCCTCTCTCTGTGTCTTTTTATCTCTCTCTCTCTCTCTCTGTCTTTTTCCTTCTCTCTCTGCCTCCCTCTGTTTCTCTTTGTGCATCTTTGTCTTTCTCTTTATCTGTCTTTCTATCTCTCTTCTTTTCTTTCTCTGCTTCCCTCTGTTTATCTTTCTTCTCTCTCTGTCTCTATCTTTCTCCTCTCTTTGTTTCTCTGTCTCCTCTCTCTTCCTCTGTCTCTCTCTCTGTCTCTGTCTCTTCCTCCCTTCCCCCTCCCTCTCCCTGAAGATAAATTTGTCTCTATAGATATAACTATAGGTGTACATATATAAATATACAAATACTCAAAGTACAGTTAAAAAAAAGATGAACTTAGAGATCCTAAGGTAAGGAGGTGAATTTGACTTCACAGTCACCCCTGGAATTTGGTAGGGTGAAACTCATGACT
The DNA here is from genome assembly GCF_019393635.1 of Dromiciops gliroides. Lineage (NCBI taxonomy): Eukaryota > Metazoa > Chordata > Mammalia > Microbiotheria > Microbiotheriidae > Dromiciops > Dromiciops gliroides. Next base: position 427,773,876 of record NC_057862.1, on the reverse strand, counting down.
GGAATGTGGTTCTGTAAGGAAATAACTTATTCAAAAGGAATGGAATAAGGGGCAGCTAGGTGGCACAGTGGATAGAGCACCAGCCCTGGAGTCAGGAGGACCTTAATTAAAATCTGGCCTCAGACACTTAACACTTACTATCTGTGTGACCCTGGACAAGTCACTTAACCCCAATTGCCTCACCAAAAAAAAAAAAAAGGAATGGAATAGATTATAGGAGGGATGGAGTGGCATTATACATTAGAAAGATTTTTCTCCTGTGAAGAAATCCAGGAACCAGAGAGGACCAGTGCGGCAGAGGGGGGCCCTAGGGTGAGGATCAATGGAGGGATAAATAAAACTATGCCATGATAGTATACTATGGACTTCCTATGTAGAAAAAGGAAAAGGAGGCCAGATTTGGGAAATAGATCTAAAATCTCGCTCAGAGGCATGGGTGTAGTAAGGATGAGAGATGTCAGTGTAATCTGTTGGACCTTTCTTTCTGCCAAACACTGACTATCAAATGGAGAGGGATTTCTCCTATTCTGCTTGCTCTTAGAAAGCAGAACTACATGTAATAATTAGAAGGATTGAGGAGGCACATACAGGTTAATTGTGAGGAAATATTTCCTAAAAATTTTTTGTTTGGTTATTTAGTTGTTCTTCAGTCATGTCTGACTCTTCATGACCCCATTTGGGGTTTTCTTAGCAAAGATACTAGAATGGTTTGTTATTTCCTTCTCCAGCTCATTTTACAGATGAAGAAACTGAGGCAAATAAGGGGAAGTGACTTGCTCAGGGCCACACAGCTCGTAAGTGTCTGAGGCCAAATTTGAACTCAGGTCTTTCTGACTCCAGGCCCTCCTCTATCCACTGTATTACCTAGCTACCCTCCTAAATATTACAGCTGTTCAAAAGTGGAATGAGCTGCCTCAAGAAATTCTAAGTCCAACCCTTCACTGAAGGCCTTCACGGGGAGGCCTAGTAGCCACTTGCTAGAGAGAAATCTTTGTCAGTTACAGGTTGGACTAAATGGCCTTTGAGGTCCATACCCCCTCTATGCTTCTATGACTCTGGGAATTTAGTCCAAGACCCCCCTTTATTCCCTTCATTTTACAGATGGGGAAACCGGCATCATAAGAGGTGAAATGACATGCCCAGGATGATACAGGGAATAAATATTTACTCAGAATGTAAAACCAGGTCCTCTGACCCCTAGGACTAGTAGTGCTCTGTATCCCCACATCCCTTTAACTTATACTTCTTTGAATGAAATATAGCCTAGGATCCCTGCCAAGTGAAATTGCTTTTTATATACAGCCCCCTTCGGCCCCCCACCTCCACTCTGTGGGCTCCATAGCCCTTTACCTTGTTCTCAAAAGAACAGTCACAGTGCAGTGGCAAGAACATTTGGAATCCTGGGTTCAAGCCTCAGATCTGCTTCTCGCCCTGTGTTTGACCTTGGCTTTTTTCTCTGTCAAATGAGAGAGTTGAACTAGATCAGGGGTCCTTAACCTTTTTGTGTGCCATGGATCCCTTATCTGAATAGCACTTTTTTTTTTTTTTTTGGCAGGGCAATTGGGGTTAAGTGACTTGCCCAGGGTCACACAGCTAGTAAGTGTTAAGTGTCTGAGGCTGGATTTGAACTCAGGTACTCCTGAATCCAGGGCTGGTGCTCTATCCACTGCGCCATCTACCTGCCCCTGAATAGCACATTTTAAACACTCATTATTACAAGAAGTGCTAAATTTCAGTTAGAATTTAGCAAAAAATATAAATTCCAGTTTCTACCTCCTAATCACCCCCATCCAAGTCCATGGTTCATTTTAAATATTCCCCTGTATTAGTTCAGCTTTAAAGTTCCTTCTGGCTCTAACCTGTTTTAAGGCCCTTTCCACCTCTGACATTCCATATTCTAAAGCCCCTCCCAGTTCTGACATTCTGAGTTCTAAGGTCTCTCCCTTCCCAGCTCAGACATTCTATATTTTAAAGTCCCTTCCAACTCTAACATTGTGTGTTCTAAGGCCCTTCCCAGCTCTGAAATTCTGTGTTCTAGGGCCTTTCCAAGCTCTGACATTCTGTGTCCTAGGGCTTTTCCGAGTTCTGACATTCTGTTCTAAGGTGACTTCTAGCTCTATCATTCTGTGTTTTAATGCCCTTCCCAGTTCTGACATTCTGTGTTCTAAGATGCTTCCCACTTCTGATGTTCTGTGTTTTATGGTCTTTTCCATCTCTGACTTTCTATATTCCAAGGCCCTGACATTCTTTGTTCTAAGGTCCTTTCCAGCCCTAATTTTCTGTGGTTGTGAGCATATGGATCAACTTCTTAACATAAATCTCTAGATGTGCAGGAAGAGACTTTGATCATGTACAGTGATGCAGTTTATTCCTTAAGGAAATGAAATCTTCCTCTAGAAAACTCTGCTGAACACACATGCTCCCAAGATTTGGATTGTTATTAGAGGTGGATGCAAATTGGAACATAAAGACATGGCCACAGCTCCCTAAGAAAACCCAGCACCGTCAGTCATTCCAGAGGACTGCCCTGAAGTAGTGATGGAATAAAATCCATTTAGAATCCACATACTTGACACCTTTCCCAATATAGTAAAGATCCCCAGTCCTACCTCCTGTTCTGGAGGTCCTTCAGAATAAAGCAGAACAGGGTCAAGTTTGTCTTTGGCAGCCCCAGTCAGAAAAAGCATTAAACTGGAAGTCAAGAATCCTGGGTCCTACTCCTAGAGATGCCCCTAGCTTACTGTATGACCTTGGCTAGTCATTTCATTTCATTTCATTTCATTTCATTTCATTTCATTTCATTTCATTTCATTTCATTTCATTTCATTTCATTTCATTTCATTTCATTTTCTTTTCATTTCTTTTCATTTCATTCTTCTTTTCGTGGGGCAATGAGGGTTAAGTGACTTGCCCAGGGTCACACAGCTAGAACGTGTCAAGTGTCTGAGGCTGGATTTGAATTCAGGTCCTCCTGATCCAGGGCAAGTACTTTATCCAATGTACCACCTAGCTGCCCCTATTTTTTTTTAATTAAAAAAAAACTTTTTAAAATTCATGGAATAAACAAACACTTCTATAACATAGTCTAATAAAAAGATGATTACACAGAAATTGTGAATCTATCATGTACAACTTGTTATTTCTTCTAAATATATAATAAAGTTATCATGTAGATTTCTCTTTTTTTCTGTTTTACCCCTTAAAATTAGGACACTAATTCATTGTTGGTGGAATTGTGAACTGATCCAATCATTTCATATCTCTGTACCTCAGTTTCCTCTAACTGTAAAGCAAGGATGGTTGAGCTAGATAGCCTCTGGGTCCTCTTCTGGTTTTGTCATTTTGTCACTCCATAACTGGTTATTAAATGGGCCAGATGGGAAAGACCCCTTACTCTCATCTCCCTTTTCCTCTTTCTCTCAAGGAGCTCCTCCAGCAAGGGTGTGTGTTCAAGGAGAGGCATGGCTGGGAGAGACCTGGATGGTTCCACCCACAGGGACCAGCTCCCGTAAGTAGAGCTACAAAGTTTGACAATTCATTCACGCTAACCAGAGATACCCCATACTCTGCTGACTGCTGCGGTGCCCACTGCCTTCAGTCTAGTGTGATAAGAACCTTTCTTCCTCCCTCCCCCAATATATCCCTCACCTGCCTGCCATATCACCTCTGTCAGGGTCAAATCCCAACTTCCTCACTTACTACCCTGTGACTTTGAAATCCTTATCTTTAAAATAGAGGGGTTAGTCCAGATGCTTTTTTTTTTCAGGGCAATGAGGGTTAAGTGACTTGCCCAGGGTCATACAGCTGGTTAAGTGTCAAGTGTCTGAGGCTGCATTTGAACTCAGGTCCTCCTGAATCCAAGGCCAGTGCTTTATCCACTTCGCCACCTAACTGCTCCCCTGATGACTTTTAAGAGCCCTTCCAGTTTTCAAATTTATGGTCCCATGACTTGTAAAATGAAACCAAAGATCCCCCAGCTCTAGCCCCTTATCTCACACAGGTGATATTATGTGCTGAGTTGAGTTAACATTTGCAGAAAGTGCTTTGAAAACTATAGAGGGTTATATAAATGTTATCATTTTCCATCTGTTGAAAGGGGGGCTGTCAAAATACCTAAAATAATCTTTAGTTCAGCGTAATTAAAAGCTGAGCTAATATGGCATAATGGATAAAGTGCTGGGCTCACTGACACTAACTGTGTGGCTCTGAGCAAGTCATTTACCTTCTAGCTGGACTTTGGACCTCAAAGTTTCAGTCAATCAATAAACATTAAGTGCCTACTATGTGCCAGGCATTGTGTTAAGTTATACATGGGCTGTTAATCTCCTTTGGTGGTTCCCAACATTGTGGCACAGTGGATGCAGGACTCAAGTCAGGAAGACCCAAGTTCAAATTCTACCTCAGACCCTTACTAGCTATGTGACCCTGAGCAAGTCACTTAGCCCTCTTTGCCTCAGTTTCCTCATCTGTAAAATGAGCTAGAGAAGGAAATGGCAAGCTACTCCAGTCTTTGCAAAGAAAACCCCAATAGAGTCACAAAGAGTCACACAAATGGAATGTGACCAACACTGACAAAATTATAGCTCCTTCATTTATACATTTTAATGTATTATTCATTATTCACAGAATTATAAGGGCCTCAAAAAAGTGTCCAGTCTAGGAGTTCTTAACCTTTTGTTGAGATAGAGCCCTTGGGGCAGTTAGGTGGTGCAGTGGATAGAGCACTGACCCCTGGAGTCAGGAGGACCTGAGTTCAAATCTGGCCTCAGACACTTGACATTTCCTAGCTGTGTGACCATGGGCAAGTCACTTAACCCCAACTGCCACACACACACACACACACACACACACACACACACACACACACACACACACACACACACAAATAGAGCCCTGGGTTTGGAGTCAGGAAGAGCTGAGTTCACATCTAGCCTCAAACACTTACCAGTTGTGTGACCCTGAGCAAGTCACTTAATCTCCTTCTGCTTCAGTTTTCTTAACTGTAGAATGGAGATAATAATAGCACCTACCTCACAGGATTGTTGTGAGGATCAAATGAGATGATATAGTGCCTGGCACCTTAGTAGGCACTTCATAAAACGCCTGTTTTCTTCCTTGTTGTGTGGTGTGTGGACCCCTTTGACAGTCTGGGAAAAGTCAGACTTGGTCAGAATTCTATTTAAAATGCATAAAACCTATATGGGATTGCAAAGAATGCCAATTATATTGAAATAGTTATCTATCTACCTATACATATATTAAAAAAATTTTTTTTGGGGTGAGGCAATTGGGGTTAAGTGACTTGCCCAGGTTCACACAGTTAGTAAGTGTTAAGTGTCTGAAGTCGGATTTGAACTCAGGTACTCCTGAATCCTGGGCCAGTGCTTTATCCACTGTGCCATCTAGCTGCCCCCAGCTATATATATTTTTAAAAAGTTCACCAACATCAGGTTAAAAACTCCTGTGTAGTCCAGTGTCTTCATTTTATAGATGAGGATAGAGAAATGAAGTGGCTTGCCAAAAGTCAAACAGCTATCAGGTGGCAGATCTGAGATTCGAACCCAGGTCTTTTGATTCCAAGCCCAGGGCTGTATGTTATTTCCATGCCATGCCTTCATGATAAGAATATCATGAAATCTAGTTCCTAAAAACCTGGGGATGGTTATCAGAGACCTTTGAACGATACAGAATTGAGAGAAAAATAGACTTTTCGAGCAATAAAGAGTCCAGAGATATCTAATTCAACCTTATTTTGCTGGGAAGGAAACATAGACCTTGAGAGGTCAAAGCAGAGTTGGGCCTAGGGTACAGGTGTGGCTCCCAGTTCCCTACTCTTTGCACTATACCAGGCAACCCTTTCCAGAACATCCTTCTTAGCAGAGCAAGAGGGAGTCTGCCAACACATGCCTCCTTGAAGGCCCCCTGCCTGTGTGGTAGGATGCTGTTACCCAGAAGGCCAGTGATCTCCACAATGTCTCCCACTTGCTGACCAATGCCCCAAATGCCATCATTTCTGCCTCATGTACAAAATGCATGCTGTTAGCAGAATACTCAAGGCCGACTCTTCCTTTAAAGAGAAGGGACTCCGTGTAGAGGCCCACTTCTGAGCCCCTGGAGTCTGGGGGCACGTTTTGTATAGGCAGCAGAACCTTTAGTGAGTTGCAGTTTCATCTTCAGCTTGCACCTGTGGCACTGCGGCTGAAATTGGAGGTGAGATCACTGAAGGGTTTGGCAGCTTCGCTAGTGTGAGAATTGGCTTGGCTCAAACATGGCTGGTAAAATGAGCATGGGAATTAGGGAAGCATCAACAAGGGACAAAGAACTTCATTAGCAGATATTGGAAGTGAGATGGAGACATCAGAGCTTGAACAGAGGCCAAAAAGAGAGAACACAGAAAGGCCAAGGATTGCTCAGGTGGCTGGGTGTGCAAGAAAAACAGACAGACTCACTGCTGTTATCTCATTCACCGGGCTCCGTCTCCACTCTTAATCCAGAATCCTCACCTCTCTTCTCTTCCCAGATCCTCCCTTATGACTATTACGGGGCATATGAGCATCAGCCCCACGAAGACTACAAGTACAACAGAGTGCTTGGCGATGAGTACACCTTCGATTTCCCCCCTCATCATGACATTGTGAGTAAAAAAAGACAAGTTAGAGGCTGTTCAGGCAAGCTGGGTTTTCTCAGTTCTTTGGTTTTTTTGTTTGTTTGTTGCAGGGTAATGAGGGTTAAGTGACTTGCCCAGGGTCACACAGCTAGTAAGTGTCAAGTGTCTGAGTCAGGATTTGAACTCAGGTCCTCCTGAATCCAAGGCCAGTGCTCTATCCACTACACCACCTAGCTGTCCCTTTCTCAGTTCTTTGTAAAGAAATGTTTGTTGACCACCTGAAAGGCATGGTGCCAGAGATACTCAGGAGCTTGGTTCCTATTAGCAACCACATTCACATGAGGATTTTCCCAGCCCCTCAACCCCACACTATTCTTTGTATGGTTCTTTTTCCCTTTTAAGGAGAAATATAGCATTTTTTTCCTCTAGCAAACTATCCCCCTTGGTAGAAGGAAATGGTTCTCAGTATCACCTGGAGTACCTCTGAACACTTGGTCAGAACACAAGACATACTTTTTCCTCAAAGAAGAATAGAATCATGCTTAACTCTATTCTGTCCCTATGGGCATCTCTGATCAAGTTCAGGGTAGAGGGGAGAGTAGCAGGTGACACATTATGTTCTTGGACAAGTCTAGGACACCTAGGCAGCTGGGTGGCACAGTAGATAGAGTGTTGGGCCTGGAATCAGGAAGACTCCTCTCCACAAGTTCAAATCTAACCTTAGGTACTTAGAGCTGTGTGACTCTAGACAAGTCACTTAATCCTGTTGGCCTCAGTTTCCTCATCTGTAAAATGAGCTAGAGAAGGAAATGGCAAACCACTCCAGTATCTTTGCCAAGAAAACCCCCAATGGGGTCAAGACTGAACAACAACAATAACAAAGGACTAAGTTAGTCATATCATTTCCCTCAACTCTTATTTTTGCAATAAAAATTCTTTTTCAAAGAATGAGGAATTAAATGAACGTAGTAGGCATTTGTATCCCAACAATGAAGAGATGGCTAGGTTAAAGGATGGGGAAGGTTCATCTGGGATTAGAAGGGTAGGGAGCGAATTAGCACTAAGAACAGTAAGCAATACAATTGAGGCCATAGAAGTGGGAAGGCACCAACGTGTGCTTGAGGGATAGTACTGCTCTGCCACAAATTAGATGCATGACCATGTGGACAAGTCAGTTCCTCTCCATCTGTACAAGGAGAGGGAGCTCCAAAGTCCCTTTCCAACTTTAACATCTTATAGGCTTTTGGGGGGGGGGGAGGCAATCAAGGTTAAGTGACTTATCCAGGGTCACACAGCCAGTAAGTGTCAGTCTAGATTTGCGCTCAGGTGCAGCGCTGGAACTCTATCCACTGCACCACCTAGCTGCCCCAACAGCTTGCATTTTAAATAACATAGCAATTTTAATGTTTCTTAGCTTTGTGATTCTTTGAGTCATTTCCTTTCCACAACTTTAGTCACTGTGGGCAGAGGGGGCCCATGGGCCAGGGAAAGTGACTGGAGAAGACTGACTCTCATCCAGGGTACCGAGGCTGATCAAGCATGTTAGAGGCACTTATCCCTGATTGTGTTGGAGTTCAGAGCCAACGCCAGTTTGCTTTTGATTCAGTCTCCACTAAGGAGTCTGAAAAGTTCCTCAAAGTATGAAAAATACTATTGCTCACACTTTGGAGATTTCCCAGCAATCATCTTTCTGGAGCTAAGAAGCACAAGTGCAGAAGAAGCCTCAATGGATGTTTTTTTGGTGATGAGTTTCTACATCTCAAAGCAAAAGGGTTTAGACCAAAGAATGAAGCTTTATCACCCTTTCAGTCAGCCAACAAGCACTTATTAGGTGCTTTACTATGTGCAAGGCACTGTGCTAAGCACAAAAACACAGCCTCTGTCCTCAAGGTGATCACATTCGAATGGGGAGATGATATGCTAAAAAAAACCCAAGTGTATAGAAAAATATATACTGGAGTTTTGTTTTTTGTTGCCCTTCTCATGGGTGGATAAGGGGTGAAGAGTGGGAGAGAATTTAGAACTGAAAATAAAATAAAATTGAATCAAAAATGTATACAGGGACAATTCATGCAGTATTTTTAAAGCACCTACTATGTGCCTGGTCTTGTGCTAATGCCATGAAGGATACAAAGGAATAGAGAGCATAGTGTTCACTTCTTGGGGTGTTTCAACTATTGCAAAAATAAGATTACACAAAAAGAAACAAAGAACAGTGTGTGGTCTAGTGCCAGATTACCAAGGGAAGGATCTTGTAGAGAGAGGTTTTGTAGGGAAAGCACCAGAGGATGCCTCTGCAGGGGTGGGCAAGATTTGGATGGGAAGAGAGATAGGAGGAGGGCATTCCAGCTAGGCAGAACAGTTTGGCAAAAAGACAAATAAGCCGGGTATGTCTATGCATAGTGAGAAGATTGGTCTGATCAGGGCAAGGGGATAGTGCATGGTTGGGAACAGGAAGACATACATTTGGAGAGGTCGGCTGGGGTGTGAGGTTACGAATATCAGGCAGAGGAGTTCAGATTGATGCTATCTTCAGTAGGCATGCATTGTGGTAAGTTCCTGAACAGGAGAATAACTAACTGAAAGCACAGTTTGAGAGAGAAAGAATGGTAGTGACAGCCTAATGTAAGTTTGTTTGGATCTCTGATCACAACACCTTCAGCCTCTCTAAATCTGTTTCCTTCTGTAAAATGGGGGTAAGAATACTTCCACCATGCACTTGACGGCGCTAACGTCAGGAAAAGGCTTTGTAAACCTTCAAGTGCTATAGAAATGTGAGTTATTATTAATTCTCCTTTGTTTCCATTCCTTCTCAAAGAACTTTTTATTTTTCCCTTGCAAGAATTTCTGTTAAAGAAGAGGAATTAAGCACCCTCTCCTCCCCACTGTGTTCTTTGTAGATCCAGAAGGAATGTTTATCCTGCAGAGATGCGGTGGCTGTGTTTGACATGTCCTACTTTGGGAAATTCTATCTGGTGGGGCCCGAAGCCAGGAAGGCTGCAGACTGGCTCTTCTCAGCTGATGTCCACAAACACCCAGGTAGGGGAGAGGGGAGAATCTCAGATAACTGGACTGCTCATGCTGCCCCCATGATTCTTTTTTTTTTCCATGGAAAGCAAGTGTAACTAAGGGAATTTGGTGATCTTTTATAATTGTTAGAATGAATTTCTTTTTTTTTTTTTAGAATGAATTTCTGTTCTTAGATCCCCTGACCCCCACCTGCTGCCAGGCCTTGGTCTACCAAATGTTTCAGTTCTAGGACTTTGAGCTACATTTTTGCAAAGGGGACTTGAACAGCCTCAGAGATTCTTGAGAGGCTCTCTTCTATAGCCCCTGAAGTGTACAAGGTCTGCCTTGGGTACTCGCTATGCCTATAAGCCCTGTCCTAGTGAGGCCGGATGCAAGAATACAGACCTTAAGTGATTCATGGTCAATTTTTCTGGCCTTAGTAAGGGGTTATAGGGAAGTAAGGAGAGAAGGCATTGGAAGCTTATGTCAATTTCTTTAAAGAACATTTTCCCTATTTATTGTGTCCAATCGTGGATTCAAGTTTTCAAGTTGGGTAAGAGTAGAAAGAAGATGGCTTTGCTTAGTGGTTCTAGTCTTGGCTCTGTCCCTTACACATTATACTCTTGAGAAAGTCAGCCCCCCCCCTCCCCCCCCATCTTAATCCTCCACACCACTCCCTTTCCCCACTCAATCTTCCTTATTTCTTTAGTGATGGGTTTGGTAATATGATCCCTAAGGTCATAGATTTAAAGCTGGAAGGGACCCTAACAGGTCACTCAGACAAGGGACTATGAAGCAGAACTAACAAGAAGTGACCTTATAGATCATCAGCTCCCTCTCTGGCATTTTAAAGAACAAAACTGAAGATCAGAGAAGCTGTGTAACCCCCACCCCCCACCCCTCAAAGTCACACAGGTAACAAGCAGCAGCACTAGTCCTTCTAGTTCTGATAATTAGATGCATCTCTAAACTGCTTACCTCAACCCATCTCACTAGGAATCTGTCCTGTGTTTTAGGATTCCCAAAGTAAGATACTCTATAGTGCCCCTCAGGTTACTCTCTCAATATTCAGCATCTTCTCAGTGCTGGAAAGTCACTCACTATGTGTGTCCTAAACCTCTTACGTTTCAAGGTAGAACTAGTTCTAGGCTTAATGTAGATGGAAAAATAGCCCCTACAACCTCCTCTATGACATGTGAAACTGGCTTGATACCAGAATAAAAAAAGGTGAAGGAAGGTACTAGGCTCTAAGTGAATCTAGACCACTTTCAAAAATAGAAATTGAGCAAGATACTTGGGAAAAGGGAAAAGGGTGCCAGCTTCCTATGGAAGGATAATGGGGGTAAGAGGCTCTTTCTATTGGCCAAACTAGAATGAAGAACTAGAATTATTTATTGTGTATCCTTAGGAATCTGGCAGCACAGAGTTATGTGCCCTTTTCTCCATTGGTTGTAGTCTGGGGTCCCTGTCTGTCCGAGGAGATATTATTTTTGTTACTTTTAGCCTTTTTATTCCTCATTCTTTCAACTCTAGCTCATAAACATGATATGTGACCCATGGCCTCATCACCAACTCTCTCTGGACCAATCTCACATATAGTCATCCCCCCCCAAAAGGCTATTCCTCTTTTCCCAGGCGCCACAGTGTACACCTGCATGCTGAATCATCGGGGAGGCACTGAGAGTGACCTGACAGTAAGCCGCCTAGCTCCGGATCCGGAGGCCTTTCCACTCACCCTTCATTTGAAGGTAAACTATACCCAGGTTACATTGTGTCAGTGGCCTAATCCTCAGAGGATACAACAAAGCGGTCCCAAATGTTTAATTTCAAAAACCCGAGTCTTTAAATTGGGGACAATGAGATCTAAAAACTGAAGTCTCCTGTGGAGCTGGCTTTGCCTAATTCTTCTCTCTGTAATTATACAGTTTAACCTGTGGGTGGGTGGCCAGGGTGTGACATAATTGGAGGCCTCATTGTGGGGTAAAAGTAGGGTTTGATCAGATTCCCCAAAAGGGGTAGTGAGTACTCAGTGATTATATCTCTGAGTGTGCCTGTGGTTTACAGGAGGCCTGACTGTGGGCTAGTTTTTTTATAAAAGAAGCCTGTGAGAGCCTGTGGTTGGCTGGTTACACAGGCAGAATACAATGGTAATGAATTCACAATCTTTCATCCCAGGTCTACCTAATTGTGTAACCTTGTAATTGTGTAACCTTGGACAAATTAAGTCTCTTTGGGGTCTCTCTATTTATGCTCCCTGTGCTCTTAATCTCTGGTTCTGTGGGCTCTATTCATCCCCCGCCTCCACTACTCCTCTCCCATTCCCCCTCTCCCCAACTCCAGGGGTCAATGTCGACTTCATTTACTCTGCTCCCTCACCACAAATGGCAGCCCTCATCTGGCTGCTGTTATAGAAATACTTAGCATTCCCAGTGGATTGGGGGATGATTCAGAGTTAATCCACCCCTACCCTACTGGAAAAGTCTAAATGGACAGGATTGTTGCTTTCTAACAGGAAGGCCACCATTAGCTAGTCACTGTGTATTGAAGAAGGAAGTTGCTCTAATTGTGCCACTCTAACTTAGACTGTGATGACCATACTGAGGAGACTCACAACCTTCAGAAGATGGTGTGAATTGTACAACAGCTGTGGAGGCATCCAGATCTCCCTACATGTAACTCTGGAGTTGCTAGATTCTAGCCCTGATTCTGCTCTTTACCACGTAGATTCCCCTCTTTTATCTAACTAGGTCATGCTGCCATTATGAGGTGTCATCCATATACCATACACTTCCTCTCACCTCTCCAGCACTCATCTCCATATAGATGTTGGCATTGAAACCTGGACAAAAGGAGTAAGACAGTCTTTCTCTGAGAGCAGTCTGAAGTCCATCTGAGGGAGACAGAGCCCAGTCAATCAAGAGACTCAAAGATCACTTACAAAGTGACATTGAATAGGATCAAAGCACTGGAAAGGGCCTTAGAATAAAGAATGTTGGAGCATGAAGTGATCTTGGAACAGAATGTTAGAATGCCTAATGTCAAAGCAAAAAAGTTACCTTGGAATAGAAAATGTCAGATCTGGAGGATATCTTAGTACATAGAATGTTAGGGCATAAACCTATCAGAGCAAAAAGTGATCCTGAAACATAAAATTTCAGAACTGGAAAAAACAGAATGCCCCCCAGAGCAAAAAGTGACCTTGGAACACAGAATAGAAGAGACCCTAGATAATAGAATGTTAGAACATAGCATATCAAAGCAAAAAGTTACTTTGTAACATAAAACAGCAGAACTGGAAGACACCTTAGAGTCTAGAATGTCAGAACATAGTATATCAGAGCAAAAAGTGACCTTGGAATATAGTGTATCAGAGCTGAGAGAGACATCAGAGCAGGGTTTTCCCCTGGGACCTGGGGACAGATTTCAAGTGTCCATGAATGGAAAAAAATAATCTTTTTATTTGACAAACTTCTAACTGAAATTCAACATTTTCTTTCATTGTGAATTATATTTACGTGTGTGTATATGTATACATTCTGGTAGGGATTCAGAAGCTTAACCTAATAGCAAAAGGGTCCGTGATACAAAAATGGTTCAGAATCCTGCCTTAGAACATAGATAGTCAGAGCAACAAGGGACCTTAGAACAGTCTTAGAGAGGGCAGGGTTGTTGTCAGTTTATCTGGTCCCAAAGCCTTCATCTCACAGGTGGTAAGGGGAGAGGAGAAGTCACTGGTCACTATGATTTAGTGCTAGAGTAAGGATGAGAATCCAACCATTTCTGGAGAGCAATTTGGAACTATGCCCAAAGGGCTATAGAAACTGTGCATACCCTTGATGCAGCAATACCACTGCTAGCGTTTATATCCCAAGACATCTCCAAAAAGAGAAAAGACAGATTTGTACAAAACATAGCAGCTCTTTTTGATGTGGGCTAAGAATTGAAAATCAAAGGAATGCCTATCAATTGGGGAATAGTTAAACAAGCTGTGGTATTGTGATGGTGATGGAATATTACTGTGCTATAAGAAATGACAACAGGATGATTTCAGAAAGTCCTAGAAAAGACCTTGTATGAACTGATGTATATATAGTGAAGTGAGCAGAAACTAAGAGAATCTTGTGCACAGGGACAGCAATATTGTTTGATTGAAGAACCATGAATAGCTTAACTATTCTCAGCAATACAATGATCCAACAGATTAATACCAAAGGATTAATGATAAAGCTTACTATCCATCTCCAAAGGAAGAATTGGTATTGGCTGAACGCAGACCTGCAGCATGCTATTTTTCATTTCTTTCCTTTTTTTTTACTTTTATTTGAGTTCTGTTGGACAAAATGACTAATATGAAACATTTTACATAATTACATATGTATAACCTATATCTGAATTGCTTGCCAACCTTGGAGGGGGGAGGGGCAAAGAGACGAAGGAAGGATAAAATTTAGAACTCAAAACTTTAAATAAAAATGTTTATTATTGGGGCAGCTAGGTGGCGCAGTGGATAGAGCACCGGCCCTGGATTCAGGAGTACCTGAGTTCAAATCTGGCTTCAGACACTTGACACCTTACTAGCTGTGTGACCCTGGCAAGTCACTTAAACCCTCATTGCTCCACAAAAAAAAAATGTCTATTATTATTTAGAAAGAGAGAGAGAATCTCTCTAGGCCCCTGATTCTCAAGGTTTTATGCCATAGTACAGTCTGATAATCAGAGTTCTGAGGGTGCAGAGTTAAGGGCAATCAAGAGGAGTACTTATTGACCACTGAAATACAAAATATGATGGCCTCCCTTCTGGGGTTTGGGGAACTATCATAGAAATGTCTCCTTCTGCATGGGGAGTTAGAGCAGTGAGGCTGAGTAAGCTCATAGACTCGTGAAATGCTTGCAGCTAGAAAGAAACTTAGAGGTCATCCAGGCCATCATCTCCCTCACTTTCCAGATAAGGAAAACTGAGCCCTAGAGATTGAAAGTGGTTTCCCCCGTGTCTATTGGGTACCAAGCAGGGAAAGAGCACAGTTCCTTGACTGGATGATAGGGAAATGTGCTAATTGATTCTCAGAGTGTTTTGTGCTGAAGCTTGGCACCCTAAGAATAAATTAAACTGTTTCGTGGTGAGGAAGTTGGCACATATTTCTGTTGTTCTGACCCTGCTAGCATGAACTTGTAGGTGCTTAAGCAATGTACCACTGTTTCCTTCTCACCGTGGGGCCTTCTTCTCCCAGTAGAATAGGAGTTTCAGTGATTACAGGGACGATGCCAAGTTTTTTAGATAACACCTATGTGTTCAGTGTTCCTCACTCCAAGATCTGGGCTTAATCTATAAAGGTTCATTCTAAGCATGCCACCCCCCCTCCCCCCCAAGGAGTCAGAAGCTCTAGTTAGAGGAAGAGATGGTCCCACATCCCTCTGCACTGGTCAGAACCCCTCTGCAGTATTGCATGTAGTCCTGGGCATAGTATTTAGGAAGGACATAGTCGAATTGGGTCATATCCATAGAAAGGCAAACTCAAGTGAGGAGAGGACCAGAAATTATGCCATTCCAGATTTGTTTAAAGTACCTGGGAATATTGTTGATGTTGTTTGTCCTTTGTTCTTTTTTTTTGTGGGGCAATGAGGGCTGAGTGACTTGTCCAGGGTCACACAGCTAGTCAGTGTCAAGTGTCTGAGGTCTGACTTTGAACTTAGGTCCTCCTGAATCCAGGGTCAGTGCTTTATCCACTGCTCCACCCTAGCTGGCCCCCCCTTGTCCTTCATTCTTTGTGTGTGTGTGTGTGTGTGTGTCGTGTGGTGTGTGTGTGTGTGTGAGGGGCAATTGGGGGTTAAGTGATTTGCCCAGGGTCACACAGCTAGTAAGTGTTAAGTGTTTGAGGCTGGATTTGAACTCAGGTCCTCTTGGAATCCCAGGGTCGGTGCTCTATCCACTGCGCCACCTAGCTGCCCCCTTGTCCTTTATTCTTTCTTTTTTTTTTTGTGGAGCAATGGGGGTTAAGTGACCTGCCCAGGGCCACACAGCTAGTAAGTGTCAAGTGTCTGAGGCTGACTTTGGAACTTAGGTCCTCCTGAATCCAGGGTCAGTGCTTTATCCACTGCTCCACCTAGCTGCCCCCTTGTCCTTCATTCTTTGAGTGTGTGTATGTGTGTTTGTGTGGGGCAATTGGGGTTTAAGTGATTTGCCCAGGGTCACACAGCTATTAAGTGTTAAGTGTCTGAGGCTGGATTTGAACTCAGGTCTTCTTGAATCCAGGGCCGGTGCTCTATCCACTGCGCCACCTAGCTGCCCCCTTGTCCTTTATTCTTTCTTTTTTTTTTTTTGTGGAGCAATGGGGGTTAAGTGACTTGCCCAGGGCCACACAGCTAGTAAGTGTCAAGTGTCTGAGGCTGGATTTGAACTCAGGTCCTCTTGAATCCAGGGCTGGTGCTCTATCCCACTGCCACAACCTAGCTGCCCCCCTTGTCCTTCATTCTTAAAGAGGACCATGATATCAGGGTGATATCATGACTGCAGTGAATTGGATTTAAATGAGGGAGGGTTATGCAAAGTTACCAACTCTACTCTGTCCTCCAGAGCCACCTTGGTCCATTGGCAAGGTATACATCAGGATGACTGGAGATGACCCAGATGTTTACAGCAATTAGGGCTAAGTGACTTGCCTAGGGTCACACAGCTTGTAAGTGTTTGAGATCAGATTTGAAGTCAGGTTCTCTCAAATTCAGGGTCAGTGCTCTATACACTGGGCCATGTAGCTGCCTCACTGGGAATGTTGAGCCTGGAGAAGAGAAGACTTAGGGGGGACCCAAAAGCAACCTTCAACTATTTGAAGGGCTTTCTAATATGTAAGTGCCTTGCATATAGAAGGAACTTAATAAATGTGTTTTGTTGGGAAAAGGGGTTATGCTGATTGACCACAAGAAACAGAATTGGGACCTAAGGGTAGATGTTGCAGAGAGTCAGATTTTTTCCTCCATATAAGGAGAAATTCTCCTAACAATTAGAGCTGCACCCAAAGTGTAACAAGGTACATTGGAAGGTTTTCTTTGTCACTGGAAGTTTTCAGAGAGAGGACTAACTGACAATTTGTTAGAGATATGTCCTGTCATATATGGGTTGGACTAGCCAGTTGGGCTGGAAGGTCTTGAGGATTCCTTCTGCTTGTGAGATTTTTAAGATGCTTAAAAATTATTCACAAATCATCTCATAGTCTTCTTTGTCCATGATCTCCAGGGCAGGGAGGCTCACTAAATGGTAGTAGTTTTAAAAAACACTGAATTGAGAATCCAGAGACCTGGTTCTGAGTTCCAGTTCTACCACTCACTTGCTATGTGACCTTGGGTCAAGTCCACATGGCATTTTTGAGCCTCAGTTTCTTCCTCTGCAAAAGGGGAAATAGCAATACTTAGATTGCCAAAATTATGGGGCTGTAAAAAGGAAATGCTTTGTCAACCTAAAATATGTAGATATTAGTTCTCTTTTTAATATGAAATTTTTATTAATATCTTTTGGGTTTTTACATCATCCAAATCTCCACTATCTCTCCCTTTCCTGCTCCCAGAGATCCAATATTTGTAAAGAAAAAAGAAAAAAAGTAGAGAAAAAGCAAAATACTCATCAATATATCCAAAAAGTCTGAAAATATGTGTTTCGTACAACATTTGTGGACCTACTTCCCTCCTCTGCCAAGGGATAGAGTGGGAGAGTCTTCCCCTATCTCTTCTTTCATTCCAGACTTATTCTTTATATTTTCAGTCATTCACTTTTGATTTTTTTTAGTGGTTATTCTTTCCATTAACATTGTTGAAATCACTGTGTGTATTGGATTTTGGGCTCTGCTTACTCACTCTGCATCAGTTCACGTAAATCTCTCAGTGTTTCTCTCTACTCCTCACATTCGTTATTTCTACACATAGCACAGTAATATTCCATTACATTCATGTGGGGGGGGGGAAGGAAAAAAAGAACAAATACGTTTCTATTAAACACTTAACTATGTGCTAGGCACTATACTGAGCATTTTCAAAATATTATCCCACTTGATCCTTGCAAAAAACCCTGTGAAAAAGGTGCTATTATGATCTTCATTTTACAGTTAAGGAATCTGAGGCAGACAAAGATTAAGGTGACTTTCCTACAATCACATAGCTGACAGATGTCTAAGGCCAGATTGCAACTCCGGTCCAGGCCCAAGGCTATATCTATGGCACCAACTAGCTACCTCAATTGCACAATCATTTGTTTAGCCATTGCCCAGTCAACAGGCATCTACTTTGTTTCAATTCTTTGCTACCACAAAAAGTGCTATATAAATATTTTGATGTGTTTGGAGACTTTATCCCTGGCTTCTTTGGGAACTAAGCCTAGTTATGGAATATATGTGAGTTCTAATTATTATTAGAATGTCTGTCTCTCAAAGCTTCCCAAACCTTTTCTGTCCTTGGTTTAGTATAGAAGGAGGATTTTCTTGGGCAAGCTCCGAAGCTCCCCCAGGTTAGGACAGTATCTGTGATGGGGGATTAAAGGCGATGAATGGATGGAGGCCAGGGTTTTAATTCTTGATGTCAACCTCAAACTTTAAGGATGAAACATATTGTAGTAGAAATGAACATTGGAGTCAGAGGACCTAAGTTTGAACCCCAGCTCTTCCCTTACTTAACTTCTGTAACCTTGGGCAACTTGACCTCTCTGGTTTTCAGTTTTCTTTTTGTTTTTTTTTTATGTGAGGCAATTGGGGTTAAGTGACTTGCCCAGGGTCACACAGCTAGTAGGTTTTCAGTTTTCTTATCTCTAAAATGAAGGAGTTAGACTATTGGTCTAGATCTCATTTTGAGGTGCCTTTCAAATCTAAATCTAACTTAAATGAATATGAATTCATAATATGAATTCGAATAGCCCAGTAATCCTATAATAACCAACTGGGGGTTCTATTCTTCTGTAGTATTTTCTGAAGCAATTTGTCAGTCTACTCACGTCTTGGGCGAGATGCCATCTATATGCTTAACCTCTCCTTTGTAAAGTAAGGAAAGCCTTTGTTTTTCCTAAAACTATCTCCTTTAAGGGTCAAAGCTGGGTCCTTGGTTCTCACCTCGCGGTCTATGGCTTAGTGAAGTTAGTTTTCTCCTCACAGTTTTTTAGAGATTTCATCATATTAATTAGTCAAGAAACATTTCCTGTTTACCCTCCTTTTTGAAAGACATGTGATACATACTATGGAGATGAATGAGACACTGTACAGTGCAGTGGATTAAAGCACTGGCCCTGTTTCAGGGAGGACCTGAGTTCAAATCGACCTCAGACACTTGGTACTTCCTAGCTATGTGACCCTGGGCAAGTCACTTAACTCTCATTGCTCCTGAAAAAAAAAAGGACATTGTTCCTGTCCACAGGGAGCTTACAGTCTGAATGGGGACAACCAAATCCATATGAACATTACACACACAGAGGAGAAGTAACCCATATCAGGTATCATGTAATTAGCCTCTTATAAATAGTACATCCTTCAGAAATTCTAAGAAGGGAAAGATATCATCAGGTTAGATGATTCATGGAGGAGGTGCTCCTTGATCAGCATTTAAATAGGAGGAGGGGAAGAGGGGATGGAAAATGAAATCATAGGGGCAGCTAGGTAGCACAGTGGATAGAGCACCAGCCCTGAGTCAGGAGGACCTGAGTTCAAATCTAGCCTTAGACACTTGACACTTACTAGCTGTGTGACCCTGGGCAAGTCACTTAATCCCCAAATGCCTCACCAAAAAAAAAAAAAAAAGAAAGAAAATGAAATCATTTATGTAAAAACAACCCCCCAAAACCTTTCAAGGGACAAAGTACCATTCCAACATAAGGCCACAATACGATTTTAGATGGAAAAGATCTGTGACTCTCATTGGGGTAGATATTCCTTCCACTCACTCTCATTGTAACTCTTCCACGTCTTGAAGCAGTTGTGCCTCACTAAATGCAATTCATTGCAAGTCATGACATCACCTCCCTAATGTCATGGTCCTCTTCAAGAATGAAGGACAAACAACCAATAAACAATAACAACAACAACACGCTAGAATCACAGTAAAGAAGACTTATGTTCAAATCCTGTCTCAGTTACTTATTAGCTGAGTAACCTAGGCCAAGTCAATTCATTCAGTCTCAGTTTTTTCATCAGTCAAATAGGAATAATAATAGCACTTCCCTCACAGGTTTTCCTTTGCAAACTTTAAAGTATTATATAAATCAACACAGGCTATTAATATTATGCCTTAATAGATGGTTTCATGAATTTCTGTGTCAAAAAAAAAGGGGGGAGAAAGGAATCATCACTTGGATGCCAACTAACCATATAGAATGGTCCCAGACTGATGACAGCTGTGCATTCTGGGTCCCACCCCATACCGGGAAGCTTTCCAGAGTGGTTGCACCTATCAGAGTGTACACTATGCTGCTGGCCTTTTGAGACCCCAGGGTCTCTTCCCACACCATCAAGAGGCAATTAGAGTAGGGCTTTAGTGGAAGAAACTAATAGTTATGATGGCAATGACACCTTCTATTGGCCTAGCCCTTTACAATTCCTCAAGGCATGTTCACGTGGGTTTATTTCATGCTGTTATTCACATTTACACCCTATTAACCTGACCCCAGTTCTATTAACAAAGTTGAGAGGGCCTCGGGGGAAAGAAGCAGCAGGCTAGCAGAAAGCGTCATATTTTCTTGCTATTGGCCAAGAGGATTCTTGTGTAAATATGGGGAGAGATGAGTGTGGAGGAGGTGTCTGAAGGTCCCAGATAAGGCTGCCCAGCCCTCTTTGCTAATATGCTCAACACCCATTCCCTTGCTCCCAGGTCTTTTTCTTCCCCTGCTCAGAAGCCGCCCTCTGAGCTAATTAAAAAGATAGCATAGGGGCGAGTGAGTGCTCTTGGGGACGCTTTCTTGGCTGGGTGATAGAATATAGTATAGTAAAAGCACCTCTATTTTTTCAATTACAGTAGGTGGTTGCACCTATTATCATGATGACATATTGTTCAAATGCAGTTTAGAAGCTGTGAGAAGGCGGGGGAAGGAGTGCTAAGGGCAGGATTAATCAGCAGCTCTCCCCCTCCCTCCCCTCCAGGCCTTCCCTGGGCCTTCATGGTGGCTTATGAAGCAACAGAACCAATCTCCCAGAGACCTATTTTAACTAGATGAATATTCCTCTGCAAAGCCGAATTTTCTTCTTCAAAAGAAGATGCTAGCTGCCTCAAAAGCACCTTAGACACTTACTACCCTTGTGACCCTGGGCTAGTCACTTAACCCCAATTGCCTCAAACATCTGGGGCCATCTCCAATTGTCCTGATCTTATCTTGCCACCGGACCCCAGATGGCTCTGGAGTGGAGAGGGAAAGTTGGTGACCTTGCACAGCTCTCCTTTGCTTAAATCCAATGCACTACAAGTCATGACTTCACCCTGATGTCATGGTCCTCTTCAAGAATAAAGGACAAACAACAACATTACTCCACATATGTGTGTGTGTGTGTGTGTGTGTGTGTGTATGTACATATATCTATCTATTGTTAAGGGCTAAAATTCTAGCTAAACTGTCTAAACTATTTAATGACGTGGTCGCCAATAAATTATAAGCTTTAGCAAGAGTTAGACTTTTAAGCATTTATTAAGGAGATAAGAATTGATAAAGAGAGAAGAAAGGCCCTAGATTCCTATCTATTAAAGGGAGAGCACATTTCTAGCTCCGCTCTCCACCAGAGTCCTCAGGAAAGAGAGCGAGACTGAGCGCCAGTCTCTTCCTTCCTCCTCCACTCGCCCGTGTCACTTCCTTTACGCCAAAGAAAAGACTCCTGGTCTTGCCCTCAAAGACCTTCGCTTCATGGGCAGAACTCTTCTACCGTAAGTCTCCAGCAGGTGGGCGTCATTCCAATCGTTACACTATCTATCTATATATATAGATATCTCCAAGTCTTCCTTTAGCTACCATGCATGCTGCTTCCCAATCAAATACAATTTCTATTTTTTTCCCTTTTTAGAGCAAACCAGAAGGGGGAAGAAAGTGAAAACAATGAAAGGATTAAGATTACCTAGCAATTCAAGAAATGAATCTCAGACTAGACCCCAGGAATCCTGATTCCCTGGGTGATATGATCTGCCTCTTCTTTGTATCAGAAAAACAGGACTGAGGGGCTGGAAAAGACCAAAGGGAATGAGTGGGCATTAGCACTAATATTCGATGGACCTAAAAGTCCCTGACAGTGTCAGGTCAAGGCTGGAGGATGGCCATGCCTCCTGTCAGCTTCTTACACAGGGGTTGGAAGAGATGGCTAATGAGAGCTTGAAGCTTTGAGATCTCTGTAGCTTAGCATTCCATGTTCCAAACCCCCCTATCTTCCAAAGCCCTACAGTTCTAAATGTTCAAAAGCCCCAAACTTGGATGCTGATATGTTTTAAAGGCCTTTCCAATTCTGACATTCTATGTTCTAGTTTACGCAACTCAGTGGCATTGTAGATAGAGTACGGACCTAGAGTCAGGAAGACCTGGGTTCAAATCTGTTCTCAGACATTTACTAGCTGTGTGACCCTGGGCAAGTCCACTTTAATCTTTCTTTGCCTTGGGACAGATAGGTGACACAGTGGATAAAGCACCGGCCCTGGATTCAGGAGGACCCTGAGTTCAAATCGACCTCAGATACTTGACACTTACTAGCTGTGTGACCCTGGGAAAAGTCACTAACTCCTCATTGCCCTGTTAAAAAAAAACCAAACTTCTCTCTGCCTCAGTTTTCATTCCTGTTAAATGGACTAATAGCACCCCTCCCACACAAGGATTTTGTGAGGGTCAAATGAGATATTTGTAAAAACACCTAGCACAGTGGCCTGGCACCTAGTGGATACTTGATAAATGCTTATTCCCTTTTCCTTCTCCACCTTATCTATATTCTCATGTGCCTGCCAGCTCTCATATTTTTATGGCCCAAGATCCCTTCTGCCTCAGACATTCTGTGATGCCTGGCTTAAGAGGACAGGTCAGGCAAATGCTTCACAGCAGTTTGGGAAATATTTTCAAATCACAAGACTGGGTACAATGTGGCAAGGCCTGATTTGACTCTATGCACAGAGGCACTGTTCATCTCAGATCTTTATTGTGCTTCCTGAGAAGGCAGAGAGGGTTCTTCATAGTCATAGGCAGGGAAGGAGATGGTACTGGTTTGTATGAAGCTATTTCTTCACTAAAAAGAACATGGCCTAAGCTGAGGGCTATCGTCTATTTCCTTAGTATCCCTAGGGAGCTGTCACCATCCATCCTGGACAAGCACATTCAAGAATGTGCAGAAGGTTAAGCTGACCTGACTGACCTCGGCTAGACGCCCCACATCTAAAATAAACAGCGAGGCTGGTGGCAGGTTCTAGCAAAGGACAGGAAATTCAAAAGTGAACTCTTGCTTTAAAGCCTTCCCCTGCTTTTGAGATGGGGATAAAGGATATTGACAGTCTTCACTTTTTTAGGCAAGGAAGCTGGGATATGGTGGAAAGGCCCCCTGGATCATCAGTGTGAGCTGCAGCTCTGTCCCTAACTGATTGGGCGACATGTAAATTGCTGGAGTTGAATAGATTCCATCCATAAAGTCCCTTCTAATTCTGTTATTCCAAGATTCAATGCACTGTAATCCATGACAGGATTATAGACTTTAACGGTAGAAAAGACTTTGGAAGTCATCTGGAAAGAGGATAGGAACAGGAACTATGATTTCATTGAGTGATTTGGAACTGGAGGGTGTCATTTCTTTCTTTCTTCTTTTTTTTTTTTTGGAGCAATCAGGGTTAAGTGACTTGCCTAGGGTCACATAGCTAGTAAGTGTCAAGGGTCTGAGAATGGATTTGAACTCCGGTCGTACTGACTCCAGAGGAAGTACTCTCTCCACTGCACGACCTAGATGCCCTGGGTAGTGTCATTTCATCATTTCATTGATACATTCAGTGTAGGAACCCCTTTAAAAAGGCAGATTGATAGCTTCTTGCAACCTAGGTAAGTCTTAGGTTGAGACAGTGGAACTCCAGTGGGTTGCAAGTGCAGAAAACCATAGTAAAATATAATTGGAAAATTATAAAACATATAATTAATTAGCATGATAATAATTATAGTGCAATTAATATTACAAAATATAAATTTAATGCAACATAGATACTGTGAATTTGAGGGTTTCTAAGTAAAAAAAATTCACTGGCAGGAATCTATTTCTTTTTTTATTTTTGTTTTTGTTTTGCAGGCCAATGACCCTTAAGTAAGTTGCCCAAGGTCACACAGCTAGTAAGTGTCAAGTGTCGAGAGACAAGATTTGAACTCAGGTCCTCCTGAATCCAGGGCTGTTGCTTTATCCATCGTGCCCTCCCTAGCTGCGCCCCACCCCCCCATCTATTTCTATTGGAGTCTGACACCACAGGACTAGAGCATTAAGCGTTTCAGAGACTTCCCCACAACTAGTCAGAGATGGGATAGGAAACTCACATCTTTCTGTCACTGAGGCCAGGCATTTCTATCCATTGTACAATGTTTGCCCCTGCTCTAACATAATAATCAGCTAGTCCGTGCCCTCAAGGAACTATACTTGAGAAGTTTTAATATCCTTGTAAATAACTCAAAGCAGGGTATTTGAGAAAGAAGAAGATACTAAGGTGGGTTGAGCTGAGTCTCGAAGTAGGCTAAGGATTCAGAGAAACATAAAGAGGAAGGAGAGCACTTTAGGTCTGTGTGAATATCTTTTGAGGGCAGGATGGATTGTGTGTTAGGGAACAGCTAATACTTTTTTTTTTTTTTGCAGGGCAATGGGGTTAAGTGAATTGCCCAGGGTCACACAGCTAAGTACTCCTGACTCCAGGGCCGGTGCTTTAACCACCGCGCCATCTAGCTGCCCCAACAGCAATACTTTAATTTAGCCCATTGCAGGACGTGTGCAGGCTGAAATACTCTAGAAAAGCAAATTGGAGTCAGATCATGGAAGGCCTCCAATATCAGCCTGAGAAATCTATATTTAATCCTAGAGGTTAGTAGGGATCCATTAAAGGTTTCTGAACAGGGGAATAACATGGTCAAAATGATGACTTAGGAAGATTGTTTTAGTACCTGAGTGAAAAATGATTGGGAAAAAACTAGAGAAATTCCAGTTAGAGTCTACTGCAGTGGGTGAAGAAGGACTGAACTAGAATGGTGGCTGTGTAATAAAAAGGAGGGAATATGAGAGTAGTGTTTCTGACAGAACTGATGGACTTGCAAATAGTTAGATGTGGAAGACCAGCTGTGTACAGCAGAGCATCAAGGGACAGGGAAGAGTGAATGGTGATTCTGAGATGGTTTTCCTGCTACTTCTGCTATGACTATTGCTATCTCTCTTCCTAAGCTCAAACTGCTCTCTCTCCCACAGGGGATGGCTATTACTTGGCTGTGGGGGGAGCAGCAGCCCAATACAACTGGTCCCACATCACCACTGTGCTTCAGGACAAGAAGTTCAATTGCCAGCTCATTGACTGTTCAGAAGACATGGGGATGATTAGTATCCAGGGACCACAGAGGGTGTAAGATTTATCCTGAATTGCAGGCCACACGCGGGGCTTTTTACCCTGACAATCAGAAACAATCACATACCTCATGCTTTTCAGAAACCAGTCCCTCTATCTGTTGTTACTGTTCTCTCCCTCCACCCTCTTAAAAGCTAAGATGGGGGGGGGCTTTATGGGAATGACTGGGGGGCAGAGAACAAAAAGAGAAAGAAGCAGGAGAGAAGGGATTGTTCCGTACCTAGCTGAAGTCATGGCAGAAAGGAGATCTACTCAGGAAGATTGATAGAAACTGAACTTGAGGTCACTGGAAGATGAGCAACACACTAAGAGAAAAAACCAGACAAAAGGCTTCCCCTCAGTTAGAAAGTTCTTTAAATTGTGCCCCTGTATGCTCTCTAGGAGCCCCCCTGATCTGAGCAGCTTTCTCTAGCTTCTATTTTGTGCTGCGTGCCGCTACTGAAAGCATCAAATATTTAAGCCCACTTCCCTTCAGTGCCCTGGGACAGAACTCACTTAGTGCGAGCCCTTGGCTTTCCATTCACCATGGTCTGTGTTACGCAGTTGGGATATATGAGTGTATAGGTTTAATGCATGAAATCCTAACTTCAGAGAAAAGCATTCTTGTCCATCCCAAAGTCTGGTCTTTTCCTTTTCCTCCTTTGCAAATTACATTTGCTCCATAAAATCTACCACATTGACTTTTCTCCTAGAGGAAGGGTTGATCTGCTGTTGAGTGTTCAGGTCTGATTGTTTAAAACTGGGATCTTTTGGGGAGGATGGAAAGAGAGAAAGGTCATCATGCTGTCATTTTAGTCAAGCTGGCTTTTAGAGACCGATGCTCCTTTTTTCTTGTTAGTTTTCTAGTCTAAAATCCAAGAAATGTTTACTATTCCAGCAAAACTGGGTTGTTAGGTGCTTCTCCAAGTAAGCGCATAGAAGCACAGTAGATAGAGAGTCAGTGCTGGAAGGCAGATGACCTGTGTTCAAGTCTTATCCTCTAATATATTCTGTCCTCATGACCTGAGTAAGTCACTTAAATACTTACTGCCTCCCTTTTTTATTGCTGTTCACTCTTTTCAGCCATGTCCAACTCTTCATGACCCCATTTGGAGTTTTCTTGGCAAAGATATGGGAATAGTTTGCCATTTCCTTCTCCAGTTCCATTTTACAGATGAGGAACTGAGGTCAACAGGGTATTTAAATGACTTGCCCAGGGTCACACAGCTAGTCAGTGTCTGAGGCTGGATTTGAACTTGGGTCTTCCTGACTCCAGGGCCAGTGTTTCTGTCTTCTGCACCACCCCTAGCTACCCACCTTATTGCCCCCATGAAACTTTGTCTGCATTGATTTGGTGGAATTTTCTCAGCAGCATCTTCATATGCTGATGAAATCCAGGTCTGAACTTCCTCACCTCCCCCACCGCCCCCCCCCCCAAAAAAAGTAAAGGATTGTAAGGGTAGACAAAGAAATATAAAATGTTGTCTGAGTGTCTGGGCCCTCAGGGAGTTTATCTGGTCAGAGGTTTTCTAGGATGATCAAGTTAGTGTTAGGAGACTTAAAGACCACTTAGCCTTAACCCCATCATTTTACAGAGGATTAACTGAGGCCAGAGAAGTGAAATGTCTTGCCAAGTCACACAAGTATTAAGTAACAAAGGTAGAATTTGAACCCAGTCTTGTGAGTCTGGTGCCATGCATTTTTCCACTCACATTCTGCGCCTCAAAGGCGGGGGGAGCGGAAGAGACAAACTCAAAAATGTTTAAAGAAAAAAATAGTTAAATAACAGGAATAAAAGAATAAAAAATAGCCCCAGGATTAGTATATACAGTTAATTGTCAAGTGAATAGCACGGACAGTAAATACTTTAAGAGTTCCAAGGGTGGGCACAGAGCAAGAGACTGAGAAATAGTCTATGAAGATAATTTTTTCTCCTGCCTCCAAACTGTGCCAGATGCTGGAGAACAGATTTTCCACTTAATACTATTGAAGCAACTCCCATTGAGGTAAATACAGACTTCCTCATCTCATTGGTAACTCGGTAGGTGTGATAGGGCCAGTATGGGCCCCTCTCAAATCTTTGAAGTGCAGTGTGGGAGGCTTCTGGGGCAGTGGATGGATTTTCTCAATCAATGTTTTGTTTTCTGGAAAGGCTGTGGTTGCTATTGTTTTGTATTATTTCCTGCATTGTAGAATTCAGGCTTTTTGTTCTGTCATATTCTTCCTTAAGTTATGTTTGTGCTCTCAGCCTACAATTCAGTTGCTTTGACTTGGCATTGAATTTCATTTTGGGTTTGTGGTTTCTTTGTTTTTGTTGTTGTTGTTTGTTTGTTTTAGTGTTGTATTTTGTTTCTGTCAAACTTTCCTCTACTTTAGTATTTTGAGTTCCATCCATATCTGTTGTTATATTTTTTTAGAAATATTCACCATCACAAACTTTAGTTTTTCCTATTCTGCTCATGGTTTTTAAATTCTTCTTTGAAAGCTCTAGTGGCTGACCTAAATTCATTCTTATTTCCTTATTTGTGAATTTTATCTTTCTTTGAAACTATTTTAGAGTTTCTTGCTGTTGTTCATAATCTCTGGAAATCCACAAGATTTTGCCTTTCATTAGACACTATTGTTGCCTTTCCTTTCTATTATTATATTTTATTAAGGTGTTTTGGCTCCTTTTTGAGGTTTTACTCATTCTTCCTTCTGTTTTTTAGGATTCGCCTGCTTGCTGTTTCTACTCTAGGGCTAGACTTTTCTTTAAGCCTTTTCTCTTGATATCTTTAATGTTTCAGCTTTTTTCTTGTACTCCCCATCCCTGACATTCATTCTTTGGTTCCCCTCATTTTTCTCACTGGTGTACAGACCCTCTGAGGCTGGGTTTATTGGGGTTAGCTAGCCTGGGGCCTTGCTCTGAGTAAACTTAGAGGATAGAGGATGGCCTAACTCACAAGAGCTAATTTTTTTTCAGTCCCCCTTCTTTTCGGACTCAATGTTCTGTTTCCCCTAGCCTATGGCTCTGAGCACAGATGCCTGCACCATCAAATTTTTCAGCCTACCTGATCTCCTTCCTCTCTCTTCCTTTCCTTTACAAAGATGGTAAGAACTCGTGTTTGTCACTTCTTCCAGGGTAAGGAATTGGGGCTTTGGGGAAGGGAGGGTCAGGAGAATGTGACAATGTTGAGACTCCCAGTTACAATTGAATTTGCTTATGTTGACTAAGGCAGTTGTAATGATCTCAGGTGGGAGATGGGCATTAAGTATTAAGATTTTCCACTGTTAATTCTTGGTGTCTTTATCTTGTGCAGGGAGTTCTGATTTGTTATCTTGTGGAATCAGCTGTAATCACTCTGTCTCTGGTACATAATTCCTCTCTTTTGAGAATTGGGGTGGAAGAGGTGTACAGAAAGTGTCTTTTTCCATTTTGCTGGTGATCTACCTAGACCCAGAGAGCTGGGTCTTAGTCCTGACTTTGCTATTAGCAAGCATGTAAACAGGTACTATGGGATAGGCTTGATATGACTGAGAGTTGCTGGGAGGAAGGCAGATTGTTGCAAATTATAAGGAGGATCCTTCTGATAAGGAGAACTGTCTAGGACTGTTAAGGACTGCTTCAGAAGTGAATGGATTCCTCTGTCCCTTAGAGGCTTTGGAATCTTGAATGATCAGAGGGATGCTTTAAAAGGATTCCTGCACTAGAAATGGGATTGGGCTCAATGACCCTCTGAAGTTCCTTCCCAATCTCAGATTCTGCAATTCAATGGCTCTGGGATTTGGAGCCCGAGAGAGCATCTGTAATTTGCTCATCCCTACAGGGAAGAACTGCCAGCTTCCTGGACTTGAAGGCAGCATTCAAATGGAGCTTTTGACAGGGAGTGTCAGCTCATCCTGCCGAGCGTTATTTTTAGCACCAGGGAGGTAAGAAGTAGAGAGTCGGGGTGTCAGGGGAGGGAACTGCACGGCTCTGTTTGCTCTGCTTTGAATTGGGGTAGGAAGGGGAGAGAATGAGAGGAACATGTAGGAAGCATCAGATGAACCAACTTGCAGTCAGAGCCTTATAGGTGTGGGATACACTGGACTTCTTTATAACCAGCTCCAGGCAGGAGGCAGATTGGTACCCACCAAGTATACCTGATAAGCTCGAAAGAAGAAGAAAGTTCATCTTATTCAATCATAATTCCTTAACTTTTTCTGTCACAAATCTGTTCAATTTCAGTTTAAAAAAAACCCCCAAACCTCCAGAGTTTCTCCTTCACCTCAAACCAAGTAGACTAGAAACTTCCCAAAGGTTAATAGAATAATATGGAAGGGATTTTAGAGATCATCCAGTCCAACTCTTTCATTTTACATGTGAGAAAACTGAGGCCTAAAGGGGTGAAATGACTACTCAAGATCATGTAAGTAATAGGTAGCTCTTTGTATCCATCTCACTACTTGGCAGAGATCCTATAAACAACAGGTGTAAGTGCTAGGTGATTGACTGGCTGACCTTCAGCTCTGAACATTTTCATCTTCTATCTTCCCAGCTTTCATGCAAGGCTTTTCTCCCCCAGCTACTACCTTGGATCTACATTTCCTTTCCTGCGAAATACCCCAATCAGGATGAGGGAAGTTTCCCTAGGGATTAACAGTTTAAGGTGCTCTCAACTTCTCTCAACTCCAATAGGGCTTTTGGGCAATTATAATGTTAAACACACAGGTAAGGAGCACTTCTGTAAGATTGTAAACTTCCTGAGAACAAGGAATTGTCATATTTTTTACAGATATCCACAGCCCCCAATGGTATTTACCACAGTGCTGCGCTCATAGGAGAAATTTAGTAAATTTGTACATTTCAATTGAATCTGGATTTAAATTGGATTCTGTCCCTCCTGTCACTGGAACAGAGATGCCCTTTTAATCTCCTTGATAGATCAGATAGCTCTTCACTAGGAATCCAGAGAGCTGGGTCTTCATCCTGAATTTGCTATTAAGTCATTTGATGATCTTGGGCAAATTGCTTCCCCTTTTCTTTTCTTTTCTTTTCTTTTCTTTTCTTTTCTTTTCTTTTCTTTTCTTTTCTTTTCTTTTCTCTTCTCTTCTCTTTTCTTCTTTTCTTTTCTCTTCTCTTCTCTTCTTTCCTCTTCTTTTCTTTCTCTCTCTTTTCTTTTCCTTTCTTTTCTTTTCTTTCTCTCTCTTTTAAGACAATTGGGGTTCAATGACTTGCCCAGAGTCACATAGCTAATAAGTGTCTGAGGCCAAATTTGTACTCAGGTCCAGGGCTAGTGCTCTAACCACTGTACTACATAGCTGCTCCCTTGCTTCCCCTTTTCTGAACCTTCATTTCCCCCTCTATAAAATAAGAGGTCTCCCAGATGGTCTTCCTGGTCTCTTTCAGATCTAAGTGGCCATGATTCTATTTTCCTAGCGAGACTGTTTCCCATGAAGCTGTCTGGATATGACTGCTGGTATCAGCTCCCAAATTGTCCCCTAGGAACTGTTAATTACTAATCTTCCTCTGAATAGCTGTCCAGGACTAAAGTGAATTTCCTTTTAAACACTTGACACTAGGCAGCAGCTTCCCAATGCTTGCTAAAGGCAAGAGTGGGTGACTCACAGGGGGAAAGGATAGGAAGAGGCCACCCTTTCCTTTCCCTTCAGAATCTTTGCCAGTCTCCCTCCCACCCTTGCTCCAACTTCCTAATTTCTTTGCTGGGGAAGGATCACTAGGGAGATCTGTTAGTTTCATTAGCCTCTCCTTCTACATCAAGGATCAAACTGCTCTGGGCTCCAGGAACTCCAGGGTACAGAGCTAAATATACCCTTGCACATGCTTGCACATGTGTGGCGTGTGTGTCAATCCATGCACAATGTGTATGTGAAAGCTTGGCCTAGAGTGCATTGTTACATAAGGGAGTATTTACACATCCTGAAGGTCTGAGCAGCAGCAGACCTGGGAGGGCAGTCAGCTATCTCAGCACCCAGGAGAGCAGCCCTTTATCAGCTACCAGTGTTGCTGAAGGTAGATTTTCAAAGTGGCAACCATCCCATGGCCATACCCCCAGGCACAGAGCTCACCCCCAGGGATGAGTTTAGAAAGCTAGCTTGAGCAGTAGCATCCTCCCATTACAAAGCCTAGCTATGTAGGAAGGTCCAATCAGAAAGCCTCACAATAAACAGCCAGTTTCTGCCCCACTCTTGGCTTCCAGTCTACCTTTAATTGAATGATTATGGCATGTTTCTTATTACTCTGAAGGTCCAGAGAACCTAGAGAGAGGAAGTATGGCATGGTAGCTAGAGTACTGGAGTTGGGTCAAGAATCATAAGGGTGAAGGAAAGGGAACAAGCATTTATTAAACACCTACTGTGTGCCATTTCATTGTGAGAAATATCTCATCTAATCCTCAAAACATCCTTATGAGATATGTGCTATTATTATCCTCATTTTATACTTGAGAAAACTAAGGTAAAGATCAGTTAAATTGACTATCCCAGGGTCACAAAGTAAACATCTCAGGCTGGATTTGAACTCAGGTAATACTGATATAGCTCTAGAGTTAGATGGGAACTTAGAGGCCATCTCGTTCAACTCACTTGTTTTATCCTCGCTAGGAAAATAGAATCATGGCCACTTAGATCTGGAAGAGACCAGGAAGACCATCTGGGAGACCTCTTATTTTATAGAGGGGGAAATGAAGGTTCAGAAAAGGGGAAGCAAGGGAGCAGTTGAGGGAATGGAGTCCCAGAGAGGTTTAGTAACTTGCCCTTAGTCATGCAGGGAGTAAGTAGAAGAACTGGGTTTGGAAGCCAGATCATCACACTCCCAATCCAAGACTTTCCACTGTACCATGTAAAGAAAAATCACAGATGTGATTCCAGCAGGTCTTCCTCTCAGAGATGAAAGCAACCCCAGCTGTCATCTCATTAAGCCCAAACCTGTATGGGCTACCATGCCTATTATGCTGTAACATTTCCTGAGAAGGGGCTCTTCACACCTCTGCTTGAAGACCTTCAATGAGGAGGGACTCTCTACCACCCAAGGCACTCTATCCCCCTCTTTGGGCAGCTCTAATTGATAGCCAGTCTGTCCTGACTTCAAGTCCAAATTTGCTTCTTCACAAGTTCTACCCATTTTTCTTGGTTCTGCCTTCTGGGAAGACCAAGGTTCAAATCCCACCTGTGATACTTGCCAGCTATAAAGTTATGAACAAGTCATGTAACTTCCAGGAGTCTCAGTTTCCTCATATGCAAAATAAGGGTAATTGTACTTTAGTACCTATCCCATGAGGTAATTTGGAGGTTTGATTGAGATAATGTGGGGTACCCTTAAAGTTTAGTGTAGTTTTTAAGCTGATATTCCGTATACAGAATTTTGCAAACTTTAAAGTATTATATAAATGTCAGTTATTATCTTCCTTGTTACTGAATGATAAGGAATGAAAAAAAAGCATTTATTAAGCCCTTATGGTGTGCCAGGTCATGTGCTATACAATGGTAATGAAAATACAAAAGAGAGAAAGGAAGTCCTACTCAGGAAGAACTTATATTCTTATCAAGAAAGATAGCATATATGGAAGAATAGTCCAGGGAAGGTGTTTGATCTGAGAAGTCACAGGGATGGTGAATGGAAACATAGGGCAAGTCAATCAACACAGATTTTCCAGAAATGATGGTAGTATTGATCTGATTACCACCTTCAGAGCAAGGGGTGAAAAGATTTGGGGGGGATATATGTGGTAGCATTACAGGAAGATGACTGGAGGTCTGGAGGGGGCTAGATGTAGCAGGGTCTCACCAATCAGGACAGTCCAGCTCTAACACGGGAGTCCCAACAGCAGTATCAGAGTGAGATGGTGCTGTAGTTACATGGGCATGCTGAAGCATGGTCAGAAGTTTGGAGATAGCTATATGTTATCATTATCACCACCACCACCTCCATCATCAACATCATGATTCTGGTCAAATAAAAAGTATCTGAGTAGGGCAGGAATTCCAGCAGGTCATCTTTCCTGGGGCCATGCTGTAAGTTAGTGGTAAATCCAGTAAGTTCCCACCATTTTTGGTTTAGATTTGATCATGATACTTATTCCAAGTGAGGTCCAAATGTTGATCAGCCAAAATGCTCCAGTATTCTATTTCATCTCATTTTCTGATCAACTGGAAGTTAACCCCCAAAATGATTTCAACTCTTATCTTTGAAGTGCCTTCATCTATTTTCCTACTCTGAGGAAGTCCAGTCTGGGGAATACAATTGGAACTGCCTTTCTGAAGCAGGAACTCAGGGTTATCATTCTATAAATTTTCATTATGTAACACTGGAGATAGGGATGGGGGGAGGGATTGTAGGAGATTGGCTTAAGCATCTTTTAGGAGCTACTTTTGGGGCCAGATCCCTTATAATCATCTTGTTTTCATATGACACACCTCTTTCTCAGAAAATCTAAGCATAGCCAAAATACATATTTACATATATACAGGAATAAATAAATAAATAAATGAATTTCTGTTCACCAAAGGGTCTAGATAGTTGGGATTTTGCAACCAATGACTTTTGCCACACCAGGGATAATCTTCTTGTCTTTACTTTTTACAATATCCATGGTTTAATTATACAATAGAAGGAAAGTCCTAGAAAATTGAATGGGCAGTTAGATGGCACAAAGGACAGAATACTGGGCCTGGAGTCAGGAAGACTCATCTTTCTGAGTTCAAATCTGGCCCTAGATACTTACTAGCTGTGTGACCCTGGGCAAATCACTTAACCTGTTTGTCTCAGTTTCTTTATCTACAAAATGAACTGGATAAGGAAATGGCAAACCATTCCAGTGTCTTTGCCAAGAAAACTCCAAATGGGGTCATGAAAAGTTGGACACAAATGAAATGACTGAACAACAAAAACAGAAAATTTATTATAAAACAGAGCCTAGACTAGTGGGAGTTTCATTCTCTTTGTGAACTCATGTGAAGTTGGAGAAGGAATGCTGATGAGTGACAGGGAGAAGTTATAGCCCAATCACTGGCAAAGCTGATGGGGATCACAGAGATGGGGATATTTGGGAAAGAGTTTAAGTCTTTAACTGCTGTCTCAGCCACTCACTACCTCCCTGACCTTGGCAAGTCACTTAAAACTCTCTGAATCTCAGTTTTCTCCCTGAAAAAAATGAAGGAAGTTGGACTAGGTGGCATCTAAAGTTTCCTTCCATCTCAAAAATCTGTTTTCTGTGGGGTAATACATGGATTAAAAAACTTCAAGGAGCTGGATACAGCTCCCAAGGTTTGTTATATAGTCCTTTGCAAGAAGAATTTATAATCAGATGAACAAGCCTTTGAAGAAGAACAAGTATTTAGGTGGCAGTAAGAATAAATAAATTCTAGAAACTCAAGAACAAGCCTGAAATTTGAGGACCACTGTTGGCTTAGTGGAAGAAGAATTGGGCTAGAAATTAGGAAAACTAAGTTTGGATTCTAGTCCTTGTTCTCCCCTTAATTTTCTATTTTGACCTTTGGCCTTAGTTATCTCATCCATAAAACAAGAAAGTTAAACTCTCTTATCTCTAATGTTCTTCTAGATCTAACATGCTATATCATAAGGTCCTTTCCATATCTGAAGGTCCAATCTAACTCTAATACATTATATTAGCATAACACAGCACAATGCTCAGCACATAGTAGGTACTTGATACACATTTATTGACTGAATGATTTATATTCCAAAGTCCCATCTAGTTCTAACATCCTGTATCCTAGGATCCCCTCCCATCCCTTAATATTCCTGAATTCTGTCACTATTACTATACACACTAAAACTGGAGTTTTGTTCCTTATAGCCGGGCAGTCCTTCAGGAGGTACTTGAGACAGACTTGAGCAACGAGGCCTTTCCCTTTTCCACTCACAAACTGGTGAAAGCTGCCGGGCACCTGGTATGTACCAAATGTTCACCAACCATCTCCTTTCATTATACAGCTAACCCCTTGCACACACCGTGTACATGGCTGACATTCAGCAAGTACTTTTTGATTGTCTGGTGGGCACAGACAGATTAGTTTCTCTGTTTCTGTAGAAGATGCCAAAAGCCTGGCTCCATGGGATGGCATGGATGAAGGTCAGTTTCAATGGGCAGTGGGGAGTTTGTTGCCCATGGTCATGGCAGCAACAAATGATGTGGCTGGGACATGACATGATAGCATTGGAATGGAAAGAACAGGGCAAATGTTGCACTTTGTCTGCAAATGGCCCTGTCTCTGAGTCTCCACCCTGGGGGCTTGGGAGTTCTTGGTGGTAGAGAGAGGATGGAGGAGAGGAGGAAAGGAAATGTCAGAAATCTCCTTACTACCATCAACCCTACAGAAAGAGATTTTTCACCCTAAGGTTCAGATCCAAGGCTGGGTAGTAGAGTGGAAAGAATGCTATAATTGAATCCAGAGACCAGGGTTGTGGTATAGTGGAAAGAGCACTATACTTTGAATCAGAGGACCTCAGTTCAAATCCTATCTCCATCATTAGCTACCTATATGACCTTTGGAAAACTATTATATCTTTCTGGGCCTCAGTTTCCTCATCTGTAAAATGAAGAGATTGGAGATGACCTCTAGTGTCCTTCCTGTTTTATATCTCTGATCCTGTAATATCCTCTTAATCAGTGACCTTGAACAAAAAACTTAATCTCTTTTTCTTTAATAATATTTTATTTCCCCCAATTACATGTTAAAACAATTAAGAAAATTTTTTTAAAGTTTTGCGTTTCAAATTCTATCCCTCCTTCCCTTTTCCCCTCCCTAAGGTGGTCAACAATCTGATATAGGTTATATGTGTGCAATTGTGTAAACATTTCCATTATTAGTCATTGTGTACAAGAAGACTCGAACAAAAAATAGAAAGGAAGGATGGAAGGAAGAAGGAAGGAAGGAGAAAAAAATAGTATGCTTCAGTCTGTATTCAGATAATTTAAGATAATATCAGTACTTAATCTCTTTAGGGCCCATTTGCTTAACTCCTTTCCCTGCCTAGCTTCCCTGACTTTCTTCAAGATACAGCTGAAATCCCTCCTTTCTCAAGAGGCTTTTCCTGGTTCTCTAAACTGCTAATGCCTTCCCTTGTAAAATTTCTTCCCATTTACCCTGTATATGTCAGTTACATGTACAGTTGTTTGCATATTAGAACTCGAGCTTGTTGAGAGCAGGAGTGGTGCTTTTGTTTGTTTTTGGCTTTCTTTGTATCCCCAGAATTTAGCATAATGCCTGGAACATAGTAAGCACTTAATAAATGTTTGCTGATTGACTGCCCAGCTACCCCACAGAATGCAAATACTTTTTAAAGAGCAGAAAACACTATAGAAGTGGAAAAGAGTAAGAAATGACTAAATCTGGATATGGTCTCACACCAGAAATCCATACCATGTTTTACTCCAAAAGACTTTTCTTTTTTAAAAAGCGCTGGAAATTCCCTCCTGAGCCAGACTGACTTTCTATGTGCTGTGCCTAATAACAGGCCTATAGGCAGCCGAGTAATGATTTTTATCTCAAGCTGGTCTCTCTGCCCTTTGAGGAAACAGCTCATTTTGTGTGTGTGTGTGTGTGTGTGTGTGTGTGTGTGTGTGTGTGTATAGTTCCCCCATTAACCTTTCCCCTCAAAGAAATGGAGTGAGGAAAAGACAAGGGACCACAGGCTCACTCCTTTGGGGAGTCCCCATTTAGATGCCAGCAGAACTGATGAGCCACAATCTACACCCCACAAATT
This sequence comes from Dromiciops gliroides, assembly GCF_019393635.1. Taxonomy (NCBI): domain Eukaryota; kingdom Metazoa; phylum Chordata; class Mammalia; order Microbiotheria; family Microbiotheriidae; genus Dromiciops; species Dromiciops gliroides. The sequence continues at coordinate 427,737,025 of NC_057862.1, read as the reverse complement.
GTATCAGTACTGGGACAGGATGCCTGAGGCTCTAAACTCTCCAGATCACAGGAATGAGTCTTTAAATACCAAAGCTTGGAATCAGGAAAGCTGACTTGGCCTGATTTGGGCACTGACTCCTTATATGACCTTTTGGGGCATCCATCCATAAGTCTCATCCATTCTCTTAGCCTTGGCATCCTTATACACAAAGTGGGACCAGTAACTTGTAACATGCCTACCTCATGAGTTTGTAATGAAAATCCCACTAAATGTCTTCTTTTTTTCTTTTCTTAAAAATAGTAATTCCTGAAAAAAAATCATTTGACATTTATATAGTGTTGTAAGTTTTGCAAAGTACTGGGCATGATTTATTTCTTTTGATCCTTGCAACAAATCTGTGAAGTAGGAACTGTTATGATTATGATTGATGATGATTATTACCATTTTACAGATAAGGAAATGACTTTGGACAGGCTTAATTTATTGGTCCATGGTAACAAAGCTAGTATCACAGTATCCTGATACTATCCCAGGTTTCTTTTAAGTTCACATTCAGAGCTCTTTCCGTTTCTCCCCCATTCCTCACACAAACATATTAGGTACTTGTGTGTAGGGTACTATACTAAGCACTAAGGGAGAGGCAGAAATGGGTAAGACAGAGCAGTTCCCTCATGTTGCTTACAATTTGTAGTAATGATAACTCACAATTAAATAGAAATTTACGTTTTACAAAGCATTTTCTTCACAACAACCCTGTGGGATGGATAGTGCAAATATTACTGCCCCCATTTTAGAGATGAGAAGACTGAGGCTCCAAGAGGTTAAGTATACTGTCCAAGGTTGTAGTTCAGGGTCAGAGCAGGGACTTGAGCCCAAGTCCTCAAAGCTGTCTTATACCATCTGCATGCCTAATAAAGGAGATCATACATTTACCCAAATCAAGGGAACAAGTATGGCACTGTGCCATATTCTGGGAATACAAAGAAAGGCAAAAATGGCCCCTGCCATCAAGGAGCTCCCATTCAAATGTAGGAGACAACATATAAAAAAAATAGGTACATGCAAGATATATGCAGAATAGATAGATGGAAGGCAGTCTCAGAGAAGAAGTCACTAGCAACTGGTTGCCCCAGGAAAAGTCCTCTGCAGAAGGTGGGACGTGAGTTGAGTTGTGAAGGAAGCCAGAGATGCAAAGACATGGAGTTAAAAAGGGAAAGCACTGTAGATATGTGGTACAGCCAATGCAAAGGAACAGAGATAGGAGTACCATTTGTGTGTGTGTGTGTGTGAGTGTGCATGTGGCAGTTGGGGTTGAGTGACTTGCCCAGGGTCACACAGCTAGTAAGTGTTAAGTGTCTGAGGTCGGATTTGAACTCAGGTTCTCCTGAATCCAGGGCCGGTGCTCTATCCACTGCGCCACCTAGCTGCCCCTAGGAGTATCATTTTTAAGGAACTGCAAGGAAGCCAATGCTGCTAGATAGTGGAATACATGAAGGGGAATAAAATATCAGACCAGAAAGGTAGGAAGCAGAGAGATGATGAAGGGCTTTCAATTCTAAAGGAAGGATTTTATATTTGATCTTGGAGGTTAGGGAGCCACTGAAATTGATCAAGGAGAGTGACATGGAAGGACCTATGCTTTAGAACAACCTCTTGCAGCCAAGTAGAGGCCTCCTTGAAAGGTTGAGAGACTTGAGGCAGGAGACTGATGAAAAAACTCTTGTGATAATGTAGCTGAGAGGTGAGACATGAACTAGCCTGAGAGTGGAGGAAAGAAGACATTTGTGAAAGATATTGTGAAGGTAAAAATGAACAAGTTTGGCAAAGGATTGGATATGTAAGATGAGTGAGGGTGAGGAATTGAGGATGATGATAGAGGCTGAGTGACCCAGAGGATGATGGTGCCCTTTTGACACTAATCGGGAAGTCCAGAAAAAAGGAGGGTTTGGAGGGAAAGGCTGTAAGTTCTGGTTTGGACCTATGGAAGCATCCAGTTTGAGACATCCAAAAGTTGGTGATGTGAGACTAGCTCGGCAGAGATGAGAACTGGTTGTCTAAACCTGGGAATCTCTTCCAAGTGTTGTTAATTGAACCGATGGGAACTGATGACATTACTAAATGAGAGTGTAAGTAGAGAGAAGAGCCCAGTATCACAAAATAGGGTGCAATAATAGTGTATGAAACTCAAAGTGCTCTTTGAACTTCAGAGGATGAAAAGGGCTGGACCAGTATGAAATAAAGTGATTATCCCCAGACAAGAGCAAAGTTAGACGCTGTCTTTGAACAGCCATGGTCCAGTAGACCCCTAGGGAAGCATGCTTCTGTGGGGTGACTTGTATTCTTGCTGCTTCTCTCATTCCTCAGGAAAAGATTCACAGGCCAAATTGTCCTGTGGGTGAAGGGGGTTCTCCTCCTTGTTGAGCAAGGAGATGTTCTGGCAGGCAAGAAACCAACATCATACTCTTGGTTGTTAGGGTTAGGGTTAGGGTTTCCTGAGTGGGCCACTCATAGTGACTGAGTAGTTAGTCCCTCTTTGGGATAGCCCCTTGCCATGGGCACCAGAAAATGCATGGTCGTTTCAAAGTCCTCATCATTGTGCATGTGTGGTCCACAAGAAGAGGACCAGGGAGCTCAGCTCCATGCAGCCCTGCCTTGAGCAGATTGGGGGGTGGGGGGGGAAGCTGGAGGGGGAAAGGTTGCTGATGACCCCATTACACATGTGGACTTCAGTCCTTAAGCATCTATTATTAATCAGTATGGATTGTCTTCCCACTGAGGCAGATCACACCCTCTCTCTTCTTATTAGAGAGGCCTTGGTGAATTGTTAAAGCTGAAAGTTTCTGCTATTCTTCTGGTCATAAGCCTCTCCAAACTTAGCTGGACTTGGTCCTCCCATAGCAGGCTCTACAATCTATCACTGGGTCTCATACATACAATACAATACGTTCTAGCTTGCTATGAACTTCTAGCCCCCACCCTCAGCTGGCCAAGCCCTCTAGGACTCATTTTCTCCAGGTCACACCATGATGAGGCATCAGAGGACTCTATCGATAATGTACATGTCCGAATAGTAACTAGGCTAGGGTGATAGGACTATAACCCAAGGAGTCAAAATTTAAAGTATGTTGATAGTGTATTTAGAGTTCTTCAGCAGTGAAGAAATACAACTTAGCATGGAGATAGCAAGGATAATTAAAATATGAAGCTAACAATTCCCACCCCACAGCATGCACTCTAGCTCCCAGTCTTGAACACACACACACACACACACACACACACACACACACACACACACACACACACACACACTGAACCTCCCTAGTCTAGTTTCACCCACGCCCCTCATCCCTGGGTCTCTTCCTCTCTCCCCCTAATTACAAATTCAATTCGAGGGTGTATTTTCTGCCTCCTGCCCCAGAGGCAAAAATGGTTAGCTATGGTTTCAATATGCATTTATAGCTGAAAAGAAGAATTATGTATTTGGAGGTAGGGGGTGTACATGTACAAATGAGTGAAGGGGTGGGCAGCAGAATTCAGGGCGAACCAGCCTGCTGACTGCTGATGCTTCCTGGTGTGTTCACAGGTGTGTTAACAGATTGGGAAACACTGGTTTGGAGCCCAGAGCCCAGTGTGGGAAAATTGGCCGAAAGATTAGACTTGAGGTTTTTGGAGGAAGGGGGACTATATCAGTGTAACAAATAAACAAAGTGGAGAGAGAATGGCTGCTTTCTTTCCTTGGAGTTCAAGAATTCCTTCAGAATTCCACTCTCCCCTTTGGTCCCTGGAGGCCGGGTTTTGGGGGCTAGAGGGTGTTGTTGTCTGAGTCTTACTTATTTCCTGCCTCCTTGGTGCATTCAAGGGCACCTCCTAGAGCAGATAAGCTCAGCATTCCCTGGGGGTGATCACCCTAAAACCACAACCCCTTCCCTGGACCAAAGCTGCATTCCAGCCTCCTATTCAGGGGCAGGTCAGCTTTCTGGCCTTTCTAGAGGCAGGACTTTTGGAAGGACGGTGTGGGTGTGTTGTGGTGTGTGTGTGTGTGTGTGTGTGTGTGTGTTCCCTCAGTCTCACTTGGCTTTATTCCAAACTTGTGGGAGAAATGTGGGACAGACAGACACAGAGAAACACATGTAGAGACAGACAGGCACAGAGAGACAAAGTCCAAGACAGAGATACAGAAAGAGAGAGATAGACATAAAGGAGCAAGTGTGAAGGAGTCAGGGGTCTTCCATAAACTACTCCTTCATCCCACCTCCCTCCCCACAAACAATAAATCCCATAAAGATAGTTTTACTCTTGGCGATGGCAGCTGCTTCTGTTGCTCTCGGACGCCCCTGATACAGCTGCCTCCCCACCCGACCAAAGAACTCTTTCTGCCCCCTCATTTCAAGCCCACACCATCACGCCTGCTGGCTGACTCCCTGGGCCTGGCAGACAGAACTGTGTGCGTGGCCTAGGTCTGTGGCCCAGCCCCTTCACCTGCAGTGAGGCCGCAGTGGGAGCTGGGGACCGGGGCCAGTTCTCAGGGCCGAGTGGGACCTTGGAGTGGGACCAAGATGAATCTGTCTCGTTAGCAGCTGCCTGTCTGAAAGCGGCAGCCTCTGTGAGCACACGTGCATTTTGCTCTCATCACAAAAAGATTTTCTCCTCAGGAGACAAGCTTTTCCCTTTAATTCAGTAGCATTTTACAGTTACCCAATCGAGTTGCCTGGTGAGGGGTGTGGTTTTAATTGCACAAACACAGTATGTATAGATATGGTCCTTTTTAGAGAAACCCGATATCCCAACACCAAGATTTCAAAATTAAAAAAAAAAAAGAATTCTTCACTTGGCAAAAGGATTTTTTTTTCAACCATGAAATGATGGAAAGACCCCTAAGACAGAGAGTTAGGAGACTAATATTCCAATGTTGGCTCTCACGCTAATTTTCTGTTTGATCTCAGTGAGTTATTTAGCCACACTGGGCCTCAGTTCCCTCATCTGAAAAGTGAGGGGAAAGAAGGAAACAAACATGAATTGAGCACCCACTGTGTGCCTGGTGCCATACCAGTCACTTTACAGGTATTATCTCATTTGATCTTTGCTACAACTCTGTGAGGCAAGTGCTCCTATAATCCCCATTTTATAGTGGAGGAAACTGAAACAAATAGCTGATAAGTGACCTGTGCACCCCACTTGCACAGGGTCTCATAGCTACTAAGTATTTGAGGCCAGATTTGAGGCCTCACTGAGTTGCTTCTAGTCAGGTTTGACTTCATTGTTTCTGAGGGCCCATCAGTCTCTCTATCTATGATTCTAAAATACGAAGACCTCTCCTAAGCCTCATTTTCTTCAGCTATAAAACTACTGTGCTCAAGGAAGCATGGAAATAATTAATTGATGATAATAATAATAATAATAATAATAATAATAATAAATAATAACAGAAAGATCTGCTTTAGGAGGGGAAGGGAGGGAAAGGCTGTTTTCCCCTTCTCTTCTCTTGTTCTCTTTCTCTCTTGCTTCTATAGTGGAACTAGGCAGATTAAAACCAGGCCATTGACAATAACTCACCACCTTGACACTGGCAGCCTCTCTGGTATGAGAGCGATTAAGTGTTAAATACAGACTGTCATGCTCTCTTGAAGATGGACTTGTTTGGGTTGGGAAAAAACCAGGTGGTTGTGTTTGATCACCGAGTGAGCTTGACAGTCTTAGGCCCGTCTGGCTGGCAGCAGATTGTGGGGAAGCTGGTGAGGTCCAGGAGGGGAACAGACTGTGCTTTGAAGGCTCAAATTGTGGAGCTGAGTGAGCCTGTGAGGAGCCACCGAGACATGGCTCACTCTGGCTTTGAGGGACTCCCCAGCCAGCACCTATTTGCCTTTCTCTTGAAGAATCACGCAGAGAGAGCCCTGGATGTCAAACACAGACTCTGGGAATGTCGTCGTCGTCGTCGTTGTTGTTTTGCAGGGCAATGAGGGTTAAGTGACTTGCCCAGGGTCACACAGCTAGTTAAGTGTCAAATGTCTGAGGACTCTGGGAATGTCAAAGCTGGAAAGGAGAGGACCCAGTCCAGTTCCTTCATTTTACAGATTGGGAAACTGTGGCCCCTGGTGGGAAAGTGATTTGAGCAAGGTCACATAGGGCTAGTAGCTAACATATGTAAAACATTTTGCAAACCTTAAAATGCTAGACAAAGGCTAGCTCATAGTAGCAGGAAAAGTTGAACTAGACCTCACTTTCCTGAATTCTGGAACGACGGTCTCACCACTATACCTTGACATCTGATATAATAAAGCCCTCTGGTGTTCTTAGAAAACTATATAAATTTAATCATAACATCATTATTAATATATTCTGAGACTTGGTGCATAGAACTATCCTCAAAACCAGGAATACCCAAGTTCAAGTACCACCATATTGGTTGTGGGACCCTGGATAAGTCACTTAATCTCACTGAGTCTCAATTTCCTTCTCTGTAAAAGTAAGGGCAGTACTAGTCAGCAGCTAGTTGGTGCAGTATTTAGAAAAAGTGCCAGCCTTGAAGATAGGTTCACCTAAGTTTGAATCCTGCCTCAGGTACTATTTCTGTGAGTTGCTTAATCTTTCAAAGCCTCAGTTTCCTCATCTGTAAAATGGGGATAATAATTATACCCAACTCATAGGGTTGTCATTAGGATCAACTGAAATAATGTTTGTAAAATACTTTGCTAATAAATTACTATCATTTTAGTGCAATAGGGGGAATTGAGAACTGACCAGTATCCTAGAATTTCTATCTTAGCTCTCAGAATTATACATCTCAACATGTTAGTCAGTTCTCAAACCCTCTATTATGCTAGTACTACCTACTCCATGAATGGTAGTGTGGTATAACATGGAGAGAAATGCTTGTAGCCAGGAAAACTTGGGTTCAAGTCCTTCCAATGACCCATACAGGCTTTGAGACCCTGGACAAGTCACTTAACTTCTCAGTGCTCTAGGTAACTTCTCTAAGACTATAAATGACATGATTCTGACTTACATCTGTAGAGGGAGTTTTCTCACCTGGAAATTCCCTGTACCAAAAAAAAACGTCACAGGTCTAGTTCCTGTCATCATCATCATCTTGTTCTTTCTTACCCATTCTCCCCAAAGTCTGTGATCAATGAAGTCTTGATCTTCTTGTAATACAGCTAATGGAAATTTACCATCTTGGAAGAAGGGAAGCAGGGAACCTATCCAGAGAATATTCTGAGCCATTCTTGTATTTGACAGTAGAGCCAGAGGAGGCACTAGCCAAAGCCCTGGGTCCAGATATTTGGCGTTAATGGACCAAATTCAACAAAGGGTGTCATCATGTGCAAGATACTGTGTAAAGACACAAGTATAAAAATGACTCAGTTCCTGCTCCCCAGGAGCTTACACTCCAAAGTGGAGGGGGGTGATATGATATTCCAAGTGTGACTCTATGTCCAGTGCTGTGGGTCATGCAGACCCTGGGGGTTCTGATAAGTGGTTATTTTACTACCACAAGGAGGTTCCTAGGGTAGGGTTCAGAAACTCTCTACTCAACTTATAGGGAAGTCCTTATATACCCCATGATCAAAGGGTCCACAGTTGGATTTCCAGTCAATCCATTTGGGTACAAATTTAACTCAAACTGCTCTCATTTGTTCCATGGAGTCCTGGATCACAATTGCCATGGCTGATGGTATGGTGATCAGGAGATTAACTCAAGCACAAAACGAATCAGGTAGAATGTACAGAGGGGAGATTGGGGCAAAGTGATCTAAGAAAAATGAAGAAGGAAGAGATCATTTTTTTTGACCATGCAGAATAAGTGAAGGCTTCATGGAGGAGTCAATACCCTTGGAACACAACAAGAAAAAAATGAAGAAGGATTGTATCACAGGCACCCTCAGGCAGGAAAGGGCAGGATGGAAGCAGCCAGCAGACCAATTTGGCTGGAAGGTAAAGCAGATAGTGGCATACCAAGGAGTCTATATTTTCTCCTATAGGCAATATAGGCCACTGAAGTTTTTTGAGTACCTTGACTTGGAAACTATCCTTTGATATTTAGATTAGAAATTAATGATGGTGATTGTACATGTATAACCTATATCTGATTGCTTACTGCCTCAGGTCAGGGAGAGGGGAGGAGGGATGGAATTTGGGACTCAAAACTTTCAATAAAAATGTTTATTATTTTTGAAAAAAGAAATTAATGATGACATTTAAAAATCCATTATCTTTGGTAGTTTTCAGTCCAATTTCAGGCCATTCATTGAAAATGCAACCTATGACATTTTGGGGATTTAAGATTGTCTTACCTACTTTATAGGATCATTGGGTTTTAGATTTGGGGTTGAAAGGGTTCATGTAGCCCTATACCTTCATTGTACAAATGAAGAAACTGTCGTGGTTGAATGACTTGCCCCATGTTGTAAAGTAGCAGTTCTCAGATTTGAACCCTGGTCTTCTGATGTCCAAATCTGGCATTCCTTCCATAGAAGCATAGGTTTTCATGTGTAAAGGCATGCATCTCTGTCTCTATTTGTCCTTCACTCTATCCTTTTTTAACCTTTTTAGTGGCATAGATGCCTTTGGAAGTCTGGTGAAGCCTAAGGGTCCCTTCTCAGAATGTTTTTAATAATAAGCATTTATATTATGCTTTAAAATTTTCAAAGTGCTGCAATATATAATGTCATTTTAAATGCATCAAATAAAATCCCCAAGGAAACCAATTATATTGAAATAGAGTTATTAAAATATATTCTACAAGCAAGTTCCCTGATGGGACCCCTGCTCTAGACATTCTCTCCAGCCATTGCTTGGAGAGTTGTAAGTTGTTGTTTTGCTTCTTCCATACCCTGTGTTTGCACATATTTTAAGAACGGTGTCTTATCCAGCCAGAGAGAGAAGGGCATGGTTTGGTGAACCTGAGACAGTGGATGGATGGTGAATGAGCAGTGACTTGGGGGACAGACAAAAGAGAAAATCATGTTCAAAGTGTGCAACAGATGGGAGTGAATTTCCTCCCCCTTGATCTGAATTTCATTGGTGTGATGATACTAGCTGGCTAATGGGAGATCTCTTCCAGTGTAATTGGGAAAAAGTGGCAGCCAGTGGGCTAGTGGGATTTGGTTATTCTCTTGATGATACAACTCTACTGGTACCTTTGCTTTTCTCCATAAGAGCTCAGTGGTCTGCTAGCCTCTGGACAATGAGCACATGTCCTTGGTTGAAGAATATGTTTGGCAAGTCCCTGGGGATTCCCTGCAGACCATAGATGGGAGCTTGTTGCTGTGGACTATGTCATCCACCTCTTTGGCTCTGTCTTCTCTAGATGAGGAAGAGCTATGAGGGGATGGGGAGGATAAAGAAAGCTGGCGAGGAAGCCTATGGAAAATCTCTTCCAGAAGTTATTGAGAGAGGAACTTTGGAGCTCAAATACCTGAATCTGATTTTAGCTCTTCCATTCTTCATCTTTAAAATAAAGATAATAAAACTCATGATCTCTACCTTATGAGAAAAGTGCTTCATAAACCTTAAAGAACCATAGAAGAGTGTGTTATGAGCCATAAGTACTATCAGTGAGGTAGAATGGGTCTTGCTGAAGAACTAATAATAGCTCACTTTTGTATTGTACTTTGAGGTTTGCAAAGCACTTCACAAATGGTATCTCATTTGATACAACAGCCCTAGGGGGAAAGTGCTATTCTTACCCTCTTTTTAGAGATGAGGAAACTGAGGCAGTCAGAAGTTAACTGATTTGCCTAGGATTGAACAGTAATAAGTGTCTGAATCCAGATTTGAACTAGGTCTTCCTGACTCCAAGTCAGATTTATTCTTTAAACATATATTAAGGTCCTAGTCTATACTAGGTGCTCGGTATGTACATGTGCTTTTGTTTATAGATATTTATATCTATCTCTAATTAGGTCTAGATACTGCTGGCATAAGATCTGAGCTTTTTTGCACACACACACACATACATATATGTCTATAGGGGTATATGTATATATGTGTGTGTGTGTATGTGCATACATTGTTGTTGTTTGTCCTTCATTCTAGAAGAGGACCATGACATTGGGGTGATGTCATGACTTGCAGTGAATTGGATTTAAGTGAGGGAAGGTTGTACAGAGTTAGTACCCTCATTCTCTCCTCCAGAGCCATCTGGGTCCAGTGGCAAGATATATATCAGGACAACTGGAGATAGCCCCAGATATTTGAGGCAATTGGGGTTAAGTGACTTACCTAGGGTCACAATTAGTAAGTGTCTGAGGTGAGATTTGAACTCAAGTCCTCCCAATTTCAGGGTCAGTGCTCTATCCACCATGCCACCTAGCTGCCCTATATGTATAAATATAAAAAAACCAAAGCCCCAGTTCTCAAGGAGAGAGAAAGACAGAGAGACAGAGGGAAACAGAGACAGAGTGACATAGACAGACAGAAAAAGAGACAGAGACAGAGTGTGTTTGTATGTGTGTGTCCTTCTGGTCTCTAAGACAAAATACAAATTCCTTAGCCTGACCCTCCACAATATACTATTCTTTTTCTTTCTTTCTTCCTTCCTTCCTTCCTCCCTCCCTCCTCCTTCCCTTCTTTCTTCTTCTTCCTCTTTCCTTCTTTCTTTCTTTCTTTCTTTCTTTCTTTCTTTCTTTCTTTCTTTCTTTCCTTTCTCTCTCTCTTCCTTCCTTCCTTCCTTCCTTCCTTCCTTCCTTCCTTCCTTCCTTCCTTCCTTCCTTTCTTCTTTCCTTCCTCCCTTCCTCCCTTCCTTCCTCCCTCCCTCCCTTCTTTCTTTCCTTCCTTCCTTCTTTCTTTTTTCTTGATATTTTTTATATCTTTTGTTTGTACATCCCCATAATTTTTCCCAGTATTCCTTCCTCTTCCCCTTCCCAGAGAGCAATTCCATATAACAAAGAATATTTTTAAAGAAAAGAGAAACAAAAAGAAAAATGGTAAAATCAGCAAAACTGATCAATGCATCAAAAAAAAAAAGTCTGGAAATAGATGCAGTGTTCCACACCTGTGAACCTCCTACCTCTTCTCCTCTTGCTTCTTTGGGACCATGCTGTTCTTTGCACTTCTTCATCATTCACTGGTAATTGTTCTGTAGCTGTTTTCCCTTTTATTTACATCATTATAGTTATTGCATGTATTTTTTATAGGCCCTGCTCACTTCATGCTGCATCAGTTCATGTAAATCTACTTTTCTAACCTTATTTCACCTTACTCCCTTCTCCGCCTTCTTTATTCTAGCCAAACTGGACTACTGGTTTTTCCTCAAATTGACTGGCCGTTTCCCACCTCTGTGTACTTGCACAGTACATCCCCCTCCCTCCCACCCTACCTCCTGCCCCAACACGAACACCCCATGCCTGGAATGGACTCACTCCTTATATCTGCCTTTCAGATTCTTTATCTTTGGAACCACAGAATTTATTGGAAAGCAACCTTCCAGGTCATTGTGTCCCTCATCAGAAATCCCAATCTATAACATCCCCAATAATCTGGCTCCCTATTGAAGACTTTGAGCTATTGGAAGTCCAATACCTCCCTAGGCAGCCTTTTTCACTACTGAGCTGTGCTAGTTGTTAAGAAATGACTGCCCCTCTTTCTATGGATGCCTTCCTTCATTCTCCCAAACTGTTAGTGAATATAATATCCAATAAATTTAGATCTAAGAGGAACCTCAGGGGCCATCTAGTGTGGCTTCCTATTTTCAGATGAAGAATCTAAGATTCCACAGAGGTTATATAACTTGTCATATTGTTGAGGTCATAAAAATTGTAAGTGGGATAATAAAGGCTTGGACCCAGGTCCTCAGATATCAAATCTAGGACTCTTTCCATCATCTCATGACAGAGTACATGGTTTGCTCTGTCTCTTGTCCCTTTTCACTCTATGTACTTGTTATATTCCATCCCACCCCAGTACACACACTCCTAGAGAGAAGTAAACTGCTAGAGAGAAGGAGCTCTTTTACTTTTGGCCTTAGTGACTCACATGTAGTAGGCACTCAGCAAATGTGTGGATCCCTGAGTAATCACTTGAGTGAGTCATTTGAGCCCATTTTCTTGTTGGTCAAATGGAGAATAGTTAACCATGCTCTGCCAACATCTTGAAAGGGATATCATAAGAAAGCGTTTTATATAGTAAAAAGCACCATATGAATATAAGATGGTATTTTTAATAAAACTCTTGGATTCTTTCATTGAGTCATGTGAGGCTAGTTTGGGTTTTCACCTGGGTTCTAACATTTTATTCTGAGCTAGAAGTGTTTCTCCTAAACCTAGAAGTCCTTTTTTAAAGGTACCATTAGGAACAGAACCCTGAATAATGGGGTCAAAACAAAGCAAAACAAACCACAAAACAATGAGGATTCCAAAACAGCATGACCTCCACCTCATGGGAGAGAGATGGGAGACTGAGGATAGACTATTGTATGTTTGTCATCAAATGTAGAGTTGTTTTTCTTTGTCCCAAAGAAGACAAGTTAACAAATCTTATAAACTCATCACAAGGAAGAGTTCAAATACAAGGGACGGTTGTTGAAACGACCATGATGTAAAAATAAAAGGCTTCAATAAAATATATTTTTGAAAAAGGAGAGGAAAGGAAACTGTAACAGTGGCTATGGAAATGGAGTGTGGTGGAGAATAATACTGATCATTTGTGTAGACATCCTAGGCAGAAAGGATGCTCTTGGAAAACAAACAAACAAACCACTAGAGACAGATAGAGAATAAGTCTGCAAATAGCAAATTAAACTCGCTTTTCAGTTACCTAGATTATGAAATGGGAACAGCCCCAGAGTCAAAGGCTCAGCTTATATGTCTTAAAAATGTGCTGGGTGTGTATGTTTAACAAGCCGGGTTTCCCAGACAGGCTGGCCGTAGTCTCTGTCTCTCCTCCCTTCACCTCCTGCCTCCTCTTATTAACATTTACCTAGTCCTCATTCTGTCATGGACACTCTCTGATAGAGCTGGCAAGGAGGAGAGTGAGGGACCTCTCTCCAAATGCCGGCAAGAGCTGATAATTAAACTTGTCTGACGAGAAAGTTATAGTCTGAAAGCAGCCTGTGAGCAAGACAGATGCCTTTGCCATCTGATTAAAAAGCCAAAAAGCTTTCAGAAGACGTGTGTTTAATGTAATTAAGAGCTAAGTGGCCAATCCTCCAGCTGTCACTGACGCTCTCACATTCTTGGTGAGTACAGAGTCCTGGAGGGGAGCCCATTGGATACATATTCCAGTTCTATCTGCCCATCTTCTCCCCAGGCAGACCCTCCCTGTTATCTGGGCATTGCTCAACCACCTAAGCCCAGCTGGATGGCTACTGTCCAGGGAGAGCTGAAATGTGCAGAGATGTCCTGTTTTCTTCTCTCCTCTTCCTCTCTGCTGCCTTAGTGAGCACCATGGTGAGGAAAATGAGAAGTCAAGCTCATGAGTACTTCTCAAAAGTTTCTTCCTTCACTACTCAGTGATTGTCCACTGATCAACTATTTTGTGAGAAGCCTCATAGTGGGTTCTGTGGAGCCTAGACAAAGAAGGAGGGGACATGCCCCCCCTCCCTCAGAGGGCTTACAATCTACTAGTGTAGATTAAACATATCTATTAACAATATTCATAGTATAATAGATTTAGAGCCAGAGGAGACCTCCGAGGCCAACTAGTCCAACCCCTTCAGTTTACAGATGAGGAAACTGAGGCCCCCAATAGTTAAATGACTTGCTTAAGATCACACAGTTTGCAAGTGACAGGCAGGACAAAGATTTTCTGTCACCAAACCCAACCTTCTTTCCACTGCACTGTGCAGATGTCATAAAAGAAGTAAAATTTAAATTCTATAAAGATGGAGAGGATGGGGGGGGACAAATGGAAGAATAGATGAAGTAGTTGGACTGGAACTCCTCGAGTATTCTTTTCTGTTTTAAATTTATGATCCTCCATCATTCTCCTAGAGAGAAATGTTGTTGTTGCTGCTACTGCTGCTGCTGTTGCTGTTGTTGTTATGGTGGGTGGTGATGGTGATAGCGATGGTGGTTTGTTTCATTTGGCATAGAGCAGTGAGGAGAGTCCTGGATTTGGAGTCAGAGGATATGCATTTTAATTTGACATTCATTGTCTTTTTGAACTTCAGCAAGTCACCTCCCCTCTAAAGGCCTCTGTTTTCTCATCTGTAAAGCAAGGGGGTTGTACTAGATGACCTTGGATGGAAGTCCCTTCCACATAGCAATCCTTTGATCTATCTATTTGGAGAGTTTGGAGAGGAGATGGTGTTTGATCCACACCTTGAAGAATGTGGGATTTAAAAAAAAATGTTTTTTGTTTTTGTTTTTGCAGGGCAATGAGGGTTAAGTGACTTGCCCAAGGTCACACAGCTAGTTAAGTGTCAAGTGTCTGAGGCTGGATTTGAACTCAGGTCCTCCTGAATCCAAAGCCAGTGCTTTATCCACTGCACCACCTAACTGCCCCAAAATGTGGGATTTTAACACAGAGAGAGGGCAATATTCCAAGCAAAAAGGAAATTGCGAATAGTGGCACACTTCCCTGTGTAGATCCCTAGTAGAATGTTAGGTCCTTGAAGGAAGGACCTTTTTGTTTTTGTATCTCTAGACCCTGACATAGTACCTTCTATATCATAAGTGCTTAATAAATGTTTGTTATCTTGAATTGAAGTGAGAAATCACAATCCATATTTAGGAAACAGTAAGTAACTTTAGCTTGTTTTGAGGCAGGCTAGGTTAGGAGAATGGACAGTGAATAGAGTGGAGTCAGGAAGAAACCTCTTTGAGTTAAAATCCAGCCTCAGACACTTAGTTGTGCGACCCTAGGGAAGTCACTTGACTGCATTTGTCTTATTTCCTCATCTGTAATATGAGCTGAAGAAGGAAATGGCAAATCAGTCCAGTGTTTTTGCCAAGAAAATCCCAGATGAAGTCATCAAGAGTCAGTCACAACTGAAAAACAACTCAACAACAACAACAACAACAACAACAAAACCAGGAGAGGTTTGGATTGTATTCATTGGGTAGTCAGGAACCATTGAAGGATTTTTAGAAGAGGAGAAACATGATTAGAGATGAACTTTAGGAAGATTAATGGATGCTGCCAGTTCTATGGGATGCTTGAGGGTTCACTTTCCCCATCTGTAAAATGACGGGTCATACAAGATGTATTTTGTTTCTTCCAGTCCCCAAATTCTCTTCAAGCTCTAACATTCTTTATTTTAAGGCCCCTCAGAGTTGTGCTCTCTTACAATTCCAGCTGAAGCCTAGACCATGCCATCATTAAACACAAACATGTTAGGTAGGTGCAAACATGATTCTGAGCCCTAGGTGCTAGTATTCTAGGAACAAGTGCTTAACTTATTTCCTATTTCTCTAAGCATAGCACCTAGCTCATAATAGGTGCTCAATAAATATTTGTTGAATTAAGGAAAAAGAGAAATGCTATAGCTACGTGAAACCTTCTGTTTTCATGCTCTGCTTAGAACAGAATTTTCAGGATTACTAATTGTCAACAGAAGATATCATCTCCTTCCTGCACTGTTATAAAGGCAGGGGAATGGGCCAGATGGTTTCCAGAGGTACCTCCTAACTTTGGGACTCTTGGCATGCCATCTCCATGTTCAGTAATTTTGGGGAAGGGATTCTGGGGAAGGGCTCTTCTGAGGAAACAGGAGTATAGTGGAAAGGCTCAGGAGATCAGGATATCTCCCTGGCTATGCAACTGCTACTACCACTACCAGCTGACAGATAGCTAGCTAGCTAGTGAGATAACCCTAGGCTTATGAAGTATTTTACATATATTACTAGTTATGTGACCTAAAGAGTTACCCAACCTCTCTGTACATTTGTATAATAAGGGGGTCAGAATGGATGGTTTCTAAAATCCTGTTTAGCTTTAAAATACCATAATTCTTTGTTGACCTTCTCCAACCCAGACGCGCTGAATCCCTGGAGAATTCACTAGACCAGTGGCTCACAGATAAAATTCTGTGCTGTCTAAAAAATGTGTTGACAGTACATCCCTCAACACAAGAGACTCTTAGTGCAGGAGTGGAAGCCTTGTGCCAAGAATTTGCAGGAGATCAATTGGATTTTTACCAACCAGATGTGCAAGATAGATAGAGATGTGTGTGTGTTTTATATGTTGACTGCGTGTCAAGCATTTGCAATTCAGTCATTGTGGATCTCCTCTTCACCTATGCAGATCACAACCCTGCCTTGACTTGGTAGACAGTTTTGGACAGTTGTTGTGGTTAAAAACTCACCACCCAACATGATAATAAAATTCTCCAAACTGAGCTGGGCTGGTGCTCAGATAAGAGCTATGCAGTTCATTTCCAAACCCATATCCAAAGCCTTTGCAGCTTGGTAGAACTTGCCAGTAGAGCTTGGTTCTCTGATGGCACTGGAGAAACCGCGATGGCATGGGGAACCTCCATGGCACAGTGAGATGTGTACATGGCATTAGTGAAAGTTCATATATCTATGTATAAATATACATAGGTATATGTATATAAAATATACATTTACATATGCATATGAGCATATTCAACACATATCCTGAAAAGTGTGTGGTTCAATAAGAGAGCTTTAAAAATGATCCTTTTTTTCCAGAGGTAAAGAGGCAGGTGTGTGCTTGTAAATGTATAACAATTGGTTTTCTTTTTAAAGTGTATGTACAACATACTTTAAAGTTTAATCTGTACTATTATATATATATATATTTTTTTTTTGTGGGGCATTGAGGGTTAAGTGACTTGTCCAGGGTCACACAGCTAGTAATAATCTGCACTATTAACATTTTATTCATCCCTTTCTTTAGTCTAGACAATCAACAAAACAATAATGCAAGTGCTGATTTTGTAGCAGTTGTCTGTTTCTAAAGTATAAATGTTCACCCTGATAATTTAATAATTGGCTCTCATGAACCCATATGAGCTGGCTCCAGTACATTCCTGTGAAGAGGCCATCATTACATAAGCCTGGTAGTATGCTCAAAGAACCAAGAGACACCCATATGTCTCTCAATCTGCTTGTGTGTGTCTGTCTGTCGCCCCCTCAAGTAGCAAATACTGTCTAGAGTGAGGCAGTTGAGTGTCCTCTGCACTAATTAGACCTTATTAGGGTTATTATGTCCAGTTCTAAGTGACATAATTTTGGGAGGACATTTAAAAAACTGAAACGTGTCCAGAGGAAGGGGGAGGGCAACAGGATGGTGAGGGGATTGAAGGCCATGCCGTAAGGTGAAAGAGCTAGAATTGGTTAGCCTGGACAAGAGGAGACTTAGGAGGGATATACTAGTAGTCTTCAAGTATTTGAATAGTTGCTCCATGAAAGAGGGATTAGATTTGTTCTTCATGGCCCGGAGAGCAGAATTATGAGCAGTGGGTAGAAATTCAGGAGACCAATCTAAGTTGGATGTCAGGAGACAATTCCTAATATCAGAGATGTCCAAAAATTAAATGGATTGCCCTGAGAATTAGTGATATGCCCATCATTGGAGATCTTCAAATGGAGAATTTGATGTCCATGGGGGGGGGTGAAAGAGGGGATTCTTGGTCAAATACGGATTAGGCCGTAAGACCTGTGAGCTCCTTTGCAACTGAGATTCTGTAATGCTTCTTGTCAGGAGATTTTTCTGACTATGTGGTATTATTTTTTAAAATTCCTCCCTAAGGTATTTGGATTAGTCATAGACTCACATAATCCTCGAATTCCAAGAGGAAGGGGATGGGGCGAAGTTTAGCCTCCCCTAGAGGCAGCCGAGCAGCCAGCTGTCCTCTCAGGCAAAATATTTGTGTCCATGCCAAAAGGAGGACATTTGGCTCATTAACTGCTCTTGCAACATGCCTCCTGTATTGGCTGCTTCTCCCCCAGAACCCCCTTTTCCAGTATGAAGAATCAAGATATGAATCTCTGGCAATTACTTCAGTAAATACAATTTTCTTAGCTCCTCCAAACAGTAGAGGCCTCCTTTGGAGAGCAGCATGCAAGTGCCTGCCATCACTGGGAGGAAAACTCATGACAAGTCTGGCTGATAAAGTGTTTTTCTTCTGAAAATTAATTTAAGGTTAAAGGAAATTTAATTTCTTTTCCCGTAGGTGTGTGACGCCCTAGCCACAGGAAAGGGGTTATCCTAGCAGTTATGATTTGATTAGTTTGGAGAGTGGAACGTTTCCCTATCCTGCACATGTTATATAAACAATTACACACCATTCACAGTCTCCTGTGTGAAAGTGTGAAGGGCAGACAAGTTCATACAATGTGTATTTATCAGTTGGCTTTGAGCTGCTTTCCAAGAACTGCAAGGTAATGAGTTCTCTGTCATTGGAGGTGTTGAATAAGAGACCCTCCAGTCATCCTAATATATATCTTGCCACTGGACCCAGATGGCTCTAGAGGAGAGAGTGAGGTTAGTGACCCCCCTCACTTAAATCCAATTCACTGCAAGTCATGATATCACCCTGACATCATGGGCCTCTGAGAACAAAGGACAAAAACAACAACAGTAAATAACAGACTGGGGTGACCTTTGTCAGGGATATTGTGAGATGAATTCATCCATTGGGCAGACCAAAGGGACGAGGATATTGGCTTTTATTGGGGGGGGGGCATTTGCCTATCCAGCATGATATATAAATTGAAAGATTTACAACAAAATACATTTGTTCTATAGTTAGAACTCTTTGTCATTTTAGTGTCATGAAACCCCTTTGGTAATCTGGTGAGACCTAATGGACCCTTTCCCACATAAATGTTTTTAGATGCTCAAAATACATAGGGTTACAAAGGAAACAAATGATAGTGAAATGCAGTTATCAAAATATTTTAAGTCAGTTTTACAGACCCCAGGTTAAGAGCCCAAGTTATAGGGGATTGTAGTCAGTCCTCTTATAGGAACTAGGGAAAGTAAGTTGTCTCTGCTTTACGGTTTTGTCTAGAAGAACTTTGTCATCCTGCAGTGACCTAATTGCACAATGAAATGATAGTGATGCATCCAGGTGTGATGAGACATCAGGGTCTCTGTGGTATGTGTGTCACAACCTGAATTGTACCAAAGCCTTTGAAGGAAGGATCACTTACTCTGATTTCATAAAAGACTTGCCTGTTCACACACAAAAGCTCTCACCCCTAGCTGGAGATTCCATCAAACAAATCTCTCTCTGCTTGAGTGACTTAAAGCATAAGGGGAGACAAACATCCTACTTCACAAATGATTCTTTTCTTCATGGCCAGCTAAACACATATATGTACCTGTTTGGATATGTGTGTGTATGTATGTATGTGCATATGTGTCTGGAACTCCTTTTCTCTGGACTAAAGAATGTTAGAGACAGGACCTCAGAGATCACTTAATCTAACCTCATTGGACAGATAGGGAAGATGAGTCAATCCCACCCTCAGGTATCCTGTGACAAGGGAAGCAGATTTTCGGTCTCTCTCAAAAACTGTCTGGTCAAGCATTTGGCTTAGTAAATACTTAGTGGCTAAAGTCCTCAGGGGCCTGACTAATCTTATATTCAAAGCCAATTAATTTTTTTTTCCAGGAAATTATCTTAAAAAATATATTTGTTTATTTTGATTTTTCTCAATTACATGTAAAGATAGTTTGAGCTCCAAATTTTTCTCTCACCCTCCCTTTCCCCTCTTGAAGCAAGTAAGCAATTTGATATAGGTTATGCATTACAATCATGTTAAACATATTTTCACATTACTTGGAACAAAAGGAAAAAAAAAAGCAAAGCCAATTCTTCTGTCTCATCTTAGGATGGTAGAGAATGATGCATAGTTAGAAGATAGTTTGGAGTTAGTTAGAAGACTCTGAATGTTGGTTCCTGTTGGGCCTTGGCATCTAAAACTCCTGTTCTGGACAGAGTCCTGGTGGTGAGCGAGCTGCCTGATGTCTAAACATTTGATGGTTATAGAGCTCTTGTGACTGTTAGACTATAAGTGCCTTGAGGGCAGGGACTATTTCATTTTTGTCTTCATAGCTTTAGCACATAGCACAGTACTTGGAGCATAGTAGGCACTTAATAAATTCTCGTTGTTTGATTTGTTGATTGACTATTGCTTTTCTGAATATAGTTCATTGAAGCAGGGAAGAGCAGGTCATATTTTCCAATATGGTGGTAAACGAAGGCTTCTAAATCCAATCCCTGAGCAATTGGTGAAAGGGAACACCTGCAGTGATGATAGGGGTCCAGGAGAGAGTAGAGAGGGCTGTCATCTAATTCTGGATTAAGGAAGTATCCAAATCCTGCCCCAGGATTGAAGCCCTATTCTCCCAGGACCAGGGATATGAAAAAGAATAAATGGTAGGTCAGGAGTCTAAGCGTAATGGTGTTTTTTGGTGTTTTCCTTCTCCCCAGGTGCTTAGAGATGGAAAATGGAACAATTTTTTCAGTCTTTCTATAATGATCCATGTTTATTATCAGTCCCAGTAGAAGTGCCATTTTTAAATCCTAACACTTACATCCCCATTGGGCTACATGAGTCAGTTGAAGTGGCCCTTAAAGATGCAAAACTGGGGACAGCAGCTGGACATACCAAGTATATGATAAGGAAGTCTGTGGTGGAGTTGACATAGTTCTGAAGACATTGAAGGTTTGTTTTATGAGACATCCCAGGGTGTGAAAAAGGTCCAAAGAATGTAAAAAAAAATCACTTGAAAGGTTATTGCCTAAGAAAAAATGATTAAGAGAACATCAATAGTTATTCATAGACTTCCTCAATCATCTTTACACAATCTCTATGAGAATGATGTACATGCACATCAAAGATATCCTGGGTGAAAATATGAGAAGGGAACAAGTAGGCTTTCCTAAATGAGTCTCAATATCTTTATAGTCACACAATCATTTTTTTTTTGGTTGGGTAATGAGGGTTAAGTGACTTGCCCAAGGTTACACAGCTAGTAAGTGTCAAGTGTCTGAAGCTGGATTTGAACTCAGGTACTCCTGAATCCAGGGCCAGTGCTCTATCCACTGTGCCACCTAGCTGCCCCCCACAATAATTTTTTAAAATTTAATTTATTTTTGTTGCATTTTAAGTTTTGAACTGTTTCCCTTTTTCTCTCTCCCCACCCTGCACTAGAGAAGGTCACCATTTATAGATTTACGAATATATGTAAATCATACTAGGAATACTTCTATATACAGTTCTTTCTCTGGCAGTGGATAGCATCTTTTTTCATCGGTCCTTTGGAGTTGATTTGACTATTTCTAATATTCAGAATAAATTGGTTCTTTACAGTTATTCTTCAAAGAATATTGCTGTTACTGTATACAACATTTTCTGGGTTCTTTTCACTGTACTTTTTATTATTTCATCCAAGTATTTCCATGTTTTTCTAAAATCAATGAGTTTGGGGCAGCTAGGTGGCACAGTGGATAGAGCACCGGCCTTGGAGTCAGGAGTACCTGAGTTCAAATCTGGCCTCAGACACTTAACACTTACTAGCTGTGTGACCCTGGGCAAGTCACTTAACCCCAATTGCCTCACTAAAAAAAAAAAATTAAAATCAATGAGTTTATCATTTCTCACAGCACAGTAGCATTCCATCACAATCATATACCACAAATTTTTTAGCCATTTCCCAATTGATGGGTATCCTCTCAATTTCCAGTTCTTTCCCACCACAAAGAGAGCTGTTATAAATATTTAAGAACATATAGGTTCTTTCCCTTTTTCTGCTTCCTTCGGAATCAGACTTAATAGTGGTATTGTTGGATCAAAGGGTATAGTCAGTTTTATAAACTCTTTGGGAATAATTCCAGATTACTCTCCAAAATGGTTGGATCAGTTCACAATTCCACCAACAGTGTATTAATGTCCCAATTTCTCAAAATCCCCTCTAACTTTTGTCATTTTCCCCTTCTAGCAAATTTAGCCAATCTAATAGGTGTGAGACATACAATTATTTAAAAGGCACTCAATCAGGAAATGATACCATGTAGAGTGTATCAAACCCTGGGAGATGACAAAGTCTCTTCTGTGAGATTAATCATTATCCAAAAAGAATCAGTTTAATGACTCACATATGGAAAAACTAATTGGATGAAAAATGCCTCTGACCCATCTGTGATCAACCAGTCAGTCAACATTTACGAAATGTCAACTATGTGCCAACCACTGATGAATTTAGATTGCCACTCCACTGAATTAAAATGCCAGTATATACAAGTTGTCTTCAAAATCTTAGTCCAGTTTGAATTTTTTTTTAGTGAGGCAATTGGGGTTAAGTGACTTGCCTAGGGTCACACAGGTAGTAAGTGTTAAGTGTCTGAGGCCGGATTTGAACTCAGGTACTCCTGACTCCAGGGCCAGTGATCTATCTATCCACTGCACCACCTAGCTGCCCCCAGTTTGAAGTTTTAACAAGGGCAAAGGGAAAGACATAGCAAAACGAACAATGAATTGGTCCAGAATTGAACAAGAGGAAGAGAGTACACTAAATTGTTTTTGGAAAATTACAAAGTACTCCCTCCCCCCTCTTTTTTTAGTGGGGCAATGAGGGTTAAGTGACTTGCCCAGGGTCACACAGCTAGTAAGTGTCAAATGTCTGAGGCCACATTTGAACTCAGGTTCTCCTGAATCCAGGATCAGTGCTTTATCCACTGTACCACCTAACTGTCCCAATTACAAAGTACTTTCAATAATCCCAAGTATTCCCTCACACAAAAATTTACCTTTTTAAAAAACACACACACAAATATACTCTTGCTGTTATGTTTGGGAATATTGGAACATCAAAATCTCTCAACAGTATAAGGGCAATAGAGACCATCGGCATGCCCTGAGTATATAGACAGTGCCATTGGTTGTTCCCTTCACCTCATCAGCAGTAAGCCAGCATACCCATTTTATCTTTTAGGTAAGCCTGTGGGAAAAATACTTGGTAGGACACAAGCAGGCTGTAGCTTGTTTCCAATAATAAACTATGCTCATCTAGTAGTATAAGGGATATCACTGAGAAAGATGTGATTGGAAACAGGAATTGAGCCAGTCCCATGGCAAGAGTGAGTGGTGATAGATGAACAGCCTTACTGATGCAATGGTACCCACGAAAATAGAAAAGGACCCTAGAGGTGCCCATCAATTGGGGAATGGCCGAACAAGTTATTGTATGATTGTGATGGAATATTATTGTGCTATAAGAAATGACAAGCACAATGATCTCAGAAAAATCTAGAAAGACTTATGTGAACTGATGCAAAGAGAAATGAACAGAACCAGGAAACATTGTACATAGTAACAGTGACATTGTACAATGATCTACTGTGAATAATTTAGCTATTCTGAACAATACAATGATACAAAAAAATTCTGAAGGACTTATAAGGAAAGATGTTGTCCATTTCCAGAAAAAGAACTGGTGGAGCCTGAATGTAGATCAAAGATACTTTTTATTTACTTTCTTTATGGGGGGTGTTGCCTGTGTTTTCTTTCACAGCATGACTTACATGGAAATGTGTTTTGCATCACTATGCATGTATAATCAATGTCAAATTGCTCACCTTCTCAAAGGGAGGGAGAGAATTTGGAACTCAAACTTTGAAAAGAAGAATGTTAAAATTGTTTTTACATGTAACTGGAGGAAAAAATATAATGTTAAATTAATTTTTTTTTTAAAGAGCCCTGGAGGAAAGCCTCTGTCATGTTAAGTGGTTCCTTTTTTCCTCAGTGAATGTATGGAGCTATCCAGATAAGAATCATATGGACCAACTAGGTATTATTGGCAGTATAGGCCTAAAGATTGTCAGTATCTTGTTAAGTCAAAGAATAAGCATTTAGATATTGTCCACATATCTGGGAAGGAAAATAAGCCAGTTTGGGGGGCAGGGGGAGAGAAGCGTTGTTGTGTCTGAAGTATTTTAGAGTTTTGGGATGTTTGAAACTTGGGACTTTACTGAAACTGAATCAAAGACAAAGCTTTCCTTACTGCTCTTACTTCCCTCTTTTAAATACTCAGGTTTTTTACTCAGTCCCAGAAGACTGTATATGAATTCCACTCTCACCCCTTGGCTCTTAAGAACTTTAGGTATTTAAAAGCCAGTCATATTTGTAAGGGTTGAGCACATTGTCCTGAAAACAAAGTGTCATGGAAATGTGTATAAAACCATGAGCACAGGTGTTATGGGAAGGCTTGGAAACATCAGTGATGTGGTTGCCCCTATGTTAGACCCTGACTGATTCTTCTCTAGGCTTGTCCTGACTCATATACTAAGAGTCCTGAGGGGGCGGCTAGGTGGTGCAGTGGATAAAGCATCGGCCCTGGATTCAGGAGGACCTGAGTTCAAATCCGGCCTCAGACACTTGACACTTAATAGCTGTGTGACCCTGGGCAAGTCACTTAACCCCAATTGCCTCACTTAAAAAAAAAAAAAGAGTCCTGAGTATGAAGTGTGAATCACATTTGATTCCATCATGCATTTCTTCTTGTTTCTCAACTTCTGCAGTCAACTTGGACTTGGTTTTAGTAACAAAACCAGCTCCCCAAATGCTGGCCTTGCTGAGAGTCTACTCTTACCCATGGACTTGACCAAACAAAGACTAGAGATTGGGACAGGGAGTGTGGCTTAGAGAAGGGGATTGTCTTCAGAAGTCCCCTGTAAAAATATACCCAGGTGAAACAGGAGAAAAGAGAGGCTCTTGATTGTGCAGGCAGCCTTCTGTACCCTGCTCACATTAACACAGCTCATGTGAATCACTGCCTCAGTTTTCTTCCAGAAAAATTCTATTTTCCAAGATTCCTTTGACCTCTAACATTGTATAGAAATAAAATGGAATTGTAAAACTTGAATGAGCTTCATTAGATTACTAAAACCCTAACTAAACCAAAATATTAGCATGGGGCAGGGCAATAAACTTTCCAATAGTGTTTAATATATTCTGAATTATATTATAGTTATTTTTATACATGTTTTATGTCCCCTGCTAGATGATAAATTCTGTGCTGGCAAGAACATGACTTGAATTATTTTTATATTCCCCACCATACCCTAAATAGTTAGACATTCACATTTTCCTAGAATCATAGAGTTTCAGAGCTAGAAAGGAACTTAGGGATTTTCTAGCCCAATGCTCCTCTCTCCTTCAATCCTGAATTGTATAGATGTAAAGAAAAAGAGGCTCATAAGGGTTAAATTACTTGACAATGATCACAAAAGTAGTAGTAAATGGCAGAACTGAGTTTTAATTACAGGTCTTCTGACTTCCAGTCTAGCGCTCTTTCCCTTAGACCATTTTTGTTAAATTGTATTAAATGGAAATGAATTCAGAATAGAAACAGCATCAGCATCATCATAAATAACATCTAACATCTGTCCCACCATTTACCATTTTCAAGGAACTTTCATAAATACTCTCTCATTAAATCCTCCGGAGGCTGGGGACAGTGTTGGAAGCCAAACTGGAAGCTCCCAATGGCGGATGCACTTGACACCTTAGCAGCCCAGAGAACAGTTTGTATCACAAAAGGTCTCTGCTCCAACCCTTTAATTTTGTTGCTAAATTTGGCTGCTGATAACAGGATGCAAAAGTCTAAGGCATTTGCTGTTCAAAGTAGCAGGTCCTTTAGATGCTTGGAGAACCACAAAGACATTCCTCCTCCATTTGATTGCCGAATTGCCTTTGCAAGTCTCACCCTCCTTCATTTTATTGCTCTTGATGTGCGGCTCATCTTTCTGGACCCACACGCAGTAGTTACTTCCCAACACTAGTGGGGAAACAAAACATGTCAGATGATCCAAGAGCTTTTAACTAGGATTCATTACATGTGGAACAAAATTCAGTTTGGGAAGTGGGGGATAGTGATGGTGCAGTCTTAATCAGAGTCTGCCCGCACACTCATGGGGGCTAGGGTGAGATCCTGAAGAGTGACAGTTTAGGACAAGGGTTCTTAACATGGGGTCCATGGGTTCCCAGGGGGTCTGTGGATAGATTCGGGGTGGGGGGAAGGTCTGTGAAATTGGGTGGGGGAAATTATATCTTTATTTTCACTGACCTCCAAAGGAAATTTAGCATTTTCTTCTATTGTGAATCTAAAAAATATTCTGACAAGGGGTCCATAGGCTTCACCAGACTGGAAAGGAGTCAATACAGCGATGTTCTGGAACTGGCTCCTACTGCCTTGGGGGAGCTGATTATTAAATTTTCAGGGTAAGCATCTAATTCCAAACCTCCTCTCTCGACCTTGCTTTGTAAAGAGGTAAAGAAAAAGAGGCTCATAAAGATAATATGACTTGCCAAAGAGTGCAAAAGTGGCAATAAATGGCAGAGCTGAAATTTCATTGTGGGTCATCTGACTTTTGACAATTCCTATTGACCCAGGAGAGCTGATTGTTAAATTCTCAAGGTGATGATTTACACCTCTGAAATCCAGGAAATGCTATAAATCAGGGCTTAATTTACTGTTTTGTTAATTGTCTAAATTTAAGAAGGTTATAGAGGAAATGTTAATAATGCAGATTAAACTTTAAAATGTGTTGTATATACATTTTTTGGGTGTGTCAAGTAGGAATGTTTTTTTCAGAGAACCAGTTGTTAAACATTTAACTGCATACTTCTTAATTCATGACATAATGAAGGTTACTATCTACTATTTTACATCATAGGGAATAGTGCAGCTGCTTAGGAACATTGCAAATTAAGATCTGGGGAAATGTACCCTCCATTTGGGAAGTAGCCTTTCACAACACCAACACAAGTACACCTTGCCCATGTCAGCACCCTGGGCCCAAAACCCCATTGTCTCATGCTAGGTACAGCTCTACCCAAACAGGATATTGGTCTTTTGCCCAGGGGCCTCAACTCCTGAAAGTTGTTCATAGCAATCAGAGCCATACCTAATAGTCTGTTGGCATATTCACTTCACAGGGCATTTCCTCAAATCAACTTTACAGTCCCAGGGCAGATGGAGAGGAGATGTAGATCAAGAATGGGCCAGAGAAAGGATCACCTGGGGCATGGTTGCCAGGGAAGAAAGTTCACTAGCTGTTGTTTCCTATTAGATGTCTGTACATTGCTGAAGGAGTAGAGCCCTACATTTTGGGGCTCTGGGGCAAAGTCCAATTCACCCCACCCTAATTATGATTCTGTTAGCAGCTGGGCATCAGGAAGAACTAGGAATAGACCAGACATCAAGGAAATTTGTCCAGCTCACTTTATAAAAGTTGTCTCACCCTAGAAGCTAGATCTGGATGGCCAAGCCTTCTAAACTTGAGCTCTCCAAGGCCTCCCATCAGGAATAGTTCCTTTTTGCTTTGAAGTTGGTCACATTTGATCACTTTTATGAAAAGGAGCAGGTCATGCCATTTTAACTAAAACAAGCCAGCCCCTGCACCAGCCACAGTTACCTTCTTCAATGCCAAGGGGAGATGCTGTCATCCTTCCAATGCCACAAGAGGAATTACTGTGTGGCTAATTGTAAGCATTGCATTGTGTGCCAGAAGACTTTGGCACTATGAATAACCTGCCTGGCACAGTCCCTGCCAAGCATCCTTCTCTACAATCATTATGGGCTTGCTTCAGAAGGGGGATGAGTCACATAGTCTTACAATCATAGAACATTCATATTGGAAGGGACTTCAGATGTCATTTAATCTAACATCCTATCCAGTATAGGTATTTTCTTCATCAAATCCCCAATGGGAGATATGATGACCTAGTGGCAAGACCACTAGTTTTGGAATCAGAACCTGGCTTCAAATCCTAGCTCTGCTGCTTCCTCTCTGTGTCACTTAGAACAGGTTGTCTCTCTGAACCTCGGTTTTCTTATCTGTAAAATGGGGTGTTATTTGTGCTACCCGTCTCTCAGGGTTGTTGTGAAGAAAACATTTGGTAAACCTTAAAGCACTATACAAAGGTGAAATATTATTACTGCTATGAAGAACTCAACTACCTCCCAAGACAATCCCTTCTGTTGTTGTTGTTGTTGTTGTTTTTTTAGTGAGGCAATTGGGGTTAAGTGACTTGCCCAGGGTCACACAGCTAGTAAGTGTTAAGTGTCTGAGGCCGGATTTGAACTCAGGTACTCCTGAATCCAGGGCTGGTGCTCTATCCACTGCACCACCTAGCTGCCCCAATCCCTTCTGTTTTTAATAGTTCTAATTGTCAGGAAGTTTTTTTTGGCTTGTTTTTGTTTTGTACTGAATAAAAAAATATCTATCTTCCCCAAAATGCTATACTTGGTTCTAGTTTAGTCTTCTGGGATCAAACAGAGTAAGTCTTCTCTCCTTTCTGCATAACCCTTCAAATATTTGAAGACAGTTATCATTTTTCCACCTGAGCCATCTCTCCTCTAGGCTAAACATTCCTCATCCCTTCAACTGTTCCTCATGTGGATTGATTTCAAGTCTCCTTAACATCCTGAAGGCCCTCCTCTGACCAAACTCCATCTTGTCAATGTTCTTATGGTCAATTCCCAGTGTTCTGTATTATTCTCATTCAAATACTCTCTGTCCTGGTCAGACTGATCTACTGGCTGCTTTCAATACATGACATTCTATCTCTCACCTTAGTTGTCCCCTTTGTCCAGGATTTACCTTCCTTACCTCTACCTCATAGCATCCTTTGTTGTTGTTGAGTAGTTTCAGTCATGTCTGACTCCTTGTTACTGAAGAAACTTTCTATGGTCCTAACCTTTCTCTGTCTGCTCATTTTTTTTTTTTTAGTGAGGCAATTGGGGTTAAGTGACTTGCCCAGGGTCACACAGCTAGTAAGTGTTAAGTGTCTGAGGCCGAATTTGAACTCAGGTACTCCTGACTCCAGGGCTGGTGCTCTATCCACTACTCCATCTAGCTGCCCCACTCTCTGTCTGCTCATCTTGCCTTTCTTTTACTTGACTTTTAGCTCCTTAAAGTGGGGCACTGTTTCCAGGCTGCAATATCCCAAGCTTAAGAAGCCCCAGGTGGTATAATTTAAGGAGAATCAGGTTCTTCACTCACCCGCCTGTTCCCTGGTCCTAGATGACCTCAGACCAACTTGCTAATCAACCAGCTTTGTGTGTTGTGGTTGTCAGCTCCGATGAGCCTGTGCCCCTCACCCACCTGGGCCACTGCTACTCGGGCCTACCTCCTAGTTCTCAGCAGGGCTGTAAAATCCAAGTTCTGCCTTAGCACCAGCATAGACCCCTGTAGTCTCCCCCCTGCCCATGGTTCAGCCCACTCACCAGACTGTAAGCTTAGTTCCAGACAATACTGGTGCTTCAGCTGATTCAGAGGCTCTGGGGGTCTGCTTCTCTGGTGAGGCCTTCCTGGGACTGGATCTGTGTCAGGGTGACTGTGGGGTTGGGCCCGACTCCTGTATCAGCACAGCAGCTCCCTCCTTCTGACCTTCCAAGCCATTCTTGGTTAGAAGATGATTTCAGCACATTCTTCTGTGAGTTTTGCTGCTCCGGGCATTTTCCTATGGCGTTATTTGGATGTTTTTTGGAGCGATTGTGTCATGAGTTTGGGAGCTCACTCCATGTCTGACTCCTCATGACTCCATTTGGAGTTTTTGTGGTAAAGATACAGGAATGGTTTGCCATTTCCTTCTCCAGGTCATTTTATAGCTGAGGAAACTGAAGCAAGTAGGGTTAATTGACTTGCCCAGGGTCACATAGCTAGTAAGTGTCTGAAGCCCAGTTTGAACTCATGAAGATGAGTCATAGAACCCTTACGTTCCTTCAAACAACAGTTCAGGCACCAATTCCTACAGAAGACCTTTATGACTTCACAATTATTAATCCTCCTTCCCTCTTGAAATAGGGGATCATAAGATCAACAGAGTCATAGATTTAATTTTGTAAAGGACCTTAGAAGCCATCTAGTCCAACTACCTAATTTTACAAATGAGTAGACTGAGGCACAGAAGAGGTAAGAGACTTACCCAGGGTTACACATATTACCTTAATGAAGGAAACAACATTCAAATCATGTCCTCTGATTCCACATTTAACATTTTTCTCCCCTTCTGGACCATGTTGCTATCTCCCAGTGCTTTCTAATTTACCCTCTAGAGGAATGTAAGCTCTTTGAGTGTAGGCCTGGTCTTTTTTTGTCTTTGTATCTACATGTACATAGTATGCACACATAAAAGGTACCTAATACATGTTTAAGTTAAACCAATTCTATAAAATGTGGCACCCAGGACTGAACCCAACACTCAAAATGGGATCTGAGCAGTGGGACTCTATCACCTGCTGCCTCATGGCTCCTACCTTTTCATCTTTCATCTTCATTCTGATTCTTGTGACTGCCAGTGATTCCAAGTCAAGGTACCAACCTCTGAACCTTTGCTCTTTTCCTTTCTTTCCCCCTTGGGCTTATCCTCTTTAGAGGTGCCATGTTCAGGCCCCTTCTAGAGTACAAAAGGGGCCACTAAAAAGTACCAGATGTTAGCAGTTTCCAGTTGTTAATCATAAGGAACTAATAAATACTCGATGGTGATAATTACTCAGGTCAATTGAGGCCAAAGTCAATTCTGTTCATCTCTAAGGGACTGTCTGAATTTTATGACCATCTGGAATTTTTCTGCACCTTATCTCACTTGGAATACATGGGCCATCATCTCAGTCTTAGAAATTCTGGTTGCGGGGCAGCTAGGTGGCACAGTGAATAGAGCACTGGCCCTGGAGTCAGGAGTACCTGAGTTAAAATCTGGCCTCAGATACTTGATACTTACTAGCTGTGTGACCCTGGACAAGTCACTTAACCCCAATTGCCTCACTTAATAAAAAAAAAAAAGAAACAAAAAAAAAAATTCTGGTTGCAAGCACTCTTTGAGGGTTTGACTTATGGAGCTTTTCTTCTGGGGAGTTCAGATCATCTCCCATATGATTGCATGTGAACCCGGAAAGGGGTGAGTTCTGGTGGTACATATGGAGAGAAAGACACACATATGGGAGTTGCTCCATGTCACACAGAAAGAAAGTATAGGGTCGGGGGGCAGCTAGGTGACGCAGTGGATAAAGCACTGGCCCTGGATTCAGGAGGACCTGAGTAAAAATCCGGCCTCAGACACTTGACAGTAGCTGTGTGACCCTGGACAAGTCACTTAACCTCCATTGCACCACTAAAAAAAACCAAAAACGAAACCAACGCAAAAAACAGAAAGTACAGGGTCCCTGTTTCTCCATGTCCCGCCTACTCCCTTTGCAACAAAATGAAGGCACAGCTGTATGCTACTGTCTTCTCAGCACATTATTTGATCTGTCTCTTCTTCAATCTGTTCTCTGAGCTTTCCCTTCTCTATGCCTCAGATTCTTCATCTGTAAAATGAAGGTGTTATTACATTCTAGTATTTTAATACCCTGCTCAATGAAGGTGTGAATACACCATTCTCAACTTCACTCACTTGCACCTTAGCCTCATCTTACAAGAACACCTTTCCTTAGCTTAGATCTTTAATACTTTGCAAAGCACTTTTCACATCTGTTATTTCTTTAGTTTCCTTTACTCCTGGAGGATGAGAAAATCCTGTACAGTGTTTCCTCCTTGCTCTGATGGCCAAATGGGCATTGGAGCTCCCTACCTCATTTCACCAGGGTCACCAATGTCAATTACCTTGTCTTGGTCATCCCATCTCCAAATGAGTTCTGAGTAATGCAGATATTGCCTTAGTCTCTTTTTATATAATAACAGGGAGCAATAACAAACAGTCTCTTTTTCCCTTCCAAATGCTGAGCAAAGTTTAACAACCCCTCTAGTTAACAATGTGGGAAGAGTCCAACTGAATGTGAATTAGGAACTATTGGGTCATTTGATACATGATTTAAAAAAAAATTTATTTTTCCTGCTAGGAAATGAGATTGGCTTGGTAGCCTGGCTCTCCCTCATAGGCTGTCTAAAATTAGAACCCAGTTGACAAGGCCATCCTTATCTACAACCTAAGGCCTGCACAGTGGATGCAGGGAAATGTCAAAAGTACAGTTTCTGTTTCAATTTTGAGGTTCAAAAGACCTCAGCAATTGCAAGCACAGAGCAAGTGTGTGCTGTTTCAAAAGCTTACAGACTCCAATTCCTCAGGTACCATTAGATTAGAGTGTCAGGTTTACAATGGAATTAGCATCCCTGGCAGCCTAAGAGATCTCACTCTTTACTATTCATTAATCGTTCCAGCTATATAGAGCGAGATCGCAAGGCACAAGCCCTCTTGCCCTTTAGCTGCCTGAACACTGTTAGCTTGTGGATCCTCTGGGGCGATGTGAAGCACTAGCTGACAACTCAGTTTTTAGGTAACAGCAGTCTAAACATGTGTGGAGTCTAGGAAGTCACCTCCTCAAGGCCCTAAGTACATCCCCCCTTACAGAAACTGTAATTCTCCTATATAGATTCTGAGACATCCCATATTCTGAAAGAGTCTACCAACTAGAGACTTAGCCATTAGTCCTTCCCATTCTGTATTTTTTTTCTGGGGCAATGGGGGTTAAGTGACTTGCCCAGGGTCACACAGCTAGTGTCAAGTGTCTGAGGTCGGACTTGAACTCAGGTCCTACTGAATCCAGGGCCTGTGCTTTATCTACTGCACCACCTAGCTGCCCCTAGTCCTTCCCATTCTGGATGGTAGAATGATGTACCCATTGGGCAAGTTTCACATCCCATGTCTTCGGGCCAATGGGGAAAACAATGACTTACAAGGGAATGGAGAAGAGATTGAATTATCTGTTGTTTGGCTGGTCATGGCAGCTGGACTGCCAGCCTTTTGAGGGAAAGGGTTGTCTTTTCAGCTTTGTGACTATCTGCTCAATCCTCTCTACTCCTTTCAAAAGTATGCCAATAATACCTTGAGCATCTAACATGCAGATTCTCAATAAGCTGTCTTATCACTATTGTAAAATTAGTTTTTACTTAACTGCACCTAAAGTCAAAATTCCCTTCTGCTCTTTGTATGGCCCTCAAATTTCTGTCCTCACCATTCTTGAAAAGGGAAGTTAGTTAAGCCTCCCACTGCCACTCTAGACCTACACCCCTATATTAACGAAACTTTATGATCCTCTGGTGTTAACTTTTTAAAGTGTTGTTTCCCATATGTCATCTCATTTTAAGGACATAGAGAAGGCTCTCTTTGTGCCAAATATGCTTCCCTTATAACTGCTTACACCACACTTATCAGGGTGTGAAACTCTACCATTAGAGAATTTTTCCTTTGGCTTAAGGTTTTGACCTTGGTTGAAATGCAAATTCCCCTGGGAGAGGTAACAAAGGATGCTTTATTGCTCATTTATACCTTAAGGTGAAAAGATTTGATTCTTTCTGGGAAGCAACTTTTACTAATGGAAACCGAAGACACTGACAACCACAGCGGGAAGTGGAAGAAGCGTCTTGAGCCTAACTTCCATGTCCTCAGCAGTCCAATGGGCAGTGAAGGAGAAATCACCCTGGAATGGGAATTAGGATGCCTGTCAAGCAAGTCCTGGCTTCTACTACTAACTCCCAGAGTGACCTTGAACAAGCTGCTCTCATTGTCTAATTTTCTCAGATATACAATGAGGAGGTCAGACTACATGACATCTGGAACACCTTTCTACTCTGACATTCTGTGGCTTTATTTGTTGTTATTCAGTCAGTTCAGTTCTGTCTGACTCTTTGTGACTTCATTTGGAGTTTTCTTGGCAGAGCTACTAGAGTTGTTTGCCTTTTCCTTCTCCAGTTCATATTATAGTTAAGGAAACTGAGGCAAACAGGCTTAAGTGACTTGCCCAGGTCTCACAGTTAATAAGTGTCTAAGGCCATATTTGAACTCACAAAGATGTGACTGTAGGCTTGGCACTCTATCCACTTTACTACCTAGCTGTCCCATGATTCTATTACATAAATATATCTGGGGATCAGATAATAAAAAGGGTAGAACTGAGAACAAGGATGAGAACTGACCTCTTGTTCTTTCCACAGGTTCGAGCCATGAGATTGTCTTTTGTGGGGGAGATGGGATGGGAGCTGCACATCCCCAAGGCATCCTGTGTACCTGTTTACAAAGCTGTGATGAAAGCAGGTGCGAAGCATGGTATTGTCAATGCAGGCTACCGTGCAATCGATTCCCTGAGCATTGAAAAAGGTAGGTTCTTGTTGACATGCTAGAACCTCTGCTATGCTCCAGAACCCTGCTCCCTGAGTCTGGACCTCCTCCCAGGCCATTCTCCAAGGCATAATTGTGATCTATCAAGTCTGTCTTCACCATCTAGATTTCTTGTTCCCTTACCAGTATGGACATCCTCACATTTCCTGACTTGGACCTTACTTTATGTTGTCCCTTGACACAAATAAATGCACGATATTTATCATAGCCATATTACCCTCCCTCCTCAGTGAAACTTATGGATCCTGTGTCTCATCTTCCCCCAACCTCCAATCTCAGATTCTCTGTGCCTTTCAAAGGGATCACCAGCTAATCTGATTTTTTAAAATTCAGATAAAATAATAGAATCAGAGAATGTCGGGGCTAGAAGAGAACTTAGATAATAGAACGTTAGCCTTCAAATGAACCTAAGGGCATAGAACATTAGAGATGAAAGGAACTTTAGAGGCCATTTAATCTAACCCTCTCATTTTTTTTTTTAAGTGAGGCAATTGGGGTTAAGTGACTTGCCCGGGGTCACACAGCTAGTAAGTGTTAAGTGTCTGAGGCTGGATTTGAACTCAATTACTCCTGACTCCAGGGCCAGTGCTCTATCCACTTGGCCATCTAGCTGCCCCTAACCCTCTCATTTTAAATGGCCATCAGGCATCTTAAACTCAACATGTTCAAAACAGAACTCATTAACTTTTCTCCTAAACCCTTCCCTTACCCTGACCTTCTCTGTTACTATCAAGGGTGACACCATCCCTGCAGTCCCTCAGGTTCACAACCTAGGAGTCATCCTGGGTTCTTCACTCTCCCCCGCCCCCATCCAAGCTGTTGCCAAGGCCCGTCCATTTCACCTTTGCAACATCTCTCTAATATACCCCCTTCTCTCCTCTGACACGGCCACCCCTCTTACAGGCCCTCATCGCCCCATGGCTGGACTACTGCACTAGCCTGCTGGGGGGGGGGGTCTGCCTGCCTCCAGTCTCTCCCCACTGTAATCTATCCTCCATTCAGTCACCAAATGGATTTTCTTAGAGTACAGGTCCAATCAGTTTCCCCCCTCCCCCCCACTCAATAAACTCCAATAACTTCCTATTGCCTTCCTGAGCAAATGCAAAATGCTTACTTGGCATTCAAGGCCCTCCCTAACCTTGTCACCTTCTACCTTTCCAGTCTTCTTACACATTATTCCCTGACACATTTGTTTGTTTTTGTTCTTTGTAATTAAAGACAAATAAAATGGTATCACAATGTTGGAGTCAATGTACAGTGTGTCAACTGTGGCTTATCAGAAGGCTCTAGCACAGGTTGGGCACAAATAGTTCACATGAACATTTACAATATTACATTTCCTTTGAGCTACTGCAGTTCTGCTTTGCTCATAGAAATAATGATGCAGGCACACTTTCGGGTACCAGTGTCTCTCAGGTCTCAGAATCAATTCCAAAATTCTTCAGAGAAACCTTGAGAGTGTCCTTGTGTCTTCTGACCTTCGTGTGAGTGCTTGCCTTGTGGGAAAAAAGAGGCCCCAACATGTACCCTTTGATCCTGTGATACTGAGCTCCTGGCTATTCCACAAACAAGACATTCCATCACTTGGCTCCCAGCATTTTCTCTGTCTGTCCCCCATTCCTGGAACAATCTCCCTTCTCCACTTTTGCTACTGAAATGGCTGGCTTCCTCTAAGTCCCATCTAAATTCCCACCTTCTAAAGGAAGTCTTCCCTAACCTCTGTTAATTCCAGTGTCTTCCCTCTTAATTATTTTCTATGTATTCTGTATATAGCTTACTTTGTATGTATTTGTTTGCATGCTGTCTTCCCAATTAGATTGTAAGCTCTTTGAGGACAGGGACAGTCTTTTGCTTCTTTTTGTATCCCCAGAATTTAGTACAGTTCCTAGGATATAATAGGTGTTTAACAAATGTTTATTGGGTGATTGAAACCAAACTGTGTAGGAACTGGCTCATACTGTCTTTGTACTGGTCAAATCTTGCTATCCTTGGCTCTGTGATAACACTGTGCATCCCCTGCAGGCTACCGACACTGGCATGCAGACCTTCGTTCTGATGATACCCCTCTAGAAGCAGGGCTGGCTTTCACCTGCAAACTGAAGTCTACCATTCCCTTTTTGGGACGAGAAGCCCTAGAGAAACAGAGGGCTTCTGGTCTCCTCAGACGCCTGGTCTGCTTTACCATTGACAAGTAAGTTCCTCTGAGACCCTGTCCCACCATTCCTGCTCAGAACTGTTAAGGGGTAAAATTCTAGCTAGTCTGTCTAAAATATCTAATGAGTGGTCGCCAATCAATTACAAGCTTTAGCAAGAGTTAGACTTTTAAGCATTTATTAAGGAGAATAAGAATTTGGTAAAGAGAGAGAGAAAGGCCTAGATACCTATCTATTAAAGGGAGAGCACATTTCTAGCTCCCTTCTCCGCCAGCGTCCTCAGGAAAGAAAGCCCGAGACTGAGCGCCAGTCTCTTCCTTCCTCCTCCCACTAGTCTGCGTCACTTCCTGACTCCTGGTCTTGCCCTCAAAGACCTTCCCTTCATGGGCAGAACTCTTCTACAGTAAGTATCCAGCAGGTGGCGTTATTCCAATCGTTACAGTCCCCCCTGTTGTTCCTCAAGAAACAAAATGTTTCCTTGACGGAACAGTAAAAAGAATAACTATTGCTAACTAATAATATGTGAACAATAATATAGAAAAGGAAGAGAGGAAAGTTTTGTCCAGAGGGGCGATTTTTTTTTTTTTGTCCTCATGAACCGACGCTTTGACATTAGTCTTGCAAAGGGAGGGCCTCTGCAGAGGGTACATGTTACAGATGATGTATATTATAACAGAAAGAGAAAAAAAAAACAACAAAAACAACAAATCAAAACTGTTCATTTAAAGTCTCTGAAAGTCTTTTCTCAGATGTCCTCTAGGTGTAGTCGTGGAATGGAAGTCTTTTCAGGGGTTGATGTGTGGATGCTGGTAATCAGCCAGGAAAATTTCCTACAACATTGAGCTTAACACAACTTTAAAATAGCTTTGTCAATAATCAAATCAAACAACGAAAGTTCTCAATAACATGTCTAAGGGAATTCATAATCTTAGTTGTTACACATGAAACATATAATAAAACAAAAATTGAACCATTCTTTAAAATTATAATATTACTATAGTCCCCCCTTATGGAGGGTAATTGAGAAGACAATTGCTGCAATATTAATTAATAAAAATAATTTTTGTCTTTGTTTTATCACTTTTTGCATCATCTGCCTAATTATCCTCATGCCATTATGAGAAATTAAAAAATCTAATATAATTGGTAACAGGTGTCAAGGCCAAATTCAACACTGTATTTATCATGACACCTGAGATAATTATGGGGGTTACCATAAAAGAACAGAGAAATGATGGGATATGAACATTCCCACACTTGAGCAATATATACTGTCCATGCAGTATGCCAGGCTTAAAATAGGTGGATGGAATACATGTCCATGCCACCAAACATATTGGAGGAAACTGAGTCAGACTTAATCAGATGCATGGGATTGAGATGTCCATGGCATCAGGCATATAGGAGGGAGCATAGAAGCCAGGTGTAGAAGTGAGATGGGTGGGATGAATACTTCCAGCCATCTGTACAATATTGTGGGGAAAAAGAGAATAAAATATTAAACCAAGAGAATCCAACCTCAACATTTGTCAAAAGCCGTTCCCTCGGCCGTACCTTGACTTCATGCATGTCTCCCCTCATGTGACAGTTCAGTGTCTGCTCTTGCATGTATTCCTCTTGTGATTGGATGGCATCTTGGCCAACTGGCATCTGATAACTCAGAATAAAGGCAATTAATGTCTTAAATGATAAATTCCCATAATCCAAGTCTCATATGGATTTAAAAATTGAGGATAATAAATGATTGCAAAAAATGTGAATACATCTTGACTCAGAACACAATATATAATTATGCAACAATTTCAAATAATACCCTTTTTTTTACTTAGTATACAATTACTTTTGTGAAAAATCAGAACATACTTAAATACAAGTTAAAGCACAACAGAATCTCAAAGAACTTTTTTTTTTTGAAAAAAGAAAACTTTTACAAATGTTCCCCTCTTTTTTTGGGGGGGGGGAATATGCTTATCAAAAATAATACTTCTAGAATCAATTTACACTTGCCATGGCAACCAATTTGCCAGGGAAATGCTTTAAAGAGTTTGATCAAATAATCAGTTGAGGAAAAAAAAATAACAAAAACAAACAACTCAGAATATGGGAGCACAATACTCCTAGAATTAACATTGTATTATGAAATCAAAACCATGTTTCAAAATTAGATAGATGAATGAATAGAAGAAAATACACATGGAATAATAAAAGACAATGAAATTCAAACTAGGGAAATCTAAATGAATATGAATTTAATATTAATAAGAGTACTATAAAATATAAACTTGATCACATGACTATAAAAAGCTTTTACAAATATTCTCCTTGTTTTAAAAACTAAGTATAAGACACAATCTCAAAAGCATGAAAATCTCTATGAAAATAAACCCATACCATTAATTTCAAAATGTATATATAATAGCATAGAAATCCTATGTAACCTCTGAACTGACATTAATACTCTGAGTGAATTCAGAACACTTTTGATTCTGATATCTAAAATCCCCAACACTCATATCAATACCTTGCTGCTTACTTCTACATTTCTCTAAAATATATACCCTTCCATGGCAAAAGAAGCAGAGTCTTGAACTATGTTGATGGTTGTCATTCTTATTCAGCTTAAGTTTTTCTTCTTTAACCCCTTTATATTGTCTGTCAGTCTTTTCACCATACAAATGCTTTATAAGATTACTAATTAAAGACAAAAGCAGGTTAGCAAAATTATGAACAAAACAAGCATATCTGGAATTTAAAGAGTTTTCTAAGATTGTCTCAAAAGCACAGCCAGGCCGGGGAAGGGCTGAGCCTGAAGCTGCAAATGCAGGTAGAAAAAGTTGAGCATGCGCATCAGATCTCTGGACTTCCCAGGCAGGGGAAGCTATGGGCTTGGCCATAGGAGGAGTAGAGGGTGGGGTCTGGAGAGGAGGGGAGGGACCAGAGCAATTTGAATCAGACTTGATTTTGAACTCAGGCCTGGATTCCTCTTCCCCCACTTTGCCTCCAGGTGCTAGGGGATTAAAAGCTTCTAGAGGGTGGGTCATTGCCTCCAGGCATGCAAAATTAAAGCAACAATTAGTGTTAGAACTGGGAAAAGCTGCGGGAATCTCTTCAGGTTTCTCTGAAAAAGCATGGTTGGGAGAGGGAGAGATATTTCCTTGTGTGAGTAAGTTGCTGGCTCTTTTAACAAAAATAAAAAGAAAAATAGAAAATCCACAAAAACAAAGCATTAACATGATCTTATCTCCCATTTGTCTGGTTAAACAGACTAAAATCAAAAATAGGGTAATTAGGGAGTTTAAAAGGTCCATTCGAAAAAATTCAAAGGAAAAACACAGCCAGTATGCCAGTACTTAGCAGTTAAAGGGAGAGGGAGGGGAAATTTCTTACCCAACCAGAAGATCAGAAGACTGAGGGTTAGCTTTCCTCTTCGTGGTCAGCCATCTGTTAAGGGGTAAAATTCTAGCTAGTCTGTCTAAAATATCTAATGAGTGGTCGCCAATCAATTACAAGCTTTAGCAAGAGTTAGACTTTTAAGCATTTATTAAGGAGAATAAGAATTTGGTAAAGAGAGAGAGAAAGGCCTAGATACCTATCTATTAAAGGGAGAGCACATTTCTAGCTCCCTTCTCCGCCAGCGTCCTCAGGAAAGAAAGCCCGAGACTGAGCGCCAGTCTCTTCCTTCCTCCTCCCACTAGTCTGCATCACTTCCTGACTCCTGGTCTTGCCCTCAAAGACCTTCCCTTCATGGGCAGAACTCTTCTACAGTAAGTATCCAGCAGGTGGCGTTATTCCAATCGTTACAGAACTCTCTATCATTCATTGCATACAGTTTAGACTCCCTACTCTTCAACTCCACAAGGGGGATAAGAAATGTTTAACGCAATAATAGCACCATTTTAGACTCTCTACAATTTTATACCTTCTTACTTTTTTACATTTCATATTGTATTTCATACTTTTTCAGGCAATTCGCCTACATAGGCCCTATTTACAAGCCAAACAGGACTACTTCCTTTCCCACCTCCACACCTTTACTCAAGCTGGGTTTTTTGTGTGTGTCTGAATTAACTTTCTCATCTTTCCTATGTCTGTTGAAATACTACTCATTACTCCAAAACAACTCAAATGCCTCTCCTTCATGAAGCCTTCTGTGAATACTCTCAGTAGATTATCACCTTCTAACCCTTGGACCTCACAGAGCACTTTGCTTTCCATTTTAAAATATACTTATTGTACATTATTTTATATTACAGACATTTACATAGTAAATATGTTAAACCCCCTTATTAGTCTGTAAGCCCTATGAGGACAAGTAGGATTGATGTCTTAGCAAAACTCTGGATCTCATACACCAAAGATACTTTATAACTATGTGTAGAGTTGAATTAATTTGAATTGTAATGACAACCTACACGGGGCAAATAATGATTTTTGCCAAGAGAACAAAATGTATTTTTATTCTGTTTGTTTTTCTCTCTACCTTTGTGGGTGGCAATGGATGGGGATAATTTTAATCAATGTTTTCAAAACTAGAATAATAGTTCCAGACAGTCCTGATTTGGAACACTAAGATGCTCATTTGTCCCCTCTATAACTGTCATTCTTCTCCAAGGAAGGGCCAAGGCCAAGAACAAAAAGAGGAGGAAAGGGTTTCTCATTGGCTTCAGATGTCCCTTAATTCATGTAGTCTTCTGGTCCTTGGGAGAATGATCCATGGTGAGACGGCAGCTCCTATGAAAAAGATGGGTGGGCAGGAGGCTGGGAGAGGCAACATGAGTCAACGGTGTGACATTGTATGGGCCCATGTGATGGGACCCAATGGGTCCCATAGTCCTTGACATAATCTCCAAGTGAATGTTGTTCTAGACTCAGCTGAATGAGGGACAGAGTCATAGATTTGGAACTAGAAGAGAAACTTCAGGATCTTGGATGCTATTTTATAGCTGAGGAAACAGACCCACAGAGTTTAATTGATTTTAAATTATCTAATAATAACTAGATGAATTAATCTAATAAGAGTCTGATGCAGAATTTGAACTCAGATTTTCCCGACTCCATGAGCACTATTTACAATTCCAGAGCATGTCCAGAGCACTATTTACACTGCCTCTCAGCATAAGGAAGGCAACAGCACTGTTGTCCTCTATCCCGGTAATGCTACACCTGGGATATTGTGTTCAGTGGGGCCACACATTATAATAAGGACAGAAATAAGATGTATTGTACCCAGAAGAAAGTAAGCAGGATAAAGAAAGCAATGGAGAATGTGCCACATGGGAATCATGTGAAGGAACTGGGACTATTAACCTGGGAGGAGAGAATATTTAGAAAAGATATAACAGCTTCCTTTAAGCATTGGAAGGGATGTTACATGAAAGAATGGGGGTTTGTTAAAATAGCTAGATGGTACAGTGACTTAGAGTCAGGAAGGCCTGAGTTCCATTCTTGGCCAAGACACTTATTAGTTGGGCAAGCCACCTAACCTCTCCCAGCCTCCATTTGGTCGTCTTCAAAATGGGTCTAATAATAGCATCTATTTCTCAGGGTGGGTGGGAGGATCAAATGCAAGGATGACATGTACAAATTTCTTTGTAAACCTTCAAGGGCTATATCAGCAGGGTGGTGCAATGGATAGAGAACTGACCCTGAAGTTCATAGGACCTGAGTTCAAATGTGATCTCAGATATTAGCTGTGTGACCCTGGGTAAATCACTTAACTTCAATTGCCTTAAACACCCAGGGCCATCTCCATGCATCCTGATCTATAACTTGCCACTGGACCCAGATGGCTCTGGAGGAGAGAGTGAGGTTGGTGACCTTGTACAACTCTCCCTCACTTAAATCCAATTCACTGAAAGTCATGACATCACCCCAATGTAAATCACTATTGTTTGTCTTGGCCCCAGGGGACAGAACTAAGAGCAATGCCACTTTTTTTCAAAGAAATGAAAATTTCAGCCAGATTTAAGGAAAAATCTCCTAAAATTCTGAGCCATCAAAAAGTGGAATGGGCTACCTCAGGTGTTAGCCAATTCTCCCTCTTTTGGAAGTCTTCATGTAGGGGCCCAATGCCCACTTGTCCCAAGAGTGTAATAGAGGTGCGGTCAGTCAGGAACAGGTTAGGCTAGATAACTTCGGAAGTCCCGTATGGATCTTAGATCTTGTGAGGTAATGAGGGATAAGTCATGCCATCTCTAGGAGTGGGGAGGGGAGAGAGGAAGGGAGAGAATTTGGAACTCAAAATTTTAAAAAACAAATGTTAAAAATTTTTATATGTAATTGGGGAAAAATAAAATAAAACACTAGAGAAGGCTAAAAAAGAAAGAAAGAAAAAAGGCTGGAAGCAGAGTTTGGAGCCAAATTGTGGGAGGCCCTAAATGCCAAGGACTGCCAAAGACTAAGGATTTGGTATTTTATCCCCTAGTTAATGGGGAAACCAATGAATGTTTATGAGCAGAGGAAGAAATGGTCCGAGCTGTGCCTTAGAAAAAAAGATTTCCATGCCTATTTAGAGGATAGGGTCTAGAAAGTGACATAAAAGATAAGACTATTAACAGTATTAACACTTTTACAAATAATTCTGCTGATGATTCTCCCAAGACTTTTAATACTAATAAAAGGCATTACTGCAATTATGGGGCTTCACAGATGGGGGCCTGGTATCACTAACAGCCAGAGAGAGCTGTGTCATATATGGCCAGATTCCTGGCCGCACATTATGATGTCCTTCAAAAGATGTGTCCAGTGTAATAAACTGGAAAAAAATGTGTTTTGTCATCTTTCCCCAGGATTTCTTTAGGTTATCTCTTGTTTATATAGCCTTCAGCTTGTCTCCTCCTCCTCCTCCTCCTCCTCCTCTTCCTCCTCCATCTCCTCTTTTCTACACAGCTCTCGCTTGGAAGCTGGAACTGAGGTGCCAGGGCCCTCCACTAAGCAGGGACAAGGTCTCAGACAAGTGAAAAGCTGATTCAGAGAGCGCCATTGGATCTGAATCTTCAACATCCAGAAATCTACTTAGAAACAAGAGAGAAAAACAGCCTTCTGCCCTGTGGGTATTTTTTCAAGGTGCTTGATTTTAAAAAGATGAGACAAGTGCCCATTGTTTTCACTTCACTTTCAGTGCAGGTCTACCAAAAAGAAAAGAATGCCTTCAATTTTTCCATAGCTTTAATACCTTTCCATGTCCATTATCTATTTGTGAGTTAGGGAGGTCAGGACCTATTGTTTCTAGTCTTCAGATGGGAAAACTGAGACCCAGGTGGTATGAGGCCTTGAAGGTCATGTAAATTAGTAGCACAGCAAGGGCCTAGAACCAGACAAGGCCACTGTCCACCGTCCAGATTCACTGTATCCAAAGGATGGCTTTCACAGATACTATGAAGACACAGAAAGGAATTTTGAAATTCTCAATGAAAGTCCAGGTTCCAAAATGAGGGAATCTTGGAAATAATAGGCTAGAACTGAAGTTTTCTGACTCGTGGTTGCTGTGCCACACCAGAATCACTGCCTTATTCCATTGCTTTATTCTCTGAGGTCTGGGTACAGAAGTGGTGACATGAGCATAATTTTGGTTTTGGAACCATTTTTCTACCTAGGCATTCACATCCCAGAAAGCTCAAGCTTTCCTCTGTAGAATTGCCCCTGGACTAGGCAACAATCGCCTGACTGTTCTTGCTACCTCTATTATTTCTCCACCTCCAATTCATTTTATCCATTTTGGGAGATTAATCCTCTGATTGTATCACTTGGTAGCTCAAAAACCTTCAATAAGAATGCCTGAAAGTCCTCTCTTTTATTGAATTCCCATTTTTTCGCCTGAGGGATTATAACCAGTTTTGCTGGATCCGTGATTCTTGGTTGTAATCCCAGTTCTTTTGCCCTCTGGAATATCATATTCCAAACCCTCTGATAGCTCAAAAACCTCCAATGGCTCCCTATTGACAAAGGGCCCTCCATAACCTGCTCCTTCACTACCTTTCCAACCTTATTTCAATCTGTTCCCCTTCATTTAACCAAAACTTCAATCAAAACATTCTACCCAATAATTCCCAAGAACAGTCTAAATTTCTAAGTCTATATACCTCTGTTATTTTCCCCTAAAGTACAAGTCAGACCATGCCACACTCCCACTGGATACACTCTGATGGCTTCCTATTGCCTTCAAGATTAAATGGAAGCTCCTTTGTTTCATTTTTAAAGCACTTGACCACCTGGCCCCAAACTACCTTCCCGGTCTACATAGACTCACACATACATATACCATATGTAGAAATTGTTACTTTTATGAAAAAAGTTTATTGTGTATGTATGTATATATGTGTATATGTATGTATAAATGTGTGGATATATATATATACATATACATATATGTGTATAAACATATGTCCACAATGTATAATATTCTCATTCTTGTGCTCTCTGGTTTAACCAGCCTTCTTGCTGTTCCTCACACATGAAAC
The DNA here is from genome assembly GCF_019393635.1 of Dromiciops gliroides. NCBI lineage: Eukaryota > Metazoa > Chordata > Mammalia > Microbiotheria > Microbiotheriidae > Dromiciops > Dromiciops gliroides. The sequence goes on along the minus strand of NC_057862.1, from coordinate 427,692,394 downwards.
TCCATCTCCACATCTTTGCATTGGCCATATGCCATGCCTGGAATGTACTCCCACCTCACTTTTCCCTCTTAAAATCACTTTTGGGGAACAGTTAGGTGGCGCAGTGGATAAAGCACCAGCCCTGGATTCAGGAGGAGTTCAAATCCAGCCTCAGATACTTGAAATTTACTAGCTCTGTGACCCTGGGCAAGTCACTTAACCCTCATCGCCCTGCAAAAAGAAAAAAAGAAAGAAAATCCCTTTTGGTCTTCAAAACGCTTCCTAAGCAAAAACTTGTTTGATCCAGTAGCCAGTGTCTAGCCACCCTCCCAAATTGGCTTTGTAGTCTCTCCTCTCTCTCCTCTCTCCTCTCTCTCTCTCTCTCTCTCTCTCTCTATATATATATATATATATTTTTTTTTTCCCTCATACTTTCATTTCTGTATTTATTTGTACACATTGTCTTCCCCAAAAGAATGTGAGTTCCTTGAGGGCAGGAACCAGTTCACTTTTCTTCTTTGTATCTCTGTAACCTAGTGCAGTGCTTAAAGGCACATTGTTGGCACTTAACAAATGTTTGTTTATTGCTTGATTGATGATGTTTCATGCTTCCGATGTGCTTCTTCTCCTCTTTACCTCTGCCTGTTGAAATCCTAGCCATCCTTCAAGACTTAAAGGCCACCTCCTCCTTGAAATCCTCTTTCCAGAATTCTCCCAGTTAGATGTTCTCACCCTCTTCTGAACCCTCATAGCCCTTTACATCATACTTTGCCCTGGGGTTATAGTTGTGTGCATGATTTATCTCCCCTAGTAAGTTCTTTAGAATGAAAGAGTCGGGGGGCAGCTAGGTGGTGCAGTGGATAAAGCACCAGCCCTGGATTCAGAAGGACCTGAGTTCAAATCTTGTCTCAGACACTTGACACTTGTTAGCTTTGTGACCCTGGGCAAGTCACTTAACCCTCATTGCCCTGCAAAAAATTAAAATAACATTAAAAAAACATAAAAAAAGAATGAAAGAGTCCCTGAGGGACTCTTATTTACTTTTGTAACCTACCCCCAGTCCATTTTTGTCAAATATGTGAGTGATATATTATATATATATATATATATATATATTTTTTTTTTTAACAGAAAGGTGCCCATGTTTGGCCTGGAAGCCATATGGAGAAATGAAAAAGTAGTTGGCCACATTCGGAGGGCAGACTTTGGCTTTACCATCAATAAAACCATCGCCTATGGGTATATCCAGAACCCAGAGGGAGGTCCGGTGAGTACTTGGGGGGTAACTCAATTTAAAAAACTGAAAATCCAAATTCTTTCAAAAAGAGACATGCAGAATGGTGTCAAGAACAGCATTCTGTCTCAGAAGGATAACAAAAGGATGAGTTGTTTTTCCTCCAAGCTTTTTTCTGTAATAAGCCAGAGAAGGCTGTGAGACCTACAGGAAAGGCAGAGAAGAAGAGAGCTGGAAGTCCTCCCATACCCACTCAGTCCTTGGCACTCTACTCCATACCACCAGCTCCCCAGAGGCCCTGGGCTCCAGCTATGGAAAAGCTCAGGGGGGAGGAAGACATTTCTGACAGGGCGTGATGATGGATAAGGCCTTGAGCAGAGAGGCCTCTGCTGGAGGGAGGAAGGGAGAGAAGAGGAGAGGCAGATCAAGATGGAAAGCTGGTGCAGTGACATGAATGACTCATGTAAACTGTATCTCCAGGCTGAGCTGCCTGTTGTTTTTTGTATTTTCTTTTAAGAGACTCTGACTTTTGAAGCACAGAGTTTATGTTAGTCAGAATTGAGGACAGAGCCAGAGGATAACAACTCTTCTTTCCTAACCCCAAAAGAATGAGATTTTTAAATGCCATCTCCATCTTACTCAAAGGATAAGACCAGGGCAACCAGTGACCCAAACTCTGTTCCTTCAAATCTCAACCACTGTTCCTACCTTCTACTCAAAAAATGTCTTTTCTTTAGTCATCCTAAATCCTTTCAGAATCCTCACTTCTCTCTCTGTCTCTCTTATTTTTCTACCATTTTAAAAACGAAACTTTGTCTCTATCCCATCTTCTCTATGGTCTGTGCATATAGGCCTTTAACAACTGTTGGTTAAGCTGAGTGCTTAATTGGCTGGTTGGTTGAATGAGCAAATGAATGCTCTTTCAATTTAACAAAATATTTAAGTGCTTACTATGTGCATTTCTCTTATGTGTTATTTCATTATATGGTTGTTAATAGTTTGCAATTCTTTTGTTTGTTCACATCTTTCGGTCCCTTATCTAATGGGGAAATGGTTTTTGATCCCACCTGCTATTTTGGATGCCAAATCTTTATCTTAAAGATCTGATAAAACTATTTTCTCCATTCATTCATTTGCTTCCTTTCTTATCCTAGATGCATTAATTTTGTTTGTATAGAAGCATTTCAATTTCTAATAGTCATTATCATCTCTACTCTTTGTATCCTTCTGTTTTCTTAATTCATCAACATTACTAAGACTTTACTTTCTTCCCTTCATAGTTTTTACCTAAAAGTCAGCCAGTTCAACTTTTGCTTTTGACTCCCTAGCCTACTATTCACACCCAGCCAATTCTCCAATCTAGATTACCCCCACCGATCACTTTATCCATCAAATTACCAAGCTCTGTCTGTGCCATCTAGATCTGCTATAAATTCATGTTATCTAATCTGAACTGGGCCCTCACTGTTGCATATGAAACTTATTCTTCTCTAGTCTATTCCTCTTAGTGGCTATTCCCCCAAAAGTCTCTTCTCTCCACAAGCCTTTCCCATACCCTCAGAGATATCCTTACCTCCCGCTGGCCTAAGAAAATGATGGCTATGTATCATGATCCCCTTCAACCCTCACTCCACACTTCAGCACTCTTCTCTGTCCTCAAAAGAGAGCCTCATTTACTCCTACCTCTGAGGAACAGGTGGCCAAGGCTTTTCCCTCTACCTATCCCTCCTTTCTTTTCTAAGAGCTTGCCCATCTCTTTCCTTTCATCTTTAATCTCTTCTGACCTACTTGGCTTTCTTAAATGTCTACAAATAGATCCCATCCTTAGATAATTAGTCAAATGACCTTTATATCTCTTCAAGTCATCCCATATCTTGCCTTCTTTTCACTGCCACACTTCTAGAAAGAATCATCTCTACTTATTGCCTCCAATTCCTCATTTCTTGAACACCCACTCACTTAACTTCTGGCTTTGGACCCCACCACTTGCCTGAAACCACCCTTTCCAATGTCACCAAGTATCTCTTAACTTCTAATTATGACAGCTTTTTCTCAGTTCCCAGCCTCTGGGACTTCTCTGTATCTGTTAATGATGTTGACCACTCCCTCCTTCCATACATTCTTTCCTTGCTTGGCATCCATGAGATGAATGCAGTTTGGTTCTCCTTCTACCTGTATGGCTGTTCCTTATCAGTCTCTTTCATGGATTTTCATTCGTCTCCTGCCTGCTTAACACGGGTGTCCTCCATGGTTCTAAACATCTCCACGTACACACACTGTAGAAATCACAAAATTGGCATGTTCAAAACAGAGCTCAACTCCTTCCCCTGAACCTGCCCCTCCTTCAAACTTCCTTATTTTTGTTGATAATCACTCAGGTTCAAACTTCAGGGTTGTCCTTGACTCTTCCCTCTTCTCTACCGCCCTCAGCTAGTCAGTTTTTAATTTGCGTTGATTTTACCACTATACTTCTGTCATTCCATTTGTTTCCTTCTCTCCACACACACAGCTAGTATCTTCTAGTTGCTGCCCTCATCACCTCTGTTATAACACCTTCCTCACTGGTCTCCAAATGTGTCATCTTCCCTCTCTAGTTCATCCTCTACAAAGCTGCCAAACTAATCATCCTTAAGACCACAGGTAGCCTGACACTTGAAGCATTTCCTAAATCCGTATAGTTGGAGAAACTAGCAGCATAAAAAGGGAGAAAGAGTGGGTCTGCCCTTCCATTTGAGAGTGCTTTTCAGGGTGAGAAACACTGTTATTATCCTCATCATCAATAATAAATTCTCTGAGCACCAATTACAATGTTTTGAAAAGGGTGAGAGATGAATGGAATGATTTTCAATACTTGGACTTTCTGTAGGAAATGTATTGAAAGGAAAAGCTCTCAGTTCAAATTTTTTGGAAGAGAAAATTGGACCTTCCAAACCAGGCCCCACCCCCCCAAACCAAAACCAACTCTTCTTCACAAACAAAATCAATGCAACTAAGATAAGAAGAGAAGCTGTAGACCTATAATTTTATTTGTATAGGGAACTCCCAGGTGAGGAATCTACTTCTACAAATGCAGGTCAGTACTTATTCTGTAATTTAGGGTTTACTTGAGTTGCCTAGAGCATTGAGAGGTAAGTTAAGTGACTTGCACAGATTCACATAGTCAGAATGTCAGAGGCAAAACCTGAACCCAGGTTTTTCTGGTTCTGAAGCTCCTTCTCTATCTACTATACTATCTCAATGATGATGGTGGTGGTGGTGGTGGTGGTGACAGTGGTGGTTATGATGATAAAAATGAAAACTTGTGGAGTTTTTTGTTTGGGTCTACATTTATGCTTTCTTCAGAGTGGAGGACTCCTAGCAAGGAAATTTCCTCCACTAAAATAGATTGGCAACTTATTTGTAATTTATAATCTTGGAGAATTCCCTGGGGCAACTTAGAGTGCTTATGTTTTTGGTCCATTTTTCTGATTCTGACTGAGGCAAGCCCTCTTTTCACTATGCCCAGCTACCTTGCCAACAACAACAATAATAGCTACTATCTGTATATTATATTTTGAGGTTTACAAAGCACTTTACTCAGCTAATTTCATTTGTTCCTTACAACAGTCTTCTGAGGTAAGTTCTTCAATTATTATTATCCTCATTTTACAGATGAAGGAATTGAGCTCAAAAAAGGCTAAATGAAATGATCTTGTTGTTCAGTCATGTCCAACTCTTGGTGACCCCATTTGGGGTTTTCTAGGCAGAGATACTGGAGTGTTTTGCCATTTCCTTCTCCAGCTCATTTTACAGATGAGGAAACCGAGGCAACCAGAGTCAAGTGACTTGTCCAAGGTGTTCCGTCAAGGAAACATTTTGTTTCAAAGGTCACACAGCTAGTAAGAGTCTGAGTCCAGATTTAAACTCAGGTCTTCCTGACTTCAGACCCAGTACTCTATCCAATGTGCCACCTAGCTGCCCCAAGTGAAATGATCACAATCACATAATTAATAACCAGAAGTGGGATTTGAACCCAGGTTTCTCATGGCTCCAAGTCGAAGTCTCTCTCAGTGAATGAACAATCCTTCAATAAGCGAGCACTGTGTGTTAGATGCTAGGGGTCCAAGCACACCTTAAAGACTCTTAGTCTATTAATGGAGAGTTGGCACAGAATGGGTATTTAATAAATGTATTCATTAAATATACTGTGTTTTCAGCTCTGTGCTGAGTATTGTGGGGGAGAGGACCTATGTCAGGTCAGAGCCAGTTGGGAGAGTCAGTGACAGCACAGAAGATGGTTCCACTTTGGGTCTGGTTGAGGGGATGGAAAGGAGAGGCAGTGCAGAGGACAGGTACAGTTGTACCAGCAGGAAATGATCCTTTCAACAGAGATTGCTGGCTCTGGCTCCTCTGAGTATAGGTGAGTAAAGTGGGCCATAGGGTAGGAGGATCATGCTGGAGGATCTGGGGGGCAGCAGCTGGGGGGATACATTCCCCCATTCACTGCAAGGCGAAATACAGGGTAGGCGATAACTGCAGGGAGAAAGCAGGCCCCCCTAGAGAGGAAACAGGCCCTGCTAGATGTCAGTACCCTGGGAAAATCCCTATTCATATCTTTGCTAGTTACTGCTCTAGAAATAAGGAAAGGGGAAGGTCTTTTAAAATGTGAAGGTTGAACCAGATGCCTTTCTAAAGTTTCTTCCAGCTCCAAAATATGCTATAAGTAGGCCCTTCTGCATGACAGCAACCTGGGAGAAGCTCCACTTATCCCCATGCTAGGCATGGGTAGCTAGGTGGTGTAGTAAATAGAGTAGATAGAGACCCAACTCGCCTCATACATTTATTAGCTATGTGACACTTCACCCTGTCTGCCTCAGTTTATTTATCTGTAAAATGAGCTGGAGAAGGAAATGGCAAACCACTCCAGGATCTCTGCCAAGAAAACCCCAAATGAAGAGTTGGACATTACTGAAACAAGAGAGGGAAAAGGGCCTTTAAAATATGAAGATTGAGGGGGCAGCTAGGTGGCACAGTGGATAAAACACTGGCCTTGGATTCAGGAGGACCTGAGTTCAAATCTGACCTCATACACTTGACATTTACCAGCTGTGTGACCTTGGGCAAGTCACTTAACCCTCATTGCACCCCCCCAAAAAATATATATATGAAGATTGAACTAGATGACTTTCTAAGGTCCCTTATAGCTCTAAACCTATGAGCCATTAAGCTCTAGAAATCAGTGAAGGGGATTTAAGTAATTTACAGTTTCATTTAGTGACCAAGATTTACCATTGCACCCAGTTCACAGTTGTTTCAAGTCAAATCATTAAGTGAATGAATGAATGAATGAAAAAGCATACATTAAATAATACTGTTTGCTAGACATTGTGTTAAGTACCAGGGATACAAAAATACAAAGACAGGCAGTCTCTACCCCCAAGTAGCTTACATTATGATAGGGAAAAACACATAGAAGCCAGTGGTGGCCAGGGGAATGAACCTCTCACCACTGATATGTCAGAGTCAGTCAGTCAGTCAACAACTATTTATTAAGCTCCTACTATGCACCAGGCACTATGCTAAATGCTGGGGATACAAAGAAAGGCAAAAACAGTCCCTGACCTCAAGGAGCTCACAGTCTAATGGGGGAGACAACATGAAAAAACAATTTAAACAGCATTATTGTTTTAAGAACAACTTTGAGCAACTCATTATAAATACCCAAATTAACTACAAAAGACCCATGAAGGAAGACTCTGCATTCAGAAAAAGAACTGATAAACAGAAGTATAGAAAGATTTTACATATAAATGTATATATATATATATGTATATGCATATATATATATACACACACACACACACACACACATATACATGCATATTGCATCTAATGGTAACCTTCTCTAGGGCTGGGGTAGGGAAGGGGAGAAAAGAAAAAAAAGGAGAGAAAGAGAAATGTACATGATAATTTCATTATATATTTAAAAGGAATAGCAAGTTGTACATAATAGATTTATAGTTTCATGTGCCATCATCTTTTTTTAAAAATTCTACTATGTTATGGAACTTCTTGTTTTATTTGATAAATTAAAAATAAATTTTAAAAAATTTCAACTACCCAATATATATAAGAATCCCAGAGGGAATGGAACATTTGTGGGGAGTAAGGATGGTTTGGGGGGATCTGGAAAAGGTCTCAAGCAGAAGGTAAATTTTGAGGTTAGATTGGAAGTAAGTCAGGGAAAACAATAGAAAGAGACTAGGAGGGAGAAAAGGCATGGATTTGGGAGCTGCACAAAGGTCACTGTTGCTGGAGAAGAGTAAAGTATAAGAAGACTGGAAATATAGGAAGGGGAAAGATTCTGAAGGGCTTTTTAAAATTGATGGTGGAGGTAATAGGGAGCCACTGGAGTTGATTGAGTAGGACTGAGGGAGGAGTGCCATGGACAGATGTGTGCTTCAGCAAAATCATTTTGTCTACTCAGTGGAGGCTGGATTGAAGTGAACAAAGAGTGGAGATGGGGGAGATTATTGAGAAGGCTGTTGCAGTAGTCTAAGCCAGTGGCTCTCAAAGTGTGGTTCACCAATTCCTGGGGGATCTGGAGACTTTTTCAGGGTCCTCAAGGTCAAAGTTGTTTTTATAATAATAGCAAGACATTTGCCCATTAAAATACTCTTCCCTGTATGAGGCCAGATTTTCTTCGTATACTTCAACCAAAACATATTCAATAAATTAAATACAGAAGCAGATATGAGTCCAGCTGTCTTTTGTTATGCTAAGATTTAAAGAGATTTGCAAAAATATATAAAACAATGCAATCATTGCTATTTTTGTTTTTAGATAGTATCGTTATTTTCATTAAAACATGTTCTATCAATTTTCAATGGGTTTATTATTATCATAAGTTTAGTAAGTTAATATTTTAAAATGTTATCAGTTTTAATTTCTTATAAGTAAAAGCTCTGTAGGATCCTCAAAAAATTTTAAGAGTCTAAAGGGGGACTGACACCAAAAGTTAGGGAATTGCTTGTCTAGGCATTCAGTGATGAGAGCCTGCACTTGGGTCGTGGTTATGGATCTGGGGAGAAGGAGGTGTGTAAGAGAGATGTTGTGAAGGTCAAAATGATAGGACTTGAAAACAGATTACGTTTGTGGAGTGAGTTTAAGAGAAGAGTCCCTGTGTATGATATGGTATGAAGAGAAAGAATAGTCTGAGGTTTGGGGCTCATGAGATGATATATTATTGTTGAGTCATTTCAGTCCTGTCCAACTCTCTGTGACCCCATTTGGGGTTTTCTTGGCAAAGATACTAGAGTGGTTTGCTATTGCCTTCTCCAGCTCCTTTTACAAAGTAGGAAACTGAGGTAAACAAGGTTAAGTGACATGCCCAGCTAGTTGGTGTTTGAGGCCAGATTCTGAACTCAGAAAGATGAGTCTTCCTGATTCCAAGACCAGTTATCTATCCACTGGGCTATGTAGCTGCCCTATGAGATGATATAGTGGCTGCCTATATGAGCTAGGTTTTGCTCACTCAGTTACCCCAATTAAAACAACTGAGCTCTAGGACAGAAGTTTCAAAGATTAATAAATTCACTTCCCCAGGGCCTGGGGCAAGGTTTGGTGGAAAGAATAACAAGGTTTGGAGTCAAAATTTAAATCTCAGCTCTGTGACTTACTACCCATCTGACCTTGCAAGTCATCCACCCCTTTGGACTTTAGTTTCCTCAGCTGTAAAATAATTAGGTTGGGATACCACATCTTCTACCACAGATGAAGAACTCTAAGGGTCCTTAGAAGTCATCCAGTCTAGAGACACCAAACTTAAGCCATGCCAGATTTAAATATAATTGGCAAATATTTACCAAAATAAATAAAAATAAAATACAACATAGATCATGGCTGTGGTTTTCTAAGTCACAGTGCACCCCCTGGGCATCTGTTTCCATTTGAATTTGACCCCATTGAACGGTTCACCATTTTACAGAAGTCTCTCTTTGACCCAAAGAAACTGGGACTTGCTTAAGGTCACAGTTCATCTTGCTTAAGTAGTAGAATCAAGGTTTCTCCCAAGCCCAAGTCCTACAGTGTATTACAGCATGTAATTGAGTTAAATTGTATTGTAAAGAGTCTAGGGGCGGCTAGGTGGCGCAGTGGATAGAGCACCGAACCTGGAGTCAGGAGGACCTGAGCTCAAATCCGGCCTCAGACACTTAACACTTACTAGCTGTGTGACCCTGGGCAAGTCACTTAACCCCAATTGCCCAGGGGGAAAAAAAAGAATCTAAGTGCTCTTGGAGCTCAGGTATGGGTGAGGACTAGAATAATCAGGGAAGGCCTGAAGGGCCTTGAATCAGACCTTGAATGATGAGAACTCAGAGAAGGGAGAGCAGGAGTGAGACAGCAGGAACAAAGGTTACAGGAACAATCCAGCTCACACTGACACAAGTACATTCCTATCTACTTTGGGCTTGCCTTGCCCAAAGTACAAATAAAAGCTTGAATGGACCCTGACGTCCTTAAAAAAATATGTGAGAGATTTGCTCTCAGTCATTCACCTTCCAGCCAGGGCTGCTTAAGGCCAAATTGAAAACTATGCAAATTGATAGTGGCAATGTCGTGGGTGGCCCTCCTCTTATTATCTCCCTTTACCAATCCTCCCATTCCACAGGCTTCCTTAGCCACAGACCCAGAAGGTTTCCTGCAGGAAAGGCAGTGTTCATTAAGCAGACATTAATGGGAGACATTAATCTCTCAGCTGGGTGTGATAACTTCCAGCCTGATTTACATGCTAATTGAAGTCCGCATCAGGGAAAAAATGAGAGAAAGGGCGTGTGTGTGTGTGTGTGTGTGTGTGTGTGTGTGTGTGTGTGTGTGTGTGTGTGTATTGGGGGTGAGGGAATGGAAATGGCCAGCAATCCAGACTTTTCTGACAGAAGCCATATGGAAGTTCCCAATTTACCCCCCAACCCAGGATTTGGTAAAGGGCACAGAACCTGCCCCCTTGAGCACTGTGGGAATTAAAAGGGGGTTCGTCTCCAATGCCTTGCCTCTTTTTTCTTTAATTCATCTCCCTCTCCTTCTGCTTCCACCCATAGGCCCCTGGTGTTCTCAGGTGCTCTGGAAAAATAATCAGATACACTAATTCACCCTGAGGTTTTAATGAACTAATCATATAGCATTCCTTCTGGGGGAATTTATTTTTTAAAAGAGGACCCCAAGGAGAGAAAACAACACTATGGCATTGGGAAAAATGGAGCATGAGGAATGGATTCACATCTCGGCTTCCACACTTATTAGCTACAAGACCCTGGACAAATTACTTTACCTCTCTGAGTCTCAGTTTCCTAATTTATTAAACTGGATGATACCTACCTATTTAGTAGGGTTGTTGTGGGAGAATGCTTTGTAAACTTTTAAGTTGTCAGTGTAATTTATTGTTATTATTATCATATGCAATATTAGAATTTTTTTTTTCTTGACTAGACCTATGATTTCATGGGTGTCAGGAACTTTCCATGAGGGAAACTCTCTCTACCGATACAAGTAGCAGCTGGTCTGCAACTTAAACTCATTAGTTACCTGTGGGGGCAACAAAAAGTCATCAAGTAAACCTTTCCCCCCAGACACAAGTATGTATGTATATGTGTGTATGTATGCATGCATGTATATATGTGTGTATTGTATATGTATGTACATATGTATGTATGTATAGCTATCATCTACCTATCTTTGTTCTTGAAATTCTATACATACTTAATGATTTCTTCTGAGAAGTCAAGCAACAGGGAATAGAGAGCTGACTTTAAAAGTCAAAAAGAAGGAAAAAAAAAAGTCAAGAAGACCTGGATGTAAGTCTGTATGACCCTGGACAAGTCCCAACCTCTTGGCACCTCCCTTTCCATAAGACTCCATTGAAATGCCAATCTAGTTTTTATTCAACCCTGAAGATGAATTACTTATTTCCCCCCTCACAGCAGAGTGGCTGGGGACTATAATAACAGAATACCATATTATCTTATCAGATGTGGTCACCATATTAAATACTTTTGGCTTTATTGATCATTAACACAAGGGATGATTTCATCTAGAGGGAAGAAAGGGGATTTTTCTTCCTAAAAATTTCCACAATGTAAAAAACAAAATTCATGAATAAAACATGTATTTTAAAAAGTCAATCATGGGGGCGGCTAGGTGGTGCAGTGGATAGAGCACCGGCCTTGGAGTCAGGAGTACCTGAGTTCAAATCCGGCCTCAGACACTTAACATATACTAGCTATGTGACCTTGGGCAAGTCACTTAGCCCCAATTGCCTCACTAAAAACAAAACAAAACAAAAAACCCCCAAAAGTCAATCATGAATTCACTTGGGCCAGAAACCAAAGTTGAATCTCTATCAGGTGGGACCAGAGATTAGCAGATGCCTAATGAAATGCTGAATCCTGTTAAAAAGGATGGTCCCATTTCTAGCTAAGACAAAACCCTCCACACTTAGGATCCCCAGAAGCCAATTACAGTTTGTTGGTATATGACTATACATGTCCAGTACCTATGCATATATAGCACTATACATCACGCAACCATTCATGAATTCATGGTATATTGGCTCCTTTTGCTTATAAAGTTTGTATTATATGAAGATCTGTTTTTCTCAGGCAAGACTAGAGCTGCCAGAAATTATAGCTGTTTCTTTATGGTGCAGAATTAAGGACACTCTTCCAGTAGTTCTAGCCCTGGGTTTAATTGCTGTACAGAGAGAACACACATTTCTAATCGGCCCAAACAGTTCGGCTCGCTGATACAGCAAATGCAGCCAGCCCAGCTGTCACATCTCATCAGCCATACTGGGCTGGACATGACACTCTCTTACTTCTCTATAAGAATTGACTATTTCTGGGACAGGTTGGACTCTTTAACTCACCCCTGGCAGAGTCAGGTAGAGCTTAGCTGGTGAGGGGAGAGCAAAAGGCCAGGGTGTCTGGGAAGTGATTTGAGTTAGCTCTGGCTGCATTTGTTCCACCCCTCTAGGACGTGAACTCAATTTGACTTTGGGTTCTCAGCTTGTCTGTGACCACAGCTGCTCTCAGAGAAAATGAAAAGCCTGCCCATGTTCAGTTGAAACCATCCTTTATAAAAAATTCTTCCTGCTGTTTTCTCAGCAGCCCGGATTTATTGGGGAGCAGGGAGGGAGAGAAGGAAAATGGATTGTTTGTTTGACCTTTGTCTGGTCTTACTACTTCTAGATCCCAAAGAAGTGAAGGCAAAAATCCAACAGAGTTGGCTTCAGTGATATAAAACTCAAGCTTTCCCCAGGAGCAGCATGATAGAGTAATGGAGACATCGTTGGACTTACATACATATGGCCTCAGAAGGCCTGAGGGGAATTGACCATTATATTTAGGGTCAAGGGAGCTGGGTTTGACTCTCTTGCCCTGTTGCTTGCTTACTCTCTCTGTCACTTTGGGCAAATCACATCAGTCCTCTGGGATCCTGATCCGTAAAATGTGGAGGTTGGATTAGGGCATCCCTAAGGTCCCTTACGAAAGACCCCAAATGGTCTTTAGTTTCCATCAAATTGTGAGGGGGTTGGACGAGAGGAGCTTTAAGGTTCTTTCCAGGTATGGGGCTATGGATGAGACCGATAAGCTTCTCTGAGTCTGTTTCCTCTCCTGTAAAATGGGTAAAAATCATACTTTTGTTAACCCAACTCATAGAGTTGTTATGAAGAAAAAATTCTTTGTAAACCATAAAATACCATGGAGTTGTGAATGCATTCATTTATTCATTCATTCATTCATTCATCCATTCATTCATTGTCATTATTATGACAACCAACTTTTTTAAAGCTCATAGGATCTTAGATTGAGAGAGAGAGGAAGATGTATGTCCCATGCCTTCTTCCTTTTTTACTTGGTAGGTGTCCCTGGAGTTTGTGAAGAGTGGTGACTATACCCTTGAGAGGATGGGAGTGATCTACCCTGCCCAAGCTCACGTGAAGTCTCCATTTGATCCAGACAACAAGAGAGTAAAGGGAATATATTAAGTCCAGAAGTCTCTGATGTTGGCTGCCTGGGAAGTGAAAGTACCAGGGGATGATGAAAGGAAGATAGGAACAAGCCTACAGTCATTTCCAGCCAACCAAGGACCAAGCTACCCCAATGGCTGGCTACTAGACATTCCGTGTCCCTTCTCATCTGAGCCCTGAAATTGCCCCTAAGTTCCTCTGCTGTTCTCTGCTTAAAAATCAGAATGAAGCCCAGTCTATTGAAGAAGCTGCTTTCTGGTCATGTTTTGGAGGAACCTTTCAGACTCAGAATTAGGATGGTGGGAAGCACTACTTCGTCAAATATAAAAAATCCTCAAAAATATATCAAAATATCCTCAAATGATGTTTTCCAATTGGTCCCCATTTAAAAAGTTGTTCCATCAACCAGACTATAACCTTTAGTGTATGGACTATTTCTTCTATCCTTCAGAGGGACCTAAGACAGCGTAGCTTCCATGGAAGACATTTAGTAAATACTTAAAAAAAAGGAACTGACATGAATCAATGAGCTTAACATTATAACAAAATCAGGATTCAGGGGCCACTGACCCAGTGGGATTCATTTTCCCGCTCCCAGGGGAAACCCAGGGACTATTAAAGCTGGGCTTTTTTCCTGAGTCCAAAGGCCAGGTTCATAGAAGCTGCACAGTCCTTCTAAACATGATTCTGTTCGACAATAGAACAACCCCTGAAAACAGGCTTTCAGTTATAGGTCTGTGCATCTACAAAAGATTTTCATGTACCATGGGACCTGTTCGTTGCCAGCCTTCTAGAAAGTTTCCACTTAATGGCACTTTCCTTTGTATTTTATATTCTCTATCATTTCAACAAAATTCTTGTTATGCCTTTGTCTTGTCTCCAAATTTGATCTGAAGACCCTTGAGGGAAGGCTCAGATTATGTCTTTGTATCAGTCACTCTTAGGAGGTAGCACAGTACAGATAACATAACACATGCTCAATAAATATTTGTCAGAATATGACAATAATATCTGTGTATCTCATTCCTTAACCTTCTCATTTAATTTGATTCAGTCAGTCATTTCTTGCTAGGGTATAGGGATATGGTTGGGATTATTCACACAGTGCTAGGAATAAACCTGTCTCCAATTAGATGATTATCTCCTCTCTGGGGGAGAAACTTCGATGCCAGAGACACAGGGAACTGGCTATCATCCTTGAATGTATGATGAGCTGGTTCTCTCAAGTACACACAAAGCAATGACGAGGGATTTGATTCCTTGGATACCTCTTGTTCTTTTCTGATTCACGTGGCGCAGTGGAGCTACAGCTTGAGTCAGTCAACATTTTTTAAGCACCTATTCTGTGTCAGCGACTGTGCTAAACACTAAGGAAACAACAAAAAAGCAAAAGACAGTCCCTGCCCTCAAGGAGCTCATCATCTAAGGAGGGAAATAATAAGCAAACGAATATGTATCAACAAGCTCCCTGCAAGATTAATAGGAAGTAATCGGCAGACAGAAGCCACTAGAATTAAGGGGGGTTAGAAAGGGCTTCCTGGAAAAGACAGGATTTTAGTTGGGACTTGAAGGAAGTCAGGGAAGCTGGAAGGCATTGCTGAGGACAGAAAGCACTCTAGACATGGGGGGCAGCCAGTGAAAATGCCTGGGATTGAGAGATAGAAGGGTCTTGTTATGGAGCAGCAAGGAGAGCAGCATCACTGGATGAAAAAGCACATGGCAGAGAGGGAGGTATAAGAAGACTAGACAGTGGGGCAGAGAAGAGGGAATAGGGGGACTAGTTATGAAAGACTTTGAATGCCAAAGAAAATACTTTTTATTTGATCCTGGAGGCAATAGGGAGCCAGTGGAGTTTATTGTAGAGGAAGGGGGCAGCTAGGTGGCGCAGTGGATAAAGCACCGATCCTGGATTCAGGAGGACCTGAGTTCAAATCTGGCTTCAGGTACTTGACACTTACTAGCTGTGTGACCCTGCCTGGGCAAGTCACTTAACCCCCATTGCCCAGCCCCCCCCCCCAAAAAAAGATTAAGGGAATAGGAAATGACACGGCACCTGGGGATGCCATGGTCAGACCTGAACTTTAGGAAAATCACTTTGGAGGCTGAATGGATACTAGATTAGAAAGGGGAGAGACTTGAAATAGGCAGACCCACCATCAGGCTAGTGCAATAGGCCAAGCATAAGGTGATGAGGATCTGCATGAGGGTGGTAGCATTAAAAAAGAGAGAGAGAGATAGAGAAGGGGGCATATTCAAGACATATGGCAAAGGTGAAATGACAGATCTTGACAGCAGATTGGAGATGGTGGGAAGATGTGAGAAATAATGAGGAGACAAGGATGACACCTAGGTTTTAAGCCTGAGGGACTAGAAGGATGGTGTTGTCCATCACAGTAATACAGAAGTTAGGAAAGGGGTAGAATTTAGGGGAAAAGATAATCAGGTTAGTTTGGGATATATTGAGTTTAAGATGTCTACTGGACACCCAGTTTGAGATGTCTGAAAAGCAGTTGAAGATGGAAGATTGGAGGTCAGTAGAGAGATCAGGGCCAGATAAGTAGATTTGAGAATCATCAACACAGAGATGATAATTAAATTGGTTGTTCTTTTGTCCTTCATTCTTTTTTTCCCATTTATTTAGAATTTTATTTTCCCCAATTACATGTAAAAACAATTTTAACATCCATTTTTAAAACTTTGTGTTCCAAATTCTCTTCCTCCCTTCCATCTTCCCTTAAGAACTCAAGCAATTCAATATAAGTTATATATGTGTAGTCATGCAAAACATTTCCATATTAGTCAGGTTGTGAAAGAAAACAGCTTGTCCTCCATTCTAGAAGAGTACTATGACATCAGGGTGAAGTCATGACTTGCGGTGAGTTGGATTTAAGTGAGGGAGGGCTGTGCAAAGTCACCAGCCTCACTCTCTCCTCCAGAGCCATCTGGGTCCAGTGGCAAGATACATATGACTGCAACTGGAGATGGCCCCGATGTTTAAGGCAACTGGAGTTGTGACTTGCCCAATAAGTCTAGTAAGTGTCTGAGGTGAGATTGAACTCAGATCCTCTTGACTCCAGGGCCAGTGCTCTATCCACTGTGCCACCTAGCTGCCCTGCTAATTAAATACATAGATGCTGAAGTCATATAGATGGAAAAGATGTCCCTGTGGGACATCCTTGGCTAGTGGGAAAGACCTGGATGAGGAACCAGCAAAGGAGACTGAGAAGGAGGGGTCTATCAAGTAGGAAAACTAGGAGAGAACAGTATCTGAAAAACCTAGAGATAAGAGAATATCAAGAAAAAGAAGGTGATTAACCTTATCACAGGCTGCTGAGAGATCAAGAAGAATGAGCATTGAGAAAAGGTCATTGAGTTTGGCAATTAAGAGATCACTGGTAACTTTGGAGAGAGAGTTTTGATGGAAGGATGAGATCAGAAACTGTACTGTAAGGAGTTAAAAAGTGAGTGAGAGGTTTTTTCCCCATTCTGTGGGTAATACATGCCATAGACATCAATTAATTAGTATTTATTAATCACTTACTGTGTGTGAGCCACTTCACTATTTTTTTCCTCTGTAAAGGTGTTTATGTTTTAGTGTGAAAAGTAGTAGGGGTAAGGGAGCATGTACACATATAAGTGTATATAAAAGAAATAGAAAGGAGTAAAAAACTGACTGGTTAGGAAAGGAAGGTGCTAGCAATTGGGGGATCAGGAAAGGATTTGCTTAGAAGGCTGCACTTGATCTGTATCTTGAAGGAAGAGAGGGATTCTATGAGGTAGAAATAAGGAGGAATGATGGTACCATCCATGAGGAATGTCCATCACAAAAGC
Source organism: Dromiciops gliroides (assembly GCF_019393635.1). Taxonomy (NCBI): domain Eukaryota; kingdom Metazoa; phylum Chordata; class Mammalia; order Microbiotheria; family Microbiotheriidae; genus Dromiciops; species Dromiciops gliroides. The sequence goes on along the minus strand of NC_057862.1, from coordinate 427,675,346 downwards.
ACAGAGATAGGAGACCTTTGCTCAATTGAGAAGTGCTTAAGCATCATTAGCATAAAATGTGACATCATGGAATCATGCCATATAATTCATATAAGCTCCTTGAGAGAAGCCACTCTCTTTCTTTTGTCTTTATATCCCTAGCACCTAAAATGGTGCCTGGCACATGGTAGGTGCTTTATAAATGCTTGTTGATTGATCCCTTTGTACATAGAATCTGAGAGGGCTTCAGAGGTCATCTATTCTATCCTGTACCTAACAGGAATCCCTTCTAGAAATCTTAACAAGTGGTCATCTAACATCCACTTGAAGACTGCCAGTGATGGGGAACTCACTACTTCTTGAGGCAGCCCATTTCACTTTGGGGCAGTTGTGACTGTTGAGAATATTTCCTTATATTGAGCCAACATCTGCCTTTCTACAAATTCTACCCTTTGTTCCTAGCTCCGCCCTTTGGGGCCTAGTAAAACAAATCCAAATCCTCTTCTTTATGATAGAACTTTAAAAATTATGGATTTATTATCATGGTCCTCCTAAATATTTTTCCAGGATAAATCTTTTTTTAATCATAAAAGTATTTTATTTTTTTTTTAGGTACATGTAGAGATAGTTTTCAACATTTGTTTTTATAAGATTTCCAGTTTCAAAATTTTCTCCCTCTCTTCCCTTCTTCCCCCTTCCCCAAGACAGCAAGCAATCTGATATAGGTTATGTATGTACAATCACATTAAATATATTTCTGCATTAGTCATGCTGTGAAAGAAGAATCAGAGGGGGAAGTTAGGTGGCGCAGTGGATAAAGCACCGGCCCTGGATTCAGAAGGACCTGAGTTCAAATCTGGCCTCAGACACTTGACACTTACTAGTTGTGTGACCCTGGGCAAGTCACTTAACCCCTATTGCCCTGAAAAAAAAGAAAGAAAGAAGAATCAGACAAAATAGAAAACCCTCAAAAAACAAAAACAAAAAAACATAGAAATAGTATGGTTCAATCTGTGTCTAGATTCCACAGTTCTTTTTTCTGGATTTGTAGAGCATTTTCCATCATGAGTCCTTTGGAACTATCTTGGACCAGTGCACTGCTGAGAAGAGTCAAGTCTATCACAGTTGATTAAAACACAATGTTGTTGATACTGTGTCCAATGTTCTCCTGGTTCTGCTCATCTCACTCAGCATTAGTTCATATAAGTCCTTCCAGGTTTCTCTGCAATCCACCTGCTCATTGTTTCTTATAGCACAATGGTACTCCATTATATTAGTATACCACAACTTGTTCATCCATTCCCCAAATGATAGGCATCCCCTCAATTTCCAATTCCTTGCCACCATGAAAAGAACACCTATAAATATTTTTGTACATGTGGGTCCTTTTCCCTTTTTTATGATCTCTTTGGGGAAAAGACCTAATAGTGGTATTGCTGGGTCAAAGGGTACACATAGCTTTATAGCCCTTTGGGCATAATTCCAAATTGCTCTCCAGAATGGTTGGATCAGTTCACAGCTCCACCAACAATTCTAAACAATTTTTCCACAGCTTCTCCAACATTTATTATTTTTCTTTTTTGTCATATTGGCCAATCTGATAGGTGTGAGGTGGTACCTCAGAGTTGTTTTAATTTGCATTTCTCTAATCAATAATGATTTAGAGCATTTTTTCATATGGCAATAAATAGCTTTGATTTCTTCATCTGAAAATTGCCTGTTCATATCCTTTGACCATTTCTCAATTGGGAAATGACTTGGATTCTAATAAATTTCATTTAATTCCTGATAAATTTTAGAAATGAGGCCTTTATCAGAAATACTGGCTATAAAAATTGTTTTCCAGCTTTCTGCCTCCCTTCTAATTTTGGATGCATTGCTTCTGTTTGTACAAACCCTTTTTGATTTAATGTAATCAAAATCATCCATTTTGTACTTCATAATATTCTCTATCTCTTGTTGGTCATAAATTGTTCTCCTTTCCATAAATCTGAAAGGTAAACTATTCCTTCCTCTCCTAATTTACCTATGGTATCACCTTTTATGTCTAAATCATGTACTCATTTTGACCTTTTTTAGTATAAGGTGTAAGATGTTGGTCTATGCCTAGTTTCTGCCATACTCTCTTCCAGTTTTCCTAGCAGTTTTTGTCAAATATTGAGTTCTTATCCCAGAAGCTGGAGTCCTTGGGTTTATCAAACAGTACATTACTAAAGTAATTTACTACTGCGTCTCCTGTGGCTAACCTATTCCATTGATCCACCACTCTTATTTCTTAGCCAGTACCAAAATATCCCAGATCTTTTAATGAATTCTCATAGAGCATGGCTCATAGCCCTCATAAGTATATAGTCTAATCCCCTCATTTTACAGATTAGGAAAGGGAGGCTCAGGGAGATTAGGTGGTTGGTCCCCTCAGGTGGGAATCATTAGAGATAGAGTATGAAGTCAGGCACTCTGCCTTCAGAGCCCGGTCATGTGGTTGAAATCCCTCCTCATTGTTCTGTCAACACACTTCAGCTTGTCAGTATCCTTAGTACATAGGATACAATATTATATGGTCTGATCATGGATTAAAATGCTACAAGGGGATGTGATCCAGGAAGGACAGGGGAAGCTCAAGGATGAAATTCTGAACACACGAAGGGGAATAATTCCAGTGAGGAGGAAACATGGGGCTTGTCTGAACAGATCTATAGGGAAGCATAGAGAATTTAACAAGCCCAACTCAGATTCTTTAAAAGAAATGGATAGACAGAGGATGGAAGGAAGCAAGACTGGGTAACAAAAGATGAACATCAGAGCATGATATTACCTTGTAACCAACCACACATCAATGATGCTAAAGCTAAAAGTGAGCTGAAGTTGGTGAAGGATGCTAAGAATAACAAAAAGGGTGGGATATTTTTTGCTTGTTTTTTATTTGGGGAGATGAAAAGGAGGATCAGAGAAGGGATAAAACTTTTGCTTGGGGTAGATGAGATGATGCCGACCACTGACCAAAGAGGGAAAGCAGAGATGTTGAATCCAAAACTTTCTTCTATCTTTTCTGCAAAGGAGAATGACATATCAAAGATGACAAAACAAAAATGACTGATAAGTGAGTTGATACCTGAGAGATGGAGGTAGAGAGTAAGAGTGTATGTAGTTTTCCTGGATGAATTCAAATCACCTGGCCCAAGGTAACTGACAATGTCTTGTGGTAAAAATTATTGGAGTTTTAGCTGACTCATTTGGGAGGGGCCACACCTGGCCCACCCTGAAGTTATATGTGCTACTGAGGTCAGAAGGAGAATTCTCCGTAGGCAGTTTTTGAAGGACCTCCCCTTTTGGGGGAGGGAGATTGAACGCTCCCTGAGGGGAGGCTGGAGTCGCTTTCAGAATGCTTGTCCACTCTCTCTCCTGGGTTTTCCCTCTGATGTGAGAAACCAGCAGATGTCCCAGGTGTGGTGAGTGAACACAAAAACCCTGCATTCCTTTGAATTAGCTTAATTGGAAACGATCTGGGGGTTGTATAGACAGGTTGGAGTTAGGAGAATTTATCTGTATTTCTTTTTCCGTATTTCCTTATCTTTGACTTTTTATTAATTTCACCTTTGTTGTTTAATTCCCAAGTAATAAAATCTGATCCTTTTGTGGAAAAGAAGCTGTATTTCTCCCAGGCCACTAAGAAAGGAGTCTTACAGCTTTGAACTTTGAACCTAGAGGTCTTTCATCATTTCCAGGACCCCAATATTTCGGTGGGCCACCCAATTAACACTCCATATATTAAATTCGGCCCCTACAGTCCTTAAGGATTGAAAGAACTGGGACATGTGATGGTTGATTATCTGTCAATGATGCTTGAAAAGATCATGGAAAACAAAAAAAGTACCATGAGATTGGAGAAGGGCAAATGCTCTCTCACTTTTCAAAAAGAGGAAATGAACACAATAGGTAAGCTAGAGGCCAATGAGTTTTATGTCAGTTTCTGGGGAAAAACTCTGGAATGAATTATTAAAGAGATGGTTCATGAACATCTAGATAAGGAAGCAGTGATGATTACAAAGAGCCAACATGGTTTCATGAAGAACAGGTCGTGTCAGACTAAGCTCATTTCATTTCTTTGACAGGATTGTTAAAATAGTTGATGATGGAAGAGTTGTGGATATAGCTTACCCAAATTTTAGCAAAGCTTTTGATGATGTATATTACTATTCTTTTCTAAAATACATTTTTATTAATATCTTTTATTTTTACATCACCTAAATTTTCTCAATATTCTTCCCTTTGCCCTGCCCAGAAAACCATACCATCTAATAAAGAATATTTTTTAAAAAGAGAGAAAAAAAACAAGTAGCAAAACCAAACAATACATCTAAAAATCTGAGAACATATACAGTATTCCATACTCATGGACCTCCCACCTCCGTAAAGGAGTGAAGGGAAGTATCTTCTCATATCTTTTCTTTGGGGTCATGCTTACTCTTTGTAATTTTGAAATGTTCACTTTCAAGTGTTTTATTGTTCTTTCCACTGTAGCTATTGTATAGATTATTTTCTTGGCTCTGATTACTTCTCTTTGTGTGAGTTTACAAATATTCCTTTGCTTCTCTGTACCTGTCAATTTCACTTTTTTCTTAAGGCACAGTAATCTTCCATCGTGTCCTACTCTTCTTGTGTGTATATGGAGAAATGTGGGTTAAAAGTGAAAACAGATCTTGTTCTATGGCCAGACTCAAAGAGTATTTGTTAATGATTCAATGTCCGGTTGCAGTGGGGTGGCCCAGAGGTCTGTGCTTGGCACCTGCTCTTTGACATTTTTATCAGCGATTTGGACAGCTAGCACACTCAGCACATTTGCGGATGAGCAAAGCTGAGGGGAATAACAAATCAATTAATCAACATTTATTAAGTGCTGACTATGAGTCAGGCCCTGTGCTAAGGACTGGGAATACAAAGAAAGGCAAGAACAAGGTCCTTGTCCTCAAGAAGCTTGTGTTCTAATGGAAGAAACAACATGCAAACAGCTGTGTGCATGCTAGATATATATGGAATGAATGGTAGGTAATCCCAAAGTGAAGACATGAGCAGTGGGGAACAAGGAAGCCCAGAAAAGGACTCTTTTAGAAAGTGAGATTTAAATTTAGATGAAGGAAATGGGGTGGCTAGGTGGCACATTGGATAAAGCCCGGGCCCTGGAATCAGGAGAACATGAGTTCAAATCAGGTCTCAGACACTTGACACTTACTAGTTGTGTGACCCTGGGCAAGTCACTTAACCCTTATTGCCCCCCCCCCCAAAAAAGATAATGAGATGAAGGAAATGAGGGAGCCATACACAAGGAATTTGACTGGCTACAGCATTGGGCTGAATCTAACAAGGTCAGAAAGGATAAATGCAAAGTCTCCCATTGTATATAAAAGTCATCACAATTACAAGATGAATGTGGCATGCTTAAGAGCGGTGGCTTTCAGTCAACAAAAAGATTTGGAGGTTGTTAAGGTCCACCAGCTCCATGTGAGTCAGCAATATTGTATGGCAGCCAAAAAAGCTAATGCAATCTTGAGCTGAATTAGAATAGATTTGAGAATTCCAGGAATAGAGAAGTGATAGCGCCCCTACATTCTGCTCTTGTCAGACCTCATCTCGAATATTGTGTTTAGTCCTGGGTTCCACAATATAACAGGGATAGTGATAAACTGGGAATATCCAAAGGAGGGAGGCAGCTCGGTGGCTCAGTGGCTCACAGAGCTGGGCTTGGAATTAGGCCCTGGAATCCTGGAATCAGGAAGAACTGAGTTCAAATCCAGCCTCAGACACTTACTAGATTTGTGACTCAGGCCAAGTCACTTAATCTCTGTTTGCCTTAATTCAATAATGAAGGAAATGGAAAACCACTCCAGACATTATTGGCATATGAAGATTCATGGAGTTACAAATAATTGGACACGGCTGAATGACTGAACGGCAACATCCAAAAGAGGACAACCACCATAGTGAAGGGCCTTGAGGCCATGTGATAGGAAGACAGGCTGAAAGCACTGGGCATGTTCAGGTTGGAGAAGACTCAAGATAGGAAATGGTAGGTATCTTCAAGTATTGGAATGGCTGTCAAGCAGAGCAGTGAGGAGCAATTGGAAAGACATCCTCTTAGGCTTATTGTCAGAAAGAAATTCCAACAATTAGAGTCATCCAAAAGTGGAAGGAGCTGGCTCAGTAGAAGTGGTGGGTCCCCACCTCCAGGGAGGTCTGCCATCAGATCCAGAACACTTAGCAGTTTTTTGTAGTGGGGGATTCTTTTCTTATGGATTGGACAGTCAAGGTCTCTTCCAACTCTCCAGTTCTGTGTTTCCTTGAGGACCATGGCACTATTACTCCCTTCATCTTGGCCATTCTTACAAGATGTCTCTTGGTTGGAATCCTTCTCAGCCACTTTGTTGTGGTGTAGAGGGAACCCGGCCTTTTCAAAGGCCATGCCAGCAGAACTTAAGATCCAGCAAGTCCTTTCAAACTGGCTAGGCTTTAGATTCCTCTAGCCAAAAAATTAATTTCTGAGTGGTCAACTTTTTGGTGATGAGCTTCTCCATATTGACTTGGGCTGGTTCTCAGACTACAGTCCATCAGAAGGCCCTAAATTTAGCCTGTTGGAGGCTCTCTCTGCTTAGAGGCAATATGTAGTAGACAGAGTGTTCAACTTGGAGGCTGGAAGACCTGGGCTTGAATCTTTATTCGATCACTTATTAGCTATGTGAACTTGGCACATCACTTAATTTTGCTTGTTTTCTCATGTGTAGTATTTACCCTCACAAGACTGTTGAGCAGATCAAATGACATAATGCATGCAAAACACTTTACAAAGGAGAAAGCACCACACAATGAGACAATTAGGTGGCATAGTTGGTAAAGTGTTGAATGTGGAATCAGGAAGACCTAAGTTTAAGTCCTGTTTTAGACCCTTACTTAGCTGTGTGACCTTGGTCAAGTCATTTGACCTTTCTCAGTCTCAGTTTCACATCTATAAAGTGGAAATAACAATAGCACATACTTCCAAAGATCAGATGAATTGCCACGTGTAAAGTGTTTTGCAAACCTCAAAGTACTACATAAATGCTGTATTCTGCCGTTCTTGTAGTGGTGCAGCATGGTGGAGAGAGAACCAGAGTCAGGAAGTCTGGAATTCAGGTCCAGCATCTGACACCTATTGGCTGAGCAGCCCAGGGCAAATTATTTAATTTCTCAGTTTCCAAGGCAATTCTCTAAGACTGTAAATTGCAGAGAAGGTATAGATTAGCATAGGCAGGTAAAGTCTCCTAGTCAGGAATTCCCTATGCCAACAAAATCATAGGTCTGGTTCCATCCATTTTTATTTCCAGGAAAATAATTTCCCTGAGCCTCTCTGACAACCCATGCAGTACTTGGTTTGTCGGAAATTACTGGCAGTTTTCTTGGGTTCACTCTTCAGTAAAAACAGGAAGAAAGAAAATCAGTATTTAAGTACCTTGGGCTAAGGACTTTATAAATATTATCTCATTTAATCCTCACAACAACCTAGGAAGGCGGGTGTTATTCTTATCTCTATTTTACAGTTGAGGTAACCAAGGCAGAGGGAGGTTAAATAACTGGCCTAAGGTCCGATAGCTAGGAATTGTCTGGGATTGGATTGGAACTCACGTCTTCCTGAATCCAGGTCCAGTGTTCTGCCTCTAGGAAGTTGATAGTCAAGCCAATTTGTTTCCAGTTTAGTTAGATACCAATTTCCTTAAGTTTACTCTTTGTCCTGCCCAAGTGTCTGATGGGAGGACACCGCTGGAGCTTTACTACATATATCCCTTTTCAGTCCTTCCACAGATTCCCATACAACACGTGGGATGCCTCTTCACTAAATTAATTCAAGCCAAGCAAGCCAACAGGTGCCTGCTAATCTACTCTAGTCCACTGGGTAGAAGAGACCACAACTGTCACCTCCTTCAGTTATCCAAATGCAGAGCCTCCTAGAGCTACCCCTGTGATCCTGGTTTGAGGCAAATGTGATGGGGGGAGGGGCTGCCCCTCTTCTGAAAAACATTGCCCACCCTAGTCCATAAAGTTTCTTCCTTTCTCAACCATTATGGTCCCCAACTAATCCCCATCTCAGCCTTCTGCACCTCCCTATTGTTATAAATAATGTTGCTTGCAGTTGCCTGACATTTCTAGGCAGAGGAATTTGTAATATCACAGCTGCCACGGACCTAATTAAACAAATGGCATCACTGTTGTCTTCCCTTGATATACGAGTAAGAGCCCAGCCAAAATGAGGAGCCAGGATGCTCAATAATCAACAGAGAGGCTAGATATAAAGCCTATTGATTGCATGTCCATTCCTGTCCTCTCTCAATTACTGAGATTCTAGTTATCTTGCTTGAAGTTGGATCCCTTTGAAAGAGCATGTAAGAGCCCAGAGGAAATACTTGGCAAGAGAATGGCACTGGGGCAGGTACGTGGTTCAGTGGATAGAGCAGCAGTGCTGGAGTCAGGAGGACCTGAGTTGAAATCCTGTCTCATATACTTACTAGCTGTGTGACCTTGGAAAAGTCACTTAACCCCTATTGCCTGAAAAAAAGGGTGGCATTGAGGAGAGTGTAATGAGAAAATTTTACTAATATATCCAGATTTATAGAAAGCATTTTATTCCCATTCCCTACTCTGCCTCAGAGTGACTTGATGTGTGACCTCAAGCAAGTCACTTCCCCTTTCCCAGCCTCATGGCCTCAGACACTTACTAGCTGTCGGACCCTGGGCAAGTCACTTAACTCAAATTGCCTTAAATATCCAGGGTCATCTTCTGTCATCCTGATCTATATCTTACCACTGGACTCTGGAGAAGAAAGTGAAGCTGGTGACCTTGCACAGCCCTCCCTCACTAAAATCCAATTCAGTGCAAGTCATTATATCAACCCAATGTTATGGTCCTCTTCAGGAATGAAGGACAAACAACAGTCTACAACAGCATAAAGCAAGGAGGTGATTTTTAAAGTTCCTTCCCACTCTAATGTATGGGTATGTTCATATGTTGCCTTTGTCAGTTAGCAGGTATATATATATATATATATATATATATATATATATATATATATATATATATATATATATATATATATATATATATATATATATATATATATATTTAGTGAGGCAATTGGGGTTAAGTGACTTGCCCAGGGTCACACAGCTAGTAAGTGTTAAGTGTCTGAGACTGGATTTGAACTCAGGTCCTCCTGACTCCAGGGCCAGTGCTCTATCCACTGTGCCACCTAGTTGCCCCTGCAGGTATATATTTTAATAAAGGGTTCTTGAAGATATTACCTTAACTCAGAGAGTGACCAAATTTTAAGAAATGTCCAGGCTGTGGTAGAATGAGTGGTTGGGTAAATGTTTGGAGGGGATGGATGGTCAGGGACTCTGAGGTAGAGTGGAGAAGACATCCTACAAGGAGTCAGCAGTTCTGGGTTTGCCTCGTGGTTTTGCCATTTCTTGGCTGTGTGACCTTAAACACATCACATCACTTCTGGGAGCCTCAGGTCCCTCATGTATGAGATCGGTGTGTGTGTGTGTGGGGGGAGGTGTGGATTAATTTTAAGGTACCTTCCAGCTCAAAATCCACATATCATAATGCAGAAAGAACATAGGCTTTGAAGTCAGAGGGGCTGGGTTCCTAAGAGCTGGAAGGGAGGTCTAAGGCTATCTAATCCAATCCCCTCATTTTATAGGTCACACAGGTAGTAGGCAACAGAGTCAGGATTTGAACCCTGATTCACTGACTCTAAAACCTGTGATCCTTGCAGCGTAATGAACTACCTCTTAGTGCAGGCTTGAATCACTACTTTTAACTCACTGACTTCATGACATTGGTAAAGATATTTCACTTCCCCATCTATAAAATGAAGGTGATTTCCAAAATCCTTTTTCCACATCAGGATCCCAGGTTCCCCAAATCATGTGGCTGCCACCTGCTCCCAGGGGAGGTCCAGATGAGAATTGTTATCCAGAAGATGAGAGATAGCATCAGCTCTGGGTTAGCTTTTTAATCGACCAGTGAAAGTCTCACTTGGCTCACTGCCTAATTTCTTTGGACTCGGCCTGATTCCCTTCAGGCCCTGCTAATTTCTGCGTCTGGCCTAATTGTCCTCTCAGGAGCAGCTCCTGTCACAGTGCCTCAGCCACCACTGGAACTCATTCAGTGGTTTATGACAAAGACTTCCTTGTCCCCCTTTCAGCTTTCTTTTTAAATGCTCCCCCAAATTAAGGTTTTAAACACTCTTTCCTCTGCCATCATTCCAGTCCTTTAAAATACTGGCCCCCTTGTCCCATCCTTCTCAAAAATGTGCCCAAGCGCCTCCCCACAACCCAACTGGAAGATTAGATTGCAGATGCCCAGTGTTTATGATGGTAATTGCCTCTCTCCATGAATTTTTTCTAGAATAAAGTTGGGGGCTCCTTTCCTCCAGTGATTATTGCGAGAATAAATTTCCTAGCAACTGCTCAGACCTAAATAACTCTACCTCTCCTTTGACAGAAGCTGGTTCCTTTCAAGATTGTTTTGTTTCAAAGGATGAAGGGAAAGAGAGAGAGAAAAAATTAAAACACTTTCAGTTTATTATCATGAAGTATATACTTGCAACCTAGGTTCACAGCCTAGGAGCCATCTTGGATTCCTCACTACCTCTCACACCCGCATGGCCTGGTATCCAAGTTGTTGCCAAAGCCTGTCCATTTCACCTTTGTAGCTTCTCTCAAATATTGTCCCTTCTTTTCTCTGACATCGCCACCACTCTGGTATAAGCTCTTATCATCGAACACCTGGACTACTGCAATACCCTGCAGGTGGGTCTGCTTGCCTCAAGTCTCTCCCTACTCCAATTCATCCACCATTAAGCCACTAAAGTGATTTTCCTAAAGTGCAGGTTCAACTATGTCACCTGCCCCCCACATATTCAATAAACTCCAGTGGCTTCCTTTTGCCTCTATAATCAAATACAAAATGCTCTGTTTGGCATTCAAAGCCCTTCATAAACTAGTCCCCTCTTATCTTTCCTATCTAATTCCACCCTCCAACTCATACCCCTTCATCTAGTGACAGTGGCCTCTGCTCCACAAATAAGACACTCTATCTCTTGGCTCTGGGAATTTTTTCTGACTGTACCTTATGCCTGAAACACTCTCCCTCCTCTAGCCCAATTACTGACCTCACTGGCTTCCTTTAAGTACCAATTAAAATCCTACCTCCTACAGGAAGCCTTCTCTAACACCTCTTAATTCTAGTGCCTTCCCTTGGTCAATTGTTTCCTGTTTATCCTCTATATAGATTGTTTGTACACATTTATGCGTATGTTGTCTCCCTTATTAGATCGTGAGCTCCTTGAGGGTAGGTACTGTCTTTTGCCCTTTTTGTATCCCTAGTGCTTAGCACAGTACCTGACACATAGTAGACACTTAATAAATGTTTATTTACTGATTCATTGGTTGATATAGCTCATCCCACAGAAGAACAATGTAATTTCAAGGAAGGCAAGATAGAAATGAGAACCAGAGTCAGAGCTTCAGAAATGGGATTATCTAAATGACTAGTGATTGAATCTAAGCAGAAGAGACTTAGAAGCAGGGCTATGATGCAGTAACAAGGGTATTTGCCTCATTCTTTTTTTTTTTTTTTGCGGGGCAATGAGGGTTAAGTGACTTGCCCAGGGTCACACAGCTAGTAAGTTTCAAGTATCTGAGGCGGGATTTGAACTCAGGTACTCCTGAATCCAGGGTCCGTGCTTTATCCACTGCACCACCTAGCTGCTCCCTATTTGCCTCATTCTTCATGGTCTTCCTTGGTTAGAGAGTACATAGCCTCCCTAAGAACAATAGTCTCTATGTCTGTAATTTCTCTTTGAGCAGTATTAGGGTAGTGGCAACAGCACTGAATTTGGAGTTAGAGGACCTGGGTTGAATCCCAGCGGTTCTACATGTACTATCTGTGAGAACTTGGGGAAGTCACTTTCTCTGGGTGTCAATTTCCTCAAATGGAAAAAGAGGGAATTGGACTAGATGTTGGTCAACTCTAAATTCTGTGATTCTTTTCTTGGAATCACAGACTGGAATCATGACTTTGGATTCAGGAGGCATGGTATTGAATTTTGACTCAGACCTAATAACTGTGTAACCCATCATTTAGGGTAGAGCTAGGTGGTTCAGTGAGGTAGAGTACTGGGCCTGGAGTCAGGACACCTCATCTTCCCGAGTTCAAATCTGACCTCAGACACTTACTAACTGTGTGACCCTGGGCAAATCACTTAATCCTGTTTACCTCAGTTTTTTCATCTGTAAAAGGAGCTGAAGAAGGAAATAGCAGACCACTCCAATATCTTTGTCAAGAAAATCCCGAATGGGGCCACAAAGAGGCAGACACAACTGAACAACTGAACAACAACAACCAAATCTAGTTCTAAACTGGTCATCCTATGAGCCTAATGAAGCAACAAAAGGTTGAACCTCTGAAACAATCCTTGGAGGTGCCTGAGGTCTAGGGAAAACAGGAACAACTCTGATCAAGGTGTTAATAGAAGGTTTAAATGGACAAAATTTCTCTGCCCTCTCTCTCTCTCTCTCTCTCTCTGTTATATATGTTATACATATATGCTAAACATATGTTATATATTATCTATCTATCATCTATCTATCTTTGTATCTGAGTATCTTTCTATCTATGTAAGTCTCTATCTATCTATCTATCTATCTATCTATCTATCTATCTATCTATCTATCTATCTATCTATCTATCTATCTATATCTTCATTCTTACTCCCTTCCTTCTTATTTCCTACCAGTCTTGTTCCTCATTCCTGGAGAGGCAGTATGGCCCAGTTGATAGAATACTAGACTCAGAGTCAAGAAGACTTGGGTTTGAATCTGATCTCAGGTGCTTACTAGCTGTGTGACCCTGGGCAAGTCACTTAACCTTTAATGTTTCTGGTTACCTCATCTGTACAATGAGGGGACTGGACTCAGTTGCTAAGACCTCTTTCACCTCTTGACTCTATGACTCCAAGAGAATTTGCCCTTTTCATCATTTACATCTCAGGTCCACTCTCTGTTTAGCAACAAGCCTTCTCCTCTGCTGTTATAAATAGGAAGACTGATTGATGTGTATGCCTCTGTCTGTACAATTTAAGTCCAGAGCCAAAGATTAGCCGCATGCCTGCTAAGATAATGTCATCTTTGATTTCAAAGAGGAATCAGCGGCTTATAGCTAGCTCAAAATGCTGAGAAGTGACTGTCTTCTCCATGCAGACTCATCCGGACTCAATACCATTTGCAGCATCAGCCCTTAATGCTCCCTCTGAAATGGGACACGAAGAAGGAAAATGTTTAGCAGGGGCTATCCAAGTGTGCCACCACTGCATTGCTAAGTGGTATCATTATTGAGCAAATAAGGAAACTGAGGCCTAGGAAGGGGGAACAATTTACCCTGGGTCACAGGGGAAGTTAGTAATGGAGATCCTCCCGACCCCTGGATCTCCCCACTCTACTATGGCAATAGCAATGGCCAATTTTCTGGTTTACATATGACTTGGAAGGCGCAAACAAACATGGAAACCCATTTCATAAGCAATGACCCTAGTGTGGCCAGGCAGGAAGTTAAAGGTGATATGTCAAGATGGCACATCTATGGCTCAGTACAGGCTTCCCACCCAGGACAAAGGTAATTCTGAAAGGATGAAAGACCAATAATGTCCTAAGAGAGGATTCTAAAGCTTTCTCTACTTGAGAGGTGAGGCAGAAGTAGGGCTGCCGTACGGGGTGCTTTGGCTGAATTCTAAGTGAGGCAAGAGTAACTCTTTGTAAGTCCTGAGAATTAAGACAGGGCTTTGAGCAATAACAGGGTTTCCTGAACCTGGGGAAGAAAATTTCTTATTCCCATTCTCAGCTCCTCGTCTTACACAAGTCACGAGCGTGCAGACCCTTGCTAGTGCTATCTAGTCTTTGGATGCTTTATGGAAGACTGGGGAATGGTTTCTTGGGCATCTTAAAGGGGAAGGACATAGGAAAGAAGGTCTGAAGCAAACAGTATAAGGAGTTCATCTAGAATGTTGGTATCAAAGCTGGCCTAGCAGAGGCCTGGCTTCTGAAGGGAAGAGAGTTTGAGGTCAGAGGTCAGAGGTCAAAGATGTGTTTTGGAGAAGATCAGACAGGGATGTAAACCAAGTGATTAGACCAGGGGCAATCTTAGCGATGTATATGAGCTGAGTCCTCAATGGTGAATTTTCATAGCAACTCCAGGTTAGAAGAGATGTCAGAGAGCATTTGGTCTAACCCTTCCTGAAGCCAGTGCTCCCCACCATCCCCAGCCTCTTTGAGAAACATGGTCAGCAAACCTTCATTTGCCCATTTGTCCTTCTGGAGAGTATTCTCAAGCCAAATAGGATTTTTCTCTTCTTTGAGACTCAAGAGAAGGTTGGCTCTTTTTTAAGGGACCCCTCTTGTAATGAGGGAGGGGGCAGACACTGAAGAAGCCTGGAGTAAGTGGGTAAAGGCATTAAGGAAGGCTTATGGTGCCTACTCTTCCAAGGGAATCACCTTAGATCTCGGCCTGGTCAGTGGCTGGCCTCTGCCTAAGGACTGAATGCCCACACTCCCCTTGCATGGTCCAGCCAGCTCTGTGTGTCATCTCACTGCTGTAAAGATGATCTAAGAGCAAAGCCTGCCTTCTGTCTCTGTGCCGGGGTTTGGCATTTTCCAGCAATGATTTCTTGTGATCTACGAGCTGTGCGAAGCCCTGATTTATAAAGCGGCAATGCAGATTGTCTCCCACCCGTTCATTACAGTCTGTAATGAAGTGTGGCACTGAGGCAGAGATACTTGGCAGGCTTGTGGGGATTTGTTGAGGCTCCATCCATCACCAGTTCACTCCCTATGCAGTGACAGGACATTCTCGAGCCCTGGCCTGATAGAGTTAGATGTTCATCCCCCACTGGAAGCCCTGGAGGCTGGTTTCAGAGGAAGGCTGAACAAAGGTGCAGGCGGCTGTCTTTTAAGGAGCCCCTGGTCCTTGCCAACATCTTACTCCCCAACCCCACCCTTCTCCACAAAACACAAACCCTGCCAGTGGAGTGGTGATCATTTGGCATCACCAATTAGATGAATTTTGGTGTGTAGCGAGGATGGGAAAAAAATAAAAGAAGACAAAACAAGGCCAACCCCCTGAAGTGAGCACATCATCTACTCAGTAAGTGTTGAACTTAATTGAGTGAGACTAAGTCATGTTTAGTGGGTGTGGGGTGGGGGAAGGATGGGGGAGGAGACTCTTGGGTCCCAAACTGGGAGATACTATGAGTCTCTAGGGCATTTCCTGTTCCTATGTGGAACTGTCCACATAAGCATACCACGAATGGGCTTGTTTCACCTTTGTGTTTTCAGGATTCTGTCAGCTCTGATATGTCATCTTTGTTTCTAGGCATCTGGGGGACCAGTACCCGAATATTGGTCTGTTTTCCAAATGGAATTTAGGGACCAATTAGTAATTACATCCAAGAAGCAGCATGAATAGAGAGTTGACCTTAAAGCCAGCAAGACCCAAGTTCAGATCCTACCTCTGACACCTAATGGCTATGTGACGAAGGGCAGGTCATTCCAATGTCCTAGGCAGGTCGCTAGGGATATATGTTTTAGAGAAGATATTTAATTTCATTGGTAAACTGAGTTACCTCATCTAGGGGTTCCCTATACCAGTAAAATCACTGGTTCAATCCCCATCCCTATCAGCTTAAATGGGGGTGAAAGGAGATGGTTTATGGGACAAGGACACCTGGTGTTCGTTGAACAATGGAATATCATCCTATGGGATTTGCTCAGTGTTTTGCTTTTCCTTCACAATTTAGAATAGAAATTTCATCAGCAGAAGGTTGGTTAGCCTTCCACTGGGGAAGGGGAAGACACTCTACCTGATGTTACATGCACAACTATTATCACATAGGGGACAAAGAACCTCCTTCTTAACTAAAACCTTCTTTTCTCACTTTCCCTCACTGTTTGGAAGCTGACTCTAAAATGTGGAAGGAGGGAAGGAAGCCAACATTCATCATGTTCCCCTAACAGTTTGCCTTTGGTTTAGATCTTGGGTCTTTTCATTTGGGTTTCTGGTGGGTGGTGATGTTAGGGTTTCTTTTGTAACTGGGTGAAAATGTCTTTAACTTTGCAATCAGAACAATTTGACATGGGAAATCTCTAACTGGTTAAATACCATGTCCTTCCTTTGTTGGGAGTGGGGAAAAGTCTACTATCATAAATCAGTCATCCAGAGAGAAAGTGTTCAAATAATGCTTGTATCCATCTCTTGATATTAGGACATACCAACACAGATCACAGCCAATGGGAGGAGAGGAAAGATTGCTTTCTTAGAAGATAATTTAGCACTGGGACTCACCCACTGGGGCACTCTGATGGATAAACTCCTGAGGCAGCTAGGATAAAGGGTCTTGTAGATGTAGGGATCAGGGTCAAAATGCAAAGGACTTGGGTGGTGGTCTGTCTCATGCCCCAAGAGAAACTCTAGAAAGTAGAGAACCTTGGAATACTGGCTTATAGATGGTCCATAGACATTCAACATTGCTTGGAAATATTTCCATTTTAGCCCATGGTTACTTCAGCCAATATAGGCTTCCCAAAGGGCTACTTTTACATACATAAGGCTGCTGTCTTCCAAACCTCAAGGAACATCTTACTAGATGGAATATGTCTCTGGGAGGTTCTCAGGTCCGTCCTGAACTAGGGGAGAAAACTAGCCATAAGATCAGCATTAGGCCATACAGCAAGGATGGGTGAGGGTAACCAAAGAGGCAGGGTCTATATTTTCTCTGGCTCAGAGGTAAGAAATTCAGGAAGGGATTTGGCCAGGCCAAGAAGGGAAGGAGTGTCCCCTAGCCTTTTTTCCACTCAATGTTGACCAGTGAAGGAGCAGCAGGTGACAGTCCTGCAGTGGCCTGGCATTGTGGAGTAACCTCTTTCAGTCCAACCTTGATCTCTGGTAAAGGCTGCCTTTCCCATTCACCCTGGAGAGAAAGAGAAAAAAAAGTCAGAGACCCAGGGAAATAAGTTGGTAAGACATACTCTCACCTGTTTCTTTAATTCAGTGGATTTACTGGGATGCCCATAAGGAATTCCCCCATGAATCTTACAATTGGATTTGAGAAAGAGTATATAGTGAAAAGAACACTGACCAAAGAGTTCTATTGCTAATTCACTTCATCTTTATGGGTCTCAGTTTCCTTCTCTGCAAAAATGGATGGATTGGGTTAGATGAGCTCTTAGGTCCCTTCCATCGCTAACATTCTGCACTCTGTGGCCCCTTCTCCTTCTGCTATTCTGACTTCTAAGGTTTCCTCCAGTTCTGATATTGTCTGATTCTATTGTTTAATTTTTTTAAGCCTACAAGCTTAACCCCATGGTCTTTGTCTCTAGCATCAATCTCCTTCTTTCTTATGAATGTTAAAATTTGTATTGAATTGAACCAAATTTTGATCATATCTTTCATGGCAGAACAAATGAAGAAGACACAGTCCAAAAAGGAAGTTGTCCAAGCTTACACAGTCCCTTAGTGTCAGAGCCTAGACCCCCAACTCCCAGTGTACTTTCTACTACAAAACACAAGATCAGTTGCAATGTTTGGA
The DNA here is from genome assembly GCF_019393635.1 of Dromiciops gliroides. Lineage (NCBI taxonomy): Eukaryota > Metazoa > Chordata > Mammalia > Microbiotheria > Microbiotheriidae > Dromiciops > Dromiciops gliroides. The sequence continues at coordinate 427,657,698 of NC_057862.1, read as the reverse complement.
ACAGGCTCACCCACTGTAAACAAGTCCCTTTTTTTTAGCAGCCTCCCCCACCCTGACATTAAGTTCTTCATCCTCCCCAACATCTGACATCAGCACAGGTCACCTGAGGCTGTCCAGCACAAAAGCAATCCCTCCAAGATGGAAACTTTGGATTTAGCATTAAATAGCTGAGCTCACAGAATGCTTCAGGGAAAGTAGCAGGCTTTAGAATCACCAGGCTATAAAAATCTATGTGACTAATAAGAACTAAGCTCCGTTTTCTTGACAGGCTGGATTGGGATTTGGCTGGTGAACGCATTAAATGTCTCTAAATCTCATTTGGTCTCCAATGACTGGGAGGTTGGGGGGTGGGGAGGGAAGCAAACTAAGGCATATACTTTCAGAAGAGTTTTTCCTTCTTCCTCCCTCCCCCCTTCCCCCACTTCCCATCCTTATTTTTAGTCTCTGAGGGAAGTGTTTAGGAGCTCAGCTCATACCATATGAGTTTCTTAGGAACTGATGATGATTTTGAGTTGTTGTGGGTTGTGAGACATGGGAAAATGTGAACAGGGGAGATTGTAGCATCTTTTCCCCTAGGGACAATGTTAAGCTTCACTTCCATTCCTCCTTAGTACGTTCTTTTGTACTTAATTAGATTCATCTGGGTACAACTTTCTTATTGTTTCATCTGGGCTATCCATGTAGAGCCTTAGGACAGGACTCTGATCTCACACTTTTGCTAAGTACTCCTGGGTGACCAGCATTGTTTAGGTGCAAAGTAGAGTAGGCACCTGATCAGTGCTTGTTAATGTGAATTGGAAATGGTAACTACAGGATGTATCATCCTTTCAAGAGGAGTGAAATAGCCTCCACACAGCTCTTTAAGACTAGAAATGTTGTGGCTTAGATTTACCAAGAAAAATGGGATCAGAACTTCTTTTTTTTATAAAACCCTTTTTAAAAAAATTAATTTTAATTTTTTGGGGGGCGGGGCAATGAGGGTTAAGTGACTTGCCCAGGGTCACACAGAGAATGTCTTGCCCTTCATGGCTCTCACCAAAAGTAACCCCTATGACCTTAACCCCTGCTTTTATTTTGATAAAATGCGAATAGAGAACAGTGGCTCAGAATCACAAGATCCTTAGAACTCCAGGAGATGAATTAAGGGTCATCAGCCAAGTGTTGGGAAAGCTGGACTTTGTTACACTAGGTTAGCCTTAGTCTTTACAACAGAAGGTTCTAAATTGCAGCCAGGCCACTCCCTTTCGGTGTGTCCTTGGATGAGTTATTTGCCCAATCCAGCAAGCATTTAGTTAGCATTTACAGTGTTCCAGACACTATCCTCTGGTACACTACAGTTACAAGGACAAAGTCAAAACAGTCCCTGCCCTCAGGGAGCTTACATTGTACTGGGAGAAACAGTTCAGACACATAAATAAATGCTGAATGCATACAGAGTAATTTCTGAGTGAGGAACACTAGCAACCAGAGGAGACCAGGATGAACTTCATATAGAAGATGACATTCAAGCCAATTTTCTAAGAAAGCTATGAATGTTTAGAAGCAGAGAGGAAGAGAGAGTACATTCCAGGCTTAGAGGATATTTTAAGAAAAGGGTGTTTTTAGTACGTTTTTCTCTGGGCCTCAGTCTCCTCATTTGTCAAATAGCTGAGCTGGACTAGGTCAACTCTCATATCCCCTCCACTTCCATCGGTGTATGAGTTTATAACAACTCATTTTTTTTGGACCAGACTTGTGTCTTTACTGGCATAAGGAACTCCCAAAAAAGTAATTCCCTCTACCAATGAAGATTGGCATCAGTTCTATAATTGATCATTCTAGTGAGTTGCCAAAGGACAGTGAGAAATTAGGGGACTTGGCAAGGGTCTCTCAGCCAGGATGTGGCAGAAGCAAGACTCCAACCCAAATCTTCTTGACTCCAAGGCTGTCTCTCTTTTCACTCTACAACCCTATCTCATACTTACATAGTACTTTAAGACTGACAAAGTGCTTTTTATAACACTGGACACAATATGCTTTATGACAGCCCTCATAAGACAACACTGGACTATCTGTGAGGTACAAAGATGAGACATGCATTGGTGCGAGTATTGATTATGGTCTCAGAGACCCATCCCAAGTTCCCAAGACAAGTCCTTGTGGGTTTCTTAGCTTTGTAGCAGTGTGAAGGAGAGGAAGACTTATTCAGAGGTCTTCTTTATCAGTTAATGCCAGGATTTGAAGGGGAGAGGGCATTCTTTCCCCCACCTATGTTTCATAGTCTTACCATGGCTATTGTCCCTAACATATTGTTCTCCTCAAACTGTGCATGATCCCTGACCCAGTCTCCTCAGAACCTGGCTACAATTGTCATTCCCTAGGGTTGGGGAAGTGAGAATTCATATGCTTTTCAACCTGCTTTTTAATCTTCTACCAACTCCTTCCTTTTAAGAGTCTGTTTCTCTTGAGTATAATTTCACAGATGATTGGACAGAGCAATGCCCTTTCTAGCTCTTGGATTAGGGACTAAGCTAAAGAATGGACTTTCTGAAGTTTCTCTACTTAGTTCCATTTGGATCCCACCTTTCCTGAGACTTACTGGAAACTGGACTGCTGAGGATTTGTTGCAGTGCATGGAGATCGGGGCAAACTCATACAGAGACTTGAGCACATCTCGGTTGAATGAGTTCCAAGGGACTGAAGCAAATTGCTCTTGAACAGAAGACTTGGGGCAGGTACAGACTTCTTCATTGTTAAACCTGGCATGGGAGGTGGGGGGAGAGAAATTGTCAACTGGAAGAACACATTACAACATTTGAATTCCTCCTCAGTACAAGGAGAAAGAGAAATAGCTACCTAATCTTGCCTCATAGAATTGGGTCACTGAGAATGGGGTTAGGGCTTTGCCGTGTGTCAGAGATGACTCAGAAATAGCTGCCACCTACAGTGAATCCTAGGAGAGCTAGGTGGAACAGTGGCTAGAGCACTGGACTTGGAGTCAGGAAGACCTGAGTTCAAATCCAGCCTCAGACACTTACTAGGGGTGTGACCCTGGGCAAATCACTTCACCTCTGTTTGCCTCCATTTCCTCAGCTGTGGAAATGAACTGGAGAAGGAAATGGCAAACCACTCCAGAATGAAGAGTCAGACATGACTGAGATAATTGAATAACAACACTGAATGCTTTCTCATGAAGTGGCTTCCCCAAGATAAAGCATCTTTCTTATTATGCCCAGAGCAAATGGTATAGTGAGAAGAACATGAGAGCTGGTTTTGAGTCCTCTCACTGCTACTTACTAGTTGTGTGATGTGAAGCAAATGACTAAACTTTTCTGAACCCGTTTCCTCATCTGGGGTTGGGAGAGGTGAAGGTGGGAATATCCTGTGCTGATACCCTCACAGGGGTATTGGGAGGAACAAGGGAGATGATGTATGTGACAGTGTGAGGTAAGCTCTAGTTCAACTGGAAATAGTCCACAAGTTTCTCCAGAAATAAATGTTTCTGTCTGACCCACCCAGTATCTTTCTATGCTGAAGTCCTTAATCAACTGCCTCTTTAAATGACCAGTCCAAATTTGAACAGAATTTAAATTCATTTATGTAGTGCTAACTTAACAGATTATATCAAAGAGGGGAGATAAGTGTGCCCTGCCCCTAACCACTACCACCACCAATTCTCACCTTGAGTAAACTTTTTTGTTTGTTTGTTTATGACAACCCATTCAGCTCTCTCAGCCCTGCCTTTTTCAATTTTCTCCATCTATAAAATGGGCAGGCAGTGTGTATGCATGCATGTTGTAATATTTCCACCCCACCATTGGAGACAATGAAGATTTTCTAGCTATCATATTAGGGTGAAATTCATACAAATCAGAATACACTCTAATGTGTTGTGAACATTTTCATTGGGGTTGGAGGGTGGAGGAGGAAGAGTTACCTGTTAACAAGGTGAAAATATTTCTGTAAGTAGCCAGGGTCCACAGCACTCTTACATAATTCCAACTCTGTCTGTGGGTAGTAGTGTATGTAATTCACACACATTTCTTCTGTGATGCTAAACCCACCCTGGAAGGTTAAAAAATAGACTAATAATTATAACCCATATGTGTGTATGGTAATCTTAGACTTTAAAAGTAGTTTCACAAATGGTATTTCATTTGATCTTCAAAAACAATCCAGTGAAATAGACAGAGAAGGAATTTTATTTTAATTTTATAAGTTAGAAATCTCATTTACAGGAAGGTCATATTGGGTGAAATGGTCACAAAGGTCACTTGTAGCCCTAATGGCTACAGTTCTATGGCTCAGACTAGTCTTAAGGACATAAAGACTCCCTGTCTCCTACCAGACATTTTGGAGGACAACATGATCAGAAGAAGACAGAAATCTTCCCTCAAGCAATGCAGGATTTAGTTGGGGCATCTCACACTATATACTAAAATAAGGTCAAAATGGGTACATTATTTACACATGAAGGTTGATATCATAAGCAAGTTAAGAGAGCATGGGATAGTTTATCTGTCAGATTTATGAACAGAGGAAGAATTTAGGACCAAAGAAGATATAGAGAGCATTACAAAATGTAAAATAGACAATTTTGACTATATAAAATTAAAAAACTTTTGCACAAACAAAACCAATACAACCAAAATGGTAAGAAAAGCAGAAAACTGGGAAAGAATTCTTACAGTAAGTATCTCTGATAAAGGCCTCATTTCTCAAATGTATAGAGATCTAAGTAAAATTTATAAAAGTACAAGTCATTCCCCAATTAATAAATGATCAAAGATATGAACAGGCAGTTTTTAGACAAAGAAATCAAAGCTATCTATAGTTATATGAAAAAATGCTGTAAATTACTATTGATCAGAGAAGTGCAAATAAAAACAACTCTTAGGTATGACCTCATACCTATCAGAGTGGCAAATATAACAAAAAAGTAAGATGTTGAGGGGATGTGGGGAAACTGGTATGCTAATCCACTGTTGGTGGAATTGTGAACAGATACAACCATTCTGGAGAGCAATTTGGAACTATGCCGAAAGGGCTATAAAACAGTGCATGTCCTTTGATCTAGCAATACCATTGATAGGGTTTTATCCCAAAAACATCTTCCAAAAGAGAAAAAGACCTATTTGTACAAAAATATTTCTAGCAGGTGTTTTTGTGGTGGCTAAGAATTGGAAATCAAAGGAATGCCCATCAATTGGGGAATGATTACATAATCTGTGGTATATGATTGTGATGGAATATTATTGTGCTATAAGAAATGACAAGGAGGATGATTTCAGAAAGTCCTGGAAAGACTTATATGAACTGATGTATAGTGAAGTGAACAGAACCAGTTGAACATTGTACACAGTAACCACAATATTGTTCAGTGAAGAATTGTGAATGACTTAGCTATTCTTAGCAATACCATGCTCCAAGACAATTCCAAAGGACTAATGATGAAGCATATTATCCACCTTCAAAGAAAGAACTGATATTGATGGAACACAGACTGAAGCATGCTATTTTTTACTTTCTTACATTTTTTCTTTTATTAGAGTCTTCTTATACAAAATGATTAATATGGTAATGTTTTACATAACTGCACATGTATGACCTATGTCTGACTGCTTACCACCTCAGGGAGGGGGGAGAGGAGAGAGGGAAAGAGGGATGGGATTTGGGACTCAACTCTTTAAATAAAAATGTTTGTTTAAAAAATCTAGTTGGGGACTCTACACTCAGACATATGAAACAGTCAGAGAATTAGGACATTATGTCATCAAGTACTTTATTGAATGTGGTGGAATTTCCAAAGTTGGGGAGAGAGAGAGAAAGAAACAGAGAGACAGAGAGAGACAGTGAGAGAGACAGAGACATAAAAAAAGGAGAGAAGAAAGGGATCCATGTTCACTCACCACAGTAGCCAGCTCTCTGTCTTCTGTGTTGTATGTGCAAGAAGTAATGAGCACATCCCCCTGTGTAACCAAGCAAACAGTCAGATTCATTAGCACATGTGTCCTGGGGCTGATGCATATGGGCAGGATGTGATGAACACAACTCCCTTGGTAATCTAAAAATAATGGCCACCCACCAACAATTGGTATGGTAAATGGAGCAGTGGGCTGTCAGGAGACTTGGATTATACAATTCTGCCACTGACTTGTTGTACAACTTTAGATAAGTCATTTCCCCAGTCTGGGTCTCAAACTATAGAACCTTGGAGCTGAAGGGGACTTTAGAGGCGAACTCCCTTATTCTATAGAGGACAAAACCATGTTTTAATGTGTGATATTTTGAGGTGTTTTTCCAGTTCTGACATTCCATGTTCTAAAGTTACTTCCAGCTCTGACCCTCTATGTCTAATGGTCTAACATTCCTTAATTCTAAATCCTGATCAACTTTAACATTCTATTTGTTAAGGTCATTTCCAGCTCCAAGATTCTATAATCTAACATTCTATGTTCTAAGGTCCCTTATAACTATAAAAAAATCTGATTTTATTATTGCATATCCTATCATTTGATATATAGGGTGGTAAGTCAAAGATCTCTGCAGAGTCAACCTATAGTACCCGCACATTAACAGGTATAACTATCACAAAATCCAAAGATGGCATCTGAGGTCAAACTGCAGCACCCTAAGTTATTTGATGAGATGCTCAACTCTAACTGCACTTTGTCACTCCCCCCACCCCATTTCCTTCCATAGAGAGATTTATTACTCACCCCTACCTGCATGGTTAGGGTATAGAAATGATGCATGTAGGGATACTGATTGAAAGAAAGGTCTTATTACTTGACTTAGTTGGGCCATGCTGCAATTTGTTAGTTTTCTCACTTTATACTCACCGGGAGAACAGACACAACTTTCCTTAACATTCGGATCTCCTAGAAGAAAAGAAAGAGAAGAAGAAAAGGGAGAGGGAAATGATGAAAGAAGCTGTTCAAGAAAAGACTTGGGCTACCATTTTGGAGAACAATTTGGAACTATGTCCAAAGGACTATAAAATTGTGCATACCTTTTGACCTAACAGTACCACTACTCCCAAAGAAATCAAAGAAAAAGGAAAAGGACTTTTACATACAAAAATATTTATAACAAGTTCTTTTTGTGGTTACACAAAGAATTGGAAATTAATGGGATATCCATCAGTTGGGGAATGGCAAACAAGTTGTGGTATGTAATTATGATGGAATACTATTGTGCTATAAGAAATGACATAGGGGATAGTTTCAGAAAAACCTTGAAAGACTTATACGAATTTATGCAAAGTGAAATGAGCAGAACCAGAAGAACATTGCACACAGTAACAGCAATATTTGAACAAAGATCAACTGTGAAAGACTTAGCTGTTTTAACCAATATAATGATCTAAGAAAATTCCAAAGGACTCAATGAAAAATGCTATCTACCTTTAAAGAGAGAACTGATGAACTCTGAGCACAAACTGAAGCATCTTTTTTTCACTTACTTAATTTTTTTGTTTGTTTCTGGGTTTTTTTGGCAACATGATGAATATGAACATATGTTTTGCATGATTTCACATGTATAACTGATATATTGTTTGCCTTCATAATGAGTTGGGGGGGTTGCAGAGGGAGAAAATTTAGAAGTCAAACTTTTAAAAATGTTAAAATAAATAATGCATAATTATTGTTTTTCAAAAAGAAAGAAGACCTTGTGTCTTTGATTATAAAGGCTCTCAAATTTCATTCTGGGGCCATTTGGAGGTCAGAGGGAGGAATATGGGGTGAAATGGACACAGGGAAGATGACCTGATGACATCATTTCCTCCTTAGTCTTGTTTTATTTTTTTAATTCCTCTAAAAGAGACTTTAGTGCTAGTTAGTGCCTTCCCTTTGTTGATTATCTCCATTTTATCCTGTCTTTATCTCATTTGTACATAGTTGTTTTTGTCATGTTTCCTCAAATTAGACTGTAAGTTCCTGGACAGAAGGAACAGAAGTGTTTTGCCTTTCTTTGTATTCCCAGTGCTTAACACCATTTCTGGCACATGGTAGGTGCTTAATAAATACTTAATGGACAGATTGACAGATTCTTAAGAGCTAAGTTCCAGAGACATGGAAATGTTCTTAAATCAGGAAGGGAGGAAAACAAATATATTTAAACTATTTTGCCAAAAAGGGTATATAGAGAAAACTGGGACCCAAACTAGGAAGTACATATTGACAGGTGCTTCTCTCCTCCTCATACCCCAATACAAAAAAACAAAAACAAAAACTCTTCCCTGCCCCTCATTCTTATTCCTCACCTCACCAGCCTAACACAAACTGAAATTCCCATCACTTCTTGGGTTTAGGCAGTAAGGACTGGGACATTGCTTTTAGAAATCTCTTATTCAAATATGCACCCTGCCTCCAGGACTCTCATATTAGCAGGGACCACTTTGAGTTTTGCCTTTGGATCACCAGCACCCATCTGGGTTTCTTATATATGGCAAACACTTAAGAAATGTTTGCTGAATGATTTTGTCAGTTTATCTACTTGATATCTTGGGTATACAAGATGGACTATAAATAGATCTCTAAGGTAGTAACAGAAAACCCCAAGTAGCAAGGGTCACCATAGGGGAATATTCCATCAAGAAGAGGGGAAGCTGGGCAGCTAGGTGGCACAGTGGATAGAGCACCGGCCTTGGAATCAGAAGTACCTGACTTCAAATCCGGCCTCAGACACTTAACACTTACTAGCTGTGTGACCCTGGGCAAGTCACTTAACCCCAATTGCCTCACTAAAAAAAAAGAGGGGAAGCCCCAAATGGCAGAAACATTGATCATGGGTGCCTTGTTAGAAAATAGAGAGCAACCAAAGAGCAGCTATCCCTGTTTTGTGATGTTGCTAAGTCCAAGAAGGTCGGGGTTTCTGCTAAGCATCCCTACCTGGAAGTGGGGACTGTAGTGGTCATCCCTATTCATGACCTCTGTCACACTCCCTTCTCGAGCTATGACCGTGATCACCTTCCTCCCTGTGAGGTGAGTATGGAGCTGGGAAGCGAAGATATGGATCCCAGACTGTGGCAGAGCCTAGAAAATTATAGTAGGAAGAAAAAAGGGTTCAGCTGGGGAAATGCACTTTTAAATAAATTGTTATTGGTTCAAAGCTGTGTTCTAGAGGGTTCCCAGAACTCTGACATCTAGGTAAGTGAGGTGCTGCTGTTCTTGGCTTCAGAATAGTGAACTTTCTTCTCATTTGTTTCACTAGGGACATTTAAATCAAACAAACCTTGTTAATACTATTTTCATAGCACTTAGTGGGCTTTTAAATGGGAGTGACCAGACTATGTGGGGGACTCAGAGAACAGGCATGATACATCATTACCGTTTTTTAACAAGAACTCCCCATTGGAATAGGAAATAAGAGTAAATTCGATCCTTGTTGTTACTATGCTGCTAAAAGACAGCTCACATCTATTTTGAGAGTTTGGCATGAGAATGGTGGCAGCAGCTTCATACAGGCGGATGGTGCAAGGCATTTCAAGGCAGTAGATCCGGCAGATGAGTAGCAATGGGAATTGGCTCCCCAATGGGTGCAGCATTTTCCAGAACATCCAGGAAATGTAATTTGTTTTCTCTTTCTATCCCAGACTAGATGATTCAGTCACAGGCTTTTTTTTTTTTTTACTTTTTCCTTCAATGGTGTCACTGCCAGCTACTTTAAGAGGCCCTTTTCTCACTAAGCTCACACAGGGACCTTTTGTGATAATGATGGGATACTCTACAGAGATCAGCAAGAGACTTTTTCTGGGGATGTCTGATCATATCCCATTTATCCAGCATCATCAGGGGATGCACTGTGCCCTACCAGTGAATATTCGAGATAACTGAAGCTTACCCTTTTAGGGGAAAGAAATAGACAAAGAGTTAGGATGCCCAGATTCTAGTCCTGCCTCTGATACCAGCCTGCTGTGTGACCTTGAACAGTCTGTGCCCCAATTTCCCCACCTTTAAAATAAGGGTTTAGGACTCAGTGGTTTCTAAGACACCTTCCAACTCTCACACTCTGTGTTCTATATCTAAGGTCCTTTCTAGCACTGCCAAACTGTGGCCTATGTTTTAAAATCACTGCCTGACATTGAATTCCATGTTATAAAGTCCCTTCCAGCTCTAATATTCTATAATTGTATGACTTCTCAACAATATCATATTGGTGGTCTCAGCCGGTGGGATCTGACTTACTAACTGAAGGCTACCTTCACCAAAGTCCTCTAAAATGGTGGTGTCAAACTCCAATGGAAACAGTGACCACTAAACCCTACATACATAAGTATCCCTGTAGTCTACCTAATGACTTAGAAAACCAGATAGTAATATTATCTATGCTCTCCTGTATTTGCATTTCCTTTGGTAAATATTCTTTAATCTGATTCAGCTACACCGGGGAGTGTTGCAGGTAGCAATGCTGCCCCAGGGCTGTATGTTTGATACCTCTGTTCTAAAACACTCCTCATTCACTTATGGAAACTTTCCACTGACTTGCCTCCCTACCATACAGAGATGAGGAACCCTACAAGACCACATTCGTGATTGCCACAATCACCTTAGAGCTGAATTCCTTATAAATCTTTGTTCCATCCAAAGAGATTTTGTTCCTAAAAGTCCAAAAGACTTTGTTAATGAATTGGTGTCAATTATCAACCCCATAGCCAAGACTTAAGTATAGAAAGGAGATTAGTAATTACCTTGTCCACTAAAGATAAAACAAGAGGAAGGAAGATTAAAAGGAATAGGGAAGATTTAGGTTGGACTCAAGGAAGGACTTTTCCATAGTGTCAGTAGTTTTAGAATTCTCTCTTCTAAAGTCTTAAAAAAGCAAAACAAATGCTTGTTTGTCCCTGGTATGGTCTTTCAGGCAAGAGGATGGTCAGGGAGCCATAAAGAGGTTCAGTATAGCACAAATGCCTTTGTACCAGCTGTGTTATTTTGCTAGGAGATGCAGGCAATAATGCCTTTGGTTGTCCATCATTCTGAAGGTACCTAAATTGCATTCACCCAATTGCTCCTGTAGAAAGCCAGGCTTCCTCAGGCAGCTATTATTATGAAAAGCGTAGATCTGAAGTCAGAAGATCTTGATTTGGTCTTGGGCTAGTCACCTTACTTCTCTCATTTGTAAACTAGAGACAATGATACTATACTGTATACTTCACAGGGTTATTATGTGGAAAGCAGTTTGTAAGTTCTTCAAGCACTATATAAACATGAGTTGTTAATTATATTATTTCATCTATTATCCCAAAGAATAGGAAGAACTATAATACCCAGATCATTTCTACTAGATTAGGGGTTTCCAACCTGGGGATACTAGAAACTTCTCAAGAGGGTACGGGGAATAGTTAATAAATAGCTATATTAAGTTCTAGAATTTCCTTTCATATTGAACAAGGTGTATGGGAAGGTCTGTGGAAAGTCAAGGCATATGAGGACCAAAAAAATTTATAACTCCCTACCCTAAATAGTTATTGCCATTTTACATTTTGTTAATTTGTTTCTAATGCCAAAATGCCTCATTGACCTCTCTGCAGCTTTTAACATTGTTGATCACCTCCTTTCGGATGGTCTGTCCTCCTTGGCTTTGCTTTTCCTCTCTCTCTCTCTCTCTCTCTCTCTCTCTCTCTCTCTCTCTCTCTCTCTCTCTCTCTCTCTCTCCTTTTCCCTCTCCGTCCCTCCTTCCCTCCCTCCCTCTCCCACTCCCTTCCCCCTTCCCCCTCCTGCCCCTCCCTGTGTGTGTGAGTGTGTGTGTGTATAACCTAAGTCTTCATCCTGGATCCTTTTTTCTTCTCTTTCTATACTCTCCTTCTGTGATCTTGCCAGCTTCCATGCAGACAATTCTCAGACCTACACATCCAGTCCCCATATCTCTCCTGAGCTTTATGTGCACATCCTCCAATTACCTTTTAGACATCTCTACCTAGATGTCTTATAGATTCTCAAACTCAACCTGTCCACAACCAAATATGTTGTTTTACTCCATAAATCCATTTCCTCTTTTAACTTCCCTATTTATGTTGAGAGTACCACCATTTTCTAGTCCCCTAGATTTTCAACCTTTGAGTCATTCTCAACTCTTTACTTTCACCCACTCCTGCCCCATATATTCAATTCTACATTTTCAGCATCTCTCCCACTCCGCTCCTTTTCTCCACTCATATCACAGCCATCCCCTAGTTCATGCCCCTATCACCTCTTGCTTGAACTATTATAATAACCTACTAATTGTATTCTCTGCATCAAGCCTCTTCTCCAATCTAACCACCCCAGAGAAGCCAAATTGGTCTCCTTAAAGCCTGATGTTACTCCCCAGCTTAAGAAGCTCCAGTGGCTCCCCATCACCTAACAAATAAGATGCAAACTTTTCTATTTGGCATTAGAGCCCTGCATAATCTTAATCCAAGCTCGTTACCCATTATCTAAACTCATTACACATTACTCCCCATTACAACCTCTATGCTCTAGGCTAACTCGCCTACACTGAGTAAATGTTGCCAACATTAGTATAGAAACCTTATCAGAATCAAACCCAAGGTAAACTATTTGTTGGTCATACCTTGCCAGTGCCCAGACTGGCCGAAATTGGTTTTCTGTGAGAGTCAAGGTTAAAGGACAAGAATCCAGAAATACTCACCAGTTGAGTACATTTGTCAGTGCAATAGCCAGTCAAGATGAAGTCTGTTTCTTTTGGTGGGATGGCCATCACAGGGGTATATACCAGACCCAGCTCCATGATCCCAGCATCAAATGGCCTCAGTGTAGCTGTGTAATACAAACGGATGCCTGAGGAGTCATGGCGGCCTAAGATGGAGAGGGAACCACATCCTAGTTTAAAACTTCAGCAGAAGCAGCACCACGCAAGAAAGGGGAAAACAAAAACAACAACAACAAAATATACTCCCTAGCTCTTCATGTCAAGGAAATAGCTCAATTTTTTTATTTGCTGGTTGACTGAGTTTTTCTTTTCTATATGCATTTTATTACTTTTAAATCCTCTTATGTTCCCCAGCTGTAACAAACAGAAGCAAATGGCTGTGAGCAGCAGTCTTATTGTCAAGCATCTGAAGATTTTAGGATCACGGGGATTTTAGAGTAAAGAGGCCTTAGAGAGCCAGGGCCAAGGGCTAAGCAAGTTGTACAGTCAGTGCTCTGAGATCTCAGGAGTCAGGAAAGGTTTTATAGAGGATATAAACCCATGACAAGTGGGTAGGATTGTATTGTTTGTGGGGGTGAGGAAAGGCATACCAGGTTTATGGAAGATGCTAAGAAATGAGGAATGGCGAGAACAAAGGCAGGAATGGGCAAAGCATGATCAAGAGATGGTGAAAAATACAACCTGGATGGAAAAGAGGGTTCAGGAGATAAAGATGGAAAGGTATCTTGGGCTTAGGTTGTGAAGAAATTTAAATGATAGCTCAAAGCAGGGGTATGGTCTCAAAGGGCCTGGTGGAAATATAAATATATTATCTGGGATGGGATGAGGGGGCAGGGATTATACTATTATGGGTGAGTTTATCAGATAGAGAAGCAGGGATAAAAGTCAGAAGAGGTACTGAGCAAAGATTCGGCTAAGAAGACTGGATGGGAGCTGCAACTAGGGTTTTTCCCCAAGACATTGAATTTAGAGAACATCAAATTTAGAGGTCTTGTGCCAAATGCCAGTTCCCTACTGAGTATTGAGTGGGTGTGGCTAGGACTCCATATCTGATGACTGTAATGACCAGAGATTAGAGCTCCAACGTCATCTCCAAACATTGCCATAACCCCTTTTCCACACTCTATGCCAACACAGCAAAGGGGAACTCCTTTGGCAAATGTAGTTCACCTGCCTTCTATAGGGTGGGGGGGGCACAACCAGGTACGTCCTTTTTTATGGGCCTACCCCCACATCAATGCCCTGGCCAAGAAAAGATCATGGGGCTGAAAACAGCATATGGCCCTCAAACTTTTTTTTTTTTTTTTTTTTGCGGGGCAATGGGGGTTAAGTGACTTGCCCAGGGTCACACAACTAGTAAGTGTCAAGTGTCTGAGGCCGGATTTGAACTCAGGTACTCCTGAATCCAGGGCCCGTGCTTTATCCACTGTGCCACTTAGCCGCCTCTGCGCCACCTAGCCGCCCCGCCCTCAAACTTTTAAACCACCAAACAGGAGACATTAGGTTCCTGGGAAGAAGGGGCATCCAGTTGACCATGAAGGTGCATCATTGTGTGGGTGTTGTTTTTTTTTGGTGGGGTAATGAGGGTTAAGTGACTTGCCCAGGGTCACACAGCTACCAAGTGTCAAGTGTCTAAGTCCTGAATCCAGAGCCAGTGCTTTATCCACTGCATCACCTAGCTGCCCCCAAAGGTGCATCATTGTTTTATTTTTTTATTTTGGTGAGGCAACTGGGGTTAAGTGACTTGCCCAGGGTCACACAGCTAGTTAAGTGTCAAGTATCTGAGGCCGGATTTGAACTCAGGTCCTCCTGAATCCAGGGCAGGTGCTCTATCCACTGTGCCACCTAGCTGCCCCAAGGTGCATCATTGTTGTAGTCTCTTACCCACCCTAGCTCAGGAGAGTTCCAATGCTTTGTCTGTATGGTCAGGCCTCCCTAAGGAACTGAAGGAAATATGAATCTAGCACTCACCATAAGGCCATAGAGGGCTCTGAAGATTCACTCCCCCTCCCTTCTACCAATAGCTTAGTAACAATTTACTCCTTCCCCATTCACATGGTCAGTTGGAGATCATGCAGGAGCATATCTACCCTGGGGGATCAGGGACATTCCAGTAAGCTCCCACGGCCAAGGTCTGCTGGAGGGTCCCAGATCTCTGCCACTTTCTGTCTAGGGGAGAGCCTGACTAGCTATCAGTGTTAAGAGGGGGAAATGGGTGTCCAGAGAGCAGGCCAGTAGTGGTAGAGGAGAGAGGAGGGTGGATAGAGAAAGATGTCATACCTTCCCTATCATTCCTAGGATTCTTGGAGTGGCCACGGATGTCTAACTGACACCGAGTTAGCAAGAATATCTAAATTTTCAAATGGATCTGTGATCTCATCAATTTAGGAGATTCCTCTAAGAATATTGATCACAATTCTGGCAACCCACAAACAAAATAATTAGTTAAATTAGGAAATTAGCAGATGGTCAGATGGTCTGCTAAGGTTAGTTCCTCCCTCTCCCAATTCTTCGGCCTCTCACTCACCGGTGTCCTGGTATTTCTGCCCCCTACCCCATCCCCATCCCCGTCCCCATGCCCAAATCCCTACTCAATTAGAGGCTCTTTCCTGCCTCTTAGCCTAGGAGCAAAAATTCCTAGTTCCAGGCTTGCTGCCAGGTTTACTCTGAAGGCATAGTGCACCTGGGACTCTGATGAGACAATAATTATAAAGTGGGGGGCCATCTCCAGTCATCCTGATCTATATCTCACCACTGGATCCAGATGGCTCTGGAGGAGAGAGTGAGGCTGGTGACTTTGCACAGGCCTGCCTCACTTAAATACAATTCACTGCAAGTTATAACATCACCTCCTGATGTCATGGTGTTCTTTGAGAGCAAAGGACAAACAACAATTTATAAAATGCTTAGCACAGTACCTTGAATATAGTAGGTGCTTAATAAATGCTTATTCCCTCCTCTCCCTGGGGAAAGGGCACATCATCCCATCATGGGGCTTGGACTCTCGAAAACCAAAATTCATCAACCTCACAATATTTCTAGGTCTGGAACAAGGTCAACTGAATAAGATATGCAGAGAAAGCTGATCTTTTTTTGGCTAAAATAATGATGATTTGGGGCCTTCCTTGAGGCAAATCCATGAAGGATGTGAAACTTGAACTGAGTTCCTGAAAGATGATATTAACTAACATGAATATGGCCTTTTGTAATTCTTTAATAATTCCAAAGTACTTTGAATATATTATCTCTTTTGAACCTTGAAAAACCCCTATAAAATAAGCATTAGAGGTATTATCATCACCATTGCACAGATATGGAATCCAAGGCTCATTGAGGCTAGGTGACCAGTCCAAGATTACATAATTAATAAGTGTCTGAGGCAGGATTCAAATCTAGGTCCCTTCTGACTCCAAGCACAGAGTTCTTCCCACAGCATTGTATTATAGTAATAAGTGCCAAGTATACAGGCTACCTTCTCTGCCTTCTAAGTACCCAGGGCAGAGATACAAGGGAGAAGAGCAAGAAAAGCACAATTTTTATATCCCTTGGACTTATTTAAGATTCATCTGTATGTATATAACTACCAAACTAATGGAATCTGGGGGCAGCTAGGTGGTGCAGTGGATAAAGCACTGTCCCTGGATTCAGGATGACCTGAGTTCAAATCTGGCCTCAGACACTTGACACTTACTAGCTGCATGACCCTGGGCAAGTCACTTAACCCTCATTGCCCCTGCAAAAAAACAAAAACAAAACCAAAATCAAGAATCCATGTTAACAAGATGTGAAGGGGGGCACCAAACTAATGGAATCACAGATCCATTTGAGTGCATAATGAATTGACCAATCCAGGACCCAAGAGATATGAGAAAATGTGCCACCTTCTTTCTTTGCAGAGGTAGGGGCCAGTGGATATAGAACATTTCACATATGATCAGATTTAATTGATGTATTGCAGTTTTGCTTTTTAAAAAATTGTTTTTCATTCTTTGTTAAAAGAGTAATTCCCCAAGGAAGGGGGGCATGTTCAGAAATGAAGGCAATGGAAAGTCAAAAGATAACAATAATTTACAAAAAATAATCTGTGTGAACTAGAAAATTGGGGATTGGAAAGGTGGTGGATGGTGGTGGTGAAGCCATGTGTCCGGTTGCTGCTGCTAACCCAGTCCCTAAGTCATCTTCCCACAATCCACTGAAGGAAAAGCAGAGCATTTTAAAGTTGAAAGGGACCATAGAGATCATATCATCCAACCTGCTCAGTTTACAAGGGAGTAAATTGAAGTCCAAGGTTAAATAGCTGGCTGAAAGTAGAGCAAGAACTCAGGATTCCTGACTGAGCCCTGCTTTGTAGTTTATCCCCTTTAGGGACCAAAGTTGACAGCTAGCTCATTTGGCCAACTTACCCCTCCTGGCTTACTAAAATGGGAAAGACTTAGTTATGTTGGAGGGGGTGTGTGTCCTCATTTGGTGCTCCCCACCAAATTATACTCTCCCCACCACACCTCCAGGATATTCCGAGGGCAAACTCTTGGTGTACCTCAAAGAAAAAAAAAATCATACTTTCCTCCCCTCCCTTCACTCAAACCCCTTAATAAAAAAAAAGTCCAAATTCAACCATCTCCAGTATCTCCATGCTGATTGCATCAGATGGATAATAATAAAAAAGATGTAATTGGTTAAAATTCAGAAGAGAATGAAATAATGAAATAATTGCTAGATCTCGATATTTATAGCAAAGTAGCACATTTTGAGATTCGCGAAATGACATGATCTTCCCTATATGTGGCAATGGATCCATAAATACACCCAGATAGCATGAAGAAGCAGGCTTCCCTGTAGACCTAAGGAGCTGGAAGTTTTTAAAAAGCATCTTTCCCTTTTGATTTTAATTGAACAAGATGCACGGTATCATTTTATTGGCCAAGTTGGCTCATAGTCTACTTGTGGGATGTAAGATTGCTGTTAATGTCAAGAAAATACAGATGGAAAAGGATACTGGGGATCATCATGTTCATATATTCAACTTGTATCAGTGATTAATATTCTTGCCCTCTCCTCCTCTTGGGCTGTACGACCTCTTGGATGTAAGGGACCATTTCTTACTTATCTCTATATCCCCCCGCCCCAAGCCCTCCATTGCTTGGAATTGTGTGTCATAGATATTGGCTTGAATAGGAGAGGGAGGAAGTCTTCAGACCCCCATAACTACCCATGTCACACCTCCCCACAAAACAAGCTCGACAGACAAGGCTCCTTACCGGAGGAAGACAATACAAACAACAAGAAGCCTAGGGAATGGACAGAAAGTTGGAGAAACACCAAATCAGCACAAAAATAATTATTCTTTGAATCACAGCTCTGCCCGTTAATTCCTGTGTAACATTAGACAAGTCATTTGCCTCTCTTGCTGTCAGTTTTCTTCTTTGCAAAATGATTGGGCTGAGCCAGGTGATAGCTAGAATATTTTCTAAAGCTAACACCCTACATTCTAAGGCCCTTCCTAACCCTTACATGCATTGTTCTAGGGCCCCTTCTGGCTCTAACATTTTATGCACATGGTAGAGCTGATGTCCTAAGATCAAAAGTTCCTTCCTGGTTTTTAATCTCTTCTACTGCACACCTACATAAAATTCCCACTATTCACAATTGATTGCTTTGAATCTTGAAGGCTTTGGGTTTCCCAGAACCCACTATTACAATGAAGATACCTCTAGGAGAGAGTCTATGGACTACATCTTCTACCAAACTTGGTGGTACCAGCAAGATCCTTAGTGAGATTTTTTTAGTATGGTCACCTTTTTGCTTCTCTGTCCTATCACATTCTTCCTTGTTTCTTCTTCATATGTGTGTGTCCTATACTTCTATTAAATTGTGGCCTCTTTGAAAGCAGAGACTTAAAAAAAAAACTTTGTATTCCCAGAGCTAAGCATGGTACCTAGCACACAGTAGGTATTTAATAAGCATTTGCCGAATTCAGCTGGAGCACAAGGATTCTCCAATCTTTGGAGGGACAAAGGGATAAATGGGAAAGCATGAAGCATGTTTGGGGAATGACCAATAGTTTGTTTTGGTTGGAAGCAATGAGGTAGCCTAGTGCCTAACTTCTTAAACTGTGGGTTGTGACCCCATATGAGGTCATGTAATTGAATTTGTGAGTCGTGAAAAATTTGGCAACAGTAAAAGGTTATGTATGCCTATTTTATATAACTATGTATCTGGGGCTGCATAAAATTTCTGGGGTGAGGGGCAGCTGGGTGGCGCAGTAGATAAAGCACCAACCCTGGATTCAGGAGGACCTGAATTCAAATCCAGCATCAGACACTTGACACTTACTATCTGTGTGACCCTGGGCAAGTCAGTTAACCCACATTACTCCACAAAAAAGTTCTGGGGTGAAAAGGGGTAGTGGATGGAAAAAGTTTAAGAAGTCCTGGCTTAATGGATAGAGTACCAGGCCTAGAGTCAGAAAGACTTATATTCTTGATTTGAGATCTGGCATCAGACACTGTGTAATCCTGGGCAAGTCACTTAACTCCAGTTGCCTCAGTTTCCTCATCTGTAAAAATGAACTGGAAAAGGAAATGACAAACCACTCCAGCATTTTTGCCAAGAAAACCCAAATGGGGTCTTGAAGAGTCAGATACAACTGAAAAATGACTAAACATCAAATAGGTCCAAACAGGGAAATAGCAGAAGATAACAGTAATTCAAAGCAGCAGATAAGGCTGGAAAAACAAATTAGAATCAGAACATAGAGAGCCTTAAATGTCAGTTTGATGTTTTGAATATTAATCCTGTCAGCAATGGGAAGTCACTGAAGGTCTTTGAGCAAGAGAGTAACATGATCTGTGTGTAAGATAGATTGGAGATGAGTTTCTACACCTGTAAAATGTGGGTGATGGATCAAAGGTCACTTCTAAGTCCAAAATCCTTTGGCTCTAAGGATGAGAAGGAGGTTGCATGCACAGGCATTTGGGAAATAGGAAGAACTTGTTTATTTTTGCTGAAACCATGGATGCCTGATTTGGAAGTGCTGTTTCCTATAGTTAGAGCAAGATATTCAGCAGGGATTGCACACATTCTGCTCTTGGCTGTGACCATTGTCTGGTCCTAGTATTACATCATCTCTGAGAGCACCACATTTCTCCATCATCTATATATGGGTATAATTGAGCTCTAGCAAGTGGGCGTTTATAGGAAAAACACAGTTGGTGCTGCCGAAGTCCAGTGTTCTGTTAGGACTAACAGCCCACTTCAAAATTGGTCTTCTAGTGTTGACAGTTTATATTGCAATCCTGTTGTATCACAGATGTTTGGTGCCTTTCTGAGTGTTTTTTGAACTTCTTTACAAATAACAACCTAAAGATAGCTTGGAGTTTTAGCTGACACCATAACATGAAAAAGTGGGGGAAAGTATTGGGGGCTGACTATGTTTTTAGTGTGGATCAAACTTTTAAGGACACAATTAGGTATTGAGTTAAGTTGAGTTGAAATGGCCAGTTCTAGATCATATGACTTCCCCCATCACCCATCTATAAGAGAAAGTGAGGGAGATGTACTGATTCAACCTGCTTAATTAAGAAGAGGTTAAAGGATGACATTTGAGAATAAGAAAACTGGATCCTGGAAAGACACAAGTTCTATAAATCGCATAGATTCAGACACTGACCTTTTATTTCAAGAGGGTTGTGATAGTGAACCTCCAGACGGAGATATTTTGAAGATCCCGGGCCTCCGAAAGCAAGACCAGCTTCTTCTGGGTAATAAAATGCCTATAAGATTGAGGGTATAAAGGGAGGGTGAATACAGCAGTAAATGATAAGCAAAAAAGACTCACATGTAATTACAAAGAACCCTGAATCTCATCCATGAGCCATCCCACTCTATTTAGTTTCTGAAGTCTACAGAGTCCAAAGGCACAAGAGGAGGTGAGAAGTGAGGGAGTCATCTGAAAATAAGGTGATTTCTACCCACAGTGAACAACCACAGTCCTATTGCTCATCCCATGCATAGACAGAAACTTAGACTCTGGAACATGGAGAGCATCATGAGTCTTCCTTGCCCCCTGCCCAAGTCCACCCTCCCATTTCCCCATACAGGGCAGCCTTCAGCTAAATTGCAAAGTAGACAGTTAGCTGTTACTACTCTCATTTAGTCTTCTATGTATGACATGGTTATTATTTGTAAGGCTCTATGATCCACAGCACTATGGGAATATACAGATGAAGAAAGCATAGTCTCTGTCCTCAGGTACCCCATAGTTTATTTGTTTCAGGCAAAAGAACCAACCACATTCTTGGCACTGTCTAGGCTCTAAAATGGGATATAAACACATAAGACAGGGTCTCTGTCTGCATACTGAGTAGGCAAGACTAATACACATGAAACAGTAAAGTTCAAAAAAAGGAAACAAGGAAACTTGAATTTTTAAGAGACCCTTGAAGACCAAACGGGCTCCATGAATCAAAGGAAGGGTGAAATCAGAGGCATACAAATGAGTAAAATGGATATTTGAGGACAGGAGAACCTTCTGATACTTTCCAAACTTCTTCCAATCTTCCTCCTCTTCTCCCCTAACCCTAGAATGTAATCTCCTTGAGAGTAGGGATTGTTTCATTCTTTGTATTTTTATTTCCAGCACCTAACACAGTGCCCCTCAAAAGAGTAGGTGTTTAAAAATGCTTGTTGATTGGTTAATTGAAACCACCCATCACCACTTGCCCTCCCTCTACTTTGTTGGGTCTATTCTCTCTCTTGCTTATTGGGCCTAACCTCTCTCCCTTATTGCTGGGCCTGCCCTCTCCCTTGCTTGCTGGGTCTACCATCTCTTTTACTTGAAGATAAAAAAGGACCTGAGTTTAAATTCTGTCTCTTCCACTTAGTAACTGAATGATCATGAGTGAGTCATTGGATTTAAAGCTGGGAAATTTGGGTTCAAATCCCATCTCTTTCATTTACTACCTGCATCACCTTAGGGAACCCACTAAAAATCTCTGGGATTTGATTACCTCGCCAATAAAATGAGGGGGCTGAACTAAATTACTTCCAACATCCCTTTTAGTTCTGTTCTCAGGTACCCTAAGACTGCTCATCTATAAAATGAGCAAAGGCATGAAAAAACCATTTTAGCTTAAGAAGCACTTCATATGGTGCTTTGCATGTGGCAAATGCTTAATAAAGACTTTCTTAATTCATTCATTCATGGGGATAACTAATAACAACAACAAAATAATAATGATGATGATGATCCCTGTAATATCTTCCTTATAACAACACTGTAAGGATATATCAAGTGATATATGTGCAGAATTCTGCAAAACTTAAAATATATAAATGTAAGTTGTCATCTTGCTGTTGTTATTATTATGATTATGACTATTGGTGAGGAAATTATGGAATTGAGGAGGTGGAGGAAGGAAACCTTAGAATGAAGTGAGTATGAATCATTATTATAACCAATCTCCGTACACACCTTGGCTCCTAAGGCCCAGGCAGCCAACACGTGTCTGCAGTATTTCAGCCGTTCAGGTTTCATCTTCGAATCACAGGGCCCATTGAAGTGTGGAAACGTCTCAAACTCCGCAGCACACTGAAAGACCTCCATGTGATGGACGAGGGCTTCATTACCCTTGGTGATGATGGGCTCATACTGCAGAGATCACTCAAAGGACAGACATGATGAGTCACAGAGTAACCTCACTATTCCTGACCCTCTTCCACCCTTGACCCCCATGAGTCCCTTTCTCTAAGACTAGTTTTGTCTTCCCAAGAGAATATAGATCTCTTAGAGAAGCAACACCTCTGGTATTGCTGCTTCTTCTTTCATCTTGCCCAGAAAAAGTGTCTTAAGAGGAACATTGTGAAATGAGGCTGATGCCTTTGCACAACCCTGCCTCACTTAAACTTAAGTCTAATTCATGCACAGGTCAAGACATCACCTGTGATGTCATTGTTCCTCTTTGAAAATAGAAGTTGAACAACAACAACAAACTGAGAGTCCACAGGCTTGACTGCTAGTCCCAGCTCTGACACTGACTCCCTATGGGACTTTGGGCAAATCGTTGCTCCTTGAGCCTTACCTCCCCTGAGCAGAAATTCTTACCGGTAAAATGAAGAGAGTAGACTACCTACGGTCACTACCAGCTCTAACATTTTGGGATTCTACAAGAGAACTGATGAATTAAAATGGATTGAGGATCCATTGTTGGACTGCAGGGGTTGAGCCTATTGAGGGCAGGTCAGCATGGCTCAAGACAGGAAGTGAGGCACAGGTGAAGAAGATGAAATGACCTCTGTGACTAGAAAATGGACTCTAACCAAAGGCACTTGCCTGAGGACTCTAAACAGCTCCAAAACAGAAGTATTACAGCTGGACATATGAGTTCTTTATTCTGAGGCTACCTTTTTGGCCATCAATCCCTAGAGCACACATGGGGTGTCCAAGGGGCCTTCCAGGACAAAGGTGAACTCTGACCTTCTTGCATAGGGGGTGAGAGAATGAGTAGGGAATCTTCTTCTTCTACCCAAGGGATTGTTGTAGGTGTGTCTACAGGCAGAACTATGTCATCCAGTTTGATCAGAGCATCCTCTAGCTCTAGGGGTCAGGTCCCAGGACTGATTACTCAGGACATTTCAGTCAAAAAATCTCTTAGTTTATTACCCAGCTCTAGGTTATCACACTCTATGCTAAGATCTCATCTTCTATGACAAGCCTTTCCTGATTCCCCTTGATTTTAATGTCTTCCCTCTTCTTGATTATCCTGGCTATAGTTTGTTTTTATACAGTTATTTGTGTGTATGTATATGTGTATGTGTATGTGTATGTATATGTGTATGTGTATGTGTATATATGTATATGTATGTATATATCTTGTATGATTCGTCCTTATATAACCTGTTTGAAGATACATATTTGCATGTTGTCTCCCCCATTAGACTGTAAGCTTCTTTTTTTTTTTTTTGCTTTTTTTTTTTAGTGAGGCAGTTGGGGTTAAGTGACTTGCCCAAGGTCACACAGCTAGTAAGTGTTAAGTGTCTGAGGCCAGATTTGAACTCAGGTACTCCTGATTTTAGGGCCAGTGCTCTATCCACTGCACCACCTAGCTGCCCCTAGACTGTAAGCTTCTTGAGGACAAGGACTGTCTTTTGCCTTTCTTTGTATCCCCAGCGTTAACACACTGCCTGGCACATACTAGGCATATGATAAATGATTATTGACTGCCTGACTATACCACTGAAAATCCAATCCACTCTAAGCTGCTCTTTGTTTTAAAAAACTTGGTTTTCTGTGTAGATGGGCTTCGAATGGCTATAACCATATTCTTGCGATGTACAGCAAGAGAAATAGCAAAGCAAGGATGAGTTGTTCTTCCCATTTTATAGATAAGGTCTAGGGAGACAAGATCACTTGTTTATTTTCCTTTACTAGATCATGGAGTTGGATGGAGGGGGGAGGTTCAGATCCAGGGCAAAGACCCTGGATACCTGTCTTGGAGACCCATGGACAATTGCTGAGGGCATTGCACCCCTTCCCTTCCTTACCATCACAATATGATGCCGAGAAAAGTGGTCTGGGAGTTCTGTTATGTAGCACCAGTAGGTTGTTTCTCGGTTGGGAATTATGACATCTGGGGCTCTGATTTCCATGGTATTCAGATCAGGAGGCATTTCAGGGATGGAGATGTTAGGCTTCAGAAGTTGTACTCGTTGAAGCCCCTTCTGAATGGCAGATGTGTTGATGGCCTCCAGAGAAGGGGACGGCTTATCAAGAAACCCATACACCAAGTGTACGGTTCCATCCTGCCATGGAAACACAGAATGCCAGGGTCACAGATACAGAGATATGCTCATCATTTCAGCCCTGGAACTCACACTTTATCAGTACCCTGCCCTTGGGATCCTTCCCTCTGATGTGAGAATGGAGAGGTTCTCCCAGAACCGCCATTTGAGCAAGGCACTCAGACCAGCCATCCCTTCATTTCTTGCCCCACTGCGTTCCTCCAGAAGTCTTCATCATGTCCCATTCCTCTTTCTTCTTCCTCCCCAATTCCCGTCCCTTTTCAGCTTCCTTTTGTGAGTTGTATTAGATTGTAAAATCCTTGAGGGCAAAGATTTTTTTTTGTATTTATATTCCCACCACTTGACACAGAACCTGGCACATAGTAGGTACTTAATAAATGTTTATTAACTGACTGACCCATCTGACTTTGGTTGGCTATTCTGTCTACCTGGGTGACTGGATCATATTTACTGTCCTCCCTATCCCACAACTATCTCATGACTCTGAGCATGACCTACTTGTAACACTCATGGTTCCTGGCTTTCTAAAGAAGCAGATGTCAATCTGAATGATCTGACATGGCCAAGACCTGGGGTAACATCCCTTATTCCAGCACTTACTGTCTATGACAAATATGCAGTATAGTTTTTCTTGGTGCTGGCCTCTAATTGTTTTATGTGAGTAAATCTTATCTTCCCAACTATATTATCTAATTGAATGAAATAGATGAGGTCTTACACATCACTTAATCAGACCCTTCTCATGTTATATTATAGGAAACAAAGAACCAGATAGGGAATGGGAATAGGTCCCAGAGTGAGCTATTATCCCCAAAAGGGCAGTAACTAACTGGGTCTCTTCATTTTCTCATGTGTCTGGGTCTTAAAGCATGTAGTAAAAATGCAATAAATATTTCATTGAACTATAAGTACATTGGAAAGATAATTGGCTCTGGAATCCCAGGGTCTGGGTTCAAATTGTACCTCTGATGCTCACTACTTATATGACTCTGGACAAGTCATTAACACCCCCCACCTGACCCGTGCCTTGGTTTCCTCTTCTCTAAGAGGAGGGGGTTGGATTAAATGAATTCTGAGTTTTCTTTCAGCTCTAGACTGATGCACCTATGAGCATGTTTTAAATCTTCAACTTCCTGCCTTTGCTACCTTTGTGAAATTATCCGTGCTCCTCCGGTGGGATGGAAAAGAGCGAGACAGAAGGGCAAAGATGGAGAGGTGGGGAGAGAGACAGACACTGACCCTCAGCAAGACTAAGAATTGAAGATCAATTTTTATCATTTTGCTGAGTATATTAAAAGCAGGGTTATTACATTTAAGACACTGCTTAGAAATTACATCAATATATTTCAGTAAATTCTGTATATGTGCCTACTTTATCTCCCCTTATTCCCTTTCACATACCTTAGTCTCCAAGAAAAGTGGAATACTCAGTTCCCTGAACTCATGCTACCTTTTGTCTACCACTATGGCTTAGCTGCAGGCAGCCCGGTGGTGCAGTGACTAGAGCCCTGGGCCTAGAGTCAGAAAAACTCATCTTCCTGAGTTCAAATCTGGTCTCAGACGCTTATTAGTTGTGTGACCCTGGGCAAGTCACTTAACCTTGTTTGCCTCCGTTTCCTCATCTGGAAAAGGAAATGGCAAATCACTCTAGTATCTTTTCCAAGAAAACCCCAAATGGGGTCATGAAGAGTCAGACACAACTGAACAAGTGGCTTAGCTAATACCATTTCCTGTAATGAGAATGCCCTCCCTCCCCACCCAGTCAGTCTCCAACTGTTCAAATCCCACCTACCCTTCAAATGCTGGTTCAAAGGTTTCCTTTTCCATGAAGTGTCCATGCTCCCCTACATGATCCCTCACTAGTTGGAAATGATATCTCCTTCCTCTGAGCTTCTGTGGCATTTTGTTCTCACTTCTCCTACATACTTATCATATACTGCTTCATATCCTAGTCATTTCAGGCACATTCTTTACCTCCCCTATCACACTACAAGGTCCTTGAAATAAGGGGCCATGCTTTATTTCTTTCTGTGCCCCTGTCACGGACCCTTATACATAGTAGGTGCTCCTTCATTTATTCAACAACCACTTACTCAACACCTGTTCTGTGCAAAGCCTTTTCTGGGCACTGGAGGATTTATGAAAGTAACTAATACAAGCCTTGTCTGCAAGACTCTTTCAGTGTACCCAGAAGCATAAGAAAAATACACATGCAAGGGTTAGAATGCAGTATGGAACATCCGAAGGATTACTGATTTCATCATCAGGAGAATATGAGCTGATTTTGAGTGGGGATTGTCTCATGATTTGTACTTATGTCCCCAGCACCTCACACAATGCCTGGCACACAAATAGGTGCTTACTACAGATTTATTGATTCATCGATCATTGTCAGGATCTCCTTCTGAAATACAGATTGCAGCTTGCCAGTGATCTAGAGGCTAAGTCCTAAGGTGTTGTTTGAGTTACATAGATGTCATATAGCTGATAAATGGCAGAGTCAGGATTTGAACCCAACTCTTTCTCTCCCCCATCACTGCTTCAAATTTACTTCTTATATATTTTGTATTTAATTATCTGTGTTTATGTTGTTCTCCTCAGTAGAATCCTTAAGCTCTTTAAGGTCAGAAAATACTTTGTTTTTGTCTTTATGTCTCTTGCCCTGGCATAATGCAGGCACTTAATAAGTGCTTACTGAAATGAATTCAATTGAATTCTTGATTCCAAGTCTGTAACACTCTTCCCACTAGACGACTGCCTACAGTATAGAATATAATAATATTACATAGAATGGGATGGGATGGGTGGGATAGAACAGAGTTTAAAAGGGTAACAAGTACAGAAAAAACAAGGGAAGGCAAGGCAAGGGAAGGAAGGGAAAGATCACTTCCTACTATGAGTATCAGAGATGGTGCTCAATAATGTTGAATTAAATTATGGTATAGTGGGAAAAGTACTAGACTTGGAGCCAAAAGACCTGGGTTCAAATTCTGCCCCTGTCACTTACTGGGTATCTTTGGCCAAGTCACTTCACCTCTCAGGGCCTCAGTTTCCACACCCGCAAAATGAGAAGGTTGTATTGGTTGACCTCTGAAGTCCCTTCCAGCTCTAAATCTATGACCCTAATATCCTCTGAAAACAAAATAGGGTATGTTCCTCCTCTATAACTGAGGGGAATGGGGAGAACAGAATGAGACAAAGGAGAGAAACTATTTAGTGATTACATGAATTCATTCAATGAACATTTGTTAAGCCTGCACTGGGTGCCAAACACTGGACAGGACATTAGATTAAATATGAAGTTCAGATAAGACAAGATCCCTGGCCTCATGAAACCTATAGTCTAGTACGGAGCTAAGACAGAAACTCAGAGGATTGCAATAACCAATATTACCTGATAAGTGGAGGAGAGGAGTGCAGAGTACTATGTGGGGTTCAGAAGAAGGCCATTATCAACTCAGGTATTGAGGAAAGGCTTTGTGGGGGAGGCAATATTGGAAATGAGCTTTAAAGGATGGACATTCGGCAGTTAAATAGGAGGAGAGAGGGCATTCCAGGCATGTGCTCAGCCTGCATGGAGTTGAGAGAGTTCAGGTGGTGTTCAGGGGGGCAGAATGCAGGACTGTTTGATTGGGGAACAGAACATCCAGAGAGCAGGAGAATGAAACCCAACTCATTGGGGAAGGACTTGAAAACCAAACAAAGGCGCTAGAACCTTTCCCTGGGAGCAATAGGAATTACATGGGCATGGTTTAAAAGGCCTTCAGTCTCTGCCAGGACACAATGACCAATCCCATGAGTCAATGCTTTTTCCAAGAAAATGCCCTCCAACCCTCTTAAATTGAGGAGCTCTGGCTGGGTCATCTCTCAACCATTCCCAGCTGCTGTCGTCTTCCTACCAGAGGTTCTGCAGGAGGTTTCCTCAAATCTGCAGTCAACTTCTCCCCTGCCCAAGAAGAGAGCCTATGAAAACTCAATTGGCAGCAATACTTTGAATAAGCAGCCAGGCCTAATCATCATTCTGAAGCAGGGCTAAAAGTATAAGCTGAGGCTCAGATTTTCATCCCCAACCATATCTTTCCTCTGCAGAGAAAGGCCTTAGCTCACCTCAATGAGATAATCTCTAGGGTCACAGGTGCTGAAGGGCCTCTTAAAAAGAAGGAAGAGTCCTCCTAAAGTCTTCTGAGCTTTCAAAAGCTGGTAATCCTGTTGGGAATCAAGATGGATCTGCCCCTTGGCATCACTCCATGCATCCTGCCAAGAGAAACACAGTCAGAAAACAGAGAGCACCTTGAAAATAAGAGGCAGCTGGATGGTGCAGTGGATAGAGTGCTAGGCCTGGAGTCAGGAAGACCTAGGTTCAAGTCTACCCTCAGACACTTGTTAGCTGTGTGAGCCTGAAGAAGACTCTTAACCTCCCTGAACTAAATATGGGGATGTTAACAGCACCTACCTCCCAGGATTGTCATCAAGACCAAATGAGACAATATTTGATAGAGTACAAACTTTCAAGGGCTGTTGTGATTATTATTCTAGAAGGCCTCACAAGCATAGAGTCAGAGCATTTTACTGCTTAAAGCACTTTTTTTGTTGTTGTTCAATCGTTTCAGTCGTGTCCAACTCTTTGTGACCCCATTTGGGGTTTTCTTGGCAGAGATACTGGAGTGTCTTGCCATTTCCTTTTCTAGCTCATTTTACAGATGAAGAACTGAGGCAAAGTGGGTTAAGTGACTTGCCAAGGGTAAAACAGCTAGTAAGTATTTGCTTACTAAGGGAGGTCTTAGATGTCATCAGATACAATTCATCCATTTTGCAGATGAAGAAACTGAGACCCAGAGAAAAGAAGTGATTTGTCAGTCTAATGTCTCACTGAGGGAGTTTGTGACAGAAGCAGGTTCATGCCTTTTTCACCCCAGCATCCTCAGCAAGGCCACATGTTGTAGTGGACAGAAGTTGGGATCTGAAGCTGAGAAAACCTCTGATTCATTCTCAACCCTGCTTTGTGGCCATAGAAAAGTCACTTAACCATTCTGAACATCAGTCCTCTCATCTCTAAAATAGGAATTGTAGTATCTACCTCAAATGGTTATTGTTATGGGTCTCAAATGAGATGATGTATGTGAAGTACTTCACAAAGGTCTTAGTGCAGTTTCAAGCTTTTTAAAGGCTAAACTGTACTAAGACTTTGGGAATTATATATATATGTGTATGTGTGTGTATGTATGTATGTGTGTATACACACATATGTATATATGGATGTATATGTTTGTGTGCATTTATATACATATGCATACACACAATTATATATAATTATATATGATATATTTATATATGTATATGCATACACATACATATATAGATTTGTGTTTGTATATATACATACATCTATACATGTGTGTATATGAATGTACTATAAGATTAATTTGCACTAAAATTTCATTTTGAAACAAATTTCAGACCCAGGCCTTTTATTTCCTCCTTTAACAATAAATTCAGCAAAAGCATTTTAGATTTTTTTAGCTAAAATTTCTAAAGATTCTTTTTTTCCTCTTTTATTTTATTTTCTTCTTTTATTCTTTAAATGTTTGTATATGTATATACAAATACACACATACATTTTTATGTATAATGACACCAGTGACCTAGAGCACAGAGAAATCATATGACATATCTAGGGTCACACAGGCAATACATGTCAAGGGCAGAGCTTGAACCCAGGTCTTTCTACCTCCAAAGCCAGTTTTCTTTCTACTATGTCATGTGAGATAAATGTTATTAGGCAGCTGGGTGGATCAGTGGGTAGAGCATTGGGCTTAGAGTCAGGAGGACCTGAGTTCAAATCCAGACTGAGACACTATCTGTGTGACCCTGGGCAAGTCACCTAACCCTGTCTGCCTCAGTTT
The DNA here is from genome assembly GCF_019393635.1 of Dromiciops gliroides. Classification (NCBI taxonomy): domain Eukaryota; kingdom Metazoa; phylum Chordata; class Mammalia; order Microbiotheria; family Microbiotheriidae; genus Dromiciops; species Dromiciops gliroides. The sequence continues at coordinate 427,627,363 of NC_057862.1, read as the reverse complement.
TCTTCGTCTGTACAATGAGCTGGAGAAGGAAATGGCAACCACTACAGTATCTCTGCCAAGAAAACCTCAAACAGGGTCATGAAGAGTTGAACATGACTGAAAATGACTAAATAATAAATCTATGTTATGTGATGTTATACTATTAGTATGATATATACATGTAACACATGTTACTACATTATATATATGTTGTTATTATTGAAAGACAGCTTGACATAGTAGATAAAGAGACGACCTCAGAAGCCGGAAAACCCAGCTTCAAGCTCTGCCCCTGACATGTACTGGCTGTGTGACTGTGAACAAGTCATATGATCCCTCAGTGCTCTAGGCCAGTGGCACCAAATAGAAATGGAGGTGATGGAATAGTACATAAGAATCCCTGAGGGTTACATATTGATTTAGAAAACCACATAGTATTGTCTAAGTTTCATCATATTTTTATTTATTTTGCTCACTATTTCCCAGTAGCATCTTAATCTGACTCAAGCTGCACTCTGGAGGACAGCACGTTTGACACCTCTGTTGTAGGCAGCTCTCTTAGGATCATAAACTGCAGAGACAGAACTGACCTGCATTCACAGAAGGAGTTTCCTCCTCTGGGAATTCTCCATAACAATGAATCCCAAGTCCCCATTCCTCTTATTATTAGAGGATTGCCTATATGATGTTATTTGAGGGGGACCTGAAAACTTTCATCACCTAAATATATCTCCCTAGCTCCTGTCAGTGCCTGGCACTCCATCATTAGAGAGTCTTTCTTTGTGAGCTTCATTTTATCTCAATGCAATTAAACTGACCATTACAAGGATGGTACATGACTCTGGAATCAGGGGGTTCAAAGCCTACCACTTACCCTTACTACCCCTGTGACCTTCAGCAAAACACTTAATCTCCCTGGGCTTCACTTTCCTCCTATGTAAAACAAGAGGGTTGGGCCAGAATGGGATTGGAGATGAACAGAATTTGAGAGTTGGAAGGGTCCTTAGAGACCATCTAGTTGAGCCAAGGTACAAAAAGTATACTTCGAGGGTCCTTTCAGCTTACAATTAATGATCCTACTATGTGCAAGGCAGCATGCAGATTTTTATTGTTGTTGTTGCTCAGTGGTTTCAGTCATGTCTGATTCTCCATGACCCTGTTTGGGGTTTTCTTGGCAAAGTTACTGAAGTGGTTTGCCATTTCCTTCTCCATCTCATTTTACAGATGAGGAAACTTAAGGCAAACAGGGTTAAGTGACTTGCCCAGGGCCACACAGCTAGTAAGTGTGTGAGACTAGATTTGAACTCAGGTCTTCCTGACTCCAGATCTGCTGCTCTATCCACTGTGCCACCTAGTGGCCCCTATGCAGGAGCTACAAAGCTAGGTCTGACACACCTCTTCCAAGAAGCTCACAATCTGTTTGGATTTAGGTGGGGAAGGAATGGGGAGGGGCAAAGGACTATGAGAAATTTGAAATGCAAGGACACCACCTTTACCTGGGGTAGGGAGTCAAAGGCAGCAGCAACTCAGAAGGGAAGCCTTCATAGAGGAGATGGCAACTTGGTTATTTAGACCTTGAGAGAAGGAAGGTAGGCACTTTGGCTTATAGAGTTGGAAGTGGGATTTCAGCACAAGGGGATGAAGTAAGCAAAGACAAAGAAATGAGAGAGAGCCGGAGAAGGAGAAATGGAAGGTAGTGCAGTGCAGACAGAAGCTAGAATTTGTGCAGGGGAATGGGAGAAGATGGGAAAGAGATGTAAATAAGGTGCCAGGGAAATATGAGGGATTGCTGTTCCTGCTGAAGTCTGCCTCTGGCTTTAGGAACAGAATTATACAGGCTCATATCAGGGAGCTTTTCTCAGGAGGATTCCTGTTTTGTTTACTTCGGAAATTAAAATGCTGTTTCTGCTCTTAGTGCATGCCTAAGTACTGTGCTCAGTAGCAATTTCATTTTTCCAGTGATTTCTAATATTCATTCAGAGTAATGCCAGGGACCACTTTCCATGCATCTCTAGTTGGAGCATGAACATTGAGCCAAGGCCCCCATCAGTGTATTGGCAGTTCCTTTCATCTGCAGGCAAAGAGGAACATAAAGGTCCCATTCCAGAAACCAGAGCCCTTTACTTTCAGAGGAAACCAAGCCCATCTAGGAATAACCCAGGCACAGTCTTTCAGTTTTGCTTTTAAATCACACACCCAGGTGCCAAAATATATTTACTTGTTTTTAAAGAGAAAAACAAACCTTTCCCCCCCCCAAAAAAAAATTCACAAAGATATGTTGCGGAGATGCAAAAGGATTAACTTTAAATAAAGGCAAAAAAAACCAAAACACTTTTGAGATTTTGGCTGAAACAATCTAGAATGCCTCTGCTGAATTTATTGTTAAAGGAGGAAATAAAAGGCCTGACATTTGTTTTAATAGGAAATTGTTGTGCAAATTAATCTTGGAGTGTGCAGAAAGGTTAAGTGGATTTGTCTCCTTTAACAGTAGCAGAAAGAGACAAGCAGAAGCAAAGCTTGCCAGGAAGGAAACAGTAATCTTGTCATAGTTCTGTCACATCCCCACAGCCATTTGAAAGAGCATCAGGCAGTGGGGCAGTCAGGGTTCCTGCCGCTTTGGGAGGGGGCAGGGCAAGGAGCATCAGTTTCCACCTGAATCAGCCACGTGGCCACTCTTCACAGCTGCCTCGCCCCACCCTGCCCTGTCCTGCTCTGACCCAAAGTTTCAAACCTCCCCTTCCAAATAGTCATTAGAAATGTGGCCAATGCCAAAGTTATCCTCAGCTCACTCCTTTTAAAAAATTATCTTATTTTTAATTTGTGGAATAAACAAGATCACTCCTAAGGAAAGTTGTCTTTGGTTTGTTTTAAAATTCCCCTGTCTGTTTTCATGGAAAGAGATGGCTTTAAAAACAACGAAAGCCACTATTTTTCTTTATTCACTTGCCTGGTAGGTGGCAAGAAACATTTAAATGAAGCCACAAGGACTAGTTAAATAGGGCAGGTGACCTGTGTAAGCATCCTGGGACTTTGGTCAGACTTGTTGAAGGAATGGCTCACCCAGAAGAGAATTTCTGTACTATTCTCTTCTTAAGGTTGGGTGACTTTCAAATATTCTTGATCTAGGACTGTCCATGCCCCTTGTTGGCATATAAATGAAAAGAGTATGGATGATCTAAAAGCCTCAGTTGTTTCTGAGATGCATATTTCAATGTACACATTGTATATCTCAATACATAGTGCACACAATATATACCCTTGTTGAGTTTGGAAAGTGTGTGTGTGTGTGTGTGTGTGTGTGTGTGTGTGTGTGTGTGTGTGTGTGTGTGTGTGTGTGTGTGAGAGAGAGAGAGAGAGAGAGAGAGAGAGAGAGAGAGAGAGAGAGAGAGAGAGAGAGAGAGAAAAACTGGGGCAGCGAGATGGGCTAGATGATGCAACAGATAGAATGCTGAACCTGGAGTCAGAAAAACCAGTGTTCAAATCTGACTTCAGACACTTACTAGCTGTTTCACCCTGGGCAAGTCACTTAACTCCTGCCTACATAAAACTGGTGAAGGAAATGGCAAATAACTCTTTGCCAAGAAAACCCCACAGACAGTTGGCCTATGGGGTAATGAAGAGTCAGACACAACTGAGGAACAACAATGATAATAGAGAGCTCTCACACAATAGTTGAAGGTTTATAAAGTGCTTTACATCTGTTGTGTCATTTAATTCTCACAACAAATCAGGTAGGTAAGTGCTATCATTATCTCCATTTTGCAATTGGGGAAACCGAAGCTAAGAAGGGTGAGGGTCTTGCCCAGGATCACAGTCTCTGAACTGAAACAGGATTTGGACTCAAGTCTTTCTGACTCCAAGTGTGTGTGTGTGTGTGTGTGTGTGTGTGTGTGTGTGTGTGTGCACTCATGCATGTGTATATTATATATACATATATGTATGTGTATATTTATGGATTTGATGTATCTGAACTGTTTGTATTTGTGTGTGTCAAAGTTGGGATATACTTTGTATTGGGTGTACACGGGCTCCTTTGGGTATATTACAGATCATTTATCTGTGTTGGGTTTAGGGTGTATCGTTCATCATGTGTGTCTGTACGCATGTATTTGTTGAGTTTGGGGTGCTTTATGTTGCATGTTTTGAAAGAATTTTAGCAACAGAAGGAAACTCAGAGTTTCCCTCATCAAACTCATACCTGACAAAGGAATACCACTACAACATACCCAGCAAAGGGGCATTCAGCCTATACTTGAAGACCTATAGTGAAAGGGAACCCATTCCCTTCCAAAGCAGCCCATTTCACTTTTGGACACTTCTTACGCTCCGAATGCTTTTCTTTCTATCTAGAGGAAATCTGCCTCAGCAGCTTCCACCTATTTCTGCCCTCTGGGGCCAAACCGACAAGTCTAATCCTTTCTATACAGCATCCCTTCACATACTTGAGGACATCTTTCGCAGCTGTTCCTCCATCCTACATTTCCTATTTTCCAAGCTAAACATCTCCTTCAGCTGACTCTCCTATGGCACTGTTGGACCACCACTGGACAAGTCACTTTGACTCCTGGGGACTTAGTTTCCTTATCTGTAAAATGGGAATCATAATTTCTATGCCACCCATTTGTGTTCATGTATTAGATTGAATATGCATGGGTTGCCCATGAATTAACAGTAATATGTTAGGTGTGTGTGCTTCTCATTTGTTTCTCCATCACTGTTCTGCTGATGAGCCAAAGTCTGTAAAAATAGCTACTGTCAGAGCAAAGAGAAAATGAACTTTCTCACCAGACCAACTTTAGAAGCTAAAAGAAGGGCGTGAGTAAATAATTCTATTGCTCTTAGTACAATTATATGACAATCAAGGGGAGACTAAAAGGAGGAAGGAATGGATCCCTGGGGACCAGAAAGGGGAAAAGCAGAGAAAGACCAGACTTACCCCAAAGTAGCAATTGTCTCCGTCGCTCCAGAGCATGACCAGATCAGCATTGTCAAACTCTCCCCGGTCAGACATCCCAAAAATCACCCCGTATTTTAGCTCCTTGATTAGAAGTTGGAAGTAAATGACCTCTTCTGTGTAGCTGATATTCCAGGATAACTCCAAGATGCCCTTGGGGTCCAGGGGGACCTTGTAAGGGAAGTGGCTTTCTCGGGGAGCTGTGCCCTGCAAAGCTGCCACCAGGATGATGAAGAAGATGGCCACCATGGTACAGTACATGGATGCCACCTCACGGAGTTGGAGGCTGGGACACCAAGCTCCTCTGTGGCGGCTGCCCCGGCTTTGCATGACTCTTGTGCACAAATTCTGGCTCTCGGTGGTCATTTATGCCTTAGTCCTATGAGGGGGACAGGGGAGACGGGGCTCCTAATTACATTTGCCTTCTGGGAAATTTAATTGTCATGGTGACCCCCCCCCATTACTTTGCCCCAGGCTAAACGCTTTTCATTCTCTACCCCTCTTTAATTGACTATAATGGTGCATGGACATCATCAGAGGGAATTAAACTAGACTGAATTGATTTCATTCTCTCTTAAATATCCTTGAATGGCTAGACCAGGAAACTGCTTACTTACCCTCAAACTGGGCTTCTTTTGAAGTCTGAGTTGTATATAACTTTACCCCTGACACCCTAATTCTGGATTATCTCTCTCCATCTCTATGTCTCTGTCTCTTTGTCTCCATGTATAAGTGTTTTCTGTCCAACCCTCTCTTCTTCACTCCGTCCTTTGGTCTTCAAGCTAAGCTCTCCATAACTCAGGACCTAGTAAAGAGTTGGGTGGGGCTGTGCTCTTTGGTTTTTAGATGACAGACACTCTTCCTGATTATTATCTTTCCTATTTCCTTTAAGGCTCCATTATGCTCCAGATGTGGACACACTGAACTTCGAATACCCTAATTATTAGGTCCTGTACTCTATTGCTTCTAAACCTCGGTATCTTGAGGCCTTCAAAATCTGCTCCCTCTATTTCTTCATTAGCTAGTCTCAGGAAGGGTTTGGGCTCCCTGAGGCAAAGCTTTCTAAGGCCTGATCTTCCAAGCACAAATTCACATCTTGTTAAGGCAATTCTAGTATACTGGGAAGCATACTGAAGGAAGAGTCAAAGAGATGGAGTTCAAATCTTAGCTCTGCCACTTCCTGCTTGCGTGATCTTGGGAAAGTAACTTCTCTTGGCCTCAGTTTCCTCACTTGTAAAATGAGGGGTTAAATTAGATGGGAGGTAACATGGTGTCATAGACACTGGGCTCAGAGAAGGAAGGTTTGGGTTTAACTCTTGCCTCATACACTAGCCATGTGACCTTGGGCAAGTCACTTAATGCCTTTCCTCTGTTTCCTCAACTTTAAAATGGGCATAATAGTAGCACCAACATACAGGGATGTTGTGAGCATCAAATAAAAGATGTAAAATGCTATAGCTGGTCTTTAACATCTTTTCCAGCTCAAAATGTATGAACCTTCCTAAGTAGCTGATGTCAGACATTGGCAGTTCTCACAACTCAGCTTCCCTCCTACTCAGACTATCTCACAATATCCTATCTGCACCCAGTACTAATTCCCTTCACACCTTACCCCTGAAATGTCACTTGTTCCCTTTGCCTGCCCCAAATCTACCTACAAAATCCTGTCTCCTTCATGAAGTCTCCTTGACTCCTCCAGTTCTCACTAATCTCTCTCCCCTCTGAAATCCTACAGTGTGGAGCTCCTCCCTCCCATCACTTTCCCATCCAGAATCCTCCATCCTCCTCAGCTTGTTACAATCCTTATGTTGAACACCTTGAATTTGGGATTCTGTCTCTCTCTTCTCTCCTGGTGATCTTGTCAGCTTTCAAAAGGCCTTTCTTTGCTCGGGGCTGAGGACAACTATGATTCCAGCAGACTTATAAGGAAGCTTGCCACCCACTTCTTGACCAAAAGGTGATGGTTTCACAGTGAAGAATGAAAGATATTTTTGAACATGGTCCAATGTGGGAATTTGTTCTGCTTGACTGTGTTTATTTGGTAAAAGGATTATGTTTCTTTTTTGTTTGAGAGGACAGAGAGGAGAGCAAGTGATAGTGTTGTCAAAAAAAGAGAGAAATAAAAGAAGATCATTGAAGCAAATTTTCAAATGCCTAGAAAAGGACAGGGGATATTCAGAAGGTAATATAGACAATCAAGGCAGCTTCGAAAGTAATATGTTAAAAAAAGAAAGTAATATGTTGGTCTTATTACATAATCTTTTGTTTTGACTTTTTTTTTGTTGAGGCAATTGGGGTTAAGTGACTTGCCTAGGGTCACACAGTTTTGTTTTGAAATAAGCTATCTGTAATAGAGAGTCATGGTCTCACAAAATCTACTTTTTCTGTTTTACTTTTTACATGGAAATGTTGGGGAATTTTGGTGTTTTTTAAATTTAGAATTAAACAAATAATTTTTAGAGACCTTTCCTTATCCCTCCTGTTGTTAGTACTTCCATACCCCACCCCAACTATTCTATTTGCTCAGTATAGATTTTCTATCAATTCTCCACTTCTATGTGTTGCTTCTCCCAATAGGATATAAGTTCCTTGAGGACAGAAACAAACTATTTTCCATTTTGTCTTTGCAACCCCAGCACTGAAAACAGTGTTCCAAACAAAGCAAAATATTTATTGAGGAGACAAGTGGGGAAATGGTCAAAGGGTAGGGGGCCAGACTTTTAAGTCAGGCAGACCTGAGTTCAAAGCCTGCCACCAGACACTTAGCTGTGTGACGCTGAGTAAGTAACTTAACCTCTCTCAGCCTCAAGTTTCCTCATTTGTAAAATGGGAATAATAATAGTACCTACCTCCCAGGGATGTGATGATCAACAGATATAAAGAGACCCTTGCAAACCTTAAAGTACTCTCTAAATGCTAACTATTCATTAATACATGTCTATCTAGTGAAATTCAAAACACTGTTGGGTTTGAGGTGTTTTGCTCCTCCAGGGATGCTGTTGTTGTATTCACATAGCTGCTGGGATACACTGATTTGCTTTTTGAGCCATCTTTGTATAGGTTAGTCTTGTCTCCTCCCTTTCAGTTGTAAACATCTCAAGAGCAGAGACCACATGCAAAATATAGCCTGAGCCAAGTCATCTCCAGGGTCACTTCCAAGTAGTTTCATGACACTCTGTTTCATATTGATTCTCTCTCCCCCTCAGTATCTGGTGGGAGGGCCAAGACTACAAATACCAACAATAGAATCATATTTATTAAGTACCCACTGTACATAGAACACACTGTGCTAGGCCCTAGGGAAGATACAAAATTTAGATAAGACAGAGTCCCTGCCAGCATGGAGTTCACAGCCAGAGAAAAAGATGAGACATAAACAGGGAAAACTGCAGTACATATCCAACAAGAAGTGCATTAAGGAGCATTAGAACTAAAGTGTTATGTGAGTTGAGATAATAAAGATAATTACACATGGGGGAGAAGGTGTTGGAGAACAGGACGGGCTTGGTCAGGGCACTAAAAATAGGCAAGGAGAACCTTGTAGACTAGAGAATAGTGGGAGCAAAGGTACAAAGGTAGAAAAATGTGGATTTGTGAGGGAGGATAATTGAACACAATAAGTACTTATGGGGAAGCAGCTAGGTGGTACTGTGATTAGAGCTCTGAGGCCTGGAGTCAGGAAGACTCATCTTCCTGAGTTAAAATCTGGCCTCAGACACTTAGTAGCTATATGACCCTGAGAAAGTCATGTTACCCTGTTTGTCTCAGTTTTCTCATCTGTAAAATGAGCTGGAGAAGGAAATGGCAAACCATTTCAGTATCTTTGACAAGAAGACCTAAATAGGGGTCACAAAGAGTTGGACATGACTGAGCAAGAACTTATGCACTAATTTTTCACTGAATCTCACTTCGTCATTCTTTGGTTCACAAGGGTTCTTAACCTGGGATCCATGAATTTGTTTTATTTTTTTTAATTATTACTATTTTTCAGTATAATTGATTTCTTTTGTATTTTGTTTTATGCACTTAAAAATATTGGGTTTCACCAGAATGTCAAAGGGATCCAAAAATGGTCAAGAATCTCTGACTATGAGAAAGTTGAGTCACAACCATCTAAGACTCAATCTTTGGCACGGCAATCCATGCCTTCTGCAAATCTCTTCCCCTGTCACCTCTCCTGAGATGACATCAAACATCAGTGATTACAGAGGGCCAAGTTAGTCTAGACTCACGGAGTTTGTCTTTAAAGAAATAAAAAAATGTTAATTTCACGGACTGTTGCACAGTCATGGATTGACTTGACAAGCCCCCTAGGGGAGAGAACTGGCTCTGAGCAAGTGGTACTGGGGAATTGCTTTTGCCTTGAAGTCTATTTCTAAGAAAATAGAACAATTGTGTCTTCTGTGTGATCATGAAGCTTGGGGGAAATGTAGGCATTTCCAAGGGCCCAAAGACCTATTCAATTTAAGCAAAAGAACAGTCTCTGTGGTACAGTGGAAAGAACATGAATTCTAGAGTCTAAAGGACCCAGGTTCAAATATCATCCTTGATATTTACCACTTATGTAACCTTGGACAAATAAATCACTTAAATTCCCTGGGGTGTCAGTTTCTTTGACTACTCTAACATAAATAGGTTGGACTCTAAGGTCTCTGTTTTTATTCTGGGTTTTATAGCTCATGACTAGAGAAGGATGGGAGAGAACTACAAAAGTTAGATAGAATCTTTTACACAAATGGGTTCCCCATACCTGGAATTCATTTTCTCTTCACTGTTGCTTCCTAGGACCCTTAGCTTCCTTCAAAGGAAAGCTTGGGCGTCACCTCCCATGTGAAGTCTTTTCTGATCTCCCTGGTTGTTAACATTCTCTCTCTCTCTTGTTTAAAAATAGGTTTTATTAATGTCTTTTGTGCTTTTTACATTAAAAGTCATTTCTGGATAGACTTTCCTTCCCCCTCTTGAAATTACTTTATGTTGTGACAAAATTACTAGTCTCAAAATTAGACAACATCTAATTTTGCAGTTCTCTCCCTTCTGTGGTAGTGAGTCATTGGATCCCTTGTGAGGACAGAGGCAAGTTTCCCCAATTGAACTTTCCCCTAAAACTGAATAGGCCTTTGGGGTGGGTTAATGATCACAACTCAGAGCTTCCTTCTTAATCTGACATCTTCAAAATCAATACTTATCTGTATTTTCCATGCCTCAAATCTACTCATCTATCTGGGTACCATCTTTGCATCCCTATTAAACTATAAACTCTTTGAAGGTAGGGATTTGCCTTCTTTTTTTTTGGCATCTTTTCCCCTAGTACATTGCATGTGGTAAGCATCCAGTAGGTAATTGTTGAAAGCACATAAATGGCATTACAAACCTACCATGTAGAAAGCATGGGTTTAAAGTCATATCTCCAATTGTGGGGATGGACTGCACTAAGTTATTCAACATTCTCTCAACTGATTCAACTTCAAATCAGTAGCCACCCATTTAAATGACATGGTCAGTTTTGGGGAGGGAAGTGGGGTGTTGCCACCTGCAGGTACACAGTGGAGCCTGGGAGTCAAACTTCTAGCCAGCAGGGCAGCTAGGTGGCACAATGGATAGAGTACTGGGCCTGGAGTCAGAAAGGCCTGGGTTCAAATATAGCCAAAGACACTTACTAGCTGTCTGACCCTGGGCAAGTCATTTAACCCTGTTTGCCTCAGTTCCTCATCTGTAAAACAAGTTGGAGAAGGAAATTCCAAACCACTCCAATATCTTTGCTAAGAAAAACCCAAATGAGGTCATGAAGAGTCAGATTCAACTGAACAACAATAACAACAACCTAGCCAGCCAATGTCCTGTAAAAATCACTATCTGTTCCTGGATTGGTCTGATACAATGCTAGATGTGGCTCATCTTATATATCAGCACACAGTACAATCTCGGGGAAACAGCAATTTAATTTTTTGATAGTTATATCAAAGTAGTCCAATGACCCTTGTCATGTGAATTTAATTGAAGAAAGTTAACAACGGACCAAGAAATGAGAATAGCGAAGGTGTTTGTGACAAATCTCTGGGGTGCCCGAGTGTTGGCAGGGAATGTTTTTGTATTTTTGCTTTTTTTGTATCCCCTGTGCTTAGCACAGTGCCTTACACATAGTAAATGTTTAATAAACACTTGTTGATTGATTGGTTGATCTGTGCCTTGTGAGTACTGTGTAATTAAATGTTTAACAATCAACTCTCCAGGAAAAAAATATACCCCCAGCACACTTTTAAGTTTAATCTGCATTTTCTTCATGACTTCCTGAAGTCTAGACAACCAACAAAACAATAAATTAAGCCCAATTTATAGCATTTGAAATGTCTGAGCTGTAAAGGTTCACACTGAAAATTTAACTATCAGGCTCCTGATTTCTAAGAAGCCAGCTCCAGCACACACTGATGGAGCTTAATTCATTCCAATTCAAGTCAATAGACATTTAATAAGTGTTTACTGTGTTCTGGGCACTGTGCTAGCTGCTGAGGATACAAAGTGGAAAAAAAGAGCTTGCGACCTCATTGAGCTTACATTTCATTGGGGTACAATTTATACACAGACAAGTAAATGCAAAGTTATTTCAAGATGGAAGAGAGGACTATATCTTGAAATGACTTTAGATAGAAAACAAAAGACAGTACATTTTTTTAAATAAAGAGGGAAAATAAAATAATTATTTAAAAAAAATAAAGAGGGAAAGATACTGCTAATAATTGGAGGGATGAGGAAAGGCCTCCCATGGGACATAGTACCCAATTGATGGTTTGAAGGAAGCTAGGGATGCAGGGAGGAAGAGGTGAGGAGGGAGTATATGCCAGATGTGGTGAGGGAGATTTGGGGGACCAACCTGTGCCAAAGCAATGGAACACCAAGTACCAGCAGTCCAATTTGACTGCAATGAGTACTAAGTGAAGGGGAAAGTTCTAAATAAGAGAAAGTTGTTGCCTTTTGTTCAATGTTTTATTTCCTTTTATCCAGGGCTCTTTTAAAAAATGCATGTGGAATGCTAGTGATGCTGTTGGGAACAATGTGCATTGTTCAATTATTCCCCCCAAAGAGAAAATGGCAGCGTGGTTATTCATGGCTAACAATCACAACCACAATCATAATATTTGCTGTGTACCAACAACACACAAGAATTTGTTAGCTACCCAATCAGGCCTGGTGCCTGCCCACTTCCCTCCAACCAGAAAACAAGAGATGCACATTGCCTAGCAGCAGCAGTTATAAGCCTTCCTTTATGCCTTTCAGTTTCTTTGTCTAACTCTTCAGCAATGAGAGAAGTGAGGAGCTGGGAGAGAGGGCATTATACCCTCATCCCACTTTGGCCACAATCAGCTTCAGCAGATATCCCAGCTCTGTTTGCCTTTCTCCCGGCTCCCTTTTGGACTACACATCACACAGCCTTCTCTCCCTGAAAGTATCAGGTAACCAGAGGCTGGAGGCATGTGTAGAATGATTCAGCTGATTTTCAAGTTCTAGAGAAATTGACAGAGGGAAGCCCCCCCCCCCATGTGGGACTGGGGTGTTGAAAGTGGTTTGTTGAACCTGGTAACATTTCCAGTGCCCAGGACAGTGCTCAAAAAAGACCATACAATATTAGAATTACACCTGAAAGGGATCTTACAGGCTATCTAGTCCAATACTCCCATTTTACAAATGGTGAAACTAAGGTAGAGAGAGGTTTACCAAATGTAGCAAATTTTTATTTGTCTTCATATATGTCACCCACTTGGCAACTTGATTGGGACTGGTTCTTACCCAGACCTATTTGCAAACAGCAGCCAGAAATAGGACAAAGCTTGTCCAGGATTTGAAACTAGGTACTTAATAAATGTTTATTGAATGAATGCCCTAAGGAGTGAATGGCATTTTAAAAATGAATTGCATCAAATCCTAAAATGTATATAATGGAGGAGGGGAGGGGAATACCCTAGTGGCCCAAAAGCTAGAGGATGTTAGAATAGTGAGATAATTAGACTTCCTTGCTGGTTTTTGGTGTCTGCATTTTTAAAGGAGCAAGGTCTGAACCTGTAGGTCTAAATAATAGTATTAAGTAGCTGTTACTGACCTTGTTGGTTCCAATTCGGACCCCTGGTCTTTCCAAAGCACCCATCAGTATACGCCAAAATGCCATGCTCACCAAGCTGTGTTCTTGATACCAACCTCCCCTTGACCTTTCAAGATCAAAGCCATATCCATTTGCTGACGTCGAAGCACAGCCGTGGAAAACCAGCAGCCCCCCAATTCCCTCAGCTTCCCTTCTCCTGCCCTCAAAGCCCAGTTCTCCTATTTGAGTCCATATTTCAGTGAATATTACTTTCAAAGGCAGCAGAGCTAGGCCCGTCTGGCAGCTGCAATATCTAAAAGCAAACACTGTTTTCAATTCAACCAAGCAAGAGACTTTGGGGGGAGGGGAAACTCATTTAAAATCAATTTTAATATTTTAATAGGCTGTCTCAGGTCCCTTTTACTTTCCTAGTTTCTCTTTTTTAATCCCTTCTCTGACTCCAATCTCTTTTACATATTTAATTTTGCTCCCATAACCATCAGAGTGCAAGACCCAGACTATGTCTACAATACTTAGTTATTGGACTGTTGCAAAACCATCCGGAGGGTGAAAGCAACCAAGTGCTGAGCTGAGCCCTGGTGTATTGTAGGTTAGGATATTACAGCAGTTCCCGGGACCGAACATGCTACCTCTTTCTTCCATGTACTCTGACAGGCCATTCTCCATGCTTGAAATGCATTCCTTTCTCATTTCTATTTTGTAAAATCCTTCTCTTCAATGAAGCTCAGATCAGATGCTACCATCTGGTCCACTTCAACCAGTGTCTCTAGCTGAAAGTCATCTCTCCCTTCTCAGATTTTTCTAGAGCACTCTTTTCTAGATTTTTCTTTTAACCCCTATCATTCTCAACCTTGATTTATATTTATCTGTATACAACATATACCCCCTGACCCTGGAGAGCTTGTGTCCCTTCCACACCATGATGAGGTATAGAAAAAGGTCACCTTCTAACTCAGGGAATGTCAGGAAGGCTGGTGAAAGAAATAGCTCTAGAAGTCAAAGAGGAACTTCTAGAATCATAGGAGAGTTGGAAAGAACCTCAGAATTCATCTTATCCAGCCCCTACTTGAAACAGTCATTGCCTCTAAAACATGCCAGACAGATCACCCTGCCTCTGCTAAGGACCTCCAGCAATGGAAAGTAATGAATTCCCCTGAAGCAGCCCATTCCATTTTTAGACATCTCTAATGGTTAGGAAAGTTTTGCTTTTATTCAGCCAAAAATCTGCCCCTGATAACTTCTGCCTACCTAGTTCTTCCCGCTTGGGCTAAACAAAATAAATCTGTTTCTTTCCTCTACATGTCATCCCCCCCAGATATCTTGAGAAAGTGACCCAGTCTCCCCAAAGTCTTCATTAAGCTAAAAAACAAAACAAAACAAAACAAAACAAAACAAAACAAAACAAAACAAAACAAAACAAAACAAACAAACAAACCCAGTCTTTCAACTGGTCCTCAATAACAATGTCTTGAGTCTCCTCACTTTCCTGGTTACCTTCACTGTATCTTATCAACATCCTTCTTCCTTAGGGAGCTGCCCAGCTTTGGATAACATCCCATAATATGCAGTGGTATGCACCATATATGATTCAATGTGTCCGGCAGACCTTAATCAGCCTCTGGATGACGGTGATGATGAAATTGCTAATCCCCTGCCACCAACACCTGCTGACAATTTACATGTGCTCAGGGAATACAAGCTAATTTTGAGCTCAGGCTAAACAAAACATAATTAGGAGGAAGTTTTTTAAAAAAATTAAACTAGAAACAAAATTATACAATGTAAAGCCAAATAGATAGCGTTTCTTTCTTTTTTAAGGAGAGAGGAAGTAATGTTTATTTTTATTATGTGTTTTGATTTATCTGCCCCTTTGGAGTTTTTTTAAATGTTTAACTGATGCTTTTTTTTAGTGATGCAATTGGGGTTAGGTGACTTGCCCAGGGTCACACAGCTAGTAAGTGTTAAGTGTCCGAGGCCGCATTTGAACTCAGGTCCTCCTGACTCCAGGGCCATTGCTCTATCCACTGCGCCACCTAGCTGCCCCTAACTGATGCTTTTTTAAAAACTCACTTTCACTTCCCAAAGACTCTCCTCTGATACTCAGTAGAGCTCTCCCTTATAATCAATATCCATAAAATCATGAAGTGAGCTGGGAAGGACCTTAAAGGCTATTGAGTTCAACTCCTTCATTTTACAGATAAGGATACTGAGGCCAAAAAGGTTAAGTCATGACCAGGGTCATTGGGCAAGTATGGGGTGGGGTTTGAACCCAGGCCTTCCTGACTCCAAGTCCAGTGTCCTGTCCGCTAAGCTAGACTGCTTCACAAAAATAAGTGTAGTCAGACAAAACAGACCAATATATCAATTAACAAACATTTATTAAATGCCTACTATGTGCCAGGCATTGTGTTAAGTATTTGATAGATAGGTCATATCTGAAAATAGATGTTTCATTTCGTACCAGTAGTCTATCATATCACTGCCTAGAGGCTTGTTTAACCCTCAGTTTTGCTTTGCCCCCTTCATTCCTCCATGTTATCACTGACAATTATACCACAAGAATGGGACTTTGGGAACTATTCAGTCCAGCTTCCTCATTTTACAGGGATGGAAACTGGGGCCAAAAAGAAAAAAGGACTGACCCAACATCATACAGCATAATATTTTAAAGAATTTTCTTCATAGGCTCCAAGTGTGGCCTTATGAGTAATAAAAAGGGAGTATGCCCTGTCAGGGAGGAATTTTTTGTTTCTGAATGCCATTCAGTTCAAGAAATTGTAGCGTAGAAGTCTATCTCAGACCAGGAGCTGGGAACTGGAAAGTAAGTTGCAACCATCCAGTCAAAAGCATGGAAGTCATTGATTTTCATCTATAGGAAGTCAATAGATACCCTGCTTCCTACAAGTGTAAATTCCACATGTTAGAAACCTTTTGCATTGAGTTCTGTTTTTATTCCATTCTCTCTGCAAAATGCACATTAATTCAGTCATCTGGTGGGCAAAGTCCCTCTACCATCATTGCTTCTGTCCTTGCTTTCTTTTTAGTTCTTGGGGAAGACATCTCATTTTTACATAACTGAGGCACAAGCCAGACAGCATGAGGAGTCATTTTCTTAGTAAAGTTAATGCCTCAGCCAAGAACAGGGAAATGCCACAGAGAGATGGATTAGACAAGCTTTGGGGACAACATCTGGAGGCCACATTGATATGCAGAACAGGTTTCCTGAGAGATGCCTCCATATAAGGTCCAATACCCAGCAAGGATGCTTTCAACCCGTGTCCAATTGATATTCTCTGCTTCCTGCATGGTCCCTGTCTCTGCTCTCCTAAGCAGTTTCATAAAAAGAGGCAACAAATTTTGAAGGAAGAAAAAAATTCAGAGTAAGGGAAAAAAGGAAAAGAACTCTAATACCCAGACTGCTCTATATTATTTTCTTTTTATTTATTCCTTTCTCTGCTGAGTCATCATCAGTCCTGGGTTGGTGTGAGCTGGTTAAGAAGGAAATAGCTGGGTTATGGTCTACAGAAGCAGACTATTACAGGTCCTTAGAATTGGGAGGAGAAGAAGAAAATTATATGAGTCAAAATTATAGAACATGAGAGATGCATTGGATCTTGACTGTCAGAATATTAGAGAGGGAAGGGAAGGGAAGGGAACCGCATAAAGGAAACAGCATGACTTAGCTAAAATCCAGTGTAGAAGAACTCAAGTTTTCTAGTCTTTTTCTGATACTCTTTCTACCATACCACTTTTCTTTTCCTTATGAAAAGTTTCCCCAAAAGACCATCTGTTTTGGGGGCGGCTAGGTGGCGCAGTGGATAAAGCACCGGCCCTGGATTCAGGAGTCCCCGAGTTCAAATCCGGCCTCAGACACTTGACACTTACTAGCTGTGTGACCCTGGGCAAGTCATTTAACCCCCATTGCCCTGCAAAAAAAAAAAAAAAAGACCATCTGTTTTGAGCTAGAGCTAGTGAGGCCAAACTAGCTTTATATTGGTCTTTTGATAGGGTTATCCAACAATAGATTATGGGAATGCTGCAGATATAGTTTACCTAGGTCTTGGCAAAAGTTATTATGTTTAGTAAAATATCTTGTACTATTCTCATGTGAAAGATGTATACGTATAGATTAGATAAAACACTGAGCTGGATTCAGAACTGACTGAATGGTCCAGCTCAAATAGTAGTTTTGAATGGTTCAGTGACATTTTGGCAGGAGGATTCCTGCAACATATCCCAGGGTTCTGTGCTTGGCCTACCTGTTTCACATTTCCATCAATATCTTAGATAAAGAGATGGATGACACATGCAACAGATTTGCAGGTGACAGACATAAGGCTGTGAGAACTAGAGAATGCACCAAATGATGGAGGAAGGCTCTAGCATCTTGACAGGCTAGATCCTAGCCTGGGTTAAATCTAATAAGATGAAATTCAATGAGGATCAATGCAAATTTAAGCTCTAAAAATCAGCCTCCCAAGTACGGAACAAAAGAGGCACAGCTAGACAGCAGTTTGTCTGCAAAAAACATTGTGAGATTTTAATGGACTTCAAGCTTAATATGAGTCACCAGTATGATGTGGCAGCCCCCAAAGCTAATGTAATCATGGACTGCATTAAGAGAGGCATAGCATCCAAGACCAAAAATACGTTTATCTATTTCCTCTGCCCTGGTCAGACAACATCTGGAGTCTTATGTTCAGTTCTGATCACCACAACTTAAGGAGGATGTTGATAAGCTAGAGAGTGTCCAGAGGAAAGCAGCCAGGATGGTGAAGAGCCTTGAGTCCAAGTCACATGAGGGTCTATGGGCAGAAGAGAAGAGAAGACTCAAGGGCTATACATGTTCAGATATTTGAAGAGCTGTCATGTGGAAGAGGGATTAGCTTTGTTACATTTGGCCCCAAAGGGTAGAACTAGGAACAGTGAGAAGTTGCAAAGAAGCATTTATTTAAGAGGAGAGATGACTAGAGAAGGTTAGAGAATTGTTAGAAGTCCAGTGCTGCTCACAATTTTCCTATCTCAGGCCAGAAGGCTATATTTTGTGATCATATTGAGAAGAAAATTTTAGTTGTCGAGTTAGTTGTTTTCAGTCATGTCCAACTCCTTGTGACCCCAGTTGGGGCTTTCTTGGCAAAGATGCTGAAATATTTTGCCATTTCCCTTTTTAAGCTCATTTTACAAATGAGGAAATTGAGGCAAACAGGGTGAAGTGAGTTGCCCAGGGTCACACAGCTACTAAGTGTCTGAGGCAGGATTTAAACTTGGGCAGATGAATCTTCCTGATTCCAATTCTAGTGCTCTATCTACTGCACCACCTAGATGCCCAAGTAGGAAATTACCCCCTCCTCTAAATTAAAGGAAATAGTTCCAAAATGACACTGTCCATGAACTTCACTTAGGCTATGTGGCCCAGTATATGTAATACTTGTTTGCTTCTCTAGAAAACCACCACACTGCCCTGACTGCTGCCATCTATTGGCCAGGAGAAGTCCACTCTCATATTTCTGGTGACTGGTGTGCTCTGAAAGCAAAAGGTGTCTAGAAATCTCTGTTCTTGAGATGTGGGTGGAAACATGCAACTCCCATGTGCTTTTGCCCAAAGGCAGCTATTAAATGGCTCCTAGAAGAAGCTTTCTCCATCACCCATACTCCTATCCACATCTAGAAGGGAAAAAACAAAATAGCCTGAAGAACTGAGTTCTATCAGTTCCCAATAGAATCCATGTTCCCAAGAACAGGAGCCAACCTGTTCATCTAAAGGGCATCATCAATCAATGAACCCTATCCTCTAGGAGACACCAAGGGTACCCAAGCTTATCATTTCCATTTAGGGCAAACCTAGTCACTGAAACTTAATCAGGAATTGTCTTTTATCATCTCAAGGTACCAAAAGGTATGACTACATCTTTTATGGGGACAAGTATACAGAGGTTCTAAACAAAAGCTCATTTCCTGATAATTACATAAAATTCATCAGAAAACTCTCCTGATTGACACTTCTTTAAATGTATTCTAAACATAAAGCTCAGCCTGTGCAAATGCATGGAGGTGAGAAACAAGGTGGGGCAAATTTGGGGCACATTGACTGGAACAGAATATAAAACTGGTTGGATATCAATGTGGAAAGTAGAATTATCTGGCTAGTATTCTATCCTTTCTGGTTCCTCCTCCCTGCTGGATAGGGGCCAAACTAAATCTTTCCTGAGACTTTCTTAAATTTTGATCTTTTCTCTGGTTATTACTCTCTATTCCCTATTCCATTTCTTTCTAAAGTTTCAATCTATCAAAAAAAAAGATTCAATCTATCTTGAACCAAACTTTCTACTTTTTTTGTTTTTTGAGATTTTTCCCTTTTGTTCTGATTCTTCTTTCACAAAATAACTAATGCAGAAATATGTTTAATGTGATTGCACAAATATAACCTATATCAGATTGCTTTCTGTCTTGGGGAGGGGGGAGGGAAGGGAGGAAGGGAGAAAAATTTGGAACTAGAAATTTTATAAAAACAAATGTTGAAAACTATCTTTACATATAACTGGAAAATAATAAAATACTTTTATGATAAAAAGGATTCCCATTACAATCATTCGGTTCAGTCATTTTTAAGTAATTTCCCTCTCTTCATGACTCCATTTTGGAGTTTTCTTGGTAAAGATACTGGTGTTGTTTGCCATTTCCTCCTCCAGCTCATTTTACAGATGAAGAAACTGAGACAAACAGGGTTAAGTGACTTGTCCAGGGTTACACAGAACCATGGATTTGAACTCAGGAAAATGAGTATTCCTGACTCCAGGTCCATACCCTATCCACTATGCCACCTAGTTGCCAATAATTAACTTTCTTTTTATCTTAGAGGCAACAAAATGACTCTCAGGTTATCGGTCCCTTTCTCTACTATCAGACAAAAAATGTTTTTAATATAATCTCAATATCGGGGAAGTCCCATTAGGAAAATTTCTAACATTCAAACCGTGATTTAACTCTCTCTACTAATTAAAAGTTTTGTTTGTCTCTAGCTAAACTTTGGCTTCTACATTTGAGACCAATATGAAAATAAAAGAAATGTTTAGGTAAAAGAAACAAGTGGGGCAAATTAGAGTGTCTGATATTGGACAAGCACTGGGAGGGGAAGGTGGATAAGGAGTAGACCTTCAGAGGGTGCATCCCTCAGTCCTTGAAGAGGTGATTATAACCAGTAGTTTCAATTTGAGTCATGTATGGCCAGATGTAGGGCCTGATGACCAACCTCAATCTTTCCCTTCTCTGCCACAGCGTCCCCCCCTTCTCAGATTTTTTTTTCACCTGCTGCCCCTGTACCTCTGATTCTTTCCAACTCCTTGCATTAAGTCCAGAGTGGGCCTGGGAAATCTTCCCATGGATGCTGCTACTTCTCAGCTCTTGTAGTCCTTGCTTCATCCTCTCATTTTGCTCTCTCACAAACTGTGTCCTTTTAAGGACTCCTAAGTATGATTCAAGTCTTCTGGCTCAGAGATCACAGTAGAGTTATCCCTTCCATATCGTGACTTTTCCTACTGTGGTTTCAATATATTATACGTTGGATTCTGGAGAGCAATTTGGAACTATGTCCAAAGGGCACCCTTTGACCCAGTAATACCACAACTAGGTTTGTATCCCAAAGAGATCATAAAACAAGGAAAAGGACCCACATGTACCAAAATATTTATAGCAGTTCTCTTTGTGGTGGCAAAGTATTGGAAATCGAGGGAATGCCCATTAACTGGGGATTGTGGTATATGAAAGTAATGGAATACTATTGTGCTGTAAGAAATAATGAGCAGGCAGATTTCAGAAAAACCTGGAAAGACTTAAGTGGACTGATGCTGAGTGAAATGAGAAGAACCAGGAGAACATTATACATAGTAACAGCAAAATTGTGCAATGATCAACCACGATAGACTTAGTTCTTCTCAACAATACAATGACACAAGTCCAAAGGACTCATGATGGAAAATACTCTCCACATCTAGAAAGAAGAACGGTGGAATCTGAATGCAGATTGAACCATACTATTTCTACTGTTTTTGTGTTTTTGTTTGTTCTAATTCTTCTTTCACAACATAACTAATGTGAAAATATGTTTAATGTGATTGTACATATATAACATATGTTGTACATATTATATCATATTGTACATATATAACCTATATCAGATTACTTTCTGTCTCGGGGAGAGGAGGGAGGGAGAAAAATCTGGAACTAGAAATCTTATAAAAACAAATGCTTACAATTCTTCACCTCTCACTAACTTTTCAAACCTTTACAATTAGGTTTTCAACTGGAACTGCCCTCTTCATTCTTAAACCTGATGGTCTTCTCTCAATCTTCATCCTTCTTAATTGCTGCAGCTCTTAACACTGACTAACAAGCCAACAAATATTAATTAAGTGCTTACTATCTTTCAGGTATTGTGCTAAGAACTGGTAATAAAAAATAATACTGTCCACACCTTTAAGGAACTCACATGCTAATGAAAGCAGATAATACATAATAGGAAGCTGAAAAGTAGTGAGTAGGTCAAGAAGAAGAAGAAGGTACCCATGTTGGGCCATGAGGGAGGAAGAAATTCAGAGTGAGGAGATCAGTGAAGGAATGAACATGGTCCTCCTGAATCCAGGTGCTTTATCCACTGCACCACCTAGCTGTCCCCAACCCTCTCTCTTAATGATCTCCTTATATTCTATTCAAGGTTAGATAATTAACTAAATTATCCAATTAGATTGTTCTATGTTAGATTATCAGCCCTATGCAGATCATTTTCAAATATATGTATCAAGTTGACCTTTCCTCTCTCCAAAGTTCTAGTGTTATATGCTCAACAGCTTGCTAGATGTCACCTAAATGTCCCATAAGTATCTCAGTTGTATTATGCTAAAACAGAACTCATTATCTCCACCATTCAGGAAAGGGGGGCCAGAGCAGGGCTGATGAAATGAGAGAACAGCAAGGTCTGGATTGATTGGAACATTATGGTAAGGACAAAGAATCAGTCTAAGAAAAGTGAGTCAAAAGGAAAGATGGAACAATAGAAGATTGTGGTCCAAATCATTGAGTTAATGAACTTTAGTAGCCATTACATCTTTCTTTCTTTGCTAGGAAGAATTAAAATTGGTATTTTCAACATTCTCATAATCCCCTAGGAATCACAGCAAATCCTAAACCCCAGTGCCCACTTTACATAACTGACATTGAACCTAATAGATGCTGTGTGTCTCACTTAAAGTTTAGCAGACAAATCATCAAAATGATTTGGTATTGGAGGTTTGCAGTTTCATATGCAATCCTATTTTTTTGTGTTCTCCTTTGTAAATGGAAATGTTCATTTTTTGTTTGTTTTTGTCAGGTTTAGAATACAAAAAAGAAGCTATTTGGTACTGTTTTTTAAAAAAATAGAAAAGTTTATCAGTGGAACATATTAAGATAAATAAGCACAGTAGTTTTTTTTAAAAAGTATCCCAGGTTTGATAAACCTAAGAACATAAATTACTAAAGGTATCAACAACATTGGTGTCATCCTTGAGTTGATTTGACTCACAGTTATTAAATATTGTCATTTCTACCTCTGCAACATTTCTCTAATTCATCCCATCCTGTCCTCTCATACAACCACCTCCTAGTTCCAGCCCTTTACAACCTTTCACCTGGGTTATTATAACAGCTTTCTAACTGGTGTCTCTGCCTCGATTTTCTCCCCACTCAAATCTAATCTGCACAAAGCCTTAAAAGTGATATTCCTAGTGCAGTGGATAGAGCACCGGCCCTGAAGTGAGGAGTACCTGAGTTCAAAGCCGACCTCAGACACTTAACACTTACTAGCTGTGTGACCCTGGGCAAGTCACTTAACCCCAATTGCCTCACCAAAAAAAAAAATTGATATTCCTAAAGCATAAATCTGACTATATTGTTTCCCTACTTAATAAACTCCAGTGGTTCTTCATTACCTCTAGAATCAAAGGCAAATTATTCTGTTTGGCATGTAAAGCCCTTACTAATCTGGCGCCAAACTACCTTTCTAGCTTCTCACACATAATACTCTTCCCACGAGTGTTTCCCATGAGTAACAGACATTCTTTCTGTTCTTCATAAACACTCTCCATCACCTACCTTCAGTGCCTTTGTGCTAATTATCTCACAGGCCTAGAATACACTCCCTACTCATCTACATATCCCAGAATCCTTAGTTTCCTTTATGATTTAGCTCAACCATCACCTTTTATTTTATCCTCAACTTTTTTCTTTGTATCCCCAGGGTTGAGCACAGTTTTTGAAATAGATAGCTCTTTATTCAATAGGGGAAACTGGAAAGTGGTTTGATCAGTATCTTACAACATATACCCTAATAAGCTCCAATTGGATATGTGACCTGAATGTTAATGGTCACATCATAACAAAAATTATAGGATAATGAAAGGAGTTCCCTTTCACAACTATGGCTAGGGGGAGAATCCTTAACCAAACAGGAGATAGAGATAATCATAAAAGACAAAATAAACAATGTCAGCTACATAAAATTTTAAAGCCTTTTGCATAAACAAGATCAACGAAGATGGAAGAAAAATGTCTAGGCAGAAAAATCTTTATATCATCGATAAAAGCCTAATATCTAAGCTCTATAAATGGTCAGTGGATATAAATAGGTTTCAAAAGAATGGCTAGCTGCCAATGATCATATGAAAACATTCTCTAAATAACTAATTAAAAGAGAAATACAAATTAAAACAGCTTTGATATTTCACCCACATCCTGAAAATTAGCAAAGATGAGCCCCTCCCCGCCGAAAAAAACTAGAAACAGTCAACGCTGCAGGAGCTGTGAAGAGAATTTAAAGAGGGCATTTAAGGAATTTCCATCACCATTTCCTAACCTGCTAACCTCCTAGATTTCAACATCTCCAAAAATGTATCATTCTGAATGATAAAGATGAAACCACCTCTGAAATTCACACCTTCTCAGATCATTTCCCTCCCTGGCTGAAGGATTTTATCATGCCCCTCATCATCAAGGTAACCTTCCCCCTCACATTCAGTTTCTTTTTTTTGTCTTTCCCTATGAGATTGTGATCGCCTTGAGGGCAGAAAGTGACTTATGCCTTTGTTTCTATACCCAGCGCAAAACACAGTGGCTAGCACATAGTAGGCACTTAATAACTGTTTATTGATTGTTGACTATGGGAAAACAAGTGCCCTAAGATATTGTTGGTGGAATTGTGGATGGATCTAAATGGTTTGGTGGAAAAAAGGAGAATTATGAGATAAAAAGTGATTAAACTGTTCATACCAATAGACAGGAATACCACTGCTAGACATATACTCCAAGGAGGTAAAAAAGGAAGAAAGATCCTATGTATACTTGAATATTTGTTATAGCACTTTTTCTGGCAGCAAAAACTGGAAGCAAAATGGGTACTCATTGACTGTTGAATGGCTGAATAAACTGTGATGTATGAATGTAATTGCATGTTGCAGTGCAATAAGAAATGATGGCTATGAGGAAACCAGAGAAACACAAGAAAGATTGGTCTAAAGCTAATCCAAAAGAACAATATACATAACAATACAATGGCTATAACACTGTCTGTGAAAAGATACATAAAATAAAGTCAAATCCCTATTGAAAAGCCAAGAAATCTCTCTGAGAACACACTATGAAACATAGCCCCTCCTCTTGGCAGACAGGCAAGAGACAATCAGGTAAGAATGTTGCATAAATTGCCAGAATTGGTCATTATCAATTGTTTTTCTTCACTGTTTTTCTTTGGTGCCAGGAGAACTAATTTTCAAGTAATGATGGGAAGGTATGAAAACAAGAGGTAGTCATAAAATTTATATTAAAGTTAATAGGGATACATTGAAATGGAAATGCTTGCTTTTTCTAAACTTACTTCAACACAAGCGTGTCTACCATCAGGAAGTTCCTTGACCCTGTCAGGGGTCAGTTTCTGAGTATATCTTATAACAAAACTAGATGGGGATCACCAACTTTTTTCTTTTGACAGAGAGACTGCCCTCTCAAAACATCCCATCCTTGTCTAGGTCCTGGTGTCTGAGTTCTGACCCTGCACCTACCAGAAAGACTTTCCCATCAGTGCCTTCACTTCAGTCCCTACCAGATTCAGTCCCCATTCCCTCTTTGTACGTGCTGCCTGTGTCTCTTTTTGCAGTTTTAATTCACCTTTTTGTGATGCCTTATCTGACTTAGTCTCTACATAACTCAATCAGCAGTGGACCAAATTGGATCAGGATGTGCAAAGCACAGGCCACCACCTTGCATTGAACCACCAGGATAAATGTCAGAGGCCCTCGGGCACTAAGACCAGCTCATTTCCAAGGCCTCATCTTTAGGGAAGCAGATGGGGAGCTTTGAGGATTATTGGATTTGCTTTTATGTGTGGGATGCATCTGATTGTAGCTGGAAGGGGCACTGCCTGCTCCAATACTTAATTTAGTGTATCAACAGGGCTTAAACCTACTTACCTGTAAGAAAGTGTTCCATATGGGAAGTTTTGTTACTAGTTGGTGAACATTCAGTGACTCAAAGCCCTCACTACCCAAGAACCTTGAGATATTAGTATTGATTTCAAACTGACAAATCCACACATGGCATGGATTTTAATTCAAATACAGACTTTGGCATCTCTTTATCTGCCCATAGAATATAGCCCAGAAATGGCCATTATAGGTTGAATTCAGCTGGTCTCATGCCTGGAAAGGGGATCATCATTTAGGTGTTCTAAATTTGGAGGGCACTGTACTCATCTAGACTCAATGTCACCCTTCCTTCTTGTGAGAAATGACTATTATTGGACTCATTAATGCATTATACAAGTGTGTGGACATTGTCTCCAATCAATCGGCCAACAAGCATCTATTTAACAAGTACATGTCCCAGTTAGAATGTTACTGAAGGGTGGTCTGTTGGCCCTCTCCAGTTAGTACACTATTGTGATTACTTTTGTCATAAATTCCTAGACAAAATCTTTAAGATATGCTAATTCAACTCCCTCTCCTCCCCTTATTTTGCACGTTTGAAAACTGAGGTCCATAAAAGAGAAGGGACTTATGGAAAGACAATGAAAAAGCTAAAGCCACCAATGCAGAATGAAATACAAAAGATACTGAAGTTCATTCTCTTACTCTAGCCCAGAGAAAGCTATAGGCTCTGTCCTGTTCTTTTTTCTCTCAATACTCTCTCTTAGAGACCTCATCTACTCCCAAAGGGTTATACATCTAGTCTTTATCTCTTCCAAGCTCTGGTCCTTCATCACCAAATAAATCACCCATGTCCAAATGGATGTCCTTTAGGCATCTCAAATTTTATACTTCCCAAACTGAACACATTATAATTCTCTAAACCTACCCCTCTTCCTAACTTTTATTTATTTTTGTTTTTATATCATTCTATAGCTCCCAGTATATTCTTTCCCCTTCCCCTCCCAGAGAGGCAACTCTTATAATAAAGAATAAAAATGATAAAAAAATTTCAGCAAAACTGATCAACACGTTGAAGATGTTTGACATTATCTGTAATGTTTCATACCCCTAGTCCCCAACCTCTGCAAAGAAGAGAGGTACATTCTATTATCTCTTCTTTGGGATCAAGTTTAGTCATCAGATTTTCACAATATCTAGTTTAATTTATTTTGTTGTTGCTGTTTCCATTTATATTTTTGTAGTTATTCTGTACCTTATTTTCCTAGATCTACTTTACTCTGCATCAGTTCATAAACACCTTCCCATAATTCTCTATAGTGATCATATTCTAAGTTTTTTAGTGGCACAGGAATATTTCATTACTTTCATATACAATTTGTTCAGTTATTCCCTAATAGACTGGCATCTATTTTTCTATGCCTTTGCTACTACAAAGCGTGCTACTATAAATATTTTGGTGTATATGAGGCCTTTCTTTTTTTATTGACCTCCTTGGTTAGTGGTAGACCTAGGACTAGATTTCCTGGGTCAAAGGGAATGGATATTTTAATCATTTTCTTCACATAATTCCAAATTTCTTTCCAAAATGGTTGGACCAATTCACAAGTCCACTAAAAATAATTAATCATACACTGAATGGATTATTGGTATGCCTGTCCACAATCCTTTCAACTCTGACTTTTACTTGCTTTTGTCAGCTTTACCACATTTCTGAATGTGAGACAAAATCTCAGAATTGTATTAATTTTAATTTCTTTTATTATTAGTGATTTGGAGTAATCTTTTATATGTTTGCTAATAGTTTGAAACTCTTCTTTTGAGAATTATTTGTTCTTATCCTTTGACCATATATAATTTTTGGTCTTATAAATTATTTTTAGTTATATATATATACATATATATAGTCTATATTAGAGACATTTGATACAAAGTATTTTCCCCAAACACTTCCCTTCTATCCTAGTTGCATTAATTTTGTTTGCACAAGATATTTTCAATTTCATGTCACCAGAATTATCTACTTTATCTTTTAACTGCCTCTGTCCCTTGTTTATTTAAGAATTCACACCCTTACCATAGCTGTGAAAGTATTTGATCTGCTTTCCTTTTAATTTATTTTTAATATTACTTTTAACATTCAGGTCACATTTCCAGGTTGAGTTTATTGAGGTTTACAATATAAGAGGTTATTCTAAACATAACTTCTACAAAGCTGATTTCCAGTTTTCCCAGAAATTCTTCTAACACAGAGAATTCTTTCCTACCTGAGTTCTGTTTTGGGGTTTATTTAAGCTATTGAATTTAATTACTTTTGATTCTTCTTTGTCTGATCTGTTCCATTGATCTGTTTTCTTATTTTTTAACAAGTAGCAAATTGTTTTGATGATTATGCCTTTTAATATAATTTGAATTCTGGAGGTGTTCTTCTCCCTTCATTCCTACTCCCTCCCTTCCATTTTGTCCCTTTGATAGTTAAGCTTTATTGTTCCTCTGAATGAATTCTGTTATTATATTGCCTAGTTATATAAAGTATTCCTTTGGTTCACTTATATTTTTATGTGTTAACTACCATCCTTCTAGTCATTCAGGTTCTAAATCTAAGAGTCATCCTTGCCTCTTCACTTTCCCTCCCTCCTTCCCCCATCCCACTCCATTTCCAATTGTCAGATCTTATTGATCCTTTCTCCACATCTCCCATCTGTTCACACAGACACAACCCTAGTTCTGGCCCTCATTATACTTTACCTGGAATATCAGAATAGTCTCTCCCTTGCCTCCAGCCTTTCCCATCTATCCTTCACCCAGATGACAAGTTAATACTCCTAAAGCACAGGTCTGAAGATGTCATTCTCCTGCTCTACAACCTCCTGTGGCTTCCTGTTACTGTAGGATCAAATACAAACTCCTCTGTTTATCATTTAAAGACCTTCACCATCTGGCACCAATTCACCCTTTCAGATTTATTCAATGTGTCTTCACATACTCTATAGTCAAACTAACCTACCTGCTGCCTTTCACGCTGTTGTCCCTCACACCTGAAATGAACACCCTTCTCACTTTTGCCTCTTAGAATACCTAGTCTTATGCTGCTTATGAGGCCTTTCCTGATGTTCCCAGGAGGTTCCCTGGGACTCCCCCTGCCAAAAATATTACCTTGTATTTATTTATATTATGTATCTTCTTGTATGTTTATATGTTGCTTCTCTCAATAGAATATAAACTCCTTTAGGGACCATTTTGACTTTGCCATTGTGTTCCCAGATCTAGCCCCAGTGCCTGTCATATAGTAGGTTCTCAATTTTTTAAAATAATAAACTTTTTAAAAAAATTTATAGTTTTGGGTTCCAATTTTTATCCCTCTTTCCCTCCCTCCCCTCCCTCCTCCCTGAGGTGGCAAACAATTAGATATGAGTTATACATGTTTAATGATGTAAAACATTATCATATTTGTCATTTTGTACAAGCAAACTTGATTAAAAGCAAAAAAATTAAAGAAAGTAAAAAATGGCACACTTCATTCTGTTCCATCAATATCAGTTCTTTCTTTGGAGGTGGATAGTATGTTTCATCAATAGTTCTTTGGGATTGTCTTGGATCATTGTATTGTTGAATATAGTCAAGACATTCACAATTAATGCTTGTTGGATGATTGTGTTATAGAGTCAGAAAATGTTCAAGAGGGATGGTATATTAGAAGATAGTCTGAGTGGATTTTTTTTAGTTTTTAAATTTAATTTTTATTTATTTTAAATTTATGGAATAAAACAAGCATTTTATAACAGTATAAAAGAGATGATTGCAATGAAACTGCAAATCTTTTATGTACAATTTGCTATTCCTTTAAAATATATAATAAAGTTATGTAAATTTGGTTTTTTCTTCCCTGCCCTGCCCGGCCCTAGAGATGGCTACCATTAGACACAAATAGGCATATATATAAAAAATTAATTTATATATAAATATATTTTATATAAAGTCAAACTTGCCTACTGTCCTTCACACAACCACCTATCTATATATAAATATATATTATGTATAAGTATAATATACATATATATAATTACTCTCTATATACTTCTAGTTATCAACTCTTTCTGGATGCAGATAACATCTTTCTTCATATGTCCTTTATTTTTTATCACGTTCTTTATAGTTAATTTGAGTATTAGAATACTAAAATCATCTAGTTTAAACCTGATTATAATGGCAGCTATCATCTCTAGTGCATTCTTTTTTCCCCTAGTAAAATAATTTCTTTTTTATTTTTAAAATTACATTAACTTTCTTATCAGTCAGTCATTAAACATTTATTAAGTGCCTCCTATGTGCCAGGATGGTGCTAAGCACTGAGGATACAAAGAAAAAGAAAAGACAATCCCTTTCTTGTGAGAGAGTGCAGGTAAATAACTATGTATAAACAAGCTGGTTACAGAATCAATTGGAAATAACTAACAGAGGGAAGGCACTAGGATAAAGAAGGATCAGAAAAGGCTTCCTAAGGGCAGCTAGGTGGTGAAGTGGATAAAGCACCGGCCGTGAATTCAGGAGGACCTGAGTTCAAATCCAGCCTCAGACACTTGACACTAGCTGTGTGACCCTGGGCAAGTCACTTAACCCTCATTGCCCTACAAAATAAACAAATAAATTTACAAATAAATAAATATTAAAAAAAAAAAAAGGTTTCCTATAGAAGGTGGGATTTTAGCTGAAACTCGAAGGAAGCCAGGAGGCAGAAATGAAGAAGAAGAACATTCCAGGTATGATGGACAGCCAGGGAAAATGCGCAGCCCTAGGAGATAGAGTGTCTTGTTGAAGGAACAGCAAGGAAGCTATCATCATCCAATCACAGAGTACGTGGGGGGCGGGATATAAAGTCTAGGAAGACAGGAAATGTAGGGGAGGGGCAAGCCAAAAAAGGCTTCGAATACCAGAGGATTTTATATTTTTATTTAGCAAAAATTTGTCTTTCCCTTCTACTTCCTAATCCCCTTTTTAAAAAAGGAAATCAACAGTCTTGTAACAGAAGTACATAGGAAAGCAAAACAAATTCCCCCTATTACTACAATAGCATTCTAACCTAGTCTTTGTTAAGGTATAATCCTGATGAAGAGAACAGAGTTATTGTGAAGGAGTAAAGACGGCAAGGGGATGGACACAGCAGGGAGATGTATTATTGTTCTCTGGCACGTCCATTGTTCAGAGCACTTTGCTGCAATGAGATCAATATTCTGAACAAAGATCCTGCCTTGAGGGAGGATTGAAAGAAACCTGCCTGGGAGGTCTTCTGAAGAGGAGCTCCAATCAATAATCATTTATGAAATGCCTACTATGTGCCAGGCCCTGTGCTAATCATAGAATGTTAGAACCAGAAATGACTGTACCCAATCCCTTCATTTTACATACAAAGGAAACAGAGACCCAGAGAGGGGAAGTAATTTATCCATAGCTACACAGCAAATTAGTGGTAGAGTTCTGAGTGGAAACCATGGTTTCTGATTCTGAACAGAATACTTTTCCCAAACTATGTTTTTCTAGCAGAATTCTTCAATGACACATAGTCCATTTCTGTTGTTGTTGTATCATTTTTATATCCAACTTTTGGTGACCCTATCTGAGGGTTTTGGGTTTGGTTTTTTTTGGCAGGGCATTGAGGGTTAAGTGACTTGCTCAGGGTCACACAGCTAGTAAATGTCAAGTGTCTGAGGCCGGATTTGAACTCAGGTCCTCCTGAATCCATGGCCGATGCTCTATCCACTGCGCCACCTAGCTGCCCCTAATTTTAGGGTTTTCTTGGCAGAGAAACTGGAGTGGTTTACCATTTCCTTCTCTAGCTCATTTTACAGATGAAGAAACTGAGGAAAACAGAGTTAAGTGTCTTGCCTGGGGATCACAAAGCTAGCAAGTGTCTTAGGCCAGATATGAACTCAGGAAAATGAGTCTTTCTGACTCCAGGCCTGGAATTCCATCCACTGTGCCACCTAGCTGCCCAGTCTGTCTGACCAAACACTAAATAGGGGCTGCCAAGGTTCTATAGTCTTTAACCCAGGCACACGCAATGACATAGGTAACCTTGTGACATCTGTGACCTTCCCCCCCCCAAACCTTTTCTTTTTCTCTATATCTAATATCACAAGTAGCTTTAAGCATGATCTGCAACACAAGATTTTGGCAGAGACATATACAATATGAAAGAACATGAAGGGGAAGACACACTGCCACAGCTACACTACTCTGACACAGAGAAGTTTCCCTAGTTTCTCTTAGTTTCTTTCCTTCAAGGAAAATCACTGACTTAAGCAGTAATATAAGATACCAATGGGGAAGCCTCTCTCCACTATCCCTGTTGGAAGCTATTTGTTGCAGGCAACTTTCCAGTGCGGGGGTGGGGGGGGGTGGGGAAGAAGGGAGGTGACCTCAATGGGCCTATTGTCAGCAGCTACTGCCTTCTTGCCTGTGGCTAGGTGGTGCTGGTGATAGAGTGCTGGGCTTGAAGTCAAGAAAACAGCTCTTCCTGAGTTCAGATCTGGCCTCAGAGACTTAATAGCTCTGTGTGTGTGTGTGTGTGTGTGTGTGTGTGTGTGTGTGTGTGTGTGTGTGTGTGTGTGTGATCCCAGGCAAGTCACTTACACAGTTTGCCTCAGTTTTCTCATCTGTAAAATGAGCTAGAGAAGGAAATGGCAAACCACTGCAGTATCTTTTTCAAGAAAACTGCAAAATGGGACCAGAAAGAGTCAGACACAACTGAAACCACTGAATAGCAGTAAAACTTCCTTCTTACCTTCTAACTACATAGCCTCACTGTCCCTGCTTTCTTGATTATGGTGATAATAAGGGCACTAAATTTCATGATGTTTAAGATTTATCTTGAATATCCCTTCAAAAAGACCAGCCAGGGCTCCCCTATCTCTGTGTAGAAGAGGGAAATTGGACTCAATGTGCAGTGACTCAGTGACAGGATATTTAAATGTAAACACACAGACACAGACACAGACACACACACACACACACACACACACACAGATGACAGCTCTCAACTCTCTAAACTAATGAATCCAGAGCAGAAACCAGATTTCTGGAAACCAATGTATAATCCAAATCAGTCATCCTCAGCTTTAAAAAGTTGTCAGATACAATAGGATTCTCTCTCTCTTCCTCCACTTTCCCCCTGCCTACCTCTCTCCCTCCCTTTCTTCCTTCCCCCTTTCCTTCTTCCCTCCCCACTTCTCCCTCTCCCTCTCCACCCCCACACAAACACAAACACACACACATACAAGCATGAAAACAGGCGCACAGACACATGAGAGCATTCAAGTGTGGGTGTGTGTGCACATGCACGCACACACACATATACACATTAATCCCTTCTGTATCTAGCCCCAACCTGACTCAGTTCTAGAACCAATGTGGGGATAAAAGGAAAGAGACCTGGTTAGCTGACAAAATAGATAAACCACTTGCAATTAGTAGAGAATTTATCTTTCCTGAATGCCTGGATATTGAGTGTGTGTGTGGGGGACCCACCATGTGTATCATTAAGGGTTCTAAAGAGTCAGCTCAAGTTTCATGGTAATATCTGCCTTCTCATGGAAACACAAAGATGCATATCTGCCTATGAATAAGGTCTCTCTTCCTCTCTTTAGGGAAAAGACTAGCATTCTTTTCATTGGCACTGATCTAAATGCCAAGGGACAGAGCTATTTCTAGGCATTGATCCGAGTGATATAGGAAGTGGCAGTTCTACATTTATCTTTTTCATTTTTGAGTCTCCCAGATCCCTTCGAGTGGCCTTCCTTTGTCCCTAGGAGAGCTTCAATGTCTCAGCAGGGGTAAAACCTCAGCTGAGTTCCTGAGAGCTCCCAACCTCCTGCAGCAGCTCTTGCAATTTCAGAATCCACACAGATGGAGAAAAGGTATTTGGGGCTGAAGGAGGAGAACTGGCGTTGAGCTGCATTGTCACTGACATTTAATTGAATAGCTCAGAACTTAGGAGGTCTTTTCTCACTGGCAGGATGAAGTAGGGGCTTGGCAAGGTAGTGAAGTGATGACAAAGGAGAAGGAAGGCTATTTCAAGTCTAGGTTCTTTCCACGGTTTGGTGGTAGGCAGAATCTTTCCCCCTTATCAACAAAATTCTAGTTTCTTTTTTAAAAATAAACTTTTATTGATGTCTTTTTTAGTATCAAAATTTTCCCCAATATCTTACTCCTTTACAGAGAGCCATCCCATAAAACAAATACTTTTTTAAGACAAAGAGAGAAAAAGATCAGCAAAACTGATCAATATGTCAAAAATATCTGAAAATATGTGCAATGAGCCACACTAATGGGCCTTCTACCTCTACTATAATGTGTTTGTGTTTCACCCAAGGAGTCCAGGACTTCACATCTGAGGGACTGCTATATGAAATAGTGGATGGAGCTCTGGACTTAGAATCCTGCCTCAGGCACTTACTATGTATACAACTCTGGGCATGTCATTTACCTTCTCTGGGCCTCCGTTTCTTCTTCTGCAAATTGAGACAACTGGACTCAATGGTCCATAAAGTCCCTCCAGCTCTAAATTTATAATCCATCTTCCACCAGCTCACCTGACGGTGGAATTATACAATGATAGACTCATTTTGTTGCCATTGGGATTTGCTCACTCCTCTGAGGGCCTCAGTTTTCTTATCTGTTAAAGGGAGATGATGATCCCTGTCCTGCCTACACCTGCATTGTGAAACTACACTAAGAACAGAGGGCCTGTCATATGTGAAACAGGAATGAGTGTTAAGATTACTTTAATCTCTTCTGGAATTCATACTTTACATGATTAAAAGATGGAATTTCATTTCTTTCCCTCTTTCAATGATTTTCTATTTATTCTGTATGCAGTTTGTTTTGTATATATGTTTGTTGTCTCCCCAATTAGAGTATAAGCTCCTTGAGGGTAGGGATTGTCTTTTGCCTCTTTTTGTGTCCCCAGCACTTAGCACAGAGCCTGGCACAAGGTAGGCACTTAATACATGCTTATTGGATTGAATTCTCTCTCTCTCTCTAATTGAAACTCTATAGTGTTGTTCTGGCTAGATTTCTTTACAAGGTTGGCACTGAGGGAAAAGGATAACCCTTCCCATCTTAGTTTAATATAGGTGTTACTTAATGATGTTGGTCATTTCAGTTCTGGAACATTTACTGAGAGCATGCTATGTGCTTGACATTGTTGTGAATGATGAAGAAGTATAAGAAATGGTACTTGCTCTGGAAGAG
This sequence comes from Dromiciops gliroides, assembly GCF_019393635.1. NCBI lineage: Eukaryota > Metazoa > Chordata > Mammalia > Microbiotheria > Microbiotheriidae > Dromiciops > Dromiciops gliroides. The sequence goes on along the minus strand of NC_057862.1, from coordinate 427,592,640 downwards.
GTTTTAATCCAAATGGGGAAACAGGACATGGACCTGAAAAGGTAACTAATGTAGAAGCCGACTTGCCTCAGGCAATAAGAGCTGACATGTATACAATACTCTACACGCATTATTTCATCTGAGTATGACAACACCATGAGGCAGGTACTATAGGTGTTCTTATCCTCCATCTCCCAGATGAGGAAACTGAAGCTCAAAGACATTAAATGACTTTCCAATGCCCACACAACTAGTAAATGTCAGAGGTAGGATTTGAATCCAGATCCAGAATTCGAGCCACTCTACCAAGCTTCTTCTAAAGTTCGGTGACATCAAGACCATATACTCAGCCTCAATGGCTTTCTGACATGAAATTTGCCCTTTTTCTTCAGTCATATCCAACTCTTCATTTCCCCATACAAGGTTTTCTTGTCACAGATACTGAAGTGGGTTGCCATTTCCTTCTCCAGCTCATTTTACAAATGAGGAAACTGAGGCAAACAAGGTTAAGTGACTTAACCAGGATCACAAAGCTAGTTAGTATCTGAAGTTGGATTTTTGGGGATAAGGCAATTGGGGTTAAGTGACTTGCCCAGGGTCACACAGCTAGTAAGCATTAAGTGTCTGAGGCCGGATTTGAACTCAGGTACTCCTGACTCCAAGGTTGGTGCTCTATCCACTGCGCCACCTAGCTGCCCCTGAAGTTGGATTTTAATTCAGTTCTTCCTGACTCCAGGCCGAGCACTCCATCCATGGCACCATCTTGCTGCTCTAAATGGGCATAATATTAAAATAGAATGTCAGGGGCAGCTAGGTGGCACATTGTATAGAGCACTGGCCCTGGAGTCAGGAGTACCTGAGTTCAAATCTGGCCTCAGACACTTAACACTTACTAGCTGTGTGACCCTGGGCAAGTCACTTAACCCCAATTGCCTAACTAAAAAAAAAAATAGAATGTCAGCTGAAGAAACCTTACTAACTACCTAATTTGACATATTTATTTTCTCAATTAAAAAAAACTAAGGTTTATCCAAGGTAAGTAACCCACCCAAGATCCCACAGGAAGTTTCAGAGTGAAGACTTGAACCCAGGCCTCCTGCTAGTCTGCCCATAGCTTGGAGAATAGAGCAGACCCACCCACTGCACCCCGCCTTTTCCAACATTGGCAAAGAACCAACATCAACTCTAAGAATAAATGTTGCTAAGTGATTTGACTTGTCAACGCATGAGGCTCCTTCTGGAAGCCAAGATCAATAACTTTCAACATTCCCAGTCTTTTTCAGCACAGCTGTATCCCTACCTGGTAATTAGGCCAATGGCTGCTTCTCCCAACATCACGCTGGCTGAGCCTACACTCATTTGCTTCATGAAGAAGCCTCTATGATGATCTGGTCTTATCACTCCTTGCTCACAATTCTTCTGTGACTCTCTAATGCCTACCAGGCAAAGTTCAAGGTTCTTTTCCTGGCATTCAAGGCCCTCCACTATATAGTATTATCTCATAAAACTGCCTCCCATGCACATTATTCCCCAGTCAAACCAGACTACTCTCTGACTCCTAAACACATCATGTACTTCCTTCCCTAATGCCTTACCTTCCATGTGTTGTTTCTTATGTGAAGAAGGAAGTAAGGGCAAAGCTAGGAAGAAGCATCATGAAGGGGAATAAGGACAGAGACAGGCAAAGGTAGAGAGGAGGAGATAAAAGCAAGGATAGGTATAAAGAGAAGGAAATGAGACAAATGACAATAACTGACATTCATATCATGCTTTAAAGGTTTCAAAACACTTTATATACATTACCTCATGGGAGCCCTGTGGGGCCAGGATTATAGGTATTTTCCTCTCCATTTTATTGTTGAAGAAACTAAGAGATTTGCATTGATTTGCCCCAAATCACACAGATTTTAAGTATCAGGGACCTGATTTGGACCCAAGGTCTTCCCGACTTTAGGCCCAGTGCTTTTTTTTGGGAGGGGGAGGCAATGAGGGTTAAGTGACTTGCCATGGGTCACACAGCTAGTAAGTGTCAAGTGTCTGAGTCCAGATTTGAACTCAAGTCCTCCTGGATCCAGGGCCAATGCTTTATCCACTGCGCCACCTAGCTGCCCCCAGGTCCAGTGCTTTATCCACTTTGCCATGCTTCCTGTCTAAGGGTAGAAATTGTTGTTAGGTCATTTCAGTCATGCTCAACTCTTTGTGACTCCATTTGAGGTTTTCTTGTTAAAAATACTGGAATGGTTTGCCATTTACTTCTTTAGCTCATTTTACAGATGAGGAAATTGAGGCAAACAGGGTTATGTGATTTGCTCAGGGTCATACAGCTAGTAAGTGCCTGAGGCCAGATTTGAATTTAGGAAGATGAGTCTTCCTAACTCCAGGCCCAGTGCTCTATCCACTGTACCACCTAGCTGCCCTAAGGATGGAAATAGTGGAATAGATTCTGGGACATGGTAATGGGATAGACTCCTATACATTTGACACTACTGGTAAAGTACCATCCTGACAAGGGCCTACAGGAGGTTACCCAAAGTGGTTAGAAGAGTAGGGTGAAAGGTGATGAGAGTATTCAAGGTATAGGATGAGATTGATTCTCAATAAAGGCCTATTTTTCTTCAGGTGAATTTGAGGACAAAGAAGAGAATGACAACACAGAGGTGGGGGAGGATTATTGGGAGGTAGGAAGAGGAAAATCTACCTGAAGACAAAATAAGGGGAAATATGCTACAGACTCAACATGAGCAATCTGGTTTTAATATTAAAAGAAATTTCTGAAAGAGAAGTCCTTTAGATGATAGATAGAAGAGAGCTTTACTGTAGCCAGCTGATAAAGTGGATAGGAAGCTGGTCCTGGAGCCAGGAAGACCTGAGTTCAAATCTGACCTCAGACACTTACTAACAGGGTGATCTTGGACACGTCACTTAACCTCTCTCTGCCTCAATTTCCTCAGTTGTAAAATGAGGATAATAATAGCACCTATCTCACAGGGTTGTTGTGACGATCAAATGAGATATTAATATTTGTGAAAAGCTTATTATAGTGCCTGGCACATAGTAGACACTATACAAATGCTTATTCCATTCCTTCCCTCTCCCTTCTTGCTCCAAAGGTTTCAAGGTTTCACTAAGTGAGGAAGGCAGAGATAGGGTCTCTATCTAGAGATCAGAAGATGAAGCCAATGTCTTCTTCTAGACCATTCCAGCAGACCAAGGGTTTAAAATCGGCACAGGCTTAAGCTTCTCACACTCCCCAGCTCCTCCCCTGCTTGATCAGAAGAGGAAAGGCCTCCTGTTCTGGGGACACTAGCAGGCCTCTAGATGGAGCTGCTGAAAACCTTGTGCTGTTGGCAGAAGCAGAATCCTGTCCATGTCTACAAGACATCAGCACTTGGTCAGTTCCCTGTATCCCTTCTGTTGAAAGGGGTCAAGGGGAGGGAGAGGAGGAGGTTTTTAAAGCCTAGTTTTGGTCACAAGGAGGTGATGAGTGCATTCCCTGATGGAATGAATTTGAGTATCAGGGCTACAACTTTTCTTCTCTCCACTCTTACCAAATAAAGAATAGATGTGCAGTTGTGTCCCCTTCTACCCTTCACAAGAGGCCCCACAATAATGATAGTAATAATAGTTTAGGGTTGTTAGGTGGTGCCATAGTGCACTAGGCCTGAAGTCAGGAAGACGAATCTTCCTGACTTCAAATCTGAATTCAAATACATATTAACTGTGTGACTCTGGGGAAGTCACTTCACCCTGTTTGCTTTCATTTCCTCATCTGTAAAATGACCTAGAAAAGGGAATGGCAAACCACTCTGGTTTCTTTGCCCCAAAGACAAAACAAAACACAAATGGGGTTATGAAGAGTTAGACACAACTGAAAACAACTAAACAACAAATAATAATAGCTTCCATTTCTATAACACTCTAAAATGAGCAAAGCATTTTACTCATAACAACCTTATGAAGTAGGTAGCACAAGTATCATTATCCCCATTTTATAGATGAGAAAACTGACACCTAGAAAGGCAAAAGGATCTACTCCAGATTTCATGGCAAATAAATGAAAGATACAGTTCTATATTGGGTTTCCCGAATTCTTGATGCAGTCTAGTGTGATGGTAAATGATGGGGAGCCATATACATCATTGGAATTAGGAGTTACATTAATAAGACTATGGATTAATTACAGTATTAGAGTATTATTACTTTTTACATCCTACTTTTTCCCTGGCCCCTACTTCTGGCCAGGATTCAGATCAGGACATGCGCAAAGGGGGCCTGTGACCTCAGCCTCTCCTGATATATTACCCAAGGAGTCTCCTAGTCTGCAAAAAAGGGATGGGGGGCACAATGGCTAGTTGAAGCCTGGGGCAAAAGTGAAGTGAGTTGGTCTGTTGAACCCCACTGGCCCCTGTCTACTACAAAGCACCTAAAGTAGACAGTCCTTGGGTCCCAAGGGCTAGAGGGAGGGGCTGCTTGAAGGAAAGTCTTGCAACTCCAGGTAATTCGCTGGACTTTGTAAGGAGCAGTCTGCAGTTCCAAATTCAGATTGATTCTTTAGTTGTGGGACTAAAGGTGACACTTATTTAGTTCTGCAACCCCCACCCAATTCTGACTCCCCACCCAAGAAGGGAGGTAGTAGGTTCCCAAGTTTCCAGAAAACCCATAAGACCTAACAGCTTAGGAGCTAGTAAGCCCTGTATTTGTGTATTGAGGTAGCTGTAGAATCAAATCCTAGTTGAGTACCCCTTAATGGGAACCAGGAAGGGAGAAGGACCAAGACCTTTCTCCTTACAGGCTTGCCTTTTACCCAAGGCCAACTTCAAAGGAGTTAAATTAAGAGCAGAGCAGCTGCTCAAAGAGAATGGCTGAGGCTGACTAAGACTTTTTGAAGGAGCCCCTAGTTCTAACTCTTCAACCAATTACAAAAAAGCTTTTCCTAATCAGGTACTTGGAAGACTCTAGTGACAAAATGTCTACACATTCTCTGATGTCTCTACAAGGTACTCCCTCTGCATGTCATCACAACTATCCTGGAAGCAGGTTCCTCAGACTCTTCTTGTAGGAAATCAGCATCAGAGGCTCTTTGCTCATGTGCCTGTCCCTAATACACAAGCTCTTACAGAAGAGTCTGTTTCTTTTCCCTAGGACCTAGCACTATGCCAGAGCATATCTGAAAGCAAACCTCCAGTGAGTACCTATTTCTATGGAAGGTATGGAAGTTAACTTTGCAGAGGGAATATGGGATTCTACATAATAGTACTTTGTGCCCCTGCTCTTCCCTTCCCCCATGCCCTTTCTAAATAGGAAGAGGTAGGGTTTTTTCCCTTTGTTACATGTGTAGAGAGAAGCAATGGTGTCCCATAAGAAGGAAGGTAGTACAGTGGTTTTATTGATGCCCTGCCATGTGTACTGGTTGTGTTCCTATAAGTTCAAATTCCTGAAGAATCAACACTTGGAGAGTATGTAGAATATGAGCTAAATAGAGCTGGAAAGTGAAGGGAGAGTTGGACTAAAGGTTGGGTAGAGATTCCTCTCTACTAAGAAAGAAATAAGAACAGGAAGAAAGTTAGAATTAGGAAGGAATAAAAAAGGGTTGATTAACTTGATTTTTTTCCTTCTTGACTCTAAGACCAAAATAATCTACCAGGGAGGAAAAAATCATCTAACTTTCTTCCTTTTCCTTTATCTACTTGGTGGACACTTCCATTTCTTAAACTTATCCAGTCTATCTCTTACATACTCACTAATTGCACTCTTTCCAGTTACTCAAAGATTTAAAACACCATAGAGAGCAATCTTGTGGCAGCAATCCCATCCATTGGCCATATTTGAGAGAGGGCCACATAGCCTTTCCCTACACACAACAGAAAGGAGCTTATTCCATTTCATATCACTCTTAATCCATAAGCACTTATTAAGTGTTTACTACATCTCAGACACTGTTCTAAATACCAGGGGTATCAAAAAAGAGGTACAAAACCAGTGCTTGTTTTTGAGGGTCATACATTCTAAAGGTAGAGACAACATGTCTATAAATACTTGCATACAAAATGCATACAAAATAGATGGAAGGTAAACTTGGAATGGAAGATTCTAGGAAGTTGAGAAACCAGGAAAGGTTTCCTACAGAAGTTGATATTTTATCCGAGTCTTGAAGGAAACCAGGCAGTCTAAAAGAAGGAGCTAATGATGGACAGTCTTCTAGGCAGGGGGAGCAACTAGTATAAAGGAATTGAGATGAGATGAAGGGTAGCATTAGAGAAGCAGAAAATAGACCAGTATGGTTAGGTTGTAAGCAAGCATAGAGGTGAAGAAAGTATAAGGAAACCAGAAAGGCAAGAGGGGACCAGGCTATAAAGAGCTTTAGGTGCCAAACAAAGGACTGTATATTTAATTCTTATATCCTACTCCCTCCAGTCTAGAATGAGTGGAGGAGTCCTTAGTTTCATATTAGTTTACTATATCCTGCCTCTCTCCACCCCACCTTTCCCTTTATGCCAAACATTGGTGTTAGGTGGGGAAATTGCCTTTTTAGGGTCTTAGCAGACCAGCTAGAAGGTCACTGTAGAAATCATCTCAGACACAGACAAGAAGCTGCTTCTTATATGATTAACCATAGACAAGAGTTTGAGTCTTTTAGGGTAAATGACTCCCCTTTTGAAGAATATGTTGATGAATTAAAGAAATTTGGAAAGTGGGGAGGAAATGATACAATTGTAGCATTTGCTAAGCAGCATCAGCTGAATGTGGTGGTTCATCAATTAAATCAACCTTTATTGAAAATCAGTGGCACAGAAAAAACTGATGCTAGAGAACTCCACATTTTCTACCATAAAGAACATTATGACAGCATTAGAAAGATCAATGACAATTCAGAAACCCCTGCCACTTTGGCTTGGGGAGGAGACCAACAGCATTGCCTGCTGAGCATTTGACTTCTGACTTCCGGGGTGCGAGCTTAAAAGGCAAGGAGAGAATGGAAGTGGGGGATTTTTCCTGCTCTGCTGGTCTCCTGACTGCGCTGCACAGACGGTCTCTCTCTCTCCAAAGGTGGCCTTCGGTTTAGGTGAGTTTTTATAAGGAATATAGACTAAGCTTAGACTTAAGACGATTTGTATTGTGTTTCTACTTTCCTATCCTTCTAATCAACATCACCTTGTGACTACCATAACAATAAAAGGTCTATCTAGAAAACCAAAAGCTTCTTCCATTTACTAGTCTGGGAGATAAATTAAGGGAAAGGTTAAGTAGGGGAGATTTATGATCTAATATCCAATTTTAAATCTCACAGTGGCAGGAATACAGTTTTAGGTATAGATACCATGAGAGAAAAATAGTTCTTCTGTCATGATGTGATTCCAAGTAGATCTTCATTCCTACCCCTGTCCCAGAACTGCAGGATTTGGGGAAGTGGTAAAAAATATTAGGAGCTTTAGGTTCCTAGAATCCTTTTTCCTTAGAGTGGGAAGGTCCCAAGCTCAGGAGCTACAGCCCACTTAGTAAATTTCCCATCCTATGGTTTTGTCCATGGTGCTGAAACGAGCAGTTTGGCTCCTGGATCTGCAATGCCTTTTTTAAAAATCTGAAATTTTAAAAAGATTAATAATGACTTTCATTTTCAAACACATTTCATTGCTTTTCCCTCAAAAGAGATCTAATTTATTCTTTAATCTTTTGCTTAGATCACACACCTTGAAACTAAAAAAATTTCCTTCCACCACCCCATCCCTAAAGTCTTAGCACTTTTTGATTATCTCTAGGCTTACTCAGGGTCGTGTCAATGAGATAAAAATAGCCCAAAAAACCCCCCAAAAGCAGGCTTTTGTCCTTTCCTGAGAGCCTTCCTTGATTTTTCTTTTTCTTTTCTTGTTTGTTTTTGTAGGTCAGTGAGGGTTAAGTGACTTGCCCAAGGTCACACAGCTAGTAAGTGTCAAGCTCTGAGGCCAGATTTGTACTCAGGTCTTCCTGAATCCAGATCCGGTCCTTTATCCACTTCTCCACCTAGCTGCCCCTCCTTCCTTGATTTTGTTTTTTGTTTTGTTTTGTTGCAGGGAAATCAGGGTTAAGTGACTTGCCCAGGGTCACACAGCTAGTTAAGTGTCAAGTGTCCGAGGCTGGATTTGAACTCAGGTCCTCCTGAATCCAAGGCCAGTGCTTTATCCACTATGCCACCTAGCTGCCCCCATTCCTTGATTTTTAGCTTTTTTCTTGTACCCCCAAAGATGGATGATTATAAAATGTGGTCACTGATGGTAAGATTTGACTGGCTTTACAAGGTTCCATCTGCCTAAATATGTCTCCCTGACCATACCTCAGTGGCTGAATCCCCTACTTTCCTCTAGGAAGACCTGGACTCTCATTGTCCCTGTCCATAGGTATGCTACTTTACCTTTATGGATCTCAATTTTCTCCTCTATGAAATGAGAGAGTTGGACTAGATAATCTTCAAAATCCCTTCCAGGTTTGAAGATATAATCCTATGATCCATTTGCTCTAGGGGAATAACCTTTCCACTTTTCCCGTCCCCACCTATTCATGTCCAGAATGATCACCTTATAGAATTAGAGGTAGGCAAGGAGCACCATGAAGTAGCTCCAAGGAGGAGCTGAAGAATCTAGACTCAGGTTCTTTCTGTTTTTCTCCCTGGAGGAGAACATGTCTCTGTATTTGGATCCATGGGTCATGGCACTTCTTCCCCTCAGGACAAAGTTTACTATAATAAACTTCATTTCACAAAAAGGCCCAAAGCCCTAATGTCTTTTTCTCTAAATGTAATGAAGCATTAGGGTGTTTATGGAATATGCTTTACTTTCTTATTATTAATACTTACTACAATTAGCACTTATTCTGAAGCTGTGCTAATAGAAAGATTATCTTGATCACATCTCTCCATGATCTAGCAAGTCATACTTTTTTTTAATCTCTGAGAGATGCTATTATACTTTCAGTTTTCTTGGGAAAAGGAGAGGAAGGGCTTGAGCTGGAGGAAAAGATGGGACTGTTAAGGAAATTTTGAACTGTTGGGAAAAAGTTTGAATTTAGGGAAGAGAAATGGGGGGGGGAATTCCAAGGGCACTTAATGGAAGAAAAAGGCTACAACTAAAGGGCTTTAGAAGGAGCAGATATGGGAACAAAAAGAAAGAAAATGAAATCAAGGAGGTAGAAAAGGAGGTGGAAATCAACAAACATATATTGGTGTTTACTAGTATAAAGAATTAATTGTTATTTGAGGTTTTTATGCCTCGGCACGCACTGGCCTGGGGCTCCACAAACCACACTGTGCTCCACCCACTGGTTGTAGCCATTGCCAGGGCTCTGGCACCTCACGTCATCACCACTCTCTGACGCCTACATGGGCCTGGCAAAATTATAATGATTGGAAGCCTAGTGAGGGCAGTCATGTGACTGTCAGAGCGGCCATCCCATTGGCTGGGGCTGTGTGGGGTGTTTCTAGGTTTGGGGGAGGAAAATTGGGCATTCTAGGTGGAAGCTGGAAAGCGACAGGCATTCTGCTACGTATTTTCAGCTGATTCCTGGGCAGTGGTATTTTTTCAGGTATTATAATTTTCCTTTCCCCATTTTATTTCCTTTCCCTTGATCCTACTGATCCTGTTTGTGTTGTGTTTTTTTTTTAAAGTTCGTTCTTGTTAAAATAAATCTTGTTCTGTTTTGAGGGAGGCTGCCGGTCTCCTTCCTTGCCCCAATATTGCGGCGAGCCGTTTAGCTAGCACTCCCCAATTAAAAATTGGTCCCCACACTAGACAGATAAGTGACCCAGTGGATAGAGTGTTAGACTTGGAGTCAGGAAGAACTAAGTTCAAATCCTACCTCAGATACTTATTTAGCTGGGTGACGGAGAAGTCACTTAACCTTTATCTTCAGTAATAATACTAATTAATAATCATAATATCTACCTTCCAGGGTTGTTGTGAGAATCAAGTGAGATAATCTATACAAACTAATAATATATACTTAATACATAAATATTATTTATAAACTTTGCAAACCTTAAAGTGCTTTATAAATCTTATCTATTCTTATTATTATTATTTGCCAAGCATTGTACTAAGTACTAGGGATGCAGAGACAAAGCAAAACCAGCTCCAGCCCTTGAGAAGCTTATCCTCTAGGGGCAGTTAGGTGGTGCAGTGGATAGAGCACTGGTCCTGGATTCAGGAGGACCGGGGTTCAAATTCAGCCTCAGACACTTAACAATTACTAGCTGTGTGACCCTAGGCAAGTCATTTAACCCCAATTAATTCCCTCACCAAAAAACAAACAAGCTTATACTCTAGTGGAGGTAGATAACATGTGCATATAGGTATATAGAAAGACAGACAGGAAAGAGCAGTAGGAGGACTTGAGCTGAAGAAGAAAGAAGACAATAAGGTCAATAAAACAAAGGAGATGAAATGGGTGACCTATCAGCGTGCTAACAATATGAGAGAGAGTCTGATCATTCAAACTGAAAATCCCTGTCAACAGGTTGCCTTAGCAGTTCTCCAAGAAGCTACAGGCAGAAACAACAAAGAACTGAGGACAACACTTCCAGTAAATATGAAGAGAATTCTACAGTGACCTGAAGAGAAAATGCGACACTTGAAGTGCTTATTCAAGTTCCAGATGTCCAGGAAGCAGTCAGTAATATGGCATTACAGGTCATGAAGAGACAGCTGATGAGGACTAGATGTAAAGATTTGAGTCATCCGCATGAAGATAATAATTGAACCCACAGAGTTGATGAGATCACTGAGAATACATTGAGAAAGGAGGGCCTAGAATAGAGTCCTGCCAAGTGTAAATGAATTAATGTCAGAGAGAAGGCACTAGTGATGCAGGAAAGACCTTCTGCAAAAGGTGTGATGTGAATGGAGTCTTGAAAGAAGTCAGGGAAGCTAGGAGGAAGAGAACTCCAAACATTGGAGAACGACAGTGCAAAACACAGTCAGGAGATGAAATGCCATATATAGGAAGCAGCAAGGAAGCTAGTTAGCTTTTTTGAAGTTGAAGGGAAGGGAGTAAAGTACAAGAAGACTTAGAAATGTAGGAAGGGTCCAGGCTGTGAAAGGCTTTAAATGCTAAACTGGGGATTTTTACATTTGATCGTAGAGGTAAAGAGGAGCTGCCATTTGAGTTTATTAATAGACAGACCTGCACTTTAGGAAACTCAGTTTGACAGCTGACTGGTGGCTGAATTGGAGTGAGGAGAGACCTGAAACAGGAAACACAAATAGAAGACTATTCTAATAATTGAGGCAAAAGATGATGAAGGCCTGTCTGTACTAGAGGAGTAATTGTGTAAATAAGGACAAGAGGTAAAATCAAGAGAAGATAAAAAGGTAGAAATGACAAAACATTTTCCCCAACTGTCCTTCTATTTTAAAAATTTTAATATTTAATTGTTTTTCCTAATTACATATAAGAACTATTTTAACATCATTTTTTCCAGTTTTAAGTTCCAAATTCTCTCCTTCCCTCTTCTATCCCACCCTTCATTGAGAAAGCAAGAAATCTGACATAGATTACGCATGTGTAGTCATGCATATTTCCATTTAAGACATGCTGTGAAAAAAACACAGACAAAAACCCCAGGAAAAATAAAGAAAGCAAAGAAAATGTATCTTCAATCTGCATTCAGCCTCCACCAGTTCTTTCTCTGGAGACAGACATTACCTTTCATCATAAATCCTTCAAAATTGTCTTGCATCATTGTATTGCTAAGAATAGTGAAGTTATTCACAGTAGATTATCATACAATATTGCTGTTACTGTGTACAATGTTCTCCTGGTTCTGCTGATTTCACTTTGCATCTACAAATGACAAAATTTGACAACAAATTTGATATGTGTAAGGAGTAAGGTGTCAAAGATGACACTGAGGTAGAAAACCTGGAAAATCGGGAAGTAGATGATGCTTCCAACAGTAATAGGGAAGTTGGGACGAGGAAAGAGTTTGAGGGAAAAGATAATGATGATTCTGGAGAAAGTCACACAAATCTCCAGGTTAGTTTCATTACAATGGGATCTAATCTCAACCAGGTCCTCACGAGTATATGACAATTCTTTTGTATATTTTCCTTGATTGACTTTCCATCACATCATCTATGGCAGGTATTCCAAAACCTTCTCCTCTCTCTTCAAACCTTTTCTTTCCACCATCCTAGCAGAGGACCTTGATTCCTATGTTTCCAAGAAAATAGGCCTTCTCCATCCAATTAGGTCAATAAAACTGACAATCTAAATGAAATAGAATATTTCTAAAAATATAAATTGTTCAGATTGATAGAACAAGTGATAGAGGATTTAAATAATCAAATCTCAAAAAAAGAAATTGAATAAGTCATAAATGAATTCTCAAAGAATAAAATCCTATGACCAGATGAATTTACAATCAAATTTATTAAATATTTAAAGGACCATTGATTCTAATATTACATAAAAGGTTTGAAAAATAGGAAAAGAATGAATCATGATAAATTCTTTTTGTGATATAAATCTGACCTTGATACTTAAATAAGGAAGAGTTAAAACAGAGATAGAAAACTATAGACCAATATTCCTAATGAATATTGATGCAAAGTTTTAAAATAAAATAAAAGGAAATTTTAAAAGGAGATTATAGCAATACATCACAAAGTTTATATACTATAATCAGGTTGGATTTTTACCAGGAATGGAGAGCTGGTTTAATATTTGGAAAACAATAAAACCATAAACATAATTAACCATATTAATAGCAAGCATGATAAAAATTCAAATTATGTGTATAGATTCCAAATCTTTTGACAAGATACAATGCCTATTTCTACTTTTAAAAAATACTAGAGGGGCAGCTAAGTGGCGCAGTGGATAATGCACTGGCCCTGGATTCAGGAGGACCTAAATTCAAATCCCTTCTCAGACACTTGACACTTACTAGCTGTGTGACCCTGGGCAAGTCACTTAACCCTCATTGCCACACCCCCCCCAAATACTAGAAATAATAGGATAAATGGATCTTTCCTTAATATGATAAATATTATCTATCTAAAACCAAGAAGGACTTTCCAATAAGACCAGGGATAAAGTAAGGAAGTCCATTATCACCACTGCTAATTAATGTGGTGCTGGAAATGCTAGCTATAGCAACAAGCAAGAAAAAGAAATTGAGGAAATAAGCATAGGAAAAGAAGAAACAAAATTGTTACTTTTTTGTAGCTCTTATGATTGTTTACTTTGAAAAGCTAAAAAAATCAACTAAAAACTATTTGAAACAATTAACTTCATCAAAAGTTGCAGAATATAAAATAAATTCATATCAGTCATTTGAATGTCTATGATTCAATAGGAAGAGATAGAAACACATTCCATTTTAAATAACTATAGAAAATATTAAATACTTGAAAGTCTACTTTCCAAAACACACACAGAAACTATGTAAACACAACTATAAAACACTTTTTACAACAAAAAGGGACACATCTAAATAATTGTAGAAATGTTAATTGCTTGTGGGTAGCACAGCCAACATAATAAATGAAACAATAACTAAATTTATTTCTTCAGTGCCATCCCAATTAAATTATGGAGGTAAAAAATAATAATGAAACACATCTGGAGGGGGGTAAAGGCAGAATTTCAAGGAAGATAATGAAAAATAGTGGAAAGGAAGAGGCTTAACAGCACCTTATCTCAAACTATACTATAAAGTATTTATCATCAAAACAATTTGGTACTGGTTAAGAAATAGAGAGGTTAGGAGCAGCCAGGTGGCACAGTGGAAAAAGCACTGGCCCATGATTCAGGAGGACCTGAGTTCAAATCCAGCCTCAGATACTTGACACTAACTAGCTATGTGACTCTGGGCAAGTTACTTAACCCTCGTTGCCCCATTTTAAAAAATAGAGAGGTTGAACAGTGGAACAGAATGGAGAGGTTGAATGGTGGAACAGATCAGTTACATGAAATACAGAAGCAAATGAATACAGCAGCCTAGACTTTGATAAACCCAAAGATCCTACCTTTTGAGGCAAGAACTTACTACTTGACAAACTGTTGGGAAAACCAGAAGGCAACCTGGCAGAAACTAGGTATAGACCAACACGTCATACTATATACCAAGCTCTTCAACTTATTAGCACTTTCTCCCTCTTGAAATCACTTTGTCCAACTTTGGTTACATATATTTTGTATTTACTTATTTGTGCACATGTTATGTTCTCGGTTAAACTGATAGCTCTTTGAGGGCTGTGACCAACATTAACCAAAAACAATATCATAAATCCATGAGACACTGAATTGCAATTAGATTTATTATATGAGAAATGAGCATGCAGAGCAAAGAACTCACAATCAGAATTTTGTATATTTATTACAGTGCAACAAAGGGAAGAGGAGAAAAACAGAAATCTCCTAAAGGGGAATGGCATGGGAAGGGAAAATTTTCAGTAAAAGTGGGGCCTCAGACACTTGCTACTTACTAGCTGTGTGACCCTGGGCAAGTCACTTAACCCCAATTGCCTAAAAAAAAAAGTGGGGAAAGGACCAAATCTTTCTCAAAAGGGAGGAACAAGGCAATGGCAAAAGCAGCCTTCTTTCCTCTTGGGAACCACTAGATCATTAAGATTGGAGGGTCTGCTTATCTATAAGGGTCCTAGCTGCACAAGCAGTTTCTCAGCCTAGTATAGACTTGAGTAGTGCCTGTCTTGACTCCCAAGGACATACAGAGAGTCCAGTATGGGATTAAAACAACAAATTGTATTGCTTTAGGAGGGCTTTATCCATGACATATTCAGGGCCTCCTGCAAACTGCCAGTCCAGTGTTTCTGGAAAATGTGGGAATTCAAAAAGCAAGTTCAGGGGACTCCTTAACATTTCTTAACAACAGGATATTCATTAAGACATGATCTTCAATTATTTTTCATCCATTTTGCAGGCAAATAGACTCAAATACACACCCCAGCAATAGTGATAGCTAATTTTTATATAGCGCTTTCGAGTTTACAAAAACCAAACTTCCTCACAGGTCTATGAGGCAGAGAGTTGGTTTTATTATCCTACTTTACGGATGGGGCAATTGAGTCATAGAGAGAGGAAATTACTTGCTTGGAGACCAGATCAGGGCTCAAACCTGGGATTAGAGGCACAGCTACATGTTAGACAATGAGCTCCTCAAGGACAGGAACTATTTTAATTCATCATTGGATCCGTGTAGTACAATATTTTAGGTACTACAATACAGGTGTCAGGGATAGAAGTTAATACATTTACCATTTGTATATAAGACCCAAATGTAATCAAACTAGGGAAAACTGGTTTACCTATTTTTTTTTAAAGCAAGAAAGGTAGGCCTATAACCTCTGCTACTAGGGAGGCAGGAGTAGGTGGATTGCTTGAGTTTAGAAGTTCTGAGCTACTGTTAGGCTAAAACTGATTGGGTGGTCTACACTAAGACCAACACCAATTAGACACTCATTAGAGTGTCTGAGAGCAGGAGACCACCAGGCTGCCTAAGAAGGTTTGTCAGAAACGGAACAAGTTAAAACTTTTAAGCTGATCAGGCATCAGCCATGAGTGGCTGGTACACTTCTAGCTTGGACCAGATAAGGAGACCCAGTTTCAAAAAACAAAAAAAAAGTGTGTGTGTCGGGGGGGGGGGGGGGGAAGGGCAGAAAGATGAAAATAACTCCCTACTAACATTTGTCTGAAGGATGGAATTTCTGGAATGGAAGAAAGGTCCTGAAACAATAATCCCCTCAGAACTTCTCTATCTCCTTTCTGTTTTATCCTCTTTTTTCCCACTACCAGGATTTGTTAAGATGTTCTTTAAAAGTCCTCAAAGACCCTTCACTGATTCACTAGGATATGATCCAGGAGAGTTTTCCACATCTATCATCTGCTTTAACTTCAAAAGAATGAACATATCATACACATTTGTCACAATATTTTAAAATGTTGAAATAATTAGAAACCACCAATAATTTCCTTTCAGACACACACAAGGCTGTCTGTTCAACAGAGGGTATGGGTATGGAAATACACTGCCTGCACATGGACACTCACACATGCTCACAGGCTGTTTGCTTGCTCACCCTTCTTCACATGTGCATTCTCCTCTCTGTCTCTCTGTCTCTGTCTCTGTCTCTGATCTTTCCAGTGTCTACAACAGTAAAAATACCATCTCCAAAAACCAGGCTATTCATGAACTGGATCGCTGACAGTCTATGTCTGTGCTGTACCACAAAAAGTGAACAGTTAAAGCTATCAACCAGGTGTTGTTTTCTTTAACCTGATTAGATTGATTCTTTCTCTGAATATACTCAACTGCCTGGGTATTTTGGACTGAAGTCTTTATTTGGTGCCTTTGTCCACAGAGTCAGTGAAGCATGAGAGAAACCATTAACCTTAATTATCTAACATCAGAAGACTTCCCAGGAAGAAGTGACCCCAAAGAGATCATCTCTTCTTACAAGTCAAAACACTTTTGCCCCCTAGAGAGTATTTTATTCCTCCTGCTTCACTTGAGAATCAGTCATCATTAGAAATGGTTAAGCTAAATGGTCTTTAATGTCCTTCCCAAGTAGCAAATCACTTAACCTCTTTGTGTTTTAGTTTCCTCAGTTGTAAAATCGGGGTAACAACAGCAGCTACCTTATAGGGTTGCTGTGAGGATAAAGTGAGATAATATTTGTAAAGAGCTTAGCTTTAGTCGGTGCTATATAAATGCTTATTTCTCGCTTGCCCCCAGTTCTAACAATCTGTGTTCTAAATTCCAATTCAATTTGGCAAACATTTAGTAAGCACTGGCTATGCACAAAGTCCCATGCTAAGTGCTGGAGATACAAAACATGCAATAACAATGTTCTTGCCCTTTTAGGGCTGAGAACAGAAATATGTAGCTGAAATCTTTTGTTTGACTATAGGCGGTCCCTGGTCATATCTCTAAAATGAGACTGAAAGGAGAAAACAAACCATAAAGGCTTACACTGAAAAACAATAGCAATTATAGAACACATGCAGGATTTGCACAAGGCAGATTTGAGAGAAACGGATGCCCTATATTTGGATCTCTACCATATGGGGTCTTCATAAAGTCCTTCTGTCATTTGACTTTGAAATGACTTATATAGAACAGATACATCTACTAGTCACTGTTCTAAGGTCCCTTTCACCTCTGACATTCAATAGTCATTCTAAGTTCTAAGGTACTTTCCAGCTCTCACAGTCTGTGTTTTTATTCCAGAACTCTCTGTTCTAAGGTGTCTTCTACCATGGACATTCTATGGCTATCAGTTTCCTCATTTGGGTAATGAGGAGGTTTTGACTAAAATGAGGTGGGGCTCTGAAATATGCTTCTATTCAAGGTTTTAAGGTTCCTTCCAGCCCTGAATCATACATTCTAGCATTCCTTTCAGTTCTAACATTCCATCGTTCCAATAATCTGTGATTCTGAATACAAACTATCAGCATCTTTTCCAGAATCATCTTATTTACTCTCTATAATCATATCATACACATGGATGTCTAAACACATATGCATGGGAAGTCAATGGCTGCCCAACATCAGTTTTCTTTTTCTTTAGTCAGTTAATAAACATTTCTTGTATACCCACTGTGTACTGTACTAGTTACCACATTGCTAAGAGGAAATTTTTTTTCTTTTTTTTTTTTATTTCTGCATTAGTCATGTTATACAAGAAGAATCAGAGCAAGAAGGAAAAACCTCAAAAAAGAAAAACAACAGCACCAAAAACAAAAGAGATAGTATGGTCCAATCAGCATCCATATTCCATAGTTTCTTTTTTTTTTTTTTCTGGATTTGGAGAGTCTTTTCCATCATGAGTCTAAGAGGAAATTTTAAAAGGTTGTTTCTTTCTTTCTTTTTGGTGAGGCAATTGGGGTTAAGTGACTTGCCCAGGGTCACACAGGTAGTAACTGTTAAGTGTCTGAGGCCGGATTTGAACTCAGGTCCTTCTGAATCCAGGGCTGGTGCTTTATCCACTGCACCACCTAGCTGTCCCCAAAAGGTTGTTTCTGTCCTTAAGGAGAGGTATCAATCTAGGTAGGAACTGAAGATATAGGCAATTAACTGAGATTAATATGTGTAAATGAAATTGTCATCTGTTTAGCATCTGGCTAAGCAATAATAGACAAGGTAATACCTTTGAGACTCCAATTGCCCTGGAAAAATATCACCACTTCATTGTCTCACATGTTTCAATGTTATTTGGGATTTTTTTCAACCAGCTTGGCCATCTGTTTGATTTTGGGACATGTCCAGTGAAGATGCGTGCTATGGAAAGATGTTGGCAGTGAGGACAAAGTGGCTGCCATCCCATGAAGTTGCCATGCAACTGAAGTGTATTATAGAGGAAGGAACAGGCTGGCTAGATGCAGGTCTACCTCCCCAGCATGGTCTCGCCTTAAGCCTATCCTGAGAGAGCTGTTTATAGAGCAAATCCTCTTTCACATGTACTAGGTTCACTTGCTATTTAAGGGAATGCAAAGGTGAAAGCCTTGTAATATGAAGATTAACGATCCCCTCCCCATGCAGATATTTGGGCAAATACAGGTTTTTCATTTATCTTGTTTATTTTAAGTGAGGTACACTCATAAGTGAAGTAACTTGGTGTCATTCAGTGGCTAAGATATGGCCCAGTTTAGCAGTGACTGATGTCAAGTAAGCAAGCATTTATGAAGCCCTTACAATGTGCTAAGCACTGGGAATAGAACTACAAGGAGAAAGAAAGACAGTCTCTGCCTTTAAAGGGAGCTTATGTTTTAATGGGGGAAGATAAGTAAAAGGAAACTGAAAATGTGGGTGGGGGGATTATCCTAAACAATGTCATTAACCTCTCACTAAGAGATTTTTTATGGCAAGTGGGTACCCACCCATGTGTCAGTCAATCCATCCTTCATAACATCTCCCTTATTCATCCACTTCTGTTAATTCACATAGCCACCACCCTAGTTCAGGCCCTAATATCCTCTAGACTATTACAGCAGCTTCCTAATTAGACTTGTGTCTTCTAATCTCTATCCTCTCCAACCCATTCTCCACACAGTCTGGCATTTCCCTGTCTCCATTTCCTAGCATCCCTAGCTTACCAAAAACAACAAGCATTTGGGTGGGGGTGGGGGTGGGGGGGAGATCTACTCTGTACTAGGCTTTAATGATACAAGGAAAAAATAGAACATTCTCTGTCATCAAGGGGCACACATAGAATTGAGGGATGGAAGGGAATGATATGTACACAGATAAGTATATATACGCACATATATATTTATACATATATACACATACATATATAGTTTTTCATATATCTATATACAGCTTTCCATCAGTTCTGCCATCTTCCAGTGAGTTGCCAAAGTGACAATCACAAAGGGAAAAAGGAGAGGGACATGATACATGTTTTCTTAGCCCTTCAGAAATCATAGTCATGTCCCTTGGGCTACGTATATGTGAATATACAAGAAAGCTGATATTGTAGATATCAAGGGTATGGGCACAGTTCAGCAAGGAATGCCCCACAAATGTTACCATGCCAAGACTGGATGGGTCTTTAATGTTCCTCAACATGCTGTAGGCATGTAACCTGCAAACAAACATGTTAAGGGCAAGATTCTAACCAAGAGAATTAATGTGTATGTTAAGCACTCCAAGAGCAGAGATAGCTTCTTGATGGGGGTAAAGGAAAATGATTAGAAGAAGGAAGCCAAAGAAAAAGGCACTTGGGTTCAACTGAAGTGTCAACCTGCTCCACCCAGAGAAGCATGCTTTGTGAGAACCAATGGCAAGGAACCTGAGTTGTTGGAACCAATCCCCTGCAAATAGATGGCACAAATGACTATAAAAACATAATAAAAGATTATTGGATTATGGGGAAAAAGAACATACATATATACATACATATATATATATATATATATATATATATATATATATATATATATATATATGGAGAGAGCAAATGCAAAGCAATTTGGGGGGAGGCAATAACAACTTGGAGCATCAGAAAAGTCCTGAGTTACTCCTGGAGGAAAGGCAGGGCTTCTAAAAGCACCTAAGTGACATAGCAAATAGAGTTTTGGACCTGGAGTCAGGAAGAACTGAATTCAAATGTTGCCTCAGACATTTACTATCTGTATAAACCTAAGCAAGTCATTTACATCTTCTCATATTCAGCTTCTTCATCTAAAAAATGGGGATGATAATAATAGTGCCTACCTCTCAAGGTTGTTGTAAGGATCACAGGAAATAATATTTTTAAAATGCTTTGCAAACCTTAAAGCACTATATAAAAGCTAGCTACTGTTATTTAAGGAGGGGAGCATTCTAGGAGTGGTATGCAGTCTATACAGAGGCACAAAAGTAGGAAATGGAATTTCATCTACGAGGATCACCAAGTTGGCCTGTTCGGCTGACACACAAAATTCATGTTGGGGAGTAATTTATAATAAGCTTGGAAAAATAAGCTGAAACAAGATTGTCAAGGGCCTTAAATGCCAAACAGAATACTTTGTGTTTTATCCTAGAAGCAATAGAGAGTCATTGAATCTTCTTGAGCAAGGGAGTGATAAATACTAACTTGGCAGCTATGTGAAGGATGGATTGGAGAAAGGAGAGGATGTGGGCAGAGAAAGCAGTGAGGAAGCTGTTACAGTAGTTCAGGTGAGAGATGATAAGGGCTTCAATTAGAGTAGTGGTCATATGAGTGGAGAGAAAGGGGTGGAGGTGGATACAAGAGATGTTGGAAGACTTTGGGGAAACAGAATCAATTCAACACTTTTAAAGTGATTGGATATGGGGGAGGGTGTTGTGAAGAGTTGAGGATGGGGATAACTAGGTGGCGCAGTGGATAGAGCACCGGCCCTGGATTTAGGAGTACCTGAGTTCAAATCCGGCCTCAGACCCTTAACACTTACTAGCTGTGTGACCCTGGGCAAGTCACTTAACCCCAACTGCCTCACTAAAAAACCAAACCAAAACAAACAAAAAGTTGAAGATGACCCTAGGTTGTGAACCTGGGTGACTAGAAGGATAATGGTGACCTCAGAGAAAAATAGGGAAGTCAGGAAAATGGATGGATTCGGGAATGGAGAAGATGATGACTTTTGTTTTGGACAAATTGAGTTAGAGATTCCATTTGGGACATTCTCCAAAGCTTGCTCCACATGCTACCAGCTCTTCAAAGAAGCCTTAGTCCATCCCCCTACTTATTGATGCTTTCTCCCTCCTCAAATTATCACATATATACTTAAGTGGTTAGATGGTGAATCTTCCCCCAGAAGAATTCTACTCCTCCTCCCCCCTCCCCGCCCCAAGTCCATCACACTCCTGAGCAGATGGTGTTCTTCATTCTGTCTTTGTATTACCAGTACCTAGTACAATACCTTGTTCATTGTTGATATTTAGTGCTTGCTAGCCAAACTGGAGTTCAAGATTGAGGCTTCGATATCACAGAAAAAGTTGATTGTTCTATCTATTCTCCATCAAGTGCACAAGTGAAACCAGTGATTTCATGGACTGAGAACTCAAGCCACCACCGCCTGGTTACAGATTCTCAGGAATATAGCACATGGCTGGAAAATTTTGTAAAGCTCAAAAAATAATAATAAAATAACTGACATTCATGTAGTATAAAGGATTTGACATACATTATGTCATTCCTCGGGGACAGTGAGGTGGTGCAGTAGATAGAGTGTTGGGCCTAGAGTCAGGAAGACTCATCTCCCTGAGTTCAAATCTGACCTCAGACACTTACTAGCTGGCCCTGGGCAAGTCACTTAAGTGCTTCAGTTTTCTTATCTGTAAAATGAGCTGGAGAAGGAAATGGCAAACCTTATTTGCCTCAGTTTCCTCATCTGTAAAATATACTGGAGAAAGAAGTGGAAAACCACCCCAGCATCTTGGGTGATGAAGAGTTGGACACGACTGAAAAATGACTGTATATCAACATGTGGTTCCTCACAACAACCCCATAATGTAGCTACTGAAGGTAATATTAGCTCAAGGATGTTTTGACTAAAATTAGGTAGTGCTCTATCATCGTGATTCTATGTTCTAACATTCAAGGTTTTAAGGTCCCTTTTAGCACTGAATGCTATGTTCTAAGAGTCCTTTTGGCTCTAACATTTCATGGCTCCAGTAAATTGTGATTCTAAGGACAAACTATCAGCATAATCTTCTATTGGTGAATCATCTCATTCACTTTCTATAATCATACCCCACGTGGATGTGATCATTTACAGATAAGACAAATACAAGTCATCAGAGAAATGAAGTGATTTGCCCATGGCTGCTCAGCTAATAATTGGCAGGGGTGGACTTTGAATCCGGGTCTACCTGGCTTCAGGAGTCTAGCATACTATGCACTGGGATATACTGCCTTTCTAAGAGCAGAGATGACATTTCTTCATAATCTTATGTGAACCTCATGATGACCCTGTTTTACTATCCTCTCTGCCACTAGAAAACTTAAAACTTAAAAATTATAAGGCCTTTGAATTGTTATTTTAAGAAAAGGTCTAGCTATGATGCTCCTTTTGAAACAATAATAGTAATACAAAACAATTCTATGACTGTCTATAGTAAAAGCTAGCCTTTATAAAGTGCTTAAGGTTTGTAAAGAACTTTACATTTCATCTCATTTGAGCCTCACAAGAACCGTGTGAGGTAGGTGTTATTATTATCCCCATTCTGCAAATAAAGGATAAGGGACTTGCCAAGGGTCACACAACTAAGTGTCTGAAGCTTGAATTCAGGTCTTCCTGACTCCAAGACCAGAATTCTATGTACTAGATAGATCACCTAGTTTATGTCATTAAAAATTCTTTGCATATATTATTTTATAGGATTATCTAATATTGATTTGGTGGTAAAAATGCTGCTTAAAACAATTTCTATTTATTTCATTCTTACTAAATTTCATCTTATTAGATTCAGCCTAATGTTCTCATCTGTTCTAGTTTAGATCTTTTTTTTTTTTAATCCTGACTCTTTCCCACCTAGCTTTGTGTCATCCATAAATCTGATAAAAATGTTTTATCCAAAGTACTGGTAACAAAGGGACTGGATCCTTGATTTCACCGAAATAGGGAATTTCTGGATGAGGACACTTTCTCCCTACTCATACAAATCAGCCCTTTCTATTAGAGAGTTTTCTATAACAATGAGAGGTCAGGTGACTGCCCAGGGTCACCACTTGTCAGAGGCAAGACTGGAACCTGACTCTTCCTCCCTAAGAGTCCAGCTCTCTATTTACTGCAGCACACTTCCTCAACAAAGCACTCATAAAAACATGAAATACTACAGGACTACAGATTCTCTGAGGCACTTCACTGGACACCTCCTTTCAAGTGACATTGAACCATTTTGTTTACTCTCTGAGTCCAACTAATCAACTAGCTCTTTAATCTACCTAAATGTACTATTGTTTAGGTCAAATCTTTGCTTTTTGTCCATAGGAATGGCATCACTGTCAAATACTTTGCTAAAAGCGAGGTAAACTTTGTCTGCAACATTCTTAGGACTTACACGTACAGAAAGAAGGAAGGAAAGAAGGAAGGAGGAGTGTGAGAGAGAAAGAAGGAAAGGAAGAAAGAAAAAGTAAGGAGAGAGGGAGGGAAGGAGGAAGAGAAGAAAGGAAGGGAAAGAAAGGAAGGAAGAAAGAAAAAGTTGAATTTATTCTGACAGTCTGTACTTGATATCATGCTTGCTCTTTAACTTCTTCCTTTTCTAACCCTTTCATGGTATCTGTCATGGGGACGCAGTGGTGAAGTGCTTAGCTACATATGTGAGTGGAGAGGAGTAAGTTTACTTTGTAACCATTTCTCTCTACATTCCTGCTGAATGATACTGGGCAAATTACTTCCCCTCTCTGACATTCAATTTCCCCATATACGGAATGGGAGGATTGATTAAACTGGCCCTCGTTTCCATGATATAGTGATTTGGAATCTCAGAACCGGGAGGGACTTTAGAAGACATATGGTTTAGCTCCTATTTGAAGCAGAAATATCCCTCTACAGAATCATTAATATTTGCTTGAACAAGTCCAGTGATAGCAAAGGCCCTTTCTATCCAGGCAACACGATCCTATTGTTGCACGTCTAATTGCTAGGAAGTTTTTCCGCTATAGGGAGTCAAAATCTGCTTGCCTGAAGCTTCGACCCAATATTCTTCATGTCCCCTGGACTCTCACTGAAAAGCTTAATTCGTTTTCCACATGACAACACGGATTCTTCTCTGGGCTGGTCATCTGCAGTGCTACGGTTCCTCGGTTGCAACGCAGCACAAGGGGCCGGTGCTCTAAAATAGTGCGTGCTCATAGAATTAGCACTTGGAGAAGAGAGACCAAGACTAACCAGCCTCCACCTCCTCGTCTTCGGAGCTGACGCAGGGTTAGTCTCGGGGCTGCAATGGGTTATGTAGGCTTCAGGGAGGGCGCCCTGCAGAGCAGATGGCAGCCTGGCCCTGGAGAAGAGAGCAATGTAGCCAGAGGCTTCGTGGACAGAGCCTGTAGCCCCTAGAAAGTGGTTCCACACGCACACAGGAAGATCTGTACATGCAGAAGCAACAGAGCAAAACTCAAGGGACCTTCTGGGCTAATTTGCCCGGCAGGTATATTAGACCAGGGTGGCCTCCAGCCCAGCCCCTTTCTCACATCCCTCAGCCCGGGTTCAGTCCACGACACCTGCGGCGCAAAAAGCCCCTGGGCACAGAGCAACTTCCCCAGGCGGCGGATTGTTCCCTAGGGAGCGCGCCCAGGTCCCGAGCACACGCGCGCGCCTCTCTTCCCCCTTTACCCCCCTTTCTCCCATCACTGGGCACGCGCCCCTCCCCACAAACTCTCAGGCTGAAGGAGACGGCAGCGGCTGCTGCGCGCGCTCCTCGCCCGGGACTGGGACTGGGCTCGCGCTGCGCGCGTGCCGCTCGCTCGCTCGCCTGGAGCCCGGGCAAGCCTCGGAAAGAGCAGAAGCGGCGGCCGCTGCAGGGAGCTGCAAAGGGGGGCAGGAGGCGGGAGACAATCCGAGAAGCGGCGCCGGCAACGGCTTGTGGGTCCCTGGGGCAGCGGGGCGAGGGACGTGGGACTAGGGGGTAACTGTCTTTGGATGCAGCCCGCTTTCTTGAAGTGGGCGCCCCAACTAACCCTGACTGTCCCCGCAATGCCCCTTAGCTGCAACCAGACCGGTGTTGGCGGGAGCGGCCGCTCCTAGCGACCGGCGGGACGGCGCGAAGGGGCCCCTGGCCAGCCGGGCCCATCACGTGCAGCAGCCTCGGACGCGCCGAGGCGCTGTTTGCAGTGGACGTAGAGAGCCCGGGTCCTCCCCTGAGGGCAGCGGCCGTTCCCATGGTGAAAGGTAAGCGCTTCGGGCTGATGGGCTGGGGATGTGAAGGGCCGCTGCACTGGGGCCAGCGGACGTGGAGCTGGGAAGAGTGCATGCACAGGGGCCGGAGGCGATAGGTCAAATCGGACCGCCTGAGAAGCCCCTTTGGGATTGGGCCCCCTCTCCACGCTCGGTGTGTCCCGCGCTCCCCCTTTGTTGGCCCGTCTGCAGCAGGGTCCAGCCCGGCTGCGTCTGCTCCCCGGTTCTCCTGGGCCTGAGGCCGAGGTGGCCGCGAGACTGGGGGTGACCTCGGAGCCCCGGCCGGCGCGCGCTCGGGGATCTAGAGCAGACGCTGCAGAGGCAGACAGCCCCAGGAAGGGGAGGGGAGGAAGGGAGGAGGGACTGGAGGGTGAAAGGGTTAGCATGCCGGCCACGCCGCCTCCTACGCCACATTCCGCCCAAACAGCAGACCGACTGGGAGGCAGGAAAAGTTTCCCAAGGTGGTGACAGTGGAAGGCAGCACCTTGTCCACAGCCAGGAGCTTTTCCTGATGCATCTGTACTGTAGTGCCGCTAGCCCGTCTCCCTGAGAAGCAGCAAGGCCATGAAAAAGCATTTCGCTTTTTTACCAGCTGAGAACAAACCCTCAAAACACCGGAAGCCAGGAGAGATTTTTATAGGTCTTGATTATCCCCCTACCTTCCCCAGAAGCTCTCTCCTTCCCCTCACGGAGAACAACCATCCCTTAAAGGTGGTCTTTGTATACTTCCACAAACGGGATCAGATGTCTATACGTTGCTGATGGGACAAAATATTTAAGTATGCAAGGTCACTAGATCCATTTCAAGGAGAGATGGAGACGTTTCCAAAGGTCACATCACTATTTTACCTGCAACTTCACTGGAAATGGTTTCCTCTTCCCCCTTCCCAAAAGAAAATCGCACCAATTAAGTCAGGTTCCTATTGGATCTATTGGGCGTCTTTCTCTAAGGGAGAACTATCCCAATCACGCTGCCCCAATCCCCAGCACCCTTTGGGCTCACACTGCCAGACCAGGAAGCTCCCAGGCAGTGGGAGGAATTCAAGCTGGAGAAAAGTTTTGGCTGCATAGAAAGGAGTTGACTTTGAGCCTTTTCCACCTTCTTGATTCTTATAATTAAAGATAAGATCCTTAAAGCATCTGAGGTCGAATGCATGAAAACTGGCGAGTAGGTAGTGGGCGGTGGACCTTCAGGTCTTGGGCAAAGAGACCTCCCTTGTGATCAGAGTGATGGCGATTTTTAACCCTTTTATAACTGGGTTCAAGCACATTGATGTAACCGGGCTCAACTAGCCAGTCGAGTTGCGATTGGGGCTGCAGGTTCAGTCTCCTTTCTAAAGCTAGTTTCCTGACCAAGTGGATTCAATGGCAGAAAAATTAATTAGCTGACAGGAAAATTCCTTTAGAAGTGGATTGGAGTGTTTTCCAACCTATACTGAGAATGAGACGGGAAAACCAGCATATGAAAACAGGTTATTTTTTTGTGTCTCCTGAGTGCCATGTTCCTTTAGAGCTGGGAAGTGGGGGAGTTTTAAGATGAGCTCTTCCGTATTAGCCAAGTCCAAGAGAACCACAGCTTCTAAGTAGGGGATTATTGACCTGGGATCCACAGACCTTGGAAGTCTATGGATAGATTTCTTGGGAATGGGTGTGAACTTGGAACTTTTAACATTTTAATAAGTATTTCAATAGAATTGGTTTCCTTTGTAATTCTATAGGTTTAATGTTCTACATTTAAAATCATTATTCTAAAAAGGGGTCCATTGGCTTCACCAGGCTTCCAGAAGGGTCCAGAAAACAAAACAAAACAAAATAGGTGAAGAACCCCTCCCTGAGCCAGGTGTTTGATGCTGTTTTGGCAGTGGTAGCTTCTTCAGTTCAAATCAACAAGGCTTTATTTGTGCCTTCTGCAGGGAAGGTGTTGTGCTGGGCCCAGGGACTTATTCCCAGGAACCAAGAAGGACAAATGGCACTTGGAGGGATAGAGGGATCAACTACAGCCTTCCAGCTGGACCTTCCCTAAGGGATGCCCCTCTGCTACAGTGCATATGCCAGAGGGCATCCTTATGGCATTCCTGTATGGAATCACAGAATTGGGTGGAGAGGGTAGGTCTAGCTATGAACCTCAGGGTTATTTTCATGCCTGTTGGCAAACTACTTTCTCCCCCACTGATTGGCCTCCTTGATTCACTACCTGTGGGCCTCTTTCATATATCCTAGAACCATAGTGCTAAGGCAACTAGCCTCAGACAGCTGAGCCTCAGGCCCCCCAGTGAGGCCTTCAGAGCCCTTAGAGAAGTGCCACCAGCTTGTTTTCTGGTGCTACTGATTGTGAAAAGCATCGGGATCAGCTCCTATAATTAGAGCTCTGAGCTCAGGCATGCTGGGCTTCAGCAGTAGAACAATGGCATTGGAGAGCCTAGTGAGCAGTAATTACTGTGCTCAGGAGGGTAAAAGGGGGAGCAGAATTACTGAGAGTGATTTATTACATCTCAGTAAATTACATCTGACTTTAAAACTCTAGGGGCAGGAGGGAAATGGGAACAACTGTGCCCTCATCTCCTGTTATTTCCCTGTCTGGGAATGCAGCTTACTGATTTGCCTATTTCCAAAATATCTGTCCCTTGTTCCAGAGAGGAAAAGAGAGATCTGAGGCAGGGAAATTAGGAGGATAGGGGAGGGGGAATTGATTAGTGCAAGGAAGAAGGCAATAGCTTGAAAACATGCAACACCAATGCTGGCATTTGGCTTGCTGCATTATGTTGGGGCATGTTGACATTAAAACCATCACTGTCTGGTCTAGGGGACCTATCTCCCATGTGGTTGGGAAGGCTGGTTTGAATACCAGGCAATTCTCTAGTCCCATAGCCTCACATTCTGTATTTTACTGCCAGAAACAAACCAAAGAGGAGTCATAGAACTCATGATATCAGGGCTAGAAGGGACCTTTGACCTAACATAGAGTGCCAGAACTTCAAGGGGCCTTAGAACATAGAATGTTGGAACTGGAAGACCCTAAAGATCATCTGGCCTGTCACTTTCATTTTATAGATGAGAAAGGTGAGGCCCAAATAGGAGAATCATAAAGTTCTGTAGATAAATAGGAATAGGGACCAGATCTGTGATTGGCACCTTCTTTCCAACTCAATATCTTAGCCAACACTGAGAGGTTAGTTGACTTAGGATCACACAGCCAGATGAATCAGAGACAGGACTCCAACCCAGGTCTTCCTGATTTTGAGACCAGTTCTCTATCCACATAGCACCTCTCACTACATATAAATTTATTCAAAGTCACACAGTTAGTGGCTGAACCCAGACGACAAACAGGTTTCTGGATTGATCCAGGAGGACAGGCCCAGGTCAAGGTTCAAGGTGTTCCCCATATTTGAAGAAGATAACATTTGCCACAAAACTTTATACTCACCACTGCTTGGGTGCCAGTTGGGGAAGGTGAGATGGATATGAGGTTGACGTGTCTTTGGTCATTTTGTTTTAATTTGGGAAGAGGTTTGCAGCTAGTTTCACAGCATTCTTAATCCCCTAATAGTTGGTTACTTTATCCAGTGCTCATGCAAAAGCAGGCAAAGTGTGTATCAAATCGCACAGCATAAACCCCACAGAATATGCCAGGAATTGTGTAGGACGTAGGTACCTGGCAGAGAGGTAAAGCCAAGTCATGTTTAAGCTACCCTCAGAATGTTACAAGACAGAGACCTTGAGGGCTCCATAATTTTTTGAGCACTTTATTAATCACATACTGCATTGTATCATTCTTATTTAAGATGTATCATCTCTCCTATTAGACATTAAACTCCATGGAGCAGGGACTTTTCCACTTCTCATCTCCGTTACCATGCCTTGTACACAGTAGATACTTCATAACTGCTTATTGGATTTAGTTGAACTGGGGATTCTGAATATTCTAGTTTTGTGAAACAAGATCTTTTTGGGGAGAAACAGAAGACATATCATATGAAGTCTGTTTTACTATGAGATAATTTGTCTCCCTTTCTTCTGTAGACTTACTGTAGTGGGACTTTGGATAAATCTTGTGGGCTCAATGCTTGTGACATTTCTCTCTCAAAGTAATGGTATATAATTGATTGATGGAGAAATTCCCGAATGTCTCCATATGCCTATCTCAGTTTGCAAATTTCCTTGGGTCCCTTTGGGGTATAAGCTCCTTTAGGTACTTATTGAGGAGCTTTAAGAGTTAATTAAAAGCTAGGAGTTATTGAAAATTTTAGAAGTTACTGAAAATCTGGTGAAGCCATTCCACAACACTGCCTATTATCATTTGGAGTTCCTGGTAAGCAGATCTGCCTTGAATCTGCTCTAGGGCCTATCATTTAGCAGGCTTACTACAAACACAAAGCAAAAACAACAACAACAACAACAACGTTTTATAATAGTTTTCCCAATAAGATGGTTCCATGACATGTATTCTAGGGAGCTTTTTGAGACTCCACAGTGTAATTGCTAACAGGATAAAAAGTATGAACTCTTCCATCTGAGCATTTTCATGAAAGAGATTTTTAAATCATGAAGCATCAAACAAGTTTCAGGAGTTACAATCATTATTTTTTTTTCATTTCTTACCATTTTCCTTCTTTTCCTTCTTTCTCTTTTTCCTGTATGCTTCACAAGGATGACCCAGCAGTCTTGGAATAGGCTATAGAATAGGGCTTTACTTGAATGACCTTCCTTGATCTTTTGGCATTAATCTGCCATCAGGAATACTCAATAAAGTGGAACAAGGATTTATGAAGAAGCATCATGAGGTTTCAAAGAAAGAGAGCACTAAACTTTCAACCAATTTGAGTCCCAGGTCTAACACTCACCATCTAACACTTCCCCTCATTGAGTCTCAGTTTATGCAACCAAAAATAAAATGAGGGAATTGGACTAGACTGAGGGGGGCGGTGTCCTGGGGGGTTCTTCACCTTTTTTTATCATGGACCCCTCTGGTTGTCTGGTGACACTCATGGACGCTGACTCAGATGACTTTGGAGGACAGAGTGAAGCTGATGACTTTATGTAGATCTGCCTCACAAATCCTATCCACTCACAAGTCAAGAAATCACACTCATAATGTTGATCCTTTTCAAGAACGAAGGCTGAACAACAAGCAATGAACCCCTTCTCAGAATGTTTTTAAATGCACAAAATGAAACACATAGGATTACAAAGGAAACCAGAAACGTTGAAATACTGTTTTCTTTTTAAAAACAAGTTCTCAGACCTCAGGTTAAGAAGCCCTGGATTAGATGAGCTCTAGAATCCTGTCCAGGTCTAACAATTGATCAGCCTGGCATCAACACTCTTCATTCTCTACACTTGATCTCTTGATCAACTTCTCTACACTATTCTCCAACTATTCCTTTATATTAAGCCCTTATCTCTAGCCACATTGTACTATTCTCCCTCCCTCAGACATGTTCGTTACTTTCCTTCCTCCTCTACATCTTTGCTCATGTTTTCCTTCCACATGGAATGCCTTACTTCCTATTTCCCATTCTTGAAATACTGCACATCCTTCAAAGCCTGAATCAAGTTTCATCTCCTCTGTGAGGGCATCCTGGGTAATCAAAGTGCTTTCTCCCTCCTCTGATTGAGGGTGTTACCCATAGTCCCAGGATAGAACAAAGCTCAGTGGAGACTGAGCTCATAGGTAGGCACACTCTGACCAGGCAAGATTACCTGCCTCTCACACAGCCCTGAAGAATTGTTTCTGTTTTCTTTCTCTCCCCAGTGAGGTTCACACCAGGATTAACCATTCAGTACCCTTTCCTGATGTAGAAGTAACAAGACCCATGAGAGAATTAGCATGCTGGCACACCCCTCAGGAAAGGGACTCCATCCATTTCCTAATTCAACATAAATCCACTAGCACATCAAGAATTGACTTGTCCCTTGCTCTAGGGCTGTTATCAAAGAAAGTGAATCTTGTTACATTTTCACTGTGACAATATTGGATCACCAGCCAATTAAATTGTCCTTGGTGTGTTCCCCAAAACCAGCAGTGCTACTTACAAGTGTCTGGTTTTATCATGATTAGAGTCAGGAATGCTCAATAAACAGGGAGGCCTAAACCACTGCCGCTGGGAGCACCTAGGTGGCAGCTACGTAGCTCAGTGGATAGAGTGCTGGGCCTGGAGTCAGGAAGACCAGAGTTCAAATGCAGCCTCAGACA
The DNA here is from genome assembly GCF_019393635.1 of Dromiciops gliroides. Taxonomy (NCBI): domain Eukaryota; kingdom Metazoa; phylum Chordata; class Mammalia; order Microbiotheria; family Microbiotheriidae; genus Dromiciops; species Dromiciops gliroides. The sequence goes on along the minus strand of NC_057862.1, from coordinate 427,561,118 downwards.
TTTACTAGGTGTGTAATCCTAGGCAAAACACAACCCTCTTTGCCTCAGTTTCCTCATCTGTAAAATGAGAAGAAAATGGCAAACCACTCCGGCATCTTTGCCAAGACAGCTTCAAAGGGGCAATGAAGAGTTGTACATGACTGAAACGACTGAATGACAACAAGAAAAACCACTGCATGAGGGATGGCTAGGGCTGCTTTGTTCCACCAGCTGAACAAGGAATGACCATCTTGAAGACAAGAGCTTACTGGACATTCATCAATGAAATCACAGATCTGGACCCCCCAAAAATACTTCTAAGGACTTGCCATCTCTCATCACCATAGGTATTCTCTCCAGTGGTGCAGTTTGTAGCTACATCCTATGTGACTCTTGCCCATATCTTCTCATAAATTCCCTACAAAGGGACATCCAACATGCTTCCTCTAGGTCTCAACTTCTAAAAACTAACTCATTATATAAGCTGTCTACCTCATCTCTTGTTTTTGCCACGTTTTACAAGGAACTATCCTGGACCAAGCAACTAAGTGAGGTAGGTCTTATGAGAATCATTATTCCCATTTTAGATAAAGAAACTGAGGGCCTGGAAAATTTTAAGTGCTTTGTCCCTTTGTCAGATAATTTAGTAAGCATCTGAGTCAGGATTTGAACCCATGTCACGCCTCTCTATACTAAATTGCTCAATCATATCTGCCTCTCTACAACTTGCCCATTTCTCCTAATTCTACCCTTTGGAGTCAAGAATAAGCCTAATCCTTTAAATATTTGACAACAGTGATCATGCCCCCATTCCGCTTCCCAGTTCTTTTCTTTTCTGAGTTAAGTATTGCAGTCCCTTCAACTGTCCCACACACAGCATGGTCTCTAGTTCCCTCACTGGCAAGGTCATTCTCCTTTTTTGCCACCCTCCTTTCAATATCAAGCTTCCTCACAAGCCTATTTTACCTTTTGAAGGCTGTGTCTACACAGCATCAAAATAGACACTTTGTTCAGGTGCTGAACTAAGTGAAATTAAAAAAAAAATCAGTAAAGCTACCTGCTGGGTGTCTTATAGACAAGACACAAAGGCACTGATTGATAAAATTTGTCACTTTACAACTGGCTGCTTTAGTATCACACAAAGCCAAACTCACCTCTTATCTTGGAAAAAAGCAGGAGAGAAGCATTTGTTAGGCACTGCCAGTGAGCCAGAGGAGCTGTAGAAATGCTGCATTAATCACGGCTTCACTTTTGGCTGGATTGAGGAGGGAGTAGGCAAGGCGGGGAGAGGTAGGATTGCATTCAGAATAAAAACATCTCTTTATCTATAGTTTATAGGTATAACTTTCAGAGCTTAGAATAGCCTCTTCCACCTTCTCTACTTATACAAATCCTATTCATCCTTCAAGGATGAATGAATGAATGAATGAATGAATGAATGAATGAATGAATGAATGAATGAATCCCAGACTTTCCTATGACATCTTCCCTAACCACTCTAGTATACAGATAGAAAGAAGGAAACAGGCATTTAAGAAGAACCTACTACATTCCAGTCACTGTGTTTTACAAATATTATCCCATTTGATCCTCATGACAACCATTGGAGTTAGAGTATTATCATCCCCATTTTACTGCTAAGGAAACTGAGGCAGAGATTAGGTATGACTTATCCACGGTCACTCAGCTAGTATGTATCTGAGGTTGGATTTGAACTCAGGTCTTCCTGACTCAGAAAGCCCAGCCCTCTATCCATCATGCTACCTGCTGTCTCTAGATCTCTTACCCTCCCATAGTACTTACTAACTGGGCTTTTCATAGAATTGAGCAATGTCAGAGATGATATGGACTTTACAGGATCTCCTCATTGTACAGATGAGGAAACTGAGTCCAAAGAAGGGAAATGACATCACACCTCACACAGCCAGAACTCAGACCCAAGGTTCATAACTCTTAGTTCAGTATTCCTTCTCCAGTGCCTCACTAAGCTTTAATTCATTTGACACCAAATCAGGAGTCATCCCAGACATCTCTTTAGTATTGTTGAATCAAACAGTTTTTGCTTTGTATGTTTATTGAACTTTTCACATGCATGTGCCATCTTACTGGTTAGACTGGCTATCTGTGGCTGAGACCATGCCAGCACATAGCAGGTGCTTAATACATCTTGGTCGGTTGGTTATTGCTGGTGCTAGAAATAAGGGATGTTTAAATCACTGCTTTCCAAAGATTTATAGCATTGAAGAAGAAGAGTAACTGTAAAAACAAGAGCATAATGCCGACTATGTGCCAGTCACTGTGCTAAGTGCTTTACAATTATTATCTCACTTGGTCCTCACAGTAACCCCGAGAGAGAGGTACTATTTGTTGGTTTTCAGTTGTTTCTGTCATGTCCAACTCTTCGTGACCCTACTTTGGGTTTTCTTGGCAAAGGTACTAGAGAAGTTTGCCATTTCCTTTTCCAGCTTATTTTTTTTCAGATGAGGAACTGAGGCAAACAGGGTGAAGTGACTTGCCATGGGTCACACAGCTAGTAAGAGTCTGAGGCTGGATTTGAACTCAGGTCTTCCTGACTCCACACCCAGCATCCTGTGGTTCACATCACCTCTAAGAATAGTAGTGCTTCTCTCAGAAGTGATTCTGGGGCTCAGAGATCGCTCTCCCTGCCTTTTCCTTCTTTGTTTCAGCTCAGATTCATCTCTTTCTCCAACATACAGATGCTTTTGAACAAGCCAAAGGTTATTGGACACCAGAATATGAAAGGACTATCGAAGGTAGAAAAGGAAGCCTTAAGAGGACATACCCAATTCTTCCTTCACCACCACCAAAGTTAATCTTCAAGAAGAGCTGAGAATGATAGAAAGAAAATTCTTCCTGGAAGCAAAATAATTTTTTTTCTGCAAAAGTGAATATAATGGAATTCAACATGATTTAATATGATTAAAAAAAATCTCCAAGTTAAAAAAAAAGATTGTACCAGGTATATTCCAAATACTAACCACATGATATGATAGGGAAAGAGGGAACCACATCTCTGAGTGAAACCTCCTTATCCTTAAACCTTGTAGGGCAAATGAATTCATTCATTTACACTTGCTATATGCTCAGCAAGTATAGTAGACACTGGAAGTATATAAAGAAACAGGACATGGCCCCTATCCTTGAAAAGCTAATCATTTACAGGCCAGTTGGGTGATGCAGTGGATAAAGCACTGGCCCTGGATTCAGGAGTACCTGAATTCAAATCAGACCTCAGACACTTAACACTTACTAGCTGTGTGACCCTGGGTAAGTCACTTAACCCTCATTGCCCCGCAAAAAAAAAAAAAAAGAAAAGAAAAAGAAAGAAAAGCTTATCATTTACTCAGAAAGAAGCCTTACATGAACAATTAACTAGAACCATGTATAGTTATGTGTTATGTGAGTGGAGAGGCCCTGTACCCTGAAATGGCCAGGAGAGTCTCCATGGAAGGCTTAGAAGAGCTGTACTCTGAAGGGTAGTTGGCTTGGGTTTTTAGTAGGGAAATGGAGAGGGTACACCAGACTGAGGAAGAGTCATGATATGGGGCAAAGGTATGAAAGCAGGAATGTGAATGATGTGTTAGGGGGATGGTTAGTCACTATCTGATAACCAGAATGCAATACTGTCTCATCACCTCATCTGCAGTGTTGCATGATGTGGATTCTTTCATCTGTTTGAATCTTAGGAGTGAGAAGACAGACTCAAATTTGGAGATGGATTGTAGTTGTTTTTCAGTTGTAATTCCATTTAGTGTTTTCTTGGCAAAAAACACCGCAGTGGTTTGCTATTTCCTACTCCAGCTACTCTAGCTGTATGACCGAGGGTCATACAGCTAGCAAGCATGTAAGGTTGGATTTGAACTCATGGAGATGAGTCTTCTTGACTCCAGGCACTCAATCCACTGTGTCACCTAGCTGCTCCTGGGAGATGGGAGGGAAAGTTATTTGGGTAATCCATAGACTTTTCATGTAGCCAGATTTGCACACTGATGTGAATATATGTCTGGTGTATTCTCATATTTAGGCAGAATTTTAAAAATGTATGCATCACAGAATATTTATCATATATTGCTATAAAGACATCACAGGGACTATGCCCAGTGTATATAGAGTGTATTACTCTTCCTAGGAGCCAGGAGATTTTGACATAGAAGAGTTACAGATGCTGAAAAGCACCTATTAAGGGAAACAATTAGTAACATACTTAGGCACCCCCTTATTTCACAAGCAGCAAGAACACAGCTAAAATCAATACACCCCCCTAGTGTTCCATCTTATTGTTTTGCCAAACATGACATTATAGTAAAACTGGCAGTTGGGGGTAAGGGGGAAGAGGGAGAGTACCAAGGGAATGTGTTTAACCAAATACCAATAAGAGACAGTGAATACAAGCAGCAACTCTTGGAAAATGTTATTAGTAGCTCTTTAACATTTGTCAAGAGCCTCACCTAACAGTTGTTTGAAATGTCATATTTACATCATGTTTTCCAATTTCCTTTGCTTGGTATTTGCAGTTAAAAGTTTACAAATGCAATTTCACCAGCTACAACAAGAGGTTTTAAAGGGGACATTAAGGAGCTTTCTTGAGACAGAATAAACATATACCTCCCCACCTCCCCCCTCAAGTTCAATGCAGGCACTCACTTCATATATTGCATTCTCTTTATGCAGGGCAGTCAAACATCCATCTCTTATAGAATTTTATAATAGAAGAACCAGGAAAAGGCAAGCTGATGCTTCTTAAAGGGGGATATCAGATTTTGAATGAATGCCTGCATTTATTTCCTCTTCAGGTTCTTGCCTTCATATATTTCAAGTAAAAAAAAAATATCTTGTTTTAAGGTTGGTATGGTACTGTGCTTCAGTTTGGACTGCATGGGAGGCCTCAAAGGGTAGGGAATTGGGGTGGGGATTGACTAGTATTCTTCAAGAAAAAAATAACAGCTTCATGGTTATAATACAAAATGTTCTAAAATGATATACATGTAAAAGCTTCTGTTATTTACCTGTGCTTGGGTTAGCCTAGTTAAAAAAAATCATTATATGAAAAGCTTCTGTCTTGATTAGACAACATTTGCAAAATTTAAAATATGAGAATAGAGATAGAGATTCAATTTGAACTGGAAAGAGTCTTTGAAGGGAAAGAAAAGGCTACTATTTTGCAAGAAAAACAACTGCTCCATGCTTATAATACAGTTTTGAAAGCTTCTGTTATTTACCTGTGTTTAGAATTTGTTTAGTTAAAAAACATTCATTATGCAGAAAGCTTCTGTCTTGGTGAGACACCATTTGCAAAATTAAAAATAGTCAATTTTAATTTTATCCTCATGGAACTCCCCACTCATAAGTTTACCCACTAATTGCTGAACAGGTTTTCATTTCAGCTAATATACAAGTACAATAATGTGTCCTCTTGAATTATCTGTTCTTACTTTTTCTCAGCGATGAATCATCTCTTGTGTTTCCACAGCATCCTTCCTCCAAAGGGTTCAAGGCATTTCATCAACATAACAGATTGAAACAAGGAGATAAGACTATGGTTTGGGGATGTGTCTTGTGGTTGTGCTGTAGAGTCCTTTGGTGGACAGTTGATGTATATGTATGATAGGATCTGTGTTTGGGATGAAGGATATCTATTGGATATGGGCATTGTTGGTGAGTGAACAGTGTTTGTGAATGTGCATTTCATGCCTTACTGATCCCTTGCACCATGTCTTATATACCCCTAGGAAAGTCATTACCTTCCATTTCAAATGAGATCATGTTCAAAGCCTAGCTGACCCTCACTGTCTGGGTGCCATAAGTAAGTCATTTTAATTCTCAGAGCCTAAATTTCCTTGCCTGAAAAATTAGGTTGATCATACTTGCAATGCCTAATTCACAAGGTGGTAAAGAAAGCCTTTGGTAAACCTCAGAGTGCTACAGAAATGTGAGCTATCCAGGAAAATTGTGTATTGTTCTACAACAGTGCTGCATGCACAGCTCCAAGACCAGCAGTGAAGAGGAATTTAAATAATCAGATTGTAATTCCATTGCTAGATTCTAATTTAGCCAGGTCTCAGGGGTTAATGCCGCCATTCTTGGGGAAAGCGCCTCTGAATATTTAATGGCTGCTACTTTGAAAAAAATCATTTCATCTGCTGGATGGACCCTTTTAACAACACACCCACGCACATTTTAAAAATGGCTGAGCTCACTTTTTTTTTTAAAAGGGAAAATTGATAAAGTAAAAATTGCTCCAGGCAGGAACTTTGCTTCAACCTCCGCCACAAAAGACTGCTCCAGGCAGAAAAGTTGCACAAAGAAGTTTATAATAGAACAGCTGAGTCAGTCACCACAACAGAGACCTGCCTAGGATAAAAGGAAGGGTCTCTGGAAGATCAGACCAGCAAGACTTCTACTGTTTATCCATGAAAGTTCAAAACCTGAAAACAACATGCTAGGTCTGGCCATTGTGAATGGGAGCTATAGATTTTGCCGTTAGGTGAAACATCATGGTAGCTAGTCCTTATTTGTACTCAGCTAAGGACTGCGGATAATCCTTGGAAGAAATAAAAGGTCAGGAGCCTTTGGTATTATTATTTTCTTTCTCAAATGAAAAAATGGCCAGAATCAGAAGCTAGATTACATCTGTAAGAACCTTGCCAAGGTACTTATTTCTAGAACAAAAGAAATTCAATTCCATTATCCTGTGTTGGGTGAGAAGTTGGACTATGTGACCTTTAAGGCTTAAGAGTCTCTTCAGGCTTTAAGATTCTAAGATCTTGGGACTTTAATAATGGACAGTTTACCAAACATTTTCATATTCTAGTGATGTTTCCCCTTCTCCCAGAAAAATGTTCTCAGTTCTTTCTACCATTCTTAATATGATGGTTTCTAGATCTAGTCAGGATCCTGGTTGTCTTTTTCTAGGTAGCATATTGACATTCTTCTTGAAATGTGTAATCTATCTTTCTTTGCCCTTTGTTGGCAAAGGTGCCCAGTTATAGAGCTTAATTTGCCAACTGATAGAATCAACAGGTTCCCAACAATCTGCCTTTGATGTCACAGAGACAGCCAATTCTTTATTTTTTCCTTACTAATATTTTTCTTTTTTTTTTAAATATTTGTTTATCATAAAAGTATTTTATTATTTTCTAGTGATATGTAAAGATAGTTTTCAACATTTGTTTTTATAATATTTCTAGTTCCAAATTTTTCTCCCTCCTTTTCTTCCCTCCCCTCTCCCCAAGACAGCAAGCAACCTGATATAGGTTAGATATGTACAATCACATTAAACATTTTTCTGCATTAGTCATGTTGTGAAAGAAGAATCAGAACAAAAGGGAAAAACCTCAAAAAAGAAAAACCAAACCCCAAAATAGTGGAAACAGTATGGTTCAATCTGCATCTAGATTCCATAGTTCTTTTTCTGGATTTGGAGAGCATTTTCCATCATGAGTCCTTTGGAATTATGTTGGACCATTGTATTGCTGAGAAGAGTTAAGTCTATCACAATTGATCATCACACAGTGTTGATACTGTGTACAATGTTCTCCTGGTTCTGCTCATCTCACTCAGCATCAGTTCATATAAGTCCTTCCAGGTTTCTCTGAAATCTGCCTGCCCATCATTTCTTACAGCACAATAGTGCTGTATTCCATTACGTTCATATACCACAAAATTTGTTTAGCCATTTCCCAATTGATGGGCATTCCCTTGATTTCCAATTCTCTGCCACTGCAAAAAGAGCAGCTATAAATATTTTTGTATATATGGATCCTTTTCCCTTTTTTATGATCTTTTGTGGATAAAGACCTAATAGTGGTATTGTTGGGTCAAAGGGTATACACAGTTTTATAGCCCTTTATAGTTCCAAATTGCTCTGAAGAATGGTTAGATCAGTTCACAGCTCTACCAACAATGCATTAGTGTTCCGATTTTTCCACAGCTTCTCCATCATTCATTATTTTTCTTTTTTGTCATATTAGCTAATCTGAGAGGTGTGAGGTGGTACCTCAGAGTTGTTTTAATTTGCATTTCTCTAGTCAATAATAATTTAGGGCATTTTTAAAATATGGCAATAGATAGCTTTGATTTCTTCATCTGAAAACTGCCTGTTCATATCCTTTGACCATTTTTCAATTGGAGAATGACTTGCATTCTTATAAATTTGATTTAGTTCCCCATATATTTTAGAAATGAGGCCATTTATCAGAAATACTGGGACAGCCAATTCTTTAACCACAGCCAAGACCTAACTCTTTGGGAAGACATACTTTAATGATATCTCCAGTGAAACCTATGCACCAGAATATTAGGTCTAGATTTACATGGACTGAGTTCAGTTTTGACCAGTGCTTCTCACATATCATTCTGTGGTTCATGTATCTACCCAGCTTTTCCCCTAAGAACTTCAGAATTTGGCAAATTTTGTCCTTACCCAGCATTTCCTCTGAAAATAATAAAATATATTTTATGTCTAGATCACCTCAGATGTGGTTTAAAAATACCCCATCTACATATTGGATACAGAACAACCTTTATTTTGCCCCACAAAGAAAATGCAAAAGAAAAAAAAAATCCCCACAGGAGTTCCAAACAGTCAAGATTACTCTTCTTCCCTTTTTGGCAAGTCCCACCTTCCTGTAGGTCTCTAATACCATCCTGTAATTAGGACTCAAATGGAAGGGTAAGGTACTTAGGGCTACAAAGAAACAGTTCTTCATCTTCTGGTGATGCCCACCCTCCCCTAAGGAACCATAGAGTTCTACAGGCTTATTAATAGTCCTGCCCTAAGGGTTGAAACTCCCCTAAATGAAAAGTTTGTGCTTGAGTTCCTAGAAAATCAATTCCCTTTTCATGGATCCACATAAGTTTACTCCTCCAAATATGGTTGTTCCTCGGCTCACTATAAGACTTAGTTCTAGAACATGAATGACTCTTCTCTTCTCTACAAAAGACTGAGTCCAGAAACAATGCAGAACAAATCTTTCTCCTTTCTCAGGAACTCAAGTGAACCTTCCCTTCTGTTCAGGAGACTGGATCCAATGGTTCTCTTGGATACTTTCTTGCTTCCTATGGTTGCTGTCATAGAACCAAGCGGCTTTCCCTCAGAGATCAGAGGATGGACTTTGATATCTGCCTAAACTAAGGCCTCTCTGGGTCTCTAATATCCCTGCCAAATGAGCTTTTTCCCTTTTATAAGACTGAAAGCCACGGGGTGACTTAGATCTACAGTAACTCCGACCCATTCCACTTAATCTACCTCAGGGAGGTATCAGTGGGTCAATAAGTACTCAGACTAAAGAGCCACAGGGGAATGTCATCAAGTAATCTCACCTTGTTAATGGGATTACCCACACTTTCAATAAGGAGATATCCCCAAAGATAGAACAATGGCCAGATCCTTTAATCTCCTCAACCCCCACCAAGATCTTTAGTCATTCCCCATACACCTGGTTTTTATGTAGCTCCTGTTGTAGTGATAAAGTGAAAATATGTTTTTAGCAACTCTTTTGTTGCAGACTGAGCATCAAAGTAAAATCTCTTCCTCCTCATCCTACCCACTCCTACCTGGAAACATCTATAAACTACACTATTTTAGCTGAGGTTGCTCAGATGAAAGAATCTGTTAATACAGGATGGAGATGATATTTATTCCAAATATCACACAACCCCCCTACATTCCAGGAGGTACAATGAACTAAGAAGGTATTAGCCCAATTGGAAAAGTTAGCCACTGTGTCTACATTTTAAGAAATATATCTTAGATAGTTGTTGTTTGTCCTTCGTTCTGGAAGAGGACCATGACATCAGGAAGGGATGTCATGATTTGAAGTGAATTGTATCTAAGTGAGAGAGGGCTGTGCAGGGTCATCAACCGCATTCTCTCCTCCAGAGTCATCTGGGTCCAGTGGCAAGATATACATTAGAAAAACTGGAGATGACAATTGGGGTTTAAGTGGCTTACCCAGGGTCACACAGCTAGCTACTAAATGTCTGAGGTCAGATTTGAACTCAGGTTCTCCCAACTTTAGAGCCAATGCTCTATCCACTGTAGCATCTAGCTGCCCTAGATAGTAGACCCCATCTTCTTTCCCCCATCATCCTGTCCTGACACGATGCCAATACTGGTTGTCTTATGGTGCTCATGAGATAAAGTTAGTTCCCTTCCACCCCAGAGTGGGGATGTTAGTCTCTATTTGGGAGAAATATCTTTACAAAGAGAAAAATCAATCTGCTAGCTGCAGACTTGCTCTCCTAATCTTAGTCAGTTTCTCATAAATGCATGCTGCAAGTTGCATTGCACATTGGGTGCATTGTAGTACAAAGGAAAGAGTCATGCATATATATTTTTTAAAGTTGGAGGGCCTGAGTTTGAAGCAAAGGATCTATCATTACTATCTTTGTAACCTTGGGCAAACCACTTAGCTTTTCTCAGCATCAGTCTTCCTCTTCTGCATAATGAAGGGGTTGGACTAGATGCCCTCCTGAGTCTGTCTCTTCTAGCTTCAGATCTTTGTATGATCCTTAGAGGGAACAAATGAATGAATGCAGTTGGACAGAAGGAAAGCTGGTTGAGAGTGTGGATTGCTCAGTAAAACTCAAATCCACTGCTGGGAAATCAGCCAAAAGTCCAAATTTGACTGATGTAGCAATATGGTCATGCTAGATTGTAAGCCCTGATAGATTGTGAGCTCCTTGAAGGTAGGGATGGTTTCTTATCTGAAACATCTCTCTCAGCATCTCACCCTATATATACTCAGCACAGAGTAGGTGAGTAATAATCTCTGTTGAGTTCAATTGAATTAATATTCAAAGGAGGCCATGTTTATTTCTTTTCCCCTGTTTTCCTGTGTTTTTCTGTGGCCCTTATATTCTTTGGTTGTTTATCAGTCAAGAGGGCTATGGGGTGAAAGAGAAGATACCTTCAAAAGAATGATAGACAAATACTCGTTATTTGAGATACAGACCTCTGGCTATGGGTAAGACTCTTGTCATATTTCCATGGCTATTCTGTGCAGTCTTAGTCACTTTTTATGTTTATAACCATCTACAGAAAGAGCAGTTCCCTGAAGCAACCAAAATATGATTTCTCCTTCCTCCCCTGAAGATCCAATTTTCTACTCCAACCCGCATTAGGGATATTAATCTATGTTTTTATTATGGGGATTATTGAAAGACTAAGTTCCCTTATTTGTAAGATGAGGGGGTTGGACTAGCTGATCTCTATATGGCCCCTTCTGTCTTTGATGTTTACATTCCATATTCTAAGGTCTTCTGGGTCTGGCATTTGGACATTCTGTGTTCTATCATCTATCTAGCTCTAATATCCTATGGTTTTAAGATTCACTAAGAAGCATAGCATTGCTTTTCTATCTTTTTGCCCTTGGATAATCTCTTCTCTAGACCATGGCATTATTCAAATGGCAGAATTTATCTGCTGTCCACTGCATTTGTGGAAGTCAGCATTGCTAAAAGAGATTGAGAAAGATCATATGACGGTGAAAATAGATACTGTACCTCTATAAGAACAAATATTTGGGAACTGGACACCCTGGCCACTGCTTCTAATTGACTATGAAAACAAATAGTATACCGGAAATTTTGATAGGGTATTAATTCTCCCATTAGACCATAAACTCCTCAATGACAGGGATCATTTCCCTTCCAGAAAAGCTTTATGGAGCAGGTAACATGTGAGTTGGGCCTTAGAGAAAGAGAGAGAAACTTCTCCCAATAGAAATGAGTGAAGGAGTCCATTTTGGGTATGGGGAATCTTATGAATCAAAGGCACTGAGACAGGAGAAGACAAAATGATGACTTCTTTACCTTTTTTTTAAAAAACATCGCAGGTGGAAGTCATCATTCCACTTGTTCAAATTAGGACATCAGATTAGGTCATCCTAATGTCCCTTCCAGCTCTAAATACTATGCTGCTCTTAGACTTTTCCAATTAACTGGGAGGGGCAGCAGGTTTCAGGAAAGGGGAAACAGTGCTAGTAAAGAAGGGCAGAAAAAGCCCAAAAGGGGAGACTAAAATATTCTAAATCATTTGGCTCCCTTACTCACTGTTTAGGATACTGAGATAGTGCTGCTGTTGGATTCTCCACTTCTCCAAGGGGGAGACAATTATGGTCTTCCCTGCCACAACTCCCATAAATAAGTCAATTGCTGAGCAAGTAGGAAGCAAGGATGATGGGAAAGAATTTTGGACAAGGAGTCAGGAGACCTAGATTCTAGTCCAGTTCTGCTGCCAGCTCACTATATCCCTGAACACATTGCTGCATCTCTAAGTGCCTCAGCCTTCCTCTTCTGTAAAATGGACATACATTCTCCCTTGACTAACCCCAGTGTTTATTTTGTTGTTGTTGTTGTTGTTGTTGTTTTTAGTGAGGCAATTGGGGTCAAGTGACCTGCCCAGGGTCACACAGCTAGCAAGTGTTATGTGTCTGAGGCCGGATTTGAACTCAGGTACTCCTGACTCCAGAGCCAGTGCTCCATCCACTGCGCCACCTAGCCGCCCCGACCCAGTGTTTATTTTGAAGAGCCAGTGATCACGAAAATGCTTTGGAAGTGGTGACATGATGGCTCTAACACTTAGATGGTCTGAACACTTAGATGGTCAAGGCAAGTGAGGCAGGAAGCATGGGGCATCCTTGCCCAGAGGACCGCCCCCCTCATCTCCTGTGCCATGTGATGGGCAGCCAGATGTGCTGCAAGAGTGGAATAAATAAGGAACCCAGATCTGTTTGCATTAGTGAAGGCAGAGCCTGTGTGCCCATAAGAGCATCATAAAGCTGTAGCTATGGAAACTCCCTGCAGCTTACGAAGTGCGCTTGGCATTGGGTTTTCTGTTTTGTTTTTTTGGTTGTTAAAAAGAAGTCACTGGAATTTCTCTCACGCACAATATCCCAGAGCTATTATTAACCCTTCAAGATAAAAAATTGTATACACGATAATGCCTGATCAAAAAGGTGTGGGGGAAAACAATGAATATATACTCCAAACGAATTTCAGGCTTACCTTTGAAAGGGGTTGGGGCTGCAGATGGCAAAGAAATCCTTCAGTAGGCTTTTTTGCCTCCTTCCCAAGCCTGTCAAGTTTAATTCAAGAGCCTGGACTGAGCCAGCTGCTTTCTCTGTTGTTGAGTTGTTTTCTACTCTTCATGACCTCATTTGGGGGTTTTCTTAGCAAATATACGGGAGTAGTCTGCCATTTCCTTCTCATTTTTCAGATGAGAAACAAGCAAACTGGATTAAGTGACTTACTCAGGGTCACACAGGTAGGACGTGTCTGAGAACATATTTGAACTCATGATGACAAGTCTTCCTGGTACCAAACCCAGTGCTCTATCCACAGCACCACCTAGCTGCCTCTGCTGCTTTCTCTATCCCAGGAAAGGGAGAGTGGACTTATTCTGCTTAGCCCCAAAGGGCATAACAAAGAGAAGAAGTGGAGAAAGGGAGAGAAAAGAGAAGGGGATTAAAGAGAGACAGATTTGGGTTCAGCACTAGGAAAAGAAAGATTATTAGAGATATCCCACAAATGGTATGGATTGTCTCCTGAGGCAGTGAGCTCCCTGTCGCTGGAGGTGTTAAAAGCAGAGGCTGATTCACCATCTGCCAGGGACATTGTAGGGGAGGATAATGCTTTGGGTAAAGAATTGGTCTAGATATACTTTAAAGTTCCTTCACATTCTAACCCCCATTTCCCCCCCAAGACAGGGCAACAACCAGTTGACCAAATGAGTAGAAGGACCCCAGCTAGAATTTATAAGCCAATAATTAGATTTTTTAATAAAAGAAAAGATTTGTTGTATTTTTTTTAAAAAAGAATAGCAATAATATGTACTATTTTGGAACTGAAAAAGGGCCTTAGAGATTAAGTAATCAAACACCCTCATTTCCTTGCATTGAACCCAAAGCTGTCTCCCTATAATAGCTCTCTACCCCTGCACCCCTTTTCCCCTTTCCTCCTTTCTCCTCTTTGTTCTGCCCTCTGGGGCCAAGCATAAGTCTGTCTCTTTCCCCTGATTGGAAAATTGTAGAGAAAACAACATGTTGTGCAGCCCAGAGATTCCTAGGGTCACACAAAATAGCTAAGACAGAACACAGACTAAAACTCAGGTCTCTTGTCTCCCAGTTCAGAGCTCTTTTAGTTGTTCAGTCATATCTGACTCTCCATGACCCCATGTGGGGTTTTCTTAGCAAAGATATTAGAGTAGTTTGCCATTTCCTTCTCCAGCTCATTTCACAGATGAAGAACTGAGGCAAACAGGGTTGAGTGACTTGCCCAGGGTCACACAGCTAGGATGTGTCAGAGGCTGGATTTGAACTCAGGAAGATGAGTCTTCCTGACTCCAGGCCTGGCTCTCTATCCACTGTACAATCTTATCATTTCATCTGCAGTATTCTTGAGTCATACCACCCAGACCCTGACTAGTCATTCCTGTCATGGGCCAAATATGAGCTGTAAGGCTAAAGGCATATAGCAGTATCCTCTGGGGCAGATTTATTCTTTATTCAATGGGTATTTACTGAATACCTACTATGTGTGAAGGCATCATGAAAAATAGATTTGTAAAACCTATACCCCCTTCCAAGAACTTACATCTTTAAATGGGGATTAGACAGAGACACAAATACCTGCAATGACAGGCTGCATGTAATAAATGCCACATGAATAATCCACACAATAAGAGTTCAGAGGAAGGATACATTTTATCAGGGAAGAGATATCATTTGACATGGGCTTTGAAGGGAGGAGTAGGATTTCAGTAGGTAGAGATTAGATTGGGGGTGGGTGGGGGGGAAGGTGCAGAACTCACCAGCAAAGAGAATGGCAGAACCATGGAGGCAGGAAAACACAAGGAACATTTCAGGGCCTCTGGTCCAGTTTGGCTGGAATGGAGCCATTCAGGGGTATAATAGGAGAGAAAGAAAAAAGGAAGGATTGAAACTTGATTCATCTTAGAGTCAAGCTGAAGTATTCAAAGGTGGCCAGCTCTATTTTCCAGTTTTCAAACTTGTATCTCACTCCCCCAGCCTAATAATATCCCCTAAGATATTATTGTTATTATTTTCAGCACCAACCCATATCCTTGGGCTTCTGGTAAATGTTCAAGAGGCTACAGCTTCCTCCCTAATCCTTTCCCTTGTCTATCTGTGTCTCTGGTGAGCTCACAGATGTCACTGGCTGGACCGCTGGGTCAGCAGAAAAGATGAACAAAAGTCAAGGAGGGAGGAGATATTCATTTCAACTGAGCCATCAGATGTGACAGGAGGTACCTTCTAGCTATAGCCTTATGGGGTGGTACAGCTATGTTCCAAGGGCACCAGTGGATAATGGCTCATTTAATTCATTAATTATAGCCTCAGAAAGGGAGAACTGAAAGGAAATCTATGGGGTGACTCTACCCACAAGGGACTGTCCCTTTTTTTGGCTTTTATTATTTCCTACCTTCTCCAAATGTATATACAACTTTGAAAACTATCAAGGTCTCCATTCTATTCTGGTTTTGGGGGGGGGGGTGGACAACTGGAGAATTCAGTCAAAGAATTTTCATGGTTTTCTGGTAAAGCCAGGCCTCCAGGTACCACCAATGACTTTTGTAGTCTTTAGTTTTCTGAAATCTTGATATTCCCCTTTTATAATACCATCCTCTCTACCTAGAGGCAGATAATCAGAGATCAGGTAAATCCATTTATTCATCCACAAAGACTTGTGAGGACCTACTGCGTGCAAGACATGGGCTAGCACTGCAGGGTCTAGAAAGAAGAAAATGCAATCACTTCCCTCAAGGAATTTATATAGACTAGCTGGTAAATTCTCCTAAGGGACACAAAGGACACTTAAAACAGAAGAGGCATCTCATATCTTTCCTGAATAAAACTTCCATCTCCCCTATCTGGGATTCCTCCCATCTCCCCAAATATACATGCAGTTTTTACAGTTTAACAAACATTTTTTTACTAAAATGGTCTGTAAGGAACACCTGTTTAAAACTTCCTTATCCTTTGAAGCCCATCCAGGCTCCACCCCCTGCAGGGAATTTTCTCCGACATTTTAGCTAACAGTAATTTCACTGTCTCTATCTCTGATCTCCCATAGGACTTTAAGTCTGTACCACATAAGCCAGTGCTTTGTTTTCTAATATTCCCTAGCTGTTTCAAGCATGTTAAAGGTCTCCCTATCTAGAGTACAGGGTCTTCGAAAGGAGGGAACATTATTTCTTTACATTTCAAATTTCTATCTAGGGTGCCATCATCCTTCCAGTCCCCCAGATTCACAAGCTAGGGATCATCCTGAACTCTTGGGTCTCCCTTATACTGCATAAGATAATCAGTTGGCACATTTTGTTTCATTTTCATTTATTTTGTTATCTCAGCATCTTCGGCATCTTTTCATTTATCTAGTGCAAGCCCTCATCGCCTCATACCTGGACTTTTGCTATAGCTGCCTCATCATTGTCCCTGCCTGCCCCTATTCCATCCTCTACAAAGATGCCAAAGGGACAGGTCCAAACACCTCACTTCCCTGTTCAATAAACTCCATTGACTCTCTCATGCCTCTAGAATCCAATGCAAACTCTTCCGTGTGTAACATTTAAAGCCCTTTGTGACCCTGCTGCAGCCTATCTTTCATTCCATTCATGCACTCTTGATACAGTAACACTGGCCTTGCTGTTCCTTACACATATCGTCCCATCTCCCACCTCCGTGCCTGTGATGCACTCCTTCTTCATCTTTGCCCTCTTAGAATCTTTGTTGTTGTTGTTGTTGTTCAGTTGAGTCTCTTTGTGACACCATGCACCAGCCATAGCACAATGGGCCCTTCTGTCCCCCTCTATCTCCGGAAGTCTATCCAAGCTCACTCTTCCCCTGGAATGGGCTAGACACCATCCGACAGGGGGGCTCATCTTCTGACATCATATCTTTTAACATTTTAATACTGTACATGGGGTTCACTTGGCAAAGACATAAGAGTGATTTGCCATTTCCTTCTCCAGTGGATTCCAGTTAGATTCTATAGTTTCCTTAAAGGTTTAGTTTAAGGGGCAGCTAGGTGGTGCAGTAGATAGAGAGCCAGCCCTGGATTCAGGAGGACCTGAGTTCAAATGTGGTCTCAGACATTTGATACTTACTAGCTGTGTGACCCTGGGTAAGTCACTTAAACCCAATAATCTCACCAAGTTTAAGTGCTTCTTATTCCTCCTAGCTTCTATTGTCCTCCACATTCTCTAAAAGTTACCTTGTAATTACTTTGTTTATAATTTGTGTGTGTATATATATATATATATTTGTTGTTGTTTGTTTGTTTTTGTTTTTGGTGAGGCAGTAGGGGTTAAGTGACTTGCCCGGGGTCACACAGCTAGTAAATGTCAAGTTTCTGAGGTCAAATTTGAACTCAGGTCCTCCTGACTCCAGGCCAGTGCTTTATCCACTGCACCACCTAGCTGCCGCATTTGTATATATTTAATGTATTTAATGTACAAGTTGATTCCCTTGATAGAATGTAACCTCCTTGAGGGCAGAAGCTGTTAGATTTGAGGGTTCACATCCCCAGCACTTAGTACAGTGCCAATGAATGAATTTGCTTGTTGATTGATCATTTCGTCCAGGGGTTTTGCACAGTCACAATAACTGCCTGCCCAGTAAACACTTAGGAGAGACTGAGTGAGTGCACCACAGGGGTTTTTTCCATTTGCCTGAAACTGCTAAGCCTTAGAAACACAGGAGCAGAGAAAGTTGAGGGGAAAGTAAGATCTTATTACAATGAAACAGACATTTTAAATAAATAGCCTCAAGCTCTTGTGGGTCAGAATAACCGCCTAGGGAATTCAAGGTCTTCTTCCCCCCCCCCCCCCCTCCCGGGACATTCCAACACTTCCGGACTGAAGGTCAGTCTCCCTAGTGCTCAAAGAATCTGGAGAGGTTTGTGTGTAGCCTGGTCTTTGCGTCCTTTCCTCTTTAGACAAGTCTCCTGCAGAGGCTTGTGGGAATGAGCTGTGGCCATTTCAAAGATGTGTTTCTGCATAAGTGGAGGTAATGCTCCTTTGGCAGAGGAAGAGAGCTTGTGACAAAGGGAATGGTAGATTTAGTAATAGTAATAATCCCTTTTCTAGTCTTCAACATTTCTTCAGAAAAATTCTTCACAATTTACAAAGTTCTTTCTTCATACTGACCCTGTGAGGTAGGAAGTGATCTCACATTTTTCTTATTTTACAAATGAAGAAACCAAAGTTCAGGGAGGCTGTGATTTGCCCAAGGTAAGCTCACTTTTAAATGTCAAGGTCAAGACTCAAACTCATGTTTTCTCAATCCAAGACCAGTCCTATACTACAAGACATCATCATCTTCATCACCACCATCACTTTTATGTAGTACTTTAAGATTTAAGATAAATTTAAGATTTGAAAAGCCCTTTTCATTTGACCACATTTGACCCTGTGAGGTAGGTGCTATAGTTATTATTTTCTCCATTTTACAGATGAGGAAACTGAGGCTAAAAGAGGTTAAATGTCTAAGGCAGTATTTGAATTCAGGTCTTTATTTGGCACAGTGTATAGAGCAATGGGCCTGTAGTTAGGAAAACTGGAGTTCAAATCCTTCCTCAGACATTTATTAGCTGTGTGACCCTGGGCAAGTCACTTAACCATATTTGCTTCAGTTTCCTCATCTAAAAAATGAGCTGGAGAAGGAAAAAATAGCAAAGCACTGCAGTATTTTTGACAAGAAAACCCCAAATGGGGTCACAAAGAGTCAGACATGACTAAAATGACTGAACCACATCTTCTTCCCTAAAAGTCCAGCCCTCTCTCTCTCTGTTAATTCACCTAGCTACCTAAAAAGAGTGATGGCACATTTACAGAGCACTTTACATGCATTATCTCATTTGATCTTCACAACAATCCTGTGAGGTGGGTGCTTGTAGTTATCATTTTCTCCATTTTATAGATGAGGAACTAAGTCTAAGAGCAATTAAGTGACTTGCTCAGAGTCACACAGCTAGTAAATGTGGTAGCCAGAATTCAAACCAAGATCTTTTCTGACTCCAACCCTGGCTTTTTCCCCAGTATATCAGAGAAAGATACCTAGGCTGAGGCCAAAGTGGTTCCACCTCAGAGGTATCACTACAATAGTACACTTGCTTTATTCACTCTAATAACTCTGGAGTCTAAACAAGTTTGTTGTTTTAGAGATGACTCTTAGGGCATGACTTAAGTTTTCTCAGCCAATCCCAAAACAATAACAGATCATTGTCACTCTCCAAAAACTTTTACAATAACTTGGTCTAAAGTCTATATTTATTGATGTATTGAAACTAAGTCAGTGGTTGAGGTCAACTGAGACTTATTATCACCTAAAGTACTCTGAGGGGCTAAAATTCTAGCTAGTCTGTCTAAAATATCTAATGAGTGGTCGCCAATAAATTATAAGCTTTAGCAAGAGTTAGACTTTTAAGCTTTTATTAAGGAGAATAAGAATTTGAGAAAGAGGCCTAGATTCAGCTATCTATCTCAGGAAGCCCGCATTTCTGCTCCACTCTCCATGAGAGTCCTGACGAAAGAGAGCCAGCCTTGCCCCTTCTTCCTCCCACAAGCCTCCTGTGAAACTGGGAACATCCCATACACACACACACACACACACACACACACACACACACACACACACACACACACACCTCCAAGTTAATTGGCTGGTAGCTTTGATAGACAGTACCCACGAGCAAACGTCACTTCCTGACGCCAAGGAAAAGCCAGGTGGCTTGCTCTCAGACGCCTTCTCCTCATGGTAGAGCTTTCCTACAGTAACTCTCCAGCAGGTGGCGTCACTCCAATCGTTATAGTACCAGAATATATTTTTACTTACTTTAGTGCAAAAAAATCCAAAACTTTCTCAGGGAAAAAAAAAAAGTCTGAAAATTATAGGCCAGTGAACTTGATTTTAATTCCTGGCAAAACTCTAAAATGGCTACTTAAGGGAATGGTCTGTAAAGATCTAGAAATGGAAGCAAGTGATCACTGAGAGCTAGCACAGCTTCAGCAAGACCTGGTTGTGCCAGACTAACCTTATTTCCTTTTTTGATAAGGGTTGATCACAGAAACAGTATATAGAGTATACTGGGATCTCAACCGAGTATTTGAAAGTCTCACATAACAGACTTGTGAACGTGATGGAGAAATGTATGCTACATTGTAGCATACTTATAGGTAGATTTGGAGCATCTCCTTGAATGGCCAGACAGAGTGAGTTGTCATTAATGATTCAATGTCATCTTGGAATGTAGTCTCCACTAGAAACCTCCCCTCCCCTCCCCCACCCCCGGGAAAATCTGTGCCTGTCCCCATTCTATCTAACAGTTTTGATCAATGACTTCATAAAGGGCTAGATAGTATACACACTAGATTTTCAGATATCAGAAGGCCAGGAGGGATAGCTAACATTCTGGAAGATAAAGTCAGCATCCAAAAAAAAATATTGGCAGAGTAATTCATTTAATAAATTGGAATTTAATAGGGAGAAGTGTAAAGCCCTGCACTTGGATTCAAAAAATCAACTTCTCAAGTACAAAATAGGGTAGATATGACTGGACAATAGTCTGTGTAAAAAGCTAAAGGAGTTTTTGTACTGAAAGCATAACAATGTGACACGGCAACTGAAAAACCTAAACCAGAAAACCAGTCTTAGGCTCTTTCAAGAGAACATAGGCTCCAGCAATACCCCCTCTGTATTCTGCCCTGGTCACCTCACAATTGGAGCACTCTGTGGAGAAGGATATTGACAAACTGGAATGTGTCTAGATCTAGATAAGTGATGAGGGAGATAAAGGAGCAGGAGACTGCCTTATGCAAGGTGGTTAAAGGAGCCAGGCATAATTAGTCTAGAGAAAAGAAGACAAGGGATTATAAGTGGCAGGGGATGATAGTGTTTTTTAGGGTTATCAAATGAAATCGTGATGGAAATTGTTCTGTAGGCCTAGGGAACAAAACTAGAATCAGTGGATGAAAGCTGTGGAGTCAGATTTTGGTCTCATTGTGGAAAACTTTATAACAATTAGAATTGTCCAAAAGTGGGACTGGCTCCCTTAGAAGGCAATGGTTTCCCCATCATAGGAGGTATTCAAGATGAGTGGGTCCCTTGAGAGGGACACTATAGAGATTGTTTCCATTCAAGTAGGTAGAATTAGATGACCTCTGAGGTTTGCTCCTACTTGGAAATTCTGTGAATTCTGTTGCATAATCTCTGCTGAGTGTAGCTCACAGTGACTCAACAGACACATGTCCATGGGTCCTTGGGGAAGCACCATTTAGCAATGGGACAAATGGAGCAGAACCCAAGAAGTGTGGGAAGAGTTCTAGAATGTGCCGAACTGGGGTGGGTAGAGGGAAATGTGCTGGGGAAAAAAGACTTCTTACTCATTTCACTTGTAAGTTTATTGCTTGATGATCTCATTTGACTCTCTCCTGATTTGTTCAAAAGCAAGCCCTAGTCTTAAGTCTTTTAAAAAAAATTTTGGGGGGTGGGGCAATAAGGGTTAAGTGACTTGCCCAAGGTCACACAGCTAGTAAGTGTCAAGTGTCTGAGGCAGAATTTGAACTCAGGTCCTCCTGAATCCAAGGCCAGTGCTTTATCCACTGTGCCACCTAGCTGTCTCCTAGTCCTAAGTCCTTTTGAGCAAAATTCTTTTTGTTAGACAGGCCTCCTATTCCTTAAAGCAACAGCATTCTTTAAGCACCAGCATTTACTGAACAAAACACTTCTGGGTGCTGGGGAAATTTTTTTTTAATTAAGTAATGAAGACCCTGACCTCATGGAGTTTACTGTCAAATAAGAGAATGAGACATACTCAGATACCTCTAATGTACAACATTGCATGATAAGTTCATTAGAGATATAGATACGGGGGCAGCTAGGTGGCACAGTGGATAGAGCACTGACCCTGGATTCAGGAGGACCTGAGTTGAAATCCGGCCTCAGACACTTGACACTTACTAGCTGTGTGACCCTAGGCAAGTCACTTAACCCTCATTGCCCCACAAAAAGAGAGAGGGAGGGAGGGAGGGAAGCAGGAAGGGAGGGAGGGGGAGAGAGAGAGAGAGAGAGAGAGAGAGAGAGAGAGAGAGAGAGAGAGAGAGAGAGAGAGAGAGAGAGAGAGAGAGAGAGAGAGATGTAGATGCAAGGAAAATGCTATGTAAGGTTTGAGGAGAAAGTTATTCTTCCCATTTGGGAAGGGGTCTAGGAAAGCTTCCTGATGAAAATTGCATCTGAGATAGTCTCTAGAGAATGGATAGGAATTCAGTAGGCAAGGGGGAGAAAGAACATTCCAGGCATGAGGAACAGCATAGACAGAAATCAGGAGTCCAGAATGCACAGGATGTGTTCAGAAGAGGTTCTGTCAGTCACAGAGCATTTACATGCTGCACTGTCTATTGTGTGCCAGACATCATGCTGGACTCTAAGGAATACAAAGACAAGAAATGAGACAGTCACTGCCCTCGAAGAGCTTAGCGTCTATCTGGTCAGACATCATGTATACATCCAGTTTGGTCCAAGACCAGAGAGTGAGAAAGGGAGCTATTAAGGAGGTAACACAGGGTGCCAGCAGATTGTAAATGGCCTTGAATGGCAGATCAAAGGAGCCTGAATGTTCCTTTCGAGTAAAAGGAATCTGTTTAAAAGGTCTGGGAATCACCACTGAGTGTGTCACTGTCATTCACCAGTAGGTTTTAGGAAGCTACTGAATATTTTTTGAGCAGGAGAAAGATATGACCAGGTCTTTGTATTAAAAAGATTATTCTGGGAGCAGAATGAAGGATGAGTTGGAAGAGGGTGGAGCATGGAGGCCAGAAAGTTACAATCATCAGGCAGGTGGCACTGAGAGCCTGTTTTAAGTGGTGGCTGTGAGAATAGAGATAGGAGGAGGTTGGAGGCAGTTTAAAAGATGTTGCTGGGATGGAATCAAGAGGATTTTCTTTGGTAAATAATTAGATCTGAGAAGTGAGGGGAAGGAAAGAAGGCAGAGAGGCTGGATGCATGATGGTACCAGGGGCATGCTGGCAAATAACAAGGCTTTTGCATTCTTCCTTCGCCTCTTGGCTGACCCTAGTCCTGCTTGCCCAACAAGGTCCAGCAGAAGTCCTATCTTATTAAACTCTCTCCCATGCTGATCTTTTCCTCACTTTAAATCCTTCCAGGATGCACACAAAGCACTTTACTCATACAATGTCAAGGAAGGAAGGAAGGAAGGAAGGAGGGAGGGAGGGAAGGAAAGAAGGAGAGAAGGGATTGTTGTTGTTTGTCCTTTATTCTTGAAGAGGACCATAACATCAGGGTGATGACGTGACTTGCACTGAATTGGATTTAAGTGAGGGAAGGCTTTTCAAGGTCACCAGCCTCACTCTCTCCTCCAGAGCCATCTGAATCCAGTGGCAAGATATACATCAGGATGACTGGAGGTGGCCCTGGATGTTTAAGGCAATTGGGGTTCAATGACTTGCCCAGGGTCACACAGCTGGTAAGTGTCTGAAGTCATATTTGAACTCAGGTTCTCCCAACTTCAGGGCCAGTGTGCTATCCACTATACTACCTGGCTGCCCCTGGAGGGGAGCAAGAAAGGAAGGTAGGAGAGGAGGAATGAAGGAAGGCAGGAGAGGAAGAAGGAAGGAAAGGAGGGAGGGAGGGAGGGAAGGGAGGTAGGAAGAAGGGAGGGAGGAGGAGAGGGAGAAAGGAAGGAGAGAAGGAAGAGACAGAAGAAGCCAGGGAAGGAAGTTGGAAAGGAAGGAAAGGAGGAAGGGTGGGAGGGAGACATTGCAAGGAGAGAGGGAGGGAGGGAAAAAGGGAAGGAGGGAGGAGTGAAGGAATAGATCAACATGCAGAAGTTCTTATAGGCCAGTGAAGTACAGTTGGGGGCACCGGTCCCTGGCAGTCTGTGCTTCCTGTTCTCAAAGCTCTATACTGTCATTAACTGATTCATTTGACCAGCTCCCTCCTGTGAGGACTTGGTGCTAATGAACAAACTTGTCTTCTGGGTGATTGTACCATTAATTACATGGTGATTCTAATGCTGCAGTGCTTATACTTTGCCTTATAACTCAGGCTGTTGGCTTTATCAAGGGACTTAATTTATCTCATTTGGTTCCAATTGTTAAAATCCCATGGATGTTCATAAGTCTTTCAGGGTTGAATTGCTTGAGTTCTTGTGGGTGGGGGGTGCGAATGGAGGTGGGGGGAAGAGAAGTAGGAACACAATTTTTTTTTTTAAATTGATGTTAAAATTTTGTTTTTACATATATTTTGGAAAATAAAATTCTATTTGAAAAATAAAAATAAAAAATCCCATGGATGGTGCCAACACTCTCTTCTCTACTGGACCTTGGATATACTATAATGTCTATGATCCTGCCATTACCATCATGACAAAGAGAGCTAACTCCCTGTCCTCATTCAGAATCATCTAATGCCCACTGAGCAGCCTGGTGAGTGGGTGCTGTACTCTCCAAGAACAGATTGGCATCTAATTTTAGGAAACAGAGATGGGATTTTGGAAACCCACAACCCTCTCCACTGTTCTACATCTCTCGCAGTGGACTGAGGAAGGGGCTGCCCCCTAAAAGTCATAATGGTGTATCAGCACTCACCCAGTCATCCAGTGCCCCCTAGACTAGCTGACTCACACCCATAGAAACTCTTGCTGATTGTCACTATGTAATATACATGCTTCAAGGGACGGAGACAGCAGTGGCTATCAGTTAACCGGTTTGATTCCAAGTCCCCATATGGCTTGGGGATATCTAATCATCAAGGATGAGGGAAAATCTGATCTCGCCTGGGTCCTGGAAAACCTCTTACATCTTCTTTTTGCAGCACCTCACAGCCTATAACGCCATCAGCAATAGAATCTCTTCAGTCCAGGATCTTATATGTGCTAGGGGCTTCAGGAAAGGTTATGATTTTTGTCTAAAATGCCAACTTCACAGGTCAAGGGATATCTCCCAACATCTGCAACTTCAGCCTTGACCATTATGGTTCTCATCATTCATAAATTTATCTGACTCTTAAATCTGTCTTCAAGCAGGGACTGAATAACAGCCTGCTAGAGATGTACAGAATAGGAGCCTGGATTAGATGAAGTCATCTAAGAATAATAATAATAAGGTCTCTTCCATCTCTGAGCTTTTATCTTTCTGTAAATCCATTATTTTATTTCCAGTCTCTACCACTTCCAGGGATGACAAGTTCCATCCATTTGCTTCCTGCTATATTAAGAAAGCACTGTTGTTTCAGACGGGTTCATTTTATCTGACCAATTAGATTATAAGATCCTTGAGGGAAAGGATCCTGCCAGCTTCTTACATTTTACTCTTGCAAACTACTAATTAGTTTAAGGCCATTCTTCCAGAGCTCCTTCTTCCTACTCTTTTTCCTCCTCTAACACCGCTCAAATGCCTTCTCCCACTATTTCCTCCTCACTCCTGTCTCTCAGAAAGAAGCGAAGAGAGGGGCAGCTAGATGGCACAGTGGATAAAGCACTGGCCTTGGATTCAGGAGGACCTAAGTTCAAATCCAACCTCAGACACTTGACACTTAACTAGCTGTGTGACCCTGGGCAAGTCACTTAACCCTCATTGCCCTGCAAAAAACCAAACCAAACAAAACAAAAAAAGAAAGAAGCAAAGACCTTTCTTGTCAAGGCAAACCCCTTCCTATCACATCATCCCATTCCATTCACTTTCCCGCCAGATTGCCCCCTCCATCACCCTGCGTACAAACACATCCGTGTCTCCCCATCCTTAAAAAAAACCCCTCAATTGAGCTGTCCATCCTTGATTGCTGCTGCCATTCCTTTCATGACCAATCCTGGAGAAAGCAGTCTTGTACCACCACATCTTTCCTCCTTTTAACT
This sequence comes from Dromiciops gliroides, assembly GCF_019393635.1. NCBI lineage: Eukaryota > Metazoa > Chordata > Mammalia > Microbiotheria > Microbiotheriidae > Dromiciops > Dromiciops gliroides. The sequence continues at coordinate 427,535,228 of NC_057862.1, read as the reverse complement.
CTTCTGACCTCATCATTCAACTGAAACAACTTTCACTGAAGTCATCAAAGGCCTTTTAATCTACAAATCCAATGACCTTGGCACTGGTTTCCTTGCTATCCCTTGTATAAGACACTCCATCTCCCAGCTCTCGGTATTTTCATTGGCTTACCCCCATGCCTGGAATGCTGCCCTCCCCATCTCTGCCTCTTGGCCACCCTGGCTTCCTTTAAGCCTCCACAAAATCTCGACTTCTGCTAGAAGCCTGTCCTTGTTCCCCTTAATGCTGGTGCCTTCCCTTGGAGATTATCTCCAATTCATTCAGTATCTATCTTGTTTATTCAGAGTTGTTTACATATTGACCCCCCTAGTAGAATGAAATCTCTTTGAGGGCAGGGACTCTTTCCCTTTCTTTGTATCCTCAGTGCTTAGCACAGTGTTTAGTGCTTAATAAAAACTTGTTGACTATCATTGTGATAGTGCTTTAAAGCATATAAAGTACTTGACACCCATTATTTTATTTTATCCTCATAATAGTGCTGAGGTAGGCATCCCTATTTCCTGAATGGGAAAACTGAGGCTTAGAGAGGTTCGTTAAATGATTTGGCCAAGGACAGCCAGAAATAGTAAGTGGCAGAATAGGGATTTGAACTCTAGTTCTTTCACTCCAAATTCAGTCTTTGTTTCTACTTAAACCACTGGTTGCCAAATGGGGCAAGTTAATCCCATCTATTTTGGGAAGAGCCCAACCTAACCCTTCTTCTGTCCTCTATTTCTCCTATCAGAAACACTCGTCTACTTAGTATAGAAGTCATTAAACCCTCCCATCTGGAGCTTGCATCATTAAACAACCTTGTGGTCTTCAGAAACCAGGCAAGAGAGAGAGAGGAGAGACAGAGACAGAGAGACAGAGGTATAACTATGTATGTATGTTGTACGTATGTATGTGTTTGTATATGTATATAGATATAGATATATGCATTTTGTTCAGGAGTAAGGGGATTCCCTACTAAAAAACATTATGTCCTTAAGTGTCATAGTTTCACCAATATTAGGAAATGTGTGCTCCCATCTAAAATATGCTTGTCCAAACTCCTCATATGCATGTCTCCCTTTGAAGACAGCCTAGGGAATCATGCCGGAAATTCAGTAGTTCAGTCAGAGTGAGATGCCAAAATAAAAAGAGAAAGAAGGGAAGAGAAACACTATCGTCCTGACAGAGGCAGAATATTACTCTCCCCGTGAATTCATAAATTTCATTAACTTTTCAATTACTTTGGTAGGCTACTGGCAAGCCTGGAATCTGCATCATTGGTGAAAGGCACCCAAGGCCTTTAGGGAAATTTCTGTTTCTTCCTCCAGGAAGACCAATCTAACCAGTTGATCAGTGAGCATTTATTGAGTGCCCATTGTGTGTCTGACACATCTGGAGGGCAGGGATTGTTTTATTTTTGTCCTTGTATCTGCAACTTTTAACACGGTACCTAATACCATAGTGGAACCAAAACCAACATAGGATATGACTCTTTCCCTCATGGAGTAGACAAGATGATTAGGGGACACAGTTCAACTTTAATCCTTTTGGCCATGACACAATGAAAGAGCGGCCAGTATGAATGATATGTGCTAGGTGCTTTCGAAGAAAGGAAGAGTCAACATGGATGAGAATAATCATGGAAGATCTTTACGGAAGACAAAGGACTTGGCCTGGGCCTTGAAGAAGGATTAAAATATGAATGGAATATCTAGACCTGTTAGGTTTTGGATGTTCTCTGGATATGTGACAATAAGATCCTAACTTCAGAGATGAGTGTCTAGTCAACTCTCTCACTTTAGAGATGACAGAACTGAGGCCCAGGGAGATTGTGCTTTGCTCAGAGTTTCACAGGTAATAAGCAGCAGAGGCAAGATTTGAACCAGAGGTCTCTTTGTCCAGATGCAGCGTTCCATCCAACTCCTCTTCCCCCTCCCCTTTCCTCCACATTTTGGAAGAGAGGCCTTATTGTCACTCATTGACCTAAGTTCCTGGGGGGAAGCATGGGAACTTTCTTCCTAAGTGCTTTGGACATGATCTAAAACTTCTCTCTCATCCCTGAAGCTGGACATCAGATCACCTGCATTATGTCCTAGGGTCCTGCTTCAAATCTTCAAAACTCTAATGTACATCCCAGAAATTACAAAAAGCTGGCAAACATAAGCAACAAGCTAGTCATTGTTCTGCAATTTCTTTTTTCTTTTCAACGACAGGACAGCCACGACTGAAGAAAATAATCCTCACCTTAAAACCTTGGCTCACTGAGGAAGGACTGAAGAGCTAACTCCTTGTGCCTACATCCCTCTCCCTCCCCCCCCCAAATTCTCCAATTTTACTCAGATGTCAGCTCCCCTTTATGTATTGCAATGCAACCTGGAGCTATATTGGGATAGGCCCAGGTTTTGGTTTTGCTTTTTTAAAATAAGTTTGACAAGTTTTATCTTTGCTTCTCTGAATCTGTTTCCCCATCTGAGAAATGAGTAGGTTGGACTAAATCATCTTTGATGTCCCTTCCAGCTCTGACATTGCATAAGTCTATTATTCCCTGGTCTAGATGACTGCTTTAATTCTCTCTTGGTCACTGGTTGCTTACTTTGGTGTAGAGAAATAAATTCACTGCAGCAGTGAGAATGTGAAAGGGTGAAAGATACCATAATTTCCACTCTACTCTGACTGTGCCTGATGGAGTTCAGTACTCAGGAGCAGCTTGCACGCAGCTGAGATGGGCCTTCAAGCTCTGGAGGAAGAAAAACGAATGAGACACAGGAACCGATGGGCAACAGAGAGCACAGTTTTCCAATGTCCTTGTTGTGGCAGGAGCTGCGGCTCCTGTATCGGACTGCACAGCCACACTGTGGCCTGTGGCTCTTCAAGGCACTGATCCATGGTCATCCTCGACTGGCGGAGGCCTACTCTGATATGACTCAGTTGGGTTTTTTTTGATTTGCAAAGAGAATCACATGCCCTAGTGGGAGTTTTAGCTCTTTTCTTCTTAATGGACCCCAGTGCTCTTTTTTTGTGCAAGTTTAAATTACTGAAAAATACACATATGTGTATCTATATAAAAACATGTATATATAAATATATACACATATATACATATATTTATATATACATGTATATATATGGCAGCTAGGTGGCACAGTGGATAGAGAACACTAGGCCTGGAATCAGGGAGACCTGAGTTCAAATCTGAACTCATACTTACTATTCTGTGTGACTTTGGAGAGGTCACTTAACTTCTGTTTGCCTTAATCCACTAGAGAAGGAAATGGCAAAAACCACTCCAGTATCTCTTCCAAGAAAACTCCATGGAGAGTATGGTCCACAGGGCTATGAAGAATTGGACACAGGGGGCAGCTAGGTGGCATAGTGGATAAAGCCCCAGCCCTGGATTCAGGAGGACCTGAGTTCAAATCTGGCCTCAGACACTTGACACTTACTAGCTAGCTGTGTGACCCTGGGCAAGTCACTTGACCCTCATTGCCCTGCCAAAAAAAACAAAAACAAAATAAAACAAGAATTGGACACAACTCAACAACAACAATATATAAATATACAGATATAGATGTAGACATATCTATTTATAGCTATGGATATACATGCCCATATATACACATATATGTATATGTGTATATAACCTTTTAAAAAAATGTTGGGCCTAATCTGACCAGAGGAAAAAAAAAGTAGCAAGAGTGGCACCTAGAAGAACTTTCATTCCTTCAGGTACCAAAGATACCATGAATTTGAAAGGTCAGTGGACGTGTCTAGCCTGTGAGTATCACTCATAACTGCACACTAGGCAGCTACAACCTTCAGTGGATAGAGAACTGGACCTGTAGCCTGGGCCAAGACACTCTGTCTCTGTTTCTTCATCTGTAAAATGGAGATAATAAAAGTACCTACCTTCCAGGCTTGTTGTAAGGATCAAATGAGATCTCTGTAAAACACTTTGCAAGACTTCAGGCACAAGATATTTTCATTATAACTATTACAAACAGTCAGATGAACCCTGCTCTCCAGTCTTACCAGGAAAAATGGGACCCAACCTGCCAATGGTCATGCAGCTATTAAGTGTCAGGGGCAGGACTTGAACCCAAATATTTTAAATCTAAGTCTATCACACCAGCTGGTGGCACAGCGGATAAAGCTTGGGACGGATGGTCAGGAAGACCTCAATTCAAATCCAGATTCACAGAGCTGCTAATTAAGTGACCCTCCTTAGGCAAGTCATTTAATTCCTGTTCACCTCAGTTTCCTCAACTATAACATGGAGATAAGAATAGCACCTACCTCAAATGAGATAGATAATAATTGTAAAGAGCCCTTGCCACATAATAGCTGCTATATAATTACGTATTCTTTTCCTTCCTCCAGTAGTACTAGGCATTTGGTCTTGGAACTTCAGATTTAGACCAGGAGCAAGGGGTTCTGGGACCTCGCTATGCCTTCACATGATCAGATCTATCCCTACTGGAGATGTGATGCAGTTTTATCAATAAATATTTAACTAAATTGAACCAAATTAGCTTCCACTGAGCTTCAGTCTCATTTACTCCTTTTCCTTGTTTTTTTCTCTCTTTCATTTTCCCTTTAGCCCCTGATATCTCTATTTCTTTTCCCCTCTTCTTTATGCCCCTTTTCTTCCATTCTCTCCTTTTATGTATTCTCTTTCCCCTGCTTCCTGCACTCTCTTCTTATTTCTTCTCCCTCCCTTTCTTCTTCTATTCTTCCTTCTCTCTCCTCTACCCTTCACTTTCCCTCTCTTCTCTCTTTCTTTGTCTTTCTGCTGTGGGAGAGGCTTCAGGAGAATGCCTTCAGTCTTTGTGATCACCCTAGTCTGAGATAAGGGTCAGCTAGTTCAGGGCTAGGGATTTGGACAGATCTCAAAAATAGGGTAGTGAGCATCATTCCAGCTAAGTAGTGGAAGCATTAAACTCAGAACCTCCCTTGAATAAGCAATTGAAACCAAAATAACCAGTCTGTGAATCACAGTCCCACCCCCATAGTGAGCTGAATCTATTATCTTTGTGAATAGCAGCAACAACGAGAAAACCTTTTGGATAGCATCTGGTTGAGTTTGCTATTCTCCCTCTTTCCATTCCTATTTTCTCTGCACCCCCACCCCCATTCTATCCCTCTTCCTCCTTTTCCAGGCAGAGCTTCTTTGGACTGGTCCCTGTCCAAACAAGGGCTGCTCTAGCTTCCCCCTCTCTACTGGGCATCTCCTTAGTCCCGCCCCCACATTTTTACAAGGAAGACCAGACCTCAAAATAATGAACAACAAAAAAGCCTAACCCAGAAGAAGCCTTCAGGGAAAACACTGTGATTAAAATATAAACAGAATGACAGATGCATATAGTCCTGGGGAAAGGCTTTAATTATAAAAAATCAGGGCGCTGGGGAACCACTTTCCTGACATTGCCCAATTGAGACCCAGATGGCTCCCAGAGGAGCAACCTTGGCAAGAACAGCAAACATTTAGCAAGTGAAGACTCAAGTCCCCTTCTGTCTTCTCTCACTATTGGTAGGAAGTAGATACCCCCAGTTCTCCCTCTTCCTATTCAACATCTACCTGTGCCTCTGGCCTGAGAGTCAAATGTTGCAGGGAGGGGAGCTCTTCTTAAGGGACCAAAATATAAGTAAGATTGTTGCTGTTATTATTGTTTGTCCTTCATTCTCACAAAGGACTGTGAAATTGGAGTGATGTCATGACTTACACTGGATTTAAGTGAGGAAGGGCTGTGTTAGGTCACCAACTTCACTCTCTCCTCCAGAACCATCTGGGTCCACTGACAAGATATCTATTAGGGGGGGCAGCTAGGTGGCACAGTGGATAAAGCACTGGCCTTGGATTCAGGAGGACCTGAGTTCAAATCCAGCCTCAGACACTTAACTAGCTGTGTGACCCTGGGCAAGTCACTTAACCCTCATTGCCCTGCAAAAAACAAAAAACAAAAACAAACAAACAAACAAAAGATATCTATTAGGATGACTAGAGATGGCCCCCGATGTTTTCCAGGCAATTGGGGTTAAGTGACTTGCTCAGGGTCACACAACTAGTATCTGAGGTGAGATTTGAACTCAGGTCCTCCCAATTTCAGGGCCTGTGGTGTGTCCACTGCACCACCCAGTTGCCCATGAGTAAGATTACTAGAATGAGAAAGGTGTAACAGCATTTTTTTGACAGGTGTAACCTGCTCAGAAGGAAAACAACATGCTTACAACTGAGAAAGGTTTGTGCTGAAGGGGAGGATACGGGGAGCCAGAAGGAATCCCTTCAGGGACTTTTAGCTGTGACATATTATAGCTCTTTTCTGGGTTAGATCCCAGGACTCTATAGGATATGGAGGGTATTGCTTTGCAGACCATACAAGGAACTTGTGGTGGGAAGATGTGGTTGTTTGACGTGTTTCCCACCAGCACAAAGGGCAGTTGCAGGCTTATGGCAGGATGTTTTTGGAGTCTTGTGGAAGGCTTTCCATGACTCATGGTCATACTACAAGGCATCTTGTACCTAAAGTTGGAGAGCCTAGATATTCTGGTGACCCTTGCAGAAGAGAGCAAAGCCAGCACCACTAGAAGTTCCTTGTACTCCAGAAGACCTCAGCTTGAAGACATATTGTGATATGTGCTCCTCATATACACCTAGACCCTAAGAGAAAAGTACATTCTCCTCGATCTTGGCCAAATAGGTGGACAGAGCACTGGACTTGGAATCAGGAAGAGTCATTTTCATGAGTCTTCTGTCCTCAGACACTTACTATTGTGTAACCCTAGGCAAGTCAATGAACCCTGTTTGCTTTAGTTTCCTCATTTGTAAAAAATGAGCTGGAGAAAGAAATGGCAAAATACTCCAGTATCTTTGCCAAGAAAACCCCAAAATGGGATCACAAAGAGTGGGACACAACTGAATAACAACAGCAATCTAGAATCTTTTTCTATTTTTATATAGAATCTTTTTCTTTCAGAGATACCTCCACCATTCATCCATCCCTTCTCCAAACTTGGGAATTATGTCTTGAGTCCATTTTACACATGTGGACAAATATAAATTATGCACAAAGGTATTTTATCTCACACTTTAGTTGGGATATTGAGTCACAAAATTCAAATAGACATAATATCCTAGTCATAGATTTAAAGCTGAGAGAGATCTTTGACATCCAGTTCTATTGTTTTATGAATAAGGACCTGAGACACAGAAAGGTTACATTATTTGCCATGAGTCACACAGCTACTAAGTGTGTAAAGTGGGATTTGTTTGTTTGTTTCTTTTGGGGTTTTTTTTTTTGGTTTTTTGGTGAGGCAATGGGGGTTAAGTGACATGCCCAGGGTCACACAGCTAGTGTCAAGTGTCTGAGACCAGATTTGAACTCAGGTCCTCCTGAATCCAGGGCCGGTGCTCTATCCACTGTGCCACCTAGCTGCCCCCACATAAGGTCGGATTTGAATGTAGGTTTTCCTGACTTCAGGTGCAGTGCCCTAGCCACTAAGCAGCATTTTTCTGCCCATTCTTTTCCATTTCTATGCTAGCTTCCTTAGTCAGCTCAGCTTAGTTGATTTCCCTGTCTTCATTCTCTTCCAATCCTTCCATCCATAGGACTTTTCAGAACAGAGATCATGGTGAATTGGAATAGTTGAGGGGGAGGGACTTTAGAGAGGAGGTAAGACTTTGTCTGGATATCCAAGGATGGAGAAGCAGAGATGAGGGGAGCGGACATTCCAACTAGGGAGAATGATTGTGGCATGGATGAAAACAAAGGGGATGAGTCTATAAAGTGTGCATTAGTCATTTTTGTTCCTTTTCCAGATCTCTGATTTCATTGGTGTAAGGAACTCCCTCCCCCAGTGCAGATTAGCCATTCATTTGTAATTTATGATCTTAGAAAATTGCCTGAGACACTGAGATGTTAAGTTCCTTATCCATGGATTCACACAGCTAGTATGTGTTGGAGTCAGGTTTTGAACCCAGAGCCTACCTCATACTTACTCTCCTTATGTCTACCTGATAATATCACATGATTCTATTCAAATCAGTAATCATTTATTAAGCACCTACTATGTGCATTAAACTCGAGGGATACGAAAAGAGACAAAAGACAGTCCCTGCTCTCAAGAAGCTTACAATCTAGCAGGAAAGACAATGAGCAAATATATACAAACAAACTATGTAAGGAATAAATAGGAAATAATTAATAGATGGAAGGCACTAAAATTAAGAGGGGTAGTAGGGCACAGTAGAGAAAGTTCTGTGGAGTCAGAGATAATTCAAGGCATTGTGGTAGTCATCATGACAAATAGACAAAGACAAATAAAAAAAACCCCTCACCTCAAGTAGAGGACTATTATATATATATATATATGTATATATATGTATATATGTATATATGTATATATATGTGTGTGCCTGTACACATGTGTGTAGTACATGCGTGTGCATGTACATGTGTGTATGTGTGCATGTAGATATAATACATATATATGTCAACTGTAAGTTTAGACATGACACTATGAGAAAGAGGGAGGGAAAAGAAACAATTAGGGAGACCAGAAAAGTTTCTCATAGGAGGTGGTATGTGTGTCAAGCCTTGAAGGAAGCCAGGCATTTTAAGAGTCCCATATAATTAGCTCAGTGAATGAGGGAGGGTGGTGCCCCATCCTTGACCAATTTGGCTTTCATTCTTAGCTTTTTGCCATTATAAAATCAGAGCCTCCTCTTCCTGGATGAAAATTGGGTCACTGTAATTAGCACCCATTAATATTCAGGGACCTCCTCAGCCCCAAAGCATCCCTGGAGCTGCTTAATAAATGGTTTGGGGTATTTATTGATAAGTGGTTTGGGGATGACTGTGACAGAGTAACTTGAAACATCCACCTTCAACTGTTTCTCCAGCAAAGCATCAAATAAACTGTACACCATGGGAGAGCACCTTCTGAACCGTTAGAGGGAGGCAGAGACAGCCAGGAGGGGGAGGCCCTGAGCCTTCTCAGCTTCACTGAGCCTAGCTCTGATCACAGCAGAAACTAGCCACAGTAACATTTCTTCTGCAAAGAATTCATGGCAAATGTCAGGGCATGCTGGGGAATATTGTGGAAAGAGCACCAGTCTGGCACGGATGGAAGTGAACAAAAGGGTCAAGTTGTAGGTATTTGGGGTTTTTTCCTCTGTAAAAAGTGAGAGTTGGGCATTATGATCACAAAGAAATTCCTTTTGCTCGAACATTATATGTTGTAACAGCAGTTTTCAAACTTTTTAGTCTCAAGGATCCCTTATGCTCTTAGGAAATTATGAAGATCTTAAAATGCATTTGTTTATGTGGGCTATATCTATGAATATTTGCCATATTAGAAATTAAAATTAATAAAATTTTAAAATACTTAATTCATTTAAAAATAACAACAACCCATTATGTGTTAACAAAAATATTTCATGAAAAATAACTACATCTATCAATATTTTTTTAAAAATTGAGAAGAGTAGCCATGTTTTAGATATTTTTGTGAATCTCTTTAATGTCTGACAGTAGAAGACGGTTACATTCTCATATCTGTTCCTGTAATCTGTTGTGATAGGTTGTTTTAGTTCAAGTATATGAAAAAAAATGACATCTCACAGTGATATAGTTGGAAAAGGGAGTAGCATTTTAACAGGCCAATAACATCTTCATATTATTATGAAAATTATTTTGACCTTTCAGGCCTCTCCCCCAAAAGAGTCTTGGGGGCCCTCAGGGGTTTGGGGACGACACTTTAAGAACCACTGTTCCAAGGATTTAGAGCTGAAAGAGATCTTGGAGACTCCCTCATTTTATAGATAAAATAACTAAGGCCCCAAAAGTTAAGTGTACTCACCCCAGGTTACACATCTAGCTGGCAGTAGCACTGGATTTATAATCCACACTTTCTGTCTCCAAATCTGGTGTTGTTTTCCCCATAACTCTATCTCTTATTCTCATGTTTTATGTTTTGAGGACCTTTCCTTCTCGGATGGTTTGTGTCCAAGGGTCCCTTTCAGACCTGACATGCATGCCATGGTTTTAAAACTTCAAGTTCTGAATCTAGCCTAAGATTCTCTTCTGTTCCTGGCTCCTTTCCTCCAGGACTGGGCTGCTTCTGTTCTTTTCAGTGTGAGATGTCATGGTCCCCAACTTCAGCCCAGAGTCAGAGTCGAGTGGTATCACTCGTGTTGTTTACTTCAGGGAGCACGACAACAAAGCTAATTAGAAACTCAAGCTTCCCTCTTCCCCATCTGGATTTGAACAAGCCAAACCTGACAAGTATGTGGGTTTTCCTGAGTTTACAAGGAGGAATTCTACACCTTGAATAACAACTTGTTGCAGCCACTTTAGCAGAAGCTATGGTGATGGGAGGCAGGTGGAAATATGAGAACTATATGTGACTTTGGACTATAAAATATTAGAATATAGAGTGTCAGAGCTTAAAGAGACCTTAGAGACCAACTTAGGATGTGTGGGCTGTTCAAGGAGGACTAGCACCTCTGGTGTGAGGGCTTGCCAAGCCCTTTTGAGGGCTGCTCATCCACCTTCGCTGTCCATCCAACTCTCACCAGTGGCTCCAAGAAGCTATAGCATGCAGAGCTGCCACACCTCAGTAAAACTGTCTTGGCAGATGAGTTAACTAGGTTGAGGGTAACCACCAGGCCTCAAACCCATAGGTGAGTTAGGGGAATGTCTACCCCAAGCATGAATGGGCTGATGAGAACAGTTTTTTCCAACAGCCATGAAAGTGGCTGAAACAGGCGTTGTAGATTTCTTAGAGCTTGGTCAGACATCAAAGACACCAATGTCATCCATAAGATCCCGGGCCAGCACCAGTTGTCTTGACTTTTAGGTTACCACCCCACTTCAGTGATTCTGGAAGAGAGAGTGAGGCTGACAGTTTTGTACAACTCTGCCTCACTTAGATCCAATTTATGCATAAGGGGCGGCTAGGTGGCGCAGTGGATAAAGCACCGGCCCTGGAGTCAGGAGTACCTGAGTTCAAATCCGGCCTCAGACACTTAACACTTACTAGCTGTGTGACCCTGGGCAAGTCACTTAACCCCAATTGCTTCACTTAAAAAAACAAACAAACAATTTATGCATAAGTCAAGACATCACCCCATGATGTTATTGGTCCTCTTCTAAAATGAAGGACAAACAACAGAGATCCACTTAGTACCTCTTTCCCATTAGCACATTAGTGTGGACTGGTTTGCATGATTAAGCATTTATCACCTTGGCTTCTTTCGTGAAGACCCAAGGTGGTGAAACAGGAAGGAAAAGTTTGCAAGTTTGGGAGATGGGGTGAGCCTGAAGCTGAGGGCAGGGAGTTGTTTTGATGGGCCCTTGGCAGCTCAAATAACAGGGGTCATTGAGATATGGAGGAAAGCCTTCTGACCAAACCTTAAAAATGAAGACTTTCATTAGAAAAAATAGAAGGAAGAAGGTTAAGAGCCAAAGGAATTGAGAAAGGAAAAATAGGCCTATTTTCCCAAATCCTAGAATTCTAGCTCAGGAAGTATAACTTCATAGAATCGTAGATAGAGAGCTTGAAGAAACTCCCTCAATTTTACACAGAAGGAAAACTGGGACCAAAGCATTTAAGTGACTTACCCAAGGTCACATAAATAGTTCTGGCACTGGTGGGATTCAAACACAGGATCTCTGAATCCAACCCCGCCACACTCTTTTCTCTTAACCGTGCTGCTTCAATTAAAATATTCTAGGCCCTGTCCTAAGTGCTGTGGATAAAAAGAAATCGAGGAACTTACAATCTAATGGAGTAGTTTCTGGATGCCTTGCCCCTCCACCACAAAATAGTGGCCATCTTAAAAATTTTTTTAAAAATAATAAAAACGTGGGTTTGCATATTGTTATTGAGACATATAAAGCCCCTTTATAAATGGTATCTTCTCTCTGCATCTGGAGCCTTCCCTCCCTGTACCAGGGTTCTGGATAATTTCTCTGAGACCACAGCAGCAGCGCAAAACACTTCCCCGTATATTTATTACTAAATATAAGAATCCAGGGGCCTGTGGAGCATGAAATTAGGAACAAATGTAAAGGAGGTCTAGACAGGAACTGTTCAGCTTATGGGCCTCCTTCATATGCTATATACTTTTCTACTCATTGGAGACTTTAAAGCTTCCAGGTAGAAAGAACTTTTTAACAAGACAAATGTGTTTCTCAGGAAATGACTGAAGTCTCCGTTGTTTCTGAGTGTGAGGCAACTTGGGGAAAAGGAAAAGTCTCTGCTCTCCAACTTACTACTAGTACTGTGACCTTGGACAGGTCACTTCCCCCTCACCAAGGCTCAATTTCCTTATTTGTAAAGTGACAGAGGGTTCCTAACCTTTTTGTTTGTGCCGTGAACCCCATGGGCAGTCTGGCAAAGCCTATGAACCCCTTCTCAGAACAGTGCTTTTAAATGTATAAAATTAATCACATACATGACAAATGAAACAAAAGGTCAGTGTAAATAAATGTCATTTTTTTTCTCTCTCCCAAGTTCACAGATTCCCCTGAAATCATGGACATATGGGGATCAGCAACCCCCAAGTTAAGAACTTCTGGTCTAAATGGTCCCCAAGATTCCTTTCAGCTTCGACATTCTATGAAAAATGTTTCTAAAAGTTAGCTCAAGAGGTTATGGTGATACAAGTGCTAAGCATGAGGCATGGATTGGGGTCACAGAGGGTGGGGGACACATAATACAAAGGAAGAGACACTGTATGTTTTTTTTCAATAAACATTTTTAAAGTTTTGAGTTCCAAATTCTATCCCTCCTTCCCTCCCTCCCCTGCCCCTCCCGGAGGCAGTAAGCAAACAGATATATGTCATACATGTGTAGTTATGCAAAACATTACTGCATTAGTCATTTTGTATGAGAAAACTTGAATAAAAGAAAAAAAAGAAAGTGAAAAACAGCACGCTTCAATCTGTGTTCAGTCAATATTAATTCTTTCTTTGGAGGTGGATAGTATGCTTTATCATTAGTCCTTTGGGATTGTCTTGGATCATTGTATTGCTAAGTATAGTTAAGTCATTCATAGTTCTCATCAAACAATATCGCTGTCACTGTGCACAATGTTCTCCTGGTTCTGCTCACTTCACTGTACATCAGTTCATATATGTCTTTCCAGGCCTTTCTGAAGTCATTCTGCTTGTCATTTCTTCTGGCACAGTAATATTCCATCACCATCATATACCACAGCTTGTTTAACCATTCCCCAATTGATGGACATTCCTTTGATTTCCAATTCTTAGCCACCACACCAACAGAGCTACTATAAATATTTTTGTACAAATAGATCTTTTTCAGGGGCAGCTAGGTGGCACAGTGGATAAAGCACCAGCCCTGGATTCAGGAGGACCTGAGTCCAAATCCAGCCTCAGACACTTGACACTTGTTAGCTGTGTGACCCTGGGCAAGTCACTTAACCCCCATTGCTCTGCAAAAAATAAAAAATAAAACAACCAAATAGATCTTTTTCTCTTTGGGAGGGATGAAGAGACACTATTCTTTTTTTATTTATTTATTTTTGGTGATTTATATTTATTTATTTATTTATTTTAATTTTATTTATTTATTTATTTTTATTTTTATTATTTTTATTTTATTTCTTTTTCTAGCTATACAACTAGAAAGCCAAGAGTTTCCTTTCATCATTAGAGATATGATCTTATAATCATATCTGAAACAATTGGAGAACAGTACAAGGTAGTCCAACAGAAAGTACTGGACCTGGAGTCCAAGGACCCAAGTTCCGATCTCAACACTGCCATTTAATAGCTATATGCTATTGGGTAAATTACGTAACTTCTCTGGGCCTATTTCCTCATTGGCAAAATGAGAGTATAATACACAGTTAACAGGCATGACCTGGATGAAGATGTAACAAAAGAGACTGTGAAGAAACTGTCAAACAAACAGGTAGGAAGAAAACCAGGAAAGAGAAGTTTCCTAAAAACCTAGAGAGAAGAAATTATCAAAGAGAAAAGGATAATTGACAGCATAAAAGCCTGAAAAGAGACCCAGAAGGATGAGGATTGAGAAAAGGGCCATTAGATCTGGCAAATAAAGAGATTGTGGTAATTTCGGAGAGAAAAGTTTTGTTAAATGATGAGATGAGAAGTCAGACTGCAGAGAGTTAAGAAATAAATGACAGGAGAGGAACTGGAGGCTCTTGTTAGAGACATTTCTCTTGGAGTTTAGGCAGAAAAGGGATGGATCCAATGAGGAATTTTTGAGGATGGAAGAGACATGGGCTTATTTTTAGGTGGCTTTCCCTACCAGATCATTATCCATCTCTTGCCCCAAGGCTCTGCCCTCTTCTCTCTGTATTAATTTTCTCTTGGTGATTTCATCAAACTCCTATGAATTAAATTAACTACCCAGATAGTTCTCAAATCTACATATCCAATCCTAATTTTGATCCTGAGTTCCAGTCCCAGATCAACAATTGCCTGCATGGATTTTCCACTGGGATCTTCCACAGACATCTCAAACTCAACATGTCCAAAACAGAACTCACTGCCTTGCTCTCAAATCACCCATTCCTCTTCTGAACTTCCCAGTTTCTATTGAGGGCACCACCATCCTTCCAGTCACCCAGGTTCACAACCTTAGTGTCATCCTGGACTCTCCCCTCTCTTTCCCGCCCTCTTCCCCAAACCGTAATTGGCAGCCAGGTTTTATCAATTCTGTTTCCATTAAGAAATCTGTTCTCTTTCCATTCTCACAGTCACAGGCTCTCTCACCTTTCACCTGGCTTATTGCAATAGTCTAACTGGCTGACCTATTTCCAGTCTCCACTCTTCAATCTATCTACCAAGTAGTCTTCCTAAGGCACAGATCTAACCATTTCATTACCCTGCCCCAAAATCTTCAGTGGCTCCCTATTGCTTCTAGGGCAAAATACAGACTGAGCCTGGCATATAAAACCTTTCACAATCTGACTCCATCTACCTTTGCAGAAAGGACTTCCCATTATACACTCTGTATCCCAAATTGGTCTCTTTACTGTTCCCTTAACTCCCCAACCCATTGCACAGGCTGCCCTGCCCTGCCTCCTTCCCTCTGCATATTAGAATCCTTAGCTTCATTTAGGGTTCTGCTCAGCTGCCACATTCCACCCTAAGCCTTTTCTGATCTCCCTAGTTATTAGTGTCTACTCCCTTGTCAAATTACCTTGTGTTTACTAATCTGTTTATATATTGTATCCCCCAGTAAAAAGGTATACTCCTTGTTTGGGTTTCTTGGGGAAGTTTTGGGTTATTTTTAGTCTTTATATTCCCAGCACCTAGAAAACAGTCAATAGAATTTTTTAAATGCCTAATGTGTACCAGTAACTGGGTTAAGTATTGGGGATACAAAAAGAGGCAAAAGACAATCTTTGCCCTCAAGGAGCTCACAGTCTAATGGGGGAGACAACAAACAAACAGATATGTACAAATAAGTTCTTCAAGATAAATAGGAAATATATATTATATATGTATATACACATACATAAATACATGATAAGCAGGAAAGGATTAAGAAAGGGAAAGCACTAGAATTAACAGGGGTTGGGAAAGACTTTCTGTAGGAAATAGGATCTTAATTGGGACTTAAAGGAAACCAGGGACAGTAGTAAGCAGAAATGAGGAGGGAGAGAATTCTAGACCTAGGGGAAAGCCAGATAAAATGCCGAGAGCCAAGAAATGGTTGTGCATTGAACAGCAGGAAGGCCTGTGTCATTGGATCAAAGAATAGGTAGGAAGGTGTAAGAAAGCTTGAAACGGTGGGGCAGCTAGGTGGCGCAGTGGATAAAGCCCCTGGATTCAGGAGTACTGAGTTAGAATGCGACCTCAGACACTTGACACTTATTAGCTGTGTGACCCTGGGCAAGTCACTTAACCCCCATTGCCCCACAGCAAAAATAAGAAAGAAAGAAAGAAAAAGGGGAAAAAAGAAAGCTTTAAAGGGAGAAGGGGACTAGGTGATGAAGGACTTTGAATGCCTTGCACATAGTTATCAGTTTTATCTTCTTCCACTCTGTCCTGATCAGACTCCATCTAAAGTATTATGCTTAGATTTGGGTACCACATTTTAGGAAGAATATTGATGAGTTAGGGCAGATCCAAAGGAGAGTGATCAAGGTGTTTAGAGGCTTAGAGACCATGTTATATAAGGATTAGCTCAAGGAACCGAGACTACTTAGTCTAAAAAAGAGAAGACTTTGGAGTTAAAAAATAATAAAAGGGATGGTTTGAAACAAACATGAGCAAACTCGTATGATACAGAGTGAAGTAACCAGAACCAGGAGAATAATTGTATAATGCTAGCCACATTTGAGGCAGCTGGGTGTTACAGTGGATAGGGCACTGGGCTTTGAATCAAGAAGATCTGAGTTCAGATGTGACCTCAAATACTTACTACCTGTGTGGCCCTGGGCAAGTCACTTAATCCCTATTTGCCTCAGTTCTTCATCTGTACAATGGGAGGATGGTGACACACTGGAGAAAGAAATGGCAAACCATTCCAGTATCCTTACCAAGAAAATCCCATAGAATTTTGTCACAAAGACATATGACTGAAAACCAAAATCGGCCACATTATAAAGATAACTTTGAAAGCTACAAGAACTCTAAGCAGGGGGCAGCTAGGTGGCGCAGTGGATAAAGCACTGGCCTTGGATTCAGGAGGACCTGAGTTCAAATCCAGCCTCAGACATTTAACTAGCTATGTGACCCTGGGCAAGTCACTTAACCCTCATTGCCCTGCAGAAACAAAACCAAAACCAAAACCAAACAAACAAACAAAAAAAAGAACTCTAATCAATGCAGTGAGCAACAGGATTCCAGAGAACCAGTCACCCACATCTTGAGAGGCCAGTGATAGACTCAGGATGCAGAATGAGGACATGGCTAATGGGAGAATTTATTGTGCTTGACTCTTCATACTTGTTACAAGGGTTTTCTCTTTCTTTTCAATGGTGGGAAAAGAGGGAAGGTAGGAGAAGAGAGAGTAAATAGATTTTTTGTTCACTGAAAGAAATTAAATAATTAAAAAAAAACTTTAAGAGATCGTGATAGCTGGTTGTTAGGACTTGAAAGGCCATCATGTAGAAGAGGAATTATACTTGTCCTGCTTGGCTTCACAGGGAAAAACTAGAAGCAAGAAAGGAAATAAGTATTTATTAAGAACCTACTATGTGCTAGGCACTTTACAAATCTGATTTCATTTGATCCTCACAACAACTCTATGAGGTTGGTGCTATTCATATTTCCATTTTACAGCTGGGGAAACTGAAGCCAAATAGAAGGTAAGTGACTTGCCCAGTGTCACAAAGATAATAAGTGCCAAATTTGAACTCCTCTTCCAGACCCTAAGCCTAGTGCTCTAGGCATTGTGCCACCTAGTTGCCCATTTCCTAGCAATGGGTAGATTTTGCAAGGGGAGTGAATTCCAACTCATTAAAAGGGAAAATGTCCTAACCAAAAGCGTCAGATGGGGATTGGGTGCTCAGGAGGTTGGTATCACTGGACATTCTCAAGTGGAGGCTGGATAACCACTAGTTAGTATTATTGGACCAAAGATTTCTCTTCCCATACACCTCAGACTGGTAACCTCTGAGGTCCTTGACATCTCTAGTTTCTGAGTTTAAGTGGAGTGGACTGACTAAGGAGGTAGTGGTCCCCTTACTGAAGGTCTTCAAGTAAAGACTGGATGACCACTTATTAGATATGTGGTAGAGGGGGCAGCTAGGTGGCGCAGTGGATAAAGCGCTGGCCCTGGATTCAGGTAGACCTGAGTTCAAATTTGACTTCAGACACTTGACACTTACTAGCTGTGTAACTCTGGGCAAGTCACTTAACCCTCACTGCCCTACCAAAAAAAAAAGACATCTTAGTAGATATGTGGCAGAGTGGATTCTTGTTCAGGAACAGAATGGAGTTTGAGATATAGAACAGGATAGGCTAAAGAGCATCAGAAGATCTGAATTTCTAATCTCGATCATGTCACTTTACTTTGTAACCTTGGGTAAATCACCTAATTTCTCTGGGCCTCAGTTTGCTCGCATATAAAATGAGGAAGTTGGACTAAATGACTTCTAAGTTTCCTTCCCTTCCAGGGATAGTGAGGTGGTCCACTGGATAGAGTACTGGCCCTGCAGGCAGAAAGACCTGAGTTCAAAACCAGCCTCAGATACTAGCTGTGTGACCCTGGGCAAGTCATTTAACCCTGTTTGCCTCAGTTTCCTCATCAATACAATGAACCTGAGAAGGAAATGATAAACCACTCCAGTATCTTTTGGGGAAAACCCCAAATGGGATCACAAAGAGTTGGACATGACTGAAACTGAACAACTTGTCCAGTTCTAGACTGAGGCATTAGGTGGCCTCTGAAACTTCTTCCAATTCAAGATTTATTTACATCTAGGGATTCACAGAATAGAAAGATGATTGTAGAGTTGTGGTCAGGTCAGTCAGGAAGGGCTCCAGGGAAAACATGGTTCCTTAACTGGGGAATAGGGCTGCTTGAATCCCCTTCTAGAGTAATCATCCCCCAGTTGGTAACCCCAGTAAATCAGGAGACATAACTAGAATTTATCAGAGTATTTTATTCTCTTGGTTTCTTAGGGCAGGCATGGGGGGATACAAGAAAGGGTCCTACCCACCAGGTGGGAAATTGGGGTTAGGATTAAGGGGGTATGGCTCCCATCTCACATTCTGTTCTTGTAAAAGTGGGGAGAAAAAGTTTATAAAGCTTTTAAACAGTTTATGGTCCAGAGGGACACATTAACAGTTCAGTGAGATGCTTGCCAAATTGTCTTGGCTAGTGGTTCTGAGATTTCAATAAACCATCAGAGAAAAGAAAGAGAATTTTAAAAACTGACAGATTGCTCCTTTACTCCAAACAAGAACCGGGGCGGCCTTTCCATAAGAGTTAAGACCATCCTTCTTCCTCCAAACTGCCCAAGCATTTTCTACCAAGTCTCCCAACTCCATCTGGGTCACTACAGGAACACTGAACTTTGTCACCATATTCATTCATTCATCCATTCAACAAACATTTATTAAGTACCTGCTGTGTGTCTAGCACTGTGCTAAACACCAAGAGAGATTAATAAATAAATTAAGAAATAAGGCCAGCCCACTCTTTGAAAAGATGGGAGGGGGGTTTCCACAAGGGTGTGGTGTTACCCATATTTTCAGACTTTTTCAATGATTTTTTATCTTTCTTTTTTGTTCTTAAAATATTATTTTTCAAAAAAATATTTTTCACATAGAATGACTGTCAGGGAAAGAGAGATGGAGGAATATTGAGGGAAATTTTGGTGACATAAAAAGCAAAAGACATCAGTTAAAAAACAATTAAGCAAAAAAAAAAAGACAAGCCCATGCACTTTTGAAACTTACAAAGTCTTGTGGGCAGATATTGTTTTTTGTCTTTCATTCTCAAAGAGGACCACGACAGGTGTCATGACTTGCGATGAATTGGATTTAAGTGAGGAAGGGCTGTGCAAAGTCACTGGCCTCATTTTCTCCTCCAGAGCCATCTATGTGGCAAGATATATTATCAGGATAACTGGAGATCGGATATTTAAGGCAACTAGGGTTAAGTGATTTGCTCAGGGTCACACAGGTAGTAAGTTTCTAAGGTCATATTTGAACTCAGGTCCTCCCAACTTCAGACAAACACAGATAAGTATAATACACAACATCATACAATAAGGACAATAGAAAGGGAAAAAACAAAGTAATATTCTAAATCTCAGGGGAATCAGGGAAGGCTTCCTCTAAGAGGTGATATTTGACAATGGCTTCAAAGAACTGGTAGGAATTCAACAGGTGAATAGAAACCAGGCAGACATTTCAAGGATAGGAAGCAGGAAAACAAAAGAACACATGTGAGGAGTTTGGAGGGCAGTTAACACAGAGGGGGAGTCACATAAAAAAAGCTTGAAATGCAGGGTGCTGTCATATCCTGAAGGACCTTGACCTTCAGGCAGAGGGGTTTGAGTTCTACTCGGGAGACAATAGGGAACCCTGAAGGATTTTAATGATATTTGTGCTCTATTGCTGGGTTGTTGTAAGGATCAAATGAATAGATACATTCCTAGAAATAATTTTGTAAGGCTTTAAGTGCTTAAGATGGCAAACACTGTTATTGTTGTTCTCATTATGATAGCATCATCTTAATTATCATTGTCTTTGCAGTCAAGTAAAAAGTCACTCCTCACCTGGCCTGAGGCGTTGCTTACTGGTGCAAGTAAAAATTGTTTGATTTAGATCCTACACAATGGTGTGATGAATAAAGCATTGGACCTGCAAGCAGGACGCCTGGAAGTGGTTCAGATCCTGCTTTGGATACTCACTGGCTATTCCATAGGGAGCGGGCAGGTTACTTAACCTCTCGTGCCTCCATTTACTTCTCTGAACAAATAGAGATACTAACACTCAAACTACCCTCCTTATAGGACTGCCATGAAGAAAGTGCTTTGAAAACCTTAAAGTACTCAGTAAATGTGTTTTTATTAGAACTAGAGTCAGGTATGTGCTGAGAAATGTTTAACAAGTACCTCGGTGGGGGGGGGGGGATACGCACTCAACGTACTTGTAAGTTTAACCAGCCATAACATTTTCTCCATCACTTTCATAAGTCCAGACAATCAACAAAACAATAAATTGAGCCTTGATTGATAGGGGGAGTTCAGAGATGTAAATGCTTACATTGAAAATGTAACCTTTAAGAGTGAATTCATCCCTTTTAACTCTAAATTCAATGATGCTAGAGCCGATAATCCTCCTGTCTCCCATCTTGAAGAACAATAAAGATTTCTCCACCACAGACTGAAAGATCTCCATTCCCTACTAACCACAGGCAGCTAGGTGTAGCAGAGAATAGTGCACTGGGCCGCTGGAGTCAGTAAAGCTGAATTCAAATTCAGCCTCAGACACTTACTAGATATATGACTCTGGGTAAGCCACTTAATCTCTAGCTACCTCAGTTTCCTCAATTGTAAAATGGGGATAATAATAGCACCTACCTACCAGGATTGTTGTGAGGATCAAATGAGATAATATTTGTAAAGCACTTAGTGTAGCACACAGTAAATGCTTCACAAATGCTTGTTCCCTTCCCTACCAGGCAGCAAAGTTGGATATTGTTCCCTTGCCCTCTGATAACTTTGTGCAACATCAATCCAATTTGTGAGCAAGTCAAGACACCACCCTGTGATGTCACTGGTCCTCTTTGCAAATGAAGGACCGACAACAACAATAAAGACCTCCCCCAGTCCCCTGAATGATGCAAGCTCAAGGATTGCAGTGTCTTTCCTGCCCTCAGGAGACTTTCCCAACTAAGGAGACCAGAGCTTTTCCACAGCCCTCTTCAACCAGTCTGACCTTGTTAAAAGGAGCTAAATACCTAGATTTGGAAAGTGTTGTATCCCTTTTATAAACAGTGCTTGAGTGGCACAGTTCTTTTTTTTTTTCGGGGCAATGGGGGTTAAGTGACTTGCCCAGGGTCACACAGCCAGTAAGTGTCAAGTGTCTGAGGCCGGATTTGAACTCAGGAACTCCTGAATCCACTGCGCCACCTAGCCGCCCCCAGTGGCACAGTTCTGACTAGAAGTGCTCTGGATGTAGGGAGAAAGGAGAAACAAGGCTGGAGTAATCAGGGAAGGCCTCTTCAGAGGCCCTGCTTAAGCTGGCTTATAAAAGATGATCTAGCTTTGCACAGGAGAATGAGCAAAGAGGATGGAGGGAGCCCGGGGCACCGGAGACTGGTCACAGTTAACAGAGGCTGGCCTCCCGCCAGGAGGCTGAGCTGTCCCTGTGTGTACATGGACTGGGGACTTGGCCTCTCTGGCCCTGGCATTCATCTGAAGCATTTCTGTTCCTCAGCGTATCTATAAGGCCTGGGATCAGATCCCCGACAGCATGCTCCAGCTGGCACAACTACAGGTGTCATGGAGATAGCTGCTGACAGCCGTTGGGGTTGGGCTGGGAGCCTTTTGTGGGCCAAGTACAGAGGGCTGGACAGAGTTCCCCGTCACACCACCAGGTTGCTCTCTCCTCCCAAGCTGTGCAGAGTCAGGCAGTGGCAGCAAAGCTCAGTACCCCTCCAACCCTGTTCTCATAGGGAAAGAGGCTTACATGGACTCCCCAAAGCTATTTGGGAAGGTGGCATGAGGGGCAGGAATGAAGCCAGACTGTTCTGGGAATGGTGTCTAGATCTCCAGTTGGCCTTAGCAGTGATCATGACAATCATCCCCCTCCTTAGCACTTACAATAACTAGGGGCGTGGTGGTCTGAGCATTGTATTAGGTCAGAACTGGAAGGGACCTTAGAACATAGAACGTCAGAGCTGGAAAGAACCTTAGGGCATAGGACACAGACTTAGATGGTATATTAGTGCTTAGTTCAAACTCTTCATCTTGCAGGCAGAGTCCCTAGAATTTCCCCAAAGGACTCCCTACCCAAATCCTACCCCACCTCCACCCCAAATGGATAGTTTCAAATGAACAAGAAAGGGAAAGGATGATGTGGCAAAGAACATCTGCACTAAACGCTCTTTTGGACAGATGTGCAATTAAGGCATCCCCCCAATCTGTCCCACAGCCACTGCCTGATTCAATTTTTCAGAAACATAGGTTTCCTCCTGACACACCCCTTGCTCAGTGATCTTCATGGTCAGCCCATTGTGAGCCCAGCGAGAGGTAGCTGTGAATTGAATAATTGCCTGCTGGCAATTACTGAGTCTCCCTGACTCAGTCTCTCCCCGATCCAGTTCCATCCTTCACTCAGGCACCAAAGTGCACTTCCTAAAGAGCAGGTCCAACCACGTCACCACCCCCTCCCCCACATACTCAATCTGCTCCAATGGCTCCCTAAAACCTACAGGAGAAAATATAATATCCTCTCCATTCAAAGCCCTTCACAACTTGGCTTCCTCTTAATTTTCCAATTTTCTTATACTTTCCTCTCTTCCATTTACTCTTCAACCCAATGACACTGGGCTCCTGGCTGTTTCTTGCACAAAACACTCCATCTCCTGACTCCATACATTTTCTTTTTTCTTTTTTTTTTTTTTAGTGAGGCAATTGGGATTAAGTGACTTGCCCAGGGTCACACAGCTAGTAAGTGTTAAGTGTCTGAGGCTGGATTTGAACTCAGGTACTCCTGACTCCAGGGCCAGTGCTCTATCCACTGCGCCACCTAGCTGCCCCGACTCCATACATTTTCAATGGCTATCCACCTTACCTGGGATTCTCTCCTTCCCCATCACTTCTTCCTGCTTTCTTCCCTTCATTCAATCAATTTATCAACATTTATTCAGTGCCCAGTAGGCTCCAAGTAGCCAGGAGGCAGTAATGAGGAAGGAGAGAATTCCAGGTCACTTCTTCCTGTGTGCCTCAGTTTCCTCATCTGTAAAATGAGCTGGAGAAGGAAGTGGCAAACCACTCCAGTATCTCTGCCAAGAAAACCCCAAATGGGGTCACAAAGAGTGGGACATGGATGAAAACAACTGAACAACAACAACTATGTACTAGGCACTGTGCTAAGCACTGAAGATAGAAAAAGAGGCAAGAGATAATCCCTGGCTTCAAGGAGTTTACAATCTAATCCTTCAAACCTCAGCTAAAATTCCACCTTCTTCCAGAAGCCTTTCCCTTTTCCCTTCAATGTCAGTGCCTTACCTCTGAGATATTCTCCAGTTTATCCTGTGCGTGTTGTGTTTGTATGTGGTTTTCATTTTGTCTCTCCCATTAGAATGTGAGCTCCTTGAGCTAGTGACTGTTTTTGCCTTCCTTCGTATCCCCCAGCCCTTAGCACAGAGCCTGACATAGAGTAGTTTCTTCATAAATACTTCTTGACTGACTTGACTGTGTATTCTTACATGTTGTGTCCCTTATTCCTCCCTCCACTAGATTGTAAACATCTTAAGGTCAGGGATGGTGATCTTCCTGTATTACCCATAGTACTTAGCACAGGGCTTCACCTGTAGCAGGAACTCAATAGATTGGGTTGATAAGGGAATGGTGAGGTTGTTACTGGAAATTTCTCTATAAATCCCTTGTTTTAGAAGGGGATAGTCTAACCCGCCCCCCTTAGTCTAAATCCCCATATTATTTGTGCTTTCTCCCAAATCATCCTTTCACTTAATGATATTCTATTTTTCTCTACTGGTTCATGTAACTCTTATTTCCTAAACTAGACTTAAGCTACTTTGGGTGAGAAATGGTGTCTTCTTTATCTATCCTATTCATCTCAGAACCTAGAACAAAACTGGAAACATAGAACTTTCCCAAAAATGGGTTTGATTTATTTTTTGCTTGACCTAAAACTCCATAATTAATAATAGCTTATATGTGTATGTATATGTATGTATATACACACACACACACACACACACACACATATATATAGACATACACACATATATCTCAGCTAGATGGTACATTGGATAGAGTGCTGTGCCTAGAGTCATGTAGAGTCCTCTCCCTGAGTTCAAATCTGGCCTTAGACATGTACTAGCTGTGTAACCCTAGCCTAGTCACTTAACCCTGTTTGCCTCAGTTTCCTCATTCATAAAATGAGCTGGAGAAGGTAATAGCAAACCACTCCAGTATCTTTGCCAAAAAAGGCAAAACCCAAATATAATCACAAAGAGTGGGGCACGACTGAAACAGCTGAACACCAACAAAGCATTTACATAATACTTTGAAGTTTGCAAAATGCTTCACCTGTTATTAAATTTGATCCTCACAGCAGCCCTTTAAAGGTCAGTGCTATTATTAACCTCATTTTACAGATAGGGAAACTGAGGCTAAGAGATGTTATAAACTTGTGCAGAACCACACAGCTAAGTATTGTTTGAGAAGAGGATTTGAACTCAGGTCTTCTTGACTTTAGGTCCAGTGCCCTATCTTCTGTGCCACCTAGCTGTCCCATGGCTGTGGCTGGATATGCTCTATCATTTATACTTTTAAAACTCTACTTCAAATCAAGTCAACATGAACTCTTAAATGCTTACTATGTGCCAGGCACTGTGCTAAATGTTGGAAATAAAAATATAAACAAAAGGACAGTCCCTGCCCTCAGTAAGTTTATATTCTAATAGTTCTTCCATTAATTCAGATTTGGGCTACATGGTCTTGGCCAAGTCTCTTCCTTCTCTAGAATTCAGATTCCTCCTCTGTAAAATAATAATAATAGCCATCATTTATATAGTGCTAAGCACTTTGCAAAAATGATCTCATTTGATCCTCTCAACTCTGGGAGATAGGTCCTATTATTATTTCCATTTTACAGTTGAGGAAACTGAGGCAAGCAGAGGTTAAGTGACTTGTTCAAGGTCATACAGCTAGTAAATATATAAGGCCAGGTTTAAATGTAGGTCTTCCTGACTCCAATCCCAGTGCTCTCTACTGTACCACCTTGCTGCCTCTAAAATGAACTTCAAAGTCCTTCAAGCTATGATAATCTGTAATCTCCTTTGAATTCCTCGAGTAAAGGTATAGTTTTTATACACAGACACTGAACTTGGAGGTCAACAAGTTTTGCATTCCAATTCTACTCTGCCACTTACTCATTGTGCGACTGTTGAACAAGATAGTTTTTCTCTCTGGGGTCTCAATGTCTTCATCTATAAAGTGGGGGTGATTATCTAAGCCCTGCTTCCCTCACAGTGTTGGTGTGAGGATCAAAGAAGATAATGGATGGAAAAGCACTTTGGAAAGTATAAGGGATTATTGTGGCACTTGCTTTACCTGGTGAGTTGGGGAAAAGCTAAACCAAAACACAGCTGGTTTTGCTCAGAGCTAAGTCTCCACATTAACCAAGAAGGAGGGAGGGCGGTGGAAGCCTGCAGTTTAAAAACTCTTCCTCCCACTCTGAGAACCACTGCCTGATTTATTTCTCCTCACCAAACTGGGCATCAGGAGGAGCAAGAAACTTGTTTGGACACAAGGCTCTCTCCCATGGACCCCCATCTCAGCCACTGAGATGCACCCCCCACCCCCACCTCCACCTGCCCCACCAACCTCTACCCCTCCCTCCCTATACACACCATGTACTTGGATCCTGTGCTTGTCTTACTCTTGTAGTCAGCAGGGCCCAGGCAGGGCCAGCTGGCTCAATCCTGACTTTGGCAGTCAGCCAGGCCAAGACTGTCTGTTGAGCTTTGCAAGAGCTGGTGTGTGTGTGTGTGTGTGTGTGTGTGTGTGTGTGTGTGTGTGTGTGTCTCCACTTGCTAGGCCATTCCTCACCTCAGGGTTGGGGACTAAGAACCTACAAAACCCTAATGGCCCCAAAGGGTTTTTGAAAACTCCCCCTTTCCCTTGCCAGGGGCATATCCTCTGGGAGAAGCAGCAAAAGTTTAATTTATCCCTAAACTGGGTATTAGGAAACCTGAGTTCTAGTCCCAGCTCTAGCACTAAATTATTAGGCACCTAAAAAGTGCTAAATCTGGCGGTGGCCTCTTCAAATTTAGAAATTAAAAAACATCAATGCTAACAGCCTCAAACTTCTCTGTCATTTTTTAAGGTTTACAAAAAGAGCTTTCCCTACAATCCCTTGAGGTTAATAGAGTATTATTATTATTATAACCATTTTACAAATCAAGAAACCAAGGCTCACAAAGAAGTGTCTTAACCTGGGGTCACGTAACTGGTGGGTATGTCTGATCCAAGATTAGAATCCAGATCTGACTTCAAATCCATTACTTTTTCAACATCAGTTCCTGCCTTCAAAGAGTTTATAAATTAAGGGAAGGAAGGGAGAGTGATGGAGAAAAAGAAGAGATGAAGACAAAAAGCTATAAATAGGAGCCTTGAGGATCTAGAGACAAGACTTTCTTGTAATTCTGGCCTCCATTCTATCATTTGCTAGCATGACTTTGCACAAGTCACCTCATTTTTCTGGGCCTCTTTAAGGTGAGATTGATAATCTCTGCCCTGCCTCCCTCACAAGGCTGTAGTGAAGACTGAAAAAGATAACGGATATGGAAATACTTTGAAGCGGATACAGAGCTATGTGAATCTGAGGTGAGATTAACCTGATTCCCCAATTTCATCCACTTCTGACCACATATAATAGTAGATTGTCTTAGTGAGTTGGTCCTTTCATATGAATTCCCTCATTTGTGCTCTTCATTCCCTGAGAGATGGGAAGGCATGGATGATTATTATCCCAATTCCCCAGATTTGGAAATGAATGCACCAAGTAATTTTCCTGAATCACAGCATCCATCATCACTCTCCTTTAAAAAACAAACATACAAACACTTTAAGTAAAATAAGCCTCTGGCCCCCAGTCAGCCATGAATTTACACCATTTTCTTCTAGATTTACCGAGATATAGGTCAGTCAGAGATATGTAAGAACTAAATCCATGTAGGCTTCTGACCCTTTCCCCCAGTCCCCTCAAAATTTTTCCAGGTTAAAATGAATAAGGACACTCTTAAAGGAAGAGTCCCAAAGGGCTAGAGGAAATTAGTTGGCATAGTAGAAGCCCTGAGTTAAAATCTATCCTCAGACACTTACTACTTGTGGGACCCTGAGCAAGTCACTTAATCTCTTTCTACCTCAGTTTCCTCAACTGCATAATGAGGTTAATAATAAGCCCTACCTCCTAGGGCTGTTGTGAGATCAAATAAGATAATATTTTACCTGGCACATAGTAGGTGCTTAATAAATACTTATTTCCTTCCTTCCAAAGGAGAGCCTGAGGGGAGAAGGCATAACCAAAGGGGAAGAGATAGGACCCACTTTGCCTTTTAATGACTGGATTCATGTGACCTTCAAGTCTTTCATCCATTCATTCATCCATTCGTTTGTTTATTCATTTATTTATTTAACTACTTATTTATTTATTTTAAAGCAGCATGATGTGGTGTTAAGAAAGGTGAATTTGAAATCAGAAAACCTGGGTTCAAATCAGCTTTTTCTTAGCTGTGTGACCTTTGGCATGGGACTTCACTTTAGTTTCCTATTCTGAAAAAAATGAGGGAATTGAACATTTGAGCCTCTTTCAACTCTAAATCCTATGTCCCTACAAAGTTATCCCTGTTCCTCCTTCACTGGCCACCTTCCTAGAGGCCTGGCTGTTCAGAACCCCCAAAGTACCACCTGGACTCTGGGCATTTTCTTTCTGGCTTGAAAACTTCTAGGGAGGCTCTGGTCAGTACACACATTCTCTGCTCTCCCTAACCCAGTCCTCCCCAACTCAATATCTTTTTCCTGTGCTTTTCAAAGACTGCTTGTATCTTTCAGGCAGTTAATGGAGAAGCGGGCGAATGACAGCCGGGACTGTGGTCATCACAGGTGGAATATTAGCAACAGTTATTTTGCTCTGCATCATCGCAGTCCTATGCTACTGTAGGCTTCAGGTACAGTGATAAGCTATGCTTCTTGGATTGTATTGCATTGGGTGAGGCTGTGTTCCCCAGCTCAGTTTACTCCTAGCTTCTGGAGAAGGGTCCCCTACTGGCATCTTAGAAGGAAGTTGGGAAAGGGAAGGTCAGGCCTCAGAGACTATACAAGAGGGGCAGTCCCACCCTGATGGCCAGCTTGGCCTTTGTCTCACTGTGTGAGTTTCCCCATCTGGAAAGTCAGTGGTAAGAGAGGGAAGACATTGCACTTTTAAATGGGGCATGATAATACCTGCCTAACTCACTGGGATGTTGTGAGAGCCAGATATGATGATGAATGTGAAAGTACTTTAGCAATGTTAAAAAGACTAAGTGTTATTTCTTCTTCTGTATCCAGTATTACTGTTGCAAGAAAGATGAGTCAGAAGAGGATGAGGAAGAGCCTGACTTTGCTGTCCACTCCCATGTCCCACCACTCCACTCCAACAGAAACATCGTGCTGACTAATGGACCCTCACTCTACCCATCCTCCTCCACATCTTTCAGCCAGAAATCCCCCCAGTGCCGCACCGTCTGCCCCAGCTGCTCCCACTACGAACCACCAGCATTCTTCCTTCAGGAACCAGAGGAAGTTCGAAATGGGGGTGAGCGAATCAACTATAAGAACATCAGTCAGGAAGACATAGAGCTACCAGTGACCTTTGGTGGACTTCAGGCCCTCAACCCCAACCGCCTCTCTGCCATGCGGGAAGCCTTCTCCCGAAGCCGTAGCATCAGCACTGATGTCTGAGCCCCATCCTGACCCCTGGTCTGGCACTGAGGAGGAACACTGGACTGGGAATTGAGACCTGGGTTCTAGGGGAGCTTTGCCACTGACTCACTATGTGACCATGGGCATGTCATAGTCTCATTTTCTTCACCTGTAAAAATGGGGGCTTTGAATAGGTTGTCTCTAAGATTCCTTCCAGTTCCATCATAATTTGACTTGGAAGCCTTCAGTCTAAACTCCAGATGCTGAACAACAGCTTCACCACTGGGGAATCCACCATGGGGGCTGACTGAGAGAGCTTATGAGATGATAAATATATTTTGGTAGTTCGTTGATCCAGCAACAAAACAAGTCCTTCAGTCAATCAGCAAACTATTTCCTGAGCCCCTACTGTGTGTCCAGCTCTTCATTAGGCACTACAGGAGACACAAAAAAATAGAAAATACATTCCCTGTCTTCAAAGGTTGACAATCTAGTTGGGGAGGTAGGGCACACAACAACATAACTAACAGTAGCAGGTAGTCTGTCGTTAATACCCAAGAGAAGTACAAACAGTAGGAAGAAAAGAGAAGAGAAAGGCCCCCCTGATGTGAGGGGGTCAGGCTGGGAAGGTCATTGTTTAAGGGTGAGCCTTCGAAATAAAAGTGGGTAAATTGCAACTGAGATGACTGTCATAGAATGAGAGTAGCTATGGGGTATTGGGGTGCGAGAGGGAAGAACCCAAGAATTAAGGGAGTTTAAGCCATTGCTTCCCCTTTATTAAAGAAATTTTGGTACCAGGCTGTCTTCTGGCTCCCAGAACTGTCCTGAGTACCACCACATCGAATGTCTTGTCTCACATATCAGATGGCTGCCTGAGGTTGGAAGGACTTTCTACTGGCAACTAGAAACACATAGCCCCCTCCAGTTCCCAATGGACACGAAGGTATTCATTCTTCTTTTCAATATCTCCCCGTCTTCTTGGGACCCCAGATCCCTTTGGATCCTAAGTGGCTTCTGGCCTTGGGTGACCCCATCTGTGGAAAAGGAGCAGGATACACAAGGGAGGAGAGAATGAGCATAAGGATATTAAAAAATCACCTAATTTGTCATCAATATATAATGAAGTATGACTCTTGTCCTGCCCCTAGCATACACGGAAATATACATGCAAAAAAGATAGTGTTAAAAAAGTGACCCAAATTTGCAAAAGACTTCCTGAATCAATCAATCACATAAGCACACACAAACAAATATACAAATATCATACCCAGGCCTTTTTGAGAGAAATGAGAAGAGCTTTTGCTGGTTGACATAGCTGCCTCTCTGCTGGAACAGTCCTTGGAGTTTAAGTCATTGTCCCAGATGCCAGAAACTAGTTTGTCCCATTCTCCTGCTTCTCACCTACCTTCCACATTGAACACTGATCTGCAGGCATAAACAACAGGATCTGTTCCAAATTGTCTCTCAACATACCCCCAGTTCCAACAATTTCCTCTCTAAGTGTTTTAACATTAACACACAGCTCAGCAGCAATGGTACACATTCTCCGGGTCTGGAGGAAGAAAGAAATTGGTTTTAATATCTAACATACTGATAAAAGAAATTCCCTAATCCTAATGATGGGCAAGTCACTTAACCTCCCATGAAAGCAGCCATTCATATAGGTCTCCAATCATTTTCTATTTAGTAAAAGGCAATACTTACTCTTTGGTGGCAGTTCATTAAACTATATTTTTAAAAGGGTACAGGAAACTAGACTGTCTGGAAAATCTTTACCCCCTTAGCTTCTCTCTGGATGCCCCCAGTTCTGTCTCTAGGGATTTCTGCTTCAAGACTACACTGCATGGGATTTGGGGAAGAATAGACCTTTGAGACATTCTGCTCACAACCAGAGAAGATACTCCTCACTGAACTCTCAGTTAAAACTTCTACTTAGAAGACGTGCTCTTGGCAAAGGGCAAGCTGTCATTTTAAGAGTTGTGGTTGATTTATAAATATTGTGCGCACCGTGACAAGATATTTTCCTCTCTTTTCCAGAAGGTTTTTAATTCCTCAGAAGAGGTTTCAAAGTACATGAAAGACTCACCACTTTTGGTATTCTTGATTTTCTTTCTTCTTCTCTTTCTGCTTTTGTCTATAGCACATTAGATTTGCCCAGTTAATCCATCCCTAATGGGGCATGTAGTCAGTGAAGCTTTGGTGTGAGTTTCTTTGCCAGGGATGGTGTTCTCAGTGGTCCAATGTTATAATAGAAGCTTGAACCAAACTCTTACTTTGTATAATTCTTATCTGAAGTTGGCTCTGTTGCATTTGACTTAGGGGGGAGGGGGGGTTGGGGAGGGACAATTTCCTGTGGCTGTTGTCTTTCTATTTTCCTGTTTTCTTTTCCAATCTATACATAACTATAAAACATATATACATATGTAGCTTTGAAATGAAACAAGAGATGGGCAGCTGAATTTCACACAGGTGGACTGCTGAGTGGGACTGACTCTTGGGCCTGCTGAAAAAACAAAATAAAATGAAACGAAATGAAATAAACCTTATCTTTGACATTACTACGGAGAGGAGGCTCTTTAATCTGTTCCCATTTCCAGACTGCTCTTGATAGTGGTTTAGGAAAGAGAGGTCATGCCAGCCAACAATGACATTGTACAGAAATCTGACTTTAGAAGACAGTTCCTGGTGAGTGAGGTCCAGGCCACAGACCAGGCCTATAATTGGTATATGGTATCGTTTTGAAAATGAAAGGCTAAGAATTGCAACTGTTACAGTCATCTGACTCAGAAGTGGTGAGTGGCTGCCACAAAACTCACCTGGAAACAGGAGGGATGGATGTTTTCCCCCAGAGTGAGCCTTAGAGCAGGAAAAGGAGCCACACTTCTGGGGCACAAGTGGAAGCAGAGAAGACCTCATGGGTAGAAAGGTGCCTCCAGAATAATCCAAGAGGATGCCAGGTACCCAGTACCAACATAAAGGCAGCCCATGTGCCCTTATTTCTTTGAGTCAGAAAGAATCCTTTAAATGCCAATATTCCAGGGCAGAGCATTCTTTGTTATTAGCCCTGCACATTAATGATCAGTGAGCCCCTCAATGGTTAAACAAGAATAAGAATGAAATCTGGGGTGAGAGAGAGGAGGGAGGGGAAGGCCCCAAAGACAGCTTTGGCTGACTTCTCCATCTACTGAAAGCTGGTCCTGACTACTTGAATGCGAGGCTCAAAGAAAAAAGCTTTGGGGGGAAATAAAATGAGGTAGGTATCATCTACTCCACCACATGATCTCTGACACTAGTTGGGTGATCTTGGGCAAGTCATTTAAGGGGGTTCAGACTGGGTAGCCTTTAAAGTCTTCTAGCTCTAAACCTATGATCCTATGAATAGCCTGTGGATGTCCTCATCTCAACACGAAGTCCTCATAAACCCTGAACAGTGAAAGTAAGCCTTAGCTTTCCCTCTTTGAGGAACTTTTCTCAATTAAGGAACTCAAGGAAGAGGAAAGAGCCCCACTGATGACCACACTAGTTCATAGGAAAAAGCGCTGATTCTAGAATCAAAGGACTTGGGTTCAAATTCTACCCTTGAAATTTATTACCTATATGACCTTGGACAAGTCACTTGACCTCCATGGGTTTCACTCGTTTCCTCACCTCTAAAACCAGGGAGTTGGACTAGATGACCTCTAAGATTTGCCCCAACTCTAATTCCATGACACTATGAAGCAAATTGGTATAAAAAAAGCCACAATGCCCAAAAGACTTTGGTGCAAGGCAAAGATATCAAGTTAGTGAGTCACCCACTAACTTGGCTTGGGAACAATTCTCTTTTCCTTTGTGGACCTCTTTTCTCATCTGCACCATGATGGGCTGGAACTTGGTGGACCCACCTCTAAAGTGCTACATTCAAGGCTCATGGAGAGGTAAGTCTGGAACAATTTTATAGATTGTTCCACCACCTGCTCCCACCCCTAGTTTGGGAAAGGCCAGACCCTGTCTCCATGGAAACTGGAAACATTTGTTGAATGACCAGTTCCCCTCAGTCTCCATCCTATCTCCCCACCCACACCCATTCCCCCAGAAGCTGCAGACAGGTGATTGACAGCTCTGAGACCCAATCAGCTCCACAGAGGGTTAAGTTTTTATGAATTCAGTCATGGGGAGGGGGGAATTCGTCCCACTGAATGACTGAGGAATCCTCATCTAAGGTGGGTTTCTCTGAAGTTTTGTCATGCCTGGTAGAAAGTTCACCATCTTCTAAGGGGAGAGAGAGAGCAGGGACTTAAGCCACTGGGTTTTTCCTGGGGTGTACTTATTGTCAGGCTTGGGGAAGAGAGTTCTCATCTTTATTCCAGCTCCCTCCCTCCTCCCCTTTCCCCCTCCTCCTCTTTCTCTCCTTTCCCATCTCTCTCTCTCTCTCTCTCTCTCTCTCTCTCTCTCTCTCTCTCTCTCTCTCCCCCCACCCCCACCTCTCTTCTTCTTCCTAACACAGGCAGCTGGTGGCATAGTAGAGTGCTAAGCCTGACATCAGGAAGACCTGAATTCAAATTTGACCTCAGATGCTTACTAGTTACAAGACCCTGGGCAACTCATTTCACCTCTGTTTGCCTCAGTTTCCTCAACTGTAAAATGGGAATAAGAATAGCACCTACCTCCCAGGGTTGTTGTGAGGGCCACAGGACATATTTGTAAAAAGTGCAGCTGACAGTAACCCACCACAGAGAAGTTGCCTATCCTCTTCACCTCTTGGTGTTGTGAAGCTCAGGTGATATAATGGATGTAAACACTGCAAACCTTATTGTTGTTGTTCAGTCATGTTTAACTCTTCCCGACCCCATTTGGGGTTTTCTTTCTTTCTTTCTTTCTTTTTGCGGGGCAATGAGGGTTAAGTGACTTGCCCAGGGTCACACAGCTAGTAAGTGTCAAGTGTCTGAGGCCAGATTTGAACTCCTCCTGAATCCAGGGCCAGTGCTTTATCCACTGTGCCACCTACCTGCCCTCATTTGGGGTTTTCTTGGCAAAGATACTGCAGTGGTTTGTTATTTCCTTCTCCAGCTCATTCTACAGAGGAGGAAACTGAGGCAAACAGAGTTAAGTGACTTGCCCAGAGTCACACAGCTAGTAAGTGTCTGAGGCTGTATTTGAACTCAGAAAGTCTTCTTTAACTCCAGGCCCAGCACTGCATGCACTATGGCGCCACCTAGCTTCTGTTCACAAACCCTAACGTGCTCTACAAATGCCAGTTATCAGTGTGACTATTAGCCTCCAATCTGGAGATGAATGCATTCCCTGAGTCTTCTATTACACTCCGGCTGAGCTAAAGCAGTATTTGTGGAGCAATCCAGGAGGGTGCTGGTAAATGTTTAACCAACTGGTATCTTGGGGTGGGTGGGGAGGGACTTTTAAATGTAATCTGCATTATTCACAGAACGAATCTAACTCTTATTTGTAGTGCCCATTTCTGAAGCATAAATGCTCACATTGAAAATCGAGCAGTCAGAAGCTGCTCAGAGCTGGCTCCCCCCGCCTTTCTGACTGCTTCGGTTTGCCCTGCTCACATGCCAGTCTTGCTCTGAGCAACAACCAGAGAAGCAGAAAGCTTTTGTGAATGAAGTCCAGGATTGGGAATCTAGAGACCTGGATCCTCGCACAACACCTGGTACATTGCTCTTGTTCAGTCCTGTCTGACTCTTCATGACGCTGTTTGGGGATTTCTTGGCAGTTACTGGAATGGTTTGCCATTTCCTTCTCCAGTGGATTATGGCAAAAAGAGGTTAAGTGACTTGTCCAGGGGGACACGGCTACTAAGTGTCTGAGGCTGGATTTGAATTAAGGTCTTCGTGACACTAGGCCCAGTACTCTATCCACTGCATCATCAAATTGACTCTAATTCTTGTTGATTGATGGACTGCAGCTAGGAAATGCAATGGATAAAGCACTGGGCTTGGAATCAAGAAGACTGATCTTCCTGAGTTCAAATCTAGTCTCAAACACTTAGCTGTGTGATCCTAGGCAATTCACTTAACCCTGTTTGCCTCAGTTTCCCTCATCTGTAAAATGAGCTGGAGAAGGAAATGGCAAACCACTCCAGTATCTCTGCCAAGAAAACCCTAAAATTAGGGGCAGCTAGGTGGCACAGTGGATAAAGCACTGGCCTTGGATTCAGGAGGACCTGAGTTCAAATCCAGCCTTAGACACTTGACACTTATTAGCTGTGTGACCCTGGACAAGTCACTTAACCCTCATTACCCTGCCCCCCCCAAAAAAAGAAAGAAAGAAAAAGAAAGAAAACCCTAAAATTGTGTCCACAATGACTGAACAACAGCAATCCCTAAGTCTCAGCTTTCTCATCTGCACAACGAAGGGTGGGGGGATGCAGAGTCTATAAGGTCTCTTCCAGCTCTAACATACACCGTATGTCTTAAGACCACTTCCAGCTCTGATCTTCCATTTTCTGAGGTTCTTCCCAGATCTGAATCTGTTCAAGACCTGCCCCCCACCCCCAGCTCTGATATTCAGCATTCTAAGTGCTAACATTTTATATTCTAAGGTCCCTTCCAGCTCTGACATTTCATAATGTATTTTCTAAAGTTGGCTGGTACAAAGCAGAGCCATGGATATATTTACAAAACTGCCTTGGCCTGGTTGTCATCAAGGCCTGGGACAGACTTTTCTGGCCCTTTCAACATGAAGTCTGTGTCTTACTGCTGTTCCAATGAGGGCAAAAGTCCAGGGCTCTCCCTCAAAGCTCCCTGAGCTTCTTAATAATAGCTAACATTTATATAGCACATACCACGTGCCAGGTACTGTGCTAAGCACTTTACATTTATTATCTCGTTTAATCCTCACAACAACCCTGGGAGGTATGTGCTATTATTATCCCCATTTTCCAGATGAGAATACTGAAGCAAAGAGCAGTTAAGTGACTTGCCCAGGTACACATGAGTTAGTGTCTCCCCCGGCCTGGTGCTCTATCCACTGAGCCGCCTAGCTTGCCTCTTCGCCCATCTCCTCCCAGGTTCCCTCACCCTGCCCCAAGCATCCAATATTTAACATTTCAAGGAAATGAAACCAGATGCCAATCATAAATATGACAACTTTATTACCGTACACTGATGAGTACTGATTAATGATTATAGGGATAAAATCCACTGTTTGTAAACAAATATATTAAGAAACAAATGCGTCTTTTTGTGATATAAAGTGCAGGTACGTTTCATTATATACACTTCTGTCAGCATGGATGATCTTTTATAAGGACTATGAAACTGACATGTGGTTATGAGATAAAGTTCTCTGAGAAGTATACACCTACTTTTACAGTCTCCTGTAGTACCCCTCACCCTAGGGCCCAGAAAGAACCAGGGAATAAAAGGGTTTCACTCCAAGGCAACTTGTACATCAACAGGATGGTCATCTAATTCCCAATATGCTTTGGTGGCCAGACATGCTCCTCTGATATCCCCCTCCCTCTGGACTTTTGTAAGAGCAAGCAAGAAGCCGGGCATGGAGGCAGGAGACCAAAGACCAAGGGTTGGAGGAGAAACCCATACAAAGATCTGGATCTAAAACAGAAACAAATATACAAGATCCTATGTACATCCTTCCATAGCCAGACACTACCAACACACGGTAGTGAGGAAGCATGGATGAGGGTTCTCAGCCTTGAAACCCAAGGCAGGTGACCAGTGGATCTCTCTTCCCTGGGATCGGCAGAGTGTGGTCAAAGTGTCTTCTCTAGAAGCAGAAGGCCAATGTTCATTTTTCACAGGCTTGTGCTCCCAGCTACCGGGAAGAGCTTCAATGAAAAGAAGGGGTGGGGAGATCCCCTTCCATGGGGCTCTCTCCCCAGGCCTTCAGTCTCTTGGTGCGGCAGTCCAGGCCAAGGTCAAAAGGGATGTCTCTCCTCCAAGGTGCCTAGGAGTGGGTGGGTCTACAAGAGCGACAGCAGGCTTTGCTGTAGTACCAGTGGCTACAAAGGTTGACTTTGATGGCCAGAGCACAGTTGGTGCCTGGCTGGTCCTGGCAGCTGTCATCTGGAGGAGAAAAAAGAAAAGCAAAGAAGCATGGTGAAGGGTGATGCCAGAAAGAAAGCCAACAGGCTCATGCCTCCCCCTAACTGCACCATCTAAGAACTGAGCTGACATCTCTGTAGCCCTCTCCCTCTCCATGGGTGCTTGCTGTTTGCAAAGCTAGCCCAAATCTCTCTCACTGATGTGTAGAGGGAAGGCCAAAGATAGGTAGGGAATATGCCACCCATTTCTTTGCTTTACCCCTTGAGTTAACTAACTAGTCCATAATTCCTGGAATAATGGCTCCTCAAACTATAGTGTAGACTAAAACCGGAGCTCTAACCCCAGATCAGTCACAGGCCCTTAGGCCTCCCATCCTATTTAGTACCTTTTCCTTTCCCTACCTGTCAACCATAGTCAGAGGAAACACAACTTACTGCCAATAGGGAGGTTTGATCTGGGCAAAAGAAAGATAATACAGAAATTTGAAGTGGTGCCAGATACAGTTTTTTTTTGAGGGGGGCATCACTATCTGATTTCACATGGGGTGAATAGAGTGGTGTGACTGAGGACAATGAGACAGTTATTCAGCAAATGTTTACAAAGCCCTTACTATGCATTGATCTTTGTGAAAGGCACTGTAGGGGATAGAAATCAATTAAGAGATACAGTCCCTGTCATCAAGAAACTTACAGTCTAACTAGGAACAATCAATTAGAGAAGTTGACAGCACTAGGTTAAGTGGGAGAAACTCTGTAAGACAGTGGAAAAAATAAAATGGCCAGAATGGAAGGATCATTTAAGAGACTAGACTAGAATAGAATAGACTAGACTAGACTAGACTAGAATGGAATGGAATAGAATAGAATAGAATAGAATAGAATAGAATAGAATAGAATAGAATAGAATAGAATAGAATAGAATAGAATAGAATAGAATAGAATAGAACAGAATGGAAGAAATAGAATAGAATAGAATAGAATAGAATAGAATAGAATAGAATAGAATAGAATAGAATAGAATAGAATAGAATAGAATAGAATAGAATAGAATAGAATGGAATAGAATGGAATGGAAGGGAAGGGAAGGGAAGGGAAGGGAAGGGAAGGGAAGGGAAGGGAAGGGAAGGGAAGGGAAGGGAAGGGAAGGGAAGGGAAGGGAAGGGAAGGGAAGGGAAGGGAAGGGAATGGAACGGAATGGAACGGAACGGAACAGAATAGAACAGAATAGAATAGACAGAAATCTGCCTATATTCCCCACTGAGCCTGCCACACCAATCCCCAGGAGGTGAGGCCAGGAGCTGGAAGATCCCAAGGCCCTGACCACAATGGTTCTCCACCCACCATATCTCCAGCCTTCCCCCTCCCACATTTCAGCCCGTCACACCTGGAGGTTCTGTGGGGCATGGCTGTAGGTCACAGGTCTGTTTGGCAACGGGTTTCACCAGTGGGTCACAGCCCCGAACAATGTCTGTCCCTTGATAGCATTTCACATCACGCATTCTCACACCTACTCCACAGGTTTTGGTACACTAAAGAGAACAGAGATGGCACTTCATTAGGTAAAACTCCTCCCACCTCAAGCCAAACAGTGCAGAGACCCCAGTGTGCTAAGCAAGACAGGTTAGCCTGGTCCAACCTAGATAGCCTCTGAGATGGGCACTGGGACAGAGTACATTGATAGACGCTGGCTATGTGACTTTGGGCAAGACTTAATTTCATAAGGTGGCAATTTCCTTTATCCATCAATGACTCTTTAATATTCCATTTTATTTTATTTTTACATCAACATTCTCTGTCTCCTATCACCCCTCAAACCTATGAAAGAAATGCAATTACATGAAATTACAAACATGCATAGTCACAAAAAACAAATTCTCCCATTGGCCATGTTCAAGAAAAAAAGTCTCCATCTACACTCTGTGTCTATCTCAGGATGTGGATAGCATGTTTCTGGAATTGTGGTTTGTCAGTGTGTAGATCAGATTTCCTAAGTCTTTCAAAGTTGTCTTTACAATATTGTTATTATATACGGCTCTTCTGATTCTGTTCACTTTACTTTGCATCAGTTCCTACAAGCCTTTCCCAGATTCTCTGAAACTATCCCCCTCATCATTTCTTACAAGCACAATAATATTCTATCACATTTATAGATCATAATTTTTCAGGCATTCTCTTATTGATGGGCACCCCTGCAGTTCCCAATTCTCTGCCACCACAAAAAAGTGCTTCGATAATTCAAATGGGTCTCTTAATCTCTGCCCTCCTTTTCACAGGGATCTTGTAAGGATTAAATGAAATAATGGATATGGAAATTCTAAAACCCAATACAAATTGTTACATTTTCTAGTGTTTGAGTAGAGATGGGGGAGCTGGAATTTTTTTCCCACTCCAATAAAAGTCTTGTTTTGTTTTCCAATTAAATCAATCCTTCCCCAGAGCTCCCTGTGCAGATGTTGCCCTTGGAAAACCCCACTTCACGGTACAGAGTAGTGAAGACGTCTGCTGACCCCACCTCACTCCCTGCCAAGATCTCACAGACAGCAGACACGGCCCCCCCTCTTTCTGGGTTCTTTCCTGCCCCAGTACAAGCGACCCCACATTACACAGCCAAGTCTGAGGCCTCCAAGCTGTTTATCTGGTGCAAGTCCTGATTAGAGCTTGCTTGGGAGAGCCTTGGAGGACATACACAGCCAGCTTGGCATCCTTAGCCAAAGAAACTATAATCAGCCTCTCGGGATCACCCTGAAGGAGTCTCAGGGCAGCCTGAGCCTTCTTAGGCCAAATGCAAGGCATTTTACTCCATTTAGCTCCTTGCTCTCAATTGTTCCTAGTGGCCCAGCTGTCTCTGGGCTACAGGAAATCAAGATGCTGTGCTTTGGGAATGGAGTGAGCCTATACCAGTACACTGAACTATGGTTCAGGGAGGTAGACACTAGCTAACAAGGCCAAACATGCAGATTGTCCAAGGCAGGGAGGTAGGTGCAACTCCATCTTCTCTCTCTCAGACTGCCCCCATGGTCATTCCCCTGACCTTATTTCACCTGATTAAATTCATATGATAGGGCAGAAATGGGTTTGTTCCCAAGCTCTGAGAATGGCCTTGGGATAGCTCTAAGTTTCTCTCTTCCTCCTCCCTCCCCTTTAACCCCAAGCCCTGGACCCAGAGAGAGAGAGAGACAGAGAGAGAGAGAGACAGAGAGAGAGAGCTAGGCAGGAGATGGTGGGGGACAAGAACAGCCAAGAGAACATTTGTGCTCTCCCAGGCCAATCAAGGAGAAAGAAGGGGAAGAGGAAAGTATCCTGTTGCATCATGTACAGAGCAGAGGAAAGGTCAAATCCCAACTTGTGTTTACTCAGAGTTGCAATTAAGAATAATTTGACCCCAGGGACCATCTCTGTGTCTTCCTATTCTGTGGCAGAGAGAGCCATGATGATGGGCACCAGTGGGAGGACCTGAAGATGCCCGATCCTTGCCCTTGACCTACTCCTTGAGCAAGCCCCAGGAGGGCCCTTCCCAGTACTGGGGAGAGCCCGGACCGCTCACCTCGGACCATGGTGTGGTGTACCACTTGAAGCACGGCCTCTCAAAGCAGGTGCTCTCCTCTGTGGGCTTCTTGGTGATGTCACAGTCAGGGGGGC
This sequence comes from Dromiciops gliroides, assembly GCF_019393635.1. Classification (NCBI taxonomy): domain Eukaryota; kingdom Metazoa; phylum Chordata; class Mammalia; order Microbiotheria; family Microbiotheriidae; genus Dromiciops; species Dromiciops gliroides. The sequence continues at coordinate 427,494,449 of NC_057862.1, read as the reverse complement.
TCCTCGTCTTCAGTTTCCCGTTAGCCAGCTCCAGACACAACACGATCCTCTTCTTCACCCCACGCCCACAAGTGGTGTTGCACTAGGAAGGAGAGGCAAACAGACAGAAGGTCGGCCCTCGCAAAGATGAGGAAGGAGCTTGGGGTCACATCCCAGCTGGCTTCCCATGGTAGCAAGGCCACTCACCCGCTCCCAATCCTGAGCCAGCCAATGAGCAGGGCAGTTCTTGTCCCCGCAGGGGTGGATGGCCAGGGGCTTGGCTTCCATGTTACACTGGGACTCAGGCACGACCCGCCCATCGCTGGTCTTGCAGTAGACATGTCTAATCATCCGTCCCTGGCCACAGCTTCCGCTGCACTGCAAGGGGAGAGAGAACCAGGAGAGAAAGAGAAAAGGGGGGAGGGAAGAAAAAAAAAAAGAGAGAGGGAGAGAGGAAGGAATTTAAAGAGAAGGTAGGAGGAGACAGGGAGGGAAGAGATGAATGGAAGAAAAGAGGATGCCGGAAAGGAAATGGAGAGGGGAAGGAGGGAGGGAGGGAGAGAGATAAGGGGAAGGAAAGAGGAAGGATGCAGTGGTATAAAAGGGAGAGGAGAGGAGAAGGAAGTATGGAGAAAGAGAACACCCTGGGTTAGAAGATTTCAAATCATAAAAACTTGGGGAAGGGAGGTGAATCTGAACCCAGGTGGGTGACTGCTTGGCTCTCAACTGTCCTTGGCACTCTCCCAAAGGAGAAGGTGCTTTAGGCCTCAGGTGAAGGCAGTTGCCATGGTGACAGTTTATTTTTAGAGAATGCTAGAATCCAAAAAGATGGAGAAAAGGCCCAGGAATCACTGTTTATCATAGGATTCTTTCCCAAACTCACCTTTCCTGCTATCTTGCTCCCTGTGCCCAGCCCAGAGAGATCCCTGTCCTCCGAGCTGTTTGCCTTGGGAGAAAAGGAGACACTCACCGGTCCCCAGTCAGAGACAGTCCATTGTCGGTCACAGGGGGGGCCAGTGCAGTTCTTCTCTGCTACAGGTCTGGTGTTGACATCACAAAGCTTCTCATCCTCAGAACATCTGATGTCCCGCGTCACCACACTCCTCTCCCCACACCTGGCAGCACACTGAAGACAGCAGGACAGGCAAAGAACAGAGGGAGTCTTTAAGTCAGTATCCAGCAACTTCTTCCCAACCCCAAAGCATATGTTTACTTGGAAACAGAACTGGCTTCATTCATAGATATAATTTGAGGAACACTGGGAAGGACCCCACCATCCTAATTCAAATATCGTCAGTGTCTGAAATTCTACCATTAGTAATCCATTCCTTTGGGCCAAACATATCCCTTTTTCTGAACTTTAAAAAATGTAAATGCCTATGTGGCTCAGTGGATAAAGTACCGGCCCTGGATTTAGGAGGATCTGAGTTCAAATCACTTGACACTAGCTGTGTGACAATGAGCAAGTCACTTAACCCTCATTGCCCTGGGGAAAAAAAAATGTAAATGTCCTGGAAGGTAGCATGTCAAATGCCTAATACCTTAGAATGAATGCCTTTTTTTCCTCTGAGTCATGAGAGAATACTTAAATATAAGGACTCTGCATGTTTCTATCTGGTGGATGGAGTAGAGAGAATAGGGTAGATAAGAGTGTGGAAAGGGGAATCTGGATCCTAACTTCACTGACTTCTCAATTTTGCTATGTCTCAGCCCTACCCTGGGGGCAGCTGGGTGGTGCAGTGGATAAAGCACTAGTTCTGGAGTCTGGAAGACTTAAATTCAAATCTGGCCTCAGACCCTTGCTAGCTAGGTGACTTTGGGCAAGTCATATAACCCCTATTTGCCTCAGTTCCTCACCTATAAAATGGGGACACAGTGGAAAATGGAAACCACTCCAGTATCCTTGCCAAGAAAACTGCATGGTCAAAAGTCCATGGGATGATGTAGAGTCAGACACAACTAAAGGACTGAACAACAGTAGCCCTACCCACACTTGTCTTATGTCTAAGACGATAAGCTCAGACCCACCCCTACCCTTTCCAGAGTGTGTTCTCTGCTCCTGTGAATCTCTACACCCCTTTGTGTGTACCTCACTTTTGCACTTTTCTCTCATCTTGTACAGTTGTTATTTGTACCTACACCTTACCTCCTCTACAGGACTGTAAGTTCCCTGAGGACAAGAACTATGTCTTATTCATATTTGTATCTCCCCAGGCCTGAGAACAGGGCCCAGATCAGTAAATGTTTATTAAACTTGAAAGACTGACCCAGAATGGATCAGTAGTTCCGCCCATCTGCCCAGTGGGTCTGCATGAAAAATAGCCCTTGACTGCTGTGCTGAACATGCTATCTTTCATACGTGAAGACTTCCCTCAGGAGGCCACGGCCTTTAAGCCAAGGGTGGGGATGGGATCACAGCAAGTGACCAAACTAGGTTTTCCGGCTCCTCGGGAGACTGATTCTACAACAGCTGAACAATTTCCTAAGCCATGAGTCCATTCATCTCAAACTAGAGTCCAAGTGGCTAAACTCCAGGAAAACAGAAGAATTTGGACTGATCCTTCAAGATCACTGTAATGGGAACACTCACCCCAGTGTTCAGGGTGGGAAGCTCTCCTTAGAACTGGCTGGATCTGTCCCTGGGAGGCTGAGCCTCTCCCTAGAAGGCTGGGCTACCAAGCAGAGTATCTGGAGGTTAAGGCCATACCAGATCCCTCTCCCCAAACAAAATACAACAATTTCCCCTGGGATACTGGCTCCTTGTAGAATCCCTGTCCATCACTCAAACCCTGAACTTGGTAGCCACACTGACTCCCTCAGAGCTGGTCCCTTTGTCAGTCTAGGGGGTAGGAAGAATTTTCTAATAACCAGAACTGTCCGGAATAGAGTGTGTTGTTGAGTGAGGTAGCGTGTACCCTGTCAATGGATTTATTCAACAGAAGCCATCAGGGATGTGATGGCAGCTAAGAACTCTTCCAACTGTGTCATTCTTTGATTTTGTGGTTTTTAAGGTTATTTTGTTGTTTAGTCATTTTCAGTCATATCTGACTTTTTGTGACTCCATTTGGGGTTTTCTTGGCAAAGATACTGGAGTGATTTGCCATTTCCTTCTCACAGATGAGGGAAACCGAGGCAAACAGGGTTAAGTAACTTGCCCAAGGTCACACACCTTAATAATGTCTGAGGCCGGGTTTGAACTCAGGTCTTCCTGACTCCAGGTCCAGTGCTTTATCCACTGCACCATCCAGCTACCCTACTAATGTTATAGTTCCATCTGTTCCAAAAACACACAATTACAATGACATTCAAGGGCACACACACACACACACACACACACACACACAGAATTTGTCCTTACCTCTGACCATTCTGACATCTCCCACTGAGGCCCACATGCTGGGTTCTTACATGTCTTGCGCTCATCTGGCCGAGTGATATCCGCTGACTCACACAAGTCACTGTACACAGAGCTGTCAAAGCCAGGTGAGATCATCTTCCAGCAACGAACAATGCGGAATTGATAACCTTCCCCACAGGTTCGAGAACACTCACTCCAGCTACTGGTCTCCCACCTGCACAACAGAAAGAAAGGAATGAGCAAGGATTCCACTGGTTCTACTTGGCCAAAGAGGGTAGAGAAATGGGAGGAAGTAGCAAAAGAGCAAATTTGGACATGATAGAAGGACCATATTCCGAATAAGTAATGTTCTCCAAAAAGTAATGTTCTAGGCTCATAGCACAAGGTCATATCAAGTCGAGATAGCCCCTCCAACCTGGAGAATCTGTGATTCTTTGAAGGACTTCTAGGTGGAGGATTAACTAAGGTGGGGCTGAGAGGGAGTCTGCCTATTCTAGTACCACTCCCAGGTTCCTAGGTCACGGTTGTTATTGTTCTTTGTCCTTCATTTTCAAAGAGGACTAATGACATCATGAGGGGATGTCTTGACAATCTCTCTTCTAGAGTCACCAAGGTCCAGTGACAAGACAAAAGGCAAAATGACTGACTATGTGGCGAGTGCCAGGTGGACTCGAAAGGTGGATGAGTAGTCCTGAAAAGGGCTCAACAAGCCCTTACACCAGAGGTACTAGTCCTCAGTGAACACCCCATATACCCCAGATTGCCAGGTGGCATGGTGTATAGAATGTGGATCTGGAGTCAAGAAGACCAGAGTTTGAAGCCTCAGACAGTTGCTAACTGTGTGACCCTGGGAAAGTCACTTAACTTCTGCCTGCCTCAGTTTCCTGGACTGTAAAATGGGGGTCCTACATAGCATCTTGTTGTTGTGAGGATTTGTAAAAAGCACTTAGCACAATGCCTGACACGTAGTAGGCACTTAAATCCTTCCTCTGGTCCCAGAGAACCTGGGTTTAAATTCTGATGGTCTCTTCTGACCTCTCTGGGCTTCAGATTTCTCTTGTATAAAATGAGAGGTTGGATGATATAACCTTTGAGGTCCCTTTCAGCTATGAAGGGACAGTGCATCAGTTAGATGTCTAGAACTTCTGCTACTGGGGTAAGGGGGTGGATATCCTTTGGAAGAATGGAGTTCTAAGGCCAGCCAGGCCTCAGGACAGGGCATCCAGCTCTGCCGACTGCTGTTCCAGTCCCTGAAAGAACAGAGAGGGTAGGCACTTCCCCCTGCCAAGCAACCCCAGTGACCCTGCTTTGGGAGAGTCCTACACTCAGAAATTGGGCTGCCCTGTCCTCAGTGACCTCCCCACTCCCCTCTCTCAAGTGCCTGTAACTGGGTTCTGACCCCACATCCCAGCAGAAACAAGAGGCTGTTAAGAGCCTACACAGGGGCTTGGAAACACCTGGCACAGTCCACCCACAGTTCTCTGCCCATTTTACCCTTTCCCCTTTGGCACATGAGGGTGGCTGAGTTCCCTCTGGCATTTCTCAGACATTTATAGGCACATTCTTCTCTGATTAGTCTTTGGGGAGAAGAGGTTAATTGAGGCATAGCCTGCTTTTGGGAGGAGAGGGTGTTCTACTTCGGAGGCCCGGCACAGTTGGGGGGAAGGAATAGGAGATGAATTTGGCTGCACAGTCAGTGACACTTGATTTATACACATTCAAGCACTCACACCCCCACAACCCCCCACACACATCCCTAATACAACAAGCTTGGCTATGTAGGGACAAAGTTCCTCATCCCATCATCACTGGAACAAAGAGAACTAACTGGCTGGGACTCTTTTGTAGGGTCAGAGATGGTTAGACCATGTAGGACAAATAGAGCTGGCTTAGACACTTAGGGATAATTTCCAATAGCTTATTTAAAAAAATTCAAGGCAAGTGAAATAAAGAAAGGAGCCCATCCTATAGATTGATCCCAAATGCCTGGAATTCACACATAAAGTGGAATTAGAAAACAACACACACACACACACACACACACACACACACACAAATCACTGTTGATATCACTACCACCACCACCACCACCTCCATCACCACCACCACCACTGCCACCTATGTCCTCCAGCTCCCAAGAAAGCACGTCAGCATTTCTGTTCCAGCAATAGAATTTGAGCTGCATTTTTGCTCCCCTAGCCTCATCCCCCACAACAGCAAGGAGGCAGTGACCCCACTCTGTCCTCCTCAGAAGTCCCTCACATCTCATCCTTCTATGGGCAGCCCACAGAGATTCATTTGACTATCTCTTCAGTGCTGGAGACATTACCTTGGCTGGCATTCTCTCCCAGCACAGAACTCGTGAACAGGCTCCGGGCGGGTCAGGGCATCGCAGTAGCTGTCATCAACCTCAATCCCATCATAACGGACACACATGGCATATGTTGACATGACCCCTAGTTTCAAGGCAGAGGAAAAGAAGCGCATTGGGACTTTGAAAAACCCGTTCTTTCCTGACATGCTCGATGGGTCTGAACATGAATCACGCAAGCAAATGGGAACCTGGAGGAGCTGCCCATCACAAATCTGCCAAGCCAGTGGTTCCAAATCCAGGTGACCTCTAGAGCCATTTTCCTGGGCTGTTGCATTAAGCAATGTTGGCCAACCAGCTTGCTGAGGCTATTAAACAGACGGGTTGAGGAACCCAGAAACTCCTATCTGTAAAGGTCCTTAAAGACCATCCAACCCAACTCCCTCACTTTATAGATGAAGAAAGTAAGGCTAAGGAAGGTGAAATAGCTTGCTGAATCTCATCTCACAGATAGTAAGTGGAAGAGTCAGGATTTGAACCCAGGTCATCTGACTCCAAATCCTTTCCACCATCATAGGATGCTTCCCATTCCCCAGCTCTCTTTTCTACCACCCTTTCCATAGATACTCTACAGCTCGTCATAAACCCAAGCCCAGTAGCTCTCTTCTGAGGCATAGCTGAATTTCTACCACCAAGCCAAAAAAGATTCAAGGCTGAGATTTAAAGACTCTCAAGAGGGGGCAGCTAGATGGTGCAGTGGATAAAGCACCAATCCTGGATTCAGGAGGACTTGAGTTCAAATCCAGCCTCAGACACTTGACACTTACTAGCTGTGTGACCCTGGGCAAGTCACTTAACCCTCACTGCTGGAGAAAAAAAAAAAAAGATCCTCAAAAGGAGGGAGCATAAGGGTTATGGAGGGTGCCTCTACCCTCTACCTCTTTCTATTTCCCTCCAGGTCCATCTGAGATAGAGGATGGTCAGCTCTTTCAGAGAGTTGCAGGGGTAGGTAGTAAATAGCAGAGAACCATCTGCCATCTCTGTTTTGCTGGGTTCTGAGAGCTTTTTGCCATGGGCCAATGGTCTAATACCCCATTGCAAGGTGGTAATACCCTTCCTGAAAGAAGAAAGGAACCATCCTTAAAGGAAAGCCAGGTCATGGACTCCAGAGCCTCAGGCCAACCTCCACTCCCTGGGAAGAGACAAACAGGACAGGCTACCCCATCTCCTTGGTTCTTATTGTCCCCTGGGAGATCACCTTCCCTAACTCTCCACGGAAAACCTGCAGAGGGCTACTTTCCAAAGGACATATAAACACAGTATAGGGTCTTCTTTGCTTCTCTCCTGGAAGAATTTCTGACCTCTTTTTCCCCTGATTCTCCTGTAGCCACATTCTAAAGCTTGGGCTGATAGGCAGAATCAGAATCCAAGGAGACTAAAAGGGCTGGTTGACTCCAGAGAGGGTACAAGGCCCAGAGTAGGCATCTATCGGTTCTTTTTTTCCATCCTATGAATGGGCACTCATCTGAACCACAGAATGTCAGAGCTACAAGGAACCTAAGAAAGCTTTTAGGGGAACACCCCCAATTTGCAGATGAGGAGTGCACAGGGAAGGGGAGTAACAAAATGCACAAGGCCACACAGCAAGTTAATGGTAGAACCAGAATTAGAACCCAGGTCCTACTTCCTAGCTCCCAACTCAACACTTTTTTACCCAGTCCATGCTGCTTCTCATCAGTTATGCATAATATGCTTCAATTTCCCATTCTACATAGTGAAGATGCTAATACTCAGAAGCTTTCATGGGTCAAAAAAGCACAAGATTCAGATTTCACTCATCTCCCACCAGCCCAGGTTGCCTAAGAGGATGGAGGTACAAAATACTATTGAACTTCACCATCACCCCTAACCCCTCATGTTCCTCTTGGAGCCCTATGAGGAAGAGTGAAGCCCTGGACAGTGCTGGGACTGCCAGCTAAGCATTGGACAAAATGAAAAGTGGACCATTGTTCTGCCCTCTTCTCACATTTCTTTTTCTCAGGAAGGACAGCAGAGCCTTAAGCAAGGAGACTGGGATGGGTTGGGGCAGGGAGCAGGTGGGAAAGGGCAAATGATGATTTTTGAGGGAGGTAAAGTTGAAAAGGCATATCTGGAGGGAGAGAGGTTGGATTTTTTTAATGACTTCACCTACTCCCCACCTGCTCCTAACCCTCAAGCTATGTGCCCAGAGTTGTCCTGACAAAGTTAGGACAATCTTATAACTTCAAGTTATAAAGCTTGTTTATATATATATCTATATATTTACTTATTTATTTTAAATTGCATGTGCTATGAACATAATAAATTCATTTAGCTCTAAACATGAAATGGTTGAATTTCTATCTACCAGGTCAGAATCATGTTTTCTGGCTCTCTTTAGATGGGAGAATCTTCCCTAGCTGTAAATATTTCTTACTCTCAGGGAGAGCACTGAATTTTTAAACCCCAATGAGATATCCTAAATAGTGAAAATGATTTTGAAAATGACATGATTTCTCTGAATACCAGCAATGGGAGGACTTAGAATTGACACTGAATGGAAGGAAGGAGAGGACAGAGAAGGACAGAAGTTTAGTCTAATGGAAAGAACATCATACTCTTTGTCCAGAAACCTGGCTCTGAGTTTGGCCCTGTCACTGATTCACTGCCAAAGACCCTGGGCCTTTTTCTCTCTCTAGGCTTCAGTTTCTCTCTTTTGAAAAAACAAGAGGGTTGAGCTGAGATGGCTTCTCCGGTCCCTTTCAGCTCCAACATTTTGACCTGGGATGCCATGAAAGTGCTTTAATCTCTGCCTGGCTTGCTAATAGCATATCCCTGGCCTGGCTTCGAGCCTCATCTTCCCAACTAGCCTGTCCAATCCCAGAAATCAGAGATCTCATCCATTTTTCTTGTCCTTGTCTCCCAATACCACTTAGAACTTTATTGGGCTCCAAGGTAATTGAACTGAAATGAATTAACCCTTAAAAGAAGAGAGTTATGTACAGTCATGTTAGTATGAATATTGGGGAGGAAGGAGTAGTGTTTTCTGCTTGGAGGTATGGGGGGAAAACAGGAAGAGGATTGGTTTTTCGAGGCTACCTTCTCAGAACATAGAATGTCATCATCAGAAGAACACAGAATGTTAGAACATTGAATATCAGTGCTAGAAGGAATCCTGAACATGGAACATTAGGGCTGAGAGGGACTGTAGACTATAGAATGTCAGAGCTGGAAGGGGCCTTAGAACATGGAATGTCAGAGCTGGAAGGGATTTTGAACATGGAATATAAGAACAAAGCACACAGAATATCAAGCTGGCATTCTATATTAGAATATAGGATGTTAGCCCTGGAAGGGGCTTTAAACATGGAATGTAAAAACATAGACTACAGAATATCAGAACTGGATGGGATTTTCAAAACCATGTAGGTCAGTTCTCTCACATTACAAATGAGAAACCTGAGACCCGAAAAGGAAGTGGGGGAGGGGAAAGGGGTGTTGGTGAAGCACTCTGGTAAGGGAACACAACACAAATTGCCATAGTGCACTATTACTGTATACCATAAGTGCAAACAAAAGATGCAAACTAATTTCAATGTAAGTAAGAAGCCATTACTAGCTGGAGACATAATAGAGGTCTGAAGTAGGTGGACTTTGAACTGGGCTTTAAAGGATGGTTAGGAATTAAAGAGACTGAAAAATGCAGAAGGAATTAAAAGCATAAGGCCCAGAACCAGTCATGACCTTGTGATAAAGTGGGAAGAACCCTGGGAAGTGGAGTCAGAGGGCTTCAGGTAGAATTACTGGCTCCAATATGACTTTGGACAAGCTATTTCACCTGTGTCTCAGATTTCTCACCTGTAAAGTGTAGGGGATGGTATAGATGATTTCTAACTATACTTAAATGGTATGAACCTAAGATTCAATGACCGAGGCTGGTTCTTGTGAGAAGGACATCAATTTTCCCACAATCAAAGGCACTCTTGACTTGGTTCTCCCTAACCACAACATCCTCTGATATCCCACTGCATATGGAGTCTTATCGATGTGGGTATTCTCCCCAACCATGCGGACTACCACCAATCCAAATAAGCCCTATTGCATTAGGAAAATAAAACAATTCCACCCTCACACCACAACCCATCCGCTGCTATCTCCTAAAAGGGAGACATACCAAACTGCCTTAAGAGAGAAGACATGAACTTTTTTCCCTCCTGATCTTCCATTCCCCGCCACACACAACTACCCCCCCCCAAAAAAAAAAGTATAGCCAGACAGCAGATACTATTTTCTTTCCTGCCAAAGTTAGGCTGTATCTTCAGCCTTGGGGAAGGGAGTTTTTCCTAAACAATTTGATTTGAATATTCCACAGCCCCAGAGACTAGAGAATTATCTTCTAGGTCACTACAGATTCTGAAAGTCCACTGGACTTCATAAGAATTCCTGGCCAACATTCTAACAGTGCCATCCATGAGGACATTTCTTGGGGCTAATTGATTATCAATGAGGAACTAGATCATTTCCTATGTCTCACAGAGACAGAGCTAGAAGGGAACTCAGGGACCATTTAGTTCAATCTCGTTTTACAGTTGAAAACAATGAAGATCAAGGAGATACAAGTGACTTGCCTAAGGTCATACAGGCAGTAATTGTCAGAGGTAGAATTTGAAGCCATGTCTTCTGACTCCAGAGTCTATCCACTATACCACAAATAAACATTCTTGCTCTCTCTTACAAGAACATACTCTAATAGATGGAGATCTCAACATCATTGCTGACTCAGTGTTAACTCAAGCAGATCATTCAGGACCAAAAAATATACTTTGGGGTATCTACCAGTATTCAAATAATCAGATTCTTATTGTATATGGATGCAGCCTACAGATTGGAGGAGTGGGGAGAGATGAGGCTTAAAACATTTACACCACTTTAAATAATTCAGGACACAAGGTTTGAGGGAGCTAGGGTGGGAAGGTTAAGGCTGATAGGGCTAAAATGTCTTTGTGTATTGCTCTCGGCACAGGGGCATATCATCATAACCACACATCAGTCTATTATTACACTCTCCCTGAAGCAATGGCTTTCCTTCCTAAAATGACTAAGATGCCAAGATTGCTAGGCTTCCATCACTTAATGCTTCTGTTTCCTGCTGATTTGTGTATCCTGGCTCTCTTGGCACAACCAAGAGCCTGGGGAAGCAGGGAGCCATCTGCTTGTCTGGGGTGTTGTAATGACCCTAGTCCCCAAATATTATGGCTCTAATGGATAGGCTCTAGACACTATGAGTATGCTTTAGATTTTAGACTTTTCCCAAAACCCTCTCCCACCTACTGTTTCACTTCATACTCACCACTACCTTTTGGGAGATAATTAGCTGGTTCTCTTTCCATTTTACAGATGAGAACAGTCAAATCCCAGATATATGAAGTAACGTGCATAGCAACCCTCTTCAAATTGATGACAGAGCTGGAACTCTGCAGTCTTCTGACTCTGAGCAAAGGAATTCTTTCCACTTTCCATCTTTCCATCACAAAGCCAACCTCCTTTAAATTTGGTCTCAGAAAGTACTTCTATCTTTATTGCCAAATAGCTGGAAGGGACCTTGGAGTCTAGTCTAACTCTCATTTTATGAAGGAGGAAACTGAGACCCAGGGAGGGGAAGCAACTTCTCCAACCAAGCATAGTAAGTTAGGCTTTCTAAGGTAACCACTTAATTCTGTCTGCATGGTCAATGGGAGTTAACTTTTACTTAGTATGGATAGAACAAGTCAAAACTATCAGAGATTTGGCATGGAGCCAAGATCAGAGAAGTTGGTTCATTTTTAAGGGACTTAAAATAGTCATATGATATGATACAACATTATAGTCATATTATAATAGTCTTCATTTGGTGTTAACTGGGATGTGGTTAGCTTGCTCAGTAATCAACACATAGTGCTAATAAGATAAAGGTAATGGGTTCAGTCCCATGTGGGTCAGCTCACTTCCTCCTCTTCTGTGGCCTTGGATGGTATAAAAACAGGCATGCATCCTACAAACATCTGTCCTTGCTTCCAATGGGGACCAGGATCCAGAGCCTACTTGATTCATTTGAACTCTTACCCATTATCGGAAAAACAACTCAAAGCAAGTACCCTAGAGATGATGCTAGGGCATTGTTAAGTTTTAGACTCAGTCTTAATAGAAACTAGAACTCACCTTGGCTTTCTCATCTCTAACTGAAGTTTCTCTTTCCCACAAATCCAAAAAAAATCTCCAAATAAACACAAGACCATCTAGTCCTTAAATCTACCCCTTCCCCCCAAAAGCAATTTTGAACAAATATTTCCCCAATATCTTCTTGTTTTTTAAGCATGTTTCTTTTACATTGATCTATACCATGAACTTTCAATTATTCACATATCCTTTTCCTAAAACAAATATTTAATCCCAAGGTAGTCTTTTCCCTGATCATCCATCTCCAGGAGTTTCTGAGACACCTCCCCTCCCTTCCAACCTCTACCTCACATCAGCTTATGTTCAGTCTGGAAAACAAATTCACTTAAATACCACATTTGACCAATCAAAGTACAATTAGGAAAGAAAATCTGTTAGGGGGTAAAATGTGTGGCAAAATCAAATCTATGGGGTTTGCGATCTTACTGTGTACACAGTGGTGTCAAACTCAAGTAAAAATGAATGTTGTATTGTATTTTTATTTATTTTCTTAAATATTTCCCAATTCCATTTTAATCTGGTTTTGCCTAATTTGTGGCCTACAGACCAGGAGTTTGATACCTCTCGTGTATATAGGATCTGACGAACAAGTTAGGTTCTATATGCAACATCTAACATCTTATGTTCCAAGGTCTTTCTCCTGCTCTGACCATCACTATTCTCTTTCCTAACTTCTTGAAGGTCTCCTTCCACTCTAGCATTCTATATTCTAGGACCTCTTCCAGCTCTGATATTCTATGCCTTCTCAGGCCCCTTTCTGATCTGACATTCCGTGGTACTAGAAGTGTTTCATTGACGTTGATGACAATGATAATGGAGACGTGATGGTGAAGGTGATAGTGAGGTAATGATGATGACTCATGCATTGGGACGTGGGCTCATTGGTGGCTGCAAATCAAAACTCATGCATGACAACTACCTGTTGTGCAGGTGGAGCTACAAGGCTCGTGGGAAGAGAGCTTCCACCTGTACATGTCAGCAGGACTCACACCTTGCTTCCTGGACTTGGGCCTGGTCCTAGAAACAAAACCAACCACAGAAATTGACGAGGAAAAACTCCAGCCTGTCCCACAGAACCCTCCAGCTGATTCTGGGGCTTGGATTTGGGCAGTATGTCATAGAAAGGGGTTAGTTTGGGGTTTGTTTGTTGTTTTTCAGTGTGTGGTTTTGTTTTGTTTTGTTTTGTTTTGTTTGTTTTAATAACATACCTGTCCTGATTCCCCCTTGGAATCCCCAGCTTGGTTAGAGTTAGAGCTTCCACTCTCTAGAAATAGAGAGAATGGGATAAAAGCACCCACAAGGAGAAACATTTCAGAACTGAATTAGAGTCTGCATGTTTGTTTTTGGGTGGTGTTTTGTTTCCCAGCTCAAAATCTCAACCTAAGCATCCCAAGTATCAAAGGTATAGTATCTCCTTTCAGAAGAAGACATGAAGAGTCAGGAGCTCAGTGCCCCCTTAGACATTCCTCAACTCAGTGCTCCCTATAAAAGTATGTAAGCTTCTCAGACTCTGACTCTCAGCTCTCTTCCTTTTTGCTGAGCTGGGGTGGGAAGCTGCAGGCCTTTTAGACTGCAGGAAAGGCATCCCTAGGCTGAAAACATCTGAGTTCTTGCTGCTTCCCCCTCCTCAGCTGGAGATGTTTAATTGAATGGTGGACAACAGCCACTTGGCCAGCAAAGCCTCATAAAAGTCAGCTGTGAGTACCGCAGCCCCAGCTCTCCGCACTGCCAAGTCTCCTCTTGACTCCCCCGTTCACATTTCAGCTCAGGTCTGGGTCTACACACACAAACTGGCTTTTTGTAGTTGTTTTTTTAAAAGGAAAGGACAGATGAATTATAATTATATGGAAGTGGTAGAGCTGGAAAGGACCTTAGAACACAGACTGTTTGAGTAAGAAGAGACCTCAGAACATAGAATATTAAAACATAGAATCTCAGAACTGGAATGAAGCTAAGGACTATCTCATTCACCTCCCCCCCTTCATTTTACAGATGGAAAAACTGAGGTTCAGAAAAAGGAAGTGACTTGTTCAAAGTCAAATAGCTAGTGGAAGAGTTAGGATGAGATTCGCTGCTCTTTTCGCTGCATTCATTGCAATGTTCAATCCAGCCACTTAGGTTGAAAAGTACCAATTGTTAAGTGTGAGTTTTAACTCAGTTTAAAAAAAAAATAACGTTGTTAGATTAAATCTAACCTCACTAGGTATGTTCATCTCCTTAATCTGGTTTTGAAGTACAAACACCACCTAAAAGTTCACTTTAGAAACTGAATTTGTGCCTTCTACCAATAGCAACAAGCCACTCTAACTTTTGGGCTTCACTCCCAAGTAAGCTAGGATGTTCTGGGAAAGCAGAGGAGGTGTAAGCCAGACCTCAGGGAAAGTTCTTGCCTGTACTACCCTAAACTCTGCTCATACAAGGTGAAGAATGGTGAGGATCCCATCTAATTTGTCTGAATCAGAAACCTTGGGCCCCAAATCCCAGTCTAAGATGAACCATATTCTCATTATATATTCCCTTTCCCTTTGTACCATGAGATGTTAGCTAAAGGCCAGCTTGGGTTCATGCCAGTTTAATAAGGCTCAATTTATTAGCAGATTCAATAACCAGTATGGTATAATGTAAAGGACATTGAACTTGGATTCAGAAGACATGTATTCAAGTTCTAATTTTCCTTGTTGGCCACATGACCACTTTGAGAAGGGTAGAAATTATTCCATAACTTTGTCGTGATGAAAGTTTTTTTGTGAACTAAAGTACTACAGAATAGTGTGTTATTAACCAGGATCATGTTTAGACAGCTATTGTCAACCAAAGTCATCTGTGTCACAAGCAAATGTGAATAATAGTCCTCTTCCATTTCCCAGAGGAGTCTCACCCTCATGATAACATGGAACCTTAATTATCCCTACAAATAAGAATCTAGTTAATGAATTTATTCATAGTTGTTCTCTATTTACTAGAGGCAGTCCCAGTTTGGGATTTTAGTCAGGAGGTGGGGGGAAAGAGGGAGAAGGAAGAGTAATGGAGGAGAGAGGAGAAAGAAGAGTGTTAAGTAGGAGGGAAGGAAGAAGAGAGATGGAAGAAAAGAGAAAAAAGAAAGAGAAATGAAAAAAGAGGAGAGGAAAGAGCAGAAGGAAGATCATAGTGTCATGGGGCCAAACCCCGTACCCCATTCCCCCTCCCCCATAACAATAGGAAAGAGAACAAATGCGAGGAGAGAGGAGGAAGAAGAGAATAGGAGAGGGGAGAGTGGGAGCGAAAGAGTGGCGTGGCCCACCTACTCACTTTATAGATACTGAATCCCAGAGATGGACTTGACTTGCTCCAGGTCACACAGTTAATAAGTCGGCAAAGGTGAGACTTAGACCTAGGTCCTCTGGTTCAAATCAGTCCTCTGTCCATTGTTTTATTTGAAAACACATAACTGCATATAGTCTAGAGTTCTGTTTTTCAACAGCATTCCATTTTCCCCCAAACTAGGAGAAATTAAATGAGCCACACCCCTCTAGAGTAAGGAAAGGCTGCCATCTTTGTCTAGTTACATTTTCCTGGTGGTTATGTGTGACTGCACTCAGCCCAGCACAGTGACTAATGCTTGATTGAGGGAATGGGGTGGGGGTGGGGGGGCAGGCAGGGAAATACTATTCAAAACCTGTTCTTGATTTTTCAAAAACAAAAGGTATTTTCAGGAGTAACTGCCTACGCAGCATTTCTAGCACAGCACACTCCACATCTTTTTTTGGGGGGGGGAAGAAACAAAAAAACCCCCATCTCATCTATTTGCACAACAATGCCAACAGGTTTCCTTCTTGGAAATCCTCAGACATAGAAACTCAGAGAGAAGTACCCAGGAAAATAAGTTGGTGAGGACCCAGTAACTGGGCTAGAGTAGCCTAAGGCTGCTGCAGATAATACTGCACCTTGACTGTGATCAAGTCTTCTTAACTGCCAGGCTCAGGATTTAGCAAGACTGTTAAAGTGTGTTTTAAAATCTTATGTCACAGTACTCAGGCCTATTGTTCAGCTGTATCTAGCCCAGCAGTTTACACTATTTCCAGACAGGAGAAGTTTTCAAATGCTCATGTCAAAGCATTAGCCCCCCAAAGTCTGTTTTTCAGTTTGTTTTGTGGTTTGGTTTTTGGTGATTGTTGTTGTTGTTGTTTCCGATTTCTAAGGCTTACAAAACGGACACCGTTCGTTTTGAACATTTGATTGCAATGGTCCCTCCCTGAACTGTTTGTAGCAGTCACATAGAAGAATGGAAATAGCATTTCTTTTCATGTTCTTTCTCAACCTCCAAACCCCCGCCTTGACTTTACCTTTCAACTGGGCAGACATAATTTCCTGTGTTTAGAACTGAGGGGAGACGTGGCTATTTTAGCCTACTCACTTTTCAGCTCACTGCACCGGGGGTTTTATCTCTCCCAAACATCTTTGCCTCTGTGCCCGCCTCATCGCCTGATGGTCCCTTGGCCCGAGGGAATAGCTCTAAATCTGGCACCAGCAGCAAAAACGACGTAAGACACTGCCTTTCTCTGAGACTCACCCAGAACAAACAACCTCCTCTCTGTCCCACCACTATCCACACAAACAAATTGGAGACTCTTTCTGGGTGGCATCCTAAATAAACAACAGAAGTAGCCCCAGCTACAGGCCTTAGAGGACCCCATGAGGAAGTCGAGTGCCTTAGAAAGTAGGGTCACAGGAAGCAATGGGTTCGGAGGGAGGAAGGGATCAGTTTTACTCAGGTGCTTCCCATGACTTCCCAGACCAAAACACCCTTCCATGGTCACCATCCCCCTACAAGAACACTTCTTGAGGACAGAGACCATCTCTCTTTCATATCTCTATTCCCAGAGCTTAACACAGTACCTGACACATAACAAACATTTGACAAATGCTTTCCATTCATTCATTCATTCACTCATTAATTAATTAATTAATCAATCCATTCACTCATTCACTCACTCACTCGGAATTAAAATACATGTCCCAGGCAAAAAACTAGATCTGTTCTATGAAATCATTACTTTCTTAGAACTCAATGGGACTTAAAAAATCATTTAACCCAACCCTCTCATAACCTATATGAGAAAATGGATGTCTAGAGAGGGGAAGGGACTTGGCCAAGTTCACGCACACAGGTAGGACCTAAGTCACTTAATTCCCAGGCCAGTGACCTTTCCAATATACCAGGCAGTTTTTCTGGAGGGAGGCTTCAGGTTCAGTCCCTCACCATTAAATAGTTATACCTCCAATGTTCCAGAAGGATATGTTAGCATCCCAATCTAAATAAGATAAATAATCTCTAATAGCCTGACTATCAGAAAGCCAACTCTCTCTGGAATTCCCTTGGGACCCAGAAGTCATCCTTTATCCACGCCCCCTCTCAAGTACCTTAGAGCTTGGAGGGTGGTCTTTAAATGAACCGAGGCATTTGGTCCCCTCTTGTCCTGCACCGGCTTATAAATAACTGAGATGTCATCTGGAAACATTTAGGCTCTGGACCACATGGAAGAGCAGACATCAGTATTATTCTACTTTGTCATCTGAGTACAAACAGCAGTAAGCTATTATAGAACTTCTATCATGTACGGGAAGAGACAGAGACAGAGACACAGGAAGGGAAAGAGAGAGGCAGAGACAAAGAGAGACAGAGAAAAGACAGACAGAGACAGAGAGACAGGAGCAGGGAGACAGAGAAAGAGTTTTCTCTCCATGTTCCTTAGTCTGAAATGGCCTGGTGGTGGATTAGGAGACAATCAAGGTGGCTCTATCTTGCGGTTCTTTGGCAAGTGACACAAGGAGGGTAGTTCAAGAACAATCTTTCCCCTTTGGCAGGAATTCTCAGCCTGGAATTGTTTGTTGTTTTGGCCGCCTAGTGTCAAGGCAGGGTCTTCTTAATCACCCAACCAAAATACTTGGAGGCCATACAATGAAGTTTCTCTCAGCCTTCCAGGCCTGAGTTTCCCTGAAGTCCTGAGGTCTGGGGAAAGTATAAAGTTTCTCAGAAGAACCATCCTTGTCACCTAATGCTCTGGGGAATTGAAGAGACAATGACTTCCCTGGGAGCCTCAGTCCTGTGGATGTTGTTAGGGGACAGGGCAGTCCAAGAGATGGCCATAACCCAGCCACACGTCCTGCAAGTCACCCTTTGGAGACAGTGTCTATCCCACCCTGTCCTGACCACAGAAAACCTCAATCACAAATACTCTCTGGCGACAGACTCTATACTCTTAAGGGACAATTTGGGGGAAGCCATTGTTTTCCTCTTTTACATGGGGTCAGAGATAGGAAGTCCCCAAACACTCTTCCACACATTTTCTTGATATGGGTGTATCTGCTAACCAAAGGTTGTTTTTTTTTTAAACTTTCTATCCCTTAAAAGTTATCACCAGTCCCTCTTCCATCCTGCTCATATTCAGCTATTTGCTCATTGAGGATCTTTTGGTGTGGTTTATTTGTGACATTCAAATCTGGGGTGGTACAAGACACAGCACCAGACTCACAGTATCAGAACTGGATGAGACCTCGGTGGCCAGCTAGTGCAATCCCTGCCTGAAGCAGAATCTCCTCTGGTCTTTGTTGGAAGACATCTATTTGGCGGGGGAGCACTGCTTCCTGACTTCATCCATCCAATTTTAGAATGGTTCTAATCATCATCAATTTTTTTCTTATATCAGACCTAAATCTGCCTCCACATTTTCCTCTCATTGCTCTTGGTTCTTCCCTCTGAGATCAAGGCTGAACCCTCTTTCACATTATAGCCTTTCAAATACCATTAATGGTTCTCCTTCTGCCCTTTACCCACAATATTCTCCCAGGTTTTAATAGCCTCAGTTCCTTCAACTCATCATCACATATCATAAAGTTGGGGGAGCTAAGTGGGGTAGTGGATATTGCTGGGCCTGTAATCAGGAAGATGAGTTCAAATCCATTCTCAGACACAGCATCAGACACTCCTATCTCACAGGGTTGTTGGCATATTAAAGCAGAGTGGTTGGCATATTAAAGGTTCTTAATGGATGTTTATTTCTTTCTTCTCCTTCCCCCTCCTGGTTGCCTTCTTTTAGATGTTTCCAATTTGTCAATGTCTTTACCTTTTAAGTCCAAATTATGTGATGTATTTTATTATTTTTTAAATTTTTAAATTTTATTATTTTATTAACTTCTTGAAGGACTTGTAAGGCTACCAGGTATCCTGTAAAAGAACTATGCCTTTAAAAAGAGACTGAATTGGATTGTTCTAGTTAGCTCAAAGCTACAAATTCAGAAGAGTGAAGACATTTCTTGAGTAGGTAAAGGCTTAGCACATTGGAAACACTGTGTTGAATGTCCTCATAACCAACTCTGATGTTCCTACCCTCTCAAAAAACCCCCAAACAAAACCCTAAAACAAAAGCAAAACCCCACCAAACCTTGTTATTCCCTTCACAGTCTATCTTCCCACTGATTAGTGAGTTAGTTCAGTTCAGTGGTCACTATATATTTTATCACCATCACCATCCCCACCACACACATACACACAAACATCCCAAGATAAAGGCAGTTTCTATCAAGAATGAGGAGCTATATGTAACATCACAGGGTAAGGTGAATCACTACAAGGGAGGATAGCACAATAGATTGTAGTGGGAAGCAAAATTGCCCAGATAGAAACTCAGGGAGACTCCTATCCCACCTTCCCTTGGGCTTTGTGTCAGTTCTGAAAATGGAACTGAATGGGGGAGAAAAAAAAAACAGATCAGAGTACCAGTGATTTTGTCTTGAAGCTTATTGTCTCGAGAAAGGTCAATCTCTTGGCATTGTGATCTTCAAGGCCATCAGTTACCCTTTTGGGACAATGTCTCAGAGTCAGAGACTGAGACCCTGACAAGTTGTGTCCAACTTTTCATGACCCCATTTGGGACTTTCTTGGCAAAGATATTGGAGTGGTTTGCCATTTCCTGCTCCAGATTATTTTACAGATGAGGAAACTAAGGCAAACAGGGTTAAGTGACTTGCCCAGCTAGTGTCTGAGCTACCTTGTACTGTTTTCATTTTGTATATATTCTGTATACACTCATACATGCATATGTTGTCTCCCTGTTAGAATGTAAGCTCCAGGGGCAGCTAGGTGGCACAGTGGATAGAGAACTAGCCCAGGAGTCAGGAGGACCTGAGTTCAAATCCGGCCTCAGACACTTGACACTTACTAGCTCTGTGACCCTGGGCAAGTCACTTAATCCCAATTGCCTCACCAAAAACAAAAAGAAAGAAAGAAAAGAAAAGAAAAAAAAAATATATATATATATATAATCTCCCTGAGGGCAGAGACTGTTTAATTTTTGTCTCTGGATCCCCAGTACTTAGTACACTGCCAGGTACATGTTGTGTTGTTCAGTTGTATCCCACTCTTTGGGACCCTGTGGACCACAGTGTCCATGGGGTTTTCTTGACAAAGATACTGGAGTGGTTTGCCATTTCCTTCTTCAGTGGATTAAGGCAACCAGAGGTTAGACCTGCCCAGGGTCACACAACTAGTAAGTGTTTGTGGACAGATTTATACTCAGGTCTTCCTGACTCCAGGCTTATAACTCTATCCACTGAGCCACCCAGCTGCCTCCTAGGCAAACAGAGTTTAAGTGATTTGCCTGAAGTCACACTGCTAATAGGCATCAAAGGTCAGATTTGAATTCAGGTCTTCCTGACTCCAGGACTAGTGTTCTATCCACTGAGCAATCTAGCTGCCTCTGCCTGGCACACAGTAGGTGCTTAATAAGTATTTATTGGTTAATTCTAGTCAAGCTGATGTGCTAGCCCTTCCCATTATAAAGCACTGTTTCTCATCATTATGCCTTTGCACAAATGGTCTGCCATGTTTGGATACATTGCCTCTTAGAATTCCTCAAATCCTTCAACAGGTAAGTCCCACCACCTACAGTAAGCCTTTCCTGCTTTCTCCCAGTTGTTAATACTCTTTCCCTCTTGTAATTACCTTGCATATACTTTCGACTTACTAATTTGTGTGCATCCTGTATCTTCTCAATAGAAAACAAGCATCTCTTAGTAGCTGTGTGACCTTGGGCAAGTCACTTAACCCTCATTGTCCCATCCCCCCCCCAAAAAAAAACACAAAAAAGAAAACAAGCCCCTTGAGTCTTTTGTCTTTGTCTTAATAAATATGTGTGATTCGGTTTTCTAGTGTTTTACCTAATGAAACCAACCTTCATCAGTAGAATTCACTGCTCCCCCACCCTTGACCAAAAAGGCAAAATAAAAAGTCACCAAAATCCTCTCTCAAAACTGATGTAGGGTCAGCTAGGTGGCGCAGTGGATAAAGCACCAGGATTCAGGAGTACCTGAGTTCAAATCCGGCCTCAGACACTTGACACTTACTAGCTGTGTGACTCTGGGCAAGTCACTTAACCCCTCATTGCCCCACCAAAAAAACCAAACCAAACCAAACCAAAAAAAATCCCTGATGTAATATTGTTAGATTGTCACCCCAAACCTACAGTACACTTCAACTACTAGCCTATGCCCTTCTTTGCTCATGCTAAACCTGGTGCCAAGAAACATTATTAAATTGGAAGACTTCAGTGGCTAGCTAGTTCCTAGTCAGTAATCTATTGTCCCTGACAATCACATTGACGTTTGTCACATCAGTCAAGGCAGAGTTCAAGGGCCACCTCCTCCTGATCCCCACACCAGAAACAATCTCCATGTCTTGTGTACTTCTACAGGAATCTGTTCCTCTCTTAAGCATTCACCACACTCTCCCTTATAGGATAGTTATTTGTAGACATGCCTTAGATCTCCTAGTAGAAAATCAGCCCAAGGACAGGGACTCTATCATTTCCCATATGTCCCCCACCCAAAACTAACAGTGGGCACAGATAACCAGATGGTGGTTGAATTTGCATTTTTTCTCTATTAACAAGAATTAATTTGTCCTCACTCATTCACACTCTCTTGCTCAGGCTATCTAAGGCCCTGTATAAGTTAGTACTTTCCTTATGAGATAACCTTCAATTTACCCTGTATTATATCTTGTTTCTACATTATTGTTTGCATGTTATTTCACCCTTTAAATCATGAGTTCCTTGAGGATAGGGACTGTTTTTGTCCCTTTTTTATCTCTAAAACTTAGCATACAGTTGGTACATAATAAATGTCTGTTGATGACTTGGACCCTGACGTTTCCCTGTCAAATTTGCATCTAGTAAGAATCTTCTGAAGAGGTGGTAGAGCCTGAGTCAATGTAAAGAAAAGCCTGTGCTCCTTGTTCTCCTGTAGAGCACAGCCCTTAGGTGTCGAAAGACGTATGCTATGGATGTGCTATAGCTCTCCTACCTTGCTTTGTGTGTCCTGTTTCCTGGGGAACTCGGGAGGGTAGCACTGGCATTGGGGAACGGTGTCTCTGATGATGTATTAGCCATCCTATCATTGGTCAGTTCCAAGTAGGTACCATTGAGGATGTAAGCCCCCTCATTCTCCTCATAGTCCAAATAGAGGCTGTCCATGGGGGAGTTCCCTGGGTGATGTGGGTCACCTTGAGCAAAGATGCTGTTCACTGTTACATTCAAGACAAACTCCTTAGAGTCAGAGTTCTTGCCCAAAAGCTGGTCAGAGATGGCATTCTCTGAGAGGAACTCCTGGGAGGCAAGGTGAGCATCAGTGTCTTGATCCTCCTTCTCCCCTGTATGAACCCCCTGGGTAGCATTTGAATCTGGTGTTTAAAAAAATAAGAGGGAGGAGAGAGAATATGGAAAGAATACTGAATTAGAAAGTCAGGAAACCCAGCTCTGCCCCTGTCTAGCTGTGTGATCTCCAACAAGGCAATTCCCCTCTCTGGCCTTACTTTCCTCATCTGTTAAATAAGGGCACTGCATTAAGGGATTTCTCAGGTCATTTCTAGCTCAAGTATTCTGCTTATGGGGGGGGGGTTATGAATCAAGCCAAAGGGATCTTTATGCCAGCATTGGACATGCACAGACACCAACATGAAGTGAGTGACCTAGGGAAAGTCTAAAACGTTTCTGGACACCCAAATCTTTTCCCCACCATAACTGAAAATAGATCCTTGTAGATTGAGAGACAGTACAACATTGTGGAGAAAAGGTGCTAGAGTAGGGGAGGCCTAGGTTCAAAGTCCACTGTTGATGTTTACCAGCTGCATGAGCATTGTAAGCCAATTCACCTCTCTGAACCTCAGTTTCCTCTTCTGTGGGGATAATACCTGTAGTACCTACCTCATAGGATTGTTGTAGGGTTCAATGAAATAATGTGTATAAAGTGTATAGGTTAGTTATTATTATATATTCATTTGGTTTAAGCATTACCTTCTTGCAGGATTGACTTAGGTCAAATGTCCTGGGAGAAGGGGGAAGGATGTTAGGCATCAAAGTATTAAAGGACTGGGCCCCTGGTTTTGGGCTGGGGTGGCTCCAAATGAAGAAAAGGGCATAGGATAGGGACTCAGGTCCCCACCCCTCATTTTTTGCTGAGGCCTGGCTCTCCTTTTCTGGGAAAGGCCTAGCTACCTTATAATATTAAATCTGGGACCCTGGAAAACAGACACCCCTATTAATGTTTCTACTGCGCAAAGTCAGGATTGTTCCATGGGGCAAGGCCTACCCTTTCTGGGAGCATCTTCCCCAGCTCTGGTATGTAGGGTTGTCCAGTACAGAATAAACAGCTAACATTCTATACAGCTATCCCTGATCAAAGCCATGTGCAAGAACTTTGTACTAAAGAGGCCTGAAGAATGTTTTAGGCATATAAAAACATAACTGAGGGAAGGTAGGAGACTTCTGACAAAAGCCCAGACATCCCCAAATAGAAGAGTGCATCCAGTTCCCCAATGTGGCTACAGCCCTTGTTCCAAATGACAAGTAGACCTATGTCAAAGGGTTATGTGGGAGAAACCTTCCCTTCAAGCCCTTTGCCAAGGAGAGAGAGCAGCAGTGATCAATCACTGGCACTGCTCTCTGGTCTGGCATCATTCACAGTGGGGAAGGCACCCCTGCCCTGGACTTCCCTTACTGGCCCATTACCTCGGAAGGCCTTGCCCCTCAGTGGAGCCTCGCAGTCCATGCCTCCTGCTCTCTCATACACCTCATTGGTCTCTTGGCCCTTGCTCAAGTTGATATCCTCAGAGGGGCCCGGCTGGCCAAACAGCTGGTTCTCTAGATCTAGCTTCTCCTTTGATGATTTCCCATAGTAGCTGCCATTGTGCTGGACAAAGCCCACCAGTCCCTCGCCATCAAATTCCCGGCTTTCTGCACTCTCTGAAGCAGTTTCAGAGAAGGTATAGTAGACAGGCTGGATGCTCTGTGGGTGGGGCTTTCTGAGAAGGGTGTATTCAAAGGTAATTGAAGGGCTCTTGCCATTTTGATTCCACACCTGGGGAGAAAGAAATTATCCTCCTGTGGGTCACTCAGCCCCTCCCAGATCAGAGATCATAGAATGTCAGCCCTGGAAGGGACCTTGGGACACACAATGTTAGAACATAAAATGTTAGAGCTGGATGGAACCTTAGAAAATAGAATATTACAATACAGAGTATCAGAGCTAGAAGGGACCTTCGAACATAAAATGTCAATGCTAAAAGAGATTATCTATCCAGCCCTTTATTCATTGCACAGATAGTACCCAGAGAAGGGAATTTGATTTACCCAGAGTCATACAGTTCACTGTATTTTTTTAACCAGGTAGCAGCAAGCAAGGGACAGTAGACCAAGGCAAACCCTTGTTAACTAGTCTGATTGAGGATTAGATGAGGGAGAATTTGGGAATTAACCATTCTAAGTTTTGAGATTAAATGAGGGGTCAATCACCTATATCCTTCCAGCCTGTGTTTATCAAAGTATATTCAGAATATTTAAATTGATCTGAAGAAAAAAAACCCTATTTGAATCTTTCTCTATCAAAATGTCATTCAGAATTTACAGCAGTGTCTCTCCACTAACATGATATGAAACACCAAGCTGGTATAGTAGCCACACAGTTTAGAACTGCTATTCATAACAATTTCCTATGAGAAGCATAAGTGCCCTCTGGATCATCAAAGATCAAATTCTCTTCCATACATCTTTAGCATTCGATTAATTCACAGATAATCTAATTTTTTGTAACTGTGAAACCATGCCCAGTGTATATGGCAAGTAATTAAACAACATAGGAGGTTAACAACAAAAACCTAAAAAAAAATAAACAACAACAACAAAAACCTATTCTGACCATGTTATCTCAATGACTTAGAGATTAATTAAAGAGTATTTAGTCCAATGGCTTCATTTTACAGATGAAGAAACTTAAGGCTAGAGAGTCTAACATATTTGCCCAGGGTTTCACAGAAGAAAAGTGTCATAGGTAGGATTTGAATTCAGGTCCTCTGATTCTAAATTCAGGCTCTTTCAACCATTCCACCTTGAGAATGCATTCTTTTCTCATAGTGCCTGGAAAATTAGGAGCTCAATGGGAGTTTCTACATCCCTCCTCTATTATGTTTATGAAGCACCCTGCAAGGAATTTGACAGAATGTTGTCAATTCCCTTCTGCTCCACAGCTCATGTCCCTAAAACTGAGGACATTGTATGATTATGGAATCATTTTTCCTGGGAGGATTCTAAGGTCAAATGGCAGCTGCTTTCCTGGCATAGGGTTAGGGATAGGGTGTGAGTTCAACAGACTCAAAGTCTCTCAAGTATAAGGAATCTTTAAAAGAAAAAAAAGGCACAATTACCTTTGGGAACTGGCAGAAGTAATGATTTGGGCATACCATCCACATTTAGGGACAGAAGAGGGAAGGATATAATTAGACCCCACTCCAGCCAACAGTACCATATACCCAAATTCATTCATCCTGCCCTCTGCTCTTTCCAGCCTTGATCAAAACAAGGCATGGTGAGATCATCTCATGCACCAACATCATTACTTCCTGCTTCTATGATATCATCATTTGTCAATATCAGTTCTTATTTCTGTGATATCATTGGTGTTAAACATTATTATATCCTATTTCCCTATTCATTTGACTTCTCTGACATTCAACACTTCCCTCTGTCAGTCTACTTTATACATAGTAAGTTCCCCATTTTCAATCGCTGAGCATACCATGACATTCAGACCCTGGTTGGTGGGGCCCTGGGCTACAATGTATTCGATGCCAGTTTCATACACATCCATGGGCCTTCGGTACTTGACAATGGTGCCGGCGATGTTGAAGTTCTTTGGACTGTCTACTTTGTAGTTCCCATTAAAGAAATAGTATCCAGCTTCATCAGCAAGCGCTAGAATAGCAAAGCATGTACAGGTCATTAGTCAAGAAGGAAGCCTTTGCTTATCATTAAATGTGTATCCCTGGGCTAAATCATTCTTCTAGTGGACTAGCCATGGACAGGGTGGGAGACAATTCTAGAGTCAATCAAGCCAGAGCTTCTAGAGGATTCAACTTGGCTCTACCATGAACTCTACATGTGAATTTGTGTGTTGACCTCTGATCCTCAAATTCCCCATCTGTAAAATAAAGGGTCTAGACCCAGTGATCTCTAAGGCCCCTATCTAGCTCTAAAGTCCTTTCCAGCACTAATCTTCTATGACTCAGGACACTGCAGCTCCCTTCCCCCATCCCAACACCCCTCCCACTCTCCCACCCAGCTTCTAAAAATACCTCCAAGTTCAGGACTTTTGCCACGTGGGTGAGTCAAACCCTGTGTCAGTGGCAAAAGTCTAACCCGAGTCAGTGGAAGCTCAGGAAATGCACTCCTGTTTTAATATCAGCCCAAAATAAACAACAAAGGACATGTCTAGACTATTGAAAATAACTGGCTTGAGGCCCATTGGGTGCTATTTGGGCTGTCTTGATGGATGGTTTGAATTGCTACATGGTGATTAGCCATTGCTGCAGCCAATGAAACACACACCAAGTGCTTAATTCATTGGCCAAAGCAAAATGGACACAGATCGATTCTATGGTTTTTCCCACTTCGATCAACTTCATTTCTGGTCCCAGTTCTTTCATTTGCTGTGAGACCATGGGCCAGTCCTTTCCCAAACTGATCCTCAGTTTCTACAACTATAAGATATAGGGCAGGGGAGTAGATTAAAGGATTCGATTCAGAGTCAGAGGACTGAGTCTGAATCCTGAATGGCCTTTGGCTAATCATTTGAACTCACTAGATCCAAGTTTACTCATCTATAAAGTAACAGAGTTGAAAACAATGATTGCTAGGGTCCTTTCCAGTTGTACATTCTCTGAGCTTCAGTGTCCCCATCTATAACATAAGGGGGTTGATCTAGATCATTCCCTAAGGTCCCTTCCAGCTCTGGTATCCTGTGTTCTATGACATCCATGATACTGTTCCAAGCCAGAAACAAAAATAAATCACTTTTGGATGGGGAGTGACTCTACTCCCTGACTCTGTGTACAGAGTGGCCAAAGTTTTCTCACTCTGGTCTGGAAGGATTTTGTTTGTTTGGGGTGTGTGTGTGTGTGTGTGTGTGTGTGTGTGTGTGTGTGTGTGTGGCAATTGGGGTTAAGTGACTTGCCCAGGGTCACACAGCTAGTAAGTGTCAAGTGTCTGAGGTCATATTTGAACTCAGGTCCTCCTGAATCCAGGGCCTGTGCTTTATCCACTGCACCACCTAGCTGCCCCTCTGGGAAGGATTAAGTTCTATTGCGCTGAAAAGAAAGGTTTTGTCAATCAGCAAGTTCTGATTGGGTACCTACCAGAGACTCATCCCTGGGCTAGGCCATTCTAAGGGATGAGTCGAAGGGGACAATATCCTTAGATAGTCCTTCTTTCAAAGAACTTCCAAAGATCTCCCTAACTCCAGCAAGGTCCTAACCTCGAGACACACACAGACAGTGGGTGGGTTTGGTCTGGTCCACTCCCATCCTCTTTTTGGCACCAAACACCCATCATAGGCAGCTAGGGATTGCTCAGATCCCTGCAGACAACCCACTCAAACCCAGATGAGAGGAGAGAACATGTCTTTGAACTTGTAAATTCAGCAGAAAGCTTAAGTTTTCCAACTTTCCTGAAGGTTTTTAAGTGCTTGAGATACCAGATCCACAGTTCTTTACTTGAGGACTAACTGAAGGTTAGGGTTAGGGTTAGGGTTATCCTCCCTATTACTATATTCTAGAGGAATTTATACAGAAACTGGACAGAATCACAGAATGCTAAAGTTGGAAAGGGCTCTTAATGGCAATTTAGCTCGACTACTTTCTTGTACATGAAGGAAACTGAGGCTCAGGGAGAAGTGACAACCAAGTGACAACACAGCTGAGCTGGTGAGGTGACAAATTAGGATTCGAACCCAGACCTCAGGACTATAAGTACAATGGGCTTTCCTCTATATTGCACTACCTCCCAAAGTCCAGGAGCTGGAGAAGAGAATACTGAATTATGACTTGGGTACAGTTTGTCTTCCAAAACATGTCCTTTAAAAGTTTATTCCAGGAGCTGGAATGGTCCACTAGAGAGTATGAGTTTTGCTTCCAAAGCTCCTGATGCAATTCAAGGAGTGAGAGTCTGGTGCAGTTAATTTATTATCAGATGAACAAAATGAGTGGAAAATGGAGGCTTAAAAAAAATCTAATTCTGAGCCAGAGAGAATTGTAGAGCAAGTTAAAGCCACACCCAACAGACCCCCCAGCAAGAACCTGTCTGTCTGCAAAGGGTTAAACCTCCAGCCCAAATCCAAAACCCGTTTCCTGACAATAATGACCTTCCTTCCTGCGGCTTTCCTAATGCTCAGTCTTAACTTGGTATTTCCATGCGTCTGTTTCAAGTAAGAAAGCTCGGGAGGCAGCCCAGAGTACAGTCTGTTTCCTGGACTGTCCGTCCCTCCCACCAAAGAGGACAAAGTAACCGGCTTGTCTGGAGACTGCAGTTACACCAAGCTGCTTTCTCCAAAAGCCCTCAGCCTGGCTGACCATCCCTGGAGGGCAGTTCAGGGGAAAGGCCCCGAAGATGGGATCCTGCCCTAGGGGGCATTGTTCTAGAAAGCGGGGCAGCGGCCCCAGAGCTTAGAACTCTGCCCCATGCCTGGGCCTCTTGGGAGTAAGCCCAATTGGCTTTGAGTGGGTCCCTCCCCAGATCAGGACCCCACCCAGCCTAAACCTCCTGCCTCTGAGGTGGTTCAGGGTCTGCTCAGTCTGGGAGAGAGCCACAGCAGCCGAGAGCTCTATGTAGTACCCTGTTGGGGATCACCTGCATAAGAAGAATCATTCTGAGGCCACATAGTGCCTAGCACAGAATAAACAATAAATAAGTGTTGGCTAACTGATTGAATAGAGAAGGAAAGGGAATGCATATGCTGTTCAGTCCTGCCACCAATCTGCTCTCACTCCCTTCATCCAGGAACAAGGGAGAAAAGAATCTGAAATCATGCATCAGAAGGTGTCACTGAGCCAGTCCCATGGACCAGCAGGCCCCAACGGCACGCTGGGGACCACATTCGATGGCCTGGTGCTCTCTCTCACTTTTTAGAGAATCAGAAGCTGAGCTTGAGAAGAAATCTCTTCTTATCCACAGAAATCTCCTCCCCAGCTTTCCTATATAGCACCTATATAGTCTCTGCTTGACTTCCAGTAACAGGGACCTCACTACCTGCAGAGATTCTGGTCGTTCCACATCTAGCCCCTTCTGCTTGTTAGAAAATCTGCCTCCTTGTAACATTTCCCTATTGGTTCTGGAACCACACCGAAGTCTGTTTCCTCTTCTACATAACCAGAAATTCCCCCCTTTCCCCTCTTCGGCTATAAATTTTGCCCACTGATAGCAGGGGATGAAAAGACAAATGCTGCCAGGCTAGCCGCCAAGGCCATACACACCTAAGACGTCTGCCGACTTCTTCCGTTCTACAATCTGGATGTCTCGGGCGCCAGCTGGAATATGTGTTACCAGGGAATAGCCTGCAGGGAAACTATACATTAATGACCAGGCAACTTTCTGGTCAGTTAAAAAAACAAAGCAGGAAAAAGGCACTACCTCCGATGATTTTCAGGATGCCTGGCTAAACTGGAGGTGGTCCACATGTTTTGCCTCTGTCCGATCGTATGTGACGCTGTCATGTTCACTATCTTTTCACCTCAACAAACTAGACTGTGCATGTTGAGGACAAGAATTATGTCTCCGTCCTATCTATCCTCTGCCTCACTTGGCTCAGGGCAAGTTACATTTGTTGTTCAGTCATTTTCCATCATGTTTGAGTTTTCGTGACCCCATTTGGGGCTTTCTTGGCAAAAATACTGGAGTGTTTTGTCATTTTCTTCTCCAGATCATTTTATAGATAAGGAAACTAAGGCAAACAAGGTTAAGTGACTTGCCTGGGGTCACACAGCCAGTAAGTATCTAAGGCCAGATTTGAACTCATGAAGATGAGTCTTCTGGACTCCAGACCTGGCACTCTATCCACTGTGCCACCCAGCTGCCCATCATATAGAAGGTGTTTATTGATGGATTGTTGATTGTTATTAATAATCAACCCATATTTCTTTGTAACCTTAAGATTTCTTAAGCCTGTTGCCTCATTCATTCAATAAGTATTTCATTCACAAAAACCCTATGAGGTCATTTCTGACTCTTGTGACCCCATGGACAGGTTTTCATGGTAGAGATATTGCAGTGATTTGTGATTTCCCTCTCCAGTGGCAAGCAAAGGTTGTGACCTTGGACAAATCATTTCATCTCTCTGAGCTTCAGTTTCCTCCCCCACCAAAAAAAAAAAAAAGGTATTGGATGAGATGATCCCTCAAGTTCCTTCCTGCTTGAAATCTATAACCCTATGATCTTGATCAAGATTAATTTAGCCAATTAACTGAAAAATCTATTGGCCTTCATACCATTTCTTCCAAACAGTAATAAGAGAACAAGAGGGAATATAAGGCTCTCTTGATGGGAAAGGAAAATTTTTCTCACCTTCATTGCCCTTGGTTTCTGGGATTTTTTCAGTCTGAAACTCTCCAACTGGCTGCCCTTGAATTAGCCTCACACCCAATGGGGCTGTAGACTATATCTTAGGGACCTTCCCTCAACACAGCACACTGGTCCCATGAATAGCCTAATGATAGCACCCTCTTTTGAGCAGGATGCTCTCAGAAAAACCTGGAAAGACTTATATGAACTGATGCAAAGTTAAGTGAGCAGAACCAGAAGAACATTGTACACAGTGACAGCAATTTGTATAATTACCAATTGTAAATGACTTAACTATTCTCAGTAATACACAAAGATCCGAGACAATAAATTTTGAAGGTCCTATGATGAAAAATGCTATCCATCTCCAAAGAAAGAACTGATGGAGTCCCTATGCAGATCAAAGCATCCTATAATTTTACTTTATTTTTCTTGTTTTTTTTTTACCATGTTTTCTTTCATAACATGATTAATATGGAAATGTTTTACATGACTGCACATGTATAACCTTTATCAAATTGCTGACCTTCTTTATGAGGGGGAAAGGTGGTAGAGATTTTGGAACTCAGGATTGTAAAGAACAAAGATTAAAAACTGTTTTTACATGTAATTAGAAAAAAGATAATATTAAAAATTTTTAAAAAAGAAAATACCATAAGAGCTTATGTGATCACATCATCTCTATTGTGCTAGCCCTATTCTCCTGCCCTTCATTAATATGCATGTGTGCTCACAAGCAAATCATACTGGACAGAAAAAAACAGATAACAGCTAGACTACAGCTTAGTGTGCTATTATGCCTGAGCTTCGCCCACAGCTAGGATTTGAATTACTTCCTAATAGAGCCTTCATTCCAACCAGGCCAACCTCTCTCCTTTCCTCGGCCATATGCCTGTCTGACTTATTCCAATCTTTGTGCCTTTGTTCACAATGTCATCCATGCCCAAAGTGATACAAACTATTTTTTTTTGTTTTGGACTGAATCCATGATTTTATTACCATAGGGAACTCTTGGATGAGGAATGTCCCTGTACAAATGTAGACCAGCACCTATATTGCGACTCATCATCTTAGAGATTTGCCCAAGGCAATGACAGACTAAGCACCTTGTCTTGTGTCGCACAGCCAGTATGTGTCAGAGCTGGGATTTGAACCCAACTTCCTAATTCTAAGGCTCCCTTTCTATCTATTACACCACACTGTGTCTCTCATCCTTGTTATCCCAGAAGAACCAAAATTGGGCATTTGACCCAAAGGGCAATGGAGAGATGCATGACAGGTTGTATGTTTTAGCATGTTACCAACAATAATTTGTGCATAAGATGCAATGCATCATAAGTGATGACTGGAAAAGAAAGGGAACTAGTCATGAAGCAAGAGTTAGGGATGACAAGTGCCTTCTCAGGTGTCCGCAAAATGTTGAAAGTCCCAGAAGATGTCCAGTGCATTGGATTTTTCCTAAGGAATTATGGAAAGCTCTGGATGAGAGGTTGAGTTTTACATTGAGGGAAGACCTCTGAGATCAACACTGAGATCCCAGATCCATCAAAGATTTGAAGTGGCATTATTATTGTTATTGTTATTGGATCTGAACCTCACATGTTCCTCTATTCTCCTCCCTCCTGCCCTAAAGCCAAAGATTATAACCAAATGAGCTTACTTACCCAGGTGGGTATTTCCCTTTCTGTAGTTCCCTGTCACGTGTGTGCAGCTGCTGCCATCACCCTGACAAACCCCACACTTGTCCAGAGTGTGGGTAGAGAAGAGGACCCCATCACATCCAATTGGCTGGAAAAAGTTACAGGAAAGAGCATTGATGTGCAGGCCTTGGGGTGGGATCAGGGCTAATTTCCTGAATGTTACTAACAGTATTTTTGCTATAATGTTTAACAACCTCACATTTTCCAGACACGCAAACCCCTCGGAAGTCGATGAATTTGCAGGAAGTCCCATCACGAGCTGGTACCATCAGTTGCCTTTGCCCATCCACAGTTGTGCAATGCAAGTCACAGGGCTTGCTTGAGATATGCACATAATCATCTGGTGGAAAAGGGAAGCAAGAGTGATATCCACACAATCAGTGGGAAGAGCATGTCCATCAGTAGCCATGCATGGGGTCGGGAAAGGATACAGGGAGTCAAAAAGACAAACCAAACTGACCGAGTCACACCCAGTGGTCTTCTTGGTTCATGGCTTACAGTTTCATATCCCAAGCTAAATCCCGCCCCCCACTAACACACCCCCAAAACACACACCTATAACAATATTGTGTTGGATAGTCTGTACCCTACTCTACAACTTATAAAGTACTTTCATATCCATTATGTTATTTGACCCTCACAACGACCCTATGTCTTACAAGAAGTAGAAACTACCAGGTTTAACACCCTTCTCCATTTTTCAAATGAAGGAACTGAGGCCCAGTGAGGGAGAATGACTTGCCCATGATCATGGAACTATTAAGTGGAAGAGTAAGAACTAGAACCCATAGCTTCAGGCTCATTATCTAGTGCTCCTACCACCACTATGGGCTATCCCCCCTTCCCCCTGGCCTCCATTCATCCTTCCATCAATCAATATGGCTCAAGGAAATCACTTTAACATCAGCCCGAGTAACACATAACAAAGAAGGAAGATCACACCAAACCTTCCCCCCAAACATATACAAGCCACTAATAATCATAGTATGACTTCTGAAACCAAATATAGTTAAATTACAAGCCTTTTTCTTCGATTTTCCATTCCCCTGGGTCCCTTTTCTCAATCCTACATCAATTGGTACAGTCAATTGAGGGCTGGGAAGCAGCATCATTAAAACAGACACAAGGCTCAATGATGGGATGATGCTGGACAGGAAGCTGGGAAACTTAAGCTTTGGATCTGGATCTGCCACTAACTGTTGCAGGGCTCTGGGCAAATCCCCTGGGTCTCTGTGCCCTGGTTTTTTCATCATAAACTAGAGATCATAGATCATCAGATCCCAAATCTAGAGTTAGCAGGGATATCAAAGGTCATGTGGAGTCTGAGGATTTTAAAATATTTTGTCAAAAACATTAAATTATTCATTAATGTTAATGAAATAACAAATAAAATGTTAAATAATGCTAATTATTAATTGATATTTCTTAAAATATTTTGATAACTATTTTCCAATGTTTTTATAATCCTGTGTATTTTATGCATTTAAAAATATTATTCTGAGAAGGAATCTATAGGCATCAATAAGTGGGCTGCCACTAGGGTCCATGACACAAAATCAAAGAGGCTGTATTCTAATGCAACCCTCTCATTTTACAGATGGGAAAACTGGGGCCCGAGAGGTAACTTTCCTAAGGTCTCAAGGTCATCAGAAGTTGGCTTTATGCCCACGTCCTCTTACTCCACAACTTTAATAATCCCTGCACTGCAGAACTCATAGGACTGACTATTCATAAGGTCAAGTAACCAAAATGCAGGTGAAAGTTCTTCGAAAAGTATAAACCACTCTCCAGATGCAAAGTGGAAATGCTAACAGCCCAAGGCACACTCTTGCAGTTGGGGCTATGTGTGCCCTAGCCGTCAACCTACTGAAGATTTCAAACTCCACATTGGCTCCAGTGTGTGGAAACATTTTGGCTGAACACCTCAAGCCTGTAATCAGTACAGTCAAAGAGGAAGCTGTGTGATGAAAGAACTGTGGACCTAGTAGCATTGTGAGACAAGGAGACTCTTGTTACCTGGGTATAAGGGTTTCCATTGATACGTCCTTCCATTGTACACATGGGAGTTGAAGGATATACACTGCTCCTCCCTGAAGCTTCTTCCATCAGCAGGACACTCCTAAAAGGAGACATGTTACTAACATCCTGGTGAGAAACATTTTTTTTTTCATTTGTTTAGTCATTTTTCAGTTATGTCCAACTCTTTGAAAGTCCATTTGGTGTTTCCTTGGCAAAAATATGGGTCTGATCTGCCATTTCTTTGTTTAGATCAGTTTACAAATGAGGAAACTAAGGTCAGCAGGGTTAAGTGACTTGCCCAGGGACACACAGCTAATAAGTATCTGAGGTTGGATTTGAATTCAGAACGAGTAGTCTTCCTGACTTTAGGCCTGATACTCTACCCACTGTGACACCTAGATACTCCAGTGAGAAAAATAGACAAGGACAAAAGGAAGCAGGCAGATCAGGCAGCCTTTCTCTTTTAAAAAGAACTGACATTCAAAAAAGACTGATACTGGTCCTGAAGCTTGAAAGAGCTAAACTCAGGATTGGAAGGTAGAAAGAAGGCAGAATAAAATTATCCCCAATCTGCCTACTTGAGCAAGGTGATTCACCTTGGGCAAGGTGATTGAAGCTTGGGACCTGAAGTCAGAAAGAGCTGAGCTCAAATTCAGCCTCAGACTCTTACTAGCTGTGTGATACTGACTGGGCAGGTCACTTAACTTCTGTCTGCCTCAGTTTCTTTGACCGTAAAATGGAAATAATTAATAGCACCCACCTCCTTGGATTGTTGTGAAGATCAAATGAGATGATGTTTGTAAAGCTCTTAGCCCAGTGCCTTGCACATAGTGGGCACTTAATAAATGCTTGTTTCCTTCCTTTTAAAATGAGGTTCCTGAAATCAAATCATCTCTAAGGTCCCTTCCAATTCTGATACTCTATGTCCTAAAATCCCCTCCAGCTCGGATATATGTTTGAATGTTGGCATGATGCCGCAGCAGCCACCCATTAATTCAGTGTAGAATCACACACACACACACACACACACACACACACACACACACACACACACACACACAGAAACACACTCCACATTTCTTCCTTGGATTGACATTGTAACGACTACTTAAAATGAAGACTTCCTTCCACAAGACCATTCTGGGAATCTCCAAACCAAGACACCAAGGCTTCTGAGACACATACTGTATTACCAAAGGCTCTAACAACAACAACAATAATAGTAGCTCATATTTATATAGTACTATAAAGTTTGCAAGCACTTTATATATGTTATCTCATTTGATTCCACACCAACCATTATGAGGTAGGTACTAGCATTATTCTCATTTTACAGATGAGAAAACTGAGTCTGAGAAGGATTTGCCCAGAGTCACATGGGTAGTAGTAAATGTCTGACACATAATTCAAACTCATATCTTCCCCTCCTTTGCTCCTCTTCCCCACTGCCCAAGGCCCAGGTGAAGCCCTACCCCTTGTAGAATAAAAGAGTCTCAAAGAGAGAAGGAAGTATCTGCTTACCACCTCAGGCAGTAGGGAGGGGAAGGAGGAAAGAAGGGAGAGATAGAATTTGGAACTCAAAACTCTACATGAAAATGTCTAAAATGAATGAATGAATGAATGAATGAATGAATGAATGAATGAATAAAATCTTATTGGACCTTGCCAATTGGACATGAGAGAAACCCCATTGCGGTATTGTTGTGTATCTTAGACTGTAAATTCCTAATGGACAGGGAATTTATCTATGCAATTCTCTGTATAGATAATTAAACACTTAACTAGAGAGAGAGAGAGAGAGAGAGAGAGAAAGGAAAAGACCTTGCTGATTTCCTGACTGAGGTATCCTTTTCTGTCCTCTCCCTCTTTTGAACATCATTAATCTGGTCCACATGTGACTTAGAACCTTAAGATATATAATCTCATTTACTACATGCTTCTTGTACTAGACAGTAAGCTTCATGAGGGTAACATCTTGCATATAGGCAGCTTTGAGTAAATGCTTGCATGGAATTGACTGGGAAAGAGAAGGGGAGGGTTATTTTTCTCCCCATATTTGGAGAAGACAGAAGAAAAGCAGGGGACTGAGCCCTCAGACCTTCCTCTAGGTCTTGGTCTGGGCCTGCTCTGTTAGCAGGGAACTGAACCAAGAGTGGGGACAGAGTTAGGTGAGGCAGAAACCATTTCCCCACCCCCCACCTCCTCCTACCTGTACTTTACACAGCTGGTGCCGTTTGGAGGTGCCTGTGCAGGTCTTGTTCCCAAGTCCTGAGACAGATTTCCTCCTAAACAGATAAGGAAAGTGTCGGGTGTCACAAGACTTCTCACCAATGGCTTTCTAAGGATGTGTGGGCCATGAAACCATTTCAGAAAAGGCTGTTGGTCCCATCCCAATCCCCTGTGAATGTTTCCACTTTGCCAAAATGGCTTCCCCGGCCAGACCAGGATGGATACTTCTATCACCCTACTCCCCAAAAGTGAGCCTTGGCCTGGCCTCATGAGGAAAAGTCTGGCTGCTCAGGGGAGACCATTCTGCCAAGACTTCTCAGGTCACATTCAGGCAGTTGTCTAGAACTCGATCAGCATATGAAAGGAAAGGGTAGTAGCACTGGGGGGGGGGGAACCAACAAGACAGGAGTCATGGACATAAATTTCTGCCATGACGACTACCTCTGCTGCAACCAGGGTGAAACTACGGGGCTATTTATGCCCCTTCCACACACATACGCACTTGGACCTCCACCCTCAGGAGAATACAAGCCTATGGGTCCAGAGCCTCTTTTGTTTTGGCCTTTGCACCCCCAACTCCTAGGGAAGTGCCCAGTACATAAGAAATGCTTAATAAATGCTGATAGAATTGTATTGAACTGAATTCTTCTTACCTTCTGGGCTACCTTGGATGGTCATTGAAAGCCAACTTCCCTGGGACAGCAGCCCCCACAGGGTGACATGCTCTGTGCCTCCCACAGTCCAACTCTGCTCATTGTGTCCAGAAAACCATTTCATAGGCCAGACAGAAGTGCCCCCAGCCCCTGACTATGTGAGGAACCCAAGCACTTTTTTTCCTTTCCTCTAGGGCCCAAACTCCCTCAGCCCTTTGAACCCCTACCTCTGGCGAAGACAGTGTCTCTCCTGAGATTTCACCCCACCGCCACAAGTCCTGGTGCAAGCCGTCCACTTGGTCCACTCTCCCCACCAGTAAGCCGTGGCATCTGTTCCTTCTTCTAAGCTATTCGAGGTCTGGGCATTACCCTGTGCAAAAGTCCCCCACACCCACCACCCCCCAACAAGTCGCCTGTCAGGAGAAAAGGACTCATAGACAAAGCAGAAGGTCGAACAAACAATTCTGCCTGTCTGTTCTCAGTAGACGCCCCTCACCTCTGTGTCCTCTAAGCCTTTGAGATAAAAAGGCAGGCTCCCTTCTGATCTACACAGTCAGGCACAGCGTTCTTTTAAGTTGCAGCTCATTGGAAATCCAGACCAAAGACATAAAACACTGTCAACCTCCTTAGCACACCCTAGATCTTGACAGGGCTCCTCACCCAGACTCTAGTTGTTCTGATTTTCACTGAAAAAGTCCAGGGCCTGCTTTGAAGAGACCTATACCTGTGACCTGAAACATTCTGGAATTCCCCAGCCACTCCACTCTTGCCCAGGTCACACTGGCCCCACTCCCCACCCCCAACCTACCTCCTCAGACACTTGATGCAAAACCTCAAGCCAAGTTAACCCCTTATCCACTAAGAGCTGCCAATGTAAGGGATGGGGTGGGGACTGTTGCTGCTGGAGGGAATTAAAGACTTGGCAGCATCAAAGGCAGCAATGGTCTGGTTACCATTACCTGGCAAAGAATATTAGCCATGACATGAATGAGCCTAAGAAATGAAGCAGGGAGCGGATGGCCAGCATGAGGGTGAATGCTCCTCATTAGGGGGCTGTTGAAAGCCCCTCACTCCCATAGTGAGGCTACAGGGACTTTGTGCTGCATATCGAATCATTCTTGACCCCTTTCTCACAAGAGAGAATGGAATCTCAGTTCTTTTGGACAGGCTTCTGTCCAGGAATGAATTCTCTTCATACATATTCTGACTGCTTCCAACACCACCTTTCAAAAAATGGAAAGTTCAGCCAATCAACCCATTGTTTGGTCTAACAATGGATTTGACTGACTTATCCACCTAATTGATGATCTGGGGACTCAACTGACTAGTAGAGCCAGGCCTGGACAATTTAGAGCTGGTTGGCATTGATCATGCAGTCTAGCCCTCTTCATGTTCCAGTGGAGAAAATAAATGCTAACGGGCCCAAGTCACAGGGCTGATAAACAGGAGATCCAGGCTTCAAACTCTGGTCCTCTGAGACTAAAATCTTGTGCCTTTTCCACCACACCCCATGGGTTGTGGCTCCACCTAGATCCATCCCTTGGCCTCTACCACCATGTCACTGCCAGAGGAGCACACAACCCCCACCAAAACTAATCAGTCCAGCAACCCTGAAAGATTAGTGAAATCAGTGAAAAAGTCAATGGGGCAACTGCTTATCTGGATGCTTAGTCAAAGTTTTTTTGTTTTTGTTTTTTGGTGAGGCAATTGGGGTTAAGTGACTTGCCCAGGGTCACACAGCTAGTGTTAAGTGTCTGAGGCTGGATTTGAACTCAGGTCCTCCTGAATCCAGGGCCAGTGATTTATCCACTGCGCCACCTAGCTGCCCCCTGTTTTTGTTTTGTTTTTTAACTGAATAGACTCAATATCTCCGAGTCAGTGCTCTGACCTTTGCATCTTGCAGAAGGTACCCTCCCCGTGTGATGACTTTCCAAGTTTGAGGGCTTCTGAAAGCAACACAGGAAGCTTCTCTGCTCACCTTAGCAATAACGAGCATGACATTCCCAACCACCAGCACCACAGCCAATAGGCCCTTCAGTGGAGACCAGGTCAAGAAGCCCCAAGCTGAATGGCGCCATCCAGCATTCATCCTAGAACAAGACCAACATTTCACTAAGTAAAACGCTATTTGTTCATGTTCTCCACTGACCAGGGATGCAACGGGGAAGAGAAAACACAAAATCCTTACCAGGGGTCCAGAGGCTGAGCTCCCTACACTGAGATAGAAGATGCCTCGAGCCATAATCTGAATAATCATCCAGACATTCAAATTAAAAGGGCTAAGTCTTGTTTATCTGTCCCTATTCCCTCCCAAACCAACATACTATAAACAGAGTTGATGACTTAGGAAAAACACAATCATATGGAATCATCTCTCCTCCCCTCCCTTCCTCAAAGAACCAATTATGAAGCAAAGGGGCAAGGAGGAGGGGGGTACATGGAGGGGGAAAAGCCAAGTATCTAAAGGTTGGATTGTACACAGTCTGATGAACTGAGCCTCAGTCGTCCTGAAAAGCTGGTTCCCAGCCTGTGAATGACTTTCATTATGCCCATCCCAGTGGGGCAGGAGGTTCCCAGACAAGGAGCCGGCTCATTTTCCCAGGTTTCATTTCAACTTGAAAGTGGCCATTTGCTGGGTGAGAGAAAAGCCTACCCCAGGACACAAAGAGCTCCCAGCGATACTGAGCAGCACCATTTCCTCTCCTCCTTTTTCACAAGCCAGCCTCTCAGCCACCCACCCTGGCCCCAGCAGGTGGGACAAACCTATTTCATAGCAGCAGAGAAATCTTGAGCCTCTCGGGAAGGAGGAGGTGGAAGTGCTTTTCATCCCTGGCCAATGCTGTATCTCCCAGAAAATAGCTATGCAGGGTACTTTCAGGCAATCCCAGAGAGGAATGACTGAGAGGAGCTCTCTTGTCCTGAAAGTTGACACTCCATCCCACCCAACTCAGAACACTATTGGAATTGGAATTAAAGATGAAAGGGACCCTAGAGGTCATCTATTCCACCCCCCCCCTCCATTTTACACGAGAGGAAACAAACCCACTGAAGCACAGAGACTTGCCCAAGGTCACATTGGCAATAAGTAGTAGAGCCAGAATTCAAATCCAGGTCCTCAGGTTTTAAATTCAATGCTTTTTCTACTTCCCAGTCAAATGTTAATAGCTTGGTACGATAGAAATGTCCAGGATTTCCAATGCCAACCTCATTGCACCCCAAGAGCCACTTCCCAACCACAAAGAAGGCTTCCCAGAGAAGCCTTGTCTCCAGGGAAGTTTCCTGGATCCTTGGGACCCACCCCATTCCCTACTGAGCTGCCCACCACATCTGGTGAGCCTCCTCCACCCAGGGCAGCATCTGCACATACCCCCAGCCTTCTTTGCCCCAAAATCTGGTCTCCAGGCCACTGGACTCATTGCCTAATTGGAGCCCAGTGCTCCTGGCTGGCTGTCCTGGAGACAGGTGCCGGAGACAGGGCTTACACTTGGTTTTCATTAAGGCTTCCAGACGCCGCTGGCCTCCAGCCAGAGAATGGCTCGCTTTGGATCCATCCCTCTTTGGGGTCCAAAAAAACCAACCAGAAATGTTTCAAATGAAAGTGAAAGCCACAAATCTACAAACCTGGGGCCCCAGAGCCTGGTGGCAGCGGGGGAGGGGAGGTACCTTAGCATCCAGCTCTGAGAGTTATTTTGGTCCTTATCCTCCCCCCCCCCATTCCCCTCTTGGCCTGAGCCTAATGCCTAGAGTTATATAACTGCCTTCAAATACACACACACACACACACACACACACACACACACACACTCCACTATGATTTCTGATTCTGCATTTCCTCCAAAGTAGGGGCTGGAAGAATAGTTCTCCTCCAATCTCACCTCCCACCCCAAGATCCACACTAAAGATTATCCTCTGCATATGTCCTGTTGCCGAGGGAGGGAGTTCCTGGACTTTTTCTTTTTTTGGAGAGGGGCTGGGGAGGGGGTGAATTTTTTAAGGAGAAATCCAAATGTGTGTTTCTCAATGAGAAGAGGGAAAGCTGGTAGGGGTATGGGGACCTTGGGGAATAGGGAGAGAGAGGGGAGAAGAGAGAAATAAACCATACCTGGCCCAAAGGCAAAGTGTCAGCAGGTTAGCAGGGGGGGGAAGAGGCAGGAGATGTTCCAGACACCAGGTGCGAGCTTGTGTATGTGGGGGGAAGAAGGGACTGAAAGAGGCAGCAAAAGCAATAAGAATTGTTCTCTCTCTCTCTCTCTCTCTCTCTCTCTCTCTCTCTCTCTCTCTCTCTCTCTCTCTCTCTCTCTCTCTCTCTCTCTCTCTCTCACCTTCTTCCTCCTTCTCTCCCTCCCTCCCTCTCCCACTTGAATGGGCGTCCAAGAGAGTGGGGGTTTCCAGGGAAAGGCATTCAGCCCCAGTGGCTCTCTCGGCTGTGTTTCCCTGCCTTTATAGCTGTCAGACAGACTGGGAGGAACTCACACTTCTCACCCTGCTGCTCCCCCCCCACCTCCGCCTGGCTCACGCTTTAACCCACTCTGCGCCTCTGGACCAGGGCCAGCCACAGCTGCCTGCTGACTGGAGTAGCCAAGAGAGAGAGGAGAGGAACATATGTATCTGTGTCTCCCCATATTCTCCTCCAATCGCATACCCCCCACCAAAATCCCAGGCTCACCAAAGAGACCTGGGGAAATGATGAGAGGGAGTGAGGATCATGGAATTGTAGAATAGCAACTCTGTAAGGGAAGGGACTCTAGCGATCTAGTCTAATCCCATCATTTTGTAGATGGGAAAACTGAGACCAAGGCAAGGAGAATGACTGATCCAAGGTTACACAGCTAGTTAGTGACACAGTAAAAGATCAGAAAACAGGTCTCTTCATTGTTCTGTCTGCTACATCATACGGCTTCCCTTGAGAATGAGCCTCAAGCTCACACAGTCCTCTGGGGAAGGGGAATCCGTATCTGGTCGAGGCACTGACAGGTATGGGCAGGAAAGGCTGGGAATGTGTGGGGAGAGCACTGTGTGCAGAGGAATGAAGGATGTATAGATGAGGCCTCTGGGTGGTCATGGGAGAATTTGTGGGTTTCCTAGAGGGTGGACAAGAAAAATTGTGGGCAGGCATGAATAAAGAATTTGTATCAGTTGGAAAGTAATCAAGAAGTGTCCCTTGAGTCCTCAGGATTAGGGGGTAAGAGTAAGTGATGGAAGGAGTGCAGGTACTGCCCTGCACCCCAGTGACAGAGGGAAAGAGGCCAGATGAGGACTTCTGGGTGTAGGACAGATGTTTTCAAGGCAGCCAGTCCAGACTCTGTTATTACACAGGGCTGGAGTGGGGGAAGGGGGGAGATTAGGAATTCTCTGCAGATGTTTAGCACCAACTTGGCCCTAGATGAGGCAGTGCTGGGCTCACGCCAGACGGGCAGCCCCTGGACAGTCTAGTCTTTGATGCCAGCTCTTTGTTATTCGTCTCTGAGTCAGACTTTATAAAACACACACACACTTTCACGGTGAGTTTGTGCTGAGGAGCAAGGCTGGCTCAAAAGCCCCCAGGAGACTGGATTCCATTCTTAATGATCTCTAATTCCTCCCCCCACCCCAGGGAGCTAGTTCCCTACCCAGACCCAAGCACCTTGGCTTCTCTACCAGACAATCCAAGACTTTTAGCCAGATGCAGGTGAAGAAGTCCTCCCAAGATCATGTGATCCATCCACTAGCTGCCACACAAGGAAATCACCTTAGCTAGACTCCGTCAAATACTACCCCTAATTTGATGTTATTATCTACCACTTTGTAAACTTTAAAGCACTACAGAAAAAAGAGTTAGGATATTATCATCATTATTAATTAGTCTTCCATTACAGAATTTGTGTTTTGGGGATGTTCTGCCTGGTCTTACTCCTGGGGGAGAAAATTCTGGAGTCAGTACAGAGAAGCCAGAGATCCTAGCTAGGATTTAAAGCTGAAAGTATCCTTTGTTCAGTCTTGTCTGACTTTTTGTGACCCTGTGGATCATGGCACCATAGCAGTATTGACTATCCACGGGGTTTTCCTGGCAAAGATATTGGAATAGTTTGCCATTTCCTTCCCTGGTAGATTAAGGCATAGAGAGGTTAAGTGACTTGACCAAGGTCACATGGCTATTAAGTGTCTATAGCCAGATGTGAACTCAGGTCTTCTTAACTCCAGGCCTAGTGCTCTAACCATAATGCCATCTAGGTGCTGATAAGGAAAGTACCTTTAGAGATCACCTAATCCAAACTCCTCCTTTCATGAGAAAGCTAAGTAAGGCCCACAGTAACAATAGCAGAGCTGAGATTTGAACCCATGTTATCTGCCTACATATCTTGAGCTTTTCCCACAAGATCAGATGGTTAAACTTGGTGGGAATTACTTCTTATATTTCTACTACCCACCTCATCTACTCTTTATTTGGAGCATTTGGGATGAGAACAACTAAAAGGGCATTAGCTTCCCCCACTGCCCTTTCCCTGCAGCAGCTTCAGTCAGATCCCTGCACGCCACCCCTGGCCCAGAGCCCCAACTCTATTTTTGGCTTGGAGATCTACAGCTCCCCCACGTGTTCAGTGACTAATGTATTCCCTTGGGTGGTGCCTCAAAGCTGACCAACTAAAACATCACCAGTCTACCCTTCAGGATAGTACAGAATCTGGGGAGCAGACCTTGTGAGAACTAGACCTTGAACCTCATCCTTCCAAGCCTAGTTGTTGTTACCTTACTGTGGACACTCACCTTGTCTGGTGAGCCAGGACTTCCCATGGCTGTTATCCTTTTGATTAGCTACATGAGGGGGTAGAGGAGACTCCTGGGTACTTTTCTAGACAAACAAATTTATGTGACCATAGACACCATAATTTTGGAATATTCATATAGTTCATATATAGCTTCTTTAGCTCATTATATAACTTATAGCGTTCTTCTCATTTATTCTACAGAAAAGGAAAGTAAGACCCAGAGAAAGGAATTGACCTGCCCCAGGTCACCAAACTGAAACCAAGGTCTCTTTTCTCCCAGTCCAATTCTCTTCCCAAGCTATAGAACCTCTGAGTTGAATCAGACCTTCAGGGTCTTCTAAAGCAACTCATACAGAAATAAGAACTCCCTTACAGCATTCTTGATGAGTGGTCCAACCTCTGCTTGAAGACCACTATAGAGAGTCAACTAATCAATCAGTCAATGAGGAACTTATAATGTTCCAGGCAGTGTGCTAAACACTGGGGATCCAAAGAAAGGTTTAAAAAAATCCAACATTTCCTGACCTCAGAGATTTCACAATCGAAATATAAAAAAAAATTGTATGTACAAGATATACAGAAGACTCACCACCTACCAAAACAACCCATTCTACTTAGGAATAACTCTGATGGTTGGGAAATTTATGCTTCCATCTGCCTCTGTGCAATCAAAAGTGCTGCTCCTAATTCTTTCCTTTTGGGGTTAAACAGAACAAACTAATCCCTCTTGCAAATGATAGACACATGCTGGAAGAGTGCTCTTATTGCCTCCTCTAAATCATCTCCAGGC
The DNA here is from genome assembly GCF_019393635.1 of Dromiciops gliroides. Taxonomy (NCBI): domain Eukaryota; kingdom Metazoa; phylum Chordata; class Mammalia; order Microbiotheria; family Microbiotheriidae; genus Dromiciops; species Dromiciops gliroides. The sequence goes on along the minus strand of NC_057862.1, from coordinate 427,449,516 downwards.
CAAACATCCCCAAATCCTGGCCTTCTAGAAGGCATTTGTGATTTAATCTATGAGTGATTTCTTTCTTTCTTTCTTTCTTTTTTTGGTGAGGCAATGCGGGTTAAGTGACTTGCCTAGGGTCACACAGCTAGTGAGTGTTAAGTGTCTGAGGCTGGATTTGAACTGAGGTCCTCTTGACTTCAGGTCTGGTGCTCTATCCACTGTGCCACCTAGCTGCCCTATGAGTGATTTCTAAGGATTTACAGTTAAGAGTAGAGTGGACACAAGAAAAAGATTAGGAAATCTCAGGACCCAAGGGCCCTTCAAGATCTTGGTGCCCCTTCATGCCATCAGCCAGGAAATAAAGTCTAGTCAAGTCAACAAGCATTTATTCAGTTCCTATCATGTGCCAAACACTCTGTTAAACTAAATAAACAGGAGTGATAGCTTAGTACAGCAAAGATTGCTGGACTTGAAGTCAAGGGACTTGGGTTTCAGATACTATTTCTACCTATGTGACTTTGTACATAGAACAGTAGGAAATCCCTGGCTCTGAAGTCAAAGGTTCTGAGTTCAAATCCCTTCTCAGAATCTTACTACCAATAAAACTGTTTCTGTCTCCTCTGTCGGTTCTTTGTTCATGTCATGCCCACTTGGGTGTCCCTCAAGGTTCTCGTCTTTCATTCTGTCCAATCTCTCTCGGTGATCTCATTAACTTCCTTGGGTTCAGTTTTCATCTCTATGCAAATTTATATTATATATATATATATACATATCTATGAAGATGTGTATGTGTATATATATATATATAATATAATATATATAATATATACACATATAGATATAGATCTCCTGATCTAGTCAAGAATTACCAACTACCTGTTGGACATTTTGAACTAGATGTGTCCCATAGACATCTCAAACTCAATATGTCCAAAGTAGACTTAATAATCTTCCCTTCAAAAAACTCTGCCCTCTACTGAACTCCCCCATTACTGTCAAGGACACCACCATGTCCCCACTGGCCTAGACTCACAACTTCAGTGTCATTCTCATCTCCTCACTCATTCACCCCACATATCCCATAAGCTACCAAGTCTTGATTTTTCAGCCTCCAAGCCCTCTCATATACTCCATATTTCTCTCCACTCACAACTAAGCCAATGCCTTAGTTCAAGCCCACATCACCACACCAATGGACTACTTACACTAGGAGCCTTCTCACCCATCCCCTGGCCTTAAGTTTCTCTCTCCTCCAAACTATCCTCCACTCAGCTGCCAAGGAGATTTTTTTTTCTAATATGCAGGTCTGACCTTGTCACCTGCCTGCTCACTATTGTTATTGTTGTTGTTATTATTGTTTGGTCATTTCAGTTGTGTCCAACTCCTTGTGACCCCATTTGGGTTTGTTTGGGTTTTTTGGGCACAGTTACTGGAGTGTTTTGCCTCTTCCTTCTCCAGCTCATTTTAGAGATGAGTTAAATGACTTGCCCAGGGTCACACAGCTAGTAAGTGTCTGAGACTGGATTTGAATTCAGGAAGGTGAGACTTCCTGACTCCAGGCCAGGTTCTCTATACACTCTGCTGCCTGGCTGCCCGAGGATCAGGTTGCTTCTAGGATCAGATATAAAATCCTCTGACTGAAAGCCCTTCACAAACTGGCCCTTTCCTCTACCTCTTTCACCTCACTCCCCTCTCCAATCCATGTGCACTGGTGCTTTCATAGTCCCTTCAACATTACACTCCATCTTCCATGGTCATGCCTTTGCACAGTTTACTCCCTGTGTCTGGAAAGATCTGCCCCTGTATTTCCTCCTCTTCATTTCCCTGACTTCCCTCAAGATTCAGCTGAAGTCCTACCTTCTGCAGGAGGCTTTTCTCAGATTGCCCTCCATCTAGTATGCATCTATCTTCTTGTTACCTGCTAGAATGTGAGCTCCAGGAGGGCCTTACTCTGCATCCCCAGTACTTTGGACAGTGCCTAGCAGAGAGTAGCCACTTCTTAAATTCTTGTTGACTGGCCGACCATTGGCTAGTCACTTAACCTCCCCACGTCTCAATTTTCTTATCTGCAACACGAAGGGGCTGAGCTAGATGACCTCTGGGGTCACTTCCAGTTCAAAATTCATGCTCATAAGTTAACAGAGTCTCAGTATAAATAACATATCATAGATTCAATTTACATGGCCTGGGATTCAGCGTGCTAAATCTTTGAAAAGATCCCCCTTATTATTATTATTATTATCGAGTCTTGCCCTCTTGACTTTAACTTGGACCTCCGTGCTTCAATATACATTTCCTTGGGTGACAGTCCGACAAAAACAAACCCTCTGTCTTTTTGCAGTTTCCAGAAAACCAGTACATAACCTGGTGGCCAGACCTCTGAGAAACCGAACCTTGAAGTTCATCTTCCCAGCTCAATCTAGTATCTCACTGGGTAAACCTCGAGCCACTAGAACTCTCGTGGCCAAGGGTTTCCACATTATCAATAGGACTGTTAGTCTTTTGCATATGTGCCAAAGACTCTTTGTACTACGTGGGCTCTTTGTTCTTTGGGGTTGCTAGGGGAGGAATTCCCTATCGGATGGTTGCTTTAATAACATGAATGATCCTGGAAGCCAATGAGGGGAGAGGAGACCAAGTCTTCTGTCACCCAATCAATAAATATTTACTAAGCATTAGCTGTACATCTGGCCTCCTGTGGAACCCTGGGGGATACAAAAATGTAGAACAAATTTCTGCCCTCCAGGAATTAACTATTGCAGCTTTACTAGAAAGACAGGAGATGCCCATGAACAGATAACTGAGAAATAAAGACATCTGTGCTAAGTGCCAAATGAGTGGGAGAAACAGTAGGTGTCCCAAGTTTTCAGAAGAGCAAGAGCTGGAGTTGTTGGGGAAAGGGGGGGGGGCTCTTCCTAATTCCTAAACCCTAATTCTTAAAGGAGGTGAGGTTGGACTTAGGACATAGGGAGTCACAGGAATTGATTCAAGGCAAAGCAGGGCCTTAGGAAGATTAGTTTGGTTCATTCTGCAAGATGGTCCTTCCCATTAATGCCTAGACCCTTTCCCTAACTTCCTTCCAGGGGTACTGGGCAGCCAAAGGGGAGTGAAGGATGCGATGCTCTTCCTTCAGTTCTTCCTATGAAGAACATAAAATTCATTCACATGCAGCAAGAACAGAGTAAATCTCCCTCCAGCCAGAGGGGAAGGTAGTGACCAAGGGGAAAGACACAGAACAGGAGAATGCATAAGCTCAGCCTCCTGCTGCCTCTTTTATACCCTTGCCTTATTGGGGAAAATGCCCCAGAGCAAAGGTCTCTATGCACAGGTGCCTGTCCTCACCCAGGACTGTGGGACCACCTCCTCTCTCACAGATTCCAAAAGATCAAGCTGTCCAGACTCAGCACAGAATTCTGGGGGAGGTGCTCCTTCACTGAGGAAGGAAGGAAATAATCATTTATGAAGTACCTACCAAGTGCCAAGAACTATGCTAAATACTTTATAAATATTATCTCATTTGAACCTCACAACAACCTGAAAAGTAGGTACTACAATCATCCCCATTTCGCAGCTGCGGAAACTGAGTTTAAATGACTTGCCCAAGGTCACAAAGCTAGGAAATGTCTATTTGACACTGACAAGTGGATTTGAACTCAGGTTTTCTTGATTCCAGGCCCAGCACTCTATCTACTATGGCAGTGGGAATAGAGGTCCAGAACATCATACTTGTGGGTCTCTTTAAATAAATATCACATTGAAATGTAAATCCTGAAGAACATTGAAGAAAGAAAAAGAGAAAGAAGTCCAGAAAAAGATGGCAAATGAGAGATGTGGTATATTAGGGAGGAGATCCAGAATTTTCACCCTAGAGAAACCAGGCTTTAAATATAAGAAAGAAAGGGATAGCATGACCAAGGTGGGAGAAAAATATTCAGGAAAGAGGCTGTAGACCAAGTGTCAAATTCAAGGAGGTGGCTTAACTAAAAATGGAAAGTCCAGTGGGAGGAGGGAGGGAACAGAGCAGCAGGGACATGGCCAATTAGGCAATGGAAGGATCTTGCTCTCTGTGTGTGAGTCCCTGGGGGCTTAGTGCTCAGAGCTGGACAAGTTTGTGGAAGGATTAATGCCTGAAGTAGATGGGCTGACCAGTCCCAGCAGGCCCCGCCCTTACCAGGTGGTAATGCTACCCAGAAGCCATAACGCAAGGAGGCTGATGCCCTGCTCTGCACATCATGTGCTGGGGCTACTGCCAAGGAGCTGTTCAGTCACCTGGTCTGACCCTCATCAGAACAGCCCAACAGAGCTTTATCTGGTCAAAGGTACAGTCGCCTGATGCCAGGACAGGAGGATTTCAACTTTAGAATTCATATGGGTAAGCTCTCTCCCCAGTGTCCAGACCTACAGTCCTTACTGGGACCCTACCTATGCCTATGGGCCCTGTGGGGGACAGGCATCGGGAGCTGAGATCCTTGAGCAATCAACCTAGCCTCACCATCTAGAGTTGGGCCAGCCCATAATTTTTATTGCTGTTCAATTGTTTTTCAGTTATATCTGACTCTTTGTGACTCCATTAGTTTTTGTTGTTGTTGTTGTTGTTTTTGTGGGGCAATAAGGGACTTGCCTAGGGTCACACAGCTAGTAAGGTCTTGCCTAGGGTCACACAGCTAGTAAGTGTCTGAGGTAGGATTTGAACTCAGGTCCTCCTGAATCCAGGACCGGTGCTTTATCTACTGCATCACCTAGCTGCCCCACCATTAGGGTTTTCTTGGCAAAGATACTCTAGTAGTTCACCATTCCCTTCTCCAGATCATTCTACAGATGAGGAAACTGAGGCAAATGGGGTTAAGGGACTTGCCCAGGGTCACACAGCTAGTAAGTGTCTGAGGTCAGATTTGAACTCAAGGAGATGAGTCTTTTTGATGCCATACCCCACTATGCCACCTAGCTGACCTACCTACCCCATAATTACCAGGCTTTGATTCATCTGCTGAGCAGAACAAAGCGAATCAGACAAGAGCATCTCCTGACCCACTGGAGTTGTGGGGATGGGAAGAGAAGAAAGAAAATCATCAGGGATTTTTTTTCTAAACCTCGAGGGCACTGGCCAATTTGGCAAAGAATCACAAAGTATTCATTATGTGCAAGGCACCAGTCTCAGTACTGTAGATATAGGGGACAGGTGGAGCATATTGGGGAGACCCTGATGAGATTAGTGAGTTTCCCAAAGATCCTGATGAGATTTCAGAAGGTGGATCTTTATTTGATTGCAAGGCAGGGTAGGCATGAGCACTGGCAGCTTACTGAGAGGACAGTGGAAACTCCTCTCTTAACTCCAGTGCCTTCACTTTGCTAATTTTTTCCTATTAATCCTGTATATAAATTGTTCTGTATATATTTATGTGCATGTTATCTCCCCCACTAGATTGTAAGCCCATCGAGGGCAGGAACTATCTTTTGCCTCTTTTTATATCCTCATCACTTAGCACAGTGCCTGGCACACAGTAGGTGTTTAATAAATGTTTATAGATTGAATGTTCATTGGTTGGTCCCCAATGATTGGTGCTTCCTCCAAGTTGATTGGTGATTGAAAGTTAGGGAAATAAATTTGTTAGAGGAGTCTCCCCACCCTTTCATGGTCTATATAAAACAAAGTGATGGGGGCTATCTCTCCTTTCAGGACTTCCTCTTCATCTTTTTCCTTGCACCTTCTCGCAGAATGAGACAAAATGGGGGACTGAGAGGGGATGTCTCCTTTCCTCTTCCTTGTCCCAGAAAAAGTTAATGGTGATTTTCAGGAGAAATGTAGTGAACTATGCGTGATTTATTGCCAAGGTGGTCTAGGAGGGAAACTCAGAGATCTCAGATTTCTGGGTGCCTTCTGATTTTTTTGTTTCCTTTTATGCACATAGTTAAGAAATTAGAATAGCTGAGAATCAACTTCCCCTGCCCCATAAAATGGCAGCAGATGGGTCACTGAGTTCTCACCGAAGCACATGGTAGAGGAAGTCATGTGCTTACATACAGCCTAAGAGGAAAGACCCTGAGAGTAGACTTCCCTAAACCTTGAGGATTACATGGTGCATAGATCTAAATTCTAGTGTGATGGGCCTTTGCACATGCCTAGATCATGTAAGATAGAGATCCCCACGTGGAAGATAGCAGGGATCTATTTCTGGGAAAAGACACTATGTATTTCTCCTACCATGTTGGTAGGCATTGGCTGAGTAGTCTGGAAGACTCTGAATCTTTAAGACTACCTGACTAGGAGAGTCTCAGCTCTTTTCCCAGCAGCACTCAGGGGTAGAATAGGGGCCAGGGTGAAGGTGCTCGTCTCTCCTAACATGGGAACCCTGCTCTGAGTTAAGTAGAGTGGAAAGGCTACCTTACCCCTTTCCCTTTTAGGTCCTGGGGCCCCAAGACATGAACTTGGGAATTGAGTCTCCTTTGCTTATACTTTTCAGTTGCAGACCCAAGTAGCAGAACCATTGACCCAAGAACTCAAGCCAAGGCAACACTGGAGGCAGGATTCCAGGCCAGATGTTGCTGTCAACCCAGCAGTGACATACTGAGAAGCTAGGGTGTGGGGACACAAGCCCAAAGTGGGCCTTGGATTCAGAATGTGGTGGGACCATGCTACATAAGAACCGAGATAAATAAACTGGGATTACAATCCCTCTCTCCTCTTCAGAGACTGAGTTTATGTAAGAGGGGATTATGTACCCATATGTTAGAGGGGGAGGAATGTTTGTATATGTGTTCTTAGAATACCTTGAAAGTTTATTATGCCCTAAATCTTTGTTACAGTTAATCTGATTCTTAAGTGAGTAAACGCAACTGGGATGCAAGGGACCCCCCACATTGTAGGAATACAATTGGTATGGCTTGAGCCAATGGCAAAGGCTTTTTGAAGGATCAGAGAGCCTCGGAGAGGGGCGAAATGTAGTCGGCCCCACATTTAGGCAGTGGGGTCCAAGGTAAGCACCTTGACACTAGAGTTTGGTCACTAGCCCCCTCAAGGGAGATTTCCCTAACAGTGCACCTGTTAAGGAAAAGGAAGGTTGCCAACATAGCTCTTGTAGCTGGAGGACTAGCACCATGTCATGAGGGGGCCAAAGGATCTATAGCTTGCCATCCATCCCTTTTATTGCCATGACCTGGCTCACCAGGGCAGGTCTAATGGGAAGGGACTCCTTGATATCCAGCCCCCATTTGGATGAGCATATGTTTGTTCTCCAAGGTAAGTGTGGTGGGTTGTGCAAACGCCTCAGGTGCTTCTGTATCTCTTCACGGACTCCTACAAATCTTTCCCATGGTGCATTTTCTGGGTGGGTGGAATAAAATCAGTCCCATGCCTAATGTATCTTTAATACCTTGAGTGCCTGTGTGAAAGTTGGGGGTCTTGTTACTCGCTGTCGGGGAAACCCAGATAAAGCTATAGCATGAGTGTATTTATAGATTTTTTCCCCTGGAGTATTCCAGGTGAAGGCAATAAGCCAAAGAGAAAAACTGACTCTCTTTGGTCAAATGCCCCAAGATTGTACATGGTCCATATGAGCCCAGAGTTTGGAAAACTGGCTTAGGCCATGGTTCACACAAAGAGGAAAAAAAAAACCATATCTTCCCTTCAGAAGCTGACAGTCTCAAAAAGGGATTTAGACCTATACACAAGATAGAATATGATAGAAGCAAAGGAGAGTCCCAGGCAACGTGCTCTAGGAAGCTTCAAGGAATCAGGTTCACCCTGAGCTGGGCCATTCAGATAGTAATGAAGGTAGACCTCAGAATTCCCAGGTCTCTTTTGGGATAGCCAGGTGCTAGCCCTCCAGGCATGTCTAGTAGGAACATCAAAGAGACAATGGACCAAGTAGCCCTTCGAACCTGGGTGCAGTAAGAGTAAGACTTCCCCCAGAAAGACCACATAACCTCACCCTGCTTGCTCTCTGACCTTTCCTAGTGCTGAGGGTCAAGACTACACAGTTTAGTGTTTACTTACTTGTTCTCGAATTGCCTGGACCTCAGAAAAATCGATGGCACATAGAGCAGTGTGCCCAGGTCTAAGAGCAAGGAGTCCATATCCTGATACAAAGGCATCCCAAGACTTCTATTATTAAGGAGGAATAAATCAGATTTCTGGCCATTCGGTAACACTGCTTGCTTGAAGTAACTGTTCAAGTAACTTACTTGAAGTAACTTCAGTAACACTTGCTCACTTTGTGTTCAACTGGGATTCCCAAGTCTTTTTTTTTTTTTTTTGCATATCTGAGACTCCTTCCAGCTCTAGAATCCTATGACTTTAAAAGCAAGGCCATGAGGACAGAGGATACAACCCAAGGGATTGATTAAGCTATATGAATGACCCAAGCAGAGACCAGGGTGGGGACTTCCCTCCAGGAGAGCTGAAAGTTTTGCTGCAGTCCTAGGTGACATCACTGTCCAAATATAGTCGAGTCAGTGGCCTTTGAGCTGGGTGTATGCCTGGGGTGGGGTGAGGGAGGAGGGTATCAGAGAGAGGAAGTAAAAAGGGTCCTGAAAACACTATTCCCATGGCCTGGCCATTAAGAGAGATAGACCCAGCCAGATATGGGAGAGTGTTCTACCCAGTCTGGGCAGGAACAACCCCAGTTCTATCCAAAAGCACCCAATGAAGAGACATGGGACTGGGCCTCCAAAAGCCAGCCAGCCCCAATCTGGGAGTAGGTACCCAAACAGAGTATTTACAGAAATGGGTTGTAAATCCGCTTTGGCTCACACTCACAATTTCCAGCCTCTGCCCAAAGCCAACTTTCCGCCATTGATTTTCCTCTGGTCTGTGAACTGGATACTGCCAGATATGCAGTCCCCATGAGAATATGAGCAATGAGTGAAGTCATTCCCAGGAGGTCTGGCCCTGGAACCCCCCTAGGGTGTCCTAGCATTAATTGCCAATAGCTTGATGTGAAGACTTAATCAGATCACATCACTTCTCTAGGGCTCATATGATAAATGAGAATATTTGTCCCGGTAATCATCAATATCCCCTCTTCCTGCTTTGAAACCGTTAAGAGTTTTAAATTCATTTTAAATGAATCTGCTCTGAACCTCTAAGTCAGAAGGGATCTTGGGGGTCCTCTAGTCCAACTCATACTCTATCAGGAAGTCCATCTCTGACATCCCCCACACTGGTCACCTAGCTACTACCTGAAGATCACCAATGACAGGGAACCACCACTTACCACGGAAACCTATTCAACTTTTAGATAATCCTATTTGATTTGAAGTTTTCCCTAAACAGGTCTCTCTGAAACCTGAACCTATTGCTCCTTGTTCTGATCAAGCTCTTCTGGATATATTCCAGTTGACCAATGTCCTTCCAAAGTTCCCATTATTTGAGTGAGGAGGAAGATGGCTTAACACTTTCTTCCAAGATGAGCACAAAGCTCTCTCCCTATTTTCAACTCATATACTTGGAGATGTTAATTAACTAAAAACAACCAGTTAGAGTATCTCTCTTATTAGGGATGTTACATCTTTTTGTTTGTTTTGTTTTTTGTTTTTGGTGAGGCATTTGGGGTTAAGTGACTTGCCCAGGGTCACACAGCTAGCAAGTGTCAAGTGTCTAAGGCTGAATTTGAACTCAGGTCCTCCTGAATCCAGGGCCAGTGCTCTATCCACTGGTGCCACCTAGCTGCACAGGGATGTTACATCTTTAACAGGGAAAACCCTTTCACTAAAGGCATGAAACCCTAGTGGTAGAATGCCAATCCCTTCCAAAAGGACAGGAATAATTGGGGGAAGGGGATCCATTAAAGTGACACACATGGGCAATGGCCTATTCTCTGTCTGAATCAGGGGAAGATTTTCTCTCCATCCAAAGCTTCCACCATGGGACGAGGCATAGGATGAGATCTAAAGCCAAAAAAGACTTCTGGAACTCCTACTGTAACAGAGGTCTCCACATCCAGGAGGGAAAGCCTAGGTTAGCAGGTGCCCACCCAGGAGGCCAACAGGCCACTAAGAGGATCATGCTTTCCACAGCAGCAACTGTGGCTGCAATTGTTTTCCCTAGCCAATCATTGGGATTTTATAAGGTCCGCAGGTGGTTTGGCAGGGTCCAAGCCTGTCTGGGAGGCGGGCACTTGCAATAACAAAAGCAAAGGTTAATGATTTCCCAGAGGACTTACAAAAGCCATCTCCCAGGCACTTTTGAAAATGTCTGTGGCTCCCTCACCCCTGCCTTCTCTAGTGTTCCAAAGGCTTCCTCTTCCTAGGTAGCAACTTTCTCCTAGGAAGCTGGGTAGGGTCCTGGTCCAGACCAGTACCACCTGTCTGTCAGTAAAGTGTAAGTGGTTACAAATGACCAATGCTTGCCTAGCTCTTCTGTTACCTGAGATACCTGGTTCCTCACTTAAGAGCTAAAAATTGCAGAATTAGTCTTTGAATAATAGGAACTAACATTAATATAGTACCTACACAAATTACCTAATCTGAACCCTGGGAAGTCAGTCTTATAATTATTATTATCCCCAATGTACTATAGACGAAATCAAAGCTCAGATTTATACCCACACATTAGTGTCAAAGACAGAATTTGGACCCAGGTCTTTCTGATCCTGCTACCTCTTTCAGGAAATAAACTGCCTCATTTTACATTATGAGGAAACTGAGGCCCAGAAATGGGAAGTGAATTGCACAGAATAAGTAGGAAATAATGTCATTTTTAGTAACAATGAGTAATAATAAATAATAATTAATTTCATTGCTACTAATTAGCTTAGCTGTGAAACCCTGTCTTCAGGCCTCAATTTTCTCATCTGTCAAATCAGGGGATTATAGTCCCAGGGGCTCTTAACAATCCCTCTAGGGCATCTATGGATAGATTTCAGGAAGTCTACAAACTTGGATGAGAAAAAAAAATTACATCTTTAGTTTCACTAACCTTTCATTTCCTTTGTAGTCCTATCTATTTTATTTTATTCATTTAAAATATTATTCTGAGAAGGGGTTCACAGGCTTCACCAGACTGCCATGGGAGTCCATAGCACAAAAAAGGTTAAGCACACCTTATTAGATAGACCCCTAGGTCCCCACCTGGTCTGATACTCCATGAGTCTATGCTTCTCATACTAGCCCTAAGGTGTCAGCAAATGAACCCTGTTACCCTAATTCCTTCTGAGTTATGTTTGAGACCAAAATACAGCAAGGCATACGAGCTCACCACCTCCTAGGCAGCCCTTGATGAGCAGTCAAGGTATCCAAAAGCTTATCTGGAAGCCTGCATCCCACTGGAACTCTCCAGATCCCCATGCACCCAAAGTGGACAGGGCAGCAAAGGCCAGAGCAGAGGGAACTAGAGTACTAAAGCTCGGAATTCCAAGAAAACAGATGGAACAGCTGGTCCAGGCTAAAAATGGGAAAGGCAGACAGACAACTGCCTTGAAAGTCAGGAGCGAGGCTTGAGAAATTCCAAGCATTTCTATACCTCCATAAAACACAGCCCCCGGTCCATTGGTGGACGTGGGGCGAGAAAAGAAGGGAGGGGAAAGGAGGAAATATAGAGGGGAAAGAAGGAAAAACTGGGAGGGAAAGACTAAGTGATAGAGCCAAGAAGCAACAGAGTTCAACTCGGAACAGCATACATAATTGGAGAGGACCATTCCCGAATCCTTGCTGATTGCTGGTGCAGGTTCAATTAGTCTTCACCACCCTACTCTTCCCCTCCCCAAACCTGCCCCACTTCCAGGCTCTAAAGAGATCTCCTCAAAGCAAATTCCCATTGGGCCAAGCGCCACCTGGTGGTCAGAATGGGGGAGTGAGTTATAGGTCTCCCCCCAGGGTCTAATTGTGACTGAGTCTGAATAACGAGATTCCCAACAGCAAAGGCAGCAGGCTGTGTCCTGGCTCTGTTTTCTCAGCTGGACCCTGGCATTCAGCCTCCCATGCCGTGAGCTAGGATGTCCCATTGGCCACCAGTACCCCCAAAGTCTGATTTCTGTCCTCTTGTCTTCCTGCTTTCAGTTATCCATTCCCCACCCCAGCTAGTTTTCTGCTGCAGTAGAAAGATCACCGCCACTGTAGTCAAGGAACCTGGGTTCTGGTTCTAGCCAATCAATTTTTACTCCCTGCATGACCCTGGCCAAGTCATTTCCCTTTTGTGAGCTTCCATTTTTCTATATGAAAAATAAGGGAGTTGGATTAAATGATCACTCCATGCTCTGTTATTCTCTGCCCTAACATCTGATGCTCCAGGGCCCTTTTCAGCTCTCAATCTGCCTGTTCTTTGCTTCCAGATGGTACAGGTCAATCTCACAATATTAGGAAGGACAAAGCTTTTCCTCTCATTGAAAGGACATTTGTCTTCTACTCCTGTCCTGCACAGAGTTAGGAACCCTTTCCCACAGCTTGCTGGGAGCATCCCCAGGAGCTTAGGTCCTAGACAGAACCCCTGCCCTGGTCAAGCCAGCTGGCCCTCAGAGAGCCTCCCCAGCTGCTCCTTACTGCCCTGTTCTCACCCACCTACCTCTCTCTATTCCCGTTCTGAACACCCCAGCATTGTCTCCAGGCTCTCAGGTTCCGTTTGCCTGTGAACCTTTAAACAGGAGTTCTGGAAGCTGAGCTAAGACCACTGTTCCTAGCCACCTGTCTCCCCCCTTCTTAGGCCTAGCTCTCCACCACCCCTGTTCTCCCTAATCGTTGTAACACATGTGCATCTGGAATTTTTTTCCTCCCTTTTTTTTCCCCTTCCTGAGCCTACAGCGCTGGCTCCCACCTCACACCAGGCCCTGGGGTTTACAGCTGTGAAGAAACACATGGCGTATAGACACACATACGCGCGTGCGCACGCACGCACACACACACACACACACACACACACACACACACAGAGCGAGAAAACCAACTGTGGAATGTTTTCTTGCTCCTGAGCCCCAAGTGTGTTTTATAGCTCCAGAGAAATTTCTCCACCGTTGGCCAGTCCTAATGCCTGCTGGCCAATCCCATTTCCTCACTGCACAATTCTCACTCCTGCAGGAAGCTGAAGGGGGTGGCTGGGCCCTGGGCACAGCCTGGAGGTGGGAGGTGGGGTAGGATAGGGGCAGGGGAGTAATTGTTGACCTTGAACTTGATGAGGACATAGATATTTTTCCTGTCAAGTGGCACACTTTTTTAAAAATAAGATATGCAGACATTTGTTTTCTGGGTTTAGGGTTGTTTTGTTTGTTAAACGTTTTTGTTTTTGCTTTGTTTTGTTTTGCTTTGCTTTTTAGAGAGGGCTGGTGCTGCTAAGAATTGGTGCTGGGTATGCTATTCTCTCAAGCTTCCTTTGGGCTTCAATGCAGACTTGGAAATTTTCACTTGCCTGCATCCGCCAAGCTCAGAGCAATGTAACCCAGCAGCAAAGAATGCTGAAACAATGCAACTAAGGAGGAAAAAGTACCATTTTGTCTATTTGATCAGCAAGGTTAATTCTGTTTTTGTTTTTTTGTTTGTTTTTGGCAGTGCAATGAGGGTTAAGTGACTTGCTCAGGGTCACACAGCTAGTAAATGTCAAGTGTCCGAGGCCAGATTTGAACTCAGGTCCTCCTGAATTCAGGGCTGGTGCTTTATCCACTGTGCCACCTAGCTGCCCTTAAAGGTGCTTTTTAATTGTTATATTTTTCAAGATCCTCTTCTCCCACCATCCCGCTACATTTGAAATGGATGTCAGGCCTGAGAGATCATTGTTGTTGTTTGTCTTTTGTTCTCAAAGAGGACTGTGACACATGTCATGACTTGCAATGAGTTGGAGATAATAGCAATCAACCTGACTGTGCCCATCTATCCCAAAGTCAGTTCTAACTTGGAGCTCTCCCAACACTAATTGCTATTTCAGGCTTAGGGTCACCTAAGGTAACATGGGTTAGGTTGTGATTCAGCAATATTACAGTCCTGCTGAGGATATGGCAAGAGCAGTCTTTGCACCAGGCTTATTTTCCTTCAATTCAACAAGCATTTATTAAGCACCTTCTTCCAGGTACTGAGAATATAAAATCAGAAATGAAACAATCTCTGTCCTCAGGGAGCTTACATTCTACTAGGGGATATAACATGTCGACCAATGGTTCTCAAAGATGTGCCAAAGCATGTTTCACTAGGTGTGCCAGGAAATTTTGGACATGATGTTATTGAAGATAAGAGACAATTTATAAATAATTATGTTTAATATAAATGTCACTTACCCAGCTGTATGCTGGGTAATGAATATGGGAGGCAGAATATTTGCAAAATAAACAAAACGTGCCTTTTACATGTACGCATTAACCTCAAAACATCTTAGATCTTGAATCTGAAATGAACTCAAGCAAAAATAATTGCTCTTACATAAGAAGACTGTGCATGGGTGAGTCTCCCTACTCTCCTGTAGTGTTGCCAACTTAAATATTCAATATACTACAATTCCTCACAGCAAAGCATATCACATCATGAGCAAAAAAAAATGTTTAAGGACCAGTGATATTAAAAAAAAATGAACCAATGATGTTGACAGATAAGTATAACATTAGTCCCAAAGCCTGTTGGTAAGGGACTCTTTCCTCATTAATGGAGATGAATGCCCTGCTCTGCCCAGCAGGAGAGTTCCAGCCTTCTTTAGCCTTCTGTGGGATTCTTCAAACTTCTAGTTAGCTGGGGTACTGAAGTCACTTCAGCGTCTTCTGGCTTCCAGCTTCAAGAGGGAATATGGAAGAGCCTAGCTCCATTTCAGGTTGGTGAAGGAAAGACTCTAAAAAGACATTGGAGGATCTGGCAGTCCATCAGGTTATGCCACTCTAGAGACTTTGGGCAGTTTCTCTCTCTCTCTCTCTCTCTCTCTCTCTCTCTCTCTCTCTCTCTGTCTCCCCCCCACCCTCTCTCTCTCTCTCTCTCTCTGAGTTACCTCTCTCCCAATAGAGAGCTCCTTCTCTCTCTATTTTCTGGCTTATATTATCCTATGTATACCTTCTCTGATTTCTGTTTTGCTATGGTTTGAATAAATGAGTTTCTTTGCTATTCACTGTGTGTTCTTTGTGGAACTGGTATTAGGTAGGAAAGGGATCAAGCCTTGGATATAGAGCCTGTGGTCCCTTTTTCCTCCAGTAGTAGTAGTAGTAGTAGTAGTAGTAGTAGTAGTAGTAGTAGTAGTTGACATTTATATAGCACTTGAAGGATGGCAAAGTGCTTTATGTGCATTTTCTCATTGCGTCTTTTTTTGTATCATCCACAATACTAATCATAGTGTTAGGCCTGTTGTTGGTACTCAATAATTATGCAAATGAATGATTCCCTAATTAAAACCTTGCAGCCACAGTACAGGAAATCATAAACTGGACCTCACAGTCTCTACTGGATCCTGGGGATAGGAAGGCAGAAAAGGAATAAGGAAGCTGGTTTTTGAGACTATTCCTCACCTCCATTCATTATTCCATCTAAACAAACAGCTATTAAACACCTACTGTTTCAGGTCCCTGTGCTAAGTGCTATGGGAAATATAATATAGCAATAGAACAAATATTTATCAGTTGTGTGCACCTCCTATGTATAAGAACACTATGCTGGGCTTTGAGGGAAATGAAAAGGTTAAAAAAAGACACATTCCTTCACCTCAGGGAGCTTGCTATCCAGGAGGGAAATGAGGTCATAACTAAGATAATCATAGGAACATTTATTACATGGTAAGTACATTAGAAAGCTGTAAAACTGGCCAAAGACAAAACTTGAGAAAAATTCAGAATATTAATAACTATATGAAAAATTATTACAAATAAGAATAATAGAAATGTACACAAAAAACCCCAACACTATGGTATCACCTCACTCAGCTAATTCCAGAGATGGAAATGATTGGTATAGAAGAAGTTATGGGAAGATAGGCCCACTAATACAATATGGTAGAGCTGTGAATAGGTTCAACCAATTATAAAACAATTTGGAGTTGCACTAAACAAAAAAATTCATCAAAACGTTCATCACTTTTGACCGAAGGATCTCAGTACTAGATATATATCCCACAGAGATTAAAAAAATGAACAAACAAAAATAAAATTAAATAAACCAAAACAGAAAGCATGATCCCACGTACACCAAAATATTTAGAGCAACATTTGTCTTTGTAGTAGCAAAGACATGGAAACAAAGAAAATGCCCATCAATCAGAAAATAGCTAAACATATTGTGATACATTAAAGTAATGGAATGTTTCCATAATATAAAAAATTATGAATCTGAATAATTCAGAAAAACACAGGAATATTTATATGAACTTAGTAGGAATAAAATAAGCATAACTAGGAAAACAGTATACATAACAACTGCAATAATGTAAAGGAAAGGACAAAAATAAAATAAAATAAAATAAAAACTGAATGCTATGTAATTATAATGACCATTCCTGACGCTGGAGAAGAGCTGAGAAAGTACAGCTCCCTCTCTTCTTTGCAGATATGGGGGGAGTATCAGACACAGTTAATGTGTCACTTTTGCTGATTTCCCCCCCTTTTATTTATTTATTTATTTTAGTGAGGCAATTGGGGTTAAGTGACTTGCCCAGGGTCACACAGCTAGTAAGTGTTAAGTGTCTGAGGCCGGACCTGAACTCAGGTACTCCTGACTCCAGGGCTGGTGCTCTTATCCACTGGGACACCTAGCTGCCCCTCCCCCCCCTTTTCAGAAATATTTGCTACAAAGGATGATGGTTCACTGCTTAGGGCAAGAAAGATATTTGGAAATTAAGGTGGTATAAAAATAAAATGTACTAATAAAAATAGGAATAAACTTTTAAAAAATTGATAAAGCAAAGTGCATTATGGAGTCTTAGGGGAAAGGCTGTTACCTGACTAAGGGTAAGGTAGGTCAACATAAAGAAGGTGGCATTTGGATTGAACTTTGAAGGATGGTAGGAACTTAACAAGTGAAGAAGTAGAGGAGGCCATTCTGGGCATAAAGAACAAAAGCTCAGAGATGGGTAAAACCAACACATGCTCCAGTGGGTATAAAGTATACAGTTTGGGTGAAGCATAGAGAACACGGAAGAGGATAATATGAAATAAAAGTAGAAAAGGGTGCCAACAGATTGTGAACCAGATTCTTGAATGTAAGAAAGAGGAGCTTTGCTTAGTAGGCAATAGAGTCTGTGGAAAGGTTTAAACGGAAGAATAACATGATTAGACCACAGTATAAAGTCCACATACAAACATGAAGATCATTATCCCTACAATCAAAAACGTAGAAGACAGAAGAAAGGGACACTAATAGGGGCAGCTAGATGGCGCAGTGGTTAAAGTGCTGGCCCTGGATTCAGGAGTACCTGAGTTCAAATCCAGCCTCAGACACTTGACACTTACTAGCTGTGTGACCCTGGGCAAGTCACTTAACCTCCATTGCCCCGCGCAAAAAAAAAAAAAAAGGGACACTAATAACCTTAATACAAAGAAGAATGTGATAAAAGTCATGAGAGAGAAATAAAATAATAACAAATAAGCAGATGATAGAGGGAGGGAGGAAGAACTTCTGCCTGAGAGATTGGGGAAGACTTCAAAGACTTCAAAAATAGGCAGCATCTGAACTGAGCCTGGAGGGATTGGTAAGGTTTTGATAAATGAAGATGAGGAGGAGATAGTTCCAGGCAGAGGGACAGTATGAACAAGGTGAGTGGGTATGCACAAGGTCTGAGTCAAACCCTGGTCATTCAACAAATAGGGAAGAAAAAGGATCTTGCTGTTGGTCAAGGGGCATGGCCAAAAACTCTGATTAGAAGATGTGGAGGTCAAGAGTTCACCAAGAGCCTGTGTCCTCAGCCAAGGTCAGGAATTTATGAGCAATAGATCTGAGCTGGGAGACATTCCCTAGAGAAGCAGTCAGTGACACCAGATTGTACCCATGGTACCCACATTAAAATGAGATCAGATAAAGAAGATAGAAAATAGAGTGAATATCAAGGTGAGGGAATAGGATGGAGGGTAATATAGTTAGCAATAGTAACTGAAAAAAATTTGAATCAAGTTTGTCTTAGGCCTCAGTTCTCAAACACAGAGAGAACTGAGTCAAATTTATTAAAATGAGAGTCATTCCCCAACTGATAGATGATCAAAAGACATGAAATTTTCAGATGAAATAATCAAAGCCATCTATAGCCATATGCAAAAAAAAATGGTCTAACTCACTATTGATTGGAGAGATTCAGGTTGAAAAAATTCTGGGTATTACCTCATACCTACTGGATTCAATAATAAGACAGCAGAAGAAAATGACAAATGTTGTGGGGGATATGGGGAAAATGAGACATTAATACACTCTTGGTAAAGTTGTAAACTGATTAAAACATTCTATAGAGCAATTTGGAACTATGGCCATAAAACCATGTATCCTCTTCAACCTAGCAATACCACTACTAGGCTGGTATCCTAAAAGAGATAAAAGAGTTGAATTCAAAATTGAGGTTAATGGCTGAACAAATTGTGGAATGAGATTAGGATGGAACACTATTGTATTGTAAGAAATGATGAGCAGGATGCTATCAGAAGGACTTATGAAAAATGCAATCCATCTACAAAAAAAGAACTGATGGTATCTGAATACAGATTGAAGTATAATTTTTTGTTAGTTCCTCTTTCTAAAGTTTTTTTTGTCTCTTTTCTTTCATGACCTGACTAATGTGGAAATGTCTTGCATGACTGCACATGTATAACTTATATTGAATTGCTTGAGTTCTTAAGGGGTGTGGGGAGGGAGGAAGGAAGAGAATTGGGAACACAAAGTTTTAAAAATCAATGTGAAAATTTGTTTATACATGTACCAGGGAAAATTCTAAATAAAAAAACAAATAAATAAGTGCATAAGTAAATGAATAAATAAATGGGTGGATGGATGAATGAATGAATGAATAAGTAAACAAATAAATGGATAGAAAGATAAATGAATGAATGAATGAATGAATGAATGAATGAATGAATGAATGAATGAATGAATGAATGAAAAAGAAATTAGATCAGATACATAGAATCAGAGAATCTCAGAGGTAAAATGGAATCTCAAAAGAAGAATGGACCAACCTGTGAATCTCTGGGACAAAGCAGGGAAATGGATTTCCAGCTATATGCTGCAGTGAAAAGGGAAAAGAAAGAACAGTGGAAAAAGGTGGAAAATGCATGAGTACCAAGGCTGGGAGGAACAGAAAGATGACTGTCTCTGAACCTCAGCTCTGGCCTCTCCCAGAAAAGCAAAAACAAATATACCCATCACACCACCCATCAGCTGTTAACCCCCTCCATGTGTTGCCTGCCATCTGAACTGACATTGCTCCTCCCTGGACATTTAAACTTGGGAATGTGTGGTCTTTGGTCACAGCTGTGAGCCCAGCTCTTTCAGGGACCAAGCTGATTGAAAGCCTTTGGTTGTTCCTTCTGGCCTCTCTCTTTCTCTTTGTGCTCTCTTTCCTGAATTTTTGAGGAGTGGGTAGAAGAGAGGGTTTTGACTGAATTGAACATTTTCCAGTGACACAGGACCATGGGGACCCTTGTTACCAAGTTGCTTCTCCCCACAATCAGCAGCCTCGCCTTCCTCCCCACCATCAGCATTGCTGCCAAGAGAAGGTTCCATATGGAAGCCATGGTCTACCTTTTCAACATGTTCTTCATAGCGGTAAGGATGGGATTGGGATCGGAATCCTCTTTCCTCTTGTTTTCCCCACCTTGGAGTACCTGGTTGGCAAGTTATAAGGATATATTATTTGAATTCATTGTGTGGTTGAAGGGAAAGAGCCCTGAACTTGGGAATTAGAAGACCCCAGCTCTGCCACTAACTCTTTGGATGACCTTGAGCAAATCACAACCCCGCCCCTTCTCGAAGCCTTGTACTTTCCCTCTTTCAAATGAGATGGTTAGTTTAGGTAATTCCTCAACTCCCTTTAATCTCTGATATTCTGTGAGTCTATTTTGTGTGTGTGTGTGTGTGTGTGTGTTTGGCTCTCTCTCCATTTAAGGTTCTTTCTATTTCTATCTTTCTGTCCAAAGTTTTTCCTTTGTATCTTTAGGTCCTTTTATCTTTCTATCAATCTCTCCATTTACCCTTCTGTGAGGGGGATCCCATGATTTGTAAAAAGTCTTTGAATCATCTACTCTCTTCCTCACTCATATACCATCAAACTTGTCCCTCAGTGACAAGCAAACTCCCCCTGAGACATTTGTCTTATTGAGAGAAGGATTCCACTCAGATTTAACCAACAGAGACACATACACATGTGTGTAAATGTATATGTATGTATAGGTGTGTACATGCCTACACAATATACATATGTGTCTATGTTTTATAATCACTGATACACACATATGTGCATGTGCACCTATGTGCCTGAATCTAGGAAGCTGCCATGTGTGAATGTGTCTATATACACATTACTGTCTTTCATATTCCAATTCCTTTTAAGGGACAAGTTCTCCTGGAATTTCTGAACTTTAACCTTTTTTCCCCTCTTCCTTAGAAAGAAGGATTATAGGACAGCTCTCTGACCTTTATTTCAATCATTTGGGTCTAGGCCTGAGTGCTTTTAGAAGGCTTTCTTAACTTTGTGTGTGTGCCATTGGCCCCTTTGACATTCTGAAGAGAGCTGTGGAACTCTCAGAATTTTTGTAAGTGTATAAAATAAAATGCATAGGAATACAAAGACAGCCAACAACATGACATACATTTATTGCATTATTTTATATCAATCCTACAGATCTCAAGTTAAGAACCTCTGTATCAGAAAGTGTTTTCACACAGGGAAGAATGACCATCATCTCTTACATTTGCATTGATGGTGTAACCAACACGTGCATTGGCTCTTTACAAACTTCCCAGGAGGTTGATAAGGCACGGGATTCTTATGCCCATTTTTGACAGCTGAAGAAATTCAGTCCTGGGTCTTATTTTGCTTGGAAGCAAAATGGCAGTGGAAGAATTGGGACTAAAATCCAGATCTCCTGATTACTGAGTGAAGACTCATTCCATTGAAGTGCTGGCTCCCTCCTGCTCCCAGTCAAGCCTAGTAGCTAAAACACAGCTTAGTGAAGGTGAAGGCAATCAGGGGACAGCTGATTCCCCACGCTGCTCCTTTTCAGAGCCTGGGCTCAGAGCCATTGAGGGAGAGGGAGAGGGGGAAGGATGGGGTCTGGATCCAGCAGCTGCTGTTGTGGTCTGCATCAAGTCTTCATATTCCTGCCACCTCCATCTGCAGAGTAGAAGAAACAACTGTTCCCCTTGAACAAGAGTGTTTTGGCATTGATGGACATTCACATCTCACTTTTGCCCCCCAAATCCAGGCTTCCATTACAAGGAGGTTTGCTCAATAGATTGGTTTGCTTGTTTTTCTTTCTTTCTTTTTCTTCCCTTCCTCCCTTCTTCTTTTCCTTCTTTCTCGTGCTTTCTTTCCTTCTTTGTCTTTCCCCTGATACCTACTGGTTGTGTGATCCTGGCCAAGTAACTTAACTCCCCCGTGCTCTAAGCAACTAAGACTATAGGCTGCCACAAAGGTACCAACCTGCACAGGCAGAGGGCATTTCCATACTTGGGTCTGGTCTCTATCCCTTGTCTTCCTTCTTTCTTTGCCTCATTTTCCTCACCTGTCAGATGGAGAGAACCATCCCTGCCTGGCCTCCCGTGCAAGGCTATTGTAAGAGTCTGGTAGATGGGACAGCTCTTTGTAAGCTATCAAGTATTATGAATGAGTAAGGAATTGTTTATTATCATTTTAGGCAAACCTATATATATATAGGTTTGCCTAAAATGATAATACTCCTTCCATCTGCTGACTGGCCTCCTAAGAATGGGCTAAACCAATTCTGGGAAGGCTGTCTCATCCTAAGTCACTGTCAGCCCTTTGTGTAATATATGCTTCTTGGTTTTCTGTTAGATATACCATGCATGTGATGGGCCAGGCTTATCAGTGCTATGTTTCATGCGCCACGACATACTGGAATATTTCAGCATCTATGGGACAGCCTTGAGCATGTGGGTGTCGTTAATGGGTGAGTACCAGTCTCCTTTATCCCAGTCCTGCCAACAAAGACCTCGTATACAAACCTGCCTACCTATTCCTGCGCAAGCCAGCTTACTGACTCATGGGGAGCATGGAAGGCTACGTGATAACCTCTTTTCCCATTTTTATGCATATCTTCCTTGCCTTCCATTCCTACTTCCCATTGCAAAGGCAATGCTTCATCCATATTAGAAAAAATAGTTTTAAAGCACTTTAGAAAAATCCATTTCACTGACAGAGGAAGAGGAAAAGGTCACATATACTTCATTTTCTTTCCTCATCTCTAAGCATTTTCATCCCTTCAGTTCCCTCTTTCCATTGCAAAGGTATTGTTTAACTCATTCTTTAACATAATAGCTAGGGGGCAGCTCGGTGGCACAGTGGATAAAGTGCTGGCCCTGGATTCAAGAGGACCTGAGTTCAGGTCCGGCCTCAGACACTTGACACTTACTAGCTGTGTGACTCTGGACAAGTCACTTAACCCTCATTGCCCTGCAAAAAAAAAAAAAAAATCAGAAGCTAAAATAATAGCTAGCATTTAATAGTATAAAAATAATTTACATAATACATAGTATAATAATTTAATAATAGTTATAGATCAAATCTCTCATTTCATCCTCACAACAACTCTGGGAGAAAAGTTCAATTACTATCCCCATTTTATAGATAAGGAAACTGAAGTCACTAGAGGTTGTACTTTCCTGGAGGAACAAAGCTAATAAGTTTCTAAGGTTAGATTTAAACTCAGGTTTTCCTTACTTCCTTAGGTAGAGTTCCCTACCCACTGTACCACTTTACTGCCTAGCTAATGCTGTTTTTGAGCACTTTAGAAATATCTATTCATTAGAACCCAAAACTTAAAAAAAAATGTTAAAAATTCTTTTTACATGTAATTTCAATTATTTAATTTTAAGTTATTTAATAAAATAATTGTTTAATTTAAATTTTTAATTACATGTAGTTGGGGGAAAATAAATTGTTAAATATATTAATTCATACCACTTCATTAAAGCAAGTCTCTAAAGAATTTTGTTAGCCTTGTTCAAGTAGATATATGAACTGATTAATAATGAATGGATTTTCTTCAAAGATGTATGTATGGGTATATATTGGTATAGATTTGTGATTTCATTATTATAGGGAACTCCCAGTGAGGACACTCCCTCTACTAATACAGATCTGCAACTATATCACAGTTTAGAATTTTAAAGAGATTTCTGGGACAGTGAAAGGTTAAGTGAAACACTCAGAGTCACACAGTTAGTATATGTCAGAGGCAAGATTTAAACTCACCAATTCACTATTCCCTGCAATAGATAGCCTCTCATGTATGTGTGTATGCATATGTGTGTATACATATATGTAATATACACATATGATTGATAGATAGATAGATGATAGGTAGATAGATAGGTGATAGATGGATAGATTAGATA
This sequence comes from Dromiciops gliroides, assembly GCF_019393635.1. Classification (NCBI taxonomy): domain Eukaryota; kingdom Metazoa; phylum Chordata; class Mammalia; order Microbiotheria; family Microbiotheriidae; genus Dromiciops; species Dromiciops gliroides. The sequence goes on along the minus strand of NC_057862.1, from coordinate 427,426,098 downwards.
AGACAGATAGATGGAAACCGAATTTATTAGAAACTTACTATGTGCCAGGCATTGTGCTAAATGATATGGGCGGGGGGAGGGAGATGCATACATGTAGGTATATGTTATACAAATATGTACATGAATATATATTTAGACATATCTGTGTGTGTATCATAAAAATCAGACATTTAAGGAAGTCATAGTGAAGGTACTTTTTGAGATGTTAATTCAGAACAAGTATTCAGGAAGTACCTCCTTGGACCGTACATCCTGCAATAATTAAGGTCCCAATGAAGTTACTAACAATGGAAAGAGGGCTAACCTGAGAGTTAGGAGATTGAGGTTCAATTCAACAAATACTTATTAGGCGTCTACTATACACAAAACTCTGTCTTCAACACTGGGGATACAAAAATACCACACAAGCTCTACCATCAAGAAATTCAAGGGTAAGAAGGGCATGTAAACAAATAACTATGATAATAAAGAAGAGATAAGTACAGAACATTCTGGTTCTGGCTTTGCCGTAACTCTGCTCATCTTTTCTCCTTCATGGGCCTCAGCACCTCCATCTGTAAAATAAGTGGGTTTGATATGATAAATGAGCAAACTAGATAGATAGATACATACATACATACATACCTAGATACATACATAGATAGATGATAGAGACATAGAAAGATGGATACATAGATACAAAGATACATACATACATAGATGATAGATAGATGATAGATAGATAGACATATAGATAAGTAAGTAAACAAACAAAAATAAATAAATGTCTAAGCTCTAACATTCTGTGTTTCAAGGTGCTCTACACTTTTACATCTTTAAATTTTTTATTTTTTTATTATTTTGTGAGACAATTGGGGTTAAGCAACTTGCCCAGGGTCACACAGCTTGTAAGTGTCAAGTGTCTGAGGCTGCATTTAAACTCAGGTCCTCCTGACTCCAGGACCTGTACCACCTAGCTGCCCCACCACCTTTACAACTTTGATACTATATTATAAGGCCCCTTCCTGCTCTGACATTTCACGTTCTAAGGTTCCTTCCAGCTCTGATCTTCTGTGTTCCAAGGCCCCTTATAGCTCCTGACAAGCTGTGTCCTAAGGTCCCTTCTAGCTCCAGTCTTCTATATTTTAAGATTTTTTTCCATCTCTAATATCCTGTGTTCCAAGGTCTCTTCTAGCTCTGACCTTCTGTATTCTGAAATCTCTTCCAGCACTGGTATTTTATGTCCCAAGGTCCCTTCTAGTTATAACATATCACGTTCTAAGGTCCCTTCCAGCTCTGATATTCTTATTCCTCCAAGAAGTGCCTTCTCAAGATGACAATAATGAAATTAGAAGTCTCCTTCGAGGAACTAATGAGGAAACTTACTGTGCACCCCTATAGAAAGAACTGATAAAAAGAACACTTGTGGATTGTACATATATAACCTGGTTGCGATCTTGTGGAGGGGGGAGGAAAGTGAGGGAGGGAGGGAGAAAAATTTGGAACTCTAAATCTTATGAAAATGAATGTTGAAAACTACCCTTACATGTAACTGGAAAATAAAAATAAATGTTTGTTGCTAAAAAAAAAACAACGGAGTTGGTTAGTATAAATTGAAGCAGAGTGAAATAAGGAGAAGAGCAATATATACAATGATTACAAAATAATGCAAACCAAAAAATCACCAAGAAGAAATCTGGTTCTTGCTTTGGACAACTGCAAACCCCATAACGGTCTTGGAGAGCCAATATGGAAGCATGCTTCTCTCCCTTCAACAGAGAGGTGGGGGACAGGAGCAGCATGTTGCATACATTATTAGATGAGCTTAGCACTTAGTTCAGTGCTTAGCACAGTGTCTGGAACATAGTAGGTGCTTAATAAAAACTGATTGATTGCTTGGTTGATTGATTGAGGTCATTATATCAGATTTTTAATAACATGTTTTTCCTGTTATAAGAGAGGGCTCAATTTGAGGTGAAGAGGTTTTTCTAGAAGTAAAGAGTATAAAAACAAGGCATAAAAAAAGAAGTCTCCTTTGAGTGTAGGTGAACTCTAAACTCTTCCCTCTCTTTCCAGCCCTGGCAGAGTTCGATGAACCAAAAAGGTCAACTTTTGTGATGTTTGGGGTGTTGACCATTGCCGTGAGGATCTACCAAGACCGATGGGGCTATGGGGTGTACTCAGGGCCCATTGGCACAGCTGTTCTCATCATTGCAGCAAAGTGGGTGAGTGATGCGAAAGGAGAAAATGTGATATTTGTAAAGCACCTTGCATCCCTTAGAGTGCTACAAAGATGCTATTATTATTACAACTTTTTGTCTAGTTCTGTGACCTTGAGCCTACCCTTCTCATGACTTCAATTTTCCCAAAGTGAGGGGGTTGGTGTAGATGATTTCTGAGTTTTCTTCCCATTCTGACATTTTGTATAATTGGGTCTATGTTTTTTCCAGCATTCCAGGTATCTTGAAGTACTGACAGAGGGAGCAGTTAATTGGGAAACTGTCAGGCTTTCCAGACCAGTTGTAGGCCCTTGCCTGTTAAAGACAAAGCAGTATGATGACCTACATCTGGTCCTCCCAGGTGATTGGCTGAGTTTCCTTACCAGACAGAGAAGAGCTGAGATTCTAGCTAGCTTTATATCCATTTTTCTGAGTTGCCTCCTGGTTCTGAAAAGTTCTAAATACTGGGTCCTCCTGTGAGGTAGCTATGGAAGAAACTCTGTGCTATGATAGGCTGGACTCTATTACTCATTAGCAGTCTGACCTTAGGGAGTCTCTTGATCTCAGGCTCTCAGTTTCTTTTTTTCTGAAAGGGGAGCTGAAAGTGTCTAAGGTCCCTTCCAACTCTAACATTCTGTGTTCTAAAATCTCTTCCAGCTCTGACATCCTGTGTTCCAAAGTCTCTTCCAACTCTGACATTCTGTGTTTCAAAGTCCCTTCCAGACCTGATATCGAGTGTTCTAAGATCCCTTCCAACTCTGACTTTCTATGGTCATTCCAAGGTCCCTTTCAGCAACAATGTCCTAAGATTCCTTCGATCTGTGGCTCTGGCTTTAAATGATGACTGACGCTGACTGTAGCTGTGCCTGGTATTGTAGTTACAACTTCCCTTTAAGTCCAATGTCTTCATTGCTATTTCTGAGTCCACCTTAGGCCCTGACTCAGAGGTGTGGTGGCATCTTAAAGAATGAGTTCATCTTGGAAAGCTTTCTAGAAGGGGCAGCTAGGTGGCGCAGTGGATAAAGCACCGGCCCTGGATTCAAGAGGACCTGAGTTCAAATCTAGCCTCAGACACTTGACACTTACTAGCTGTGTGACCCTGGGCAAGTCACTTAACCCTCATTGCCCCAGGGGAAAAAAAGGAAAGCTTTCTAGAAGAGGGGAAGCTTCAGCTCAGGGTGTTGAGAGGAGGGCCAGAGTTGTTGTTGTTGATGTTGTTTGTCCTTTGTTCTGGAAGAGGACTGTGACATTGGGGTGATGTCAGGACTTGCACTGAATTAGATTTAAGTGAGGCAAGGCTGTGCAAGGTAGGTCACCAGCCTCACTCTCCTCCAGACTGGGTCCAGTGACAAGATATAGGTCAGGATGACTGGAGATGATCCCAGATGTTTTAAGGTAATTGGGGTTGTGACTTGCACAGGGTCACACAACAGTGAGTGTCTGAGGTGAAATTTGAATTTAGGTCCTCCCAACTTCAGGGCCAGTGCTCTATCCACTGTGCCACCTAGCTGCCCCAGAGGACCAGAGTAGAGAAATTCAGAAGGCTGGACCATGAACACCAGAGATAACTCAAATCAAGCTTCTGGGACAGGGAAATGAAGTGTAAGTGGTAGGTGTTCAAAAATACATTTGTCTCCTTTATCTCTATAGTCCACCCAGTAAAAGGGGTCAGGATTTCTTTTCCTTATTTAGATAATGAGGCTCAGAGACATGAGGCAACTTCCAGAAAATCACACAGCTATACAATGGCAAAGCTAGACCTTGAATTCAAACATCTTGACTTCTTCGAATGCTCTTCCGGAGGAGGAGGGTTAGAGAGGAGGTTATTCTTTCTTGATCTAGTTTAGCAATTTGAATCGATGTTACTTGGGGTGACCCAAGGCAGTGCCTCTAAGTTTCCTGCCTTGGGAAGGAGAGACTTGTTGGGGTGATGCAATAGCATGCCTTATTAATTAACATTCTGGAATACATAAACAATGCTGGCTTCCAGAGATAATCACTGAATTCCAAGTCTCTGTTTATGATAAAAACAACTCACCCCAAGCCGGAAATGGGATAATTCTCTCCTGATTCAGCCTGGGTGGATTTCCCTCCTCACTCCCCCAACTAGACATTGGGTAATTATCCTCAGAAAGGCTTGGTATGAATATGCTTCTGAATTATAATTAGGTAGAACGGTATTTACTCTTTAAAGCCTGAGTGGAATACCACACAGACTTTCCTCTCCCTGGGCAAGGGGATTCGGCAATAGGACTAAAGCCGGGTGGGGTGGGGGGGTGGGGCAGGGAGGGAGAGAAAGGAAAAGCCATTCATTAAGTGCTTACTATGTGCCAGACACTATGCTAAGTGCTTTACAAATATTATCTCATTTGATCATCATAACAATCTTGTGAGGTAAGTACTTTTATCCCCATTTCACTGCTGAGGAAACTGAGGTATGGCCAAGGTCACACAGCTAGTAAATGTCAGTCTAGTGAACTCCAGCTCCAGACCCAGTGCTCTATCCACTCTACCACCTAGCAGTTCCCTTTGGGGGAGAGCCAAAGCAAGTTGGCCAAATTCCTGATTTAAATAGCACCTTCCAGCCCATTGGGGAGGGAATTCAATCTAGGGTGGGCTAGGAGGGGAGTTGGTTTCTAGAATAAGTACACCAGACCCTCAGGGCTTAACTGTTCTCTAAAGGCCCTTCCCCCAGTTGCTAGACACTTGGGACCAGTAAGCAAGCACCTCAAGGATAAGTGAGGTGGCAATTATTGAGGGACAGCATGGAGTAATGGAAAGTGGGCTGGATTAGTCTAAGGAAAACCTGGGTTTAAACTTGCTCCTGATACTTAATGACTGGTGAACCTGAGAAACTCACAAACTTTCTCAGTCTGAGTTGCCTCTTCTGTAAAATGAAGATGATAATAACATCACTTATTTTGAAGGGTTCTTTGAAAATCAAATGAGATAATGTACATCAACGATTTTGCAAACCTTAAAATGCTATATAAATACTTGCTATTATTATTGACTCTCAGGTTCGTTGCAAGTAAAAGGTTTTCTGCTTCCCTTTCTCCTCCTTTCAGAAGGTGAAGAGACTAACCAGCAGTATGGGCAACACCTTAGGGGAATTGTGACTAAGACTAAAGAAGGCAACCAGAGAGAGCCCAGGAATTCATAGCTCTAGAGCTGTATAAGGCCTTAGAGGTCAAGTAAAACCCCCTTATTTTACAGATGAGGAAACTGAGGCACAAGAAGGCCAAATGGCTTGTCCCAGTTTATCTGGGTAGTCGGATACTCTCACTAATAGACCATGTCTGACTCTGATGTCTTTCTCAGTTAGCCCATTCTTTGTTTCACCACTGTTTATTTCACCATGCTTTATTTATCTGATTTATTTATTTCACCTTTATTTCACCATGCTGCCCTCTGGCCCTGCCCGAATCTCCAAATCAACTTGTTGGACACAGCTTCTCTTCCCCTCAACATGCTTATACTTTCACAATTTCTGTTAGTAGGTCCAATGTCTCATGTTTGTTGTAACATTGGGGTTATAATTGTCCCTTCTCTTTTCCTTAGCTCTCCAGTATTTCCAAAGCCTGTCTGTTCCAACTGTTCCATCTGTCTCTTCTCCTTTGTTCTCATCGCCACTTTCCTAGTATAGGCCCAGGCCTACTACTACCTGGTCTACTGCCTTCTAACCTCCATGTCTTCTTCCCTCTCCAATCCACCAAAATTACCATTGCCAAAATAATCTTTCTTACTCTGCTCAGGATTCTTCAGTGGCTCCTCTAGTGGCACCCAAGTAAAATTCAGAATCCTTTTCTGACATTCAAGACCCTCTGCCATCTAATACCAGGTTCCTACCCTTGCAGTCTTCCTTTACCTCCATACTCTGATCAAACTGACTTACTTTCTGCCCCTCTCATCCTTGTATTTTTCTGTCTCTGTGCCTTTGCTCACATTGTGACCTCTGCCTGGTATGACTTCCATCCCATTTTTTTCCTTTTGGATTCCTAGATGTCCTTTAAAGTCCTTCTCAAAAGTCAGCACCTGGGAGCAGCTAGGTGGCGCAGTGGTTAAAGCACCGGCCCTGGAGTCAGGAGGACATGAGTTCAAATCCGGTCTCAGACACTTAACACTTACTAGCTGTGTGACCCTGGGCAAGTCACTTAACCCCAATTGCCTCACTAAAAAAAAACAAAAAAAAAAAGTCAGCACCTACATGAAACCTTCCCTAATCCCTTCTGTTGGTAATGACTTTTCCCTTCAGACCTCATTACAATAATTACACTTGGTTCTATATCTCTCATATACTTAACTTGTACTTTTATATAGCATTGTTATTTGGGTAGGCTTATGAAACCATAATTCCATAAAGGCTTATCTAAATTTTGTGTCTCCAGCAGAATCTATTACAGTGCTCAGTATAACACTCTCCACTGAGGGCTTAGTAAGTGTTTGTTAAATGGACGAGTAAAAGAATGAATTTGGTAGCATCCAGGCTCCCTGATCTCTTTCCCTTTCCAGCTGGCTTTCAATCCATCAACAGATATCTCCAGAACACCTCTCATAGGCGAGACATAATATGAAGAGGGGTGCCAATGACAGGAAGATCGAGATTCCATCGCAATGTCTGACACTTAGCTATGTGACCCTGGGAAAATCACCTGACTTTTCTGAACCTTGGTTTCCTCATCTGTAAAATGGATTTAATAATACTGTATTACCCACTTCTGAGCAAAGTAAGAAATGTGGTAATGCATATAAAGTCCTGTGCAGACTTTAAAGCTTTATCTAGAAGTTATTGTCACACATAGCAAAGCTGGGTAGCTTTCAGAATGTCAGAGGTAGAAGGGAATTTAGAGATTATCTAGTCTAACGTCTTCATTTTACAAATAAGGAAACTATGGTCCACAGAGGCTAGGTGACTTGTAACAAGATTATCAAGTAGTGCTTGTAAAGCAGGTACTAGAACCATGTCTCCTGATCTCCCAGCTCGAGGCTAAAGAACTAGAAGAGTGCTAGATGAAGGGTATGGACAGCAAATTCTCCCAGAATTCCACCTGCATCCATGTGGGCTGGAGTGATGAGGGCTGGCTTCCCAGAGGAGGTGGGATTTCAGCTGTCTGTCTTCAATCCATCTCACTTCTCACTCGTCTATCTACTTAAGGATTTGCAAGGATAGAGAGAAGAAGCAATGCCTAAACCAATCACTTTGCTCAATTCAATTAGACATGATCTATTTTTGGATGGCTTTTGTCGAGAGGCCCCCATGATACACAATCCAACTAGCATTTATTGTGTTAGCTATGTGCAAAGACACTGGGCCAGACATTAGGGATGCAAAAATGAAATACCTTCTGCCCTCAGGGAACTTCAATCCTATTGGGGGGTGGTGGTGGAGGGGATGGGTTAAAGCAAGGGCTGGGGAAGAGTTTCACAGAGGAGATACCACCTGGGAGGGGCCTCAAAAGGAGAAAAAGGTCCTGAAGAGATAGGATTGAGAAGGAAGTGTACTCCAAACATAAGAGACAGCCTTTGTCATCTATTGTCTTAAATAAAATTGTTATATAGGTCATGATGGAACAACAACAACAGCAACAAAAAGTATATACATTGTGTAGAATCATAGAACTTGGTTCATAGAAGGAAAAATATAAGAGAATGGTCATATCACTGAATATTTGATATATTAGACTATTAAAAACCAAGGGAGAGAGGAGGACAGCTAGCCTGGCACAGTGGATAAAGCTCCGGCCCTGCCTGGATTCAGAAGGACCTGAGTTCAAATCCAGCCTCAGACACTTGACACTTACTAGCTGTGTGGCTATGTGACCTTGGGCAAGTGACTTAACCCTCACTGCTCCCCCTGCAAAACAAAAACAAGAACAAAAAACCAAGGGAAAGACCTAGATGGAGAGGAAGGCATAAACAGAGAGTGGTGAGTTTTAAGTGAAGCTCTTCTGCTTGCCTCTAAGACCATGGAAAAAAATGGAAAGAATATTCTGGCAAGAACATTCTAGACTCTCCAAACCAGTGTCTCTCATAAAGAGAAAAGGCTTTGCAGTGAGGAACCAAGGGAAGTGATGGAGCCCTAGTCAGTAGACAGAAAGCATTCAGATGAACCAAAGGATCACAAAATCTCCAGCTTGGAAGAGACTCCAGAGGTCATCCAGCCAAAAACACATCAGAACAAGAATCCCCACTACAATATATCTCAGACAATGGCGATCCACTCCTCCCCAAGTCCTCCAGTGACTCGGATCTCGCTATCAGCCCTGACTGCCCACTTTTGGACTGCTCTAATTGTTAATTGTTAATTGTTAATTAATTAATTAATTAATTGTTATGGGTTCTGCCCTCTGAAGCTGATCCCAACAAGTCTAATCTCTTTTCCAAGACAGTGACTCTGTTCCCCCTTTGGGACCTAAACCTCCCGAACAACAACACAGTCATCTGCCTGAAGGCAGGAGCCTAGAACTAATGGTTCTGGTAGTTTCTTTCCTGTCCTGGTATTCCAGAGTTCCAGGGTTCTAAAATTCTGGGACTAGAATTTTAGATTTCTCTGATTGTGTCTTTACAAATGTTTTCATTGGCTTCTGACCTATTGCTTCATGCAGCAGAAGGCTGCCTCCCAGGAGGCTGTCAGGGGGTCAGCTTCTTCCTTGTTGTCTTTGGGATTTCCCTCTTTGTAGATCCAAATGGAAAAGACTTAGTTCTCATATTTATGTAGCACTAAAATAGTTCTCACATTTATGTGGTACTTGAAGGCTTGCCTAGCACTTTACATATATTATTCTATACATGATGATGATGATAAAGGAGGAGGAGGAGGAAGAAGAAGAAGAAGAAGAAAATAATGGCTAACATTCAAATAGCACCTTTAAGGTTTGCAAAGTATACCATATATTATCTCCTTTTTTTTTTTTTTTTTTTTGGTGAGGCAATTGGGGTTAAGTGACTTGCCTAGGGTCACACAGCTAGTAAGTGTCAAGTGTCTGAGGCCAGATTTGAACTCAGTTTCTCCTGAATCCAGGGCTGGTGCTTTATCCACTGTGCCACCTAGCTGCCTTATATTATCTCCTTTTAATCCTGAGTGTTAATCCTTTTAAGCCTGAGTTCAAATCCAGCCTCAGACAATGTGTGACTCTGGGAAAGTCACTTAATACCTGTTTGCTTCAGTTTCCCCGTCTGTAAAGTGGGAATAATAATAGCACCTACCTCCCAGGGCTGTTGTGAGGACCCAATGAGATAATAATTGTAAAGTGCTTAGCACAGTGCCTGGCACAGAGTAAACTCTGTGTAAATGTTAATTCTCATTGCTTGTTAATCCTCACAAACAACCCTGTGAGCTAGGGATTATTATTATCCTCATTTAACAGGTGAGCAAAGTGAGGCCCAGAAAGACCCTTTGCTGAGGATCAAACAGCTAAGTAAATCTGAAGTAGGGTTCAAACCTGAGTCCATTCAAACCCTAAGTCCACTGACCCTAACCACTACACCTCACTTTCTCAGAAAAAGACAGGAGTTGTTGTATTAACTGTTATATTTTTTCCAAAATGGAAGTTCAGAAAGAACCCAGGTTTTCCTGACTCAGGCAGACAAGGAAGCATTCCACTTGTCTCCATCTCTCCCAGGCCCCCAATTCACAAACAAGCAGCTAGTTAGTTCCCTGCCCACCTGGCCCATGCACAAATTTCTGTCTAAGGAAAGAGTTGTCTCCGCTTTATGCAGCTCCTGTCCTTAGATGCCACGCGGAGACGTAAAGCAAGTAAGAACTCTGTCCACTGTCCTCAGGGTACCTGAAAGCTGGAAGACATGAAGACTTAACACTAATGTGAGTGTATCATCGAGGAAGAACAGAAACCTTAACTGAGTGACCCCGGACAAGCTACACCATTTCTCTGAGACGCAGTTTCCTCATCTGATGAAATAGGGACAGAAAGTTTTGCTCTATCTCCCTCAGAAAGAAAAGCCTCTGAAAACCTTAAAGTGTCATAGAAATGGACAAATAACAAAGATTAGAAGTAAAAAACACTGGACCTGGAGTCGGGAGATCTGACCTTGAATCTCAGCTCTAAAATTTAGTACTTGTGTGACTTTGGGCAAGTCCCTCAGCCTTTCCAGGTCTCAGTTTGCTCATCTGTAAAATGGGGATAATAATACAGGCACTATCTACCTCACAGGGTAATCATGGAGAAAGCACTTTGCAAATTGCAAAATGTTATATAAATGGGAATTATTATTACCTAATCTAAATATAGGAGGGGGACACAGAACAAAGGAGTCAGAGAGTTGAAAGAAGACCATTCTTTCACCTAATGGTTTGTTTATCATTTAACTGATGGCTGTTGTCCCCTTGGGGCACATCAAGGTGGTATTTGTTGAGTCTGGCAAAGTGACTTTCTTTATTCTAGGCTTCCCAGAAGGAATGAGTTTTGAGTCAGGCCACCCAGAGCTTCTTCACTGACTTCTGTGTTTCCTCTCCAGCTGCAAAAGATGAAAGAGAAGAAGGGTCTGTACCCGGACAAGAGCGTGTACACCCAACAGATAGGCCCTGGTTTCTGTTTTGGAGCATTAGCCCTGATGCTGCGTTTCTTTTTTGAGGTAAGGCCCCTCTGTGCGAGGTCCCATGGGGGAATATAGAGAGGTGAGAGCCGTAGCCCCTGCCCTCAGGAAACCTGTACTATTGGGGAGACAAGATATCACAGTGTGACAGAAAGAGCATTAGCCTGAGAGTCCAAACTCTGCCACTAACTAGCCCCTGTGTGACTTTGGGAAAGTCATTTGCCTTCTCTGAACTTGTCTCCAAGTCCCCTTCTAGGCTCTTCACTTCAGGAGGTTAAGCCTAATATACTTGGATGGATCTGAGATTTCCCTGGGTGGTGGAGATTCCCAACCCATCTAAGCCTTCTTATCCAGTGGCATTTTGGTCCATAGTTCCCATAATTCCTCCTTAGAGGGTTCACTTACTTCAATGGAGGCCATCTTCCTTTGATTCTTGGCTCTGTGTGTGACTTTGGGCAAGTCTCTTCATCTTTCCAGGGATCGGTTTCCTCTTCTGTGAAGTGGACTAGACTCCTAAGGTCTCCTCCAGCTCTGGATTGGCTTAAGATCCAATCGTGCTCTGCTTCTTTTAGTTCAAACTATCCCCAAAGTCTTAGTGCAATTTTAAGCTATTAACACCTTAAAATCTTAGTAAGGAGATGCAGGTCCTTACACCCAGCATCCATCATTCCATTGCTCCCAGAGGGATCCATTGTTTGAATGCTTCTAAGATCACAATGGTTCACAGTTTTGCAGCCCCTTCACATCATTGGGAGAATATTGGAGTTAAAGAAACAGGCTTCTGCAGCAGAGAACAGTAAAAGTGCTGAACAATTTTCCAAATATGATCCAAACCTACGTCCTCACCTTCTGCACAGTTCTAAGCCCAACTCATTGTCCATCTATCTGCTCAATTTATCCATGATAGAAAAATATAGATATAGATATACAAACATATATGTATACATGTTAAAATGGACTTCTTTCATCTTCAGTTTCTATAACCATAAATTAGGGATTAAAAACATTCTCAATGCCTATAAACCCTAGGGAGGGGATGAAAGTGTTATATGCAAATGGGTTATGGTCCCCTCAATATAGGCATTCCCTCCAATGATGCAGGTCACAGCCTATCTGAGATCACTCATCTTGTGCAACGGTAGCTCATGTCCTAACCAAAAGGCCCATCGACATGCTGGATGCCTTTCTCAAGGTCTCCTGTCTGAGCACACAGGCAGAACACGTGGGTTGTCCATCAGTTATCCCTTCACCAACTCATCTTCCTTTTTCATCACACATTTTTTCTATGACATCTTTTTCACCACTTCTCTTATGTAATTCCTTGTCTCTATTGTATTACAGCCTGTTCACACTCACCCTGTGCCTCTCTGACACTCTTTGGTTGATCCCCAATTTCAATTCTTCAAAGACTGAAGTGTTCCATGACTTACTGATGTAACATGGGTACTTGTTTTAACAAGAAGCTTGGAGTCACCAAAAATACTTTGTAATTTCTCAAAGACAATTCAGTCCTCTCTTCCCTCCTCCTGTTCAATTTTGGGCCCAGTTCATTGTCCATTGGCAGTGTTTGTCTAAGATACATAGTCTGGACAATAAACATTGTTCATCCATTTGGTTTTTCCTATGTGGATAGTTAGGCGAAACTCTTTTGAGTGGTTATTCACCTCTTCCAGAAGACTCTGTAATGTTTCATGGCTTGATGCAATAAGCACATTGTCATATGCATACAGAGCACACTGAAAAACTTTCCTCTCTGAGGAACCCTTTCTATTCAGACCTTGTATTGGATCTCCTCCACGACTGTGGCCAACACTTTTGACAAGCCTACACTATTGCTTTATGCTTCAGTTGATATATATATATATATATATATGTATATATATATGTATATATATATACATATATATTCAGTTAATAGCAATTAATCATCATTGTTTATTAATATCAAGTAAGTTGTTACATATGATATTTAATAGTACATAAAAGCAATACTTGAAATGTCATAAGGCACTGGGTGATTAATATTTGGTGTGTAGACAGTATGATTAATGCCATAGGACTTAAAGAAGAAGGAATCACTGTCAACTGAAATAATAAAATTTTGTAGAAAGGATATGGCAGAAGGATGGGGAGGTTGTCTTAATATCAGTAGATCATAGATTTTAAACTGGAAAGAAATAAACAGGTCATTTAGGCAATTCCTTCACTTTAAGGGTGGCCCTTGTTCAGTTGTGTCCAACTCTTTATGACCCCATTTGGCATTTTCTGGTAAAGATACTGGCTATTTCCTTCTCCAGCTCATTTTGGAGATGAGAAACTGAGAGCAAACAGGGTTAAGTGACTTGCCCAGTGTCACACAGCTAGTAAATGTCTGAAGATGGATTTGAACTCAGGAAGTTGAGTCTTCCTGACTCTAGGCCCAGCACTCTATCCACAGTGCCACCTAGTTGCCTTCATTTTATAAGACAAAAAACCAAATCCCAGAAAGGTAGCACAGAGAGTATATGGAAGGACAAAGTTAAATGATCATATGAGGGGAGTTGTCATAGAGTGAAAAATGGCTATGAGGAAGTATGTTCCAAGCAGCATAAACACATGAGCAAAAGTGTGGAGGTAGGAAATAATGAATGTTAAAAGATGGCTATCTGAGAAAAATAGGGACAGATTAAGGAATTCTTTCAATACCAGGTTGAGGTTTCTAAGGCTGAGGCAATTGGCTGACTCTCTTTCCTTCTTTCCCTCCCTCTCTCTTTTGCCATCTTCAAAGGAATGGGATTACACCTATGTTCACAGCTTCTACCACTGCTCACTAGCCATGTCCTTTGTCTTGCTGCTGCCCAAGGTGAACAAGAAAGCTGGGAATGCTGGGACTCCTGCCAAATTGGACTGCTCTACACTCTGCTGTGCTTGCATCTGACTGCACCCTTCTCCCGACTCTCCCCAGACCTCTATTTGCCCTATGGAGCATGCATCCCTATGGAGATATGAACCCAGTCCCTTACTCTTTTCTTCTCTCAGGTCAAGTTAAGCCAATAAGTATTTAAGATCTCAATGTAGGCCTAGCACTGTTGTAGGCACCATGTTGCTTTTCCCCTTTTCATCTAAGGCTTTCATATTTAAACTCAGTATCCTAGAACTAGATTTCCAGAGCCAATCATAGCCCTCTGCCTCTGTGAAGGACTGCACCCAAATTATCCTAGGCAGACAAGACTTTTCCTATCAAAGATGAGTCTACCTGCTATCCTTGGTTACAATCCTTTTGCGGTGAGTAAAATTATAAGTGTAGTCACCTTATTTCTGTCCCAAGTTTAGGGAAAATTAGGTGGGGTTCCTAATATAGTTGTTACTTATAAATTAGAAGCTTTAGCACCAGTTTTTGGGCAATAAGCATTTATTAAATTATATTAAATATTAGTAAAGAGAGAACACCTGGCTTAGAAAGTTAAGAAAAGGTCTATCTAGCCTAGAGGAGAGAATAGAGCTCAGCCTGGCCTGCTTCTTCCTCCAAGTCCTCTACCACCATTAGCACCTCAGAGAGCCTAACAGAGTAACTGCGTGAGGAAGCTTTTTCTGGGTCCCGAGGAAAGGTGGTCTTTACACACTGCTTCAAGCTCATTGGCTAGCATCACCCAAATACATTGGTTCACTGGACTTGAGGGTGGTCCCGGGTTGAGGTCAGAGTTCACACCCTCTGAACACACTTTCTTGAGGGCCAGGCAGGTGTGGTTTTAATTGAATTAACTTTAAGTGAGTTAATCAGTAAAGTCAGTCAATCCAATCAATCCCCTGAGCTGGGGCCTTTGGGCGGTCCTATTATTTTCTCATACTTTCCCTTCTAAAAGTCGAGCACTGTCTCCTGTTTGGACATCTCTTTTCCCATGGGTCCTGATGAGATTTCTATTTTTGTACCCATCATCTCTGAATGAGCACTTTGGGAAGGGAGGGGTCAGTCCAATAGGGAGTGCCACTGTTCCAGTACTAGGTTGGTCAATTTCAGCAGCCACCTCCTGACCCCAAACCCCACCCCTTGGCCCCTATCCCTTCCTCTAGCTGAGTTCCATGAGCTCTGAGTTCTCTGCTTCTAGGAGAGAAATTCCAGACTGAATTGATGTAGGAGCAAAATGATTTTATTTATTTCACTCTAACTCTGTTGGAGGCCATAGGCTCTTTCCCAAGACTGCAGGAGCCCAATGCCAACTCACCATACCTAGTGTCCAGCCTAGGGTTGACAAGTATCCCTTTCCCAGATCCACTGAGGTGGGTGGTTTAATGACGAAAGTGTCTGGGCACCAAGGGCACCCTCCTGGGGTCCAACTCATTTGGAAGCTACTGCCCTTGTTCCCTTTGCCCATGGCCAGATTTTTTCCCACAGCTCTCCAATAGAAGGGCAGTGAGTACAGAAAAGTCTCTGAGTTCCTCCAGATAATTCTCTCCTTTGAAAATAACTGGGGGCTACCCAGCAGGCATCCCCTTACCTCTTTTTTTTTCAACAAACTTGGCTCCATATCTGAATGACTCTTTCTGCATAACAGAAGCATCATCTTAATAGCATTCCTCTTCTTTCCACCCACACAGGGTCAATTCCATAGTTCCACTAGTCCAGGATCCTACCATAGGTGATTTAGAAAAGTTATGACCTCCCTTCCTGACATAATCCTCCCAGATGATTCCAAACCCTCTCCTGCCCCCAGCTGCCCCAGGAGATTGTTATATGAGCATTGGTCTGTCCTCCCTCTCCCACCCCTTCCCAAGTTTATAGAAGAAAACCACCTCCACACTTTCCAACCCTTGAAGGCTTTCACTGAGCTCAGACTCATCCATAACTCATCTCCACTCCTTTGATCCTTTTAATTGGCCAGCCCAAATCCTCCTTCTTATCTTGTTGGGTCCAGTCCTTTACAAGGTAAGGAAGAGAAGAGTATTCTGAGCTCCCTATATATGGTTGTCTTCCCCCACAATCACTTATGCACACTCATAGACACACACACACACACACACACAAATGCCTTTGTGACTCTCTCCAACCTTTACTCGACGGCCCCATCCCAAGTGTGTGGCAGAAGACATTACAGCAGAGCACATGAGCCACCTGAGTTTATCACAGCCTCCAGGATAAGGAAAAATAAAGACACAATTTTCTAGCAAGTGAAAATGCTGCTAGAATTTAAAAATTCAAATTCCAGAATTTACCCTGTGTTTCTTAAGGGGACCAATATGCAGCATTCCCTGCCTCCCGGGGAGAGGGGACAGGGGATTGAGTGGATGGTTTCCAAAGGTGCCCTACATTCTGGAAGGTAATGTTTAGGCCTTTCCAAAGTCAGTAACAACCTCTGACCCCCAGGCCAAGAAAACGCTCATGAGCCAGGAACCCTGAGACGAGGAACACTGAGGAGGACTTCTTGGGAGGGGACTGTTTTGGGATTAGTGAATTCTGTGATGTCTCCAGAAGGTGAGATTTCAGGGTAGGAAAGAGGCGAAATGCATCTAGTATAGGAAAGAACCCTGGATTTGGAGTCATTGTCCTAGAGCTAGATGAGACCCTAAAGATCATCTAATTCAACTCCCTCATTTTACAGATGGGGGAAACTGAGTCCCAGAGAGGTTAAGCGACTTACCCCAAATCGCCCAGGAATCAGAATATCTGGTCATGGCTCTTTCTCCCCATGTGATCTTAGGCAATAGCTTAGCCTGTCTGGGCCTCAATTTCCTCAAATGTGAGGAGGTTGTACCAGATGGCCTCAGAAGTCCCAGTTCTAAGTGTCTGTTCCTATGATCCTAATAAGATACCAGTCCTGTCCTCCAGGACTGTACAGAGGCATGCAGAAACAGCCCACAATAACTCCCACATGCCCTACGGCAGAGATGTGATTGGGACATGAGAGGTACAGACTCTCTTTCCAAGGACAGGTAAGTTTCCTGGGAAGGGCAGACCAGGGGTGGGGGTGGGGGACAGCGGAACCAGGAGGAGACTGCAGGCAGGTGAGAATATCCACAGGGGCCATCGGACCCCCACACCTTCCACCCCCTGCCACCCCCTGCCTCCTCCTGGTTTGGCTGGAACACTAAGCACTTTGTCTGCAGCGAGCTCTCTCCCAGGCCTCCCAGCTCCCTGGCAGCTCATGGAAAATCAGAGGCAAAGAAGGCCGCTCCTGAGGAGGGAGGCGGAGAGGTCTGCAAAGCTCATAACATCCCACATTAACAGACTATTTACTATAGCCAGAGCAACTGATTTATGAAGACTGCCTGGGAGAAGAGCCAGGTCTATATGTCATGGACAATTAGGGCAGCCCTGATCTACACTGGTGTCCACTGAGAACTGGGCTTCTCCACCTAGCCCTCTTTCAGCCAGACCCTCCAAGGCCCTTCTCAAGAATAACAGGCCTTCTTTCCCTTTGTCCAAAGGCTGGGGCTTTCACCAAGTGCTTTCATAGACGTCATCTCAATGGATCCTCATGATAACCCTGCGGGAGCCCCATAAGGAAAATACCATCAGTTCTATTTTACAAAATAACCACAATAGTAATGATGATGACAGTGTAGTACAGTGGATAGAGAGAGCCAGCCTCAGAGCCAGAAAGCCCTGGGTTCGAGTCTCACCTCTGACTTCTGGCTGTGTGACCCAGGGTAGGCCACTTCATCTCTCAGTGCCCCAGGCAACTCATCTAGGGAGAGAAATCATCTCATAGAAGTTCCTCATGGGGAGCTCCTACCCAGATGAAATCACAGGTCCAATTAAAAAAATAACTCCCTCAGAAAAAGATGAGAAGGTGGAAAAAGAATAATTCCCGACTCCCAGTTTAACCCTATGTGACCTGGGGTAAGTCACCTCCCTTCTTCAGGCCTTAGCTTCCTCACCTGGAAAAGAAAGGAGTTGGACTGGAGAATCTCTATGGTTTTTCCTGGCTCCAAATCTGTGACTTTTATGTAGTGCTTTGAGGTCTGCAGAATGCTCTCCTCATAACGGTTCTGTGACATAGGCATAGCAAATGTTGTTTTGACCATTTCGCAAATGTGCAGACTGAGGCACAGAGAGGGGTCATGAGCCACCCAAGGCCACACAATCAGGGAATCTGGGTTCCTGACTACTACTCCACATGGACCGGCACACAGCATCCCATCACAGTAGCTCCCAGCTCAGGCCAGAACTCCTTGGAGAACTCTCAGGCAGTTAAACCAAGAAGCACTGACTTAATGACTAATTAGCACAAACTATTGCCTCTGACTGATCCCAGGGCTGTGTGAGAGATCCAAAAAAGGAAGCATGATACCGTGTTCACTTACAATCTACTTTATCTGAAATCTTCCCCTCCCTGGACCTGCCTCAGCCGAGTCCCTCAACTCCCTTGCAAAATCATGGATCTTGGACTTAAAGCTCAGAGAATCCTTCAAGGTCACGGAGCCATCTCCTACATTTTGCACACCAGATAACTGAAGCTCCAAAAGGCCTCGCCCAATGTCACACAAGTAATGATGGATGGAGCAGGGATTCAAACCCAAGTTCCCCAGCTCAATGTCCAGTACCTCTTCCACTGTACTCCATCCCTCCTTCACCCAAGCCCCTAAACCTCTGCCCCCACCTCTACAGACCCTCCCTGGCAGCAAGACTAGCAAGAGCTTCACCCCCCTACCCCTTCTGACTTTGGAATATTTTCTAGAGATGCCCTGGGGAGAACGATCCTTGCCCCCATCCATAAGCAGCTGTGCCACACTTGGATGCCCTGTGTACGAGCCCTGCTTCTGCCCACCCTCAGCTGCCCCTTCCTCGCTCCCCCTTCGTTTCCCCCTCCCCCATGACGCAACCTTCCTGATGGGAGGGGGAGTGCAAGCTGAGCTCTGGAGGAGGGAGAGGCTTACCTCCGGCAGTACAAATGCAGGGAAGCCTTATAAACATTTACAGCAACGTAGACAAAACAGTCTATTGTAACCTCCCCGTGCTGGTGGGAGGCTGGCATGGGAGTGCACTTGAGCCTGGGCCAGCAAGTCCTCTCTGCTTTCATTAAGATGGTGTTTTTGTCTAAGGTGTAGTCTGAGCTCTGTGACCTTTGTCGTGTCTGCTACTGAAATTTCCTGTCTCTGTTATTCTCCTCTTCAGTAAGACGATCTGAAACCCAAAACTTTTATTGCCCCTTTTAAAACGTCTTTATAGCTCCCCATCTACTTCATATACTGTCTTGCTCCTCGACGCTGGGATTTTACTTAGGGGGAAGGGTGCACAGAGCTGCTAAAGGCATTTGTGCTTCCTTGAGCCACAGGGCCTTGGCTGGTCCCACCAACAGAAAGTGGAATGAGAAGTAAGGGGTTTTGAGAAACTACATTCCTAAGTGCATGTGGCCCGTGTTGGGTATTTTTCTGCAGAGTGTGCAAAAAACCACCTTTTTTTTTTTAAAAGGGTGCAAATTAAATCTCCTTGAACCTCCAAATGTGGGGGCCATGCTTTTTTGGTTGGCTAACTGCACAAGTGGATAGATGGCACCCAATACTGGGTGTTGCCTACTCTTGCTGGGAGTCAGGAGTTGGAGATTTCACTCTTTCTTTTGCCATTATTTTTGATTTGTGTTCATATGAACATTCCCTCAATAGGCCTCCTAACAAGGGGGGCATCCAGACTTTCTTGCTTTGTCTCTTTCAGCCTCATTTTCCCTATTTTACAAATGAGGAGAATCATCCCTGCTTTGCCTATTTCATAGGGCAGTTTTGAGGATAATAAGATAATGAATGTGAAAGCTTTTTGCAAATGCATTGCTGTTGGTTATAGTCATTGAGCATTTTTATGAGATGTGCTCCAATCAATCAATAAGTATTTATTTGGAGCTAACAAGCTCTGTCCTAGATGGTGGGCATACAAAAAAAGTTCCTGCCCTCAAGGAGTTTACATTCTACTAGATAAATAAAATGGACATATATAAATATTCAAAATATGTATAAATCAGTAAAAGTTCAGTAAGTTGGGGGGGGGGGGGTCCACCAGCAGCTGATACAGCTCTACAATCCAGCTCCTGTTTCTTTTTCCAATCATATCTCAGTCCTCTTCTACCCAAACCCTCTCCTCCAGCACTTAATACAGTGCCTAACACATAGCAGTCACTTAAGAAATGTTTATTAACTAACTGACTGACTCCAGCCAGGATAGCCTCTTTACTTTCCCCTGATCCCTCAGCCTCAAAGGACCTCTTACTTCTTTTCCCTATATGAATCCTACACATCCTTTGAGGTCCTGCTAGGTACAGTCCCATCTCTTACATAAAATCTCCTCTGATGTTCTCTGCCCTTTACATGAATTTCTGTGGCCCAACATTCTAGTGATTAGCACTTAGAAAGTGTTCAATAAACATGGCCCAGGGTTGATTTTGGAAAAAAAAACCCCAAACAAACAAACAGGATGCTTGTGACTGTGAGTTACAACTTACTAGGGAAAAAGGGGGAGGAAAAGAATCTTATGGAAAATATCTTAGAAAGAAAATAATAATTAATATTTTTGTGACACCTTAAGGTTTACACATCAATTTCCTTATAACCACCCTGAATGTAGGTAATGTGAGTACAAGTATTCCCATTTTACAGATGGGCAAAGTTGATGTTCAGAAATGGGAAAAGACTCAGAATCAGATAGCTGTAAGTGACAGAGTCAGAATTCAAACTCAGGTCTTCTGCCTCTTGTCCTTTTTACCACTCCACCTCTACCTTGATAGGTAATTAAAAACCATCTTCTGAGGGCAGCTAGGCAGCACAGTGGATAAAGCATCGGCCCTGGATTCAGTAGGACCTGAGTTCAAATGTGGGGACACTTGCCATTTACAAGCTGTGTGACCCTGGGCAAATCACTTAACCTTCATTGTCCTGCAAACAAAACAAAAACAAAAAAGAAATTTTAAAAACCCTCTTCTGTGGAACAAAGCTTGGTAGCTGAGGGTAGACTAAGGAAAGATGGTAATTTCTCTCATCTCTGCTTTCTAGACAACTGTACATGTGGTCAGATACATTGGAATACAGGAATATGTGTGCATGAATGTGCCAGCCTATGTATGCCTGGGCATTTATGCATATGATAATGGAAAGTTGTTGAAAGAAAGCTGAGTCATGGTCTATCAGGGCCTAGTGTCCAGCCAGAGATTCACAGGCAAAGGCTAAGATTTAGAGCTGGAAGGGACCTAAGATAGGTGGCACTGTGGATAAAGCACCAGCCCTGGATTCAGGAGGATGTGAGTTTAAATTCGGCCTCAGACTCTTGATGCTTACTAGCTATGTGACCCTGGGGAAGTCACTTAATGCTCATTGCCCCATAAAAAACAAAAACAAAAACAAAAGACTTTTTAAAAAAAGAAACATACTCAAGTTTCACACAAGTGTGTGATCCAGCAAAGAGATCTCTGTATTTGAAGTCAGAAGATCTGTGATCAACTTCTCACCTATGCCACTTACTATCAGTATGTGCAAAACATTTTATATCTGCCTCAGTTTCCTTATCTGCAAAGAGGGCAGGCTAGTTGATTTCAAAAGCTTCTAGCACTAAATCTATGTTCTGGACTTTATAACCTTGAGGGCAGATCCTCAAATCTCATCTAGATTGTCTAGTCTTAGGGGCAGCTAGGTGGCGCAGTGGATAAAGCACTGGCCCTGGATTCAGGAGGAACTGAGTTCAAATCCAGCCTCAGACACTTGACACTTAACTAGCTGTGTGACCCTGGGCAAATCACTTAACCCTCATTGCCCTACAAAAACAAAACAAAACAAAAAAATAAATTAGATTGTCTAGTCTTGTGACTGCCCTTTCAAACAAACCTGGTACTTTTCAGCATTTCTATCTTGGGAAGGGCAGAGGGGGGGAAAGGTCAGGGATGGGGAGGATTATTCCTTGAAAGGAGAGAAACATGAGCTTTTGGGGGATAGGGGTATATGACAATGCTAAGAATTCTTGGGTTCCTTTTCAATCTTGTATTTTGACTACATTTGTTCTTCACTGGAGACTGTGTATCCATCAATCTACCTGACTACTAGTTTCTATAACACATGTACTCAAGGGATGTCAGAAATTGAATTTTACTACCTGGGAGACACCGTGAGGAAGGATGTACACACATAGAAAGCAAACAACTCAACAAACTTTATTGAGCTGTTCCATATTAAGAACTGGCAGGAGAGCCCCCTTATAATACTGGGTTTGGGGAACAGGAATGACATTCATGTTATAGGCTGAACATGTTCTGACAGGAATCTACTCAAAGGAGGTGGGTTTAAGGGCCCTGGTCTATAAAATAGGGGTTTTTTAATAGCATCTAATTGACAGGGTTGTTGTGAGAATCCAATTATACACATGGAAAGCAAACTTTAAAGCACCATATAAATGTTAAGTATTACTATTTGCGACTGCTGATGCTATATACTGTACTACATTTATAAGACCATTTGATTAGGAGGTGATGGCAGGCTAATTATGAAAGTGGAAAACCTTTTAATTCCCCCTAGGGGAAGACTAGTAGTTGGTAGGTAAATGTTCCATTTGAATGAAAAGTTAGCCTGCCATCACCTCTGGGCAGCTAGATGGTGGAATGGGTAGAATATGGGCCCTGGAGTTAGAAAAACATCTTCCTAAATTCAAAAGATGCCTTAGGCACATACTATCTGTATGACCCTGGGCAAGTCACTTAATCTTGTTTGCCTCAGTTTCCTCATTTGTAAAATGAGCTGGAGAAGGAAATGGAAACCATTCCAATATCTTTGGCAAGAAAACCCCAAATGGGTTCAGGAAGAGTCAGACATGACTGAAAACAACTGAACAACCAATTTGGTGAAGACTACTGAGTTTAGCACTAGAAATACTAAGGGTTTTTGTTTTTGTTTTTGTTTTTGTTTTGTTTTTTTGGTGAGGCAATTGGGGTTAAGTGACTTGCCCAGGGTCACACAGCTAGTAAGTGTCAAGTGTCTGAGGCTGGATTTGAACTCAGGTCCTCTTGAATCCAGGGCTGGTTCTCTATCCACTGTACCACCTAGCTGCCCCTAAGGTTTTTTTTTTTTAATCACAAAATTTCTGCCCTCAGGAAGCTTACATACAGCAAGGGAGGCTATGACATGTTAGAGAAGCATCATGGTATAATGGAATCAACATCAGAAGACCTGGGTGTGAATTCCCAGCTCTACTCTTTATTATCCGTGTGACTTTGGACAAGTCACCTCACTTCTCCAGGACTAAGTTTTCTCCTTGTAAATGAGAGTGTTGTCCTACATGATCTCTAAGTTACCATCCAATCCTTAAATCTATGACATTCTATGATCTATGGCATTTACACATAAGAATGATACATGGGAGAAAGTGATAGGTGCTAAGTGCAATTAGAAACTGGGGACTGGGAGAAGTGGCAACAGAATAAATGCTTGAAGGAAGAGACAAAGAGGGAGTGAAAAGGATAGGAGTGGGGTAACTTGCACTTAGGAGAGTAGGCACAAGGGCAGGTCACCACATCTGAACAAAACCCTGGCAAGTAAAACCAAAGAAGGGAAAGAACAGAAGGACTAATGGAGTCCCAACCACAGCCCAGGGGAAGTCAGATTGTCCAGGAGCTCTAGAAGACATTTCACTCCAAAAGGACATTTGCTTTTTGTTTTTTTTGTTTTGGTTTTTTGTTTTGTTTTGGTTTTTTTTGCAGGGCAATGAGGGTTAAGTGACTTGCCCAGGGTCACACAGCTAGTTAAATGTCAAGTGTCTGAGGCTGGATTTGAACTCAGGTCCTCCTGAATCCAAGGCCAGTGCTTTATCCACTGCGCCACCTAGCTGCCCCCAAAAGGACATTTGCAAACCCCAAAGCACTATAGAAATATCAGTTAGTAGTAGTAGAAATAAGTGATGGCATTGGAATTTGACCCTAGGTCCTCTGACTACAAATCCAGTGCTCTTTTCATTGAATGGCTGAGAAGTGTCAATGGTAGGATTTAAACCCAGATTACTCCTGATTAAATTTCAGTGCTCTTCCCATCACATCATGTGGCCCCTTAAAAATGCCTTTATAAAAGAAAGGAAGGAAGGAAGGAAGGAAGGAAGGAAGGAAGGAAGGAAGGAAGGAAGGAAGGAAGGAAGGAAGGAAGAAACAGAGGGAGGGATGGATGGAGGGAGGAGGAGGAGGAGGAGGAGGAGGAGGAGGAGAGAGAGAGAGAGAGAGAGAGAGAGAGAGAGAGAGAGAGAGAGAGAGAGAGAGAGAGAGAAGGAAGATTAAAAATGCTTTCATGCTATTAAAAATAATGAGTAGGATTGTTTCGGAAAAACCTGGGAAGACTTATATGAACTGAGACAAAGTGAAGATAACATTACACACAGTAATAGCAACATTGTAATGATAATTTACTGTGGAAGACAACTATTCTGATCAAGATAATGATTCAAGACAATTCCAAAGGACCCATGATGAAAAATGCTTTCCACCTTCAGAGAGAGAACCAATAAACTCTGAGTATAAATTGAAGCATAGTTTTTAAACTTTATGTTTCTTGCTTTTTACTGTTTATTTGCAGCATGGCTAATATGGGAATGCGTTTTGCATGACTTCATATGTTTAACTGATATCAATGAATGGGGAAGAACTAGGAAGGAAGAAAAAAATTAGAACTCAAAAAATTTTAATGAATGTAAAAAATTAATTAAATAAGGATGCCTTCATGGCATTAGGTTGGGCTTATACATGTGTAACACCCTCTCTTACCCAGGCAAGGTGAGTGGGTTTTCCTGAAGGAAAGACTTGTCTCCTGTGCTACATGCATGTAAGTAGACATGACTTTAGTTGAGAGAACACTGAGTACCACACTGTATATCTGCCTAAGGGACTTAATTCAATTTTGCTGCAGATAAATTTTGGGGCAGGACATCCAGCAAGACACTCAACTTTTTGAATGGCTACTGGGAGCTCCTAGAGCCACAGATGATACGGGGAATCTGGCCCTATCATGTCCCTTAACTTCCAGGCTTGAAATAATAGAGATTTCTGAGAGTGGATCCTTTTGTAGGCAGATGGTCTCCCATTCCCTCTACTTTCCTCTCTCCCTCCTTCCTCCCTCTTCCTCTCCCTCTCTCCTTTTCCTTCTTTCTCATTTTCCTTCTTTCTCTTCCTTTCCTTTTCCTTCTCCCGCTACCTCTCCTTTTACCTCTTCCTCTCCCTTTCCCACTCCTTTTCACTCTCCCTCTCTTTTCCCATTTCCTTTCTCTCCCTTCCTCTCCTTTACTTTCTCCCTCCCTCATAGCCTTGCCATGAAAAAAAAAAAGAGCAAAAAGTGTTACTTAAATTTCAGGACCCCTGTAGCACCTCCATCTAGCCCTTATAGGGAAACTCAAATCAGGGGCATTTTTACTCCAAAAGGAAACATAGTCCCAATAAAAAGACAAATGTGAGTCCTTTAAAAAAGAAAAAAGGAAATAACCTCCTGCCCAAGCCAACAGTGCTTGTTAAAACTCAGATTTCCCTTCTTAATGCTCCTCTAATCCAGACGGGCCCGGATTTCACTTTAAATAATCGGAGATTCAGAATCCTCATCTTTCTGAAGGAAGCAGGGGGGCCCCTCTGTAGTCCTTAGAGCTCTGGGAATCTGTGATCAATGACTCTAGGATCAAAGAGGCTGACAAGTCATATGAACCATAGGGGCAAGTCAACAACCCAAGAGACTCACAAAGGCAGCTGCCCAGACAGAGCATCCTGGATGTCATTGCTGCCCCTGATGAAGAAAACATTTGTTCAAACATGGCATCAGATATTTTCCTCTCCCTTTTTTGTTCCTTCTTTATTTCTTCCA
Organism: Dromiciops gliroides; assembly: GCF_019393635.1. Lineage (NCBI taxonomy): Eukaryota > Metazoa > Chordata > Mammalia > Microbiotheria > Microbiotheriidae > Dromiciops > Dromiciops gliroides. The sequence goes on along the minus strand of NC_057862.1, from coordinate 427,400,578 downwards.
TAGACACTGAGAGCTAGAAAGGGCCTTAGAGACCATTTATCTGAGAATTACAGAATTTCAGAGTTGGAGAGGACCTCAAAGGCCATTGAATCTAACCATATCTGAGCAAGAGTCCCTGTTGCAGATGATGGTCAAATGAGCCCCTCTCTCTCTCCCTCTCTCTCTCTCTCTCTCTCTCACACACACACACACACACATACACACACACACACACACACACACACACACACACACACACAGGAGCCAAGCCTTCACTTTAACTCATGAGGGATTCTGAATCTTTGGGAGTTCTCTCCATGGCAGGATAACTCACTAACTGCCTTGGCAGCCCTAACTGTCTAACAATTGGGAGGTTTGTCCTGACATCATCTGTAACTTCTACACATCTCTCCTAAATTCTGGCTTCTAAAAACAAACAAATCTAATCCTTCTATACCATAGTCCTTTGAATGCTTGAAAAGAGTGATTAGGTCCCACTCCCAATCCAAATCCTTCTCTTCTCCAGGCCAAACATCCATGATTCCTTCAATTGATTCTTATATGATATGCTGATGACTACTAGCTCTCTCACCATTGGGGTAGCCCTCCCCTGAACCCCTTCCAGTTTGTTAAAATGTGGCACTTTGGAGGTCATAGTTCCACCATCTATTTCCCTGGTCAAATCATATCTTATGTATAATATTTAGTTATAGGTACCTCTTTTTCTGTATTTCTTTTTTCTTCTGGCTCCTTTGACCTAGAGAGAGAGGGAAAAATAGTTTAGGTCTGGAATGGACTCCATCCTGTCAACCTAAATTGACTAAGCAATTGACCAAGTGAGACCTCAAGAGCTTGGGTTTTGCCTCTGTCCTCTTTCAGAAAAAAGGGTTTGAGATCGTAGGGGGGAAAGGAAGTTGGTGTGGGACTATAGATGTTTAACATCTTTCCTCAAAATAATCCAAAGTGTCTTCAGGTTTATACATACATATATATATATATATATTTACCTGTTAATAATAGGCTAATTATAAAGAAGTTTGTTCATTAAAGCAGAATTTCTACTTAAAATTTATTCACTATTGTTAGTTTGTGTTAAAAATATACCTGAGGTTATTCTAATCACATTTCTTTAGACATATTCTATATTTCAGACTAATTAATATCTTTATTCTCTATTCCTCCTGTTTCTTCTTTCCTACCTCCAGTTATTTTAAATCTGTGAGATTTAGTTGTGTTTTCATGCCCTCTGATCTTTAAAATGTTCTGGACCAATCCCCAGAGGTCGGCTCCAGGAGGCAGGACCATAATCTGGTTGAAGAGACAAGATTAACACAGGAAATAGTGGGAGAACTCAACAAGTGTGTAATAAAGTGTTAAAAATGCATGGTGTCGGGGCAGCTAGATGGTGCAGCGGATAGAGCACCGGCCCTGGATTCAGGAGTACCTGAGTTCAAATCTGGCCTCAGACACTTAATACTTAACAAGCTGTGTGACCCTGGGCAAGTCACTTAACCCCAATTGCCTCACTAAAAACAAAACAAAAAAACAAAAACAAAAAAATAATGCATGATGTCTCAAAGATATACCCCAAAAGAGAAAAAGACCTATTTGTACAAAAATATTTATAGCAGCTCTTTTTGTGGTGGCTAAGAATTGGAAATCAAAGGAATGTCCATCATTTGGGGAATGGCTAAACAAGCTGTGATACAGGGTTGTGAAGCAATATTACTGTGCTATAAGAAATGACAAACAAGATGACTTCAAAAAGGCCTGGAAAGACATGTATAAACTGATGTATTGTGAAGTTAGCAGAACCAAGAGAACATTGTGTACAGAGACAGCAACATTGTTTGATGAAGAACTGTGAAAGACAACTATTCTCAACAATACAATGATTCAAGACAATCCCAAAGGACTATTGATGAAACATACTATCCACCTCCAAAGAAAGAACTGATACTGATGGAACAGACTGAAGCATGCTATTTTTCACTTTCTTTCAATTTTTTTCTTTTAATCAAGTTTGCTTGTAAAAAATGACAAATATGGTAATGTTTTACATAATCATACATCTATAACCCATATCTGATTGTTTGCCACCTTGGGGAGGGGGGAGGGGAGGGAGGAAAGGAAGGATAAAAATTGGAACCCAAAACTATAAATAAAAATGTTTATTAAAAAATACACGGTGTAAATGATTCGTGCTATAGAAGTGCAGAGAAGAGAAAGATCTACATGGACTCTAGCAGTTGAGGAAGGAACAAGACTTCTTTCAGAGAAAATCAACCTGAGTGTCACACATCTTTAGGATGCCAGAGCATGTCCAAGGGAGAGCAACAAAATGAAAGGAGTAGTTGCATCCACAGCCAAGATTGAAAGAGGGATGGTGCAGAAGGAGGCAGGCAGAAAAATTCTAAAAAGTCAGGGCACCTGGGACTAGAGTCCAAGGGCAGTCTTGTTTTTGTTTTTATGGAGCAATGGGGGTTAAGTGACTTGCCCAGGATCACACAGCTAGTAAGTATCAAGTGTCTGAGGCCAGATTTAAACTCAGGCCCTCCTGAATCCAGGGCCAGTGCTTTATCCATTGCACCCCTAGCTGCCCCCCCAAGGAGAGTCTTGAACTTGGAATCAGGCCTGTGCTCTATGGAAATCAAGCTAAACTATGAACCCTATAATCCTCTTCCCCTTCCCAGAGACTGAGGTGATGCAGGGACAGGGGTGGGGTGGGGTGGAATGGGAAGGAGGATTATACCTCCCACTTGTTGGGGGGAGTAAATTTGTATATTTGTGATTATCTTTTTTTCAGGTTAAACATTTTTATTTATATTTTTCTGTTCCGATCTCTATCCCTCCTTCCCTCCCTCCCCTTCCCCCTTCCCAAGGTGGCAAACAATCTGATATGGGTTATACATGTATGGTCATGCAAAACATCATCATATTTGTCACTTAATGAAAGAATGTGAAAAAATAGCCTGCTTCAGTCTATTCCATCAATATCAGTTCTTTCTTTGGAGGTGGATAGTATGTTTCAACAATATGCTTTGGGGATTGGCTTGGATTATTGTATTGTTGAGAATAGTCTAGTCATTCACAGTTCTTCATCAAACAATATTGCTGTCTCTGTACACAATGTTCTCTTGGTTCTACTCACTTCACAATACATAAGTTCATACATGTCTTTCCAAGCTTTTTTGAAGTCATCTTGTTTGTCATTTCTTATTGCACAGTAATATTCCATCACCATCATATACCACAGTTTGTTTAGCCATTCCCCTATTGATGGGCATTTCTTTGGTTTCCAATTCTTAGCCACCACAAAAAGAGCTGCTATAAATAATTTTGTACAAATAGGTCTTTTTCTCTTTTGGGGGATGTCTTTAGGATATAACCCAAGTAGTGGTATTGCGGGATCAAAGAGTATGCACAATTCTATAGCCCTTTGGGCATAGTTCCAAACTGCTCTCCAGAATGGTTGAATCTTTTCAAAACTCCACCAACAGTGGATTAGCATCCCAGTTTTGCCACAATCCTTCCAACAACCAGTATTTTCCATTCTTGTTATATTTGCCATTCTAATAGGTGTAAGGTAGTTGTGAGGTAATACCTCAGAGTTGTTTTAATTTGCATTTCTCTGATCAATAATGATCTAGAGCATTTTTTCATATAATTATTGATAATTTTTATTTCTCTGTCTGAAAACTGCCTGTTCAAATCCTTTGACCATTTTCAATTGAGGAATGACTTGTATTTTATCTTTTGAAATAAATAGTCCTTTGTAAAAGGTCCAGTGTTACATAGCAGTTGGGGAAAATAAGGAAAGGTCAAGATAGTGTCAAAATAGTGTCTGAGTTGCACCTTAAAGAAAGAGAGAGACTCAGTGAAGTGGAGGTGAGGAAGAAGTACATTCCAAGTATGGGGGAGGAAGGAAAGAAACATTTATTAAGCACCTTACTATGTGCCAGACATTGTGTTAAGCACTTTTCAAATATCACCTTATTTATATCAAATATCATCACAAGCCTGGGAGAAAGGTGCTATTATTATCCTTATTTTACAGTTCAGGAAACTGAGGCAAAAAGAAGTTAAATGACTTGGCCTAGTCACACAACTAGTAAGTATCTGAGGGCATATTTGAACTCAGGTCTTCTTGGATTTCTAGAATAGTCAAGTTTGAAATATCCAATAGACAATCAGTGATGTGTTACTGAAGTTTAAAGGGGAGATCTTGGAGAGAAAGTAAGTTTGGGGGGGGTGCACACGCATGCATGAGAGAGACAGAGACAAAGAGACAGGGACAGAGACAGAAAGACAGAGACAGAGATACAGAGAAAGACAGGGACAGAGAAAACAGAGAGAGTCATATGCATAGAGATGATTTTGCTCATTCAATTGTATCCAACGCTTCATGATCCTTGTGGAGCATATTGTCCATGGGTTTTCTTGGCAAAGATATTAGAGTCATTTGCCATTTCCTTCTCCAGTGGATTAAGGCAAACAGAGGTTAAATGACTTGCCTAAGATCACATATCTAGAAAGTATCTAAAGCTGGATTTTATCAGCATCCTATCCATTGAGCCATCTAGCTACTTGCATAAAGATGACAGTTAAATCTGTAAGAGATGATGAGGTCACCCAGAGACTATGGTGGAAAAGAGAAGAGGGCCTAAAATAGAACTCTGTGAAAGACCCACACTTAAATAGTGACATGGATGATTATCCAATAAAGGAGACAGAGAAGTGATCAGACAGGTGGGAGAAGAACCTGGAGAGAGTATATACGACTATCTTCTAGTATAGAAAGGGTTTTCTTGTAAAAGAAGAACTAGATTTCTCATACTTGTCCCAGGGAAGTAAAAAACTAGGTTCAATGGATGAGAAAGAAGAAATGATAAAGATTCAGACTTGAGGGAGGTCTACAGGGCTGCTTCTCTCCAAACCAGGGCCTGGGGGAAGGGCAATTGGCTTCCTTCTTGGATCTGAGTTGTGGAGAGGTTAATTTGTCTTTATCTCTGTTTCTATTTCCTAACATCTAGGCTATTCTGGTAGCCTTAAGAACTCCTGATGTAGCCAGAGATCTCTGGCAGTCAGAGGATTCCTCACTGCAGCCATGATACTGGTGGCAGTGACATCTGGAAGAGATTTGGGCAGACAATCACAGATACCTTCAAAGTAAAATCTGATAAGGAATTCCTGCTTTACCAGAACAGGGAGGAATTCATAGTCCTTGCAATGCCTAAGGATTAGTCAGAAGGGGGTAGGTGTAAGGAGCCTTCAAGACTCCCTGACTCAGTGTCTCCCCTCCAGATCTTCTCTTGGGATGGAAGAGAAGAAGCACACCATAATGGTTAAATCTCCAATTTGGACTTGAGAGTAAATTGGATTTAAGTGAGGTAGAGTTGTAAAAAGTCACCAGCCACACTCCCTCTTCCTAACTAATGGAAGTCCAGTGACAAGACAAAAGTCAGGACATCTGGTAATGGCCCAGGATGCAGTGAGTGGCTTTGTTCTATTCAATACCCTACCAAGCTCTAAGCACTCCACAGTGCCTGCTTCAGCTGCTATTATGGCCATTGGAGAAAAATGTTCCCATCTGCCCTCAAGGGCAGGAACCATTTTAATTTAATTTTATTTTAATTTACCCATAGCCTAGCACAGTGCCTGCCACATAATGGGTGCATAATAAGTGATTTCTGATTCACCTGAGTACAGATCAGTGATAAAGGCAGTTTGCCTTCCGTTAACATTTCTCTCAAAGTTTATCTTTCCCTCTCTTTTCCTTTGTAACTTCTCTCCCTCCCCATCTTTTCAGCTTTTCCCCCTCCCCATCTGTCTCTTCCTTACTCATCTCCCCTCCTCTTTCTTCAAGTTCCTTCTCTCTTTCCTGTTCTTCCATGTCCCCTGTTGCTCTCTAGGAAGTCAGTGGGGAAGTTATTTTGAGCCAGGAGGCACGATGACATTTCTATATTTTGTCTCCCCACATATATCCTAAGCTCCCTAAAGGAAAGGGCTATGATGTCTGCTTTCTCTGAATACTCCTATAGCACCTAGCACGGCATTAGGCCCACAGTGGGTAACCAATAGGTGGGTGACTAGGTGGCACTGGGGTTGGAGTCAGAAAGATTTGAATTCAAATCCAGCCTCTGACACTTAGATAAGTGCTTGTCCCCTTCCCTTCCCAATAAAGGTTTGCCAAATGAATGGCTGAAGGATTGCATGCCATAGGTTGTGCGTAGAGATTCTAGAGTCCAAGATAAAATGTCAAAGACTCTTCCCAGTTACCAGAAGTCTGATTGCTAAGTCCATACTGTAACGATTGGAATGACGCCACCTGCTGGATACTTACTGTAGAAGAGTTCTTGGCGGGAGGAAGTGACGCGGACTAGTGGGAGGAGGAAGGAAGAGACTGGCGCTGACTCTAGGGCTCTTTCCTGAGGACGCTGGTGGAGAAGGGAGCTAAAAATGTGCTCTCCCTTTAATAGATAGAAATCTAGGCCTTTCTCTCTCTTTACCAAATTCTTATTCTCCTTAATAAATGCTTAAAAGTCTAACTCTTGCTAAAGCTTATAATTTATTGGCGACCACTCATTAGATATTTTAGACAGTTTAGCTAGAATTGTAGCCCTTAACAATCCCAAGGAGAAGGCAGAAATTGGCATGGAGCTGTTCCTGACAGGAGGGAGGTGACAGCTAATAGATCTATGGACAGATTCCAGGGATTTGGCAAGTGGCCTCCCCACCAGGCCTTCAGAGTAGGACAGTTGGGCAAAGAAGCTGTCCTAAATCGCCATCAGGGGAAAAGTACTGGGCCTTTGCTGCTGAGACAGCCTGACATAGATATATATCTATATGCATGTATATGTGTGTGCATATATACATTTACATGTATATATGTGCTTATATATATTTACGCATGTATATAGGTATATACACATATGTATACATGTGTATATCTACACACATACATATATATATATCACTAACAATAATAACTGACATTTTAGATGGTGCTTTAAACATTTATAAGCACTTTACCCAAAACATGTAAATGGCACTAAAGGTATTTGTATATTCCCATTTTGCAGATGAGGAAACTGAGGTTAGGTAACTTACCCATGGTCACATGCATAGTAATGGAAGTAGGATTTGATCCCAGGTCTTCTTGATGCCAGGTCTAGAACTCTATTCCACTATACTATTTTTAGAATCAAAGATCCTGGGTTTGAATCCTGCCTCTTCTGTTTCCTATCTTATGTGACCTCGGGCAAGTGACCTAACCTTTTTGAGCCTAGGTTTCCTCTTCTGAAAAATGAGAGGGTGATATTAGGTAGTCTCGAAAGATCTTTTCAGCTCTGTTATTCTATGATTTTAGGAATCCTCATCATTCCTGAGGCCACAAGCCCCTTCAGTATTTATCTGAGGCTTCCCTTAAAGTGCTTTTTTTGAGATCATAAAAAAGGGAAAAGGACCCACATGTACAACATTATTTATAGCTTCTCTTTTTGTGGTGGCCAAGAATTGGACATTGAGGGGATGTAAACTAAACAAGTTGTGTACATGAATGTAATGGAATACTATTGTGCTATAAGAAATGATAAGCAGATGGATTTCAGAAAAACCTGAAATGACTTACATGAGAATTGATGCTGAGTTAAATGAGCAGAACCAGGAGAACATTGTATATAGTATCAACAACATTGTATGATGATCAACTATGATATACTTAGTTCTTATCAAAAATACAATGATCCAAGATAATGCCAAAAGACTAATAGTGGAAAATGCTCTTCACATTCAGAAAAAGAACTATAGAGTCTAAATGCAGATTGAAGCATATTATTTTCACTTCTATTGTTGCTTTTTTGTTATTGCTGTTTATTCTTGTGTTTTTTCCCTTTTGTTCTGATTCTTCTCTTATAGCATGACTAATGTGGAAATATGTTTAGCATTATTATAGTGTATAACCTATATCAGATTGTTTGCTTGCTTTGGGAGGGGAGAAGGAAGAGTGGGAGAAAAATTTGGAACTCAAAAATGTCTTAAATGTAATTGGGGAAATTTTTTTAAAAAGAATTTTTTAAAATGCAAAATGTGAAGAAAGTAAAGTGCTTTTTTGAGTCTTCTAGAGGGTAGGTGGCCAACTCATAATGACACTCACAATGACAGCAAACACAATGAAAACTGGATGTTGTGGCTACATCAACCCTTTTCCTCTATACCTACTCCCAACCCTTGAAGAGATTCTTACCCAGTCAGGACGTCTGCCTGGAAAAGACATGGGACAATTCCCCCGACCCAGTTCCCATGGTCCCGTTGGCCTCAACTCCACTGTCTTTGAGAAGGGGCAAGTCCCACGCTTTTACTAGACTGATGCACCTGCATTGTATTTATTGAGACATATTTCAATTTCTTCAACAGTTATTTTTTGGAAGCCAAACATCAGAGAATATGCTCCATGTTTCTGGATTCAACTCAATTCAACAAATATTTCTGGGGTATGAAGCACCTTGTGGTATATGTTGTGAGTTCTTGTTCTTTCTTTCAAGGGGCTTACAATCTAGAAGGGAGGATGAAATTTCATAAGTAAATAAGTTATGAAATATAATATAACAAAGTCTCTAACAGAGCTAATAGCCTCAGTAGCTTTAATCACCCCCCATTGCAATGGCCCTCATCTGGACACTCTCCAAGTTATTGTTGTCCTCCCTAAAATGTGGCAGCCACAACTGAATATGGTACTCTAGATGTGGTCCAAATAGGTTGGTGCACAGGAGAGCTCTCACCTCCTTATTCCTGCCAGCCTGAAATCACATTGCTTTCCTATCTACCATATCTCCCAATTTACTCATATTGAGCTTATAATCCATTTAAAAAACCCAGATCTCTTTCACCCAAACTGTTATCCAGTCATCTTGCCCTATCTTGACTTGCAACAATGACTTTTTAAAGAGATTTTTATTGACATCTTTTACTTTTACATCACCTAACTTGCCCCTTGTATCCATCCCCTTATGCTTCCTATAAAATTATCCCTTATCACGAATAATTTTTTAAGAGGAAGAAAAGAAAATCAATTCAGCAAAATAAATCAACACATTAAAATCTCATATGCAACATCCCATATTCATGGACTCTCACCTCAGCAAATTCAGAGGGTCAGGGAGAAATATTTTCTTTAAACTCTTCTTTGGGACACAATAACATTGACTATTTGAACCATATATAAGCTTTTACATTTCTCCCTACTAGCTTTTATTTTATTCATACCAGTAAGAATCTGAGTAGACTCCCTGAAGGGCATGATGTTTGATCTAGGCCCTGAAGGATGGGCATTCAAGTAAAGGGAATGTTGTCAATTGAGGCATAAGCACAGGTAGTGTGGGCCATATTCCCAGAACATTAAGCAGATCATCTTAACTGGAATGTGAGGGGTGGAGTTGGAGATCAGCTGAGGAAGGTAGGTTAGAGCTGGTCTAGGATGCTAGGTTCTTCCCCATAAGTGCCTAGGACAGTGCTGAACACATCATGATAATATATTGTCTTTGTTTAATACTTAATGTATTTTAGACCCCCTTTACACATTAGGATGCCAGGCCAGCTGAATGAAGAATCAGTGAAGAATCTTAGGTAGGAAGCTATGGATAAGGGTTGGGATTAAGGGGAGAGAGGGTAGACTTTCAGGAGAGTTGGATACATGGTCTATAGATTTCTTCCCAGGAACACGTCAGTCAGGATTTAGCCCTGTCTGCTCCACCCGGATGCTGGCTGGAGGGAGCAGTCATTTCAGCTCCCAACGGAAAAACCGGAAATCAACTACAGCTCGGCCTCCTAGAGTCCAGGTGTCTGTTCCAAGTTCTTGAGTCTGAGTTTCAGGCCAGAATACTCTTGGAGGAGAGTCCATAGGTCCCACCTCATCTGATCTAGAAGAGTGGGGGCTCTTGCTTTTAGAGTTGTCAACATGTCCACTCCTCCTCCAAAACAGAAATTGCAGAAATGTCTGTCCACTTGGAAACCTTCCCCTCCCCTCCCTAATAGCTGCATTTGGGTTAGGTTTTAGAAAGAACTTCCTATCACCGAGTTGCAGGGTAGGTCAAGGGCAAGATGCTTAGGTACTCGAAAGCCGTCTTCCAATAAAAGATTGCTAAAACTTGGTCCCACTTAGAGATAAGGAGACCAATTCAGTGACCTCCCCCTCCCTCCCCACCAGCCTACCAGATAGGAGTCAATAATGTGAACTTCTTGAACTTTCCAGCATATAACGTTTACTTGGGGAGAAGTGGAGTTAGTTCTTACTCTATCCCCATGAATTACCTATATCCCTGGCATCTCCACTGTGCTTAGGTAAAGTGAGCCTGGGGGAGTCCTTTATCCAGGGGCCCTTTCAACCCAAGCAGGTCTGGGAGAACACTCAAAGCTTCATCACTTTTCTAAACCAAAGACCACCCACGAGGTGATTCCAGGGGGCCAGAACCCCATGCTCAGAACATTTGGTTCGTATTAATTACATATGGACATTTTGAGAAGTAAAAGAAATTTTTTTAAAAACTGGGGCAGGGGCTAAGAAAGAACTAATTTCTTCATAATAACAGAAAGGAGAGAAATAAATATTCATTCTGATAAGTATTCCCTGAAAATGAGCAGATAGGAGAGCCTTGCTCAAAAAAAGTCTTAGCCCTTCCTGCCTAGGACCACGGAATAGTTTACTCAATTTAGTATTTACTATCCTTTAGCTTTTGGGTGTTCTCAAATTGTGTGGTATGGCCAGGGTAGGGAACAGCAGCAGAAACCAGAGTACTCAGGATGTTCCATTAGCATTTTTTCAAGGTTCTAATCCGGAGTTTTCCATAAAGGGTTCTTGTTCTGTTCTTCCTCCTTCTTCCTTTGTCCTGAATCAGAAAGATATAAAAAAAAAATATGGGAGAATCTTGGAGAAGATAAGCCCAAGGAGACTGTGGGCAATGGAATACAGAACAGAAAGAGATTTGGATTTAGAGTTTTGGAGTTTGCAGATGAGTTGGGATGGCATAACCTAGCTGGAATAAGATAATTAGCTAGCCTTTTGGCTAATATCCAGGGGCATCTTTACCAGGACCCCAAAAGGGTTCACACTACCATATCTGAGTGACAAGGAAACCAGAGGAGAAAATCTTTGGAAGAAACAGGGTTGCTAAACAAGTAAATAATTAAGCATTTATTACATGCCTTCTACTTATCAGTCACTATGCTAAGCAATAGAGATACAAAGGCAAAAGTCAATAGTTTCGGGGTATTCCTAGCATCTTGCTTTGCAATACCATGAGCTATAGTTCCTCTGCCCTGATTAAAGACCTTATTTTCTCTTATTTAAAAAAAGTCAATAGTTTCTGCCTTCAAAGAGCTCAAGTAACTCACACTTTAAACCTGGCACATTTTGCAATTTTTGTTGTTATTATTGAGTTGTTTTAAGCTGTGTCTGAATCTTTGTGACCCGATATGAGGTTTTCTTGGCAAAGATACCTGTGTGGCTTTCCATTTCTTTCTCAAGTTCATTTTACAGATGAGGAAACTGAGGCAAACAGGGTTAAGTGACTTGCCTGGGGTCACATAGCTAGTAAATGTTTGAGGTCAGATTTCAACTCAGGTCTTCCTGACTCCAGGCCCTGCTCTCTATCCACTGGGCCACCCAGTTGCCCTCTACATTTTACATAAGACTTCTAATTGTTTACTAGGGAGACACAATATGTTGAGTCTAGGCAAGTCAAATAAACAAACATCTATTAGGTGCCTGTACTTTGCAAAAGGATTGGGAATACAAAGAAAGACACAAAAAAAATGCCCCTGTTCTTAAGGCGCTCACAGGCTAATGAGGGAGACAATTTGCATACAACTATATATAAAGAAGACACATACAGGGAAAATTGGAATGAGTCCATAGAATGCAGGTAATCCCAGATATAAATGACCCATTAAAAAAAATCCACCTCATTGCCCCACAAGAAAAAAGAAAAAAAAGAAAAAAATATCCAGAAGAAAATAGAAGTAAGTTCAGAAGGGAACAGAGGACAGGCAAGCCAATGTTGTTACTACCATGATACATTTAATATACACTTTAAAATAAGGATGTAGCAGGAGTTTAGCTTCTTATACAATACTCTTTTCTGTTCTTTGTAGATTGAAGACACTGAAACGTTCCTCTTTGTCGATGTTTGTTAAATTTATGCTGGACTTTTTTCAAAGACAAGGAAGCTCATCTTCCATCTCTGCAACTCGTTGAATAAAGCATAAGATCATAGCTGTAGACCTGGCATGGACCTCAGAGGTCTATCTAACCCCATTGTTTTAAAAATGAGGAAACTGAGGTGCAGGGAGACTTAGTCAAGTCAGATGAGTCTTCTCCAAGGTTCTAAGGTATTGGAGAAGAGAGCTAGGAGAACTAAATAGAAGTCATAGAGGGGCAGATTCCATAAAAGGGAAACTTTCTGACAAAGATAACCAGAAATAGAAGAGGCTGCCTCCAGGTACAATGTGTTTCCCATCACATGAGGTTATTCAAGAAGAAGCTGGGTGACCAATTTCCAGGGTGGTGCCTGTTTAGGTGCAGGTTGGATCCAATGGCTTCTCAGTACGTTAGGGGCAACATGGTATAGTACAGCACTGGCCTTAGAGTCAGAATTCTGGGTTCGAGCTCTGCCTCAGACACTTACTAGCTCTGTAATCCTTGACAAAGTCATGTAATTTCTCTGGGCCCTTATTCTCCTCAGATGAAAATGATGGGGTTAAACTAAATGACCTCTGAGAACCCTTCTAGCCCTAAATCTAGGATCATTTAGACGGCTATGTGGCACAGTGAAAAGAGAACTAGGGGAGCAGCTAGATGGTGCAGTGGTTAAAGCACTGGCTCTGGATTCAGGAGTACCTGAGTTCAAATCCAGCCTCAGACACTTGACACTTACTAGCTGTGTGACCCTGGGCAAGTCATCTAACCCCCATTGCCCCGCAAAACAAAACAAAAAAAAAAAAAGAGAACCAGGCCTGGAGTCAGGAAGACCTGAGTTCAAAACCAACTTTATATGGTCACTAAGTGTGACCTTGGGAAAGTCATTTTACTTCTGTCTGCCTCTGTTTCTTCAACTGTAAAAATGAGGATAATTATTGTACTTACCTCTCAGTATTGTTGGGAGAATCAAATGAGATAGTATCCATAAAAGTGCATAGCACATTGCCTTGTACGTGGTAAGTGCTATATAAAGGCTTATGGGCAGCTAAGAGGCACAATAGGTAGAGGGTCTGAAGCTTGGAAGACCTGAATTCAAATCCAGCCACTGATACTTACTATGTGACCCTGATATCAAGTCATTTAACCTGTTTGCCTCAGTTTCCTCATCCATAAAAGATGGATGATAATATCTCTTATCTCCTCAGGTTGTTGTGAGGATCATATGATAAAATTTTGTAAAATACTTAGCACTGTGCCTGACATGTAGTAGGTACTATAGAAATATTAGCTACAGCTACCTTATGATCCTTCTAACTCTGGGATTCTATAAGAAAAGGCCCAGGCCTATGAAAATGACCCTTAACAGGATCATACTATCTTCACCTTCTTTGCTATTTGACCTGAATTTAGGATAGTGAAATAGATTGGCATTGGCATGAAGCTTTAAGGTTTGTAAAGCATTTCCAAAGTATTTTCTTATAGGAACCTCACAGCTGTGAGATGCATACTACAGTTATTATCCCTATTTTGCAGATGAAGAAACTGAGGCTTCTCAGGGGAAGTAATATTCAGGATCTCCCTGACCCCAAATTCTCTCTATTAGGCCATGTTGCCTAGGTCATCAGTCAGGATAGTTGAACTCCAAGTCCAGTCTAGTCTGATTCCCTCACCCAGATGTGTTTATTCTCTCCCTCCTCTGAACCGTCATAGCATTTTAAGTTCTAAAAAGCTTCAAACAGCACTCAGACTTTTGGGACACCCTCTATCTAGCCCTCTCATGGAACTTCCTGAGTTCTGCCCCATCTATCTGTGCAAGTTCCATCTGAGCTCTAGCTCAGGGGCCAGGTATGATTCATATATGCCCCTCCCTCAGCATTTCCCTGGGCCCAGGAAGCACTCATCAACTCGAATTGTAGATTAATCCATCTGGAAGAGAATTTAGGGATCACCAATCCAATCCCCTCATTTTACAAATGCAATAGAGTCTGAGTTTCAGAAGAGGAAATGCTAGCTAAGGTTAGTGAGTGGCAAAGTAGTAACTAATAGCACTAGTAACTAGTGAGCAGTAGCAAAGCACGAACTAATAGATTTTGCCTCAGAATTTTCTCCTGTCCCAATGTCCCATCTACAAAGATGTCAGGTTATTGTTGTTGTTTCTCTCTGTCTGTCTCATCCTCCTCCCTCCTGGCTTTGGGGACGTGTGTGTGTTTATTACATGGTGTATGTCTATGTTCAAATCCATTCCCCTCTCCCTGGACAGTTTCCATGTGTTTGGAATTAGTGCTACGATTTCAAGGGAAGGCGGCAGATGGGTCCCTCTCCCTCCTTGACCCCCTCCCCCTTACTCCCTCCCCTCAAGAACATTTGAAGGTTTAATCTCTGAAGAATGCAGAATGTCTGTCTGAGGCCCTGGGCCAACATCAACTCCATGACACAGGAGGCCAATGTAAACGCTCATGTTTTGTGTCACCAAGATTTCATTAGATGTTTTTTTAATGTAATTGCCTAAGTAGAACTACTGTGATGAGTCCTCTGGAGCCAACGAATTAGCTGCAGAGTGAAATCTCTCTTCTGAGAAGGCTCTGGCTCCTTAGCTGTGATAAGGAGCTGGGATTAACTTTCTCTGGCCTAGAAGGGAGTGCCGAGCTTCCTTCCTTAAAGGGAACAGCAATCTGGGCTCTGGCCTCATGGAAAATCTGGAAATTCCAGGAGGGAGGAGGGAAGCATGAACTCCAAAGAGCCAAATTCAAATTCTGGTCCTCAGACCCCAACAAATAGCACTTCCAGGCTTGTCTTTGTACCCAGTCGATCTAAATGTGTGTTCCCCTCTCTGTCCTTGAGTTTCCTCTGTAAAATGAAAGGATTAAACTTGATAGTCTCTAAGGTTCCTTCTCGCTCTGGGTCTTAGAAGGGAGCTGCTTGAGAAAGATGCCTGTTTTGCCGTTGGGTCCCTGACCTCTCTGAATTAAAGTCCCTCTATTATTGTGAACAATCCCACAGGGATCTCTCTTACCTCTGCCTATACTCAGAGAACTTCTGATCCTCACAAAAGTCCTGTGCGATGGGCAGGACAGACAGCATATTCAGCACTCTATAGATGGGAAAACCAAAGCCCAGAGAAGAAAACAATGATGGCCAAAGTCACACCGTGCTTCAGTCACAAGTCTGGGCCTAAAATCTAACCCTCAGGAGAACAGCAGGTACCTGGGCCCCAGAACATTGAGGGGTATGTTGTATATAAATTAATAGACATAAACACGGGGTGACATACCCTTACATTCTCCTCTGTGGTGTCCACCCCCCCCCCCAATTTTGGGAATCTAGGCTGACACTGATCTAAGTTTCCATGTTGAGCCCTCTGATCCATATCTCACAAAGAAGCCCTTTCCCAAGCCCCAGCCAGGCATGCTGAAATGACTCCCAGCCTGAAGACCCTTCAAGGGCAGGGATCCTAACCATGTATTGGAGCAGGCTCTTGGAACTGGAGTCCCCCAGCTGCTCTGAACACTGCTGCCGCCTGATGGCTGGCCATTCATGTGCTCCACCCCTTGGCACCAGCAACACAAAAGGAGGTAAGGGACTACTGCATTTTGCAACTTCTAGAAAACTGAGTTCCCATTCCTAAGGTCTGCCCAAAGGGATCTTAGTTCTCTTCTGGATTCATGCACCTGGCGTTCCAGTGGCTCCCTTGGCCAAAGGATAGGAATCCAGTCTCTTGCCAATATCCAACACAGACTGCTAACCCATCCCCTCCAGCCCCACTCCTTTGCCTTTATCTTAACATTAAGATGCTCTTCCAGTAACATGACAGAAAGGGAATATATCAAATGCCAGAGGAGATGTGGAAAAATTAGGACATTAATGTGTTGTTGGTGAAGTTGTAAACTGTCCCAACCATTTTAGAGAACAATTTAGGATTACATCCAAAGGGCTAAAAAATTGCATATCCTTTAACCCAGCATACTACTACTAGGTCTGTATAGGGAAAAGACCTTTTTGTACAAAGATATTTAAAGCAGCTCTTTTTTGTGGTGGCAATGAACTGGAAATCAAAGAGATGCCCACCAATTGGGGAATGGCTAAACAAGTTGTAGTATATGATTGTGATGGAATCCTATTGTATTATAAGAAATGACAAGCATTATGGTTTCAGAAAAACTTGGGAAGACTTATATGAACTGATAGTCAACTGAGCAGAACCTGGAGAACATTGTACATAGTAACAGCAATACTGTAATGATGATGAACTTTGAAGGACTTAACTACTCTGATCAAGACAATGATCCAAGACAATATCAAAGGACCCATGATGAAAAATGCTATCCACCCCAACAGTACAGATAAACTCTGAATAGAATACAAATTAAGGCACACTTTTTAAACTTTCTTTATTTTTCTTGGGGTTTTTTTGTCTGTGGTTTTTTTTTTCATGCAACATGGCTAATATGGAAATATATTTTGCATGACTACATGTAAAATCTACAACAATGAGGGGGCAGAGCCAAGAAAGAGGGAGAGAATTTGGAAATCAAAATTTTTAAAAATTAAGGTTATAAAATTTTGTAATTGGGAAATATTTAAAGAAATAAAATCTATTTTCATAAAGGAATGAATGAATGAATGAATGAATGAATGAATGAATGAATGAAATAAAAGAAGCTCTGCCAGGGAGTGGAAAATGAGGGCCCCTCAGGGAGGCTGGGAACCTTCTAGCTTGAAACCCTCTGTCCTATAGATATGGGGGGTGTTGCTGTCACCTGGGGCTTGAGGACACCTCCTGTGTCAAGGAACAGCCTGTTCTTCCTACAGCCAGAAGGGCCCAGCTTTCTTTAGGAGACATCCATCTGTCTACATCCTGTTTTGGAGGTAAGAGACTTGGCCTGGGAATTAGGAGAGTTGGATTCTTGTCTTAGCCTTGCCTCTGATTTAGCTTTGTGATCTTAAAAGAGTCACCTCCACTCTGTAGAAAACAGTTTCCCCAACCAAAAAATTAGAGTAACAATC
The DNA here is from genome assembly GCF_019393635.1 of Dromiciops gliroides. Lineage (NCBI taxonomy): Eukaryota > Metazoa > Chordata > Mammalia > Microbiotheria > Microbiotheriidae > Dromiciops > Dromiciops gliroides. The sequence continues at coordinate 427,383,402 of NC_057862.1, read as the reverse complement.
CTTGCTCCATCCTGCCCTATATCATAGGCTGTTGCAAAGGTCAGATAAAAGAACATATAGGAAAGTACTTTGTAAGTGGCAAGTGTTTGTGCAAATCTAAGGGATTGTAGTAAAAATAAGGTAATTGGGTGAAGTGGCCATGTAAGTCCTTTTCAGTTTTGACATTTGGAGATTCTGAAGCATAAAACAGTGAGTTGCAAAGTGGGGATCTGGAGTGGTTGCCTTGGCCTCTGCTTCTGGGAGAGTTTAGTTCCAACTACCTAGAGCTTGCTCTTATTAGTGGGCCAGGCAATATTCTGGAAAGTGAAGTAAGGGAGGGTGATCAGAGACCTGCCAGGAGCCAGTCCGGGAGAAGAGGTGGATGGATGGTATGTTCTAATCCAGCCATGTCCTCAGTCTTATGAGTGGTGTTGAGAGTTTGACACTAGCCACATTGTTGTTGATTTGGAAAGTCCCCATTGACGTGGAACTGGGGAGGATGGGGGAAGGGCAGGAGAGTAGGACAATTCTTAGGAACCCTTTGTGCTCCTTTTGCCTCTTCTTGGTATGCCATCTTCTCCACTAGACCATCAGCTCCTAGAGGGTAACACCTGTATCATCTCCTCCTGCCTCACTGGAGACAAAAAGGAACCAGAAGGTACCTTAGAGTTATCTAGTCCAACCCCTTCATTTTACAGATAAGGCTTATCAATGCTAAGTTAAGTTCAAGGTCATATAAATATCAAGTAGCCAAGCCAGGATTTGTACTCTAGGTTTGTGTCTCCAAGATCACCACTCCTTCTATTACTCCATGATGCCTCCCTATAATGGACCTGATCACACAGAATTTACTCAGGTAAGATTTCTTGGCTGGTCTGGCTAGAGATATAACTGACTACAGGCTGGTAATGAGAACATGCAGGGGGCCATCAAGGGAAGGTTTCAGGACATTTGGGGTTAGCTTGTTTCCATTTCAGCCCAGATGATGAAATCACAGAAGGGGTAGGTAACAAGGAGGTGTTGTCTTTAATAGAGGACAGAGAAGAGCTTTCACTTTGCAACTCCAGTGGATAAAACATGGGCCCTGGATTCAGGAGGACCTGAGTTCAAATCTGGCCTCAGACACTTGACACTTACTAACTGTGTGACCCTGGGCAAGTCACTTAACTCTCATTGCTCTGCAAAAAAAAAAAAAAGTGTAAAGAAATACTTCCTTGAAGAAAGTAGAAAGGCAGTTTTTCACAGGCTGGCAGCAGAGAAGAGAGCCAATTACAGAGGAAGGAATCTGCCTTTCCCCCGTGGGCCTCTTCCAGGTGATTTTCACCACCACCACTACCCAGCCCCTGCCATTGGCCATCACATGATGCAGTAGATATATTTTCTCAGAAGGAGATAACACACATTACATCAGGGGAGTCAGTGAAGACACCTGCAAGGAGTATGGTTTCTGGCATTAGAGAGGAGAGCCTATTATAGATTTGAAAGAGAATTAGCGGGGTAGCTAGGTGGCACAATGGATAGAGCACCGACCCTGGAGTCAGGAGTACCTGAGTTCAAATCCGGCCTCAGACACTTAACACTTACTAGCTGTGTGACCCTGGGCAAGTCACTTAACCCCAATTGCCTCACTAGAAAAACAAAAAAAAAAAAACAAAAAGAAAGAGAATTAGCACTGGAAGTTGGAAAGCAACCTCTGAAGAGAAGCAGAATCAGGAAGCCTAGCTGGGCAACTTGGCCAGCAGAGACACTGATTCAAGGGGGAAACAGTTCGAAGACATCATGAGGAAGGACAGTAGGGACACACAGAGCCAGAGGTGTGAGTTACTCTGGGCATGTGTATTCCCTAAGTATGTGCTTCTCCACCAGGTTGTTCTTTATTTATGGGTACTTTCCCTACTGGTGCTGTGGGTATATGTGCGGTATATCCCTCCAGTTTATGGGAGGGAATATTTTATAGCTACTGTTCTTCCTATGCCATTTCAGTGGATGCCTTTGCTATGAGTTAATTGTGTCTAATGGCCATTAAAGGTAAGTGTATTTGTAGGGGTTTGTGAACTTGTGAGTTTTAGGAGCACAGAAACATAGGGTACCTTGAACTGTAGTATCCACAATTCCCACACAGTATCCACAGGTGGCCGACAGTCACCCAATGGGAGACCCAAATAACATGTTGAGGGATAATTCCAGAAGAGGTGCTATAGGGGCATCTTCCTACAATCCCCTGGGAGAACCCATAATTACCCCACAATAGTAAGGGAGGGAATAGAATAAAGAAGGATCTCAGGCCACAGATTCCACACACTTTCAGAAAGGGTCAATCAGGCAGGTTCATTTCCCACTACCCATGATAATAGTTCACATCCTTATCACTCCCAGCCCTAACCTAGTTCACACTTGAATAACTGTGCCTCAGTTTCCCCATGATGTGGTTGGATTATACAATCCCTAAAGTCCTTTTTATCTCTAACATTTTAATTAGCCTATAATTTTGAGATGACACTATTAGAAATTAAGAACAAAAATTAAGTTGCCTCCTATTTCTTCTAAGGCTGCAGAGCCTCCTGATCTGAGCCCCCCATCTCTCCTCAGGCCCCCCCATCCCTGCCCCAAATCCTCACCCCCACACCCTCTGCATCCCGGTGGAACATTTTTGACATCGTCCAAACCATCAGCAAAACAAGATGTCAACTCTGTAATTGCCTCTGGCAGAGATTTTGTTGGGCTGGAATCATGGGCCAAGAATAACAAGGGGGAAGGTTCGACAGACGGCAGCCCATCTCTCCCGCCTCAGAGGCCTCTTAGCTCTGGGGCCTGGCCGAGAGGACAGGCTGGGCTGCCCGGACTGAGCACTGGGGGGCTCTGTTTGTGCTATGTCTGAACAGGGAGAACTTTATCAACCCTTGGGCCAGAGAAGGAGCAAGAGAGGGGAGTGGAGGAGAGAGAGGGAGTGAGCAAAAGAAGTCCTGTCTTCCACTTTCGTCAAAGAATTATCAAGCCATCCAAAAAAAGTTAATGTCATATTTTAGCAAGAAAAACAGCTGTTGTGGTACTCTGAGGTGCAGAAATATTTGGCTGCTGCCACATGTGGGTATTGGATGAGGTAAAAGTAGTGTGAAAAGGGAGAAATTCTAGACTGGCATGGCATTCCTTTATTCCAGATAATAGTTACTTAAAGTCTCATTCTGTCTTTCTAATTGTCTGTCTTTTCTGTCTCTTTCTTCTCCCTCCTCATCTCTTCCTTTGTCTGTTCCTATGTGTCTCTCTTCATCTTTTCCCTCTTTTCCTTTGTCTCTCTACTTTGCCTCTCTTTCTCTCCCTTTTCCTCTCTCCTTTTCCTTTCTCTATCTCCCTCTTCCACTCTTTTCTCTCCCTTTCTCTCTCTTGTCCTTTCTCCTCTCTCTTTCTCTTTCTTCCTCTGTCTCAGTCTCCTTCTTTCCCTATCTCTCTCTTCCTTTATTTTTCTCTCTCCCATTCTTTCTATCTCTGTCTCTGTCTCCATCTGTGTGTGTGTGTGTGTGTGTGTCTTCTTTCTTTCTGCTATTTGATCAAGTTTTGGGTTGTTGGAGCCAGCCATGGCTTAAAGGAAAGTCAGGGGAAGGATAAATTATACACAAGGGATTATAAACTGTGAGATTCCCAAGCACTTTTCAGTGGTTCTGCAAATGAAGAAACATCCTTATCACTCCTAGTGGGCATTTGGGTGGGTATCACCAACATTCCATTTTCTCCACTCTGAGAGCAATAAAATATATGATAGCTTGGGAAGATCATTTCTTTTCTCTAGATTTCATATTTTGGGACATTCTTGTCCAGAGACTGGCCTGTCAGGACATTCCAGGGAAGTCAATCTACCATGATAACATTCAGGATTTGGGTTAGTGAAGTAGACTGGAGCCAGGTGAGATTCTCCCTGGAAAACTTGACCCTACCAAGTCTCCTTGACATCAACTCAACCAGCCCTCTGAAAATTCCACATTAAATGTAACATATATACTATCCTCTCCCTATCCTCAGCCCCCAAAGAACATTTCTCTCTCAAAAAGATCTGTACCAGAAAGTTGATCATCTAAAAGGCAACATGATATAGTAGAAAGGGCACTAGACATCACTTACTACCTGGGTCACTGTGGTGCTCAGTACTTAAAGACTATGATTTCATTAATGTGGATATTCTTGGCCGTGCAAATTGAAGCCTCTCTGGGACCCTTGGTAGACAATTTTCAAGAATGGTAAAAATTTATCTCAGGGCAGCTAGGTGGCACAGTGAATAGAGCACTGGCTCTGGATTCAGGAGTACCTGAGTTCAAATCCGGCCTCAGACACTTGACAATAGCAGTGTGACCCTGGGCAAATCACTTAACCCCCATTGCCCCGCAAAAAAAAAAAAAAGAAAAAAAAATTAGCTCCCAGCAGCCAAGCCTCTGAGTATGAGAGCCTCACTGAACTTAATAAGGAGCAACCAGGTGGCACAATGGATAAAGTAAGTACTGGGCTTGAAGTCATGAAGGCTCATCTTCCTGAGTTCAAATCTGGCATCGGACACTTACCAGTTGTGTGACCCTGGGCAAGTCACTTAACCCTGTTTGCCTCAGTTTCCCATTTATAAAATGAGCTGTAGAAGGAAATGACAAAATATTCCAGTATCTTTGCCAAGAAAACCTCAAATTGGGTCATGAAGAGTCAGACACAACTGAAATGACTGGACAATAACAACAAATTTAGTAAGGCCAGTTGGTTCTTGGACAGAAAACTCATCGCCAAGTCTACTGTCGATATCAATAAGTCCTGTTAATAATGCTCAATTATTAATAATAATAATAATAATTAACATTTGTTTAGAATTTTAAAATTAATAAAGCACTATCTTCCCAACAACTCTGACTTCATAAAGGTTGCACATAGAACCAGTTAAGACTCAAGTTGAGACTACATTTGTGCTAGCTTAGGAGAAAAAAGAAATTGATGAAATTCAACTAAACAGAAAATAATTCAATTTTATTCAATTCAACAAACATTTATTAAGTACCTACTAGGTACAAGGCACTATGCTAGTCACATGAAATATAAAGACATACGTGAAACAGTCCTTGTCCTCAAGGAGCTGATGTTCTAAGTGGCTAAGTGGTATAGCAGGTCAAGCATTAGGCCTGAAATCAGGAAAATATGAATTCAAATCTGGCCTCAAGACACTCACTAGCTGTGTGGTATTGGGTAAATCACCTAATCTAAATTTTCTTGATTATAAAGTAAGAATAATAATAGCACCAGGGTCAAAAGAGATGTTTTAAAATTGCTTAGTACACAACTTGGCACATAGTAGATGCTATATAAATGCTAGTCGTCATCGTCATCATCATCATCTTACTTGGAAGATACAAAATTCATACATGCAAAGAAACAATTTTTCCCTTTAGGAGCAAAGAGAGCAAGTCTAGTTCTTTTTCACTTAACTACCCCCCAAATACCTAAAAACAGTTATCATGTATTCTCTGACACCTAAAAACCTTTTGTTTTTTCAAGCCCAATACCTCCAGTACTTTCAACAGCTGATCTTTGTATACCATGGTTTCCGGTCCCTTTACCATTTTGGTTTCCATCCGCTAGATATATTATATATTTCTAATATTCATCCTAAAATAAAGTACCCAGAATTGAACACAATATTCCAGATATGGGACAACCAAGACACGGGCCAATGTGACTACTGTCATTGCCTGCAACCTGAGCACTGTATCTCCACTCTTGTAGTCCTCTTGTTTGTTGATAAGAAAACATTTGACACTGTTGATCATAACCTGCTCCTGAATATACTCCTCCCTTGGTCTCTGTGACATTATTCTCTCTTGGTTTTCCTCTTACATGCAGGATAATTCCTTCTTAACCCCCTTTACCAGAATCTCATCCTTCTCCGAGTATCCCCCTGTCCTGATCTCTCTTCTTTTTCTCTCTGTACTTTCTCCCCTGGTGATCTAGCTCCCATAGGTTCAATTATTACCTCTATGCAGATGAATCATAAATGTACACAGCCAATCCTAAGTTCTCTCCTGAGCTATAGATCCATATTTCCAACTGCCTGCTGCATATTCCATATCCCTGGATGTCCCATAAATCTCTCAAAATCAACATGTTGGGGCAGCTAGGTGGCACAGTGGATAGAGCACTGGCCCTGGATTCAGGAGGACCTGAGTTCAAATCTGGCTTCAGACACTTGACACTTACTAGCTGTGTGACCCTGGGTAAGTCATTTAACCCAAACTACCTCACCAAAAAAAAAAATCAACATGTCCAAAATAAAACTTATATTTCCCCCAAAATCCATTCTTCCTGAAAATAATCCTATTTCTAATGAATTAAGGAACCCTAAACCTAACCCTCTCCTCCCAGGCACCCAAGTTTACAACCTGGGAGGCATCCTTGACTTTCTTATCTCTCATCCATCCTCATAGCTAATCAGTTGCCAAATCTTGTCAATTCCATCTTCACAACATCCATCATATCTCTCTCTATTCACAGTACCATCACCCTATTTCAGGCACTCAACAACCTTCAGCTGGACTATTTCACTAACCTCCTACTTAGTCTCTCTACCTCCAATCCTTTCACTGACTCATCTGCCACACAACTGCCAAACACATGATTCTCAAACAAAAGTCTGATCATGTCACTCCTATGATCAAGAACTTATTAACTCTAGAATAAAATGCAAATTTGTCTGTCTGATATTTAAAACCCTTCGTAATCTGCCTCTAGTCTACCTTTCCAGTTTGATTTCACATTGCTCTCCCTAGTGAACATTATGTGCTGGCCAAACAGACCACCTGATGTTCCATCTTCTACCTGTATTCCTTGGCTTAGGTATGGGATATATCCCTCCTCACCTGTGCCTCTTATAAGTTTTAAGTCTATTCAAGGCTTAGTTCAGTTACAGCATTTTTTGGTTCTCACCCCAGCCCACCCCCAATTGTTAGAACTCTCCCCATTCTGGTAAATTATTTTGTTTCTACTCATATATACCTTGTATTTACTGATCCATGTACATGTTCTATTCATCCTAGTAAAATAAAAGCTCCCTGAGGGCAATATTATCTTATCCTTTGTCTCCCTAATGTTGCTATTGTTTATTGATTTTTCACTGGTGTCCAACTCTTCATGACTCCACTTCAGGTTTTCTTGGCAATGGTACTGGAATGGTTTGCCATTTCCTTCTCCAGCTCATTTGAGAGAAGAGGAAATTGAAGCCAACAGTTAAGTGACTTGCCTAGGAACATTCAGCTAATAAGTGTCTGAGGCTGAATTTGAACTCAGGTCTTCCTGATCTTATTCCCAGCACTCCCTACCACTGCATCATTTAGCTGCCCCTTGTACATAATAGGCACTTACTAAATATTTGTTGAATAAATGTGAAGAAACCCAATTCCTAATTAATATAATCATACAAGGTCCAGACATTTCCATTAAATGAATCCATCAATCCAAAGTAAACTTGTTATGTCCTCAGTCAATTTGAAAGGATTAAGGGAGCTGACTGTCAGCTGTGACTATCACCTGACTATCAACAGATAACTCAGGGGCTTTGGGCCATTAGATAAAAGCAGATAATATGACCAGATGGAAGAATCAGGCATACATATGTATCAAGCATTCAAGCAGCAAGTTGAAGGAATGAATGGATCAATGATCATTTTAGTCTTGCCTTGCTAACAACTACCTGTTCTCTAGTCCAAGACCAAGCTGCTAGGAAAGAATGTCATATTCACTCATTCTCAACTCACTAGAAAAGACTCTCTGGTTCTCATATTCCAACTCCTGGGTTCATCTCCCTCCCTCAAATCCTATCCCCCACCCCTATTTAGACTCTGTGGAGTATGACCCACCAAACACCATTGCACATATTTTCCTAACCTCAGACATCTGGCGGCCCATGCACCCCGTAAAAGAGGTGGCTAGGGAGAGAGTGGAAAAGGGGGGGCAGGAAAAAAAACCCACAAAGGAACCACAATGTTTATAAAATGGGTCACTGAATTATACAGAAAAATATCCACAGCTGCTTACGTTTGCCTCAGCCGCTCTAGTAAATGCTTTACGGCCTACTAGATCAACAGTAGCAATGTTGGAGTGGAGTGAATCGCCCTGTTTTAAATTTGTCCCAAAACCACACGGTGTTTTCATGTGCACATTTCACAAACCCAAACAAACTGATTCTTAACTCTCTACACTTTTCCCTCTTCCTCTGATAATGTGTTCCTCATTAGCTCTCATCCAGATAGGAAAGTTTTTAGGAGATAGTAGTAAGAGTCTTAAAGCAATTCCATCCTCTGGCAAACTGGGACCAGGTTCCCCAGCCCCCACCTCACATCCCTGCTCTTTAAAAATGAAATCTGGTTTCTCTTGCTCACCTGAGCTTTCCGGACACGTTTGTCTCTGTCTGGAGGAGTGGAAGGCTGTCTGGCACAGGCTGGCCATAAAAGCCAGCTTCAGGGGGGAAATGAATTTGTGGAATTTGCGGACGTGGTCTTGGGTTGTGGAGAGAAAGGAAACCCAGGCTTCAGCTCACCTGCCCTGTCAGCCTGAGTGGGGAGAGGCCCAGAGTTTGGCTCTGAATGCTGGGAGGCCCCAAGCATCTGGAGAGGAAGCTGTTAGACTGCCCAGAGGAAAAAGTGTCCCAAGTGGAGGGGGCCTGAGCAGAGAGCCACAGATAAGCCCAGTGACCCAGGAATGAAAAATGGGTTACTGAATTATACAATAAAAGAGTCCTGGCTCAAGGTACAGGTATAGAGGGCTTAGACTCAAAGTCCAATTGCTGAAATGAAAGTCAAGGAGTCCCACACTTGAAATGCACATATATGAATTTCACCATTCCTCTTCCTTCCACTGACCTCCAGGAAGGAAGGAAGGAAGGAAGGAAAACCCTGAGTAGATCCAAAAAATGTGCTGAGATGATGGTTAAAAAAAAATGTGGATAATTCCAATGTTGTCTATTCCTGCTGCTGGGGGAAAATCCCAGCTCAAAATCTAATATTTGTGGATGGCTGGACATCATATTCCCATATCTGGACCTTTGTTCACATCATTCTTTTATCCAGGGTACCTTCTGGTTCTGCTCTGCTAATCTAGACTCTACCTATCCTTTTGGACCCAGTTGAAATCCAAGCACCTTCAGGAAGTCATCCCTAACTACTCTAAACCACATTGATTTCCTCTTTCTCTTATAATAGGGATCTATCTATTGCCTGACATTTTCTATAATGCTGATTTCCAGGAAGGTAATCCATTGGGAGACACTCCAGGGACTTCATTTTTCTCCAGGTGTGTGTGTGTGTATGTGTGTGTGTGTGTGTCCAGATGCACAGGGCTTGTATCATAAGCCATATTTCAGAGTCTATACCACCTGATTGCCATTCCCCTATGTTAAGACAAACAGTACCCTGGGAAAAGTGAGGTCCAATGAACTTTTTCCAATTGACTTACTGGGTTCAAGTACTATAGAGTAAGTAGTAGGGTAGACACTTCCTCATTACCCTTTAAACTTCTCCTAAAGAACCTGCTCTCTGTATTGTACATTTGCACATTTTGTTGTATTCTATTTAACAGTCCACTAACTCCTGTCTTATATTTTTTCTTAGTCTCATGTGTTTTATCTCCCCGACTAAACCACACAATCCTTGAGGGCAGAGACAATATCTTCTGCTATGTGACCTACAGTGGGCTTCTCCATCTGGGAGGTCAGGCCACTGGGCTGAATTTTCAAAGTTAAGAGCTAATTCCACCATCCCACATCCCACATCCCACATCCAGCTGCTGGTGTGTGCACAGCCTACTTCCCGCTTGTATACAGACCCTTCTTCCCAGACAGCTTGTCCAATCTGTTCCTCATTAGTGGAGACAGACAGCCAGCTTGAGGAGGTAGGAAGCCCTCACCCTAATGGGCTTTCCATTTGGTCCAGCATCAAGGGAGAAAAAGGGGCTGGTTTCTCCAAGACATTTGGTGAGGTGACTGTGGGTTGTTCCATGGCTGATAAGGCAATGCTGCCAGCCCATCTCTTGGGCATTTCCTCATTGTCCCACCCTGTAGAGTTGCAAGAGTCCTGGCAGCTTGTGCTGCAGACAGCAGCAATGAGCTCCAGCATGCCTCGGTCCTTCATTTATTTGACTAAAGTCTTCTTTGGGATTAATGATATTCACAGCCTCAGAGCCATCCCTGGCTGATATTAAGAGGAGAAAGTGATATGTTGTGTCTTGTCCTGAGGAAGTGAGGCAAGGAAAGAGGTGTTATTTTTCCCCCCACAAAAACCTCATATATTACAGCCAAGAGTCTCATAATCTAGGGATAGAAAGAGTCCTTTTGGAATGTGGAAGAGGGCAGGAAGATTATCTCGATGAGAAGTGAAAGCTCTACCTTTATACTGTTTCCTCTTCTTCCCTCCTCTCCTACAGAAAACCAAAATTTCCTTTGGGTACCACAAAGCATCAGATAGGACATGTGCCATTCAAAACAGAAAAATAGAAACACAGCTAAGAAGCCACAAGGGGTGGGGAGGCGGTAGAGGGGGAGGGTGGTAAGCAAGAGGTGGACTCTTGGGATGAGATTTCTCCTGAGAGAGAAGTATGGGACTGAGAGGAAGAAATAACAAGTAGTGGGTTCCCCATCATTTGAAGTCATCTAGCTAAGGCTGGAGAACTTGTCAGCAAAGACATAGAAGGGATTCTTGCTCTAGTAAGTTTGAACTAGATAGCTTCTCAAGTCCCAACTCTGAGGTTCTATGATTCAATATTCCTGGGTCCCCCTCACATTGCCAAGGCTAAGTGTGAAGAACAATAGGCAGGAGAATGGAGTGAAATAGACTGCCAAGGATTTGGTGTCTCCCACCAGCACGGGCTGGACACCAGAGAGAACATCGGGTGTTGGAAAGGGGACCGTTGTTCAGGCCAGGAATCTCTCTAGGAACCCAGGCTCCATTTCCTAGTGAGCTGAACAGCGTATCCTTTCCCTAAAGGGGCCAGATTGTAGAATTATAGATGAAGCACTGGAAGAGACTTGGGAGTCCCTCTAATCCAACCCCCTATTTTATAGATGAGGAAACTGAGGCACAAGGAGGTTACGTGATTTGCCAAACATCACAAAGTAGTATCAGAGATGGTTGCTGTTGTTTGTTTTTAAAATCAGTTAACTAGCATTTATTAGGTATCTTTTATGTGCCAGGCACTGCACTCAGTATTGGAGATACAAATAAAGGCAAAAAGTCTCCACTCTAAATCAGCTTAATTTAATAGGGGAAACAACATGAAAACAACATACAAACAATTTTTAGCCCAGTTTGTACCATTCCTGAGCCATTCATCCTTCCACTGTCTTGTGATGCCTCCCTTGGGCCCAGGGTAGTACTCCCTCAGAGATGATAGAGTAAAATTCTAGGCTAACCATAATTTATGTAGGGAAGAGAGTGGCAGGCACCTGAGCTAGGGATACTCTGGCCCTGGGTCTGTCCTTCTGCAGATGGATGTAGTTATTTAAGTGTTGGTTCCATTTTGGTTCCAGCCCAATTCCTCAGAACCAGGCATAGAACACAGTCCTTCCCCAAGGCAGGAATCTCAGGATGCTCAACCCACACCACAGTTTCTTCCCTCTATTTCCTCCCACCCTCTAGCTCCTGTCTAGACCCATAGTCTTCCAGAAAAGGACCATTTAAATGCCCCTGGGAAGACAGAGGAAAGCCAGGCCTTACCCCATCCCAACCCCAATCCCTTCCAAGAAACAGGTAGCCCTTCTGGGGCCTGTTTGTTACTTGGCCACAGATGTTGACAGTGTCAGACAGTGGAGCGAATCCCAGGTTAGGAGTCCAAGAGTACAGATTCCAATCCTTCCTCTGATGCTTCTGCCCCTCTGTGACCTTAAACAAGTTACCGACCTTCCTTGGGCCTCAGTTTCTCCATCTGTCAACTTAAAAGGACTATCTAGTAGGTAACCTCTAAGGCTCCTTCCAATTCTAGGTCTATTATCCTCTATTTGGGTCTCAGATTCCCACTTACTACTCATACAACCTTGGGCATGCCATTTACACTTGATCTTACTTTCCTCATGAGCAGAATAAGGGAACTGGACTTACAGATGATCTGAGAGATTCTCCCTAGCTTGAAGTCCTATTGCTAGCTTTAGAAATCAAAGTACCTATGTATGTTTTCTTCTTTCATGAGTACTGATTTCTACTGCGATGGAGCTTCCTCTGCTTGCCCCCTTTACCTGACTAGCATGTGGCAAGGGCCCCCATTCCTGGAAAAAGATGGTCCTCACCTCAAACCCATCTGAGCAGATTTCCACAGCACCAGGGCACCTGAAGAGAGGCTATAAGCACCAGACCCTAAGGCACAGAGAGGCAGCTGACTGCTCAGGGAGACCAAGGACTTACAACTTATCAGAACCATAGGTGACTTGTATCATCTCTCTGAGCCTTGGTTTATACATCTATAAACTGGGATTAGTCATTGTAAGGAAAGTACCTACAGGCTCCCTAGATGTCAATTCCTTCTGTTGCTACCAGCTATATCTCCTCTTTCTAAGCATTACAGATAGTATTTAGAAAGACCATCTAACTGACCTAACCAGAGGTGATCAAGCTCTGGCCCAAGAAATTTTCAGACTGCCCACATAGAGCCCTACTACCCAGATGAGATGTTCCTCTCAGGAGACAACATGGCAAAATCACTAAGCTAACTCTTGGTGAGCACCAAAGCAGAGAAAATGCCACAGTTGTTTTTGCTTAGCTGAATCTCTCACAGAACTTTCTTTGAACTAGATTCATCCCCAATTGCTTTTTTTTTTTTTTTTGGCAGGGCAATAGGGGTTAAGTGACTTGCCCAGGGTCACACAGCTAGTAAGTGTCAAGTGTCTGAGGCCAAATTTGAACTTAGGTCCTCCTGAATCCAGGGCCAGTGCTTTATCCACTGCACCATCTAGCTGCCCCACCCAATTGCTTTTCTTGTTTTATTAGGCTATATTGTTCATCATCTTCCACTGGCCTTTTCTGTAAGAATCTACAAAATGGGGGTGGGGGTGGGGTGGAGTCAAGATGGTGGAGGAGAGGCTGTGATTCCCACAAGCTCCCAATAAACATGTCCACTCACTCACAAATAATGCCATTTTTTAAAAAAGCAGCCTAACTCACATAAGAACAGAGTGAGACTACTTTCCAGCCAGAAATAGCAATTGAGATCACCTGCTGATCAGGCTGAAAGAGGAGCACAGTGCAGGACCCAAACCCACCCAGAAACAGATGCCTCAGAGTCTTCATCATGCCAGCAGCTTCTTCTGAGGCTCGGCTCATGGACCGGTGAGGGGGTTTGGTGGTTGGCTAGGGTGGTTGCGATCTCTGCTGGAGTTGGGGTGAAGCACCCTGGTGCTGAACCAGTGGGCCAAGTCAAGTGGTGGCAGTCCAGTGGGGGAGGGGCACAGGTACAAGCTTCTGACCATATAGAATCAGATTTCAGACATCTACTTCCAGCTTGAGATGAGTCAGCAAAGAAAACAGTGGATGATAGAGAGCTTCTTTTGGGGAAAGATAGACCAGAATACACCATCAGAAGAAGATAATAACAAAGTCAAAGCTCCAATATACAAAGCTTCCAAGAAAAATATGAATTGGTCTCAGGCCTTGGAAGTGCTCAAAAGGGACTTTGAAGAGAAAGTAGGAAAGATAGAAGGAAGATTTAGAGAGAGAGAGGAAAGAATGGATAGAGAAATGAGAGTGACACAGGAGAGTCATGAGAAAAATATCAACAACTTGAAAAGTCAAATGGGAAAGAAGATAGAAAAACTCTCTGAAGAAAATAATTGCCTAAGAATTAGGATTGAACAAATGGAAGTAAGTGATTTTATGAGAAACCAAGACACAGTAAAGCAAATCCAATTGAATGAAAAAATAAAGGGCAATATGAAATATCTCCTTGGAAAAACAGCTGACTTGGAAACTAGATCCATGAGAGACAATTTGAAAATCATTGTTCTACCTGAAAACCATGACCAAAATAAGAGCCTAGACATCATCTTCCAAGAAATTGTAAGGGAAAATTGCCCTGATATTCTAGAAGCATTAAAGGACCAGAAGGCATAGAATATGATATTCCAGAGGGCAAAGGAACTGAAACTACAACCTAAAATAACTTACCTAGCAAAACTGATTATAATATTTCAGGAGGAAAAATGGGACTTCGATGAAAAAGAGGGCAGATTGGGGCAGGGGCAGCAAAAAGCAAAACACTTTTAAGGAGGGATAGAAGATAGAAGTGAAAGAAGATAGAAAATGGAGTAAATATCAAGGGGAGGGAATAGGATGGAGGTAACACAGTTAACCATAGTAACTGTGAAAGAAATGATGAGCAGGATGATATCAGAAGGATGTATGAAAAATACAAATCATCAACAGAGGAAGAACTGATGGTATTTGAATACAGATTGAAGTATAATTTTAATTGTTAGTTCCTCTTTCCAAAGTTATTCTGACTATTTTCTTTCACAACTTGACTAATGTGAAGATACTTGGCATAACTGCACATGTATGATTTATATTGAATTGCTTAATTCCATAGGGAGGGTTGAGGAAGGAGGGAAGAAGAAAATTTATAACACAAAGTTAAAAAAAATCAATGTGAAGAAATGATTAGCAAACGGATTTCAGAGAAATCTGGAAGGACTCATATGAACTGATGCTGAGTGAGATGATCAGAACCAGGAGAACATTGTACACAGTATCAACAACATTGTATCTTGATCACCTGTGATACTTGACTCTTCTCAGCAATACAGTGGTCCAAGATAGTTCCAAAGGACCCATGATGGAAAATGCTCTCCAAATCCAAAACCAAAACAAAACAAAACAAAAACCTGTGGAATCTAGATGCAGATTAAACCAGACTATTTCTACTTTTTTTGTTTTCCTTCTTTTGAGGTTTTTCCCTTTTGCCAATTCTTCTTTCACAGCATGGCTAATGTAGAGATATGTTTAGTGTGATTGTACATATATAACCTTTATCAGATTTCTTGCTGTCTTGGGGGGGAGGGGGGAGGGAGGGGGAGGGAGGGAGAAAAATTTGAAACTAGAAATCTAATAAAAATAAATTTTGAAAACTATCTCTACATGTAACTAGAAAAAAATAATAAATAAAATTTAAAAGGGGGGAAGGACCCACATGTACAAAAATATTTATAGCAGCTCTCTTTGTGGTGGCAAAGAATTGGAAATTGAGGGAATGCCCATCAATAGGGGAATGGCTAAACAAGTTGTGGTATATGAATGTAATGGAACACTATTGTTCTGTAAGAAACGATGAGCAAGAGGAGTATGAGTGAGAGGAGCAGAACCAGGAAAGCATTGTACACAGAAACAGCAACATTGTGTGATGAACAATGGGGATAGACTTGGCCCTTCTCAGCAGTGCAATGATCCAAAACAGTTTCAAAGAACTCATGATAGAAAATGTTCTCAACACCCAGAAAAAAGAACTGTGAATTATGAATGCAGATTGAACCATACTGTTTCTACTTTTGGACTGTTTTTTCCTTCTTTTTTGAGGTTTTTCCCTTGTGCTCTGACTCTTCTTTCACAAGATGATTAATGTAGAAATGTTTAATATGATTGTACATATACAACCTATATCAGACTGCTTTCTGTCTTGGGGAGGAGAGAGGGAAGGGAGGATGGGAGAAAAAAAATTGGAACTAAAAATCATGTGAAAACAAATGTTGAAAACTATCCTCATATGTAATTAGAAAATAATAAAATATTTTTTAAAAATCTCCAAAATTAGTTTATATTTTAAACCAGCATTACCTTTAGCTCCTATATCTCTCCACTGGACAAGTAAGTCATGGGACTTTTCAGCCTCTGTTGGTCTTAGTATGATTGATTTGTATCAGTTACATCTATATGAAACAATTACAGTTAGTATTTATATCCTTTTTTCCATCCATGTCCCATTTTTCATCATTAGTAATTTGTTTGAATGGACCTGAGTTGGACTGTGTCAGCTGTACATCTAGTTTCCCCCCATACCTATCCTTTCATCTGCTTTTTCTTTTTTTGGTGAGGCAATTGGGGTTAAGTGACTTGCCTAGGGTCACACAACTAGTACGTGTTAAGTGTCTGAGGCCAGATTTGAACTCAGGTCCTCCTGACTCCAGGGCTGGTGCTTTATTCACTGTGCCACCAAGCTGCCCCCTTTCATCTGCTTTTATAGTCAATATGATTCAGTCAGTGGTCTAACTATATAAACTTGTGTCTGCTTCAGGAGAAACTCCCACGATTTGTTTTCCTTGACAATGTTTATTAGTTACAAGGTTTTGTTTTGTGGAATGGTGTTAGAGATGGAAAGATGGAAAGAAAGGAAGGAAGGAAGGAAGGAAGGAAGGAAGGAAGGAAGGAAGGAAGGAAGGAAGGAAGGAAGGAAGGAAGGAAGGAAAAAAGAAAGAAAGAAAGAAAGAAAGAAAGAAAGAAAGAAAGAAAGAAAGAAAGAAAGAAAGAAAGAAAGAAAGAAAGAAAGAAAGAAAAAGAAAGAGGGAGAGGAGAGAGAAGGAAAGAAGGAAAGAAAGAAAGGATGAAGGAAGAAAGAAAAAAGGAAAGAAGGAAGGAAAGAATGTGTGTATATTTGTGTGTGTGCATGTAATGTACAGAAGAAAATAGAAGTAAACTAAAAGGAAACACAGGCAAACAGGACAGCTTTGAAAGTTACATGTTGAATTTATTATATATGGAATAGCTTAAGTCAGGTCACAGGTACCCAATGAAATCCTTGTTGCAGGAATATATTTAGAAAGATATAATCTAGGATCTGAACTGCTCAACCCCATGTCTCCAAGGTACACTGTGATTTCTGCCTTTATGGAGAGTATGAGGGTGGCCATGACTGGACAATCACTCCTTTGCTCTTCTTTCTACAAGGAGATATTAGGTTAGTATTATATCTATTATATATCCAATATTTTCAATCTAGGGATTTGAGAGAAATGCCACTTTCTCTGATCACTCCAATAGGAATTAATCTCACCGCAGATTGGGAAGGTAATAGCTTAATCCCAGCCAGTTTAATTTCTCTTCCACTAAAGGTTTATTACACAAAAGACAATCATGGATATTGGCCAAACATATTTATCAAAGTAACCAGTAAAATTGAGGGAAAGTCATACAAGTTACTTTCAGTGATAGATTAAGCAAGAGGAAAGACGTTTTGCAACGTGGAAATGAGATGAAATCTTAGCTTCACCAAGGAGAGAACAATCTTATCTGAGAAAGTTTGCTTTTAGCAATTTCTAGGGGTTCCGGTGCTGAGTAAATGGACATGCTGGGGTTGAAGTGTACAAGCTTTCCCCACATGACTGTCTCACTAGGGGATAGACAGAAGAGATTATAGCCATTTCACTTTGCTTTTCTTTGACGTTCCTTCTGGTACATTTGTAGAGCTTTGCTGGAGAGTGTATGTGTGTGGGGATAAAAGATAGATTGGGGAGAGGGAGAGAAAAAGAAAGATGGGAGAGAGAGAAGAGGGCAGAGAGCGACAGAGACAGAGATCATTAACAACTAAGAGGATCAGGAAAGACTTTCTGTAGGAGGTGGTGCATGGACTGAAACTAGACCAAGATAGAGATTCTAAGAAGCAGAGATGCAGAGAGTTTGTTCAGTCATTTTTCAGTCATGTCCAATTCTTTGTTACCCCATTGGTTTTTCAGGCTAAGATACTGGAGTGGTTTGCCATTTCCTTCTCCAGCTAATTTTACAGATGAGGAAACTGAGGTAAACAGGCTTAAGTGACACACTGCTAGTGTCTGAGGTGAGATTTGAACTCAGGTCTTCCTAACTACAGACCTGGTATTCTATGCACTGTGCTACCTAGCTGCCCCATTGAAGATAGGCTATAGCATAAAATGCAAACTCCTCACATCAGGCATTCAAGGCCCTCTACAACCTAGTGAAATCCTGTCTTTTCAACTTTCTCTCATAGTGCTCCTTTCCCTGGTGCAGGCCCTCATCACTCCATGCCCAAACTATTGCAATAACCTCCTGGTTAGCCTCCCTGCCTCATCTTTCCCCACTCTAGTTCAACCATCTGTCAAATTAATCTTCCTAAGGCACAGTTCTGACCATGTCACTCCCTTATTCAATAAAATCTGGAGCTCCTTGTTAACTGCAGTTTCAGATATAAAATCCTCTGTTTGGCTTTTACAGATCATTATAACTTGGTCCATTCCTACCTTTCCAGTCTTCCCCTCCATGTCCTCTGTGATCCATTTATTCCTCACATAAGACACCCCATCTCCAGAATCCAACTAGAAGCACTTTCATTGGTTGTCCTCCATACTTAGAATTCTATTCTGGCTTCCCAGGATCCTTCCTTCATAGCTCAGCTAGAATCTTACCTTCTGCAAAAAAGCCTTTCGTGGTCTCCATTAGTGTTTTCCTCTCATATTATCTTCAGTTTATTCTAATATATCTTAATTATAAATAGATGTTTAGGGGGCAGCTATGTGGCACAGTGGATAGAGCACCAGCCCTGGATTCAGAAAGACCTGAGTTCAAATTCGGCCTCAGACACTTGACACTAACTGTGTGACCCTGGGCAAGTAACTTAACCCTCATTGCTGGACCAAAAAGATAGATGTTTACATGTCTCTCCCAGAGAGGGTGCTTAATAAATGCTTTTCTACTGACCAACATAAACTGGAGGCAAAAACTGGGCTACTCCTAGTATAAGAGCATGCTTTTGCTCACAAGAGAGCCTGGACTGTCCTCTCTCCCTTTCTCCACCTGCTGAAATCCAGCCCATGTTATTAGCTTCAAGAAGATGGAAACTGTCACTTTGCACACAGTAGATGCTTAATAAAAGTTTGCTTCATTGTTGATTTGATTTTAATTCAATTTCCCTCCTACAGAGCATTCCACCAAAGCGGTAGGTATATCACCCACTGGAAGAATGGTACCTGTGTCCACCACCTATCATACTGTGTGTGTCAACTCCCCCAGTCTCCTCAGGACAGGATAATTCTCCTCCAAAGACATCCTTTTACAGAAAACTTTTTAACTGTCTGACACAGGTGCCATTTCAGCTCTGGCCACAGGATGGCACCAAGTTAGCATCCTTGAGCGGTGTGAATCTGACTGGCCACAAGGTGGCTGCACTAGCCCATTTTATCATCTTTCATACTGTTTTAAACAACCTGAGTTAGGAGGGGGAGGCAATCTTCCTAATCATCACCCGGCCCTCTGCTTTTCTTGTCTCTAATCCCCCCACCCCTTCAAATGCCACAGGGGAGCCAGGAGACCCTGGATTTAAAGGGGAAAAGTGATTATCGGGGCAGCAAGGTGGCACACTGGATAAAGCAACGGCCCTGGATTCAGGAGGACCTGAGTTCAAACGTGGCCTCAGACACTTGATACTTACTAGCTGTGTGACCCTGTGCAAGTCACTTAACCCTCATTGCACCCCCTCCCCAAAAAGTGGTCTTGACCTCCCTAGTCAGACTACCAGTTCCTACAGAATCCTAGATCTGGAAGATGAGCAGAAAAGCCCAGCCTGAGCAGAATTTCAATAAACATTTGTGAAGTGACTACTGTGTGCAAGAATAGGTTCTGGTGATGTTGTTGTTCAGTTGTTTCATTCCAACTTCATGACCCCATTTGGAGTTTTCTTGGGAAAGATACTGGAGAGATATGTCCTTTCCTTTCCCAGCTCATTTTACAGATGAAGAAACTGAGGCAAATGGAGTTAAGTGACTCACTCAGGGTCACACAATTAAGTGTCTGAGGCCAGATTTGAACTCATGAAGATGAATCTTCCTGATTCCAAGCCTAGTGTTCTATCTATGGTGCCATCTAACTGCCAATGGACCATTATATCAGAGTGAGGTCTCAACTTGCACTGAATTGGATTTAAGTGAGGGAGGGCTGGGCAGTAGGTCACCAACCTCACTCTTTCCTCCAGAGCTATCTGTGTCCAATGGCAAGATAAATATCAGGACAACAAGAGATGTTTGAGGCAATCAGAGTTAAGTGACTTGCCTAGGGTCACACAGCTAGTAAGTGTCTGAGGTCACATTTGAACTCAGGTCCTCCCAACTTCAGGGCCAGTGCTCTATCCACTTCACCATCTCTCTGCCCTAATTGGTCACAGCACAATCTCAGAGAAGAGGGTCTGAGGGAGATCAGTCCTTCATCTCTACACTATCCTCTCTTGAATCCTTAGACCCCTTACTTATCTTTTTGCCCATTAAACCTCAATCAAGCCTCAGGCTTGGCTCACTCCCACCATTTGTTGCTTTCCAGCTGAATGAAAGGGAAGAAAATCACCCAGTTGTTGTGACTGGGTGTTCTACACATTGATGTCATACAATCTTCACTGGGCCCTCACTACTTCTAGGCAATCCTACCATACCTCCCTTATTGACTCACCATCCGGGTCTCCACAGAGGCTCTTCCAAACCTTTCCACTCCTCCTCAATACACCCCCACCCCCACCCCAGCGGCTCCCTCTGTCCTTATCTCAGCTGAGAACTTTGCCTCATATTTTACAGGAAAATATTGAAGCCATTTGCCATGAACTCCCTCTTTTCCCCCCTCCTCATCTCCTATCACTCTGGTTGATGCCCTTTGCCACTATCTCCTTTTTCACACTCTGTTTCACCTGAAGAAGAGACTAACCCCTCTACCTGTTCAATTGATTCTATTCTATCCCTTTTCCTCCAACTGATTGTCCCCTGTTATCTCTACTTTTTCACTGATTTTTCAATCTTTCCCTAATTTCCTACAAACAAGCCCATGTCCCCCCATCCTCAAAAAAATTCTCACTTGATCCTTCCATCGCTGCTAACTATCATCTTAGATCTCTTCTGCCCCTTACAGATATATGTGTGACATGTACATGACACAGTATGACATTGTGACAGCACAAAACAGCCCTGGTGTTGACATTGGGACTTTGGCTTGACACAGGTGTGACATGTGCCACATATATGGCATCAGTGTAACACAAACATGACCTGTGTGTAATAGTATGATGTGATGTAATACAAGCATGGTACACCATGATATGACATTGAAGGACAATTGTGGCATTTGTCATGGCGTGAAGCACGGCGACAGGGTCATTGGCTTGTAACATGGTATGACACTGACATGCCATGAGCATTGGCATGCTGGCATGATATGTGTGACATGACATGATATATAAATAGATACCACATATATATGATTTAACAGAATAATGTATAACACAGAAACAGACAGTTACTGAGAGTATAATAACAAAAACCTCTCCTACAAAAGCTATAGAAAGTGTTACCATCTCTTTAAGAGTATAGAAGCCAGGAGTGACCAGTACAACTGTCATTCTATAAAGTGTTGGCGTGTTTTTCCTTATGGATTCAGGGCATCTGTATGAGTTTAGCTTGTCTCTACCAGGAGGTTGTAGAATAACAGAGACAAAGACAGAGAAAAGAAACATCTTCCTTGTTAAACCCAGTTTAGTCGGTTTTTTTGTGATAATATCATAAAGAGCTTGTCTTGAGAGAGATGCTTCAGCATGATGCCTCGAGAGAAGTTCTTTTCCTATCACCTCTGAGGAAAGACTGAGAGAGACTGAAAAAGATGGAGCTATTTTCTTTATGGAATTTTTGCCACTTTTATCTTACCAAGAGGATGAGGAAGATTCTTTCAAAGAAATTTTGTTAATGTGTGTGAACTCAATAGTGTGAGATGACATTCTCAGAAGCAAGGTAATCTCCTATTCGAGGAAGGGTCTGGAATAACTCTGGCTGTGATGGTTACTTAAGACAGCTAAACTAATAGCTATGATTAGCTATGGCTCTTTCAGTAACTTTTATTATTTATTTAACCCTAGGAAATTAAGGAATTTTGTACATATGGAGTTAGAAATAACTGCTATTGGGAAAGGAAATTGTTCTAACTTATTAAACAAATAATATTTGATGAAATCACATCTGAGTTTATATCAAGCTGATACCTCAAGTTTGAGACTGGAATGAAATGATACTCAGAGTCTAGGTTAGCTGTAGCCAGCTCCAACTGGATTAAGAGTGAGTTTTTATATGTTGGAAATGAGTAAATGCTACAAATCAGGGCTTGGCTTAGTTGGTTTAGGAAAGTGCAGTAGAAACTGTAAATAATGCAGATTAAATTTAAAAGCGGGCTTTGTGTACTCTCCCCACCCCCAAGCTGGTTGTTAAACATTTATCAGCAGAACCCCTGCCCTTAGAGGCCTGGAGTTAGGAAGGCCTAAGTTCAAACCCAGCCTTAGACACTTACTAGCTGTGTGTGACGCTGGACAAGTTACTTAATCTCTATCGGTTTTAAGTTACCTCAACTGTAAAATGAGGGTATTAACAGCACCCATTGGTCAGGGCTGCTGTGAATCTCAAATGAGATGAAATTTGTAATAAAGCACTTAGCAACTGGGCAAGTCACTTAACTCCAATTGCCACACACACACACACACACAAACAAACAAAAACACTTAGCACAGTCTCTAGCACATAGCAGGCACTATAAACACTTATTCCTCAGGCAGCTAGGTGGCGCAGTGGATAAAGCACTGGCCCTGGATTCAGGAGGACCTGAGTTCAAATCCAGCCTCATACACTTGACACTTACTAGCTGTGTGACCCTGGGCAAGTCACTTAATCCTCATTGCCCTGAAAAGAAAAAAAAATGTACTGGAGTGGTTTGCCATTTTCTTTTCTAGTTCATTTTATGGAAAAGGAAACTGAGGCAAATGGTTAAGAGACTTTCCCAGGGTCGCACAGCTAGTAAGTGTTTGAGGCTAGATTTGAACCCAGGAAGATGAGTCTTCCTGACTCTAAGTCTAGTGCTGTATCTACTGTGACATCCCCTGCTTCAGTTGAGTATCACTTCCCATTTTTTGTTAAGCCTTGCTGGTCTGGCATTTTAAAGCTTCAGGGAGGAATCCATGACATCATTCAATGGCTTTTCTCTACCCAGGTTACCAGGAAGCTTCATCCATGGCCCAAGTTTTGGTCCCCTGGGCCGATGAAGTGTCAAGAATATGTTCAATGTCTTTTTAAGGAATAACTAGCTTCTCTTTCTCTCCTCTCACTCTCTTCTTAACCCCTTTCAATCTGGCTTCCAACCTTATCATCCCACCCAAACTGCCCCATCCAAAGTGACTGATGATCTCTTAGGTCCCAAATCCAATGGCCTTTTCTCAATCTTTCTTCTCTTTGGCCTCTGCAGCCTTTGCCACTGCTTATTACTCCCTTCTTGATAATCTCTTCTCTCTAGGTTTTTGAAACATCCATCTGTCCTGGTTTTCTTCCTACCCATCTGACCTCTCCTTTTCTGTTTCCTTGGCTAGACCCTCATCCAGATCATACTCTGTAACTTTTGACTCTTTTGTATCTCCACTGCTTAGCACAGTGCCTGTCATATGGTAGCTGCTTAATAGATATTCATTGATTGATTGAGGGACCAGCCCTTTCTCTCCTTTTCTAAGGAAGCAGCAGGAGACAGCCTCCAGATCTAAGCTTCTTAACTGTGGGTCAAGACCCCATATGGGGTCATGTAACTGAATGTGGGGGTCATGAAAAATTTGGCAACAGTAAAAGGTTATTTTATATACCTATTTATATACCTATATACCTAGGGTCACATAAAAATTTCTCAGGCAAAAGGGGTTACAAATGGAAAAAGTTTGAGAAGTCCTGTTCTAAATATCAGTATGTCTTTATTAGAAGAAGAAAGTCTTGATTCTTGATCTCAGGACAGGAAAAAGTGTTGCTGATATAATCTCAGTTTTAGTTACAGGAAGATAACAGGAGACAAACTTAGTCCTGATATATGGCAAGTCCCCCAAGGCATTAGAAACTAGAGGTTCCAATAAATAAGGGGAAAAGCAGATTCTTTCCCAACTATGACTTTATCTTCCCACAAGAAAACCCTGGAGCAAGCCCTTCCCTTGACCCACACCCTAACTCCACTACACCTTGCTCAGGTAAATTTGAGATCTGAGTCATATAAGTCTGGTTACAATAGCTTGCTTTGTTGCCTAGGGCAAAGGAAATTCCCACATCCAATTTAGTTCTGCTTTTTGGGGGAAGTTTATTTTTACAAAAGCATTAACAAAAAAATTGTGAAGTCCTCTCCACATGTAGTTCATGGACCCCTTAATTAGGAAGAAACTTTAGTATTTTCAAATGGAAATTTCAATCTCTGACCTGGTTAAATTCTGTGTTCCCAGCTAGTCAGTGGTATCACAGAGTAGTTAGGATCAATCACAGATATTTGAATATGAATAGAAATAAGGAACTAGAAATAGCTTAAAGAGATAGTAATAAAATCACATAAAATGCCTGCTAGTAGCAGGCACCAGGTAAACTAGGTAAGGGAAATTTAAACCTCTGGGGGGCATGTCTTACATCTGGCATCTTTGTCCCAGAAGATTATCAACAAAGATAATGTCATTTAGATAATCATAGATTTAGAGCCAGAAGAGACTTTAGGAATGAATTATCTAATCCAACCTCTTCATTTAACAGGTTGAAAGGGTGTCCCTAACATTTTTCTGAGGCCTCAACTTCCCTTCAACCATAGAGGACTTTGTTCTGCTATTAATATATCTTTAACCGCACTAGCTTCCAGAGATTAAGCTACATTTTTGATAAGACGGGAAACCCTTGATTGCCTCCCCCCAACATGTACACACACACACACACACTCCCATGGGTCTGTGTTCTCTCTTTGTCTCTTTGACATCACAGTAAGGTTAACTGATTCCCAGAGAGTTTGTACACCTGGGCTACATACACCCTTGCACTTGCCCTTTAAAAGGGAGGCTAGAGGACTGGACAAGAGTCAAAGAATCACAACATTTGAGAGTTGGAAGGAATTTTAGTGGCCAACTCATACCCCCAAATGATTCCCACTGCAGCATTGCTTATAAGTGGCCACTTAGTCTCAACTTGAAGGCCTGCAGGGAGGGGGAACCTGGCTCCTCATGAGACAGCCCAACCCACTCCTGGACAATGTTAACTGTCAGGAAGTCTTCCTGAGGTCAACTCTAAACTTGCCTCTTTGTAACTTCTACCAAATGCTTTCACTTCTGATTTCTGGAGCCAAACAGACCAAGTGTAATCCCTCTTCCACAGGGTAGCCCTTCAAATCCCCAGAAGCAAAGATTATGAGCCATCCTCCATTTCCTCCCACAGCATGGACTTAAGGCCATGCCAGTTTCCCTGCTCTGGACACATCAGCTGATCAATGTCCTCCATAAGCTGTAATGCCCAGAAGTAAACACAACATCCATAGCTGTGGTCTGACCAGGCCTGAGGACTGGGGCCCTGGCCCTGTCACTTCCCCATTCCCAGAAGCTTTACTGGTCAAAAGCAGCTCAAGTTTACACTGGCTTTTGGGGCTGTCATATCCCACTATTGACTCACAATGAATTTGCAGGCCACTAAAACCTTCAGATCCTTTTCAGAAAAACTGTTATCTAACCATTTGTTGTTGTCATTCAATCACATTCTATACTTTCTGACCCCATTTCTGGTTTTCTTGGAAGAGATAGTAGAGTAGTTTGCCATTTCCTTCTCTGGCCCATTTTCCATATAAGGAAACTGAGGCAAGGTTTAAGTGACTTGCCTGGGTCATACAACCAGTAAGTGTCTGAGGTCAGATTTGAACTCAGGTCTTCCTGACTCCAGACCCTGTTGCTGTATACACTGCACCACCTAACTGCCCTGTGTCTTACCATAGTTTCTGTTATACTATATTTGTGAAATTGATTTTTGAACTGAAGTCTAAGACACTATACTTAACCCCATTAAATTTCATTTCATCACATTTACTCCAATGCTCTAGCCTGCTAATCTCTTTAGGGGTCTTGACCATGACACCATAGCTGTCCCTTCCATCTTTGTGTCATCTGTAAATTGACCTTTATCCAGGTCAATAATAGTGACAGGGAAAGAGGCTGTTCCTGTGATTCCGGTGGCATAAAATGATCCCAGATGAGCACACTCCCTCTGCCAATGCTTCTCTGACAGTTACAGTGTTAGAGAGTTGCCAAGAGCAGAAAAGTTAAGTGACTTGCTCATCTTGTTAAGTAGGACAGAACTAAAACTAAACTCAGGTCTCCCTAGCACCAAGGCCAGTTCTCTGTGAGCATAGAGCCAAGCACAGATCCCTGGGGAACTTCCCTGTAGACCCGAAATTCCAAGTTGACATTGACTCACAATTCAGTGGCTCCCTATCTCCCCTCTAGGATCAAATATAAAAATGCTCCCTTGGGCTTTTTCTGTGAGGCAATTGGGGTTAAGTAACTTGCCCAGGGTCACACAGCTAGTAAGTGTCAAGGGTCTAAGGCCAGATTTAAACTCAGGTCCTCCTGACTCCAGGGCCGGTGCTTTATCCACTGCACCACCTAGCTGCCCCACTGAAAATCCTTATTATTGAAACCATCAATATAAACCCAGAGCTTTAGATCTGGGCCATAGGATCCAGAGAAGTGACTTACCCAAGGTCACATAGCTAGTAAATGACAGAGTCTGGATATGAACCCATGTCCCCTCGATTCCAAATCCAATGCTCTTTCCATAAAAGCCACCCTAGTAGGTAGCCTTCAAGACCTGTTAGGGCCAGAAAACTCATCACTCTGCAGCCAATTGAGTGAGATTCCCAACTTAGCTATGCTGATATTTGGGAAAGAGACTTACACTCAGCACAGGTCACTTAACCTTTCCGTGACCCAGACATCTGTCTAGGAGGATAAATTTCAGAGAACATGCCAATCTGCATTGGTAGAGTTTCCTCATCAGGAACTTTCTACATCCATGAAGTCACAGGCCCAGTTTAAAATAAATAAATAAGTGGACTCACCATTAATCTCCCAATCAAAGACAACTAGCTTTTAGAGGATTAGATTGAGTTCATACTCCCCTGGCACAGCCATCAGGAATCTCAGGTCACCTCCCCACCAAGGCATTAGAAGATTTTAGTAGAAATCTAGGGAGGCAGAGCAGAAATTATTAACCCCATTTTACAAAGGAAATTGAAGAAGTCAAGTAATTTGTCCAAGATCACCTGGATAATACAGGGCTGGAAGGGGCCTTAGAACAGAGAATGGCAGAGCTGAAAGAGATTTAAACACCTAACCCAAACCCCTCATTTTAAAAATCAGGAAATAGAGGGCCATGGAGGGAAAGTGCTTTGCTAAAGGTCTCTCACCAAGTTCATCGCTGAAGTAAGACTAGAAATGACCTCTTTGCTGGGTTCTAGCCATGACTTCAACCACAGTGCTCCTAACTCATCCCACTGTTCCTTCCATTAGAGTACACTACCTCTCCTTACCTCTCCTCATTCAAGAAGGGCTGGCTGAGTGTCTTCTGTGTCCCCAGTAGTGTGCTCAGGTATGCCCTGGGGAACACAGCTGGAGGACCAAGTTCAATGGACTCCAAGCCTTGGGGGAAGAAAGAGAGAATAAGACTAAGGGATATCAAATCAGGGAGCTGAACTAGTGCTGCTAGTGCCTGGGCAGCGCGTGTCAGGGAGGAAAAGCAAGCATAAAAGACCTGAGACTCACCTCTATCCAATCAGCTCAAAACTCCCTGCCTGCACCATCCAGTGGCCTCAGGGCAAAAGAACCCCTCTCCCTCTCCCACACTCCCCTTGGTGTGCCACTCAGGTAGCCCAACTATGATCTCTCCCCTTCCAGGTGTCCCTGAATGGTTCCCTGCATTCATATAGAGGGGAAACACAGTGATTTCTCCTTCAATCTGCAGCCCCCTTAAGGACAATAATACCAAAAATATAGAAATGTTTAGGCTGAAATTCTCTGTTCTAAGGCCTTTCCATCTCTAATACTCTATAATGCTCTGTTCTAACATTTTATGTTCTATGATTTCTTTCTGTTTGGCCATTCTATGTTTAAGATCCTGGCCTTTCCAGTTCTAGAATCCTGTAATTTCTGCAATTTGGTGATAGATTGTAATCTATACCATTTTGGAGAACGATGTGCTCACCTGGACTACCGTTGTTCAGGGGTTCCTGTTGCTGCTGTTCCCTTCCCTCCCTGCCAGGAAGAATAAGAAAGACAAGGTCCCTCTACAAACTGTCCTAATCCTGGGAATCTAGCCCATCCTTCAGGCCCCAGTGTCATGACTTTGACCAGTTTCCAGATTTCCATCCTTAGCCCTCTTTCCTCCTTCCCCATCCTAATCTTTGGGGAAAGGGTTCAGAGGAATTTCTATTCTAACTCACTTATCTAATAGTGAAAGGGCAAGGTCAGATTAACTTGATTCTGGGGCAGAAAGTTTGGGAAGAAGGCAGGGATATGCCAGCAAATGTTTAACAACCAGCTCTCTGAAAAGCACTGACACGTTTTAAAATTTAATCTGCACTATAAACATTTTCTCCATCACTTTCTTAAGTCTAGAAATCCACAAAATAATAAATCAAGCCCTCATTTGCAGCAGTTGCTGATTTCTGAGGCATAAATGCTCACGATGAAATTTTAACAGTCAGCTCTCCTCATTTGGGTTGATTCTAGTATATCCCCAGAAGAGGGTTAACGCAGAGGGCATTGGACAAAGCCCAAAGGCTTGAATAGGATTCAGCAATCCTTGTTGGTATTCTGGGGTCAAAGGTGATAAAGAGGACCCTTGTGCCCACTGCTCAGAGACCTGGACCCATCATTTCTTGGTAGATTGTCCTACAGTGTCTCAGGACTAACTAGTGGTCTACCTCTCAGCACAGTACCTAGTTCACAGCAAGTTCTTGATAAATGTTAAATGCAGTGTGCATGTGTGTAGTATAAATTCAATAAGATTCTACTAAATGCCAGCTGTGCACAAAATAACATGCTGTATGCTAGAGTAATTAAAAGTTTCCATTGTAGAATTATAGGATCATAGACCTGTTCTCAGAAAGGTTACAGTCTAATAGAGGATAAACCACAAATAGGAATAGCTTTAATAAACAACATTACATGACAAGTGAATAAGAGAGGTAGAACAAAACAAAGTCAGAGGATAGAGGACTGTCATTGGCTCAGATCAGGAGAGACTTCATGGAAGAGGTGACATTTGAGTTGGGTTAAGACATGGAAAAGTGGTAATTTTCATCAGGAAAAGTGGTGATTTTTCCAGAAGTCTGGGTAAAATCCTGACATGGATGCAGGAAAGTAGAGGGTATGTTAGAGGAGCAAAGTCGTCTAGCCTGATGTACAGAGATGAGGGAGAATAAGGTGAGAAAAGACTATCCAGGTAGGGTGTCCCCAGATTAAAAAAAACCTTATGCCAGGCAGGGAGTTTGAACTTTACTTGGGAGATACTAGGGAGCCATCGGAGGCAATAGGCAGCATCGAAGAATTTTGAAGCAGGATAGTGCTGTGATTTATACAAAGTATAGCATGTAAGCAGTGAGGTATGATGGGGAAAAAAAAAAAAAAAACAAAACCTTGAACCTGTTTAGTCAAGAACCTGTCTCTAGTACCCTAATACTGGATCTGCCACAAATTCAGTAGGTGACCCTGACTAAATAATTTCCCTCTTGGGACTTGGTCTCACCATCTGTAAAAGTGAGGGTGGGGTAGGATGAAGTAGACTAGATGAAAGTTTCCTTCCAGCTCACACAGAGGCTGAATCTATGTGAAATAAAAATAGGAAGTGTGTGTGTGCGTGTGTGTGTGACACTGTCCCAAATGGGAGGCGGTCTTAGATACATCCCTAGCTGGGAAACTCCCCTAACCCCACCTAGCCAGTTGGCCCCGCCAAGGAACATCAGAACAGGTTCTCTGGCTCCCCATTGGTGCTGGCTGAGCAGCATAGTGTTCCTGGGAAGCCAATCAGAGCTCAGGATCGGCCGGTGTAGCATGAAGAAGAAGAGAGGGGAGGGACTGAGGGATGGAGAAGCTTTGGTCCATCCCAGGAGCCCGGCCACCCTGATCCTAGCTAAGGGACCTAGTATTCTGGGGGAGGGGGTGGGTGTGACCCAGCATATAGTGATTTGTTCCTCCTGTTTCTCTTTCCTCCAAAGGAGCGGCTCTCTACACCCCAAACCCTGCCCACTTCCTCATTTCGGGGCAGTTTAAGGACAGAGTTCTCCCTTCCCCCAGTCTCCCAGGACACACATTTACACCTACTAGGACCTGCCTTCTGAGGGCCTCTGGGTCACGCAAAGGCCCCGCTATCTCAGGGAATCCTCATCATCAAGAATACAGCCAGGGTCTGACGTCTGGCTCCTAGACCCAACCACCATGGAGGAACCCCTTCTAGGAAGTGAGACGCCAGACTATGAGACCTTCCCGGAGAAGCCGGACCAGCAGCAAGAACAGGATTATATCAGGTAAGAGATGGAAGGAAGAGGGGGGAGGAAAGCGAGGGAGTTGAGTTGCTTCTCTTTCATCTCTAGGAGGTTATTATCTTGACTCTGGTCCTCACATTAGGGAAATCTAAATCCCAGCTGTCTTCTCCACTCCCTCCCCACCCTCCCACCCTCTAGGACAAGAGGCAAGAACTGGCCCCTTGTCTGGATGCCCCAGGCCTCTTCTATGATCCGACAGTGTCAGTGCTGCTGGCTGGCTTGTAGGGGGTGGCAGCTCTGGGCCAAACCTAGGAAGGCCTGATGCTTCCTGTCTGTAGGTGGTTCGGGAGCTGTCTAGTGAGACAGGGCAAATAGAAACACCTATCACCTATATACAGAGATGATACCTTTCATCTAAACAACCGTCAAAAGGACATGTATTTGAATTTGCTTTTCTAATGTTGGGGGTGCGATGCGTGGAACTATCCACATGCTCTCACAGGACCGGATGACAAGGTTAGGGCCAGTGAAGAAAAAGTAAAGCTTCCTGTCCCATGGGGGAGAACAGAGCCCATGAACCTGACCTCACTGAAGCACAGACTCAGTGGCTTAGGGATGGGGGAATTAAAGATGTCTAGCCCCAGATATATCATATGGGCCATGTGGGACCAAACTCTGCCTCAGGCACAAGGACATCTGAGCTTTCCCCCAAACTCCTGTGAGTGTTTGGGGGGAGGGAAGTAAAAGGGAGGAACAGAGGATAGAAAGAATGTGGAGAGATATTGGAAACCTGATCCCAAGCCTCTTTTTTTAGCCTTTCCCTTTCTATAGAAACTGTCCATTCTTAGCCATTTTTCCCAATGGATAAGAACTGACCTATCTCCATATGATAAATCTGCAATCTCAGCACGATAAACCTTTGTTAGCCTGAAGTTTGTTAGCAGAATCTCTGAGTTGGCAGGGACCTCGGAGAGCATTCAACATCTCACCCAAAGGAGGAATTCCCTCTTTAGCATCCCTGAGAAGTAGTCACCTAGTCTTTGAACACTCCCAGTGACAGCGATCTTCCTACCTTATAAAGTAGACCATCCCATTATTGGAAAGCTCTAATTGTTAGAAAAAACTGGGGCAGCTAGATAGTGAAGTGGATAGAGCACCAGGCCCGGAGTTAGGAAGACTTGGCCTCAGACACTTACTAGCCGTGTGACCCTGGGCAAGTCACTTAATCCCCCTCATTTGAACATGAGCAGGAGAAGGAAATGGCAAACCACTCTAATATCTTTGCTAAAAAACAAAAACAAAAACCCAAGGTGGAGGGAGGGTGTCACAAAGGGTCAGACAACCAAAAAACAACAATTATTATTTATTTGTACAATTGGGATTTGTTTAGGTTGGCTTATATCAAGACTGAAAATGACTGAATAACAGCAAATTGTTAAAAAAAAAAAAGTACTTCCTTACATTGAACATTGAAATCTGCCTCTCTGTAATCACCCCACAGTCAGGGATGTGCTGATATATAACCAACTCTCAAAAAAAAAAAAAGGTATACACAACACACTTTTAAGTTTAATCTACACCAGTAACATTTTTGTCCATAAATTTCTTAAGTCTAGACAATAAATAAAACAATAAAAGCATTTGCCAGTTTCCAAGGTATGAACACTCACACTCCAAATTTAACAATCAGCTCTCCGTAGGCGGTAAAAGCTGGCTCCAGCTCATTTCGACACGGTCCTAGCTCTGTCCATATAGAAATAACCTGCTTCCTCTTCCATATGAGAGCCCTTCAGATAGCTGCAGACAATGTCTTTTACCCTTCCCACCAAGCCTTCTCTTCTCAAAACTAAATATTCCCAATGCCTTCACCTGGTCTTTACATAAATCATTATTCCAGGAAACAGTATCACTTTGTTCTCTGTTCACCTGTGGTGGTCAGAACCGAAGCTGTGTGACTTTGTCCAAGTCATTAGCTTCTCTGAACCTCCATTTCTCCACCAATAAAATCAAGGGATTGGATGAGAAGTTTTCCAAGATCTCTTCTGGCTCTAACATTCGGTGTCATATGTGAGCTTTAGTTGTCATCTGAGATGTTCAGAATAGAGTGGAATGGATCATTGGCATGGATGGGTATAGCAGGAAATGGTGAGGTGGAGCCTTACAAGTAGCCCTTTCTCTCCTCCTTCCCCTTTCTCTTCCTACCCTAGAACCCTGAAGAATAAGAGGCTATTCCTGGCCACCTTTGCAGCAGTGCTGGGAAATTTCAGCTTTGGCTATGCAATGGTTTACACATCCCCAGTCATCCCAGCTCTTGAGAGATCCCCCAACCCAGCTTTACGAATGAATAAGATGCAGTCTTCCTGGTTTGGGGTAAGAATCCCAGAGCCCTGGTGTGAGGATTTCTCAAGATAATCTCTTGTTGGGGGCAGCTAGGTGGTGCAGTGGATAAAGCATTGGCCCTAGATTCAGGAGGACCTGAGTTCCAATTTGACCTCAGACACTTGACACTTACTAGCTTTGTGATTCTGGGCAAGTCACTTAACTCCAATTGCCCCCCCCCAAAATAATAATTTTTTGTTTGACCCAGCCCCCAGCCCCCAGCCCCGGGGTTGCCTGTAATGCTGAGGAGCTCAGACAGGCCCCACCTTTTAGCTTTCAACACCTCTTTCCCTGGATAAGACCCCAGGACACTGGTCTTTTGATTCCCTAACTTCCATGGGTTTTCCAGGGCCTCTTTGCATCCCACCCCTCCAGCCCCAACATATCTTTTGGGGAAAACTCGGCAAAGAAATGGAAATAGGAAATGAAAGCAATCTGAGTTACTGGAAGGAGTTGCTTGTACCATGCAATGTCATAGTTTTACTTTCCTTCATTCCCACCCCATGGAGGCTGGAGCCCAGGGCAGAGTCATCCTGGGCTAAGCAGAAGGCCCCTGGGACACCCGCAGAGCCCATGGTTTGGGGGACAGGGCCTTCCAAATTAGGACCTGCCTAAAGACTATTTGGGTATGTGTGCCGGGTACACTTCGGGGGGAAGGAGCATCAGATATCCCACCACCTCTGTCTAGTGGCTCCATCTCCAGCCTCTGATGGGGAAGAGAGGGTTCCTACCCACACAAGCCCCATCTGGATATGATCACCCTACCAGGTCCCCTTTCTCTACAGTCCGTATTCACCTTGGGAGCAGCTGCCGGTGGCCTCAGTGCCATGGTGCTCAATGATCTCCTGGGCAGGAAGCTCAGCATCATGTTCTCTGCCGTGCCCTCAGTTATTGGCTATGCCCTCATGGCTGGAGCTCAGGGCCTCTGGATGCTCTTGCTGGGAAGGATTCTGACTGGCTTCGCGGGAGGTCTCACAGCTGCCTGCATCCCAGTAAGGACAATTCCTAGAACTACCCTTGCATCCCAGAAAGGACATCTCTGGGGGATATTGGGGGAAGACGAATCAGCAACTAAATGAATTGGGGTTCTAGCTTCCTCTTTGTTGTGGAAGCTAATTATGGATTTATTTTAACTGAGCGTTTCCACTTCATAGCCATTAGTACAAGTAAATGGTACCTCTGCTTTTCCATTAACTTGTTGCATGCCTTTGGTTAAGCTTTTCCCGCTCTGGGCCTTTGTTTCCCCATTTGAAAAAACGAGTGGGTTGAATTAGAGCACTAAAAGCAGATTCAGAGGATGTAGGTTCAAACCTAGCACTCCCACTTATTCCAGCTATGACCTTAGTCAAGTCACAGAATATGTCACAGCCTTTATGTCTACGAAATGAAAGGGTCAGAATAAGTGATCTCTAATGTGTTTCTGGGCTCTAAATTCTATGACTCTATGAACTTCTCACAAGGATGTTTCATAGGCACAGGGAGTCATCACTGACCCCCAACCTGGGAGATCTGTCTCTGAATGAGAATCTTCTTTCCATCCTGGCTGCCTAGCTGCCATCTACCACCCTTGCCTGGACAGTTTTCAGCTCACAATTGCTTCTGACCTCAAGGGTATTGCTCAATCAAAAAAAGTCCTCATTGAGCAAGGGGAGGAAGCAGAGAAAGGCCCTTCCCTCCTCCCACACACCTCCACTAATTGCTCCCCATGATTGTGATTGTCACGTTTGCCCCCTCTGGGGATGTCTTAGCTTATCTGTCACTCAGCACATCCTGACAGCTGATAAAGGGACCCTGAAAGGGGCGACGCTGAATCAGGAGAATCAGCCCTTCTGTCCAGGCAGTCCAAATGAGCTGCCAAGCAGGTCTCTTTCAGAGTGTTGGCAGGGTGGCCCCTGACAAGTCTGAAACAGGCCACTGTCACCCTTCTAGTAGGAAAAAGGGAGCCTCAGAGGAGGTGGGGGAGCTTTCCATAGTCACATAGAGTGAGGTCATGTCAATTCAATTCAATAAGCATTTGTCTGAAAGGTTAGGGTGGTAGCTCTGGATTCGGAGTCAGAGAGAGCTGAGTTCAAATCCTACATCAGATGTTTACTAGCTAGATGAGCCTGGATGGGTCCCCCAACCTCTCTGGACCTCAGTTTCTCCATCTGTAAGATGAAGGGATTGTATCCAATTACCTTAGTGATCCTTTCCAAGTCTCCCATCCTGTCTGGTAGGAGCCCTAGGATGAAGGGCCCTCCTGACTCTCACAGACTGGGACCCCCACACCAGCATGACTTCCCTGTTTCCCGAGTGGTGCTCCCTATGAGCTGGGCCTCTCTCCGTCTGGGAATGAAGCACTTCTTTCACCTGAGCCCTGGACCAGTTGTGTGCACTTAGAGTGACAGCATTAGAGACTCTTACAGCCAGAAGGGATCTGAGAAACCATAGAGCAGCCCCTTCCTTTTACAGAGGAGGAAAGAGAGGCCCAGATGAAGGAAGTGATTTGCAGGTCTGAGACTAGACCCCTCAAGTGTCCTGACTCATCCTTCTTACCCCTGCTGCATGATTCGTTTTACAGGTTTATGTATCTGAGATCTCCCACCCTGGAATTCGAGGGACTCTGGGGGTCATGCCCCAGATCATGGCTGTCTTTGGGTCACTCTTGCTCTATGCTCTGGGCAAGTATCTTTTCTCTGATGGGGAAAGGGGTGTCAGGGTGGAGACAGGGACTACAAATCAATCAATCAACAAATGAACATCTGTCTGAGCACGTACTATGTTCAAAGCCCCAATTGCTGTCAGGTTATTCCCTGAAGAGGAATCTCTAGCTTAATAGAACAAAGTTTGTGTTCTCAGGAAGCTGGCGGTTTAGTTGGGGAGAGGGGAAGCATGAGAAGAGGGCTAGTGATACAGACTAGACCCAGAATTCCTATCCTAAGGTCATATTGTACCCCTCAGGGGCAGCTAAACAGCTAGAAAGCGGGACTTGGAGTCAGGATGTGGCAGGAGAAGGATGAAATGACTAAGAAAGCAAAAGTTTGCTCTTCTGAGCATTTTAGTTTATTCAACAATGCAGGCCAATTACCCAACAAACCAGGACCAGACCTCAGCTTAGGCACTGGACCCCAAATACAGGAAGAGACAGAGTTTTATACATTAAAAATAACGAATCGAATAAGGCCAATTAATTAAAAGGAAACAATGCTACATTCGGTAATCTGATTTCTGATTGGATAAAAAATTAGGGACTTTCCAAGTTGGGGGGCAGGGAAACAGGTGTAATTGCCTGAATTCAGAAAAGGTGTCCCATTCCCCAAAGTGTCTGTAAACAATCAAAGGAACATGAAGTAATAACTGACTGATCAGTACAAGGCCAGTTTTCTGATAAGACAAGTTGGGTTGATTGAGATGTACGACCGCGAGAAAACCTGTTCATCAATCTTTGGATCTGACTGGGTTTCTAGTCAGTATAACCTAGGTCCTTGGTAGAGGTGGTCCGGCTTCCCAGTCAAGCAGGGCTAGGTTCAAACAATATATTTGGTTCAAACCAAACAATTGATTTTCTCCCAACTTCCACAATTGAATGAACATTTCTCACATGACAAAATTTGGACTAGACCCATAACTGAATAGAAAAGGAACTGGGCAAGCTCCAGACTTGAGGAACAAAATGAAGTCAGTGTGGTTCACTCGATTCCCACAATTAACTATTTGCTGTCCTAATCCCCTTGATTTCCTTAAGGAAGACCTGAGTTCAAATCCTGCCTCAGATACTTACTAGCTGTGTGGGTCTGGGCAAGTCACTTAATCTCCCTTGGCCTCAGTTTCCTCATCTGTAAAATGGGAATAATCATAGCACCTACCTCATAGGATTGTAGGGATTAAAAGGAGGTAGTATAAGGGGCAGCTAGGTGGCGCAGTGGATAGAGCACTGGCTCTGGAGTCAGGAGTACCTGAGTTCAAATCCGGCCTCAGACACATAACACTTACTAGCTGTGTGACCCTGGGCAAGTCACTTGACCCCAATTGCCTCACTTAAAAAAAAAAAACTGTAAAAAAAAAAAAAGGAGGTAGTATATGTAATGTGCTTTACAAACTTTAAGGTGCTATATAAATGTTAGTTATTATTACTATCAAAGGGTATGAGAATATTTGGCCAATAGCTATATTATTCTGCTGACATTTACCAGAAATTATTTACTTTCATATTACATGAGGGAACAGAAACATATACTGAAAGCCAAGGGTATAGGGACCAAAAGAGGGTTGAGAACCCCTGATTTAGACAATGGAAAACTAGGGCCACACAAGGAATACAGGCTGCAAGCATCATAGAAGGAGAGGTCTCTGTGGGCCTTCCTGGAGAAGGGCCTAGCTGAGCCTTGAAGGATGGGGATAAATCTGCCCAGGAGCCACAGCCTGGGATCCTGTAGACCCCTTCCCCCTGCCCCTCTGTCCATCCTGGGGCCTCCTCTGACATTCTTCTCCCCTCTTCTCCCTCCCCCCACTCCCCAGGCTTGAAGATACCCTGGCGCTGGCTGGCAGTAGCTGGAGAAGTGCCCATATTCATCATGATGGTTCTTCTGTGCTTTATGCCCAACTCCCCCCGCTTCCTCCTCTCCCGGGGCAAGGAGGAGGAAGCTCTGGAAGCCCTGGCCTGGCTCCGAGGGAGGGACACAGACTTCCAGAGGGAATTCCAACAGATCAAGAACAGTGTCCAGAAACAGGTAAGGGAGGCAGGCACTGCCAGATGAAACTGGGTGCGGATGAAAGAGACTTGGTCTGGAGTTCTGACCCTGGATTCCAGGTACTTTTTATTTCAGTGTATGTATATTTCAATATAATTAGTCCTATGTGTTTCATTCATTTAAAAACATCATTCTGAGGAGGAGGGGTCCATAGCTTTCACCAGGCTGATGGTGTCCGGGCCACAACAAAGGTTCAGAAGCCCTAGGCTAGAAGAAGCAGGGCTTCCTGCCTTAGTGGAAGCCATCAGGTAACCCAGACTGAGCCCCTCTTCACAGGCCTTCATTCAGTGGGCTGGGCCAAATTGGCATCTCAAGTATTATTTCAGGGACCACGTTTTCATCCTCCTTAGGGCAGGAAGACCAGAGCTGTAATTCACAATTCTTTTAGGTAGGGGAGGAGGGGGAGAGAAGAAAAGGACAGAGAGATGAGGCACAGAGACTCTGGGACACTCCAAGTGTGCTGCTGTGGGGAGGCTGCTATTGGGGGAGGAAACCCAAAAAAACTGGGTCCACATGCCTTAACTCCTGCCCCATGTCTCCAGAGCAGTCGACTGTCCTGGTCCGAGTTACGGGACCCTTTCATCTACAAACCCATTGTCATTGCTGTTCTGATGCGATTCCTGCAGCAGCTAACAGGGGTCACGCCTGTCCTGGTCTACCTACAATCTATCTTCCACAGCACGGCTGTCCTGCTGGTGAGAGCAGTACTTGCCCCTGCCCCTGCCCCAGGCCACCTGCCCAGGGACCCTATCAGTATCTGCCTTACCCATAAGGAGAGCCAGACATGACCCATGACTAGAGGATTGGGGGTGGGGGATGCTTGAAGCAGATGCCACATGCCTCAGTGTACCCTGCCTACTACTTGCACCAGTGCCTGAAATCCCACCATTAAAGTGATTCCTTTGGACTAAGCCACTGTTTCCAGAGGGCCCCTGTGAGGATATACAGCTATTTCTTGGGAGGCGGGCATATTCATACCCCCAAAACAGGCAGCATGGCCTGAACTGTCTGATTATGTAGCAGAGAGTTCTGGGGAAATGGGACATGGAATGGGTGAGTTTTGATGGGGGTAGGGTTCAGAAAAAAGTCAAGCACAACTTCTCTTCATAATTTTTCTGGGTTTCCTCAAATGCCCAGGCTCCATTCCTGGGCCACTTCTTGAAATTGGAGATGGTGGAGGGGTGGCTAGGTGGCACAGTGGATAGAGCACCAGCCCTGGAGTCAGGAGTACCTGAGTTCAAATCCGGCCTCAGACACTTAGCACTTACTAGCTGTGTGACCCTGGGCAAGTCATTTAACCCCAATTGCCTCACTAAAAAAAAAAGAAAAGAAAAAAAAAAGAAATTGGAGATGGTACTAAACCCTGAAATAGAGTGAGTTCTCCTCCCAAACCCCTTCATTCCCTTGCCTCATCATGAAAGGCAGATTGATAGTATCCCCTAAAATGTGGGAAGTCCCAGCTCCGGTCCTGACCTTGAAGGCTGCCGGGACAGCAGGGAGGCCAGGCTTGTGAGCACTGATATCCCCCACCTCATGTGTCTCAGCCCCCAGAAGAGGATGCAGCCATCGTGGGGGCCATGAGACTTGTCTCTGTGCTCATCGCAGCTGTCACCATGGACAGAGCAGGTCGGAAGATTCTTCTCTTTGTCTCAGGTATGGCCACAGCTCTGCTCCCTTCCCACTGCTCACCCTCCCTTCCCCTCCTCATCCCTGACTTCGAGACCTCCTTCTCCTCTTGATTCATAGCATCCATCATGTTTGCGGCAAACTTGGCCCTGGGGCTCTATATCCACTTGAATCCACAGCATCCAGCCCCCAACACCACCATGGATCTGACCCATGTGGCCCTTGAGGGTTCAGGGTCAGGGAGCTACCTTATGCTGGTGCCTCTCTTTGCTACCATGCTCTTCATCATGGGTATGTGTTGCCTGAACTTCCATCCCTCAGGGTATGGGCAGGAATTAGGGGTTGAAAGGGTGGGGGGAAGTTAATCCCTGGGGGCCTGGGTCAGTTCTGTACCTAAAGCCCTGCCTAGAACCCAAAAAAGTAATTGGTATGAATGACATATTTTGTGGGTACCTGTGTATTTGTGGTTGGTGTGTGTGGTAAGCTTATGAATGGGAAGACAGTGGACTGGGTCTATGTGAATCTGAGAGTATGTGTGTTGGGGGCCTGGTCTGTGGTGCATGTACAACCGTATTGGGGAAGGGGGAAAATCGGGCAAGGGTGTCCTCTGGGCTGGCATTGTCAAAAGCCTAGAGCCTTGGGGAAGTAAGAAACCCTGAGGGTAGTTGGTGGTAGGCATATAGTAGACAGATGCCACAACACTGATAGCCTTAGGAAGCCTGTGTCATTAGAGGGCTCCAAAGATAGAGCAGTGGATACAGCACTAGGCTGGGAATCATACCCAAGTTAAAATCTGGCCTCAGACGCTTCCTAGCTGTGTGAAGTCACTTAACTATTTACCTTAGTTTCCTCATCTGTAAAAAGAGCTGGAGAGGGAAATAGCAAGCCATTCCAGTATCTTTGCTAAGAAAATGGGGTCACAAAGAGTCAGACACAATAGAAACGACTGAACAAAAAGGCAGAGCAGAACTTCCCTGAGTTGTGGTTGGAAGGGGTAAGCAGTAGTGGGGTCACTCCCTTAGGGAATGGGACTTTCTCTTTTCACAGAACCATTCTCACTCTCTACTATCCACGTTGGGTCTTGCTCTCTTTCCATCAGGCTATGCCATAGGCTGGGGTCCTATCACGTGGCTTCTCATGTCTGAAATCCTCCCACTAAAGGCCCGAGGTGTGGCCTCAGGACTCTGTGTGCTGGTCAGCTGGCTCACAGCCTTCATGCTCACTAAGTCTTTCCTGCTGGTGGAGGTGAGTCCCATTCCATATTCCCTCTAGCCCCAAATCACAAGGCCTGGATAGAGGGAATAGAGACAGCAAGGGACTAAGAAGAGGGTAATTCTTTCAAACTGAACCCATCTAGTTGTAGGTGTCGGTGGCTCCAGCCACCTTCTGCTCCCTGTTCCTGGGCAGGACAGGGAATAGTTGGTCATTTTTTCATTCATTCCTTCATTAGTTCATGTGTTCAAATAGCATTTGGTAAGAGATTGATATATGTAATGTGCTGTGCTGGGTGTTAGGAACACAGTCTGTTCTTGTGGAATATATAATGTCACAGGAGGAAGAAAAGATTTCAGTGAATCTAAGGCAAAAAGTGATGTGGCAAAAGTGCAAGTGTAAGGAGGGCAGCAATCTGGGTGTGGCTGCAGGAATGCAGGACAAAGATCACTCTCTAGGCTCTCTGCCAGCTGCGAGGGCATGACAGGAAATGAAAGGAATTTTTTCACCCCAACCCAAACATTAACTGTCTAGCTTGGCCCTCCTCACACCTGTCATTGGTCGGGAAGGAAGGAGTCATTTGTGGGTGATGTGTGAAAGAGCAGCTTTCCTGGAGGAAGCAGCACTTAAGCCAGCCCTTAAAGACATGAGATTTCAAAGGTTGAGATGAGGTTACATTCTACACAGGGCAAGTATTATGAGCCAAGTCAGAAGGGTGAGAAGGCCTGGCATATAGTAGGTATATAAAAGGTTTACTAAATTTATGGAGTAAAAATATGTGGCATATTTTGTGAACCACTTCACTGGTGCAGAGGGTCTAAGCAGAGAGTAGTGTGCAATTAGGTTAGAAGGGTAGGTTAGGCCCGGAAGGGTCAGGCTGAGGAGCTTAGGTCTCGTCCTGTGGGTGAGGGGAGCCAGGAAAGGTTTCTGCGTGGGGCAAGGAAGGAATGAAAACATCCCTAAAGTTACTAGTTAAGCGTCAAAACTGCCAAGTGGTTTCAAGACTCAATTGCTTCCTGTGGCAGTAGAGAGAAGGGTCTGGTTCTCCATGCGACACGTTGATACTAACTGGGCTGAACTCATGCATCCCTTTTTCCGTTCCCTCTATTCTACAGAATGCTTTTGGCCTTCAAGTGCCATTTTACTTCTTTGCCGCTGTGTGCCTGGTGAATCTGGTCTTCACAGGCTGTTGTGTGCCAGAAACCAGGCGCCGGTCCTTGGAACAAATTGAATCGTTCTTCAGGACAGGGAGAAGGTCCTTCCTGAGATAGGAAGGTGCCTCGGGCTCCCGGGCTAAGAGGAGAGATCAGGCTTTGGGGGACTGGGAGGTCCTCAGAGGAAGAGATCAGGAGGTGATGGCAACACCAGATGGGATCGAGAACAACCAATACTTACTACATTCTGACCAAGAAGTGGCTCCCAGGTCTGAGCCATGATTCCTGGTATCTGCCTCCCACTACACACAGAGCAGATTTG
Source organism: Dromiciops gliroides (assembly GCF_019393635.1). NCBI lineage: Eukaryota > Metazoa > Chordata > Mammalia > Microbiotheria > Microbiotheriidae > Dromiciops > Dromiciops gliroides. The sequence continues at coordinate 427,341,692 of NC_057862.1, read as the reverse complement.
AAGATGTGCCTCCATCTCTACCTGGAAACCTCTAGAGTCTACATTGCCCACAGACTGCTAGATTCTGTGGGCCAAGCAATCCTAGCCCAGGGAGAAGGCCAGAGATAAGGGACTAGCACTTATTAATCAACTGGGATCAAAGAATCGAGATCCCAGAGAGCACTGGACAAGGAGTGATAAGAGCCAGGTCCTGATCCTGGCTCTGCCACCAACCTCTCTCTCCCCATTACCTTACCTGTTCAATGGGCACCATAATTCCTACCCTGCCTGCTTTGTGGCAGTGATAGTGAGGATCAAACACAATAATGAATTTGACTGCATTTTGGAAACCATGAAGCCCTGTCATAACATGAGAAATCCTTGTTACTGACCGGTATGTATCTCTAGAGGAATATGGATTCTGGGGAATGGTGAAGCAAGGGCCTCCTCACCAATGAATGGTCAGTGGATATTGCCTGGGACATTTCTCAAAAACCCTAGGCAGAAACTGCTCAGTACTCTCCTCCAAACAGGCCCTATCAGCTGACAATGGAGCAGTAGAACTCAAACCCAAGTTAGATGGAAAGCTGGGACCTTAAAGGAGAAGAACAGGGAGTATGGGAGCTGGGTAGTCCACAGCTGCTTTAGAAGAAAGAATGAAAACACCCTCCTGCTTCTCATATTTCACACAAAATTCCCCAATAAGTCTATGTCTATAGCCATTTGTAAATGAATATGAAATACTTTATGTATTATTTTGGGGGGTGGGGGGTTGTCGCGGTGTCGAGTTGTCCCAAACCATCCACATTCACTTGCCCAGCTGCCTCATGATTAATAAACTTTCAAGATAATTGGCTGGAATCAGGGTTCAATCTGTAGTGACAGAATAGAGCAAGCCACCTTTAACTATTACCACCACCATCACTTACTAAGTAAAAGTCCAGGATGATCTTTTCCCCACCTCTGGAAAATAGAGTTGGACTAGATAATCCCCAAGATCACTTCCGGTCCTGACATGCTATGATTCAGGAAGAGCAAAGAACTTGATCTCTTATAAAGAATTCCATAACTAGCTGAGTTGCCCATTTTCCATGAAATGAAAACCCAAACAGAACTTTTCAGAGGGCACAGGTCAAATCACTGGAGAAATCTGGGTTCCCCACAGAAAGCCTCATGCCAGCTCAGGCCCAGTTCACAGCACCTGTCAGACTTGGAAGGACAATGATGGGCTATCTTCTTCCATCTGGCTCTGGCCTAGCCAACTTTGCCCTCATGACATGAGTGGTCTAGTTTGGAAACCTTTCCTCACTTAGCCTTAATTTCACTGTCAGAGATGGTTCTTCACCCCTGCCCCAGGACAGCTAGGCTTTGGCAAAATTGTGAAGCTTCCTCAGTAGTCTAGAAAAAGATTTGAGGGGGGGGTGGGGTGAAAAAGGAATGGTGGAAGCTGAGGATTCAACCACTGGTTCCAAATATCTGAAGAGGTTTTCAATTTGTTAGAGAGGAAGAGCTAGACTGAATTACCAGGAGATAGGTTTAGAGCTCAACATAAGAATGAACTTTTTTTTTAGTGAGGCAATTGGGGTTAAGTGACTTGCCCAGGGTCACACAGCTAGTAAGTGTTAAGTGTCTGAGGCCAGATTTGAACTCAGGTACTCCTGAATCCAGGGCCGGTGACTATCCACTGCGCCATCTAGCTGCCCCAAGAATGAACTTTTGCATAGTCTTCCCACATAGAACAAGTGACCTCAAATTTTACTGAGATCCCTGTCAGTAGAAGTATTCAAAGCCAGATTAGTCACCTGTCAAATTTGGTACAGCTGTGATTTCTGATAATGACTTAAGTTCCCATGCAACTCTACAATTCTGTAACCTCTGCACCCCTAATAATTCCTGAGATTCTAAAGTTCTGTGGGTGCCCAAGGTCCTTGGATTGCCCTGAAGCACCTCCTACCGACAGGAAAGAATTGATAGCTTTAGGTTGACAGCTCTCCCCCCAAAAATGAACATTTTAAGAGATTGAACACGGAGGCAATGGTTAACCAAACGAAATGAAGCTCTCTAATCATAAAATTTCAGTCCATGTGGTGCCCGAGTGGTGGATATGTTTGGGAAGCTCAAAGTTTTCTCACTACCTCTCAGATCACCTTGCTGCACACAGCAAAGGGACCGTCTATCTGAAAGTTCTCCCTCCCAGATCTAGCTATTGACCTATTGGGGAAGAAGAACTCTGTGCTTTGGTATCTGCTTCATACAAAATCCATTGGAGACTTTATAGGGATTTTTACTCAGCCTTTTTTATGCCTTATCCTTGCAGTCATCTCCAATGGTAACAATCTTGATGATCCTTATGATATGACGAATGTAGTTAGCCCTGCCCCAAACTTCCATTTGGTAGGCAACCCATAACACTTGTTTTCAGGCTCACACATTCAGAGAGGCTAAGCTTTAAGGAAAAAAAAAAAATAAAAGTCATACTGACAAATGCCACATTTTATTGCTCAAAATGCAAATTACACTGGAAACCCAAACAAGGAAAAATCTAGGTTAATAGAGAAAGTTGGGGAAGAGGAAATAAATATTCAAGTCTAAAACCCCCTATGGCTCAGGATAGATGAATCTTCCTCAGACTCCCTTTGCTCCTTATTCTGGATATCATGTGGTACAATGGGAAGAACACTGGCCTGTGAGTCAGGAAACCCTTGGACTAGTCTTGGCTCCTGTCCTAAGCTCTATGTGCTCTCTCTCCTCTCTAGGTCTCAAACCCCTCATCTATAAAAAGAGTTCTACTAGACAACTTGTGAGATTCCTTCCAATTCTACCATTCAGATTCAAAGCACCAATGTACCCAAATCCCCATGGGTCTGAAAAACAGCCTTCCTTTCTTGGTTTAAGTCACATATTGTCAGCAGCCCCTGAGGTTGCTGTCTACTTTCTTTTTTTTTTTTTTTTGCAGGGCAATGAGGGTTAAGTGACTTGCCCAGGGTCACACAGCTAGTAAGTGTCAAGTGTCTGAGGCCAGATTTGAACTCAGGTTCTCCTGAATCCAGGGCTAGTAACTAGCTTTATCCACTGTGCCACCTAGCTGCCCCCTTAAAGTGTCTCTGTCTACTGTTTGAAGGCTGCTTCTCAGGGAAACCCGAACAGAGCACAGGAATAAGGTGTTGCTAACACTCAACCTAAACCTCCCCTGAATTCCCTGAGTAACTGCCTGAGCTACAGTAGTAAATATACAGGTAAGTGTACAACACAAACTGTCAAAGGGGCCAGGAAGGCAAACATAGACCCGACAGGGGAATCATTCAGATGCACTACCAGATTCCTCTGTAAACTGCAACCCTTCTGTAGTGGGGTCCCTGCTTCTTAGTTTTTACTTGATTTTTTTTTAAAACAACTGTTGTTTTTTTAAAAGAAGACAAATCTCCACTTCACTCTATAAGGAGGTAGAATGGTCTTTTATTCACTGCATACACAAAAAGATGGGATAATCTTGCAAGCATAGGAGAATATGTGCTGCCTTCTCCCACAATGTTTTTGATTCAATGCTTCTCAGATCCTGTTTGGGACACTTATGGCTGAGAGGCACTGTAGTGATCCATGAACTAAAAAATGATGTTTCCAAAGAGGCCTGGGCTACCTCCTTTCTCCAGAGAGCCGAATTCCATCTTATCCTTAAATACCTTGCTGAGACTAAGCTTGGGCCGGCTCTGTAGACAGTGATGGCTCCATGCTAACAGGCTCACCTCTTTCCACAAAGTCAACCATACCATGACTGTGATAATAGGAAGACCTGCTATTTTCTAGAAAAGGTTTAATGTCTTACTTTTGTAGTTTTCCATTTCTAGAAACTGTGCAAGATACCCATAGCTCCTCATGAGGAGAATTTAACATTCAACCATCACTCAGTCCTTCCTGGTAACATGGCTCCTGTAGGATTATGGCTAGTGTTATATCTAAGACATTATTATGATTCTATCTTGCTCAAGATACACCAGCTCTATAGTGTTTTTACTTGTACAATAGTTGGGCCTCTGATAGCCAATATAAAATATTACACAGGGATCAATCAATCCCTTTGCACCGAGAAAGAGATAGGGCCTGGCCCACTACAAGGGCCTACACTAGTTCTTCTGAGATTGTTAACAGTGATAGGTCCTTGCATCCTCTGGGGACTAATAAATGCTGATTGCTGCCATTGGTGGCCTGGATGTCAGTTAAGGCCACTGATGAGTTATAGGAAAGAGCCAACTAGGCCACGGGACACAAAGAGGCAGTGAAGTCAGATCACTGTCTTAAAAAAATACAAAACAGTAACCTCAGCAATAAATCCCTAAAGGTTCCATCTAGTCAAAAACTCACAGGTCAGGTTGAATTCAAGTGAACAATGACCCTGCCAGTAGGACAGTCTGGGGTACAAATTCTCTTAGACACACACACAATGGCTCATTTGGGAGTCCAGCTCCCAAACAGTTTGTATTTTCATAAGCTAAGTCCAAATCCCTTGAGGGATGGAAGATAGCAGAAAAACTCCTTTCTCCACCCCAACTTACAGATCTACCTGGAATCAGTAATTAAAATTGCAGCAAGAAGAAAGAAGATGAGAAACACCTTCCCACAAGGTGAAAATCCTCTGAAATATTAGCAGAGGACTCAATAAAGAACCCATATCCCCATTCCCCCAAGCCAATCTGGAACAACTAAGTGCAAAGGTCTAGTTCATGCCTTGGCCGGGCAGGCCTCTAGCACTCCCCATTTAGAAGCAAGCCCAAAGTCCTTCAGGGCCTATAACCAAAGGAACTCCAGGGGGGTCTGTCTTGTTCCAGCGTAGGATAGGATTAAGTTAAACTTTTCCACCAGCTGAGATCAGACCATTGCACTGAATGATTACTGTGGGTGATGTGTAGTTTGAAGTCCCAGGCACTGGAGGAGATACGTCTGAGAAGGAAGGGTGGCAAATGAGATTAGGGAGTAGTCTAGGAAGCAAATAGCTTGTAGTAGAAGAATAAATGTTTCTAATGTGTGCTTCTTCTCCATGCCCAGATCCCAATCTGGGACAGACATTAATGCCACAATGCAGAGAGGCCTTGATCAGGCCAGCATCTCTGCCTTTAATTTGGGGCAGTACACCAACCACTGAGCTATCTCACCCTGGCTTCACTACCAAACATCCACATCTCTTCTGCAGCTCCCATGAGATGATTCACTGGATTTGAGGGCGTGGAGGAAAAAAAAAGGTAGACAGGAGGAAATACTCTCTCATTACGGGGAAGAACAGTACATGTAGACATTTGAGAAAGGAAGGTAGAAGTTGGGACTTTGGGTTTCAGAGTCAGCTGGTGTGATTTCTGCCCACATCACCATGGGCCTGGAAGAGATATCCATCTTGCTGAGGGATGATGAATCCAAAACTACAATCCAAAAGTTCATGGAGAAAGGTTCTATATCGGTCACACAGGTGGGGCTTGGGTCACTGAGGAAGACCTGCATCAGAGCCCCTGCCCAGCGTTCACCTATAGGAAGGCTCAGGAGTGGTTCTCTGAAGATCTTAGCACCAAGCACCTCATACTGATAGCAAGCCTTGGCCATCCCTGGCCCTGGGAGGCCCATGGGGGATCACCAAGTGACAGGTAGGAAGGCATATGGAGCAATTTGCATTACATCTCATGGAGATTCAGAGAAAAGTGCAGGGAACATCACTCTTCCCCCATCACTCCTGCAATGGTTTCAACTTTCTTTCCTTCTTGTGGGAACCAATGAAGAACATTCCTGGCCTGTAGCATGGTGAGGTCTATGGGGAACACAATGACCTAACCAGTCATCCCAGCTCTGAGCTCCTGCTGGCCCCAGCACTACCAGGGCAGGGTCAAAGGAACTACTGGGAGGAAGGACATCTCACATGTTAATAAACTCAAGTATATCTTTTCACTCCAAAGCCTTTTGCATCCCAAGTATAATATAAAGAAGGGGTGATCAGAGAAACTGGAGGGACCTTTACAAATAGCTTAGAAGGACCCAGAGCTTTCCAAGTTCCATAACTTGATGCACAGAGTGGGGGAGATGGAGGGACAAAAGGCACAGAGGGAGAAATAGAAGGCTAAACTAGGCCCAAGATCAAGACGATGCCTTATGCCCACACCTCCCGGATCTGACTCCTTGTGAAGGCAGATCAAATATCAGACCCTGGCCTCTTGAAATGTAGTCCCTGCCATCACTGAACCATACTTTGTCCCTGATTCAGAAATGGCCTTGAATGTCAGTTTGATGGCAACAGATGTTATGGGGATGTTCTCCCCTGTCCTGGATAGTAAGGCCAGAATCTAAGGTATCTCCTACCTCTGAAGAACAGGGAAAAAAGCTTGTTTCAGGCTGGCAGTGAACATGGGGAAGCAGTGTTTACTCCTGCATCCCTGTTGAATAATCAGATCATTTTCAAAATATATTAAGTATGAAAGTCAATCTGGCAGCCGGTTACAAACTAGTCTATAGGGGCAGCAAATGTGAAAGAGATTGCTTGCTTTGTCCCATTTCCAACTGAAGTTCTCATGGCCCCAAGAAGCTGGGCAGCCAAATGTCCTCCACAGGACTCTTGTCTTCCAGACCTGACTTGTGGTTCGTGATTTCTGCTCCAATTTTCTGTAGTGCCTGCCTGCCTGCCTGCCACAGATCTTGTAATTTCATCCCTAGCTGACTTGGAGTCAATAGGCAGATCCAAAAGATGCAAGTCTGGTGGAGGATGCAAGTGTGTCTTCAAGGGCTAGGGTGAGAAAGATGGAGAGACAGGGACACCTGAGTTAGTGTTTCCCAAGCACTCACTATATGCTAGGCACTGTGCAAGAGTTCCTCCTTAAATGCTTTTCTCAAAGTTGCCGTGAATAGTCCTCGTCTACTCCACTCCACACTTTGACCAAGTGTCTGTCCTCCCACAGAAAGGGAAGGTGTGAGGGCCAGGAAACTGGAACTAGAGAAGAAAGGTTCATCTTAAGGCCACAGAGGAAGGCCCCGATCCTGGGCCAGATGCTCACAGCTCCCCTTCAAGGGTCCCTGTCAGTTTCTCCTCATCTGCCTGCTGCTTCTGCTGCTGGATTCTTGCATAGGAAATTGCATCACCCCTGCAGAGAAAAAAGGAGTCAAGATACCATCAGAGTAAGAAGCAAGAAACAAACCATAGCTTTCCTCCCATAAGATGAGGCTAAAGTTAGGGCAGATTAAGCTCTAGGAAAACTCTATAACCATAAATTATAGATTCCAAGGAACTTGGCCCCTCATGTCAATTTTGTTGTGGGAGATATAGGGAGATGCTGCTAAGCATAGGGGGTTTTATTTGGGGAGGTTTAAACCAGAAACAGATTGACTAACCCTGTCCCCAGTTTGTCATATGCACAGTCCTCTTGTGAGATGGGCTCTTCTGATATCAACTGTTTTGTCTCGCTGCTGACTCAAATTACTGTCCTCAGTCCTGTGTATAGTGCAAGAGCAGCTGCTGGCACCAGTTTTTGCCAAAGACTAACCACACCTTACTCTGATTTCTCATTTAAAAGGAATCAGAGCAGGAAGGGACTTTAGAGATGGTCTAGTCTAACTCCCTCATTTTAAAGATGTGGAAACTGAGGCGGAAAAAAGGGAAGCAATCTGCTACGGTCACAGAGCTACTTAGTGGCAGAATCAGGTCTCCTGATTCCCTATTCTCACCTGGACTCCAGCTAAACTCCAAGAGTTGGTAAGAAATGACCTGGCAGGGAGTCAGAAAGCCAGAGAGATCAGCCCCCATAGCGTCACTGATGCTTTATCTCCTACTCATCCCCACCTCTTTGGTTCCACAATGCTGTCATATTCTTCAACTCCATGATTCTTTACATTTGACTCCCAACTGACCTGGTGACTGACCCTTCTCAGTATTCTCTAGACTTTTAGAGAGACGCCATGGCACTTTCCAGTCAGAGGATGGCACGTGGGGAATCTCAGGCATGTTTATCCTGCCTTTCTCTGTAATGTGCTCCCTTAGGACCTTACAGGGGTTATCAATTCATCAGAAAAGCTGAGCTGCTGATCTTGCTCAGCCACTGCATTCCATTCCTACATGGTCTCAACTGCAAACTGGGAAGAACCTCCAGATCTTGCTGAGTCACAGGAGTCAGGATAGTCAAGAGTAATAAATGGGCTGGCAACATCGAAATAAGCTGAAGAAGAACACATACTTTTTGCCAAGTGCAGAAAGTCCATAAAGCACGCCTGTGGAGAAGGCAATAGCATTTCCCAGGAGGGTGGTCAAAGTCAGGCTGATGACAATGGGGAAAACTGCCATCCTATGGAGAAAGAGACAAGAAAACCAGAGATTACAGGGGCTCCTTAGAGGCCGGGCCCTCTACACTATTTGTTTGTGAAGTTGCCCCCTTTCATTTCCAGACCAACTCCACCTCACTCTGATGATCTTCTTAGAGATCATCTGGTATAAACTTCTCCTTTTACAGATGGGGAAACCTAAGGCCCAAGGAGAGAATATGACTTCTCTAAAGTTATACAACAAATCAGTGGCAAAGCCAGGCCTAGAACCCGGGTCTTAACTCCCAAGTCAGCCCTCTTTTTACAACAGAAGATCTATTCCAGCCTGCATCTTATACCTGAGCTATAGGGAGAACTCCAGGGTTTCATACTTTTCTGTATTGCCCATAGCACTTAGCACAGAGCTAAGCACCCCAAATTCCCACCTTTAATATGCAATGGAGGGGGGCAGCTAGGTGGCGCAGTGGATAGAGCACCGACCCCGGATTCAGGAGGACCAGAGTTCAAATCCAGCCTCAGACACTTAACACTTACTAGCTGTGTGACCCTGGGCAAGTCACTTTAACCCCAATTGCCTCACCAAAACCCCAAAAAACCAAAACCAAACAAACAAAAAAATACACAATGGAGCTAGTGTCTCAGTATTGAGGCACTCATTTGATTCTGTGTGTCCCCATATCATGGATATGTCTTATATTTCTACCATGACTATAAGCTTAAGTGTAGAGACGATGTCTCACATCTCTCTTACTCTCCATCCCTATACAGGCTAAACTAGGGCTGACTTAAGAGCTCAGCAAATACTTAGTGAAGTAACTTCAGCAGAGCATACAAAAGCAAGTGCTAAGCTCTCCACAGAATTATGGTAAATACTGTTATGAAGCCACCCCTCAATCTTCTCCTCTCCACTTGATCAATCTCAGTTCCTATTCTCCTAGCAGGTAATGTTTAAGTGGAAAAACAATGAATATTAAAGGGGAAAATCATTTAGGATAATTTGCATGTAGCAATCCTAGCCATTGTGTTCCAGGTAGGGAAGCTACCAAATAATTAATATGATGAAGTTTCTCTGGCTGCTAGTCAGGCCTCCTTACCCACAGTAGAAGACAGCTTTCTGCCAAGGCCTCAGCCGGTCAGCCTTGTCAGCAACAGTGTTTGCAAATTCAATGAACTGGCAGCAGAAAGGTGCCTCACACAAAAATAAGATGAAGGCATTTAACCTGCAGGAGGCAGAAGAGAAATGGTAAAAGTCAAGGTGCAGGCCAATTGTACAAGGCAAACCAAACTCCACTCAATGACTGTTCCAAGCATGCTTACCTGTCATTTGTATTGTTAATGAAAAGGACTCTGAGAAGGATGTGGAAGGATCTCCCAAGTCTCTCAGTCACTGATCTTAATCCTACCCATCCTACGAAGGATAGTTCAGGCTGTACTTCTTCCGGGAAGCTGTCCTTGGCCATAAGGCCACAAAACTCATCCATCTTGGAATGCTACTGCATATAGCACTGCAGCAATCCAACACATTCTCTAATTGTTTTCTGGATGTTCATTTTATTTTCCCAATTCTCATGTAAATTCCTTGAGGTGAGATTCTGGGTCTTATACTTCTCCTATTCTCTTGGTGGCTATCACAGAAGCAAGTGTTTTACATAAATTATCTGATTAAGAATGTGCTTACTGGGGGCAGCTAGATGGCGCAGTGGATAGAGCACCGGCCCTGGAGTCAGGAGGACCTGAGTTCAAATCCGGTCTCAGACACTTAACACTTACTAGCTGTGTGACTCTGGGCAAGTCACTTAACCCCAGTTGCCTCACTAAAAAAAAAAAAAAAAAAAAAAAAAAAAAAAAAAGAATGTGCTTACTGGCCAAATGGTAGCTGGGGGAAAAAAACAATCTCTGCTCAGGAGAAAAATAATTTTAAAATAAGTTGGACTCAATACCCTTGGAACTGGAGGGACCTCAAATGATTATATTATCCAGCCCTCTCTTAGCTGGGCGGGGCATTCCACTATTAATTCACCACATGATCCTGGACAAGGCACTGCCTTTCTGGGCTTCAGCTGTCCTCCTCTTTAAAACAAGGGTTTGAATTACAGTTTCCAAAATTGCCTACAGCTCTGATATTCCTGCCACTCTATGAATATATAAGCCAGTAGTAATGAATAGATAGCTATCTTTAAAATTCTCTGGACATAAACTACTACTCCCCAGTCCTCTTTAGTTTCTAACTCTTTGGGCTTATAACCTATGAAAGGCAAATGCTTTATGTCTAACTGATCCTAAAATATTCTATATCTAGTTAGCAACTCCCCATTTTCTCTTGTTTGGTCCTCAGTGGAACTACTCAGCATATTCCTTGCAACTAACTTTTCAGACATGAGGAATACTGACCTTTTCTTCTCTGCCAACTCTTGAAAAATAACCTGTTTTCTATCTCTTTGGGAGCTCCTCTCTGGACCTTCTCCAAGGTTGGTATTTAGCTTTCCCCAGTGCCTCTGCCTCCCCCTGCCAGCCAGATGCTATCACTGACCTACTTCTCCCACCCATGACCTCAGAACAGCTATGTGAAGGTACTAATTTCCACTCCAGCAGGAAGTATGTAAGCAGTGGGAGACAGAAATGTGGGAGGTGGGAAAAAGTCCAATTCCTCAATATTCCCCTCAAAAATAGGCACGAAAATGCCAAAAAGAAAAGTAACTACCAGAAACTCTCAAAAAATTATTTTTAAGAAGGAAAAAACCCTCAAAAATAAAGAAGCATTCCAACACAATATAAAAACTATGAATTAATAGAAACAGGCAAAAACAGCACAAGGAAATATCTAAAAATCATCTAATTGAGGTAAACCTTGCCTCACTATCAGGCTGGCCCCAGGGTCAGAATCCCTAATCTTCCTATCCCAAATGTATTAATGTCACTGGTACCTGCATATGCCTTTACTGCAGCCTGATTCTCACAGCCCTGGCCTCCACCTCATATTTCACTGATGTCTAGGATCCCACAAAGATATTTAGTTTTTCCAAATTCTTTTTACAATGTGGAAATCCATGCATAATGCTCAAATAAGAGTCTGAGTATGAGACTCCCTATCTGAGTCTAGGAAGGAAAGGAGAAGGGAGGGAAGAAAGGAAGACAGAGGAGGGGAGAGGGGTGAAGGATGGAAGGGGAGGTGGGGAAGGAGAGAAGGAAGGCGGGAAGGCAGGAATTATGTATTCATTAAGCATCTAGTAGATAGCAGACACTATGCTAAGCACTTTACAAATATCTCAGTTAATCCTGACAAGAACTTTGGGAGGTAAGTACTATTATTCTCCCCATTTTACAACTGAAGAAACTGAGGCAAAGAGGGGTTAAGCGAGTTGCCCAGGATCACAGAGCTAGTGTCTAAGGCCATATTTGAATCCAGGTCTTCCTGACTCCAGGCCCAGTGTTTCTATCCACCAGCTGTTTCAAAAAGATGGGTAGAATATATGAAGGTTAAAAAAAGAGTCCTGACCTAGAACCCACACCCACCCAACAGACCACCAAATAGAGAGACCAGATCCTTGCTGTTACTTACATCATCCATACACCAGCTGCAATGTTGAGTGGGTAAATGGTGATACAATTGAAGAGGCCAGCAATTGCACAAGCTTGAAAACAAGAGATATTGACTAGAATTAGCAGCAAAAAAGGAATGATGCCAAGCAGGAATCCTGACTAGAAATGTGCATCATTAAATAATATACAATCCCTTAGGTTTGTCTAACAATTTAAACCTTACAAAGTACTTTTACACACACTTACTTATTTAAGAACCAAGCTCAGAGAAGCAAAATCACACAGGACATCAGAGGACTAGGTCAAGTTGAGTTCTATTTACCCAACTCCATTATGACACAACTACAGTCCAAGCAATCTGACTCTAGGATAGGCAAGAATGTAGTCTCCTCTAGTATTCTCCCTGGGATGTAGACCAGGGCTCTGAAAGCACTGAGTTCTAAATAACAAGCATTTATTGGGTCTATTATGTGTTGGCCCTTGGCTACTCTGTCCTGGGGATTTTTACTCTCATTCTATTGAGGGATACAGGTAGATATCTGTCTAGAGGCAAATACAAGGGACAAAAATGAAAGCATCCCTTGTCCCTAAGAAGCTTTCATGCTATTGGGAGTAACAGGTAGATATCTGTCTAGAGGCAAATACAAGGGACAAAAATGAAAGCATCCCTTGTCCCTAAGAAGCTTTCATGCTATTGGGAGTAACAATATATATATATGCTCCTCTCTGGATATATATATATATATCTCCAGATAAGTAGATACAAAGTAAGGTAAGGTGGGGGGCAGGGAGGAGGAAGGAAGATTAGCAGCCGGGGAATCAGGAAAGACTCCACACAGATGATCCTTGGGCTTAGCCTGGAAAGAAACCAGAGATCTAAGAGCTGGAGGAGAGGAGGGAAGACATTCCAGGTCTGGGGGACAAAGACATGGAGCCAGGTGATAAGAGTGCTCTATGAGAGGAACAGCAAAAAGACCAGTCTGGTTGGACTACAGAGAGTGTAAATGGAAGTAATGAATCAAAGGGCTGAAAAGGCAGTTTGTAGCCAGGTTGGATATCACTATAACCCCCCTAGAGAGGGGCCTGTAGAGAACCACTGGAATTTATTGAGCAGGGAAGTGATATGACTAGAACCTGTACTTTGGGAAGGGTGTGGTTAAGGAGGATGAGCAAAACTGGAGTCAGACTTGCTTGAGCATAGTGGGGGACTGCATATTCCAGGCACAAAGAAGCTCACTACAAAGAGAGGAAGGTAGATGCTAAGCACAAATATGACAACTAAGCAAGGAAAGAAGCCTGAGGCCTCACAGCAGGGCAGGGCAGTTATCAAACAGTTCATTAAACTTGCACCAGCTTCCCTGCACTTGATATGGCTAACAAGGACTGGATTTCTCCAGTAAAATTTTATCTGGGTTACAAAAGATAGGGAAAGGAAATGAACAAGCCAAACCCCAAAGCCAACCATCTACTCTCCATCAAGATGATGCCAGGGAAAGCAGTTCTTAGGGTAAAATTTATATCCCTAACTACTTACATCAATAAAGTAGTGAAAAAGGAAATCAATGACTTGGGCATGCAACTAACAAGAAATTAGAAAATGAACAAATTAAAAATCCCCAACTAAACACCAAATTGGAAATCCTGAAAATCAAAGGAGAGATTAGTAAAACTGAAAGAAAACCACTGAATTAATGAATAAAACTAGAAGCTGGTTATATAAAAAAAAAAACAATAAAATAGATAAACCATTGGTGAATTTGATCAAAAAAAGAAAAGAAAGCCAAATTACTAGTTTCAAAAATAAAAAGGGTGAACTCACCACCAATGAAGAGGAAATTAAGACAATTATCAGGATTTTTTGCCCAATTATATGCCAATAAATTTGACAATCTAAATGAAATAGATGAATATCTACAAAAATATAAATTACCCAGATTAGCAGAGGAAGAAATAAAATATTTAAATAATCTAATTTTAGAAAAAGAAATCGAATAAGCTATCAATGAACTTCCTAAGAAAATATCCCCAGGACCAGATGGATTCACAAGTGAATTCTGCCAAACATTTAAAAAACAACTAGTCCTAATATTATATAAATTATTTGAAAAAAATAAGTGAAGGAATCCTACCAAATTCCTTTTACGAGATAAATATGGTGCAGGAAAACCCAAACCAGGAAGAGCCAAAACAGAGAAAGAAAATTATAGACCAATCTCACTAATGAATATTGATGCGAAATTTTAAAATAAAATACTAGCAAAAAATTACAGAAATATATTACAAGGATCATACACTATGACCAGGTGGGATTTATACCAAGGAATGCAGGACTGGTTAGGAAACTATCAGCATAATTGACCGTATCAATAACAAAAGCAACAGAAATCATACATTATCTCAATAGATGCAGAAAAGGTCTTTGATAAAATACAGAACCCATTTCCTATTAAAAACACTAGAGAGCACAGGAATAAAAGGAGCTTACCTTAAAATGATAAATATTATTTATCTAAAACCATCAGCAAACATTATCTGTAACGGGGATAACCTAAAAGCCATCCCAATACAATCAGGGGTGAAGCAAGGATGCCCATTATCACCTCTATTATTTAATATTGCATTAGAAATGGTAGCTATAGCAATAAGAGAGGAAAAAGAAATTTAAAGGAATTAGAATAGGTAATGAGGAAACAAAACTATCACTGTGCAAATGATATGATGTTATACTTAGAAAATCCTAGAGAATCCAACTAAAAGCTACTTGAAATTATTAACTTTAGCAAAGTTGCAGGATACAAAATAAACCCCACATAAATCATTAGCATTTCTATATATTACCAATAAAGACCAGCAACAGACAGAAAGAGAAATTCCATTTAAAATAACTGTGACCATAGAGCACCGGCCCTGGAGTCAGAAGGACCTGGCTTCAAATCCGGCCTCAGACACTTGACACTTACTGGCTGTGTGACCCTGGGCAAGTCACTTAACCCCAATTGCCTCACCAAAAAAAAAAGAAAGAAAGAAAAGAAAAGAAAAAAGGAAGAAAAGAAAAGAACTGTGACCAAGACAAACGCAGCAACTATATGACCAGAACTATAAAACACTTTTCATAGAAATAAAATCAGATCTGAACAACTGGAAAAATATTAACTGTTCATAAGTAGGCAGAGCCAATATGATAAAAATGACAATCCTACCTAAGTTATTTATTTAGTGCTATACCAATCAAATTATCAAAAATTTTTCATAGAACTAGAAAAAATGATAACAAAATTCATCTGGACAAACAAAAATTCAAGGATATCATGGGAATCAATGAAAAAAATACGAAAGAAGGTAGTGCAGCAGTACCAAATCTCAAACTGTATTGTAAAGCAGTAATTATCAAAGCATTCTGGTACTGGCTAAGAAATAGAGAGGTAAATCAGTGGAATAGAATAGATAGAAATTATACTATAGTAGATGACTATAGTAATCTAGTATATGATAAACTCAAAGATCCAAGCTTTTGGAACAAAAACTCATTATTTGACAAAAACTGCTGGGAAAATTGGAAAACAGTATGGCAGAAACTAGGCATAGACCAACAACATCACATACCATATCCTAAAATAAGGTCAAAATGGGTACATGATTTACACATAAAGGATGATACCATAAGTAAATTAAGGGATTATGGAATCATTTTTCTGTCCAATTTATGGGCAGAGGAAGAATTTAGGACCAAAGGAGATATATAGAATAAAATAAAATGTAAAATAGATAATTTTGATTATAAAGTTAAAAAGCTTTTACAGAAATAAAACTAATATAACCAAGAATGCAAGGGAATTAGAAAACTGGGAAAGAATTTTTGAAACAAATATCTGATAAAGGCATTATTTCTCAAATATATAAAGAACTGAGTCAAATTCATAAAAATACAAGTCATTCCTCAATTGATAAATGGTTAAAGGATATGAACAAGCAGTTTTCAGACATAGAAATCAAAGCTATCTATAAGCATATGAAAAAATGCTGAATGCAAATTAAAACAACTCTCAGGTATCACCTCACACCTATCAGAGTGGCAAATATAACAAAAACAGAAAATATTGGATGTTGGAGGAGATGTGGAAAAGCTGGGACGCTAGTCCACTGTTGGTGGAGTTGTAAAAAGATCCAACCATTCTGGAGAGCAATTTGGAACTATGCCCAAAGGGCTATAGAACTGTGCATACCCTTTGATCCAGCAATACCACTACTAGGTTTATATCCCGAAGACATCTACCAAAAGAGAAAAAGACCTATTTGTGCAAAAATATTTCTAGCATCTTTTTGTGGTGGCTAAGAATTGGAAATTAAAGGAATGCCCATTAGTTGAAGAATGGCTAAACAAACTGTGGTATATGATGATGATGGAATATTATTGTGCTATAAGAAATGACAAGCAGGATGACTTGAGAAAGACCTGGAAAGACTTGTATGAACTGTTGTGTAGTGAAGTGAGCAAAACCAAGAGAACACTGTGCACAGAAACAGCAATATTTTTTGATAAAGAACTGTGAATGACTTGACTATTCTCAACAATACAATGATCCAAGACAATCCCAAAGGACTATTGATGAAACATACTATCCACTTCCAAAGAAAGAACTGATATTGATGAAACAGACCAGAGCATGTACTATTTTTTCACTTTCATTTTTTTCCTTTAATCAAGTTTTCTTGTACAAAATGACAAATAAAGTATTGTTTTACATAATCATACACGTATAATCTATTTCAGACTGTTTGCCACCTCAAGGAGGGGGGAGGAGAGGGAAAGAGGGATAAAAACTGGAACCCAAAACTATTAAGTAAAAATATTATTAAAAAAAAAAGATGATGATGCCAGGGGCTATTCTTCCTTATGGTTGACTAGGCTTGCTGCCTAAATTCTGGATTAATTCAATTCAAAGCACATTTATTATATAAACACCTCTTATGCACAAGGAGTTGTGTTTGATATAGAGACACAAAGATTTTATTTTATTTTACTTTATTTATTTATTGGGTGAGGCAATTGGGGTTAAGTGACTTGCCCAGGGCCACACAGCTAGTGTCAAGTGTCTGAAGCTGAATTTGAACTCAGGTTCTCCTGACTCCAGGGCCAGTGTTCTCTTCACTGTGCCACCTAGCTGCCCCTGAGACACAAAGATTTTTTTTTAAATCGCAGAATTCCCACCCTCAAGAAGCTGACATTCTGTCTAGAGGCTTAAACATGAGGTAATTTGAAGAAGGAAAACAAACAACTTGAGAGGGGAGTAGGTCATCGAATCATAAAACTTTAGAGCTAGAAAGGCCCTCAGAGACCACTGAATTCAAACTCCTCATTTTACAGATGGGAAGGCCAAAGTGCAGTGTGAGGCAGTGACTCCAGGTAACACAGAGTGATGTGCTAGCCAGGACGATGACCAAACCAAAGAACAACTTTGAGCGACCAAGTCGTTCTGACTATTATAAATATACAACAAAGTTATCATGTAACTTTTTTTTGTCCCTCCCTCCATCCTCACACGTGAATATTGCAAATAACTGATGCTTATTCCATATTGATCATAACAACAATACTAGGTAGCATTTATGTACCACTTACCATATGCCGCTGTGTTAACTAAGCACTTTACAATTATTATTTCATTTCATCTTCACAGCAACCCTACAAGGCAGGTGATATCACACCCCCATTTTATAGATAAGGAAATTGAGCTGAAAAGAGGTTAAATGACTCTCCCAGGGTCACACAAGTATTACATGTCTGAGGTCAAATTTAAACTCCAGTCTTCCTGACTCCAGTCTCTGTGTACTTTGCCACCCAGCTATAAATCTTTTAAATGGTCAGGCTCTAGTTCAGAACACCCTAATTCAGGCCTTCATCACCCCTGTCCTACCCCATAGCAACAATCTCCTAATTGGTCTCCCTGTTTCCAATATATTCAATCTCTAATCCATCCTCCACTGATTACCAAAAGCACATTCCCCTTCTCATCATTCACTAGTTCAAGAGTCTTTAGTGGGTTGCCTTGCTGCCTGGAAAATAAAACACAAACTTCTCAACTTAGCATTTAAAGACCTTCAGTTTGGCTACAGCGTATCTTTCCAGGCTAATTTCACATGACTCCCTTTTTTCATGTACTCTACATTTCATCCAAACTGACCTACATTCTGTTCCTTTAACTCAGCATATCAAGTTGTCCTGCATGATTGAAATGTACCAGCCTCCCCCTTTTTTTAAGCTTTAATGATTTGTTTTGTTATTCTGAATTTCAGAAACACTGAGAACAGAATCAATTCTTTTACAATCAATAGGCATTTATTAAGTGCTTATTATATGTTGAATACTGTGCTGAGGATTCAAAGAAAGGTGTAAACAAAAAATCTGAGTTCCCCCAAGGAATTAAAATTCCAACAGTGGAGACAATATGCAAAATATTACATATATAAGATATAGACACTGTAAATTGATAGTAATTTCAGAGGGAAGACACTAGTAGTGAGGAGGACCAGCAAGGCCTCCTGCAGAAATGAGAGCTCTCTTGAAGGAAGTCAGGGAAATAAGGAAACTATATATACACACACACACACACACACACGTGTTCATGTGTGTATATATATGTGTATACACACAAACATGTAATCATAAATCTCTTATACATCACTTTTTAAAAATATATAATAAATAGGGCATCTTGGTGGCATAGTGGATAAAGCACTGGCCCTGGATTCAGAAGAACATAAGTTCAAATCTGGCCTCAGACACTTGACACTTACTAGCTGTGTGACCCTGGGCAAGTCACTTAATCCTCATTGCCCCACCAAAAAAGAAAGAAAAAAAATATATATATAAAATAAGTATAAGAGAGTTTCAAAGCTGTCCTGCTTGCCTGTGACTTTCTCTTAACTTCTTTCTGTTCTCTTTTGTACACTTTTTTAAAAAATGCTTCAATACTCCTATTTTCTTTTTTTTTTTTGGCGGGGGGCACAGGGGCAGGTATCATTATTACTAGTCTTCTCTACCAAGTTTTTTTTCCAGAAGAGAAATTTAATCTGATTTACATACTACTAGGTACATTAATAACCAAAATGTGGCCACTGACCAATTTTTTTTAAACCTTCCCATATAATAAATAAGCACTGTCAAACAATTGCACACTGGCAATCATCAAAAATATCTGTCTCCTTGGGTACCTAGAGGATCCATGAGAAAGGGAGCTGCATACTTGAGCCTGGATTCTCTGAGTCATGGCTAGTCAATGCATTGATCAGAGCTTAATGCATTCCCTCTTTACTCCCTCTCTTAGGGTCTTTAGCTTCCTTCAAGACTCAACTTAGGTTGAGACAGTTTTAAGAAAAGGAATTCAAACTACCTAAGGTCATATGCTCCAAATCACTAATAATGAGAGAAATGTAAATGAAGTCAAAGCAGATGTTCCACCTCACATTCATCATTTTGGCAAAGTTGACAAAAGAAAAGGACAAATGTTGGATGGGCTGCAGGAAAACAGGAACACTGATGCATATTTGGTGGAACTATAAATTGGTCCAATCACTCTGGAAAGCAAGCTATGCCAACTTAACTGTGCTTATCCTATGACACATTAATACCCAAAAGAAATCAAAAAAAGAGGAAAAGGTCCTATATGTACAAAAATACTTATAGCAGCTTTTTTTTTTGTAATGGCAAAGAACTGGACACTAATGGGGTGCCCATCCAGTGGGGAATAGTTGAACGAATCATGGTATATGAATATATCGGAATACTATTGTGCAGTAAGAAAAATAAGAGTTTCATAGAAACCTGGCAAGATTTGTATGAATTGATGCAGAATGAAATGAATAGAACCAGAACAATTTCTACTATAACATCATCACTACAGAAATAAGCAATTTTGAATTCTGACCAACATAATAATCAATCACGATTCTAAAGAAACGATGATAAATGCTACCCAACTCCTGACAGAGTTGATAGACTAAAATGCAGAATGAGATACACATTTTAAACATTGCCAACATGGGAATTTGTATTATATGACTATGCTTGTTTTTCATTTTGGGTGCCTAGCACAAAGCACAAAATAAATGTTTGTCAAATTGAATTGAATGTATGATGTAATCTCCTTGCCTTCTTAAAATGCTGATAGTTAAACTTTTATTTAATGAGAGTTACCAACAGAATATCCATTATTGGACTACAAGTCCATCAGGAGCAACTGAGGTATATAGGACTCTGCCACTACCCTGATCTAACCTAGGTGGCTAGGCTTTTCTTGTCTGCTTTATGACAACTTATTTCAGGATCCCAGAGATCTCAGTCACTTTCCCAAATTGCCCCACCCCCACCCCATCCTTTCCTCCTTCTCTACCTCTCTAATACACTCATAATGCTTAGTATCAGTGGGAAAAAGGAAGGCATGGCTAAGTAGATTATATACACACACCTGTAACTATGTACAGTGTGGACCAAAAGTCACAAAGGGGTTTCAATATTTAATAACTCCTTTATTTTTTGTTTTTAATTTATGATACCATAGTATCATATGCAGCATATATAGGAAATGAATTTACATTATGTGTGAAAAATCAAATTGCATAAATGGTGGAAAATAAAGAAAAAATTTTCCAAAAGTTATTAAAACATAATGACTTTTGGCCTACCCTGTGTATATTGTGTGTGTGCATGTGTATGTGTACACAGAAAAAGAGCGAGATAGCTTTCGAATGTACTGATTGCTATATTAAAAATTCATTTTCCTTCCTTTCTATACTTTCTCTCATATACCCCACTATTTATTGGTCTCTGTAGGGAAGTTAGAATACCCCTTGCTCCTGATTTTTACTTCCAGACTTTCCCTTTAAATACCATCATTCAATAACTTCCCTTCTTTTGGGGTTCACATCATTTAAATAACTAGTATTTAAAATTACACTATCAACAAATTCAACCACTAGTGATCTTTATCAACTTTCAGGCCATTCTCCTTTCCTCAAAGATTTCAGTGCCTGCTTCATAGTCTGCCTTTTTGACCCCAATCCTCCCTTCAAAATAGGAGACTTCAGTATACAGATTGATACCTAATTTCCCAGTTCCTCAATCTACTTTTATTTTCTTCGGGGCAATGAAGGTTAAATGACTTGCCCAGGGTCACACAGCTAATAAGTGTCAAGTGTCTGAGGCAGACTTTGAACTCAGGTACTCCTGAAACCAGGGCTGGCACTTTAGCCACTGTGCCACCTAGCTGCCCCCTCCTCAATCTACTTCTGACCTGCACTGGTAAAAGGGAATATTCTCATGTGGGAATTCCTTATACTAATGAAATCACAGGTCCACTCCCTATCCTTATCCTTGACCAAGCACATACAACTAAACGTAAAGGAGGAAAAACTAGAAGTGGGTTGGGTAGCAGGAACAGGTCAATCAGAGATCAAACATTTGTCAGCTGGGAGTAGAGACAATTCTTTCCTCAGTTCTAGCTGCCCACCACTAGTCTCATCTGCCCTATCTGACAATGAGTTTCACCTCTCTCCCACCCCCACCATGAATATGTTTATTATTTTTGTAAATATATAATAATAATAAAAGCTAACACTAGTTTTATGTGCCAAGCACTGAACTAAGCGCTCTACAACTTAATCCTCATCATAACCTTGAGAAGTAGGCAGTTGCTATTATTATCCCCATTTTACAAATGAGGAAACTGAGGCAGAGGTGAAGTGACTCGTTCAGTCAGGGTCACACTGCACGTGGGACAATAGATACAGTAGGAAAATGTTACCGGATAGGATCTAGATGAAAGAGAAAGGTTTAGCATGGGGTAGGGGCAGTGGGCGGCTCCTAACATTTCCCCAACTTTGCCCTGGTAGAGTTGCTAGGCTACTGTTTACCAGTGGGGAGGGTTCTGGGTCCTACAGTATGGTTGGGAAGGAAATGGCTGGTATCACAAAATGCAGTTACAACAAATATTTATTATTATTTCTAAGGTCCTTTACAAGTCGAAATCTATGTTCCCACAGAGAGCTTTGAACACAGTATGTTTTTAACAACTAGAATTACCATCTAGGAAATCTTTCCTCTCCCCACCCACCCCACCCCACCCCATTCTGCTCTATGCCGAGATAGATTTGCGCGCGCGCGCGCGCGCGCGCGCGCGCGTGTGTGTGTGTGTGTGTGTGTGTGTGTGTGTGTGTGTGTGTGTGTGTGTGTGTGTTGCAATGGGCTGGGGGTCGCTGAAGGGGAAGGGGAGCTGGTGATAAAGGACGAAGCCAAGGACTCTACTCGACAAAGGGACGTTTCCAACAAAGTGCTGCGGTGAATAAGGATAGGATAACGCTGTTGGGGGGATCGGCAGGAGGGTGACGTTGGGAAGGAAGAGATGGATGGGCAGCTTCGTTCTCAGCCCTCCCCACTAAACAAAATGTTTTTCCATATAACACATATGCTGAATCAGGAGCCCGGCTTGTCATGGGGTGCAGGCAGGGTCGCAGTGTGGTAGGAAGGAAAAAGTTCGGGGGCTGAAGGTTGGATATGGCATTTCATCCAAGAGACTCGAGTAGAGGGGAGTGAGAGGTGACCTACACAAAGCGTGTAAAAGATTGGGGGGTAAGGGAAGGGGGAAATGGAGAGGCACGCATGCGCACGAGCCTAGCCCGAGGGGCGGGGGAGACAGGAACGAGCCAACGGGTGGGGGCGGGGAATACTCACAGATGCCCCCCATGACCCCGGCCAACCGGCACAGCCAACGGTACCACCACATCATGCCGTCGTCCTGCGGGGGCGGAGAGGAGGGATCGGACGATGGGGTCTCCCCACCCAGGGAGCTCATGGTGCAGTCCTGGCGGGAGGAGCGTTCCCCCGCTGCCCCCTATTCCCCTTCCTCGCCCGATCCGTCACAATAGGGCACCCCCACCCTCCGCCACCCACTGGCAGCTCCACGTCGGCCGAAGGCGCGCTGCATTGTGGGGGATGTAGCCCAGGGGCTGAGGCCGCCCATCCTATTAGCATATTGGGGTGTGGCTTGTGGTGCACAGGTGCGAGCTGCTGCGGGGTCCGCCCACCTAATTAACATGGAGAGTTTATAGAGGGTGGGGCCGGTACTACCTAGGTAGGGGGAAGGAAAGGATGCTGCTTTTCTTTACACTCACAGTTTAGCCTCTGAGGCTTCTAGAGATGTGACCGACACATAGGCATTACAGAACTTTAACAGATGTAGAAACTGACATTAAGGTAAAGATGACTCTGCAGGTTAGTGATGGAAAGAGCAAGGACATGTGGTTGAAACTCAGACTCTGACCTTGGGCATAATCTTTTCTTACCTTTTCTGCACAAAATGCCCTCCCCTAGGATAACCTGAAATCTCATCACCACGGAAGAATGACTCAGGTGTTGATAATCAGTACTTCACCCCGCCCCTCCCCAATCACCTCTCACCTCTGATTGGAGGGCTGAGCATTAAACTCCTGCCAAAGACTTCTTTTATAGAAGGTTCACAACATTCCAAGTGAATTCCATTTTCCACCAGCAGCTCTGCTTGGTGTTTGTTATTATTGAGTAGGTTCCTACTCTTCATGACCCTTTGCACCATAACACACCAGGTCCACTATAGCCTGATGTCTGTCCAAGCTCATGTTCCATGCTTCTATGACTAACTATGCATCTCATCCTCTGCCTTCCTCTCCTCCTTTTACCTTCAATCTTCCCCAACATCAGGGCCTTTTCCATGAGTCCTATCTTCTCATTATGTGGTCAAAATATTTAAGCTTTAGCTTCAGAATTTGTCTCGTCAATGAATAGTATGAATTAATTTCTACAAGTATTAACTGATTTGATCTCCTCGCTCTTCAATAGACTCTCAAAAGTCTTTACCATCACCACAATTCAAAAGCCTTGAATTTTGCAGTGCTCAGCTTTCTTTATAGTCCAACTCTCACAACCATACATTACTACTGGAAAAAGCTTTGAATATACAGACCTTAGTTGGCAAGTTTAATGTCCCTCCTTTTTAGTATCCTCTCCAGATCTGTCATAGCTTTCCTTCCAAGGAGCAAGTGTCTTTTAATTTCATGGCTGCAGTAGCTGTCTGTAGTGATTGTTGAGCCCAAAGAATATGAAATCTAACATCACTTCTGTTTCTTCTTTCTCTATTTGCCAGAAAATAATGGGACCAGATGCCATGACCCCAGTTTTTGTTTTTTAAAGCTAAGCTTTGTGGGGGCAGCCAGGTGGCACAGTGGATAGAGCACAGGCCCTGGATTCAGGAGGACCTGAGTTCAAATCCAACCTCAGACACTTAACACTTACTAACTGTGTGACCCTGGGCAAGTCACTTAACCCCAATTGCCTCACACACACAAAATAGCTAAGCTTGGTGTGACCCTGGGGAAGTCACTTAACCCTCATTGCTCAAAAAAAAAGCCAACTTTCACCCTCAAGAGGCCTCTTCATTCTTTACTTTCTGCCATTAGAGTAGTATTGTCTGCATATCTGAGATTGTTGATGTTTCTTCCAGCAACCTTAATTCCAGCTTTCGATTCAACCAGCATGGCAAACATAGATATTCTCAAGTCTAGATTACCTACAGATTTAGTGGATAGATAGATGGGTTGATAAGATTTTATCATTTAATAGCAGGTAATTTAGAATAAGACAATTATCTTTGATAATTCCAAAAGATTCATGATGGAAAATGCTATCCACATCCAGAAAAAGAACTATTGAGGCTGAATGAAGATATTTTGATTTCCTAATTTAGCATTTCAATCTCCTATGATGAATGTGACATCTTTTTTGGTATTATTTCTGGAACATGTTGTAGGTCTTCATAGAATCGAGTGGCTTGGACATAGACTTGTATTACTGTGATGTTGAATGATTCGCTTTGGATTCACATAGATATCATTGTGTCATTTTTGTGATTACACCCCAGTTCTGCTTTTCTCACCCTTTTATTGATTATGAAGGCTTCTCCGTTTCTTCTAAGAGATTCTTACCTGAAGTAGTATATGTAATGATCATCTGAATTAAAGTCACCCATTCTCATCCATTAAGTTCACTGACACCCAAGATGTCAATGTTTAAACTTTCTGTCTCCTGTTTGATCACCTCTAGCTTACCTTGATTCATAGATCTTAACATTCCATGGACTTATGCAATATTAATCTTTGCAGCACTGGACTTTCCTTTGATCACCAGACACATCCCCAGGTGAACTTCCTTTTAGCTTTGACCCAGCCACTTCATTCTTTGTGAAGCTATTTCTAGTTGTCCTCAGTTCTTCCCCATTTATGTGTTAGATACCTTCAAAGCTGAGGGGCTCATCTTTCCATGTTTTATCTTTTAGCATTTTGATACTGTCCTAGGAGTTTTCTTGGCAAAGATACAAAAGTGGTTTGCCATTTCCTTTTCCAGTCAAACACCTTTTGTCTGAACTTTCCACTACGATCTGTCCATCTTGGGTAACCCTGCATGGCATAGCTCAAAATTTCATTCTGCTATACAAGCTATTCCACCATGACAATGCAGAAATCCAGAAAGGGACTTGAATTTATTTTTTGTAGGGCAATGAGGTTTAAGTGACTTGCCCAGGGTCACACAGCTAGTAAGTGTCAAGTGTCTAAGGCCAGATTTGAACTCAGGACCTGCTGAATCCAGGGCCGGAGTGCTTTATCTACTGTGCCACCTGGCTGCCCCCAGGGACTTGATTTTTACTCCATGGAATACCATGCCCCCTGGCCTCTTGGCATCCCCAGGTACTTTTCAGCTTCTTTTTGTATGCTGCCCTCCTCCATTAGGTTGTAAGCTCCTGGAAGGCAGGAACTGCCCTTTTCTTTTCTGTATCCCCAGCATTAATTGTACTACCTACTTAGCAGAACTGTTTTGAGAAAAGCACCAAGTAAACTAGGTAATGCACCCATGCAAATTGTTATTAACAGTTCTTCCAGCTCCCTAAACCCTGCTGTTCTCCGTAAAGAGAAAATATTTTAGTGTAACCCTTTTTAGGAGTTAGTTTAGCTAGATCTAAATGAAGGACCCCAAATTGAAGCAGTTTTGTATATTTATTGATACAGTTGGAGTTGGGCGGTGTCTTGCATCTGTGCAGGGTCTCTCCTTGATTACTCAGATATACTTCTGACACATCCTCTTCTGGACACTGTCATAAAGGGCCCAAAGGACAACCTAGAATATCGGAGCTGAAATGGAACTTCAGAGTCCAACACCCTCATTTTCCAAATTGGAACTTTGAGGCCCAAAGAGTGACCCAAGGTCACACCATAAGTGAGTAGTAGAACTAGAATTAGAACCCAGGTCCTCTTGGTTTTCAGTCTACTTCCCTCAGGAAAAGTGAGGCCTGTCTTCCCAAAGGCTGTGACAATTGGAGTGAGGCCACCCCTAAACCACAAGTGAAAGGGATTAATTAATGAGATTCTTAAAGGCAGCTTCTCCAGGCATTTCAGCCTTCCCCTCTCTGTATGCAATATAGGTGAAGAAGGAGCTATGAGTGACACACATTGTGGCAAAGATAGAAATAAGCTTAAAAGTGGAATAGCTTCTTCTGGCCCACAATCTCAGAGGCTCTTTTTATATTTAATTCCTTACTCCCTTTCAGGGGGTGGATTATTATTCATAAAGGGCAGATGACCGAGCTGAGGCTCAGACATGGGAAATGATTGGCAGAGAAGTCAACAGCAGAGTTATAATTAAGCTCTCAGAGGCCTAAGGGGGTCAACTTGTCCCATCCTAGGCCATTTCCAGATGAAAACTTCATTCTACTTAAGGATCCAGTATTGACCCCGAAAACTGATGTGGTCCTCTTGGAAGCTCTCACTGAATTCAATTTCAGCTTGGCTTCCCACTGACTCCCAGTAGAATAACTGCTGTCCATGGAATGTTACCATTTTCATGTTGTACATGTCATGAATCTAAAAGGAAAAAGAATATGAGAGTGTCAGCCCACATGGAAGCCGCTTTCTAACAAGAGCTCTTTATTTTGTGTCCCATTTTAAAAGACTGATGTTACTAAGCTACTGTGGAGTTGACAGAAAACTCAAACCAGTTACTGTAAAATTTAAAGAGTTTTTCTTTTGTTTTGTTTGCTTTTTCTCATGTTTACAAGAGAGACTATATATATATATATATATATATATATATATATATATATATATATATATATATATGGTGTAGTGCTAGAACAGCTAGGTGGCTCAGTGGATAGGTGGATAAGAGTGCCTGGACTAGAGTCAAGAAGACCTATGTTCAAATATGACCTCAGGCAACTGCTGGCTATGTGACCCTGGTCAAGTTATATCATCCTCTTTGCCTCAGTTTCCTCATCTGTAAAATGAGCTGGAGAAATGGAAATGGCAAACCACCCCAGTATCTTTGCGAAGAAACCCCAAATGGGATCACTAAGAGTTGGACAAAACTGAAGAACTAATTAAACAACAGCAACATGGTGTGGTATATAAGAGCCAGCCTCAAACTCAGGAATACCTCAGTTAAGTCCTGCCTCAGACACACTGGCTATAAGACCCTAGGAAAAGCACTTAACTTTTGAGTACCTTAGGAAAGCGCTAAGATTACAAGTTGCAGAGAAGCTGTCGGCCTGGGAGAGGACATTTCCTCACCTGGGAGTTCCCTATAACAGTGGAATCACAGGTCCAGGCCCTAGTCCTTTAAATGGTAACCTGGAAATACCAATATCCTAAAACAGGAAGCGATATCCCTGGTCCTAAGAGCAGCACTGCTAAATACAAATAAAGTACTACTTAATTAAGACCCTTATTCAGGGTTTAGGATATACTGTATTACAAAAAAAAAATGCACAGTATCATGGGCATGGGTCAGATGATGTCCCTCTTAATTTCCATATCTATCTCATAATAATGGAAAATGTGCATGTTATACTCATCCACTGACAATAAAGTTAAACTAGGGTTCAAATGCATTTAAATTATGCTTTAAATCAATTTGAGTAAAATGAGGGAAAGCCTTTCTATTTAACTCCTGTCTGAAATTCCTTTCTTTCACTGATGTTTCATTGACTAGAATCCGTGCCCAGTAGTACTATGCACACACTAGGGACTTTTAATAAAATGTCTGTTGAATGAATAAAGTATATTATATATAATTTTAATACTATAAGTGGCCTTGGAAATCAACTTCTCTAACTCTCCCATTTTCCAGTAAAATAAAGTGAAATTACTATGGAATTGGAGAACCAAGGGGAAACCTTACTTGAGGGGGTAGGAGCTGTTTCATTTTTTTGTCTTTGTGTCCTCAGTACTTAGCACAGTGCCTGACACATAGTAGGTATTTAACATATGCTTGTCAAATGATTGACTGATCTAGTCCAGCTTCCTCCCTCTGGGACATAACAGTACCTAAGACACTCAGGAAAATCAGAATCCACTCAGTTCTCACCAAAATATAGCTGTCAGAAGTCTGATTAGCTTCTGTCCCCAGATCAATGGCCAGGGCATGGATGGCTATCCGGGCTTCTGGAGCCACATTGATGAAGACTCGACATCCTCCTTGGTTTCTCACATCCTGGTCCCATGGAGGACTCACTATTTCCCCTCTAGGACCAAAGAGTTGCACATCACATTCTGGGGAAGAAAAATTGGGTGGAAGGTAAACCAATTGCATACAAATAAATGCTTTGAAAATATGAAAAACACAATAGAACACAAGAACAGAGAGGGCTCCAGTGGCCTGCAAAGCAGTAAGAGGACTCTGACGTGTCCTGGCCCAACCTAACTTTTAGAGCCAATCTTAAGCGGAAGGGTCATCAGTTTAGGGGGCCAAAATGTGTGAGGGAGAAGTCCATTAGAGGTTCTCTTATATCCTTTCTGTGGGTAACAACCATTCTCCCTTGGATCTCACGTATCACTTTTTGGCCCCCTTTTCATGTACTTATCATATAGTACTATGTATTATACTTGTTTATATGTATATTATAAGAGGCAGTCCAGCATAGTAGATAAAATGTTTGCATCCAAAAGAGGTTTAAGTGCCATCTCTGAAACATACTGGTTATGTGACTTGGACGAGTCACAGATTCTTACTAATCTGCATTGGTAGAGGAGGCTTCCTTACTGAGAATACCCTATACAATGAAATCACAAATATAGAAATGTTTCATCTCCCCTCCCTGCTTGGATGCTCTCTTGTCTGTAGGTTTTCAGGACATGACTCTTTTCTAGTTTTCCTCCCACCTACCTGACTGCTCCTTCTCTGCCTGCTTTGCTGGCTCCTTATCTAGATCATGTCCCCTAACATCAATGTCCCTCAGAATTCTGTCTTGGGGCCTCTTCTCTTTCCCCTCTATACTACTTTCCTTGGTGATCCCATCAGCTCTCATGGATTCCATGACCATCTCTAACCTGACGATTCTCAAATCTATGGATCCTGCTCCAACCTCTCCTGATCTCCAGTCTCACATCTCCAAATGGCCTTCAGATATCTCAAACTGGATATCCAGTAGACATCTTAAACTCACCATGTCCAAAACAGAATTCTTTCTTTCCACCTAAACCTCCCTTGATCCTAACTTCCCTATTATTATAGATGGCACCACAATCCTCCCAGTCCCTCAGACTCACAACCTAGGAGTCAGCCTGGATTCCTCACTATCTCACCCCACCCCCACCTCATATCCAATTTGTTGCCAAGGCCTGTCGATTTCACTTTTGCAGCATCTCTCAGATTCCCCTCCTCTCCTCTGACATTGTCACCACTCTAGTGCAGGACCCTCATTTCCTCATGCCTCAATAGCTTTCTGGTGGATCAGCCTGCCTCACCTCATCACTCCAATCCATCCTCCACTCAGTCACCAAAGTGCACATCTGACCATGTCAAAACCCCTTCCTTCTTCCCCTACTCAATAAACTGCAGTGACCCCCATATCCATTCTAGCATCAAATACAAAAACCTCCGTTTGCTATTCAAAGTCCTTTATAATGTAACCACTTCCTACCTTTTCAGCCTCCTCACACTTTACACTTCAATCCCCTTGCATGCTTTGATCCAGAGTCACTGGTTTCCTGGTTGTTCTATGAAGAAAGCATTCCAGCTTTCAGTTCCAGGCATTTTCTCTGGATATCCTCTATGCCTGGAACATTCTCTCTCCTCAACACTACCTACTGAATTTCATGGCATCCTTTCCGTCCTAGCTAAAAATCTCATCTGCATTATAAATATTTTCTCTGTCACTTTCTTAAGTCTAGACAATCAACAGGCCAATAAATCAAGCCCTGATTCTGTTCTTTTTTGCCAATTTCTGACACACTGGAATTTTAACAATTGGCTCTCAAGACACAAAAAAGCTGGCTTTAACTTGCTATCCCCCCTCTTCCCCATCTTCCCTGATACCTTTGTGATAATTTTCTGTGGCTGCTTGGCTCCAGTACTGTAGCACCACCCCATTTCCTGGGAATACCAGGCGCTGTCTCACCATCAGAGTGTTGGTTTTGGAGATGAATGTCACACCTGCCAAATTCTTGCAGGTTTTCCTCCAGGTGAGTCGTCCCCAAAACAGCAGCATCTCCCCTAAAATAAGGCAGTGAAGTGAGATTTGGACAGTACTAAGTCCTCAGTTTAAGGCCTGATTGAGGGTTTGTAAGTAAGAGACCACACAGGTTCCAGCTCCAGCTGGTTGACCCCTCAAAATCACAAGCAATTCAGCAATACTTCATTATCTGGTAGCACAGCTCTGTTCCCCTTTCTATCTAAGGTTGGGGAAATATCAGAGACATTGGAAAGGGCTTCTTTGTCATCAAGACCAGTTCTGTCATTTCAGCTTCAGTGATGGAGTGAGAAATAGCAGAGCAGACAGGAAATGGTCCCCTTTACAGGGACTCTCAGCCAGAATGTCCTAAGCACGCCAAGCTAGAGCAGAACTCCTTAAAAAATTTCAGACTCAAGGAGCCTAAATTTGTGTAAGGATGTGCATATGCACAGGCAAGGAAAGACATGGAAAGAAGTTTCAGACAGAGGGCACAAAACAAGCTAAATGACCACCCAAACAAACCAACACTGCAGTTGAGGGAGCTCTCCAGGACTTGGAAGACCACCACCTCCCCTAGAGGTCGACCGATGGCTACTGCACACTTGGTCACCTGCATGCCAGTCATGTTGATGATCCCTGTAGGCCCAAGGTATTGCTTTCCACAGGTACCTAAAAAGGGAGCAGAACCCCATGATGATCACATGTGCAGCTGAGGGATAGGAGGAAAAGAAGAGGAATAGGGAATCGGATGGCATTTGACTGTATTAAGAGCTCAGAGAAACAGTGTTGATGTGCTCCCTAGTACCCCTGGAAATAGTTTTCATTGTGTTTTGTTTTGTTTTTTTTCATATTTGGTAAGTAGGCATTATGAGAAAATGCTTTTAAGTTGATATTCATTAATGACATTAACTTGGGCAGCTAATGGCACAGTGGATAAAGCACCAGCCCTAGATTCAGGAGCACCCGAGTTCAAATCTAACCTCAGACACTTGACACTTATTAGCTGTGTGATGCTGGCAAGTCACTCATTGCCCCGCAAAAACAAACAAACAAAAAAACTCCAAAACCAAAACAAAACAAATAACATTAAAATCTCCTTCTGGGCTTTATCCTTTCCTGGTTTAGGTATTAGAACTACATTTGTCTTATAAAAGGAATCTGATCCTAAATTCATACAAGAATGCTTTGTTTCTCAGTTTTTTGAGAATAAGTTGGGTAGTATTTGCTAATCATTCTTTAAAAGTTTGATAGAAGTTTTCTGTGAATTTGTCTGGACCAGGAGTTTTTTCCTTTGGTAGTTTCTTTAAAGCTGCTTCTAATTCCTTTCCTGAGATTGGATTATTCAAGATCTCTATTTGTCTTCTGTTAGTTTAGGTTATTTTATATTTTGGAAAGTATCCCTCTATTTCTCTTGTGTTCTCAGTTTTCTTCGCATATAGAACTGTGTAGTGTATTCTCTTTCTTTTTTCTTTTTTTTTTTTTTGCAGGGCAATGAGGGTTAAGTGACTTGCCTAGGGTCACACAGTTAGTAAATGTCAAGTGTCTGAGATCGAATTTGAACTCAGGTCCTCCTGAATCCAAGGCTGGTGCTTTATCCACTGCACCACCTAGCTGCCCCAGTATATTCTCATAATTAAAAAAAAATTCTTTCTGGTTTTGTTGTGATTTCATATTGCTATTTTATTGATTTGATCTTTCTGCCCTCCTCTTTTTAATCAGGTTGGCTATTATCAATGTTAATTTTTCCAAAGAACCAGCTTTTGGTTTTATCATTTCTATAGTGTTTTTGGTTTCCAGTTTATTCTCTCCCAATTTTTACTATCTCTTCTTTTGTGCTGGTTTTAGATTTGCTTATTTGTTGGCTAATTTTTAAAACTACATTCATTTCATTAATCCTCTCTTTTTCTATTTTGTTAATTCATGTCTTTAGGCATATAATTTCTTAGCTGTGTCCCCACAATTTTGGTATATTTTCATCACTATCATTATCTTTCACATAATGATTCATTGTTTTCTATGATTTATTTTTTGACCCACTCATTATTTAGGATTTCATTAAGTCTCCATTTGGGTTGGTATTATGAGGAAGGGAAGGAAAGGGAAGAGGAGGGGAAGGGAAGGGAGGGGAGAAAACATTTATTAAATACCTACTTAGTGCCAGGCATTGTTAAGGACGTTGCAGACATAATCTCATTGGATCATTACAGCTCTGGAAAGTAGGTGCTATTATTATCCCCTTTGACAGTAAGGAAAATGAGCCAGAAGTGACTTGCCCAGAATCACACAGCCAACACGTATCAGAGGATAGCTTTCAACTCAGGTCTTCTTAACTCCAGGCCTAGTCTCTATGTACTATGCTACCTGGATGATTCTTTAATGTTAACCAATATCACAACTTAAAGGTCTATCCATAGATTAGGATGCATAGTATTATCAATTTAGAACTGGGAGGGACCTTAGAAGTCATCTAGTGTAATTTCTTCATTTTAAAGATGAGGAAACTGAGGTCCAGACAGATTCTGTGATTTGTCTCAGTTCACAACAGAACTGAAATTCCTTCTGAAGGAATGACTCTAAGTTCAGTTCTTTCCCATGTACCACAATGTGGTGTGGCCACACTTCTTGATTCCTCGGCAAAGTATAATTTTGGGTATGTTTTGGGTTGGGAAGGTAGCTGCTACTGCCCTAACACTCTCCTATTTCCCTTTTCTCTCATCTTCCCCTAGTTAACTCTTGGTTCTCAAAGAACCAGTTAAGAAAATAATTGGTCTTCAAGCTTTCCCCTTAGCCACAGAGGAAGCAGTGTCTGTCCCTTGTGAAGCCTATCATCCATCTGAATTGCAGTTCCAGATGAGATTCCAACTGATCAAAAAAGAAATAAAACATAACTAGACTTGCCAGTGCTCTCTTCCTGCTTCAGGGCTTCCTTGGGTTGAATAGATGAAGAAAGTGGGTTGTTGGGAACAGCCAGGGCTCTGTTCTGGGGACTCTCAAAGGTCAGAGCAGGAGCTGCTGTTGTTGGGCTTATGGTAGTAGTAGCTTCCTCCTGTGCCTTCACTTTGGGGATCACCTGCCTCTCACAGGGCCCAGCTGAGCAGCCCCTCACTGTCACAGGCTTGGGGATGTGCTGACAGAAGACGGCAGGTACTGGCGTATGGATCTGGTGGGGTCTGACACAGAAATCATGGCGGCGCTGGATTCCATTCCCACATGAGGCAGAGCACTGTAATGGAAAGGATGGCTCAGTTGTGATATATGGCAAATAGATGTCTAAAGTGTAAAACTCAAACACCTTAAAGGGAAAAGGCCAGGGTGTCAGGATCTGCCTGTGCACACGTCCCTATTTCCTCTAAGGACTTTTCAGCAACCCGCTTGTACCTCCAAGCACTCAAGTGGTTAAGTCCTGGGGCTGGTCTCTGCCCCAACAGGAAATATATCAGAAGCTGACCCCTGGAATGCTTTCTCATCTCTGCCTTTGCTTCCTGTGGGGACCCAGATTTCCTACCAGCTGCCCTACCTTTGAACTGGTTCATGGCACTTCCTGATTCTCATCTGTCTGCCTGGTTTCACACCCAGTTGCTTGCCCTGACCTTGGATTTATCTGTGCTTTTGGACCCCTGAGTACAGCCATGGCCCACCAACTATCCTTGGTGCTACAGTGGACCCTCCCTTTTCTCAGTTCCAATCTCTCAGCCCAGCGTTGAGACCCCAGTGGTGCTGGCCCAAGTTCCCACACAGACACAGGGCTACAAATTGGGTTGAATTTTTCTTCAAGCTTTTTCAGAAGGGAATCATGACAAATATTTCAAAGACGCTGGAAGAGAAAACACAAATACCCTTTCCTCTTTCCAGGGTGCACTCCAAAGCTGGCTAAAGTGAATACCTCTGTCCAGTCGCTGAAATGCCATTGGTAGGTACAATCTGCTATAATGCAAGGGATGCTAGCTGGGGGCCTCTCCAAGGTGGCACAGGCTCCCTCTTCCACCTCTGCCTCCTCTCCATGGTCTGGCTGCACACAGATCATCGAGCGCATGGCTGTGCCCAGACCACAACTAGCTGAGCATGAGCTGGTAGACATTACTTTCCACCTACATCGAAAAGAAAAGACCGTTCAAACAGAGGCAGAGGATTTAGCTATCCTGTTGTTCAGAAGGATGTGCTCAGAATCTTGGACTCTGAGAGCTGGAAGGAACCATAGCTATTACCCATGTCTGAATAGAAAGATCCTTTTACCACATCCCCAATAATATAGTAATGTTTGAAGACTTCCAGTGATGGGGATCTCACTAGCTCCTAGAAAAGTTGATTCACCTTTGGGCAATGAAGCTAACCCAATTGCTACAGCAAAACTCCACTCCACCTACCCCTCATTAAAAATAATAAAAATAATAATAATAATGCATTTTTAAAAGATGCTATTGAGAAAATATTATGAAATGCAAAATGGATGATTTTGATTACATTAAATTAAAAAGGTTTTGTATAAACAGAAGCAACGCATCCAAAATTAGAAGGGATGCAGAAAGCTGGGAAACAATTTTTATAGCCAGTACTTCTGATAAAGGCATCATTTCTAAAATATATCAGGAACTAAATCAAATTTATAAGAATCCAAGTCATTCCCCAATTGAGAAATGGTCAAAGGATATGAACAGGCAGTTTTCTGATGAAGAAATCAAAGCTATCTATTGCCATATGAAAAAATGTTCTAAATAATCACTATTGATTAGAGAGATGCAAATTAAAACAACTCTGAGGTACCACCTGACACCTATCAGATTGGCTAATATGACAAAAAAGGAAAATAATCAATGTTGGAGAAGCTGTGGAAAAACAGGAACACTAATGCATTGTTGGTGGAGCTGTGAACTGATCCAAGCATTCTGGAGAGCAATTTGGAATTATGGCCAAAGGGCTATAAAGCTGTGCTTGCCCTTTGACTCAGCAATACCACTTTTGAGTCTTTTTTCCAAAGAGATTATAAAAAAGGGAAAAGGACCCACATGTACAAAAATGTTTATATTTGCTCTTTTTATGGTGGCAAGGAATTGGAAATTGAGGGGCTGTCCATCAATTGGGAAATGGCTGAACAAGTTGTGGTATATGAATGTAATGGAATTCTATTGTGTTGTAAGAAACGAAGAGCAGGAGGAGTTCAGAGAAACTTGGATGGACTTGCATGAACTGATGATGAGTGAGATAAGCAGAACTGAAGATCATGAATGAGATGAGCAGAACCAGGAGATCATTGTACACAGTATCATCAACATTATGTGTTGATCAACTGTGATAGACCAGATTCTTCTCACCAATACAACACTACAAGAAAGTCCCAAAGGACTCATGATAGAAAAGGCTCTCCAAATCCAGAACCCCCCCCCAAATTGTAGAATATGGATGCTGATTGAACCATACTATTTCTTTTGGTTTTGGTGCTGGTTTTTTTTTTTTGAGGTTTTTCCTTTTTGCTCTGATTCTTCTCTTATAATATGACTAATATAGAAGTATGTTTAATGTCATTATATATATATGTATATATATATATATATAACTTATATAGCATTACCTTCTGTCTAGGGGAGGGGGGAGGGAGGGGAGGGAGGGAGAAAAATTTGAAATTGGAAATCTTATAAAAACAAATGTTGAAAACTATCTCTACATGTAACTGGAAAATAATGAAATACTTTAAAAAAAAAAGATGCTCTGGCCAAGCAGAACAAATGGGACCCCACCCCCACCCCCGCTTCCATAATAACATACTCCAAAAAAGTTAGCAGGTGCCCACCGGGCTTTCTACTCTCTGGGCTAATCAACTTGAGTTCCTTTAAGCAGTCCTCATATGACATGATTTCCAGTCCCCTCACTATCCTGGTCACTCTCTTCAGAATACTCCAGCTTGGTAATGTCTTTTCTGAAAGGTGGCACCTGGATTGACTAACCCTTCTCCTTGCAGGGGCTGCTGACCTGGGTGGGCAAGGATCTAGGTTGCAGGGCTCTTGTTCCTCTGGGCGAGGTAGCTCCTGGCATTGGGTGTCAGGAACAATCTCCTCCTCTTTCTGCCCAAGAGCCCTGGCACAGTAGAGGATCCTCTGGACAACCCCGCCTCCACAGCTTACACTGCAGGATGCCAGCTTGTGCCGCCACCTGGTGGAAGTGATTTGGGGAAAAATTCATCTTCCATCTAACAGAATTTCTTAACTCTCCATATTGAAACAGAATCCAAGATTCCCTCTAAATGCCAGGAAATCTAATTCATTCCCCATGATGAAATGGACAAACAAGAGAATGTGTGTATAGCTCTTTGTAGACCTTAAAGCACAATATAAATGTGACCCAATTTTACTGTCAAGCAAGACTGACCTATTGCCTTGTAGACCAATCCCTCTGACTCATAAACTAAGGTCAATGAGCCCCTCCCATTTTACAAAGAGGAAACCTAATTGCTAACAAGGGCTCATTTTACCTAAGGATAAAAGAGGGACTCTATCAGGACATCACAGGGGGCCTCCCACTCCAGTATCACCATACCCAATAATTAGTGCTCATCTAGAGACAAAATCCTGCATAGGATACCATCTCTAAATACACGTGGGGTCATCAGATGAGGCAATGGAAAGCAATTTTCATACTGGGGAGGTTCCTTTAACTCCATCAGGAAGTCCTTTGATAACTCTGGTGCTGGGACATAAAATTAATGCTGACAGGATTAGTACTGATTAGTTTTACATCAGACTTTTTGTAAGCACAATTTATAGTTTCAGGGGCCCTGGTTTCCCCACTGCTAGATCCAAATCTAGGTAATAATAAGCCACGTTAGAGAAGGTTGCCCTATGCTTCCTGAACAGCCTTGGGATATTCTTCCTCCTAGAATGCTGCCATTTTCTCTCAGTGGGATGGAGTAAGCACGAGGCCCATAGGCATGAGAGTATACAGACCCGGCAGGACAAGGTTCTGGACTGCAGTCCTGGTAGCTGCTAGGCCGGGGCATCCCCCAGCACTTGGAATGAGGAAGATTGATGGTCAGGCCTTTGTTCTGCCTCACACAGTGGACAGAGAGTGGCACCTTCCCTCCTCCACAGGTCACCGGACAAGGAGCCAGAGCTTTGATCTCCCACCCAAAGAGAAAAAAGGAAAGAACGAATATGTTAGGCAAGAGTAGGCTCTCTTCTTAGAGACTATACTTCCCTATTACCCTGACTTGGAAGCTGATAATGAAAGTGAGGGCAGCTGGGTGGTGTAGTGGATGGAATGCTGGGCCCTAGAGCCAGGAAGCTTATCTTCATGAGTTCAAATCTGGTCTTACACACTTTACCAGCTGTGTGACCCTGGGCAAGTCCCTTAACCCTGCTTGCCTCAGTTTCCTCACCTGTATAATGAGCTGTAGGAGGAAATGGAGGAACCAGTATCTCTACCAAGAAAACCCCAAACAGGGCCATGAACAGTTGAACATGACTGAAAATGACTGAGCTGAAACCTTCATCACAGGGTTGTTGTGAAGAAAGCACTTCGTAAATGTTAAAGCTCTTTATAAGAAATAGTCAATTAGCAAAAAAATCTATCAAATATCTCCGATAAGGGCTATCAATAGTCACTAAGCATTTATTAACTGCCAGGCACTGTGCTAAGCACTGGGGAGGCAAATAAGAAAGCAAAAGTCAGTCTGTGCCCACAATAAGCTCACAATATAATGAGGGGAGACAACACAGAAAAGTGTCAAAGCTGATAAAGGAGGCAGGGAGCTGGAGGGGACCAGGAGCATGATGTTCAGTTAAAAATGAACACAGTGGCTGGTGGAAAATGAAGAGCGATAGTGGGAAAATTCTGAGCCCTCTACAGGGGAGGCTTTAGGAAAAGTTTATTACTCTACACCCCACCCTCCCCAGAAATATATATGACCAAATGCTAGTTCTCAAGAATAAAGTGGTCAAAGAATATGAACCAACAGCTCTCAAAAGAATTATAAATTATTAGTAACTATGTGGGGGAAAATGCCCAAATCACCAATTGTAAGAGGAATTCACATTAATACAAGCTTAAAGTTTTAAATCTTACCCTGAAAATTGGGAAAGATAACAAAAGATGGGAATAGTCAATGAGAGGTTGTGGAAAACAGGCACACTTATGAATTATTGATGGAGCAGAGAATTGGTAGCAATTTGGAAGTATGTAAATAAAGTAACTACAATGTTGATACCCTTCAACCCAGACATTTCACTACTGGCTTATATCCAAAAGAGGTCATTGACCAAAAAAAGAAAGTCTCTATATGAACCAAAATGTTTAGCAGCAGTTTTTTGTGGTAGCAAAGAACTGAAAACAAAGTAGATATCTATCAGATGGGGAATGACTAAACAAATTACGGTATGTGAATGTAATGGAATATTATTGTGCTGTATTAAATGATGAATATAAAGAACCACAAAAGGATTTATATGAACTGATGCAAAATGAATTAAAGAGAGACAGAAAAATAATTTACAAAATGACTAAAATGATGTTTTAGGTAAGGAGAATAGAAGGACTATGTGGAAGGAAAAACCACAAAATAATCAAAGGTGAATGTAATGAAATTATAGATAAGTTTAGCCTCAAGAAAGTTATGAAAAGACAGCTTCCCCATTCTTTGCAGAGGTGGAAGACTAAGGGTGTAAAACACTGTGTATAATGTCAGGATTTTTTTTTTTTTGGATGTGTTGATTGGTTTTGCTAGATTTTTTTTTCTTCTTTCTCTTAAAAAAAGCTGTCAGAAGAGATGGCTCTCTGGAAAAGGGTCAGGGAGAAAATGGGGAAATCTAAACAATGTAAAAACAAAAGTTAACAACACATTTATTTTTAAAGAAATTCTACATAAATATGACTTAGTGGTGGTGGTGGTGAGTTCCCTGGAAGAGGAGCAACTCTAAAAGTGAGGAAAGGCAGCTGAACTGTTTCTTGCTTTACCTAGGTGGACAAAAAGCAGCATGGCAGACCATTATCTGATTTGCTGGCTGGCTCACTGGACTACACTTCTCTTCTTGGACCTCTTTCCTGCTGGCAAAGTCCAAACAAACATAGCGTAGCTCCCTTAAGCCTGTGGGGGAGAGAATCATAGGGTTCAGGGATTTGAAGCTGAAGAGATCCTTAGAGTTCATAGATTTAGAGTTAGAAGATTCATGAGAAGTCATTTAATCCCTCCCCTTCATTTTTTCAGATAAGTAAATTGAAGCCTAAATAGGTGTGTTAAAATTGTCTCTTAGGGCAGCTAGGTGGCGCAGTGGATAGAGCACCCGTCCTGGATTCAGGAGGACCTGATTTCAAATCCGACCTCAGACACTTAACACTTACTAGCTGTGTGACCCTGGGCAAGTCACTTAACCCCAATTGCCTCACCCCCAAAAAAAAAATTGTCTCTTGTTCTGACCCGCCCCCCCCTTCCATACACACTTCTAGCTAGTGTAGTATATAAGCTTATAAAAGGCCAGTATAAAGTCATCATAGCAAAAAGTAAGATTGCAAAAGAGAACCCAAAAATCACATACGGACTATCTCAAAGATCAAAGGAGCATAATGTGCAAACTATCCTCTATTAACTAAAAATCACATCCTGAGACTGTGCGAAATGAAGGGAAGCCATCAAGCCCTTCCTGTGAGGGCCTATGCTATGTAAGCCTGAGGAAATTTAAACTTTTCTATATCATTTAATAATTGATTCTATTCTGTAATCTACTTGATTCTGTATCACCACCCCATTTTGTCAAGCCACACTTCATGTTCTTGAGGTAAGCTTAGTTTAAAGGTATGACTGAAGGGAAAAATTAACATCTGCCTGTTGTCTGAAAGTTATAACTGGCTTAACCTGGTGCCATGCCCCAAAAGATATGTCATCTGTCCTTGCCTGTCCTTATGCAATTAGGAGAAGTTTAATCTCTTTCAAGGGGTCAAGGAAGGCTGGTGGTTCTGAGTCCCTGCAGACAAAACCCATAAAGCAATTAACATTCCTTTATTGTCAGAGAAGGGTATGATTAGCCACACCTTAATGCCCACCCACCTCTCTTAATATAGTCAATTACAGTGTTTCTCAACTACCCACCCCCTCCTTTCCTGCCGGTCAATAAAAGAGGGCCCCTCCCCATCTCCCTGAGGTGGTCAATCTGAACCACTTTGTTAACAGTTATATACTTCACTGTTAATAAACTAATTTTGTGAGGCCCGTAGCCCCAGAGCCAGGGAGCCTAAAGAAGCCAGCGCGGGGCCTGACCCAGTCCTGCCCCGTTTAGCTCAAGCCCTCTTAGCCCCATGGGCCAGTCGGTCCGCCGCTCCAGAGAGGGAGGTTGGCCCCTGAGCTTTGCTCAGCTTCATCGTGTGAGAACTGACATCCTGGGTGGAGGGAAGAGGGGCTTCCTCCATCCCTCCTCAAGGTCCTACATCATGGCTCACGCTCAGCAAATGGAGATCCCCAACTTTGGCAACAGTATCCTGGGATGTTTGAATGAGCAGTGGCTGCAGGGTCTCTACTGCGATGTGTCAGTGGTGGTCAAAGACCATGCTTTCAAGGCCCACCGAGCTGTTCTGGCTGCCAGCAGGTCCTACTTCCGGAACCTTTTCAACAGCAGCAAGAGTGCAGTGGTGGAGCTGCCCGAAGCTGTGCAGCCCCAGTCTTTCCAACAGATCCTTAGCTTCTGCTACACTGGCTGCCTCAGCATGAATGTGAGCGACCACTTCCTCCAGATTCAGGAGATCTGGAGAAAAGCACAGAGTTTTTACTCAAGGTGAGCTCGCCCAGCTGTGACTCACAGGGCCTTCACGTGGAGGGAACTCCCCCATCAGAGCCTCAGAGTCCCGTAGCCCAGATTTCTAGCTGGCCAGCCTACAGCACCCCACTTCCCCTTGTCTCTCGAGTTAAGATTGAGCAGCAAGAGTCAGATTCAGTTCAATGCATGCCTGTAGCCAAGCAGTTACGGGACAGCGCCCCGAAAGAGGGCGGCAGCAATGGCAGCCGCAAAATGGTCAAGTTCTCCAGCTCATCCCAGCAGCCCCAGCACGTGGCCCCAACCCCAGTGCCAGAGGGGACAGCAGGTAAGGGGAGCAGGCCCAGCACATTCGAACAGACCGGCCCTGGGACATCCAGCGCCTACACTAGTGATAGCCCCAGTTCCTACTACAATGAGGAGGATGAGGAGAATGCAGGGGAGGAAGACTCTGATGAGCTGCAGCACCAGATACACAACATGTCCTCGATGTATAGCATGATGAACATAGGCCAGATAGCTGAGAAGGTGGAGGCCCTGTCGGAGTCTCGAAAGAGAATCTGGGTGCAGCAAGACCTGACCTCACTGCCAGCTGAGCTCATCAACCAGATTGGCGGTCGATGCCACCCAAAACTCTCTGACGAGGGTGACCCTGCTGAGAAGTTGGAGCTTATAATAAGCACCCGTGTATACATCACAAGGGCACAGCTCATAATCTGTCACATCAGTGCCGGCACAAGGCACAAAGTCCTATTTCGTCGGCTTCTTGCCTCCTTTTTTGACAGGCACACTCTGGCCAACAGTTGTGGCTTAGGCATCCAATCTACCACCAAAGACCCTAGGCGAAAACCCTTGGACAGGCAGATC
The DNA here is from genome assembly GCF_019393635.1 of Dromiciops gliroides. NCBI lineage: Eukaryota > Metazoa > Chordata > Mammalia > Microbiotheria > Microbiotheriidae > Dromiciops > Dromiciops gliroides. The sequence continues at coordinate 427,299,772 of NC_057862.1, read as the reverse complement.
CTCCATGCTGTCAAGGTCTACTGCCAGACCTTCGCCCCCAACTTTAAGAACACTGAGATGAATGCCATCGTAGGGGACGTGTGCACCAATGTTCGAAGGTTGGTGCTCAAGAGCTGTGTGCCCAAGGGCAGCATGCAGATGACCTTCATCAATGACTCAGGCAAGATAGAGCCCATCAAGGGTGTGGAGCCCAGCTTTGAGACAGTCAACTATGACGGTGATGCAGGGCCCTCTTCTGAAGCCCTTCCATAACCTTTCCCCTCTTCCCTGCCTGGCCTGGCCTTTCCTGGCCTGCAACCGCCCAGCCCCTTCTCTCCCTCTTCCCCAACTGCAGGCTGCCCTTTGGCAAGGGTTTCCTCTGCCTTTCACTCTGGACTTTGTTTATTCTTTGGTTAACATCCCCTCTTGTCCTTAGTCCAGTTTGCCAGAGGGGGACATGTGATCACTGCATGCTGCTGCTTGTCCCATTCTCCCCACTCCATCCCCCACCCCCAGCACCACTTCTTTCCCATGGGGCACATAGCACCAAGGAGCAGAAATCCAGGTGGGCTGTGTGGTCCTATGGGGTGGGCTGAAGTGGGAAGTCTCTCTGGTCTCCTCCTGCCCCATTCCCCATTTCATGACAGGCACTGAGAGTGGCTGGGAGAGTGTCAAACGTGGTTTTATTTCCTTGGTGTTTTTTTAAACACATTCAGAATGATCTAAAAAAAAATCTACAGACCTAGGAATTATATATGCAATTTAAAAAATTAAATAATTAAATGAATGAGTAAATAAATAAATAAACATGTGGATGAATGAGTTTGTTTTGCTTGGAGTATGTACCTCAGTTTACCTCTATTGAATTTATTTGTGATAAACCTCAGATCAAACAACTGCAGTAAGGCCAGCAGAACACCCAATGTTGCTGATAACATATCCATATCATCTCAAAGTTAGTTGATAAACTAATCCCAAGGTGGCATGGATAAGTGTTAATTTGTCCCTCACCAAAACCCTATAAAAATGAGAACACAAACTCTTCTCCCTTGCTCCCCAATCTCCCATCACTACCTGGGTCCATTCTACCTAGTATTCCCAACTCCAATCCATGGTTACATGAGTGACTCTGTTTACCTCTCCATTCTCTTCCCTACCCTGCCTGCCTTCCTTCATCACCTCATCCCCATCCCCACACCATCTGCCTCTGTACCTCCTTCTGTGTTTGTCTTTCTATTTTCTGTGCTGTTTGCCTCTATGCCTTATTAAAGGGTGATCAGAGCATTACCTCCCACTGCTGGTCTTTGCTGGCAAGTACTCAAAGAACCAGGCACACCTGTCCCTATCTCATAAATCCATTAATTAATTTGCAATTCAAGAGATCTCAACTCCAAGAATCTTGTCTTCTCTTTTTTGGTCCTCCTCTTCTGGTGTCCAGCACTAGTAGTAGTAGTAGTAGTCATCGTCGTAGTAGGCTTCTGCCAGTCACAAACGACCATGGATCAGCGCCTTGAAGAGCCACAAGCCACAGTGTGGCTGTGTTTTCTGTTGCATCTACCCCATGAGGAATAGCTGGAGTGTCCTCTCCAGGGCGATGGCCTGGGCAGATCAATATGGAAAACAAGCTGTTGCCCATGCAGCAGGTTTTCCCTCTCTGCGACATTGGTGGATCCAAAGGAGAGGCAGAGCCAATACAGTGTGGCACCAGTGCCACCGCAGGAGTTGCCAGAGGGATGTGATGTCCAACATCCAACTGCCGAAGGGACTCCAACTCCTGATTTTTCCTTGGGGTTAACTCCTGAAGCCTTTCCCATATATGGGTATAGCCGCAAGGCAGCGGAGGTTTAAAATCAGGGTTTTCCTTCCCCTAGGCAAGTTGGCTGCCAAGGCTGAAGAGCCCCACCTGCCCGAAGCAACTGGTTTTAAGGCGCCAGTGAGTCACCTTTGTCCCTTCTCCTGTTAGTGAAAACAGTTCCGCCACAAGAAGGCCAGGAGTTGGGCTTTGGTCATCAGAGGCTATTTGAGATGCACGCCATTGGAGCATTTTATAGAGAGTCCAGCACTAGCATTTCATAATACTCTATTTAGCAACCTGAATAGAACTGAACAACTGCCAGAGTAAGGCAAAACCCTTTCTACGGCAGTGAAGTTTTCCAGAGGGTAGGAAAAATCTTTGCCAACCATGGTGGTGTCCTTGTACTATGTCTCGAAGCAGATGGAGGTGGTCAGCCCCATTCTAAATCAGTTAGGAACCCTATGATACAATCACCTTTTTAGAGCAAAAAGGGACCTCACTGAGTCCACCCCTTTCATTTTATAGATGAAGAAATGGACCTATAGAAAAGACTTGCCCAAGATCACACAAATAGTAAGTGGAAGAGCTGAGATTTGAATTCAGGTTCTCCAACACCAAATCCAGTCAAATGGAAAGTTTTTAAATTGATGGCCAACTTACTCTGATTCTTGTGGGAATTCTGCTGATCAGAGAGATGAAAGGCTCACATACCTCAGCCCTTTGCTACTCAAGTTCCCAAAGATACTCACCTGTGCCACAGGAGACTGAGCAGTCCCCAACCAGAGGGCTCCACACATGCACTGTGAGATTCTCTTTCCAGGAAGCTCCCAATTGGTCCATAGCTTCTTCCAGTAAAGACCCAGGTTCTTGCTGTGAGGAAATAAGCACCCCCCAGCTCCACCACAAATAACATGCTGATGAACATGGGATAGGCCCATGGGACATCCAGTCCTATTTGCCTAGTGTCTTAAAAAATGAGACAGAGAGGAAGAAGGGAAAGGGATAAGGATAAGGATTGGGGAGAGAGAGAGAGAGAGAGAGAGAGAGAGAGAGAGAGGAGGAGAGAGAGAAAATAAGGTAGCTTGGGAAATGAAAAAGACTGAAAATTTTAAATTTACTATGCCTTCTTGGAATAGATTACTTTCCTCACTCCTGACCTCTTAGTGACTGAGTAGTCCATAAAAATGCCCTCACAAAGCCTTCCAAGAAAGAGGCATTTTTCCATATTAGTTAGGCACTTCAGCTCTTTGCTTTGCATTCTTTTCACAAAGGTGATTATTAGAAATTTGATTAGAAATTTGCTTCAGAGTTTGAGTCTGATACCTGAATGTCAGGATGTGGAGGTTTGCAGTCCAACTATCATAATGTCTAGTATTTACATGGCACATTAGGTTTGCAAAGTTCTTTTCATATTTTATATCATTTGATCTTCATAAGAACCCTGTGAAGTAGGTATTATTAGGTATGATTATTATCTCTATTTTATAGATAAGTAGACTGAAGTTAAGTGACTTGCACAGGATCACTTACTGCTAGTAAGTGACTGAGGCAGGATTCAAACCCAAGTCTTCATGACTCCAAGTTGTCTGATTCCCCAAACCCTAGTTGAGACCACCATAGGCAACTTGTCATTGGTGTGAAAGCCATCCTACCTCCTAGTTCTTGAATATAGTTGAGAAGCCCAGTAACTTTTAGAAAAAGAAAGCATTCCCCTGTGAAATAAAGTCAGCCTATCTTTATAAATTTCTAATAAATGAATACCCCTGAGCTGACTTAGAAGGAGAAGGATGACCTAGTCTACAAATGGGACAATGGTTTTTATCTTCCCTTTGGCTTGTAGCCACCAAAGCTCAAAGGAAAGACTGAACAAAATAAACTTTGCTTGAGCAATGGCATAAAGAAACCTTCAGGGATGGCGCCTTCCCAGAGAAGAGGGACAGGTAGAGTCTCATCACCTTCAATCATCATCCTTCCAGCCTAGCTGGGGCAGTATCCTTCTTCCCTTCTCCCTCCCAAACATGTTCTGGATTATTCCCTTCTCACTGTGAATTTGGCCTTTGGAAGTGGGCAGGTAGAAGTGGCTGAGTCAGGACACTTACAGTATTCCAGCCCAGGGGACAGACAGTCACAACACATGGCAAGAGGTGAGGAGGTTTTTCTTCCATAGAGCATAGCCTGTCATCCACTGGGCCTTCCAGGCCATCCCCTTCTTGCATACACGTCACATTCCTCTGGGCCAGACCCAGGCCACAGGCAGAGGAGCAGGGACCAGGTTCTGATACCTTCCACCTGAAGACAGAATGTCAGAGTCAGGAGGTGACATCTTTCTCTCTAAATGCCTCTGCTGCTTGGCTTGAACAGTACTCCTAACCAAGATCATGAACCCCAAAAATAGAGGAGGTAGAAATAAAACAATAAGAAGCCAGGACACCTCCCATCTTACCTCAGAAGAGCCACTATTCCTGAGAAAAAGGTTGGTAACAAAACCCAATATTAGCCAGCATTTTAAGGTTCGAAAACTACCATACATATGTTATCTCATTCGATCCTCACCACAACCCTGTGAGGTAGGTACTTTTATTATCCCTATTTTTTTTTTTTTAGTGAGGCAATGGGGGTTAAGTGACTTGCCCAAAGTCACATAGCTAGTAAGCTCTGAGGCCGGATTTGAACTCAGATCCTCCTGACTCCAGGGCCAGTACTTTAGCCACTGCACCACCTAGCTGCCCCTTATTATCCTTATTTTACAGATGACAAAACTGAAGCTGACTTGCCCAGGGTCACACAGCTAGGAAGTATCTGAGACAGGATTCAAACTCAGGTCTTGCTGTCCATTACAGGTTGCTTCCCACTCTGTCACCTAGAGGTGGCATGGAAGGTGAAAAGGCTCCATTCTACAAGTTCTATCTAAGGGCAGCATGGAGAGGGAATCCCAAAGAACCATGGGGGTATCAGGCAAGGGTGATTCTGTGGAAAACCCCTGAGGAAAAGGACTGTTTTGTTCTGATCTTTTTATCTCCTACACCTAAGAGTACCTTTCAAATAACTTGTATTTAATTAACATTCATGAATTAAACTGAAAGTGGACTAGGTGGGGTAATTTGAAAGACAGTCTCACTCCTCTTCCATAGGAAGTGCTACAAGGACATACCTGTCTCTGATATTTCTTTCCCCACTGTCCTGTTACTGAATGACCTTCCTTTCCCACCCAGATCACTATTAGTGTCTCTCATAGAATAGGCAATAGAGGCAGGGGGCAATGACTCCAGATGACAATTGTTCAAATGAACATAAGCTGCCCAAGAATGTCTTACTAGGGAAGAAGGGTGGAAGTTGAACAGGTTAGCTGGCTGACAGATACCCTGAGGAAATTATACAGGATTAGGAAGTTTTGTTTGACAAAGGAAGGTAAGGGAAGAGGAAAGAAAGACAGCAGAAAAGAGCCCTCAAAAATGATTGGCATAGGATGGAGGGAAACACAGTTAACAATAGTAACTGTGAAAAAAAATTTGAAGCAGAGGCAAGAGCAATGTAAGATAATGATAAAGATGACGATGACGATGACTATAAGTGATAAGCAGGATGCTGTCAGAAAAATCTGGAAAGACTTACATGAGCTGATGCAATGTGAAATATACTGTATACAAAATAACAACAATATTGTGAGATGATCTGCTGTGAATGACTTAGTTATTTTCAGCAATAAAGTGATCCAAGACAACTCTGAAGGACTTATGAAAAATGCAATCTATCTACAGAGAAAGAACTGATGATATCTGAATACAGATTGAAGCATAATTTTTTTGTTAGTTCCTTTTTCTAAAGTTTTTTTTGTCTGTTTTCTTTCACAACCTAACTAATGTGGAAATGTTTTGCATGACTACACATGTATAACTTATATTGAATTGCTTGAGTTCTTAAGGGGTGGGGGAGGGAGGGAGGAAGAAAATTCGCAACACAAAGTTTTAAAAATCGATGTTAAAATTTGTTTTTACATGTAATTTGGGGAAAATAAAAGTCTTTTTCTTCTTTTTACTTTTTGTTTTGTGGGGCAATGAGGGCTAAATGACTTGCCCAGGGTCACACAGCTAGTAAGTGTCAAGTGTCTGAGGCCGGATTTGAACTCAACTCCTCCTGAATCCAGGGCTGGTGCTTTATCCACTGCACTACCTAGCTGCCTCCCCCCACCTCCCAAAAAATAAAATTTTAAATTTAAAAAAAGAATGATTGGCAGTACTCTGGGTACTTGGTTTGGAGGTAAGAGGCCTGGGCTTATAGAATACCTCTGGTGGGCTCCTGAGGCTTGAGAGGATGTCAAAGATGGCAAAAGAAGAATGAGGCACTGAGAGGCGAAAAGGCTCCAAGTCTGAGCCAGTCTGGGGAGTCTTTTTTTTTTTTTTTTTTTGACGGGGCAATGAAGGTTAAGTGACTTGCCCAGGGTCACACAGCTAGTAAGTGTCAAGTGTCTGAGACTGGATTTGAACTCAAGTTCTCCTGAATCCAGGGCTGGTACTTTATGGGAAGTCTCTTAAGACAAACTTTATCCATGTCACAATTCTTCCCACATCTGGTAACTACCTGGTACCATACCAGGTGATTACCATTACCTGGTCATGGCCCCATTACCTGGTAAGGCAGAGTTGGGGGTTGCAGGTCTCTGTAGCATTGGGCTGGAGAGAAGCTTTGCAGTAGGATTCTGGTAGCATCAGGGTAAGATTGCCTTCTACTTTCACACAGCTTACTGTCCGTTCTCTCACTCCTCCACCACAGGTTGTGCTACAAGGACCAAAGTCTCCTGCTACCCAGCTAAGAAATGTGAGAAAATTATTAATAATAGGGGTTGCCAAGAGAGCCTGGCCTGACCTTTCTTAAGGTCAGCCCAGAGTCAGGAAGTTACCTCACTCAAAACCACACCTACCTGAAAGCCTTGCTCGGCCTGAGGATCTGCTCTCTGAACTCTGACCTCAGCACATTCTACTCATGGACCACCCTCAAGTCCAGTGAACCAATGAATTTGAGTGACGATAGCCAATTGACTTTGAACAATGTATATGTGTGGGCTCTACTCCTACCCTCAGGAAGCTTGCATAGACACTCGCTCTCTTTCACTCGGGAGCTTGGTAAGATCAGGCAGCCCATTTTTTCAGCAGTATAATGATCCAAGGCAATGCCAAAAGACTCGTGGTGGAATATGCTCTCCACCTTCAGAAAAGGAACTATGGAATCTGAATGCATATTAAAGCATACTATTTTCGCTTTTGTTGTTGTTTATTCTTGGTTTTTTCCTTTTGTACTAATTCTTCTCTTACAACATGACTAATGTGGAAATATGTTTAACACAATTGTAATGTATTACCTCTAACAGGTTGCTTGCTGGTTTCAGGAGGGGGAGGAAGAAGAGGATGGCAGAAAAAAAATGGAACTCTAAGTCTTACAAAAATGAATGTTGAAAAATGTCTTTACATGTAATTGGAAAAAAAAAAAAGACCAGGCAGCCCATTAGGGTTCCCCATTTTCTTTCTTCTCTCTCTTCTATTTCCTAGGTAGGCTTTCCTATCTTTCAGAGCCACATGTGCTCTCTTTACTAATACTTAGTATACTTTAATAAATGCTTAATACCCCAAAACAGGGGTTTATCTTCTAATTTCTAAGTACCAAATATATGATAAACCCCAGCTAATTTCCCTACACTTGGGACAGAAATAAGGCAATCACATATAGTTTTACTCGCCACAGGAAGGAGGATGAGAACCAGTTAGGCTTTTCCCTGACTTGCAAGGATTCCTTGGGCCAGGCTGGCTGGGACAGACTCCCACATAGTTCTATTGCTATCAATCAATCAATCAATCAACACTAAACTGGGTAAAATGAGCCCAGGCTAGGCCTGGGATCTAAGTCACTCTCAACTTGGGAAAAAGATGGTTCTGACCCTTTCGTCTAGCTGCAGGGCCACTGCCTTAAGGAGTGACAAAATCAGGACAATTGCCTCAGGATCCACACTTTGAAAGTTCCAGTCCTGCTATGCATAGGGAGAGACTCAAGGAGCTAGGCAGCAAAAAGGAGACTGAGGCTAAAACAGATTGAGAATCCTATATACACGATCAATGCATTAGCTCTCTCCCAACCAAAGCTTTTCCTTTGTGATGTCTTTTGCCCTACAAGCCTGCCCCTGATCTCTCCAGCATAAATACCTGGGGGAGGAGGGAAGAAATACTCAGTATAATCAGCCCTCGCCCATGCCCTTAGGCATGGCCCCCATCAGCCTATATAGTTGAGTACTAATATAGGAACATAAGTGCATGGATGAGAATGAAATTGGAAGGTAAGAACTAAGTAGCCAGTTAGTCCCCAAATAACTATCTTCTGCCAAGAGAATTATGAGACCAAAACCTTATCAACAGCACTCACTGTGGGGGGCACGGCCCAGGGACACAGAATTCCTGCCATGACAGGGGCTTCATAGTCCCTTCACAGTAGATATCATCGATCCAGTTGTTCTGAGCTTGGTCAAAGCAGCTGTAACTCACTTGACGTAACCCTGAGAAGGAAAACAACACAAGAAAAGTGCTAGGCTGTCCTTCTGTCTGAGGTTTTAAGTTGAGATCCATCTAGACCCTCAGGGGAAGAAGTAGTCATTCCTTTCTGCTGGTGAAGGAAGAAAAATACTAGACTCCCAAGCCTCACCTTCCCCACAGCTTACTGAACAGGCTCCAGATACCGCTGCCCACACCCAGGCCTGCTGTTGCTTAGGCTTGAAGTAGCTGAAAGTGATCTCAGGGCTGGTGAGGTTTCCATATTCATCGCCATACTTCCTGTAAACCTGCATCAGAATAAGAGAAAAGTCTAAGAAAAACTGAGAGTCCAGGGTGATGGAGAATGAATCATTCAGGCCCTACTTCCTCTTTTTAAATGAAATATTTTATTGATGTCATTTGTTTTCATGTTACTGTCATCTCTAAATATAGATTCCCTTCTCCTATACAAAGAGCCACTAAATTTGTTATGTAATAAAAATAGAGCAGAATTTTATAAAAGAAGAGAAAAATGCAATTTAGCAAAACTAACAAATACATCAACCAAATCTGAAAGTATAAATAAGGGTCCCCATCCATAGTTCTCTGACTCTGTAAAGAAGAGAGGAAGCAGCGGCCCTGGATTCAGGAGGACCTGAGTTCAAATCTGGCCTCAGACACTTAACACTTACTAGCTGTGTGACCCTGGGCAAGTCACTTAACCCCAATTGCCTCACCCCCCAAAAATAAATAAATAAATAAATAAAAGAAGAAGAGAAGGCAAATTTTCATTCTTCTTCTCTAGGGTCAAGTTTGATCATTATAATCATATGATATCTAGTCTTTTTGTTCTTGCCATATATCACTGTAGTCATTGGGCACATTATGTTCCTGATTCTGCAGCAGTTCATGAATCTTTCCATGCTTCTTTGAATTTTTCATGTTTACCATTTCTAATGACATAGTCATAGTCTATTACATTCACATAATACAGTTTGTTTAGCTCTTCACCAATAGAGACATGTATCCTGTTTTCAGCTCTTTGCTGCCATAAAAACATATTGATGTGATATATATATAAAATCTATAAGGATATATATATGCATGCATGCATGCATGCATGTATGCCTTTTCTTTCTGTCATTGATCTTGTTAGGATCTATACCACCAATGGGATGGCTAGGTCAAAGGGTCTCATTTCCTCTATGAAGCCTTCCCAGCTACTTCAACTGGGAATCACCTTTTTCCTTTTTTCAACTCTTAACACTTTTGCAGTCTATAGCATATAAAGCTACCATTTTCAACCATATGCTGTCTTACATTGTTCTTTAATTATTTCATGTATGTAAGTTTTGTTTCTGCAGTTAGACTGCAACTTCCCTGAGGATAGACTCTAAATCATATACTTCTATGCATTCCAAGAATCATAGACTTATTAGAGTTAAATCATAGTAGTGGGAGACCTCAACTTTCCCCTCTCAGAATAAGATAAATTTAACCACAAAATAAATAAGAAAGAAACTAAGAAAATGAATAAAATTTTAGAAAAATTAGATATGATAGCCCTTTGGAGGAAATTGAATGGGAATGGAAAGGAGTATACTTTTTTCTTAGCTATACATGAAACCTTCACAAAAATTGACCATTTATTAGGACATAAAAACCTCAGAAACAAATGCAGAAACACAGAAGCATTCAATGAACCATTTTCAGATTATAATACTATAATGCTAGGTGGCGCAGTGGATAGAGCACCGGCCCTGGAGTCAGGAGGACCTGAGTTCAAATCTGGCCTCAGACACTTAACACTTACTAGCTGTGTGACCCTGGGCAAGTCACTTAACCCCAATTGCCTCACCAAAAAAAAAAAAAAATTACGTTCAATAATGGGACTTGGAAGCATAGATTACAAATTAATTGGAAAGTAAATAATTTAATCCTAAAAATGAGTCATCAAAGAACAAATCATAGAAACCATCATAATTTCATTAAAGAGAATGACAACAATGAGACAACATAGCAAAATTTGTGTGATATAGCCAAAGCAGTGCTTAGGGGTAAATTTATATCTCTAAACATGTACATCAATAAAAGTGAGAAAGAGCAGATCAATGAATTGGGTGTGCAATTTTAAAAACTAGAAAAAGAACAAATTTAAAATTCCCAATTAAACACCAGAATAAAAATTCCAAAAATCAAAGGAGATATTAATAAAATTGAAAATGAAAAACTGATCTAATAAATAAAACTAGGAGCTGGTTTTATGAAAAACAATAAAGATAAGCTATTAATTTGATTTAAAAAATTTTAAAAACCAAATTACCAGTATCAATGAAGATGAAATTAAAGCTATTACTAGGAGCTATTTTGCCCAATTATATTCCAATAAAACTGACAATCTAGGGGCGGCTAGGTGGCGCAGTGGATAGAGCACCAGCCCTGGAGTCAGGAGTAGCTGAGTTCAAATTCGGCCTCAGACACTTAACACTTACTAGCTGTGTGACCCTGGGCAAGTCACTTAACCCCAATTGCCTCACTAAAAACAAACAAACAAGAAAAAACAAACAAAAAAACCCTGACAATCTAAGTGAAATGAATGTATATTTGCAAAAACATTAATTTCCCAGATTAACAGAAGAGGAAATAGAATACTTAAATTATCACATCTTTGAAAAAGATATTGAACAAGCCACAAGTGAGCTCCCTAAGAAAAAAAATCCCAAGAACCAGATGGATTTACAAGTGAATTCTGCCAAGCATTTAAAAAACAATTAATTCTAATACTATATAAACTATTTGAAAAAATAAGTAAAAGAATTCTACCAAATTTGTTCTGTGACACAAATATGATCTTGATACCTTAACCAGGGAGAGCCAAAAAGAGAAAGAAAATTGTAGACCAATTTCTCTAATGAATATTTCTGCAATAATTTAAAATAAAATACTAGCAGGAAGAATACAGAAATATATCAAAAGGATAATATACCAAGTGGAATTTATATCAGGAATGCAGGGTTGGTTCAATATTAGAAAAACTGTAAGCATAACTGATCATATCAATAACTAAAACAACAAAAATAATATAATTATCTCAATAGATGTAGAAAACACTTTTGACAAAATACAACATCCATTCCTATTAAAAACACTAGAAAGCATAGGAATAGATGGAGCTGTTCTTAAAGTGATACGTAGTATCTACTTGAAATCATCAGCAAGCATTATTACAAAGGTAAACCAGAAGCCTTCCCAATAAGAATGGGGGGGGGGTCGTGGATTTCCATTATCTCTGCTATTATTGTACTAGAAATATTAGTTATAGCAATAAAACAAGAAAAAGAAATAAGAATAGGCAATGAATAAACAAAACTATCATTCTTTGCAGATGATATGATTAGAGAACCCTAGAGAATCACCTAAAAACTAGTTGAAACAATTGGCAACTTTAGCAAAGTTTCAGGATATAAAATAAATCCACACAAATAATTTGCATTTCTATATATTACCAATAAAGTCCAACAGGAAGAGATGGAAAGAGAAATTCCATTTAAAAGAAATAGAGATAAGATAAAATACTTGGGAGTATTACTGCCAATACAAACCCAGGAACTAAATGAACACAATTACAATACACTTTTCACATAAAGACAGTTCTAAAAAACTGAAGAAATATTAACTACTCATGAGTAGGCTGAGCCAATATAATAAAAATGATGATTCTACCTAAATTCATTTACTTATTCAGTGTTGTACCAGTCAAACTACTAAATAATTATTTTATGGATCTAGAAAAAGTCATAGGGGGCAGCTAGGTGGCACAGTGGATAGAGCACCAGCCCTGGAGTCAGGAGTACCTGAGTTCAAATCTGGCCTCAGACACTTAATACTTATTAGCTGTGTGACCCTGGGCAAGTCACTTAATCCCAATTGCCTCACTAAAAAAAAAAAAAAAGTCATAACAAAAATCATCTGGTGGAACAAAACCTCAGTAATATCAAGGGAATAAATGAAAAAAGTGAAGTAACATGACTAATGTGGACATGTTTTTATATGATTGTACAACCTATATAATTGTATAACCTATATAAAATTATGTGCCATCTTAGGGAAGAGTGAGGGGAAGGAGGGAGGAAGAAAAATTTGGAACTCAAAATCTTTTTTTTGTTTGTTTGTTCTTTGTTTTTTGCAGGGCAATGAGAGTTAAGTCACTTGCCTGGGGTCACATAGCTAGTCAAAATTTCATAAAAATTGAATGTTTAAAATTGTCTTTATATGTGATTGGAAAAAATAAAATACTATTTATATTTTTTTAAAAAGTATGAAGGAAGGCAGCCTACTAATACCAGATTTCAAACTTTATTACAAAGCAGTAAGTATCAAAACAATCTGGTACTGACTAAGAAATAAAGTAGTGATAAGTAGAATAGATTAGGTACACAATACACAGCAGTAAATTACTATAGTAATCTAGTATTTGATAAACTCAAAGGTCCAAGATTCAGGGGCAAGAACTCACCATTTGAAAAAAAAAGTTTTCTGGGAAAACTAGAAAGCAGTTTGGCAGAAACTGGCCATAGACCAGCCATATACCAAGAGAAGATCAAAATGGGTACATAATTTACACATAAAGGGTAATATCATAAGCAAATTAAGAGAGCATGGAAAATGTTACCTGTGAGAGCTATCAGGGAAGAGTTTATGACCAAAGAAGAGATAGAGAGGATCATGGGAAATGTAAAGAATCATTTTGATTATATGTAATTAAAAATATTTTGCACAAACAAAACCAATGCAATCAAAATTAGAAGGAAAGCAGAAAAGTGGAAAAACATTTTTACAAGTTTCTCTGATAAAAGTCTTGTTTCTCAAATATATAGGACTCATTTCCCAATTGACAAATGGTCAAAGGATATGAACAGGCAGTTTTCAGAAGAAGAAATCAAAGCTATATACAGTCATATGAAGAAATTCTCTAAATCACTATTGATGAAAGAAATGTAAATTAAAACAACTCTGAGGTACCACTTCACACCTATCAGATTGGTTAATATGACAGAAAAAGATAATGACACATGCTGAAGGGAATGTGGAAAAATAATGACACTAATGTACAGTTACTGAAGTTGTAAACTGGTCCAACCATTCTGGAGAAAAATTTGGAGCTATGCCCAAAGGGATATAAAACTGCATACCCTTTAACCCAGCAATACCTCTTCTAGGATTGTATCCCAAAGAGATAAGAGAAAAAGGAAAAGGACCTATGTGTACTCTAAGGAATTAATTGTGATTTGAGGTTTTCATAACACTATCTTTGCTTTATTATGATCAGACTGAAAGAAAAGCCTAAGAGAGGGTGGGTGTGTACTTTGGGAGATAATTGAAAAAATAAGAAGAGCTCTGACCACAGGGAACATTTATTGAAACATTGTTTCAAAAGCCTTCCCAGAATAGCTTTCCCACTCCCATGTGGGTCTGACAAGATTATAATGGGGATAGACCCTGTGGGTGTGCTGAGCCAATGGGAGACTCAGCAGGGCTAAGAATGGCCCCTCCCCCTTCCAGTGGGGGAGAAGGTTTAGAGACAGTTAAAAAGTCAGTTAAGGCTCAGTTGAGAGGAGTTGGGGGTTGGTGTTAGAGGGGTTGGAAGAAAAAGTTAGTTAGGGAGGATTTTGAGGTAAATGGGGAAGAAAGGCAGACATTTTAGAGGAGCTGTGGGTGTTTGACCTTTGGACCAAAACAGAATTGCCTAGAGCTACAGATTTTGGGTGTGGTGAGTGAGTTGTTGTTCTTTAGGCTGAGCTAGCTTTTTTTGAACTAGCTGGGCTGGAGGCAGGTTCAGGTGCCTGGGTGTTTGGTTTGTTTTTTTTTTTACTCCAGAGATTTATACATTATTTCTAGTTCTATTAATCCTACTTGTGTGATTCAGATAGTGTTTTAAACTTGTTCCCATTAATAAACCTGTTTTGTTTTTGAAAGAGGCTGTTTCTTTTCTTCAGTATTGAGGCGAGTTACCCAATTAACTCTTTCCATACTAAATTTGGCCCTTACAGTGCAAAAATATTTATATCAGATCTTTTAGTGGTGGAAAAGAATTGGAAATTGAGGGGATGCCCATCAATTGGGGAGCAGCTGAATAAGTTCTGATATATGATTATGATGGAATACTATTGTACTATGAGAAATGACAAGCCAGGTGCTTTCGGAACCTGGAAAACAAACATAAATTGATGCAGAGTGAAGTGAGCAGAAGTATGAGATCACTGTATACAGTAATAGCAATAGATGATCAACTATGAGAGACTTTGCTACTCTTATCAGTAAAATGATTCAAAACAATTCCAACATGATGAAAAACGCTAATCACCTCTAAAAAGAGAACTGATAAACTCTGCATGTATTGAAATTTAATTTTTAAATTTTCTTTATTTTTCTTGCTTTTTTGAGATATGGCCAATATGGAAATATGTTTTGTATGATTTCACAATTTCACATGTATAATTGATGTCTCAATGGCTGAAGGTATGGAGAGAATTTGGAACTCAAAATTTAAAAAATAATGTTCAAAAGAAATAAATAATAAAAAGTTTAGAATTTTTTAAAAAGAATCAGACTAACAAGAAGATTCAGGACACTGTGATAGGTTATGGAGATATAAAAATAATGAGCACAAGTAGAATATAAGTTCTATGATTGGAAGTAGAGTGTGGAGATATAACATGTGCAAAGATAAGATAAGTGTGTGTGTGGGGGGGTGGCAAGCCAAGATGGTGGAGGAAAGGCCATAACTTTCTCAGCTTTCAACACCATCCGTCCACATACCTTCAAAAAAAAATTGCCACTAGACAATTCATTGAGCAGCAGAACCCACAAAAGAACAGAGTGAGATAGTTTTCCAGTCAGAGATGGTAGGGAAGGTCAGCTACACCAGGGTGAGAGAGGAGCGCAGCATGCAGTGCAGATGCAGCCCCAGGAAGGCCGCACCTCCACAGCCTCAGAATCATCAGCGTCAGGGGCTACTTTTCATACTTGGCTCACAGACCAGTGAGGGGGTCCAATAGTTGGCTGGGGGGAAATAGTAGGGGTCTCTGCTGCAGCAGAGGCAAGAGTGCTGCTGTGTTGCTCAGGAAGTGGACTTGAGTGGCAGCACCACAGTTGGGGAGGAGCACAGGCATGCCATGCTTGCAACTACAGAGAATCAGATTTCAATCAGATTTCTGCTTCCAGGTTAAAGAGCAAGCAGGCCCATGGTTACTTACAGGCCAGACAGGCTGAGAATGAGCTTCTCCTTAAATCATACCACTTGGGACCCCCTGAAGCTTGGGACATTGCCCTGGAAGCAGTGCCCCACTTGAAAGAATCCAACAATCACCTACTGAAAGAGATCCCAAAAGGAAAACTTCCAGGAATATTATAGCCAAATTCCAGAAATCCCAGGTCAAGAAGAAAATATTGCAAATATCCAGAAAGAAACAATTCAAGTACTGTGGAGTCACAGTCAGGATAACACAAGATATGGAAGCTTCTACATTAAAGGATCAGAGGGCATGGAATATGATATTCTGGAGGGCAAAGGAACTGGGATTACAACCAAGAATCACCTACCCAGTAAACCTGAGTATAATTGTTCGGGGTAAAAATGAGACTTCAATGAAAAAGAGGACTTTCAGGCATTTGTAATGAAAAGACCTGAACTGAATTGAAAATTTGACTTTTAAATGCAAGACCCTAGAGAGGCAAAAAAAGGTAAACAGGAAAAAAAATCATGAGGGATGTTAAAAGGCTAAACTCTTTATATCCCCACATGGGAAGATGATACTTATAACTCACAAGAACTTTCTCAGTATTGGGGCAGTTGAAAGGAATGTACTTAGATAGAGGGCACAGGTGTGAACTGAATATGAAGGGATGATATCTGTAAAGCATTTATTTTTTGTTTATCCTTTTTTTTTTGTGGGGCAGTCAGGGTGGGGTGGCTTATGTCTGGGGCCAGATAAGGGCCTCCTGGGTCCAGGGCTGGTGCTTTGCCCATTGTGTCACCTAGCTGACCCATGATGACATCTTTAAAATAAATTTAAGGGGTAAGAGGAATGCACTGGGAGAAAGGGAAAGGGAAAGGTAGAATGAGGTAAAGTAGCTCACATAAAAGAAACGAGAAAAAGCTTATGGAGTGGAGGGGAAGGTGGAGAATGAGTGGGGGAGTGAGTGAGCCTAACTCTCATCAGAATTGGCTCAAAGAGGGAATAACATACACACCCAAGGGGCAGCTAGGTGGCACAGTGGATCGAGCACTGGCTCTGGAGCCAGGAGGACCTGAGTGCAAATCCAGCCTCAGACACTTAACACTGACTAGCTGTATGACCCTTGGCAAGTCACTTAACCCCAATTGCCTTACCAACCCCCCCCCCCACACACACACACTCAAGTGGGTATAGTAATATACCTTGCACTGTGGGAAAGTGGGAGAGGAAGGAGATGAGGAGGTAAAGGTGAAGGAAGGGAGGGCAAATTGGGGGAGGGGGAGGTAAAAAGCAAAACACTTTTGAGGAGGGATAAGGTAAAAGAAGATAGAAAATAGAGTCAATATCAAGGGGAAGGAATAGGAGGAAGGGTAATACAGTTAGCAATAGTAACTGTGAAAGAAATGATGAGCAGGATACTATCAGAAAGACTTAGGAAAAATGCAAACCATCAACAAAGAACTGATAGTATCTCATTACAGATTGAAGTATAATTTTATTTGTTAGTTCCTCTTTCTACAGTTATTTTGTCTGTTTTCTTTCACAACCTGACTAATGTGAAGATGTTTTGCTTGACTGCACATGTATGACTTTTATTGAATTGCTTGATTCTTAGGAGGGGGAGGGAGGGAGGAAGGAAGAAAATTTGGAATGAAAAGTTTAAAAAATCAATGTGAAAAAAATTATTTTTTTACCTGTAACATGGGGGGAAATTCTAAATAAATAAATTTAAAACAAACAAACAAAAAAAGTAGGTACAAGGATAAGAGGACACAAGTATAAATGTCAAATATAATTTGAAGAAGAAAACATGAATGGGGACCAGGGGAATAGAGATGGGGATCTGAAAGAGTTTCAAGCAGGCTCGCAGGTTTAGAACTGGAAGGATCTTAGAGGCCATCATATCCAATTCCCTCATTTTACATATGAGAATACTGAAGTCCAGGGATGTTAAAAGATTTGCCTCTTTATAGGTGGTAAGTGGCAGAGCAGGGGTTCAAACCTAAATCTAGCTCTCTTTCTACTGCTCCACACCGAGGTGGTCCCTGAGCTTAGCACTGAAGAGGGTGGAGATTCTAAAAGGTAGAAATGAGACATGCAGAGAGCAAGGAAATGAACCGCTAAATTTGAAGAACAGCTAATAAGTCAGTTTGGCTGGAATGTAGAATGTTTGATGGTAAAGAACTATGAAATATGTGGGGGAAAGTACATTGAGGACAGATTGCAGAGAGTTTTAAATGTCAAGACTGAAGAGTTTGCATTTTATTTTAGTGGTAGTAAGGAGCCACTGAAGATTTTTGACCAGGGGAGTGATGCACCTTAGAAAGACTATTCTGGTAGGTTGTAGAGGGTAAACTGGAGAAGGAAGGGACTGAAAACAGGGTACTAAGGCTGAGACTATTGCAGTGATTTAGGCTAGAGGTTATACAGGTCTGAACCAAAGTAGTGAATAATGTGAAAAGTGAAAGGAAGCTGAACAAAGAGAATTATTGTGGAAATTGAATCAGTAGGACTTGGCAATTCAATACATATGGATGATGAGTGAGACAGAAAAGTCAAGGATAACACCAAGGTTATACACCTGGGTGATTGGAAGGATAGTATTCTTCAACAAAAATAGGGAAGGTTGGAGAAGGAGCAGGCTTAGAGGGGAAATAAAATGAGCTTCATTTGGGCATGTTAAATTTGAGATGTCTATTGGGACACCCAAGTAGAGATGTTCAATGGGCAACTATTGATTTAAGATTAGTTCAGGAGAGACATTTGGGCTGGATCTGGTAATTATTATGTAGAGATGACCTGGATCCATAGGAACTGATTATATTACCAACAGAGAAGGTAAGGAGAAAAGAGAAAGCTTCTCTTAGCACTTTGGAGAATGTGGTTACTTACAGCTAAATGAAGACCTACAGGAGGAAATGGAGAAAGGGAAGGGTGGAAAGAGGAAGGAAGAAAGAAGGGAAGGAAAAAAGGGAGGAAGAAAGAAAGAAAGGGAGGAAGGATGGAAGGAAAGGAGAGAGAAAGGAAGGGAGGAAGGATGGAAGGAAAGGAGAGAGAAAGGAAAGGAGGAAGGGAGGGAAAGAAAGGAAGAGAGAAAGAGAAAAGAAAGGGAGGGAGAGGAAGGAAGAAAGATTTTTCTCTTCTAGTTATAATAACTGACAGTAGGAGGTGCCCTTTACCTTTGCTTTCCCATAAGTCACCACCTCTCCCAACCACCTCCAGCTCCTTAAGGTGGCCAGTCTCCTTCCTCCATGGCTTTTAGCACCCTTTGGATAATCTGGTGGCTATAGTCCTTTGGGTGAGATAGAAAACCATGAAGTCTTGCAAAGAACTAATAAATGTTTTTTTCCATTCATTTATTCATAATTATTTCTTATTAAAGGCATATTACCATTTTAACATGCAGAATTCTAACCTATCTATAACTTAGGAGCCCAACAAGAGGCCTCAAGTACATAGAGGTTAATTGACCTGTCAAGAGTCAACTAGTTAGTAAAAGTGTCAAAGGTGAGATTGACTTGTGAAGATCACACAGCCAGTGAGAATGTTAGAGGTAGGATTTGAATCCCAGTCTCCTGGACTCAGTACTCAATCCACTATGCTGTGCAGCCTCCCTGCTATCATCTTAGGATTCAGTGAGTATGTGACTGTTATCTCTCAGTTCTATTTCTCTCCCTTCCACTGATCTGCCTCATTTGTCATTGCTTCAGGTTCCTATCTCTAGGGAGGTGGGGATAGAGAACAGTCCCTTTATGAATCCAAGTCACTTTTCTTTGCACCTCAGCACTGTGCTATATCCAAGAGAAGTCTCAGGTGACTTCTATTAAAAATTATTTTCCTAAAAATACACTATTAATTTTATTTCTCTGAGACACGTGAGTCCCCATGTCTGGTTCAGAATAGCAACTGGGAGGGAGAGTCAAAGGCCAGACTTTGACCAATTTATTACTACTGCTGTTACCCACTGCTTCCATCATCACCTGTATTTCGATGTCCTCTTGGGTTGGTCCTTTGATGCAGATCTCCTCCAGGTGGGGCATCTTTTCCTTGGTGAGGAACACCTTGTACTCAATCTGGCTATCTTCCAGGACTGAGGGGTAGGTGGTGTTTATGGAGATGCTTCTCTTCCCAGACACCACATACTGTCCTCTCACCTTCACAGCTGTGGTCCAGAACAGTGTTAATATTAAGGGAAGCAGGCTAGCCATCTATTTCCACTTTTTGTCCACAGTCAGGGATTGATGCTGAAACCTCTGTACATCCAGGAAAGAGCCTTAGCCGGAGAGGCTTAGTGAATAGGGTGGGAGATGTGAGTAGGACCAACAGAAGCAAAAAGGGAAAGATAACAAAGGAAAAATTACAAGTGGGATATCTTCTCAAATGGCTGGCCACTACAGCTGAGAGTCACATCAGCTGGGTTTTTTTTTTTTCTGTGAATCACACAGGCAGCATGACATAATGGAAAAGACAATAGATTTGTGGTCAGACAACCTTGAGTTAGAATTCTGTCACTGCCACTTATTGCCTTTCTGACCGTGAGAAAACCACTTATTAACCACTCTGGACCTCAGTTTGTTCATCTGCAAAATGATGGGCAGCTTCAAAGAAATCATGGAAGGGGGAAAGGGACCCACATGTACAAAAATATTTATAGCTGCTCTTTACGTGGTAGCAAGGAATTGGAAGTTGAGGGGGTGCCCATCAATTGGGGAATGGCTGGACAAGTTGTGGTATATGAATACAATGGAATACTATTGTGCTGTAAGAAATGATGAGCAGGAAGAGTTCAGAGAAACCTGGAGGGTCTTACGTGAGCTGATGATGAGTGAGATGAGCAGAACCAGAAGAACATTGTACACAGTATCATCAACATTGAGTGTTGACCTACTGTGATGGACTATATTCTTCTCACCAATGCAATGGTACAGAAGAGTTCCAGGGAACTCATGATAGAAGAGGATCTCCAAATCCAAGAAAAAAAAAGAAAGAAAGAACTGTGGAGTATAGATGCTGATTGAACCATATTATTTCTTTTGTTTTGGGTGCTGTTGGTTTTTTTTTCTTTCTATTTTGAGGTTTTGCATCACTGCTCTGATTCTTTCTCTTGTAACAGGATTAATGCAGAAATAGGATTAATGTTATTATGTGTATATATATGTGTGTGTATATATATATATATATATGTATATGTATGGAGATATATAGATATAACCTATATCAGATTACCTGCTGTCTAGGGGAGGGGGGAGGGAGGGGTGGGAGGGAGAAAAATCTGAAATTGTAAAGCATGTATAAACAAAAGTTGAGAACTATCTTTACATGTAATGGAAAAAATAAAATACCTCATACATTAAAAAAAACCAAATGTTGAAAACTATCTTTACGTGTAACTGGAAAATAATAAAATACTTTTGTGATTTAAAAAAAAATGATGGGCAGCTGTACCTATAATCCTTTGCAAATGGAAATATAAAAAAAAAAGTGGAAGTATTTTCACTGCAATGTGAATTGTGTCAGTGGTTGGCATGTAGTAAAGACTTCATAACTGCTTTTTCATTCATTCAGTGCTAATAAATAGTGCTAACTTCACTGGGTTTTATAAATATTCTAAGGTCAATTGTGGGCAAGACCCAGAATTATGGTGTTGTCAGGAAGTCTGAGCATTCACTGCCTTTCCTCCTCCATCTTCCCCAATTTCTCTTTAATCTGAGATAAATCGCTCATGGATAAAGGAACAAGTATTCAGGTTGTACCCTCTCCAATGGAAAATCCTGTAATAGAAGCAGGAGAGCAGTGGAAGACACTGGTAGGGACCCAGTGAAGTGGATTTGGTGTTGTCTTTTCTTCTTGCCTACTTACCCAAGTGTGTGAAGAGAGGTTTCTGGTTGGTGATATGTACAGTGGTGAAATTAGGAGGAATTGTCAGGAATGTGATGTACTCTAGGAGGAAATTCAAACAGGAGGTGAGTCATGCCCCTTGATCAGAGCCCTACAGAATTAGTCTGAGTTGCCCTGTGTTTTCTCATCAGTGCTAGTGAAAAAAACAAAACAAAAACAACAAACTTCTGTTAAAGAAAAGCACCATCCACAAGCTGGTAAGGGGTCTGCTGTACCTTGGGCCCTCCCTCCAGTGTAAGAACCGCTCACTCTGCTGCATGTGGTGTTGTCTCCTCCACAGACCTGACAAACATCCTTCACATGTCCAGAGTCCATTCTGCCATCACATCCAAATGCCTGATCAAAATGGAAGGCAAAAGATTAGATTCTGGGGTACAAACAAGACTAGGTCCTGGCCTTCCCCTCTTTCCTCTTCCCAGGGCCATCTCAGACCCATCTAGGCTGGTGGGGGAGGGGAAGATTTACCAACCCTGGGGGCAACCTGCCACCTTTCATTTACCTTTCATCCTGGCTGCTTAACTGCTCACAGGATTTAGATGATATGGCAGTAAACAACTTTATTCCTTTCTATGAGATGGAGGACAACCAGGCCTTACCATCTGCCCTGCCACTGAATCCTCCTGACTTTACCATTTTTCCTATCTCTACAACCTGCAGTCTCCTGCACTGTCATCAATCTACTTATATAGGCCAGGGACCCCATTGCTTTATTCATAGGACCTCTGGGTCTTTCCACTTGACTTGAAGCTGATGTCTCTTTATATGCTATCTCCCCCAATTAGAGTGTAAGGTCCTTGAGAGCAAGGACTGCCTCATTTTTCTATTAGTATCCCCATTTATATATACCTACATACACAAAGCAGCTGGGACAAGTGTCCAAATGGTGTGATTTCAGGGGAGAGCAAAGGGGATGATTCCAAAGACAAATTTTACCTACTTCAAGAGTG
The DNA here is from genome assembly GCF_019393635.1 of Dromiciops gliroides. NCBI lineage: Eukaryota > Metazoa > Chordata > Mammalia > Microbiotheria > Microbiotheriidae > Dromiciops > Dromiciops gliroides. The sequence goes on along the minus strand of NC_057862.1, from coordinate 427,277,403 downwards.
TACCTTGGGTTTGTGGAAAACAGTCAATAAACATTTTATTAAGTGCCTACTATGCATCAGTCATTGTGCTAAGCACTGGGGATACAAAAAGAGGCAAAAAATCAGTCCCTGCCCTCAAGGAGATTACAATCTAAAAGGGGAAGCTAGAACCCCTTCAAGTTTCAGTTTGATTTTCCTAGACACACACACACACACACACACACACACACACACACACACAGAAATGACCTTACATACCCTGCATCTGCCCATCACACAGAGGCTCATGGTCCCCTCTGCCTGGTGGTCTGTAGGCACACATCGAGTACCATCCAGGAAACTTTCCCCACGGCTCACCATGAAATTCTTTCCAGCTGCCCAGCACATGTGCTTACACAGATCATTTCCTGGGAAGGCAGAGATGTGAAGGAACTTCATGTTATACTACCTGATGCCTAAGAGGAAGAAGAAGGAGTGGAGGGAGCAGTGATAGCCTGGGAAGACAGGTTAGGGTCCTACAGAGCCTTCATCAACTGGCCTCAGAAGTAGGTCTAGGTGGAGCCAAGATGGTGGGGGAAAGGAAGTAACTTTTCTGGAGCTCTCCATAACATGCACCCACAAACCTCCAAATAATGCCATAAGACAATTCCTGGAACAGCAGAACCCACAAAAAAACAGAGCAAGATCATTTTCCAGCCAAAGACAGCTTGAAGGGGTAGCAGGGAAGGTCTGTTGTACCAGGGTGAGAGGGGAGCTCAGCATGCCAAACAGATCCAGCCCCAGGCAAGCAATGCCTCCAGAGCCTTGGAATCATCAGTGTCAGCACCTACTTCTGGAACTCAGCTCACAAACCAGTGAGGGGGTCCAGTCATTGGCCAGGGGGAGATAGCAGGGGTCTCTGCTGGAGCTTAGGCAGAGCACTGTTGGGTTGGTCAAGAAACAGACTTGAGTGGCAGCAGCATAGTGGGGGAGGGGTACAGGCACACCTGAACTTGGAACCACAGTGAATCAGATTTCTGCTTCCAGGTTAAAGATCAAGTAGGCCTGTGGTTACTTACAGGGCAGACAGGCTGAGAATGAGCCTCTCCTTAAATCATACCACCTGGTACCCCCTGAAGCTTGGGACAGTGTTCCCTGGAAGCAGTGCCCTACTTTGAGAAGGAGTTAAAAGCCAAGAAATTGGTTAGGAAAATGAGCAGGCGGAAAAAGATGCAGACCATTGAAAGTTTCTTTGATGAAAGGTAGATCAAAATACACACTCAGAAGAAGATAAAGTCAAAGCTCCTATATCCAAAGCTTCTAAGAAAAATATGAATTGGTTTCAGGCCATAGAAGCATTCAAAAAGGACTTTGAAGATAAAGTAAGAGAGGTAGAGGGAGAAGTAAGAGAGATAGAGGAAAAAATGGAAAGAGAAATGAGAGTGATGTAGGAGGACCATAAAAAAAACCTCAACAATTTGAAAAGCCAAATTGGCTAAATGGAAAAGGAGGTACAAAAAGCTCTCTGAAGAAAATAATTGCTTAAGAATTAGGATTGAGCAAATAGAAGCTAATTACTTTATGAGAAATCAAGATACAATAAAGCAAATCCAAATGAATAAAAAAAAATAGAGGCCAATGTGAAATATCTCCTTGGAAAAACAACTGACCTGGAAAATAGATCCAGGAGAGACAATTTGAAAATTATTGGACTACCTGAAAATCATGATCAAAAAAAGAGCCTGGACAGCATCTTTCAAGAAACTATCCAGGAAAACTGCCCTGGTATCTTAGAATCAGGGAGTAAAATAGTCATTGAAAGAATCCACCGATCACCTCCTGAAAGAGATCCCAAAAGGAAAACTTCCAGGAATATTATAGCCATATTCCAGAGATCCCAGGTCAAGAAGAAAATATTGCAAACATCCAGAAAGAAACGATTCAAGTACTGTGGAATCACAGTCAGGATAACACAAGATCTGGCAGCTTCTACATTAAAGGATCAGAGGGCATGGAATATGATATTCTGGAGGGCAAAGGAACTGGGATTACAACCAAGAATCACCTACCCAGCAAACCTGAGTATAATCTTTCGGGGTAAAAATGAGACTTCAATGAAAAAGAGGACTTTCAGGCATTTGTGATGAAAAGACCTGAACTGAATTGAAAATTTGACTTTTAAATGCAAGACCCTAGAGAGGCAAAAAAAAAAAGGTAAACAGGAAAAAAAATCATGAGGGCTATTAAAAGGCTAAATTCTTTATATTCCCACATGGGTAGATGATACTTATAATTCATAAGAACTTTCTCAGTATTGGGGCAGCTGAAAGGAATGTACTTAGAGGGCGCAGATGTGAATTGAATATAGAGGGAAGATATCTGTAAAGCATTTATTTTTTGTTTATCTTTTTTTTTTGTGGGGCAGTCAGGGTGGGGTGGCTTATGCCTGGGGCCAGATTTGGACTCAGGGCCTCCTGGGTCCAGGGCCAGTGCTTTGTCCACTGTGTCACATAGCTGACTCATGATGACATCTTTAAAATAAAGTTAAGGAGTGAGAGGAATGCCCTGGAAGAAAGGGAAAGGGAAAGGTAGAATGCAGTAAAGTAGCTCACATAAAAGAAACAAGATAAAGCTAATGGAGTGGAGGGGAAGGTGGGGAATGAGTGGGGGAGTGAGTGAGCCTAACTCTCATCAGAATTGGCTCGAAGAGGGATAACATACACACTCAAGTGAGCATAGTAATATACCTTGTACTGTGGGAAAGTGGGAGAGGAAAGAGATGAGGAGGAAAAGGCGAAGGAAGGGAGGGAAGATTGGGGGAGGGGGCAGTAAGAAGAAAAACACTTTTGAGGAAGGATAGGGTAAAAGAAGATAGAAAATAGAGTCAATATCAAGGGGAAGGAATAGGATGGAGGGTAATACAGTTAGCAATAGTAACTGTGAAAGAAATGATGAGCAGGATGCTATCAGAAAGACTTATGAAAAATGTAATCCATCTACAGAGAAAGAACTGATGGTGTCTGAATACAGATTGAAGTATAATTTTATTTGTTAGTTCCTCTATCTAAAGTTGTTTTGTCTATTTTCTTTTACAACCTAATATGGAGATGTTTTGCATGATTGCACATGTATGAATTATATTGAATTATTTGAGTTCTTAGGGAGGGTTGGGGAGGGAGGGAGGCAGAGAATTCGGAACACAAAATTTTAAAAAAATTGATGTGAAAATTTGTTTTTACATGTAACTTAGGGAAATTTCTAAATTAATTAATTAAATAAAGACCTGGGGTGGGGGTGGGGGAGAGAAGTAGGTCTAGCTTGAGGACTCCTGAATTGGTAGCTATTTTTAAAACTCCCATTCTTGGTTTGTGATAGAAGATACCCTAGTATATAAAGTATAAGACAAAAGCCTTTTAATGTTCGATCATTTATTACACCTCTAGAACAAACTTTAAAGTTTAGAGACAGGTTTGGGAGAATTATGAGTTGTCCTATACCCCAGAGAAAAACAAGGTATATGAATAAATAATTCCTTAAAAAAAATGCAAACAATTACCAAGCATAGAATATCTCCAAATCACCAATGGGAATAGAAATGCCACTCAACGTAACCCTAGCGTTTTACCTTATTCCCAGGGAACTGGAAAAGATGACAAAACATGGGAGCAGTCAGTGGTGGAGGGGCTGTGAGGTTCCATTCTGTGTTGTATAAAAATCTAAATGTGGGTTTTAATCTGCCCTCCCCCAGTTTTGGGGGGAAACTGGCTAAAATCATTTATAAATTCACCAAGAGTTTAGGCTTTTAAGGATTTATTAGATAGTGAATAGAGAGAAAGATTGAGAACAGATTCCTTATAGCATGGAAATCCTAGCCTTCCTAATAGCCCACATAAAGTCCTGCCACCAAGCAATGTTTCAAACCAAAAGAAAGATCCCATCTGCCACATTCAGCTTCCTACTTCCTGTCCTCCTCCCAGAAATGGGAGGTTCTTCAAGTTGATTGGCTAAGAGGGGTCTCCTGTTGATGTCAAAGTCCATAGCCTCTGAGAACACTCTTTCTCAGGTTTGGCTAAATTTAAATTCAATATCTAATCACCTTTAAGTGAGTACTTAGTGGTTCCTCATTCATACCCAGTTCAAACACTACTAAGTCAATCAAGTTAGACCCCTGGGCATCTACCAAATTCCATTATTTTACTACAATTCTAAAAAACAATTTCTAATAATGCAAATAAAGTTGACTAAATGTCAATAGCTTTTCACTCAGAGATCCCACTGTTACACATATATCCTTAAGGAGGTAACTGGTAAAAAGAAAGTTTCCAGGAAAATATTTACAGCAGCACTTTTTTTGTAGTAGCAAACAAAATAGATACCTATCAATTGGAGAATGTCTAAACAAGTTGTGGCATATGAATGTAATAAAATATTACCATGTGGTAAGAAATTATAAATATGTTGAATACAGAGAATCATGGAAGGACTTAACTTCAAGTGATACAAAATGAAGTAAGTAGAGTCAAGAAAACAATAAATACAATAACCACAACAATGAAAATGGAAAGAATAACAACCACAAAACAACTGGAAACAATTAATGCTACAAAATTGAACTAAAAAAAGAGATAAAAGAAGACAATTACCCACTCCTCTGAGGTAGTGGTGGGTTCAGGAAGGTCCGTCCAAAAGTGTGGAATATAACATATAACCTCAGATTTTTAAAATGTATTGATCAGCAAGACAATTCCAAAGAACTCATGATAGAAAATGTTCTCCAAATTGAGAAAAAAGAACTGTGAATTCTGAATGCAGATTGAACCATATTGTTTCTACATTTTGACTGGGTTTTTTTCTTTTTTGAGGTTTTTTCCTTTGTGTTCTGATTTTTCTTTCACAATATGACTAATGCATAAATATGTTTAATGTGATTGTACATATATGACCTATATCAGATTGCTTTTTGTCTTGGAGCGGAGTGAGGGAAAGGAAGGAGGGAGAAAAATTTGGAACTAAAAATCTTATAATTTTTTTTTGCAGGGCAATGAGGGTTAAGTGACTTGCCCAGGGTCACACAGCTAGTTAAGAGTCAAGTGTCTGAGGCTGGATTTGAACTCAGGTCCTCTTGAATCCAAGGCCAGTGCTTTATCCACTGTGCCATCTAGCTGCCCTGGAACTAAAAATCTTATGAAAACTATCTTTACATGTAACTGGAAAACAAAATACTTTTATGATAAAAAATGTATTGATCAGTTTTGCTGAATTTCTTCTTTTTTTAATTTTAAAATTCTTTGTTATAAGAAATGACTGGAGAGAAGGAAATGTGGGGTTGGAGATTGTGGGAGTGGAATTCAATTAAATACAAACAAAATTTATCAACAATGTATTTTTTTAAAGAATCATCAAGTATTTAGGCCTTGGATAGCCCTAAAAACATCTTTGGGTTTTTTTGTGTGAGAGTTTGGGTTTTTTCTATTTGTTATCCTTATATTCCTAAACCATGAGGCCCCATCCAAACTCATTAGGTGTTAGAGCTATAGAAGTAATGACCACTTGTATGGAAGAAAGGCCATCTTAGCTCTGGGAATATATAGATAAAGAGGTAGACCTTAGCCCAAGGCCATGAGAATAGATTCTTATTTGCATGCAGCATACTATAAACTTTCACAGTAAGCTATGAGATAAGCCAACAGTAGAGAGTAGCAGGCCTATAGGCAAACACACACACTCTTCCTTTTTCATCTCCTTCTATGCCTTCTCAACCAATTGTAATGCTTCAATATCCTAACACCTCAACTCAGAAATGGAATCAATAGGTAAAACCTAGTCTCCCCACCTATTAAAACCCTGGAAAGTTTACAGCATGATGAAAAGTGAGGAAAGTTGTTAGGAATGCCATAAATGATAGGAGAAGCTAAAATTTTGCTTGCAAATAAAGGAGTACCAGGGATTTCCAAAATCAGAAGGCTATTTAGCATATATATATATATATATATGTGTATGTGTGAGGCAGTTGGGGTTAAGTGACTTGCCCAGGGTCACACAGCTAGTAAGTGTTAAGTGTCTGATGCTGGATTTGAACTCAGGTCCTCCTGAATCCAGGGCCAGTGCTCTATCCACTGTGCCACCTAGCTGCTCCAGAAGGCTATTTTCTACCTGGGTTTGCTCCCTAACAACATCACTAGGATTGGAAGTAGGGCTTTATTACAACACCTGGCAAATGTAAGTGCCCAGAGCCTCAATCAGCAACTGTTTTCCTACACTGAGATCAAGGACCATCCCACTACATCCTAAGATTTAACTTTAATAAATTTGGCTTCTTATATATAGGTTTCATACATGGTTTTTCTCATCTTTTCAGTTGTGGCCACAAACCCACCACAAAATCATGTACTTAGAGAACCCTTGCTGCTAAATAATGGGGAAAATAAACAATTGAATCCCACTAAGTCCTCTCAACCCCTAATACAGTTGCTGATAAGGGACTCTACCCCAAAATGTCTCCAGTATATGTTACTATTTGATTTTCATTATTTCACTCCTTTGGACATTAAAGGCTTCTAAAGGAATCACCATTAAGCAAGGACATATCTTTCACTTAGTACATTGCCAGGTACAGAGTAGGCATGTCACAAATACTTATTGATTGATTGATCCTGTGAACTGGGACTTTAGAAAGCACCTTATCTAACCCCTTCATTTTACAGATGAAGAATATGAAGCCTGGAAATATTCATTAACTTGCCCAAAGTCACACAGGTAATAGTTGATAGAGCTGAGATTTGAACCCTGACATTCTGATTTTAAATCCAATACTCTTGCCACTGCACCACAAAGGAATGGGGCACAGGACTTAGGGGACACAAATAGGGGTGATAGCTAGATAAATTCAAGCAGTACAGTCACAATACTGGGAGAGTTGCAGAAAGACAGCCTCCCTTCTCTCCTGGTATTCTCGTCCCTTTCCCTCTACCTTGGCTATACTGAGCAGCTGACTTCCAGCTATAGAAGGTAGGGACCCCCGGAGTGAGGTACAGCGGCTTCCCATCAGTCGCAGCACATTGCTCAGACATGAACTCTAGCTGGGTCTTCATACAGGCCTGCGGAAAAGAGGAACAGAGGATATTCCAGAGGAGACAGAAAGTGAGCTCTGGCAGATAAGACTATTGAGAGAAAAGCTCTAATTATTTAAGTTTGGTCAGGAAAACTGTAGCTGTCAGAAAGAATGAAGAGGGCAGCCAGGTAGCATAGTAGATAAAGCACCGGCCCTAGATTCAGGAGGACCTGAGTTCAAATTCAGCCTCAGACACTTGACACTTATTAGATGTGTGACCCTGGGCAAGTCACTTAATCCTCATTGCTCCAAAAAAAAAAAAAAAGAAAAAAAATGAAGAGAGGATCCCCCAAAGAGACTTAGTGCATTAGTGTGTATCAACATTTTTCATGCCAAAGTCCATGAGAATAGCTAGCATTAAGGCCTTTCTAGAGAGAAACATGGTATAGCTATTTTTTTAAAACATAATCTGCTCCCTTAAAGTCCTGAGAGACAGAGGATCTCAGGATGCTTTCCCTGGCAAAGAGAGAACGGTGGAGACATAACAGCTTTCTTTAGATACCTGAAGCACTATCCCATACTTATTTTGTATAGCTCTTGAAAACAACATTAAGATGCACAGATGGAAGTTAGGAGCCAGTTTGCTCAAGGGAAAAACAGCTCAGACAGCTCAAGGGAAAAAAAAATCTTTGTATTGTCTTAAGCTGTGCATTTATGAAAGGTAACAAAGTCCAGGTAACTGGCAACATGGATGCCCCTGCTTCTCCCTGCCCATTTGGGCCTGTAGGATTTAAGCCTTTCTTATCTCTCTCTGTACAGAAAGCCTTAGAGGTAATTCTTGCCCTAGGGGAGAGGCTGTAACGACCTCGAGGGTCTTGTCCAATCAGACACTCATGGAGTGGCTTGGCTCCTTCAGATAGTAGGACTCAGGGTTAACAGAACATCCGTACCTGAGTGTTGCACAGCTCAGCCTTGAGGTCAGCTCCTACACAGTCATGACCACCAAAAGCAGGTCTGAAAAGCACCATTGGGCAGAGTCAGGACAGAGAGCAATGTGGACAGCTTCCTTGCCACAGTGCACCTGGAGCGTGCTCCTAGATGAAGCAAGTGCCTGTGTTGTTCTCCCCCCTGAAAACCAACCCGTGTCCTCCCCACCCCACCCCAAACTGAGGTTCCATGTACCTGGGGTTGTTACACTGCCTCCTTCTGGTGATGACTCCTCCTCCACAGGTTCGAGAACAAGTACTAGGATGGCCCCAACTAGACCATTGTCCATGTACCAAGGAGACTGGGGTCAACTCTTCCAGAGAACGGCAGTGGCCTTTAGAGCACCACTAGAATAGAAAAACATGTTGAAAATAATGTGATAACAGCTGAGCAACTGAGGCCCCTGGATCCTGGCTCAACAAGCTGGTGACACAGCAAGACAGTGGCAAAACCCACCTTCATGAGCCAGGAGGGCAGGTTGCCAGATGGACAGCCACCCATAAGACAGGTGCGACCAGGCCTACCGATCCCAGCACACAGCCAGCAAGCCCAGGGCAATGAGAAATCCACAAGCTATAGAGGCCTCAGTGTAGAAAGCCAGTGACACAGCCCCTATACCCCAGCACAAGAAACTTGAAACAGGGACCCTGGTGCCCCCAGAACAGACCTCAATTAAAAAAAAAAATAAGCTGCAGTATGAGTAAGAAACAAAACCAGCTCTCACCATTGAGAGTTTCTGTATCAACAGGGAAGAGGCAAACACAAACTCAGATGAGGCCAATACTCCCAAATTGCTTACATGTGAAGCCTCAAGAGGGAAGATGAATTGGTCTCAAGAACAAAAAGCCTTCTTAAAAGAGCTCAAAAAGGATTTTAAAAATTAATTGAGGGGCAGCTAGGTGGCACAGTGGATAGAGCACGGGCCCTGGATTCAGGACTCCCTGAGTTCAAATCCGGCCTCAGACACTTAACACTTACTAGCTGTGTGACCCTGGGCAAGTCACTTAACCCCAATTGCCTCACCTCCAAAAAAATTCAAATGAGAGAAATGGGGAGAGAAATTAAAGCAACACAAGAAAATTATGAAAAAAGAATCAGCAGCTTGGAAAAGGAAGCACAAAGATTGACTGAAGAAAATAATTCCTTAAAAAACTCATTTGGCCAAATGGAAAAAAAGGTGCATAATCTCACTGAAGAAAACAATGCCTTAAAAATTAAAATTGGAAGGTTGGAAGATAATGAATCCATGAGACACCAGGAATGAGTCAAGCAGAATCAAAAGAATGAAAAAATAGAAGAAATTGTGAAATACCTCATTGAAAAGACAACTGACCTGGAAAACAGATCCAGGAGAGACAATTCAAGAATCATTGGACTGCCTGAAAGCCATGATCAGAAAAAGAGTCTAGACACCATATTCCAGGAAATTATTAAGGAGAACTGCCCTGATATTATAAAATCAGAGGATAAAATTGTCATTGAAAGAATCCACTGATCACCTCCTGAAAGAGACCCCAAAAGGAAAACTCCAAGGAATATTGTAGCCAAATTCCAGAATTATCAGGTGAAGGAAAAAATACTCCAAGCAGCCAGAAAGAAGCAATTTAAATATCATGGAGCCACAGTCAGGATTGCTCAGGACCTGGCAGCTTCAACATTAAAGGATCGAAAGGTTTGGAATATGATATTCTGGAAGGCAAAGGAGCTTGGATTGCAGCCAAGAATCTATTACCCAACAAAACTTATCATTCTCTATCAGGGGAAAAGATGGACATTCAATGAAAATGGGGATTTTCAAGGTTTCCTGATGAAAAGACCAGATCTGAATAGAAAAATTCGATCTTAACATACAAAACTCAAAAGAAATTTAAAAAGGTAAACGGGGGAAAAAGTTACTCAGTAAGGTTAAACTGTTTACATCCCTACACAGGAAGATAATAATTATAACTCTTGAGAACTGTATATGTATTTGGGCAGACAGAAGGATTATACACAGAGGGTATAAATATAAACTGTCTTTGATGTGATACCAAGAAAATTAAGGGGTTAAAAAGGGAGTTTATGGGAAGAAGAGGAAAGGGGAGGTGGAATGGGGCAAATTACATCATATGAAGAGGTGAAAAAAACTATTACAATAGAGGGAAAGAAGAGAGGGGTGAACATCGTTTCAACCCCCTACTCTCACTAGATTTGATTCAAAGAGGGAATAACATATACGTTCATTTAGATAAAGAAATGTAGCTTATTCTTTTTTTTTTTTTTTTTTAGTGAGGCAATTGGGGTTAAGTGACTTGCCCAGGGTCACACAGCTAGTAAGTGTTAAGTATCTGAGGTCAGATTTGAACTCAGGTCCTCCTGAATCCAGGGCCAGTGCTCTATCCACAAGCTTATTCTTTAGGTAATTAAAAGGGTGAGGGGGAAGGGGGAAGGTGGAACTGATAGAAGGGAGGGCAAAAACAAGGGAGAAAAGAGTAAAGAAAAGGGAGGGGGTGATAAAAAGGGAGGGCATATTGGGGGAGGCAGGGGTAAGAAGTAAGATGTTGGTGGGGAGGAATAGGGTGAAAGAAGGGGGAAAAAGTACAAAGGGGGTAAATAGAATGGAGGGGAATAGATAGCTAGTAATAATAACTATGAATGTGAATGGGATGAACTCTGCAATAAAACAAAAGTGAATTGCAGAGTGGATTAAAAACCAGAATCCTACAATATGCTGTTTACAAGAAACACATTTGATGCAGAGATACACACAGAGTAAAGGTAAAAGGCTGGAGCAGAATATATTATGCTTCAGGTAAAGTAAAAAAAGCAGGGGTAGCAATCCTTATCTCAGACAAAGCAAAGGCAAAAATAGATCTAATTAAAAGAGATAAAGAAGGAAACTACATCTTGCTAAAAGCTACTATAGATAATGAAGTAATATCAATATTAAACATGGATGCACCAACTGGCATAGCATCCAAATTCCTAGAGGAGAAGTTAAATGAGTTACAAGAGGAAATAGACAGTAACACTATACTAGCGGGGTATCTGAATCTTCCTCTCTCAGAATTAGATAAATCTAGCCACAAAATAAATAAGAAAGAAGTGAAAGAGGTGAATAGAATACTAGAAAAGTTAGACATGATAGATGTCTGGAGAAAATTGAATGGGGATAGAAAGGAATATACCTTTTTCTCAGCAGTACATGGCACATTTTCAAAAATTGACCATGTATTAGGGCACAGAAACATCATAGTCAAATGTAGAAAGGTAGAAATAGTAAATGCATCCTTCTCAGATCATGATGCAATAAAAATTACAGTAATAAAGAGCCAAGGAAAGGTAGACTGAAAATCAATTGGAAACTAAATAATTTCATTCTAAAGAATGAGTGGGTCAAACAACAAATCATAGAAACAATCAATAACTTTATCCAAGAGAAAGACAATAATGAGACAACATACCAAAATCTATGGGATACAGCCAAAGCACTGCTAAGAGGGAAATTTTATAGCTCTAACTGCTTACATGAATAAAAAAGAGAAAGAGGATATCAATGAATTGGACATGCAACTTAAAAAGCTAGAAAAAGAACAAATTAGAAATCCCCAATTAAACAATAAATTATAAACCCTGAAAATTAAAGGAGAAATTAATAAAATTAAAAGCAAGAAAACTATAGAATTAATCAATAAAACTAAGAGCTGGTTTTATGAAAAAAACAATAAAATAGATAAACCACTGTTTACTTTGATTTAAAAAAAGAAAGAAGAAAACCAAATTACCAGCATCAAAAATGAAAGGGGTAATGAAGTGGAAATTAAATCAATAATTAGGAATTATTTTGCCCAACTGTATGCCAATAAATTTGACAATCTAAATGAAATGGATAAATATTTACAAAAATACAAACTGCCCAGGTTAACTGAAGAGGAAATAAGATCCTTAAATAAGCCCATATTAGAAAAAGATGCAGAGAAAGCTTTTGACAAAATACAACACCCACTAGAAAGCTTAGGAATAGGTGGAGCTTTCCTTAAAATAATAAGCAGTATCTACCTAAAACCATCAGCAAGCATTATATGTAATGGAGATAAGTTAGAGGCCTTCCCAGTAAGATCAGGGGTGAAACAGGGATGTCTATTATCACCCCTATTATTTAATATTGTCCTAGAAATGTTAGTGTTAGCAATCAGAGAAGAAAAAGGAATGAAAGGAATTAGAATAGGCAAGGAGGAAACAAAACTATCACTCTTTGCAGAGGATATGATGGTATACCTAGAGAATCCTAGAGAATCAACTCAAAAATTACTTGAAACAATTAACAACTTTAGCAAAGTAGCAGGATATAAAATAAATCCACATAAATAATCAGCATTTCTATACATGACCAACAAAGTCCAGCAGCAAGAGCTAGAAAGAGAAATTCCATTTAAAGTAACGGTAGATAATATAAAATACTTGGGAGTCTACTTGCCAAGACAAACCCAGGAACTCTATGGATAGGCCGAGCTAATATAATAAAAATGACAATTCTACCTAAATTAATGTACTTATTCAGTGCCATACCAATCAGACTACCTAAAAATTATTTTATAGAGCAAGAAAAAATAATAACAAAATTCATCTGGAAAAACAAAAAGTCAAGAATATCAAGGGAAATAATGAAAAAAATGCACAGGAAGGTGTGTTAGTTGTACCAAATCTGAAGCTCTACTATAAAGTGGCAGTCACTAAAACTATCTGGTACTGGCTAAGAAATAGAATGGAGGATCAATGGGTTAGGCTAGGCACAGAAGACACAGTAGTAAATGACTTTAGTAATGTACTGTTTGATAAACCCAAAGACTCCAGCTTCTGGGATAGGAATTCAGTATTTGACAAAAACTGCTGGGAAAACTGGAAGATATTATGGTAGAAATTAGGCATAGACCAACATTTTACACCTTATACTAAAATAAGGTCAAAATGGGTACATGATTTAGACATAAGAGGTGATACCATAGGAGTAGTCTACCTTTCAGATCTTTTGAAAGGAGAACAGTTTATGACCAAACAAGAGATAGAGAACATTATGAAATGCAAAATGGATGATTTTGATTACATTAAATTAAAAGGGTTTTGTATAAACAGAAGCAATGCATCCAAAATTAGAAGGGATGCAGAAAGCTGGGAAACAATTTTTATGACCAGTACTTCTTTTTTTTTCTTTTTTTTTTTTTTAGTGAGGCAATTGGGGTTAAGTGACTTGCCCAGGGTCACACAGCTAGTGAGTGTTAACTGTCTGAGGCCGGATTTGAACTCAGGTACTCCTGACTCCAGGGCCGGTGCTCTATCCACTGAGCCATCTAGCTGCCCCTTTTGTTGTTTTTTTTTTGTTGGTTCTTATTTATTTATTTATTTATTTATTTATTTTGTTAGTTTTTTTTTAATGACCAGTACTTCTGATAAAGTCCTCATTTCTAAAATATATAGGGAACTAAATCAAATTTATAAGAATCCAAGTCATTCCCCAATTGAGAAATGGTCAAAGGATACGAAGAGGCAGTTTTCTGATGAAGAAATCAAAGCTATCTAATGCCATATGAAAAAATGCTCTAAATCAATATTAATTAGAGAGATGCAAATTAAAACAACTCTGAGGTGACACCTGATACCTATCAGATTGGCTAATATGAAAAAAAAAAGGAAATTAATCAATGTTGGAGAAACTGTGGAAAAATTGGAACACTAATACATTGTTGGTGGAGCTGTGAACTGATCCAACCATTCTGGAGAGCAATTTGGAATTATGCCCAAAGGGCTATAAAGCTATGCATACCCTTTTGGGTCTTTTCCCCAAAGAGATCATAAAAAAGGGAAAAGGACCCACATGTACAAAAATGTTTATAGCTGTTCTTTTTGTGGTGGCAAGGAATTAGAAATTGAGGGGTTGCCCATTAATTGGGGAATGGCTGAACAAGTTGTGGTATATGAATGTAATGGAATTCTATTGTGCTGTAAGAAACGATGAGCAGGTGTAGTTCAGAGAAACCTGGAAGGACTTGCATGAACTAATGATGAGTGAGATGAGCAGAACCAGAAGAACATTATATAGTATCATCAACATTATGTGTTGATCAACTGTGTTGACTAGATTCTTCTCACCAATCCAATGGTACAAGAAAGGTCCAAAGGACTCATGATGGAAAAGGCTCTCCAAATCCAGGGGAAAAAAAAAGGAACTGTGGAATATGGATGCTGATTGGACCATACTATTTCTTTTGTTTTTGGTGCTGTTGTTTTTCTTTTTTGAGGTTTTTCCGTTGTGCTCTGATTCTTCTCTTATAACATGACTAATGAATGCAGAAATATGTTTAATGTTATCATATATATGTATATATATACATATACACACACACACATATATATATACATACATATATATATATATATATATACATATATATATATATAACCTATATCAGATTACCTGTTGTCTAGGGGAGGGGGGAGGGAGGGGAGGGAGAAAAATTTGAAATTGGAAATCTTATATAAACAAATGTTGAAAACTATCTCTACATGTAACTGGAAAATAATAAAATACTTTTATTTTAAAAAAAGAAAATAATGTGATAAAAATGTCTATATTCCCCCCCTTTTTTTTCTTTTGTGGGGCAATGAGGGTTAAGTGACTTGCCTAGGGTCACACAGCTAGTAAGTGTCAAGTGTCTGAGGCTGGATTTGAACTCAGGTACTCCTGAATCCATGGCTGCCAGTGCTTTATCCACTGTGTCACCCTTATATCCACTTTGATACAAACATTCCACTGCTAAACATGAGAGAGACAGAGAGAGAAAGAAAGGAAAGAAGGGAGGAAGGAAGGAAGGAAGGAAGGAAGGAAGGAAGGAAGGAAGGAAGGAAGGAAGGAAGGAAGGAAGGAAGGAAGGAAGGAAGGAAGGAAGGAAGGAAGGAAAGAAGGGAAAAGGGGATGAAAGAAAGAAGGAATGAAAGAGAGAGGAAGGAAGGAAGAAATAAATCAACATGTTTATAACAGTACTTTTCAGTTGGAGAAGGGCTAAACAAATTGTGACACACAAATACAATGGAATGCTCTTTTTAAAAAAAGAAAGAAACAATGACTACGATGAACACAGAGAAGGGTGACAAGACTTAGATGCAGAAAAACAACATATAAAGACTGGCAATATAAATGGAAAGAACAAAATTGAGACTGAATACAGCAGAATTATAATGGCAAAGTGGCCCCACAGAAAGGTGATGAGGAGGTAATTCTACCCACTTCTTTGCAGAGGTGAGGGATGGTAGGTATGGAAAACTACACAAAATGTCAGACTTTAAAAATGTATTAGTTTTGGGGCGGCTAGGTGGCGCAGTGGATAAAGCACCAGCCCTGGATTCAGGAGTACCTGAGTTCAAATCCGGCCTCAGACACTTGACACTTACTAGCTGTGTGACCCTGGGCAAGTCACTTAACCCCCATTGCCCCGCAAAAAACAAAAACAAAAACAAAAAAAAAGTATTAGTTTTGCTGAGCTCTTTTTTCTTCTTCTTTGTTATTCTTTCTTATAAGGTATGGCTCTTTGGGAGGGGGTGGGTGGGAGGAGGAATACATTAAGAAAGTTGGGTGGTTATGCTTTTTAAGCATATTAATTGGCCACAGTGAGCTAGACATTGCAGGTAGTATTGTTTTTTAAACCCCACATTTCTGCACAGAATCATGTAATCAACACAAAAAAAGTATGCAACTCGTTTGTCACTCCACATACTCTGTTGAGTGGTGAGGCCAGTGACAATGACCTTCTTCCTCTTCCCACAAAACTCCAAGCTTTTTCACTGGCTATTTGCCATATATGGAATTTCTCTCTGTGTCTCTCTCTGTGCCTCTGTCTCTGTCTCTCTCTGTGCCCATGTTTGTCTGTATCTCTCTCTGTGTCTGTATCTGTTTCTGTGTCTCTGTATCTCTCTCTATATGTCTCTGAGTGTTTCTCCGTGTCTCTCTGTCTCTCTGTGCCTTTGTCTCTATCTCTCTGTCTCCCTATCTCTCTGTCTCTGTCTTTCTGTCTCTCTGTCCATGTTTGTCTATCTCTCTGTGTGTATATGTATCTGTCTCTCTGTTTTTGTATCTCTGTCTCTCTCTGTCTCTGTCTCTATCTGTGCCTCTGTCGCTCTGTGTGCCTCTCTATGTCTCTATTTCTTTCTCTGTGTCTCTGTGCGTGTTTTTGTGTCTCTCACTGTCACTTTTTCTTTTTCTGTGTGTATGTCTGTCTTTCTTTGTGTCTCTCTTACTCAGTGCCTCTCTGTCTCTCTCTCTCAGTGTCTCTGTGTGTGTCTGTTTCTGTGTCTGTGTCTGTCTCTGTCTGTGTGTCTGTGTGTCTGTCTCTCTGTTTCTGTGTGTCTCTGTCTGTGTCTGTGTCTCTCTTTCTCTCTCGGTGTCTCTCTGTGTGTGTCTGTCTCTCATTCTGTCTCTCTCACTGTCTCTGTTTCTGTCTCTATCTCTCAGTGTCTCTCTCTGTCCTATTGTGTTTCTCTCTGTCTCATTGTCTAAGTGTCTATCTCTCTGTGTTTCTCTGTGTGTGTCTCTTTCTGTCTCTCTCTCGGTGTTTCTGTCTCTCTCTGTCACTCACCCTCTCTGTGACTCTTTTTCTCTGTGAGCCTGTGTCTGTCTGTCTGTCTGTCTCTTCCTCTCAGTGTGGGTGTCTCTGTGTGTCTCTCTCTCTCTTGGTGTCTGTCTCTCCCTCTCTGTCTCTCTCTCTATATCTCTCTCAGTGTCTCTGTGTTTCTGTGTGTGTGTGTCTCTCTTTGTCCCTCTCTCTCTCTCTCTGAGATATCTCTCTCTCTTTCTCTTTCTGTGTCTGTGTCTCTGTGTCTGTCTACCTGTCTCTGTGTGTTTCTTTCCCTCTGTGTCTCTCTTTGTGCGTGTCTCTGTGTCTCTGTGCGTGTACCTGTGTGTGTGTATACCTGTGTGTGTCTCCTTCTCTCTCTCTCTGTCTCTTTCTCTGTGTCTGTCTCTCTCTCTCTCTGAGTGTCTGTCTCTCTCAGTGTGTCTCTGTGACTCTCTCTGCATGTTTCTCTTGGTGCGTGTCTGTGTGTGTGTGCATGTCTATGTAGGTATGTATTTCTGTGTCACTCTTCCTGCATGAATCTCTCTGTGTCCTTCTGTGTATGTGTGTCTGTGTTGTTCTCTCTGTGTGTGTCTGTCCATCTCTGTGTCTCTCTGTCTCTGTGTGTCACCGTGTATGTCTCTGTGTGTGTGTCTCTCAGTGTGTGTGCATCTCTGTGTGTTTCTGTCACTGTGTGTCTCTTTCTCTGTCTTTCTCTCTCTGTATCTCTGTGTGTCACTCTCTCTCACTCCGTGTGTCTTTCTCTCTGTGTGCGTCTCACTGTGTATCCTTTCTCTCTCTCTCTCTCTCTCTCTGTTTCTGTCTTCTCTGTGTCTTTGTGTCTCTGTGTGTCTTTGTCTCTGTGTCTCTTTCTGTGTCTCTCTCTGTCTCTATGTGCATGCCCTGTGTGTGTGTGTCTATCTCTGTCTCAGTGTGTTTGTGTGTGTCTGAGTGTCTATTTTTCTCTGTGTCTCTCTGTGTGCCTCTCTCTCTGTGCCCCTCTCTGTCTCTGTGTGTATCTTTTTGTGTTGCTTTCCGCCTCCCTGTCTCTCTATCTTTGTGTCTCTCTGTTTCTGTCTTTCTCTCTGTGTATGTTACTCTCTGTCTCCCTGTCTCTGTGTGTGTCTGTGTATGTCTGTGTTTCTCTTTGTCTCTTTCTCTATCTCTCTTCTCTCTCTTTCTCTCCCTCTGTTTCTCTCTGTGTGTCTCTCTGTCTTGCTCTCTCTCTTTCTCTCTCTGTGTCTCTGTCTCTGTGTCTCTCTGTGCATGTTTCTGTGTGTCTGTCTCTGTGTGTCTCTCTGTTTCTGGTGGGGTATCTCTATGTGTCTGTATCTATCTTTCTCTGAATATCTGTATCTCTCTCCATGTGTCTGTCTCTTTCTCTCTATCTCTGTATCTCTCTCTGTATGTCTCTCACTCTTTGGGCGGGTTTGGGGGGATGGAGGCCTGGCAGTCAGTCTCTCTGTATGTTTCTCTCTCTCTGTGACTCTCTGTGTGTCTCTCTGTGTTTCTCCCTGTCTCTGTCTCTGTCTCTGTCTCTGTCTCTCTCTCTCTCTGTGCCTCTCTCTGTGCTTGTTTCTCACTGTGCCTCTCTCTGTTTCTGTGTTTATGTCTCTCTCTATCTCTCTATGTGTATCTAGGTCTCTGTGTGTTTCTGTCTCTCTCTCCCTCTGTCTATCTGTCTTTCTCTCTGTGTGTGAGTGTCTATATCTGTCTTTCTCTGAGTGTCTCTTTCTCTCTGTGTCTCTTTCTGTGTGTCTCCATGTCTCTGTCACTGTGTGTTTTTGTGTATGTTTCTGTATGTCTCTGTCTGTCTGTGTGTCTCTCTATGTATGTCCCTCTGTGTATGACCCTCTGTCTCTCACTCTGTGTGTCTCTGTGCGTGTCTCTTTCTCTACATGTTTCTCTCTGTGTATTACTGTGTGTCTCTCTGTGTCTCTATGTCTCTGTGTTCTTCCCTATCTGTGTCCCTTTCTCTTTGTCCCTTTCTGTGTGTCTCTCTGTCTCTGTGTCTCTCTCTGTTTCTCTCTTTCTTTGTGTCTCTGTCTCTTTGTCTCTGTGTATGTGTCTGTGTCTCTGTGTCTCTATGTCTCTCTGTGTGTCTCCGTGTCTCTCTTTGTGTCTCTGTGTGTGTGTATGTGTGTGTGTGTGTATGTCTCTGTCTGTTTTGGTCTCTCTGTCTCTCTGTGTCTGTATATTTCTCTGAGTGTCTGTCTCTCTCACTGTGTTGCTCTCTTTTTCTCTCTGTGTCTCTGTCTCTCTCTGTGTGTCTCTCTTTCTGTCTCTTGCTCTCTGTGTATGTGTCTCTCTCTGGGTTTTTCCCTCTGGGTGTGTGTGTCTCACTCTGTCTCTGTCTCTATGTCTCTCTCTCTTTCTCTGTCTCTCTTTTTCTCTCTGTGACTCTGTGTGTGTCTCTCCCTGTCTCTGTGTCCATCTCTCTCTGTCCCTTTCTCTGTGTCTCTGTGTCTGTCTGGGTCTCTCTCTCTCTTTGTCTCTCTGTATGCCTCTCTCTCTGTCTCTCTGTGTATCTCCTTCTTTGTGTGTGTCTCTCTGTCTCTGTCTCTCTCTGTTTTTCTCTGTGTGTGTGTGTGTGTCTCTGTGTGCCTCTCTCTGTCTCTCTTGCTCTGTGTGTCTTTGTCTCTGTCTCTGTTTCTGTGTGTGTGTTTGTGTCTGTATCTGTGTATGTCTCTCTGTTTTTCTCTGTGCCTATTTCTCTCTTGGTGCGTCTCTCTTTCTATGACTCTCTATCTTTGTGTGTGTGTGTCTCTATGTCTTCCTCTGTGTCTTTTTCTCAATGTATGTCTCTCCCTGTCTGTGTCTCTGTATCTATGTGTGTGTTTCTGTCTCTCTGTGTGTCTCTCTCTGGATTTTTCCCTGTGTGTGTGTGTGTGTGTGTGTGTGTGTGTGTGTGTGAGAGAGAGAGAGAGAGAGAGAGAAAGACTCTATCTGTGTGTCTTTCTCTCTGTGTCTTGATGTTTCTCCCTGTGTGCCTTTCTCTATGTCTCAGTGTGCTTCTCTCTGTCTCTGTCACTCACTCTGTGTGTGTCTTTCTCTGTTTCTCTCTTCCTCTCTCTCTGTCTTCTTGTCTGACTGTCTCTTTCTGTCTTTCTGTGTATCCTGCTATCCGTGTGTGTCTCTCTTTCTCTCTGTGTGTCTTTGTCACTGTGTCTCTCTGTGTCTGTTTTTCTCTGTCTCTTTGTCTCTCTCTGTCTCTGTCTCCCTGTCTCTCTTTCTGTATGTTTGTCTCTCTGTCTCTGTGGGTATGTATCCCTCTGTGTGTGTCTCTCTCTTTTTCTCTCTGTGTCATTTTCACTGTGTGTGTCTCTCTGTGTGTCTGTTTTTCTCTGTCTTTGTCTGTCTCTCTGTCTCTGTCTCTGTCTCTGTCTCTGTCTCTGTCTCTGTCTCTCACACACACACACACACACACACACACAATCTCCATCTCTCATCCTCTGGTGACAAGGAGATTGGAATCTTTCCAGATAATATATCCAACGAACACACTAAGGACAAGCAAAGACGAAGGAATAAAGACAAATACAAAAAGATATCTACTCCTTGACAGCAGAGACTTTGTTTTGTCTCTTTTTGTATCCTCAGCACTTAGTACACTGCCTGCTATATAGTGGGTGATTAATAAACATTTATTGACTGATTGGTTCACTCAAAGGTACTTTTATACATGAAAAGAATAGCAGCTATGGACTCAAGAATGGATTTCCAGTAATCAAGAGCTTTGGGCCACATTATGAACAAATTACTAGAAATCTAAGCCCCCAGGGTTACTCCCTGGAACCCTGAGTAGGAGTAGCATTTGGTTTCTAAGGACCTGCTAGGACAAGGGAAAGGGAAGTTGGGGAAGAAGTCCCAGAGTAGATGCTGCACCACTACTAGTTATGCTGCTTCATATGCCTCCCATTTAAAATTAATACAAAGAAAGAATAATGACAGATTAAGTCAAGGAAATAAGAAATTGCAGTCAACAGTAGTCAAGATAAGGAGATTCAGCAAAACTAGAAGAGAGGTGCTCATCAGGGCATCTAGTACTGTGCTGGAACTAGTTCCAACTATAATCGAATTTTCAGTTTGAACATTTATACCTCAATAGGTATCACAGTGGATAGGGTGCCATACCTGGAGTCAGGAAGACTCATCTTCATGAATTCAAATCTGACCACTCAGACATTTATTAGCTGTGTGACCCCCTGGGCAAGTCACCTGTTTGCCTCAGTTTCCTGATCTGTAAAATGAGCTGGAGAAGGAAATGGCAACCCCCCTCCAGTACCTTTGCCAAGAAAACCCCAAATGGGGTCATGAAGAATTGGATACAAATGAACAATAACAAAATTTAGAAATCAGGGTTTAATTTAATTTAATTTACTGTTTTGTTGATTAGACATCACTTAAGAAAGTGATGGAGAAAATGTAAATAATGCAAATTAAACTTAAAAGTGTATTGTGCCTTTTCAGAGAGCTGGTTATAAAACATTTTACCCTCCTCCAATTTTTTTGGAGTACTGTTATTGACATTCAACAAATACGTATCATAAGAGAAGAAAATTGCATTAATGAGGTATATGTTAAAACTAATATTTTTCTTCTTATTGATTGTTAGCTTTTGGTGATGTGTAACATATATACATATATATGTGTGTTTGTGTATATATATGTATACATATATATGTTAGAGTTGACTAATCTCAGGGAAAAAAACATTTAGCCCTCTATTTAAGAGAGTGCCTCCTATTACCATAGGATTATACCATTTGTATTAAGGTTTTCTTTAAAAGGATTTATGTTCCCATTCTGTACTAGTCTGTGCCCTTATCACATTCTAGTTTGCTTATTTTATGTAGATGTTTTCCAGCACTCTGCAGTCCAATGTAAGCCCCATATGGCTGTGCCATTGTTTAATCTTTGTAACCTTTTCTAATAGAAACTCAATATTTGTTGAATTGTTGAGCTCTATGTAGCTGTCAGTCAACTAATTAAATCAGACCTGACCATGTATAGTTGAAAAGTAACTGATTAGAATGTTTCTGTACACAGAAAGAGATGAGATAAGACAGTCAGTCCCTTCTAATTCCTTAGAGGCAGTGGGAGGAGGGGGGAACTATCAAATGAGCATCAGAGCAACTCCCATTTTTCCAGACTTGTGCTAAGGGAGTAACTTCCCAGTCTATCACTAATCCTCCTGAGTGGACTGATTAGCCAGGAAGGTAGAGAGTATGAAAAGAACCAGTCCTGGTTATCTTGCCTGGCATAGATATCCCATTGTAAATTAATAAGTCCATCTTCTGGCTTATTGACTTCATTCCTTCTATGCTGAGTTATCATAGCAGGTCCTGCTCATCCTTGGCAATCTGATAAAAATCAATGTCTGAACTGCAAAGCTGAGGGTCTGACTCTGGTATTTGTTAGTTCTCCCTTCCCACAAAGATGAAGCGTTCCTAGGAACTCAGCCCAAAGCAGTGATCTGTCTTTCCTCATCCCTAGATTACAGCAGAGATCCCGTTCATTGAGGGAGACATGGAACAGGACAAAGAGAGGTCCATCACTCAAAGGATGGTGGTGTACCAGGAGTCTCTTTTTCTCAACCAACTATGCCTCTGCCCTCACCCTACAAACTGAGTTAACTCTGCCCGACCAGAGGCATCCTCTTTAAATATCTGGTGCAAACCTTGCTTTTTACCTTATTGACTCCACATTCAGTTCCATCTAGGAGTGGGATAAGGATGCGACTACAGCTGGTTTGGTCCCGAGCATCAAGATGGCAGGAGAGAACTTGACACATATCCTGAGAAGGGATGAGAAAAGGCTGAAAGTCTGATGCTACACTTGTAAGGTCCATATTTGTTGTGGGCTACAGGGTCAGGGAGCAACACTAGCTCTTCCTTCTAGACTCTGTGGGATTGTGGCTCCCATACTGCTTTGTGGCAGGGATCCCAATTACCCCAGAGAGACATGTGGGGAACTGGATACTTCCAGACAGGCAGTGCCTTAGACATTCACTAACCCTATGACCCCAGGTAAATCACTTAAACTCTTTGTGTCTCAGTTTCCTCCTAAGTGCAATGAAGAGGTTGGACTCAGTGACCTCACAAGATACCTTTCAGTTCTAAGTCTATGACCCTAGGACAATAGGTTATCAGGGCAGGTGCAGTGGGGGACAGATGATGGAGAAGTTGGGTGAATGAGAGACAGAAGATCAAGGGCTGATACGGGGTAGGAGATCCAGGGCAAGAGCAGAATGTATATAAGGTTCCACCTACAGCATCATCCCTGGCGAAGGTGCAGGCAACAGCAGTGCTTCCAAAGGCAACTCTGCACTGCTCATCTGCCCCATAGAAGAGGCCAGGCTCTGCCTGGGGGAGTGTTCCTTCCAGGTGAGGCAGATCATTCACACAGCTTGCCTTCCCT
Organism: Dromiciops gliroides; assembly: GCF_019393635.1. Taxonomy (NCBI): domain Eukaryota; kingdom Metazoa; phylum Chordata; class Mammalia; order Microbiotheria; family Microbiotheriidae; genus Dromiciops; species Dromiciops gliroides. The sequence continues at coordinate 427,254,405 of NC_057862.1, read as the reverse complement.
GTACTGGTGCAGATCCCAGCAGACTTTATCTTCTTACTTATCCCAAGGTTCCCCAGGCCAGTGGGCCCCCACCCATTTCAGGGATGTAAAGGCAGGGTCAGATTTACCTTCCTCAGGATCCCTAGGGACCCGAACCCATTAAATATCAAGCCAGAAGGTCCTTCCCTACCCCACCTGTCTGCCTCTCCCTTGCTTCCTCCCTTCCCATTCCCTCTTCCTTCACCCAGCACCTCACATAGTTCTCATTACCTAACAAAGTGTAGAAACTGCTCTCGGCTGCACTCTGACCAGGTGAGGCCAATGCTGTTTGGGGTGCCACCAGGGGCCATGATGTGGTCATTGCTGCTGCATCTATTGTGCTCAGTCCCGTCATGGTCAATACCAAAGCTGCAGTCAAGGACAGGGTGGTTAGGAGCCAGTTAGTCCTTTTCCTAGGGAAAATTTGGGGGTACTTGCCTTCTTCAAAGGTGAACCCCATTCTCTTTTCCCCTTCTCCATTCCCACCTAGGACATATTTTAAGACCACATGTAGATGCCAGCTTTTCTTTGACTTGACCACCTTCTGATGGACTGAGACCCATGCAACAGTTCTCTATCACTGGAGCTACAAAATGATTAGCTTCCTATTCCCCTTATGAACATTTTCCTAAGACTTTCCTAATAAAATGCTTACCTTCCTCCATCATTGGCAATCTCTCTCCCATTGGGGTACATGACAATTTTTCCCATGACCTGCTTCCAACCTTCTCCACCCCAGATGCCATTTTATTCCCCAGTGTTACCTCTTTTCGGCATATTTCATTTCTGGAGTCATTCTGGCCCTCTAATCGATTTTATTTCCTGGCACTTCCCCTGCTTTGTCTGGGGGCTGGAGGGAGGTCACATACCTGTGCCCAATCTCATGAGCAATGGTGACCCCCAGATCAAAGCCTGTGTCTTCTGTGATGAGGCAGCTCCAGGAGGAGGAGCAGGCGCCCCCAAGCTGGGTCACCCCTCGGACCTGCTTGTTGCCATCTGATAGCTCCAGGTCAAACCTCGGAAAGAAATATAGTAGATGGGGGTGGGGAGGGGCAAGACCAAGGACAAGAGAGAGCAAAGAGACAGGAGCAATGCAGACAAGGTCTCTCCCAGCTCTGAGGGTCCTGGGGAGTTCTCCAAGCTCCCCAAATCATTGCTACTGAAGCATGTTGGCGTAGTGATTAAGAGAGTAAGAATGGAATCTAGGAAAAGCGGTATTCCCCACCAGCTTTTTGGCTCTCCAGGCCTTCCCAGGTAAGCAGTTGTTACCTTGTGATATAGAGGACCAAGTCAGCATGGTGAGGGTGGGCGTCATCTGGGGGATTGATCCTCTGGCTCCACTCACAGACGCTGAGCAGCGAGGAGGTGAGATTGGTGGTAATAGTCAGACCAGCCTGAGGGAAGGGAGAGAGAAGAAGGCTCTCCCAAGAACACCTCTGAAACCAGCACTTCTATGCCACTGGCCAGGGGGTGGGCAGAAGGACAGAGGGGCTGTCTCCTACCTCTGCTTCAGTCAGAATGATCATCTTTATCAGATGAACTCGGAACTGGACTCCCAGGGAAACATCTCTCAGCAGTTCTGCCCCCTGTAAAGAAGTGAAGCAGAAGAGAAACTAAGGGAGTTGGAAGTAAAGAGATCCTGCCCTGACAATCAACTAGTCAACAAGAGCTTATTATGTGGGGGGCAGCTAGGTGGTGCAGTGGATAGAGCACTGGCCCTGGAGTCAGAAGGACCTGAGTTCAAATACAGCATCAGACACTTGACACTTACCAGCTGTGTGACCCTGGGCAAGTCACTTAACCTCAATTGTCTCACCAAAAAAAATAAATAAATAAAAAGCCTATTATGTGCCAGAGCTGTTCAGTGCTAAAGATTCTAGTCCAAAAAATAAAAGGAGCTCTACATTCTAATGGAGGTGACAACAACACATAAAATATAGACTTCATAAATATAAAGTTAATAAATAAATGCATCCATATATATGTATACACACAGTAGTTAAATATGAGGTACTATGGGAGGGAGGACACTTGTTGGGGGCTCAGGAAATGCTTTATCCAGAAGATGGTGTCTGGACTGCATCTTATATAGTAATTATATTTAAACAAATTTGTCATATAAATTATTTATATGAATTGGTATGTATATGTTATTTATAAAATAGTTATTTAAGGATTTAAAATACTAAGTTATATGTATTAGAATTATATCTAGGTATATAATGTAGAAAATTTACATTACACATGTATATTTATATTATATGTGTGCACATATAATATATGTGTGTATATCAATGTTTGATATATGTATTAAATAAATAAATAAATCACAAATAAATAAAAAATTTAAAAAATAAAAGATTGATATAACAATTATTATTAATTTAATAATTAATTCTCCAGCTAGGTGCCGTAATTGATAGAGTGCTGGACCTGGAGTCAGGAAGACCTGAATTCAAATCCAGCCTCAGATACTTCCTAGCTGTGTGACCCCAGGCAAGTCACTTAACCCTGTTTGCCTCAGTTTCTTCATCTGTAAAATGAGCTGGGGAAGGAAATGGCAAACCACTCCTGTATCTCTGCCAAGAAAACCTTAAGAGGGGTCATGAAGAATTAAACATGAGTGAAAAAAGACTGAACAACAGCAACAAAATGTTATAGGGGCTAGCACCCCAGAAGTTCTCTGGGGTACATCAAAGAACCTTCTCCTTGAGAAACTAAACCAAATGACAGACACACCTAAAGAGATAAGTGGAACTGGAACAGGACTGAGCTAGCTCCTGGACCATCACTTTTCACTCCAGTCTCCTCCACCCCTGGGGAGATAAGATTAGGTATAGCTGCTGCCTTTGTTCCTGGAGGAGGAGAGAGATGGCTTGAGAGATCTGTAGCCACCCCAGCCACCACCAGTGGGGGATGATCCTCCTTCAATAAGGGAACTTTCCACAGTCAGATGATCACCCCCATCAGTCCTCTATAAAAGTATCTGCCTGTCTCCTGCTAGGGGAGATTGGTATCTATGCCATGCCTTCTCCCCATGAAAAGAAGTCCAAGGATTTCTCTCTTGGTTTCCCTTCCCCAGCCCCTAAATAAACTATTATCTTATTCTATTGGATTTGTGTGCAAGAGGGTATAATTCTTTAAAGAGAAATTCCTAAGAACCCTTACCCAAAACCCCTACCCTATTTCCCCACAACAAAAAGCAGAAAAGCAAAGTATTTTCACCTCACTGAGCTAAGAGTCAGGAGACCCCAGCTTGAGCCTAGGTCTACTTTGGACTGACTAGGGGATCTTGGGCAAATCACCTAGAAGCAAGGCATGTTACACTCAAATTTTATAGACATGGAAACTGAGAAGCAGTCTTCATTCTTTATAAAATGAGGTTAACAATACTCGTCTCTCATCTGATCACAAGCTGGTTTAAATGGTATAACAGAAATATAGAAAAGAACACTTTCCATGTTCTTCACATATGTGAATAAGCCATAAAAATATGAAATATTATTGTGGGTCTATCGTTTGCTTTGGGACAGGACCAGTGATTTCATTGGTGTAGAGAATTCCAGACCATGACCTCTGTCAAGGCAACTTCCACTGGTCCAAGGTCACACAGCCAAAAATCATAGTGATCTGAAGAGGAGAGTTAAGTCCAATGCACCAACTTTCAGAATGTAAGAAATGGATGGCTAAATGATAAGCTAGGTCAATGGTTAGAGGGA